>NC_133665.1:16391215-18840883 GCF_037893015.1 Macrotis lagotis | reverse complement strand
AGATATGAAGACATCATGATCCCAAGCCATCACTAGTCATCCTGACTTTTGTCTTGCCACTGGACTTTGATGACTGAGGAAGAGTGAGAGTGAGACTGATGACTTTTGTACCTCTGTCTCATTTAAATTCAATTTAAGCACAAAGCAGACATCACCCATGCTGTCATTGTTCCTCTTCAAAAAGGACAAACAACAGGGACAGCTGGGTAGTGCAGTGGATAGAACACCAGTCCTAGAGTCAGGAGTACCTGAGTTCAAATCCAGCCTCAGACACTTAATGATTACCTAGCTGTGTGGCCTTGGGCAAGCCACTTAACCCCATTGCCCTTGCAAAAACAAAACAAAACTAAAAACTAAAAAAAGGGACAAATAACAATAATAACAAATTTAAAACTGGTCCTCTTCTGCTAACCATGTAATAAAAAGAAGTCTCTTTGATGGCATGATTAGAAACGGATATTCATTTGAAAGACCCCAGTCTACCAGAATCTCTTCCTTTTCTTTTATCTGTCTTCTTCCTGCTTGGCAACCTTATGGTGATAGTAGACCAATAATGTTATTAAGAAAAAAGCCTCAGATCCTCTCCATCTAAGGCCAACATGTAGTCTGTTTTTGGTCCTGTGCTTCAGAGCTTGTTCTTTTGCTTTAAGTGAAGGAAACTGAAGAATTTTGGTAGTTCAGGAGAACAAGTCATCAGGATGTTGAGAAATGAAGTGTGTGCTAATTTGTAGCCAGTCAGTTCAGCATAAATTCCCCAGTGATGAACTTCTGGAACTAGCCCAGTAGTAGCTGAGAGAACTCATTTGGTAGCAATGCCACATTTGGATGAGAACCTGATGGGACCATTGTTATAGAAAATTTTGTTAAGTCTGAGCTGTCTGTCCCCAGAGATTGAGGTAGATAATGGGAGACTATACCCCTGATTTGTCAGTGGTGGAGGGGGATGAAGGGAGGAAATATTTATACTTTTATTTGTCCGATATTTTGAAAGTATATCCCCTTGTTAAAAGCTAATTAATGTTAGTTGATTAGATGAAACTGCGGTGCTAGATGATGGCAGTTAGCAGTTGTGGGGAATGACTCCAGAATGGGGGCTCAAGCTGATATCCCGACTCTTCATGAATACCCCATGGATCCTAAGGGGGAGATAGATGTAGCTTAGGGAGAGTGAGGCAAAAAATAATTGCTACAAATTTTTATATCATGTTGCATCTGAAGGGGAATTTCATGTTTAGAAAGGGGTTTGTGAATGAAATAACATTTCATGTCATTTGGCCTTATGTGACCACTCCCCCAACCCACACTCTTAACAGATATAATTAATTAGTGAATAATCTTTCTATGTTTCCACTGAAGATAAAATGGCAGGAAACAGTCTCGAATTGTATACTGGCTGCATATGAGGAAGAACTTTCTGATTGTAACCATTGTGAGTTACCAGAACACAAACCAATCAGTCAGCACTCTTTCTAAAGATGGTTTACATGTAATATTTTATTGAGATGGTCACTTTAGATGACTATTATCTTTTTTTCAGTCCTCTGTCTTTATGAGCTCTATTTCTAGATAGAGGGAGGAAGAATACCTCATATGGTGGAAAGTTACATAGGGAATTTAAGGAGACAGACTGCAATTACGCAAGTTGAAACCTGATTCAGACATGAAGTTTAGTTTTTCTCCTTTTACTGAAGTTGGCCCAGGTGAGTAGCCCCAAATGGTCAAGGACTCTTTTGTGAATATCTTCAAAGGGTCAGTACAAATTATAATCTTATGCTGTGGTTAATTTTCAGAGAAGAAAATGGCAATCTATAATACATGTAATTATAGTCAATTTAAATAACTTATGCTTCATTACTGGTGAAAAATCAGTTTGGAATAATACTAAGTAGGATATCTGTCTTCTGACCTATTCTTATTTCCCGGATATTCTGAAAGCCAGGTCCAGCATTTGATGTGGCAAGAAAAAGGTGTGCTTTTGGGAAAAAGACAGGATCAACCTGGGCATGCTTTAGAATTTGTTGTGGAGAGTTAAATTACATCTCCTGATTGTTCAAGGTGATATTGGAGGATAAGATACATTTGCTGTAATATATATGAGGTAGACTGTGTTTTAAATTGAGTGAAATTGCACAGTACCTTCTACTTAGAACTTTACCTGTATAGTCATAGAGAGAATGTACAAGAGTTTTTTTTGGGGGAAAGGGTGTTTATCTTCTTTTTTCTTCCCACCTCTTAACCTATAGTCTTTATTGAATAAATTCTATCACCAGCTGACAACAAAAGAGATGGAAGCAGAGAGTCTACCTTTTATTAAAATTATGAATTCTGGTTGAAAGATCACTATAATCAATACTCTGAAAAAGAAAGGTAGGAAATACAATAGGTGATTGCACTGATCATCAGCAAGATACTAGCCCCAGGAAAATATAAGGAAGAAAGTGAAATCAAGAGCTGAGTATGGACTGAAGAATATCTTTCCAGACATAATTCTTCTCTAGCTGGTGAAAAAGAGTCTGGTGCATGTTTAAAAGTTGGACAGTTTAGTAGTGATGTCCAAGTGTGCTTAGGCCCAAACAGATTTGAGAATACTTAACCAATGTTTCCACTATTCTCTTTGAACAAGGAGGTTTTGTTCATGTCACATGTCACAGGTGTCCATCAACCACCTAAGCACATGACACGATCAACCTAAATTAATATATACATCATTCATAGTCTCTTGTGTTTTCTTCTCACTTAAGTAAATGGTGCAGTGGGTGGAGTGCTGACTGAAGTCTGGAGGAACTGAGTTCAAACCTAACTCAGACACTTGTTAACTGTGTAAACTTAGGCAAATCACCTAACTCTGATTGCCATCTGATTCATATCCCAGTTTCAACTTTTACCTGTTTTTTTTTTCAGTTTTATTGCTGAGGTCATTGTGTATATTGTTTTCCTGGTTCTAAACATTACCAACTGCTAAGAGAAAGGCAAGCTGGAAGATCTAAGAAGTGGAATTTGGTTTATAACATTCATATAACTTGCTATTATTGGCATAGTTTATAGTTTGCAACTCATCAACCCATATAAATAATATTTAGAGTTCTCCTGTAACTTTTGGGAGTGTTTGGGGAGTAAAATGCCCTAATCTTCAATTTTAAATATACTATGAAAGCTGTAATTACAACTTATTAAATTATCCCTTTACAATTTGGGTTTCCTAAGATTTCTGAAAATTTAGAGCCTCAGATGTTGTATTTCATCTATACTTGGTGGTCTCTCAACCATGACCCTAGATTTAATGCAGAACTCAAAGAATTCCACTATGGCAAGGAAAAGATCTATTTGTGGCTCTTAAATATAAGGGCAGGTAGTAAGGGGGAATAACAGCCAGAGAATGATTCTAACCTCGTGTCCTTGGCAATCAATCTCTTTGTACTTCAGTTTTTTCCTCCTTAGTTGTTAGAGATGGAAATCATATCATAATGACACTATCTGACAGAAAGAATATGTGTTTTGCTATTAAAATACTAAGTGCTGAGAAAGGCTATTCATAGCTATGTTGTTAAATCACTTTCTACATATTACATATGTAAATCTTAAAATTTAATTGATATATTTTAGTCTAATAACCTTACAAGTTTGTTGAATCAAATCACACATTATATTGATAATCAACATTTATACCTGTAATGTGTGAACTATTCACCTTCAGGATAGACTTACTCTTCTCCCTCAGGAAGAATACCTACACCAGGAATCTTGAACCACATGACTAATGTACTATTATTAATCAGTTTAACAGATCAAAATCTTGCCGATATTTTTCTCCATCTTTTAACCACTCTCCTTTCTACCCAAATCAGAGATCATTATGCCCTGTAAGATTTAACCTTTTCAAATCCATGACTTCCACCTTTGGTGGCTTCCCATATGATTGGTGGGTACCTCACAAAACCCACTATGTACAGGCTGCCTACAGTCATACTTTTTTTTAAAAAAAATTACTTTTATTAAAGATATTATTTGAGTTTTACAATTTTCCCCTCAATCTTCTTCCCCCCCCCCCCCACGGAAAGCACTCTGTCAGTCTTTACTTTGTTTCCATGTTGTACCTTGATCCAAATTAGGTGTGATGAGAGAGAAATCATATCCTTAAAGAAGAGAAGTCTAAGAGGTAACAAGATCAGACAATAAGATATCTGTTTTTTCCTAAATTAAAGGGAATAGTCCTTGCACTTTGTTCAAACTCCATAGCTCCTTATCTGGATACAGCTGGCACTCTCCTTTGCAGACAGCCCAAAATTGTTCCCGATGGTTGCACTGATGGAATGAGCCAGTCCTTCAGGGTTGAATATCACTCCCATGTTGCTATTAGGGTGTACAGTGTTTTTATGGTTCTGCTCATCTCACTCAGCATCAATTCATGCAAATCCCTCCAGGCTTCCCTGAAATCCCATCCCTCCTGGTTTCTAATAGAACAATAGTGTTCCATGACATACATATACCACAGTTTGCTAAGCCATTCCCCAATTGAAGGACATTTACTTGATTTCCAATTCTTTGCCACCACAAACAGGGCTGCTATAAATATTTTTGTACAAGTAATGTTTTTACCCTTTTTCATTATCTCTTCAGGGTATAGACCCAGTAGTGGTATTGCTGGGTCAAAGGGTATGCACATTTTTGTTGCCCTTTGGGCATAGTTCCAAATAGTTCTCCAGAAGGGTTGGAATAGTCATGCTTTACTAAATTACTATTCTCTCACTAAACTACCTTGGTCATTCCCCTTCTTTAACCTCTACTTTCAAGATTTGGAACTATAATCAAATTAATTTTGCTTTTGCTGCTAGAGATAGTGTGTCAATATACTGCTTTAGGGGCAGCTAGGTGGCATAGTGGATAAAGCACCGGCCTTGGAGTCAGGAGTACCTGGGTTCAAATCCAGTCTCAGATACTTAATAATTACCTAGCTGTGTGGCTTTGGGCAAGCCACTTAACCCCATTTGCCTTGCAAAAACCTAAAATATATATACTGCTTTAAATCTCAATTTCAACATCCCTGTACCTTTCTAAAACAAAATAACCACAAAAATAAAACAAAACAGGAGGCAGCTAGGTGGCTGAGAGGATATGAGAGGATAGAGCACTGGCCCTGGAATCAGGAGTACCTAAATTCAAATCTGACCTCAGATTATACCTAGCTTTGTGACCTTGGGCAAATCACTTAATCCCAGTGCTTTACAAAACAAAACAAGCAAAATGACTCTTGTTGTCTGCAACTCCCCTATATTTAGGGATATGCTGGTAAAAGCTTGAAGACCCACTTTTTTTTTTCCAACAAAGCTTTTATTTTTTTCCAGTTACTCGCAAAGATAGTTTTCAACTATCATCCTTTTGCAAGCTTTTGAGATTCCCATTTTTCTATCACCCTCCTTTAATGACCCACTTTTAAATTTAATCTCCATTATTAATCTTTTCATCATCACTTTCCTAAATCGACAATCAACAAAACAAAAAATCAAGTCCTGGTTTGTAGCATTTACTGATTCCTGAGATATATATATATACATGTTCACAATGAAAAGTTAGAGATCAGTTCTTGAGAGAGGTTTCAAACTGACTCCAGCATATCCATGCCATTATATGAATTTTCTTCCTCTCTTAGGAAACAAGTTTTTTGAGTTCTCTTGTATCTTGAGGACTTAACACAGTATTTGGCACATAGAATGCATTTAATAAATATTTTTTCATTCATTCATAATATATTAATAATTAAGATCATGGTGACAAACATAAATGCAGCTGTGTCATACTTTTAAGAAACAACAAACAGGGGTGGCTAGGTGGTGTAGTGGATAAAGCACCACCCTCGGAGACAGGACTACCTGGGTTCAAATCTACCTGGGTTCAAATCCAGTCTCAGACACTTAATAATTACCTAGTTGTGTGGCCTTGGACAAGCCACTTAACCCCATTTGCCTTGCAATAAAAAAACCTAAAAAAAAAAGAAACAACAAACATGTCTCCATTTAGGCAGCTAATAAATTAGGAATTAGGGACTTTTTTATTTTTTTACTTTGAGAAAGTTTTCACTGTGTGGTTCTCTTAATTTATAAAATCACCTCCTTATGCATTTAAAATATAATGTGATCTGATGTTATAAAGAGTAAGTCTCCTGGACCACAACTGACATTTTTAATTTAAACTCTTGATGTTAGCCTCTTATTTTCATGTGTGAATTCATTTTTTCTTAAAATATAAGCCTTCAGACCTGTGTTGATTTGCATATCTATTATTAAATGTTGTTAATGTTACTAAAGTTTAAAAAAAAACCCAGCAGCAAAAACATCAGAGCAGGTTTGTTTTTCATTCAAATTCAGACGATTAAAGTCTATTTTTAATTGCCAGGAAGAAAACTGGCTATTTTCCAATTAGTAGACCAAATCTATTAACTGTCAAATACCATTTATATGAAAATTGTACTTGCACACAATACACTTAGTGTTTCCATAATTCAATTCTTAATTAAACATAAACTTGGAAAATGATAATTGCTGAAATTTTCTGATGTGTAGTTGACAAACGTTTGCACTATTGTTATTTTAATTACTATTTTAAAAGACTATTTCTGTCTCCTTTTCCCTTAGTCTTTCATTGCCTGAAGTACCAGATATAGAGGCAATAGAATGTGCATCTTGGGAAGGAATGCTCTCATTAAAACTGCTGGAAAGCAGTACAAAGATTTTCTTCTCTTCATTCCTACAAGGCAGCTCACATCACACTCCATGAATAGATGATGCTTTTTGGGATTTCATGGAAGTTTGCTTCGGAAGGCTTGAGAAGGCATCAGAACTAGCCCCTTGGCAGTAGAGCTTGCCACAGTAATGTCTTATTGTGTGCTAAACTGAAATTCTTTACCTAAGAAAGGTTGTCTCAATTCAAATGAGAATCATAAGTTTAAAGCTGTCCCAAGGTTATTATATTCTTCTTTTAAAAAGATTTTTTATTGATATATTTTATTTTGTATCTCTTAGATTCTCCACTCTGTTGTTTCCTTCTTACTTCCCAGAAAGCCATCTTTTATAAAAAAAAAAAGTATTTTAAAAAAGAAAAGGAAGAAGAGGGAAAAAATCAGCAAAAGCAATTAGCAAATTAAAAAAACTGATATGTAAAGACCCACATCTCTGCAAAGGATCAGAGGGAAGTATTTTCTTATATATTTTCTTTGGGTTCTGTTTAGGTCTTTATAATTTTGCAGCATTCAACTTCAATTGTTTTGTAGTTGTTCTTTACATTTACATTGTTATAGTAATTTAAAAACTGTTTTCTTGGCTTTGTTCACTTTATTTTATATTAGTTCATATAAGTCTTTCCATACTTCTGCTTATTTTTTAAATAATAGTAATATCCAGTTTATTCTTGTACCACTATTTGTTTAGCCAGGACATATACTTTGTTTTTAATTATCTGCAACTGCAAAAAGCAATGTAATTAAATACTTTGGTGCATATGTAGCCTTTCTTTTTGTCAAAGACTTTCTTGGCATATTCCTAGAAGTGAAACCTGTAAGTCAAAGGATATGGACATTTTAATTACTTTATTTTCATAATTCTAAATTGCTTCCCAACAATTGTTCTAACAATTGGCTGGGAAGAGCTCACGTTCTAATACAGTACATTTAAGATACATACTAAGTTGGTAGAAAGTGAAGAAAGAAATCCTATAGGAGAAGGCACAATAAGAGTACTGGAAAAGGCTTCCTGCAGAAAGTAGTGTTTGAGTTGTCTTGAAGGAAACCAGCAATTCTAAGATATGCCAACATTCTAGAAAAGGAGAATTACCAATGCAAAATTAAAGTGACAGTAAATAAAGTGTTGTGAGGAAGATCAAGTTTCCCAATATGGCTAGATTGTAAAGTCTGTAAAGCAAAGATAGATGTAAGAAGACTGGAAAGCTAGTCAATCCATAAACATTCATTATGCATCTACTATGCTAGACACTATGCTAAGCACTGGGGATACAAAGGAATAGCAAAAACAAACAAAGGCAAAAAGAGTCCAAGTTCCCACATACAATATACAAACAAATATGTATAATATAAGACAATATACAAATAACTATGTATAATATAAGTTATACACAACTGGAGAGAATCAATGGAGGGAAGGCACTAGAATTCAGGAGGATTGGGAAAGACTTCCTGTAGAAAGAGGGGTTTTAGCTAGGATTTATTTAAAAGAAGCTACGATACAGAGATGAGGAGGGAGAGAACAGACATGTCTGACAGTGAAAATGTTAATGGGAGGAGTGTCTTTGTAAGTATCAGCAGGAAGGTGAGAATGGCTAGATTGCAGAGTAGAAGAAAAGGGGTATCATTTAAGGGGTAAGAGAATCAGAAAGGTTGGAGTTGTGCTGTCAGGTTATGCAAGACTGTGAAAGGGAGAGGATTTTAAATTTGATCCTGAAGGTGATAGGAAACCATTAGTTTATTGGGGGTGGTGGTGATGGAACTTAATAAGATCAGTTTGTTAAAGCTGAGTGGAGGATGAACTGGAGTAGGAAGAGACTTGAGATAGGAAGATCAACCAACAGACTATTTCAATAGTCTAGGTAGGAAGTGATAACAATGATAGAGGATAAAATTGTTGGAGCATAATCTAGTTTCAGGTTTGAGAATGTGTGAATGAATTCATGAAAAACTTGATTCTAACCCAGATATATTTAGGGATAAAAAGATTTATTACATATAATTGTAGTTAGTTAAGGGAGAAAAAAATAAAGGAAGTAAAGGCAGTTGGAAGTGACTGATCCACTGAGGGTATTAGCAGCAGCAGTCACCATCAGGGGATAAGTAGCATAAAGAGAGAGAGCAGTATATAGAAAAATCTGAGACAGTTTCAAGATGCTTGGACTGATAAAAGCAGCATCCATCAAAGGTAAAGGCAGGTTTATACACAATTACATATATATATGTATATACATATATATCTAAAATTGTATTTTATATATCTATAAACACATGGTAAACCTCTAGGAAAGTGGTAAGGGAAGAGTCAGGGAAAGGAGTTGAGGTAATTCCTATTTTCTCAATGAATTTATATCTCAGTACCCCTTTGGGGATAGCCTTTGGGGTAAGTTTACAGGTAGCCCACAATGGGAACTATTTATCTAGATAACAATGAGATCAAAATCAAATGCAAGACCAGCACCAAAGGAAATAATATTTGGCATAACATTTTCCCTCTTCTTCAGTACCATGTACCAGAATGTATGCAGTTGCAGAGAAAGGGGGCACTTATGAGAAAAGTTAGAAATATAAAATTGACAGGCTTTGGAAATAGAGTATGAAGGAAGAAGGAGTTGAGGATGACACGAGGTTGGGTAAGGTTATGTGGGGCTTCAAAAGCTAATCATACAAATTTATTTTCTTTTTTCAGAGGCAAAAGGAAGCCACTGAAGCTGGTGGAAAGTCATATGGCCAGATGAGAACTTCCTAGGGTCCCACATCTGTAAATGGCTAAGATGGATTTGAATCCAGGTGTTCAGAAATCAGATTATTCACTATACATTATTCACTATACTTTTTGGCAAAACAAGGACCTCTATGTGGTAGAGTGGGGTTAGAGTGATGGATTTAGAATCAGGAAGACTTATTTTCTTGAATTCAAATATGATCTTAGATATTTATTAGCTGTGTGACCTTCAGCAAGTCATTTATCCCTGTTTATCTAAGTTCCTCATCTGTAAAATGAACTAGAGAAGGAATTGGCAAGTCATTCCAAAATCTTTGCCAAGAAAACCCCAAATGGGGTCACACAAAGTTGGACAAAACTGAACAAGAACTATAAAAGTATATTGGCTAGACAGTTTTGTCTTTATTGCTCCAAGGCTGCTATCCCTGGGGTTAGCATTGTGTTGGTGTAATTGAGTCCATTCCAATATCTTTGGTTTTTGTTTCAGTCATTTCTAGATCTCTCTCTCTGAATCTCTGGTATATGTGTTTACTTCCTTTTAGCATTACTGTCTCAATTTTATAATAGTGCTTTAAAGAGTTAAGTAGTTTTTCAGGCAGCATTATGAAATAACTTTCTATTCACTACTTTGAGTCACAATTTGTCTCAGAGCAATAATAACCTCAATAACCTTTGAGTCCCAAGTGATGGACCACACTCCTTAAGACCTTCGAATCAATAATCAAAGTCTCAGACAATGACCTTTAACTTTGTTAAGTTGCCTAGTCAATCAATCAGTTCACATGCATTGTTGTGATAACTACTAGGGAAAAAAAAGAATGAAAAAAAGAACTATTTAGGGGCGGCTAGGTGGCGCAGTGGATAAAGCACCGGCCCTGGAGTCAGGAGTACCTGGGTTCAAATCCAGTCTCAGACACTTAATAATTACCTAGCTGTGTGGCCTTGGGCAAGCCACTTAACCCCATTTGCCTTGAAAAAAAAGTATATTAAAAAAAAAGAATGAGAAATGTTCCAGATACTTTTGGAGTTTACATCCTAAGGGGCAGGTGGAGAGAGAGATAGCAAGGACCTTTATAAATACCAAAAAAACCCCAAATCCCCCAAACCCCCAACTCAAATATAAACAAATATATGCTAAATGGTTTTGAGAGGGAGGGCACTATACACTGAGGAACAAGGAAAGGCTTATGGTCTTCTGGTCACAAGCATTGAATAATAATAATTTTTTTGGGGGGGATGGGGGCAATATTCTTAAGGTACAATTTTTTGAAATGTATTTCTATTTTGAAAATAACAATAAACTTAACATTGAACACTGATGCAATTCTGCTTTCTAACTATAATTAACTAAATTATTTTTCTTATAAAAGCATAAAATATAATATATAACAATATAATAAAATAAAATAACTTTATCCAAAAACACATTTTATTGATATCTTTTGTCTTTAAATCACAGTGATTTTTAACCTTGCCTTTCAGATTGACTTCTCTCCTATGACATAGAAAGAAAACAATTATGCAGAAATTTCAGATGTTATTACCATATCTGACAATTTGTATAATATTCTTGTAGGCCTGGTTCTCTGGGGTTTTCATAGTATAACCACTTTTTAGTCACTCCTTCTAAGTCTGTCAGAATTCCTTTTTTCATCTTGATTTACTTTTACATGGGTATACTCCATATTTTTGGTTCTGTTTTTTTTTAACTTCATATGATTTCATAAAGGTTTTTCTAAATTTCTTTTTCTTCTTCTTGTCCATCTTAATTGCATTATAATGCAGTTAATGTACTAAACTTTAATCATATCCCTACCATTGAATCTATATCTTCCACGTTGGGTTTTTTTTAGGGTTTTTTTTTTTTTTTTGCAAGGCAAATGGGGTTAAGTGGCTTGCCCAAGGCCACACAGCTAGGTAATTATTAAGTGTCTGAGACTGGATTTGAACCCAGGTACTCCTGACACCAAGGCCGGTGCTTTATCCACTATGCCACCTAGCCGCCCCAACGCCACCTAGCCACCCCCACATTGTTTTTTACTTAATTACAAGTAACGTTATGAATATCAGAAGAGCTTCCCATGCTGGTGCGACTGGACTAGGTTCAAATCTCAGCTTTGAGAATTACTGTTTGGTACTCAAAGTCCTTAATAATCTTGCCCTCTGCTTCCTTTCCAGTCTTCTTGGACTGCAGTATTCTTCTATCCAGTAACACTGGCTAGGTCCTGGATAGTCCATGAACAAGATACTCCATCTCTTGGCTCTGGACATTTTGTCTGGCTTTCCATGGCCAGAATATTCTCCTCCACTCTCCTGCTTCCTACAGGAAACCTTCCTCAACCCCTCTTAGTTCTAGTGCCCCCCCTAATTAATTTCCATTTATCCTGTATATAGCTTTTCCTACATATTTCTTTGCTTCTTATCTTGAGGGCAGGGCCTATCTTTTCTCTCTTTCTGTTATCACTTTGCAGGCTTAAACTAAGTTTATTGTTGATTGACTATGTAATCTTGGGCAAGTTATTTTACCCCTCTGAGGCTCTATTTTTTCAAATCTAAACTAGGGATAACAATTGTGAGGAAAATACTTGGTAAATTTTAGGGTTTATTATATATATACATACATATATATGCTCATATTTACAAATATACTTGGTCTAAAATTGCGATTCCCATTAGGTGGGGAATTCTTTGGAGTGGAAACTCCCTCAAACTATACATGTAAGGCAATTTGTGGATTTTAATGTCTTAAGAATTATCTTGATTTGGTGGAATTAGATTGCTAGTAGAAGCTACAGACAGAAATTGAACCCAGATCTTCCTGATTCCTCCAAAGCCAACATTCTGTTCACTCTGCCAATGCCTTTCAAACACTATGTAAATATGGATTATTATTTAATTGAAGACATGACATTCAAGTGATACCAGAAAAATTATATAATGGCCTCATCTGAAATGATTTATTATTATTAATATTAAAGATGATGATCAATAACATTTATATAATGCTTTAAATTTCACCTATCATTTACAAGTATCTCATTTGATCCTTAGAAACAACCTTGGCAGGAAGATGCTATTATTTTCCCCATTTTACAGATGAGGAAAGTGAGGTAGACAGAATTTAAGTGACCAGTCCAGGGTCACATAGCCAGTAAGTGTCTGAGGTTGGATCTGTAGTAAGATCTTGATTCCAAGTCCTGTGCTTTATCCAGTGTGCCACCTAGCCAAAAAAAAAAAAAAAAAGATATTTATGAAGTTTATTGATGCATTTGATTTGTACAAGTTGATATAAAAAATAACAAATAATGGCTATTTCTTTCTTTCATAATATTTGTAATATTGTGTGTGTGTGTGTGTGTGTGTGTGTGTGTGTGTGTGTGTGACCTAGAAAGTAGAGATATGATCCAGAGAAGCTCAATAAGACTTCTCCTTTGGGACATTAGTCCCAAAGTATCAGATTAGCTAACTATTACCCTGGAAGACAGAAAGCCTTGCTCTGTGGAGGTGAGACAGGTTAAAAAGGTTGGTGGAAAAGGCAAAACAAATAAGGCAATCTGCCCTGGGGAGTGGGTTTGCAAGTAAGAAAAAATTTCAGATACTAGCTGTGTGATCCTGGGAGTCTCTCTCTCTCTCTCTCTCTCTCTCTCTCTCTCTCTCTCTCTCTTTTGGAGGAAGCGGGTTTTAAAGATCAGGAGCATAAGAAAAGGCATAGATTTTAATTCACAGGTTGTTTCTAAAGTTCAAATTACAAAAAGCTCACTGGTTAGGTTCTTTAGCAAGGTAAAGAGTTTTTAAGAATAAATAGATATAGCACTGCCCCTGGAGTCAGGAGTACCTGAGTTCAAATCCGACCTCAGACACTTAATGATTACCTAGCTGTGTGGCCTTGGGCAAACCACTTAACTCCATTTGCCTTGCAAAAAAGTAAAAAAAAAAAAAAAATTGTCCAGAAGCCAGGACTGCCTAGAGAGGCAGCAGCCTCCTGCCCAGTCTCTCTGTAGAGAGCCTACACTGTAGAACTTCAAGCAGAGGCTTGATGATGACTATTTGAATACTAGGATGAAGAATCTGAAACAAGCTTAAATGACTTGCCTAAAGTCAGACCTATAGGAAATGTCTGAGACCAGATTTGATCTCGCGAAGATGAGTCTTCCTGACTCCATTCTGGATACTCGATCCACACTGCCATCTAGCGGCCAGTATATACGTAAGATAATGTGTTAAGTGCCTTGCAAACTTTCATTGCAGTATATATGTGCCAGCTGTTATTTATAGAGTTTTCATAGAGTAATGGATTTCTTTGGTTTTTAAGGACTGTTGGGGTATTGGGGGGAGGTCAGTATGGGATATTTGTGTATTTTAAGTACTAGTTAGAGATCTTTCTTTATAACAAAAACTGAGGACATCTGTACTATAATGAATGGCTTCTAACTTTATTTCCAGATATCATGACAAATAAAAAGTGACCGCCATAGACAAGAAGAATCAGGTTTCCATAATGCTTTTACCAATTCCCATAGCATTAGTATTTTTAAGAATTGTCCAGGGGACAGCTAGGTGGCACAGTAGCTAGAGCACCAGCCTTGGAGTCAGGAGTACCTGAGTTCAAATCCGATCTCAGACACTTAATTACCTAGCTGTGTGGCCTTGGACAAGCCACTTAACCCCATTGCCTTGCAAAAACCTAAAAAAAAGAATAAATTTAAGCACAGAAGAACTTTGGTCTGGAGAAAAGAGCACAATTAAGAAAGGAGGGAAAAGGGAAAGGGACCAGTCATGAGACATTGATTGGATTTAGATTAACATGGATCCAGTTGCATGATGAAGGTGGTGGTGGTTCAGTTTCAGGATGATGCTCCCCAAGAGCAGGTTGACCTCCCAAAGGAGAGGAGCAAGCTGGGATACATAGTACAGAAGTGCATAGGGGAGTGAGAGGTTATTTGGGGAATTATGCTCCCTCAGTGCAGGCTGATCTTCTGAAGGAAATCAAGAAACTCAACTGAGTGAGCAAACTATTAAAGAGGACTTGGAGGCTGGTGACTCAAAGAGCAGAGATGAGGTAATTAGGTTATTTGTGCAGAAACTTAATCCTTTCAGGCTAAGGTGTCACCCACTGTTTAGTTGCTAGAGGCTTGTTTTGTGCCAGGGGACTGGGATTTACAGGAGTCTTTCCTTGCCAGTTTGGGGCAAGGTACTTTATTAAAAGTTCATTGTCTTCATCTTATAACCTGGACAATTGAGATGGCAGTGGGATCAGTGTTAATGGAAGGTATATGGTCCATGCAGAGGGAACAGATTAAAGAATAGATTTTTCTTAATATTTACCCTATTTCAGTTTCTTCCTGGTATTTTTATATTCCTTGTGACCATATATTCTTTTCTCTGAGGCTCTACTTAGATTCCTTGTAGCATTTTTTTTTCTTCTGAGGTTACCATTTGGTTTTCTATTAAGCCATAGTAGTTCTTCATTATGTTCCAGCATTTTCATCTATTTGCCTTGATTCATCCTCAGCCTTGATTTCTCTATTGGAGCTTTGTGCTTTGGTTATTCTTTATTCATCTCATTTGATAGGCTGATAGATCATACTTGGTCCTGAATAATTGTGCCTAATACCAGGCTCAGGCTTCTAGGAATTTCTGTTTTAGATCTGCTTCTTGGTGACTCAACATAGGTTTTTGTCTTTGATTCTTTCTTTTTCTCCTATATTGTGGAGTTAACTCCTTACTGGGAATCTGACAACTTTAATGGCATACTGTTGATTGTATTGTTAAGGTAGTCTCTTCTAAGGTTCCAGCTACTTCTCTTTCCAGGTGACACCTGGACCCTTTTCTCCTCAGCTTCTGCTCTGGGTTGTCAGGTCTATCCTGTCTCCACTGAGGATACCTAGTGACTGCCTCTGTGAGTCTTGCCTGCCACATCCATGGTTATCTGTGGGGGTCCAGCCTCTGAGGGGTCCTTGGAACCTGACAGGAGGGATAGAGTCGGCGAAATGAGTTGAGTCAACAAGTGGGTAAAGGCAGGAGCAGGTTGACTGACTGTCAGCTGCTTGGATTTATTTTTATAGTTTCAGAATCATGTATGTTTCAAGTAAGCAAGCTAGGATCATTTCCTTGGTTACAAGAGTGTATGATTTTCATCATCAATCATATAGTTCATATGGTTACAAGTTTTAATCATGTGATTACAAGTTTAAGTAATAATCATATAGTTAATTAATTTCTTATCCCTACTTGGACCATGATGACCTTGACCTGTCTGTTACCATATTTATTACTACATTGTATAATTGTTCATTCATTTAAAGTTATTAATTAAGCAATTCTTTTAATGGAGAGTTTTTTATATTTTTTGTGTAGGTAATTTTTTTCGATACACTTCCTTAACAGTCTGTAGTGAGGGTCTTTATGCTTGTCCACCCATCCGTTTACTCTTACAATAACCAATTTTTCTTTCTGGCCTAGTTGGTAGAAGCCACAGTTTCTGTGACTTTTTTATTCTTTCCCGTGAAACTAAGGCTGCTAGAGTTCACATATCAGTCACCTGTACTAACTATATTCTGACCATCTTTTTCATATATTCCTGTGTATGGTAAGGGGGGGGCAAAACTATTAATTTCCCTGGAATTCTATCTGACCCATCTTGTATCTGTTTTCCCTGTACATATTCTGGCATCTCTTTGGAATTCCCAGTGTTGGGTTTTCCAGAGATTTCATAATGTTGAAGCCTTTTGTATGCCTCAGAGAGAGGCAGTCCTGTTAAATTTGGACAGAGTTTACAATCTGTTTTATTCAAGGAATTTTTCTGAAATCTTTCCTTTATAGCCATTCCAGTATTAGGGTGAGTAAATATTGTAATCAATAATAAACCTATAAATATTGGTATGCATGAAATCCCTATATATATTGAAGAAGGAAATGTTGTTCCATCAGGCAGTGTGACTGCCTTGAGTCTTCTTGCTGCAACTGTGTCAAACAGCTTAGAGACCCTGGCTCCCAACAGTTATCCTAGGTTCAAATACAGTGATGGAAAGGGTGGGAGTCATACTGAACCCAGGTTGTATCAATCCCGAGGACAATGAGACGCAAGTCTTCTGGAGTCCAAGCCAAATGCTTTCCTGGTCAGGGAATCAAAATGATGGCAGAGAAAATGTTATAGGGTGGGCTATGTTGTTATAAAAGGCTTGTGAATACTTAGTCCAGAGTGATTAAAATGGTTTTTATTATGATATCTTAATAAAATGGCATACCACCCTCCTTCATGGTGGGAAAGAGGAGCTCTGGGAGTCTCTTAACATCTAGTCCTCCCATTTCCTCATCTGTAAAATGGGGAATAGTAATAGAACCTGCCTCTCAGAATGAGGTGAAATTTGTAAAGTGCTTTGCAAATCTTAAAACACTATCTAAATGTAACTGGCAATTAGATGAGACCCCAGTGGGACAATGGTGAAGAAGTTCTGTGCTTCCAGTAGAGAAAAGGGGAGAACAAGAGCATGCCCAGAACTCTCCTGCTGCTTTTGGAGTTAGCATTCCATTGTTTGTGTATTTGCACATTAATGAGATGAGTCAACTTGCAGGTACTGACTCATTTATTTACCCAGGCCCCACATATGTACTTGAAGAGCCTCATGTGGTTTGGGAGCAGCTGGTTGCCAATCCCTTCCTGGCACTGCTCCTGAGAGACCATGTGCCAGTTAAGCACCCTGGATCCCAGTTCCAGCTCTGTTCTTCTCCAGCTTTGGTCAAGGATCTGGGTGCTCCATGGGAATATTGGAAGGATAGATAATTTTTTTTAGTTTTCTTTTTCTGCAAGGCAAATGGGGTTAAGTGGCTTGCCCAAGGCCACACAGCTAGGTAATTATTAAGTGTCTGAGATCGGATTTGAACCCAGGTACTCCTGACTCCAGGGCCGGTGCTCTATCCACTGCACCGCCTAGCCGCCCCGGATGGATAATTTTAACACTAAGCATGTCACTTCAACAGATTCAGCAGAGATGCACCAAAACAGAATTTTTTTGTTCTATCTGACAAAAACTTCCATCTTCTGGGATTTTTCTCTGTTTTTTTCCCCTTCTCTCTACTGCCGACTGAAATCAGTAACTAATCACGTAGATAATTTTACATTCTTTTGGCACATCTCCCACTCTAAAACATTTTCCCTACGTTCTTGAATGAGATCACAGGATCAATTGGATTTAGAATTTGGGGCAGCTAGGCAGTGCAGTGGATAGAGCACTGGCCCTGGCGTCAGTAGTACCTGGGTTCAAATCTGCCTTCAGATTTAATGATTACCTAGTTGTGTGGTCTTGGGTAAGCCACTTAACCCTATTTGCCTTGCAAAAACCTAAAAAAAAAATTAGAAGGGATTTTGTTGTTGTTGTATTCAGTCGTGTCCAACTCCTTGTGACTCCTTTATAGGGTTTTTGTAGTAAAGGTACTGGAGTAGTTTGCCATTTCCTTCTCTGGTTCATTTTACAGATGAGGAAATTGAGATAAACAGGGTTAAGTGTCATATTTGAACTCAGGAAGATGAGTTTTCTTGGCTCCAAACTATCTACCTAGATACCCCAAAGGGACCATGAGTACTATTTAGTTCAACCACCTAATTTTCCTATTGAAGAACTCTATAGTTACTGAAAAATGGTAAGGACCTAGTTTTACAAATCAGGAATGCACCAAATATATATATATATATATATATATATATATATATATATATATATATATATATATATATATATAACACCTTTGTTTTTCAACTTGGTGAAGAAACTTTAAGCATATCATGAAACAAATGAACTCATATATGAAACATATTTTGAGCTCAGTAAATCTCAGGATCGTATTTTGTTTTTCTCATTTGGATAAAGGAAAGAACAGAATTATACTTTGAAAATCTTGCAGTGCTATTTGAGTGCCATTTATTAGTACTATAAAATATTTCAAAATTGGAAGGAACTAAGGAATCACCTAGTTCAAAATTTTGTTTCATGAATCAGTTCCTGTTTTCTTAATTGATTCTTGGGTTAGCAAAACAAACAGGAAACAAAATGTAATCTTTGAAAACAACTCAGCAAAACAACACAAAAAAGTGATTGTGAAAAATCTTTATTTCCAAATTATTTTCTGATATGACTTTAAAGAATTTTTGGAAGAAGTAAAGTATAGCAGAAGATGAACCTTCTTTAATTGGCAGAGAAGATTGTATCTGGCACAGAATTACCCTTGTTTGTTATGAGGTGCCAGCTTCTCCCCTGCATATCATATCATCATTAGCAACTGACACTTTCTAACTATTTAATTGGGAGCAAAGCTTATGAAAGGGTCTTCCCTTACCTAATACCCTTATCAGAATAAGAATGGTCTCTAAATGGTTTACTGGATAGAAGGGGTCACTTTCTATTTGACAATAGATGAACAGTAGAGGAGGACTCAGATTCTGAACTGTGATTCTTAATGAGTCACATATAGTTTTCTATTCATTAAAGGGAGCAAGACTTTGACTATATCACTGATAGAGCTTGGGATGTAGAAGAAATGCTAGATCACCCTCTAAAAAAGAAAGACACCTAAATATGAGCATGTGACCTAAATTGTCCAAAGTAATATGGGTGGCTTCAAGCAAGTCTTTTAGAATTTTTGCCTTTGACTTTCCTCTTTCTCTGTTTCTGTCTCAGCCTCTCTCTGACAATAGTTGAAATATCTTTTTCTTTTTTTTTTTTTTAGATTTTTTGCAAGGCAAAATGGGGTTAAGTGGCTTGCCCAAGGCCACACAGCTAGGTAATTATTAAATGTCTGAGACCGGATTTGAACCCAGGTACTCCTGACTCCAGGGCCGGTGCTTTATCCACTATGCCACCTAGCCGCCCCAAAATATCTTTATAATCTCATTATTAAGTAGTTCTTATTTGAGCTAGAATAGGTATCACAGAGCCATCTTATTCTGATCTACATCTTGCTACTAGACCCAGATGACTTTGGAAGAAAGAGTGAGGCTGGTAACTTTGCACAGCCCTTCCTCACTTAAATCCAATTCATTTGCTAGTCATGACATCTCCTTTCAGACATAATGGTACTCTGAGAATGGAGGACAAACAACAAATAACAGCAACAAACAGGATAGGTATCAATTGTTAATTGACTGCTATCCTTTACCCAATATTAAACAGGTTTTATTTCTTAACATTATTAGGGATTTTGTTTTCATTAAATAGGAATATTTTTTTCTAAGAATTTTGCTTTTGTATTGAGGTAGGGATTCCTCCTTAGCTCATGTAATTGGCAGGTCAAATATTCTAGACTTGTATTTTCACAATTCATTTTTTCTTATAGTTTTAAGTGATTAATAGTCCCCATATAATTAATAGTCCCCAATAATCCCCTCTTTTCCTCAAGCAAGAACTTGTATTTATCTCATGTGATTTAGCACCAAGTCCAATCCTAGAATATCCTAAGAGTACTGGAAAAAATTTAGAGCACAAGGAGAATAGACAAAAATAATGGTGAATATGACAAGTTTCTTCTCCAAAGTTTCCCATACTTTTAGTAGATACAGTTTTGTCTGAGCTTATAAAGAAGCCCTAAGTTCCTTATAAGTCTTCTTCTAACTATATTTGGTATTTGATATTGCCAAGGAGAAAATAACAACAAGAACAACAATAATATACTTAAGGGAACTGATGTTACATAATCATTTCCTTGATTAATGATTGCTGAATGAATGAAATGAATAAATGACAATAGCTTTTCTTTCCATTGACAAAAATCTCTGCATATCTGAATGCAAGAATTTTCCTTATCTTCATATTTATTTATTTTCTTAGGTTACCAACTTTAGTTATTCTCCTATTAAAGGCACTTTGATGTTGAGAGCAACTAGAGGCAGTTGCCAGGCTGAATCTCTGCAAGGATTGCTCCTTTGAGGGATGACTTGTCAGGAAGGGAATGAAGGCTGGAAGAAGCATAGGGAATTCCAAAGTTCTTGGGCTTTCTTGTTAATTGTACAGCAGTTGGCTTATTTTTGATGGGGGGTGGCAAGAAGGAGGGCCTATTCTCCACAACAGTTTTTCCTTAGGAAATGGAAACCTGAGCAAGCTGGAGATAGGGTCTGTGGTCTGAGAATGAACTAGTGAAAAAGCATTTATTAAGTGCTTACCAACCTGCCAAGCCCTCAATACCACTGGTCAAGTGCTGCTGTCTCCTTTTGAGAATGAAAGACCAACAACATGTTTTTGTTCTTTGTCTATAGTTTTGAAAGAGGACCAGCGACATCATGGGGAGATTCCTTGACTTGCAAATGAATTGAATTTAAGTGAGTCAAGAGCTGCACAAAGCTATCAGCCTCTGTCTTTTCCAGAGTCATTAAAGTTGAGTGGAAAACAAAAGTCAACAATGACTAGTGATTGCTAGGGATGCAGTGGATGACCTTGGTGTAGTGGATGTCTGATCAACTCTAATAAGAGTTCCACAGTACCTGCTTCATCTGCCTGTATGGTCATTGGAACAATTGGAACAACCATTGGAACAAACTGTTCCTATCTAGTTATTTTACTATTATATCCACATGCTTGTGTAGAAATCCCCCTAACTAGCTGATGGGTTTGACATCTCTTGGTTACCCTCACCCAAGTTTGGACCAATCTGTCAAGATAGTTTTACTAGGGTATGTATATTGCATGTGTTTTTTGGAGCCACAGGTGCATACCAAAAGTGAATGGGGTACTTGAGGGTTTGCTGAGCCCTTTCCGGGGCTGCCCATCCAGCGCTCTCTCTCTCTCTCTCTCTCTCTCTCTCTCTCTCTCTCTCTCTCTCTCTCTCTCTCTCTCTTTGGCAAGGCAATGGGGTTAAATGGCTTGCACAAAGCTACACAGCTAGGTAATTATTAAGTGTCTGAGGCTGGATTTCAACTCAGGTACTCCTGACCAGGGCCAGTGCTCTCTCCAGTGTGCCACCTAGCCACCCCCATCCAACTTGCTCTTTCACCCAAGTTTTGTAGATTAAAAATACAATAACTAGGCATTGTCCTTAAGGGGTTTACATTCTAATGTGGGAATGGTGGCTTGGGAAGGAAGTCACAGGTAGTAATGGAACTACAGAATTCCAATAAAAAGAATGAATAAGAATGATGTTAAGGTTCTTGTACCATACAACAGATCTTTCCATCCCTCTTTTTAGTCTCATTGCAATCTTTCCCCTCTAAAGAGCTCAAACTCTACTTTCATAATTTTTTAAAAACAAGTTTTTAATGATTTTGTTTTTTTAATCACCAAATTTTTTCCAATACCTTTGTATTTATACCACAGTCTTCCCCAAATTTCCCTACCACATTCCCTTATTTTAAGAAAAAAGAGTTAAGCAAAAGCTACCAACTCAGCAACCATCTGACCACACAAGCAACCTTCTACCCAAATAGTGGTAGACTTGTCCATTGGAGTGAAATATATCATAGAAAATAATCTGGAGATAGGGTTAAGGTTACTCTAATTGCAGGGAGACCAAAATTAAGACAACCACAATAGGAAGTCATAGCACAACATAGTATGAATGTTCTTGGCCTCTGAAATAAAATATCACTCAAACTCATAAAATACAGATGGTTGTCAGTGTCAGAGGAGAGAAGTAGATGAAGAGCTCCTGGTAACTATTTGGAGGGGGTTCTTGGATGGAACGATTCTTCTTTCTAAAGTCTTCATTTTTTGGGGGTATTTCTTTTGAATAATGTAGCCATCTCATTTTTACATAGCTGAAATAAATAGTAAATTTCAAGTAGGATTCATAAAAATAAATAAATATATAATTTGTTTTCCATCCAAATTCATTCATCTATGTAATTTCTCTTTTCCCCCAAGTCTTTCCCTAACATGTAAAGGGGAATATTTTGTTTCCATTGCTGTCTTGGTATGTAGAACCCACATTAGGAAAATATGTTCCCTGTGTCATCCTCCTGTGGGGAAGATTGACTGTCTCCTGGCACTGGTCTTGAGAGCCATATAAATAGGAATTTGCCACATAAAACAGCCAGCAGAGCTGGGGCAAAGTGGTGGTTTTGATGAGCAAACAATGCATATTTATTAAGTGGTTATAATGTGTCAGACATTGTATAAGTGCTGGGGATACAAAGAAAGGTCAATCAGATAAGCTATGTATCAGGATAAATTCACAATAATTAGCAGAGGGGGAGAGGAAGAAAAAATAATTAGCAGAAGGAAGGCATTAGAATTAAGAGAGATTGAGAAAGGTTTCCTGTAGGAGTAGGGATTTGAGCTGAGTTCTGAAGGAAACTTGGGAAATCAGGAGCCAAAATGTAGAGGGAGAGAACTGTAGGTATGAAGGATGCCAGTGAAAATGCCCAGACGGAGGAGAAAATTCCTGTCCAAGACAAGGAAAGTGCCTGTGAGAGCCATCCTTAAGAAAGGGAGGGGTTTTTTGATCCAGCAATACCACTACTGGGTCTATACCCTGAAGAGATGATGAAAAAGGGTAAAAACATCACTTGTACAAAAATATTCATAGCAGCCCTGTTTGTGGTGGCAAAGAATTGGAAATCAAGTAAATGTCCTTCAGTTGGAGAATGGCTTAGTAAACTGTGGTATATGCATGTCATGGAACACTATTGTTCTATAAGAAACCAGGAGGGACGGGAATTCAGGGAAGCCTGGAGGGATTTGCATGAACTGATGCTGAGCAAGATGAGAAGAACACATTGTACATCCTAACAGCAACATGGAGGTGATGAACAACCTTGATGGAATTGCTCATTCCATCAGTGCCACAATCAGGGACAATTTTGGGCTGTCTGCAATGGAGAATACCTCTGCATACAGATAAAGAACCGTGGAGTTTGAACAAAGTTCAACAACTATTCCCTTTAATTTAGGAGAAAAAAGCTGATATCTTATTGTTTGTTCTTTTTATCTCTTACACTTTTTGTTTCTTCCTTAAGGATATGATTTCTCTCTTATCACACTAAATTTGGATCAATGTACAATATGGAAACAATGTAAAGACTGACAAATTGCTTTCTGTTGGGGGGGTGGGAGGAGGGAAATAAGATTGGGGGGATTGTAAAACTCAAAATAAAAAAAATCTTTAATAAGAAAAAAAAGAAAGAAAGGGAGGGATTTATCAAGAGGGTTTGGGCAAAGTGCTCTGCCCAGAATGCAGAGCAAACTCAGGTAAACTCTGTTCTTCCAGGAAACCCAGCTCTTAGTAGGGAGCACTCTGGGTCTTCCATTCTGTGTACTGAGTTTTAGAGGCCATGCATGCAAAATTGACTCCTCTTTAAACTGGGCAAAGAAGGCTATCAATAAGGAATCCAGGGATTCTGACTAGAATCAAACTCCTTATAGAAGTTAATAAATAGTTAAAAGTTAGCCTATGCTTTACATATGTTCTCATCAGATCTTCACAACCTCCCTACAAAGTAGGTGTTATTATTTATTACTCCATTTCATAGAAGAAAAAACAGAGACTGAGAACTTAAATGACTTGTCCAGGATCACACAAGAATGAATATCTCAGGCAAGATTTGAAGTCACCACTTCTGTCTGACTGTGCTCTTGCTGCCTCAAGTTAAAGTTTAAGTCTCTGGAACTATGCTCACAGAGCAATAAAACTGATCAGACCCTTTGATCCAACAATACCAAAATTAGGCCTACATCCAAAAGAAATCATAAAAAATGGGAAAAGTTCCACAAGTTCAAAAATGTTTATAGCAGCTCTTTTTGTTGGGACAAAGAATTGGAAATTGAGATATTGCCCATCAATTGGGGAATGATTGATCAAATTATTGTATATGAATTTTATTGTACTATTGTTCTCTAGGAAACCATGAGTGGTCGGACTTTAGAGAAGCATGGAAAGAATTACACAAACTGATGCATAGCAGAACCAAAAGAACATTGTATGCATTAACAATAACTTTATGAGTTGAGCAACTTTGATGGATGCAGCTTCTTTTAGCAGTTCAGAGATCAAGGATAACCCTGGGATATCTGTTATGGATAATGCCATCCAAATCCAGAGGGAAAAATACACCACAGAATCTGAATGTATAATATGTTCACTTTTTAAAAACTTCTCTTATGTTTTACCTTCCTCATTTTTTTTCTTTCCCCTTAGTCCTAATCCCTCTTATATAAAATGACTGATAGGTAAATATGTTAAAACACAAATGTACATGTACAGCTGTTCACTGCCAAGGGGAGAGGGGAGGGAAGAGAGCGTGATAGAAAAATATGTAACTTATAAATTTGTAAATGGATGAATGTTGCAAAACTACCATAGCATATAATTGGAAAAATAAAATAAATTTTAAAAAGATAAAGTTGAAGTTATTTATCATCTGGGTCTCAGGTACTCTCCACAACTCCATAGGACAGTATAACTGTGGGTACAAGTTAAATTAGAAAAGGAGGGTCTCATTCCTCATTCTCCACCCCCCCCCCCCAATCTTCCAGCAGACTGAGAACTCACTCCCTTCCCCTTCTATTGGTGTCAATCTTCCCTCCCAAACTCTGAGGGTGTGAAGTTTTCAGACCACAAAGTAAGAGGCCTTTTGATAACCTCTAGATTGTGTCTGGGAGGGAGCATGCTTTCCCTCTCCCCCACCCCAACTCCTCATATTGGTGTATGAGAAAAGATCCAGCTACATATCCTTAGTTTTATTTTTGGCTACCTGATAGAAAGGACATGGGAGCTCTGTGAACATTTCCATGATAATATTCAATAAATTATAATCCTCACAAAGAAAAACAGAGTTATTTTTCCTGAAAGAGGATTACCCTCCATATAGATTTTCTCCTTAATACCCCCTTGATACAGCCCTCTCTATCCCTTGGCTACCTTCTCTTGCCTTGGAAACCTCCAGAAGCAGGGTAAAATGGTCCATTTGTCTTAGGGAAGTGCTCTCCTGCTAGAAGATCCATGAATATCAAAAAAGGGTGTGGAGTAGTAGGCATCAGAAGGAAGAGACATTCAGCAAGATGGAAAATGCAAAGGTAACTCACTGTACTGGGTAGCAAGGGTTTTCCTCTTTTATTCTGCTGAAATGGAGGACTCCTTTAAGATCAAAGGGGAGCAAAGTCAACTCTGTGAGCATTAACTGGCCAGTTGTATCTGCCCCTGAGAACTGGGGAGCTTCTAGACATGCCCTCTATTTTTTTAGAGGATTTGATCTCATTTTAGGGATCACATTGGGGCCTTATCCCTTCTTTCACTCAAGGGGAACAAATAATAACTTGCCACCTGGCCTTCCCTAGGGTAGGGAACTTTAATGAGTGGAATCATGGCCTGAGGGAAACTCTGGAGTACAACCTCCTCAATTGGCAAATGTGAAATTTGAGATCCAGCCAAATTAAATGACTTGCTCATTGACCATATCTAGTTAGTAATAAAGCCTAGACTAGAATCCAGATATGCTGACTTTTAGCTCATTAAAACTACACTTGTGAAATAGCAGGGGAGATATACTTTTAATTAATCTATTTTTCAATTATCAAGCATTTACTTTTTCTTTCTCCCACCTATGAAAAAAAGTAACACAAAACTCTTCTAATAAATATTCATAGTTGAATAAACTAAGTTCCCTTGACATTTAATTGGACTCTTGGAACAAAGGCATATATTTCTATTATGGAGAGTTAGGGTATTCAGTTCTTCCATCTCCCTTATGCCTTCCCCCATTCCCAATGATGACTCTATCCTTTGAATTGCACTGCATTGTTAGGTCTTGTAGTAAGGTGTAAATTAGATTTAGGCTCAGAAGACTTGGTTCTATTCCTTCCTTTGCATCATCTTTCTACCTTTGTGACCTTGGACAAGTCATTTAACTTTACTGGACGTAAATTTCCTCATCTATAAAATGAAGTTGGAATAGATGACTCAGAAGGTTCCTTCCCCCTCTAGATCTATGATTCCATGATCTCCCTCCAATAGATTTTTCAGGCTTTGTCCCCTTGATTTCTTTGAGAAAATTTATGGCTTAGTCTTCATCAGAAACCTGAAAAAATCTTCCACATCTCTTGAGTTATGCAGCTATATCTTGACCCAGGATCTTGTCTCTCTCGAATGGAAAAATACAATATTCTCATTTTTATATAACTTGGATGGAAACAAACAAAAAATAAATTTGTCCCTTTATAATATAAAGCAATTATTAGTCTTAATGAGTTCTATATTGTATTCACACAATTATAGAATCTTAGAGCTAAAAGTGAATATCCTTTGGCTCAGTGATACCCCCATGAGACCTTTACTTTAAGGTTATTAAAGAAAGGAAAAAGAAATATATGTGCAAATTTTTTTTTTGTGATGACAAAGAATTGGAAACTAAGAGGATGCCCATCAACATCATCAGGAATCACCAAGTAAATTATGGTATAGGAATGTGATAGAATAATAGATATACTGTTCTTTTCCCTTATATATCTAAGAAAGAGGGTAACAAATTTAAAAGCATAATATTGATGAGACATATTAGAAAACACATGTAGGGCGGCTAGGTGGCACAGTGGATAAAGCACGGACCCTGGAGTCAGGAGTACCTGGGTTCAAATCCAGTCTCAGACACTTAATAGGTAAATTACCTAGCTGTGTGGCCTTGGGCAAGCCACTTAACCCCGTTTGCCTTGCAAAAACCTAAAAAAAAAAGACAAAACAAACCAAAAAAAACCACATGCCTCTCAGTTATTGGATCTTTATATCCTTTTCTCCTTTCATAGAGTCCTTAAGAAGTTCCCTTTAGGTGCAATGTTTTGCTTTATACATTGCTGAACCACCTGCTCCACTGCTGCTAGTCAGAGTCACTTTCTAGATTGTATAAATCAGGGCCACTTCCCTGATTGAATGGGCCATTTCTTTGCTGCACCAGGTTGCTCCATCTAAATTCCTCTCCAGACTCAGCTGTTTTGAGGGTAGGCTGTTCTGCATCCATCCTTCAATCTCCCTAGACTTAAGGTTACCATATGAGCATGTTCATCTCAGACTTGCTACTCAGTTGCCTCCCAACTTCTGTAGCTACTGCTTTTGCCTTCAATTCCCTTTGCCTTCTGCTACCACTACAATTGCTAAAGGGGCCTGTTATGGGATCTCTGGATCTCCCAAACTCACAAGGTCGGCCAAACACTTCTATCTCAGAATACTCATTCCTTTAATATGATGACAAAATAAACATGAAAGAAAGATGTATCTTGTTTCACAGACATGTGGTAGCTGATTAGTGGAATGTGGTCAATTGACCCTCACCCACTAAGCAGCTCAAAGTAGTGCTACTAAGGAAAGAGACTAAGGTTATTCCTTTGATATGGTACACTGGCATTAGATCCTCAGTTCATGAATCATCTATTGGCCAATTAAAAGACTTCATTGAAGTGCAGAATTAACCCCTGAGCCATGGCTTGAAGCCAGCTTGCCAAATTTTCTATATAATAGCTTTGGAAGCAGAAAGAAAATATCTGTATGCTATAAGTACTGAAACAGAACAGTAAATGTATAGACATGCTTCAAGGATTAAAACTAGCCACAGAAACCCAAATTTCCAAGACTGAAAACAAGCAGAGAATATTAGTATATTCTTTAAGAAGTGAAACCTGGCAGGGGATATCCACACATTCTTCAAGGATTGGGCTTTCTTTTTGTTAGATTCTCCCTATTATTTATTTTTGAATAAAAATTTTGATGTCTTTTGGTATCTTACAGCTTAACTATTTCTCCCTATATCCCCAAGAAAATCTTTGCCAGCAAAGAAAATAGTTAAGGAAAACTAATCATAGAAGGCACTCAGTAACTTTTTATAATGAGTATTTAATAGTCTGTACTCAAAGTCCCCTCTTTTTCCATCCAGAAGAGAGGTGTGATTTATCATAAATTCTGTAGGATAAAACAAAACAAAACAAACAAATAATAACAAGTATTTATTAAGGTCCTATTATGAGCCAGGCTAAGTGCAATTCACTTAGCAAATATTATCACATTTTAACTTCACAACAACAATCCATGCTTTCCAGGTAGATGCTATTATTTTCCTCCTTTACAGTTGAGGAAACTGAGGCAGACAAAAGTGAATGGAAGTAACTGAAGATCAATACAAAATATAGTATAGAACAGTTCTATATTTAGTATAATCTAATAGTGTTGTATCAGGAGCACTAAAACTCAGAATTAGCAGGTGAGTGTTCTTGAAAATGAAAACTTTTTTTAAAAATTATGTTAGCAAAAAGAGAAGACTAAAGAACTCTTAGGATCTGTGCTCAGGATATATGAGATGATGATAATGTCTTAGAAAGTAGGTAAAGTAGGTACTTGCTTAAAGGTATAAGGATATAGTGCTTTAAGGGAAGTATTATAAATATTACAACAACTCTGAAAAGAAGATGTTATTATTACTCCTTTTTAGAGATGAGAAAACTAAAGCAGACTAAAGAAACTCAGTGTTAGTGACTTGTCCAAAGTTATACAGATAGTTTCTGAAGCTGGTTTTAAATTCAGGTCTTCCCAAATACAGATCCAGCATTCTATCATATATTAGATAAAGCTGAGTATTACTGTTTTTTTTTTAAATAATCTTTTCTTTTTTTTAAAGTTTTATTTATTTAAGGCAATGGGATTAAGTCACATGCCCAAGGTCATACAGTTAGACAATTATTAAGTATCTGAGGTCACATTTGAACTCAGGACCTACTGACTCCAGGGCTGGTGCTCTGTCCACTGAACCACCTGCCTGCCCCTATTCTTTGTTTTTTTACCTGATTTCAGTTGTCTTTAGTGTTGTTCTCATTTATATTATTGTAGTTGTTTATGTTGTGCTGGTTCTGTTTTCATTACTCTTTAGTTCATAGAGAGGTCAGACTTTTATTCTATTATTTTCATGTACCACTTTGTTATCAGTTTTTGCTATATCAAAAAGTGTAGCTACAAGTATTTTTGTATATAGGGGGAATCCTGTTGCTTTTATCCTCATTGGAGTTAAAACTCTATAGGTTTATTGGGTGATGACCTTTTTGCATTATTCCAAATTGTTTTTCAGACTAGAGCAATTCACAAGCCTACCAATTTCTTTTTTCCTCTCTGCCTTTGAGGATTGACTATTTAAGTCTTCTATTATCTATGTCATCCATATATCACCTATGTAATTTAATAGATATAGGAAAAAAACCTCAGAGTTGTTTAAATTTGCTTTTCTATTAAGTTATTTGAAATAATTTTATATGGTTGTCGATAATTTCATGAAGCAT
Organism: Macrotis lagotis; assembly: GCF_037893015.1. Classification (NCBI taxonomy): domain Eukaryota; kingdom Metazoa; phylum Chordata; class Mammalia; order Peramelemorphia; family Peramelidae; genus Macrotis; species Macrotis lagotis. The sequence continues at coordinate 18,811,200 of NC_133665.1, read as the reverse complement.
ATATTTTTTATTTTAATAGTAATTTTTCCAATTACATATAAAGATAGTTTTCAACATGCACTTTTGTGAAATATTGAGTTCTAAATTTTTCTCCCTCTATCCCTTCCTTCCCCCTCCCCAAGACTGCAAGCAATCTGATATAAGTTTTACATGCACCAACACGTTGAACATACTTTCTTATTAGTCACTCTGTGAGTCACTCTGTGAAAAAAGAATCAGAACAAAAGGGGAAAACCACGAGAAAGAAAAAAAACAAAAATTAATTTAAAAAAGTGAAAATAATATGCTTTGATTTTCTCTCAGATTACATAGTTCTTTCTCTGGATGGGGATGGCATTTTCTATCACTAGACTTCTATTATTGTCTTTGATCACTGTATTACTTAGAAGAGCTATCACACAGTATTGCTATTACTGTGTACAGTGTTCCCCTGGTTCTGCTCACTTCACTCAGCATCAGTTAATGAAAGTCTTTCCAGGTTGTCTGAAATCCAGCTGCTCATGATTTCTTATAGAATTACATTCATATACCATGACTTGTTTAATCATTCCCCAATTAAGGAGCATCCCCCTTAATTTCCAATTCTTTGTCAGCACAAAAAGAGCTGCTATAAATATTTTTGTACATGTGGGTCTTTTCCCCTTCTTAATCCTGTATCCTTCTTTGTGATACAGATCTTGTAGTCCTATTACTGGATCAAAATATATGCAGTTTTATAGCCCTTTGGGCATGGTTTCAATTTGGGTATTTTTAAGAGGGTTTCCTTAAGGAAGGATAAATTTTTAATTGAAGAAATATTCACATATTCATTCAATTGACAAATATTTATTAATAGACTACTGAAATTACTGAATAAGTTGTGGAATGAGATTGTGATGGGATTCTATTGTGCTATCAGAAATGATCAGGAGGATGGCATTAGAAAAACCTGAGAAAATGGATATGAATCGAGCAAAGCAAAGTGAAAAGAATCAGAACATTGTATACAGTAAAGGCAATGTTATAATGAGGACCAACTATGAAAGACCTATCTATTTTAATCAATACAATGAACCATGGGTATTCCAAAGGACTTAAGATAAAAAATGTTATCCAACTCCAGAGGGAGAACTGATCAACTCTGAGTGCAGATTGAAGCATATTTTTCCCCATTTTCTTTATTTTTCCTTTCTTTTTTTATGTATCCCAATGAAAATGAAAATATTTTTTGCATGACTTTACATGTCTAATGAGTATCATATTACTTTTGATTTCAATGGATGTGGGAGGGGCTAAAGGGAAGAAAGAATGCTTTTAAGAAAAACAAACCTATAAATTTCCAAGGACTTTGTTCAGTGACTTTTGACAACATAACACATTCAGATCAAGGAGAGAGTCCCTAACCAGAGGAGAGAATCTTGACTTTTTTAAGAACTAGATACTCAAATACTCAAGAGAAACTATAATCTCATCAATGTGGATATGATTCAACCATGCAGCAATAGTGATTTATTTGTATATTTCAGGGAGAAGGTTGAGGTCACTAATGAAACTTTATAGTTTCCTATAGACAATTTAGTTCATTTTCTCTCTCTTTAAACCTGAGTCCAACTTGTTTATTTTCAAAGTCTATCCAAAATACACCTATTGATAAATGAGTTCAATGAATTGTCCATCTAATTGCAAGTTATAACCTGAAATATCAGTATTCTTCATTCTCTTGATTGTTTTCTGTATGGATGATTAGGTTAATTTTTTTGAGTCATTCTCAATCTTGTCTAGGGAACTCTGTAATGTTGTAGTATTTGATGCAACTAGAACAATGTTATCTACAAAGACTTCCCTTTTATGGAAAATCATTCTCTTCAACTTGAACTCTGTGCTGTAGGTCTTTCATGACCTTCAGAGATCACACATCTCCCTGGCATAACTTGACAAAGCCCCCTCTTAATATTAATAATCAGTGCATAATTGACCAAGATTATCTCTGTTGCTATATCTTTCCAGGCATCCTGTATTAACTTTGATGAATTCATTAGGAAAACTTGTTGGAAGACAGCCTTTTTTTTTGCTCTATTGAACAAATTATTTTAGTGCCAAAAATGACAGAAAAAAGTGTAATCTTAAATCCTCAATATCTTTTAGTTAACTCTTTGTGTGTGTGTGTGTGTGTGTGTGTGTGTGTGTGTGTGTAGGTAAAGATGTTGTCTTCTATATTATATATAATTTGTGAAAGTTTATCTATTCCCTATTATATTGAATTTAAGGATGCTCTAAAATGCAAATATGCAAATGTATATTTTTCTATAATAATTTGATGTTTATGGGAAATAGGAATTTAGGTGGTTATTGATATTGTTTGCCAGTTTTTACTTTCTTGTTAATAAGATCTGAGATTTTTTTTTTCCTTTTAGATTCTTGTTAATTGATTCCATAACATCTTTACCATTCTTTTACCTTCAGGAATCTCTTTACCTAATCCAACTGTTTTTCCAATTCTATTCTCTATAGTAATAATTTTACCTACTCCCTAAAAATATTGGAAACTGAGTTTAGAGCCTATATATGATGAGTCTATTGTCTTAGATGTTGAAAAAAATTGTTAGAAAAATCTGTGCAAATCTTTTTTTTCATTTTTTTTTGCTTGTCCTCCTTTTTCATCCTTAAATATCCTTTAGTCTTTCCTCTTCAAACTTTTAAAAAACTGCTTCTCTGGGGTAGCTAGGTGGTACAGTGGATAGAGCACTGGCCCTGGAGTCAGGAGTACCTGAGTTCAAATTCAGTCTCAGACACTTAATAATTGCCTAGCCGTGTGGTCTTGGGCAAGCTACTTAACCCCATTTGCCTTGCAAAAACAACAACAACAAAAGAATTTACAAATAAATTTATATTTTAAATCCTTGTTGGCTTTGACAGTTATATCTCCATGATTAACAAGTAAGTCAAGTATTTGCTGACTAAAGTATCTTTAGTTTTTTTCCTCCCCCCACCATGATAATTGATTTAAATGGTTAAATTTGCGTATAAAACTGTCTAATTGGTGTCCATGTTCTTTCTTCTATCCATACCCCATTTTCTAGAAACATTAACTCATAAAAGTAGATTAGATTGTATTTGCATTAATTGTGCATCATCTCTCTTTTTGATTTTTAGTCCTACTTTTGTGTCAATTTTTGCTCTTTGTTCTGACAAGGAAATAGTTTGATTATATATAAACACCTGATTCAGAATTGACTTTCACATCCTTCATGAAGTCCTACTCCAATGCTTTATTATGGTATGAATGTAACACTATATTCTTTTGTTTCTTATTATATTTAAGTTTTTTCTTCTGAACTTAACAAAAAAGAGCCTTTTTATACATACACACATAAACACACAACAGAAAATGAAAATAAGATTTTTCTATAAAATGGTATCCTTTCCTATATTTGGTTTTTAAAGTAAATAATAAATTCTACTAAATTCTAAAAACTGCTTTTAAAACTGTCTTGTCTTTTCTTCTTCTGACCTTCCATTTATTTTCTCCTTTATATTAAATGTTTTTTTATTTCTTTTTTTTTACTTTTGGTTTTTGTAAGGCAATGGATTTAAATGACTTGCCCAAGGTCATACAACTAGGTAATTATTAAGAGTTTGAGGATGAATTTGAACTCAGGCCCTGACTCTAGGGTCAGTGCTCTATCTACTGCAGCACCTAGCTACTCTCTTTCTTGATTTCTCAGCCTTCTAGCACATTGGAAATGAATTTTGATCTCTAATTTGAATCATAATCATGAATCATTTCATAATTACCCTTTCAAGGGCAAAATTACTACAAGCTTTGTGTTTTTCAACCTCTATCTCATCAGACTTGAGCCTAACTAACCTAACAAATTTTGACCATGTAGTGGAAGTTGATATCAGCCTAGAACACCTTTGATGGATAACAAGAAAGATGCTTGGCAATACTTCCATGAGGATAAGGTACATATGTGGACATTCTGGAATGATCTTCCATGTAATCGGAAACAGCCCTTTTCTATTGGTTATAAAGACAATTGTTAGCATTTTTAAAAATGACTGACTGTGTAGCAGAGGAGTGATGCATTCAATCTTAGATGAAATATTTTCTTCACTCATACAATGGGAAAAGTAGAGACGGATGCCTTTTTCTCCCTCTCCCCCTACTTAGGCCAAGTGTCCATGTGGGTCTGAATCTTTGACATTTTCATTTTTTCTCTTCCATTCTAAGTGCAGGGAATGGAGTCTTTGATCTTTTATAGGACCATGAGTCATGGGGATTAGGGAGTCCAGGAATACAGGCTAGATATTAGAAACATCTCAGAAACAATATTTTGGAAGGAATGATCCTGTGGAGCTAGCTCAGCAGGACTTGAACTTGGTGGAACTAATGTAATATTATAAAGATGGCTCACTGAGTTGAGCTGTGAGCCTAACCTTTTGGATGATTATGTCCTGAAGTACTGGGAGAACATGTTTGTTTGTTCTTGCTGTATCTTTGAAGGAAATATCTCTATAAAATATAATTTAATGTTAAATAGTTCAAAGAAACTGGACTGATAGTCATTGAACACCCAAAATAGATGGAACAGCCAGTGAAGGCTCAAACCAATGACAGAGAAAAGAGATTCCTTAAACCTTCAGGGTCCTAAAGAATCCTATAGGGAGGGAGGTAAAAATATTACAGAGCAGGCCCTGACAATAGTAGACCTTGAGAAACCATGTTTTTGCATTTTCATTCTGGAAAGATTTGGATGATGATCCCAGAAAGTCTCTTTTCTGAGGATGAACATAGATAATTACAGAAAGGCTCATTGCCAATAGATTAGCCACTTAGGGATGAATCTTCTGACCCTGTCAGCTTATGAAACAAAGAAAAATACAAAACGGTCTTCAGTTTTATTTAGTTCTTTTCCATTTTTTCAGTGATTGTAGCAGAGCTATTGAAAAGAGCAGAGTGCTGAAAAATCATATAGTATTAGGCCATTTATAAATCTTAACTTGGCAATTGATATTCTAAAAATGATCAATGAATATTCATGATACTGGAGGCAGTGTCCTGTCAATCTTAATATTCTATCAATAAATGAATCCAGAAGACAGAAGAAAGTTGCCACTAAATGGAAATAAGTTTTCCTTGGAGAGTCAAACAAAGAAATTGTCAGTTTTATTATGTGTCCAAAGGTATAATGTGCAGATAAACATTTCATAGTAATTTGGTCATTAAACATATAAAAAAAGACATGAGTATACACACTTATACACAACACACAAAAACATACATACATATATAATACATATATACACACATACATATATAACAGTATTTATTCTGGGCCCCTTCAAAAAGGTCAGGTACATTATGCCATTACCCCATCCCAGACCTTCTATATCCCATATCTTGAGGAATTACACCAGTTCCATTTAACTACTAAATAGTCAGATTATCTCAAAGGAATGATTTACTTCAGAGGAATAACAAGACCAAACATGCAAACATTTCCTCAAGTCCTCAGAAAAGCAGGAAGTTGGGAGAGGGAAGGGATTAGGTTCATATCTTATTGTCTCTACATAGTATTGGTCTCACCAATTTCAAGCCCACCCATCCATCCAGAATTCTGGGATCCTACCTTCTCAGGGCTTTACTCCTGGCCTGGCTACAATATCCAGCCTGACCTCCACGGCTCAAACTCCTAGATGGAAGGATTACATTTCATGTACTTAGATATTATTTGATAAATATTTTTGAATACATGAATCCTTTTCCATTTTCTCTAATCTCTTTGGGATTTAGACCTACATCCCTCAGTATTGCTGGGTCAAAGGGAATGCTTTTGGGGCACAGTTTCAAATTGTTTTCCACAATGGTTGAACCAGTTCACAGTCCCACCAACAAATATATTGAAGTACCTGTTTTCTCATAGCCCCACCAGCACTTGTCATTCTCTATTTTGAAAACTTAGCCAATCTAATAGCTATGGGGAGGTACCTCATATTGTTTTAATTTTCATTTCTCTAATTAAGAACGCTTTAGAGCATTATTTTTATATAGCTATTGATAGCTTGGGTTTCTCCCTCTGAAAACCGCTTGTTCATATCCTTTGACCATTTTTCAATTGGGGAATGGCTCTTATTCTTAGAAATTTAATTCAGTTCCCTATATATCTTAGAAATAAGACCTTTATCATTAGAGAAAAGATTTTTTCCCCAGTTTCCTGTTTCTCTTCAAATTTTAGCTACATTGATTTTGTTTGCCTATTCCTAAATTTGAAAAGGATAAATGAAATAGACCAAAACCCCAAGTCTATTTCTCTAGGTCATATGATCTAAGGGGATAAAGAGTTGATCCTCAGACTCTTAACTTTCAATATGTTGCCACCTGCTATGAGTAAATATGTCCTGCTTCTTTAAGGCTAATAGAGAAGGTCTGTCCCAGTAACTTAGTTTGAAAAGTGGAGGGAGTTTTGCCTATGAAGCTAATGGAAAGTGACTGTCCCCAGTCAATGTAAACCAAAGCAAAAGATTCTGTCCTCCTCTCTTCAAGAAACAAATCCCTAGCATCTCCAATTGTAGAATCAGGTGCCACTATCATAGGTAATATGGATATGGGCCAAACCCCATTATTTATTGAAGTGCTTATAATAAATATTTTCAAAAAGACCATGAAAACGATTCTGGTTATACAACAGTAATGTGCAGATAAACATTTAACAACTAGCTTTCTGGGAAAAGGAAAGCATGTACAGCTTATACTTTTAAGTTTATCCTATATTATTACTATTTTTCTCCATTATTTTATTGACAAAAACCCCTGGTTTGTAGTATTTGTGAATTTCTAAGGTGAAGATGCTTATCAACTTCAGCATATCCTGTTAGTATTGAAATTTTTTGCAAAGGATAAAGAGAGGAAATTATTTGAAGGATTCAATAAGATGGTGTGGCTAGGTGGTGCAGTGGATAGAGCCCTGGAGTCAGGAGTACCTGAATTCAAATCTGGCCTCAGACGTTTAATAATTACCTAGCTGTGTGGCCTTGGGCAAGACACTTAACCACTGCCTTGCAAAAATCTAAAAAAAAAAAAGAATTCAATAAGATATTCCAAATTTAATTAATGAAAATTTAGATATTCTTGATTTTAATGCCAAAATGAGAATAGGCAAGGGTGCTGGAAAACTATGCTAAAAAATAGAGACCAGAGACATGCAGATTACACAGAAGTCTCAGGCTTATAAATCATGAATATGTTCTTCAAGAACGGAATCAGAAAGTGCTGGAAAGGGTGAGCAGTAGACAATATCATAAAAAATGGAATTATTTTAATTTTATAGCCTGGGAGAATTATCTAGATAAAGAGAGCAACCATAAAAACCAAATTCAAGATTTCTGACCAGTTCATCATAGTGACACTGGGTGTCACTCTTGAGTCATCTAAATAGTTTTTCCCAGGAGTGGATCTAAAAAATACTTTTTTCAAGTATTTAATATTCTTTACTTGCAACATTTATGGCCCAATTTTGTCTAATTGTTATTCAGATTTCAACTTGAAGAAGCTTTCTTTAACTTTACCCAAGATATAATAGAGTACTGAAAGAGAAATTCCCAGAAGACTATACAGTTTTTCCCTTGAGCATATGAGTTTATAGAGAAATTGAATCTAAAAGCATAATCAATAAGTTCTGTTGGATGGACTCTCCTGGGGAAGATTTGGATAACTATAAAATAACAGTCCATAAATACATTTCTCTCTTTTATCTAAAATCACTTAGACTGAACATTAAACCTTTAGGATTGGGGAACTGGGTCCTCACTGTGAGAGCTTCTGGGACTCCCTTTACCTGATACCAGAGTCCCTATCCCTGCAGACAGTCTCAAAAGGAGAATGAACTGAGTCATTCCTATTTAAATTTTAGGGAGTTTGGAGTCTTCCATAAATTGTCAAGTGGAAAGAAAACACAATTTCCTTCCCCTAAGGAGATTGCCTTTTTCTGGGCAGATTTTGCCTCAGTAAAATTTGCTTTACCCTACTAACCTCTTCAATGATTTTCTGGCACTTTAATTCTTGATAAACATTTTTCCAAACAAAAAGATGTTTCCTATTACTGGAGTGGGGATGGGAATAGCCCACCTTGCTCTATTTTTAACAGTGGCACATTTTAGATTGGATTCTTGGCTAGATTGAGCTCCCCCATCCTAGTCATTCAGTGGTATGAAACCCAGCCTTAGCTTGCTGAGGATGCAAAGAAGGATTGTTTGTCCTTTGCTTTTGAAGAAAACTAATAATGTCATGGAATGATATCTTAACTTGTGCATGAACTGGATTTTAAGTGAGGCAGAGTTACTCAAAGTTACTCTTTTCTAGAGCTATCAAAGTCTGGTGGCAAGACAAAAGACAAAATGGCTGTCCATGATCCAGGATGTAGTAGATGACCTTGGTGTCTTGGAAGTCAGACCAAGTTTTAAGATGTAGGGAAGGGTAATGGATTTTTGGAGATAATACTATGCCCTTCAGTGGTGTCAAAAAAGAAAAAGAGACTCATAAACAATACATAAGTGGGCAGTTCTTTTTTAAGAGTTGATATGGCCTGAGACATTGACTGTGATATCAATGGGGATTCGTTTTCGATTTGTAGAACATGAGAGATGGAAGCAACCTCTGAGGTCATCTTGTGTAGTGGTGTCAAATCCAAATAGAAATCTTACATATATGAATCTTTCTTGGTCATTCACTGAATTAGAAAATAACATTATCCATGTCCTATTGTCTTTTTATTTATTTTGTCAAAGATTTCCTACTTTGATTTTATCTGTTCTGGAAGCACTTTGAGGAGCTACAAGCTGCATGTTTGACATTTCCAGTTTAGTCCAACTTTCTCATTAGGTTAGGCAAATGAGACCAGAGAAGTTATCATTTGTCTAGGACCACAGAGAAAATCGGTAGCAAAACTTTAAATTCAATTTTTTTCCTTTCCAGTTTCAGTGTTCTTTATTTATTTTTTCTTTTTTTGTCAATGGTATCAGAATTTTTAGGAGGTATCTGGGAGAGATTTTGTGATCCCTGTGGCTTAATGTTTACCAAGCTTCCTCTTTAAGTACTTGCTTTCCAGGTATTTAGGTGTAGTAGAAGGAAGAAATTAAAATAAAAATCAAAAGACCTGCATTCCATTCCAGTATTAGCCTCTAATTCAACCCAAAGATGATAAGGGGATTGGATTCATAATTACTGGGGACCCTCCTGGCATTGATAAATTATTCTGGATCACAGTTCTAGGTTGAGGAGTGTTTGTGGTGGGTCACATGGGAGCATTGGGACCTGGTCACAGTTAAAGGGCCTAGCATTGTAACTGTAGGAGAACCAGGGACACAGTTCTAGTTGCAGGTCCAAGAAGAGTACTAGCACTTTGGCTGCAGGGGAACAGAGATTTCTTCTGGGTGAAGAGCAGAATAAAGACCAAGAGAGCTTAAATTATTTTTCCCAAGATCACACCACCCTGAGATCACTGAAAACTTATAAACCCCCAGAATTAGCTCTGAAATCAGCAGCACAAAAAAGTCTAAAGTTTGGCATAGTGACTCCTCACACTCAGATGAGCAGAGTTCAACTTTAGTAAAAATTCAAAGTCAAGAAATTAGATAGAAAAATGAGCAAACAACAACAACAAAAAAGAATTTGACCATAAAGGGTGATTAAAGTGGCAGGAAAGACTAAGACATAAATTTAGATTGAAGACAATAATATGAAAACAGTTATAAGCAAAACCTCAAAAAAATGCTAATTGGACCCAAGCCCAACAAGAATTCCTGGAAGTGTTAAAGAAAGAGATAAGAGTGGTAGAGGAAAAAATGCTGAGGAAAATATCACCCTAAAAAACAGAATAATAAAACAGAATTAGCCAGATGGGAAAAGAGGTACAAAAGAGGAACACTGACGAAAAGAACTTTAAAAGCAGAATAGGTCAAATGGACAAAGAGCTCATTGAGAAAATAATTCTTTTAAACTTTCAATTGGGCAAGTGGAACATCAAAATTGGACATAAGACATCAAAAACAACAAAGCAGAGTCAAAAGAATGAAAAAATAGAAGAAAATGGGAAATACCTCATTGGAAAAACAACTAACCTGGAAAAAAGATCAAGGAGAGATAATTTAAGAGTTGTTTGGATTACTTGACTATCATGCTCAAAGAAAGTGCCTAGAATCACAGTTTGAGAATTATTGAAGAAAATTGTCCTAATGCCTTAGATCCAGAATCCACCAATCACTTCCTGAGATTCCCAAAATGAGAACTCCCAGGATTCCAGGGTTTTCAGGTCCTGAAGAAAATACTGTATGCATTCAGAAAGAAACCATTTAAATCCACAGAGAGACAGTCAGGATCATACAAGATTTAGTGACTTACATGTTAAAGGAACAGAAGACTTGGAAAATGATATTCTAGAGGGCAAAGGGGGTAGGATTTCAACCAAGAATATTCAACCAGCAAAACTGAACATACTCCTTCAGGAGGAAAAATATGAATATTTAATTAAATAAAGGACTTTCAAGCATTCCTCTTAAAAAAGATCAGAGCTAAACTGAAAAATTGATATTCAAACACAAGAATCAAGAGAACATAAAAAAGCAAACATGAAAGAGAACACATAAGAGAATCAATAAGGTCAAAATATTTATATTACTTTATCAGAAGATGATACATATAGATCCCCAAAACTTTATTATTATTATTAGTGCCCTTAGAAGGAGTGCTTAGATGGAGGGCATAAGTATGACTCAATTATGTTTGTATGATCTTCAAAAAAGAATGGAAGGGTGAGAGAGGGGGATGCATTAGAAGAAGGGGGAAGAGAAAGGTAAAATGGAGCACATTTTCACACATAAAGGGAGGTATACAAGAAAGAGCTTTTATAGTGGAGAGGAAAATGGGTGGGTGGCAGGCAATACTTGATCCTCACTCTTACTGGAATTGTTTCAAATAGTAAAGAATATGTATACACATTCAGTTGAATACAGAAACTTACCTTACCCAATAGGAAGATAAGAAGGGAGGGGAATAAGAACTCTGAGTGCAAATTGAAGTGAGAAAATAATTTCCTCACTTTGTTTTTCTTGCCCTTTTTAAAATGACATGGCTAATATGGAATTATGTTTTGCATGATTATACATGTATAATTAATAGATTGTTTACCTTTTCATTGGGTGGTAAAAGGGTGACAGGGAGAGAGACTCTAGAACTCAAAATTTGAAAAAGAAAAAATGTTTAAAATAAATAAGTTAAAAAATTTAAATGCATAGAATGGAATTGAATCATGCCAGTGAATATTTGACAATATTTCCATATATATCAGACTCAGTTCCAGGAAAAATTTTAAAGTAGGCAAATGTAAAGTTTGTCTTTGATAACGAAATATTGAAAAGAGTACTGCATCCAGATCAGAAGGCATAGGCTCTATTATTCACTCAAGGTGTGACCACACAAATCACTTAATTTCCTTGAGGCCAAGTTTCCTCACCTCTAAGGTCCCTTCTAGGTCTAATTCCACATATGATTCTTAAAGCAGACAGTCAGTGGCAGAAAATAAACACTTGATGGTGAACCACAGCACCACTTATCTCATCCTGGCTCAGACATCAGAATTCTGTGTGACCTTGGGTAAATTGTTTAATTTTTTTCTGGGCTTTATTCTTAAAATGAAGCACTGGATTAGATGATCTCTAAGGTTCCCACCAATGCCAAATGATTGATTCTAAACGAAAGACTTTTACTTCCTAGACTTGCATTTCAACATGGGATTCCAAGAGACCAGGCATCAGAGCTGAGATGAGAAGAAAATATAATGAACTATTCAGCTGTACAGGAACCACAGTGAGGGACACTTAAAAAGAATACTTTTTATAAATCTACATGTTTTTAATGCCACAAAATTGTGCTTTTCCTGGAATATAAGTATTTATCATGTGAAAAGTCAAATGGCAGGTAGGCTCAAACCTCAGATGGGCAGAAACACCAGGGACTACAGTCTTGTTAAACTTTACTTGAAGGTGGACAAAGGCTTTCCCTAGAAAAAGAATACCTAACTTTGTCAAAAAAAAATCTGGGAATCACAAAAGAAAGATGTTAATAATAGAATTTATGGCACTGAAGAGAGGAGGAGATAGAGGATTTTTTTTTTGGTCTGAAGACCCTGGCTGGTTATCTCAATTAAAATTTTAGTAGATAAGCTACCTATACTACTTTTATAGTGGAGAAGAAAATGGGTGGTTAATAGGCAATACTTGATCCTCACTCTTATTGGAATTGTTTCAAAGTGGGAAGAATATGCATACACATTCAGTTGAGTATAGAAACCTAGCTTACCCAATAGAAAGATAAGAGGGGAGAAGAATAAGAACTCTTAGTACAAATTGAAGAGAAAAACAATTTCTCACTTTGTTTTTCTTGCCCTTTTTAAATGACATGGGTATATATATATATATATATATATATATAATTATGTTTTACATAATTTGACTATTCTTTTTTAAATTGATATATTTTAGTTATCACCTTAATTTCTGTATATATACCTTCCTCCCTCTCTGTTCTCTGTAGAAAAAAAGAGGGAAAAATAGTTCAGCAAAACTAAACAAAATATCAACCCTGTGGGACCATATATATGTTCAGTGTTCCACACCCCTAGTCCTCCATCTCTACAAAGAAAGGAGTTAGGTACATTTGATCTACACTTGAGGCAGATCCTACTTCTATACCCTTGAATCAGTAACTTTTTAAAGTGAATTTTAAATATTATATTCTGCTTTGGTTGTCTTTTTTTAAGTTTGCTATCTCAGACAATCATTTTACATGGAGGACAACTACTAGATTATTACATTTAGAAAAATATTCATCCTGATTTTTAAAGCCAAAGAAGGATCTTCTCCTGAGAGGTTCAAATAAGAAATAATTTAAATGATTCATGAATATTCCATATTTTAATATCAGAAAGCATTTTTCATTTTAGGTCCCAGAATCCCTCTTCATCATCACCTCAGGGTCATACTTATAGAGGAAATTATTAATATTAATAACATCTCACATTTAGCTCAAAAATAGCCTGAATTACATTCTTCACAATGACTTTATGAGCTAAGGAGTACAAGTAGTATCCCCATTACATGGATGAAGATATTGAGACTCAAGGAAGTTAAATGATTTGCCCACTATTTACCTATCTAGTAAGGGACCAACAATCAGGTTTTCTAACTCTAAACTCTTTTCAATCTATTATCCTGTCTTTGCAACTGAAATTTAATTACAGATGCGTTTGGAAGGAAAACAGACTGCTTTAAAAAATTATCTGATTCTGTTTTCTAAGGTAACTAGGAGACAATATATGAGTTTATCCTGCCTCAGACAATTTAGCCTTGTGATCTTGGGCAAGTTGTCAGTAAAATAGGGGTAACAACACCTAGGTCACAGGGTCTTTGGGTTCCTGTGAGAACCAAAGGACTCTGAAGAGAAATGTGAAAGGCCTATACAGGCAAAACACAAACAGATGTTTTCCTGAGATCATTTATTTATTTGTAAAAAAAGTAATTTAATTGAAAATAAAAGGATGAAGTTCCATTGAATAAGTAGGATGAAACATATGCCAACATTTCTACCTTATTTCCCCCCAAATTTATCCCTAATTCTGCAATGATGATTTTACCTCACACATTTAAAAATGGCAAAGATGATAGAGGATAAGAATAGCCAATGTTGAAGGTGTTGTAGAAAAATAGGTAAGCAATTGCATTGTTGGTGGAACTGTGAATCAGTACAACTATTTGCAATTATTATTAAAAGAAATTAACTAAAATATTCTTGACTTTTAAATCTGAGATTCCATTTACATCCCTAATGAGTTCATTAACCAAAAGTACCTATATTAAGCAAAAAAAACTTCATAGTATCACTTTTTGAAATAGCAAAAAAACCTGGAAACAATGTAGAATTTAACATTCAATTGGAAAGTGAGTAAATTGTGACATAAATATAACTATTGTGTTATAAAATTATGACATGGATATAGAGAACTGGGAGATTTCAGAAATGATGCAAAATGATCTAGGCAGAATTTAAAAAACAACCATACACAAGGAGCACAAAAATGCAAGTGGAAAGAACAATCAACTACTTGAAACTAAAAGCTATAGAATTGAAATGAATAGTTGGCCCAAGAAGAGATAGGAAAAAAAAGGTACCACTTTCCCTTCTGTAAAAGAGATAGGGAGTAATGAGTTTAGAACATTGAAAAATAATTTCATTCTCCTTAATAAAAAAGCAATATATCAGAGTTCTCTATGAGAATATTAGGAAAGGGATACATTGGTTAAGTGAGAAAAAAATAATAAAATTCTAGATTAAGAAAAGTCTTGAATTTTTAGAAAAGAGCAAGAATAACTGCAGACCCATCATTTTCTTCAGTTTACATAGGAGTAAATTTGAGGAAGAAATTATTACAATTGTGGAGCTTTATTTGGGGGCTTTGGACTTGCCTAGAGAACGCAATTAATCTTTTGTTTTAGGTTTTCTTTTGCAAGGTTATAGGGTTAAGTGGCTTGCCCAAGGCCACACAGCTAGGTAATTTATTAAGTGTCTGAGGTCGATTTGAACTCAGGTACTCCTGGACTCCACTGCGCCACCTAGCTACCCCGAAAGCAATTAATTTTAATTAATTTAGATTTTAGGGATGGTCTCCATTGACTCAGACTTTAGAAATCTCTCTGAAGAAAATGCTACTAGTCTTACCAACCTTCAAATCCCATTTAAAAAACTATTGGACCCTTTTTCTAACAATTTATGCACTAAAGATTCTCAATATTAGTGAAACTATAGTTTTAAGCATTTCATAAGGTCATAGAATTAGCATTTTAACACTAACCCCCTCATCTTACAGATAAAGCACATGAGAACCAAAGAGGTTTTATGGAATTACAGGATTATAGGATTATAGCTTTGGATATGAAACAAAATTTAAAAGAATTTATAGCCCTAACTCCTCATTTTACAGATGAGAAAACTTAGTTCTAGAAATTTTAGATTAATTTCTCAGGGTACATGTACATGATAGAGAGTAGATCAAACTATGTTGAGCACAATGTAACAGAAATGTACCGGATTTGAATTCTAAAAGCCTATATATGAACCTTGTACCTACTGCTTATAATGTTTGTGCCCTTTGGAAAAATCACTTAATTTCTTTGAGTCTCAGTTTCCTTGTTTATAAAGGAAGGAGATTTGACTACATGATTTATAAGAACCTTCTCAACTACATTTCTATGATATTTTTTGGCTTCCCCAAAGCCTTATGACCAATTAAGAGCAGCTTCAGAATTTGAATCCAAATCTTTCCAATATGTCAGTTAAATATTCTCTGCTCCAGTCTCTTCCTCCAATAATACCTTGTTTCTTGACTTTTCCTGAAATCCATGAATTGAGGAAGCAATTGAAAAAGAAAAATGAATGATGTCATGCAGGTTAAATACTCTAGAATGTCAAGATTTTCATGTAATTATGAACTCAAGGTCATTGTCTACTTTATCAAACAATTATGTCATGTATCCAGAATGCCTCTATTTCACCTCTATTTTACCTCTAGTTTATGCTATATTAAGCATTGTTGGTTTTAGTGAGATATTGGCTATGCAAGACTTAAAGTTTTCATACTAAATTTTAATTGGATGTCATGTGTCATCATTATTCTAGACTAGAGAAAGTTAGATGGAGACAACTTTATAAGACTTAAACAGCCTGCAGTTGGGATGAGAATGCCTTCTGTCACCAAAAAAAAAAAAAAATCAACCATGAATGTGTTCCTTTCTATTACTGCTTGGGAAGCACAAATAACTCCTTAACTTCCTCATGGGTCCCTAAATGGACTGAGAAAGTTATATTTTTCTTTTATTCTTAAGGAATAAACAGGGATCACCCACAGTTGAAGTGTCATGGATTTTACCTTAACATGTGTTCCTCTGTTAGGTTAATGTTTCCTAGATGGAAGCAGATCAGAGGAGAATTTCTTTTTCCTTCAGGGAAGAAGGTAAGGGATCACAAACTGTGATCTCTTTCCTCCCAAAATGATTAACCATATTACAACTCATATTTCCATTGCACTATCATTTTTGCAAAGCATTTTCCTTACTCAGTGAAGTAGGCAGTAAAAATATATTGGAGGCAAAGCAATGGTATCCTATACTGTTAGAACTAATATGACTCTGAGTCAGATTTTGAATCTACATCTCTAGATTCCAAGTAAAGCTGTCATAAACATAACATTAATTATTTTGATTTCAGAGAACTCTAAGTAAATTGTCTGTGATCATGTATATCCTAGATGTGATGAACACATAGAACACAAACTACTGAAATACATTATAACTGAAACCAGATTAAAATGTAGTTGGAAAATACTTAACAAAACAAATAAAAATATAATAGAACAGTGAAAAATGTTAATTTGTAACTTTCTAAACAAATATGCAGTCTATATGAAACCTTTCCTATTTACTTAACTCCACTGATACTATTAAAAACTTGCCAGATTAATTTTATTGTAAAAATAATTTTGTCTCAATGATGTTATTCTACTTGCTGTTCATTATCACTATCATCCACATAGAAAAGACAACTTGAACACAGTAGAGATATTTTTAGACAAATTTTATAGTATAAACTGGAACGGAATAAGTCAATAAAGCTGTCATTCCTCCCTCTTCTGCCATGCAACCTAGGTCAAGTTCATAGCCCAATTTTCAGAAAAGTCAGAATTTCTAGAATAGTCACTAAGTTTTGCAGTTAGTTCCCCAATTGACAAATGGTCAAAGAATATGCTGAGGCAATTTACAGATGAGGAAATCAAAGTGATACATATTCATATGAAAAATTGCTCTCAATCATTACTGATTAGAGAATGCAAATTAAAGCATCTCTGAGGTACCACCTCACACCTCTCAGACTGGCCAATATGACCAGAAAGGACAATGATCAATGTTGGAAAAGATATGGGAAATATGTGACACTCATCCATTGCTAGTGGAACTGTGAATTCATCCAACCTTTCTGGAGAGCAATTTGGAACTATGCCCAAAGGGCAACAAAAATGTGCATACCCTTTGATCTAGCAATAACATTACTGAGTTTATACCATGAAGAGATTATGAAAAAGGATTAAAAATATCATTTGTTCAAAAATATTCTTAGCAGCCCTGTTTATAATGGCAAAGAATTAGAAACTGAGTAAAAATGTCCACAATTGGGGAATGGCTGAACAAATTGTGGTTTATGTATGTGATTGAACTCTATTGTTCTATTAGAAACCAGGAGGGATGGGAACTCAGAGAAGCCTGGAAGAATTTGCATGAACTGCTGCTGAGTGAGATGAGCAGAACCAGAAGAAAATTGTCTACTATAAAAGCAACATGGAGTTGATAATCAATCTTAATGCTTTTGCTCATTTCATCAAACAGGGAAAATTTTAGGTTATCTGCAATGAAGAATACCATCCGTACCCAAAGAAAGAATTGTGGAATTTAAACAAAGACCAAAGACTATTACCTTTAATTAAAAAAAGTTATCTTATTATGTAATTTTTCTCTTTTATTTTATGTTTTCTTTAAGGATATGATTTCTCTCTCAACACATTCAATTTTGATCAATGTATACCATGGAAACAATGTAAAAAACTATCAGACTGACTTCTATGGGGGGTAGGGGGAAGGAAGTTAGATTGGGGGAAAATTGTAAAATTCATAAAACAATAAAAAATGTTTGCAACTAGATATTTGTTTGGAAAACTTGAGAAGTGAGAATGTGAACTTCTGACCATCATTACTGTATACCTGAACTTTAAAAATGTCTTCCCAAACATTTTAACAAAAATATCAATTTCTGAATTATCTGGGAACGTAAACTGTCAATTAGTACTTCAAACTAATTCTACTTTAGGTTCTCTAGAAAGATTTTTAAAAATTCTTTTTAAGGGGGCAGCTAGGTGGCGTAGTGGATAAAGCACCAGCCTTGGAGTCAGGAGTACTTGGGTTCAAATCTGGTCTCGGACACTTAATAATTACTTAGCTGTGTGGCCTTGAGCAAGCCACTTAACCCTGTTTGCCTTGCAAAAACCTAAAAAAAATCTTTTTAAGGTTTTTCTTTTCCTTTTCTAAAGTAATGGGAAATTAGGAAAAATTATTTTTATTACTGCTCAATTCTATCTTTGGATAGAATGTCTATGAGAAGGGCACGTACATTTCTCTCTGTGTCTCGTCTCTGTTTCTGTCTCTGTGTCTCTTTGTCTCTATCTCTGTCTCTATATCTGTCTTTCTGTGATTCTGTCTCTGTCTCTATCTCTGTCTCTGCTTTCTGTCTCGCTGTTTCTATCTATGTCTGACTTTCTCCCTATTTATAAAGGTATTAAAACTATTAATTAAAATATTTTATTATATGATATTATACTATCATAGAAGAAAGAGGCTATATGATTTATGGAGTAGAATACTGACTTTAAAATTAAAAAATAACAAAGACAACAATAATAACAGTTCAGTCCTATCTTTGTTTCATAACAGTCTGAGGCAAATCCCTTTACTTTTCCATGACCTATATAATATTCTAATAAATAAAATATATATATATTTGATGATTTGTGTTATTTGAGGGAGTTTCCACCCTGAAAGTTTCCCACAGTAATGTAATCACAAGTTCAGACCTTGTCTCCCCTCTACCAAAAAAAAAATCATATGATTACAGTCATCATGCTCTAAAAGAATTCATAAAAGGTCATAAAGATAAGTACATATATTTAAAGATAAGAACATTATCAAGAACATAATCTAGTCTTAGGCAATTAAATAACCTCTGCCTTCAAGGAGCTTAGAAAACATGGAGAGATCCATGCAGATAAGGACAATACAAGGTAATTTAAAAAGGGAGTGAACACTAGTTCAGTCATTTCAGTCATGTCCCACTATTCATAATATCATCTGTGGTTTTCTTGGATAATATAGTTGTTTCCCATTTCCTTCTTCAGTTCATTTTATGCATGAGGAAACTGAGGCAAACAGGATTAAGTGATGTGCATATGATAACACTACTAATAAGTGTCTGAGGCTAGATTTGAACTCTAGAACATGAGTCTTCTTGACTCCAGGCTAGGCCCCTATTCACTATTCTATAGCTGCTCTGGAAAATGGGGTAAGTCTGACAAAGTCGGGGTAAGAGGAAGGGAGATTAATATCATGAATTCTTAGAGTGGAGAGATGATGATAGAATCACATGCTTAGAGCAGAAATAGTCCCTGGAAATATTTGTAGAGGAAACAAAGAATTTTCAACTATGAATGATAAAATTTGATGAATCTTGTCAAATATTTTCAAATAGTATATTATCAAATACTATAAAAGTAGGTCTGTCTGTCCACTTTGGGGCACCTAAGTCTGAAGAGCTTCTAGTCTTTACTTTTATAGATGTTTTGAAAAATAGTGTCAGTTAATTTGAATAATCCAGCCCATCATTCTTGAATCATAGGAAGAGAGAGGTAAAAGAAAAATATTTCTAAGGGGGAAACGGAGGCAAATATTAAAGAACTATGACATGATATGGAGTTTTAGGTAAAAACTTGCTTAAGAAGTGAAAGAGTGTTGGAGGATAGAGTATTAATTTCCTCCCAAAGTCTTCCTTTTTAGAGGATAGGCACATGAACTTTTCAGGTTACTTCACATTCCATCATCAACTCTGCTTGATTTGGAATTTACAGAGTATCATGCCCCCAACACAGATATCCTCAGTATCCCCCCCCCCCACACACTATCAAAGCTCTTGAGGGTAGGAGCTTTCTTTTTCCTATTCTTATCACCAGGGATTAACTCAGTAATTGGTATTTAATAAAGTTTCATTGAATTGATTTGGAGGCTAATAATAGAAATAACTTTACAGAAGGAAGGCTGGTGATGATCATGTCCTAGGAGATGAAGAGAGATTTAGGAAGAATCACTCCTGCTGGCAGTACATTTCCCTCCCGGCCCTACCCTCAGCCCAGTATATATATACACTTTTATATATATAAACACTTATATATATATATACACTTTTATATATATATACTTTTATATATATACACATTTATATATATATACACTTTTATATATACACTTATATATATACACATTTATATAGATAGATAGATAGATAGATATAGATATACTCAGCACAGTCTTATAAGTCATTTAAGCTCAGTGACTTCTGAGAGAAATTCTGGACCCTGGTAGATATAACCATTTTAGTCAATTGTGGCATTATTGTTATACATTTCTCTCACCATATTTTTTTAAACCCAGAAAATTTTAATAACCTAATGCATTATGATTGTTTTGCTGAGCTGTTTTAGATAGATAGATAGATAGAAAGATAGATGGATGGATGGATAGATAGATAAATAGATAGATAGATAGATAGATAGATAGATAGATAGAGAGATAGAGAAAGAGATCTGCTTATTTCTAAGGGAAGCTAATTACTAACCTTGAAGGTGTTTTACATATAGAAGTTAATATGCTAAAAATGTTTAAGTTCATCTGAATAGGTTTTATGAACAGAAAAGTATAGAGTCCCTTATATGTACCTTTTTTTCTTCATGTCAGGAATGAGACTATGGCAGACACAAGGAATATAGAAAAAATGTGGAACCAGATCAGGTGCTTGAACAATTACATGATTTAGACTACCAATCAAGTGAACTGATATTTTTGCTGCTTGAACTCAGGTAGCTTTAAAAATCAGAATCAATTATTTGATTAATAAACATGTACTTGCTGAGTACAGTGTGTAAGACACTGAAGAAACAAAGATAAAAAATGAAACTTTATTTTCAAGGAGACTATATTTAATCAAACGGAGAGTATTTCACAAATCACAATTCTTTATTTGTTTTCTGAAAATCCAAAGGTAATTGATATAAGTTTACACCAGAAAAGAAGGCATTATGTCAGTACCATCATAATCATAATATCTTAAGGATGAGAACCACTAGGGACATCCATTCCTCTTCTCTCCTTCTTACACAGAATCAGTCAACGACTACTTAAGAAAAAACTCACACCTTTCCCCACCATCAGTCATATTCTTTTATGACCATCTCCCTCAATGCAACCGCTCACAATTTCCTATTGAAATTTGCAGTCCTCTTCCATTATGCCCTCTCTAATATCTATATTCTAATGCTCTCTAGCTTCATGTTTTGTTTAATGTATTCTTCTTTCATTCCATTCATATTCTGAAACTGATGGAGGCCTAACCTCTTTAGAATGCAATCCATATCTGGTCATCCTCTCCACCTTGTTTCATGACTACAATTTAATTTAAAATTATGTAAATAGAGTAGGCAAAATGTCTGGTTATTTTGATGTAGAAATGAATGAATTTTCCATATAGCAATGAACTAGAAATAAAATAGATCTACATTTGGTGGAGAAATGGATAAGCAAATTGTGGGTCTTGGATATTACTTCGCTATAAGAGTTGAAAATTATGAATACAGTTAAAATGACTATTTAATATAGATAACTGCAAAGTGAAGTAAACTGAGTCAGGAAGACACTGCGCTCAGTGACTACAACATAAATGGAAAGAACAGTAACAATAAGGCAATAGAATCTGCATGTTGTGGAATTATAATGATCATGTTCAGCCCTCAAAAAAAGATATGAGAAAAAAAGAAAAAACAAATAAAAGAAAATATCTATATCTTTTTATTCTTTGAAGTGATGGAAGTCCATAGTTTTGGAACATGGCATATATACATAAGTGGAATTTTTGATACACTGATTAGTTTTGTTGAACATTTTTTTCCCTCTTCTTCATTTAAAATTTACTTTTTATTCAATCTTTAAGAAATGATTCTTTAGGTCTATGGGTCACATAAAATGGGAAATTCAGATTATGTAAAACTGTTCATCATAATAATTTTATCTTAAATATAATTTATTTTAAACAAACAAAATAATTTTAAAATTATTTTAAATATAATTTAATAGAATTAAATAATTTTTTGTTGTTCAATCGTTTTCAGTCATGTTCAAATTTTTGGGAGCTCATCTGCAATTTTCTTGGCAAAAATATTAGATTGGTTTGCCATATCTTTCTCCAGCTCATTTTATATATGAGGAAGTGAAACAAAAAGGTTTAAATTATTTTATGTAGCATCATACATGTAGTAAGTGTTGGATGGCAAGTTTGAGCTCAGATCCTCTTGACTCCAGGGTCAGCACTTTATCCTCTGTGCCACCTAGTTGCCTAATTAAATAATACAATTTGATTTTAAAAAGAAGATAATAGAAAGAAGGAAATGAAATGCAATTCTTATTTTGTTGTTTTATTTTTCAGTCATGGAGAATAACTCATGGATTGGAAGGAAGAGAACAAATATAACTAGCATAGAGTTGAAACTCAGGAAAAGAAGCATAGCACTTAATTACCCTAAATGAGTTCAAATTATGAAATACAGGTGTTATATCCCAGTGTCCTAAAAGAACCAACAGATGTGATTGCTGATCCATAGTACTTGATTTTTTAAAGATTGTGGGGAGTGGAAGAGATGCTTTCTACTAATTGATGAGCAAAAGTGCTATTTTTTTCAGAGTAAAGAGAGCAGAATCTAAAAACCATAGTCCAGTTGGTTGATTAAGATACTCAGATATTTCTGGACTATATTAAAGAGATTATTAGTGAACATCTTAGAAAGAAAGTAGGCATTACAAAGAGCAAGCATGACTTCAATCAGAAAAAAAATCACCTTGGCTGATTTTTTTTATAACAAAACTAATAGATAAAAAAGCTTTGGATAAATTTACCTTCAGTTTAGTAAAGCATATGAAAACTTCTTATACTACCCTTGTATAAAATAAGATAGAGATATATAAGATAAGATAAAGAAATATATATGTTAAACAAGAATTCATTTAGCTATATTTGGATCTGGTTTATGGCTAGGCATGAGAAAAGCGTCATTAATGTTTCAATATCAAGTTGGAAGGTCATGGTTTTATATAATTCCTGAAAGATTCATACTTGGTCTTATATTGTACAATATTTTAGTAATACATAGATGGAATACTTATTAAATTTTCAGATGACACAAATTTAGGAGTTATAGTTTGCATATTGAATTGTAGAATCAGTATCCAAAAAGATCTCACTAAGCTATAACACTGGGATGACTTGAGTAAGATAAAATTTAATAAAGATAAAATTTAAGATTTATAATAGAGTCCAAAAATTCAATTTCTTAAGTACATTATAGGGAATGTATAATGAGACAAAAATTTTTCTGAAAAAGCATCTAAAGCTTTTAGTGAATTTAGATCAATATTGGTCTTCATTAAATATGGCATCCAGTAATTATAATGATAATGTGATCTGAGGCTACAGTAAGAGAAGAGAGTGAACAGAGCAAGGCAATCAGAAGTCTCCTTGTATTTTGCCCTAGTAAGAGCTCATTTGGAATAGGTTATTCAGCCATAAGCACCTACTATTATGCTTCTCTTTGAAACAAAATCAAACATCATGATTTTATTAATTCTTAAACATAAAGCATTTAATTAATTATAAGGAAAAAGTAAAAATCATTCTAAAATTTATTCAATAGAAATAAATCAGAAAAAACTAAAACATTGATGTCTATCCATAAATTTAGGTCAAAGTTTTCTACCAGTGCATGTATTGTTTGTGACAAAGAGTGACTGCTGCACATTTTTAGAAGCCTTGCAGGTAGGTATGGGAATGCAGAAGCCCATATGTCCAAGGTAACTCACAACTCTGGACAGTGTGTATCTTGTTATCCTTAGTCACTTCAGGAAAAATCTGTATCACACAAAGCAGTTTCTCTGCTAACTGGTCCCCTTTTGATCTCCTCAGCTCTCCTGCTGGGCAAAGCCACTCCTGTTTTGCTTCTGAGCTGATGAATCAGTGACAAGCTCTTTTAACCTAATGAAAAAAAAATGTTATGCTCTTTTAGTGACAGGCAGTTTTTTTTAAACCAGAAAATTGGCAGGCTCCTCAGATCTGCAAACAGCATGAGATTTCACTTTGTTCAATAGGCATCAAGAGTTTTCTAAAAAGCAAAGCACAGTTCATAACAAATGAGATTAAAAAATCTATCTTGCCTACTCTTTCTCTATCTCAAAACACGGGAGGAAGTAGAAGGCAATGCAGAACTCTAGTCTTAATAGGTTTCCACTCTTACAGGCTTTAGAGGGTTCAGTTGTTTGTTTTTTAATTTTTGGTTTCTCATGGAATTTGTGAAATCTGAGTATGTAGAATGTTTGGAGCAAAAACAGCATCATCAGCTCTATCCCCTGAAAAGAGTCACAGGATCATAACTTCTAAAATTTGATGGAGCTCTTGAAGTTACCTAGCCCAACCTGAATTCTCTCCACAGCATTCCCAATATCTTCCATTTGAAATTCTACAGGGAAGAAAAAATTGCTATGTATCATAACAGCCCATTCCACTTTTGGATTGCTACCATTATAAACAAGACTATTCCTTATACCATGCCAAAATATATCAACCAATATTAATACCTTAAGCCTCCTACAAGTGAATGAGATTATTTCAGACAGGCAGTCAAAGAATCTTATTTTTCCTGTTATCAAAGCTCCACAGAGATGTTCTACACTGCCCAACTGTAATTCATCTTGTTGGGGGAAATAATTCTTTACTAAACAAGTAGGTCCATGAGGAAAGCACCTGAACTAACATTGTGGCACACTCAGGGTAAATAAGACAACCTGTTCAAAGATCCTTTCAGCTTGCGATGATGTGTAAATGGCCAAATTAGTAAGGAAAGTTACTAGGGCATACCCAATTGTATATGACTCCTTAAATAATACTTGGGATTCAATTTGAAGATGATTGGAAATGTGTTCTGGAAAAGATTGATAGTAGTTGGAAAAAGGATCTTATGGAGAAATATGTTTAAGAGATAGAGTATATTTATTGATCTACTTATATATGATAACTTGGTTTAGAAAAAAGACTGACAATTCAATTCAATTCAATTTAGTTGAACAAATTTTTGCTAGCAACTATTCTGAAAGGACTATGGTAGACCCTAATAAATATACCTTCTTGCTAATTATTTTAACATTAGAAGTCTGTCAAACCTTAGATGAATTATAATATAAGACAATAGACAAAGAAAAAATTGTTTAAAAGTATTCAATACATCCTAGTTCAATCTGGCCTTAATTATCTGAGATTCCATATTAATGAAGACATCTTTCAGAAAGCATCTAGGATTGCCTAATCTTTTCAACTTAGAAGAGTAAATGAAACTACAATGGGAGAAGTGGGGTAAATAGAATATAATGAGATCACAGATGTCCAATACTAAACTTTCCAAAGTACCATAGGGTATCTCTACTCTCAGATAACTGAGACTTGGTGTATTTTCTTCTTTAATAGTGCACAAAAGACTGAATTGTCAAAATCATAAAAATTCACTCTTACAGCTACTGAGTCATGCAGAAAATTTTCCCAGAACATTGTCTCTTTTGGTCAATGAATTCTAAAAAGAGGTGAACCATGTTGTGACATGTCATGTTTCATATGGACACTAGCAAGTCCAGTGATTGAAAGCAGCTGTTAACATTTTCCCTAAACCTCTCCTTCAGGGATTATTTGTATTCCCTAATGATGAAGACAAAAGACAGCAGGCTAGACAGTAGACCTTGGATTCAGGTGGACTTGAGTTCAAGTACTATCTCGGAAGGTAACTGGTGATGATGCCTAGATTATTTATTTCTCTCTGTGCTTCCAGAAAATATAGAACTATAGAAATTGCAGGTAACTTTCCAAAATACATAAAACAAAAGGGAAATTCTATGACTTAAGTTCTCTAAACCAATGTAATTGCAAGTTTAGATTATTATTGTTAGAATACACACCTTTGTTTCATAGATCTAGACAGAGGTATAATTTTTCTGGTACATTAAAATTCTCCCTTTTGAGATTTTAGCAGCCAATTTCCAATAAATACACAGTTATTCCATAAATTCTTAAGATTGTAGACTAATTCAATTTTCTCACTTTACAAATAAGAAAATTGGGATACATGGAGGTTAAGCAGTGACAACTGCAGTGTCAAGATAGGATCTAAATGCAGCTTCTTTAACTCTACAGCCATTACTTTCTTCACTGTACCATGATATCTAGTGCAAACACAGCAACATCAACAACACCACAATAGTCCTAAAATATTCTGAATTTGAAAAATACTTACCAGGTAAATGCTTTACTATAAACGAATTTTAAATCTTCACTTTCTGTTTCTTAGTGAAGGTCTATTGCATAGCAATCTTATATTTCAGCAATTAAATGAGTGTCTTAAATGAATCAAGAATTCTTGAAATTCATAGATTTTTAAAATGATAAATTCAATAATTATATTTTCCTTTTTAAGTTTCTTTTTTATGGACCATTTATCTTTGAAATTTATTTTCATTCATTTATGCACATGCATTGCTATCTTTATCTGTAAAGAGACATTTATTTATATACTTTGAAAATTAGTGTACTTCATGTTTTGTGACTTATCAACAAAAATAAGAAATGCAGGTATTTAGAAGAGAGAGAGAGAGAGAGAGAGAGAGAGAGAGAGAGAGAGAGAGAGAGAGAGAGAGAGAGAGAGAGAGAAAGGCAAGATTGGGGCAAAGCATCTTCTAACCAAATCTTAAGCAAAAAAGTTCTGAGAAGTATTCCATTCTTTTACCCCAGGAAAAGTCATTGTAATTTAAAATGCTATCTCAATAGCCATAACTTTTGTGTTGTATGGTACTTATATGTTTGAATGCAGTTTTTTAAAAACAAAACATTTCAGACAGCAGAATGAAAGAACAGTTAAAAAGCATAATATAAATAAAATATGCATTATAACAGGAGAACAAGAGTTTAATTTTTATGCATCCATGCACACAAACCTTTGGGCTCCGAACAACCAGGCACTGAAAACACAATCAACCAACTAAAGCAGCATTTGTAGTTGAATGCTGTTAACTATTTTAGTGGAAAGATATCAGGTTTAATGTGCCATACATCTTCAAAGGACAAGGCAAATTGATATAGGAGTTAGTAAAACAGTTTTTATGGATTGTTTCATCATTATACAGTCATATGGAAGAGAACTACTAAAGCTTAACCAATATTTCCTCTCTGTACAATATCATAGTTTAGTCTGTTAGATTTTAAACCAAGTTTCATTTTTTTAAAGTGATCTTTTTAGAAAGATGGACAACTAATGATGGACAATTTATACTTTTATTTAATACAAGGGTAAAAGTGCCATAAAGAGCAAAACTCATACCAGACATAGGTAGAGCAATCTAGATTTAAATGTCTTCCTATCTCTGTCTATCAATCTATTATCTCTATCTATATTTAAATATATATATATGAATTTTATATATATATATATATATGTATATATGTATTGGGCAGCTAGGTTGTACAGTGGATAGAGAACTAGGTCTAGAGTTAGGAAGACTACTGGACAAATTCTATTTTGTAAAATGAGCTAGAGATGGAAATATCAAACCATTCCAGTGTCTTTGCCAAGAAAACTCCAAAATGGGGGTGGGAAGGGAAGGTGGAAGGAAATTTTGTAACTTAAAAATATACATGTGCATATGGATGGAAAAAAATTTAAATAAAAGAAAACTCCGAAAGGGATCATGAAGAGTCTATCACAACTGAAAAATGTCAACAAGATTACACATAGACATAGAAGAGTACACAAGGTTGCATGTGAAAAAGTGGGCCTATTACAAGTTCCTAGATGACTATATGGGTTGGTTGAGGCTTTAGGGATTCTGTTTTTGGGAATGTAGAAACAATTCCTTGATTTGTCTCAGCCCAATGGTGCCCAGAGATAATGGAGGGCTACATTAGCTCTCTTCCTATGAGTCTTTACAGTGCCTCACTCCCACTCTGTTCCCTTATGGAGACGGTAAAGGGGGAAAATCAGGGCACTGTTTCCTCACCTCAAAATTACAGGGTATCTCAAATTACTAGACCAAAACATCCCACAAGCAGGAAACAGACAAAGTGGTTCTGATATCTCTCAGAAATCTTCCAAGATAATCCTGAAAGATGAATTGGGAGTAAAAAAAATTTATAGAGAAAAGAATCCCTTTCCAATCCTTTTCAACAGCATGAATTATAATTTCATGTCACTAAATAAACTATGGCTCTTTAGAATCATATTTGCTAGAGTGGGGGAAAAGTGTGCCATACTTCTGATTCAAAAACCATTCTAATCTTTCTTGACTGAGGTGATTTAGTGATTCTAAAGATTTCTAGGAATCCTTTACCTCTATTTCTAATAGCTCCTACGTGGATTATTATTAGTAATATGAACATATCCTGCTGAAATACTATTACTTTGGCTTTTAACACTGTCCTCTGCTTTTAAAAATATACTCAAGAAATGGCCACATTGTCATCAAATAATAACAGCAATCAGCTATTTATTAATCATTTAAATTTATATCAAACAATGTTCTAGGAACTGGAAGTATCAATACAAAGAATGAGATTCTCTATGTCCAAAGAGGCTGCGTTGATAAATGGGTACCAGTTTTGTATCAGAGTCAGGATGATGTGGATTCATATCTTGCTCTGGAGCATGCTGGTTGTGTATGACAATTATTCGTGACTTTAAATTGATAGACAATTTCTGATTTACAGTAGCAGAGGGAGTTTTCTTGGTTGGAGATCTCTATATCAGAAAAAAATCACAGATCTTCATCAAAATATTTTTTTCCTCAAAAAATATACACCATAGTAATAATTGTTGTGTCAAATTTTTCCTTATCAAATCTCTATTTTAATAGATTAAAAAAATAGGTTGGCAGTATTGTACTGCTACTGGAATTGACTATGGGAGAATTAGGTTTTCTTAGGAGAGAGGTACTCAGAGGTAGTATCATTTAAAAATAAAGTGATGGGGGCAGCTAGGTGGCCCATGGATAGGGCACTGGCCCTGGAATCAGGAGGACCTGAATTCAAATCCGGCCTCAGACACTTAATAATTGCCTAGCTGTGTGACCTTGGGCAAGTCACTTAACCTCGTTGCCTTAAATAAATTAGAAGTTTTAAAAAATAAAAATAAAGTGGTAGAAAACATTAAATTTTTCTTATATACCATATGGACTCAATTCTGTCCCCTG
The DNA here is from genome assembly GCF_037893015.1 of Macrotis lagotis. Lineage (NCBI taxonomy): Eukaryota > Metazoa > Chordata > Mammalia > Peramelemorphia > Peramelidae > Macrotis > Macrotis lagotis. The sequence continues at coordinate 18,781,983 of NC_133665.1, read as the reverse complement.
ATGTCTTATCTGATTCATTCCCCTGCACCTTCTATCCTTGTGCTATAGATTTTATTATTTTCTCTAGAAGAAAACAGTTACCTATATAGTTTCCTTTATGAATAACTAGGCATTTGCTTCCTTGCAACACTTAATTGAATAAGGGTTAAGAATATGAGGATGTTATTTAATTAATGGATAATTATGGTACTAATTTATATGTCAAAGATGAAAAAAAGTTAAATCAGAGAGTCAAGCTTTTTTTTTTTAAAAAAAGCTCAATTCTAAGGGTAAAAATCAGAATTAGAATGTCTGTGTCTAATTCACAATACCTCAAACTTTATTAACTGCTAAGGCAACATTTTACTGGCTCCTCATCTACTTAGATATGGAAGTCATTATCTCTGCCCTTCTTTCTCCTGATGAATTGCCTCAGGTCAGAATTAGATATCCAGTCAATTGGTAAGACAGGCAAGACCACAATCAGAAAAAAAAAATAACACTCTACCAGGTACTCTTCTGGGTTTCCTCTAGACCTCTCCATCCTTTTTTTTCCTCAATCACATAAAAACTCATCTAGCACATGATCATAATACTTTATATATAGTGAGTTCAGAATTTAATTTATTGTCTTATATTTCTCAATGTCCCATCATGTCTTTTAAATACTCTAAGAGAACTTCAATTTCCTCAGGCTCTCAAAGTGGTATGCACCTTGACTGAACTTTGACATGGAGCCAACATTTATCATAGTTTTAGTGAATCATATTATTTTCTTTGGTTTCTCTCAAAATTAGTGATATTTTCTTCTCCTTTGATCATTAAATATTTCACATTCAAGCTGGAATTATAGAAAGGTGACCAAAATATTTAGATATATTTTCCAACTAAATGAACCACAATCACCTGAAGCAATTTATGCTAGAATTTACTGTCTTTTCTTCACCCCACCCCCACCCCCCACCAAATCACAAAGTTCATCTAGTTTCCAAAATTCTATTTGAGAGTACCTCCGGGGCAGAGCCAAGATGGTGTCTTAAAGCTAACATGCTTCTGGAGCTTTTCCCTACCAAATATAAATGAAGCCTCTACTCTGACATTCAGGCTTCAGATCCCACCAAGATAAAGTGAAGTTTCAAAGAATTTTTTATTGGTAGACAACAAGGAGGATCTTCAGTGAAGATCTGTCTCTTTGGGGGGAAAGGGAAAATAAAGCCCACAAAGCAGTGGAGCTGGAATGCCAGTTGCAGGCTTTTAGTCACAGTGCAATCCAGGTCCTGACAGCTTGACAATAGCAGAGATCCCAGCAGCTAGATAGCAAGCCAGCAGGGAGGATCCCAACCCCAGACAAAGTCTGAACCCTGGGAATAGCATCAGACCTGGACATAAAGGAGGAAACAAACCTCTGTAAAGACAAGAACTGAACTGCATGGGTAACATCTTGGCCAATGACAAATCAGGGATGAGACCCCAGTCCCAGCAAAAAAACAAAAATGCTTGGATCTATATTCCCTATAGCCCAGGAGCAGAGCTAAAACAAGATGGTCAAAAAAGCTTAAAGAGCACTCACTATAGAAAACTACTTTATAGACAAAGATGTTAACAATGCCATATCTGAAGAAAAAAATCAGTGAAAAATCACTCATGAGGAAGTCTCAAAACAGTCTATGAATAGAACTCAAACACAAAAACTCACTGAAAAATGTAAAAACCAAAGAAGAAAGGAAAATAGAAAATGAAAAAAAGAAATGAGAGTCATATAGGAAAATTATGAAAAATTGACCAGAGAATTCAATACCTTTGAAAAGGAAACTCAAAAGGTAAAGGAAGAAAATAAAACTCTAAAAAGTAGAATTGAACAAATAGAAACCAATGAATCTATGAGATGACAAACAAAATAAAAAAGGTTGAAAAAATTGAAGAAAATATAAAGCACATTTTAGGGAAAACAAATCACCTGGAAAATAGAATCAGGAGTGGAAATCTATGAATCATCAGACTATCAGAAAGCCTAGATCAAAAAAAAGAACCTGGAAAACATCATGCAGAAAATTATTAAGGGAAAACTGTTCAAATCTGCTAGAACAGGAAGACAATATAACCTTTGAAAGAATACACAGAACCCCTCCAGAAAGAGATCCTAGGATAAAAACTCAAAGGGCTATTCTAGCCAAATTCCAGAACTCTCAAATAAAGGAGAGAATATTGCAAGCAGCAAAAAGAAAGCAATTCAAATACAAAGGAAACACAATCAGATTAACACAGGACCTATCAGGCTCAACTTTGAAGGACTGGAAGACCTGGAATACCATATATTGGAGTGCAAGGGACCTTACAACCCAGAATTTACTACCCTGCAATATTCAGCATATACTGTCACTGAAAAAGATGGATATTCAATAAGACAGAGGACTTCCAGAATTTCCTTACACAAATATCAGAAATGAACAGAGAATTCAATCTACAAATATACAACTCTAGAGCTGCATAAAAATGTAAATGAAAAGGGGAAAGAAAAAATGAAACAAAACAAGTGTTGTTCAAGACCATCAAATTGTATACAACCCTAAAAGGGAAGATATAATACTTCTAATTCTTGGGAACTTCACTTCTCTTAGGATAATAAAAAAGTCCAACAGAATTAAAGAGATTGGACTTAAAGGATATGGGTATAGTTCAGTCTTGTCTCTCCTTGAAGAAATCCAAGATGACATTACTATGTTTGAGACCAAAAGCCCTAATGAAAAGCAGGGATGTGAACTTTAAACTTAAGTAACTCATTATCTTTTAACAAGCTTTAACTCTGCTGTGCTGACAAAGCTTAGCACTAACTTTTATGAGAGCATCATAGACTTGGGAAACTGCATCTTCTTAAAAGGCACATTGGTAATGAAGCTTTATTTAACATGTATGTACCCAGTGGTAAATCAACCAAATTCTTAGAGGAAAAGCTGAGTGAATTAACAGACATAGATAGCAAAACTCAGTGTCTCCCATAACTTAAAATCATTTGTGAAGTCCTCAAGTGAGAACTCCAGAGCCTACCATTACTTAAAGCCCTTTATGGTTCTTGTAGTTACTTCAGGGTTTGAGTTAATCCTTACTTCACATAACAAAAGGTTAATTACCCTGACTGGGGAGGGGAGGGTAAAGTGTGAGAGAACATAGTCCTCAAGGGAGGGATACAATTAGTTCAAGAAATGATTTGGGATTGGATGATACTTTGACTCATGAGGAGGATTGTGTGTCATAGGAGGGTACTTGAACTGGGTAAGGTTAAAAAAGTGATTATAATTATAATTTGATGTAATTTGAGGCAATGTTGCTTATCAAGCAGTCAATCTGTGATGATCCTTTGATAACAATATGAGCTTATCAAGCAATCAAAAAATCGAATTATGATTGATGATACCTGATTAATAATACATGAGAGATAACTAACACCATGTGAAGAGGCACAAAGATTTATAATTTTAGAGGGAAAGAAGGGAGAGTATGAATACTGAGTAAATTCTATTCAATAGATTCCCACTTGAGTTTAAAAATCTATCCTGATCTACAGGGAACAGAGAGATGGGGAAAGGGAAAGATAACAGAAGAAGAAACTGAAAAAAGGGAAGGTGAAGTTATAAGTGAAAATAAACTGAAAGTTAAATTTTAAAAGAAAAGTTAAAGGGGAAATGGAGTACAATTTTGGTGAGGAGGAATAAGAGGAAAGGAAAGAGAAAAATAAAAATGGAGAAAGATAGAATGGAAGGAAATACAGAATCAGTAATCTTAACTGCAAATGTGAATGGTATGGAGGGTGGCTAGGTGGCGCAATGGATAAAGCACTAGCCCTGGAGTCAGGAGTACCTGGGTTCAAATCCAGTCTCAGACACTTAATAATTACCTAGCTGTGTGGCCTTGGGCAAGCCACTTAACCCCATTTGCCTTGCAAACCTCACCCCCCCCCCAGTAAAAAAAATGTGAATGTAATGAACTGTCCCATAAAACATAGTTGTAAATGTGAATGGGATGATCTGACACATAAAATGGAAGCAGATACCTGAATGGATTAAAAACCAGAACTGTACAATATATTGTTTACAAGAAACACATTTGAAGCAGAGAGATATATAGGGTAAAGGTAAAAGGATGGAGCAAAATATATTATGCCTCAGTTAAAGTAAAAAAAATCAGGAGTAGCAGTACTGATCTCAGATAAAGTAAAAGCAAAATCAATCTTATTAAAGGGATAAGGAAGGAAACTACATCTTCTTAAAAGGCACTATTGGTAATGAAGTTTTATTTAATATGTATGCACCCAGTGGTAAAGTATCCAAATTCCTAGAGGAAAAGCTGAGTGAATTAGGAGACATAGATAGCAAAACTTTAATAACCTCCCTCTCTCAGAACAAGATAAATCTAATCACAAAATAAAGAAGAAGGAAGTTTAGAATGTAAATGGAATCTCAGAAAAGTTAGATATGCTAGATATCTGGAGAAAACTTAATGGATATAGAAAAGAATATAACTTTTTCTTGGCAATACATGGCACTTATACCAAAAATGACCAAGTACAATCTTATAATCAAATGCAGAAAGGCAGAAATAATAAATCCATACTTCTCAGACCACAATGCAATAAAAATTAAATGTAATAAAGGGTCAGAGAAAGATAAACCAAAAACTAATTGGAAACAAAATAACTTAATCTTAAATAATGGGTGGATCAAACAGCAAATAATAGATATAATCAATAATTATATCCAAGAAAATAATACTAATGAGACATCATACCAAAATTTATGGGTTATAGCCAAGGCAATTTTGAGGGGAAACTTTATATCTCTAAATGCCTATATGAATAAAATAGAGAAAGAGGAGATCAGTGAATTGTACATGCAACTAAAAAAGCTATAAAAAGAATGAATTAACAATCTCCAATTAAATACAAAATTAGAAATTCTGAAAAGGGAGAGATTAATAAAATTGAAAGCAAGAAGACCATTAACTTCATAAATAAAGCTAAGAGTTGCTTTAATGGAAAAGCCAATAAAATGGACAAATTTTTGATTAATCTGGTTTTAAAAGAAAGAAATAAAATAACCAAATTACCAGTATCAAAACAAAATAAACTTACCACCAATGAGGAGTTCATTAAAGAGATAATTTGGAGCTACTTTGCCAAACTGTATGCCAATGAATTTGATAACCTGAGTGAAATGGATGAATATTTACAAAAATACAAACTTCCCAGATTGAGATTAGAGGATATAAAACATTTTAAATAGCCCCATTTCAGAAAAAGAAATTGAAGAAACCATCATTAAACTCCCTAAGAAAAAGTCTCCAGGTCCAGATGGAATTATAAGTGAATTCTACTAAATATTTAAGGAACAATTAATTTCTATTCCACATAAACTATTTTAAAAAATAAGACAAGGAGTTCTGTCAAATTCCTTTTATGACATCAACATGATACAGATATCTAAACCAGGAAGAACCAAAACAGGCAAAAAAATTATAGACCGAACTCCCCAATGAATATTGATGCAAAAATCTTAAATAAAATTTTACCAGTGAGACTACAGCAAGTTATTACTAGGTTAAAAATCAATTTGGATTTATATTAGGTAGGCAGAGATGATTCAATATTAGGAAAACACTCAACATAATTGAACATATCAATAGCAAAAACAACAGAAATCATACGATGCTGAAAGTCTTTGATAAAATACAACATCCATTTCTATTAAAATACTAGAAAATTTAGGAATAAATGGAGTTTTCCTTAAAAAAATAAATATTATCTATCTAAAACCATCAACAAACATTATATGTAATGGGGATAAACTCAGAGCATTTCCAATAAAATCAAGGGTGAAACAAGGATGCCCATTATCACAATTATTATTCAATATAGTATTTAAAATGTTAGTTGTAGCAATTAGGGAAGAAAAAGAAATTGAAGGAATCAGAATTGGCAACGGGGAAGCAAAGCTTTCACTCTTTGCAGATGATATGATGGTATATCTAGAGAACCAAAAAATCATATTAAAAACCCCTTGAAGCAATCAACAAATTCAACAAAGTAGCAAGATATAAAATAAACCAACATAAATCATCAGCATTTCTATATATAAACCACAAAAACCTAAGAGCAAAAGATAGAAAGATAAATTCCATTTAAAGTAACTATAGGAAACATTAAATACTTAGGAATCCACCTTCCAAGATCAACCCAGAAACTGTATGGATACAATTATAAAGCACTTCTAACCCAAATAAAGTAAGATCTAAATAATTGGACAAATGCCAATTGCTCATGGTTAGGTTGAGTTAATATAATAAAATGACAATTCTACCCAAATTAAAGTGCTTATTCAGTGCCATACTGATCAAACGTCCAAATAACTGTTTTATTGAGCTATAAAAATAGTAACAAAATTCATCTGGAGCAACGAAAGTTCAAGAATAGTAGGGAAGGGGAGGCTAGGTGGTGCAGTGGATAGAACACCGGCCCTGGAGTCAGGAGTACCTGAGTTCAATTCCAGCCTCAGACACTCAATAATTACCTAGCTGTGTGGCTTTGGGCAAGCCACTTAACCCTACTGCCTTGCAAAAACCTAAAAAAAATAGTAGGGGAACTGGTTTTTAAAAATGTAAAGAAAAGTGGCTCAAATCTAACAAATCTAAAATTATACTATAAAACAACAGTCAACAAAACTTCATGGAATGGGTCAAGAAATAAGAGTAATGGATCAGTGACTAGAATAGGTTCAAAAGAAACCACAGTCATTTACTGCTTGACAAACCCAAAGATATCAGCTTCTGAGATAAGAACTCATTATTTGACAAAAATTGTTGAGAATTTTTCCAGGTTGGGAAAATAGAATGGCAAAAACTAGGCATAGACCCACATCTCACACCCCATACCAAAATAAGGTCAAAATTAGATTCCTCTGCAATTCTGGTTGTTCATGATACTAATCAGAATCTTTAATTCATTCAAGTCATTTTTCTTTATAATTTGTTATTATTTTATAAATTGCTTTTCTGATCTGCTATCTTTATTCTTTAGAAATTCATATAAAATTTTCCAGCTTATTCAGGAACTGTTTCTTTCATTATTCCTTATGATGTTTGATTCCTTATGATGGCTTAGAAAAGTCATATTATTAACAACAGTGCTGAATGTTGGTTCAGGATCAAAAAATATGCAAAATATACTTTCTGTAGTAGTATAGGAATAAGAAAAAAACAAATAACTTAAGAAATGCTTCTAATAGTGTACCATTCATTAATACAAAATCAAATTAACATAGTGCTTTACAGTTGTCTTATCACATTAACTCTATTATCTCATTTGAATCTAACAAAAAATCCTTCAAGATCAATCCAATCTCCTTTTTATATCATAGAAGTGTAGCTACTTCTCTAGTATAAGATATCAAACAAATATCTGAGATGAGATTCCTCACCTAAATTCCAAACACACTACCTTTCTATTCAAGCCTGTTCCCAGAGTTTAATATTCTACAGAGGAACCCATTTTACAATTATATAATTGACTGATAACGGAGGGGGAAAAAAGATTTCACGATGCTTATTGTCTATTGACTAGAAAAAAAAGTATAGTCTCAAAGAAGATATGTCTCATGCATCTGTTTAGATTATGCAAGTTTCCTTGACAGACGTTAGAAATAACTGTTGAATCAAGACTCTGACAATAGACTTACATTTCTTTCCACTGTACTATACTGTTTCCTTCATTTGAGGATTCTGTGAATATTAATTACCAAGTGATTCACAAAATCCTACTAATTTAAATCCAATGACTCCAAATCACTTCTAAGATCAAATATTGAAGCTTGCTGATATTCAAAGACCTTCAAACCTGACCCCTTCTCAACTTTCCCATCTTCTTGCATCTTATTTCCCCTACATACTCTTTAATTCAATATCCTAGTTTCCTTGCTATTCTTTAAATAAGTCATCTCAACCCTCCACAATTTTTAATTGCTTTCCCACTATGAATGGAATATTGTCTCCTCATATATTCGTCCTGATTTCTCTGACAAATACTACCTACATACATACTTTGGAGATAATCACTAGAAAGGAGAAATGAAGAAGGATGAGGAAGAAGAAGCACATGGGTCAACTGGAAATTGCCTACCAGTACTGTTTTTTTTTCCATGCCTTGTCCTTTGGGTTCTCTCTTCAGTCTCTCTAGGAGAGGGACACAGATGTCACTGCCTAGCTCCCCTAAGTGAGGAAACCTACCACTGAAGCAATTGATGGAGCACTGATCCATGAGTCAGGAAACATGGATTCAAATTTGGCCTCAGATGCTTGATACCAGCTGTGAGACCTTGGGCAAGTCACTTAAGCCCATTGCCTCAAAAAAGAAAGATTGATTCTTGGAGAAGTTGAATGACGCAGTAATCAAAGTGTTATGCCTGGAGTTAGAAAGATCTTCCTTCAAACTCAGCTTCAGACACTTAGTTGTATGTTTCTTGGAAAGTCACTCAGCATCTGTTTGGCTCAATTTTCTGAATTGTACAATAGAAGTAATAACAACACCTACTGGGTGGCTAGGTGGCACAGTGAATAGAGCACCGGCCTTGGAGTCAGGAGTACCTTGGTTCAAATCCGACCTAAGACAATAATTAACTAGCCATGTGGCCTTGGACAAGCCATTTAACCCCATTGCTTGAAAAATATAAAAAAAAAATAATAACACCTACCTCACAAGGTTTTTGTGAAGATCAAATGAGATAGCATTGGTAAAGTGCTTAGCACAGGACTTGGTAAACACTATTTAAATGTTTATTTCTTTCCTTTCCTTTCTCTTCTGGTGTCCACTGCATCCAGGAGTGTGTTAGAGTCAGCTTGAACTTTTTCCTAAGAGCTAATTTAAAATTTTTCAATGTCTTTAGCATTGGAAATTGAGAAAAACTATAAATGTGGACTTGATTTAACATTCTGTTGATTATTTAGAGTTAAGAAAATGAAGAAGAAAATGTCAGTAATAACATTAAACTTAAATGTGTTTCAGGAGCACAATTTGCTCCCTTCCTTTCCTCCCCCTCACCCCCCACAAGAAAACCTATTTTTAAACATTTACCATCACATTGCTACCTCCATTTATAGATCTATGATGTGATCTTTTCTTTTTTTCTTTTTTTAAATTTATTTTTTTATTCATTTTGTACAAATTTTTTTTTACATTAATAAAATATTCTTCTTTACAAGTAAACAAAATACCCCTCCTCCTCCCCCATGAATATAGATAGACTTGTTTGGGGGCAAAAAGTAAAGGGGAGAGGAAAAAATTAAAATAAAAAAATAATAATAGTAATAATTGTAGGTATGGCCAGGTGGCTCAATGGACGAAGCAACAGCCCTGGAGCCACAAGCACCCATGTCCACATCCAGCCTTGTAAACCCAACAATCACCCAGCAGTGTGACATGCAAGCCACCCGATCCCCATTGCCCTGCAAAAACCAAAAAAAAAAAGAAAAGAAAGAAAAAAAAGACCCAAAATAAAATAAAATAGTAATAATAGTAGGGGTGGCTGGGTGACAGACAGAGCATTGGCCCTTGAGCCAGGAGCACCTGGGTCCAAATCCGGCCCCAGACACCCAAAGATCACCCTGCTATGAGGTCCCAGGCAGGCCATCCAGCCCCACTTGCCCTGCACCCTCCCCCAAATAAGCATAACAAAAAATGTGCTTGAGTGTTTGTTCCAACACCAACAACTCTGTCATGGGTGGATCTCATTCTTTATGATAAGTCCATCACAAAAGTTATTTCCATATTTTTCCACCGTTGCCATTGCTGATCGAAATTCCCTCCTTTCTTATTTCTCCACTACCATGTACTCTATTTTGTCTCTCCTTTCACTATGACTCTGCTGTAGGGTAGCTGAGTGGTGCAGCAGACAGATCCCTGGTCCCGGGGCCAAGAAGCCCTGAGCCCCCATACCACCCCTCAGGCCCAGCATCCACCTGGCCCTGTGGTCCTGGGCAGGCCTTCCATTCCCAGCCCCTTGCAAGAAGTAAGAAAGAAAATGTGTTATATCTGGCCACTCTCCCCCCATGGTCCATCCTCTCCTCCTTTATTCACATCCCCACCCCTTCTCCCTGCTCCCCCCTCCTTCTTACTCCAGATGTCTATACCCCATTGAGTATATTTGCTGTTTGCTCTCCTAGCCATCTCTGATGAGAGCAGTTTCCCTCATTCCCCCTTGCCTCCCCCCTTCCATATCATTGCAATAGCTCAATGTAATAAAAAAAAACTTATGTGAAATATCTTGGACTATTCCCCCTCTCCTTTTTCTTTCTCCCATTCCATTTCCCTTTTTTTCTATTGACTCCATTTTTACACCATATTTTATCTTCGAATTCAGCTTTCTCCTGTGCTTCAACTATAAAAGCTCTCTCTACATGCTCTATTAACTGAGAAGGTTCATATGAGTATTATCAGTGTCATTTTTCTATACAGGAATACATGCAGTTCATCCTCACTAAGTCCCTCATATTTCCCCCCTCTCCTCCAATCTCCATGCTTCACCTGAGTCCTGTATCTGAAGATCAAACCTCTTGTTCAGCTCTGGCTATTTCAAAAGGAACATTTGGAATTCCCCTGGTTCATTAAAAGTCCATCTTTTTCCCTGGAAGAGGACATTCAGCCTTGCTGGGGTTTTCATTCTTGGCTTCATTCTAAGCTCTCTTGCCTTCCGGTATATTGTATTCCAAGCCCTACGAGCTTCCAATGTAGCTGCTGCTAAGTCCTGTGTGATCCTGACTGCAGCTCCACGATATTTGAACTGTGTCCTTCTGGCTGCTTGTAATATTTTCTCTTTGACTTGGGAGTTCTGGAACTTGGCTATAATATTCCTAGGGGTTGGTTTTTTGGGATCTCTTTCTCTGGGGGATCGGTGGATTCTCTCCATTTCTATTTTGCCCTCTGCTTCCAGAATATCAGGGCAATTTTCCTGTAGTAATTCTTTGAAAGTGATGTCAAGGCTCTTTTCCTGATGATGACTTTCAGGTATTCCAATAATTTTTAAATTATCTTTCCTAAGTCTGTTTTCCATATCAGTTGTTTTTTCAATGAGATATTTCACATTTTCTTCTAATTTTTCATTTTTTTGGTTTTGAAGTATTGATTCCTGATTTCTGTTTAATTCATCAATCTCCCTGAATTGTATTCTTTGTCTGAAGAATTTGTTCTCCTCAGAGTTTTCTTATCTCTTTTTCCATCTGGCCAATTTTGCTTTTTAAAGCATTCTTCTCCTCAACAACTTTTTGAACTGTTCTATCCATTTGACCTAAGCTGGTTTTTAGCATGCTATTTTCTTCAGCATTTTTTTGGATTTCCTTGACTAAGCTGCTGACTTCATTTTCATGTTTTTCTTGCATCTCTCTCCTTTCTTTTCCCAGTTTTTCTTCCAACTCCCTCATTTGATTTTCAAAGTCTTTTTTGAGCTCTATCATAGCCTGAGCCCAATTTCTGTTTTTTTTTCTTGGAGTCTTTAGATGCAGGAGCTTGTGCTTCCTCATCTTCAGACTGAGTATTTTGGTCCTTCTTGGGCTCATTTGCAAAATATTTCTCAATAGTCTTCTTTTTGTTTCTCTGCTTGCTCATTTTCCCAGCCTGGGCCTGGTTTGGGGTGTTTCTTGAGCTTTTGGGACACTCCCACAAGGGTCTCAGTGTGTGAGGCTCTGTCCTCCCTCCTGGTCTGTGAATGACCACAAGCGCCCCCCTCTGCCAAAGGGCTGATGTGGGGGGGGGGGCTGCTGTTCTATGGGGGGGTCTAGACTATGTGTGGTCAGGATCTGAATGTGGTCAGAGCACCAGAGTCCTGTTTCAGGGGCAGAGGACAGAGCTAGGCAGTCTCTCTTCACTCCCCTCCCTCAGCTCAATGGGCTCATGCCCTGGGGGCTCCTGCTTACCGGCTCCACCTGCTTCTGTTTCCTGGATCAGGGCTGGGGAAAGACAATGCCGCATGCTGTGTGCCCTGAGGGCTGGGCTCCACGTGCTAGCTCTGGCAGAGGTCCCCTGCTGTTCCCCCACTTTGTGCCCGGTGCTCCTCGGGGTGCAGCTCAGGAGACTCCCCTGCTGCTGTGAGCTGAGACCCCCAGAGCCCTGGGGCTGCCTCCAGGAGGCTGAGGTTATTTGGCTCTGGTGGGCCACCCCTCTGGCAGGCCGCCTCTCCAATCTCGGGGAGCAGAGCCTTTCTGCTCTTTTCCAGGTTACCTTGAGTGGGAGAACTGCCTCACTGGGTCCCTTTGTGGGTTCTGTCTCTCGAAAGTTTAGTTAGAGTCCTTAGCTGATGTATTTTATCAGAGAGCTCCTAAGACTGGATCCCTTCTTGTGGCCATCTTGGCTCCGCCCCCCCAGTTGTGATCTTTTCTTAAAGAAGCATAGTGAAAAATAGCAGCCCATTCTCTCTGGTTTGGGGTTTTTCTTTTTGCAATTATGTAAAACATTTCCATATTAGTCAGTTTGTACAAGGCAATGTGAATAAAAAAAGAAAGATAATTTAAAAATAGCATGCTTCAGTCTGCATACAATCAATATCAATTCTTTCCTTAAAAATGTATAATAGGGGCAGCTAGGTGGCGTAGTGGATAAAGCACTGACCTTGGAGTCAGGAGTACCTGGGTTCAAATCTGGTCTCAGACACTTAATAATTACCTAGCTGTGTGGCCTTGGACAAGCCACTTAACCCCATTTGCCTTGCAAAAAAAAAGTGTATAATATGCTTCATCATTTGGGATTATTTTGGATCATTGTACTGCTTGGATCATTGAACAGATTGATGTTATTGTGCAAAACATTCTCCTGGTTCTAGTCACTTCATTGTACATCAGTTTAGGTAAATCTTTACAGGTTTTTTCTGAAATCAGTCTGTTTGACATTTCTTAAAGCACAATAACTTTTGTAACCAATCCCCAATTGATGGATATCCCTTTGATTAAAAGAGCTACTATAACTATTTTTATAGAAATAGATACTTTCTTCTTTTTCAGGGGATGCTTTTGGGATATAGATCTAGATCACGGGGTATGTATGCACCATTTAAAGGTCTTTAGACATGGTCCCAAATTGCTTTTCAGAATGGTGGAATCAGTTTACAACTCAATCAGTAATGCATTAGTGTCCCAGTTTTCCCACATCCTCTCCAATATTCAACATTTTCTTTATTTATCATATTAATCACTCTGATAGAAGTGAGGTGGAACATCAGGGTTGTTTTAATTTGAATTTTTATCTATAGTAAATTTTTATAGGACTGTAATTAACTTTGATTTCTTTGTTTGGAAGCTGCCTGTTTATATCCTTTGACAATTTATCAATTGATCTGTTTATAAATTTTGTTTATATGCTTATGTTCATATGTTTATGCATTTATTTATATTGTATGTATATTGTTTGTTTGTATAGTTTTTGTTTATTTGTAGGTTTATAAATTGGAAATCAATTCTCTATATATTTGAGGAATTAGGCCTTTATCATATTCTTGGTACAAAATTTTCCCGTTTTCTATGTTTCTTCTAATTTTTGTTCAATTGGGTTTTTTGAGTAAAACAAATTTTATATAATCACAGTTATCTATTTTATATTTATGTAATGCTTTCTATATATCTCTTTGATTTAATTTCTTCCCTTATCCATAAATCTGACAGATAAACTATCCCATGCTCTCTTAATTTGTTTGAGGTATCAGACTTTATGAATAAATCATGTTCCCATTTTGACCTTATCTTGGTATATGGTGGGAAATCTTGGTTTATATATTTTTTCAGACATTGTTTTCCAGGTTTCCCAACAGTTTTTTGTCAAATAATGAGTTTTTGTTCCAAAAGCTTGGATCATTGGGTTTATCATATATTAGATTTCTATGGTCCTTTGCTATAATGTAAGTTATGTTTAATTTATTTCACATACCCAGCACTCTATTTCAGTCAGTATTGGATTATTTGAGTAATTACCACTTTATAATGAAGCTTCATATATAGCATAACAAGACCATCTTTTTTCCTCCATATTTTTTAATTAGTTCCTTGGATATCCTCAAATTTTTCTTCTTCCAATGAATTTTGCTGTTTCTTCCTAGTAGTATCAAATAATGTTTGATAGCTAGATTATTTTGTCATTGAATAAATCAATTTAAGTAGAATTGCAATTTTTTACTATATTGACTCAGTCTACCCAGAAGCAATTGCTATTTTTCCACTTGTTTAGATCTTACTTTATTTCTGTGAAAAATGTTTAATAGTTGCATTCATGTGGTTTCTGTGTTAGCCTTGGCAAACAGACTTGCAATTATTTTATATTGTCTATTTTTAAATGGAATTTCTCTTTTCACTCTTGATGCTGGATTTTGTTGGTAATATACAGAAATGCTAATGATTTACTTGGGTTTATTTTATATCCTGAAACTGTTTAAGTAATTAATAATTTCATGTAGTTTTTAGTTGGTTCTGTAGGATTTTCTAAGAATAACATCCTTATCATCTGCAAAGAGTGAGTTTTGTTTCCTCATTGCCTATTTTAATTCCTTTGAATTTTCTTCTTCTCATTGCTATAGCTAATGTTTCCAGCACAATATTAAATGATGAAGGTGCTTCAGCACTGAATATATTAGCTAGGTTTCTAGCCTATCTCCATTACAGAAAACACTTGCTAATGGTTTATGTTAAATATTATTTATTGTTTTAAGGTAAGTTTCTTTTATTACTATGCTTTCAAGTGTTTTGATAGGAATAGGTGCTATATTTTGTCAAAGGCTTTTTCTGCATCTATTGAGAATATTGTATGATTTCTGTTGTATTTTTTAAAGTTGATATGGTCTACTTTTTTAAGTTGATACAGTCTATGATATGGTCTATGCTGAAAATTTTCCTGATAGCAAACCAAAGCAGCATTCCTGGTATAAATCCCACCTGATCGTAGTGAATAATCCTTGGGATATAGCACTGTAATTATTTTGCTAGAATTTTATTTAAAAATTTGGCATTAATATTCATTAGGGAATTTGGTCTATCATTTTATTTCTCAGTTTTGGTCCTTCCTGGTTTAGGATATTTTTGTCATAAAAGAAATTTAGTAGGATTCCTTCTTCATCTATTTTCCAAAGAGTTTATATAGTATAATGGTTCTTTAATGTTTGTTAGAATTCACTTGTGAATTCCTTTGATCCTGGAATTTTTTTTCTTTAGAAATTCAATAATGTTTTGTTCAATTTCTTTTTCTAAGACTGGATTTTGTAAGTATTTTATTTCTTCTGTTAACCTGGGTAGTTTATACTTCTTTGGGAAATCAATTTTGCTTAGATTGTCAAATTTATTGGCATAAAATAGGGCAAAATATAACCTAACAACTGTCTTAGTTTTCTTGGCATTGGTGTTAAATTTACTCCTTCATTTTTGATACTAGTAATTTGGTTTTCTTCTTTTATTTTTACCAAATTAGTCAATAGATTATCAATTTTATTGTTTTTCCCATTAAACCATGTCATAGTTTTATTTATTAATTCAATATATTTCTTTCAGTTTTATTGTTTTCTTTGACTTTCAGAATTTTCAATTTGCTGCTAATTGAGTATTTTCAATTTGATAGTTTTTAGTCTTTTTTAAGTTCAGAATCAACTGATTGACCTGATTTTTCTCTATTTTATTGATGTAAGCAATTAGAGATATACATTTTCCCCTAAGTACCACTTTGGATATATCTCAGAAATTTTTATGTGTTATCTCACTGTCATTTTCTTAAATGAAATTGTCAATTTTTCCTTTGATCTACTTGTCAATTTCCAATTAATTTTTAATATCTCCATTGTTCATTATTAGATGTAATTTTTGTTGCATTATGATCTGAAAAAGAATATGTGTATCATTTCTCCTTTTCTGCATTTGGTTATGAGGTTTTCATGTCTTCATACATGGTCAGTTGTATGGGTACAATGAACTATTGGGAAAAAAATGTTGTATTACTCTCTACTCTTCAGTTTCCTCCAAGAATTTATCATATCTTACTTTTTGAGAAATTTACTTACCTCCTTAACTTCTTTCTTTTAATTAGATTTATCTAGTTCTGAGACAGGAACATTGTGATCTACTATTATAATTTTATTAACTAATTTCTCCTGTAACTCATCCAACTCCTCCTTTAAAAATGTATATTATAATCTGTGGTGCATATATATTCCATTTTGATATGATTTCATTATGTATGATAATTTACAATAAGACTTACCTTCTTTTCTTTTTTTTTCTATTTCCTTTTGCTTTTTTTTCTGAGATCATGATTGCTACTCCTACTTTCTTTGCTTCATTTGAAGCATATTAGATGCTCTTGCAGTCCCTTAAATTTACCTGCTTTGTAACTCTCTATTTCAGAGTTGTTTTTTGTTCAACATATTATAAGATTCTGGCTATTGATCCATCTTGCTATTCACTTCCACTTTATAAATGAGTTCATCTCATTCACATTTATTGTAATGATAACTGTGTATTTCCCTCCATATTATTTTCACTTGCATATTCCTCTCTCTCTTACCCTTCCACCACTCCTTGCCTCCTCACAAGTGTTTTATTTCTGATTACTATCTTCTCCAGTATATCCTCCTTTTTATCAGTTACTCTTCTATTATCCCTGTCCCTTTTTATTTCTTTTTAGAGTAAGGTAGATTTCTATATTTAACTGTGTGTGTATACATATCATTCCCCCTTAGGGTCAATATTAATGAGGGTAAGGTTTAAGCTTTGCTTATCATCATTTTCCATTCCATCATAATATCTTTTTCTTGCTCTTTTATGTGGGATTATTTGCCTCATTCAGTTCCTCCTTCCTTCTTTTTTTATTTCTCATCCCTTTATTTTGATTGGGGGGGTTATCATTCCATCAAAGTCACTTTATTTTTACTTATTTTTTTCAGGGGACAGGGTTAGCAAGGCAATGGGGTTAAATGACTCCAGGAGAGTTAATATAGGAATAGTGGTATTGCCTGAAAGCCATCACAAAAGAAAAGCCACCAAAAAAAAGTCTTAACAACAATTTTCAGGAAATAATCAGAGAAAACTGCCCTTTCTGTTAGAACCAGAAGGTATAGTAGAAATTGAAAGAACCCACCTATCATTGTCTCAAAGAAATCAGAATATTATGGTGTTCCAAGAACATCATAACCAAATTTCAGAGCTTACAGATGAAGGAGACTTTCACTGGGTTGCAGGCCTTAGCTGTATGCTTTTTCTGGAGGGTAGACTTCCCTTCTGGCTTACAATGAGGTCTAAAGCCTCTCTATTGGCCTTCACCAAGTGTTGGATATTTAGCTACTGCCCTACTCCATAGGTCACACAGTAACTATCAAGTGTCACATTTGAACTCAGGTTCTCCTGACTCCAGTCTGGTTATCTATCCACTGAGCTATCTAGGTGCTCCAAAATCACTTTATCCACTCCCTGTCTATATACTCCTTCTAATTGCTCTTAAAAGTTATTAAAAGTTACAAATGTTATTTTGCCATACAAAAATATAATCAGTTTAACTTTATTAATTCCTTATGTTTTCTATATTTATCTTTTTTTAATTCAGTTTTGGTCTTTTAATTAGAAATGCTTGAAAATCCTCTATTTCCTTTTTTTTAATACCCAGCATGATTTATTGTAGTTTTTCCTGAAAAAATGAAAGTAAAAGGAGATTTAAAAGATGAATTAACAGGGAATACTGCATCTGCTATTCAAAACAACAAAAATATCACAATTTTTGAAAGTATACATATCACACAAAGTACAAAGTTGTTAATTTCAGATATAGTTCAATTTTACATAACTCTGTGGCTAAAGGTATTATATACTATTTGGGGGAAGAAAATACCATTCACCATTTAATAGCATATGAACAAAGTAAAACAGTCAATACTTTACTGGTTTGCTTTTCTTATGTTCTCTTTTAACTTTTATCTACTTTGTGGAGTTTTATTCAAGAACTTAATATCTAATTTCTTAACAAGGACATTCAGATACAAAATACAGGACTGCCATATAAACTGAGCAGAAAGTTGAACAATTTAACCTGAAAGTCACAAGAAGAACCCAGGAAGAACCTCAAAATAAAAAAAAGTTTGAAAAATGATGAAAGCAAAAAATTCCCCAATTTTCAATACCTTCATAGGCCTACAACCCTTAGAACAAACGCTGGTTAAACAAAATGTCATCTCTGTTAATTTCTAAACATATCTGGGCTATGCTGAGTATGCTTTATACAGCAAATCCACGGTAAAATTGTTAATATCCTTAAGGATAGTTGTTCTACATTGCACACAGTAACACTAATACTGTATGATGATCAACTGTGAATTACAATTATTCTCAGCAGCACAATGATCTAAGACAACTCTTTAAGACCCATGATAAAAAAATATTATCCATCTCCAGAGAAAGAACTAATGAAGCCAGAATACAAAGCATACTTTTTTTGGTAACTTTATTTCTCTTGTGGTCTGTATTTTCTTTTATAACATAACTAATATGGAAATGTTTTGCATGACTGTGCATGTATATCCTATATCAAATTGCTTGCCTTCTCAACTGGGGGAAGGGGAGGAAGAAAGGGAGAGAATTTAAAAATAAATGCTAAAAATTATTTTTACATCAGATTGGGACAAAATATATTAGAAATTTTTTTTTTTAAAAAAGATCTTTTGGGGCGGCTAGGTGGCACAGTGGATAAAGCACCGGCCCTGGAGTCAGGAGCACCTGGGTTCAAATCCGGTCTCAGACACCCAACAACTACCTAGCTGTGTGGCCCTGGGCAAGCCACTCAATCCCACCTGCCCTGCAAAAAAAACCTAAAAAAAAAGGATAGTTATCCTAATTTCAATTACAATTACTTTCCAACATTTCAAAGATAATTTTTAAATCTCTAACATTAATTCTGGATGGGAAAAAACTTCAAAAACATAACTATTAATAAACATTTTATTTTGACTAAAAAGCATTTAGAATCAGTGTCTATTCTGTCTTATAAGCCACTAATTAAACTAACCCTAAAAGGGATGTGCTTTAATGACACACACAAAAAGGACCACAGAAATGAATAGTCCTTTAACTTTTTGTGGATCCATAACTAAAAAAGATGTAGGTTCAGCAAGCAGCATATTCTTCATGTATTAATTTAACCATATTGAATGTATAAAGACACAGCTACACATTCCTTTCATATATTCTTGGACTTGCCCCAGGGAGTTATCATTTATGTATACATTTCAGACTGCTGCTGGACAGAAGCCTTATTAAATGAGAATCACGTATCTAGTTAGCATTTTTTTCCTTCTAAAATCAACCAGAAAAAGAATTTTAGAAAAAGGCACAGTTGTGCTTCCTCTAAAAACACAGAAAGCTGTGCAGGGAGGTCCCAATTCTCAGATGTTATCTGGCACGCTGGTTGGAAAGAAGGAAGTCCTTGTCTCGGCACAACAGGCATCGTTTCAAATTTCGACAAGAGCCACCAGCAGTGAAGAATGCCCAGATACCCATGAGCAGCATGATAACATATGATGCTGCTAAACTCGCCTTATAATAGGGATTCAGGAAGGTCAGACCTGACACCAGCAGATGATTCATGATGACCACGATTAGTGCCCACCAGTTTTTAGTCTCACATGCATCGAAAAACACAACTCCCCAGAAGACATGCAGCAAAACCATAACTAGAGTCATGAAAGCTGATGCAAGGAAGAAGTGAGGAGGATCTCCATATATACCCACTATTCCTGGTCCCAAGGAATCATACGGGATATTGACAAAGGAAAATACTCCACTCATAATTCCAAAACCTAAGCCAGATACATAGGACAGCTGTCTTATAGAAATTGGTGATGTCTCCTCTTGGCTTATGGTCAGCAAACCCTTATTAGCTTTTTTTTAAAAGTTTATAATATGCAAACCGGAAGAACTCTTGGATTATGACTGAGCATAATACTCCAAAGATAAGCAAACCTCTCTGCACTGATTCATCTTTGGTTCTACTAAGGGTTACTGCAACGAACCAAATGAGGGAGGAGAGCAGCAGAGACACCAACCAGAAGAAAGCTCCGGCGATGAGGAAGATGATGCGTAGCGGGTCGGACGTTATGGTGAAGATATAGAGAGCTAGGGCCGGCCCGAAGGCAATGCAGGTGCAGCCGAGGAACACGGCGGCCGTCTTGGCGGCCCGGGGCGGCGGCGTAGGGCGGAGGAGGGGGCGGCGTCCGGCGGGGCCAGGTGAGCGGGCGGAAGGCCGCACCCCGACCCCCACCGCGGAGAGGCAGCGGCGCTCCCAGGGACTACGGGCTGCTGCGGCCTCCCCGCGCCGCCGCCGCCGCCGCAGGCATGTAACCCCGCCCCGCGCCGGCCCAGGCCTGGGCGCGCCGGCTCCGAGCGGCAAAACCCCGGAGCGACGCGCTGCGGCGGGGGCGGGGGAGGAGGGGGACTCTATTTTCTTAAATATCTATTTTCTCCCCTAAAAAATTACATTTACTTTTACGGGGTAGGTGATTCTTTATTATAATCCTAATTCCTTTGCTGTCCAGTATATAATATTCTAAGATTTCTGTGTAATCCTGACTATAGCTCTATGATATTTGAATTGATTTTCTTTTGATTGCTTGCAATACTTTTTCTTTAATCTGTGACCTCTGGAATTTGGTTCCTGCAACATCATGATATTCTGATTTCTTTGAGACAGTGATTGATGGGTTCTTTCAATTTCTACTATACCTTCTGGCTCTAAAGGAAAAGGCAGTTTTCTTTGATAATTTCTTACAATAATTCTGATATTATCTCTTCTTGACCTGGTTTTCAGATAATACAGTAATTCTGATATTATCTCTCCTGGACCATTGGCTTTTCCAATGAGCAAATTCACATGTTCTTCTACTTTTTTACTTTAAAAAAATTTTTTTATTGTGTCTTGATATCGCATAGAGTTTTTGGTATCCACTTGTTCAATTTTAATTTTTAAAGTTTTATTTTCTTCAGTGAGATTTTGTATTTATTTTTCCATTTGATCAGTTCAATTTTTTAGGTAGTGATTTGCCTCAGCAAATTTTTATATATCTTTTCCCTTGCTTTACTCTTTACCATGATTCTCTTACAATATTCTCATGTAATTTTCCTAATTTTATTTCTCCAATTTGTTTTTTAAAATAATTTTTCAGATCTTCTAGGAATTCGTTTTGTCCATGAGACCAAATTACATTTTTCTTTGAGGTTTCATATGTAGCCACTTTGATAGTATTGCTTTTATGTGAGAGTTTGGCTCTGGCCTTCACTATCTCAAGCTTTTTTGCTAGCTTTCTGGATCTTACTCCTGGCCTTCATTGGGCTTCAGGGCTCAGCTACATGCTTTATTCTGGAGGGTAGACTTCCTTTCTGGCTTGTATCAGGCTCTAGGGCCTCTCTGTTGACTTCCCCCCAGTTGTTGAGTTTTTAGCTGCTGGTGGTCTGCTCCATATAGGTAGATTCTTCCTACTGGGTTATTATAGTAAGACGGTCTTTCTGGTGGCTGACCTGGGTGGAGAGATGTTGATGGTCTGTCCAAGGGGTGAAGCCCTGCGGCTGTCTTGCTATGGAAACAGAGCTCTCTGCTGATAGACCCCAGGGGTGGGGTGTCTTATTTATTGACTAGCCCTAGGACAAGACTTTAGTACTGGGATCCAAGTACTGGTAACCTGTGCAGAGGGTGGGGCTGCTTTAGTGGGATCTTGCTGTGCTGCAAAGTCTGCTCATTTTATTAGGGGGCTGCTGGTTTTCAGGAGGATGGGGCCCCACTGGTAGATTTCCTCATTCTGAAAATCTTGCTGAATGTCTGCTGCTGCTGCTGTTGTTGATGATGATGATAATGTCGATGCTACTGATTTTGGACCTCACTCTCTTCCCACCCCAGTGAGACAGACTTTTCTTTTAAGTCTGGTAAGGTAAACTGCTTCTCTGCTCCTAGATCAATTCTGAGAGAGTTTTCTAGTTTGTAGAGAAACTTGGAAGGGCTTCAGAGGATTCCTTCCTCATTCTACCCTCTTGGGACCAAAAGTTCTCCTACTCGTTTTGAACAGTTCTCATTGTTAAGGCAGACCTATTGCTCCTAGTTCTAACTCTGATATCAGTAATCAGATGAATCACAAGACATGAATCAAATGGATCATTATTTATTTTTTACTTTCTTTAAGAACCCATGAGCCATATTTTAAAATCCTATTTTCTCCAAAGCTGGTATTCATTTGGAAAAAAAAGTCACTTGGGATAACTTCCCATATAATTTCATGGTAGAAACTTTTTCTAGTATCATTAAGTTCTTGTAAAAGATGATATCAGTATTAAAACATTTACCTATTCATAATAACTAAACATTTAATACTATAATGGAGTAAATTAAACAGTGCATTTTAAAAGATGCTAGTGAACAATTTTTAAGTACTGGAAAAAATTATGAAGATGTCTGGAACAGCTCACTGTCTATTTTTTAAAATGGCATTAAAAGTGACAGAAATTTTGAAACTGAACCTGGTCTCCTGTTTATACTGAAAACCAATGTTTGAAACTTATTTTAGAGTACCTTTGGCTACTGTTTCAAAACGTAATTATTGTTCCTTACTTTAACAGTTTGAAAAATACTTCCACACAAACAATTCAAAGTAAGACGGTGCTTCCTTTACAATCCTTAGTTATTTTTCATTAATAAAGTTTTATAATTTTTTAAATATTTACAAATTCATTAAAGGATATGCATGTTAGTGTAAATTTTGTTTTTTGTTCTATAATTATGAAAATGGCCCTGACATATTTTGCTAGATTTTTGGCTTCTACAGCTGTTAGACCCCACCCAATGAGTATGAAATAAATACTACATCATCCAGTGTAATGACACTAGCTTTACTTATAAGCACTGAGTAAAAAAAAATATTAAAGGAAAAGAAGTTTTATGAAAGAACACAGGAAACCAAACAGAAAGCTTAAAAAAACAAACATCTCTTCCAAAGATCATAGAGTTAGAGTTCAAAACAACAACAAAAAAACTTCAGAAATTACCTTATCAAGCCCTCTCTTTTTATAGATGAGGAAACTGAGATGTAGAAAATCTAAGGAAATTGCACAAGATGACATTGGAACTAAGTGGCATTTTCTAAATTCCAACCCATTCCTGTTGATTCCAAATCCAGCTTTTCTCCATTTAATCTTCCTACCTTTTTTAGTGATATGCAAACTCCCTATTCACCATAGATTTGAAGCACATTGACTTTGACTCCTTCTGCAAGTCATGCTATTGGAAAATTTAATTATTTTTGTCAGTTCCATCCTACTATCTATAAAAAGTTCAGGATATGCCTCTCCTTACCTTAATTGAACATTTGTCTTTTAATCACTTAACTTCCTTATTTTTTCCTTTTGTTCTCTTGGTTAAAACTTTCTGTCATTTTCTATAATCTTGGCCAAAAGAGGTAAGATCTTTTCTGGAAGAAGGAACAGTTCTCTCTGGAATGTAACACAACTCCAGTGATGCAATACAAAGTCCAAGTAATTTTTCTACCTAAAATTAATCCCCTTTATCACCATTCTTATTAGTCACTAGTCAAACAAGGGTTTGCTCAGGAGTAGACTCACTGTCACTCTGTAGCTTGTTGGTGCTGCTCATCACCAATTCAGGATCCAGATACACTGACTATAAATCTTTCACTGTTTTGAAATCTGGGAGTCTCCCCTACTTGCTTTAAAGATGATTTGTATTAGTTTCTACCCAATTCACAGTTTAAAGCAACTGGGATGTGTTTATTGAAATCATTGAAATCTATCAACAGAATGCTGGCTGTTTCATGCCTAATTTGAGGGATGGGAGGAATGGAGTCAGGGAAGAGAGGAATGCATATTTTCCTGCAGACATCATTTATTTTGGAAAGAGAAAAATGAGATTTTAAAAATACATATATATGTATGTGTCTGCATGTGTGTGGTTCACATGAGGAGAGAAAAAAATGTGAGAGGCAAGGGCAATAAGAAAAGAGAGAGGAAGAAGATATTTATAGGAAGTCTCAGCTATGAAGGATTTCCCATCTTAGTAACACCTAATTAAGGACCAAGGCCACAATTGTGGCTCTCTTTCATTCTTAACCACTCTCACCTTTTTCAGAGTGGTTGAGCTTCCAAGCCCTCAGGAGGGAATATATAAGCCAAAATGACAAGTCAGAGTGGCAAAAGAAATGTGCTCCCTCAAACCATATGATACACCTTTCAGCATCCACAAACTTTAATTGAAAGGCTCAAGGTCAATATCTGAAGGACCCAGGAGGACAAAAGGGAATAGAGCAGAGAGAGTTAAACTCCATATTTTGACTGCCCTAGCATATAGCCATGTTTTTTCAAATAATGAGCTTGGTGGAGTGGCAACATTTTGAGATCCCTGCTGGGACCAGAATATAAAAATGAAAATTACTAGACTCAAGCATATAGATAGCTGGGGAGAGGTCTGAGTTCATATATACAAAACGTGAGGGGAAGCCAATACTCAGAGTTGAGGTTCCTGAATATTTATCAGTTGAGTGGCTTTCCTGGATGACATAAAATTAAACATCCCTTGAGAATTGTGTTGTGTTTTCTAAACTCTTTTACTTTACTTGAGGACCAGTTAGTGGAGTGCATTGAACTGAGAATTTCTTACAACTCCTCAGGTTTCCTAAACCTCCAGGCCAATCCACTGCATCATTAAACAAAATGTTGAAAACTTTAACGGCAGCATTAAAGACCAAAAACAAAAAAATTAACATAAACACAGTTTATTATAGTCAGCTAAAACTACTAAAAAGTTCTAAAACTCTTTGGAAAGGAAACATGCTAAAACGGAAAGGGTAATGAATTTGGAATCCTCTTAATTCCAAAATCTTTCCTCTCTTGATTAAGTATAATGTATCCTTTGTATCACTTGTTCAAAGATGCTTTTTAAGGTTACTAGGTAATGCAATGTATAGAATGCTGAGTCTAGAGTCGAGAGAGTCCTGAATTCAAATTCAGTTTCAAACATTTACTACCAGGTGAAGCAGGACAAGTTATATAACCCCTACCTCAGTTTACACATCTGTAAAATGAAGATAATAGAGGTAACATAGTAAAGATCTAATGGAAATATTAATTATAAAGTATTTACCATAGGACCAAGCACATAGTAAGTACTAAATAAATATTAGGTATTATCATGTTATGATATCTTCCATTAGACTGTGAGTTTCCAGAGAGAACTTTTTCATATCCTTAGCTCTCAACACACTTCTAGACCCATAATAGTCTCTTAATAAATGTTTATGAACTGACTGAAATCGGAGAACCTCATTTAAATTCAGTCTTTGTCATTTGTTTCACATCCTATACTGTAAAAAATCATTTAACTTCTTTAAGTCTTTTTTCTTTATCTAAAAATTAGAGGGTTGAACTATGTAGTCTCCAGAGTCATCAGTCTTAAATCTGTCATCCCTTGGGAAAAATATATACAAGAAAAAGCACTTATTCACCCACACAAACATACGTTGCATTGGAAATAGATTTAACCAGGGCTGTCATATAATGCAAGTTTATGCTGTCTGGAGCCCCCCACTTCCTGGATTGACAAGTTAAAAGACATCTGTTTGTGAGACAATGACAAATAATATTTGGAGACTGTGTCTGGACTTGGAGGCTTTGTATTAATTATTGATATTTGAGTGTTTCTATTTGATTGTCAGTCACTGGAACAACTAGGCTGTGCAGTAGTGTGCCAGCCATGGAATCTAGAAGACTCATCTACCTGAATTCAGATGTGGCCTCAGACATATACAGCTATGTGACCCTGGGCAAGTCACGTAACCCTGTTTGCCTCAGTTTCCCCATCAGTACAAGTGCTGAAGATGGAAACTGCACATCACTTCAAGATCTCTGCCAAGAAAATCCCATTTAGGGTCATGGAGACAACTGAATAACAACAGTACTGTTTTTACTTGCTTTTGAGCAATGCTATTTTGAGGTTCAAATGAATGATGTGTTCATACTTTAGGAAGGGAAGACTTAGGAGAGTGTAAAGAGTGAGACTCAAAGACATTCTTTCTGCCAAGTTAAATAAAATTCCTTTTGTAGGGACCCTCCCTGAAAAGGGAGGGAGTGGGTTGTGAGAATTAAGTGAATAAAGGAAGTTTTCCTTGCTTTTGATAGGGACTAGAAGTTAGTTCCCCATCTTCTACCACTTTCTACATGTTGGTTTACTGTATCTGTGCTTTCTACCAGCAAAGACCAGAATGGAAATTAGAAAATAGAATGACTCCAGCTGTGGTGATAGTGCTCTGCCCAAAGTAAATAATCACTGTGCAGAAGTTTCTTTTTGGATTATCCCTGGCTTCCCACATATATACAATTTTCAATACAGGGCACGTGAAAGAGAGAAAAGGCTAATGATTTGAGTCCAGGAAAGGGCGTCAGCCATTCTGAGTTCCATTCCAGTCTCTACCACGAATTGACTGTATAATAATAATCAGAATGTTATTTAAAAAAAGAAAGAAAAGTGGACTATTCTTAGACTCTTTAGTCATAGACTTTAAAGAATTCAGCACATTAGCTCAAGAAAAATAAATGAAAACAATTGTTGAGGTATGAAGTAGGTCTGTGCTCAATCTACCAAAAATATGCATGGAGATATATTTTTTCCTCTGACAAATTACAGTGTGCCTATTGAACACTATTCTATATAAAGAAGACAAAAGAAAAATCTCTGGAATATAATTGAGGTAATTGATTAAATAAAAATATTAACACCTTTCTTTTCATAAGTTGGAAACAGAAAATTAATACTTCTTTGAGGATAAATTTGATCTAAAGTTAAAGTGATAGTGACTCCAAACTATGCCCAAATTCAAAATATAAATGAAATCATTTAAAGGGTAATTCTTCTAATGATTTAATAAGTAAAAGTAGTTATGGCAAGTTGGAAATTATTCAGTAATAAACTCATTGCTATACTCAAGTGGATGCATTTCTTTAAAATAATGTTTGAAATTTTAATCACTTTGTCAATTATTCAAGATGAGTTAATATTTAGTGCTATCCTAATAGATTTAGTATGGTGTAGTGAAAAGAAAGAGCTGGTCTTGGAGCCAGAAAGACATGAGAAAGTCTTGCCTCTAACAAATACTGGCTATGTGACTCCGTGCAAGTTATTAAATCCTCCATTGATCTAAGACTCAAACACTTTTGTCTCTAAGATCATGAATTGCTGAAAAGGCACTGACTTGTAGAGGGAGTTTTCTTATCTAGAAGTTATTTCTTCAAAATCAGAGATTTTGAGTCTATGATATCTTCATAAAGTGCTATATTTTGGTTGAAAGAATAGAATTGAGTACACTGTGTACATTGAATGACTAAAGTCATTCATATTTATGGCAAACCTAGGTGATTGATTTACATATAAGACATCATTTTTCACCTGGTGGCAGCCACTTGAGTTATAGGCTTAGTGAATACATAGGAAGAAATAAATCATCTTTTTAAATGTTAGCCTAGAAATCTCTAACCTAAAGTGAAAATAAATAGAAGCCATAAAACTGTAAATTTCTACTATATTCAGTTTACTTTTTGAACATATAATTCCCATTTGAATGGGAGTCTTCCTGATTTCCTTTCTGTTCCCTTCTGTGTATTTTTTAAAAATTGTTTCATTGGTCCACTGTATTTTTTTTAAACTTCCCTGTCCCTAGCTTTCCTATTCACCTCACTCATTTTTTGGGGTGGGGGTTGGAAATGGAAAAGAAAAGGAAAAAAACATTAAACAAGCAAGCCAAGGTAGGCAAAATAAAAGTCCTTCTGCATCTCCCACTTGTCCCAAAATTCTGCTTCGTGAGTCCATTTCCTCTCCAGGAGGAGGTAAGTTGCATGCTTCATTTTTAGTCCTTTAGTATTATGACTGATCATTGTTCTTAATTCTTTGAAAGCTATTTTTCTTTACAGTGTTATAATTTTATATGCTCTATTGCTTCTGATCACTTCACTCTGCATTAGATCATACAAGTATTATCAGGTTTCCCTGAAACCATCTCTTTCATCATTTCTCATGGTCCAATAATATTTTTTGAATTCATAGACTTTCATTTGTCCATCAATTCCCAAAATTATGAATACCTCCTTTAATTTCAATTAAAAAAATGTCTGCTCTAAATATTTTTGTACACGAGTCATCTTATATCCTTGGGGAATAGGCCTAGAAGAAAGTGGTATGCACAGTTTAATGACTTTCTAGGTATAATTCCAAATTCTTTTTTTTGGAATGGTGACACAAGCTCACAGTTCTACAAACCTTGCGTCATTTAATGTTTCTGTTTTTCCATAGCTCATTCAACAATTTTCATCATTAAGGACTTTGTACTAGAGACCATACCACATTACATGGTCAAGCCTTTAAGAATTTGGATTATTTAAGGAGACAAGTTTTAAAATGGGGAAAATGACCTACTTTGAGATAAAATAAGCAATCTATTTTCAGGGGGCAAGTATTGTGGTGTTTCCCCTTCTGTTATACCATGTGATTTCCAAGAGGAAATAGTCATTGTAACCTTGATTCTCACATTCCATTTTGTCAAAGCTTTAATTATATTATTTTGTAATAGTATGTCTTTAGCTGTGTTAGTGTCACCCTCATTCCCCCAGCTAGACTATAAAATCCTTGAGAGTAAGGACTTTGTCTTATTTATATCTTGCCAGCTCCTCTAGCACTTTGTATAGTAGATAAAATTTTATTTGTTGTATTACATGAATGTCTTAATCAGAAAGAAGAAAGTGTTCAATGGAAGGAGAAGAATGCAACTCAAACTTTTTTTTTTCTTATGTAACTTTTATCAAAGTGATTTGTTAATAAATTTGAAAGTTCCAGCAATCCTGAGTATTTTTAATTAATTTTCTTCTTTAGATAGCTTTGTTTATTTATCATAACTATTCTTACCTTTGAAATTTGAAAACTGCTTATATATTTACTCTGGTAATTCAGAAAATCTGTTATTTTGTCAATGTCTGTACTTTTTCTGGTGGGATATTTTGAGACTCATCTACACGGTCTAACTCAGAGATACCATTGTTGATATTGTCCCAAAATTTCTCCACAGAAGATGCCCCGATTTGCTGGGATCCTTCCTGAAGATCTCATGACATTGCAACCAATAAAAATTTCTGCAATCTCAGCCACCTCTTTCTTCAATCATTCATGTAACTAATGATATTTGGTTTTTTGCCACATCCCTCATGATGCTCTTCATTATGTTGCAGTATACTCACAGCCTTTTGGATCCTTTCTACTATCCAGTGAGTGATTGCAATATTAGATAACTATTATATTTACCATAAGTGGAAATATATAGCCAAGTTCTCTGCTTTTTATCTGCATGAATAACTATCAATGTGTGATACACTAATGCAATATGTTTTGTAATATAAAAGTAATCCATTTTTTAAAAAACTCTAGGATTTTGAGTTCCATACAACATGATAAATTTAAGATCCAATATTAAAACTAAGATGGAGTTGTTTAATTGGCACATAAAAAAGTAATAAAATAGCTAATTTCTCCTTGGAAAGAATTAAAATCAGTTTGAAGAAATTTTGTTCACTCTAAGTTTATTTCTAACATTGAAAAATATGCTATTTCTCTTTGACTTGAAAAGCCCTGCTCTCTGCCCATTCATAACATTATATTAAACCACTCATACTAAATTCCTCACTGGATGGTTCACAACCCTGGTTAACTTATTGTTACTGTTAGTTGTTGTAAATATCAGACTTTATATTTTAAATGCAAATTTCATTTGATTCTTACCAAAACCTGTGATGAAGTAAACCCCATTTTGCAAATTAGTATCACAATAGAAGTCAAATGATTTGTTTGACGGCATACTAGTCAAAAAAACTTTTATTCATCATTTCTTACGTACCAACCATTGTGATGATGATGATGATGATGATGATGATGATGATGATGATGATTTTTGTCCTTCATTCTCGAAGAAAAAGACCATGACATCAGCGAGGTGAAACCATGAAAGTACATGACTTGGATTTGAGTGAGGGGGTGCTGTGATAAGTCACCAGACTTACTTTCTCCTCCAGAATCATCTGGGTCCAGTGGCCAGATATGAATCAGGACAACTGAAGGTGGAAATCAGTGTTAAATGACTTGCACACGGTCATACACAGCTAGCAAGAATCAAGTGTCTGAGATTGGATTCCCCTAAATCACCTAAATATCAGGGGAATGATGTGAACTCAAATCTTCCTGTTTCCAAAACTGGTGCTCTTTTCACTATACCATATATCTTCTGGAAAAATGTGGTTGATTTAAAAAAAAGCAGATCTAAATTTTCAAGAAAATACTTTAAAGTAGTACATAGTTTCCTAAATATAACTCATCCCTCTAATACTTAATTCTGGACCTAATTAACAAAACTGATGAAGCAGCTGAATTGATTTTATATTAAACTATATCCTGTAGTCAGAATAACAAATATTTTTTGCACTATGTGGAAACTTAAGCCAAATTTTGCTGAATTATTATGAATACCACATAGTAGATTCTGCAGTATGGAGGCTTAATCCATTCAGCACAAAATTAATAGCAAAAAAAATAATCTTGGGGGTCTTTTTAAGGACCTTCTTCCATTTGGACATTGACAAAATAACAATAATAATAGTTTCCCAGTTACGATATACATCTCAGGTTTGAGGTTACTGTGCAGTGATTTGCCCAAGGAAAACTCAGGATTTCTACAAAAATAAACATTTTTAACTCCAGCAGTCATGTCTATTTAAGTTACCAGAAGAGCTTGTTCTTTTTATTTTTTCCATGGTCAATATGTGAGTTCTTTGAAGAAGGTATAGATCCACATATGATCAAAAGGGCACAAAATTATAGTTAGGAGGACCTCAAAGGTCATCTAGAGTCCTAAATCAACTTTTTCAATTTATTTTCTCACCTATTTCCTTCAATTTTTTTCGATAAGGAAATGGAATTCCAGAGAAATTAAATGACTTGACAGTTTATCACAAAGACATTAAGTATGGATGAAAGAATCTGAATCCAAGGCTTCATGTCCTATAATTTTTCTATATTGACCTACACCCCCTAACCCACCTCTCTCTCTTTGAGTTGAAATGATATCAATGATCAAATTGACAAACTTGAACTGACCTTTTGGTTTGTTTTTTAAGATAAAAATTTCTCTTTTTTCTCTCTGCCTTAATCTGTGTCTCTTTCACACACATTTGCACATGTACATGTATTCACATATATACAAATGAATTTGGAAAATTTCACATGGAGACTCAGACTTTAGAAGGACTAGAGCCATATATATAAATAACTACAAGGAACCATGTGCTAAGGGCCAACACCCAACAGACACACAGAAGGAAAAATGAAACTTGATGAGAGAGGAAAGATATTCTGAAACTTGGCAAGACCAAATATTTGAGAAGATGGAGACTCTTACCATTGTTTAGAGCTATCCCTAAACCCTACCCCAATTTGTCAGCTCTCTCTCATTTTTCTACATATTGCTTGTAGATGTTTCATATTTAATTGCATATTTGTTCTCTGCCACCACTATATTCTCCATGAACATGTAATTTTGCCTGGAAGACAAAAATTGCTTTGTTTTTACCTTTGTACCTCCTGATACCTACATTATACCATCTCTGGCACATCTCGGATACTTATTGAAATTAACTGAGGTCCTACTGGAAACATAATGCTGTTTTAGGCTCTATGGCTGTAGAAATAGTTTGGACATAGTCTCTACCCTTAAGGAATTTATAGTCCTGAATTCATATCTCCTGATTATAAACTTAGTACCCTTTTATACCACCCAGTTTATTATCTCCTGTAAACATTAAAATCTTTCCTAGAAAAAGGCTGTAGACAACTTGGTTGAATGTATTGAAGTGAAATAGTATTTAATGGACCATAATGAAATGTTAGCAGGGCTTGGAGCCTGCTCACTAAAGTTGTTACTTTAGGAGAGCTGCCTAATCTTCAGAAGTAATTTGGTAGCTCTTACTGGCACCTCTACTAAGACTAACACATAGCCAGTGTGTTGAAATATTCATGCATTTAATGGGTAAAAGTTACTAAACTTGAAAAATGATCTTTTTTT
Organism: Macrotis lagotis; assembly: GCF_037893015.1. Taxonomy (NCBI): domain Eukaryota; kingdom Metazoa; phylum Chordata; class Mammalia; order Peramelemorphia; family Peramelidae; genus Macrotis; species Macrotis lagotis. The sequence continues at coordinate 18,749,824 of NC_133665.1, read as the reverse complement.
AAAAAAATTGTTCATTTCATTAAAAACAAGTATAAGACACTTGGGAGATGGGCTCTACCATATATAAATACCATAATGAACTCTTCAAAAACCTTTGAAACTAGTACTATATACATCATAACTGGAGCATGGACAGACTGATATCTGAGTAGTCAGCTAGCAACTGACCCCTCACAAGGGTTATTTAAATGTTTGGAATAAAAAGTGTGATGGTTTTTCTCTCTTTCTGTAAATAGGAACTTGGTAGTTTGAGACCTTATTTCAATAAAGGAAACACTATATAAATGAGCAAAGGAAGCAACCATTCTAGTGACTTGGTAGTTCATTAATTAACGTGCATGTGGAAACCATTTCCATTTTAATTGATTATTTTTCTTTATCAACCTTCAAACCTATCCTAAGAATTCACAGTCTCTCTAAAAAGAGTTTGTTGTTTTTATTATTTAAAGCATAGCTTAATTGATGTTACTTTTAAAAAATATAATGTTATTATTCTGAGACTTTAAAAACTGACAACTAAGTTTTTTAGAAATCTCTTACGTATGCCTTTGTTCAATAAAGGAAATCTTTTTTTCAGCGTGTGAAATGTTCCATTTACAATCTTGCCCAGATCTCAAAGGAATATTATAAAATACTAACATAAGTGAAAAGAGGACCTTAATGATGGATTGTAGGTTAAGTAAACACCTTACTTCTTTAATGTCCATAATGATTTTCTCATAGAAATTGGATATATGAAAGAGGGCCTTGAAGGTGTACAGAAACTTGTTGACACCTAGGTTTCAGACTTAAACTAACTTTCTTTTTCATCTTTTTGATAGTATTTGAGAGGTAGAGAATTGGCATTACAACTGTGGGGACCTGGGTCCAAGTCCCACTTCTAGTTATAAATGGTTTATGACCTTCCAGAAGTCACTAAATAGCTCAGAACCCAAAGTAATCTTTTAGGACTGTCAATTTAAGAGATTAGGACAACATGAATGTTCATAAAGAACATTTTAACTTGGTAATTTTCTTCATCATTGAAAAGAGAGTTCTAGTCCTTATATTTTTTCCTCAGTAAAAAAATTTAGAAACTAAAATTTGAAAATTATTTCAAAATCATTGTATTTTAAATTATACCTTGTATATCAGATTTAAAGACTTTTTGATCATCATTGTATTTTTATCTTATATGATGATCCTTTTTAAAATGCAGGGTCTTTGAAACTAATTTAAAGAATTTTTTTCCATTATATTCAAAGTGAGTTTTCAACATTCATCTCTTTGCAAAATTATGAGTTCCATATTTTTCTAAAAACTCCCCCCTCCCAATGGCAGCAAATATTCTATTACAAGTTGTACATATATAATCATGTTTAACATATTTACATATTAGTCATGCAGTGAAAGAGGAATTAGGGCTAAGGGGGAAAATCATAAAAAAGAAGAAAAAGCATAAAATAAATTTTGTGTGCTTTCAGACCCCATAATTTTGCTGGTTTTTTTCTGAATGTTCACATTTTTTTTACATCAGATCTCTCAGAATCATCTTTGATCACTGTACTGCTGGAAGGATCTGCAGCCATCATAATTGATTCATCTCACAATTTTACCATTAATGTGTATAATGTCCTCCTGGTTCTGCTCACTTCACTCAGCATCAGTTCATACAAGTTATTCCATGCTTTTCTAAAGTCTAATCATTCAAGATTTCTTACAGAATTGTACCTCAATAACATTCATATACTATGACTTCTTTTTCTTCAAATTTTATTTATTTAAGGCAATGGAGTTAAGTGACTTGCCCAAGGTCACACAGCAAGGTAATTATTTATTGAGTGTCTGAGGCCACATTTGAACTCAGGTCCTCCTAACTCCAGGATCAGTGCTCTATCCAGTACACCATCTAGTTGCCCCTATACCATAACCATTCCCCAAATGAAGGGCATTCCCTCAATTTTCAATTCTTTGCCACAACAAAAAAGAAATGCTATAAATATTTTTGTACATGTGGGTCTTTTTCCCTTTTTATGATCTCTTTGGGACATAGACTTAGTAGTGGTTTTGCTGGATCAAAGGGTATACACAGTTTTATTGCCCTATAGGCATGGTTTCAAATTGTTCTCCAGAATGATTGATCAGTTTATAACTCCATCATTAGTGCATTAGTGTTCCATTTTTTCCATATCCTCTCCAACATAAATTATTTACCTTTTTTGTTGCTTTAGTCAATTTGATATATGTGAAGTGGTACTCAGAATTGTTTTAATTTGCATTTTCCAATCTATAAAGATTTGGAGCAATTTTTATTGCAAAAGATAGTTTTAATTTCTTTATCTGAAAACTGTATATTCATATCCTTTGATCATTTTTCAGTTGGAGAATGTATTCACCCATAAATTTGATTCAGTTCTTTATATATTTTTGAAATGAGTCCTTTATCAAAAACAGATAATTATGTCAATATTCCATTTTTGAAAACGTGGCTACTTTATGACAATTACATTTAAAGCTTGATGGCTTTAGATAGTTATTGTTTATCATTTTAATGAAAACCACATTTTTTCCTATGCTCTCTAGTTTTTTTATAGGAATGGGTGCTATAGTTTGCTAAAGCCTTTAACAGTATCTAAGGAAATAACAATCTGATTTCTGTTAGATTTGTTATTGATATGGTCAATTATGCTGATTGCATTCCTAATATTGAGCTATTTCTATCTGTATAAATTCTACTTGATAATGTTGTGTTTTCCCAGTAATAACTTGCTATAATCTCTTTGCTAATGTTTTTTTAAATTTTGCCTTAAGATACATTAAGGATGTTAGACTATAATTTTATTTGTCTGTTTTGGCTCTTCTTGATTTAGATTTTAGATTTTAAAACTGTGTTGGTCATAAAAGAAATTGGCAGAACTTCTTCACCTAATTTTTGAAATTATTTTATAAAATTAGAATTAATTGTTCTTTAAATGTTTTGCAAAATTTACTTCTAAATTCATTTGACCCTGGAAACTTTTTCTTAGGGAGTTTATTGATGGCTTCTTTAATTTCTTTTTTCTTCAACGGGGTCATATAAGTATCTTATTTCCTATTCTCTTAATCAGGGTAGTTTATATTTTTGTAAATATTCATCCATTTAACTTGAATTGTCAAATGTGTTGGCATAATATTGAGTAAAGTTCTTCAAATTACTACTTTAATTTCTTCCTCAGAGGTGATGAGTTCATTATTTTTATTTCTGATACTTTTCTTTCTTTTTTAATTCATATTAAACTAAGATTTATCTATTTTATTGGCTTTTTTCATCAAGCCAGCTATTTTTTTCATTACTTCAATAGTTTTCTTGCTGTTGTTAGTTTCTCTTTTGATTATCAGAATTTATAATTTGATATTTAATTGAGAATTTTCATTTGTTCTTTTTCTAGATTTTTTAGTTCTATGATTTAATTCATTGATCTAATCTTTCTCTATTTTATACCCTTAAGCCTTAGAGATTTAAAATTTCCCAAATAATGGATTTTGATGCATCCAACAGGTTTTGGTATGATGTGTAATTATTGTCATTGTCTTGGATAAAAAATTTTTCTATTTATTTTAATCCATTTGTACATTTATATTTCCAAGTTACAAAGTTTCCCTCCACCCTCCCTTCCCAGCCCACCAGCCCTACCCTCAGTTAGAAAGTCTGGTTAGCATTTTACATGCATATTTTGTTAAACATATTTATAAATTAGTACTTTTTGGCATGAGGAATTAGGATTATGGGAAAGAGATAATTTTTATAAAGTCTTCATCAGATTTGATAGGGGTAATTTTTTTTCTTTCAGTGTGTTGTTTTGTTTTTCATCCTCTTATTGGGGATAATTAGTCCATAATCTGTCAAAAACAGTTGTCCTAGCTCTCTGGGCTGCCAAGAAGGGCTGCTTCCATCAAGGTTGTTCATCTCATAATGTTGATGTGTAAATTGTTCTGTTGGCTCTACTCCCTTCACTCAACATCAGATCCCATAAGTCATTCCATGCTTCTCTAGAGTCCGACCATTTATTGTTTCTTATAGAACAATATTATTCCATAGTATTCATGTGTCTTAATTTATTTAGCTATTCCCCAAATGATGGGCATCCCCTCAATTTCCAATTCTTTGCCCCTAGAAAAAGGGTTGCTATGAATATTTTGGAATATGTAGAACTTTTCCCATTTTTTACAATTTCTTCTGAATATAGTCCTAGAATATAATAGGGGTGAGATGATATCTCATTGTTGTTTTAATTTGCATTTTTCTAATCAATAGTGATTTGGAGCATTTTTATATGCTTTTATATTGCTTTAATTTCTTCATTTGAAAACTGTCTGTTCATATCCTTTGACCATTTATCAATTGGAGAATGACTTGTGACCTTATAAATTTGATACAATCCTGGTTGTGAAGATTGTTTCCCAGCTTTCCACTTTTCTTCCCATTTTGGCAGTATTGATTTTATTAGTGTAAAAACTTTTTAATTTAATACAGTCAAATTTATTCATTTTGCAGTTTATAATGTGCTCTAATTCTTGTTTGGTCATAAATTTATCTCTTTTCCATAGATCAGAGAGACAGAATTTTTTTAGTCTATTAATTTGTCTATGGTATCGCTCTTTATGTCTAAATCCTATTGGTATAGGGTGTAAGATGTGGATCTATGCCTAGTTTTGCTATACTTTTTTTCTAGTTTTCCCAGATTTTTGGCAAATAGTGAGTTCTTATCCCAGAGGCTGATGTCTTTGGGTTTATCAAATAGTAAATTGTAGTTGTATACTATGTTTTCTTTTGATCCTATTCTAATCCACTCATCCATCTCTCTATTTTTTAACCAGTACCAGGAAATTTTAATAACTGATGCTTTATAGTATATTTTAGATCTGGTAAAGCTAGGCCACCCTCCTTTACATTTTTTTTCATCAGTTCCCTTGTCATTCTTGCTGTTTTGTTACTCTGGATGAATTTTGTTACTGTTTTTTCTAGCTCAGTAAAGTATTTATTTGGTAATTTGATTGGTATGGCACTGAATAAGTAATTTAATTTGGGTAGAATTGTCATTTTTATTATATTAGCTTGATATAACCATGAGCATTTGACATTTTTCCAATTATTTAGAATTGACTTTATTTGGATGAGGAGAACTTTATAATTGTGTTCAAACAATTTCTGGGTTTGTCTTGAGAGGTAGATTCCCAGGTATTTAATGTTATCTACAGGTATTTTATTTTATTTTATTTTATTTTGTTAGGTTTTTGCAAGGCAATGGGGTTAAGCGGCTTGCTCAAGGCCACACAGATAGGTAATTATTAAGTGTCTGAAGCTGAATTTGAACTCAGGTACTTCTGACTCCAGGGCCATTACTCTATCCACTGCACCACATATCCAACCACCTAGCCACCTCTAATCTACAGTTATTTTAAATAGAATTTCTCTTTCTATCTCTTGGGCTGTGTTGTTTATATATAGATATGCTGATGATTTATGTGGTTTTTTTAACATCCTGCTACTTCGCTGAATTTTTATCTTTTTCAACATGTTTTTTAGGTGATTTTCTCAGGTTCTCTAGGTATACCACTGTGTGGGATAAAAATCAACTTAAAAATATAGCAAAAAAATAAAGTTTATTTTGGCTTTTCTCAAGAAAAGGGCACACTCCAAGTCTCACAAAGGTAGTGAAGATCAAGGAGCTGTGTCGAATTGACAGTCAAGCAAGATTATATGGCCTAACTGAGATCCCCTCCTCCTTCCTATCATCCCTCTCTGTCTACTCAATAGTTAGTCTTCAGAGTTACATTCTACTTGTGAAACTCTGCCCCAGCAACAAAGAAATGAATGAAAGGTTTTCATAAAATATTATTTCACCATCCAGATGGTGAGAATAACCTTCAAGATTATAACTATCTTATTGAAGTAACAGTCTACTTATCATCAAACAAGAGGAGTCTTCTGAGCTTTGTTGGAATGCAAGGGTTTGCTCATTGGAACAGTTAAGATAGTTTCATCATCAAATAGATGACTAAAAATGCAAGGTCTCTCTGGAAATAGTCCACTATGCTCCCCACCCAACAGATCTGGGAGGGTGCCTGGCTTGAAATGCAAGATTTCTCTCTCTATCTTTCTTTTAAGAATAGTCCAATAAGCTTTGTTTTAATGATTTTTAATAATGAGAGGACTTCACTAGGAATATGAACTCTTAAGAGGGGGACTATCCCACTCAATACCATATCATCTGCAAAGAGTAAAAGTTTTGCTTTCTTATTGCCTATTCTGATCCTTCAGTTTCTTTTTCTTCTCTTATTGCTACTGCTAGCATTTTTTTAGGTTTTTGCAAGGCAATGGGGTTAAGTGGCTTGCCCAAGCCCACACAGCTAGGCAATTATTAAGTGTCTGAGGCCAGATTTGAACTCAGGTACTCCTGACTGCAGGGCCGGTGCTCTATCCACTGTGTCACCTAGCTGCCCCTACTGCTAGCATTTCTAAAACTACATTGAATAATAATAATGGTGATAGTGCATCCTTGTTTCACCCCTGAATTTATTGGAAATGCTCTGAGTTTATTCCCATTAAATATAACATTTGTTGATGGTTTTAGACTGATACGATTTATTATTTTAATTAATTAATTTTATTTATTCTTATATTTTCTAGTGTTTTTAGTAGGAATGGATGTTGTATTTTATCACAGGCTTTTTCAGCATCTACTGATATGGTTTCTGTTGGTTATACTGTTGATATGTTTAATTATGTTGAGTGTTTTCCTAATGTTGAAACATCCCTACCTCCCTGGTATAAATCCAACTCGATCATGGTTTATTAACCTAGTAATAACTTACTATAGTCCCATCGATAGAATTTTATTTAAGATTTTTGCATCAATATTCATTAGGGAGATTAGTGTATAATTTTCTTTGTTTTGGTTCTTCCTGGTTTAGGTATCAGCACCATGTTGGTATCATAAAAGGAGTTTGGTAGAATTCCTTTCGCTCCTATTTTTTTTAAATACTTTATGTAGAATAGGAATTAATTGTTCCTTAAATGTTTGGTAGAATTCGCTTGTAAATCCATCTGAACCTGGAGACTTTTTCTTAGGGAGTTTATTGATAGTTTCTTCAATTTCTTTATCTGAAATGGCATATTAAGTAATTTATTTCTTCTGTTAATCTGGGCAGGTTCTATTTTTGTAAATATTCATCCATTTCACTCAAGTTGTCCAGTTTATTGGCATACAGTTTGACAAAATAACTCTGAGTTATCTCTTTAATTTCTTCCTTATTAGTGGTTAGTTCACACCTTTTCATTTTTGATACTGGTTATTTGATTATCTTCTTTCTCTTTTTAAATCAGATTAATCAGATTTTTGTCTATTTTATTGACTTTTTCATAAAACCAACTCTTGATTTTATTTATGAGATCAATGGTTTTGTGATTTGTTTTACTAATCTCTCCCTTGATTTTCAGAATTTCTAGTTTGATATTTAATTGGGGATGTTTAATTTCTTCTTTTTCTAGCTTTTTTAGTTACATACCCAATTCATTCATCTCCTCTTTCTTTATTTTATTCATATAGGCAGTTAGAGATATAAAGTTTCCCCTCAAAACTGCCTTGGTTGTATTCCATGAATTCCATAAATAAAATATTCTATTATTTTCTATTTGATCCACCCATTATTTAAGATAAATTTATTTAATTTCCAATTAGTTCTTGGTTTATCTTTCCCTGACCCTTTATTACTTGTAATTTTTATTGCATCATGATCTGTGAAGAGTGTATTGATTATTTTTCCCTTTCAGCATTTGATTTTAAGATTTTTGTGCCCTAGAACATGGTCACTTTTGGTGAAGGTGCCATGTACTTCTGAGAAAAATTTCTATGATTTCATTCACCTTCTTAATTTCCTTCTTGTTTATTTTATTGTTAGATTTATCTAGTTCTGAAAGAGGGTTGATTACATAAAGTTTAATTACTTAAAAGTACATAACTACATAAAAGTTTTGTTGTCTATTTCTCCTTGTAATTCATTCAACTTTTCCTCTAGGAATCTGGAAGCTATCCCTCTAGGTGCACACATGTTTAGTAATGATATAGCTTCATTTACAATGGTACCTTTTAAGAAGATGTAGTTTCCTTCCTTATCTGTTTTAATATGATTGAATTTTGCTTTTACCTTGAGATTAGAATCACTACCCCCAGATTTTTTTTATACTTCAGCTAAGGCATAATATATTTTGCTCCAACTTTTTACCTTTACCCTGTGTGCACCTTTCTGATTCAAATGTGTTTCTTGTAAACAACATATTGTAGGATTCTGGTTTTTAATTCATTCTGCTATCTGCTTCCAATTTATGAGACAGTTCAACCTATTCACATTTACAGTTAAGATGACTAATTCTGTATTTCCCTTTCTGCTATTTTTCTCCATTTAAATTTATTTCTTTCCTTTTCTCATTCTTCCTCACCAAAATTTTACTACCTTTCCCTTTTTATTTATCTTTTAAAAATTTAAATTTCAGTTTATTTTCACTTATACCTTTCCTTCCCTTTTATCAGTTCCTTCTTTCCTTATTTTCTCTTTTCCCAGTCCCCCCCCCCTTCCCTGTAGATTGAGTTAGATTTTTTAAACCCAAGTGGGAATGCATCCTATTCCCTCACTGGGCTAAATCTATTGAACAGAATTTATACAACATTCACATTCTCCCTTCTTTCTCTCTAAAATTATAAATCTTTGTGCCTCTTTCCTTGGTGCTCTAATATTATTAGTCAGGTATCATCAATCACAATTCTTGATGGCTTCATAAGCTCCGATTGTTATCAAAATATCATCACAGATTGTTTACTTGATTGTCTGATAAGTGGCATTGACTGAATTATAATCATTTTTACCTTACCCCCTATTCAAGGATCTTTCAAGTACACACAATCTTGTTCACAAGTCAAAGTATCCTCCAAAGCTATATCATTTCTTAAACTATTTGTGCCCCTCCCCCCACTGATTTTCTTTCCCACTTTACCTCCCCACCTCCCACTCAAGGTACTTAACACCTTGTTAATCAAACCAAGGCTATTTGTCTCTCCCATTTTACCCCTCACCCTCACCCAGAGTACTTAACCCCTCCTTAAGTGAAGCATCCTGATCTAATTAACAGAAAGTATCTTGAAGCTCTCTAAGTCCTGGGAGGCTCTGGAGGACTCAATGAAAACTTTACAAATGATTTGTATGTTATAGAGACATTGTCTCAGGTCCTCAGGAGCTTATGATGCCCTCATTAGACAAGGTGATTAGCACCTTATGATTAAAGCCATTCAGAGTATAATGATATGCTTAAGTTAAAGTTGACCCTCCTTGCTTTTTTTTTTTCAGGGCTTTTTATCTCAAACATAGTGATCTTTTCAATTGAGAGACAACACCCAACTAAACCTATATCCCACTCTCTTCAGTTATATTCTCCCCCAATTATACTTACAGAAGTAAAGTTCTAATGACTTAAAATTGTTATACCTTCCCCTTTAGGGGCCAATATTTGTTTAAAACCAGTTTTGTCTTTTCAGTCCCCTTTTTCATTTAGCTTTTCAATGTAACTCTAAAGTTGTGTATTTGTCAATTGAATTCTCTTTTCAGTTCTGCTCTTTGTTTCAGGAAATTCTGGAAATCCTGTATTTCATTGAACATCCATCTTTTTCTCTGACAGAATATGCTGAATTTTGAAGGGAAATACATTCAGAGTTGTAATCCCAGGGCCTTATAGCTCTCCCAAAATATGTTATTCCAGTTCTTCTAATTCTACAGTGTTAAGGCTGATAGGTCCTGTGTTAGTCTGATTGTGTTCCATTTGTATTTCAATTGTTTTCTTTTTGCATGCTTTTATTTGAGGGTTCTGGAATTTGGCTATTACAACCCTTGGAGTTTTTATCCTGGGGTCTCTTTCTGAAGGGGTACTATGGATTCTTTCCAGTTTTCCCCATACAATTTCCTGCATTGTGTTTTCCAGGTTCTTCTATTGGTCCAGGCTTTTAGTAGTCCAGTGATTCATAGATTGTCTTTTCTGGATCTGTTTTCCAGGTCATTCATTTTACGTAAAGGATACTTTACATTTTCTTCACTTTTTTCAACCTTTTTATTTTGTTTGATCGAATCTTGTAGACTTGTAGGTTTCTAAATGTTCAATTCTAGTTTTTAGGATTTTATTTTATTCAATTACTTTTTTGTGTTTCCTTTTTGAAGGTGTTGAATTCTCTGGTCCATTTTTCACAATTTTCCTGCATGACTTTCATTTCCTTTTTTCCATTTTTCTTCTTCCTTTCTTCTTTAGTTTTTAAATTCTTTTTTAAACTCTTCAATGAGCTTTTATATTTGAGCCCAATTTACAGACTATTTTGATATTTCCCCTGACTTACTCATTGATATATAAGCTTCATCATATCATAATTATTTCAACCTCTGCTCAAGTACTCATCCCTAAACTGTCCCATTAGAAATACAATTCTCAAAAACCATAACCATCAATAAAATTATATCTTTTTATATCCACACCTCTTAGCAACTACACTCTCCTCAGCTATCCCAATAAAAATACAACCCTCATGAGTTAAAGTATCATCACATTATAATTGATTTATATAACACCCTCTAACTATGCTCCTTTCAACTGTCCTAAGAGAAATACAATTCTCATGAGTTACTAGTATCATCTTCACCTTTCAGTTTTCCTTTTTATGCATCTCTTGAGTCTATTTGAAGAAAAAAAATTTTGTTCAGTTCTAAACTTTTTAACAAGTAAAACTGAAAGTCCTCTATTTCATTGAAAATCCATTTTGTCCCCCCGAAAGAATATGCTTTATTTTTTAATTTAATTGATTCTTGGCTATAATCCAAGCTCCTTTGCCCTCTGGAATATCATATTCTAAGCCCTCTAATCCTTTAATATTGAAGCTGATAATTCCTGCAAAATTCTGACTGTAGCTCCCTGATATTTAAATCACATCTTTTGTTGACTACTTGCAGTATTTTCTCCTTTACCTGAAAATTCTGAAATTTGACTACAATATTCTTTGAAGTTTTTATTTTGGAAATTTCTTTCTGGGGGTGATCAATGGAGTCTTTCAGGGTCGATTTAATCTTCTTATTCTAGGATTTTAGGGCAGTTTTCCATGATAATTTGCTGTAAGATTATCAAGGTTCTTTTTCTGATCATGGATTTCAGGTAGACCAATAATTTGTCTCCAGGATCTATTTACTAGGACTGTCATTTCTGTATATTGCCAACAAAAACCAACAGAAAGAGATAGAAAAAGAAATTCCATTTAAATTACCTGTAGACTACAAAAAATATTTGGGATGCTACCTGCCAAAACAAACCCCAAAACTACATCAACAGAATTATAAAACCTATTTAATGCAAATAAAGTTTTATCTAAACAATTGGAAAATGTCAATTGCTCATGGTTTAGTCAAGTTAGAAATAGCAAAAATGAGAATTCTATATAAAATAATCTACTTTTTCAATGTTATCTCAATCAAAATATCAAAAAATATTTTATAGACCAATAAAAAATGACAAACTTCATCTGGAAGGACAGGAGGTCAAGAATATCAAGAAAATCACTGAAAAAGAATAAAAAGCAATAAGGCTAAGTTTTATCAGATCTAAATCTATATTATAAAATGGTAACCATCAACTACTAGTTAAAGAATAGAATGGTGGATCAATGAAATAGATTAGGTAAAAAGAAACAACAGTAAATGATCTACTGTTTGAAAGGTCAAAGACTACAGATTCTGAGATAAGAACTTACTATTTGTCAAAACCTATTTGAAAACACAAGGAAAACAATATGGTAGAAACTAGGCATAGGCTAACATCGCATACTCTTTTCCAAGATAATGTTGTAGGGAAGGGAATAAGAAATGAAATTTGAAACTCAAACTCTTACAAAAATTGCATTCTGAATGAGATCCCTAAATGAAAATTCCCAGGAATATGATAGTCAAATTCAAGAGCTGCCAAGTCAAGGAGAAAATATTACAAGCAGCAAAAAAAAGAAACAATTCAAGAATCAAGGAACCACAGTCAAGATGACACAAGATTTATCAACTTCTACATTAAAAGGGTGTGTGGAAAGCAATATTGCATTGGGCAAAGGAGTTGGAATTAAACCAAAGAATTACTTACCCTGAAAAAAAGAGGGAAAAATGAGGGGATTCATTGAAATTGAGGGTATTCAAACATTCCTGATGAAAAGATCAGAGATGAATAGAAAATTTGACTTGCAAATACAAGACTTAAGAGAACCATAAAAATGTAAATAGGAAAGGGAAATCATAAGATTAAATTGTTTATATTCCTACATGGGTATGTGATACTTGTATCTTATAAAACTTTCACATTATCAAGGAAATTAGTATACAGGTGTGAGTTGAATATGATGGTATGACAGTATGACAATTAGAAAAATAAAATTACATTTTGAGAAAGAGGAATGCACTGGGAGAAATGGAATGGGAGAGGTATGGGGGGTATAATGGGAGAAGTCAACTGGGGGCATAATGGGAGAGGTATACACACATAAAAGCTAAAAAAATGCTTTTACTTTGGAGGAGAAGATGGGTAGTGGCAGGGGCTTGAATCATACTCTCATTGGAATTAGCTTAAAGATGAGATAACATACAAATTCAGTTGGATAAAGGAATCTATCCTATAGGAAAGTAAGCAGGAAGGTGAAAAGAGAAGGGGATGCTTATAGAAGGGAGGGTGGATTGGACAAAATGATAATCAGAAGTCAAATAATTTGATGAGTTACAGAGAAAAAGGAGAGAGAAAATAGAATAAATGGGGGGAATAGGACAGAGGGGAATACAGTTAGTAACTAAAACTATGAAATAATTAGAAGCAAGTTTTTCTGATAAAGCTCTTATCTCTCAAATATATAAAGAAATGATTCCATTTTTCCCCAATAGGATAAATGATCAAAAAATATCAACAGCTTTCAGATACAATAATCAAACCTCTCTATAGTTATATGAGAAATTTCTCTAAATCTCTACTGATTAGAGGATTTATACTTATTAGATTGGCTAATAGGATAGAAAATGAAAATAACAGATGCTGAGGGTGTGTGGGAAAATTAAGACATTAACTCACCATTGTTAGAATTGTAAACTGATTCAATTATACAGTAGAACAATTTGGAACTATGTCAAAGGGCTAAAAAAATGCATACCTTTTGATTTAGCATTATCACTTCTAGGTCTGTATTCCAAAAGAAATAAAAAAATGAAAAGGAAAAGAACCTTTATAAACAAAAGATATTTTTAACTCTTCTTTTCTGGTGGTGAAGATTTGGAAAGAGAGGGAATGCCCATCAATTGACCAATGACTGAACAAGTTGTGGTATATGATTATGATGCAACACTATTGTGCTATAAAAAATGAAGAGCTACATACTCTCAGAAAAACCAAGAAAGGCATAAATGTATTGATGTAAAAGGAAATGAACATAAACAGAAGAAAATTGTATACAACAAGAGCAACACTGTAAGATGATCAACTCAGAATGACTAAGCTATTCTCAAGATTATAAAGATCCATACCAACTCTAAAGGACTTATGATGAAAAATGCTATCCTTCCCCAGAGAAAGAACTGATGGAGTCTTACTACAGATTGAAGTATATTTTTTTGCTTTATTTTTCTTAATTTTTTGGTTTTGTTTTTCTTTGCTTTCTTTTATAACATGATTAATATGGATATGTTTTGTATGACTTCATATAAACATATATAGTATGAATACTACATCTAATCTATATCAAATTGCTTGTCTTCTAAGTGAGGGGCTTGTGAAAAGGAGAGAATTTGAAACTCAATTAAAAAAACTAATGTTGAAAATGTTTCTACATATAATTGGGAAAAATGAGAGTAGTAAATAAAAATAAATAAATAAAATTTTTTAAAATTCTGCCAATTTTTTTCTTAGAGAACAATGGCATTCCCTCACTATCATATACCATAGGTTATTCACTTATTTCCTAATTGATAGGCATTCCCTCAATTTCCAATAATTTGCCATGACAAAAAGAACTACCATAAATATTTTTTGTTATATAATACCTTTTTCTTTTTCTATGATTTTTTTGGGACACAGAACTAGTAGTGATACCACTGTGTCAAAGAGTATGCATAGTTTTATAACATCTTTGGACTTAGTCCCATATTATTCTCCAGGTGTTATATCAGTTTACAACTCCAGCTAAAATGCAGTAGTATTCCAGTATTTTCATATCCCCTCCAAAATTTATCATTTACCATTTCTAATATATTAGTAAATATGATAGGTATGATTTGGTCCCTGAAAGTTATTTGATTTTTACATTTCTCTAATCAATAGTGATTTAGAATGTTTTTATGACTATGGATAGCTATGCTTTCTTCTTCTGAAAACTGCCTTTTCATCTGACTTGATCATTTATCAACTGTATTCTTATAAATTTCACTCATTGTCTTTAAATTCTTCTCTTATACATTGTTCTGATGATTAAAATATTACATGCTCCTCTCATTTCTTTATATTGTCATCTTTTATATAATGTCACTTAAAGGTCATTTACATTTTGATCATATCTTGGTATATGGAATGAGATGTTGGTCTATATATATATATATATATATATATATATATATATATATATAGTTTTTTTGCCAAATTACTTTCCAATTTTCTCAGTAATTTTTGTTAAATAATGAGTTTTTGCCCCCCCTTCCCCAAAGCTTGAGTCTTGGAGTTTATCATGTATCGTGGACCTAATCTAATTCTTTTGATGATTACTTCTTTGTAATACAATTTGAAATCAAGTACTTCTAGGCCACTTTTCTTCACTTTTAAAAAATTGATTCCTTTGCTATTTTTGACCTATTATTCTTCTAGATGAATTTTGGGTTTTTTTAGCTAGAAAAATATTTTAGTGGTTCAATTAGCATGACCTAAAATAAGCAAAATAATTTGATAGAATTATCATTTTTATTATTTTGGATCACCCTACCCATGAGCAATCAATATTTCTCTGTTTAGATGAAGCTTTATTAGTGTGAAAAATCTTTTGTAATTGTGTACATAAGGTTCCTGGGTTTGCCTTGGGTGTTAAACTCCAAAATATTTATATAGTCTACAGTTATTTTAAATGAATCTTGTTTCTTTCTGTTGCTACTGGACTTTGTTGGTAATTTTCCCTAAGTATACAATCATTTCATCTACAAAGAACAATAACTGCTTCCTTATCCTCTAATTCCTTCCATTTATTTTTCTTGCCTTATTGCTATTTCTATCATTTTTAGTAAATATTGAATAATAGTGGTATTAATGAGGATCTTCACCTGATCTTACTGGAAAGGTTTCTAGCTAATCATCATAACAAAAAATGCTTGCTGATATTTTTAGATAGCTACAATACAAAACTTTAAGAAAATTTCCATCTATTTCTTACAATTTCTATTGTTTTTAAAAGGAATAAGCATTATAATTTGTCAAAAGCTTTTTCTGAATCCATTGCGATAATCATCTGATTTTTATTGTTTTTGTCATGATGTGGTCAATTATGCTAATAACTTTGCTAATATGGACCCAGCCCTGCATTCTTACTATAAATCCCACTCAGCATGTAAAGACATTGACCCAAGCTCCGGTTTCTCTCACTAATATTTTCAGAATACTTCTGGTGATCTGCAATGTTTTGCATAAATGAAAAGTGAGGACCCTACTGTCCTGGTTGGTGCTCTGGCTGCAGGAGAGCAGAGGATCTGTTCATAGTTTAAGGGACAACAGAAGCACCATTTGTGGCTATAGAAGAACACCATTCCTTCCTGGGTAAGGACTCCTTTCTGCCATCAGGGTCCCTATTCCCACAAGCATTCTTCTCTACTCAAGAACTGTAAACAGGGTTTTCACTCTCCTGTGGTGACAAGGGAGTACTAGTGCTCCTCCTCACCCTGGAACTGTGATGCAGAATTACAAATATACAATGATCAGGGTTCTGAATCTAGTGGCAACAAAGTAATATCTTTCTGAGCAGTTGTCAGACCCTTCTTACTGCCTGTTGACTGAAAGTTCTTGAAGCTGCTGCTGCAGCTGTTGTAATTGTCTCCAAGATCTGCTGCCATCATTGCAGTCTGGGACAAAGTCATTGTATTAGACCTTTCATGCCCATCTCCTACATTATTTTGGACAGGAAAATAGTTTCATTCCAACTGTATGTTAGTTCTGCTGCTCCAGAAATCAATGTGAGACCTTATTTTTAAAGTTATTTGGATTTGGAGGGATTGAGGTGATTTACTGTCCCTTTTCCACATCATCTGTCTCTACTCTGCCATCTCCTAGTACTCTTTACATGATACTACCTTGCTAAGTAGAGGAAGTTGAAGAAAATAACCTTATGAAGTTGCATCTATTAAGATTCTCATCTTCTAAATTTGAACTATTAGAAAAGGGGAACGATCAGCGAAGGGAAAGGAGACAGAGAAAATAAGACTAGAAATAAAAGGTAGCTACATGTTCATTTTGCATCTTCTAAAATTTGTTAATAATTCCAGAAATATGTTTTCCATATTAACTTCTACCTCATGGGACCTGGTATAACACAGTAAGTTTTTATAGACATTCAAGTCTAGTGTAGCAGTCACCTAATGCTTGGATTATGACCCACTTTAAAGCATAGAAGTGTGTGGTGAGCCAAATAAAAATGTTCCAAGTTTTAAACTGGAAAGTAGACTTAAACACTAATGGGAGGCAATACAGAAGAAGAAGGATGTGGTAGAGTCTCAGGAGAGCTAGAACAGACAAGAGCAAATAGAAGAGTGCAGTCATATGATTTGTAACCTCTAAATTGGGGACCACACTGATTTAACAGCTAGAATCTTAATAGGATGAGGTGCTTTCAGTATACCTGATAACAAGTGTGGTAGGTCAAATCACAAATATAAAATAGTAATAATAATTCCAGAAATTAATATTACTAGTACTTTAAAATTAAAATTATATGTAATATATTATGTTTTATAACATATAAAATAAAATCAATTGGAATTTGGAATTCTTTTTTAAAATAAATATTTATTGATATTTTTGGTTTTGATATCACTCAAGTTTCCTCTTATGATTTTCCATGTCTTATTCCAGAAAACCATCTTGTATAACAAAAAATATTTTTGAAAAGAGAAGAAAAAACAACCAGCAAAATCAATCGATCTGAAAATATAAATAAGGTTCCACAGCCATGGACATTCTATCTTCTCATGTTTTTCTTGGGGCTATATAGTTCTTTGTAATTTTGTAACATTTATTTAGATTATTTTGGGTTTGTCAGTCTTTCCATTGTACCACTGTGTTCGCTTTCCTTGGCTCTCTTTTTTAAAGTTATATAAATATTTTATTTGTTTTCCAATTATGTACAATAGTAGTTTCTATCAATCATTTTTTGAAATGTTTTGAATTTTACAATTTTGCCCCTCCCTCACCCCTTCCCTATTTGGATAATCTTTACATGTTTCCATGTATATGCATTGATCAAAATTGAATGTGTTAAGAAAAAATACAAATCATTGAGGAAGAAATAAAATATTAGAGATAGCAAATCTATGTAGCACATAAGACAACTTATCACAAATACCTTAGAATTGTCCCCGATTATTGCACTGATTGGCTGAACAAGTCCATTAGGATTGATCATCACCTCTATGTTGTGGTTAGGATATTACAATATTCTTTTTGGTTTTGCTCATTTCACTCAGGATCAATTTATACAAGTTTTTCCAAGCTTCTCTGAAATTCCATCCCTCCTGATTTCTAGTAGAACAATAGTGTTCTATCACATACATATACCACAATTTGCTTAGTCATTCCCAAATTGCTGGACATCCACTTGATTTCCAATTCTTTGCCAACACAAGTAGAGCTGCTATGATTATTTTTGTACAAGTGATGTATTTACTCTTTATAATGATTTCTTCAAGATATAGACCCAGTAGTGGTATTGCTGGATCAAAGGGTATGCAAAATTTTGATGCCCTTTGGGCATAATTGCAAATTGCCCTCCAGAAATGTTGGATCAGTTCATAGCTCCAATATTAATGCATTAGTGTCCCAGATTTTCCACATCCCTTCCAACATTGATCATTGTCAGTGGCCAATCTGAGAAGTGGTACCTCAGAGATACTTTAATTTGCATTTCTCTGATCAAGTAATGATTTAGAGCAGTTTTTCATATGATTATACATAGCTTTGATTTGCTTGTCTGCAAATTGCCTTTGTATATCCTTTGACCATTTGTCAATTGGGTAATGGCATTTTTTTATAAACTTGACTTAGTTCACTATATATATTAGAAACACTAGCTGTAAAAATTGTTTCCCAACTTACTATGTCTTTTGATAGTGGTTTTGTTTCTACACAAGCTTTTTAATCTAGTAATCAAAATTATCCACTTTGTTTTTTATGATATTCTCTAACTCTTCTGTGGTCATAGACTCTGACAGGTAAAGTATTCCTTGTTCTCTTAGTTTGCTAATAATATTATCTGTACCCATTTTGAGCTTGTCTTTGTATAGGGTGCAAGATATTGATTTAATCCTATTTCCTGTCATATTATCTTCTAGTTTTCCCCAACAGTTTTTTTTAATTAAAGAGTGAGTTCTTAAACCAGAAGTTGAACTCTTTGTGTTTACTGAAGAGAAGGTTACTATAATCATTTCCTGCTGTCTATTTTGTACCTAATCTATTCCACTGATCTACCACTCTAATTCATAGCTAGGACCAGACAGTTTTGATGACTGATGCTTTATAATATAATTTTATATCTGGTAAGGTTAAGCTGTTGAATGAATCAAATGATTTCTGTTAGGTCCGTTATTGATATATCAATTAATATATTGATATACCAATTGATATATTGATATATCAATGCTGGCAGTTTTCCTATTATTGAGCCAACCCTGCATTCCTGGAATAAATCCTGCTTGAACATAGTATATGCTAGTAATAACTTCCTATAATTACTTTGCTAAGATTTTATTTAAGATTTTTGTGTCCATATTCATTTGGGAAATTGATCTATAATTTTCTTTCTCGGTTTTGACTCTTCCTGGTTTAGGTTTCAGCATCATATTGTTTTCATAGAAGGAATTTGGCAGAGTTGGTCTTCATCTATTTTTCCAAAGAGTTTACATAGAATTGGAACCAATTGCTCCTTAAATATTTGATAGAATTCACTTGGGAATTCATCTGGCCCTGGAAATTTTTTCTTAGGGAGTTCAATGATGGCTTGATGAATTTCTTTTTCTGAGGTAGGGATTATTTAGGTATTTAATTTCCTCTTCATTTAACCTGGGAAACATATTTTTATAAATATTCATCCATTTCATTTAGATGATCAAATTTATTGGCATACAGATGGGCAAAATAGTTCTGAATTATTTCATTTTTAATACTAAGTAATTTGTTTTTGATTTCTTTTTTTAGTCAAATTAACCAAAAGTTTATCTATTTTATTGACTTTTTTCATAAAACCAAATCATGGTTTTATTTATTAGATCAATAGTTTTCTTGCTTTTGATTTTATTAATTTCTCCTTTAATTTTTAGAATTTCCAACTTGGTACTTAATTGAGGGTTTTTAATTTGTTCTTTCCCTAATTTTCTTAGCTGCATTGATTTCTTCTTTCTCTATTTTATTCATGTATGTATTTAGAGATATAATATAAACCCCTAATAACTGCCTTGGCTATATCCCATAAGTTTTGGTATGTTGCCTTGTCACTGTCATTATCTAGGGTGAAATCATTAATTCTATCTATAGTTTGTTGTTTGATTTACTCATTCTTTAAAATGAGGTTATTTAGTTTCCAATTGGTTTTAATTCTATCTGTCCATGGCCCTTTATCTTACATTATTTTTATTGCATTATAGTCTGAAAAGGAAGTATTCACTATTTCTATATTTCTGCATTTGATTATGAGGTTTTTATGCCCTAGTACACAATCATATTTTTGTGGAAATGCCATGTACTGAAGACAAAACAGGTATGTTTTTTTCTACCCCCATTCAATTTTCTCCGAAGTTCTATCATGTCCAAGTTTTCTACCATTCATACTATTCCTTAAGTTCCTTCATGTTTATTTTATACTTAGATTTATCTAATTCTGAGAGAAGGAGGTTGAGGTCTCCCACTAGTAGAGTTTTGCTTTCTGTCTTCCTGAGACTCACTCAGCTTCTCCTCTAGGAATCTGGATGCTACACCACTTGGTGCACACATATTTAATATTGAAATTGCTTCATTGTTTATGTTACCTTTTAGGAAGACATATATTCCTTCCTTATCTCTTTTATTGAGATCTATTTTTGCAGCTGTTTTGTCTGAGATAAGGGTTGTAACACCTGCCTTTTTCACTTTAGCTGAAGCATAATATATTCTGCTCCAACTTTTTGCCTTTACTCTGTATCTCTCTCTGCTTCAAATGAGTTTCTTGTAAGCAACATGTTGTAGGGTTCTGTTTTTTAATCCATTTTGTTTTGTATGTTTTGTGGAAGAGTTCATCCCATTCACATTCAAAGTTATAATTACCAACTCTTTTTTGCCTTCCATGCTATCTTCCCTCCATCTGTATTTTTCTCCCTTTTTTCCCCCTTATTCCTATTTCTCAGTATTTTGCTTCTGAATATCAATTCTTCACTGTTTGCCCCCTTATATCCAATACGCTTCCCCTTTCTTTCCCCTTTCTCTTTGCCCCTTCTCCCTTCCCTTCCTTCAATCATTTCCTCTTTTCCTGTCCCCCCTCCTCCTTTCTCCTCTTAACACTTGAATCAATTTTTTTTCTTTAGCATTTGAATTGTTTCTTTCTGGCTGCTTGAAGACCTTTCTCTTTGAGGGGCAGCTAGGTGGCTCAGCAGATAGAATACTGGCCCTGGAGTCAGGAGTTCAAATCCGACCTCAGACACTTAATCATCACCTAGCCGTGTGGCCTCGGACAAGCCGCTTAACACCATCGCCTTGCAAAAAGTCAAAAAAAAAATCCAAAGCGAGGGCCAAGTGCCCATACACAGGAGTTCCACCCAGTGCCCAATCCGGGGAAAATTGGCAACGGAGAGCTTCGAGGAGCCAACTAGTGCGCGCGCGTTCTTGCAAGAGTGGGATGGCTAGGGAGAGGCCGCCAAAGCACAGGCACGGGGACGGGGACGGAGGCACGGTTGACCTTGGGCGAAATATCAGGGGAAGGACGCCGAAACAAGGTAGGGAGCATCTCAGCGTCCGGGAGTCCCCGGGTGATGAGATGCGGGGGGCGGGGGGGGGGGGGTTGGTTGGTTGATCGGTCGCTTGCCTCCTCCTCTTCCAACTTCCAACTGACCTTACGTATCACTGACCTGATCTAAGGAACGACTGAAGAATGGAATGAATGAGTACATATCTTTTTTTCCTTTCCTCACCCACAGCCCAAAGCCTAAAGCGAGGGACCTACCACGTTTGGAAAAGAGAGGCCATGTTTTCAGTTCGGGATGGATGGACTTTATTTGGTTTTGAAGTTAGGAATTTCAGTTGTCTCTTCTTCTCTCCAATTCCTATTCCCTGTCTCCGTTTCTCTCTCCCCCTCCCTCCCGGAATGATTGTCCTCCAGAGGTCTTGTCTTCGTTCAGCTGAGTTCAGATCTCTCCCCTTGCCCTTTGTCGATTAGAATTTGCGTCGGAGAGGAATCCAACACGATTGGATCCCGGCTAGGATCCAGTCCTATGTTTCTCTTTCGTCTTCTAAGTCCTGTCTCTTCCTTTCCTCCAGGATGTGGATGCTCCCAGCCAAAGAAGAGCAGTGAGAAACCGCACCTGGGCCACACAGTACTGGAGATCTGCAGAAAGAGAAAGAAAAGGGGGGAGGGAGGGAGAGCGAGAGCGAGCGAGCGAACGAGACAGACAGACAGACAGACAGACAGACAGACAGAGAACGTTTGCGTTTTACTGGGGGTGGGTGCCATCGGGACACGGGAAGGGATTTGACGAGGTGGGCTTTCAAAAATCGAATGGTAAAAACTTAGCATCGCTGGGGAGGAGGGGAAAGAAGGGAGCAAGGAACGAAAGACGACCAACGCCAGCACCAGCACCAGCACCAGCACCAGCACCAGCAAAGGGAAACAAAAGGTAATGGGGGGGGGGGTGCGTGTGGCACGAAGAAACGAAACAAAATTTGAAAAAAGCGAAAAGGACGAGCGAGGAAAGACACAGACGGATGGACGGATGACGGAGCGAACAGAGGCGTTGGCGCCGATACGCGCCGGGCCCGCGAGCGGACGGACCCGCCCGCAGCCCCACGCCAGAAGCGCGCCCATCGGGCTTGCTGGTCTACCTCGGAGCGGCCGGGAGGCGGCAGGTGGGACGGAGCCCACCCACCCCGGGGGGGAGACCCAGGGCCTCCGGCGTGCCCGACTCGCCGACCCGGAATGGCCAACCCGCGACCACCGACGCCTTCCAAGCTCGCCCCACACCCCCGCGGTGGAGCGCCCAAGTCGGCGGCGGGGCGGGAGAAGGGGGTGCGCGTGAGGGAGCCCGGCCGCCGCGGCCCGCGACTCCCACACGCCGGGCCCGTTGCACCCCTCTCCCGGCGGCCCGACCGGAGAGACGGCCCGGCCCCTGCTCGCGCGGAGGATGGACGACATTCCCGCTCCGGCGGACGGGAGAGCCTGCCTCACGGAAGACTCTCCCCTCCCCACCGCCGAGCGGACGCGGACGGAGACACACGCGCGTCTCCACACGACCCCCGAACCCGAGGGAAGTCGTCAAGTCGGTCGTGCTCGCGGCCCCGTGGGCCTTCCTCGGCCGAGCACATACGACCCCCAAAGTGCCTGCCTGCTCTTCCAACCCGGCCGCCTGCGGCGCTTCCTCTCGCGCTCGGCGACCGATCGCGGCCGCCACCGCAGGCCCCCCTCATCGCTAGGGTCCCACGGACCTGTCTCCGGCACGGTCCACACCCAAGCTCACACGTTCCCTTCGCCGATGAGGGGGACACGGGCTCCACAGGCGCCCGGGGGCTCCGCGGAACGGCCCGAAGGGCGGAACGACACGCGGGGAGGCGGGGGGAGGCGGGGGCCCGCGCCCCGACCGCCACACACCCGCCGCGACCCCGAAGGTGGAGAGGCGCCCGCGGCAGGGGCGACGCGGAACTCGGCCGGCCCGGGAGGGTCGGGCGACCCGCCGGCGCGCCGCCGAACCGGGACCGGGACCGGACGGCCGACGAGCGCGCGCCCGGGGGGACCCCTGACGGGCGACGGAGGCCCGGACCTCGGGGAGGACGCGCGCGCGGACGAGGACGCGGCGGGCACGGACGCCGACGAAGGGGCGCACGGGAGCAGGGCGAGCCCGTCGGCCGGCGGGGAGGAGGCAGAGTCCCAACCCGCCGCCGCGCGGGGAGAGGGGAGGCGGCCGCGCCCGAGACAACCGACGCGGCGCAGCGCCGGAACCGCGAGGAGGGCGGCGGACCCGACGGAGGGGGGCCACGGGGCAAGCCCAGGGGCGGCGGACCCCTCGGCCGGCCCCCGGAGGGAGGCAGGGACGGGGGATCGGACCCCGCACCGCAACCTCTCCCCTCACACGGGCCTCCACCGGATCTCCCCCCTCTGACGACTCCCAGGCGCGGCGCCGGGCGCATCCGCGTCGCGCCACCCCCACGCGCGGGGAAGGAGACACTCTCCCCCTCTCGCCGCGCCCACGAGACTCGTTGCTCTCCGACCCCGACGCGGAGCCGACCGCCGCGCCCGCCCGGCGGCGACCCACCGACGCCGGACCTCCCCCGCGGCCGCGGGGACTCCTCCGGAGCGCCGCCAACGCCGGCCCGACCCGGCCCCGAGGCCGGCGCCCCGCCGGCCGGGATCGCCCCACCCTCAGACCGGGGAGAAGCACGAGAACCGCCACCGCCGGGCTTCCGCGGGCAAGGCTCGACCACCGCGGGACGGGCGGGGTCCCCCAGCGCCCCGACCCCGTCGCGTTCGGAACCGACCCAAGCGACCGCACCGGAAGACGGGACGAGTCGGAGCCAGGCGTCTCCTCCTCTCCCTCAGGCCCGACCCGCGGCTCGGGAAGCAGGGGCCGGACGACCGCCCGCCTCCCTCCCCGACGACCGCAGCCCCCCTTCCGGCCTCGGGGGCCGCCGACCCCGGCCTGCCTCTCGGCCGAGGCTTGCCGGCAGACACGGCGGAGGGAGGAACGGAACGGCGCAGCCGACCCCCAAACGCGAGCGGGAAAGGCCAACCCCCGGATCTTTAAACCTCCGCGACGGAACGCGCCAGGTACCTGGGGGGCCGGGGGTTGGTGGAGGCCAGAGAGCACCTTCCCCCGCGCGGGCTCGCACCGCGCACTGACGGAAAGAGCGGCCACCGCTCGGAGAACGGACACGGCCCCTGGCGCCTGACGGCCCCAGAGGCCTTCTTTCTCCGCCTACACCCGACGCCGGGGGGACCGCAGACACCCGAGCCTGGCCGGGAGAAGATCGCCGCTCCCGGCCAACCAACTCGGGATCGGGATGCCGACGCGCGCACGCGCGCGCGCCGCCGCCACACACACACACACACCGCGGGCGCGTTGTGCTGCTGTGTGCTTTTTCTCGGTAACGATCCTTCGGCAGGTTCACCCCCGGTAAACCTGTAGTGGTTGTTAACCTTCCGTCTTTACCTCCCCGGGTAGGGAAGTCAGTCATTGGGCACGCCTGCTGCCCTTCCTTGGATGTGGTTGAGCCCTTTCTCAGGCTCCCTTCTCCGGAATCGAACCCTGATTCCCCGTCGCCCGTGGTCACCATGGTAGGCACGGCAAGGACCATGGAAAGTTGAGAGGGCAGACGTTCTAATGGGCCATCGCCGCCACGGGTGGCGGGTGGCGGGGCGTGCGCACAAGCCCGTGGTTATCTAGAGTCCCCGAAGCTGGCCGGCTCGGTTTCCGGCTGATAAATGCACGCATCCCCGGGGCCCCCACCCGCGGGGGCGGGAAAGAGGCCAGGGTCAGCGCCCCTCGGGATGTATCAGCTCTAGAATTACCACGGTTCTCCAAGTAGGAGAGAGCGAGCCGCCCAAGGGAACCACCATCCAAGGTTTCAAATGAGCCGTTTCGCACTTTCGCTGTACCGGCCGCGCGGTACCTCCCACGGGCACGCCTTCATCTTCGAGACGGGCATACGCTACTGACTGGCGGGATCGACCAGGTAAAGACGCCTCGGGACGAGGAGAGAGAGACCGAGACCAGTCGCGCCCGCGCGCGCTGGGGCCGACAACACCGGGTGGGGGGAGAGGAAGAAGAAGCCGCCCCCCCGCCACGGAGCGGGTGGTGGGGCCCACCGAAAACCGCCTTCCGGTGTCGGTTCTTCCCCCCCGCGGGGCCCTGGACACGCGTCCGGGGGCCTCCTCAACGGCCTCGGCTCTCTCTCTTTTCTCCGAGAGAAGGTCACAGACGCCGCTGCCCGGCTCCCCTCACAGGCCGGGTCCCACCGATCAAAACTCGAGACAGCACGGAGAGGGAGGGCGTCAGGACCGCGAGCCCACAACGGGAGAGAAAGCCCACCCGCGGGGGTGGGGGTTCTCAAAACGACCGACGTCGCGGAGGTCCGCGACCCCCCAATCGGGTCGACACGGGAAGACGGGGAAGGAGGACGGTGGCGGGCGCTGCGACGAGGCGGGGGCTAGGGAAACCCCGGAGAGTGCAGCGCCACCGACCACCGACACCACCTCGGCCCCGCCTGGCTTCCCTTCTGGGCGGCTTCTCGCCCCCCTCCCGCCTCAGAGGGGGGGGAAAAGGAGGGGACCAAAGTCTGCTAGAGAAGGCACGCGGCTCCGAGGACGCTCGGACCCGGGCAGCAACCCCAAAGGCTCCGGAACGCCGGCCGAGGCAGACAGGCAAGACGCAGAAGCCTGCTGACCTCAGCGGGGAAGGGATCCGAGAAGGAGGGCCAGGGACTCGGCACAGACCCACACCGCACGGACGCAGCAGCGGGGCGACCCGGCAAGAACTCGGAAGGAACGACAGCACACACACGGCGAGAGGAGCAAGGGAGGCCGGGGAGCCGAACGCCCATCGACAACGGGCACCTAGTGTCTTTCCGGGGCGAACACCACAGAGGTATGGCAGGAAGGCGGCGGCAGGTGGGGGGGAGAGCGAGTCAGCAACGGCGACACGCAAACTCCGCCGCCCCGGCAGGGGCCACCGCCAGAGTCGTCCCTGAGCAGGACCCGGTCCGTTAGAACAGGGCAGGAACCGCCACTCGCCCCCCCCGGGTGGGGGGACAAAGCCCCGGACAAGTCGTCACCGACTGCCCGACGGCCCTCCCACGCGGGACCAAGATTACCACATCGATCAAAGGGAAGCGCCCACGGAGCGGGAGGCAACCCCAAAGCACGGAACGCCAGCCGGGGAGAGACAGCCAACACCGCAAAACCGCGACCGCGACCGGGGAAAGCAGCGAATTTCAAACAGGCCAAGGCTCCGGGCAAAGACCGGGATCAGAGCGGGAAAGATACCTGCCAGTGCCAGCGACGTCAGGGGTCACCAGGCGGCCTACTAATCCCATGGTATCCTCCGGCTTGGTCTTCCCATCGCCAACAGTGGCCAAGAGCGCTGTTCCCTAATAATCTGCAGGAGCCAGCGGGCCTCGGACGCAAGAAATAAATCCGCGCCAAGAGAACGGGGTAAGATCAGAATGTGGCGCCGATGTCGTGGAAGTCCTCCCGTCGTCTCCTCAGCGATGTTGAACCCATAGGACTTCCAGACTCCCAGCAGCTCCGCGGGAAAAAACGGAGCCACCGCTTCGGCCGCCACGGGGGTCCGGCCGCGAGTCCCCCACCCCGGCACCGAGTCCCTCCCGCGCCCACAACCCGCCAGGAGCCCCGGAAGGGGGGACGTTACGGCGTCCCTTCCGACGCGGCTCCTCCAGAGACTAAGTCCGAAAACTCTCCTCCAGAGACTAAGTCCGAAATTCCTCCTCCAGAGACTAAGTCCGAAATCTCTCCTCCAGAAACGAAGTCCTGGAGTCAGGAGTGCCTGAGTTTAAATCTGTCTTCAGATACTTAATAATTGCCAAGCTGTGTAGCCTTGGGCAAGCCACTTAATCCCATTGCCTAGCAAAAAAATAAAAGAAAAAAAAAACAAAGAAATTTAATGTGTATTCAATTTTTTCCTCTCGGGATGGATAATGTTTTTCATCGTAAGTCCTTTACAGTTGTCTTTTATATTTATATTGCTGAAAGTAGCATAACCATTCATAGCTAATTATCATACAATATTTCTCATACTGTGGACAATACTGTTTTGTTCTAGTCATTTCCCTTTTCATCAGTTCATATGAGACCTTTTAAAGGGATTTGATAGCTTTTAACAACAAATATTTATTGGGGCAGCTAGGTGTTGCAGTATATAGAGCACCAGTCCTGGAGTCAGGAGTACCTGAGTTCAAATACAGCCTCAGACACTTAATAATTACCTAGCTGTGTGGCCTTGGCAAGCCACTTAACCCCATTGCCTTGCAAAAAACCTAAAAAAAAGATTCTGCTTCAAGGAAGATTATAGATGGAAAGCTAGATAATCATAAAGACAAAGGATATCAAAATTGATCTATTTTTTTAAGTTACTTTTGCTTATAACCCAGGTGGTGTAGTGGAGGAAGGATGATCTGATTTTGAACCCTGCCTAAAATATCTCATAGGATTAATATGAGGATCAAATTAGATAATATAGGTAAAATGCCTTGAGAATCTTAAAAAGGTATATAAATGTTAGCTATGACATTTTCTGCATTTTTATATGAGTTAGCTATTTACATATACACAAAAGGAGATTCTGTTTCAGAAAATGTGGAGAAGAGACAAGGGTTTTTGCTCAAAGGGGATAGGTTTCATTTTCTGTTAAAGGCCAATTTGTAGGGTTAGTAACCACATGTCAGAAAAAACAGAAGGAGGAGAGGGCATAGACTATGAAGGAATATGAAGGTCATTATGATGATATATATGCACAGATATCAAAAAAGCATGAACCCTAGGAACAATCATTGCCTGGCCTGCTAGATGAAAATTGAGGGAAAAAAGGATGAACAATTATCATGGAATTACACATGGTGAAAGTAAGGGTTAATTGAATCACAGTGATTAATATGCCAACCAATATTGAGATGAACACCTTCTGACTTATAAGTTCTACAGGAGAACTTTCCCCTTTTACTAGTATAGATGAGTAGGAAATAAGAAGAGTTGATCACCCAAGGAGATTCTTGCTCAATTACTCTTTGACTCCAGTAGCCTTAGAGAATAGAGATTTTCCCTTATAAGAGGTCTTCAAGTAGAAGCTGAATCACTGACCTGTTGGGGATATTGTAGAAATGAATTTTGTTCAGATATATGGGTTGAACTAGTTGACCTTTGAAATTCCTTTGAATTTTTAGATTCTGCTGTTACTGAATGGGTAAATCTTGATAAAGAATACCATGCCTGTTATAGTGATCTCCCCAAAGAATTTCCTAATTGAAGATAAGGTGATGAATTTAAGAGATTTATTGATTGGTTGAAAAATTAAGATAAGATCTGTCAAGACAAAACAAAAAACAAAAAAAAAGTGACCAAATGAAATAATTATTTAGAAATTAATCACAAAACCATCAATTCCAGTTATTCAGCAAGAAAAAATGTTAAATTATGTAATGTATTTATTCCCATTACATCTCCCCCTCACCCACATTAGAACATCTCTAGTTGTAGGTATAGATTACTGAAGCAAATCAATGATATATTTTTGTTTCATTTTTTTTTCTTTTTTCTTTTTCTCTTCCTTTTTTCAATCCTTTTTTCCTCCTCTCCTGTCCTCTCCCCTCCCCTCTGTTCCTCACAGTACAGTGAAATTCCTATAATTAGGAGTCTACTATACTATTAATTTCTCCATAATTTCTTCTCTACACTTTCTTACTGAGTTCTGTTCAAGCTCTATTTGCTCTGATTCACTTTAACTCTTCCTCCTGACTGTGAATTTTCCTAAATAGAATTTAACAAAAGTCTAATTTTTCTGCGTCACATCTCAGTGGGCCCATTTATGATGGCAAAGGAATGTTTTCCTGCACTAACTCCTGGGTTGTCTACATCAATATAATTGCATTGGCTTTGAACCACCATATATCTTAGATAAGAATGTCCCTGGTGAATGAGAAGATTCTGTTTCCTGAAACACACATATTGATTTTCATAGGATTCAGGTTGTGTTTTTTCTTTTTCTCAACTATGCTTTGGAAGCACTTTTTCTCCAAACCCTGTTTTTCTTAGTTTTATGATTCCACTGTAAAAATAAAATTGAAACCATAGATGAGAGCGGAAGAGAAACAAATCAGTCAAAGAGTCACACTTTTTAACAAGACGTCTGTCTGGCATGGGGACTTGGTTGGCATAAAGCATTGAACACTCCATTCATGTAATGTCAACTATTCCATTCATTTTCCTAGTAGTTGAGGTTCTAAATTTAGTACTAAAACCAACATCTTCCATCACTAAAATATCAGCCAAGGATTGAGTATCTCATACTCTCCATAAAAAAGTACTTATATATACATTAACATGGTGATTATATATCAGACATTGGATTATTTTCCTTCTCTATTACATTTTATAGAAAAGTGAAATGTTAATCGTGGAAGTAAAAAATACATATTTTAAACATGGAAATGATTGTTCATCCACCATGAAAATGGCCTACTAAAGAACTTAAGGAATATAAATTCAATCAATTCACTAAGCAATAAGTGTTGACTCTAGCATCAATGACCTATCTTTTTGTATCTTTCAGAAAAAGCTGATCCCACTTATCATAGAGTGACTGTATAATTTCTTAATTCTCACAATGGGGATTAAAAACCTTTGGAAAGAGGAAGAAAAATAAAACAGGTTGGAAATTTTTATTCATACTCAGTTGTGACTTCATATATTCCTGTTATTTTCTTATCTCCTTGAAAATAACCTATCGGTTTTGAATAATATTCTTTTTAGGAAAGAAAAAAATTAGTATAGTTTTTATATCACATTTAGAATTATAGAACTTTGTTCATTTTCTCATTTTATTCTTGAGCTTACTCTTTATTTTTTAACCTGAGACATTATGATGGAGTAGTGGAAAAAGTGCTGGACCTTTCTTCAAGAAGATTTGACTTCAAATCTGGCCTCAGAAAGTTATTAGCTTTGTGGCTGTGAGCACGTTACTTAGCGTCTACTTCTGTTTGCTCATGTGTAATAGTAGAATTAGTCAAAGAACCTGCTTCTCTGGGACAATGACAGGATAAAATGAGATATTTGTCAAGTGTTTTGTAAATGTTAAGAATACTCTATAAATGCTAACTAGTGTGATTATTTATGATTATTTCTTGAAGTCCATGGAAACTGTTTTCCCTGTTTGTAAACAATGTTAAGTTATGACAGAGAACTGGCATGTAATATTTGTTTCCAATATTTATCTGCCAGTTACTCACTGAAAATATATAGGAAAGGGGAAAATCAATTGTAGTTAAGGAAAAACCTAGGAATCAGAACTGTAGAATGCAAAATCCAAGTCAAATATCAACTTGATTTTCAGATAGAGGGATGATTTAATTATCTCTCATTTAAATAGTGCTTTAAGGGTTTCAAAGCACATTACATATTTAATATCATGTGACCCTCACAATAGACTTGTCTGTTAGTTACTATCCACTTTAATTTACCAATGTGGAAACTGATATCTAGAGAGGTTGTGTTTTTCCCAGGGTTTTACAGCTCTGGTAAGTGTTAATGTATGTACTCCTTAGGACCAGAAATTGTTTCATTCATTTGTATTTGTATTTGTATCATCTTGTAAAATGTCGGGCATGTAGTGGAAACCTGATTGTTTTGAACCTCAATATCATATCCAATGTGCCACATACTTGCTCAAAAGCTCATGGAACTGAAAAGCATATGTTTACATAAAAAAGAAACAAAAGAAGATTGCCAAGGTATTAAGAGATCCACTGCAGAAAATTTATGGAAATAGAAGGAAAAATACTCACAGGATGAGAAAGTATTGGTACAACCTTGATTTCACTGATCTATTGAATGACTTAGGTCATATCTTTAAGGAATAGGGGCGGGTGTAGGTTGGGAAAGTCTCTTGAACACTGCATAATGCAAATGATTAATTATGTTACATCCAAATCAGAGATACACAGAGGCTATTGCTAATTTCCTTATCTAATAGTAAGTTGGAGGGGCGGCTAGGTGGCGTAGTGGATAAAGCACCGGCCTTGGAGTCAGGAGTACCTGGGTTCAAATCTGGTCTCAGACACTTAATAATTACCTAGCTGTGTGGCCTTGGGCAAGCCACTTAAACCCATTTGCCTTGCAAAAACCTAAAAAACAAAAACAAAAAAATAATAGTAAGTTGGGGAGTTATGTAAGATGTTTGACCTATATATCTCTGCTTTGGGAGCACATCAGTTAAAGAACAAGCCATTATTTTTCATAGACTAAAGCATCCTTCAACTGCGGGTCCCTTCACGTATATATTTTAACAAACCAAAGCCCATAGATTCTAAATGGCAGAGGTAGAGACCAAGCTCAGATCTCCCATTTCTTACTCAGTTAGATAAGAAAGATTTGTTAAGTACTTTCTTTGAGCCAGACAATATGCTGTACCGTGTATACACACACACACACACACACACACACACACACACACACACACACAAGGGCAAAACAAACAAAAATGAAATCAATCCAAGCCCTCCAGGTTGTTACAGAGATTTTTTTTGTTTGGGTTTGTCTTTTATTTATTTATTTGGTTTTGTTGGAGACAGTCTTGTTATCTCACCCAATCTGGAGTTCATCAGACATTCATTGACTGTCATCACTGTGTGTTGACCTATAAGCTTTGAACTATTCTGCTTTTGATATAGTCCACTTTGTCCCTCCTTAGTCATTTGGTCACTGACCATTCCATAGTTCATTCTGCTGGTACCTAATTTAATACATATACCTGACTGGATTTAGAGGGTTAGTGTAGCTTAGAATTCTCAAAATCAAGATATCCCCTAGACTCAGTCTCTCTTGCAGCAGAGGTTTTTGTGTTCCCCCACACACAGCAAGAACATATGATCTAATGGTAGAGGTTTTTGGAAATTTTGGGAGAGGAAGTTAGGGTTTATATTTTATTGTAGGGACAATAAGAAGCCATTGGAGCTTATTGAGTAGAGAGAGGGCATATTTAGAAGTAAACTTATAGTAAATCAATTAACCAGCTATGTGTAGGATGTGTTAGATGGGCAAAGAACTTGGGGTAGAGAGACTAACTAGAAGGCTATTGCAATAGAGCAGGAAAAAGGTTATGAGGGCCTGAATAAGAATTGGGTCTATGTGAGAAATAAGAGGGATATGTATAAGTGATCTGTCGTGAGTAGAATGATAAAATTTGCAAATGACTAGAAATAAGAGGGAGTGAGAGTGAGATCCTGAGGATGTCACCAAAGTTTCAAACATTAGGAGAATGGGAATTTGGTGATATTTTCAATAGGAATATGGAAATTTAGATGAGGGGATTAATGTATGAATAAAAGTTAATTGGTTCTGTTTTGGGCAAATTGAATTTGAATTGCATATGGAATGTCTAGTTTCAAACTGGTGGTTAGAGATGCAAGAGCTGATGAGATCACCAAGTTAGAAAACATAGAAATAAAAGTGAAGATGAATGAGTCAAATTAGAGCCTTGGGGGAACATCCATAGTCAGTGGGTGTGGAAAGGATGAAGATCTAACAATGCGACTTACATATTTGATATGGCACATTTCTCTCCATTTCTCACTGAGAGACTAGATAATCATACCTTTAATTGGTATAATGCTCATTGCTTTAAAAATACTCTTATATACATTATTTAACTTTATCCTCATAGATTTATGAAATAGGGAGATTAAATATTATTTTCTTTATTTTGTGGATGAATTTGAGACTTAGAGGAGTTAGGAAATTTGTTATGTTACATTTTCTTGGTAGCAGAGCTGGAACTTTAATTCAGTGCTTCTGGACTCAAGTTCAAAGCTCTTTCTAATTCAATGGTACCCCAACTAATGAAAAGATGAAAAGACATCTCTTACATCTTTCTTATAGCAACCTAAGTCATTTCAGTTGAAGAGATTAGAACAAGAAATGTCATAAAGCTTTTAATAGCTTAAAAGATCTTTTATTGAATATAGCACAATAACTTGTAAATAACTACCACACACATCCTAAACCTGCTTACCTCATATGTCTTAAAAGAGAAGTGATAAATAGATTTAAATCTAGTGTCAATATAGGAAGGTCAATAAGTTACATTACAATTTTTAGACTATTAAGTGTAACACATAGCTGTTGTAGCCAGTGTAGTTTAGGGCTAAGTATTAAGATGCTAAATTTTATTTGAGTTGAGTTTAAAGTAAAGTAAAGCAAGTATTTTTCTATCAAGTGGCTATTTCAAAAGGAAAAAAATATTTAAATGCATTTAAAATTTCTTTGAGAAGAATTTTTTTCTTTGAGAAGTTTTTCTTTTTTTCTATTTAGTAATTTTATTTAGTAGTTACACAGTGATTGGCACATAACAGATACTTTAAAAATGCTTTATTGAGGCTTAAAAATAGGAAATTCTGACTTTGGACCAAGATGACAGAGAGAAGCCAGACACTGTCATAAGCTCTACTGGCTTTCCCTCAGAACTAAGATGAACCAAGCCTCTTAACAGATTTTGGATTGAAAGAACCCAGAGAAAAAACTAGAACATTTATCAACAAAGTCTGTCACAAGGGAACATGGGTGAGCTGGGGGCAGAGAGCAGAGACCCAGCAAGAGCAGTGGGGTAAGGTCTCGGGACTAACCTGAGAACAGTGGTGGAAGTTTTGGCTGTGAGCAGGATGGGTGGGAAAGCTCCAGCAAGGTGGCTAGACATCTATTCAGTCAGCTTGACTGGTCTAGAAAACCAGGGCCTCAAACTCCTGTGTTTTCATTGAAGTCTCCCCATTTCCAAGTTAGTCCACTTTCTTCCATTTCTGTGGGAGAAAGTGACTCTCCCCTGCACAAACACAGTAACAACTCCCCCCAACCCCCCAAATTCAGGTAGGGTTGGCAGATCTCCCCGCCATGATGATTGAGGATTAAGTGAATTACCTATAGCCCAAGGGAACAGCCCACATTGTTCTAGGATAACTCAGATCCTGCTAATCCCCCCCTACCCCTAGGTCTAGGGTGTAAGCCACTAATCAAGGTCACAGACACTCCCGAGAAATATCTGCTATCCACTAGTGGCCAGCCCATTTGGAGTTACTAAACCCAGTAAACAAAGCCCCTAGGGATCTCAACACTGAAGGCCTATGAACTAGCCCCTCCCCTAACACAAGATCCTAGGAAAAGGGCCCAAGATGAAGAAAGACCAGCAGAAAGTGAGGTCCATTGAGTTTTACCTTGAAGACAAGGATCCTAACTCAGAGAGGACTAGAGCTTCATAGAGAATGTGAATTAATCTTCAACCCAGCAAAACGTCTTAGAAGGGATCAGGAAGGAATTTAAAAATCAAATGGAAAATTTGGGAAGAGAAACACAAGAGACAATTAAGACTATGAAAGAGAAAATTAACATTTTGCAACAAGAAAATAAATCCTTCAAAAATGCAATTGGACTATAGAGAATTGCATCAAATTTATAAGATCACATCATTCCCCAATTAATAAACAGTGAAAAGATATGAACAGAAAGTTTTCAAATAAAGAAATTAAAATTATATATAATCATATGAAAAATACTCCAAATCACTATTGATTAGAGAAATGAAAATTAAAACAAGAATGAGGTATTATCTCACACCTATTAGATTAATCAAGATGAGAAAAAGGGAAAATGATCAATGTTTGAGAGGTTGTGGGAAGATTGGGACATTGATGCATCGCTGGTAGAATTGTGAATGGATCCAAACTTTCTGAAGAGCAATATGGAACTATGCACAAAGAGCAATAAAACTGTTCATACCCTTTGACCCAACATCCAATTCTAGGTATATATATCCAGAAGAAATTGTAAAAAATGGGAAAAGTCAGCTCTTTTTGGAGTGCCAAAGAATTGGAATTTGAGGAGCTGTACGTCAATTGGGGAATGGCCAAACAAGTTATGGTACACAAATGCTATGGAATATTATTGTTTTATAAAAAAAAGTGGTCACACTCTAGAGAAACATGGAAACACTTAAGAGATCTGATGCTGAGCGAAGGGAGCAGAACCAAAAGAACAATGCACATATCAACAACATTATTAGATGAACAACCTTGATGGAAGTAGCTCATCTCAACAGTCCAGAGAGTGAGGACAACTTTTTTGACTGGTTATTGACTATATTACCCCAAACGAGAGGAAGAAAAACAAAACAAAGCAAAACACATGGGAAAAAAAACCAGACCTTCTAAATCTGATAAAAATTTATAAACAAGTATCATATATGTATATATATATATATATATCAAATGCTAACCTGACTTTTCCTTGCTGAGAGGAGGAAAATGGGAAGGGAGGGTGGAGGGAAATTTTGTAACATGGAAATATGTATGTACAAATGGATGAAAATAAATAAATAAATTTTACTTTTTTTTAAAAAAAGAAAATAAAATTGGAAAAGTGCAAAAAGAAAATGCTTTTCCCAAAAGCACAATTGGGAAAATGGAAAACTCATTGAAAAATAGAATTGACCAATTGGAAAAGGAATTGCAAAAGTTAAATGGAGAAAATTATCTAAAAAAGAGATTGGAATCTGTGGAAATTAGTGACTTCATGAGATAACAAGAATCTGTTGAACAAATTTTTTTTTAAAAATGACTAAATAGAAGAAAATGTAAAATATCTCATTGTCAAAATAACTGACCTGGACAATAGATCATAAGAGACAATTTAAGAATGATAGGGCTTCCTGAAAACTTTGAGGAGAAAAAATAGCCTGAACTTCATTCTTCAGGTTATAGTGAAAGAGAATTGCCCTGATATCATAGGATCAAAAGGTAAAATAATTATGGAATATTGTGGCCAAATGTCAGAAGAATCAAAGAGAAAATTCTTTTTTTTTGCAAGGCAATGGCGCTAAGTGGCTTGCCCAAGGCCACACAGCTAGGTAATTATTAAGTGTCTGCAGCTGGATTTGAACTCAGGTACTCCTGACTCCAGGGCCAGTATTCTATCCACTGAGCCACCTAGCTGCCCCTCAAAGAGAAAGGTCTTCAAGCAGCCAGAAAGAAACAATTCAAATGCCAAAGAGCCACAATCAAGATTACACAGGACCTGACTGCATCAACATTAAATGATTGAAGGACCTGGAATATGATATTCTGAAGAGCAAGGGAGTTTTGAATGCAGCCAAGAATTCACCATCCAGTAAAACTGAGCCTTTACTTCCAGGGGAAAAGATGGACATTTAACAAAATAGGAGATTTTCCTGATGAAAAGACCAGGGCTAAATATAAAATTTAGACTTCAAGCAGAAGGCTCAAGAGATACATGGAAAGGTAAAAAAGGGGGAAAGGAAAAAACTGTTGTCCATTAAGATGAAACTGGCTAATTACCCAACTGGGAGAAAGATTCTCATAACCAACCATATTAGAGGGAATATACTTAGACAGAAGTAATGGACACTCATGTTTTTCTATGACTCTGATAGAATGATTTAAATATAGCATCTCCTTAAAAAGGGTGGACAGTAAGGATGGAGGTGTTTGAATAGAGTAAATTATATCACATGAAGAGGCCTGAAGGAGCTATTGCAATAGAGGGGAAGAATGGAGAAGATGAGAATGCTCTAAATCTTACTCTCATAAGATTTGACTCAAAGAGGGATAAATACATACATGCAGTTGAGTTTAGAAACTTATCTTACCTTTCAAGTGTTAAGAGGAGAAAGGAGGAGGGGGGACAGGAAAAGAGGAACTGATAGAAGGAAGGGAAGGAAGAAGGGGCAAAGAGAAAGGGGAAAGAAAGGGGAAGGGTATTGGATATAAGGGGGCAAACAGTGAAGAATTGATATTCAGAAGCAAAATACTGAGAAATAGGAATAAGGTGAAAAAAAGGGAGAAAAATACAGATGGAGGGAAGATAGCATGGAAGGCAACAAAGAGTTGGTAATTATAACTTTGAATGTGAATGGGATGAACACTTCCACAAAACATACAAAACAAAATGGATTAAAAAACAGAATCCTACAATATGTTGCTTACAAGAAACTCATTTGAAGCAGAGAGATACAGAGTAAAGGCAAAAAGTTGGAGCAGAATATATTATGCTTCAGCTAAAGTGAAAAAGGTAGGTGTTACAACCCTTATCTCAGACAAAACAGCTGCAAAAATAGATCTCAATAAAAGAGATAAGGAAGGAATCTATGTCCTCCTAAAAGGTAACATAAACAATGAAGCAATTTCAATATTAAATATGTGTGCACCAAGTGGTATAGCATCCAAATTCTTAGAGGAGAAGCTGAGTGAATCTCAGGAAGACAGAAAACAAAACTCTAGTAGTGGGAGACCTCAACCTCCTTCTCTCAGAATTAGATAAATCTAAGTATAAAATAAACATGAAGGAACTTAAGGCATAGAATGAATGGTAGAAAACTTGGACATGATAGAACTTTGGATAAAATTGAATGGGGGTAGAAAAAAACATACCTGTTTTGTCTTCAGTACATGGCATTTCCACAAAAATATGATTGTGTACTAGGGCATAAAAAACTCATAATCAAATGCAGAAATATAGAAATAGTGAATACTTCCTTTTCAGACTATAATGCAATAAAAATAATGTAAGATAAAGGGCCATGGACAGATAGAACTTTTATTTCTAGTCTTATTTTCCCTGTCTCCTTTCCCTTTGCTGATCGTTCCCCTTTTCTAATAGTTGAAATTTAGAAGATGAGAATCTTAATAGATGCAACTTCATAAGGTTATTTTCTCCAACTTCCTCTACTTAGCAAGGTAGTATTATGTAAAGAGTACTGGGAGATGGCAGAGTAGAGACAGATGATGTGGAAAAGAGACAGTAAATCACCTCAATCCCTCCAAATCCAAATTACTTTAAAAATAAGGTCTC
Organism: Macrotis lagotis; assembly: GCF_037893015.1. Lineage (NCBI taxonomy): Eukaryota > Metazoa > Chordata > Mammalia > Peramelemorphia > Peramelidae > Macrotis > Macrotis lagotis. The sequence continues at coordinate 18,711,713 of NC_133665.1, read as the reverse complement.
ACATTGATTTCTGGAGCAGCAGAACTAACATACAGTTGGAATGAAACTATTTTCCCGTCCAAAATAATGTAGGAGATGGGCATGAAAGGTCTGATACAATGGCTTTGTCCCAGACTGCAATGATGGCAGCAGATCTTGGAGACAATTACAACAGCTGCAGCAGAAGCTTCAAGAATTTTCAGTCAACAGGCAGTAAGAAGGGTCTGACAACTGCTCGGAAAGATATTACTTTGTTGTCACTAGATTCAGAACCCTGATCATTGTGTATTTGTAATTCTGCATCACAGTTCCAGGGTGAGGAGGAGCACTAATACTCCCTTGTCACCACAGGAGAGTGAAAACCCTGTTTACAGTTCTTGAGTAGAGAAGAATGCTTGCGGGAATAGGGACCCTGATGGCAGAAAGGAGTCCTTACCCAGGAAGGAATGGTGTTCTTCTATAGCCACAAATGGTGCTTCTGTTGTCCCTTAAACTATGAACAGATCCTCTGCTCTCCTACAGCCAGAGCACCAACCAGGACAGTAGGGTCCTCACTTCTCATTTGTGCAAAACATTGCAGATCACCAGAAGTATTCTGAAAATATTAGTGAGAGAAACCTGAGCTTGGGTCAATGTCTTTACATGCTGAGAGGGATTTATAGTAAGAATGCAGGGCTGGGTCCATATTAGCAAAGTTATTAGCATAATTGACCACATCATGACAAAAACAATAAAAATCAGATGATTATCACAATGGATTCAGAAAAAGCTTTTGACAAAATATAATGCTTATTCCTTTTAAAAACAATAGAAATTGTAAGAAATAGATGGAAATTTTCTTAAAGTTTTGTATTGTAGCTATCTAAAAATATCAGCAAGCATTTTTTGTTATGAGGACACCCTCAGCATCTGTTATTTTCATTTTCTATCCTATTAGCCAATCTAATAAGTATAAATCCTCTAATCAGTAGAGATTTAGAGAAATTTCTCATATAACTATAGAGAGAGGTTTGATTATTGTATCTGAAAGCTGTTGATATTTTTTGATCATTTATCCTATTGGGGAAAAATGGAATCATTTCTTTATATATTTGATAGATAAGAGCTTTATCAGAAAAACTTGCTTCTAATTATTTCATAGTTTTAATTACTAACTGTATTCCCCTCTGTCCTATTCCCCCCATTTATTCTATTTTCTCTCTCTCTCTCCTTTTTCTCTGTAACTCATCAAATTATTTGACTTCTGATTATCATTTTGTCCAATCCACCCTCCCTTCTATAAGCATCCCCTTCTCTTTTCACCTTCCTGCTTACTTTCCTATAGGATAGATTCCTTTATCCAACTGAATTTGTATGTTATCGCATCTTTAAGCTAATTCCAATGAGAGTATGATTCAAGCCCCTGCCACTACCCATCTTCCCTTCCAAAGTAAAAGCATTTTTTAGCATTTATGTGTGTATACCTCTCCCATTATGCCCCCAGTTGACTTCTCCCATTATACCCCCCATACCTCTCCCATTCTCTTTCTCCCAGTGCATTCCTCTTTCTCAAAAATGTAATTTTATTTTTCTAATTGTCATACTGCCATGCCATCATATTCAACTCACATCTGTATACTAATTTCCTTGATAATGAGAAAGTTTTATATGATATCACATACCCATGTAGGAATATAAACAATTTAATCTTATGATTTCCCTGTTGGGGGCGGGGGGAAGAGGCTTGGCGGTCACTTAGCGGGGGAAACATAATCACCTTATAAGGGAATGTTACAGAACTCGGCCCCTCATTGGGTAAGAGTTCATGGGAGGGAGGACAGAAGGGATAAAAGTGTCTGCTGAGAGGTTGGGAGGGAGCGGGATGTGATCACAGAAGAATAAAGACTCATTATCCACCTCAGGCGCTCTGTCTGGTTCTTCCCCCATCAAAGAGTGGGGGCCGGAGGTACCCCGAAGACTCATCATGCGTTGGACTGGTGAGTAAGAGGACGGACTAGCATAAAGAAGCCGGTGTTGTAAATAAAACCCCCGGCAAGTGGCGCCCGGAACAGGGACCTGATTTTGCTAGGGAACGTCTGAATCCGCTGGTCGGATTCTCCAGACAGCCTCGGTCGTTTCCGACCGGGAGGAAGGAGAGGGCGTTTACTCTCAGATATTGCCTGAAGGACATATCCCTACTGTGTTGACTATGCTTCCTTTCTCTTCCCTTTCTCCTTCCGCTCTAATCACGCTCCTTGCCGTGCTGGCCTGTCTGATTGTGCTCTGCTGCCTCCTTCTCTTTTGCCGAACGGGAATTTTCCAGTTCTGCCACCTGTTAGGATTGCAGCCTCGGCTAGTAGACAGCATGGGGGGCCGGAATAGTATTCCCGCCTTTCAGCCGGAGGAGAAAGGGGTCGTTGCAGCGCAGCTTTATAAACTCTGCGCTAAGCATGGCTGTAAATTACCTATCAAAGCGTGCCGTGCTTTTGTTGAGATTATCTGGAACATCTGCCCTTGGGTGCAACATAGTGGGATCCAACCAGGTAAATGGAAGGTGGTAGGGCAGCAGATGGCCTCCTATGATGACACCTGCCCGGGAAAACTGACCCCTGAGGATTTTACAGTGTATAAGATAGTGGATGCAGCCCTGCATCCCCAGAAGGTGACTTTGGCACGACCAATCAGCACTCAGGTGGGTAGCTCGTTGGCGGGATCGGATTCAGAGAACTCGGAGGAAGAGGGAAGGCCACCCCCTCCCCTGTATCCATGGGAGGAACTTAGAAGAAACAATGGGGGAACAAGGGGCCCCCAGGGAGAAGAAAATGCCGCATGCCCCTCCTTACCGAGACAGAAAGGAAAGGGGGAGGGTGATGAATGTGGCGCACTTAGAGATTCAGGGCCGGAAGTTTCCGAGCGCGGGAAGGGAGGGGTGCAAACAGTCCTCAGGGGTGGCAGGAAGGGGAGCGTGAGTAGGTGGGACCGGGAGGCTGCTGACGAGGAGGGAGGAGTCCGCACTGATTGGACAGCTGCCGCGCCCCAGACTTGGCGGCCCAGCCAGGAAACAGAGGCAAAAAATCCCCCGTGTTCCTTGTCCGCCCTTCAGAGATCCCCTCAAGGGCTCCGCCCATCCGGCCTACTTGCCGCAAGTGCCTCCATAGCCATAGAGAAAGGGGAGGAGGTGGACTGGGATGACTGGGGCCTCTACCCGGTATTTACGGACCCCCTTACCGGAGCCCGAGACTACCGCCCTGTCCCTTTTAAGATGCTTAAGGAACTTAAGGAGGCCGTGACTAAATACGGCCCAAGCTCCCCTTATGTAAAAAGACTGATACAAAACCTCTTCGCTACGCACCCTTGGACCCCTGCTGACTTTGACGAAATTGCAGCCGCGTGTCTGGATGCCTCCTCATATTTAGCTTTTAAGGCTCAGGCCTGCAGAGAGGCCTCTAAGCTGGCAAAATCCCGGGGTTATACTCCCCTGGATTTAGCCATTGACCTCCTGTGTGGAACTGGAGCCTATACTGACCCTGCTGTTCAGGCCCGGTATGGCCAGTTTGAGCTAGAGACTGTTAAAGAAACACATGTTGCAGCTTGGGATAAGATTGGAGCCATGAAAGGGGGGAGAGCCACACAGAAGTTGGTTGGGCTGAAGCAGAGAGCAGATCAGACACCCCTCTCATTTGTGAACGAGGTTAAAGAGACAGTGACTCATATAATGGGAGACACCCCGGGATCTGATCTACTTATGAGACAATTGATTAAAGAGGGACTTTGCCCCAAAGGGATCGCAGCCATTAGCAGCCTTCCCCCCGACGCTTCATTAGAAGAAATTGTTGACAAATTGCTGGACATGCCCAGCGAGGATTCAATTCAAGCCTTAGTGACTGCCATGGAGAACCGGGAGGATAGCCTCCTGACCGCCCTTCGCGGTATGCAGGTGAGACCCACCTGTTTTGGGTGCGGAAAGCCAGGGCACCTCAAAGCACAGTGCAGGCAGCGGCCCCCCTCCACTTCAGTTCCGACCTGTTATTCCTGTGGAAAGCCAGGTCACGTAGCCAGGTTCTGCCGATCCAAAGGGAAGTCGGGAAAAGGGAAAGGGAGGGGCCCCCCATGCTCGAAGACAGCGGCCCCATCACTGTGACTATCCCCGTGAGGGTTGACTATAGAGAAGGGACACAGCAGAGAGAGATCGGGCCTTGGGAAACCTCGATGATTCCCATCGAGCTAACTACTTTCCCAGCGCTCATCACAGGGGCTGAGAGATGTGTGGACTTAGTCACCCATACCCAGGTCATTTTTGGTCCCGGAAGTCCCACATCCGTAAGGGTCACAAACCCCCACCCCTTTCCCACCTTGGTAAAACAGGGCCAAGAGGTGGGAAAGGCGCTGCCCTTGCGGACCCCTCCCGCTCATGTGAACTGGGTCCACCCTGTCAGCTCTGGGCGACCACTGTTAACCGTCACGGTGGAAAATCAGAAGCTCGAAGGGATAATTGACACTGGAGCCGATTGCTCTGTCATAAATAGGGGACAGTGGAGGCCCGAGTGGCCACTCCTACAGAGCCCTCAAGCAGTGACGGGGGTGGGGGGCAATAGATCTGCCATGAAAGCAGCACACGCCTTACGGTGGTCAGCTTTGGAAGAATCTGGACTCTTCACCCCACTGTGCCTACCCGACCTCCCTTATGCATTATGGGGTAGAGACATCTTGAGCCAGCTTAACCTGACACTTGCCACCCCTGATAGCCTGCGGGGAAATTAATTGGGGCCACTCTAGAGATGAGCTTTTCCCCCAGAATAACATGGATTAATAAGAAACCTATTTGGGTTGAGCAGTGGCCCCTGACAAAAGAAAAGCTCATCGCCCTCACAGACATAGTAATGACCCTCCTGCGCGAGAACAAAGTGGAACCGTCCCTTAGCCCGTATAACTCCCCCCGTCTTTGTCATAAAAAAGAAAGGGGGGAGTTGGAGAATGTTGATTGATCTTCGGGCAGTAAATGCCAACATGGTACCCATGGGGACCCTCCAACCTGGTCTCCCTATGCCCACTGCAGTCCCGCAAGGGTGGACTATTATAGTGATTGATGTTAAAGACTGCTTCTATAGCATTCCCCTCCACCCGGAGGACAAAGAAAAATTTGCCTTTTCCCTCCCCGCGATCAATTTCCAAGCCCCCAGTAAACGTTATCAGTTCACCGTCCTACCGCAGGGAATGGCCATTAGCCCCACCCTGTGCCAGCTTTACATGGATACTCTGCTACATCCTATCAGAAAAGAATTCCCGAATTGCATGCTCATACATTACATGGATGATATCTTGATTGCAGCACCTTCTGTGACGGGGGCTCGGGCTTGCTTGCAACGCACCACCCCATGTCCTCCGCAAAAAAGGGGCTTCACATAGCCCCGGAAAAGGTACAGATGGATTTCCCCTATGATTACTTGGGGCATAGGATTTTTCCGGGAAAGATTAGTAGGGCACTTCCTCCGATCAATGTCGAGGGATACACTACTCTTAATGATTTTCAGAGGCTTGTTGGCGCCATACAGTGGCTGCGTCCCGCTATGCCCCTCCCATCCTCCTTAATGCAACCTCTATATGATGTCCTTAAAGGCGACTCCCATCTGTCATCCCCTAGAAGTTGGACCCCCCAGGCAAGACAGGCGCTCTCGGAAATTTTCCGCAGAACCTCTTCCTTCTTGTTTCAATACGACCCGGAGTCGCCTGTCCTCTTCCACACACTGGGGGACAGTTCCCTTGGCTGGGGATGTTTATTCCAGAGACATGGATGCCTTGAATGGCTATACCCCCGGACCACTAAGAGCATCATCCGGGACCGGTGGGAGGCCCCTGGCCTTATTTTGCCTTCAGGCCTCAGAGCGATGCCAGCGTCTCTTTGGCCTCTTGCCTGTCCTCAACTTTACCCTCCCAGAGGAGGTGACCCACTCGCTAGTTGATAGATCTATCGCTTGGGCCACTGTCCTGACTACCCTCTCTCAGACCAGACTCACGCCACCTCCCGTGGTTAGAGTGTTCGCTGAACTGCACCTTTCCCGCCCGCGCCCTCTAGTGTCCCCAGAACCAGTGACCCGGCCCCTAATGTCTTCACTGACGCTACCAGGTTGGGCCGTGCTGTGGTCCATGACCCTGCTAGACCCCGCCACCTGGATTTTTGATACCCCCTTTGACTCCACTCAGAAGAATGAACTATATGCTATACTTCAGGCTTTCCATCTCTACAGAGACACCCCTTTTAATCTTATTACTGACAGTATGTATTGTGCCATGCTAATCCCTCGTTTAGAAGATGCCTTCATTTCCTCGACTTCTTCCATTAGGCCCACTCCTTATACAGCTGCAATCCTCCCTCCGTGATAGAAACCACCCCCTGTTTGTTCTTCACGTGCGCTCTCACGTTTCTTCCACCGGCCCCATATTCCAGGGCAATGCGGAGGCAGATAGGGCTCTCTTGTTAAACCTGTCCACACCTGCCCAGCTGGCACATGGTAAGTATCACTTGTCATCCAGGTCGCTCCGGCGCCTATACAGCATGCCCCGGAAGGAGGCTCGCCAAATTGTGCGCTCCTGCACTTCTTGTGCTCCCTTTAGACAAGCCCCTCCCCGCGGAGGGGTCTAACCCACGTGGGGACGGCCCCAATGCTCTTTGGCAGATGGACATTACTCACCTGGGTCGTAAGTACATCCATGTCTCGGTGGACACCTTCTCCTCCTTCACCTTCGCCTCTCTACAGCCAGGAGAAGCGGTTAAACACGTTCTCTCCACATCTATATGCCCAGATGGCTGTCTTAGGCGTCCCCTCGGCTATCAAAACCGATAATGGGCCCGCCTACACCTCGAGAGCCTTTGCTTCCTTTTGCAAAGAATTTTCCCATTTCCCATTCCCACCGGGATCCCTTACAATCCCACTGGCCAAGCTTTGGTAGAAAGAGCAAATCGCACACTCAAAACTACGCTCTTTAAACAGAAAGGGGGAGTTGGCAGGTCACTGACCCATTCAGACCTGTCTCAGGTACTATTTACCATGAATTTCCTACAAGTCAGGGATGACGGCACTACAGCTGCCCAGAGATTTTTCTCCCCAAAAGGACATGCTAAGAAAGAACCAACGCTCCTGCCCTCTCCCACCAAGGCCCTACCAGGCTCTAAAGTCATGTGGAGAGATGAAGAGGGAGGTTGGCATGGCCCTGTAACGGTAAAGAAACAGAAGACAGGGCCACCTGTCATTTCATCCCGAGGATAAGATAGAAGAGCCAGAAAGATGGCTCCCTGTTTACAAGATATGAGACCTTGATTAATGCCCAACCCTACGGGGTGAGAGGAATTTCTTCCTTTTTCAGGCCTTCTGATCGTCGTAGGGATCCTTGGAGGTGCTCCATCTGAAGGAAATCCGACATGGGGAATACTCCGAGTTATTCCCTCTCCACTTCCGGTAGCACGGAACTCCCCGATCTACCCTTGGCTGCTAGTGACCAATATATCGATGGGGCTCCCTTCTGCATATATGGACCCCGCTGAAGCACCGGTCCAGAACTCCTGCTGAGGCCTGAACAACTCCCTATGTTTCGACATCAGGGAAGAAAATCGGTCCTGGAACTTCAACTCCACAGGGCAGAACGATTTTAACTATAGCACTGCCCCGACTGACCCCTGCGTCGGCCTTTTCCCGCAGACGACTGTCAGCCCAGCAGGGACAAAAAAGGGGACCCAGCTCCGAGGCCTTCTGGGTTGGCGACCCCCTGGTGAATCAAACTCAACGGGACTTCACGATTACTCGGTGGGGCCCCCTCATGTGTGGCCACAGGGGAAGACATCGAGGATCCCATACCATGGAGGCAATTGCCAGATGGCGGGAGGGTACCCCCTTGAGGGTGAACAAGGACGCTGATTCTGGGAATCACCCTACTTGTTGTCTGTTTCTGCCGCCTAGCTAGGCGACAGAGGGGCTATATGCTTCTTACTCAGAAAGCCTTCATGGCCATGGAGACGGGGGAGGATCCCCAAGTCTGGCTAGCTGCCATGCATGACATATGACACCTAGTGGTAAGACGAGGTAAACCCCAAGACGGGCAACCTCTCCTAACCCAGCCACCTAAGACAGGCCCTGAGGGTGTCGGGCGCCTAGGACGGGCAAGGTCCCTGGGTTGAAGGAGATGACCTAAGACAGGGTTCCTCGCCCCCGGCTATCAGAGGCCAGTAGAAATGACACCGCTTAAGGCTAACCTCAGCACCGCTTAAGGTCACACCAAGTGATAACCCTTGTAAAACAGAAAGGGGGAGATGTTGGGGGGCAGGGGGAAGAGGCTTGGCGGTCGCTTAGCGGGGGAAACATAATCACCTTATAAGGGAATGTTACAGAACTCGGCCCCTCATTGGGTAAGAGTTCATGGGAGGGAGGACAGAAGGGATAAAAGTGTCTGCTGAGAGGTTGGGAGGGAGCGGGATGTGATCACAGAAGAATAAAGACTCATTATCCACCTCAGGCGCTCTGTCTGGTTCTTCCCCCATCAAAGAGTGGGGGCCGGAGGTACCCCGAAGACTCATCATGCGTTGGACTGGTGAGTAAGAGGATGGACTAGCATAAAGAAGCCGGTGTTGTAAATAAAACCCCCGGCATTTCCCTTTCCTATTTATGTTTTTATGGTTCTCTTAAGTCTTGTATTTGCAAGTCAAATTTTCTATTCATCTCTGATCTTTTCATCAGGAATGTTTGAATACCCTCAATTTCATTGAATCCCCCTATTTTTCCCTCTTTTTTTCAGGATAGGTAATTCTTTGGTTTAATTCCAACTCCTTTGTCCAATGCAATATTGCTTTCCACACACCCTTTTAATGTAGAAGTTGATAAATCTTGTGTCATCTTGACTGTGGTTCCTTGATTCTTGAATTGTTTCTTTTTTTTGCTGCTTGTAATATTTTCTCCTTGACTTGGCAGCTCTTGAATTTGACTATCATATTCCTGGGAATTTTCATTTAGGGATCTCATTCAGAATGCAATTTTTGTAAGAGTTTGAGTTTCAAATTTCATTTCTTATTCCCTTCCCTACAACATGATCTTGGAAAAGAGTATGAGATGTTAGTCTATGCCTAGTTTCTACCATATTGTTTTCCTTGTGTTTTCCAATAGGTTTTGACAAATAGTAAGTTCTTATCTCAGAATCTGTAGTCTTTGACCTTTCAAACAGTAGATCATTTACTGTTGTTTCTTTTTACCTAATTTATTTCATTGATCCACCACTCTATTCTTTAACTAGTAGTTGATGGTTACCATTTTATAATATATATTTAGATCTGGTAAAACTTAGCCTTATTGCTTTTTATTCTTTTTTCAGTGATTTTCTTGATATTCTTGAACTCCTGGTCTTCCAGATGAAGTTTGTCATTTTTTATTGGTCTATAAAATATTTTTTGATATTTTGATTGAGATAACATTAAAAAAGTAGATTATTTTAGGTAGAATTCTCATTTTTGCTATTTTTAACTTGACTAAACCATGAGCAATTGACATTTTCCAATTGTTTAGATCAAACTTTATTTGCATGAAAAAGGTTTTATAATTCTGTTGATGTAGTTTTGGAGTTTGTTTTGGCAGGTAGTATCCCAAATATTTTTTGTAGTCTACAGGTAATTTAAATGGAATTTCTTTTTCTATCTCTTTCTGTTGGTTTTTGTTGGCAATATACAGAAATGACAGTCTTAGTAAATAGATCCTGGATACAAATTATTGGTCTACCTGAAAGCCATGATCAGAAAAAGAACCTTGATAATCTTACAGCAAATTATCATGGAAAACTGCCCTAAAATCCTAGAATAAGAAGATTAAATTGACCCTGAAAGACTCCATTGATCACCCCCAGAAAGAAATTTCCAAAATAAAAACTTCAAAGAATATTGTAGTCAAATTTCAGAATTTTCAGGTAAAGGAGAAAATACTGCAAGTAGTCAACAAAAGATGTGATTTAAATATCAGGGAGCTACAGTCAGAATTTTGCAGGAATTATCAGCTTCAATATTAAAGGATTAGAGGGCTTAGAATATGATATTCCAGAGGGCAAAGGAGCTTGGATTATAGCCAAGAATCAGTTAAATTAAAAAATAAAGCATATTCTTTCAGGGGACAAAATGGATTTTCAATGAAATAGAGGACTTTCAATTTTACTTGTTAAAAAGTTTAGAACTGAACAAAATTTTTTTTCTTCAAATAGACTCAAGAGATGCATAAAAAGGAAAACTGAAAGGTGAAGATGATACTAGTAACTCATGAGAATTGTATTTCTCTTAGGACAGTTGAAAGGAGCATAGTTAGAGGGTGTTATATAAATCAATTATAATGTGATGATACTTTAACTCCTGAGGGTTGTATTTCTATTGGGATAGCTGAGGAGAGTGTAGTTGCTAAGAGGTGTGGATATAAAAAAGATATAATTTTATTGATGGTTATGGTTTTTGAGAATTGTATTTCTAATGGGACAGTTTAGGGATGAGTACTTGAGCAGAGGTTGAAATAATTATGATATGATGAAGCTTATATATCAATGAGTAGGTCAGGGGAAATATCAAAATAGTCTATAAATTGGGCTCAAATATAAAAGCTCATTGAAGAGTTTAAAAAAGAATTTAAAAACTAAAGAAGAAAGGAAGAAGAAAAATGGAAAAAAGGAAATGAAAGGAAAGGAAAATTGTGAAAAATGGACCAGAGAATTCAACACCTTCAAAAAGGAAACACAAAACGTAATTGAAGAAAATAAAATCCTAAAAACTAGAATTGAACATTTAGAAACCTACAAGTCTACAAGATTCAATCAAACAAAATAAAAAGGTTGAAAAAATTGAAGAAAATGTAAAGTATCCTTTAGGTAAAATGAATGACCTGGAAAACAGATCTAGAAAAGACAATCTATAAATCACTGGACTACTAAAAGCCTGGACCAATAGAAGAACCTGGAAAACACAATGCAGGAAATTGTATGGGGAAAACTGGAAAGAATCCATAGTACCCCTTCAGAAAGAGACCCCAGGATAAAAACTCCAAGGGTTGTAATAGCCAAATTCCAGAACCCTCAAATAAAAGCATGCAAAAAGAAAACAATTGAAATACAAATGGAACACAATCAGACTAACACAGGACCTATCAGCCTTAACACTGTAGAATTAGAAGAACTGGAATAACATATTTTGGGAGAGCTAAGGCCCTGGGATTACAACTCTGAATGTATTTCCCTTCAAAATTCAGCATATTCTGTCAGAGAAAAAGATGGATGTTCAATGAAATACAGGATTTCCAGAATTTCCTGAAACAAAGAGCAGAACTGAAAAGAGAATTCAATTGACAAATACACAACTTTAGAGTTACATTGAAAAGCTAAATGAAAAAGGGGACTGAAAAGACAAAACTGGTTTTAAACAAATATTGGCCCCTAAAGGGGAAGGTATAACAATTTTAAGTCATTAGAACTTTACTTCTGTAAGTATAATTGGGGGAGAATATAACTGAAGAGAGTGGGATATAGGTTTAGTTGGGTGTTGTCTCTCAATTGAAAAGATCACTATGTTTGAGATAAAAAGCCCTGAAAAAAAAAGCACGGAGGGCCAACTTTAACTTAAGCATATCATTATACTCTGAAAGGCTTTAATCACAAGGTGCTAATCACCTTGTCTAATGAGGGCATCATAAGCTCCTGAGGACCTGAGACAATGTCTCTATAACATACAAATCATTTGTAAAGTTTTCATTGAGTCCTCCAGAGCCTCGCAGGACTTAGAGAGCTTCAAGATACTTTCTGTTAATTAGATCAGGATGCTTCACTTAAGGAGGGGTTAAGTACTCTGGGTGAGGGTGAGGGGTAAAATGGGAGAGACAAATAGCCTTGGTTTGATTAACAAGGTGTTAAGTACCTTGAGTGGGAGGTGGGGAGGTAAAGTGGGAAAGAAAATCAGTGGGGGGGAGGGGCACAAATAGTTTAAGAAATGATATAGCTTTGGAGGATACTTTGACTTGTGAAAAAGATTGTGTGTACTTGAAAGATCCTTGAATAGGGGGTAAGGTAAAAATGATTATAATTGAGTCAATGCTGCTTATCAGACAATCAAGTAAACAATCTGTGATGATATTTTGATAACAATCGGAGCTTATGAAGCCATCAAGAATTGTGATTGATGATACCTGACTAATAATATTAGAGCACCAAGGAAAGAGGCACAAAGATTTATAATTTTAGAGAGAAAGAAGGGAGAATGTGAATGTTGTATAAATTCTATTCAATAGATTTAGCCCAGTGAGGGAATAGGATGCATTCCCACTTGGGTTTAAAAAATCTAACTTAATCTACAGGGAAGGTGGGTGGGGGGGACTGGGAAAAGGGAAAATAAGGAAAGAAGGAACTGATAAAAGGGAAGGAAAGGTATAAGTGAAAATAAACTGAAATTTAAATTTTTAAAAGATAAATAAAAAGGGAAAGGTAGTAAAATTTTGGTGAGGAAGAATGAGAAAAGGAAAGAAATTTAAATGGAGAAAAATAGCAGAAAGGGAAATAAAGAATTAGTCATCTTAACTGTAAATGTGAATAGGTTGAACTGTCTCATAAATTGGAAGCAGATAGCAGAATGAATTAAAAACCAGAATCCTGCAATATGTTGTTTACAAGAAACACATTTGAATCAAAAAGGTGCACACAGGGTAAAGGTAAAAGGTTGGAGCAAAATATATTATGCCTTAGCTGAAGTATAAAAAAAATCTGGGGGTAGTGATTCTAATCTCAAGGTAAAAGCAAAATTCAATCATATTAAAACAGACAAGGAAGGAAACTACATCTTCTTAAAAGGTACCATTGTAAATGAAGCTATATCATTACTAAACATGTGTACACCTAGAGGGATAGCTTCCAGATTCCTAGAGGAAAAGTTGAATGAATTACAAGGAGAAATAGACAACAAAACTTTTATGTACTTATGTACTTTTAAGTAATTAAACTTTATGTAATCAACCCTCTTTCAGAACTAGATAAATCTAACAATAAAATAAACAAGAAGGAAATTAAGAAGGTGAATGAAATCATAGAAATTTTTCTCAGAAGTACATGGCACCTTCCCCAAAAGTGACCATGTTCTAGGGCACAAAAATCTTAAAATCAAATGCTGAAAGGGAAAAATGATCAATACACTCTTCACAGATCATGATGCAATAAAAATTACAAGTAATAAAGGGTCAGGGAAAGATAAACCAAGAACTAATTGGAAATTAAATAAATTTATCTTAAATAATGGGTGGATCAAATAGAAAATAATAGAATATTTTATTTATGGAATTCATGGAATACAACCAAGGCAGTTTTGAGGGGAAACTTTATATCTCTAACTGCCTATATGAATAAAATAAAGAAAGAGGAGATGAATGAATTGGGTATGTAACTAAAAAAGCTAGAAAAAGAAGAAATTAAACATCCCCAATTAAATATCAAACTAGAAATTCTGAAAATCAAGGGAGAGATTAATAAAACAAATCACAAAACCATTGATCTCATAAATAAAATCAAGAGTTGGTTTTATGAAAAAGTCAATAAAATAGACAAAAATCTGATTAATCTGATTTAAAAAGAGAAAGAAGATAATCAAATAACCAGTATCAAAAATGAAAAGGTGTGAACTAACCAATAATAAGGAAGAAATTAAAGAGATAACTCAGAGTTATTTTGTCAAACTGTATGCCAATAAACTGGACAACTTGAGTGAAATGGATGAATATTTACAAAAATAGAACCTGCCCAGATTAACAGAAGAAATAAATTACTTAATACCCCATTTCAGATAAAGAAATTGAAGAAACTATCAATAAACTCCCTAAGAAAAAGTCTCCAGGTTCAGATGGATTTACAAGCGAATTCTACCAAACATTTAAGGAACAATTAATTCCTATTCTACATAAAGTATTTAAAAAAAAATAGGAGCGAAAGGAATTCTACCAAACTCCTTTTATGATACCAACATGGTGCTGATACCTAAACCAGGAAGAACCAAAACAAAGAAAATTATACACTAATCTCCCTAATGAATATTGATGCAAAAATCTTAAATAAAATTCTATCAATGGGACTATAGTAAGTTATTACTAGGTTAATAAACCATGATCGAGTTGGATTTATACCAGGGAGGTAGGGATGTTTCAACATTAGGAAAGCACTCAACATAATTAAACATATCAACAGTATAACCAACAGAAACCATATCAGTAGATGCTGGAAAAGCCTGTGATAAAATACAACATCCATTCCTACTAAAAACACTAGAAAATATAAGAATAAATAAAATTAATTAATTAAAATAATAAATCGTATCAGTCTAAAACCATCAACAAATATTATATTTAATGGGAATAAACTCAGAGCACTTCCAATAAATTCAGGGGTGAAACAAGGATGCACTATCACCATTATTATTATTCAATGTAGTTTTAGAAATGCTAGCAGTAGGGGCAGCTAGGTGGCACAGTGGATAGAGCACTGGCCCTGTAGTCAGGAGTACCTGAGTTCAAATCTGGCCTCAGACACTTAATAATTGCCTAGTTGTGTGGGCTTGGGCAAGCCACTTAACCCCATTGCCTTGCAAAAACCTAAAAAAATGCTAGCAGTAGCAATAAGAGAAGAAAAAGAAACTGAAGGATCAGAATAGGCAATAAGAAAGCAAAACTTTTACTCTTTACAGATGATATGGTATTGAGTGGGATAGTCCCCCTCTTAAGAGTTCATATTCCTAGTGAAGTCCTCTCATTATTAAAAATCATTAAAACAAAGCTTATTGGACTATTCTTAGAAGAAAGATAGAGAGATAAATCTTGCATTTCAAGCCAGGCACCCTCCCAATTCTGTTGGGGGGGGGGGGGAAGCATAGTGGACTATTTCCAGAGAGACCTTGCATTTTTAGTCATCTATTTGATGATGAAACTATCTTAACTGTTCCCATGAGCAAACCCTTGCATTCCAACAAAGCTCAGAAGACTCCTCTTCTTTGATGATAAGTAGACTGTTACTTCAATAAGATAGTTATAATCCTGAAGGTTATTCTCACCATCTGGATGGTGAAATAATATTTTATGAAAACCTTTCATTCATTTCTTTGTTGCTGGGGTAGAGTTTCACAAGTAGAATGTAACTCTGAAGACTAACTATCGAGTAGACAGAGAGGGATGATAGGAAGGAGGAGGGGATCTCAGTTAGGCCATATAATCTTGCTTGACTGTCAATTCGACACAGCTCCTTGATCTTCACTACCTTTGTGAGACTTGGAGTGTGCCCTTTTCTTGAGAAAAGCCAAAATAAACTTTATTTTTTTGCTATATTTTTAAGTTGATTTTTATCCCACACAGTGGTATACCTAGAGAACCTGAGAAAATCACCTAAAAAACATGTTGAAAAAGATAAAAATTCAGCAAAGTAGCAGGATATTTTAAAAAAACCACATAAATCATCAGCATATCTATATATAAACAACACAGCCCAAGAGATAGAAAGAGAAATTCTATTTAAAATAACTGTAGATTAGAGGTGGCTAGGTGGTTGGATATGTGGTGCAGTGGATAGAGTAATGGCCCTGGAGTCAGAAGTACCTGAGTTCAAATTCGGCCTCAGACACTTAATAATTACCTATCTGTGTGGCCTTGAGCAAGCCGCTTAACCCCATTGCCTTGCAAAAACCTAACAAAATAAAATAAAATAAAATAAAATACCTGTAGATAACATTAAATACCTGGGAATCTACCTCTCAAGACAAACCCAGAAATTGTTTGAACACAATTATAAAGTTCTCCTCATCCAAATAAAGTCAGTTCTAAATAATTGGAAAAATGTCAAGTGCTCATGGTTATATCAAGCTAATATAATAAAAATGACAATTCTACCCAAATTAAATTACTTATTCAGTGCCATATCAATCAAATTACCAAATAAATACTTTACTGAGATAGAAAAAACAGTAACAAAATTCATCCAGAGTAACAAAACGGCAAGAATGACAAGGAACTGATGAAAAAATGTAAAGGAGGGTGGCCTAGCTTTACCAGATCTAAAATATACTATAAAGCATCAGTTATTAAAATTTCCTGGTACTGGTTAAAAAATAGAAAGATGGATGAGTGGATTAGAATAGGATCAAAAGAAAACATAGTATACAACTACAATTTATTATTTGATAAACCCAAAGACATCAGCCTCTGGGATAAGAACTCACTATTTGCCAAAAATCTGGGAAAAATAGAAAAAAAGTATAGCAAAACTAGGCATAGATCCATATCTTACACCCTATACCAATAGGATTTAGACATAAAGAGCGATACCATAGACAAATTAATAGACTAAAAAAATTCTGTCTCTCTGATCTATGGAAAAGAGATAAATTTATGACCAAACAAGAATTAGAGCACATTATAAACTGCAAAATGAATGAATTTGACTGTATTAAATTAAAAAGTTTTTACACTAATAAAATCAATACTGCCAAAATGGGAAGAAAAGTGGAAAGCTGGGAAACAATCTTCACAACCAGAATTGTATCAAATTTATAAGGTCACAAGTCATTCTCCAATTGATAAATGGTCAAAGGATATGAACAGACAGTTTTCAAATGAAGAAATTAAAGCAATATAAAAGCATATAAAAATGCTCCAAATCACTATTGATTAGAAAAATGCAAATTAAAACAACAATGAGGTATCATCTCACCCCTATTAGATTCTAGGACTATATTCAGAAGAAATTGTAAAAAATGGGAAAAGTTCTACATATTCCAAAATATTCATAGCAACCCTTTTTCTAGGGGCAAAGAATTGGAAATTGAGGGGATGCCCATCATTTGGGGAATAGCTAAATAAATTAAGACACATGAATACTATGGAATAATATTGTTCTATAAGAAACAATAAATGGTCGGACTCTAGAGAAGCATGGAATGACTTATGGGATCTGATGTTGAGTGAAGGGAGTAGAGCCAACAGAACAATTTACACATCAACATTATGAGATGAACAACCTTGATGGAAGCAGCCCTTCTTGGCAGCCCAGAGAGCTAGGACAACTGTTTTTGACAGATTATGGACTAATTATCCCCAATAAGAGGATGAAAAACAAAACAAAACAAAACAACACACTGAAAGAAAAAAAATTACCCCTACCAAATCTGATGAAGACTTTATAAAAATTATCTCTTTCCCATAATCCCAATTCCTCATGCCAAAAAGTACTAATTTATAAATATGTTTAACAAAATATGCATGTAAAATGCTAACCAGACTTTCTAACTGAGGGTAGGGCTGGGAAGGGAGGGTGGAGGGAAACTTTGTAACTTGGAAATATAAATGTACAAATGGATTAAAATAAATAGAAAAATTTTTTATCCAAGACAATGACAATAATTACACATCATACCAAAACCTGTTGGATGCATCAAAATCCATTATTTGGGAAATTTTAAATCTCTAAGGCTTAAGGGTATAAAATAGAGAAAGATTAGATCAATGAATTAAATCATAGAACTAAAAAATGTAGAAAAAGAACAAATGAAAATTCTCAATTAAATATCAAATTATAAATTCTGATAATCAAAAGAGAAACTAACAACAGCAAGAAAACTATTGAAGTAATGAAAAAAATAGCTGGCTTGATGAAAAAAGCCAATAAAATAGATAAATCTTAGTTTAATATGAATTAAAAAAGAAAGAAAAGTATCAGAAATAAAAAGAATGAACTCATCACCTCTGAGGAAGAAATTAAAGTAGTAATTTGAAGAACTTTACCCAATATTATGCCTACACATTTGACAATTCAAGTTAAATGGATGAATATTTACAAAAATATAAACTACCCAGATTAAGAGAATAGGAAATAAGATACTTATATGACCCTGTTGAAGAAAAAAGAAATTAAAGAAGCCATCAATAAACTCCCTAAGAAAAAGTTTCCAGGGTCAAATGAATTTAGAAGTAAATTTTGCAAAACATTTAAAGAACAATTAATTCTAATTTTATAAAATAATTTCAAAAATTAGGTGAAGAAGTTCTGCCAATTTCTTTTATGACCAACACAGTTTTAAAATCTAAAATCTAAATCAAGAAGAGCCAAAACAGACAAATAAAATTATAGTCTAACATCCTTAATGTATCTTAAGGCAAAATTTTAAAAAAATTAGCAAAGAGATTATAGCAAGTTATTACTGGGAAAACACAACATTATCAAGTAGAATTTATACAGATAGAGATAGCTCAATATTAGGAATGCAATCAGCATAATTGACCATATCAATAACAAATCTAACAGAAATCAGATTGTTATTTCCTTAGATACTGTTAAAGGCTTTAGCAAACTATGGCACCCATTCCTATAAAAAAACTAGAGCGCATAGGAAAAAATGTGGTTTTCATTAAAATGATAAACAATAACTATCTAAAGCCATCAAGCTTTAAATGTAATTGTCATAAAGTAGCCACATTTTCAAAAATGGAATATTGACATAATTATCTGTTTTTGATAAAGGACTCATTTCAAAAATATATAAAGAACTGAATCAAATTTATGGGTGAATACATTCTCCAACTGAAAAATGATCAAAGGATATGAATATACAGTTTTCAGATAAAGAAATTAAAACTATCTTTTGCAATAAAAATTGCTCCAAATCTTTATAGATTGGAAAATGCAAATTAAAACAATTCTGAGTACCACTTCACATATATCAAATTGACTAAAGCAACAAAAAAAGGTAAATAATTTATGTTGGAGAGGATATGGAAAAAAATGGAACACTAATGCACTAATGATGGAGTTATAAACTGATCAATCATTCTGGAGAACAATTTGAAACCATGCCTATAGGGCAATAAAACTGTGTATACCCTTTGATCCAGCAAAACCACTACTAAGTCTATGTCCCAAAGAGATCATAAAAAGGGAAAAAGACCCACATGTACAAAAATATTTATAGCATTTCTTTTTTGTTGTGGCAAAGAATTGAAAATTGAGGGAATGCCCTTCATTTGGGGAATGGTTATGGTATAGGGGCAACTAGATCGTGTACTGGATAGAGCACTGATCCTGGAGTTAGGAGGACCTGAGTTCAAATGTGGCCTCAGACACTCAATAAATAATTACCTTGCTGTGTGACCTTGGGCAAGTCACTTAACTCCATTGCCTTAAATAAATAAAATTTGAAGAAAAAGAAGTCATAGTATATGAATGTTATTGAGGTGCAATTCTGTAAGAAATCTTGAATGATTAGACTTTAGAAAAGCATGGAATAACTTGTATGAACTGATGCTGAGTGAAGTGAGCAGAACCAGGAGGACATTATACACATTAATGGTAAAATTGTGAGATGAATCAATTATGATGGCTGCAGATCCTTCCAGCAGTACAGTGATCAAAGATGATTCTGAGAGATCTGATGTAAAAAAAATGTGAACATTCAGAAAAAAAACCCAGCAAAATTATGGGGTCTGAAAGCACACAAAATTTATTTTATGTTTTTTCTTCTTTTTTATGATTTTCCCCCTTAGCCCTAATTCCTCTTTCACTGCATGACTAATATGTAAATATGTTAAACATGATTATATATGTACAACTTGTAATAGAATATTTGCTGCCATTGGGAGGGGGGAGTTTTTAGAAAAATATGGAACTCATAATTTTGCAAAGAGATGAATGTTGAAAACTCACTTTGAATATAATGGAAAAAAATTCTTTAAATTAGTTTCAAAGACCCTGCATTTTAAAAAGGATCATCATATAAGATAAAAATACAGTGATGATCAAAAAGTCTTTAAATCTGATATACAAGATATAATTTAAAATACAATGATTTTGAAATAATTTTCAAATTTTAGTTTCTAAATATTTTACTGAGGAAAAAATATAAGGACTAGAACTCTCTTTTCAATGATAAAGAAAATTACCAAGTTAAAATGTTCTTTATGAACATTCACGTTGTCCTAATCTCTTAAATTGACAGTCCTAAAAGATTACTTTGGGTTCTGAGCTATTTAGTGACTTCTGGAAGGTCATAAACCATTTATAACTAGAAGTGGGACTTGGACCCAGGTCCCCACAGTTGTAATGCCAATTCTCTACCTCTCAAATACTATCAAAAAGATGAAAAAGAAAGTTAGTTTAAGTCTGAAACCTAGGTGTCAACAAGTTTCTGTACACCTTCAAGGCCCTCTTTCATATATCCAATTTCTATGAGAAAATCATTATGGACATTAAAGAAGTAAGGTGTTTACTTAACCTACAATCCATCATTAAGGTCCTCTTTTCACTTATGTTAGTATTTTATAATATTCCTTTGAGATCTGGGCAAGATTGTAAATGGAACATTTCACACGCTGAAAAAAGATTTCCTTTATTGTACAAAGGCATACGTAAGAGATTTCTAAAAACCTTAGTTGTCAGTTTTTAAAGTCTCAGAATAATAACATTATATTTTTTAAAAGTAACATCAATTAAGCTATGCTTTAAATAATAAAAACAACAAACTCTTTTTAGAGAGACTGTGAATTCTTAGGATAGGTTTGAAGGTTAATAAAGAAAAATAATCAATTAAAATGGAAATGGTTTCCACATGCACTTTAATTAATGAACTACCAAGTCACTGGAATGATTGCTTCCTTTGCTCATTTATATAGTGTTTCCTTTATTGAAATAAGGTCTCAAACGACCAAGTTCCTATTTACAGAAAGAGAGAAAAACCATCACACTTTTTATTCCAAACATTTAAATAACCCTTGTGAGGGGTCAGTTGCTAGCTGACTACTCAGATATCAGTCTGTCCATGCTCCAGTTATGATGTATATAGTACTAGTTTCAAAGGTTTTTGAAGAATTCATTATGGTATTTATATATGGTAGAGCCCATCTCCCAAGTGCCTTATACTTGTTTTTGATGAAATGAACAATTTTTTTAAAAAAAGATCATTTTTCAAGTTTAGTAACTTTTACCCATTAAATGCATGAATATTTCAACACACTGGCTATGTGTTAGTCTTAGTAGAGGTGCCAGTAAGAGCTACCAAATTACTTCTGAAGATTAGGCAGCTCTCCTAAAGTAACAACTTTAGTGAGCAGGCTCCAAGCCCTGCTAACATTTCATTATGGTCCATTAAATACTATTTCACTTCAATACATTCAACCAAGTTGTCTACAACCTTTTTCTAGGAAAGATTTTAATGTTTACAGGAGATAATAAACTGGGTGGTATAAAAGGGTACTAAGTTTATAATCAGGAGATATGAATTCAGGACTATAAATTCCTTAAGGGTAGAGACTATGTCCAAACTATTTCTACAGCCATAGAGCCTAAAACAGCATTATGTTTCCAGTAGGACCTCAGTTAATTTCAATAAGTATCCGAGATGTGCCAGAGATGGTATAATGTAGGTACCAGGAAGTACAGAGGTAAAAACAAAGCAATTTTTGTCTTCCAGGCAAAATTACATGTTCATGGAGAATATAGTGGTGGCAGAGAACAAATATGCAATTAAATATGAAACATCTACAAGCAATATGTAGAAAAATGAGAGAGAGCTGACAAATTGGGGTAGGGTTTAGGGATAGCTCTAAACGATGGTAAGAGTCTCCATCTTCTCAAATATTTGGTCTTGCCAAGTTTCAGAATATCTTTCCTCTCTCATCAAGTTTCATTTTTCCTTCTGTGTGTCTGTTGGGTGTTGGCCCTTAGCACATGGTTCCTTGTAGTTATTTATATATATATGGCTCTAGTCCTTCTAAAGTCTGAGTCTCCATGTGAAATTTTCCAAATTCATTTGTATATATGTGAATACATGTACATGTGCAAATGTGTGTGAAAGAGACACAGATTAAGGCAGAGAGAAAAAAGAGAAATTTTTATCTTAAAAAACAAACCAAAAGGTCAGTTCAAGTTTGGCAATTTGATCATTGATATCATTTCAACTCAAAGAGAGAGAGGTGGGTTAGGGGTTGCAGGTCAATATAGAAAAATTATAGGACATGAAGCCTTGGATTCAAATTCTTTCATCCATACTTAATGTCTTTGTGATAAACTGTCAAGTCATTTAATTTCTCTGGAATTCCATTTCCTCATCGAAAAAATTGAAGGAAATAGGTGAGAAAATAAATTGAAAAAGTTGATTTAGGACTCTAGATGACCTTTGAGGTCCTCCTAACTATAATTTTGTGCCCTTTTGATCATATGTGGATCTATACCTTCTTCAAAGAACTCACATATTGACCATGGAAAAAAGAAAAAGAACAAGCTCTTCTGGTAACTTAAATAGACATGACTGCTGGAGTTAAAAATGTTTATTTTTGTAGAAATCCTGAGTTTTCCTTGGGCAAATCGCTGCACAGTAACCTCAAACCTGAGATGTATATCGTAACTGGGAAACTATTATTATTGTTATTTTGTCAATGTCCAAATGGAAGAAGGTCCTTAAAAAGACCCCCAAGATTATTTTTTTTTGCTATTAATTTTGTGCTGAATGGATTAAGCCTCCATACTGCAGAATCTACTATGTGGTATTCATAATAATTCAGCAAAATTTGGCTTAAGTTTCCACATAGTGCAAAAAATATTTGTTATTCTGACTACAGGATATAGTTTAATATGAAATCAATTCAGCTGCTTCATCAGTTTTGTTAATTAGGTCCAGAATTAAGTATTAGAGGGATGAGTTATATTTAGGAAAATATGTACTACTTTAAAGTATTTTCTTGAAAATTTAGATCTGCTTTTTTTAAATCAACCACATTTTTCCAGAAGATATATGGTATAGTGAAAAGAGCAACAGTTTTGGAAACAGGAAGATTTGAGTTCACATCATTCCCCTGATATTTAGGTGATTTAGGGGAATCCAATCTCAGACACTTGATTCTTGCTAGCTGTGTATGACCGTGTGCAAGTCATTTAACACTGATTTCCACCTTCAGTTGTCCTGATTCATATCTGGCCACTGGACCCAGATGATTCTGGAGGAGAAAGTAAGTCTGGTGACTTATCACAGCACCCCCTCACTCAAATCCAAGTCATGTACTTTCATGGTTTTACCTGCTGATGTCATGGTCTTTTTCTTCAAGAATGAAGGACAAAAATCATCATTATCATCATCATCATCATCATCATCACAATGGTTGGTACGTAAGAAATGATGAATAAAAGTTTTTTTGACTAGTATGCCGTCAAACAAATCATTTGACTTCTATTGTGATACTAATTTGCAAAATGGGGTTTACTTCATCACAGGTTTTGGTAAGAATCAAATGAAATTTGCATTTAAAATATAAAGTCTGATATTTACAACAACTAACAGCAACAATAAGTTAACCAGGGTTGTGAACCATCCAGTGAGGAATTTAGTATGAGTAGTTTAATATAATGTTATGAATGGGCAGAGAGCAGGGCTTTTCAAGTCAAAGAGATATAGCATATTTTTCAATGTTAGAAATAAACTTAGAGTGAACAAAATTTCTTCAAACTGATTTTAATTCTTTCCAAGGAGAAATTAGCTATTTTATTACTTTTTTATGTGCCAATTAAACAACTCCATCTTAGTTTTAATATTGGATCTTACATTTATCATGTTGTATGGAACTCAAAATCCTAGAGTTTTTTAAAAAATGGATTACTTTTATATTACAAAACATATTGCATTAGTGTATCACACGTTGATAGTTATTCATGCAGATAAAAAGCAGAGAACTTGGCTATATATTTCCACTTATGGTAAATATAATAGTTATCTAATATTGCAATCACTCACTGGATAGTAGAAAGGATCCAAAAGGCTGTGAGTATACTGCAACATAATGAAGAACTGCATGAGGGATGTGGCAAAAAACCAAATATCATTAATTACATGAATGATTGAAGAAAGAGGTGGCTGAGATTGCAGAAATTTTTATTGGTTGCAATGTCATGAGATCTTCAGGAAGGATCCCAGCAAATCGGGGCATCTTCTGTGGAGAAATTTTGGGACAATATCAACAATGGTATCTCTGAGTTAGACCGTGCAGATGAGTGTCAAAATATCCCACCAGAAAAAGTACAGACATTGACAAAATAACAGATTTTCTGAATTACCAGAGTAAATATATAAGCAGTTTTCAAATTTCAAAGGTAAGAATAGTTATGATAAATAAACAAAGCTATCTAAAGAAGAAAATTAATTAAAAATACTCAGGATTGCTGGAACTTTCAAATTTATTAACAAATCACTTTGATAAAAGTTACATAAGAAAAAGAAAGTTTGAGTTGCATTCTTCTCCTTCCATTGAACACTTTCTTCTTTCTGATTAAGACATTCATGTAATACAATAAAATTTTATCTACTATGCAAAGTGCTAGAGGAGCTGGCAAGATATAAATAAGACAAAGTCCTTACTCTCAAGGATTTTATAGTCTAGCTGGGGGAATGAGGGTGACACTAACACAGCTAAAGACATACTATTACAAAATAATATAATTAAAGCTTTGACAAAATGGAATGTGAGAATCAAGGTTACAATGACTATTTCCTCTTGGAAATCACATGGTATAACAGAAGGGGAAACACCACAATACTTGCCCCCTGAAAATAGATTGCTTATTTTATCTCAAAGTAGGTCATTTTCCCCATTTTAAAACTTGTCTCCTTAAATAATCCAAATTCTTAAAGGCTTGACCATGTAATGTGGTATGGTCTCTAGTACAAAGTCCTTAATGATGAAAATTGTTGAATGAGCTATGGAAAAACAGAAACATTAAATGATGCAAGGTTTGTAGAACTGTGAGCTTGTGTCACCATTCCAAAAAAAAGAATTTGGAATTATACCTAGAAAGTCATTAAACTGTGCATACCGCTTTCTTCTAGGCCTATTCCCCAAGGATATAAGATGACTCCTGTACAAAAATATTTAGAACAGACATTTTTTTAATTGAAATTAAAGGAGGTATTCATAATTTTGGGAATTGATGGACAAATGAAAGTCTATGAATTCAAAAAATATTATTGGACCATGAGAAATGATGAAAGAGATGGTTTCAGGGAAACCTGATAATACTTGTATGATCTAATGCAGAGTGAAGTGATCAGAAGCAATAGAGCATATAAAATTATAACACTGTAAAGAAAAATAGCTTTCAAAGAATTAAGAACAATGATCAGTCATAATACTAAAGGACTAAAAATGAAGCATGCAACTTAACTCCTCCTGGAGAGGAAATGGACTCAAGAAGCAGAATTTTGGGACAAGTGGGAGATGCAGAAGGACTTTTATTTTGCCTTCCTTGGCTTGCTTGTTTAATTTTTCTTTTCTTTTCCATTTCTGACCACCCCCAAATGAGTGAGGTGAATAGGAAAGCTAGGGACAGGGAAGTTTAAAAAAAATAACATGGACCAATGAAACAATTTAAAAAAAATACACAGAAGGGAACAGAAAGGAAACCAGAAAGAATCCCATTCAAATGGGAATTATACGTTCAAAAAGTAAACTGAATATAGTAGAAATTTACAGTTTTATGGCTTCTATTTATTTTCACTTTAGGTTAGAGATTTCTAGGCTAACATTTAAAAAGATGATTTTTTCTTCCTATGTATTCACTAAGCCTATAACTCAAGTGGCTGCCACCAGGTGAAAAATGATGCCTTATATGTAAATCAATCACCTAGGTTTGCCATAAATATGAATGACTTTAGTCATTCAATGTACAGTGTACTCAATTCTATTCTTTCAACCAAAATATAACACTTTATGAAGATATCATAGACTCAAAATCTCTGATTTTGAAGAAATAACTTCTAGATAAGAAAACTCCCTCTACAAGTCAGTGCCTTTTCAGCAACTCATGATCTTAGAGACAAAAGTGTTTGAGTCTTAGATCAATGGAGGATTTAATAACTTGCACGGAGTCACATAGCCTGTATTTGTTAGAGGCAAGACTTTCTCATGTCTTTCTGGCTCCAAGACCAGCTCTTTCTTTTCACTACACCATACTAAATCTATTAGGATAGCACTAAATATTAACTCATCTTGAATAATTGACAAAGTGATTAAAATTTCAAACATCATTTTAAAGAAATGCATCCACTTGAGTATAGCAATGAGTTTATTACTGAATAATTTCCAACTTGCCATAACTACTTTTACTTATTAAATCATTAGAAGAATTACCCTTTAAATGATTTCATTTATATTTTGAATTTGGGCACAGTTTGGAGTCACTATCACTTTAACTTTAGATCAAATTTATCCTCGAAGAAGTATTAATTTTCTGTTTCCAACTTATGAAAAGAAAGGTGTTAATATTTTTATTTAATCAATTACCTCAATTATATTCCAGAGATTTTTCTTTTGTCTTCTTTATATAGAATAGTGTTCAATAGGCACACTGTAATTTGTCAGAGGAAAAAATATATCTCCATGCATATTTTTGGTAGATTGAGCACAGACCTACTTGATACCTCAACAATTGTTTTCTTGAGCTAATGTGCTGAATTCTTTAAAGTCTATGACTAAAGAGTCTCTAAGAATAGTCCACTTTTCTTTCTTTTTTTTAAATAACATTCTGATTATTATTATACAGTCAATTCGTGGTAGAGACTGGAATGGAACTCAGAATGGCTGACGCCCTTTCCTGGACTCAAAGCATTAGCCTTTTCTCTCTTTCATGTGCCCTGTATTGAAAACTGTATATATGTGGGAAGCCAGGGATAATCCAAAAAGAAACTTCTGCACAGTGATTATTTACTTTGGGCAGAGCACTACCACCACAGCTGGAGTCATTCTATTTTCTAATTTCCATTCTGGCCTTTGCTGGTAGAAAGCACAGATACAGTAAACCAACATGTAGAAAGTGGTAGAAGATGGGGAACTAACTTCTAGTCCCTATCAAAAGCAAGGAAAACTTCCTTTATTCACTTAATTCTCACAACCCACTCCCTCCCTTTTCAGGGAGGGTCCCTACAAAAGGAATTTTATTTAACTTGGCAGAAAGAATGTCTTTGAGTCTCACTCTTTACACTCTCCTAAGTCTTCCCTTCCTAAAGTATGAACACATCATTCATTTGAACCTCAAAACAGCATTGCTCAAAAGCAAGTAAAAACAGTACTGTTGTTATTCAGTTGTCTCCATGACCCTAAATGGGATTTTCTTGGCAGAGATCTTGAAGTGATGTGCAGTTTCCATCTTCAGCACTTGTACTGATGGGGAAACTGAGGCAAACAGGGTTACGTGACTTGCCCAGGGACACATAGCTGTATATGTCTGAGGCCACATCTGAATTCAGGTAGATGAGTCTTCTAGACTCCATGGCTGGCACACTACTGCACAGCCTAGTTGTTCCAGTGACTGACAATCAAATAGAAACACTCAAATATCAATAATTAATACAAAGCCTCCAAGTCCAGACACAGTCACCAAATATTATTTGTCATTGTCTCACAAACAGATGTCTTTTAACTTGTCAATCCAGGAAGTGGGGGGCTCCAGACAGCATAAACTTGCATTATATGACAGCCCTGGTTAAATCTATTTCCAATGCAACGTATGTTTGTGTGGGTGAATAAGTGCTTTTTCTTGTATATATTTTTCCCAAGGGATGACAGATTTAAGACTGATGACTCTGGAGACTACATAGTTCAACCCTCTAATTTTTAGATAAAGAAAAAAGACTTAAAGAAGTTAAATGATTTTTTACAGTATAGGATGTGAAACAAATGACAAAGACTGAATTTAAATGAGGTTCTCCGATTTCAGTCAGTTCATAAACATTTATTAAGAGACTATTATGGGTCTAGAAGTGTGTTGAGAGCTAAGGATATGAAAAAGTTCTCTCTGGAAACTCACAGTCTAATGGAAGATACCATAACATGATAATACCTAATATTTATTTAGTACTTACTATGTGCTTGGTCCTATGGTAAATACTTTATAATTAATATTTCCATTAGATCCTTACTATGTTACCTCTATTATCTTCATTTTACAGATGTGTAAACTGAGGTAGGGGTTATATAACTTGTCCTGCTTCACCTGGTAGTACATGTTTGAAACTGGATTTGAATTCAGGACTCTCCAGACTCTAGACTCAGCATTCTACACATTGCATTACCTAGTAGCCTTAAAAAGCATCTTTGAACAAGTGATACAAAGGATACATTATACTTAATCAAGAGAGGAAAGATTTTGGAATTAAGAGGATTCCAAATTCATTACCCTTTCCATTTTAGCATGTTTCCTTTCCAAAGAGTTTTAGAACTTTTTAGTAGTTTTAGCTGACTATAATAAACTGTGTTTATGTTAATTTTTTTTGTTTTTGGTCTTTAATGCTGCCGTTAAAGTTTTCAACATTTTGTTTAATGATGCAGTGGATTGGCCTGGAGGTTTAGGAAACCTGAGGAGTTGTAAGAAATTATCAGTTCAATGCACTCCACTAACTGGTCCTCAAGTAAAGTAAAAGAGTTTAGAAAACACAACACAATTCTCAAGGGATGTTTAATTTTACGTCATCCAGGAAAGCCACTCAACTGATAAATATTCAGGAACCTCAACTCTGAGTATTGGCTTCCCCTCACGTTTTGTATATATGAACTCAGACCTCTCCCCAGCTATCTATATGCTTGAGTCTAGTAATTTTCATTTTTATATTCTGGTGCCAGCAGGGATCTCAAAATGTTGCCACTCCACCAAGCTCATTATTTGAAAAAAACATGGCTATATGCTAGGGCAGTCAAAATATGGAGTTTAACTCTCTCTGCTCTATTCCCTTTTGTCCTCCTGGGTCCTTCAGATATTGACCTTGAGCCTTTCAATTAAAGTTTGTGGATGCTGAAAGGTATATCATATGGTTTGAGGGAGCACATTTCTTTTGCCACTCTGACTTGTCATTTTGGCTTATACATTCCCTCCTGAGGGCTTGGAAGCTCAACCACTCTGAAAAAGGTGAGAGTGGTTAAGAATGAAAGAGAGCCACAATTGTGGCCTTGGTCCTTAATTAGGTGTTACTAAGATGGGAAATCCTTCATAGCTGAGACTTCCTATAAATATCTTCTTCCTCTCTCTTTTCTTATTGCCCTTGCCTCTCACATTTTTTTCTCTCCTCATGTGAACCACACACATGCAGACACATACATATATATGTATTTTTAAAATCTCATTTTTCTCTTTCCAAAATAAATGATGTCTGCAGGAAAATATGCATTCCTCTCTTCCCTGACTCCATTCCTCCCATCCCTCAAATTAGGCATGAAACAGCCAGCATTCTGTTGATATATTTCAATGATTTCAATAAACACATCCCAGTTGCTTTAAACTGTGAATTGGGTAGAAACTAATACAAATCATCTTTAAAGCAAGTAGGGGAGACTCCCAGATTTCAAAACAGTGAAAGATTTATAGTCAGTGTATCTGAATCCTAAATTGGTGATGAGCAGCACCAACAAGCTACAGAGTGACAGTGAGTCTACTCTGAGCAAACCCTTGTTTGACTATTGACTAATAAGAATGGTGATAAAAGGGATTAATTTTAGGTAGAAAAATTACTTGGACTTTGTATTGCATCACTGGAGTTGTGTTACATTCCAGAGAGAACTGTTACTTCTTCCAGAAAAGATCTTACCCCTTTTGGCCAAGATTATAGAAAATGACAGAAAGTTTTAACCAAGAGAACAAAAGGAAAAAATAAGGAAGTTAAGTGATTAAAAGACAAATGTTCAATTAAGGTAAGGAGAGGCATATCCTGAACTTTTTATAGATAGTAGGATGGAACTGACAAAATAATTAAATTTTCCAATAGCATGACTTGCAGAAGGAGTCAAAGTCAATGTGCTTCAAATCTATGGTGAATAGGGAGTTTGCATATCACTAAAAAAGGTAGGAAGATTAAATGGAGAAAAGCTGGATTTGGAATCAACAGGAATGGGTTGGAATTTAGAAAAGGCCACTTAGTTCCAATGTCATTTTGTGTAATTTCCTTAGACTTTCTACATCTCAGTTTCCTCATCTATAAAAAGAGAGGGCTTG
Organism: Macrotis lagotis; assembly: GCF_037893015.1. Lineage (NCBI taxonomy): Eukaryota > Metazoa > Chordata > Mammalia > Peramelemorphia > Peramelidae > Macrotis > Macrotis lagotis. The sequence goes on along the minus strand of NC_133665.1, from coordinate 18,681,725 downwards.
ATAAGGTAATTTCTAAAGTTTTTTTTTTGTTTTGAACTCTAACTCTATGATCTTTGGAAGAGATGTTTGTTTTTTAAGCTTTCTGTTTAGTTTCCTGTGTTCTTTCATAAACCTTCTTTTCCTTTAATTTTTTTTTTACTCAATGCTTATAAGTAAAGCTACTGTCATTACAGTGCATGATGTAGTATTTATTTCATACTCATTGGGTGGGGTCTAACAGCTATAGAAGCCAAAAATCTAGCAAAATATGTCAGGGCCATTTTCATAATTATAGAACAAAAAACAAAATTTACACTAACATGCATATCCTTTAATGAATTTGTAAATCTTCAAAAAATTATAAAGCTTTATTAATGAAAAATAACTAAGCATTGTAAAGGAAGCACCGTCTTACTTTGAATTGTTTGTGTGGAAGTATTTTTCAAACTGTTAAAGTAGCCAAAGGTACTCTAAAATAAGTTTCAAACATTGGTTTTCAGTATAAACAGGAGACCAGGTTCAGTTTCAAAATTTCTGTCACTTTTAATGCCATTTAAAAAAAAATAGACAGTGAACTGTTCCAGACATCTTCATAATTTTTTCCAGTACTTAAAAATTGTTTACTAGCATCTTTTAAAATGCACTGTTTAATTTACTCCATTATCGTATTAAATGTTTAGTTATTATGAATAGGTAAATGTTTTAATACTGATATCATCTTTTACAAGAACTTAATGATACTAGAAAAAGTTTCTACCATGAAATTATATGGGAAGTTATCCCAACTGACTTTTTTTTTTTACAAATGAATACCAGCTTTGGAGAAAATAGGATTTTAAAATATGGCTCATGGGTTCTTAAAGAAAGTAAAAAATAAATAATGATCCATTTGATTCATGTCTTGTGATTCATCTGATTACTGATATCAGAGTTACAACTAGGAGCAATTAGGTCTCCCTTAACAATGAGAACTGTTCAAAATGAGTAGGAGAACTTTTGGTCCCAAGAGGGTAGAATGAGGAAGGAATCCTCTGAAGCCCTTCCAAGTTTCTCTACAAACTAGAAAACTCTCTCAGAATTGATCTAGGAGCAGAGAAGCAGTTTACCTTACCAGATTTAAAAGAAAAGTCTGTCTCACTGGGGTGGGAAGAGAGTGAGGTCCAAAATCAGTAGCATCGACATTATCATCATCATCAACAACAGCAGCAGCAGCAGACATTCAGCAAGATTTTCAGAATGAGGAAATCTACCAGTGGGGCCCCACCCTCCTGAAAACCAGCAGCCCCCTAATAAAATGAGCAGACTTTGCAGCACAGCAAGATCCCACTAAAGCAGCCCCACCCTCTGCACAGGTTACCAGTACTTGGATCCCAGTACTAAAGTCTTGTCCTAGGGCTAGTCAATAATAAGACCCCCCACCCCTGGGGTCTATCAGCAGAGAGCTCTGTTTCCATAGCAAGACAGCCGCAGGGCTTCACCCCTTGGACAGACCATCAACATCTCTCCACCCAGGTCAGCCACCAGAAAGACTGTCTTACTAGAATAACCCAGTAGGAAGAATCTACCTATATGGAGCAGACCACCAGCAGCTAAAAACTCAACAACTGGGGGAAGTCAACAGAGAGGCCCTAGATCCTGATATAAGCCAGAAAGGAAGTCTACCCTCCAGAATAAAGCATGTAGCTGAGCCCTGAAGCCCAATGAAGGCCAGGAGTAAGATCCAGAAAGCTAGCAAAAAAGTTTGAGATAGTGAAGGCCAGAGCCAAACTCTCACATAAAAGCAATACTATCAAAGTGGCTACATATGAAACCTCAAAGAAAAATGTAATTTGGTCTCATGGACAAAACGAATTCCTAGAAGATCTGAAAAATTATTTTAAAAAACAAATTGGAGAAATAAAATTAGGAAAATTACATGAGAATATTGTAAGAGAATCATGGTAAAGAGTCAGTAGCAAGGGAAAAGATATATAAAAATTTGCTGAGGCAAATCACTACCTAAAAAATTGAACTGATCAAATGGAAAAGTAAATACAAAATCTCACTGAAGAAAATAAAACTTTAAAAATTAGAATTGAACAAGTGGAAACCAAAAACTCTATGGGATATCAAGACACAATAAAAAAATTTTTTAAAGTAAAAAAGTAGAAGAACATGTGAATTTGCTCATTGGAAAAGCAAATGGTCCAGGAGAGATAATATCACAATTATTGTATTATCTGAAAACCAGGTCAAGAAGAGATAATATCAGAATTATTGTAAGAAATTATCAAAGAAAACTGCCTTTTCCTTTAGAGCCAGAAGGTATAGTAGAAATTGAAAGAACCCATCAATCACTGTCTCAAAGAAATCAGAATATTATGATGTTGCAGGAACCAAATTCCAGGGGTCACAGATTAAAGAAAAAGTATTGCAAGCAATCAAAAGAAAATCAATTCAAATATCATAGAGCTATAGTCAGGATTACACAGAAATCTTAGAATATTATATACTGGACAGCAAAGGAATTAGGATTATAATAAAGAATCACCGACCCAGTAAAAGTAAATGTAATTTTTTAGGAGAGAAAATAGATATTTAAGAAAATAGAGTCCCCCTCCTCCCCCGCCCCCGCCACAGCGCGTTGCTCCGGGGTTTTGCGGCTCGGAGCCGGCGCGGGGCGGGCCTGGGCCGGCGCGGGGCGGGCCTGGGCCGGCGCGGGGCGGGCCTGGGCCGGCGCGGGGCGGGGTCGTGCTGGCGGCGGCGGCGGCGCGGGGAGGCCGCAGCAGCCTGTAGTCCCTGGGAGCGCCGCTGCCTCTCCGCGGTGGGGGTAGGGGTGCGGCCGGCCGCCCGCTCACCTGGCCCCGCCGGACGCCGCCCCCTCCTCTGCCCCGCGCCGGCGCCTCGGAGCCGCTGCCGCCCCGGGCCGCCATGACGGCCGCCGTGTTCCTCGGCTGCACCTGCATTGCCTTCGGGCCGGCCCTCGCTCTCTATGTCTTCACCATAGCGTGGGACCCGCTACGCATCATCTTCCTCATCGCCGGAGCTTTCTTCTGGTTGGTGTCTCTGCTGCTCTCCCTCATTTGGTTCGTTGCAGTAACCCTTAGTAGAACCAAAGATGAATCAGTGCAGAGAGGTTTGCTTATCTTTGGAGTATTATGCTCAGTCATAATCCAAGAGGTCTTCCGGTTTGCATATCATAAACTTTTTTAAAAAAGCTAATAAGGGTTTGCTGACCATAAGCCAAGAGGAGACATCACCAATTATATAAGACAGCTGGCCTATGTATCTGGCTTAGGTTTTGGAATTATGAGTGGAGTATTTTCCCTTCTCAATATCCTGTATGATTCCTTGGGACCAGGAATAGTGGGTATACATGGAGATCCTCCTCACTTCTTCCTTGCATCAGCTTTCACGACTCTAGTTATGGTTTTGCTGCATGTCTTCTGGGGAGTTGTGTTTTTCGATGCATGTGAGACTAAAAACTGGTGGGCACTAATCGTGGTCATCATGAATCATCTGCTGGTGTCAGGTCTGACCTTCCTGAATCCCTATTATAAGGCGAGTTTAGTAGCATCATATGTTATCATGCTGCTCATGGGTATCTGGGCATTCTTCACTGCTGGTGGCTCTTGTCGAAATTTGAAACGATGCCTGTTGTGCCGAGAGAAGGACTTCCTTCTTTCCAACCAGAGTGCCAGATAACATCTGAGAATTGGGACCTCCCTGAACAGCTTTCTGTGATTTTAGAGGAAGCACAACTGTGCCTTTTTCTAAAATTCTTTTTCTGGTTGATTTTAGAAGGAAAAAAATGCTAACTAGATACGTGATTCTCATTTAATAAGGCTTCTGTCCAGCAGCTGTCTGAATTGTATACATAAATGATAACTCCCCGGGGCAAGTCCAAGAATATATGAAAGGAATGTATAGCTGTGTCTTTATACATTCAATATGGTTAAATTAATACATGAAGAATATGCTGCTTGCTGAACCTACATCTTTTTTAGTTATGGATCCACAAAAAGTTAAAGGGCTATTCATTTCTGTGGTCCTTTGTGTGTGTGTCATTAAAGCACATCCCTTTTAGGGTTAGTTTAATTAGTGGCTTATAAGACAGAATAGACACTGATTCTAAATGCTTTTTAGTCAAAATAAGATGTTCATTAATAGTTATGTTTTTGAAGTTTTTTCCCATCCAGAATTAATGTTAGAAATTTAAAAATTATCTTTGAAATGTTGGAAAGTAACTCTAATTGAAATTAGGATAACTATCCTTTTTTTTAGGTTTTTTTTTTGCAGGGCAGGTGGGGTTGGGTGGCTTGCCCAGGGCCACAGGGCTAGGTAGTTGTTGGGTGTCTGAGATCGGATTTGAACCCAGGTGCTCCTGACTCCAGGGCCGGTGCTTAGGGCCGGTGCCTTATCCACTGCGCCACCTAGCCGCCCAAAAGATCTTTTTCTTAAAAAAAATTTTCTAATATATTTTGTCCCAATCTGATGTAAAAATAATTTTTAGCATTTATTTTTAAATTCTCTCCCTTTCTCCCTCCCCTTCCCCCAGTTGAGAAGGCAAGCAATTTGATATAGGATATACATGCACAGTCATGCAAAACATTTCCATATTAGTCATGTTATGAAAGAAAATACAGACCACAAGAGAAATAAAGTTACCAAAAAAAGTATGCTTTGTATTCTGGCTTCATTAGTTCTTTCTCTGGAGATGGATAACATTTTTTTATCATGGGTCTTAAAGAGTTTTCTTAGATCATTGTACTGCTGAGAATAATTGTAATTCACAGTTGATCATCATACAGTATTAGTGTTACTGTGTGCAATGTAGAACAACTATCCTTAAGGATATTAACAATTTTACCGTGGATTTGCTGTATAATGCATACTCAGCATAGCCCAGATATGTTTAGAAATTAACAGAGGTGACATTTTATTTAACCAGCGTTTGTCCTAAGGGTTGTAGGCCTATGAAGGTATTGAAAATTGGGGAATTTTTTGCTTTCATCATTTTTCAAGCTTTTTTTTTTATTTTGAGGTTCTTCCTGGGTTCTTCTTGTGGCTTTCAGGTTAAATTGTTCAACTTTCTGCTCAGTTTATATGGCAGCCCTGTATTTTGTATCTGAATGTCCTTGTTAAGAAATGAGATACTAAGTTCTTGAATAAAACTCAACAAAGTAGATAGAAGTTAAAAGAGAACATAAGAAAAGCAAACCAGTAAAGTATTGACTGTTTTACTTTGTGCATATGCTATTAAATGGCGAATGTTATTTTCTTCCCCCAAATAGTATATAATACCTTTAGCCACAGAGTTATGTAAAATTGAACTATATCTGAAATTAACAACTTTGTACTTTGTGTGATATGTATACTTTCAAAAATTGTGATATTTTTGTTGTTTTGAATAGCAGATGCAGTATTCCCTGTTAATTCATCTTTTAAATCTCCTTTTACTTTCATTTTTCAGGAAAAACTACAATAAATCATGCTGGGTATTAAAAAAAAAGAAAATAGAGGATTTTCAAGCATTTCTAATTAAAAGACCAAAACTGAATAAAAAAATTGACTTTCAAATTCAAGACTCATAGGAAACATAAAAAAGATAAATATAGAAAATATAAGGAATTAATAAAGTTAAACTGATTATATTTTTGTATGGCAAAATAACATTTCTAACTTTTAACAACTTTTAAGAGCAATTAGGAGTATATAGACAGGGAGTGGATAAAGTGATTTTGGAGCAGCTAGATGGCTCAGTGGATAGATAACCAGACTGGAGTCAGGAGAACCTGAGTTCAAATGTGACACTTGATAGTTACTAACTGTGTGACCTATTGAGTAGGGCAGTAGCTAAATATCCAACACTTGGTGAAGGCCAATAGAAAGGCTTTAGACCTCATTATAAGCCAGAAGGGAAGTCTACCCTCCAGAAAAAGCATACAGCTAAGCCCTGCAACCCAGTGAAAGTCTCCTTCATCTGTAAGCTCTGAAATTTGGTTATGATGTTCCTGGAACACCATAATATTCTGATTTCTTTGAGACAATGATAGGTGGGTTCTTTCAATTTCTACTATACCTTCTGGTTCTAATAGAAAGGGCATTTTTCTCTGATTATTTCCTGAAAATTGTTAAGACTTTTTTTTGGTGGGTTTTTTTTGGTGATGGCTTTCAGGCAATACCACTATTCCTATATTAACTCTCCTGGAGTCATTTAACCCCATTGCCTTGCTAACCCTGTCCCCTGAAAAAAATAAGTAAAAATAAAGTGACTTTGATGGAATGATAACCCCCCCCCAATCAAAATAAAGGGATGAGAAATAAAAAAAGAAGGAAGGAGGAACTGAATGAGGTAAATAATCCCACATAAAAGAGCAAGAAAAAGATATTATGATGGAATGGAAAATGATGATAAGCAAAGCTTAAACCTTACCCTCATTAATATCAACCCTAAGGGGGAATGATATATATACACACACAGTTAAATATAGAAATCTACCTTACTCTAAAAAGAAAGAAAAAGGGACAGGGATAATAGAAGACTAACTGATAAAAAGGAGGATATACTGGAGAAGATAGTAATCAGAAATAAAACACTTGTGAGGAGGCAAGGAGTGGTGGAAGGGTAAGAGAGAGAGGAATATGCAAGTGAAAATAATATGGAGGGAAATACACAGTTAGTTATCATTACAATAAATGTGAATGAGATGAACTCATTCATAAAGTGGAAATGAATAGCAAGATGGATCAATAACCAGAATCTTATAATATGTTGAACAAAAAACAATTCTGAAATAGAGAGTTACAAAGTGGGTAAATTTAAGGGACTGCAAGAGCATCTAATATGCTTCAAATGAAGCAAAGAAAGTAGGAGTAGCAATCATGATCTCAGAAAAAAAGCAAAAGGAAATAGAAAAAAAAGAAAAGAAGCTAAATCTTATTGTAAATTATCATAGATAATGAAATCATATCAAAATGGAATATATATGCACCACAGATTAATAATATACATTTTTAAAGGAGGAGTTGGATGAGTTACAGGAGAAATTAGTTAATAAAATTATAATAGTAGACCACAATGTTCCTGTCTCAGAACTAGATAAATCTAATTAAAAGAAAGAAGTTAAAGAGATAAGTAAATTTCTCAAAAAGTAAGATATGATAAATTCTTGGAGGAAACTGAAGAGTAGAGAGCAATACAACATTTTTCTTCCCAATAGTTCATTGTACCCATACAACTGACCATGTATGAAGACATGAAAACCTCATTAACCAAATGCAGAAAAGGAGAAATGATATACATATTCTTTTCAGATCATAATGCAACAAAAATTACATCTAATAATGAACAATGGAGATATTAAAATTAATTGGAAATTAACAAGTAGATCAAAGGAAAAATTGACAATTTCATTTAAGAAAATGACAGTGAGATAACACATAAAAATTTCTGAGATATATCCAAAGTGGCACTTAGGGGGAAAATGTATATCTCTAATTGCTTACATCAATAAAATAGAGAAAAAGCAGGTCAATCAGTTGATTCTGAACTTAAAAAAAAAAACTAAAAACTATCAAATTGAAAATACTCAATTCGCAGCAAATTGAAAATCCTGAAAAATCAGAGGAAAACAATAAAACTGAAAGAAATATATTGAATTAATAAATAAAACTATGACATGGTTTAATGGGAAAAACAATAAAATTGATAATCTATTGACTAATTTGGTAAAAATAAAGAAAGAAGAAAACCAAATTACTAGTATCAAAAATGAAGGAGTAAATTTAACACCAATACCAAGAAAACTAAGACAGTTGTTAGGTTATATTTTGCCCTATTTTGTGCCAATAAATTTGACAATCTAAGCAAAATTGATTTCCCAAAGAAGTATAAACTACCCAGGTTAACAGAAGAAATAAAATACTTAGAAAATCCAGTCTTAGAAAAAGAAATTGAACAAAACATTATTGAATTTCTAAAGAAAAAAATTCCAGGATCAAATGAATTCACAAGTGAATTCTAACAAACATTTAAAGAACCATTATACTATATAAACTCTTTGGAAAATAGATGAAGGAATCCTACTAAATTTCTTTTATGACAAAAATATCCTAAACCAGGAAGGACCAAAACTGAGAAATAAAATGATAGACCAAATTCCCTAATGAATATTAATGCCAAATTTTTAAATAAAATTCTAGCAAAATAATTACAGTGCTATATCCCAAGGATTATTCACTATGATCAGGTGGGATTTGTACCAGGAATGCTGCTTTGGTTTGCTATCAGGAAAATTTTCAGCATAGACCATATCATAGACTGTATCAACTTAAAAAAGCAGACCATATCAACTTTAAAAAATACAACAGAAATCATACAATATTCTCAATAGATGCAGAAAAAGCCTTTGACAAAATATAGCACCTATTCCTATCAAAACACTTGAAAGCATAGTAATAAAAGAAACTTACCTTAAAACAATAAATAATATTTAACATAAACCATTAGCAAGCATTTTCTGTAATGGAGATAGGCTAGAAACCTAGCTAATACATTCAGTGCTGAAGCACCTTCATCATTTAATATTGTGCTGGAAACATTAGCTATAGCAATGAGAAGAAAAAAATTCAAAGGAATTAAAATAGGCAACGAGGAAACAAAACTTTCACTCTTTGCAGATGATAGGATGTTATTCTTAGAAAATCCTACAGAATCAACTAAAAACTACATGAAATTATTAATTACTTTAACAGTTTCAGGATATAAAATAAACCCAAGTAAATCATTAGCATTTCTTTATATTACCAACAAATTCCAGCATCAAGAGTGAAAAGAGAAATTCCATTTAAAAATAGACAATATAAAATAATTGCAAGTCTGTTTGCCAAGGCTAACACAGAAACCACATGAATGCAACTATAAAACATTTTTTCACAGAAATAAAGTAAGATCTAAACAAGTGGAAAAATAGCAGTTGCTTCTGGGTAGACTGAGTCAATATAGTAAAAAATTGCAATTCTACTTAAATTGATTTATTCAATGACAAAATAATCTAGCTATCAAACATTATTTGATACTACTAGGAAAAAAACAGCAAAATTCATTGGAAGAAGAAAAATTTGAGGATATCCAAGGAATTAATTAAAAAATACGGAGGAAAAAAGATGGTCTTGTTATGCTATACATGAAGCTTCATTATAAAGTGGTAATTACTCAAATAATCCAATACTGACTATGAAATAGAGTGCTGGGTATGTGAAATAAATTAAACATAACTTACATTATAGCAAAGGACCATAGAAATCTAATATATGATAAACTCAATGATCCAAGCTTTTGGAACAAAAACTCATTATTTGACAAAAACTGTTGGGAAACCTGGAAAACAATGTCTGAAAAAATATATAAACCAAGATTTCCCACCATATACCAAGATAAGGTCAAAATGGGAACATGATTTATTCATAAAGTCTGATACCTCAAACAAATTAAGAGAGCATAGGATAGTTTATCTGTCAGATTTATGGATAAGGGAAGAAATTAAATCAAAGAGATATATAGAAAGCATTACACAAATATAAAATAGATAACTGATTATATAAAATTTATTTTACTCAAAAAACCCAATTGAACAAAAATTAGAAGGAACATAGAAAACGGGAAAATTTTGTACCAAGAATATGATAAAGGCCTAATTCCTCAAATATATAGAGAACTGATTTCCAATTTATAAACCTACAAATAAACAAAAACTATACAAACAAAAAATATACATACAATATAAATAAATGCATAAACATATGAACATAAGCATATAAACAAAATTTATAAACAGATCAATTGATAAATGGTCAAAGGATATAAACAGGCAGCTTCCAAACAAAGAAATCAAAGTTAATTACAGTCCTATAAAAATTTACTATAGATAAAAATTCAAACAACCCTGATGTTCCACCTCACTTCTATCAGAGTGATTAATATGATAAATAAAGAAAATGTTGAATATTGGAGAGGATGTGGGAAAACTGGGACACTAATGCATTACTGATTGAGTTGTGAACTGATTCCACCATTCTGAAAAGCAATTTGGGACCATGTCTAAAGACCTTTAAATGGTGCATACATACCCCTTGATTTAGATCTATATCCCAAAAGCATCCCCTGAAAAAGAAGAAAGTATCTATTTCTATAAAAATAGTTATAGTAGCTCTTTAATCAAAGGGATATCCATCAATTGGGGATTGGTTACAAAAGTTATTGTGCTTTAAGAAATGTCAGACAGACTGATTTCAGAAAAAAACCTGTAAAGATTTACCTAAACTGATGTACAATGAAGTGAATAGAACCAGGAGAATGTTTTGCACAATAACATCAATCTGTTCAATGATGCAAGCAGTACAATGATCCAAAATAATCCGAAATGATGAAGCATATTATACACTTTTTTTGCAAGGCAAATGGAGTTAAGTGGCTTGCCCAAGGCCACACAGCTAGGTAATTATTAAGTGTCTGAGACCAGATTTGAACCCAGGTACTCCTGACTTCAAGGTCAGTGCTTTATCCACTACACCACCTAGCTGCCCCTATTATACATTTTTAAGGAAAGAATTAATATTGATTGTATGCAGACTGAAGCATGCTATTTTTAAATTATCTTTCTTTTTTTTATTCACATTGCCTTGTACAAACTAATACAGAAATGTTTTACATAATTGCAAAAAGAAAAACTCCAAACCAGAGACAATGGGCTGCTATTTTTCACTATGCTTCTTTAAGAAAAGATCACAAGATCATAGATCTATAAATGGAGGTAGCAATGTGATGGTAAATGTTTAAAAATAGATTTTCTTGTGGGGGGTGAGGGGGAGGAAAGGAAGGGAGCAAATTGTGCTCCTGAAACACATTTAAGTTTAATGTCATTACTGACATTTTCTTCTTCATTTTCTTAACTCTAAATAATCAGCAGAATGTTAAATCAAGTCCACATTTATAGTTTTTGTCAATTTCCAATGCTAAAGACATTGAAAAATTTTAAATTAGCTCTTAGGAAAAAGTTCAAGCTGACTCTAACACATTCCTGGATGCAGTGACACCAGAAGAGAAAGGAAAGGAAAGAAATAAACATTTAAATAGTGTTTACCAAGTCCTGTGCTAAGCACTTTACCAATACTATCTCATTTGATCTTCACAAAAACCTTGTGAGGTAGGTGTTATTATTATTATTTTTTTTAGATTTTTCAAGCAATGGGGTTAAGTGGCTTGTCCAAGGACACACGGCTAGGTAATTATTAAGTGTCTTAGGTCGGATTTGAACCCAGGTACTCCTGACTCCAAGGCCGGTGCTCTATTCACTGCGCCGCCTAGCCACCCGGTAGGTGTTATTATTACTTCATTGTACAATTCAGAAAATTGAGCCAAACAGATCCTGAGTGACTTTCCAAGAAACATACACCTAAGTGTCTGAAGCTGAGTTTGAAGGAAGATCTTTCTAACTCCAGGCATAACACTTTGTTTACTGCGTCATTCAACTTCTCCAAGAATCAGTCTTTCTTTTTTGAGGCAATGGGCTTAAGCGACTTGCCCAAGGTCTCACAGCTGGTATCAAGCATCTGAGGCCAAATTTGAATCCATGTTTCCTGACTCATAGATCAGTGCTCCATCAATTGCTTCAGTGGTAGGTTTCCTCACTTAGGGGAGCTAGGCAGTGACATCTGTGTCCCTCTCCTAGAGAGACTGAAGAGAGAACCCAAAGGACAAGGCATGGGAAAAAAACAGTACTGGTAGGCAATTTCCAGTTGATCCATGTGCTTCTTCTTCCTCATCCTTCTTCATTTCTCCTTTCTAGTGATTATCTCCAAAGTCTGTATGTAGGTAGTATTTGTCAGAGAAATCAGGACGAATACATGAGGAGACAATATTCCATTCATAGTGGGAGAGCAATTAAAAATTGTGGAGGGTTGAGATGACTTATTTAAAGAATAGCAAGGAAACTGGAATATTGAATTAAAGAGTATGTAGGGGAAATAAGATGCAAGATGGGAAAGTTGAGAAGGGGTCAGGTTTGAAGGTCTTTGAATATCAGCGGCTTCAATATTTGATCTTAGAAGTGATTTGGAGTCATTGGATTTAAATTAGTAGGATTTTGTGAATCACTTGGTAATTAATATTCACAGAATCCTCAAATGAAGGAAACAGTATAGTACAGTGGAAAGAGATGTAAGTCTATTGTCAGAGTCTTGATTCAACAGTTATTTCTAATGTCTGTCAAGGAAACTTGCATAATCTAAACAGATGCATGAGACATATCTTCTTTGAGACTATACTTTTTTTTTCTAGTCAATAGACAATAAGCATCGTGAAATCTTTTCCCCCCTCCTTTATCAGTTAATTACATAATTGTAAAATGGGTTCCTCTGTAGAATATTAAACTCTGGGAACAGGCTTGAATGGAAAGGTAGTGTGTTTGGGATTTAGGTGAGGAATCTCATCTCAGATATTTGTTTGATATCTTATACTAGAGAAGTAGCTACTTCTATGATATAAAAAGGAGATTGGATTGATCTTGAAGGATTTTTTTGTTAGATTCAGATGAGATAATAGAGTTAATGTGATATGACAACTGTAAAGCACTGTTAATTTGATTTTGTATTAATGAATGGTACACTATTAGAAGCATTTCTTAAGTTATTTGTGTTTTTCTTATTCCTATACTACTGCAGAAAGTATATTTTGCATATTTTTTGATCCTGAACCAACATTCAGCACTGTTGTTAATAATATGACTTTTCTAAGCCATCATAAGGAACCAAACATCATAAGGAATAATGAAAGAAACAGTTCCTGAATAAGCTGGAAAATTCTATATGAATTTCTGAAGAATAAAGATAGCAGATCAGAAAAGCAATTTATAAAATAATAACAAATTGTAAAGAAAAATGATTTGAATGAATTAAAGATTCTGATTAGTATAATGAACAACCAGAATTCCAGAGGAATCTAATTTTGACCTTATTTTGGTATGGGGTGTGAGATGTGGGTCTATGCCTAGTTTTTGCCATTCTATTTTCCCAACCTGGAAAAATTCTCAACAATTTTTGTCGAATAATGAGTTCTTATCTCAGAAGCTGATATCTTTGGGTTTGTCAAGCAGTAAATGACTGTGGTTTCTTTTGAATCTATTCTAGTCACTGATCCATTACTCTTATTTCTTGACCCATTCCATGAAGTTTTGTTGACTGTTGTTTTATAGTATAATTTTAGATTTGTTAGATTTGAGCCACTTTTCTTTACATTTTAAAAAACCAGTTCCCCTACTATTTTTTTTTAGGTTTTTGCAAGGCAGTAGGGTTAAGTGGCTTGCCCAAGGCCACACAGCTAGGTAATTATTGAGTGTCTGAGGCTGGAATTGAACTCAGGTACTCCTGACTCCAGGGCCGGTGTTCTATCCACTGCACCACCTAGCCTCCCCTTCCCTACTATTCTTGAACTTTTGTTGCTCCAGATGAATTTTGTTACTATATTTATAGCTCAATAAAACAGTTATTTGGACGTTTGATCAGTATGGCAATGAATAAGCACTTTAATTTGGGTAGAATTGCCATTTTATTATATTAACTCAACCTAACCATGAGCAATTGGCATTTGTCCAATTATTTAGATCTTACTTTATTTGGGTTAGAAGTGCTTTATAATTGTATCCATACAGTTTCTGGGTTGATCTTGGAAGGTGGATTCATAAGTATTTAATGTTTCCTATAGTTACTTTAAATGGAATTTATCTTTCTATCTTTTGCTCTTAGGTTTTTGTGGTTTATATATAGAAATGCTGATGATTTATGTTGGTTTATTTTATATCTTGCTACTTTGTTGAATTTGTTGATTGCTTCAAGGGGTTTTTAAGATGATTTTTTGGTTCTCTAGATATACCATCATATCATCTGCAAAGAGTGAAAGCTTTGCTTCCCCGTTGCCAATTCTGATTCCTTCAGTTTCTTTTTCTTCCCTAATTGCTACAGCTAACATTTTAAATACTATATTGAATAGTAATTGTGATAATGGGCATCCTTGTTTCACCCTTGATTTTATTGGAAATGCTCTGAGTTTATCCCCATTACATATAATGTTTGTTGATGGTTTTAGATAGATAATATTTATTTTTTAAAGGAAAACTCCATTTATTCCTAAATTTTCTAATATTTTTAATAGAAATGGATGTTGTATTTTATCAAAGACTTTTTCAGCATCATATGATTTCTGTTGTTTTTGCTATTGATATGTTCAATTATGTTGAGTGTTTTCCTAATATTGAATCATCTCTGCCTACCTGGTATAAATCCAAATTGATTTTTAACCTAGTAATAACTTGCTGTAGTCTCACTGGCAAAATTTTATTTAAGATTTTTGCATCAATATTCATTGGGGAGTTTGGTCTATAATTTTTTTGCCTGTTTTGGTTCTTCCTGGTTTAGATATCTGTATCATGTTGATGTCATAAAAGGAATTTGACAGAACCCCTTGTCTTATTTTTTAAAATAGTTTATGTGCAATATAAATTAATTGTTCCTTAAATATTTAGTAGAATTCACTTATAATTCCATCTGGACCTGGAGACTTTTTCTTAGGGAGTTTAATGATGGTTTCTTCAATTTCTTTTTCTGAAATGGAGCTATTTAAAATGTTTTATATCCTCTAATCTTAATCTGGGCAGTTTGTATTTTCGTAAATATTCATCCATTTCACTCAGGTTATCAAATTCATTGGCATACAGTTTGGCAAATTAGCTCCAAATTATCTCTTTAATGAACTCCTCATTGGTGGTAAGTTTATTTTGTTTTGATACTGGTAATTTGGTTATTTTATTTCTTTCTTTTAAAACCAGATTAATCAAAAGTTTGTCCATTTTATTGGCTTTTCCATTAAAGCAACTCTTAGCTTTATTTATGAAGTTAATGGTCTTCTTGCTTTCAATTTTATTAATCTCTCCCTTTTCAGAATTTCTAATTTTGTATTTAATTGGAGATTGTTAATTCATTCTTTTTATAGCTTTTTTAGTTGCATGTCAAATTCACTGATCTCCTCTTTCTCTATTTTATTCATATAGGCATTTAGAGATATAAAGTTTCCCCTCAAAACTGCCTTGGCTATAACCTATAAATTTTGGTATGATGTCTCATTAGTATTATTTTCTTGGATATAATTATTGATTATATCTATTATTTGCTGTTTGATCCTCCCATTATTTAAGATTAAGTTATTTTGTTTCCAATTAGTTTTTGGTTTATCTTTCTCTGACCCTTTATTACATTTAATTATTATTGCATTGTGGTCTGAGAAGTATGGATTTATTATTTCTGCCTTTCTGCATTTGATTATAAGATTGTACTTGGTCATTTTTGGTATAAGTGCCATGTATTGCCAAGAAAAAGTTATATTCTTTTCTATACTCATTAAGTTTTCTCCAGATATCTAGCATATCTAACTTTTCTGAGATTCCATTTACATTCTAAACTTCCTTCTCTATTTTGCGATTAGATTTATCTTCTTCTGAGAGAGGGAGGTTATTAAAAGTTTTGCTATCTATGTCTCCTAATTCACTTAGTTTTTCCTCTAGGAATTTGGATACTTTACCACTGGGTGCATACATATTAAATAAAACTTCATTACCAATAGTGCCTTTTAAGAAGATGTAGTTTCCTTCCTTATCCCTTTAATAAGATTGATTTTGCTTTTACTTTATCTGAGATCAGTACTGCTTCTCCTGATTTTTTATTTTACTTTAACTGAGGCATAATATATTTTGCTCCATCCTTTTACCTTTACCCTATGTATCTCTCTGCTTCAAATGTGTTTCTTGTAAACAATATATTGTACAGTTCTGGTTTTTAATCCATTCAGGTATCTGCTTCCATTTTATGTATCAGATCATCCCATTCACATTTACAACTATGTTTTATGGGACAGTTCATTACATTCACATTTTTTTTTACTTTAGTGGGGGGGTTTGCAAGGCAAATGGGGTTAAGTGGCTTGCCCAAGGCCACACAGCTAGGTAATTATTAAGTGTCTGAAACTGGATTTGAACCCAGGTACTCCTGACTCCAGGGCCGGTGCTTTATCCATTGCACCACCTAGCCACCCTCCATAGCATTCACATTTGCAGTTAAGATTACTGATTCTGTATTTCCTTCCATTCTATCTTTCTCCATTTTTATTTTTCTCTTTCCTTTCCTCTTATTCCTCCTCACCAAAATTGTACTCCATTTCCCCTTTAACTTTTCTTTTAAAATTTAACTTTCAGTTTATTTTCACTTATAACTTCACCTTCCCTTTTTTTCAGTTTCTTCTTCTGTTATTTTTCCCTTTCCTCATCTCTCCGTTCCCTGTAGATCAGGATAGATTTTTAAACTCAAGTGGGAATCTATTGAATATAATTTACTCAGTATTCATACTCTCCCTTCTTTCCCTCTAAAATTATAAATCTTTGTGCCTCTTCACATGGTGTTAGTTATCTCTCATGTATTATTAATCAGGTATCATAAATCATAATTCAGTTTTTTGATTGCTTGATAAGCTCATATTGTTATCAAAGGATCATCACAGATTGATTGATTGATAAGCAACATTGCCTCAAATTACATCAAATTATAATTATAATCACTTTTTTAACCTTACCCAGTTCAAGTACCCTCCTATGACACACAATCCTCTTCATGAGTCAAAGTATCATCCAATCCCAAATCATTTCTTGAACTAATTGTATCCCTCCCTTGAGGACTATGTTCTCTCACACTTTGCCCTCCCCTCCCCACTCAGGGTACTTAACCTTTTTTTAAGTGAAGTAAAGATTAACTCAAACCCTGAAGTAACTACAAGAACCATAAAGGGCTGTAAGTAATGGTAGGCTCTGGAGTTCTCACTTGAGGACTTCACAAATGATTTTAAGTTATGGGAGACACTGAGTTTTGCTATCTATGTCTGCTAATTCACTCAGCTTTTCCTATAAAAATTTGGTTGCTTTACCACTGGGTGCATACATGTTAAATAAAGCTTCATTACCAATGTGCCTTTTAAGAAGATGCAGTTTCCCAAGTCTATGATGCGCTCATAAAAGTTAGTGCTAAGCTTTGTCAGAACAGCAGAGTTAAAGCTTGTTAAAAGATAATGAGTTATTTAAGTTTAAAGTTCACATCCCTGCTTTTCATTAGGGCTTTTGGTCTCAAACATAGTAATGCCATCTTGGATTTCTTCAAGGAGAGACAAGACTGAACTATACCCATATCCTTTAAGTCCAATTTCTTTAATTGTATTGGACTTTTTTATTATCCTAAGAGAAATAAAGCTCCCAAGAATTAGAAGTATTATATCTTCCCTTTTAGGGTTGTATACAATTTGATGGTCTTGAACAACACTTGTTTTGTTTCATTTTTTCTTTCCCCTTTTCATTTACATTTTTATGCAGCTCTAGAGTTGTATATTTGTAGATTGAATTCTCTGTTCATTTCTGATCTTTGTGTAAGGAAATTCTGGAAGTCCTCTGTCTTATTGAATATCCATCTTTTTCAGTGACAGTATATGCTGAATATTGCAGGGTAGTAAATTCTGGGTTGTAAGGTCCCTTGCACTCCAATATATGGTATTCCAGGTCTTCCAGTCCTTCAAAGTTGAGCCTGATAGGTCCTGTGTGAATCTGATTGTGTTTCCTTTGTATTTGAATTGCTTTCTTTTTGCTGCTTGCAATATTCTCTCCTTTATTTGAGAGTTCTGGAATTTGGCTAGAATAGCCCTTTGAGTTTTTATCCTAGGATCTCTTTCTGGAGGGGTTCTGTGTATTCTTTTAAAAGTTTTCCCTTAATAATTTTCTGCATGATCTTTTCCAGGTTCTTTTTTTTGATCTAGGCTTTCTGATAGTCTGATGATTCATAGATTGCCACTCCTGATTCTATTTACCATGTGATTTGTTTTCCCTAAAATGTGCTTTATATTTTCTTCAATTTTTTCAACCTTTTTTATTTTGTTTGTCATCTCATAGATTCATTGGTTTCTATTTGTTCAATTCTACTTTTTAGAGTTTTATTTTCTTCCTTTACCTTTTGAGTTTCCTTTTCAAAGGTATTGAATTCTCTGGTCAATTTTTCATAATTTTCCTGTATGACTCTCATTTCTTTTTTTCATTTTCTTTTTCCCTTTCTTCTTTGGTTTTTACATTTTTCAGTGAGTTTTTGTGTTTGAGTTCTATTCATAGACTATTTTGAGACTTGCTCATGAGTGATTTTTCACTGAATTTTTTCTTCAGATGTGACATTGTTAACATCTTTGTCTATAAAGTAGTTTTCTATAGTGAGTTCTCTTTAAGCTTTTTTGACCATCTTGTTTTAGCTCTGCTCATGGGCTATAGGGAATATAGATCCAAGCTTTTTTGTTTTTTTGCTGGGACTGGGGTCTTATCCTTGATTTGTCATTGGCCAAGATGTTACCTATGCAGTTCAGTTCTTGCCTTTACAGAGGTTTGTTTCCTCCTTTATGTCCATGTCTGATGCTATTCCCAGGGTTCAGACTTTGTCTGGGGTTGGGATCCTCCCTGCTGGCTTGCTGTCTAGCTGCTGGGATCTCTGCTATTGTCAAGCTGTCAGGACCTGGATTGCACTGTAACTAAAAGCCTCCAACTGGCATTCCAGCTCCACTGCTTTGTGAGCTTTATTTTCCCTTTCCCCCCCAAAGAGACAGATCTTCACTGAAGATCCTCCTTGTTGTCTACCACTAAATAATTCTTTGAAACTTCACTTTATCTTGGTGGGATCTGAAGCCTGAATGTCAGAGTAGAGGCTTCATATATATTTGGTAGGGAAAAGCTCCAGAAGCATGTTAGCTTTAAGACACCATCTTGGCTCTGCCCCAGAAGTACTCTCAAATGGAATTTTGGAAACTAGATGAACTTTGTGATTTGGTGGGGGGTGGGGGTGGGGTGAAGAAAAGACAGTAAATTCTAGCATAAATTGCTTCAGGTGATTGTGGTTCATTTAGTTGGAAAATATATCTAAATATTTTGGTCACCTTTCTATAATTCCAGCTTGAATGTGAAATATTTAATGATCAAAGGAGAAGAAAATGTCACTAATTTTGAGAGAAACCAAAGAAAATAATATGATTCACTAAAACTATGATAAATGTTGGCTCCATGACAAAGTTCAGTCAAGGTGCATACCACTTTGAGAGCCTGAGGAAATTGAAGTTCTCTTAGAGTATTTAAAAGACATGATGGGTCATTGAGAAATATAAGACAATAAATTAAATTCTGAACTCACTATATATAAAGTATTATGATCATGTGCTAGATGAGTTTTTATTTGATTGAGGAAAAAAAAAAGGATGGAGAGGTCTAGAGGAAACCCAGGAGAGTACCTGGTAGAGTGTTATTTTTTTTTTCTGATTGTGGTCTGCCTGTCTTACCAATTGACTGGATATCTAATTCTGACCTGAGGCAATTCATCAGGAGAAAGAAGGGCAGAGATAATGACTTCCATATCTAAGTAGATGAGGAGCCAGTAAAATGTTGCCTTAGCAGTTAATAAAGTTTGAGTTATTGTGAATTAGATAACAGACATTCTAATTCTGATTTTTACCCTTAGAATTGAGCTTTTAAAAAAAAAAAGCTTGACTCTCTGATTTAACTTTTTTTCATCTTTGACATATAAATTAGTACCATAATTATCCATTAATTAAATAACATCCTCATATTGTTAACCCTTATTCAATTAAGTGTTGCAAGGAAGCAAGTGCCTAGTTATTCATAAAGGAAACTATATAGGTAACTGTTTTCTTCTAGAGAAAGTAATAAACTCTATAGTTCAAGGATAGAAGGTGCAGGGGAACAAATCAGATAAGACATCAGGGGAGAGAACTGAGTCCATATAATGTTTTCTACCACTTTATTTTTATTTTTTAAAACTTCTAATTTATTTAAGGCAACGAGGTTAAGTGACTTGCCCAAGGTCACACAGCTAGGCAATTATTAAGTGTCTGAGGCCGGATTTGAATTCAGGTCTTCCTGATTCCAGGGCAGTGCCCTATCCATGGGCCACCTAGCTGCCCCCATCACTTTATTTTTAAATGATACTAGCTCTGAGTACCTCTCTCCTAAGAAAACCTAATTCTCCCATAGTCAATTCCAGTAGCAGTACAATACTCCCAACCTATTTTTTTAATCTATGAAAATTAGAGATTTGATAAGGAAATATTTGACACAACAATTATTACTATGGTGTATATTTTTTGAGGAAAAAAATATTTTGATGAAGATCTGTGATTTTTTCTGATATAGAGATCTCCAACCAAGAAAACTCCCTCTGCTACTGTAAATCAGAAATTGTCTAGCAATTTAAAGTAATAAATAATTGTCATACACAACCAGCATGCTCCAGAGCAAGATATGAATCCACATCATCCTGACTCTGATACAAAACTGGTACCCATTTATCAACGCAGCCTCTTTGGACATAGAGAATCTCATTCTTTGTATTGATACTTCCAGTTCCTAGAACAGCGTTTGATATAAATTTAAATGATTAATAAATAGCTGATTGCTGTTATTATTTGATGACAGTGTGGCCATTTCTTGAGTATATTTTTAAAAGCAGAGGACAGTGTTAAAAGCCAAAGTAATAGTATTTCAGCAGGATATG
The DNA here is from genome assembly GCF_037893015.1 of Macrotis lagotis. Classification (NCBI taxonomy): domain Eukaryota; kingdom Metazoa; phylum Chordata; class Mammalia; order Peramelemorphia; family Peramelidae; genus Macrotis; species Macrotis lagotis. The sequence goes on along the minus strand of NC_133665.1, from coordinate 18,661,085 downwards.
TTCATATTACTGATAATAATCCACATAGGAGCTATTAGAAATAGAGGTAAAGGATTCCTAGGAATCTTTAGAATCACTAACTCACCTCAGTCAAGAAAGATTAGCCTGGTTTTGGAATCAGAAGTATGGCACATACTTTTCCCCCACTCTAGCAAATATGATTCTAAACAACCATAGTTTATTTAGTGACATGAAATTATAATTCATGCTGTTGAAAAGGATTGGAAAAGGATTCTTTTCTCTGTAAATTTTTTTTTACTCCCAATTCATCTTTCAAGATTATCTTGGAAGATTTCTGAGAGATATCAGAACCACTTTGTCTGTTTCCTGCTTGTGGGATGTTTTGGTCTAGTAATTTGAGATACCCTGTAACTTTTAGGTGAGGAAACAGTGCCCTGATTTTCCCCCTTTACCATCTCCATAAGGGAACAGAGTGGGAGTGAGTCCCTGTAAAGACTCACAGGAAGAGAGCTAATGTAGCCCTCCATTATCTCTGGGCACCATTGGGCTGAGACAAATCAAGGAATTGTTTCTACATTCCCAAAAACAGAATCCCTAAAGCCTCAACCAACCCATATAATCATCTAGGAACTTGTAATAGGCCCAATTTTTCACATGCAACCTTGTGTACTCTTCTATGTCTGTGTGTAATCTTGTTGACATTTTTCAGTTGTGATAGACTCTTCATGATCCCTTTTGGAGTTTTCTTTTATTTAAATTTTTCCATCGATATGCACATGTATATTTTTAAGTTACAAAATTTCCTTCCACCTTCCCTTCCCACCCCCATTTTGGAGTTTTCTTGGCAAAGACACTGGAATGGTTTGATATTTCCATCTCTAGCTCATTTTACAAAATAGAATTTGTCCAGGAGTCTTCCTAACTCTAGACCTGGTTCTCTATCCACTGTACAACCTAGCTGCCCAATACATATATACATATAAATATATATATATAATTCATATATATAGATATTTAAATATAGATAGAGATAATAGATTGATAGACAGAGATAGGCAGACATTTACATCTAGATTGATCTACCTATGTCTGGTATGAGTTTTGCTCTTTATGGCACTTTTACCCTTGTATTAAATAAAAGTATAAATTGTCCATCATTAATTGTCCATCTTTCTAAAAAGATCACTTTAAAAAATGAAACTTGGTTTAAAATCTAACAGACTAAACTATAATATTGTACAGAGAGGAAATATTGGTTAAGCTTTAGTAGTTCTCTTCCATATGACTGTATAATGATGAAACAATCCTTAAAAACTGTTTTACTAACTCCTATATCAATTTGCCTTGTCCTTTGAAGATGTATGGCACATTAAACCTGATATCTTTCCACTAAAACAGTTAACAGCATTCAACTACAAATGCTGCTTTAGTTGGTTGATTGTGTTTTCAGTGCCTGGTTGTTTGGAGCCCAAAGGTTTGTGTGCATGGATGCATAAAAATTAAACTCTTGTTCTCCTGTTATAATGCATATTTATTTATATTATGCTTTTTAACTGTTCTTTCATTCTGCTGTCTGAAATGTTTTGTTTTTTAAAAACTGCATTCAAACATATAAGTACCATACAACACGAAAGTTATGGCTATTGAGATAGCATTTTAAATTACAATGACTTTTCTTGGGATAAAAAATGGAATACTTCTCAGGACTTTTTTGCTTAAGATTTGGTTAGAAGATGCTTTGCCCCAATCTTGCCTTTCTCTCTCTCTCTCTCTCTCTCTCTCTCTCTCTCTCTCTCTCTCTCTCTCTCTCTCCTAAATACCTGCATTTCTTATTTTTGTTGATAAATCACAAAACATGAAGTACACTAATTTTCAAAGTATATAAATAAACGTCTCTTTACAGATAAACATAGCAATGCATGTGCATAAATGAATGAAAATAAATTTCAAAGATAAGTGGTCCATAAAAAAGAAACTTAAAAAGGAAAATGTAATTATTGAATTTATCATTTTAAAAATCTATGAATTTCAAGAATTCTTGATTCATTTAAGACACTCATTTAATTGCTGAAATATAAGATTGCTATGCAATAGACCTTCACTAAGAAACAGAAAGTGAAGATTTAAAATTCGTTTATAGTAAAGCATTTACCTGGTAAGTATTTTTCAAATTCAGAATATTTTAGGACTATTGTGGTGTTGTTGATGTTGCTGTGTTTGCACTAGATATCATGGTACGGTGAAGAAAGTAATGGCTGTAGAGTTAAAGAAGCTGCATTTAGATCCTATCTTGACACTGCAGTTGTCACTGCTTAACCTCCATGTGTCCCAATTTTCTTATTTGTAAAGTGAGAAAATTGAATTAGTCTACAATCTTAAGAATTTATGGAATAACTGTATATTTATTGGAAATTGAATGCTAAAATCTCAAAAGGGAGAATTTTAATGTACCAGAAAAATTATACCTCTGTCTAGATCTATGAAACAAAGGTGTGTATTCTAACAATAATAATCTAAACTTGCAATTACATTGGTTTAGAGAATTTAAGTCATAGAATTTCCCTTTTGTTGAATGTATTTTGGAAAGTTACCTGCAATTTCTATAGTTCTATATTTTCTGGAAGCACAGAGAGAAATAAATAATCTAGGCATCATCACCAGCTACCTTCCAAGATAGTACTTGAACTCAAGTCCACCTGAATCCAAGGTCTACTGTCTAGCCTGCTGTCTTTTGTCTTCATCATTAGGGAATACAAATAATCCCTGAAGGAGAGGTTTAGGGAAAATGTTAACAGCTGCTTTCAATCACTGGACTTGCTAGTGTCCATATGAAACATGACATGTCACAACATGGTTCACCTCTTTTTAGAATTCATTGACCAAAAGAGACAATGTTCTGGGAAAATTTTCTGCATGACTCAGTAGCTGTAAGAGTGAATTTTTATGATTTTTACAATTCAGTCTTTTTGTGCACTATTAAAGAAGAAAATACACCAAGTCTCAGTTATCTGAGAGTAGAGATGCCCTATAGTACTTTGGGAAGTTTAGTATTGGTCAACTGTTGTCTCATTATACTCTATTTCCCCCACTTCTCCCATTGTAGTTCCATTTACTCTTCTAAGTTGAAAAGATTAAGCAATCCTAGATGCTTTCTGAAAGATGTCTTCATTAATATGGAATCTCAGATAATTAAGGCCAGATTGAACTAGGATGTATTGAATACTTTTAAACAATTTTTTCTTTGTCTATTGTCTTATATTATAATTCATCTAAGGTTTGACAGACTTCTAATGTTAAAATAATTAGCAAGAAGGTATATTTATTAGGGTCTACCATAGTCCTTTCAGAATAGTTGCTAACAAAAATTTGTTCAACTAAATTGAATTGAATTGAATTGTCGGTCTTTTTTCTAAACCAAGTTATCATATATAAGTAGATCAATAAATATACTCTATCTCTTAAACATATTTCTCCATAAGATCCTTTTCTCAACTACTATCAACCTTTTCCAGAACACATTTCCAATCATCTTCAAATTGAATCCCAAGTATTATTTAAGGAGTCATATACAATTGGGTATTCCCTAGTAACTTTCCTTACTAATTTGGCCATTTACACATCATCGCAAGCTGAAAGGATCTTTGAATAGTTGACTTATTTACCCTGAGTGTGCCACATAGTTAGTTCAGGTGCTTTCCTCATGGACCTACTTGTTTAGTAAAGAATTATTTCCCCCAACAAGATGAATTACAGTTGAGCAGAGTAGAGTATCTCTGTGGAGCTTTGATAACAGGAAAAATAAGATTCTTTGACTGCCTGTCTGAAATAATCTCATTCACTTGTAGGAGGCTTAAGGTATTAATATTGGTTGATATATTTTGGCATGGTATAAGGAATAGTCTTGTTTATAATGGTAGCAATCCAAAAGTGGAATGGGCTGTTATGATACATAGCAATTTTTTCTTCCCTGTAGAATTTCAAATGGAAGGTATTGGGAATGCTGTGGAGAGAATTCAGTTTGGGCTAGGTAACTTCAAGAGCTCCATCAAATTTTAGAAGTTATGATCCTGTGACCTTTTCAGGGGATAGAGCTGATGATGCTGTTTTTGCTCCAAACAATCTACATACTCAGATTTCACAAAATCCATGAGAAACCAAAAATTAAAAAACAAACAATGGAACCCTCTAAAGCCTGTAAGAGTGGAAACCTATTAAGACTAGAGTTCTGCATTGCCTTCTACTTCCTCCCATGTTTTGAGATAGAGAAAGAGTAGGCAAGATAGACTTTTTAATCTCTTTTGTTATGAACTGTGCTTTGCTTTTTAGAAAACTCTTGATGCCTATTGAACAAAGGTGAAACCTCATGCTGTTTGCAGATCTGAGGAGCCTGCCAATTTTCTGGTTTAAAAAAACTGCCTGTCACTAAAAGAGCATAACATTTTTTTCATTAGGTTAAAAGAGCTTGTCACTGATTCATCAGCTCAGAAGCAAAACAGGAGTGGCTTTGCCCAGCAGGAGAGCTGAGGAGATCAAAAGGGGACCAGTTAGCAGAGAAACTGCTTTGTGTGATAGAGATTTTTCCTGAAGTGACTAAGGATAACAAGATACAAACTGTCCAGAGTTGTGAGTTACCTTGGACATAAGGGCTTCCGCATTCCCATACCTACCTGCAAGGCTTCTAAAAATGTGCACCAGTCACTCTTTGTCACAAACAATACATGCACTGGTAGAAAACTTTGACCTAAATTTATGGATAGACATCAATGTTTTAGTTTCTTCTGATTTATTTCTATTGAATAAATTTTAGAATGATTTTTACTTTTTCCTTATAATTAATTAAATGCTTTATTTTTAAGAATTAATAAAATCATGATGTTTGATTTTGTTTCAAAGAGAAGCATAATAGTAGGTGCTTATAGCTGAATAACCTATTCCAAATGAGCTCTTACTAGGGCAAAATACAAGGAGACTTCTGATTGTCTTGCTCTGTTCACTCTCTTCTCTTACTGTAGCCTAAGATCACATTATCATTATAATTACTGGATGCCATAATTAATGAAGACCAATATTGATCTAAATTCACTAAAAGCTTTAGATGCTTTTTCAGAAAAAATTTTGTCTCATTATACATTCCCTATAATGTACTTATGAAATTGAATTTTTGGACTCTAATATAAATCTTAAATTTTATCTTTATTAAATTTTATCTTACTCAAGTCATCCCAGTGTTATAGCTTAGTGAGATCTTTTTGGATACTGATTCTACAATTCAATATGCAAACTATAACTCCTAAATTTGTGTCATCTGAAAATTTAATAAGCATTCCATCTATGTATTACTAAAATATTGTACAATATAAGACCAAGTATGAATCTTTCAGGAATTATATAAAAACATGACCTTCCAACTTGATATTGAAACATTAATGACGCTTTTCTCATGCCTAGCCATAAACCAGATCCAAATATAGCTAAATGAATTCTTGTTTAATATATATATTTCTCTATCTTATCTTATATATCTCTATCTTATTTTATACAAGGGTAGTATAAGAAATTTTCAGATGCTTTACTAAACTGAAGGTAAATTTATCCAAAGCTTTTTTATCTATTAGTTTTGTTATAAAAAAAAAATCAGCCAAGGTGATTTTTTTCTGATTTAGGTCATGCTTGCTCTTTGTAATGCCTACTTTCTTTCTAAGATGTTCACTAATAATCTCTTTAATATAGTCCAGAAATATCTGAGTATCTTAATCAACCAACTGGACTATGGTTTTTAGATTCTGCTCTCTTTACTCTTTGAAAAAAATAGCACTTTTGCTCATCAATTAGTAGAAAGCATCTCTTCCACTCCCCGCAATCTTTAAAAAATCAAGTACTATGGATCAGCAATCGCATCTGTTGGTTCTTTTAGGACACTGGGATATAACACCTGTATTTCATAATTTGAACTCATTTAGGGTAATTAAGTGCTATACTTCTTTTCCTGAGTTTCAACTCTATGCTAGTTATATTTGTTCTCTTCCTTCCAATCCATGAGTTATTCTCCATGACTGAAAAATAAAACAACAAATAAGAATTGCATTTCATTTCCTTCTTCTATTATCTTCTTTTTAAAATCAAATTGTATTATTTAATTAGGTAACTAGGTGACACAGAGGATAAAGTGTTGACCCTGGAGTCAAGAGGATCTGAGCTCAAACTTGCCATCCAACACTTACTACATGTATGATGCTACATAAAATAATTTAAACCTTTTTGTTTCACTTCCTCATATATAAAATGAGCTGGAGAAAGATATGGCAAACCACTCTAATATTTTTGCCAAGAAAATTGCAGATGAGATCCCAAAAATTTGAACATGACTGAAAACGATTGAACAACAAAAAATTATTTAATTCTATTAAATTATATTTAAAATAATTTTAAAATTATTTTGTTTCTTTAAAATAAATTATATTTAAGATAAAATTATTATGATGAACAGTTTTACATACTCTGAATTTCCCATTTTATGTGACCCATAGACCTAAAGAATCATTTCTTAAAGATTGAATAAAAAGTAAATTTTAAATGAAGAAGAGGAAAAAAATGTTCAACAAAACTAATCAGTGTATCAAAAATTCCACTTATGTATATATGCCATGTTCCAAAACTATGGACTTCCATCACTTCAAAGAATAAAAAGATATAGATATTTTCTTTTATTTGTTTTTTCTTTTTTCTCATATCTTTTTTTGAGGGCCAAACATGATCATTATAATTCCACAACATGCAGATTCTATTGCCTTATTGTTACTGTTCTCTCCATTTATGTTGTAGTCACTGATTGCAATGTCTTCCTGACTCAGTTTACTTCACTTGGCAGTTATCTATATTAAATAATCATTTTAACTGTATTCATAATTTTCAACTCTTATAGCGAAGTAATATCCAAGACCCACAATTTGCTTATCCATTTCTCCACCGAATGTAGATCTATTTTATTTCTAGTTCATTGCTATATGGAAAATTCATTCATTTCTACATCAAAATAACCAGACATTTTGCCTACTCTATTTATATAATTTTAAATTAAATTGTAGTCATGAAACAAGGTGGAGAGGATGACCAGATATGGATTGCATTCTAAAGAGGTTAGGCCTCCATCAGTTTCAGAATATGAATGGAATGAAAGAAGAATACATTAAACAAAACATGAAGCTAGAGAGCAGTAAAATATAGATATTAGAGAGGGCATAATCGAAGAGAACTGCAAATTTCAATAGGAAATTGGGAGCAGTTGCATTGAGGGAGATGGTCATAAAAGAATATGACTGCTGGTGGGGAAAGGTGTGAGTTTTTTCTTAAGTAGTCATTGACTGATTCTGTGTAAGAAGGAGAGAAGAGGAATGGATGTCCCTAGTGGTTCTCATCCTTAAGATATTATGATTATGATGGTACTGACATAATGCCTTCTTTTCTAGTGTAAACTTATATCAATTACCTTTGGATTTTCAGAAAACAAATAAAGAATTGTGATTTGTGAAATACTCTCTGTTTGATTAAATATAGTCTCCTTGAAAATAAAGTTTCATTTTTTATCTTTGTTTCTTCAGTGTCTTACACACTGTACTCAGCAAGTACATGTTTATTAATCAAATAAGTGATTCTGATTTTTAAAGCTACCTGAGTTCAAGCAACAAAAATATCAGTTCACTTGGTTGGTAGTCTAAATCATGTAATTGTTCAAGCACTTGATCTGGTTCCACATTTTTTCTATATTCCTTGTGTCTGCCATAGTCTCATTCCTGACATGAAGAAAAAAAGGTACATATAAGGGACTCTATACTTTTCTGTTCATAAAACCTATCCAGATGAACTTAAACATCTTTAGCATATTAACTTCTATATCTAAACAGCTTCAAGGTTAGTAATTAGCTTCCCTTAGAAATAAACAGATCTCTTTATCTATCTATCTATCTATTATCTATCTATCTATCTATCTATCTATCTATCTATCCATCCATCTATCTTCCTATCTATCTATCTAAAACAGCTCAGCAAAACAATCATAATGCATTAGGTTTTTAAAATTTTCTGGGTTTAAAAAAATATGCTGAGAGAAATGTATAACAATAATGCCACAATTAACTAAAATGGTTATATCTACCAGGGTCCAGAATTTCTCTCAGAAGTCACTGAACTTAAATGACTTATAAGACTATGCTGAGTATATATATATATATATATATATATATATATATATATATATATACACATATATTATATATATATATACATATATATTATATATGTGTATATATATACATACATACATATATATATATATATATATACATATATACATATATATATATATATATATATATATATATATATGTACACTGGGCTGAGGGTAGGGCCGGAAGGGGAAATGTACTGCCAGCAGAGGAGTGATTCTTCCTAAATCTCTCTTCATCTCCTAGGACATGATCATCACCAGCTTTCCTTTTGTAAAGTTACTTCTATCATTAGCCTCCAAATCAATTCAATGAAACTTTATTAAATGCCAATTACTGAGTCAATCCCTGGTGATAAGAATAGGAAAAAGAAAGCTCCTACCCTCAAGAGCTTTGATAGTGGGGGGGGATACTGAGGATATCTGTGTTGGGGGCATGATACTCTGTAAATTCCAAATCAAGCACAGTTGATGATGGAATGTGAAGTAACCTGAAAAGTTCATGTGCCTATCCTCTAAAAAGGAAGACTTTGGGAGGAAATTAATACTCTATCCTCCAACACTCTTTCACTTCTTAAGCAAGTTTTTTACCTATAACTCCATATCATGTCATAGTTCTTTAATATTTGCCTCCATTTCCCCCTTAGAAATATTTTTCTTTTACCTCTCTCTTCCTATGATTCAAGAATGATGGGCTGGATTATTCAAATTTACTGACACTAATTTTCAAAACATCTATAAAAGTAAAGACCAGAAGCTCTTCAGACTTAGGTGCCCCAAAGTGGATAGACAGACATAGTTTTATAATATTTGATAATATACTATTTGACAAGATTCATCAAATTTTATCATTCATAGTTGAAAATTCTTTGTTTCCTCTACAGATATTTCCAGGGACTATTTCTGCTCTAAGCATGTGATTCTATCATCATCTCTACACTCTAAGAATTCATGATATTAATCGCCCTTCCTCTCACCCCGACTTTGTCAGACTTACCCAATTTTCCAGAGCAGTTATAGAATAGTGAATAGGGGGCCTAGCCTGGAGTCAAGAAGACTCATGTTCTAGAGTTCAAATCTAGCCTCAGACGCTTATTAGTAGTGTTATCATATGCACATCACTTAATCCTGTTTGCCTCAATTTCCTCATGCATAAAATGAACTGAAGAAGGAAATAGGAAACAACTATATTATCCAAGAAAACCACAGATGATATTATGAAGAGTAGAACATGATTGAAATGACTGAACTAGTGTTCACTCCCTTTTTAAATTACCTTGTATTGTCCTTATCTGCATGGATCTCTCAATGTTTTATAAGCTCCTTGAAGGCAGAGGTTATTTAATTGCCTAAGACTAGATTATATTCTTGATAATGTTCTTATCTTTAAATATATGTACTTATATTTATGACTTTTTATGAATTCTTTTAGAGCATGATGACTGTAATCATGATTTTTTTTTGGTAGAGGGGAGACAAGGTCTGAACTTGTGATTACATTACTGTGGGAAACTTTCAGGGTGGAAACTCCCTCAAATAACACAAATCATCAAATTTATATATTTTATTTATTAGAATGTTATATAGGTCATGGAAAAGTAAAGGGATTTGCCTCAGACTGTTATGAAACAAAGATAGGACTGAACTGTTATTATTGTTGTCTTTGTTATTTTTTTTAATTTTAAAGTCAGTATTCTACTCCATAAATCATATAGCCTCTGTCTTCTATGATAGTATAATATCATATAATAAAATATTTTAATTAATAGTTTTAATACCTTTATAAATAGGGAGAGAGAAAGTCAGACAGATAGAGATAGAAACAGCAAGACAGAAAGCAGAGACAGAGATAGAGACAGAGACAGAATCACAGAGAGACAGATATAGAGACAGAGATAGAGACAAAGAGACACAGAGACAGAAACAGAGATGAGACACAGAGAGAAATGTACATGCCCTTCTCATAGACATTCTATCCAAAGATAGAATTGAGCAGTAATAAAAATCATTTTTCCTAATTTCCCATTACTTTAGAAAAGGAAAAGAAAAACCTTAAAAATATTTTTTTAGGTTTTTGCAAGGCAAACAGGGTTAAGTGGCTTCGCCAAGGCCACACAGCTAGGTAATTATTAAGTGTCTGAGATCATATTTGAACCCAGGTTCTCTGACTCCAAGGCCGGTGCTTTATCCACTACGCCACCTAGCTGCCCCCTTAAAAAGAATTTTTAAAAATCTTTCTAGAGAACCTAAAGTAGCATTAGTTTGAAGTACTAATTGACAGTTTATGTTCCCAGACAGTTCAGAAATTGATATTTTTGTTAAAATGTTTGGGAAGACATTTTTAAAGTTCAGGTATGCAGTAATGATGGTCAGAAGTTCACATTCTCACTTCTCAAGTCTTCCAAACAAATATCTAGTTGCAAACTTTTTTTATTGTTTTATGAATTTTACAATTTTCCCCCAATCTAACTTCCTTCCCCCCACCCCCCACAGAAGTCAGTTTAATAGTTTTTTACATTGTTTCCATGGTATACATTGATCAAAAATGAATGTGTTGAGAGAGAAATCATATCCTTAAAGAAAACATAAAATAAAAGAGCAAAATTACATAATGAGATAACTTTTTTAATTAAAGGTAATAGTCTTTGGTCTTTGTTTAAATTCCACAATTCTTTCTTTGGGTATGGATGGTATTCTTCATTGCAGATAACCTAAAATTGTCCCTGATTGATGAAATGAGCAAAACCATTAAGACTGATCATCAACTCCATGTTGCTTTTATAGTAGACAATTTTCTTCTGGTTCTGCTCATCTCACTCAGCAGCAGTTCATGCAAATTCTTCCAGGCTTCTCTCAGTTCCCATCCCTCCTGGTTTCTAATAGAACAATAAAGTTCCATCACATACATAAACCACAATTTGTTCAGCCATTCCCCAATTGTGGACATTTTTACTCAGTTTCTAATTCTTTGCCATTATAAACAGGGCTGCTAAGAATATTTTTGAACAAGTGATATTTTTAATCCTTTTTCATAATCTCTTCATGGTACAGACTCAGTAATGGTATTGCTAGATCAAAGGGTATGCACATTTTTGTTGCCCTTTGGGCATAGTTCCAAATTGCTCTCCAGAAAGGTTGGATGAATTCACAGTTCCACTAGCAATGTATTAGTGTCACATATTTCCCATATCTTTTCCAACATTGATCATTGTCCTTTCTAGTCATATTGGCCAGTCTGAGAGGTGTGAGGTGGTACCTCAGAGATGCTTTAATTTGCATTCTCTAATCAGTAATGATTGAGAGCAATTTTTCATATGAATATGTATCACTTTGATTTCCTCATCTGTAAATTGCCTCAGCATATTCTTTGACCATTTGTCAATTGGGGAACTAACTGCAAAATTTAGTGACTATTCTAGAAATTCTGACTTTTCTGAAAATTGGGCTATGAATTTGACCTAGCTTGCATGGCAGAAGAGGGAGGAATGACAGCTTTATTGACTTATTCCGTTCCAGTTTATACTATAAAATTTGTCTAAAAATATCCCTACTATGTTCAAGTTGTCTTTTCTATGTGGATGATAGTGATAATGAATAGCAATTAGAATAACATCATTGAGACAAAATTATTTTTACAATAAAATTAATCTGGCAAGTTTTTAATAGTGTCAGTGGAGTTAAATAAATAGGAAAGGTTTCATATCGACTGCATATTTGTTTAGAAAGTTACAAATTAACATTTTTCACTGTTCTATTATATTTTTATTTGTTTTGTTAAATATTTTCCAACTACATTTTAATCTGGTTTCAGTTATAATGTATTTCAGTAGTTTGTTTTCTATGTGTTCATCACATCTAGGATGTACATGATCACAGACAATTTACTTAGTTCTCTGAAATCAAAATAATTAATGTTATGTTTATGACAGCTTTACTTGGAATATAGAGATATAGATTCAAAATCTGACTCAGAGTCATATTAGTTCTAACAGTATAGGATACCATTGTTTTGCCTCCAATATATTTTTACTGCCTACTTCACTGAGTAAGGAAAAGGCTTTGCAAAAATTATAGTGCAATGGAAATATGAGTTGTAATATGGTTAATCATTTTGGGAGGAAAGAGATCACAGTTTGGGATCCCTTACCTTCTTCCCTGAAGGAAAAAGAAATTCACCTCTGATCTGCTTCCATCTAGGAAGCATTAACCTAACAGAGGAACATATGTTAAGGTAAAATCCATGACACTTCAACTGTGGGTGATCCCTGTTTATTCCTTAAGAATAAAAGAAAAAATATAACTTTCTCAGTCCATTTAGGGACCCATGAGGAAGTTAAGGAGTTATTTGTGCTTCCCAAGCAGTAATAGAAAGGAACACATTCATGGTTGATTTTTTTTTGGTGACAGAAGGCATTCTTATCCCAACTGCAGGCTGTTTAAGTCTTATAACGTTGTCTCCATCTAACTTTCTCTAGTCTAGAATAATGATGACACATGACATCCAATTAAAATTTAGTATGAAAACTTTAAGTCTTGCATAGCCAATAGCTCACTAAAACCAATAATGCTTAATATAGCATAAACTAGAGGTAAACTAGAGGTAAAATAGAGGCATTCTGGATACATGACATAATTGTTTGATAAAGTAGACAATGACCTTGAATTCATAATTACATGAAAATCTTGACATTCTAGAGTATTTAACCTGCATGACATCATTTGTTTTTTTTTTCAATTGCTTCCTCAATTCATGGATTTCAGGAAAAGTCAAGAAACAAGGTATTATTGGAGGAAGAGACTGGAGCAGAGAATATTTAACTGACATATTGGAAAGATTTGGATTCAAATTCTGGATCTGCTCCTAATTGGTCATAAGGCTTTGGGGAAGCCAAAATATCATAGAAATGTAGTTGAGAAGGTTCTTATAAATCATTTAGTCAAATCTCCTTCCTTTATAAACAAGGAAACTGAGACTCAAAGAAATTAAGTGATTTTTCCAAAGGGCACAAACATTATAAGCAGTAGGTACAAGGTTCATATATTGGCTTTTAGAATTCAAATCCAGTACATTTCTGTTACATTGTGCTCAACATAATGTGATCTACTCTCTATCATGTACATATACCCTGAGAAATTCATCTAAAATTTCTAGAACTAAGTTTTCTCATCTGTAAAATGAGGAGTTAGGGCTATAAATTCTTTTAAATTTTGTTTCATATCCAAAGCTATAATCCTATAATCCTGTAATTCCATAAAACCTCTTTGGTTCTCATATGCTTTATCTGTAAGATGAGGGGGTTAGTGTTAAAATGCTAATTCTATGACCTTATGAAATGCTTAAAACTATAGTTTCACTAATATTGAGAATCTTTAGTGCATAAATTGTTAGGAAAAGGGTCCAATAATTTTTAAAATGGGATTTGAAGGTTGGTAAGACTAGTAGCATTTTCTTCAGAGAGATTTCTAAAGTCTGAGTCAATGGAGACCATCCCTAAAATCTAAATTAATTAAAATTAATTGCTTTCAGGGTAGCTAGGTGGTGCAGTGGAGTCAGGAGTACCTGAGTTCAAATTGACCTCAGACACTTAATAATTACCTAGCTGTGTGGCCTTGGGCAAGCCACTTAACCCTATAACCTTGCAAAAGAAAACCTAAAGAAAAAAAGATTAATTGCTTTCTCTAGGGAAGTCCAAAGCCCCCAAATAAAGCTCCACAATCATAATAATTTCTTCCTCAAATTTACTCCTATGTAAACTGAAGAAAATGATGGGTCTGCAGTTATTCTTGCTCTTTTTTTAAAAATTCAAGACTTTTCTTAATCTAGAATTTTATTATTTTTTCTCACTTAACCAATGTATCCCTTTCCTAATATTCTCATAGAGAACTCTGATATATTGCTATTTTATTAAGGAGAATGAAATTATTTTTCAATGTTCTAAACTCATTACTCCCTATCTCTTTTTACAGAAGGGAAGGTGGTACCTTTTTTCTATCTCTTCTTGGGCCAACTATTCATTTCAATTCTATAACTTTTAGTTTCAAGTAGTTGATTGTTCTTTCGACTTGCATTTTTGTGCTCCTTGTGTATGGTTGTTTTTTAAATTCTGCCTAGATCATTTTGTATCATTTCTGAAATCTCCCAGTTCTCTATATCCATGTCATAATTTTGTAACACAATGGTTATATTTATGCCACAATTTACTGATTTTCCAATTGAATGTTAAATTCTACATTGTTTCCAGGTTTTTTTTGCTATTTCAAGAAGTGATACTATGAAGTTTTTTTTGCTTAATATAGGTACTTTTGGTTAATGAACTCATTAGGGATATAAATGGAATCTCAGAGTTAAAAGTCAAGAATATTTTAGTTAATTTCTTTTAATAATAATTGCAAATAATTGTACTGATTCACAGTTCCACCAACAATGCAATTGCTTACCTATTTTTCTACAACACCTTCAACATTGGCTATTCTTATCCTCTATCATCTTTGCCATTTTTAAATGTGTGAGGTAAAATCTTAAATTTATTTTGGTTTTCATTTCTCTGAAGTGCTTTGATGCTCTTTCATATAGTAGTTATTACTTTATAATGCTTCTTTAGAGAATTGTCTGTACAAATCCTTTAATAATTTAACTATTAAGGAAGAATCCTTGTCTTATAGAATTATTTGTTTAATAAGGGATTCACTCAACAGGTATTGATAAGATATAATTTTTAAAACAAATTTAAAAAATTGTCATAACTCCATTATATGGAAATCTATTTGATTTACCAGAATTCTCCAAATTCCTTGGGACAATCAGGAAGTTATTTCATATCATTTCTTGACTGGAACAAACCAATAGGATATCAAAATATTTAGTATTTCCTTTAGAAGTCCACAATATTTTAAATCATTCATTCAAATGCACATGATGTAGTAATTTCTAATACATCAGATAAATGTAATATATTGGTAAAAATTAATATCAACAGGCAGTAGAAGGTACTTAAAAATGCATTCATTTTCTCAAAAAAAGTGTCAACTGAGTCTGTTCAATATTTAAAGGATCATAATTATTTTTGTCCAGATTAATCACTTTTGAAGTCTGTAAGTCAGCCCATGCTCCACCCTACCTCTCTGCCCCAAAGCTAAAGGATTAACAGAAGAGATGAGATATGTTTTATATAAAGTCTTAAAAAGCAATCAGAAATAATACTGCATCAACCAATTATTTCAGGAATGCTTGCCTTAGCAGGATAAAACTTAAAAATGTTTGTTTATTTTATTTCATATATTTTGCTTAGGGAAAGACTTCTGTATTTGTTTTAGCCAAATTTAAAATAAATACTATCATGGATGCCAAGATTCATTAGCACAGGGTCAAATTATATCTAGAAAACAAAAGATTTTAATTTAGTCTGGATATTTTAGATATCTCTCAAAATTCACTTAACTTCCAAGATAATCATACCTTTAGCAGTATCAATTACTTTTCTGATTTAATTAACAAATATTCTTCAGTAACCTGAATAATTTTCTCAAAATGCTATAAGATTGACTTTTGTCACCCCCATTTCAATAATTCTTTGTCAGGTCTATGGCTACTGGAACTCTGTTTTGGTGTCTATTGTTAAATTTTGAAGAAACTGAGACTTTCAATTTTTAGGTGACTTTTTTTATTACCTGGTAGTATTAATTCTTGTGCTATCAAATTTTAAACTTGAAAACACTTTTCAAACTATGAGTATGTAATATAAGGTGTGATTGCTATTATTAAAAAAATAGCTACAGGAAGCAGAACAAATATCGGAGTGGGGGGACGTTTTCTTGTCATTCTATAAAAGTCATTTAGGTCATTTAGGAGATCACTTGCAAAGCAGCTAGGTAGTGCAGTGATACCAAGTCTAAAGTCAGGAAAACATGAATTCAAACTACCTTAAGACACTAACTTTGTGTCACTGGGCAAATCACTTAACCCCATTTGCCTCAGTTTTTCATCATTAAAATGATTTAGAAAAGGAAATGCCAAATCATTCTGGTATCTTTGCCAAGAAAACCCCAAATTGGATCATGAAAAGTAGGACATAACTGAAATAACTTAACAACAGCAAAAAACAAAGCAGAACACTTGGCAGATAATTTTAAAACTATAATCCTTGGTTATCTGATTAGACATATGCCTCTGAACTTCTTTAGAATTGTGAGAAGGCTATTGTTCTATTAGAAACCAGGAGGGATGGAAATTCAGGGAAGCCTGGAGGGATTTTCATGAGCTGATGCTGAGTGACATGAGCAGAACCAGAAAAACACTATACACCCTAACAGCAACATGGGGGTGATAATCAACTTTGATGGACTCCCTCATTCCATCCAGTGCAACAAACGAGGGACAATTTGGGGCTGTCTGCAATGGAGAATACCATTTGTATCCAGAGAAAGAACTGTGGAGTTTGAACAAAGACCAAGGACTATTCCCTCAAATTTCAACATAAAACCTGATATCTTATTGTCTGATCTTGTTATCTCTTATATTTTATGTTTCTTCCTTAAGGATATGATTTTTCTCTCATCACATTCAATTTGGATCAATGTATAAGATGGAAACAATGTTAAGACTGACAAATTGCCTTCTGTGGGAGGGTGGGGGAAGGGAAGTAAGATTAAGGGGAAAATTGTAAAAATAAAAATAAATAAAATCTTAAAAGAATTATGAGAAGGGGGGAAGCTAGGTGGTGCAGTGGATAGAACACCTGCCGTGGAGTCAGGAAGACCTGAGTTCAAATGTGACCTCAGACACTCAATAATTACTTAGCTGCGTGACCTTGGGCACGTCACTTAGCCCCATTGCCTTGCAAAAATCAAAAAAAATTGTGAAAAGAGAAATGGTCTTGTCAATATGACCTTTATGAAATGTGATTACTTATGTGTTGGAAAAATCATCACAATCCTTTGCATCTGTAAAAACACTTCATACTTTTCAGAGTGTTTGACACTCAGAGCATTTGGAAATATGAAGAAGTTGAATGAAGACAGGAAGGATGGCAAAATTTTTTTATAAAAATATGCATTTCAAGTTTGGATTTGAAAGAACAAGGGATTTAAAGTTGATAGAGATGATTAAGTAAGAAAGGAGAAGATAATGAAAATTATGCATTAGAGATCATTCCATTATTCAAAGATTACTTAGCTCTAGACAGTAAGGTCATTTCTACCATATGCAAAACTGATATGGGAGTGTTCAAGTATTCCTGGAATGAACTCACAAATCAACCCAGGAATGCACATATAAAAGAAAAAAAGATTTATTAAGAAGTCATTACAACCCAAAGACAGAAATAGAGAAGTTAAGAGAGCTTTAAAGGTCACATGGGTTTTAGGTGTTGCAGATTAACCAGGTAGGTCAGCTGCTAATCAACTAGAAGTTCACTTAGGCAGCGTCCTTTCCAAAGATGTATATATTGACAGTGAGGTTGACACTTGCTTTGTAAGATCTAGTTCAGTATTTGGGAGACTCTGAATGAAAAGAAGATAGAGAAGAGGTATTAGACTGATTACCAGACTGAAGGTCTACAGAGCTGCTGCATTGACCTCACTGCTATATACCTATGAAACCTAAACAGTCTACCAACACCATGTCAGGAAACTGAATCACTTCCATGTAAATTGTCTTGGGAAGATTCTGAAGATCACCTGGAAGGAGAAGATATCTGAGGTCCTTTCTCAAACTAAACTGCCTAGCATCCCAACATCACTACAGAGAGTACAACTACTCTAGGCTGGACATGTTATTAGAATGCCAGATGTATGCTTGCCAGAAACCCCCCACTATTTTTATGAAGAACTCACACAGGGCAAGCACTCACAAGGAGGTCAGAAGAAGTGATACAGAGATACCCTAAGGGTCTCATTGAAGAACCTTAGAATTGATTGTATACCTCAGGAGATACTGACACAGGATCACCCAGCATGGCAGGCCCTCATCAGTGAGAAGGCTGCACTCTTCAAGGAAGGCAGAATGAAAGCAGCTCAAAGGAAACATGACATCTGTAAGTTTAGAACACCTACCCCAGGTGTTCACATGGACTATTTGTGCCCAACCTGTGGTAGAGCACTCCAAGCTTGTATTGGTCTGTTCAGCATAGTTGCACACAATGTAATTTATCTCAGGCATGGTGATGTCATTTTGGTCTTCTTCAATAAGGAAGGACAAGAACCAGAAGATCAAAAGGAAAAAAGAGGCCTCAGCACTAGTCAGAGTCTTCTTAAATTCCACTCAGTGTCCATGGAAAAAGCAGTGTTTAGGTAGTATTCCCAGTCCTGTTTTGAAGAGTTTACCCTTTGGGAGGGGTGGAAAGATTGTTTCGGTTCTGGGAGTTAGAGGTCTTTTGTAGGAAGTGGCTTAAAATGACTTTCAGGCCTGCATAATCTAGAATCTAACTTGACTTAACAATGAATCAAGGTCAAAAGCAAAAGTCAAGAGGAAGTGTTTTAATTGGGCACAGGTTACAAGAATCAGTACCCATAAGATAAGATTTTAACAGTACAACAAGACTACAAAATTTGTTTCCAATTACAATATTTCCTATTGCAATAATTTCCTCATCAGAACTATTTCTATTTAATTTTGCATCCTCTATGATTTGTTACTTCTAAGGTCAAGTCAGAGCAGGAAAACAAAATGAATGAAACAAGACAGAAAATAAAATTATTAGCTAGCTAGAATCTGGAAGGAAAGAAAGAATGGGAAATTTTGAACTGACCATTTAATCATTTGGAGGTTAATTAAGTAACAAAAGTATAACTAGAGAAAGAAGTTGGACATGGAGGAGAGGAATAAGGAGAAAACTTGTGGAGTTCAAGACCATAATCAGCAAGTGTCCCTGGGAAAGCAAATCTTCACCTTTCCTTCCTAGGGGGTGGGGGTAGAGTAATGTGTTGATGGAACTCTTGACAAAAGTGCCTTCTTCTCCTCTTGGACCCCTCCTCTCTTTCACTGTAGTTGAACTTGAAATTTAATCAGTCACATTTTTGCTGCAAAAATAAACTTTCTAGCCAGGGGCAAAAGAGAAAAGCCTTAGAGTTCATTTAAATTTCTATCTATAGGGAGTTTTGTTGAAGGAGAGGGAGAGTGATGCTGAAGACTTTGGATAGCTCTGTCTCATATAAATACAATTCTTCAGCAAGTCAAGTTTTCATATCTGAAGTCATTGGTTCTTTTTGAAAAGTAAGAACAACATTAAGATAATAACACTGCTCCTGAAAACTGAATGATAAAAAATATATGTGAATTATTATGTGAAAGAGAATATCTGCATTCCTGAGTCTGAGTCATGATTCAACACAGGGCAAAACCAAAGCTAAGAAACAAATCAGCTGGGACATTATGATCTCTAATTATTCCAATATAAGCCTGGGCTAATAGAGGTTATAAAAATATGACTTTAAAGACAACTTCTCTTCCAAACTTCACCATTACTGTCAAAGGAACCATCACCCTACAAATTATTATTTCATAAATTTGTTGTCATCCAGATGATTTAGTGCATAGATTCTGAAGGGAATCAATTCCAATCAGAGAAATTTGAGTTAATATATATATATATATATGTATATATACATATATATATATACGTATGTATATATATTCAGACACTTAATAACTGGTTGTCACTGAACAAATCATTTAGCATCTATTTTCCTTAGTTTCCTCATCTGTACAATAGGAGTAATAATTTTATATATCTTCCAGAGTAGTTGTATGGATAAAATGAGATGATGTTTATGAAGCATTTTTTTAGGTTTTTGCAAGGCAATGATTGGGTTAAGTGGTTTGTCCAAGGCCACATAGCTAGGTAATTATTAAGTGTCTGAGACCAGATTTGAACCCAGGTACTCCTGACTCCAGGGCTGGTGCTTTATCCACTGCACCCCCTAGCTGCCCCTTTGTGAAGTATTTTGCAAACCTGTATAAATATTTTTTCTGTTATTGTTTTGCTTAAATTCTTGCTCTCTTTTGCCAAGTTTAGATGCCAAGTGTTATTTCTATTTCAACTACATTTCTCATCTCTATCTTCTGACATGTTTATATGATCATGTTAATTCAGTCTCTCATCATCATTTGTCTATTGTAATAGTCTCTTAATTAGAGACTTTCAGATGATTCTACTCTCTAGTCTATTTTCTTTTGCATTTCCTTTTCTATTTGGCCAATTCTATTTTTTGTAAGTTGTTTTCTTTATCTATTTGCCCAGTAGTGTTTTAAAATTTTTTCAGTCAATTGTTGTGTTTTCTTTTTCAAGCTGTTGACTCTTTTTTAAGGGTTTTTTTGCAAGGCAATGGGGTTAAGTGGCTTGCCCAAGGCCACACAGCTAGGTAATTATTAAGTGTCTGAGACCAGATTTGAACTCAGGTACTCCTGACTCCAGGGCTGGTGCTCTATCCACTGCACCACCTAGTGATTCCTGTTGACTCTCTTACATTTCTCTTATTTCTTTCCTAATTTTTCTATTTGATCTTTAAAATCTTTTTTTGAGTTCTTCCTCTTACAAGAGGATTTTATTCCTCTCTGGGGTTTTACCTATAACCTTTTTTCAATGTCATCTTCTGAGGTGCTGTTTTGGTAGTCTAGTTCATCGTTTTTATAATTAAATTCTTCTCCTGAATCATGGGGGGGGTGGGGGTGGGGGGTGGGGGGTGGGGGGGCTGGCATCACTCAATCTTCTTGGGCTACAAGTCAGATGCCTGTACATTAACTTTCCATGATCAGGGACCTCAGATGTTTGAGGCATCCCACTGTGCTGGGTTTGTCTGGCCCAATCATGGCCTCTACACTAGGGTTCTGGGGCTTTCATTTTGCTTTCTATACTGGACCTGGAGGCCTCTCAGTTGACTTGCTTTGTCACTGGCCTGCTGGTTTGAGACCTAGGAACCTCTTTTGGTGATCTTCCCTGGAGCAGAAAGCCTCTCATTGCCTTCCCTGCCCTCATCTGCACTGGGTCACACTCCCTCTACACCTTTCCTGAAGCCCTTTCAAGATATCTTTTTATTGGGGGGGGAGGATTTTGCAAAGCAATGGGGACTTCATTTCTGAAGGTTATTGAGGTGAACTCAAGGAAGTTCCTGGCATCTCTCCACTATTTTGGCCCTGCTCCTCTCTAATCCATTTACAACAAAACTAGTTTTCCTCAAGAACAAATGTGAACATTTATCTAACCCCCCCCCCAGTAAACATCAGTGCCTAGCTATTAACTTTAAAATTAAATAAAAATTTCTGACTTTTAAAATTCTTTAAATTTTCCCCTTCCTACCCTTCCATTGTTCTTATAAGATAAAATAATCTGTGGGCAGTCATATTGAATCTTTAGCTGTTCCTCACCCTATGTCCAGTCTCTGTGCATGTGCTTTAGCTGTTAGAAAGGGAGTTTGGCTTGTGCCTTCAATAGAGAATTGGAAAAGAAATGAGTGTTTTGGAGGGAAAACTTGGAAGAATATTTAACAGTTTAGTACAAATAATGCTAAACTTATCTAAGTTAGAGAATCCTTGAAAATTACAGAGGATCATGCAACTAAGTTAATGATGTCATGAGTCAAGTACTATGTAAACAATATCAAAAGACTGAAAAAAGAAAAAAAGGTGAAGTATCTCAAATGAAAAACAGTTGACTTGGGAAACAGATCAAGCAGGACGACCTGAAAGCCCCAAAATAAATAGAATCTGGACATCATATTAAAAAGAAAAAAAATTAAAGAAGACTCAGTGAATGTCTTAAATTCAATGAAATCAGAAATTATCAGTCAATCCCTTAACAAAAATGACCAAAATCAAACTCCCAGAAAAACAATTACCAAAAATCTAGAACTTTCAGTAAAAAGGAAAAGGAAAAATACTTCCCACAGGCAGCGAAGAAGAGTTCAGGTATTGAGGAGAGACATGTAGCATCTCAAAGATTTAGCAATAATTACTTGAATGAGAGGAAATCCTTGGAATATAGTATTACTAAAAGCATAAATTTTAAGTATATAACCAATAGTTACTCACTTAGAAAACTATTAGAATAATTTTACCAGAGAAAATGGCTCTTTAATCAAATAGAGGATTTCTAACTATTCTTGATGAAAAGACCAGAGCAAAATAGAAAATTAGATATGGAAGCTCAAGATTTGAAAGAAACATGAAGGTAAATAAGACATTAAGTAGCTCTTCTTCCCTCATTTGACATTTTTAATGTTCTCTTTATTCTTGAATGATTTGTACTTAGCTGTAATGTGAAATTAAAATTATTTCAAGTTGGAGAATCATTTTTTGCTCAAAATAGAATAGATGGGTGAAACATTATGATATAAAGAGAAATCATCTAGACCATCCTATGGCCTAGATGCAATGATCCAATACTCTTCTCAGGAAGCATCATTTTTTAAGACCGTTTATTAAATTTTGCATATTTCCCAACAGTGTACTGATCTAAATTTAGCTTCCTCTAGGCATGTGCTTTCCACTGAATAATTTTATGGGAAGGAGCTAAGGGAACCAATGTGCTATTGTTATGATAATTAGAGATCTGGAGTCCTTATTCCTTTTCCTAAACATTAGGGATGTACAACATAAGGATAAAAAAACCAATTCTGGAAGCAAACAGATTTTTGAAGTTTTTAAAAAGACGATTCTCAAGAAGTCAAAACATTGTTTAAGACACTGACATTATTTTTTTAATTTTATTTTTGTATAAAAGATGAGTTTTTAATACATTACTAAAATATTCTTGTTTAAGAGTAAACATAATACCCCTTCCCCCCAAATATAGACCCTCATGAGCAATAAAGAGGAAAGAATTAAAATTTAAATTTAAAAAATTAATAATAGTAATAATAATAATAATAATAATGGCAGCTAGGTGGCACAGTGGACAGAGCACGGGTCCTGGAATCAGGAGCACCTGAGCCCAAATACAGCCCCAGATACCCCAATAATCACCCAGCTGTGTGACCCTGGGCAAGCCACCCCAATCCCATTGCCCTGCAAAAACCAAAAAAAAAACCCAAAATAATATAAAATGATACTAATACTACTGCTACTACTGATGATGATGATAATAGGGGTGGCCAGGTAGCACAGTGTACAGAGCACTGGCCCTGGAGCCAGGAACACCCAGGTTCAAATCTGGCCCCAGACACCCAACAATTACCCAGCTGTGTGGCCCTGGGCAAGTCACCCAACCCCATTTGCCCTGTACCCCCCAAATAATAATAATAATAATAATAATAATAATAATAATAATAATAATAATAATAATAATAATGATAATAATAATAAATGTGCTTCAGTCTGTGTTTCAACACCACCATCTCTGTTGTGGGTGGATCATATTCTTTAGGATAAGTCCGTCACAAAGGCTACTTCCATATTTTTCCACTGTTGCCATTGCTGATCACAACTCCCTCCATTTGTACTTCTCCACTACCATACATTATATTTTCTCTCTCCTTTCACTCTGTTCCTCTTCTTAAATGTGCTGTGGGTAGCTGAGTGGCACAGCAGACTGATCACTGGCCCTGGTGCCAAGAGGTCCTGAGCCCACATACAACCCCTTAGGCCCAGCAACCACCTGGCCCTGTGGTCCCAGACAGCCCATCCAATCCCAGCCCCTTGCAAGAAGTGAAAAAGTGAATGTGTTATATCTGACCACTCTCCCCCATGGTCCACCCTCTCCTCTATAACTCACATCTCCTCCCTTCCCCTTTCCCCCTTCTCTCCTTTTTACACTAGATGTCTATACCACATTGAGTATATATGCCATATATATGCAGCTACCTCTGATGAGAGTGAAGGTTCCCTCATTCCCCCTCACCTTCTCCCTTTCCATATCATTGCAATAGCTCATTGTAATGAAAAAATCTTATTATATGAAATATCTTAGCCTATTCCACCTCTCCTTTCTCTGACTCCTATTACATTTCCCCTTTAGCCATTGACTCCATTTTTACAATATATTATATCTTCAAATTCAGCTGTCTCCTATGTGTCATCTATAAAAGCTCCTTTCACCTGCTCTATTAAATGAGAAGTTTCTTATGAGTATTATCAGTATCATTTTTCTATGCAGGAATACATGTAGTTCATCATCAAGCCCCTCATATTTTACCCTTTTCTTCCACTCTCTTATGTTTCACCTGAGTCCTGTATTTGAAAATCAAACTTTCTGTTCAGCTTTGGCCATTTTAACAGGAACATTTGAAATTCCCCTGGTTCATCTTTTTCCCTGGAAGATGGGATGGATTCAGTTTTGCTGGGTAGGTGATTCTCGATTGCATTCTGAGCTCTTTTGTCTTCCAGAATATTATATTCCAAGCTCTACAAGTCTTTAATATAGTTGTTGCTAAGTCTTGTGTGATCCTGACTGCAACTTCACAATATTTGAATTGTGTCCTTCTTACTGCTTGTAATATTTTATCTTTGACTTGGGAGTTCTGGAACTTGGCTGTAATATTCTTGGGGTTTTTTTGGGGGGGGATCTCTTTCTGGGTGAGATCAGTGGATTCTCTTAACTTCTATTTTGCCCTCCACTTCTAGGATATCTGGGCAATTTTCCTGTAGGAATTCTTTAAAAATGATGTCAAGGATCTTTTCCTGATCATGACTTTCAGGTATCCCAATAATTTTTAAATTATCTTTCCTGAATCTTTTTTTCCAGATCAGTTGTTTTTTCATTGAGATGTTTCACATTTTCTCCTAATTTTTCATTCTTTTGGTTTTGAAGTATTGTGTTTTGACTTCTCATAAATTCAGCAGCTTCCTTCAGCTCCATTCTACATCTAAAGGATTTGCTTTCCTCAGAGAGCTTTCTTATCTCTTTTTTCATCTGGGCAGTTCTGCTTTTTAAAGCATTCTTCTCCTCTATAACTTTTTGAACTGTTTTATCCATTTGACCCAAGCTGGTTTTTAGCATGCTATTTTCTTCAGCATTTTTTTGGATCTCCTTGACTAAGCTGCTGACTTCTTTTTCATGTTTTTCCTGCATCTCTCATTTCTTTCCCAAATTTTTCTTCTATCTCCCTCACTTGATTTTCAAAATCTTTTTTTGAGCTCTGTCATAGCTTGAATCTGATTTCCATTTTTCTTGAAGTCTTTAGATGCAGGAACTTGGAATTCCTCATCTTCAGATTGAGTATTATGATCCTTCTTAGTATCATAGACAATTTATTTCTCAATGGTGTTCCTCTTTTCACTCATTTCCCCAGCGTGTGCCTGATCTTGGGGTGCTTCCTGAGATTTTGAGTATTATTGGGACACACACACCCACCCACAATGATCTCCATACATGAAGCTCCATCTTCCCTCCTGGTCTGTGAATGAACACAAGTGCATGACTTTGCCATGGGGCTGAGGTGGGGGGGTCCTAGACTGTAATCAGGATCTGAATGTGGTCAGAGCCCCAGCGTCCTGTTCCAGGGACAGAGGACAAATCTCAGAAATTCTCTCTACTCTCCCCCCTTTTTTAAGATGAATACTCAAGGCTCAGTTGCCCGGGGGCTCCTGCTTACCAGTTCAGCCTGCTTCCAGTTCCTGGATCTGGGCTGTAGTGGCCAAGCTGCTCACTAAGTGCCCTGAGGGCCGGGCTTCATGTGCTCCCTCGGGCAGAAGGCTGCCCCCTGCAGCTGATCTTCCAAGTTGTGCCCAGTACTTCCTGGGGTATAGGTCAGGAAACTGCCCCCGCTACCCTGAGCTGCAGCTTCCAGGTACCTTGGCTCTGCAACCTGAAGGCTGAAGTTCCTTCACCCTGGCAGGCCACCTCTCTAACCCCATGGAGCTGAGCCTTTCCACCATTTTCCAGGTTACCTTGGGCTGGAGAATTGCCTCACTGGATCCCTCTGTGCCTTCTGTCTCTGGAAAATTTATTTAGAGTCCTTATTTTATAATTTTTGAGAGGGAGCTCTCAAGAGAGGCTCTTCTTCTGTCTGCCATCTTGGCTCTGCCCCCTGACATTAATTTTTAAAAGGTGAATACAAGCTATGGAAGCCTAAACTCATAAATCTAGATCTGAAAGGGAAATCAAAGGTCATCTAGTTCTGTTCTATGAATTTAATTCCACCACTTTCTTCCTGAATTGCCTTGAGATGTTGTTTAATATTTTTGGACTTAGTTTCCTCATCTGTAAAATTATGGGGCTGGATTATATGACCTCTGAAGGCTTGTGATGAGGCAGAATTAATTTTAATAGGATAGTGCTAACAAAAACTAATATGAAGCACCTCCCATCACTAGGTGGATGATATGGAAGTCAGGCACAGGCCCTCAGATTGGCAGATATGACAACTGACCTATTGGTTCCCTTTGGGTTTCTGAGATCTCACAGAATTTCTGGGCTCATGCTGGAGTGCTCACTCATCTGCACAATGAATTTTTGGCTGTTTGCTTAAATAAAATAACTGCTTTCATATATATATATATATATATATATATATATATATATATATATATATATATATATATATATATATATATGATAACTCAGCTTGAATGTTCTATTATATTTGAATATAATAGGTTTTCAGGCAACCTGAGTCAGGAATATTTTATCTGTAGAACTATGACCCTTTCCTTTTGCAGGTGAAGAAATTGAGACCCAGAGAACTTAGATGACTTGTCCAAGGGCATGTAGATAATGAATATTAAATCCAGGTTTTGAATCCTTGTCCTCTGACTACAACTGCTTTGTTCATTTTATTATATCTTCCAGGGAGCAAGTTTCTCAAATTCTAAGCATGAAAAGTTTCCCTCACATTTATTCCAGACAGAAAATATACAAGAAAAGATTCCCAGAACCAAAGAAGAAACTGGCAAACTCCTTAGACCATGTCTGTCTCCATTAGAATCATCAAGGTATTCAACCAGACCTTCCTGTCTGAGTAGCCCCAATTTAACTTAGCCAAGTAAAGGAAAAAACTCAGCATTTAGGGGGCCCTGACTCTTTTGCAAATTGCCTTGTCCTTCAGAGACTTTACCCCGGTTATCTACTCTAGCTCTCAACTGAATTTTCCTGCAAATAATATTTTAGAATATTTATTTTCAATAATAATTTTGTGTTTCCCAATTCACATTACCTGTGCTAGAAAACCTGGAGGAAGAGAAAAAAATAACATTTTTTTAAAAATCCTAGACAGAGCCAGAAAGGATAGCTGATTCTGTCTAAGACAACTCTTGTAATTATTTTACTTCTTCTTTATATGGCATTGGTTCAAAAACTGCCTGAACTCTGGAGAATAAAATAATCTTTTATTGGCAGTGACTTCCTCCTGGGGAGGATGAAAGGAAACATGGGGAAATTAACTTAGTTTCCCTGATGAAGTACTGAGATTAGATGAATGTCTCTTTAAGGATTTATAGCTTAGAATTTTATGTGTAATCTCTGAAGTAAAATAAATGGAAAGTGATGTTTCATTGTTTATCACAGAAAACAACTTGTAATTATAGATTATATAATAATGGAACCTCATTAATTAAAGGAATAACAATAATAATAGCAATAAAGGAATAAAGTTGGTAGTACTCACCAAAGATGAGCTCCCGAAACTGGGTCAGAAAACAAAAAAAAATTGTAGTAAAGTTAGTGCAGATAAGATTACTGATGAATAATTGTTAAAGCTAATCAATATTTCATAAGATTTTTGGTGAACTATATGGAAGATTGAGAGAGTGAATGGTGTTCTGGATCAGATATAACTCAAACTAGTCCATTGATTCAAGTTTGGGATTATAATGCTATGAAAAATTCAGACCTTACAAATGCAATAACAATTTTATTTAATATATATAAAAGGATACAATTCATATAAAATCTCTCCTCTATCTCCACATTCATCATGGCAACCATTATTCTTACAGGACAATGGCTAAACCATTAAAACTTCTAACACTAATTCTGCATAGATTGACTCTTTCAT
Organism: Macrotis lagotis; assembly: GCF_037893015.1. Classification (NCBI taxonomy): domain Eukaryota; kingdom Metazoa; phylum Chordata; class Mammalia; order Peramelemorphia; family Peramelidae; genus Macrotis; species Macrotis lagotis. The sequence continues at coordinate 18,632,980 of NC_133665.1, read as the reverse complement.
TGCACAGGTAGCAAGGAAATCAAACCAATGATTGACTCAAGAATGGCCTCTCAGTCCTTTTAAAGTAGGGGTATTTAGTGTTTGTCTTTGTGTTTGTGTGTGTGTGTGTGTGTGTGTGTGTGTGTGTGTGTGTGTGTGTGAATCGGTGTGTGTATATCATAGTCTCTTTTGTGAGTATAGTGAATGTTATAGAACCCTTCTCAGAATGTTTTCAAATAATTAAAGAAAATTCTAAGTTTAAGTTAGAGTTTACTGAAAAGTAAAATGTTCTTATTTTTTTCTCTTTAGATTTAATAAATCTGCTGAAATCTAGTTATAGATTCACAAGAGTGTTAAGAACTGCTTTCAAACTTCATAAAAAATGTGATAACTCCTACCATATATAACCAGTTAATGCCCTAGATTTCTGGAATAACTTAAATGCAGAAGTATTTCATTGTCTTTCATTTACAATGTGAAAATTCTAAGAAATTCAGAATTTATCTGAACTCAAACAATATCCCTAAGAAGTAGTTGGTCAGCCTATGCTTAGATTCTGTCAATAAAACAGCACCCATGGTTTCCTGATATTGTTCATTGCCCCTTTTGACAGCCTTGAAGAATTAGAAAAAGGTTTCTCCCTGAAAGGAAAATTAAATCCACCAATTGCTCTGAGAATCTGGATGCCTGAAGCAGAACAGAATAAGCCTAATCCCCTTTTAACATGAAATTCCTTTGAATTCTTGAAAATAAACTCTCCAGTGTCCCTAATAAACTCTCACCTACACTCTATATATGTTTAAATTTTTGCATTATAACTAGAACTGGAAGGGACCTCAGGGGTCCCATACAATCTGAAGCCCTTCTTCTCACTTATTTGGAAACTCAGGTCCAGAAAGCTAAGTGACATATATATTAAATGTTCTGCAATCCCATTGCTGCTTTGAATTCATTCCTTTGAATAAACTCCAATATTTCTCTTTCTAAACAGAGAGTAATAAAAACACTTTAGATAAGGTCTAGCTGTAATAGTATATAGCAAAATGACAATTTTCCTTATTCTGACACTTAGGTTTTTCATAATGCAACCTATAGATTTTTGGGTTCCCATGTTATCTTTTGTGGACAAATTTAATTTTAATTCACTAAAATTTTCAGATTATTGTCATAAGAGCTATTTTCCAGGTACATCTGAGCTTTCTGAAATTAATTTATTTGTTTTTATCATTTCCTTTGTCTTTATTAAACTACAGGTTATTTGATCCTGATCATTTTTAGATAATTTTGCATAGTGTCCACAGTAAATTTGACAAATGTGGATTAAAAACACAACATAAGCCATATATATAGTAATATATATAGTAATTCAAGTCTTCCTGCTATTGAGGAGGCTGGTTGGTTTAACTTCAGTAGTTCTGAATTACTGCAAAGTTAATAGCATTTGATGATGAAACTTAATATATAGCAACTTCCTGGGCTCTGGTGGACACCAGGTTGCTAAGGGGAAAATCGACCCAGATGAGAAATGGAATAGATCAAAGTTTGTGTATAGAATAGTAAAATCAGGTCAATGAGTGGCTACTCTACTTCCAATTTAGGAAAAATAGGAAGACCTAACTACTAAAAAATAAACACCTAAATGAGCAAATGAGTAACATAACATACTTTGGTATATTAATTGCTTTGTACATAATAAGAAAGAAGATGATGGTACAGAATAACATAGAATTAAATTAAAATGAAAAGAATGAATTATACAAAAATCTTATAAAGAAAAATGAATTTGAAAGATTTAAGAACTCCAATCAATGCAATGACTGACTATGCCTCCTAAGGACCTATATATCACATAAATGAGAGGTGATAGATTCAAGATGAAGAAAGAGACATATATTTTTTGGAAATGACCATCATGTGTATTCACTTTGCTGTACTATGTTTTAACAAGTATACTTTCCCCTCAATTGATTTTTAATTAGATGCATAGATATATAGAAATTAGCCATGTAGTAACCTCAACCCCTCCCCAAAACAAACAGACAAAAAAGTACAGCAAGCACTTTAAGTTAATTTACAGAAGGGAACAGAACAAAATTAACATAGTTATAAAGCTAAAAGCAAACTCACATATTATCTAATCTAACTTAATAATTTTATAGATAAGGAAACTGAGATCTAAGAGGTTGGAATGGCATCATGACACAGGTAGTAATGATGTATATATATATATATATATATATATATATATGCACATATGTATATGAATATATGTATGAATGTTCACAATGTGTTTGAATAGTATACACATACATACATGTATATAAAGGTGATGAATCACATGGGAAACTCTAAGTTTACAGAGTCAGGAAGAATGATGTGTGTCAATTTTCTCCATTCTCTACCAATCCTCCTTTAGAATAAGTAATCTCTCTCACGGGTACAATAACTTTTCCTTTTTTTAGACTAGTCTTTAATAACTGTTCACCATATGTGCAGGGTGGTTTTACAATTTTTAATCAGGATTGCTCAGAATTTGGAGTTTGGCTTTCTTGCTTTGACCACATTGTTTGGAATATTATGAGATGGGATACAATTAACAAAGCAGGAAAAGGAAAGCGTTCGTAAAAAAAAAAATCTGGCTTTGAAATGTGAAAGATGGAGTTCTCAGTAAGTGCCAAGTTTAGCTATTAATTTTCCTATTGCCAGTGTATAAGACCTATCATGGTAATATAAAATTGTACTTTCTGTAGTAGGAATTTTTCAGGGGCCTGTGTTTTACACCTTTTAAAACATTTCCATGTGAGGACAGACTTTCCACTTTATGATGCCAATAAATATTCTTTTACCAAAAATAGTAATTGAATTCAGTCATCATTTTCAGAAAAAAAATCTTTATTCTTTTGGAACAATATTTAATTTATGAAATACTTTTCCTCTAATAAAAATAAAATATGCATAAACAAAAAATATTCGGTTTTAAATTATTTTATGAGTATAGAATAAATGAGAGAAAAAAAGAATTTGGCATCACTCTTGGGGGAAAACTGCAGAAACCCTGTGTGAAGAAGCAGTTCTGTGAGGTTACTCAAGTTAATTACAAATTTAATTCAGGCAGGAAATGTTGTCATTGAAAAAGTAATTCAGATGGGCAGATGTGAAAATCATCAAATTGATAGAACAATTGATCTTCTCCCTGTTTCTTTTAAACATAACAGAATCAAGGAATTTTCAAGGCACATGGGGCCTTAAGTGGACATCTGTTCTAGACCCCACCCTACATGACAGGTGATTACAGTCTCCGCTAAAACACTTCAACTGAAGAATCATTTTATAATGAAGTTTTTCTTTTGGAGTAGCTCAAATTGTTATAAAGTTAATGGTTCACAATGAGGAAAGTTCAAATTTATATAACACTTTAAAGATTTACAAAGTTACTTCCTTTCAAGCAACCTGTGAACTGAGTAATATAATAATTATGTATATATTTTTGTAGAGTTAGCCAAGGTTTTTATAGATGAAGAAAGGTAAATTTTGAAAGAGTATATACTTTCCCCAGGGCAATACAAAGTATCAGATTTTCAGTTCATCATCTGAAACCTTTTTACTAACAAATCATTCTACTCCACATCTATATACAGTTAATGCTTGTTACTTTGTCATTGAGGAACAATAATTCAGAGTTGGTTGTTATTTTTCAGCTGTTTGACTCATGATAACTGTATTTAGGATTTTTTTGCAAAGATTCTGAAGTGGTTTTCCATTTCTTTTTCCAGTGCATTTTACAGATGAAGAAACTGAAGTAGTATTGAGTGATTAGCAGAGGATACACAGCTGAAAAATGTCTGGGACCACATTTGAACTCAGGAAGATGAGTCTGAACCACCTAACTCTGACTCAAATGCATTTCAGCTTCCCATTACACCTTTTCCTTTTAGACTTAGTTCAAGTCTCTAAAACCAGACACACACACACACACACACACACCCAAATAGGTTTAATTTCTCTTCTAATCCAAGTACTTACTAAGTGATAGGCACTATGTTCAACATGGAAGTCCTCTAAGTATTTAAAATTCATTATTGAATCTCATTCTGGAGTAGTTTGTAGAAGGCAAGCCTTGTTCAGGAAATCATGATTCAAGTCCAGGCTTTCACACTTAGGTGATTGATTACAGTTAAGTCAGTGAAGTTCTGAATATTCCAGGCAGTTTTCTAGGTCTAAAAAGTCTAGATTATGGACAAATCTCTGTTGATGGACTGAATTTCCAGACTGGAATTTTGTAAATGGCTCATGAATACTTAGTCCAGAGTGATTAAATGTTTTTTTAAAGAAATTTTAATAAATGGCACACCTCTCTCAAGGGAAGAGGGACCCCAAAACCTGGAACTACTTGGTATTGTATACTTTGAAAATCTTTTTTCCTGCCCCTTAGTGCCAATCATTGGCTGAGGTCACAATCTAATTGATATAATTCATCCACATATGCTTTTCCTGCTCTGCTCATTATATTAATAAGGAAGAACATGAGCATGGGCAAAGAAGAAAGACACAGACCCCAGTTAACTCAGAACCAGGTGGAGCAGACATGATCAAATCTCAGATTTTGACAAGATTGAGACTGTCTTTTGTTTAACTCACATACCTGCCCATAGGCAACAATACAGGCAAAATTTGTAATGTAATCTAGCAATTTTCCCTTCACATTCTTTTGAAACCCAAATACTCCCATATTCCTCACATGGAAGTTTCTTATATCATTAAAATCTCAGATTTTATTTCTTTTCTACCCAAATCAAATAAATTTAAATCCTTCTGTCTTATATACTTCGATTCATACAGTTTCAGTCTGTTGTATTGTTCACTATATGACATTTCACAATTAAGTTTTTCTTTTGAAGCAACTCAAATTGTTACAAAGTTAATAGTTCACAATGAGGAAAGTTCAAATTTATATAACACTTTAAAGATTTACAAAGTAACTTCCTCTCAAGCAACCTGTGAATTGAGCAATACAATAATTATGTATATTTTTGTAGAGTTAGCCAAGATTTTTATACATGAAGGAAGGTGGATTTTTGAAAAATCTACACTATTCTCTTTACCTTCCTCTTGATGGGTTCCAGTTTTCAGCTTATGGTTTGGTGCCCAGATCTGGATACATAAGTTCAGTTATGGTTTGGCCATGTCGTGGCACAATAGAATATATCCTTTTACTCGGACATTGCTTTTCCTTTAATGGTACCTTACATTTTAATTTTTCAGTTTTGTTTCACAATATATTGTGATTTCTATTTTCAATTTTATCATAATTAGCTAAATTAGGTTAGAATTATTTTAATTACATATTTTGTTTTACCCTGATTTTCAGTCTTTCTTCTGGCATTGTATTAATATTGGTCTTTATTCTAATAAATCAACAATCAGACTGTTCATTGTCCCATCAGTAATGAATTTATTTTGTGTGTATGTCTGTAAAAAGATAATCAATTGTCTTTGATTTTGGTATTATTTTTTGATTACAAGTCTTTGCTCATTTTTTGAAAAAATGTTCAACACATAGTAGGCTTAAAATTGCTAAAAAGTCTATAAGTATTTATTCCCTCCTTTTAAAATTAGTTTCATTATTCAACATAATTTTTGTTATATTTATATATTCAAAACTTTATATTAAGATAGAAATTGATATTTCCTTTTGGGGGGTATATGAGTTTTTTCTTTAGTGTTTCATAATATTTTCTTTTGAACAGATTGGCTCACAAGCTGCAATTGTTGTCATTTTTATATGGTTGTTTTTTTCCCAAAATATTATTCATAAAATCTAAAATACCAGATAGCCAGATGCCTTAGAAAATTTTTTTCTTGTATTTGGATACATGATAAAACAATTGCCACCATTGACAAACCAATAGTAAAACCATATACACAAGGGTCATGAAAAATGCTATGAGATTGCTATCTGAAATCTCCAGATTCATCTTTATAGTCACATTTATTAAAAAAAAAGACCTAAATATTATTAGCTCCTATCATTTGCTCCAAGTGAATTTCTGCTGACTCTTTTATCACTGGTTTAATAATCCATGACAGATTAAAGAAAATCTCTAGTTATCTAACACAGTCTGAAATTTCCAAATATCATTTAAAAAAACCTTTTTGTTAAAGCAAATTAGGATTTTTCTATTTCAAGGCTTCTGGTCTCAGTCTTTTCATTTAATTTCTTAACCTTAGCAAGAGTTGTGGAGGCTCATAACAAACACTTAGTCGGTAGTTTTATTGGACATTTTTTCCTAACCAAATTAAAACTTTTATGGTTCCATGATCTTTAAATACCAGGGTTCCTTAAACTCTGGCACAGGGATACATGAGACTTTTAAGGAAAGATTCCTACATAATATACGGCAAAAATCATCATCATTACTGACCTTCATCATCATTTCCCAAATCTTTTCATGTAACCTATGCCTTAAAGTCTTCAACAACTTGTACTATATCCTACCGCAGGAAATTTTCTGCATAAAACACAAGATGATACACACAGACATATATATATATATATATATATATATATATATATATATATATATATATATGCATATATATGTATGTATATATATGTATATACATATATATGTATATATATATACATATATATGTATATGTATATACACATAGATAGATAGATAGATAGATAGATAGATATGCACACAAACAAAAAGTCATCTAGATAGCCAGACTCCCTCAAGATCTACAACAATGATGAACAAAATCTTACCTGGTTCTTCAGCTCACCCCTTTGACTATGCAGTAACCAATTTGAAGACCAACTTAGAAGTTTCAGTTTAGAGAGAAACCTAGGGAAATCTGCTTCTATAGGATTTGTTATTAAAAGATAATTGCAGGGGCAGAGTCAAGATGGTGGGCAAAGGGCAGGGACTTCCCTGAGCTTTTTGCTTCAAACTCCCTCTTTTAAATAATACTGCAAAACAAATACTAGAGATACAGAACCCACAAAAGGAAGAGATGAAACAATTTTCCCATCTAAGAAACTGAAAAGGTTGTCAAAACATTTCTGTCACACCAGGGTGAAAGGGGAGCACTGTCCTGCAAAGAACACACCCCAGAAAACTAGTATCAGGCCTTAGGGGCAACTAATTCATGTCTAGGGGTGGAGTGGTTACAGAACTCTCCCTCAGAGAAGGTAAGAGGGGTCATTCAACTTTTCAGAAAAAAAAATTATAAGGGTCCCTTTGCTGACTGTGGGAGCAAAACTATGTTGTATTGACTGCATATCAAATGTACGGTTGTGGGGTGGTAACTCAAAGTTATTTTAATTTGCATTTTTCTAATCTAATATGGTAGAAAAAGAAAATAACAAATGTAGGAAGGAATGTGGAAAAATTCAGACACTAATACACTGGTGGTGAGTTGTGAACTTCTCTTAACTGTTCTGTAGACCATTTTGGAACTGTGCTCAAAAAGCTATAAAATTATACATAATCTTTGACCTAGCAATACTAGTGGGACTATATCATAATGAGATTTTTTTAAAAAAAGAAGTAAAAAAGAATTATATAGGGACTAGGTGGTACAGTGGATGGAGCACCAGCCTTGGAGTCAGGACTATCTTTGTTCAAATCTGGTCTCAGACCCTTACTAATTACCTAGCTGTGTGGCCTTGGGCAAGCCACTCAACCCCATTGCCTTGCAAAAAAAACCTAAAAAAAAAGAAATTATATGATCAGCTGTGAAAAATAACTATTCTGAAGAATACAATGTTTCAAGATAATTCCAAAGGAATTACGACTCCAGAGAAAGAACTGATGGAGTCTAAATGCAGATCGAAAGAGATTTTTTTTACTTTCCTTATTTTTCTTGTTTTTTTTTGGTCTGTTTTTCTTTCTCAACATGACTAAGTATGTGGCAGAGCACCATCCTTGGAATCAGGAAGATGGGAGTTTGAATCTAGCTTCAGACCCTTCACACTTACTAGCTGTATGACCTTGGGAAAGTCATTTAACTCTACAATTGCCTCACATCCAGAGCCGTCTCCAGTTGTCCTGATTCATACCTGTGGCCATCCAATTCATGTGCTCACCCATGTCATTACCCTCTTCGAGAATGAAGGACAAAAAAATAAAACTATATTTTATATGACTGCACATGTGTAACCTATATCAAACTGCTAGCCTTTCTCAATGAGGGAGGCAGGAAGATAAAGAAATAGAGAATTTGGGACTCAAAATTTAAGGAAGATGAATGTTAAAAATTATTTTTACATATTACTGGGGAAAAATAAAGTTTTAACTAAAAATAATATAACCTACAAAAGTAAAAATATTTAAAATAATATAAAAAACCATAAATGCTTGAATATTATGGTCAGATAAATGTTTAAGTTGACGATATATATTCTTGCAGTAGAATTAAAATAGTGAATTTCCTCTACAAGAGTAATTTTTCATAATACTGAAAGGAATAAGATGCTTTAAACTGTTAAGTAACCTTCAAGTATTTATTCTTTCATTGGGAGTATTTATATCTGTGACTAGAGGTATAGGGAGACACAGTAGACAAAGGGCCAATATTGGATTCAGTAAGACCTGGGTTCAAGTCTAGCTTCAGATACACACTTAGTTTTGTGCTAATTCAGGTTTATCCCTTAAACCCTTAGATAACTCTCTAAGAGTTAGAGATAGATTGCTAACTGCATTGGTAAAGGGAGTTTCTAACCTGAGAATCTCTAATTTTCTAATTTCTAATTTCTAACCATGATGCAGTCTCAGCTATATTTACCATCTCTTTCTCTCTCTCTAGCTTCCATTTCCTATGTCTTCTATTCATATTATCAGAATTTAGAGAATTCACTCCATCCACCTAAATTTATGAATGAGGGAATATAAGTTTATGATAAAAGAGTTCAAATTAATGGCACTAGTGTCAAGCAAATCATTTAAATATCAACATATTCACCTGTGTAAACTAGGTAGTGGTTTGTATTGAAGATTGCAAGTTGGGACTCTGGTTATACTTATCCCAATCTTTTTCACCCTCATCTTGGAATCAGTATTTAAAATTGGAATGGAGTCTAAGAAATTATCTAATTCCGATGGTCTCATTTTATAGATTAAAAAAAAGCAATAAACTGAGATTTAGAAAAGTTTAGTGAATTTCCCAGGATTATATAAGTTAGTAAGGGGATAAAACTAGAAATTGCACCTAAGGCCTCTGGCTTTACAGATAATATTCTGTCCACAGAATCACAGCCTTTTCTACATATAGTTAAGAATATTATAATTAATAAATAAGAAAAAATAAATGCTATTATTTTTCAGTAATTTCCAAAAATCTAATTCCTACCATTTTGGTTCTGTTTTGCTCTCATAAATGCTCTTCGATTCTTATTTTAAAAGTTTTTACTATATAAATATTCTTATATAGTTAATTGTAGCAGAACATTTTGTGAAATGTACCAACAGTATAAAAATAATTTTGTTTCTGACAGTTAATATTTGAGTAACCATTGTAAAATTATTAAACTTCTATGGGCCTCAGTTTCTCTATCAATAAAATGAGGGTATTGGGCTAAATAGTTTCTGACATCCCTTTTAGCTATTAAATTATAATCTTATTGTTCTTTAAGTACAAGACCAATTCAAGTGGTAAGATTGAATTTAGACTATCTTTATAAAGCAGATAGGGAAAATTTCACATTATTGCAGAGTTCTGAACAAAGATTCTAGCAGTTCACTGTGTGTTCCTTGCCTCATCTGGGAAGGTGTGATAATTGCATGTTATACTACATTATATATTGATAAATAGTATCTGGTATGGCACTCATATACCAAAAGGCATGTGGTCATATGAGTGGTGAGGATTGTATATACATATATATATATATATATATATATATATATATATATATATATATATATATATATATATATATATTCTGCTTAGGAACACAGTCTTTCTAAATACTAGTATAGCTATGGAGACAGTCATCTTCTAAGTATGGTAGTTTAGAAGCTTGCTATTTGACCACATTTGCAGTATATGATAAAACATAGAGGGTTCAGTGACTTTTCTAAGGTCAAATAGATAATATAATATATCAGGGAAGAACTCTGAAGCCAGGTTGTCCAATTCCAAATTCAGTTCTACCCCAGACTCTTTAGCCACACCATGGGACCACACATTTTTCTCTCCTGATTGATAGAGCCTTGCTCCATCCCATATTATGTTGTGCTTCTTTTGTGTATATTCATAATACATGAATAGCATATACATAAAATACATATATCACATATATATATATACACATACACACACATCACACACATCACAAAATATACACACTAGTTATTAGGATAAATGCATGATTTTCAAGATAAAAAACTTTCTTTTTTTCCTTTGTACAACTAGTACTAGAATATAGTGTTTAATGAATTCTTGTTGATTGCTATACACTATATCTTTCTTTTTTTGTTTTTTTGTTTTGCAAGGAAATTAATTTTTGCTTCTAATGTCAAAATCTTGTCTTCCCTCTGAGATTATCTCATTTCATCATGTGTATATCATTCTTATATATAATTGTTTGTAGGTGGACTCCTCCATTGGACTTTTTGAAAGTAGGATCTGGCTTCCTCCTTACTTTTTAAGCATCTAAGAAGCACAATACTTGGAGTGCTGAACTTGGAGTCAGGAAGACCTAAGATTTTATCCTTCCTAATTGCTGTGTTACTCTGGGCTAGTCACTTAGCCTCTCTGTGCTTCATTAGTAAAATAATGTTAATAATAACAACTACTTTAGAGGTTGTCATGAGAATCATATCAGAAACCGATATATAAATGCTTTGTAAAACACAAATAATTCTATGAATACTTATTAGTATTATTATCCCCAGAGTATGATACAGTGTCTGAGACATATATTAATAAATGCTTGTTAACATTGATTCTAAGAAGAAAATAAAGAAAAATATGAAGGTGAGAAGTAAAGCAAAAATAAAGTTATTTTATGTTATTCTTTTAATTTTCCTCAGATTTGTTCTTTAGATCTTATAGTCTATCTGAACTATAATTTTGCTTCATTCTTCACATGTTTGGCTCCTGATCTTAACAGATGTAGCCTGTGGTTTCATTAACACCTATTAAATGAAATGACTTTAAATAGGTATTAATTAAATGGACATTTATGATGGTTCTAACCTTCCAATACAAACAACTCTATCTTTACTAACAAATATGGATACCTACACAACTATAGATTTAACAACTATAGATTTGCAATTTAGATAGTCTGACATTCAAATTAGTTTTTTCAATGGAGCCAGGAATGATTAGGAGATGAGAAATAAATGAGGAAGAAAAACAGTTAAAGTATTTTCATATTTTCTTATTTGGAGAATTTAAGGTTCAATGTAAATATTCCTTGAAGATTTGAGGCATTAAATCTGACAGTGTTACATAACAGACAAGGGGTAAGAAGCTTGCATATTATTGTGTAAGAAAAGATTCTTATTTGAGTTCAAAGAGAAAGAGAAGTGTTGTCAACAAATCCCTCCCCAGTGTCAAAAGTGTTAATAATGACAGTTTGTTGTTCTTTTAATGTTTTCCCAAGGCTCTCTATTCATTAATTTATCTGCCTTCAATTGTACTCATGTACTGGGACCTATAGAAATTTAATGACTTGCCTAAGGCCCAATGGTAAATCTGTGGAAGGACAAAGAACCCACACCTTGAAGATCTTTAGTTCCTAGTACAGAATAATAGGCCACTCAGTTGCTGAAATTTTATAAACAATGAAAGAACCAATTAAATCATCATAAACCAAAAGAAAAAAACAAATAAATCTCAACAGAAGTTCATGCCTGTATTTACTACTGATTTTCTAAGAAGATTGATTTCTGACTTAGATATAGGAAACTGAAAGACATCATTAGGATCTATTAGCTCAGTTTGCAGACATTAGGGAGACTGGAATCTCAGCAATTATTAACAGATATCTATCTTTCCAGTCTCTGGGATTTTCAGAGATTTTCCTTGAAATTCAATTTCATTGCCTTTGACCACCACCCCACCTTCTCCCAATACTAACCAAAGGGGAAAAAGTTCCAATTTTTACTTTTAATTTTCTTTCAGTATATTTGAAAATAGCTGGTCACCATCTAATAGCCTTTTATCAAACACTTAGTATGGGGCAGACACAGCAGTAAGTACGAGGGATTGATATAAAGACCTATTCTCTAGAGAGGAGTCAAGATGGTGGTGTGAAGCTTAGATGCTCCTGGAGCTTTTCCCTACCAAAGATAAATGAAGTCTCTGCATTGACATTAAAGCTACAGCTCTCACCAAGAAAAGGAGAAGATCCAAAGAAGTTTTCAACAGTAGACATCATAGAGGATCTTCAGTGAAGGTCTACCTCTTCGGGAGAAAAGGGAAAGTGAAGCCAAGTGAGGCTGGAGAGGGAGAAAGCTTTAAGTCACAGTGGAGTTCAGGTTCTGACAGCTTGACGACAGTGTAGGTCCCAGCAGCTAGGTAGCAAGCCAGCAGGGAGGGTTCCAACCCCAAAGAAAGTCTGAACCTGGGAATATTGGGGCAAAAGACAGGACTAGATCAGAAACAAACCCCTACATAGGCAGAACCTGGACATAAAAGAAGAAATAAACCTCTTCAAAGGAAAGGCCTAGATTACATAGGCAACATCTTGGCCAAAAACAAGCCAGGGATAAGACCCCAGTTCCAACATAAAAAGCTTGGATCTATACTCCCCATCCCCTAGAAGCAGAGCTAAAACAGTAAAGATGAGGAAAAAATATGAGTGCTACTATAGAAAATTACTTGGAAGACCCTGATGACCTTAACCTGTCCGTTACCCTATTTATTACTACGTCGCATGATTGCTAATTCATGTAGAGTTCTTAATTAAGCAATTATTTTCATGGAATGTTTTTTTATATTTTCTGTGTAGGTAATGTTTTTCGATACACTTCCTTAACAGTCTGTAGTGAGGGTCTTTATGCTTGTCCACCCATCCGTTAACTCTGACAATAACCAAATTTTCTTTCTGGCCATGTTGGTAGAAAACACGGTTTCTGTGACTTTTTTATTCTTTCCCGTGAAACTAAGGCTGCTGAAGTTCACATAAGGGTCACCTGTATTCACTATTTTCTCACCATCTTTTTCATATATTCCTATGTATGGTGGGGGTGGGAGGCAAAACTTAATATCCCTGGAATTCTATCTGACCCATCTTGTATCTGTTTTTCCCAGTATGTAGACATTCTGGCATCCCCCTGGAATTCCCAGTGCTGGGTTTTCCAGAGATTTCATAATGTTGAAGCCTTTTGTATGACTCAGGGAGAGGCAGTCCTGTTAAATTTAGACAGAGTTTTTACAATCTGTTCTATTCAAGGAATTTTTCTGAAATCCTTCTTTTATAGTCATTCCAGTATTAGGGTGAGTAAATATTGCAATCAATAATAAACCTAGAAATATTGGTATGCATGAAATCTCTATATATATTGAAGAAGGAAATGTTGTTACATCAGACAATTAATCAATTTATACTCTTTAATGCTGTTTTGAGTTTAACTGTTATTGATGTTTCATTTTTACATTTAACACATGTACAGATGACACCCCCCCCCCAATTCAACAAAGTTGCTTGTAACCCAGCAAAACAATTTAGGAAAACTAATAATCAGTGACTTCATCTGAAAGTGAATACAGTATTTCATATCTGTAACATCACTCAAGTCTCTGTTTTTTCAAATTACTTTTAAAAGTAATAAAGAACAATTTTCTCTTTTCCACCTCCCACTTAGCCCAAATGGGGGAAAAAACCTTATGACAAATATTCACAATTACGTAAAACAAATATCTTCATTGTCTGCATTACCAAAAAAGCTACCTTCTGCACTCTAAATCCATCACCTCTTTGTCTGAGGGCTGATAGCATGTTTCATTATATATCTTCTGTAATAATGGTCAGATACGGATCATGTTCTTACAGCTTTTAAAGTCATTTCCCTTTACAATGTGGTTATTGTATAAATTTTTGATTATGTTCATTTCTTTCTTCATTACTTTATAAAAATCTTCAAAATTGCTCACTTTTTATAATAGATATGTTAAAGTATAAATTATTCTAATTCTGCTCACTTCACTCTGCATTAGCTCATGTAATCCTGTCCATGTCTCTTTGAAATCATCAATTTCCTCATTTCTTCCAGCATATCCATTCTCCATCATATTCCTAAAATACAACTCATCCAAACATTCATCAGTTTATGGGCAAACCCTAAGTTTACAGGATTTTGCCATGACAAAAAAAAGTGCTGGAAATATTTTTGTACATATGGGATTTCTTCCTTTCTTTGAACCTTTCCATACAGACCTGGCAATAGTATAGCTGCATGAAAAGGCACACACTGCTTAGTAGCATCTCGTGCATAAATGTCAAACTGTTTCCCAAGTAGTTGTACCCATTCACAGATTCAAGAACATTGTATTCAATATTCCTGTTTTCTCAGAGCTCTTCCAATACTCATCATTTCCCTTTTTTGGTCATCTTTACCCCTCTGATGGCTATGAAGTGGAATCTCAAAATTGCTTTAATTTCTCAGTAATGATTTGGAGCATTTTTTTAAATGGCAATAGTTTGGATCTTTCTTTGAGAGATGCCTGTTTATATCCTTAGACCAGTTATCAATTGGAAAATGACTCCTATTCTAATGAATTTGAGTAATTTGAGTCAGTTCTTATATCTTGGAAATGATACTTTTATCAGAGAAACATGATATAAAGATGTTTTTCCAACTGTTTCCCCCTTTTTGTCTTAAATTTGTTGGATTTGTTGCACAAAAACGTTTTTTCCCTGTAATCAGAAATTTCATTTCATCCTCTGTGATCCTTTATTCCATACTTGATCAAACTTTATTCCTACCCATTCATTTGATAAGTTTTCTCATGTTTTTATTGTTTATGATGCAATTTTGCATAATGGACTAGGTAACTATTTGAAACTTATCTTTGTATAAGTTGTGGTGTTGTTCTAAATCTAATTTCTTCCATATTGCTGTCCAATTTTGCCACTTTTCCAATGTTATTGTCAAATAAAGAGTTGCTCATCCCAAAAGCTGGGGTCTTTGTGTTTATTAAATATGAGAGTTTTAGATTCATTTATTTCTGTACGTTATGTATGTGATCTGTTCCACTAATGTGATCTATTTTAACCAGTATTAAATTATTACTTTGCAGTATTCATCTGAGATCGGAAACCTTTTCCTTTTCTTTTCACTCTTTCCCCCCTTTGATCCTATTTTGCCCATGACTACAGATTTTGTGAGAGGTCCCAAGTCACTTTTTGATTTCCCCACCCCTTGTCCACCCGGAGCCTTTTTTTTCTTCCCTTCCTTTCAAGGAGACTGAGCTCCACACTGATATGGTTGAAATCCCTGAGGAGGATGCCTCTGGGTCCCCAAAGTCTCTACAATGTCCACAGTCTGGTTGCTGTGAGTGGCCTTCGTCCTGATAATGAATGGGCCAAAGCCAAGCTTTTTACTTAAAAATAAAGTTGTTGCTGTTGTTGCTGGTCGGTTGTTGTTGTTGTTGTTGCTTTTAAATGGGGGTGGCACGGTATCTAGAAGCACTTGTCCTGGAGTCAGGAGGACCAGGGTTCAAATCCAGCCTCAGACACTTAATAATTGTCTAGCTGTGTGAGCTTGGGCAAGTTACTTAACCGCCCCCCCGCCTTAAATTAAAAAAATTACACATCAACCACATTTTTAATGGTTTGTGTCCATTCGCTATCCTCCAAATTTCCTGTCTCCATCAAGGGCACCTCAAACTAGAGTTCTCACCCCCCATTCATTCATTTATATTTTTACTTGCTTGCTTACTTACTATTTCCTTTTTTTTAAAATTTCTGTTAAATGCAGACTAGATTTTCAGGACATCCATTTCCTTCATGGACGTGGGCTGGGTGAGGTGGAGTTGTTGTATAGAGGAAGTCTGCCATCTGAAATGCACATTTCTCAGCCTTTTATGCATTTTTTGGGGGGGAGGGTTCCCGGGAAAGGTGACAAGTGCCACCCTCCTCCACCCAGCCCACTCTGACCCCCTCACATGGCCAGTCTGCTGCTCCCTTTCTCAGGAGGGTGGGGGCAGAGCTCCAAAGGGACTACCACCAACTACCACCAATCCATCTGAGCCTCAAACTAACTAGCCAACCCTTCCCCTTCTATCCACTCCTTCCAAGCGTGTGACACTCTGGCCATCTCTCTGCAACCTAGACTGATGTTTGACCTAACCTGGGTTCAAGAAATTCGAGAGTGAGACACACTTGAGGACAAAAGAAAAGGAGGTCCTGTTGGTGAAGGCATGCTCCCTATACCTAATCCCCCTTTCCTTCCTCAGGCAGAAAGGGAGAGGAGGAAAGAGGACAGAAAAAGGAGATGAAGAAAAAAAGGAAAAGAGGTCTTTCCCACCCACCAGACATCATAGCTACCCTCACAACTCTTCCACCCTTCATGCTGGGAAGGCAGATGGCTGGGGGCAAGTGACAGTCTTGCTTTTGCTGTTGCGACTGACCTCTGGGTAGGGAGAAAACCAGAAGGAGGAACCCTGAAGCCTAAAGATGGGCTTTGGGCCAATATGACCAGAAAGGATAATGATCCTTGTTGGAAGGGTTGTGGGAAATCCGAGACACTATTACATTGCTGGTGGAGCCCTGAAGTCATCCAGAGTTTCTGGAGAGTAATGTGGAACTATGCCCAAAGGGCAACAAGAAGGAGCATACCCTTTGACACAGCGATACCACAACTGGGTCCGTACCCTGAAGAAATCATGTAGAAGGGTAAAAACATCACTTGTTTTTTTTTAAATTTATTTTTATTAAAGATATTATTTGAGGGGCGGCTAGGTGGCATAGTGGATAAAGCACCGCCCCTGGAGTCAGGAGCACCTGGGTTCAAATCCGGTCTCAGACACTAAAATAATTACCTAGCAGTGTGGCCTTGGGCAAGCTACTTAACCACGTTTGCCTTGCAAAAACCTAAAAAACAAAACAAAACAAAAAAAAAAGATATTTGAGTTTTACAATTTTACACCCAAACTTGCTTCCCTACCCCCACCCCCCACCATGGAAAGCACTCTGTCAGTCTTTACTTTGTATCCATGTTGTACCTTGATTCAAATTGGGTGTGATGAGAGAGAAATCATACCCTTAAAGAAGAGAAGTCGAAGAGGTAACAAGATCAGACAAGATAGGAGGAGGAGGAGGAGGAGGAGGATATGTTGTTCCATCAGGCAGTGTGAATGCTTTGAGTCTTCTTGCTGCCCCTGTGTCAAACAGCTCAGAGACCCTGGCTCCCAATATTCCCCCCTTTCCAGATCATTGCAATAGCTCATTGTAATAAACAAAAATCTCATTATATGAAATATCTCAGCCGATTCCCCCTCTCCTTTTTCTTTCTCCCATTACATTTCCCTTTATTCTATTGACTCCATTTTCCCACCATATTTTATCTTCGAATTCATTTCTCCTGTACTTCATCTGTTGATCGAGAAGGTTCATATGAGTATTATCAGTGTCATTTTTCTATACAGGAATACACGCAGTTCATCATCATGAAGTCCCTCATAGGGCCCACTTTCCTTATCTGTAAAGAGAGGGAGAAAGACAGGAAGGAATAACACAAATCTTCACCTGGGAATTCCAAGGGGATGCCAGAATACACACACACACACACACACACACACACACACACACACACACACACACAGAAAACAGATACAAGATGGGTCAGATAGAATTCCAGGGAAATTAATAGTTTTGCCCTCCCTTACCATACACAGGAATATATGAAAAAGGTGTTGAAAAAATAGTCAGTACAGGTGACCGATATGTGAACTCCAGCAGCCTTAGTTTCACGGGAAAGAATAAAAAAGTCACAGAAACCGTGGCTTCTACCAACTAGGTCATAAAGAAAAATTGGTTACTGTCAGAGTTAACGGATGGGTGGACAAGCAGAAGGACCCTCACTACAGACTGGTAAGGAAGTGTATCAAAACACATTACCTACACATAAAATATAAAAAAAAACTTTCCATACAAAGAATTGCTTAATTAATAACCCTAAATGAACTAGCAATTATAAAATGTAGTAATAAATATGGTAAAGGACAGGGTAAGGTCATCATGGTCTGAGTAGGGATAAGAAATCAATTAACTATATGATTATTACTTAAATGTTGGGAGCCAGGGTCTCTGAGCTGTATGACACAGTTGCGGCAAGAAGACTCCAAGCAGTCACACTGCCTGATGGAACAACATTTCCTTCTTCAATATATATATAGGGATTCCATGTATACCCATATTTATAGGTCTATTATTGATTGCAAAACTTACTCATCCCAATAGTGCAATGACTATAAAGGAAGGATTTCAGAGAAATTCTCTAGAAAACCCAGCACTGGGAATTCCAAGGGGATGCCAGAATACACACACACACACACACACACACACACACACACACACACACACACACACACACACACACAGGGAAAACAGATACAAGATGGGTCAGATTGAATTCCAGGGAAATTAATAGTTTTGCCCCCGCCTTACCATACACAGGAATATATGATAAAGATGGTGAACTCTGTCCAGATTTGAAAGGACTGCCTCTCCCTGAGACATACAAAAGGCTTCAACATTATGAAATCTTTGGAAGATACAGAGTTAGTGATTAATTTAAAAAAGAAAAGAACATTAATACAACATTCAAAAGTATGAAGAATACAAAAAAAGAATACAGAAGATAACACAATTTTGTGGTCTTACTAAATTCAATATAACTTCTTAAAAATGATGTATTAGAAGTTCACAATTTCATAGAGAATTCTTTAGTTCTTTTTCTTCATTCTCACTTTTTATATTTTAACACTGTATGTTGGTGATTGAGCACATAATAGAAGGGGGGAATGGGAGAGTTGCGCTCAATGTCTTTAGTGGACATATTAGCTCCAATTTTTATGAGCCTATGAAATTTATACAGAGCAGAGAGCACTTTTCTTCCTATTTTTCTATACATATATAGAGATTATATGTAAAAAATAGATTAGAAATTTTCTTCTTGAGGCAAAACACAATTATCTAATTTATGCTTTAATAACAAACTATGGCATATGCAAATGCTGGTGATGGAAGGTAAAATATATTCTCAAAAATCCTTGTTAAGTAGGTCCTTTCTAACTGGAAAGAGCTTTAAAGTGTGACCATAGCAATAGAAGAAGTTCATCACAGGATAATGAATTCTTCAACCACAACCATTTTACAAAGACCATCTACTAAGGCAGGGATTTCTTCACCTGGAGTCCATGACCTTAGATGGGGGAAAACATCTTTTATTTTCAAGAAGTTTTGGTTTTTCTTTGTAACATGTATTTTATTCTTTAAAAGTTTTATTCTGAAAAGAGGGCCATAGTTTTTGCCATATTGCCAAAAGGATCCATGACACACAAAAGTTAATACACACACACACACACACACACACACACACACACACACAAACACACTAAGTTATACAAGAGGTACAAAACATAATGATAGAGTATGAGCATTCCCATACCAGAAAAGTGACAGACTTAAAAGTATTTTATCATATAATATAGAACTAAATGATGAATTGATTTTTGAAACTGTAGAGGAAAGGGGCGGCTAGGTGGCACAGTAAATAAAGCACCCGCCCTGGAGTCAGGAGTACCTGGGTTCAAATCTGGTCTCAGACACTTAATAATTACCTAGCTGCGTGGCCTTGGGCAAGCCACTTAACCCCATTGCCTTGCAAAAAATAAAAAAATACTGTGGAGGAGAATTAGGCCTCCTGAGTTTCACATTTGGCTAATAGGAATTGTAGAAATTAATAAATTCCTTTCAGATCAGTATAAAAGATTTGTTAGAAAGTTATTCCATGAAAGTCACAGAATTTTTCAGTCCTAAGCATATACCCAAAGAAAACAAAAATAGAAAGATTGTGTGCATCAAAATATATGTGACAGCTTCTTTTGTGATAACAACAAACTGGAGGAAAAAATGGGTGCTCAGCTGCTGGGGAATGACTGAAAAAATGGTGGTAGATGTAATCTACGTAATAGTGTAATACAATTGCACTTTAAGAAATAATCAGTATGAAATATTCAGAAAAGCATCTGAACACTGAGTAATTTGATTCACTATATTTTGGCCCAAAGAAGTAATAAAATACTTGGGTTTAAAAATTGATACTAATCTACAGGGAAGGGGAGGCAGGGAGAGGCAAAGATAAGGGGGGAAAGGGACTGATAAAAAGGGAAGGCAAAGGAATAAGTGAAATTAAACTGAGAAAAGTCAAAGGGGAAAGGGAGTAAAATTTTGGTGAGGATGAATAAGATGAAAAGACAGAGACAAAATATAAATGGAGAAGGATAGCACAGAGGGAAATAAAGAATTAGTAATCTTAACTATAAATGTGAATGCAACGCACCATCAAATTACATGGAAGCAGACAGCACAATAGATTAAAAACCAGAATCCTACAGTATGTTGTTTACAGGAAACACATTTGAAGCAGAGAGATACACACAAGGTAAAAGTAAAAGGCTGGAGCAAAATATAATATGTCTCAAAATATATCAGTCTTAGCTGAAGTGAAAAAATCATGGGTACTGATCCTGATCTCAGATAAAGTTAAAGCAAAATACTGATCTCCTTAAAAAAAGGGATAAGGAAGATAATCACATCTTCTTAAAAGGCATATTTCTGGTAATGAAGCTATGTCACTACTAAACATGTATTGACCTAGTGGTATAACATTCAAATTCCTGGGGAAAAGTTGAATGAATTGCAAAGAGATATAGGCAGCAAACTTTAATAATGGGGGGGCCTCAATCGCCCTCTCTCAGAGCTACATAAATCTATCCACAAAATAAACAAGAAGAAAGTTAAGGGGATGGAAAATAATATATATTTTCTCAGCTGTACATGGCCTCTATAATAGAATTGATCATGTATGTACTCAGGCACAAAAACCTTATAATCAAATGCTATAAGGAAGAAATGATGAATACACACTTTTCAGACTAAGATGCATTAAAAACTACCAGTAATAAAGGGTCATGGAATGATAAACTGAAAACTTATTGGAAATTAAATAACTTCATCTTAAATAATGGATGGATCGAACATGAAATAGAAATAATCAAGAATTTTATCCAAGAAAAAGATAAAAATGAGTCATCAACCCAAAATTTATGGGATGCAGACAAGGCAGTTTTGGGGGACACTTTTATCTCTAAATGCTTCTATGAATAAAACAGAGGAAGAGGAGATCAGTGAAATGGGTATGCAACTAAAAAAAGCTAGAAAAAGAATGAATTAAAGATCTCCACTTAAATACCAAATTAAAAATTGTGCATATCAAGGGAGATATTAATAAAATGAAAGCAAGAAAACGATCTTATGAATAAAATAAAGAGTTGATTTTATGAAAAAGCCAATAAAATAGATAAACCTTTGGTTAATCTCACTGAAAAAAAGAAAGATAACCTAATTGCCAGTACCAAAAATGAAAAGGGTGAACTAATTAACCAACAATCAGGAAGAAATTAAAAAGACACTTTGGAACTACTTTGCCAAACTGAATGCCAATAAATTGGATAACATGAGTGAAAAGGATGAATATTTACAAAAACACAAACTGCCCAGATTAACTGAAGAAATAAATTACTTACATAACCCCATTTCAGAAAAAGAAATTGAAAAAAAAAACATCAATAGACTCCCTAAGAAAAAGTTTCCAGATTCAGAAGGAATCACAACATTAAATTCGTAGGAATCTGCCTCCCAAGACAAACTCAGAAATAGTATGAACACAGTTATAAAGTATTTCTCATCCAAATTATGTGAGATCTAAATAATTGGAAAAATGTTAATTGCTCATGTTAGGTTGAGCTAATATAATAAAAATTCTACCTGAATTAAATTACTTATTCAACATGATACCTATCAAACTACTAAATAACTATTTTACCAAGCTGGAAAAAACATAGTACCAAAATTCATCTGGAGCAAGAAAAGGTCAAGAATAGTAATGGAATTGATGAAACTTATGTAAAGGAAGGTGGCCTAGCTCCAGCAGAACTGAGGCAACAGGCATCAAAATTGCCTGGTACTTAGAAAAGGTTGAAAAGAAACCGCAGTAAATGACTACAGCAATCTCCTGTTTGAGAAACCTAAACATATTTGTATCTGACATCAGAACCCACCATTTAACATAAATAGTTGGGAAATCTGGAAAACAGTGAGGCAAAAATGAGGCACTGAACCACATTCTCACACTTTATACCAAAATAAGGAGAAATTGGGTACAGGATTTAAAAATAAATGGTGATATCATAATAAATTAATAGAACAAGAAATATTCTAGCAAATCTATGGAAAGGAGATAAATTTTTGACCAAACGAGAATTAGAGTACATTAGAAACTGGAAAAATAGAATGATTTTGTCTATAATTAATTCAAAAGGTTTTGCACTAATAAAATCAATGCTACTAAAATTAGAGGAAAAGCAAAAAGCTGGAAACAACTTTCAAAACTAGTAGTTCTGACTAAAATTTCATTTCTAAAATATATAGAGAATTGAATTAAATTGTAAAGTTACAAGTGATTCCCTAAGTGATGAGTCATCAAAGGATATGAATAGACAGTTTTCAAATGAAGAAATTAAAGCTATAATCATATGAAAAACTCACCAAATCATTATTGATTTGAGAAATGCATATTAAAATAGCCGTGAATTCATCACTTCACACCTATGAGATTGGCCAAGATGAGAAAAAGGGGAACAGAGCAATTTTGGAGAGGTCGTGAAGGGACTGGGATATTGATGCATTCTCCATGCTGGAGAGCAATATGGAAATATAATCCAAAGAGCAATAAAAATGTTAATTCCTTTTGATACTTTTATAGCAGTTCCTCTTCTAGGTCTATATCCTGGATAAATTATAAAAAAAAAAGCAAAAAAATGAGAAAAGTCCCATATGTTCCAAAATTTTCAAAGCAGTTGTTTTAGTAGTGGCAAAGAATTGCAAACTGAAGGGAACCCATCAATTGAGGAATGGCTAAACAAATTATGGCACATGAAAACTATGGAGTATTATTGTTCTATATGAAAATGTAAGTGGAGAAGCATGAAATGAGTTACAGGATCTGATGCTGAGCAAAGGGAACAATAGCAAGAGAACAGGGTACACATTAACAATTATTTTGAGATGATCAATCTTGATGGAAGCAGCTCCTCTCAGGGGTTCAGAGAGCTAGGACAACCACATTAGATGGGCCATGGACAATACTATCCCCATCCAGAGGAAGAAAACCAGAACAAAACAAATTTTTTAGAAAGCAACTCATCAGAATCCAAAAAACACTTAATAAAAATTATCTCTTTTGTATCTCATTTCCATTAATCCTAATTGCTCATACTGACAATGAGTGATCTCTAAACATGATTTTCGAAAATACATATGTACAATGCTAAATGTGGGAAGGGAGGGTGGAAGGAAGTAAGGAATTTTGTAACTTAATATTATACAATTACATATAAGATGAAAAAAATAGAGATGTTATTTTTAAAAATTTCCTATTTACCTGTTTCAAATAACTTTTTATTGGTGTCAGTTCTAGGTCCAAAGAGCTAGGAGAGCTTTCCAGTTGCTGTCTTAGCTCCATTTCTTTATTATATGGCTTTTCTTTTCTTCCTGATTGTTTCTTTAGGTTTTTAAATAGTATTTCTGCATTCAATCTCTTTTCTTCCTCTTGTTTCAGTGCAAACCTAGATTAAATTATTTGTTTAAAAATCACTGTTCAGTAGCGATAAGGACTACAATACCAGTCATATGACCTCTAAAGCAGGGGTGAGGGACTCTCTAGTCTCCATATTGCTGAGGCAATCACATGAGGGACTCCAAATTCATTAAATCTGAACATTTTTAAGCCAAATTAATCAAAATTTGAGCAAAATAGCCCATGAATTATACAAACATCCAACTGGCCCTTGGAAGAAGAAAGGTCTGAGTCAAATTTATAAGAATACAAGTCATTTCTCAATTGAAAAATAGTCAAAAGACATAAATAAGCATTTTGCAGATGAAGGAATTTAAGTTATCTATAGTCATATGAAAATGCTCTAAGTAATTGTTAGAGAAATGCAAATTTAAGCAAATCTGAGGTATCACCTGTTAAATATGAGATTGGCTAAAATGACAAAAAAGGAAAATTTTCAGCAGTGGAAACAATGTGGAAAAACTGGCACACTGGTGCACGATTGGTGGAGTTGTGAGCAGCTCTAATCATTCTCCAGAGTAATTTGGAGCTATGTGAATAAAAGTGTTCACACTATTTGATCCAGCAATATTGACATCAGCTTTGTATCCCAGAGAGATCATAAAAAGACTCACATGTACAAAAATATTTGTAACGCTTCTTTCTGTAGTGACAAATACTTGGAAATTGAGGGAACTCCCAATAATTAGTGATTGGATGAGCAAATTATCATATATGAAAGTGACTGAGTACTCGTATTGTTTAAGAAATCATAAGAGTGTAGACCAGAAAAGCCATTAGATTCTAGCATGTGTTGATGTCAAGTGTAGTGAGCAGAGCCAGGCAAATACTGTACACACTGACAGAACCATTGTATGATGATGCACTTAGCTCCTCTCAGCATTATATTATTCGAAGACAATTATAAAAGATTTTCTTGGAAGATGCCATGCACATCCAGTGGAAAAAATTATGGAATCACAAGCAACAACAGGAAACAATTTAAAGACAAAGGAAACACAATCAGACTCATACAGGACCTATCAGCCTTAACACTGAAGGACTGAGGGACCTGGAATACCAAGAATTTATTACCCTACAAAATTCAGCATATACTGTTGGGTCAAAAGATGGATGTTCAACAAAATAGAGGGTTTCCAAAATTTCCTGACAATGAAGAACAGAACTTAACAGAGAATTCAATCCCTGAATACATGAGTCAAGAGATACATAAAAAGGTAAATGGAAAGGGGAAGTAAAAAACATGAAAAAAACAAAACATGTTAGTCAAGACCATTAGACTGCATAGAGATGTAAAAGGTATAAATAACACTTGTAACTCTTGAAGATTGTTTTTCTCTTAGCATAAATAAAGGGTTGAATATAATTGAAGACATTGAATTTAGAGGATAGGGGTATGGTTGGGTCTTGTCTTTCCATTGAAGAAGATCAAGATGACATCACTATGTTTGAGACAAAAAGCCCTGATGAAAAGTAGGGTTGCCTATTCTAAATTTAAGTGTTTCAGTTTTCTTTGACCTATGTTAATTCTGCTGGGCTCAAGAAGCTTAAAACTTTTCCCAGTGAAGCCATCCTAAGCTAGGTGATTCTGAGTCAGTGCCTCCCATACCTTACATTCAATATTAAAGCAAAGTAATGGGGTTGAATGACACAGTTAGGTAATTATTAAGTGTCTGAGGTCAGATTTGAACTCAGGTCCCCCTGGTTCCAGGGCTGGTGCTCTATTCACTGAGCCACCTAGCCTCCCCAAATAAAAAGTTCTTAAGAGACCTTCAGAGTGTCCCAGTACATAGAGCACTTTAAGATTCTATGGTTTATTAAATCAGGGATAATATTTGATCTATATTTACTTGACAAGGGGTTAAGTATCATGGGTGGGGAGTTGTCAAAGGGGGGAAGGAAGTGTGGGAGAAAGGGGACTGGAAACAAATGGTTCATGAAATGATTTGACTTGCAATGATATTTTGACTCATGGTGATTGTGTGTCCTTAGAGGGTACTTGAAACGGGGGTAAAATAAAAAAAAAATGATCGTAATTTGTTGTAATTCAAGACTCTTGAGAAATGTACTTCTAATGACACAGAAGAGGGTTGGGAAATTGGTGGTACTTTGACAGCAATTTGAGCTTATCAAGAAATCAATTCAGCTGGGTCTGATGATACTTGATTAATAGTACTTGGTTGATAAATCACAACAGATGAAGAGGCAGAAAGATACATATTTTTAGAGGGAAACAAGGGAGGGTGTGGACACTGAATAAATTCAATTTAGTATATTTGACCCAGAGAGAAAATCAGATACACTCCAACTTGGGTTTAATATCCTACTCTAAAGGGAAGGGATATGGGGATTGGGACGAGGGAAGGGAAAGAAAGATGAGGGAAGAAGGGACTGATAAATGGGAAGAAGTTATTAGTGAAAAAAACTGAAAATTAAATTTTAAAAGACAAGTTAAAGGGAAAAGGGATTAAAACTTTGGTGAGGAGGAATGAGAGGAAAGGAAAGAGAA
Source organism: Macrotis lagotis (assembly GCF_037893015.1). Lineage (NCBI taxonomy): Eukaryota > Metazoa > Chordata > Mammalia > Peramelemorphia > Peramelidae > Macrotis > Macrotis lagotis. The sequence continues at coordinate 18,606,607 of NC_133665.1, read as the reverse complement.
AAATATAAATGGGGAAGGGTGGCATGTAGGGAAAGACAGAATTAGTCATCTTAACTGTAAATGTGAATGGGTTGAACTGTCTGATGAAACAAAAGTAGATAACAGAGTGGATTAAAAACCAGAATGTCACCAGAGACACATTTGAAACAGAAAGATACACTCAGAGAAAAGGTAAAAAGATGGAGCAAAGTATATTATGCTTCAACTGAAGTAAAAAAAAATCAGATAATGCAAAAGCAAAAATTGTTCTCATTAAAAGAGATAAGTAAGGAAACTACATCTTCTTTAAAGGCACCATAGGTAATAAGTTATATTCTTATTGAACATATATACACCTGGTAAAATAGCATCCAAATTCCAACTGGAAAAAACTGAGTGAATTACAAGACATAGACAAGAAAAACTTTAATAATGGGGAAACTCAATGTCCCTCTCTCAGTATGATCTAAATCTAAGCACAAAATAAACAAGAAGGAAATTAAGAAAGGAAATCAAATCATTGAAAACTTAAGATATGATAGAGCTCTGGTGAAAACTTAATGGGGACGGAAAATTATATACCATCTTCTCTGCAGTACACGGCATCTATATCATAACTGACCATGTATTAGGACATTAAAATCTCAAAATCAAATATGTAGAAAGGCATAAATAATAAATGACAAGAGAACAATAAACACATCAACAGCAATATTGTGAGATGATCAAACTTGATGGAAGCAGCTCCTCTCAATAGTTCAGAAAGCTAGGACAAGAGATTTAGACTAGCTACGGAAAATGTTATCCCCATGCAGAGAAAAAAAAAATAAAAAAAAACAACCTTTCAGGAATCTGACGAATTCTTTAGAAAAATTATCTCTTCCCCTTAATCCTAAATCTTCATACTGATTATGAATAATCTGTAAACATGTTTATTAAAAATGTATATGTACAATATTAACCTCACAGGAAAAGAAGGAACTTCATACATAAATTTTGTACTTAAATTCATACATATACATATGGATGAATGTTAAAAACATAGATGAACATAAAAAAATAAAGACACATTTCCAAAAATTAAAATAATAAGAATCAGAAAAATCGCTTCTTTTATTGTAATTTTAAAGAAGAAAATTCTTTAGGTTTATAAATTGGTAGAGAAATTATTCTTAAATAATCCCCATAGGAAAGTCAAAAGGTACCTGTTTTGTATATAGCATCTCTCTCAATACATCATTCAGTGTTAATAAAGAAGCATTTATTAAATGACTCCTGGGGGCCACATACTGGACTGTGCTCTGAGGATACATACAAAGGTAAAAACACCAGTCCCTAACTTTAAGGTGCTTACTTTCTAACTGGGGAATTAACATGTAGATAAACAGTACATACAAGTTATATACAAAATAGCTGGAAGGTAATGTTAGAAAAGAAGGCACTTGTAGCTAGAGGGACTGAGAAATTACAAACAGGCAGATATCAGACAAACCTGGAAAAATTTACATGAATTGAAGCAAAGTGAAGCTAAAAGAAACAGAAAAATGTTGTGCACAGCAACAGGTATACTGGTCAACTATCAATAATTTAACTCTTTTCTGCAATATGGAAATCCAAAAAATTTACAAAAGACTCACGATGGAAAATGCTATTCAAGTCCAAAGAAAGTGCTAACTGATGGGAGTTGAAAGCAGATCACAGCTAACTATTTTCACTTTATTTTTTTTTTCATGCATATTTCCTTATTGTTTATTTCTTCTCTCAAAACTTCACTAATATGGAAATATGGATTACAGGATTGCACACATAAAGCCTACATCAATTTGGTAGTCATTTTAGAGAGAAGGAAGGAGAAGAAGGAATGAGGGACATCAAAATTTTTAAAGGATGAATTTCCAAAATTGTCTTTGTATATCTTAATCATAAAAAGAAAGAATAGAAGTCAGTCAGTACAGCTGGATTCTAGAGTGGGAAGATAGGAGAAAAGTATGAGAAAATTTGAAAGCAAGAAGGCGACAGGATATAAAAGTTTTGAATGAAAAGATTTTATTTGATCTTACACATGATAGGGAGCCACTACAGTTTATTGAGCAGGAGAACTGACAGGATAAGATAAGTCTGTGAAAAAATCACTTTGATAGCTGAGTGAAGAATGGATTGGTATTTGGAAGATCTTAAACCAGAGAAAGAAATTTGAAGACCTGTACCAGCTGATGGTCTAAATGACAGTGGAGCTTTGAGACACAAATGGACATAGCTGAGAGAATTTGTCATCAGATTGAATATGAGGAGTAAAATGGAGGAGTTAAGGATATCATCAAGGTTGCAGTTATGTGAGAATGTGAGGGAGGTAGTGTCCTTGATATTAATAGGGATATTGAATAGGAGAGAGCTTGCTAATAAATGCATTTTTGAGTGAAAAACAACTATTGTTCAAAAAGTAACGTCATGTAGTAATAACAGGCACTCATTGAAAATTATTCCAAACAGGAAGATAGATCATACTCTAGTGGAAAAAAAAAGGATTATATAGGGTTCATTATACTATTATTTTAAAGATGTGTCACTTTTGCCTACCTAACCCTCACATCTTCTGTCACAATGTTTCAATACTAAAGAAATGTTTTCAAGTATTTGTTCAATCCTGTGAATTCCATACCTGATGTTACAGAGTTCTCTGTCTTGTTCACGTTTTTGATTCTCTAGCTGGAATAGCTGGGATTTCATTGCTTTAGTTTATGATAATCTTTCCTATAGTCTGATAACCGTCTTTTCTAAACTCTTAACTTTTTTTCTGTGAGTAGTATACAAAGTACATTATTAAGGTTTACTGATCGTTCATATTTAAGAATTATGTCCTTAATTTGCAAAAGCTTAATGGAATCTACAGAGAAAATCACAAGGATATAAAAATATTAACATTTTAAAATCTGCAGAACAGTACCAATAGTCTTGGAATTCAAAAACTCAGGTGCTGATAAAATATAAATCCAAAGGATATAGAACAATATATTATTTTGACAGTAGATAGCTTTTCTAAATTTATTTTATTTTTAAATCCCCCCCAGCTAAATGGAAATGTAAATTTCAACATTTATTTCTAAAATCTCAAGTTCCAAATTCTCTTCCTTCCTCCCATTCTTTTCCCCCATTGAGAAAGTAAATTACTTGGTGTAGGTTAAAAATGTATAGCTATATGACAATAGTCATATGTAAAAATAAACATATACCCCTCCACAAGCAGACAGAACCACAAGAAAAATAAAATGAGAAAAATATATAGTATGCTTCAGTCTGTTTTCAGACACCATCAGATAGATAGCATTCTTTATCTTAAGTTCAACAGAGAATATTTTTCAACAATTTTTCCCTACATTTGCTATTGTTATCTATATTTCTCTAAATCCTATTCCCCAACCCTGTTCATTCTATTCTTTCTTTCCTTTCACCCCTTCCTTCCTCAACAGTGTGTTGTATGTGACTACACTCTCATGATCTTCTCTTTTTTCTATATATAACCTACACAGAATTGATCCACTCTGAGTCACTTCTGATGAGAGTAAGGCTCACACACACCCCATTGCAAAAGATATTATTGCCTCTTTTATGTGAAATAACTTAGCCCATTCTACCTTTCTTTGCCCTTTCTACCCATTTACTTCATTTTAAAAAATATCTTATACCTTCGTATTCAACTCCCTCCTATTCCAACTCTATTTATGTCCTTCAAACTGCCTTACTGTTTGAGGTTCCAGGGGAGGGAGAAGGCCTCGGCCCTCTAGTTGCGGAATCCTAGGAGGAAGCGTGGCCCCCTCGCCAGGGTCCGGTCCTCGCGATGGCCAGCGCCAGCAGCCAGAGTCAGGAGAAGCCGCGGGAGGTCATGGAGGCGGCGGGATATCTTCAATGATACAGTTACAAGAGAAACCAGATATAATTTTAGTTCGGGTTAAAGACCTGACAGTACAAAATGCTGATGAAATAGTTTGGGTTTGTGCCAGAATTCACACAAGCAGAGCTAAAGGGAAGCAATGTTTCTTAGTACTACGTCAGCAGCAGTTTAATGCCCAGGCTCTTGTGGCTGTGGAAGACCATGCAAGCAAGCCAATGGTAAAATTTGCTGCCAATATCAACAAAGAGAGCATCGTGGATGTTGAAGGTGTTGTGAGGAAAGTGAATCAGAAAATTGGAAGCTGTACACAACAAGATGCTGAGCTTCATGTTCAAAAGATCTATGTGATTAGTTTGGCTGAACCCCCACTACGCTTACAACTGAATGATGCAGTTCGACCTGAAGTGGAGGGAGAAGAGGATGGAAGAGCTACTGTTAATCAGGATACAAGACTAGATAATAGAGTCATCGATCTTAGGATATCAACTAGTCAGGCAATCTTCCGTCTTCAATCTGGTATCTGCCACCTCTTTCGTTAAACTCTAATTCACAAAGGATTTGTAGAAATCCAAACCCCCAAGATCATTTCAGCTGCCAGTGAAGGAGGAGCCAATGTATTTACTGTATCATATTTTAAGAGCAATGCATACCTGGCTCAGTCCCCACAGCTATATAAACAGATGTGTATTTGTGCTGATTTTGAAAAGGTTTTCTGTATTGGACCAGTATTCCGAGCTGAAGACTCAAATACACATAGGCATCTGACAGAATTTGTTGGTCTGGACATTGAAATGGCTTTTAATTGCCATTACCATGAAGTAGTAGATGAAATTGTGGACACATGGTACTAATATTTAAAGGACTTCAGGAAAGGTTGCAAACTGAAATTCAGACAGTAAGCAAGCAGTACCTTTGTGAACCTTTCAAATTTTTGGAGCCAACTTTGAGACTAGAATATCGTGAAGCATTGGCTTTGCTCAGGGAAGCTGGAGTAGAAATGGGAGATGAAGATTTGAGTACACCAAGTGAGAAACTCTTGGGTCGTCTGGTAAAAGAAAAGTATGATACTGATTTTTATATTCTTGACAAATATCCTTTGGCTGTGAGACCTTTCTATACTATGCCTGACTCAAGAAATCCTAAACAGTCTACTTTTATGACATGTTCATGAGAGGGGAAGAGACTCTTTCTGGAGCTCAGAGAATTCATGATCCTCAACTACTAACAAGGAGGGCTTTATGGAATCGACCTGGAGAAAATAAAGGCTTATATCGATTCCTTCCGTTTTGGAGCTCCTCCTCATGCGGGTGGTGGCATTGGTTTGGAGAGAGTTACCATGCTGTACCTGGGATTACACAATTTTCATCAGACATCCATGTTCCCACATTAATCCAAAATATTAACACTTTAGGGAAAATTGGTTTTTTATTCCGTCCAGTAACCTGCTGTTGAATAGATTGTTTTGAGTGTTCAAAATATGCAATAGAATAAATATCTTCTAAAGTGCCACAAATTTTTTTGATTCATTAACTGTAGTTTAGAAATGATTTTAACTGTCTTGGGACATTCTCTGATAGGAAGTACTTAAATATTTTGTATGAAAACTTCATATGTATATTCATTCATATTCCATTCTCTCAAATTTTAACAAATTTCTAGGCATTTAACATTTTAAAACTTTAAGGTTGTGCAATAAAAACTTTTTTCTTATCTTACAAAGGTCATAAAATTATATGTCTTAAAAATTCAGTATTTCATCCAATTTTTAACAATTGTGATGCTGTTCAAAAACAGCCTGGAAAAATATTATGGAACATTAGCATCTTTCTAACTAGAGTATCATGGAAAAAGTAGGAAATAGTAACATTTTAATTTTTAAAAGTTATGCTCAGATATCATGTAATGCAGGTGAAGATGCTGGTAAAAAAGCAAAATTTTAATGAAATATTGTACTGAATTATTAAAATTCTAAAACTGAGTTGCAATAAAATTCTAAAATTGGAAAAATGTAGTTGAGGTTCATTTGAGTTAACAGTATCATTGTCCAATGCAGAAATACAAGCAGTTCCACATCATTAAGTCCCACATGATTTGCTCTTCCTGTCTCTATAGTACACCTGAGTCTTATACTTGAAGTTCAACTTTAGAAAGGATTCAAAGTCCCCTATTTCACTGAATATCCATCTTTTACCCTAAAAAAGGATATTCAGTTTTGCTGGGTAGTTGATTTGTCGCTATAATCCAAATCGTTTTGCTACTTTTTTGCCTTCCACAATATCATATTCGAAGCACTATAAGACCTTAATATAGACATTGCTAATGTTGTGCTACCCTGACTTAGCCACAACCATCTAAGATACCTTGTTGAGAAGTTATTTCATTGTTTTGTAGGTTCTATCTGTTTAGAGGCTTCTTTCAAAGTTGTTTTGGAAAAAGCTCCAGGAGCTTTCTAGCTTCATGCCACCATCATGGCTGTCTACTAGATATTTTTCCTTCACATTACTTAATTAAAAAAAAAAAACTGGGGCAGTTAGGTGGCACAGTGGATAGCTCACAAGCCCTGGAGTCAGGAGTACCTGAGTTCAAATCCAACTTCAAACACTTAATGATTACCTAGCTATGTGGCTTTGGGTAAGCCACTTAATCCCATTGCCTTCCCCCAAAACCCCTAAAAAACCCACAACTATTTGAAACCCTAGTATTCTTCATAATACTAGAAAATTTATATGTCAAAACTAAACATTCTAATGTGTATTCTGGTAGAGATAAATGAGATTGATACAATGGAATACACATTTAATGTCCATATGTGGAAGGATGCTGAATTATTTTATAATTATAAAAAAATGCTTTACCCAAAATAATTATATTTAAATCCTACTTCTTCCTTACAGACTTACCAAGTAAAACTGTATGAAACATTCATACAATAACCTCCATCTTCATTTATCACTGTCTAGACTTCTGGCAACTTTAACTAAAATATACTTGAGCTACTGGAGGAAAGTTTTAAAAAACCCTCTGAGTATTAAGGAAAATAACTTCTACAAAATTCCACCTTTATAAAGCAAAAGGATACATAGCCAAATTTTGGCATAATCCAAGAAATATATATATAGAATTATATATCTTTTAAGGATTCAGCAGATTTTGTAATCTGATTTCTCCCAGGCACTCTCAAATTTTCATATATTTCATTTTGTAGCAAAATTGAAGCAATTAAGGATATGGGAGGCAAGAATGGGACTGCTGGAGTAACAAACACTAAATGAAGTGGGCAGCGAAGGTGATAAAGAGGGAAATCATATGTTCAAAGATTCAAAGCAAAAGAAGGAGGGTTTGTTGAGATTCACATGGTTAATAAGGGTCTAAGTCAGAACTTGAACCTAGTATTCATAATATGTCTAGTAACTAACCTGACAATCTGACAGAAGAATTGCAAAAAGTAGGCAGAATTTCAGATTTTGACATTTTCGTTTGACATTTTAGTAAAATATTTTATTATTTAGGTTTTTCTTTTTTGAAAGGGATCACTTTCTAATATCTTTATTAATCTCCCCCTGAACTTCTTTTCAAAGGTTCTCAATTAACAACCAACTAAAATTCTTATACCCCATCCTACCATTTTATAATGCTGCTAGGTAAGGCATTTTATACATAAAATAGTTCCAAGTTGGCATAATTCATCTGTATAAACAAAACCAGGACCACTACAATACCTTACCTTTCCATATATACTTCTTATTGCTAAAGATTATCCATAAAGCTGGATTTGTCATTTTCCTGACAATATCATTGTCATTTTGTTATCATTTTGTTCAAAATTCCAATGCCTGAAATGCTGACTCCATTCCACTGTACTCCCATGATCTACACCCCCTGAATTAATTCCCACCTTTTAAAATTCAACTGACCTACCCTCACAAACAGGCTCTTGATTCTTAAAAGTCCATATTCTTTCCCATTTTGTACATCACATAGTAATATAATTGTATTCCTCAAGTATTTATGTATTTTTTAATATTAACTTTTAATATTAGCTCTCTCATAATATTACCTCCCTGGTGGACTACATACTCAAGGAAGACAAGGACTGTGCCATATCCGGACTTTGTGTATTTGGAACACACTAGATCCTCATTGCTTCCTTTGGAGTTGAAACACATCATGGGTTATCTTTGAGAATTTCTGTGGCTGAATAATTCACATCCTGCAGCCAACATAAACTTTTTCAGCTTGCCAAGGACTGTCAGAGCTTCCAAGAATTCAGAGTCAACTTTACTCTACCATGAGCCAATTCAGTAGGACTTCAGTGATATATTTTTTTGTGTATACACAGATCTTTCCATTCTGTTTAATGCTACTATTTTGTTCTTACCTTTACAATTAAAACACAGTTGTTCAATCAGTAACTTAATATGATTTGAAATTGAGGGAGTTGAATAATAATCCTCTTTTGATCTGTCAGGTGATTCAATGAGATCATTAATCTCATATGCATCCTTCTGTACTTTGCCCTACGAAATACATAAAAGTACTGTTAAATAATAAAAACTTAAAAGTACTAACAATGACTACAAATTATCTAGCAATGTAAGGTTTTCATAACACTTCAGATACATTATTTGATGGCATATTTATAAGAATTTTGTGGAACAAGCACTACACTCAACTATTTGAAAAATGAAGTCACTAAGCTTTTCTGAGCTTCAGTTTCCTTGTCTATAAATGGACAGTGACTTAGTGAATAAAACCATAGAGTCTATGTGAGGAAAGGTATTGAAGACTCCTGTTGTGAACTGGAACTTGTAACTCTGTGAGAAGAAAACTGTGTGACCTGATGTGTCTTCCATGCCCCTCTGACCTCTTCCTTCTATAAGCATATAACAACTAAGCTAAACATGGTAAAAAACATTCTTGTACAGAACATCTGAAATATTCTCTAATTTCTGTCCTAGAAAATATTGCCAGGAGACATTGAGAGCACGAGACAACCTGACATCCTCCTCATGTCATATTATTAAACACTCAATTAATGTCATTTTATTAAACTTGACATCTCAAGATACTGAAAACAATTTGCATACTGAATTGAAATTTTTTTTTTTCAATTTGAGTAGTTACAGTTTACCAAGGAGTTGCCCTGGGACTAGAAAAAAGGTGATTATTGTTGATTCCTGGTAAATTCTAACCTGATTTATCAAAGTAATAATTCATATATTTTTCTTAAAAAAGGTTCTAAGGGGAATAATTAAGAATAAACATTCGTTTGTTCAAAAGATATATACAAGATAACTAATACATTCTAATAATTTATTTTGTTGAAAATATCAGTAGATTGGGCTTCCCGTCAAGATGGTGAAGAAAACCAGACAATGTTTTAAGCTCTTCTGACTTTCCCTCAGAACTGACAAGAACCAAACCTCTTAACAGATTTTAGATTGACAGAACCCACAGAAAAACAGAGGGGAACATCTTCCTAAAGATCTGTCAGGGGGTAGTTTGGAGATGGCCAGGACAGAGAGTAGAGAAGAACATGCAGAAGTGGTATGTAAGATAGGACTACTGGAAGAGCTCGAGCAGGGTTGTCCAAGACACTCATTTGACCATTATAGGTGGTCTAGGTGGCCCAAACCTTCATTCTTGTGGGAGAGTCTGACTTTCTCAAGTACATACACTGAAAAATTCTCAGGTGTATGCACCTTTCCCCAAGCCCCAGAAGCCTATCCAGAGAAAGCCTCTGAGATTGTCAGCCTTGAGCCTCACCCAAGGGAATGGGTGGTGTGAGAACATCCCAGATCCAGCCCCAGCACCAGCGAATGGACCACTGACACCTCCAAAGCAGACAGTGCAGACAAAGTTTCTGGTGCTCCTTAGTGGATGGTTCACTGAGCAGTCCCCCTGGAATTCCTAACTCCTGTGAACAGACCTCCAGGATTCTCAACATTGCAGGTGTGTGAACCAACCCTCCCCAACAAAAGAAGCCAGGGGACACTAATGTGCCAAACTGAAAAAAGGCCAGTGCAAAGCAAGGTCTATTGAATGTTACCTTGGATATAAGGCCACTAGCTCAGAAAAGGAAGACAGAAGGAATTCTATAAATGTGAAGCTTCAGAGGAAAGTTGGTCTCTAGCCCATTAAGACTTCTTTCTGATCTTTTCTAAATTTCAAAGCCAAATGGAAAAAAAAAAACTGGGAAAAGATATGCATGGGAAAATGATCATCATGGAAGAGAAAGTTAACATCTTAGAATAAAAAATTTCAGAAGAAAACAAATCCTTTAAAAATACAATTAGACAAATGCAAAAAGAAAATTCCTCAAAAGCAAAATTGGACAAATGGAACAAGGTAACAACTCCTATAAAAAAGAACTGAACAGAAGGAAAATTTTAAATATTAAAAGCCAGAAAATACCTCTCTGAAAAATAAATTGGAATTAGTAGAAGCTAATGACTTCATGAGACACCAAAAATCTGTTAAACAAAATGAAAAAAGCAAAAAAAAATATGTCAGATATCTCATTGGTAAAATATCTAGCATGGAACAGATCAAGGAGAGATAATTTAAGAATCAAAATGTGACCTGAAAGAACCTGAAATATATTCTTCAAGTTTTAGAACTTAAAGATATCCTAGAACTTAAGAATAAAATAGTCATAGAAAAAATCCATTGATCTCATTATGATAGAGAACATTTTTTTAATTTTTTAATTTATTTAAGGCAACTGGGTTAATTGACTTGCCCAAGCTTACAAAGCTAGTGAATTATTTAGTGTCTGAATCCAGATTTGAACTCAGGTCATCCAGACTCAGGGCTGATGCTCTCTCCCCACGTCACAGCCTAGCTGCCCCACTGAGAGGGATTCTAAAATGCAAAGACTGAGGAATGTTGATTCCAAATTCTAGAATTATCAGATCAAGGAAAAAATTCTGCCAGAGACTACAAGGAAGTGATTCAAATACCAGAGGGAAGATAGCATGGAGGCCAACAAAGAGTTAGTAATTATAACTGTGAATGTGAATGGCATGAACTGTCCAACGAAACAGAAACAGACAGTAGAATGAATTAAAAACCAAAATCCCTTAATATGCTGTTATAAGAAACATATTTGAAGAAGAGAGATATAAACAGAGAAAAGGTAAAAGGTTAGAGCAGAATATTTTATGTTTCATATGAAGTGCAAAAAGTAGGGGTAGCAATGCTCATCTTAGGCAAATAAGTTGCATAAATAGAGCTCATTGAAAGAGATGAGGAAGGACATTATATCATCCTAAAATGTACCACAGAAAATGAAATAAATTCAATCCTAAATATGTATGCACCAATTGGTATAGCATCCAAACCATTAGAAGAGAAGCTAAGGAGCACATAGAAAGAAAAACTCTTCTGAAGGAGGACCTCAAGCTTCCTCTGTCAGAATTAGATGCATGTAATAAATAAGAGGGAAGTTTAGGAGCTGAATATGTTGATAGAAAACCTAGATATGATAGAATTGTGGAGAAAATTGAATGGGATTAGAAAAGAATATCCTTTTTTTTCTGTTGTATATGTCACCTACACAAAAAAATGACCATGTATCAAAATCTCATATTCAAATGCAGAAAGGCAGAAATATTCAATGCATCCTTTACTTATCATGATGCAATAAAAATCATGTGCAATAAAGGGCCATGAAGAGACATCCCTAAAATTAATTACAATGTTAATTAGCCTAATTTAAAAGAATGAGTGGATGAAACAACAGATCATAGAAAGAAGCAATGATTTCATGCAAGACAGTAAGGAGACAACATACCAAAACTTTTGGGATCTAGTCAAAGGAGTTATTATGGGAAATGATATATTTCTAGATGCATGCATGAATAAAATAAAGAGGAAATCAATAAACTGAGCATATAACTAAAATGTTAGAGAAAGAACAAATTAAAAATCACCAATTAAATAAGAAGTTAGAAATTCTGAAAAATACAGATGAAAATCCACAAAAGCAAAAAGTCTTATCAACTAATAAATAAAACTAAAAGTTGCTTTTCTGAAAAAAATCAAATAAATAAATCTTTGGTTAACTTAATTAAAAAAAAAAGAAGAAAGCCAAATTACCAGTATCAAAAATGAAAAAAAAACTGATATGAACACCAATGAGGAGCAAATTAAAGAAATAATTCGAGGGGCAACTGTGTGGCACAGTGGATAGAGTAGAGGCCAAGGAGTCAGTAGGGCCTGAATTGAAATGCAGCCTCAGACCCTTAATAATTACCTAGCTGTGTGACCCAGGGATAGTCACTCAAACCCACTGCCTTAAATAAAATTTTTATAGAAAGAAAGAATTCAAAATATTTTGCCAACTGTAGTCTAATTAGTTTGATAAGCTAAGTGAAATGGATGAAAATTTACAAAAATATAACCTGCCCAGGTTAAAGAGGCAATAAATATGCAAATTGCCCTGTCTCAGAAAAAGAAATAGAACAAGTTATCAATGAACTCCCTAACAAGTGAATTGCACCAAACATTCAAGGAAGAAGTTGTACCAATTCCATATGAACTGTTTGAAAAAACAGGAGAAGGAGGCCTACCGAAGTCCTTCCCTGATACTAATATAATGGTGATACATAAACCAGGAAGAGTCAAAACAGAGGAAGGAATTTATAGACCAACTTCCCTAATGAACATGGATGCAAAAATTTTAAATAAAATATTAGAAAACAATGACAGCAAGTACTCACTAAGATAATAAAATGATCAAGTAGGATTTATATCAAGAATGCAGGGTTAGTTCAATATTAGGAAAACTATCAGCATTATTGACCATGTCAATAATAAATCTAATAGAAATCATATGCTTATCTCAATGCATGCTGGAAAATCTTTTGGCAAAATACATTACCCAGTTCTATTTAAAACACTAGAAAGCATAGGATCAATGGAATATTATTTAAAATGATAAGCATGATCTATCTAAAAAATCAATAAGTATTATATGTAATGAAGATAAGCTAGAAGAAGAAGATCAGGGCTGATACGAGAATGCCCATTATCACTCCTGTTATTCAATACTGTATTAAAATTCTTAGCATTAGTAATAAGAGAAGAAAATGAATTTGAAAAAATCAGAATTTATAATGAAGAAACAAAATTCCCACTCTTTGCAGATGATATGATGGTGTACCTGAGAAAACTAGAAAAATCATCTAAAAACACTACTGGAAACAATTAGCAACTTTAGCTAAGTTGGAGGATATAAAATAAGCTCTCACAAATTTCGGCATGTTTATATATTACTAACAAGCTGCAGTAGCAAGAGATAGAAAGAGAAATCTCATTTAAAATAACTGTGGAAAACACAAAATACTTGCTCGTGGGTAGACTAAGCTAATGTAATAAAAATTAAAATTCTACTGAAATTAATGTACTGATTTAGTGCCATACCAATCCAACTTCCAAAAAAATTACTTTAATGAGCCAGATAAAATAGTAACTAAATTCATGTGGAGGAACAAACGGTCAAGAAGTCAAGGAAATTAATGACTGGAAAAGGTAATGGAAGACAGTCTAGCCAGACCAGATCTAAAATTATATTGTAACCCATCAGTTGGCAAAACTATTTGGTGTCGACTAAGAAATAGAGTGGAGGATCAGTGGAACAGATTAGGTTCAAAAGAGACAGTAGCAAATGACTATAATCATCTACTCTTTCATAAACCCAAAGATTCCAGCATGTGGGATAAAACTTCACTGTTGAAGACAGTATGGGAAAAAAACTGAGGAGAGAGAGACCTATTAAGACATAGCTCATCTGTCAGACTTCCGGAAAGGAGAACAGTTTATGATCAAAGAAGAGACAGAGAACATGATAAAAAACAAACAGGATAATTTTGATTACATTTGCAAAAACAAAATCACAATGACAAGATGATAAGGAATGTAGTATGTTGGGAAACAATGTTTACTAGTTCTTTCTGCCAAAGGATTCATTTCTAAAATATATAGAGAACAAAGTCAAATTTGTTTAAAAAAAAACTCCCCAATTGATAGAAAGATGTCAAAGCTATCTATAGTCATATGAAAACTTGGTCTAAATCATCATTGAAGAGAGAAATGCAAATTAAAACATCTCTAAGCTACCACACTCACACCACTCAGATTGACCAAAATGACTTGAAAGTAAAATGATCAATATTGGAGGGGTTGTGGGAAAACTAGGACACTAATGCATTGTCAGTGGGGTTGTGAACTCATCTGATCCTTCTAGAGAGCAATCTGTAATTAAACCCAAAGGGCAAAATAATGGGTATAAGCTGTTTCCATGATTCTTCTATTGGGACTCTATATCCTGAAGAGATGATGAAAAGGGGTAAAAATCCCATATGCACAAAAATATTCAGAGCTGCTCTTTTTGAAGTGGCAATTATATGTATGTGATGGAATAATATTTTTCTATAAGAAACTGTGAGAGATGGGATTTCAGAACAGCAAAACATTTGCATGAACTGATGCTGAATGAAATGAGTAGAACCAGAAAACATTATACACACTAACAATAGCATAGATGATGATCAACCATCATGGACTTGTTCATTTCAGCTGTACTATGAACAAAGACAATTTTAAGACCTGTGTTTGGAAAATCTCATCCCTATCTTATTATCTTCAATTTTTAAAAAGTTTTCATGTGTATTTTGTCATTTTTTTCTCCTTTATGTTTTCTTTCTTCCATTTGGATCTGGCTCTTCTCTCACACCGTGATGAATATAGATCTCTGTTTAGCATGGTTACAAATGTAGAGCCTATATCAAATTGTTTTCTGTCATGGGGACAGGATAGAGAAGGTGAGAGAGAAATGTAATACTCAAAACCTTGCACAAATGATTGGTTAAAAACTATTGCTACATGTAGTTGGAAAAACATATAAACTATTTAAAATTTAACTAAAGTAATTATCGGTAGACTAGAGAATAGATGATGAGATTCACAGAATGTAAAAGACACAGTATGCCTGGATGTCACCAAGAATTTGCAGAGGTTTCTCACAAAATCTTTTTCTGTGAAATGAAATATGTGGACAATATTAAAGGAAAACTAGGTAGCTTTTCCTTTGGGAAAACCTAAGCAATATTAATTCAATCTGAAAAGGAGTTAGTAGCTTTCCTTTAGACTTATTCTCTTAAACCTTTTAAATTCTCAATCCGGATGAAATGATAGATAGAATTCTAATGACAAGGAGGCTATAGATAAAATTAAATCACGGAACAAAAATTTGAAAGAATTTTTAAAAGACAGAACAATAGAATGATGCTAACAATACAATTTAAAAGGGAAAAATTTTTAAATCTTGAACTTGGATTAAAAAAATAGCAGCATATGTACATAATGGGCAATACTTTTTCGTAGTAGTTCATAAAAGAAAAACTTACACGTGTTTGCTAGTGTCTCATAACTTTAATGTAATTCGACTAACAAGAGGGGTGAGTTTATCTTTGTCTACAGCCAAAGGTCTACACCATCCTTCGTGAGAGACATAAGAATCCTCTACTTTGGTCTACTCAGACCACATCTGTATTATTATGCTTAGAAACTACAGTGCCTTCAGAAGAACTAAAACACACTTAGAAGTCTTCTAGGATTCATTTAACAAGGTCTACTAAGCTATTGTTGGTGTCTAGTATGAAGGAGAGAAGATTTAGGGATGTTGGGATAATAGTCATCAAATAATTAGAGACTTATAGCTCAACCTCAGAAAAACATCCCAATCAATTAGAGTTGTTCAAATACAAAAGGCTGCTTCATTTGAGTAATTTTCAGTCACACAACATCTTCTACTTTTAAGAATACAACAGACAGGGTTCATTAGTTGGGTTAAAGAAGGTCATCAATGCCAAGCTTTTATTATTATAGCATCTTCAAAATCATCGATTAAGATTTTTACCCAATTGATAGAATTCTGTATACATGCCTAAGACATATAGAGTTCTAGGTTTGGGCATTCCAGGGTATTATTTTGTTACTGATGACTAATAACTTTGGACTGTTTATGAGAAATAATTTAGAATTAAGATGCTCAAATCCATGATATTTCGATTATTGTCATTATTTTGTCAATTAAGGGAAAGATAATTAGATGATCAGTATCCTAAGTTAACTTCCTTATCATGCAAAAAAATTATAATGATACCACCAGTGAACCATATCCAGGAACAACTCATTTACTCCATTAATATGCAATAGGGATGAAGTCGCTGTACGTCCACAGAAAATTTTACTTCCTGAAATCAGGCAAAAGTGCATTTAAAAGTAAAATAAGTTCTAAAATTCAAAACTCACACAAAAATCACTTTTACTGAATCACATAGCAGAAATTTCAATATCATTTTTACATACCTGTTCCTGGTCATTTTTATCCAAACTTTCGTGTCTTTCCTCTGATGGTCCTTTAAATTCCAATTCATGTATTAAATCTATATTAATATGTAAGCAAAACATTTATATTACTTACAATTAATTTTCTTTCATAAATGAAAATCCATCATTACTAGCAATGGAAGCTATGACAGCTTTAATTTGCCTAGTTTATTTTTATAATCGAGATATGAAATATAAGATTTCTATTTAACTAATTATTGACTTTAGCTGATGAATTTATAATCTCAAATCTATTACTACACTTTGTTTGTTGGGACATACCCATTTCAAACCAATTCACAAGCTGTGAAGACTTAAATACATATAATCTTGATGAAACTATTACATTGGAAAATTAAAGAAAAACTGAGAGACAATGTACATGTACATGATCATTTTATTAGTTAGGCTAGCAGTAACTCATATGTTGGATCAATGGCCTTTCTCAATGACTTAATACTGGAAGGGAGGGATTTACTAGACTTTATTTAGTTTCTAGAATTACAAGAGAACTAAAAACAGAGTTGGGGAGAGGGGGAAATTAATAGGATTGATTATAGAGTAAAAAGGCATCATAGAGATGGGTACATAATGACACTTTAAGTGAAAATTAGTACTGAGTGGTTTAGCAACAACACCTTCCTTCTCTCTTGTGACTATGAAATGCTCAATGTTTGAATACAACCAGCAAAATTAGAGAGTTCTTTGGATATCAAGTCAAATATCCTTGAAGGATAATTTGATGATATATAAACACACAGAATCAGACTCCCTGGAGTCTACTTCCCTCATTCACATTTAATAAATTTTCTTTTCATAGGAGTAGAAAAGTGATTAACAAGACACCTAGATTTCTAAATTCATTCATTATAGGATAGATGAATTTCTGAAATACAGAAAATCATGACTTAGGCAGTGAGATTACAAATCAATTAAAAAAGACAAAATCAATTTGATTATTTCAAAACACAGAGAAAACAAAACTTAAATTTTACAAGTAAAAACTGATCAGGAAAGAACAGGAAAAAAACGGCCTCTTCCATGGGGCCAGGTTCATGGGGAAATAAAAGTACAGGAGCTCTGTATCATTAATGAATACTCTAAACACTCTAAACACTATAAAGTTCTCTGATCATGTGAAGAAATTATCAGAGAAGTTTATAGTGTTAACATAACTTAATATAAAATGTGTTATAAAACATTTAGTTACCTCAGAGATAGATGGAATATGATAACATGAAGAGATATTGACTGAGGTGAAAGGATAATTAACAGAACTTCTAAAAAATATATGCCTCAGGTCAAACAAATCAAATGAAGGAAAACCCAGATAAACAGTTAAACCTGAATATAATATAATTATCTTCACTGATGGATTTTGGATAATGATAGAATTAAAATTACATTCCCTGGTATGGTAACTGCATTCTGATGATTATATTTAATTTTGGGGAAGATAACTATAAACATATAATATTATATTAGTTTTAATCCATCTCACATATTTAATCTTTACCTGCACTCACTCAAATTAAAATCTAGCTTTATAACTTTTACTTTTTTATGCATACTGTTTATTTTACTTGGATTACTCTCTCATCAAAAATTAACTGTTCATGTATACTCTAAGAAACTATTAGTAAGATCCTTGAAGAAAAGCTTTCTTTTGTGATAACCTTTTGACAATAACTTACACTTGACTTTTCAAATTATTTAGGATTAGAAAGTTGAACCTGAACATGTGAGGTTTAACCTGTGATCTATCTCAAGAGAACTCTCAGATGAAGAAACTCTAATATCTTCTCTGTCACTTTGAGTCTTAGAGAAATGCCTAGGGACCTAAATGACTTGCTCAGGGTCTCTTAGCCAGTATGTGTCAGAGATGAGACCATGTCTTCTTGGCCTTGAGACAATTTGGCTTTGTTCAGTGACTGTATTTTAATAGAAAGAGCTGCCATTTTTTTTGTTTGTTTTGTTTTACAAGGCAAAAAGCGTTAAGTGGCTTGCCCAAGGCCACACAGCTAGGTAATTACTAAGTCTCTGAGACCAGAGTTGAACCCAGGTACTCCTGACTTCAGGGCCGGTGCTTTATCCACTGCGCCACCTAGCCGCCCCTGCCATTGATTTTTAAAACATCATTTTCCCCCAAATGTGATGTATTTTAATTTGACTGCAAGATAGTTTTTTTCCCGCAGAATAATCTAACTTCTTGAATTTCATTATGTTAACTTTCACTATTTGTGACAAATTTAGCATGAAGACAGTTTACAGAGTTTAAATAGACCCTTTTAAATATGACAAGACCATAAGTAAAGGATAATGATTCATGGAAAGGATAAACACCAGAATAATAAATAGAACATCTTATTTTCTGGATCATTGAAAAGGATGGGATCTCCACCTATCCTTCACTTAATCATGACATCTTCTCAAATTATTTTACAATATTTCCCCTCATTTTCATTGTCTAATTTCTAGTCATTTTGACTTCTTAAACCCATTCATCTGCCTTTGGACCTAACATTAATGAAAAAAAAAACTTATTGCAAGGTTTTCAATGTTATCATAATTGCTAAATCTAACAGCCTTTACCTTAGTCTTTATCCTTTATTGACTTTACAAAGCCTCAGAAATGGTTGGACACTTTTGTGGGAATAGAGATAATCAATCTGTTTTGAGAGGTTTTCCTGGTGACCTCATTCACTCTCAATGCATACCAGAATATCATCACATTTCATTAGGGTTACTAGACTGACTTACAAAGGGATTGTTTGTCATTATATAGTACCGGAATTTCAGAAAAGCATGTGACAAATTGCCTCATTTTATCTTTGTGGACAAAATGACAGAAAAAAGAACACACACAAGATAGAAGAATGAATAGATAAATGCCTAGGATACTGTTAGATTTCGTCGAATTATCTGCTCAAACTGAGACAAAATATATCAGCCATAATTGTTAGAACACTTTTATTTTTCATTTAAAGAGATATAATGTTCAGAGGAAGAGAGAATAATCTATCTGATCTCTGCACACGTTCAACTTTCAAATCCTAAATATTTTGGAAAGTAAATGCACTATTTTTTAAAGGTTATTACAAAAGAAAAGTCTTCAAGGATATTAATAATAATTTCTTAGAGACTACATGAACAGATATCTTTCCATGAGGGAGTAAGACCTGACAAACCAAGTTAAAGAGAGAACAGGTTGAAAAAAATTAAAGAAATCTGTTGTTGGATTTTTTTTCTCATGTTGTCTAGAAGATTAATGAAATAATTTCTTTGGACACCACAAATTAGGACTGGAATTCTGGAGTATAGGAGAGAAAGCCTGGAAGGAGGACTGCTCAAGGAATGTGGAAAACCTGAACTCAAGTCTTACCTCTTTTAAATACTGGGAGTATGATGATAAACAAATCACTGCCATATCATATGTAAGCCAATTCTCTGAAACCTTAAGTTTCAGAGAAAGTGGTAACCAGTATTACTAAAGGGAGTGGTCTCACGTCAATGAAAATGCAGGTCTAGTCCATACAATCAAAAAGAATTGTGACATAGACTTGAATCATAAGGAGAATGAGATAACCATTAACAGAGACAATTATCAGAGCCAATCAGCAACTACAAATTATACAAGATTATTTCTTCTCTCTCGCTCTTTTCATTGAATTCACACACACTCTCTCCAACACCTACTCATCTTTGTTTTTGTCGTATTAGATTTCATTTCTAATGTCTTAATCAACTGATGCTCAGGCAAGTATTCACATTGGACTACAAAAATTAAACCTGTAAGAGGTCTTAAGACTTTATGTAAAATCACATATACTACATATCTGAACTTAGGCTCCTATGCCTTCCCCAGTCCCAATGCCAAGTTCATATATGATATTTTCTTTCTGTTTGTTAAACAAAACTATATAATCTAATTTTACCTTCAAGGAAATAACCATTAAATAAGCAGAAATCTGAATTGATAGAAATTTCTCCATGGGGAACAATGTCCAATGATGACATCATGAATTATGGCCCTATAGTAACTTACGCTGTCTGGTAGCACCATGCTGAAATGAATGATGAGAATGATGTCCAGTAGAAATACTTGGAGGTGCATCACTTCATTTAACTTCTCTACGTTCATTATTAATTGATGCATTTTTCTTTGTTTTTGAATGATTTCTTCTAAAAGTAATGGATGAGAAATATAAAGTGTCTTCTGAAAAGTTTGATTGATCTATAAGTAATATAAATAATTCAATGATATCAAAAGTACCTTAATTGTCAGAAGTTCTTAGATCTAAATTCAAATCATGCAGACCTTTAGATTTTTACCTTTCACTGATTTGAGACATTTGATTTTCAGGAAACTTTCCTCCATAAGAAAAAAATATTATTTATCATGACATAGACAGATAGACTTAAAACACTGAAATACTAGGAACTGAGAAAATTGATAGCCCACACCCAATTCTTTACCTCAAGTAACTATCTAACAGGGAAGGAAAGAAAACCTCTAACTGGAGGAGAGTCATGAACCTCAAAACCTCCATTTCAGGAGTCAGACAAGCACAGGCATCTCCTCATCTCTATTCTGAAGAATATGCTTTCGAATATGCCTCACTTCTCTTTTTTTCCTTTTCTTTTGTTTTGCAAGGCAGTGGGGTTCAGTGGCTTATCCAAAGTCACACAGCTATGTAATTCTTGTCTGTGGCCGGATTTAAAATCAGGTACTCCTTATTGCAGGGCTGATGATCTAACCACTGCACCACCTAGCTGCTACACTGACAACTTCTCCAACACCTAGAAATCCAAGACATCAGCCACAATGCTATTGCTGGTGGAAGGCTCATGAATTAACAATGATGCTTCATGGGAACCTCATGTCTGACTTTGATGCATCCTTTGGAACCCATGTGACTTCCAAGCTCAGAAACGTACCTGCTACAAGACACTGGAGAAGCCACTATAATTGGTTTGCCAATGATTCCTGAGGTATAAAATTAGCTAGACAAAGATATGACAATGGTCAAGAACAACTTGGATGTTGCTACAAATTATCAGACATGACTAAAATTGTTCAACACCAAAATATCTGTGCATGTTGTTCTTTGTGTCTTAGTTTTGTAAAAATGTAAATATATGTGTGTGTATCTGTGTGTGTTTTATGAGTGTACACATGTACATATTAATAAATAATGGTATGTATTTTAATATAATAATTTGTACATACAAAGACACAAAAATATGCAAATTTTGGAGAAAAAGACAGAACTTGACCATCTGGAAAACATCCAATGATGCCCACATGACATGTACTAAAAACAACATTGTTGAGTGTTGACTATTTGAGATAATAACCACCTTCTCTACAGTCCTCCTCCAGTATGATTATTTCTGTTCTACTTCATGCTTGATGTCCTTAATATGTGCCAAGGCCTCCAAACTTCCAGAGGTTAATGATTTTTAATCTATCAGCTACAAGAATTTACTCTACTATAAATGTTGCATAAAATTAGCAATAACCATTCTGATGTCCATTTCTTCTCTGCACATTTCATGCCTCTGCCTTTAATGATTTCCAGCATCAAGCTGTGAGTGAATTCCTTCATCTGTCTATCTCAACTAGAAGAGAAATTCCCATGTTACAGTGATTTCTGATCTCACATTTGGCAATAGACCTGGAAAATTCTCTTATAAGGAGAAAAAAAAATTGTGAGATAGGACAACTGAAATATTTCATGAAAAGTACGATATTGAAAAGTAGTCTTAGAATGCTATCACATGAGAAACAACAAATTCTCCATGTGGCATTTCCAGATCCCTAGCCTTAAAAAGGCTACATTTGATGTAGTGAAGTTATTCCAAAGGACCACTTAATGTTTGACTAAAATAAGCAAAATATGGGCAGCTAGGCAGGATAGTGGAGAGCGCAAAGGCCTGGAATCAGGAGGACCTAAGGACAAAACCCCTCTCATGCTCTTGGTAATTACCAAGCTCTATGATCATGGACAAATTCATTAGCCCCATTGCCTTAGAACAAGCCAAAAATAAAGAAATGAAATCAAACTATAGAAACAAGCTGTCATTAAATCATTCTTGCTTCTCCAAGCATAAATTCTACCTCTTTCCTTGTTGGGAAGGGGCAATGTGGTTAAGTGACTTTGCCAAGGTCATGCAGCTAAGCAATTATTAAGTGTCTGAAGTGTAATTTAAAGTTAGGTAGTCTTGACTACAAAGTTGGTTCTCTAGACACTGTGTTAATTCTCTGACCCATCTGCAATCCTTATTTCATCAATTCAGACTTGCTACAGTTAAGTTTCTACACTGAGGATTAAAAGTTATCCTAAAATACAACATTTCACAATATTATTTTATGTATAAAAATGACAATGGATACTTGATACATATCAAATCCTCAATCCTAAAGTTATCACTCAAAGTCTCAATCAGTATCTTAATTATGGAAAAGACTTGATGCTTCTTGTAATCAGCCCAATATTAAAAGCTAACCTTCACTCTTTACATTCCTTTTGAGTACACATACTTCTTTCAGCCTATCTTCTCTCCTGGAAGGATTTTCTGCCTCCTGTTTGCTAACCAAACTTACTATCTGACCTAAAGCTCTGTAGTGAAGTCTTTATCTATTTACCAGAGTTTGCTTTGTCATTTTCCTTTGTATTCATCTGAACTCTCCTGTAAACATCATGCAAGAATATCCTCACAATCGGCCATAAAATCATCTTATTGGTTCCCAAGTGCATCCCATGGCTTATGTTTTTTTTAGGACCCTTCCAGCTCTAAAATTTTTCGTACTAATTCAAATTGGTAATTACCTTGAGTAATAATGAAATCAATCATTAATGTAATTTTGAAAGGAGCAATCCATTAGAAAATTTCAAAATAACAAAAGACAATACCATTGCAGCCCAATGTGATTTGTTGTCTTCTTCTTCCAATCCAAATGCTGACATCATAGAAATTAAATATAGAAAAAACATCAAATTATTAATTGGAGACGTAGCTACTGAGAAGAGGAAAATTGTACAAATATGTTGATTCATAACATCTCCATCAAAATTATACCCAAAACAAATTCCAGGAGACCAGAAGAGATTAAGAGTATATCTTTTGGAATTAGGAATTATGGAACAGGAAGGTTCCTATTATACATGTGAGGGGCACAAAGTGGCAATTTTATTCAAAGAAATATGTGTATACAAATAACAATTGGTTTTTCTAATGCACACTTAATGTTTTAGTCGAAGAGGAGAATCAAAAAATGTTTCTCTTCTCCATGCTTCTTAGGTCAAGCACATTAAATATAAAGGTTTAACATGAAATATAAATGAAGGTATGAACATTACACATTTGACTGTTCATAAATGAAGGAATGTGATGGGATGGAAGGTTGGAGGGAAATTCTGTAGCTTAAAAATCTATATATATCAGTGGAAGAAAGCTGATACATTTTCCTAAAAGGGAAATTAGGAAAAAATAAAATATCAATTGAAAAACTAAGTTACAATATTTATAGTTTTTAGTGACATTTTAGAAAAAGAGAATTCAGTAAGCATATTCTTCAACCTGAGGGTTACCACATCATCATAGATGATGAGGCCAGTTTCGTAATTAGCAAGTAAAATTTCCAATGTTTTGAATGTGTAAGAGAATGAACTGATTTCCTCAGGGTACTCGATAAGACTGGAAACTCTAAAACCATTGTAAATATGAAATGAAAGAAATTTCCCCACATGGAATGATGTCAAGTGAGGACATCATGAATCATGGCCCTATCATAACTTACCCAGTCCAGTAGAAGCAAGGTCAGATGAATGAAGAGAATGATGTCCAGTAGAAATACTTGGAGGTGCACCACTTGGTTTAACTTCTCTAGATCCCTTATTAATTAATGCATTTTCTAAGATTATTTTGAATGCTTTTTTCTAAAAGTAATAGAAGAGAAATGTAAAGTGTCCTCAGAAAACTTTGATTACTGCATAACTAATAGATACGATGCAACAATATCGAAAGTACTTTAATGGTCAGATGATCTTAGATGTAAAAATGAAATCATGCAAACCTATCTGTCTTTCCCTTCAGTTATTTGAGACAGTTGATTTGTAGGAAAATTCCCTCCATAAGAAAAAATATTAGTTTTCATGATATAGACTGAAAAATGTTATAATTCTCAAGTGAAAAACATTAAAATAGTAAGTTAGGTTTTCTTTTTCTTTCTTTTTTTTTGCAAAGCAAACAGGTTTAAGTGCCTTGCCCAAGGCCACATTGCTAGGTAATTATTAAGTGTCAGAGACCAATTTGAACCCAGATACTCCTGACTCCAGGGCCTGTGCTTTATCCACTACACCCCCTAGCCGCCCCCTACTGATTTCTTAATGTGAAGTAAGAAACCCTTTGTTTGGAGGACAGAGGTATGAACCTTGAAGTCCTCTGTTTGTGGAGTTGGGCCAGAACAATCATATCCTCATCTCTATTCTGGCAGAGCAACTTTAGAATGTCTGTCTTCTTTTCAAAGACCTAGAAATCCAGGACAAGGGTCATGGAACTTCACCTAATAATTTCACACTAATCCCATTGCTGGAGGAGGGCTCATGAATTCACAATGACACTTCATGGAGATCTCATGTCTGACTTTGATGCATCATTAGGAACCCATCTGACTTCCAGGCTCACATACTTACCTGTCACGTGACCTTGGGTTAGCCACTAAAATTGGTTTGCCAAAATTTCCTTGGACAAAAAATTAGCTAGGCAAAGGTATGGCAAAGGGCTTTAGTCCCATTGTCAAGAACAACCTGAATGCTGCTACAAAGTAACACACATGACTGAAACTGTTCAACAACATATTTCTGTGCATATCGATCCATGTTTCTTATTGTCATAAAAATGTAAATATAGATGTGTGTGTGTGCATGTGTATGTGTGTACAAACATACATATTCATAAATATTGGTATGTATTCTGGTATACTAATTTGTACATTCAACACACACAAATGTGAAAATTCTGGAGAAACACACAGAACTTGACCATTTGGAAAACCTGCAATGATGACGACGCCCACCTCACTTGTACTGAAAAAACCATTGCTGAGAGTTGAGTATTCGATTCAATTACTACCTTCTCTACAATTCTCCTCCATTGGGATTATTTCTGCTCTTCTTCATCCTTGATGACCTTAATATATGCCCAGGCCTCCAAACTACCAGAGATTCACAATTTTTAATCTATTGGCTACAAGATTTTACTCTACTATAAATGTTGCATAAAATTAGCAATAACCATTCCGATGGCCCTTTCTTCTCTGCACACTTCATGCTTCTGCCTTTAATGATTTCCAGCATCGAGCTGTGAGTGAATTCCTTCATCTGACTATCTCAACTACAAGAGAAATTCCCATATCACAGCGATTTCTGAACCTACATTTGGTAATAGACCTGGAAAACTCTCTTATATGGAGAAAAAAATTGAGGCAATCTGTGAGATAGCACAACATGAAAAGTACTAGAGCCTTAAAATGCTATCACATGAGAAACAACACTTTCTCCACTTGGCATTTCCAGATCATGAGCCTTAAAAAGGAAATCACCTATCTCCTTCATTTGATGTTGTGAATTTATTCTAAAATACCACATAATGTTTGACTAAAATAAGCACTAGATGGGCAGCTAGGCAGCATAGTGGAGAGAGCAAGGGCCTGGAATCAGGAGAACCTAAGGACAAAACCCTTCTCATGCTCTTGGTAATTAACAAACTCTATGATCATGGCCAAATTCATTAGCCCCATTGCCTTAGAACAATCCAAAAATAAAGTAATGAAATCAAACTATAGAAACAATCTGTCATGAAATCATTCTTGCTTCTCCAATCATAAATTCTACCTCATTCTTTGTTGGGAGGGGGCAATGTGTTTAAGTGCCTTGCCCAAAGTCACGCAGCAAAGTAATTATTAAGTGTCTGAAGTCTGCTTTAAAATCCAGTAGTCCTGACTACAGAATTTGTGCTCTAGACTCTGTGTTAAATAGCTGATCCATCTGCAATACTTATTTCTTCAATTCAGACCTGCTCCAGTTAAGTTTCTACACTGAGGACTAAAAGTTACCCTAAAATGCAACAATTCACAATATTATTATATGCATAAGAAATGACAAAAGATACTTGATACATATCAAATCCTCAACAGTAAAACTATCACTGAAAGTCTCAATCAGTATCTTAATTATGGAAAAGACTTGATGCTTCTAGTTATAAACCCAGTAATAAAAGTTAACCTTCACTCTTTACATTCCTTTTGAGTACCCTTACTACCTTCAGCCTATCTTCTCTCCTGGAAGGACTTTTCTGCCTCCTCTTTGCTAACCAAACTTACAATCTGACCTAAAGCTCTCTAGTGAAATCTTTTCCTATTATCCAGAGTTTACTTTTTCATTTTCCTTTTTATTCATCTGAGCTCTCCTGTGAACATCATGCAGGAATACCCTCACAATCGGCCATAACATCATCTCATTGGTTCCCAAGCGTATCCCATGGCTTATGGTTTTTAGTGCCCTCCCCGCTCTAAAATTTTCGTTCTAATTCAAACTGGTAATTAACTTGAATAGTAATCAAAACAATCATTAATGTAATTTTGAAAGGAGAAAATTTCAAAATGACAAAAGACAATACCTTTGCAGCCCAATGTGATTTGTAGTCTTCTCCTTCTTCCAATCCGAATGCTGACATCATAGAAATTAAATACAGAAAAAGGTCAAATTATTAATTGGAGATGCAGTTACTGAGAAGAGGAAAATTGTACAAATATGTTGATCCATAATGTCTCCAGCAAAATTAGCCCCTCAAACAAATTCTAGGAGACCAGAAAAGATTAAGAGAACATCTTTTGGATTTAGGAATCATGGAACAGGAAGGTTCCTATTATAAATGTGAGGGGCACAAAGTGGCAATTTTATTCAAAGAAATATGTTTATATAAATAACAACTGGTTTTGCTAATGCACACTTAATGTTTTGGTAGAAGAGGAGAATCAAAAAAATGTTTCTCTTCAACATGCTTCTTAGGTCGAGCACATTAAATATAAAGGTTTAACATGAAATATAAATGAAGGTATGAACATTAATCCCTTGACTGTTCATGACTGGAAGAATGTGATGGGATGGAAGGTTGGAGGGAAATTCTGTAGCTTAAAAATCTGCATATATCTGTGGCAGAAAGCTGATCAATTTTCATATCATGAAATTAGGAAAAAATAAAATATCAATTGAAAATCTACGTTACATGTTTATAGTTCTTAGTGACATTTTAGAAAAAGAGAATTCGGTATACATATGTTTCAACCTGAGGGATACGACATCATCACAGATGATGAGGGCAGTTTCACAATTAGCAAGTACCATTTCCAGTGTTTTGAATGTGTAAGACAATGAACTGATTTCTCCAGGGTACTCGATAAGACTAGAAACTCTAAAACAAGTGCAAATCTGAAATGAAAGAAATTTCCCCACATGGATTAATGTTCAATGTGGACATTGCGAATCAGGGCCATATAATAACTTACCATGTGCGGTAGCTCCAAGCTCAAATGAAGATGAATCACTTGGTGTAACGTCTCCAGGTCCCTTATTAATTAAGGCATTTCCTTTCAATTTTTTGAATGCTTTTTCCTGAAAATAATGAATGAGAAATTTAAAGGGTACTTGTGAAATTATGATTAATCTACAACCAATATAAATAATGCAATAGTATGTAAAGTATTTTAATGGTCAGATGCTTTTAGATCTAAAACCAAATCATGGAAACCTTTCATTTGGTCACTTCACTTATCTGAGACATTTGATTTATGAGAAATTTTCTTCCATAAGAAAAAAAAATACTAGTTTTCCTGGTATAGAATGACAAATGTTATAACAATCACAAGAAAAACATTGAAATACTAGGAACTGAGAAAACTGATGGACTACACAATTCATAACATCAAGAAATAATCTAACAGGGAAGGTAAGAAAACCCCTGATTTGGAGGAGAGAGTCAGGAACCTCAAATCTTCCATTTGAGGAGTTAGAGCAGCACAGTCATCTCCTCATCTCGCTTCTGACAGAACAGCTTTGGAATATCTCTGTCTTCTTCTCCAAGACCTAGAAATCCAGAACATCAGCCATGGTACTCTACCTAATCAATTCACACTGATCACATTGATGGTGGAAGGCTCATGAATTTACAATGATATTTCAAGAGGATCTCATATCTGACTATTGCATCATTTGGAACCCATCTGACTTCATGACTCAGAAAGATACTTGCTCCGTGACCCTGAGGAAGTCATGTAAATTGGTTTGCCACAGTTTCTTTGGTATAAAATTAGCGAGACAAAGATATGGCAATGGGATTTGGTCCCATTGTCAAGAACAACCTGAATGTTGCTACAAAGTATCAGACATGACTGAAATTGTTCAACACCAAAATATTTCAGTATGTTGCTCTTTCATTCTTACTGTCATAAAATGTAAATATTTATATATAAATATATATGTATGTGTGTGTCTGTGTGTATTTTACATGTGTACACACATACATATTTTTAAATATTGCTATTTATTTTGGCATACTAATTTGTACATACACAGCTACAGAAATGTGCAAATTCTAGAGAAAGACAGAACTTGACTATCTAGAAAACTTCCAATGATTCGCACAGCACTTGTACTGAAAAAACCATTGCTGAGTGTTGAGTATTCTAGACAATTACCACCTTTTCTACAGTTCTCCTTCAGTGGGATTACTTCTGTTCTTGTTGTGCTTGATGTCCTTAATATATGCCCAGACCTCCAAACTCCCAGAGGTTCATGATTTTTAATCTATCAGCTATAAGATTTTATTCTAAGTGTTGCATAAAATTAGCAATAACCATTCCGATGGCCCTTTCTTCTCTGCACACTTCATGTTTCTACCTTTAATTATGTCCCACATAAAGCTATGAGTGAATTCCTTCATTTGTCTGTCTCAACTAGAGGAGAGATTCCCATGTCGCCATGATTTCTGATCCTACATTCGGCAATAGAAATAGGGAAAACCCAATGACTTTATGGAACACTGTGGCAATCTATGAGATTGCTCAATGTAAATATTTCCTGAAAAGTACCATATTAAAAAGGAACCTTAGACTGCTATCATATAAGAAACAACAATTTCTCCATTCAGCATTTCCAAATCCTCAGCCTTAAAAAGTCAAACACCTATTTCCTTGGTTTGATGTAGTGAAGTTATCCCAAAGGACAGCTTAATGTTTCACTAAAATAAGCAAGATATGGGCACCCAGGTGGCATAGTGGAGAGAGCAAGGGCCTGGAATTAGGAGGAACTGAGGACAAAACCATTCTCACACTCTTGAAAATTATCAAGCTCTATCATCATGGACAAATTCCTTAGCCCTACAAAGCAAAATAAAGACATTAAATCAACTCTAAAAACAAGTTGTCATTAAATCTTTGTTACTTCTTGAATCATGGTCAAGTTCTGTCTCTTTGTTGGGGAGGAGGCAATGGGTTAAGTGATATGCCCAAGGTCATACAGCTAAGCAATTATTGAGTGTCTGAAGTCTGATTTGAAATCTGGTAGTCCTGACTACAGAGTTAGTGCTCTAGACACTGTGTTAAATAGCTGACCCATTTGCCATCCTTATTTCATCAAATTAGACCTGTTCAAGTTAAGCTTCTGCACGGAGCACTAAAAGTTATTCAAAAGTACAACATTTCAAAATATTATTTAATGTATAAGAATTAACAATGGATCCTTGATGCATATCAAATCCAATCCTAAAGCTATCATTCCAAGTCTCAATCAGTTTCTTAATTACTGAAAAGACTTGATGCTTCTTGTCTTAAGCCCTATATAAAAAGCTAACCCTCACCTTTTACGTTCATTTTGAATACCCTTTCTTCCTTCAGACTATCCTCTCTGCTGGAAGCATTTTATGCCTCATCTTTGCCAAATGAAATTACAACCTAGACAAAAGCTCTGTAATGAAGTTTTTTCATATTTACAAGTTTACTTTCTGATTTCCCTTTGTATTCATCTGAGCTCTCCTGTAAACATCATTCAGAAATTCCCAAACAATTGACCATAAAAATCATCTGGCTGGCTCCCAGACTGATCCCATAGCTTATTATATTTAGATTCATTGCAGTTCCAAAATTTTCATTCTAATTCAACTTTAGCAATTACATTGAGTAGTAAAGAAATCAATCAGAAATGTAATTTGGAAAGCAGCAATCCATTAGAAAATTTCAAAAGAAAAGTAGAAAATACCATTGAATCAGAAAGTGATTGATAGTCGTCTCCTTCTTCCAATCCAAATGCTGACATCATAAAAATTAAATACAGAAAAAGGCCACATTATTAACTGGAGACATGAGTAATGACAAGTGGAAAATTGTACAAATATGCTGAAGCATAATGTCCCAAGGAACCCCCCCAAAATTCCAGGAGACCAGAGGAGATTAAGAGAGTAACTTTTGCATTTAGGAATTAGGGACAAGGAAGGTCCCAATTACGAATGTGAGGGGCTAAATGACAATTTTGTAAAAAGACATTTGTAAAAGTTGGTTTTCCTAATGCATGCTTAATATTCTGGGTAAAGAGGAGAAACAAAAAAATTTACATTTAATATACTTCATAGGTCAACACATTAAATATATAGGTTTATCATGAAACATAAAGGTATGAACATTATTCACTTGCCTGTCTGTTCATGATTGATGGAATGTGATGGGATGGAAGGTTGGAGGTAAAGAAATTAGCTAAAAATATGTGTGTGTATAAATATATACACACATATATGTAAACATATATATCTGTGGATGAAGGCTTATAAACTTTGATATCTGGAACCTGGGAAAAAATAAAATATCAACTGAAAAAAGTTAAAATGCTTATAGTTTTTAGTGCCATTTTCTCAAAAAGAGAACTCAGTAAGCATATTAATCAACTTGAGAGATACCACATCATCATAGATATGGGGACAGTTTAGCAATTAGCAAGTACCATTTGCAATGTTTTGCATGTGTAAGACAATGAACTGAATTCCCCAGGCTATTCAATAAGACCAGAAACACTAAAACAAGTGTCAATCAGAATTGATAGAAATTTCCCCAGTGGGAATAATGTATTATAAGGACATCATGAATCATGACACTATAGTAACTTACCCAGTCCACTAGAACCAAGGTCAGATGGATGATGAGACTGATGTCCAGTAGAACTACTTGGAGGTGCATCACTTGGTTTAACTTCTGTAGATCCTTTATTAGTGAATACATTTTCTATGATGTTTTTAAATGCTGTTTTCTAAAAGTAATAGAAGAGAAATGTAAAGTTTCCTTGGAATACTTTGATTAATGCATAAGTAATAGATATGATGCAATGATATCAAAAGTACTTTTATATTTGGATGATCTTAGATCTAAAAACGAAATCATGCAAACCTATCTATCTTTCCCGTCACTTATTTGAGACAGTTGATTTATAGGAAAATTTCCTCCATAAGAAAAAAAGATTAGTTTTCATGATATACACTGAAAAATGTTATAATTCTCACTTGAAAAACATTAAAATACAAGGAACTGGAATAATTGATGAACTACTCAAATCTCAATGCGACATTATGGTCTAAGAGGGAAGGTAAGAAACAATTTCTTTTGGAGGACAGAGGCATGAACCTCAAAAACCTCCATTTGTGGAGTTGGACCAGAACAATCATATCCTCATCTCTATTCTGACAGAACAGCTTTGGAATATCTCTGTCTTCTTTGCAAAGACCCTAATCCAGGAGAAGGGCCATGGAACTTCACCTAATCATTTCACACTAATCCCATTGCTGGAGGAAGGCTCATGAATTCACAATGACACTTCATGGGGATCTCAAGTCTGACTTTGATGCATCATTAGGAACCCATCTGACTTCCAGGCTCAGACACTTAACCTGATTGGGACCCTGGGCTAGCTACTAAATTTGGTTTGCCAAAGTTTCCTTAGGCATAAAATTAGCTACACAATTATATGGGAAAGGGCTTTAATCCCATTGTCAAGAAAAACCTGAATGCTGCTACAAAGTATAAGACATGATTGAAACTGTTCAACAACAAAATATATCTGTTCATGTCGATCCATGTTTCTTACTTTAATAAAAATGTAAATATGTGTGTGCGCATGTGTGTGTGAGTGTACAAACATACATATTTATAAATATTGGCATGTATTTTGGTATACTAATTTGTACATTCACAAACCCACAAATGTGAAAATTCTGGAGAAAAAAAAAACAGAACTTGACCATTTGGAAAACATCAAATTATGACAACACCCACCTCACTTGTACTGAAAAAAACCATTGCTGAGAGATGAGTATTCAATACAATTACTACCTTCTCTACAATTCTCCTCCAGTGGGATGATTTCTGTTCTTCTTCATGCTTGATGCCTTTAATATATATACACCAAGGCCTCCAAACTCCCAGAGCTTTATGATTTTTAACCTATCTGGAACAAGCTTTTACTCCACTATAAAGGTTACATTAAATTACCAATAACCATGCCAATGGCCCTTTCTTCTCTGCACACTTCATGGCTCTGCCTTTGATGATTTCCAACATAAAGTTGTGACAGAATTCATTCACTTGCCTGTCTCAACTACAAGAGAAATTCTCATGTCACCTGGATTTCTGATCCTAAATTTCGCAATACACCTGGAAAACCCTCTGACATTAGCAAAAAATTGTAGCAATCTATGAGATAGCTCAATTTAAGAATTTCCAGAAAAGTCTCATATGAAAAAGAAACTTTAGACTGTCATCATACGGAAAACAACAATTTCTCAATTTCACATTTTGAATTCTTAGCCTTAAAAGGCCAATCAGCAATCTCCTTCATTCAATGTGGTGAAGTTATTCCAAAGGACAGCTTCATGTTGCACTAAAACAAGCAAGATATGGGCACCTAGGTGGCATAGCGGAGAGAGCAAGGGCCTGTAATCAGAAGGACCTGAGGACAAAACAATTCTCACACTCTTGATAATTACCAAGTTCTATGAACATGAACAAATTCCTTAGCCCCACTGCCTTGAAACAAGCCAAAAACAAAGAAATTAAATCAAACTGTAGAAACAAGCTCTCATTAAATCTTGCATACTTTTCCAGTCCTGAATTCTTCCTCTTTCCTTGTTGGAGAGGGGGCAATGTGGTTAAGTGACTTGCCCAAGATCACACAGCTAAGCAATTACTAAATGTCTGAGGTCTGATTTGAAGTCAGGTAGTCCTGACTACAGAGTTGGTGATCTAGACACTGTGTTAAATAGCTGACACATATGCAATCCTTATTTCATCAATTCAGACCTGCTCCAGTTAAGCTTCCACACTGAAAACTTAAGACTAAATCACAAAATTTCAAAATATTATTTTGTGTATAAGAAATGACCATGGATCCCTGATGCATTATCAAATTCTCCATCAAAACTATCACTCAAAGTCTCAATCAATATCTCAATTATGGAAAAGACTTGAGACTTCTTTTTATAAGCCCTATGTCAAAAGCAAACCCTCACTCTTTACATTCCTTTTGAGTATCCTTACTTCCTTCAGCCTGTCTTCTCTCCTGGAAGGATATTCTGCCTCCTCTTTGCTAATCAAATTTTCAACCTGACCTAAAGCTCTTTAATGAAATCTTTTCCTATTTACCAGAGTTTACTTTGTCATTTTCATTTGTGTTCATCTGAGCTCTAAACATCATGCAGGAATACACTCACAATCAGCCATAAAATCATCACACTGGTTCTCAGGTCTAACCCATGGCTTTATGATTTTTAGGTCCCTTCCAGCTCTAAAATTTTCATTCAAATTCAACTTTGGTAATTACCTTGAGTTGTACAGAAATCAATCAGAAAAGTAATTTTGAAAGGAGCAATCCAATAGAAAATTTTAAAATAACAATAGAAAATACCATTGCAACCCAATGTGATTGATAGTCTTCTCCTTCTTCCAAGCCAAATGCTGACATCATAGAAATTAAATATAGGAAAAAAGGTCAAATTATTAACTGGAGACACGGCTACTGACAAGAGGAAAATTGTAACAATATGTTGATTCATAACATCTCCAGCAAAATTAGCACCCCACAAAAATATTCTAGGAGACCAGAAGAGATTAAGAGAGTATCTTTATGATTCAGGAATTATGGAACAGGAAGGTTCCCATTATGTATGTGAGGGGCACCAAGTGGCAATTTTACACAAAGAAATGTGCGTATATAAAATACAATTGGTTTTGCTAATGCACACTTTATATTTGTGGTAGAAGAGGAGAAAAAATGCTTCTTAGGTCAAGCAGATTAAATATATAGGTTTAACACAAAAGATAAAGGTCTGAACATTATATACTTAACTGTTCATGACTGAAGGAATGTGATAGGATGGAAGGTTGTAGGGAAATTCTGTAGCTCAAAAGTCTGTATATATCTGTGGAAGAAGGCTGATAATTTTTCATATGTGTAAATTGGGAAATAAAAAATATCGAAAGAAAAACTAAGTTAAAATGTTTATAGGTTTTAGTGTCATTTTAGAAAAAGGGAATTTGGTAAGCATGTTCTTCAACTTGAGCAATACCACATCATCAAAGATGATGGGGGCTGTTTAGCAATTAGCAAGCACCATTTCCAATATTTTAGATGTGTAAGACAATGAACTGATTTACCCAGGGTATTCAACAAGACTTGAACTCTAAAACAAGAGCCAAACTTTATTGATAGAAATTTCCCCACTGGGAATAATGTTCAATGATGACAACGTGTATCATAGCCTTATAGTAACTTACCCTGTCCAGTGGCACCAAGCTCAAATGAATTATGAGAATGAGGTCCAGTAGAAATACTTGGAATTGCATCACTTGTTGTAGCTTCTCTAGGTCCATTATTAATTAATGCATTTCCTTTCTTTTTTTGAATGATTATTTCCTAAAGATAATGGATGGGAAATGTAAAGTGTCCTCTGAAAATTTTGATTAATCTATAACTAATATAAATAATGCAACAGTATCTAAAGTACTTTAATTGTCAGATGTTCTTAGATCTAAGAACCAAATCATACAAACCTTTCAATTTTTCCCTTTACTTATTTGAAAAATTTGACTTATAGGAAAATTTCCTCCATAAGAAAAAATATTACTTTTCATAATATAGATTGATAAATATAGTAACTCTCACTAGAAAAACAATGAAATACTAGGAACTGAGAAATTGAAGCAATACGTAATCTTTAACTCAGGTAATGAGCTTTTTTTTCTTTTTTCTTTTTTTTTTTTTTTTTTTTTTTTTTGCAAGGAAATGGGTTTAAGTGGCTTGCCCAAGGTCACACAGCTAGGTAATTATTAAGTGTCTGGGGCCAGATTTGAACTCAAGTACTCCTGACTCCAGGGCTGGTGCTCTATCCCCTGCACCCACTAACCACCCCCTTCAGGTAATGATCTTACAGGGAAGGTAAGAAACCCTGATTGGAGGAGAGAGTCATGAACCTCACAATCTCCATCTGACGAGGTAGACCAGAACAGTCTTCTCCTCATCTCTACTCTGACAGAACAGTGTTGGAATATCTCTGACTTCTTCTCCAAGACCTAGAAATACAGGACATCAGCCATGGCACTCCATTCATTGATCCCATTGCTGGAGGAAGGCTCATGAATTTACAATGACTCTTCAATGAGACCTCATATCAGACTCTGTTGCATCATTAGGGACCCATTTGACTTCAAGACTCAGAAACTTACCTACTATGTGACCCTGGGGAAACCATGAAAATTGGTTTGCCAAAGTTTCCATAGGTATAAAATTAGCGAGACAAAGATGTGACAAAGGGCTTAAGTCCCTTTGAATGTGGTTACAAAGTATCAGACTTGACCAAAATTGTTCAAAAACAAACTATTTATGTGTTATGTTGATCTGTTTTTCTTACTTTCATAAAAATATAAATATATATATATGAATGTATATATGTGTGTATGTTTGTGTGTGAGTATGCGTGTTTATGAGTGTTAACACATACATTTTTAAAAATATTGGTATATTTTTGTATATTAATTTATAAATTCACACACATGTGCATATTCTGGAGAAAAAGACATTAGGAAAACTTCAAATGATGACTATATCATTTGTCGTGAAAAATCCTTTGCTGGGGGCTGAGTATTGTATACAATTACCACCTTCTCTACAGTTCTCCTCCAGGGGGATTATTTCATTTCTTTTTCATGCTTCATGACTTTAATATATATACGCTGGCCTCCAAACTGCCAAGTGATACAAGTATTTCTGTCTAGTACAAGATTTTACTCCACTATAAATCTTCCATAAAATGACCAATAACCAAGCCGATGGCCCTTTCTTCTCATGCTTCTACATTTGATTATTTTCCACATACAGCTGTGAGTAAATTCCTTCACTTGCCTATCTCAACTACAAGAGAAATTCCCATGTCACTGCAATTTCTGATCCTACATTTTGGAATAGACCTGCAAACTTTTCAAAAAAGTTGGGCAATTTATGAGATAGTTCAATATAAATATTTCCTGAAAAGAACTATATTAAAAAGGAACCTTAGAGGGATATCATATAAGAAACAACAATTTCTCCATTCCACATTTCCAAATCGTCAGCTTTACAAAGTCCAAGACCTGTCTCCTTCATTCCATGTAGTGAAGTTATCCCAAATGTTTCACTAAAATAACCAAGATATGGGCATCTAGGCAGCACAGTGGAGAGAGCAAAGCCCTGGAATCAGGAGGAACTCAGGAAAAAACCATTCTCACATTTTTGATAATTACCAAGCTCTAGGATCATGGACAAATTCCTTAGCTCCATTGCCTTGGAACAAGTCAAACATGAAGAAATTAAATCAAACTAAAGAAATAAGCTGTCATTAAATCTTTCTTATTTCTGCAGTCATGAATTGTTCCTCGTTCTAGGTGGGGGAGAAGGCAATGACTTTAAGTAATTTGCCCAAGGTCACGCATCTAAGTAATTATTGTCTGAGGTCTGATTTGAAGTCAGGTAGTCCTGACTACAGAGTTGGTGCTCTAGACACTGTGTTAAATAGCTGACATATCTGCAATCCTTACTTCATCAGTCCAGACCTGCTGCAGTTAAGCTTCTACACTGAGGACTAAAAGTTATTCTAAAATACAACATTTCAAAATAGTATTTCATGTAAAAGCAATGGCAATGGATCCTTGATGCATATCGAATCCTCAATACTAAAGCTATCATTCCAAGTCTCAATCAATATCTTAATTATTGAAAAGACTTGACAGTTTTTGTTATATGCCCTATATTAAAAGCTAACCCTCGCTCTTTACATTCCTTTTCAGTACCGTCACTTCCTTCAGCCTATCTTCTCTCCTGGAAGGATTTTCTGCCTCCTCTTTGCCAACCAAACTTTCAACCTAACCTAATCCTATTTAATGAAGTCTTTTCTTACTTATCATTGTCATTTGTCAATTGTCACTTCCCTTTGTTTTCATCTGAGCTCTCCTGTAAACATCATACAGGAATTCCCTAACAATTGCAGGCAAAATCATTTCATTGTTTCCCAGGTCAGTCCCATAGCTTATTATTTTTAGGACCATTCCAGCTCTAAAATGTTCATTCTAATTCAACTTTGGCAATCACCTTGAGTTGTAAATAAATAAATCAGAAAGGTAATTTAGAAAGCAGCAATCCATTTGAAAATTTCAAAATAACAATATAAAATACCACTGCATCACAATTTGATTGATGATCTTCTCCTTCTTCCAATCCAAATGCAGACATCATAGAAATTAAACATAGAACAAAAGATCACATTATTAACTGGAGGCGCGGATACTGAGAAGTTGAAAACTGTATAAATATATTGATTAATAATGTCTCCAGCAAAAATAACCCCACTAAAATTCCAGGAGACAAGAAGAGATTAACAGTCACTTTTGGATTTAGGAATTATGGACCAGGAAGGTTCCTATTACGAATGTAAGGGGCGAAGTGCCAATTTTGTACAAAGAAATATGTGTATATAAATAATGACTGGTTTTCCTAATGGACAATTAATGTTCAGGTAGAAGAGGAGAAGCAAAAAATGTTTATATTTAAAGTACTTCTTTAGGTCAAAACATTAAATATATGTGTTTAACATGAAACATGGAAATATGAACATTAAACACTTGACTTTTCATGACTGAAGGAATGTGATGGGAAGGAAGGTTGGAGGGAAATTCTGTAGCAAAAAAATATGCATATATCTCTGAATGAAGGCTGAGAAACTTTCATATCAGCAAACTGGGAAAAAATAAAATATCAATTGAAAAACTAAGTTAAAATATTTATAGTTTTAGTGCCATTTTACAAAAAGAGAATTGAGTAAGCATATTCTTCAATTTGTGGTACACCACATCATCATAGATAACAGGGACAGGTTAGCAATTAGCAAGTACCATTTCCAATGTTTTGGATGTGTAAGACAATGAACTGATTTCCCCAGGCTACTTGAAAAGATTTGAACTCTAAAAGAAAAGCCAATCTTAATTAACAGAAATTGCCCAACTGGAAATAATATTCAATGATGACATTGTGAATCATGGCCTTATAGTAACTTACCTTTTCCAGTAGCACCAAGCTCAAATGAATGATGACAGTGAGGGCCAGTAGACATACTTGGAGTTGCATCACTTGGTGTCACTTCTTTAGGTCCATTAATATTTAATACATTTCCTGTCATTTTTTGAATGATTTGTCCTAAAATTAATGGACAAGAAATATAACGTGATGATGGAAAATTCTGATTCATCTACAACTAATATAAATAATGCAATAGTATCTAAAGTACTTTAACTGTCAGACATTCTTAAATGTAAGAATGAAAGAAATCATGCAAAACTTTAGATTTATAGGAAAATTTCCTCCATAAAAAATATAGTTTTCATGATATAGACTGAAAAATGTTATAACTCTCACAAGAAAAACACTGAAATACTATGAACTTAGAAAACTGATGGATGACACAATTATTAACCTCAAGTAATAATCTAACAGGGAAGGTAAGAAACCCTATGATTGGAGGAGAGCCAGAAATCTCAAAACATCCATTTGAGGAGGTAGACCAGTATAGTCATCTCCTCAACTCTCTTCTAACAGAACAGCTTTGGAATATCTCTGACTTCTTCTCCAAGACCTAGAAATCCAGGACATCAGTGGTGGCATTCCACTAATCACTTCACATGGATCCCACTGCTGGAAAAAGGCTCATGAATTTACCATGACACTTCAAGGAGACCTCATGTAAGACTTTGTTGCATCCTTTGGAAACAATCTGATTTCCAGGCTCAGACACTTAACAGCTATGTGACCCTGGGCAAGCCACTAAACTTTGTTTGCCAGATTCCTTCTGTATAAAATTAGCAAGACGAAGATATGGCAATGGGCTTTAGTCCCATGGTCAAGAACAACCTGAAAGTTGCTACAAAGTATCAAACATGACTGGAATTGTTCAACACCACAATATTTCTGTTTTTTGTCGATCTATGTTTCTTTCTTTCATAAAAATGAAAAATATATTTGCGTGTGCATGTGTATGTATGTGAGTGCACATGGAAATATATTCTTAAATACTTGTATGTATTTTGGTATACCAATTTGTCCATTCATGGACACACAAATCTGCAAATTCTGGAGAAAAAAGACAAAACTTGACCATCTGGAAAACTTCCAATGATGCCCACATCACTTTAACAGAAAAAAACCATTACCACCTTCTCTAAAGTTCTCCTCCAGTGGGATTATTTCTGTTTTCCTTCATGCTTGAAGCCCTTAATATATATCCAGGCTTCCAAACTCCAAGAAGTTCATGATCTACCTGGCACACGATTTTACTCCACTATAAATGTCATATAAAATTAGAAACAAGCATGCCGATGGACCTTTCTTCTCTGCATACTTAATGCCTCTACCTTTGATTATATCCCACAGAGTTTTGAGTAAATTCCTTCACTTGCCTGTCTCAACTACGAGAGAAATTCCCATGTCACTGTGATTTCTGATCCTATATTTGGCAATAGACCTGGAAAACCCTCTGACATGGCAAAATAAATCATAGGAATCTATGAGACAGCTCAATTTAAACTTTTCCTGAAAAGTACCTTATTAAAATGTAACCTTAGGCTGCCATAATATAAGAAACAACAATTTCTCAATTCCACATTTCCAAATCCTCAGTCTTAAAAAAGTCCATTACCTGTCTCCTTCATTCAATGTGGTGAAGTTATCCTAAAGGACAACTTAATGTTTCATTAAATAAGCAAAAAGAAAAACGGGCACCAAAGTGGCATAGTGGAGAGAGAAAGGATATTGGAATAAGGGGGATCTGAGATCAAATCCATTCTCACACTCTTGATAATTACCAAGCTCTAGGATAATGGACAAATTCCTTAGCCCCTTTGAACAAGCCAAAAATAAAGAAATTAAATCAAACTTTAGGAACAAGCTGTCATTAAATCTTTCTTACTTTTCCAATCATGAATTCTTCTGCTTTCTTTGTTGGGGAAGAGGCAATGGGTAAAGTGACTTGCCCAAGGTTCCGCAGGTAAACAATAATTATTAGATGTCTGAGGTCAGAATTGAAGTCAGGTAGTCCTGAAGACAGAGTTGGTGCTCTACTGGCTTCTGAGTTTCATTCTGTGATCCTGTAAATAAATAAATTACAGTAGAAAGGCTAAATACTTGTGTGTCTAGAAGCTATTCATGAGAGAGTGCATGTATGAACATGGAAGTGGAGACAGGGCCCTCAGGTATCCATTTAAAAAAATTTCATTAGTTAATTGTTCTCTTAGAAGCTTGGAAGAGCCAGGGCAGAGTAGGAGTGAAGTATATTGGATTAGAGGGAAGAAAACTAGATGTGAGGTCTGAAAGCAGAAAGTCATTTTGGATGGGGAAACCAAAGGGAAATAACTAAGGTTAAGTAAACACCCCAATATTTTGAATAATATCAAGAGCATGAAACCTGGATGTCTCCATGGCATTTATTCTTCCTAACATTGATTCTTCTACATGAATTCATGTTATATCAATTCATACTTTGATTTTTTTACACATTCATGAGGAGTAACCACATGGTGCTCCTCATTTGCTCCTCAGTTCCACTTTTCCCTATCTTCTCATCATTCTAAAATTTTAAGCTAATAAGGACCTTTGATCTTCTTCAGATCATCACTCTTCAAATGGGAAAACTGAACGTCAGAGTCTCTTGGGCTTGCTCAGAGTTACATAGCTAGCATGTCTCAGAGCCAGGATGTAAAATCAGTTCCTCTGATTCCAAAGCTAATATTGGATGCACTATAGCATAGGAATGCCTGTGATAAGTCTAGGAATAAATTAATTCTTTTTACTCCAATTCAAAGGGAAGACTGGACTTCTTCGAAAGGAAGTTTTTGGAAACTCTCGAGGAATAAAACTATTGTACAGAAGGCATGGAAACAGATAAATGTATAGAACCACTGAAATCCTATGCAAAGTTGACTAAAATTGAGGTACAGATTGGCAAATGTAGTTTGTTTTTATGACATTTTTTCTAGGGGATATGGCCTTACTAGAAGAATATTGTATTTGGAGTTTTAAAAAACGTTAATTAATGTAACTTAGGCACCATGACAACTGTTAGGGTTACAAAGAAAAAGCAAAAAAGATGTCCTTTCTTTAAATAACTTATATCCTAATAAAGGAAAAAATCGTGTATATTTACATGTACGCGCAGGAATAATAGCAGTTACAATAATTTTAAGGAAGTAGGTAATGTTATTATTTTAAAGATGAGAAAGTAAAGTAGACAAAAGTTTAAATGACTTGCCCAGGGTCTCACAGCTAGTGAGAATCTGAGTCTGGATTTGAACTCAGATCTTCTTGATTCCAGGTCCAGAGTTCTATGCATTAGGATGCCATCTTGCTGCTCTCTGCTTTCATGGAAGGTAATCTTAAAGGGGAAGGCATAAGCAATCACAAGAGGTGATATTTTAGCTGAGTCTCAAAAGGAAGCCAGAAGTACTAGAAGAGGAGAACATGCCAGGAGGACAACCAGGGCAAAGGCCAAGCTTTAACACTCATGGGAGTGTTATAGAAGGTGATGACTAAGAGTCTGGTGGGTGGGATTGGAAAGTGCATAGAAGAGAGGAGGTGTGTGAAGCCTGGAAACATGAGAAGGGGGCAGGTCGTAAAGACTTGAAATGCCAAATTGAGGGCTCAGAGTTGATTCTGGAGGTCTGGGGGAGGGGAAGAGAGCTACTGGACTTAGGGAGTAAGTACAGAGACATGGTCAAACTTGAGCTTGAGGAGCCTCCCTTTGGTAGTGGAGAGTGGAAGATGTTTTGCAAAGGGGAGTGGCTGGAGGTAGGGAAGATAATGGAAAATGTTATCAAAGCCTCTGTCCAGGGAAGAAGTCAAAAAATCCTGATGTATGCTGATGACTGCATGGGTATGGAAAAGGGGACATCTGTGGCAGAGAATGATAGCATTGTAGAAGGTTTAGGAGCTGATTGGAGCAATGGAGGGAGATCAAGAAAAGACTTTACTCTTCTGCTTAGGGTTAGCATGACCTTAGGCTACCTTATTTCTCTTTTCTCAATTTTCTCATCTGCCAAATGAAGGAATTGAGCTAGATTGTCTCTATGGTTCCTTTGAGCTCTAGATCCTGTAAGCAAACTCTTCATCCTTTAGGCAAGATATATTCAGGTTGGCTAGGTATGCTCAGATTCTTGTTCCCTTCCCTATCTCCAACTTCTTTCCATTTATAGACCCTTGGGTCATGACTTCTGATTAGAGCCAAAACACACTTCCATCTTTATCCTTTAGGTCTATGCTAGTCCCTAGTGGATTCTTCCACTAGTTTGTAGACTTTTTTCCACTAACTTAGCAATTTCCTCTTTCCCCATTCTCCTGGAGGTCTTGGAGGTCCTTTGTTCTGGGCTATGGAAAATATTCTTTTACTTCTGACCCATTTCTCTGTTCAAAAGAATGGAGAGGTGGGGAGGATTACCTTTCTCTGCTAAATTCTTTTTTAGCCCTTTCCTCCCTCTATTCTCTATGGTAATGATGAACAGAGTAGGAGAAACACTGAGTGAATTGAGAAGCCACGTCTCAGTCTGACCAAACTCCCTTCTGCCTCTGAAGCCAAGGGAGATTTCACTTAGGTTTTTGGAACCAGTTTTGGTCTTGAAAAAATTCCATTTGAACAGTGAAGTAAAACAAGCAATTTGGTTATATTGTGTGTATGTATTTGCCCTGTTGGTTTAATGAGCCTTCTCCTCCAAACTGCTGTGGGGTCAGAAAGGGGTAGAATTTGAGTCTTGTAACAAAACCCTGACTTTGGAGAGGGTTTGTGCATTTGAGTGGTAGGTAGTGTTTCCTGGGGTCCGAGCAGAAGGGGTAAGCCAAATCTGACTTTTCCTGGTTACACATTAGAGATCAGAAACTGGAAGATGATAGGTCAAGAAAGGCCATTAGAGTAGAGAGAATAACATTGGGTTTTCTATCGTAGCCCAGTGCTTGTTACTTGCAAAGGAGTCTGCCAAGGCTCAGCCAACCCAGGATGACAGATGGTTAAGAGAGTCCGTATTTAAGGGGCTCTCTGAAGAGGCTGAGAAAGGTTGTTCAAGTCAGAGCCAGGGCAGGACCCCCTTCACACAGTTGTGAAGATCAGGGTCCTATTGTCCAGTTACCAGGTTTGAATCCCCTCTGATTTTATCAAGTCTGTTTTCTTTGCAGTCCTGTGCCCACTGTGGGCTCTCCAATACACCCCAAAAGTTAGCTTCAAAACTACCTATTATCAATGCTTCAGTTTTCTTTGGTTAATTAAGTTAGCAAGAGGAGCTTACTCTCTCGTCCTTGGTTCTCCACACTCCACCTTTTCCCTGAGTTTTTTCCAGTCATGAGCTCTTAACTGCTGCCCTGAGAAACCTGGTGCCTTCCCCTCCACCACCATCTCCACCAACACTACCCCGAGCCTCCCCTATCAGCCTGGAACTCAGGAGTTGGGGACTTTGCTGTAAGATTGTTTCTTAAAGTGTTCCTTAAGGATGAAACTGAGCTGTGCTTTCTGGAAGTTCCATTTTTGTCCCTCTTGACTGTGACTAATGCTTTTCTGTATGTGAGAGCAAGCCTATCACTCATCTTCACCCCTTTCCATCTCCATAGGATGAGGGGGAAACCCACCAAGAAAGAGCGATGGGAAACCAGGCAGAGAACCTCAAAGCTCTAATGAACTGCCAAATTGCCAAGAATCCAAATTACCAAAGTCTTTTTGAATTGTGAGGAGGATCTTCCTGCTACAAACCCTTCCTCCAGAGAACCTCTCAGTTTCCATTCAGCAGTCCAACTTGGGAGAATAAGGAAATTA
The DNA here is from genome assembly GCF_037893015.1 of Macrotis lagotis. Classification (NCBI taxonomy): domain Eukaryota; kingdom Metazoa; phylum Chordata; class Mammalia; order Peramelemorphia; family Peramelidae; genus Macrotis; species Macrotis lagotis. Next base: position 18,561,882 of record NC_133665.1, on the reverse strand, counting down.
GACATTGCTTACTCATGGCCAGAAGCCCCAACACTTACCTAATCCATCAGCCTAGGAAATAAAAGGAACTTGGAATTGGTTTTCAAAGGTTATATGCTTCAGTGACCCTTTTTCCCTTATATTAAATACTTGTGGAGGGGTAGAGGTAGATAAAAGCTCATCACCCAAGGTGGTGTTAGGAACTATCATATGTGTATATGTTATGTATTAAAAATACTTTGGGAGATACTGATTTAGTTCTGTCGAATCTTTTACTTCCTCAGATAGGTTTAAAAACAACTTTGGAGGCTGCTTAGCCATGTTAACTCCCTAAAGACACTCTAGGTGCCTGACAGGTTACCCTTGAGGACCGTTACTTTTTAAAGTCAAAGATTTTCTGTGTTCTGGTTTCCATAGTAGGAGAAAGACTATATAAATATGTAAATGTAATATATATATATATATATATATATATATATATATATAGTTTATCAGAAACTGATATTTTTGCGTCAGCCATATGTATTTTGTTTAAAAACAATTAAAAATAAAAATCTGTCATGTGACCCAGTTAAAAGGCTTATGAAAACCGACTAATTGATGTAACAAGATTGGTTTTAAAGGTCAATAAATAATTTTCTCCATACAAAAACCTTTGTACTTAAGAAAAAATACAAAAATTAGTTGGTTTCTAAAGATTTTTTATGTAAAATATATTCATATGGCTGATTAAGTAAGGTTAAACATTTCTGTGCATACTTTTTTAACGTAAAATTGTTTTTTATTTAGTTTCAGTGAAAAAACTGGCAACAGGTAAATGTGGCTTAAATTATTCAAGTTATTCAAAAAAAATCTCTCTTCTCCACCTTCCCCCAAAATAAAATGGTTCTTTAGATTTGAAATGGTAAATATAGGGAGAAAGAAATTGGGGGAGACTGAGGCCTCTGTTTTAGATTCTTCTCTAGATAAGTCATGAAGGATAAAAATGGGGATTCATCTACTAATGAAAAGGGGAGACATTCAACAATAATCACCCTGGTCTCTGATAAAATCTCATAAACTAAGGACTCTAAATTTTTGAGAGACAGAACCCACAAAGGGAACCAGTGAGGCAGTTCTCCTACAAAGGTAACCTGGAAAAAAGCAGAAAGGCTCTGCTCCCTGGGGTCAGGATCGGAGAGGTGGCCCACTGGAGGGGTGGCCCCCCAGAGTGAAAGAACTTCAGCCTCCCTGAGGCAGCCCCAGGGCACGAGGAGCCATGGCTCACAGCAGCGGGGCAGTCCCCTGAGCTGCACCCCTGGGAGCACTGAGCACAAAGTGGGGGAACAGCAGGGGACCTCTGCCAGAGTGAGCACATGGAACCCAGCCCTCAGGGTACACATCAAGCAGCTTGGTCTTTCCCCAGCCCTGATCCAGGAAACAGAAGCAGGCGGAGCCTGTAAGCAGGAGCCCATTGAGCTGAGGGAGGGGAGTGAAGAGAGAATGCAGAGTTCTTCTGTCCTCTGCCTCTGGAACAGGACTCTGGGGCTCTGATCACATTCAGATCCTGATCGCAGTCTAGGCCCCACCCCATAGAACAGCTGCGGCCCCCCCACCTCGGCCCCGTGGCAGAGAGGAGGGGTGCATATGGTCATTCACAGACCAGAAGGGAGGACAGAGCCTCACACACTGAGACCCTTGTGGGAGTGCCCCAAAAGCTCAGGAAGCACCCCAAAACCAGGCCCAGGGTGGGAAAATGAGCAAGCAGAGAAACAAAAGGAAGACTATTGAAAAACATTTTGCAAATTAGCCCAAGAAGGATCAAAATACACAGTCTGAAGATAAGGAAGCACAAGCCACTGTATCTAAAGACTCCAAGAAAAACAGAAATTGGGCTCAGGCTATGACAGAGCTCAAAAAAGGCTTTAAAATCAAATGAGGGAGTTGGAAGAAAAACTGGGAAAAGAAAGGAGAGAGATGCAGGAAAAACATGAAAATGAAGTCAGCAGCTCAGTCAAGGAAATCCAAAAAAATGCTGAAGAAAATAGCATGCTAAAAACCAGCTTAGGTCAAATGGATAAAACAGTACAAAAAGTTATTGAGGAGAAGAATGCTTTAAAAAGCAAAATTGGACAGATGGAAAAAGAGATAAGAAAACTCTCTGAGGAGAACAAATCCTTCAGACAAAGAATAGAATTCAGGGAGATTGATGAATTTACCAGAAATCAAGAATCAATACTTCAAAACCAAAAAAATGAAAAATTAGAAGAAAATGTGAAATATCTCATTGAAAAAACAACTGATATGGAAAACAGACTTAGGAAAGATAATATAACAATTATTGGAATACCTAAAAGTCATGATCAGGAAAAGTGCCTTGACATCATTTTCAAAGAATTACTACCGGAAAATTGCCCTGATATTCTAGAAGCAGAAGGCAAAATAGAAATGGAGAGAATTCACCGATCCCCCAGAGAAAGAGATCCCAAAAAACCAATGCCTAGGAATAGTATAGCGAAGTTCCCGAACTCCCAAGTCAAAGAGAAAATATTACAAGCAGCCAGAAGGACACAGTTCAAATATCGTGGAGCTGCAGTCAGGATCACACAGGACTTAGCAGCAACTACATTGTTGGGCTTGGAATATAATATACCAGAAGGCAAAAGAGCTTAGAATGCAGCCAAGAATGAACTACCCAGCAAGGCTGAATGTCCTCTTCCAGGGAAAAAGATGGACTTTCAATGAACCAGGGGAATTTCAAATGTTCCTTTGGAATGGCCAGAGCTGAACAGAAGGTTTGATTTTCAGATACAAGACTCAGGTGAAGCACAGAGATTGGAGGGGGGGGGGGGAATATGAAGGACTTAATGATGACGAACTGCATGTATAGAAAAATGATACTGATAATATTCATATGAACCTTCTCAGTTAATAGAGCAGGTACAGGTACAGGAACAGGGGAAAGCTGAATTTGAAGATAAAATATGGTGTAAAAATGGAGTCAATAGAAAAAAAGGGAAATGGGATGGGAGAAAGAAAAAGGAGAGGTGGAATAGGCCAAGATATTTCACATAATAAGATTTTATTAAAATGAGCTATTGCAATAATATGGAAGGAGGGAGGCAAGGGGGAATGAGGGAACCTTTGCTCTCATCAGAGATGGCTAGGAGAGGAAACAGCATATATACTCAATGGGGTATAAGCATCTGGAGTAAGAAGGAGGGGGGAGCAGGGGGAAGGGGTGGGGATGTGAATAAAGGAGGAGAGGATGGACCATGGTGGGGAGAGTGGTCAGATATAACACATTTTCTTTTTTACTTCTTGCAAGGGGCTCGGATTAGAAGGCCTGCCCAGGACCTATGGCCAGGTGGATTCTGGGCCTCAGGGATGGTATGGGGGCTCAGGGCTTCTTGGCCCCAGGACCAGGAATCTGTCTTCTGTACCACTCAGAGACCCTAAAGCAGAGTCAGAGTGAAAGGAGTGAGAAAATATAGTACATGGTAGTGGAGAAATAAGAAAAGAGGGAGTTGTGGTCAGCAATGGCAACATTGGAGAAATATGGAAGTAACTTTTGTAATGGTCTTATCATAAAGAATGTGATCCACCTGTGACAGAACTGATGGTGTTGGAACAAAGACTAAAGCACATTTTTTGTTATTATTATTTGGGGGAGGGTGCAGGGCAAGTGGGGCTGGGTGGCCGGCCTGGGGTCACATAGCAGGGTGATCTTTGGGTGTCTGGGGCCAGATTTGGACCCAGGTGCTCCTGGCTCAAGTGCCAATGCTCTGTCTGCCACCCAGCCACCCCTACTATTATTACTATTTTATTTTGGGTCTTTTTTTTTCTTCTTTTTGGTTTTTGCAGGGCATTGGGGATCGGGGAGCTTGCATGTCACACGTGTGGGTGACTGTTGGGTTTAAGAGGCTCGATATGGGCTTGGGTGCTTGTGGCTCCAGGGCTGGTGCTTCGTCCATTGTGCCACCTGGCTATACCTACAATTATTACTATCATTTTTTTTAATTTTATTTTTTTTTCTCTCCCCTTTACTTTTTTCGCCCAAGCAAGTCTTTCTATATTCATGGGGGGGAGGGGTATTTTCTTTACTTGTAAACAAGAATATTTTATTAATGTAAAAAAATTTGTATAAAATGAGAATAAAAAATAAATGAAAAAAAAAACAATAATCACCCTGCCAGACAGAAGGTGGACTCAAACCTCCGTGTAGTCAGGTTGCCATGGTTTTTAGAAGTTAGGGGCTGCTTTTTGACTTTTGTTTTCTTTGAAGTAATTGGCAGATTGGAATTAAAGACATTAACATCTTTTCTAGCCAGTTAGGGTTGATTTCTTTATAGAGTTTGCAACCTCTAGAATCTTTTCCCTCCTTTTATCCCTGGGTGTCTATTAGTACATAATTCAATGGATTTTTTTGATATGAAGATCTGGATGTTTTCCCTCAGAAAGGTTTTGATTCAAGGGAGAAAGATTCTACCCCAAGTGGGAAAAGCAAAAATTAGGTTTAGTCATGGTTGGCAGTCATGGGGAACTGTTTAGGACACTCCCCCCCTCCCATCCTCATTTTGGAACCCCTTGGGGAAGAGTGGTGGAATCCTTTTAAATTTTTCAGTTTCTCCCCCAAATCCCAGAATTAAAGGTTGTACAGTAGAATTTCAGTTCACTAAAACTCATTATAATTATAATTATTATATATTAATATTAATATTTTACTAATATATTAATATTATTATTAATAATAATACTTTCTAAGCTTGTCTCTTTATAACAGAAAACCACATAATTAGCACACAGGATAAAACAAAGATGTTTCTAAAACTAGGAAATAACCTGGCAGGATGCATCCCAGGTCAAGAAGTTTGGGTACAGGGTTATCACACAAGTGTTATCACAACAGAGTTCTGTGGAGAGGCTTCAGCTTGAAGGTCACCAAAGCCTGGACCTTTAGTCATAACTGACCTTTTATCCCAAACTTGCTCAAGCAACTGTCAAAAATTTTCAAATGAAAAAAATTAAATCTATATTCATTTGAAAGAAATGCTCCAAATCACTATTGTCCAGAGAAATGCAAATGAATATAATTCTGAAGTATCCACCTCACCTATATCATATTGGCAAAAAAAGGAAAATGATCAATGTTGGAGAGGTTATGGAAAAAAACTGGGAAGCTAATGCATTGTTAGTGGAGCTGTGGATTGATTCAGTCATTCTGGTGAGCAATTTGAATCTCTGTTCAAAGGGCAACAAAACTCTGCCTACCCTTTTTTCAGCAAATTCCCTGCCAGAACTGTATCCCAACAAAATCATAAAACGTGATAGAGACCTGCATGTACAAATATTTATTGTATCTCTTTTTGTATTGCCAAAGAATTAGAAATTGAGGGAAAGCCCATTGGCTCATGGAACAAATGATTTACTCATGAGAAATCATGAGTGATTTGACTTCAGAAAAACCTCAAAAGACTTGTATGGACAGATGCTGAATGAAGTGAGTAGAACCCAGAGAACATTGTAGACATTTACAGCAATATTGTGAGATGATGAACTATGATGGATCCAGCTCATCTCTACAATTCAATGACAATTATGTGGGACTATTTATGGAAAATTTAATCTACATTCAAAAAAAACATACTCAACTATTTTAAAAACCTGTTTTTATGGTTTTTCCTTTCTCTTGATTTTTCTCCCCCCCTCGTTCTAACTCTTTTATTATAATATGTTTAATTGCTAACATAAATACACATTTATAGCCTTTACCATGGAAAAGTTGAAGGGAAGTGAGAGTGGTAAAAAATATGTGGAACACAAAAGTTTGTAAAATGATGAGTGCTGAAAACCATCATTGTAAATAATTGGAAAAAATAAATAAAAATTTATTTAATTTATTTAAAACTTATTTAAAATAAGCAAGTTATGTGTAACTTAAGAGATTTTGTTTTTATTTTCCATCATGCCTAAATGGGGTAGCAGGTTATTTTCAAATTCAATGAAGACCTACTGAAAATGGCAGAGCCAAGATTGTAGAGTAGAAGCAGTGAGTCTCACAAACTCTACCCCATCCACTCCAAATACATTTAAATAATTTCATTTCAGAGCATCAGAACAAACAAAAAGACTGAATAAAACAATTTTCCAGCCCAAGACAACATGAAAAATCTCAAGGAAAGGTATGTTATGCTCGTGTTAGAAAGGGCCTGCAGTACAGCCTAGGCCATGCTGGAGCAAACTGGCTCTGGCCATCCAGGAACACATTATGGGGCATCTGGATCTAGGGCAGCAATAGTGGTTACCAGACCTCTCAGTGCAGGGTTTGCCAAGGACTATTTGGAAGGTCAGCAGGAAAATGCTGCTACACCAGAGAAAGAGCAGAGCACTATCCAGCACTGGCCTCAAAAGCAGACCTTGGACTCGCTCAGCAGACAGCCACCTGACAGTTGGTTGCAGAGTGCTCAGTCCATCATTGGTAAGGGGGTGTTCTGGGAGACTGTTCAAATACAGTGTGTCCTCCACATTGGCAGCAGAACCTCACCTTAACAAAGTGTTAAAATCAAGTCATAATTGGGGAAATGAACAAACAAGAAAAGAAAATAAATCCAACCATAGACATTTAACTTGGGTTCTATGGGGGAACAAAAAACACACTAGGAAGAAAATAAAGTCAAAACTCCTACATCCAAAGCCTCCAAGAAAAATAAAAACTGATCTCAGGCTACTGAAAAACTCAAAAAAAATTTGAAAATTGTTAGGGAGGTAGAAGAAAAATTTGGAAGAGAAATGAGAATAATGCAGGAAAAATGATGAAAGCCAAGTAATCAGCTTGGTGGAGACAGAAAACATACTGAAGAAAATATCATCATAATAACAGGCTGGTTCAAATGGAAAAGCAGTCCAAATGGCCAATGAGAATTCCTTAAAAAGCAGAATGATCAGATGGAAGAGGAGATTCAAAAGCTTTCTATAGAAAACAATTCTTTAAATTGTAGAATACAGCTAAGGGAAGCTAACGATTTTGTGAGAAATCAAGAAAAATATAAAACGAAACCATAAGGATGATAAACTAGAAGCCAATGTGTAAATGTGAAATATCTCATTGGAAAAACAACTGACCTGAAAAAGAGATTCAGAAGAGATCATTTAAAGAATACTGGACTGCCTGAAAGTTATGACACTGTAGATGTCATTCTCCAAGAAATTCTGCAGGAAAATTGTCCTGAAATCTTGGAAGCAGAGGGTGAAATAGAAATGAAAAGAATCCTTCAATCATCTCCCAAAGAGACCCCCAAATTCCCAGGAATGGTGTAGCCGAATTTCAGAACTCCTAAATCAAGGAGAAAAACAGCCAGAAAGAAATAATTCCAGTATCATGGAGCTACAGTCAGGATAGCACAAGATTTAGCAGCGCCCGTATTGAGGTCTCATACGCTTGAAATAGGATATTGTGGAAGACAAAAAAGCTTGGGGTATAACCAAAAATCAACTACCCAGCAAAGCTGAACATCCTTTTCAGGGGAAAAGACGGATATTTAATGAAATAGGGGACTTTCCAGCTTTTCTCGAGTTGATTAGTTCTAGTACAAGCCCCAGGGGACTCATAGCAAACCACGTGGGCCTTCTTGATGCTGCCCTGCTTGTGTGCCAGCCCTGGACAATGGCACTGCCAACTCCAGGGGACCATCTCCATCATGAAGGCAGTTTGAAGGGGCTCCTAGAGACGTGGCACGCGGGGGAGGTGAATCGGGACGATAACATGTTGTAAAACATGAAGTTCATGGGGAGAAAGTACTGTCCCGGGAGAAGGAGAGGCAGAACGGGCTAAGTTCTTTCACATAAAAGAGGCAAGAAAAAGCTTTGGCTGGGGTGTGAGCGCCTTACTCTCCTCAGCAGTGCCTCAGGGAGCCCCGCCCCTGACCCACAGGTTCTGTGGCTTCTACCCGCACTGCGCACGCGCTGACAAACTGTTTAAACCCTTGTCCTGAACCTGGAAGTTCCCCTTCTGCAGCGGCGCGGGGGCGCGCTTAACGGGGTCACAACGGTCAGTGCGCGAGCCCGAGCACTGGGGGACCCGTGGTCCTGGGCACTTGCTCCGCGAGCCAGGCAGACGCATGCGCAGTTCGTCCCCCGCCTGCTCCGCCTGGCTCGGGCCCCCAGGTCTCCTGGATACAAGTGTTTTCCCCGTCATTGCGCACGCGCAGCCTCAGGGTTTAAATAGCGGTTCGGAGCGTGGAAGCTCACTCCTGTGGAAGCTCACTCCTGTGGAGCCGCTACTGGAGATGCAGAAGGCCAAGAGCCCGACGCGAAGTGCCATGGAGCAGGAATTCGGGGTCCTCCCTAGGAGGAGGCCTCAGCCCCGGCCCCCCACACCCCCGAGGAGGGACACCGGCGCCCGGCGCCCCGCCGGCCAGCACAAGAGGGACCGGAACCTGGGGCCGCTGCACCGGGCCGCCGCCACCGGGGATGTGCGGAGGCTGCGGCAGCTGCTGGTGGGGGCGGAGCACAGCCTGGACCAGCGGGACACCTGGGACAGGTGAGGGGGCAGGAATTCAGAATGAGGCAGTATGCCGGAAGTGCGTTTGTGGGTGATGAAACGTGTCCGGAACCGAAGGAACTGTCAACATGCATGTGGGAGCATGTTACATATGAGATGACAGAGGTTACGGGATAAGGTTGGTTACAAACTGTGCATAGACAAGATACATGCAAGATGACCTGGGGATAATCTCAGAGGGTAGACACTAGTTTTAAGGAAAATATAGATGTGATAGAGGAGACTTTAGCAGAGACTCGGAAGGAAGCCGGAGATGGCAGGGAGGAGGGCGGCATTCCAGGCCTGCGGGCAGCAGGGAAGACTGGCAGCACATGGCATCTCTGTGTGAGAAGGAGACATTAATGATCTACTTAGGGAACTCTCACCGCACTGGCAGCTGGAGATAGGGAGAATGGGAAAAGACAGTCCCCATCCTCAAGGGAATCACACTGTCAAAGGGAACAGCCAGGTACAAACAAGATACCACATGCTGGATAAACTTGAGATAATCAGCAGAGGGAGACATTCACATTCCAGGGGATTGGGAAAACCTTGTAGAAGGCGAGGTTTATCTTAGACTTGAGTAAGCCAGATAGGACAAGAAATGAAGAAGACAGAGGTAAGAATTCAGAACTCACGGAAGAGGGTGGGCAGCTGGGCAGGGGGACATCTGCTGAAGATGCCTACAGTTAGTAGATAAGAATGTTTTCTTTTTGGAGCCAGCACTTCCTCTCTCAAGCCAAACTATTGGAAATATTAGTCCAATCTGTTGAATCTGGTACAGAGCAGAAGACTCTGATAATTACAGAAACTGCATCTCCTACACTTTGCTCCAAGTCTTTTATGACCCTCTCAGATGAGATGGATTTAAAAAGGTCTCATCTATTCTACTGATTTTTCTTTAAAAAATTATAATAAGAACTCCCCTTTCCCTCAAAAATCCCAAATTCTGGAAAACAGGTTACTCATCAGTATTTTCAATTTGCAATAATGAATTAGAACACAATTTCCATAAGTTATACAAAAACAGGTATGAATTATGCCTATAATGTAATGAGACTGGTTTTCATGTATATTTTATTGAATTGACCTTATTAATTTTTCAGCTTGCCTAATATAGCCATCCAGTTACATGTGGATGTTAGAGCTTTCTCATGAAATATGGATTGCCTATGTGGTTTCAATGCTGTAGGGAACTTCTTTACCCTGCAGGTCAGTATTTTCTCCACAATTTAGAATCTAGAAAATTGCTTAGATCAGTGAGAGGTTGTGTCTTGCCTAGGGTCACACAATTAGGACGCCTCAGAGGAATAGCTTGAACTCTGTGGTCTTTTAAGATTCCAGGGAAACTTTCTATCCATCATATTATGAAGCTTCTATTGAGTTATACATACATATATATATAAATGTATATAAATATATATGTAACTTGAAACATGAGCCATAAAAAATTATAATGTTGAAGCTAAGTTCCTTAAAAGGACATTTCAAATTTATCTTGTTTGTTAAATATTGAAAATATATGGAATCCTGGGGCGGCATAATAGGGGAGGCTAGGTGGCGTAGTGGATAAAACACTGGCCCTGGAGTCAGGAGTACCTGGGTTCAAGTCCAGTCTCAGACACTTAATAATTACCTAGCCTTGTGGTCTTGGGCAAGCCACTTAACCCCATTTGCCTTGCAAAAAATATATATGGAATCCTGACTGGAAATTTGATGGTTCAAAGTGCATTATTCACTTGGGCAAATTGAATTTTGTATAGTTTCTTAAATGTGACAATATAAAATAATTATATGTGGTACTAGAAACAAGGAAACTCTGTTTTGTGGTAAACTTGCCCCATATTAATTTCATTTTCAATATATTTCATTCATTACATTTCAACATTAAAAGTAATAGGTTATATTTTTCAGTTTTTCTAAATGTCTTTTGTTGTCCTAAATGCCAAGAAATACAATGGCATGTTTCTTTTGCACCTAGGTGCACATGTCAGTATACTGGACTTAACATTTACAGAGTCAAAGTAGGAGTGCTTCTATGATATCAGTCCCATAGATTATAGCAGTAGAGGTTAGGCTCACTGACATGACTGTAGCCAAGAGGCTTTCATGGTTGGCTGACTATCCTCTCTGACTTCCTTGTGATGGATATTCTGTAGATTAATTAATTTTTAGAATAATAACTTTTTCACTTCACATTTCTGTGACTTTTAAACACTGAGTCTAATTTTCATAAGAATACAGGTCTAAAAAAATACAGGATCTAGCATATGTCAGGATTTTAATGGAGACTAGTCACCATGTTTTATTGATATGATTATTAAAAACCTTGCAAATGTAGTCAAGATAATGGAAACGAGTGTAAGCAACAATTAGTTTAAAATACAAGTGGTACGTAAAACAAAAGAAAATAAAAATCCTACCACCAATCACTATGACAGTTGAAAAAAATTCCAAGACCGTTTCAAGATTTAGAAATTTTTCAATATGTTCATTTAAAGAAGAGAATTCTTGTTAGGGAAGTTTGAGCAATATGTCAGCTAGGTAATGATCCACTAGATTTAAAATTAGCTGTACTTGTCCACAAGTGAGACACCCCCAGAATGATGATTTGCAAATACCAGCTATATGAGAACTCAAATTGAAAATTGTCACAGATTCTTCTCTCCCCTCTCCTCTTATAGTTATATCCTTTCCTAAAATTCATAGCAAACAAATTTCCTTCCTCCCCTTCAACCTGCATGATAGCTGAATCTTTCTCTTTCCCCCTTTTTTCCCTTAATATGAATATTTCTTGCTGTTTTGTTTCCTTCTTTCTGGTTTCTTTCACTACTCATGGCTAAAGTTTTCTGCTTAAGCAACTTCATAAATGTACATCAACACATTTTTTCTTTTTGTAAATATTTAATTTTATTTTTTTAATTCTCATTTTGTACAAATGGTTTTTTTTTACATTAATAAAATATTCTTGTTTAAGAGTAAACAAAATACCCCTCCCCCCATGAATATAGACTTGCTTGGGCAATAAAGTAAAGGGGAGACAAAAAATTAAAATTAAAAAAAATAATAGTAATAATTGTAGGTATGGCCAGGAGGCGCAATGGACGAAGCACCAGCCCTGGAGCCACGAGCACCCAAGCCCACATCCAGCCCCATAGACCCAACAATCACACAGCCATGTGACATGCAAGCCATCTGATCCCCACTGCCCTGCAAAACCAAAAAGAAGAAAAAAAGGACCCAAAATAAAATAAAATAGTAATCATAGTAAGGGTAGCTGAGTTGCAGACAGAGCATTGGCCCCTGAGCCAGGAGCACCTGGGTCCAAATCCGGCTTCAGACACCCAAAGATCACCCTGCTATGTGGCCCCAGGCAGGCCACCCAGCCTCATTTGCCCTGCACCCTCGCCCAAATAATAATAGTAAAACATGTGCTTCCATATTTCTTCTATCACCAACAACTCTGTCATGGGTGGATCGCATTTTTTATGGTAAATCCATCACAAAAGTTGCTTCCATATTTTTCCAACGTTGCCATTGCTGATCGCAACTCCCTCCTTTCTTATTTCTCCGCTACCATGTACTATATTTTCTCTCTCCTTTCACTCTGACTCTGCTGTAGGGACACTGAGTGGTGTAGCAGACAGATCCCTGGTCCTGGGGCCAAGAAGCCCTGAGCTCCCATACCACCCCTTAGGCCCAGAATCCAACTGGCCCTATGGTCCTCGACAAGCCTTCCAATCCCAGCCCCCTTTAAGAACTAAAAAAGAAAATGTGTTATATCTGACCACTCTCCCTCCATGGTCCATCCTCTCCTCCTTTATTCACATCCCCACCCCTTCCCCCTGCTCCCCCCCTCCTTCTTACTCCAGATGCCTATACACCATTGAGTATATATGCTGTTTCCTCTCCTAGTCACCTCTGATGAGAGAAAAGGTTCCCTCATTCCCCCTTGCCTCTCCCCTTCCATATCATTGCAATAGCTCATTGTAATAAAAAAATCTTATCATATGAAATATCTTGGCGTATTCCCCCTCTCCTTTTTCTTTCTCCCATTCCATTTCCCTTTTTTCTATTGACTCCATTTTTACACCATATTTTATCTTTGAATTCAGCTTTCTCCTGTGCTTCAACTATAAAAACTCCCTCTACCTGCTCTATTAACTGAGAAGGTTCATATGAGTTTTATTAGTGTCATTTTTCTATGCAGGAATACATGCAGTTCATCCTCATTAAGTCCCTTATATTTCCCCCCCACCTCTTCTCCAATCTCCATGCTTCACCTGAGTCCTGTATCTGAAGATCAAACCTTCTGTTCAGCTCTGGCCATTCCAAAAGGAACTTTTGAAATTCCCCCTGGTTAATTGAAAGTCCATCTTTTTCCCTGGAAAGAGGATATTCAGCCTTGCTGGGTAGTTCATTCTTGGCTGAATTCTAAGCTCTTTTGCCTTCTGTTATGTTATATTCCAAACCCTACGAGTTTCCAATGTAGTTGCTGCTAAGTCCTGTGTGATCCTGACTGCAGCTCCATTATATTTGAACTGTGTCCTTCTGGCTGCTTGTAATATTTTCTCTTTGACTTGGGAGTTCTGGAGCTTGGTTATAATATTCCTAGTGGTTGGTTTTTTGGGATCTCTTTCTCGGGGGAATCGGTGGATTCTCTCCATTTCTATTTTGCCCTCTGCTTCTAGAATATCAGGGCAATTTTCCTGTAGTAATTCTTTGAAAATGATTTCAGGGCACTTTCCCTGATCATGACTTTCAGGTATTCCAATAATTTTAAAATTATCTTTCCTTAGTTTTTTTTCCATATCAGTTGTTTTTTCAATGAGATATTTCACATTTTCTTCTAATTTTTCCTTTCTTTGGTTTTGAAGTATTGATTCCTGATTTCTGGTAAATTCATCAATCTCCCTGAATTCTATTCTTTGTCTGAAGGATTTCTTCTCCTCAGAGAGTTTTCTTATCTCTTTTTCCATCTGTCCAATTTTGTTTTTTAAGGCATTCTTCTTCTCAATAACTTTTTGAACTGTTTTATCCATTTGACCTAAGCTGGTTTTTAACATGCTATTTTCTTCAGCATTTTTTTGGATTTTCTTGACTAAGCTGCTGACTTCATTTTCATGTTTTTCCTGCATCTCTCTCCTTTCTTTTCCTGGTTTTTCTTCCAACTCCCTCATTTGATTTTCAAAGTCTTTTTTGAGCTCTGTCATAGCCTGAGCCCAATTTCTGTTTTTCTTGGAGTCTTTAGATGCAGGGGCTTGTGCTTCCTCCTCTTCAGACTGAGTATTTTGATCCTTCTTGTGCTCAGTTGCAAAATATTTCTAAATGGCCTTTCTCCTGTTTCTTCGCTTGCTCATCTTCCCTTGCTCATCTTCCCTGCCTCGGCCTGCTTTGGGGGTGCTTCCTGAGCTTTTGGGACACACCCACAAGAGTCTTAGTGTGTGAGGCTCTGTCCCCTCTCCCGGTCTGTGAATGACAATAAGTGCCCCCCTCTGCCACGGGGCTAGACTGTGATCAGGATCTGAATGTGTTCAGAGCCCCAGTGGCAGAGGACAGAGCTCTCCATCCACACATTTTTAAAAATTATTTTTCCTCTCTTTATCAACTCTTTCCAAAGAATGTTTCTCTAACCCCTTGGTCTTTTTCCATGGCTCTCTTTTGGTTTTCTTGTTCCTTTGATGAATAAAAACTCCTACACTAATTATAGCTGGTAAGCATTGGATAAATCTGGATTAAGAAAGAAAATTAGTGTAATTTGAATGAACAAATCTCAAAATTCTTTTAAAGTTCTCTTTCATAATAAAATGCTTCATTTCCTCTACCCCCCCTTTCTACTTAAACTGTTTTTGTTTTTAAATATCAAGAGTCAAAAATAATCATCTATTTTGTCTAATTATCAATTTAAGACAATGATGTCTTGTGAAAAATCTTTTTGAACTGTGGATGGAGTACTGGACTTAGAAGGTCAGGAAGACCTACATTCCAATTCCACCTCAGAAGCTTTCTAGTTGTATGCCCCTGAGAAGTTACTTAACCTCTATGATCTGAGTTTCCCTATCTATGAATGTGCATAATAATATTTCCCAGGGTTATTATAAAGATCAAATGAGATGATACTTGTAGAGTTCTTATCACAGTGATTCTTAATGAGAAAGTAGTTTCTTCCTTCTTAAGCTGCATGCAAGGCCATCAGTATTGCAGCTGGGGTTTGGGGGAACAAAGAAATCTCTGGAAGAAGGCAGGAGGGAAAAGGCAAAAGGGGACTCCTGAAGAACAAGAAACAATGAACAATAGATGGAGGAATATATACACATTCATTACTTGAGGGATGCATGATTTTTTTTGTGCATAATCCCTCCCCCAGGACATGTCATGCATAATCTCTTTTCATCTTTGTAGAGGGTCTGCTAGGGGCAGACCCATTGTCCTTAAGATTCATCTTTGTGAGTTCAAATCAGCCCTGAGACACTAGGTGTGTAACCCTGGACAGGTCACTTAACCCTGTTTGCCTCAGTTTCTTCATCTTCTCTAAAATGAGCTGGGGAAGGAAATGACAAACTTCTCCAGTATCTTTGCCAAGAAGACCCCAGATGAGGTCCTTAAGAGTTGGACAGAACTGAAATGTTTGAACAACAAAGATGGTTTTTGAGTTTTGCTATTGATAAAAAAAAGTCTTCCTATGTTGACTCACCTGGGGAAAGCTTTAGGATGTTAGTTCGGTTGGTTTCTGGTCAGCAGACATAGGAGGCTCTTACTTCACACCTTTTGAGCATGGTAGAACTGCTCAAACTTGCATCCTGCTGAATTAGCTACTCAGGGCCCCTACAGCTATACAATGCTGCCTTGCCTTGGTGGAGAGGACCCCCAGATGTGAACTAGTACTAGGACAAGTGCACAATGAGCAAACATGTAAGTGGTTTTCTCAGACAAGCTCAATACTAAATCTTTTGTAATTATGGATATTCTTGGTGGGAAGAAGTCTATAAGGCTAACCAGCTGGATAGGTTGATATACACTTGTCATCCTAGCTACGAGTGAGGCTGAGGCTCTCAGATCCCCAGAACTCCTGAGATACTAGCTGTACTGGGCTGTTGCCAGTTGGGGGTCTCCATTTTAGCCCAGCATCAATATAGTGGGACCCACGGCACAAAATGCCACCCTGTTACCTAAGGAAAGGAAACAACTGAGGTCAGAAACTGCGCAAAGTTTCTCTGCCAGTCTGTAATGAAATTTGACTCTACCTGCTGTTTGGGGGTATTTTTTTTTTCTCCTGACAATTTTGTCCTCCATATTTCTAGCAGTAAGAATTAATGTATATTTTGTATATGTTTAGGTGACCATGGTGGCTATTTATTTTGGCAGTGAGTTACAGTCCAGGCATAAGAGTAGTAGTATTTTATGTTTGAAATTATTCTAGCAAATAATTGTTGGTAGGACATTGTCAAATAATCACATCACTCTCTTGTTTCCATAGGACACCTCTACATTTGGCTTGTGCTTATGGTTATCCAGATGTTGTGTCTCTCCTAGTAGAGAGAAAATGCCAACTGAACTTAGGTGACTTTGAAAATCAAACACCTTTAATTAAGGTATGCACTACTTAAGTGCTGGTCAGTGAAATGCATTTTTGATTTCTCTTTTTGATTAAGATAATAAACTTTAAGACCTTATTTAAATATACTCAATATTTCTTATTAGAGGATTTATTATCTCTTTCTCTTTATTTTTGTGACAGGCAGTACAGGGTCAGCAGGAGGAATGTACATCTATCCTACTTAAACATGGTGCAGACCCTCATCTTGCAGATGCCTTCAACAACACTGCCCTTCACTATGCTGCCTCTGGTCAGAACACAGCCATAGTTACCGAGCTGCTTCAACATAAATCTGACATTGAGGCAAAAAACAGGGTAGAAGACCATCTTTTGTATGATAAAGTATTTTATGAGCTAAAATGTGTAATCGGGTAGTTTCCAATTCACATATTTTATAATTCATCAATTCATGGAAGTATGTCTTTATTGAAAATAACAAACTAAATATGTAGTCAAAGCTCATTGGCTTTTGGAATTTTCAGGGAACAGGGAAGGAGATTTTAGATTTTAGACTAGTGCCTTTTCTTTGATTTAACGTTATGGCAGAGAATTCTTTATATTAAGATATGAGTTTTAGGGTCTTCTGATTCTTCAGTTTTTAAATGTAAATTTAAGTTTTTTCCAGTTCCTTGTACAGATAGTCATCAGCATTCATTTCCACATTTTTCTACCTCTCTATGACAGCAAGTAATTTGGTTATAATCATGTTAAATACCTTTTCATATTAGTCATATTCTGAAAGCTGAATCAGGATAAAAAGGGAAACAAAACATGAAATTGAAAAAAAGAAAAATTAATGAAAAATGTGAAAATAACATTTTTTTCAGCTGCATTCCAACTCCATAATAATGTTCATTCTCAAAAAATAACATGACATTGGGGAGATGATGCCATGACAAGGACATGAATTGCATTTGGTCTAGGGTGGAGAGAATTGTGCACTGTCCCCAGCCTCAGTTTCTCCTCCAGAGCCAGGGTCCAGGGTTAGATAGAAATTGGGACCACTGAAGATGGCCCTGGATGCAAAGCAATCAGGGTGAAATGCCATACTCAGGGTCATACAGCTAATAAGAATCAAGTGACTGAGGTCAGATTCAAACTCATGTCCTCCTGACTCCCAAGGTCAGTGCTCTATCCAGTGTGCCACCTACCTGTCCTTTGGACTCCATAACTCTTTCTCTGACTGTAAATGGCATTTTCCATCACAGGTCTTTTAGAATCATCTTTGATCATTGTGTAACTGAGCTAATTCTGGCATCATCAACATTGCTGTTATTGTACAAGGTTCTACTCATTCCACTTACTTGTCTGAACATTGTTTCACTAAGTTTTTCTAAGTTTTTTTGAAATCCATCTGCCCATGATTTCTTCGAACAATTGTATTGTTACATTCATATACCACAATTTATTTAGCTATCCCCTATTGATGAACATCCCCTCAATTTCCAATTCTTGGCCTTTACAAAGAGAGTTACTACAAATATTTTTGAACATGTCAGTCTCCCCCCCCCCCCTCCTTTTTTTAAGATCTCTAGGATCAGACCTGGTAGAGGTATTTCTGCATCAGAGGATATGCACAGTTTTATAGCTTTTTGGAACTAGTTCTAAATTGTTCTGGAGAAGGATTGGATTGGTGTACATCTTTACCAACACTGTATTACTGTCCCAGTTTTCTCATATTCCCTCTAACATTTTTTTTTACTATCGTATTGCTCAGAGAGATGGTTATCTCAGAGTTGTTTGAATTTACATTTCTCTAATCAATGACGATTTAGAGCATTTTTTCATATAGCCGTATACAGATTTAATTTCTTCAACTAAAAACTTTGTCCCCTGTTAACTGGGGAATGACTCTTATTTTCTTACAAATTTGACTTAGTTCTTCATATGTTTTTGAAATGAGTCTTTTATCATAACTACTAACTGTGAGAATTGTTTACTACCTTGGTGCATTCCTTCTAATCTTGGGTGTATTGGTTTTATCTGTGTGTCAAATTTTTAATTTAATGTATCAAAATTATCCATTTTGCATTTTATTTGGTGCTCTATATGTTGTTTGGTAATAAACTCTTTTCCTCTCCATAAATCTCACAGAAAAAAACAAACTCTTTCTTGCTCTCCTAATTTGCTTATGACATCACTCTTTATGTCTCAATCCTGGACCCATTTTGACCTTAACTTGATGATTACACCTTTATAATACAGTTGATTTAAAGCTAATTTTACATATAATATATATACATATATATATATATATATATTATATGTAAACTAATACAGTTTTAGATTTAGACTTTCATTTGAACTTTTTCATTTATTCCCTTGATATTCTTCACCTTTAGATAAATTTTGTTTCTATTTTTTCTAGTTCTATAATATATTTTTTGGTATTCTGGTTGATATGGCCCTGAATAAGTAATTTAATTTAGGTAGCATTATGATTTTTATTATTATTAGCTTGCATTACCAGTGAACAATTGACCTTTTTCCAGTTGTTTAAAGCTGATTTTATTTGTGTGTAAAGTATTTTGTAATTGTGTTTGCACTGTTTTTGGATTTGTTTTGGAAAGTAGATTTCCAAGTTTTTTTTTTTTGTTTCATACAGTTACATTAAGTTGAATTTCTTTTTGAATCTCTTAGAATCGGGAATCTGTTGATAATGTATAGAAATACTGATGATTTATGTGGGTGTATTTTATAATCATGAAACTTTTCCTTAAGTTGCTGATTGTTTCAAGTGGTTTTCAGATTATTTTCTAGGATGCTCTAAACATACCATCTCTGCAAAAAATGAGAGTTCTTTGTGTTTCCTCATGACCTATTTTAATTCCTTTAATTGTTTTTCTTATCTTCTTGCTAAATCTAACATTTCTTTCTTTTTTCTTTTTTTTTGGGGGGGGAGGAGGTGGGGTTTGCAAGACCATGGAGTTAAGCGATTTGTTCAAGGTCATGTAGCTAAGTAAGTATTAACTATTTGAATTCAGATTTGAACTCACGTCCTCCTGACTCTTGAGTTGGTACTCTATGCACTGCACCACCTAGCTGCCCCTAAGTCTAGCATTTCTAGTACAATATTGTATAATTGTGGGCAATAACAGAAGAGTAGGAATTACAAACCTGGAAACCGCTAAGTTTCTAAAAAACAATAACTTTTTAGTTATTTCAATATAATTAACATTGTTTACATTATAGCATTGCATTACAGAATGCAATATATAATATATATATATTCCTATATTCCTATATATGTATATTTATTACAGGCAAACAAAACCAATATTCTGGACACAAAAAAGTTAAGAACTTTTTCCTGTCTTGTGATGGAAAATGCCATCCACATCCAGAGAATTATGTAGTGTGATTGCAGACCACAGCATGTTATTTTAACTTTCTGAAATGAACTTTTTGGTTTTTTTCTTCATGGTGCTTTCCTTTCTGATTCTTTTTTTTCAACATCATGATTAATATGGAAATGGATTTAACAAGATTGTACACAGATAATCTATTTCAGAATGCTTGCTTCCTTGGGGTGGATGGGCAAAGGCTGGGAGATAGAATAATGTGAACTTAAAATCTCCTAAAATTTGTATATTGAAATTAATTTTCACGTGTAATTAGGGAAAGCAAAGAATGAAACCCTGTCTTAGGGATGCCTGAAATACTGAAATGTTAAGTGACTTCTCAGGGTCCCCCAGCCAGTATGTGTTTAATACTTTAGGGCCTTGAAGCTACGTCTTACTGATTTTGAAGCTAACTCTACACATTTCATCATAACTGTCTCTACAGAATTTTCTCTATATAAAATATTAAGTCTCTGCTTCCCCAAATGCAATAGTTCCCCCAGATATTTCCCTGCAATGCTTTTCTACATACAGAGCTTTATTTATGATATCACAATGTTAGTTTATTAGTAGAAACAGCATAATGAAAAAAAAAAGTCTCAAAGAAATAGTCTCTTACAGATACTGGGTTTCTATCTCCTGATCACAGATTAATAGTTGGAAGGAATGCCAGGGGCTATCTAGTTTCATTCAGTCATTTTATATATGAGGAAACTAAGGTCCAGAGAGGTGACATAATTTGCTTATGATCACACGGTTGCTGCAGTTGCTGTTCTTTGACCTTCACTCTTCAAAAAGACCATGACATCAGGGAGGTGATGACATGACTTGCAAGTGGATTGGATAAATGAAAGAGGGCTTCCCTGGTCTTCTCACTTCAGTTTCATTATATTATACATGCCATTAGCAAGTTCACAAGATGTTGAAGCATATATAGAATACTTACATACTATAACTATCTTTAATATGATTTTGCAGGATGGACATACACCGCTTCTGCTTGCAATTGCAGAACAAAACAAAGGCATGGTAGAATTTTTCCTAAAGAAGGGAGCAAATGTGAATGCCATGGATAGGAATCAAAGGTACAATATTTAAAACCTGAAATTTAAAGAATTTATTTTAGAGGAATAAGAAAAACATAAATCATGTAGTACTCAGGAAAGGGAGAAAATGTTTTCAAACATCAACTCTAAAAATAACTATTATTTATGACTCTACAACCAAGAAAGCTCTTCATGTGGGATATGCCGGTGATCATTTATGGGTGATGACTAATTGAAGTTTTCTTTATTGGATTTTAAATGAGTAATATTATCCCAGAGAAATATTTGTACTCTTGTGGTTTAGTGGATTCTCTTTATTAAATAATCTTAATGACAATTGTGTTATATGTTCTTTTAATGAGAATTGTATTATGTGTTCTCTGCTCCTTTATTTTCCCTTAAGAATTTTCCCATTGATGAATACAAATAAATATAGGAATAATACGATGAAGTACTTGATGTCATTGTGGATATTCCTGCCACTGGTTCAGATTTTATTCCTTCCATGCCTTCTCATCCAGTATGATTTTTGTCCTTATCATTCCATAAATTCTTCATTGAGAATCCAGGAAACACACTGAAATCTTCTACTAGTGCTTTTAATGCAGTACTCTCTGGTTTTTATTTTCAATACAAGATTTATTCTACCCCTTTTTTGTGTTGATGCAAACAGCATCTCACATCCTCCACCAAAGTAAGATCGAAATGGGTACATGATTGAGACCTTTATCAGAGAAACTTGTTGTCGAGATTGTTTCCCAACTTTCTGCTTTCCTACTAAACTTGATTTTGCATTGATTTTGTTTTGCAAAGATTTTTTAAATGAATATAATCAAAATGACGTATTCTACTTTTGGCAATGCTCTCTATGTCCTGTTTGGAAATGAATTCTTTCCTTCTCCATACATCTGATAGGTAAACTATTCTTTGCTCTTCTAATCTACTTATGACCACTTTGTACATGAAAATCATGCACCCATTTTGACCTTATCTTGGTCCAGAAAGTGAAACATGTTTCTCTATACTTTGTGTCCTGTTGTTTATTCAGTTTTCCTAGCAGTTTTCTCAGATAGCGAGTTCTCACCTTTTAATAGTTCCAGGCAGTTGTATCAGTTATCACTAAGTAGTCAAGGCACAGCAAGCCCTCACATGACCTTCCCGATATGGCTGAAGTATTGCCTAAGGCAAAAAAGCCCGCAAATCATTCACATATGACAAAATCAGTGCTTCAGAAGATCTATGTTTTCATTAATGTGAGCAGTCTTCATGAGTCAATGGACCTTCCTCACTGGTGCTAGCTTTTTCTTGATGAACATTTCTTGATTTCCATAGGCTTGTCCTTAAATAACAGAGTTCATTGCTATGCTCTTGTTTGTTAAGAAATATAACAGCTTTTTGCCATCCACATTATGATTAGGGCATTGCAATAGAAATTTAGTGGAATAACTTGCCAAGAATTTTTAATCTAATAATTTTCAAAGAGCCTCTATTTTACTTTGAAAACTAGAGAGCTAGTGTGACATCCCTAGCTGTGTGAAGTCCCTAGGTGAAAGTCCTTGATTGTCACACACTGGTGGCTTTAACATAGTCTTGTCTATTGTAAAATCTTTGATAGTCCCTACCTAAACTCTAAGGGGACCAAAAAAACCACAAAACTTTTCTGATAATTTTGGTCTTAATTGCCATTTAGTAATGCTGCATGTGAGAAATAAAAGTACTCATATTGACCAGTAAATGTTTGTACCTCTATATGCATAGTAATACCAAAGAAATGTATTGAAATGTACTGAATGTATCAAAATGTATCAGAAATATCTGATTAAGTTATTTATTTGGATTCTTCATTGTGAATTGTTTCTTTGTTATTCTAGAACAGCCCTGATGATTGCACTCAAAGGGAACTTAGCAGGCATGCTCAGTGTTCTTTTGAAATATGATGTTACTCTCTCTTGCCAAGATAAACATGGATGTAGAGCTGAGAAATATGCTAGTGCCAGTAGCATAATGGCGTAAGTCCTTACTTAAGAATTCTAATTATCATTCTAGAAATGAAATTAAAAGAATTTTTCCTCCATGTAATCAAGACTGAGCTGGGCTTTCAAAGTTATAAAATATGGCAACATTCAGGCAAGCATCTGTAAGGGCACTAAGAAGAAATTGGGCAAATGGAAAAGTTAGTTCATCCAAGTTCAATAGAACGTAAGGATATTCTGAGATCAGCATTCCCATGGGTATTACCAATGATAATTGTGGCTAATGTTTTAATTTTTCTTTTTTAAAGATTGAGGTATTTTACTTTCATGTTTTCATTTGATCTTCAGAAAAGTTCTGTAATTTAATTATAATGTCTGATTTAATGAGGCAGTAATTTTTTGGGGGGGCATTTTGAAAGGCAATGGGATTTAGTGACTTGAGAAGGGTTACACAACTAGGTCATTATTATTAAGTGTCTAATACCATATTTGAATTCAGGGCCTTCTGACTCTAAGGCCAGTTATCCATTGAAGCACGTAGCTCCCCTGTTTGTTTGTTTTTTAACCTTTGCTGTCACCCTCAATTATGATAGAACTAAAGTTAGTTTTAGGGAAAATTCATATTATGTCTTTAATGGCTTCAGATGAGTACTAAATAAAAATAATAATACAAAAATATTAATATTCAACATTACTATTTGAACAGATTTTCAGGGGACCTAAAGAGAGGTCCTGCCTCTTACTATATGTCTGACTTTTAGACAAATGTTACCTTGTCTAGGATTCAGTTATTTAATCTATAAAATAAAGATACTGATAATTTTATAGACCTTTTCACCTCTAAACCTACAGTTCTATTATGTGCCTTTAAAGAAGAGTGTATTAACTTCTAGATTGAATAACCTAGATGTAAAACATCTACAGACTTTATCAAGCAAAAAAATACTGGTGATGATGTAATTATTTAAGGTTTGAGATGCGCAATGACTTGATGCATATAATTTTTAACTTAGTTAATGTAGTCTTACTATGTTTCCTCTTTCATTTTTTACATAGTTATCACGACCTGGCTGAGCTGTGTGTGCAACAGAAGAGACATATTCAGTCAAACAGGACTTTGGATTCTACTTTGGGTGGACCTGACGTGAACAAAGGAGGTAGGCTTGACAATTCCAAAGAAATGATTTTTTTTTAGGTTTTTGGAAGGCAAATGGGGATAAGTGGCTTGCCCAAGGCCACACAGCTAGGTAATTATTAAGTATCTGAAACCAGATTTGAACCCAGGTACTCCTGACTCCAGGGCCGGTGCTTTATCAAGTGCGCCACCTAGCCGCCCCCAAAGAAATGATTTTAAAAAACTGAAGAAACACCTTTAAAATTCATATATAATCATTCTTTTATTTCCATTTTATATTTTAAATGGAAAATTGTTTATTTTGGATAGTTACTTAATTATCCTTGTAGTTTCATTATTTTGAAATATTTACTAAAACCTCATGAGACATTTTGTTTTATTATCTGCTTTAGTCAAACATTTCTTTATGTAAACTACAATAACAATGTTCAGATTTTTGTATTATTCTAAATAATTTGACCAAATTACATGAAAACTAGGAATTTTAAAAGTATTATATTAATATTATTTATTTCTGATTCTTAAATATGGGGAAAATCAATAAATAAAACCTACACGGGCCTTCAATGGCAGTAGCATGTGCACACAGACATAGACACACAGAGGCACACACATGGACAAATGGATTGGTCTAATATAGGAAGAGAAAAAAGACAAAAAAAGCAAAATAGAAGGACAGCAGAGCCCTCATACATTTTGGAAGCCATGTAAATCATTTATTCAAGCTATGGAAATATCAAGTGTTTCCAAAATGTCAAAATATTCCTATAGCTTTCCCTTCATAGATCGTAAGGCATATAAAAAAGCCTCAAGAATTAGGAATGGTTTACCTGTCAGGTCTCTGAAAAGGGGAGCAGTTTATGAGCAAAGAAGAAATAGAGAACAATATAGAAACAAACTGGATAATTTTAATTGCATTAAATTAAAAGTTTTTGCACAAATAAAACCACTGCAACTAAGATTAAAAGGAATGTAATAAGTTGGGAAACAATTTTTACAGCCATTGTTTCTGACAAAAGATTCATTTCTAAAATATATAGAGAACTGAATCAAACAAAAAAAGTCAATCCCTAATTGATAAATGGTCAAAGGATTTGGAAAGGCAATTATCAAAGAAACCAAAGCTAACTATATTTGTGTGGCAATTGCTCTAAATTATTATTGATTAGAGAAATGTAAATTAAAATGCCTCTGAGATTTCACTTCACAACTTTCAAATTGGCCATTATGACAGAAAAAGAAAATGATCAGTGTTGGAGGGAATGTGAGAAAACTAGGATTCTAATACATTGTTGGTGGAATTTTTAAACTGATCCAACCTTTCTGGAGAGCAATTTAGAATTGGACCCAAAGGGCAATAAAAATGTGCATACCTTTTGATACAGCACTACCATTCCTGGCTCTGTATCCTGAAGAGATCATGAAAAGGGTAAAAATCCCATATGTATAAAAATGTTCATAATAGCTATTTTTAAATTTTTTTAAACTTTTCTTAAATTGATATACACATTACTAAAATATTCTTAAGAGTAAATATGGGGCAGCTAGGTGGAGGGGCAGCTAGGTGGTGCAGTGGATAAGGCACTGGCCCTGGAGTCAGGAGTACCTGAGTTCAAATCCAGTCTCAGACACTTAATATTTACCTAGCTGTGTGATCTTGGGCAAGCCACTTAACCCCATTTGCCTTGCAAAAAAAACTAAAAAAAAACAAACGTAAACATAATACCCTTCCCCAACAAACATATAAAACCTCATAAGAAATAAAGTAAAAGAAAAGAGGGGGGGAAAACAAGTGTTTCAGTCTGTATTCTGATACTATCAGCTCTATCTCAGGTGCATCACATTCTTTATCACAGGTCCATCATAGAAGTTACTTCCATATTTTTCCACAGTTGCTGTTGCTGATTATACTTCCCTCCATCCATTCCTCCCTACTACCATCTGTTATATTTTCTCTTTCCTTTCACTCTGTCCCTCTTCAAAAAATGTGCTGTGGGGCAGCCAACAGAGCACTGCTCCTGGGGCCAAGAGGCCCCAAGTCTTCATCTTACCCCAGAGACCCAGCAACTACCCAGATCCATGGTCCCAGATAGGCCACCCAATCCCACCACCTTGCAAAAAGTAAAAAAAAGAAAATGTGTTATATCTGGTTGTTCTCTCCTATGATATGCCCTCTCCTCTATCACCCACAACCCGCTCCCCCTGTCCGCCCTTCTCTCCTTTTTATTCTAGATTTCTATACCCTGTTGAATATCTATGCTGTTTCTTCTCAGAGCCATTTCCAATGAGAAGGAAAGTTCCCTCATTCTCCCGCACCTTTCCCCCTTCCATAGCATTGCAAAAGCTACATGAAATATCTTTTCAATGAAATATTTTAGCCTATTCTATCTCTCCTTTCTCTTATTACCAGTACATTTCTCTTTCACCCATTGACTCCATTTTTGGAATATATTATATTTTCAATTCATTTCCTTTCTGTGCCTCATCTATAAAAGTTCCTTCTACTTACTCTGTTAAATGAGAAGGTTCATATAAGTATTGCCAGTATCATCTTCCCATGCAGGAATATGCAGGTCATCATCATCATTAGATCCCTCATAATTTACCATTCTTGTCAACTCTCTCTATGCTTCACCTGAGTCCTGTACTTGAAGATCAAACTTCCAGTTCAGCTCTGGTCATTTCAACAAGAATATTTGAAATTCCCCTGTATCATTGAAAGTCCATCTTTTCCCCTGGAAAAGGATGTTTAGTTTTGCTGGGTATTTGATTCTTGGTTGCATTCCAAGCTTTTTTGCCTTCCAGAATATTATATTCCAAGTCCTATGATCCCTTAATCTAGATGGTGCTAAGCCTTGGGTACTCCTGACTGTAGCTCTGTGATATTTGAATTGTTTCCAGCTGCTTGTAATATTTTCTCTTTGACTTGGGAGTTCTTGGCTATAAAATTCCTAGGGGATTGGATTCTTTTTTGGATTTATTTCAGTAGGAGGTTGGTGGATTCTTTCAATTTCTATTTTACCCTCTGCTTCTGTGATATCAGGGCAATTTTCTTGCAGAAATTCTTTAAAAACAAGGTCAAGACTCTTTCACTGATCATGACTTTTAGATAGCCCAATAATTTTTAAATGATATTTTCTGGATCTGTTTTCCAGATCAGTTGCTTTTTCAATGAGACATTTCACACTTTCTTCTAGTTTTTTTTCATTTTTTTGGTGTTGAATTATTGTGTCTTGATTTCTTACAAAGTCATCAGCTTTCTTTAGCTCCATTCTACATCTGAAGGATTTGTTTTCCTCAAAGAGCTTTCTTATCTTCTTTTCCATCTGGCCAGTTCTACTTTTTAAAGCATTCTTCTCCTCAATAACTTTTTGAACTGTTTTATCCATTTGACCTGAACTGGTTTTTAATATGTTATTTTCTTCAGCATTTTTCTAGATCTCCTTGAATAAGCAGCTGACTTCATTTTCATGTTTTTCCTGCATCTCTCTCATTTCTTTTCACAATTTTTCTTCTACCTCCCTTACTTAATTTTCAAAAATTTTTTTGAGTTCTGTCATAGCCTCCACAGGTCTGCTTCTGTTTCCTAGAATCTAGGCTGTTCTGAGGGTGGGGGCCACACTGAGAAGAAGCTAACCTGGGCTTTGTGCTCACTCTGGCAGAGGTTTCCCTGCTGATCTTCTAAGTTGTGCTTGGCGCTTCCTGGGGTGGCAGGTCAGGAAACTGCTTCTGCTGCCAGGAACTGGGGCTTCTAGGTGCTGTGGAGCTGTTCCCAGAAGATTGAAGCTCCTTCACTCAAGCATGCTGCCACCGCTCCAAACCCCTGGAACAGAACCTTCCCACTATTTTTCTAGGTTACCTTGGGATGGAGAATTGCCCCATTGGATCTTTCTGTGGGTTCTGTCTCTCAAAAATTTAGAGTCATAATTTTAAGGTTTTTGAAATATTTTGGAGAGAGCACCTAAGAGAGGCTGTTCTCCTGCTACCATCTTGACTTTGCCCTCCATAATAGCTATTTTTATAGTGTCAAAGAATTAGAAATTGAGGGGATGTCCATCAATTGGGGAATGACTGAACAAATTGTGTTATATGTATGTGATGTAACACTATTGTTCTATAAGAAATCATGAGGGATGGGATTTCAGAAAAGCCTGGAAAGACTTGCCTAAATTGATGCTGAATGAAATGAATAGAACTAGAAGAACACTATACATACTAACAGAAACATGGGATGATTATCAACTGTGATGGACTAGTTCATTAAATAATCAAAGACAATTTTAAAGGAATTGTGATGGAAAATGCCATGCATATCCAAAGAAGGAACTTTGGAGTTTAAATGGAGTCCAAAGCGTATTATCTTCAATTTTTTAAAAGTTGTTTTATGTATTATGTAATTTTTTCTCTCTAATGTTTTCTTTCTTCTGTTCGGATCTGATTCTTCTCTCACAAATATTCAGTATCAATCTATGTTTAACATGGTTATAAATATAGAGCTTATATAAGAATACTTTCTATCCCAGGGAGGGAATAGGGAAGGGAGGGAGGGAGAAAAATTTTAAAACTTAAAACCTTACGAAAAAGAATGGTAAAAACTACCCTTGTATATGGTTGGAAAAACAAATAAATAAAATATTTAAATTGAAAAAAAAATAAGTGACTGAATTGTAAAACAAAACCCAACAATTTTCAGTAAACCATATGTAATTGTATCACTGGGTCTTTTATACACTCCCAGATCAACTAAGATTGAGGAATTCATTTGGGAAACACCTAGAACTTTCTTCTGAGAGAAATCATTATGTGTTTCCCTACCATGGTATGGCAGAGCAGCAATCTTATAGTGACTGTCTCTGAATCTACCTAACAGAGACAGAAGCATTTTTTCTTTCCAACTTCTGACAGGGAGGAAGATTTCATTCACCCATAGCAGGGTCACAAAGCACTAAGCTAGTTTGGAGATGGATAACCTTCACCTCCCATGAGATCCCATTGAACCAATAATTTTTGTCTTTGTTGTTGTTGTTGTTGTTGTTATTTTAGTCCATTGTGTTTCTACTTATTTCTAAGGACAGAGGATGGAAAGGAGTGGGTCTTCTCCTCAAGACCTCCAGCAGAGAGTTTGAGCTTTGGTTATTTTGGATCCAAAATTCTAGACCAGATATTTCCTAGAGGGAAGTGCTGAGAAGTCAAGACGCCATGACTCAAAATCACTTGGGTGATTTTGAACTTGAAACTTGGTGGGACTAATGTTGTATAGGAATTGAATTAATCTATGGCAGTAATACACCTTCCTTCCTCAGTCAGAAGTAAAAGAGGATTAAACTTCCAAGGGGATGAAGGGAATTTTCTTTCTGGTCATATCTTTGAAGTAAATATTTCTTTTTAAAAGTGAATATGACTGATAAAATGTTAAATGGAAAAAGGATTTGAGCCCCACTTAAAACTGAAAGAGCATATGTAGTAAGAAATTGAACTGATGATATGAACTAAGCAGCAATCCACCTTCCAATCCCTACCAGAAAATCCAGCTGGAGAGGAAAAATAAATATGCCTGGCTTTCAGGCGGTGGGGGCAGAATAATCAATGTCACAATAGCATTATTGAAAGTGATAACAATAAGACAATATATTAAAATTTGCCATCTAAATAAGTTTATGAAAAATGTTAAATAAAATATTAGCAGAGATTAGAGAAACATTATTTTTTCCAGGAATATAGAAGTGGTTTAACATTATGAAAGCTATAACTGTAATAAACCATATTAATAGTAAAAGTAATATTCACTTGAACTTGGAAAAAGCTATAGAAAAAAATTTTTTGCTAGAATACAACATTTTTATTACACCAAATGTAAAACACAATAAATCTAATTTTCCTTAATGAGGTAAACATAAACTATTTAAACCTGAGAAAAAGTACAATTTGCATTGATGGAACAGCAGAGTTTTTCTTATAAGATAAAAAAAGTAACAAGAATAAATATCCCTTCTCATCATATCATTATAAAAATGCTATCTAATGAAATAGTAGTAAGAAAAAAAAATAAGCTTGAAGGAATAGACAAAATGAAGTAACAAAATTACTAGTATTTATACATGATAGCTTGCTATCATAGAAACTTAATTAAAATTAATTGAAAAATCAATAATCTCAATAAAATAGAATAGATAAATAATTCCACAAATAATCTTTCTATTTTATAACAAATAGGACTGAAAAAGAAGAAATATTTATTATCTCTGAAAGTCTTTATACCAACATATATCAAGGGTTTATATAAATAAACTAAAAAATCTCTTTAAGAAATAAAATGCTTTATTGGAGAGATCTGAAGAGATGCTATGTTAACAAGGTGCCATGTTAAGAAGTACCAAACAGGGGCAGCTAGGTGGTGCAGTGGGTAGAGCACTGCCCCTAGAGTCAGGTACCTGAGTTCAAATCCAGTCTCAGACACTTAATATTTACCTAGCTGTGTGGCCTTGGGAAAGCCACTTAACCCCATTGCCTTGCCAAAAAAAAAATACCCAATGATTTTTTTATAAGAATGAATTAAAATGACAAAATTCTTTCAGAGGAAAAAAAAAGATCAAGAAACCCTAGGAAAATAATGAAGTTTTACAAAAAGACAAGATGTACTATAAAGCAGTAATAAAATAAATTATTTATATTTACTGGCTTCAAAATAAAATAACTGACCAATGGATTTTAAAGTGTAAGACTCAGAAACAATGAAACATGGTGACATAATGTTTGATCAATCCAAGGAAAATAACTCATTTTAAAAATGAGGTATTGAGACAAACAAGCTTAAGTGACTTGTCCAGGATGATACTACTGGTAAGTGACTGAAGTTAATTTGAACTCAGGTCACAAGTACTATCCACTGCACCACTTATCTGTCCCATAGAATTATATAAAGCAATAACAAAATTCATTTGAAGAGAAAAGTCAATTATGACATATGATATTAATTTGAAATTATATTTGGCACTATCAAATTTCAAAATACATTTGTGGTAGGAGAAATTTCCTAAAGCTCTGTGTAAGGTTAGTTTTTCTCAAAAATTAAAATAAAAGTACTCTCAAGACTGCATTAACTCATATGACAATGCTCTGATCAGTGACATATATTGCTTATCACCAATATACCACAATGTTCATAAGTTGGTCAGTAAACATTTATTAATTTATTATATGCCAGACATTATACAAAGGGACAGAACTAGAAAAAAAGAGGCAAAACATATTCTCTTTTGTTATTATATACAAATAAGTCATTTATAATATAAATAGGAAATCATTAATAGAGGAAGTATCCATAATTAAGAATCTTTAGGGAAATTTTCCTGTAGAATATGAGGCTTTAGTTGAGACTTAAAAACAAGCCTGGAAACTAGGAGGTAGAGATGAAGAAAGAGAGCATTCCAGGAATGAGGGAACAGTCAAAAAAAATGTCTCCAGTCAAGAGGTGGAATGTCTAGTTCCTGGATCATCAATGAGGTCAGTATTCTAAGATCAAATAATATGTGGTGTGGCATAAGACTGGAATGTTAGGAGGAGACTTGCTTATGAAGAACTTTTAACATCAGAGAATTTTTAACTTCACAAATGAATCTACCAAAACTGTGAAACAGGACTAAATAACTATATTGAAAAACTATTTAAACTAAACTATTTAAAGCTAAATTGCAGGATCAAAATTAATCCACAGAAATCATATTTTTTTAGGTTTTTGCAAGGCAAATGGGGTTAAGTGGCTTGCCCAAGGCCACACAGCTAGGTCATTATTAAGTGTCTGAGGCCGGATTTGAGCTCAGGTACTACTGACTCCAGGGCTGGTGCTCTATCCACGTTAATCAATCAAAGACTTTAGACTAAAAAAGAAAAAAAAACTTTGATTTAGAAGTCCTTGAAAAACCTTAGACAAAATGGAATATCATGCAGAAAGTGTGTTGCAATTGACTTAGGAGACTTGTTCATGCTCTGTGGGCTTTGTTTAAAGTAACAAACTAACTGGCAACACAAGGATTAGATTACTGACAACTAAGTGATAAGTAACTTCTATCCAAGTCCCTGAGAAGGAATAGTTAGGTTTCCTCCCTCTGCTACACTGAAGGAGAAATCTGTGTGCTTTGAAAAGTAGAGTATTTTGAATTTCTTAGTAACTTCCTATCAGTTTGAGCAGAACAATGATGGCAGTATCTGAATCAGCAGCGAAGAAATGACCAAAAGCAATGAGCAAAGGCAGCACTAAGATTGTACATAAAAGTTCAGCAGAAAAATCCTATCATAATGAAGAAAAATATCTTAAGGACTCCAGAAAAAGGATTTCTAGAACTTGTATTTTATCACAATGCCATAGGTGATCTCTAAGTTTTGGTTCAATTTTCTTTATCTCTTTATATCCTTTTTGGGAGAGTGTGAAATAGACTTTTGCAGGAGATATTTTGTATTTCCTACACCGTATTAAATACTCCTGTCTAAAAGCTAATGAAGTCTAGGATTTCACTAAATAATCTTGGTTTTAAAGCATGTCAGTTAGGGCTATTGAGCTGTATTATCAAAAAAAGAAAAAAAGAAAAAACTAAGTGCCACTCTAAATTCTGAGCAGACTAATCTAAATCATTCATTACCTGGAAACAAAACCCACTAGTGCACATGGACATTTGAGAGAGCAAACCCCAGAGCTCACATCCTATCCCTTATATGAAGAGATATAGAGGATATAGAGGGAAATAGAAATATATACATATATATATATATATCAGTTGCACATTAATCATATTAAATGAATTGAAAATTAAAATAGACACTTTTAAAAATAATGGTCTGAACCTTTAGACTTATTTTAATTTAATCTTTTTTCAATTTTAGTGAACTTTCTTCTTTTTTTAGGTTTTTTTTTTGTAAGGCAATGAGGTTAAGTGGCTTGCCCAAGGCCACACAGCCAGGTAATTATTAAATGTCTGAGGGTGGATTTGAACTCAGGTACTCCTGACTCCAGGGCAGGTGCTCTATCCACTGTACCACCTAGCCACCCTAATTTTAGTGAACTTTCTGATCCATTTTATGAATGCATGTGTATTTACTTGAAGGGCTAAGAAGTTGCTATCAAATTATGTTTATGCTTTTTTCACATGATTTTTAATAAAATATATGTGTATATATGCAATATATATTATGATATATAATTATATTTACATATAGTATATAAAATATATCTGATATAACACAATACACAATGCAGACACACTAAATCATATACAAATGGGACACTAAATTATATCAACAAAGAAAACAAAAAATTTTAATGCATAGTATTTTTTTATCAAAGTTGAAGGGTACATCTCTTTTATCTGTTAAAAACAGAAAAACTTTTTAAGTAACAATTTGTTTTGTAAAGGATTTTGCTTAAGTGTTAGTTGGGAAGTATATATTAAGTCAAAGCAAATAATAAAGATTCTTGTTTATGTTAGATTAAAAAAAACACAAAAAACATGTTAGGTATTCCTAACTGAAATAAATCCAGACATCATTATGTAATGTCTAAGAATGGTTTTGATGCTCAGGGGTAATTTTAATTGAAGTTGTAATTAAGATAGCCATAAGCACTTTCTTACTAATCTCTTCCTTTGTGTTTATTTATTAGTTCTCTCTTCTAAAAGTTGTATTGTTGTAGGGTTTTTTTACTAGCTTGTTTCAAAGACATGTCAACAATTTCAATCCCTTCTAATTACCTTTTCTAATTTATAATAAGACCTATGCAAATAATTTGACTAGTTGGGATTTACAACTTTCAGTGTTAACATCTCTCTAATCCTAAAAATGTGATTAGACAACAAAAAAAGGAAATGTAAAAAGAATATAATGTACCTCTCTTTGGTAACAAGATAGCTTTCACTTGTGGGCTATCTCAGGGTAATTTATTTTGTAGATTTCATAATTCTGATAGCTAAGTACAAATTCAATTTGATAATCTCTATCAAAAATTCTGGAGGATTTAGAAAATAACCACAATTACATGAAGCCCAGTCTTTATTACATTGTTCTTTTAGCTAGTCTGGAAAATAGAGGTTCTTTGCTTAGTCATTTTTAATAGTTCAAGTTTTCTATACTCAAGAAGAAACATAATAAATTTTGTCCATTATTTTAAAAATCAAGTGGAAATAACAGAACAACTAAGTTTTTGGTAAATTATAATGTGAGAACTTGATTGTACTCCTCAGGGTTAACTTCTATCAACAGGAAAAAAATAGTTCTACTAATCAGTGTTTAACTTTATTGTTCTGTTCTCACACAAATGCTCAGTTTATATGTAATAAAATAAAAACATATGCAAACCTTCATTCTTCTTCATTAGAGTTTTATGCATAAATCAGGAAGATTATTTGTAATCTGAATTATGAATGATCAAATTTAATTGGAGCTAGGAGTTCTAAAAGTTATACATATTTTTCTATATATCAGTTGTTCATTATTCATATTAAATAAGTTGAAAACTAACATAGCCTTTTATTAAAGACTCTTTAAATTTATTTTATATTAAATCTTTATCTTTAAAGGAATTTCTACTCCATTTATATGCATTTTGAATTAATTGTGCATTTGTGTGCAGAGTTAAGATTATTTTATGCTGTTTTTCACATGAGCTTTTTTTACATAAAAAATCATACTATCTGTAATTATTCCCTGCAAGATACATATTTTTTTAACTTTTCAATTTATTATTTAGTCATTGTCACCATTCTTTTTTTGGGTTATATATTCTTTCCCTCTTTCCTATTCCCTCCTTTATCTATACAGAAGGAAAGCATTATATTAATTATACCTATAAAATCATGTTATTTCAAAAAACCCAAGAAGAACAAAGGGAGAAAAATATATTTTAATATGCATTCAGACTTCTTCAGATGTCTTTCTTGAAATGGAATGGTTTAACTTAAATATATATGTGTGTGTGTGTGTGTGTGTGTGTGTGTGTGCTTATTGATGAAAATAAATAAATTTAAAGAGAATAATAAAAAATAGAAATGAATAGGATTTTTTCTTTGTGAGATATTTAGATTTGTCTTGGATCATTGTATTGATCAGAGTAGCCAAGACAGTTGATCATCATTATAATATTATGTTGCCATGTGCCATGATCTTCCAGTTCTTTTTACTTCACTTTGCACCACTTCATCATGTTTTACTGAAATATCCCAATCATGTGCCACAAGTTGTTCAGGCATTCTCCAACTGATAAACATCCCCTCAATTTTCAGTTCTTTCCTGCAAGATATTGTTACTATTTTTAACCAGGGGCAATTTACTGAAGAATAATACTTGAATTGTACATTTTCACAACATATTAGAATTTGCTTGAGAACTTTGCACTGGTTTCATTTTAGGTGAGCTGAATCTTTAGCACTACTTTAAAAGTACAGTCATATTTCTGAAAATGTTTTGATCTGACTACACTCCTTGTAATATATGGGTACTCAAGAAGGGCTAGCACCTCTGATAGATAGCACTCTGGAAGAGAGAGTGAGACTGAAAACTTTAAGTGAGGCAATTTTGCCTCATTTAAATCCAATTCATTTTTGATGTTATTGGTTCTTTTCAAAAATGAAGGACAAACAACAACAATAACAATACCACTTTTTTCAGGGGCCCAATCATTTTATAATAAAATAGATCCAAAATTCTGGTTTGGTAAGTAGGATCCATCAACATTTTACTTTCAAAAGAATATTTTATTAATTCTAACTTTAAAATAAAAATGTCAATGTAATTATATACTCAAATTTATATATATGTATATATATATATATATTTACATAGCTATTTTTAACAGTAATTATTTTAATGTTCCATGAATTAAATGAAGTTGAGGTAATATTTGGTCATAATAGAGAAAGTGTAGAAGTCAAAATTTGAATTTAGAGATGAGGGGAGGAAGGAAGGAAGGAAGGAAGGAAGGAAGGAAGGAAGGAAGGAAGGAAGAAAAAGAAAGAAAGAAAGAAAGAAAGAAAGAAAGAAAGAAAGAAAGAAAGAAAGAAAGAAAGAAAGAAAGAAAGAAAGAAAGAAAGAAAGAAAGAAAGAGAAAGAAAGAAAGAAAGAAAGAAAGAAAGAAAGAAAGAAAGAAAGAAAGAAAGAAAGAAGGAAAGGAAGAAAGAAAGAAAGAAAGAAAGAAAGAAAGAAAGAAAGAAAGAAAGAAAGAAAGAAAGAAAGAAACTTACTAAAAACCTACTATGAGTGAGGAACTATGCTAAATAATTTCCAAATATTGCATGTATTTTTCCTCACAACCCCAGCAGGTAGATACTATTATTGTCCCCATTTTACAATTGAGTCACTTAACCACTATCTACTGCCTCACGCTCAACAGTGAAAAAAATCTCAGTAGCAGAACGATATTTCAGGATTCCCCTCCATTTTAACCTCTCCCCTTCTCCTACATCATTTTCCTTTAGAAGCTTTGGCACATTCATCATTCTGGACAAAACATATAGAAAAGAAGTTCCTTATGTTCCTTTTCCAATATTTAAAAGTAATTTAATTTTTAATGAAATTCTAAAT
Source organism: Macrotis lagotis (assembly GCF_037893015.1). Taxonomy (NCBI): domain Eukaryota; kingdom Metazoa; phylum Chordata; class Mammalia; order Peramelemorphia; family Peramelidae; genus Macrotis; species Macrotis lagotis. The sequence goes on along the minus strand of NC_133665.1, from coordinate 18,525,729 downwards.
TTTATCTGAAGTATAGTTTGAGACATTTGGAAACTGACCTTTCATGAATGCAAGCCAACTAGTAAAAGAAAGGGCCCAAAGGAATGTTATTGCTTAAGGAAGAATCAAGGAATTGTTACTAGAGTATTTGATGTTGATGTTTAGTGTTTTCCTTGGCTACACTGAAGAACTCAATGATCTGAAGGGTTTCTTAGGCATAGGACAATGTGTCCCCAATGGGAGAAACAGGGAGAGAGGAGGATGAAAAGTATGTTCAACAAAAAGAATTATTATATTCTTGTAGCTTTGATCTTAGCCAGCATGATTTAGTAGTGGTTAGAGCAGAGATCTGCAAAAATACTATTTGTGCATAAAGTACATGGAGATCCTTAGTTCCAAAATATTACTCAAGAAACTCTATGGAGAAAAAAAACTGTGAGCCTATAAGGAAACATCCAAAAGATGACAAGAAAAGTTGGAGATTTTGAACACCTAGCTCAAGTTTCAGATGTGAATGTATGCTGTATATTCTCACCTCAATGACTTCTCAATAGAGGAACTATATCTGGGGAAACATATTAGAACTGGAAGGGCCAGCCTAACTACCTCAATTTATAATTAAGGAAACTGAGGTCTCAGAAGTTAAGTGACATGCCTAAGGTCATAAAGCAAATTAAGTGTATGAAGAGGAAGACAAACTGAGGTCTTCCTGTCTCCATGTTTTATGTTCTCTTCACTGATGGTTACAAAATCTACAAGACCTGTTTTGCATTTGTTTATAGGTAGAGCAGCTAACCCCAAGTGACCACTGAGTCTTTCCTAAAAGTCTTAGAACAGATCCCTGATATAGTAGGAATCACAGGGGACTGTTTCCTATTGCCTAAACCAGTACTTCAGTCTGGACACTTGTCAGTGCTTTGGACCCTTGTGTGACACTTAAAGAAATCATATCATAAGGAATACAAGAAGGTGGAACTATAAAAAAAAGAAATAGAACCATAAGGATTTTCCTCCTGTCTAATATTTTACCTGCATCCCCAAAAGCAAAAGTATTTGTACTTGCCTGAAACTATACCATTCAACCAGGACTTCCTCCAATATTTTTGCTGAGAATACAGGAAAATTCCAATTTAGTAAAAATGACCAATTCAAGTTCATGCATACTAAGTAAAAATAGACTTCACTGATTAAGGAAAAAGCTGCAAAATGTCTAAAGGGAATCAAAAGAGCTTTTATAGGTCTTTAACAACTCTAAATAACATCCATTATGTCTAGTGGATTGCAACATGGCTAAATGTCTGACAGTATAAATATTTACAAGGTCTGTTAGAACTAGTAATATTTAGGGAATTATAATTAAACAACTAAATCAAAAATGTGTCTTCAAAGTTCATTTAGTTATTAAGTTACTTGCCAGCACTGTATTCCATTAAAAAATGTATCTATTGTGTAAGCTACCATGACAATTTAGCAGTCTGTTTAGGTGAGAAGTGTACCCTCTTTCCTGATTCACCAAAATGAAGACCAACAATGGAAAAGCTCCCAATAGGAGTTCTAATAGGAATCAGAGTGTGCAAAAAGGAGGTGAAAAGTAAAGTATTAGAATAGATGTAGACCAATATCTATCAAGATCAAGCATCAGAGGTACAATTTACTGCAGTGAAAAGTCTTAACTTCTGTATAAACCTCAAATTAGAATGAACTGAAAACCTTTGTATCCTACCCCACCACAATTCCCCGTGCTGATGTTCTTTCACCAGAGGCTCTCACTACTCATGAAACACAGGATGAAATTGCCATTGATGTTGTAGACTTCATCTTTAATGCTGCCTTTCAGATTAATAAATAACTAGGTACATTTTCACTGATTATTCCTTTCTGTGAAGAAAGTCCTATAGCTGTCAATCTAAAGGAAGTTTTATTTTTTAATCCTTAAATGGGAATATATATATATATATATATATATATATATATATGTACACACACACACACACACACACACACACACACACAAATATATACAGTTTCCTACCTACCAACCAACTGTTGTGGACTCATCTGTTGTTCTCCATAATCAAAGAAGACCAAAATAACATCACCATGTTGGGGCCAATGTACACTGTGTCTGTCACTGATCAGACTAGTACAAATCCAGAAGGCTCTAAAACAGATCAAGTATAAATAGTTCATATGAATATTTGGAATGGAGATGTTTCTAAATTTGAATACCTCACATTTCTTTTGAGTTGTTACAATTCTGCTTTGATCAGAGAGTACAATGCCTTCTTTGATGTAGGCACACAATGCTGGATGGTCCTGTGCCAGTGTCTCCCATGTCACACAATACATACCAAAATTCTTCAAAGAGAACCTGAGAGTTTTCTTATATTGCTTCTTTTGTATGAGGGCTATGGAAAGCATTAAAATAGTAATGCCTGACCTTACAATCACTAATAGGGGAGACTATTACATAGAAAACATTCTATGGAGTCACTCTAAAAGGATCAATAAATACCTATTATTTTCCAATTCTGAGGATAGAAAACCAAACATCTATCTAGATACTGTCCTCAAGAAGTATATATATTTTATTGGAGAAGGTGATGTAAATTTATGCAGATTAATTAATAAATATACCTAGCATTTACATAATAATTTAAAATTTTTTGAAGCACTTTATGTTGTCTTATCATATCCCTTCAATAATTTTGAATGTTATTATTGATCCCCATTTTACAGATGTTGAAACTCTGACAAGTGGAGGTTAAATGGCCTCCTCTGGATCCCACCATGAATTTAGGTCCTCTTGAATCTAAGTTCTATATCTATCTGCTTGACCATCTTACAGCCTCTAGCTGCTTCAAGGTATATACAAAATAAATACAAATTGTTGGGAGCCAGGGTCTCTAAGCTGTTTGACACAGTCATGGCAAGAAGACTCTGGACAGTCACACTGCCTGATGGAACATTTCCTTCTTCAATATATATTGGGATTCCATGTATACCCATATTTATAGGTCTATTATTGATTGCAAAACTTACTCTTCCTAATAGTGGAATGACTATAAAGGAAGGATTTCAGAGAAATTCCTTGAATAAAACAGATTGTGAACTCTGTCCAAATTTAACAGGACTGCCTCTCCCTGAGACATACAAAAGGCTTCATCATTATGAAATCTTTGGAAGACACAGCACTGGGAGTTCCAGGGAGATTTCAGAATGTATATAGGGAAACCAGATACAAGATGGGTCAGATAGAAATTAACAATTTTCCCCCCTTATCATACACAGGAATGTATGATAAAGATGGTGAGAGAATAGTTAGTATAGGTAACCAATATGTGAACGCTAACAGCCTTAGTTTATTGGCAAAGAATAAAAAGTCATAGAAACCGTAGCATCTACCAACAAGGACTGAAAGGAAAATTAGTTATTGAAGGAGTCAACGGACAGGTGGACAAACATAGCTACCCTCACTATAGGTTGTCAAGGGAGCATGTCGGAAACATTACATATGCGGTACAAAAACATAGAAGCATTCCATTAAACAAATTATATCAAAGATTATTCTAAGGAAAGTTCTGTTTAATAAATAACTTTACTATGTAGCAACAAACTAGGCAACAGGCAGGTTGAGGTCATCATGGTCTGAGCAGACACAAGAAAATTAATTACATGATTGATAATCACACTTGTAACCACTACACAATCAAACTTGTAACCATATGAACTATATGATTAATGATGAAAATTGTATACTTTTGTAACCAAGGAAATGATTTTAGTTTGCTTGTTTCATATGATTCTAAGATTATAAAAATAAATCTAAGCAGCTGACAGTCAGTCAGCCTGCTCCTGCCTTTACCCACTTGTTGACTCAACTCATTTCACCAACTCTATCCCTCCTGTCAAGTTCCAAGGACCCCACAGAGGCTGGACCCCCGCAACAAATTGGTGCAGCACCATTATAGGAGACAAGAGACAACTGAGAGGATGATTAGACCTCCTTCGGATAGTGATATTTTTGTTAAATCTTAATTCTAAGAAACTGGAGTGAATGGATGGGCTTCAGATTTGAAGGACAGATAGTACGAAGATATAGAGATGAGGAAGCAGTATCTCTCATTGTCTATAAAATAAATTTCAAAATCTTCATATTATATCCAAGGCTTTACACAATTTAATCACCATTTTCCTCTTTAAGGACTTACCAAAAAACTTCAGAAGAACATTTTATCCATTTTCATAAATCATAGGCTGTTAAAGTTAGAGACAGAAGGCACTTTATGAGTCAATAAGTTTAGTGTATTAATTTCTCAAATTAGGAAATTTAGGTCCAGAAGTTAACAAACTTTCCTAAGGTTACCAAGTGAGTAATTAACATTTCTTGAATTTGAACCCAGGCCCTATGTCTCCAAATTCAGAGCTCTTTCTCCTAATCCATGCTGTCCCCAAGCCTCATTTTTTTGACTCTTCTATTTTGGTTCTACTTTCCCTTCTTCCTATAGTGTTTTCTCCACTTCTCTCCAGTTATGTGAATTCTATTAATCCCAAAAAGGTCAAATTAAGTCACAGATGAAATCTTATTTTCTTTCATGAAGTTTTAACTTGTGATGCTATCACAATGATCTTTCTCTCCTCTGAATTCCAATAGAACTTTTAACATCTATTTGACTCATTTGATGGTTGTTACATTGAACAGCATCTGAATGCATTCAATAAAGATCTTTCTAGGAAGATTTGAAAATAACTCCTGCTTTTGACAATTACTGGCTAGATGACACTGGGCAAGTTATTTAACATTGCAGTGATCCAAGGAAGTTCCCAGGGTTGCAAATTGTAGGGAAGTTAATGATTGGCATGACTAGAAGGTTTTTCAGTGGAAATTATTTCTCTGTAAGTGCACAGAATCCTGAACTTGGAAGTAGAAGGAATTCTCTCTAAGTTCAAAATTTGCTTCAGATACTTACTAGCTCTATTACCCTGGCCAAATCACTTTTCCCTGTTTGCCTTAGTTTCCTCATCTATAAAATGGCAATAGAAAATTAAATAACAAATCTTTCCAATATCTTTGCCAAGGAAAATCCAAATGGTATGAGGAAGAGTCAGTTATAACTGAAATGACTCAATGACAATAAATCAATGAATTCATACATTTAGTCCAAAACAATAATCTATTTATTTTAGGTTTGTGGCATCTCTTTAATTACATTTCAAATATCTCAAAAGCAAGAATCATCTCTTATATTGCTTTTATGCCCTCAGTATTCCCTCACATATAGTAGATACCAATGAGTGTTTACTGATTCATAGCTTTACCATATCAGCAAACTACAGGGCTTAGCTGCCTTCAGTGACTAGAGGAACACCAGAATATCCACTTAAAGGAATCTCCCTCCCCAGGTGGTAATCCTGTCTCTGTGTGAATCAGTGTGAATCACTGTAAACACTTGGATAGTTGATAGGAATCAGCTTGTGGTGATCCTTGTTGTTTTGTTTTGTTTTGAACTGGAAGTGACTTTGGGGGAGAACTGTCTGCAAGTGAAGAATGATCCTCATTCCCTTTCCATTCAGGTACTCACCACATTCAGTAGTCATCAACTACCAAAGAAATGGAAACATGCTCTCATCCTGCTCTTTTTTTAGCATGAAGGCTAATGACTATGCTGTCCCCTACACTCACTGCTGATTCAGGCAGAGGAAATGAAAGAGAATCATTGGTACAGTTGGGCTGGTGGCCCAGACACACGCCTACACTTACTGCCAACTCTAAGAAAAGAAAAGAAGGAAGGAGACATGGCTTGAGCCACCAAAACCAAATATTTTCTTGGTAAATGAAAGCTCAGTGCCCAGAAGGCTGTATTTAAAGGACATTAAACAACTTTCCAGGATTGTATACATTTAAATGGAGGGACATCCTCTTATTTTACATTCAGTATTTCACATTAAAATATACATGCAAAGGGAGGGATGAATCATCTTACAAGCAAATAATTAATTTACTCTGTTGTTTCATAAATACTACAAAACTATATTGAGAATAATATGATTTTACTGCATTTTGTATGACTAATAGAAAATATAGACATATTGTTGCAGTTACATATTATAAAAAGCTAGAGTAAAGATATCTATTCAATAAGCCTAATTATTTCAGTTAAAAAACTTTTATATTTATAAATAGAAAATAATAATACAAATTAATTAAACACATTAAGATGTATAAAGATCTATGTGTACAATGAAGGGGAAAAGGTATAGTTCATTAGATTGACTTCCATATTCTTCAGTGTTTTTTAATTCCATTTGGATCAAAATATGGCCTACAAGATTTAATTTTTTTTTAATATGGATATTTAATGTAGACCAAATGTCAGTTGTGTTTGGTCAACAGAAAAAAATGGAACCATTTATTTTGCTTTACCATAGTCAGTCAACTTAGAAGCAGAGACTTAAGCTCATCTTCAGGTGTCATCAAGTCTCAACTGTGTCCCCATTATTTTATAGCTGAGAAAATTGAAGCCTAGAGAGTCAAAGTGACTCACTCAAGGTCACATGGAGAGCTGAACCATATTCCCAAGCTGAGCTCCCATGGTTCCAAATACAGCAAACTTTCAATTTTACAACTGCCCATTTCTAAGATGCCTTAGAATTCATTTGTCAAATCCTTATTTTACAGATGAGGAAATGCACAATCTTTGATTTGGCATCCATCATATAGCAGACCCATGTAATTGTTAGTTTACAGCCTTAGAATAGGTTTTCTTTGTACGAAGTTAGCTGAATTATACAGTATAGAATCTGCAAACTTGGCATGATTCTAATTGCACCTGAAGTCTCCATCTCAGAAAACGATACACAGCATAAACCATATTAAAAAAGGCTCAGTCCCTAATCTTTGCATTTATTGAAACCTAGCTGTCTAAGCCTATATATTGTAATGTGGCCTTCATTTGATTTTTTTTTTAGGTTTTTTTTGTAAGGCAAATGGGGTTAAATGGGGCTTGCCCAAGGCCAAACAGCTAGGTAATTAGTAAATGTCTGAGGCCAGATTTGAACCCAGGTACTCCTGACTCCAGGGCTGGTGCTCTACCCACTGCAACACCTAGCCACCCCCTTCATTTGAATTCTAATAAATGAATTGTGACCATGAAGATCAATGTATTCCACTGGCTAAGTTTCTAAGTCATGGTAAATAATATAATGATTATGATTGCTTTGTGATAAACCTTTGAAATCAACATATTTTTTTTATTTTTTATTTGGATAATCTTTCTACTACATGATATATTTGCCTTCATGAATATTCCCCTTAATGACCCCTAATTTCTCCCTTAATAATCTGTTTTGATATTGTTGTTCTACTGGTGTTTTACAACTGCCAGAACTGCAATGCAACAGCCTCTAAAGAGGAAGCCTAAATTGGGGTCTCAGAGAATTTTTGAAAGGAAAACAAGAGAATAGAGTAGACTGCAATGCCACAAATATGGAACTTTGAAGAATTAGAACAAAGAATATCATTAAAGAAGATAAGACTATCACATGTTGAGTGAGGAATAACAACTGGATAACCCATATGTTTTGTTGATGTAAAGAGAAAAAGAGAACTTCAGATTATCATGCCATTCATAGTGGTAGACAGTTGAGAGGCAAAGGGCAAGAATCTCACAGGATGGTTAGACTTAGATGGGCATTTGTGCCAGATGGTCAGTGATGTTAGGATTTGCATCATTGGTAGTATTGATGAGAACACAGATTAATTGAGTATTTGGAATATTTGTATTTCAAAATGAAGTCATCTTCATAAAAACAGAAAATATACTAAAAGGAAATTAAATTAATTTATTTTTAAAAGTATTTTTAACCTTTTTTCTGTCCCTTTTGTAACTTCAAATGTACCATCCTCTGTATAACATATGCATATTTTTATCATGCCTATTTTCAGGGATTCTAATGAGAATCAAATCAATATTTTCATAGTGGATTAAGTTCTTGACTTTCGTATCTTTGGCTAGTAGAAAAGGAAAAATATCTGGTTGTTATCCTATATTCATAAGAATCTAAATGAAGTTCCCTAATTTCTTTATAAATTTGCAGAGATAATGTAGTGTAATGGAATACTGAATTTCTAATCACAACAACCTAAATTTAAATATAGACCTTGAAATTTATTAACTTTGTTACTATAGGCAAGTCATATATCTTGGAAATAATTAATGAGATAATTTTGAGTCTCAAATTGAGAATGTGTATGTAAATATGTACATTTGTATAGGTACATATGTACATGGCAAGAGAGAAAAGGGCGGAAAATTTTAAAGCACTGTGAAATTGTTGTTTGAGGGAATGATGATGGTGGTGATGATGATGATATTGTTTTGTCCTTTGTTCTCAAAGAAGACCATGTCAATGGAGAGTTGATGCAATAACTAACATGTCAATTGGATTTAAGTGACAGGGTGCTGTGCTGAATCAACAGTTTCACTTTCTCCTCTGGAGTCGTCTGGGTCCAGCGGTCAGATATGAACCAGGATGATTGCAGATGGCCCTGGATATGAGGCAAATAGGATTTGTCCAAGGTTACACAACTAGGACATATCAAGAGTCTGAGTTTGAATTTGAACTCAGGTCCTCCCGATTCCAGGGCTTGTGCTCGATCCACTGTCCCATCCAGCTGCCTTATTTGGAGGGATAAGGATAACTGAAAATGTCCACATAAATTAATTGGAAAGTGAAACTGACAATCTGACTCAATCTTATCTAAACTAGTAGCACCCTTTTTTAAAATAAAGTTTTACTTTTTTTCATAGCTGAACAATACCCCCATTTGACATTTAAATACACATTTAGAACATACTGTATCTATTCTTTGTTCTGGTAAATTGCTTTTGCCTAGTTGGTGTTCAACACCTGTTAAATATAAGTAATTAAGATTATAGGGCCCTTAAGCAAAACTTTAAAGTTTTAGATTCCAAAGGGTTCTCATTAAAACGATATGACATAGCTTGGCATATAGAATAATGGGTATGGCAAGGGACAGTCCACTTCAAATACATATTGCTTTTTTTAACTTAAATCTTTAGACTATTAACTTATGGAGATAAAGTATGACTCTAAATTATCTAGCCTCTTCCCAGGTAATGTTGTTGTTGCTATTTTTAAATGAAACTTTCTGGATCCATGGCTATGTCTTTTCTTCATTCAAATGTACAGGAAAGAATTTTCCAGTCTTCTTTAGAATCCCTTTTCACTGACTAATCTCATAAAACTGTCCTTTATTCCAGAATGGCTGAAGTTCTTCCAGATGTAATCTAAGCCCATTTACTTTTGGTCTGTCCCCAGAGAAGAACTGTTTTCCTTAACTGAGGTCATTATAAGGTTGATTTTTTTCAGTCAAAAGCTCTCTTAATGAATAGATAATCCAAAATATACCTTTATCTTCCCCTTTTAAGGAAAAACAATTTGATTTGATTTGTTTCCTTTTTTTTAGAATTTTGCAAGGCAAATGGGGTTAAGTGGCTTGCCCAAGGTCACACAGCTAGGCAATTATTAAGTGTGTGAGGCTGGATTTGAACTCAGGTACTCCTGACTCCAGGGCCATTGCTCTATCCACTGTGCCACCTAGCCTCCCCATGTTTCCTTTTTTAATAGAAATCTCAACTCTCTGATTAATTATATATAGCACTAAATAGTCAATAAAATTTATACTATTGTAATACATATTTTAATGTCACTGTGTTAGTTTACCAGTATGAGTCAATCATTTAGTCATTCCCTTATTAAGAAAAAAAATAATTAATGCAAGTTAGTATCAGAATCATTAATGCTCATTTACTTAACCCCTTGATATTTATTTAATAACCAAAATATTGCCAATTTCCCCTTCCATTAGGAGCATGATAGACAGATGACAGATAGATAGATAAAGATATAGAAATAAATATACCTTTCCTTTTTGATATTTTGATGTGAGACATCATGAGCCATTTAATAAAAACTATTTGGTATCAAATACCAACACAAAGACATGGTTCACCTGATTCTGACAAAAGAGAAGTTAACTGGACTAACTTTTGAAGATCAGGTAATTTTTCAAATGTTAAGTCAAATGTTATTTCCTCCCATACCTACTTTCACTGGGAGAACTCTAAAGGTAGAGAGCAGCTACAGTCAAATATAGTTCATTCATTACATGGACATCTAAGGCTAATCTTTGTCATCTCCACTGAGAAATGGATTTATAAGAAGTATAAAAATGGAGGGAAATGAATAATTACTTTAATGTGTGTCAAATATTAGGGAAATACAAGAATTATCTCTTCAACATATTATTCTAGAAATTAAATTTGAATATCCTGTTTCATTATATTCACTAAATTCCATGGTACAAAAGAAATGCAAATCATCCCCTCAAGATTAAGTCAATTGAGGGGCAGCTAAGTGGCGCAGTGGATAGAGCACTGGCCCTGGAGTCAGTAGTACCTGAGTTCAAATCCAGCCTCACACACTTAATAATTACCTAGCTGTGTGGCCTTGGGCAAGCCACTTAACCCCATTTGCCTTGCAAAAAAAAACCTAAAAAAAGATTAAGCCAATTGTACTTCTTCATATTAGTATAAATTTTACATTCCATTGAATATTATAGACCTGCATAATCTTAATTAAAAACATAACTCAAAATCTTTCTTCTTTTTTGGTTCAATGTCAATCTAGCTAAAATTCTAATTTATTAGGTGATTTTAAGCTATTGGTATGGAATTAATTTCATTTTCTATATGCAGATGCAGTAATCTAGTGATTTGTATAATTTAGTATTTGGGTTAGCATGAATCTTTTTTCTTGTTGATTTGAAGCACAGAAGTAACAATTTTAAAAAAGTTTATCTTTTCTTTATAGTTCTCAGTGATAATTATTTTTAACTTCCTTTTATGTGCCTTTGGAAATACTATAGTATTGATATTTTTCATATTTTTGAAAATGAAAAGCAGTCTGACTAAACTGAGAGAGAATGGAAGGATAAAAGAAAGGTGTATGCAGGTACAACTGTACATTTTCTGTGCTTCCATTTCTTCTCTATATTTACATTTGGAGTTCTTTTTGGAAAGAATTCAGAACTGCAGCTACTGATGTTTCCCAGTAAAATAAGATAAATACAAATCCTCCTAAAACTAGAATTTCTCTTTTTGCCATAGGTGGGCAGACAAAAGGATTCTAAAATATTGCTTTTATTCATGTAAGTGGTACAGTTTGGGAACCCATATACTTAACAGGATGTATGTGACTCACTGGGAATGATGGTGTTTATTTTTCACTAGGTCCATATGCCTCTTACCCATTGCTTTATAAGATCATAGAAATACAGATCTAGAATTGTAAGAAAAACATCAGAAATGCTCTAGTCCAAATCCCCTCTTTTAGAGCTTAAGAATCAGGCAAGTAAATTATCTATCTTAAAGCCATACATGTAAAGATCATTTCTAATTTATGATTTTCAACTAAAAACTTTGGTAGAAAAAGGATTACAGTAATGTTGGTACTCCTTCCTTGATAAAACCCCTTCAAATATCACCCTGCATCATTCTTGTCTAATTTTTTTCCTATTAAGACTATACAACAGGGTTTCATAGTCTAGAACATGATCCAGAAGAAGACAGGCTAAAGGGGAAGATTTCCAAAAGTGCATCTGTTTGGGATCATGACTTTCTTATCTCTACAGAATTCCCATGAAAATATTCTTTACATTGATCAAAGATATTTTTTAAAATCCAAACAGGCAATGGTTTTCATAAACCTAGAGGAGCTAGATCTTTACTGTCATAAAATTGAAGTGTATAGAGAATATGATTATTAATTATTATTATTATAATTATTAAATTTGAAGAAATAATTTATATCCTCACGCTATATCCATTTAGAATAACATATTTTTATGTTCATCTCAAAAGTCATAAGAAATTCTATTGTAAATGTCACTTCAGAGATAAGCTCATCAATCAATGGATTATGGTCATCAAGCAAGGAATTATGCAAGATTATAAATGCCAAAATCTTTGACAAGATTGCAGTTGGTGTTGTGTAATATCAATTTAATAAGAATTTTTAATCACCTAATATTTTCAAGGCATTATGATAGAGATAGGACAAAAGAACAATTTTCTACTGATACTGAAGTTCAACTAAATTGATATTCAAGCCGACACAATTCTTATTCAAAGAAGGTATTTTAATATGGCAATTAACTAAGCCCTGGAATATTGTGAAACTTTCTCAAAAATATCTGTTATCCTGTTAAGATAAAAAAAGATCCATCTAACCATGAATAATGGAAAAACCATAGGGATTTTTTTTTTAAAAAGTGTAAATCAGAATATATCTATTTGAAGTTTAAAAGGCAGTTTGTAAAATTAGATCATCGGAATGAGAATTTTGAAAAAAATTTCTAGATCTGCAATGAACTAGATCACCTACAGAGTAGGATAAGGCCATCAAAAAGAATCATATTACTTTCTTGTTTTACCTGACACATTTATCTTAATTTCAATAGTATTTATGGCAATGGACAGAGAAGAAAGAGCTAGACTCTAAGGCAGGAAAATTTGGATCTGAATCTCAACTTTTATATATATAGGATTCTGTGTTCTTGGGCAGATCTTTTGATCTCCCAGTGCTTACACAGTTCTCTACAACTAAAAGTTGCATTGTGTGTATTGAAAAAGAAAATTTTCTCACTGGAAGTTTCTCATTTAATAAAGCCTAACAGTTTCTCTACTTTCCTTCCCCTCTTTCCATAAATGAATCTTCATGTATTATATGCATATACATGTGAATATATGGGGACAAATGATGTGAGTAGATATATCTTAGTTTTTGAAATTCCATCACTTTGAGGAACTCGTTGTTTGAGAACTTCTACTCATCACCCATCTCCCAATCCCTTAGCAATTTCTCTAAAATGAGACCAGACAGAATCAGGACTTGAACCCTGGTCTCTTTTTCTTCAAGACTGGCCCAGTCATCACTAAATCTTGCTTTTTCTCAGTTAAGTAAAACTTTTGAACTTTGTAAACTTGGTGTTTATAAGTGGAAGTATTTTTAATATACACATATATTTAAAGCATACTAATATATATATATTTTAAAAATTCCTTTGAAGATATTAAATTTGCCTCCTATTTGGATTTTTGTCTCAAGTTTTGGGTTTTTGTTCTTCAGATTTTTGAATCATGTCCAAATTTTGATGATCCCATTTGAGGTTTTCTTGGGGAAAATCTGGAGTGATTGGCCATTTCCTTCTCCATCTCATTTTACAGACAGTGAAATGGAGCCAAATAAGGTTAAATGACCTGTCCAGTGTTACATAACTAATAAATGACTAAGGCTAGATTTGAACTCAAATCTTCCTCAATCCAGGCCTCATGCTCTATCCACTGTGCTAGCTGGCATTTTCATAAAGTCCTAATCCTATTCCATATGTCCCAGTAGAAAGGAAGACTCATCTCAGTGAGATTTTGCTAGTTTTGTCATATATATATATATATATATATATATATATATATATATATATATATATGTATATACATATATATATATGTTTTATCCCTACTTTACAGAATTGTAATTCCCTACAAACAATAGATGCTCAATAAATGTTTATCATTGATGATTAGCTTGATAAATTCCATCCTTAAATGGTAAACACTAAGTCAATTTATATTTCCCAAAAGACCTCTTAGAAAGTTTTTACAAGTCAGTCATAGTGATATGTACCTGCCTGGCAGAATAGGTGAGAGGTTCTCTTGATATCACGAGTAACAAGGGGCTAAGCTGATTAGGGCAACTCCTTTGAGGAGGAGGCCCCTAGGTAGCCTAAGAAGGGGCAATGCAGCCCAGCCTGCAAATGGAGTGGGTCAAAACTTCTGTGTCAATCTGTATTAGCACTGAGCCAATGAGTATGCCCTGTACTGGGTGAGATAAGTTGAACCAGTTTAAAAAGAAAAAGCATTTAAAAGGGAACATACTCACATACTCTTCCCCCTCCACCACCACAAAAACAAACAAACAAAAAAAAGAAGCAGTGTAATACAGGGGCCTGGTTTCAAATCTTGATTCTGACACCAATTCCATGAAAAGAAACAAATCACTTGGCTTCCCTGAGCCTCAGTTTCCTAACCTGAAAAATGTGGTTAATTGCTGTAGCATATATCTTTCCAACAATGGTGTAAAGGTTCAAATATATTATTTTCAAAGAAGATAATTATAATTTTAATAATTAATACTGAATTCTGACAGATATTATACATCAATACAGAGTACAAATCATCATATTAAAATGTGAATTCAATGATCTTAATGACCAATTTAATTAAAGGTTACACTGTATCTAACTTGGGCTTCTCTGGGCATGTCCAATTCTCCCAACTGGGAGATGCCCTTGAGAAACTTTTTGAACATGCCTAGTTCATCTAACATGGAGTATTGCAGCATCCCCTCTTCATGTGGGTAGTGATAGCCTCTTTTTTGACTATCTAATCTTTAAAACTGAAAAGACTAGTTATTTGTCCTCTTTCTGCTTATATTTTCTCTTATCTTCTATAGTCAGAGGGTGAAGATCATCATTCACTTATAGCATGAGCACCATGAACTTAAAGGGGAAGAGAAAAAGGATTGTCCTTTCCCTTCTCACTCTAATATTACCTAAACTCTAAGAAATGAATCTTGGAATGTTAGTTTTTATTCTGTGTTATGTCTTCCCTCAATTTCAGTTGATAGTTTATAATTATTTATACAAGACCTAGAAATCCAAACCATTCTGAGACTGAAGCCAGAATTGCAAGCTAGATGGTGTAGCTAGCACCTTAGCACTGAAGACTTAAGAAGTCAGAATGTTTGTTGCCATTTTGAAATTGGAATTGGGATGATGCTTTCTATAGGAATTAAGTTAAAATGAGAAACCAATACCCTTTCATCTGGCCCCAAATTTTGGTTTTACTGGAGGGGACATTATTATGCCTCCTACATTATGGAAGAATATGTATGTTTGTGATTAAACCTTAAATAAAATATTTTTGGTGAAAAAAACTAATGTGAGTGTTAGTGGTTGGAATAGAGATGTAGGGCACCTACCTCTCTGTAACTAGTGGGGGGAGGGAAACACTATCAGTGGGGACAAGAATCATTTAAGGAGGGCCTGGACATACTTCAAACTGCCTTAAGGGTACAAGAGAAGCCTGGAAGAATGGAGAAATAGAACCTTCCTGATCTTCAGGCATGGAGGTCAGAGTAGAGTGTGTTTGTTTTTGTGCATGCATGTGTGTGTGTGTGTGTGTGTGTGTGTGTTGAAACCTATATGTTGGAGGGTGCATGACCCAAAGTCCGGTCACAGAGATCATTTCAAGTTGAACTTCAAGTCAAGCTCATGCTTTCTTACCAAATTTGGTATAGCTTAAGTAGCACCCTGCTCCCATAAATACAGACAACATGAAAGGCCCACACCACATCAGAGTTTGGATAACACTTCATTTTACCAAACACAAATATAATATAACTTCCCTATTCTATACTTATGGGGCAGGTGTTGACCTTCTAATAACAAGCTTGCTAAAGTAATGTTAACTGGCAAAGTATAGACCAAATGTGGTATTGGTATATACAGTGAGTTTTGAGGGAAAACACACTCTTTATATCTGTTTTCCAAACTGGAGAGCAGGTCACAGCATATAGCAATTACTTTGAGGTTTTATGTTTCACAAAAGGTGGCTTCCAATTTCAATCCCACAACTCTTAGGAATGCAATCAGTTGTGGTCACAGTCTAGGAAGGCACAATTTACCATTTCTCACCAATCAGGTTTTTAGCAAGTTATTTAGTGGGTACAGAAACATTATGTTGCTTGCAACTTTTTATTAAAGCAGTTCAAGAATAAAATGAACTGGGATTCTGGTGGAAATACATCCAACAACATGATCTTTTGAGGAGAAGATGAAGTAATTTTCTGTTTTCATGAATGACTCTGCAAGGAATGTCATTGCTTTCCATTTCCATTGCCTTTAATATATAGCATTACTTTTCAGTTCCAGAAAGTATAAACTTTTTAAACCTAAAATGTAAAGCTTTATCATGCATTCTAAGACAATTTCTCATGTGATATATATTCTATTGACTACATTAAGCTAAGAATTTGAACAAATAATACAAATAATTTTGAATATGTACCACCAAGGTACTTAAATTATAATTACAAATGCATTGATTTGCTTCTTCATCTGAGAATTCTTTTTTGTTGCTGTTTTTTGCAAGGCAATGGTTTTAAGCAACTTGTCCAAGGTTACACAGCTAGGTAATTATTAAGTATCTGAGGTCGGATTTGAACTCAGGTCCTCCCGACTCCAGGATTGATGCTTTATTTACTACATCACCTAGCTGCCCCTCATCTGAGAATTCTTGCCTCAAGGATAATTTTATGATGGAAGGGTAAGAGTATGAATCAAAATTCTGGAGTTAGCGCTAGAAGACCCAGGTTCAAAAATTAAGCTTCTGTCACATAAACATACCATTATTCTGACCAAATAATCTAAGGTTTCTCAATCTCAATTTCCTTACCTATAAAATTAAAGGGCTCGTGCAGATGGTCTGTATGTCCCTTCCAATCTAAATCTATGAATCAGTTGAGAGCTGCTAAATTTCTGACATTAGTTTATAGGAGAAGAACTCACTTTTCAACAAAAAAAATATGCTGGGAAAACTGGAAAATCATATGACAAGAAGTAACCATAGACTCACATCTAAGTCAAAACGGTTACAGGGATTTAGAAATAAAGAACAATACCAATTAAGAGAGCAAGAAATAATCTATCTATTGCATGTATTGATAGGGGAGAAATTTATGATCAGATAAGAAATCAAGGACATTATAAATTTCAGGATGGATGATTTTGACTACATTAAGTTAAAAAAGATTTTGTATTAATAAAATGCATACAGCTAAGATGAAAAGGAAAACAAAAAGCTAGGAAATAATTTTCAAAGCTAATGATTTTGATAAAATACTCATTGCTAAAATATATAGAGAACTGAATCAAATTTCTAAAATTACAAGTTATTCCCCAATTGATAAATGGTCAAAAGATGTGAACAGGCAGTTTTCAGATGAAGAATTTAAAGTTTTATGTACATTCATATGAAAAAATTCTCCAAATCATTATTAATTAGAAAAATGCAAATTAAAACAAATATGAGATAACACCTAATACTTATCAGATTGCCTTAGATGACAAAGAGGAAAAATGATTGATGTTGGACTGTTGTAGAAAATTGAGACATTATTGCACTGAAAGTGGAGTTGTGAATTGATACAGTCATTCTGAAGAGCAATCTGGAAATATCCCAAAGAGCAATGAAACTGATCATACCCTTTGACCCAGTAGTACTGAGACTAAGTATTTATCCCCCAAAATCATAAAAAATGTGAAACATCTCACATGTTCATAAATATTTATTACAGCTTTTTTCCACAATTGATATTTTCTTTTCTTTTTCCAATAGCAAATTATGAAAATTTTTCAACACTCATCTACTTACATATGCATATCTTTAAGTTATATAATTTGTTTCCTTCCCACAGACCTCCCTTCAGTGGCAAACAATCTGGTGAATATTGTACTTATATATTTGTGTTTACCATAATTATAGATTAGTTATTTTCTGTGTAAGGAATTAGGATTAAGGGGAAAGAAAGAAAAACATGAGATAGAAAAGAAAAACATAAATGTTTAAAAAATGAATGTAGTGTTCATTCAGGTTCTGTAAGTTTGTTTTGTTTTGTTTTGCTTTTCTTCCTCTTAATGTATATAGTATTGTCCAGAGTTGCTCTCCTAAGGTTGTCTTAGCTCTCTGAGCTGCTGAGATGAGTTGCATCCCTCAATATAAAAATATTATTGTTAATGTGTGCAATGTTCTCCTTGTTCTAGAAGCTCTTTTTTGTAATGGCAAAGTATTGGAAATTGAGAGGATACCCACCAATTGACAAACTGCTGAACAAGTTGTGGTACATGGTGTTATGGAGTACTAGTTACCTATAAGAAAGTATAAGTGGTTGAACTTTGGAGAAACATGAAAAGAATTACCTGAACTGATGCTTATTGAAATGAGCAGAACCAAAAGAACATAGTACAAATGAACAACAACACTGGGAAGTGATCAATTAAGTTCCTCTTTGCAGGTCATAGATTAAAGACAACTCTGAGACACCTGCTATAGACAATTTCATCCACATCCAGAGGGAAAAAATCACAGAATATGAATGCATACTAAGATTACTTTTTTAAAACTTCTTTTATGTTTTTCCTTCCTCCTTCATGTTTTATTCTCTTTCTCCTCAGTTCTAATACTGCTTTTAAAACATGACTAATATGGAAATATGTACTACTTTTACCAGACTGTTTCACAGCAATGGGGAGGTCAGGGGAAGGGATGGTGATAGAAAAACATGTAACTCATAAATTTACAAATGGATGAATGCTTAAAAACTACCAATCTGTGTAATTGGAAAAATGAAATGAAATGTCAATTAATAAATAACAATTAACATGTTTAATGTCAATAAAATAATAGAAACATGAATATACATATATAACAATAGTTGGAAAACAAAGTAAAATTACCATACTTCCCACTTATTATCTGAAAGAATTGGCCAGGTGTTCATGGAAGTTAATTTTGAGGTTTCTAAATTCCTTCCATCCTCTCCAGACCCTTGGGTCAGCACTTACCTAAATTGAAGATCAAATTGCTTCAGGCACAGGAAAAGTTGTTTATTAAAAGTCAGCAAGTGCCAAACACATTATTAGAAAGACAGCAAGAGTTCTTGCAACCCATACCATGTGACTCCCTCACAGTTTTGTTTTCTGTGTGTGTGTGTGTGTGTGTGTGTGTGTGTGTATGTTGGGATTTAGCAGAATTCATTGGAGAAGGCAAGCAAAATTATCCCGATCACTTTACAGGAATGTAAATCATAGAAGTGAAAACCTGCCCATTCCAGTCAAACTGGTGATCAATTTACCAAGTAAGTCCTTCACAACAAAATGGGTTGGAGCATTGGCAGTTTCAGAAATATCCCTAGTATACCTGTTTAAACTTAATCTAAATAATAGGAGTTAACATAGAGTAGCACAATGCCAATGGGTAATCTCAGGGAGGAAATGCCTTTGAATCCTTCCTAGACCAAAGATGAAAGAGTAATTTAAATGGTATTCAAAACTGTTGAATCCAAGAAACAAACAAAAAAAGTTGCTTACGTAGACTTTTACCATTTAGAGATGGCTTGAAATAATTTTCAAAACATATGAATAAAAGAAAAATGAACAGTATAAAACAATTTTTGAAAAGACAGCCTTGGTGACATATTTCACAGTTCTTTGAGCTCTTTATTGTGCTTTATAACCTCTAAAATAAATAAATAAAGACTTGGTGCCCTGTTTTCAATAGTGCATTAATATTTTTTTAATTTATTTGCTCCATAATGTTTTTTTAGACCTGGTCTAATCTATTGAGCCTTTCAAAGGAATCAAGACATAGTCTTTTTATATTATTATATTGATGTCTTTTTATGATTAGAAAATCCATTTGAGAACCAGGGGAAATCTGAGGAAGAATTCACATATCATGTTTTAATTTCAAATTAATTTTTAAAAAAAGTCAAATCTTTCTTTCTAGTACCAAGTAACAATAAATCAATAATAGTAAGTAAAGAATGACAAAAATCTTTCTATGGTAGATGCTCTTAAAAAGTCTAGGTATAGAGGCAGCTAGGTGGCACAGTGGATAGAGCACCAGCCCTGGAGTCAGGAGGACCTGAAATCAAATCTGGCTTCAGATACTTAATAATTACCTAGCTGTGTGACC
The DNA here is from genome assembly GCF_037893015.1 of Macrotis lagotis. Classification (NCBI taxonomy): domain Eukaryota; kingdom Metazoa; phylum Chordata; class Mammalia; order Peramelemorphia; family Peramelidae; genus Macrotis; species Macrotis lagotis. The sequence continues at coordinate 18,505,852 of NC_133665.1, read as the reverse complement.
TTGGGCAAGTCACTTAACCCCATTGCCTTGCAAAAAACAAAAAAAATAAGTATAGGCATCAACATGAATAAGAGAAAGTAGGTTGGACAGGGATCTGTCATGTATTTAAGGATAGGAACTGGAACTATGATTCCATTGATAAGACAGAACTTCCAGGTGATCAAACTTCCTCTATCAACTCATCACCTTCCTTGAAATTTACAGTTTTATTGAATTGTTGAGTGCTGAAAGATAAACATTTATGTTCAAAATTTACAAAAAAATATTTCAAAATGGAAATAAACACTTAGCAAAGAGATATCAAAGCGATTTTTTCTTGCAATGTATAAATGACACAGAAAGGGTGTTTATGGGATACAAAAGAGGCAGGATATTAATGACTCTGTAGTTCAGGTTAGTTAATGATTTCAATTCTACTCCATAACAATTGATGTGACTTTAGGATCAGCTCTCTATTCACTATATCACATTGTCTATATTTAGGATGGTCAGTAAGATGATTTTTGCTTCACGTTACTCATGCAATTTGTTTGATTTGGGAGTTATGGTGGCCTTAAATTTCTGATAGGTTTTTTTGTATATGATGTTCTTCATTATATACATTATATGTAAGTAATTGTAATTTCCTAGCTAATTAGATAGATGATATATAATAATATATATATATAGAGAGATAGATTTCAGTCATGTTTGATTCTTAATAACTTCTTTTGTACTTTTCTTGGCAAAGAAAATAGAGTGATTTGCCATTTCCTTCTCCAGCTCCTTTTACAGATGATGAAACTGAGGCAAAGCAAATTAAATGATTTGCCCAGGGTCATATACCTTGTAAGTGTCAGAGGCCAGATTTTAACTCAAGAAGATGGGTCATCCAGATCCATGCCAACTACTTGCCCCAATTAATAAACATAAGTGAAATTGTGATGTTATTATTCTCAATGTCCATAAATGTTTTAGACCACAGAACTGTATCTGTTTAATATTAATAAGACATAAAATTTTACAAAAAAGAAATAATCTTTCAAAATGGAAATAAAACTTAGCAAAGAGGTATCAAAGAGCAGTTTTTACTTGCAATGTATAAATGACACAGAAAGGATGTTTATGGCATGCAAAAGAGGCAGGATATTAATGACTCTCCAGTTTATGTTGGTTAATGATTTCAATTGATGTGACTTTAGGATCTTAGACTTCTCTGGCACATGTTTTCCTCATCTGATAAATTAAAGGACAAAAGAATACAAATTACACCTGTAATTTCATTTGTGTAGAGAATTCCCAAATGAAGATCTTTCTACCAGTATAGACTACTCAGGGACATAATCAATAATAATTCTTATAGAAATAGGATTTTGTTAGACTGTATCAGGGGAAAAAAAATCACAGGAATAATTAATTGAATTAAATATTATTTGCTCAAGTTCTAAGGGATCTTGACCCCTTTGTTTGAATTTTCCTCCTAGAAAATCAGTTTTTACACTGGTAACATCAATTAATATTAATCCTCTTGATGAATTCCTTTTGTAATGTAAATACATATTTGAGAAGATGTTAGAATCCCTTTGGAAGTTTCTTGGAATTACTAAATTGCTATGAGACTGATTTCCTGATTTTGACTTTCCTTAAAGGCAGTCAGCAGCAGCCAGTATGGTATCATTAAAAAGTTTTCTTTCTAAGAATCTGCCCCATTGGGTCAGTTAGATGGTACAGTGGATAGAGCATAGTCCCTGGAGTCAGAAGGACCTCAGTTCAAATCTGATGTCAGATATTTAATAATTGCCTGGCTGTGTGACCTTGGGCAAGTCACTTAACCCCATCGCCTTGCAAAAAAAATTAATAATTAAAAAATAAACCAAAAATAATCTGCCCCATTAACCTTATGAAGTTTGTCCTTCCCTTCAATTAGAACCTTTATTAAATTTTTTAACTTATTTTTTATAAAAATAAATGACATAGCAAGCCTTTATTCTTTATTCACAACTTAGTTTGACTTATGCCTTAGCAAGTACCAGTTGTTTAATTCATATTTGTGAATTTAATTCAGTTATCACAATAGTTAAGAAGATGAGGGAGTGGGTTCAGACTTGTTTGGATGAGAATAATAAGAAAAGATTTGAGAACAGATTTTGGGTTTGGGGCTTCTTTAATTGTAGTATTAATGAACTGGGTAAGCAAAGGACTAGAAGGGGTGGAGATGATAAAAAAAACAATTTTTTGAGAGTGAATACTCTTATAACTTTTAAATAGAACTAAAATTTTTCTTCTCAATGGAATGTCTTACTGAGTCAGTCTACTTCATTATGCTTAATTCTTTTTTAGAGGTTCTTTACCCAGGACCTTTTTAAATATAGTTCAGTAAATTGACTTTTTCTGTACTTACTCTGACTTTTATTTTATACACTTAAATACCTTATTCTGAGAAATGATTCATAGATTTCACCAGAAAGCCAAAAAGGAACATCATTTATATTCAAAATAAAGTTAGGAACCCCTTCTTTATTGAGTGTATAATGGAAAAACTACTGGACTTATAGTCAGAATGAATCTAAATACAAATCATATGTCTAACTCTTATTAGATATGTGATCATGGTCATAAAACTCCATTCTTAACCTCAGTTTCTTAGTACAATGGGAGTTATGTTAATAGTAACATTTTTAACTACCTTAAGGTATCATTATGGAAAATACAAGTAAAATCTATGTAAAATGTTAATGTAATATATATATGTATATGTATATGTATATGTATATGTATATGTATATACAGATGTCAGACTTTGTTATTTTTAATGATAAAGTCCTACATTGATAATAGAGAATGGTATCAAGGGGACCCTAGATTCTGTAAATTCTAACTTAATCTTATATGTCTTCCTAGTAGACCCTGAGTCCTTAAAAGCTGTACCAAAGACAGTGAGATTAATTTCTTCACCAGGGTATAAAAGAGGATTATCCGAGATGTGAGCACTCAATTGTTACCAGTATCTGTGTTTGGTTTTAGAGTGTGAAGCAAGGAGCAAGGGGGTAGAAGTTGTAGAGGATAATCTGGAGTGATATTAAGGAAAAAATTGTATAATAATGTTAATCATCTAAATATATAATGAATCACTTCCAGGGGTAATAGTTTATCCTTTACAGAAGGTCTTCAGGCTGAGATTGAATGATCACCTTGCAGAAAAGATTCTTGTTTGGTTATGTGTTATTTTAGATCAGACATTCTTAGTCTTCTTTCATTTTATTATGAACTTGTTTAGACAGTGAAGCCTTTGAAGTCTACCCTCTCAGAAGAATGTTTTTAAATGCACCAAAATAACATAAGATTCTAAGGAAGACAAATATGTTGACTCAAAATATTAAAAAATGAAATGAGTTCATGGATTCCAAGTTAAGAACTACTGGTAAGAATCCTTCTAACCCTTACATTCTTCCTATGATTTTATCTTATGGTCACAGACAGTATGAAAATCATCCTAGCTATGTCTAGAGAGCCTCATCACTAATTACTTTCAGAGTACTGAATGTTAGCCATAGCAACACTCTATGACCTTCCATATTCTCTATCTTCAAATGTTACACTAAGTCCTAAATGAGTTGTACTCTACTTCAATGGCCTTACCAAAGAAGTTTCAGACAATTACCATTGATTTAATTTATAGAAGAGTTTGACAAGGTCAGATGACTGCTTCCTGTGACTCATTTCTGTAAGTACAATTCATGTAGCTCTAGAAATGGAACCACAAAGACAAGATATGTGCAGATACTTTATCCCTCCAGAAGTGTGTGGCATGGCAGGCCAATTCATTAGTGTAGATCCTTCAACTCTTAATGTATTTATTAGTATGAGGACATTTTTTCATCTTTATCTTTTTTAAAAACTACTCTTAATTATAAGGGAATAATGGCTTCTATCATTGTCAAATAAATTTTGATCATGTAAAAAAATTTTGTGTGTTCACATATTTATTTATGTGTATATGTGCATATGTGTGTATATATACCCATGTATATTACTTCATAAATCTATATATATGATATTTAAAAAGCTACAATAATATTATCTTTATTATCATGATACATATAGGCATATATTCATATTATCATGTATACATATAAATACATATAAGCATACACAAAAACACATATATCTTTTGTTTCTTGCATATCCTAGATTTGATCTGTAACCCTCAACCTTCACAATGACAAAAGGTCATCTTTTATAAAGGAAGACCTCTGGCCCCAATTCTTTGTAGAGATGAGAGAATTCAGCTAGGAAGTACTGCATATAATGTTAGATCTTTTTGATAAATTGTTTTGTTTTTAACTGAACTCCCTCTTTAATTGTTTTATAAGAGATTCTCTGGTAAAAAGAAGAGGGAGAAAGAAGGGAAAAGAAGAAAATGCAAAGGCAAAAGGGTAGGATACATTGAAAAAGATAGGTTGTTTAAATTGTTTGTTTTAAGACAGCAACATTTCTTAAAATGAAAATGAGATCAAATTATTATTTTTCTCATGGTATATTCTAAGTCACTAACAACCAAGAAGTGTACTAAACTCAGTGAACTATACAAATTAATTCTGAAGACTTCCTACCATTAAGACCTTTGCTACTCAATGGGCAAATAGGACTAATATTTACAAAATCATTTTTTGGATAATAACATTAAATTGTATATATAACATATATGTAGGATCAATTAAGACTGGAATCATTGTGGAAATTTTCAAGTATCACATGGATTTTAAAGTATGCCTTTAAGTACAGAATGAATTTAGATGGTAGCAAGATAGCAAAATAGTCTTTGGTACAATTCAGAGAAGAAAAAGAAAGAGTAAATAACAATCAATACATTTTAAGCAGCAGTTAAATTTCTCATCCAAAGATTACATTTACCTTAAATTGTATGCAAAGTATCATGACTTTGGAGACTTTGCCTATGAAATAGGTATAAACACAGACATTTTCATTTACTTTCTAATGCATAAAGAAAATAATTGTCCTCTTGTTAAATGCTATTATAGGTAGGAATGCCCCCTCATGAATAGAGGCTCATTCCTTTGCTTCAGAAAAGAACTACACTTAAAATTATCTCCAAAAAGATAATTTTCTTTAAAATATGCAAATAATTTTACTGATTATTTTATATGTGTGTGTTTATGTATATTATATATATGCATATATACAAACACATACACACACACACACACACATATATATATATATATATATATATATATATCAAATGAAAGAAGTATATTGCCATAAAAACTAGACCTGTGATTTCATTAATATAGGAAAATCTAGGATGAATAAATTCCCTCTTTCAATACATGTTGGTCCCTTCTCTACAGTTTAAAATCTTAAAGAGTCACCTAGAATCTTGAGTGATTGATTCAAGATTATACAGCTAAAACATGTCAGGTAGGACTAGCATTAAAATCAGGTCTCTTTCCACTGTCATAGTGAATATTGTACCTATTTAATTTATATATTTGAATACTCTCAGAAAAACTAAAAATTCCATATATAATAGACTGATTGTCTTTCACAATCTTGTACTAATCTTTCTAGCCTTATACAATATTTCTCAGCTTTGTAAACACCATTCCATCAAAATGGACCATAGATCAATTATTTTGTCTTATCTAAATTTTGTATCTCCCTGGACCCAAATATAGTGTTCTATCCATGGTACAAACTAATTAAATATTTTTAAAGACAATTAGTTGAGATAATGGTGAGAATTTTGCCTTGGACTCTGGAAGACCTGAATTGTACTGTCTCAATCATTTACTGGCAGTGTTATGCTGGACTAGTAATTGAGCTTCCCTTGATCTGTTTCTTCATATGTGAAGTAGAGATCATAAAACCATCTCCCTCACAAGGTGGTTAAAATAATTAAACAATATATGTAAAGCATTTTACAAACCTTAAAGATCTATACAAATATTAGCTGTTGCTCAACTATTTTGTGTTTCTGTGTATGCAAGTTTGTCATGTTCTCCTTTCCACCTTCAAAAAATCTTTTGCAAAAATCCCCTTCTCTATCCTCAGATTGCCCCCACCCTGTTGCAAGTGGTCACCATGTCATGTCTCAGGCTTTTCCTTTTAACTTCCTACATCATGGTCTAACCAGCTCAAATACAGCATCCACTCAGTTATCAAAGTGATTTTTCTAAATATCATTTGACTTTTAAAGTCTTTCATAATCTGACTTTTTCCACCTTTCCACTCTTCTCTCTTTTCATTTTCATTTTTTCTCCACTCCACATCCAACATAATCCAAAGATACTGGCATACATGCTATTCCTCTCACATGGCATGGCATCTTTCAGATCCCTGACTTTTTATTGACTTCCCCATGCCTGTATTGTTCTCATTCCCCACCTCCATTTTTGACTTCCCTGATCTCTTTCAAGACTCAGCTCAATTCCCATCTTCTGCCATAGACTTTTTCCTATTTCTTTCCCCAGTACTTCTGCACTAATAGTACCTTCCTTCTATGATTAACTGTCAAACTGTTTGTGTATATGTATGTGTTTGTGTGTATCTATCAATAATGCATTTTTATGTTATTTTCACCATTATTAAGAATAAAGTTCAGTGAGATCAGAGACAGTATTTCCTCTTCTTAGCACAATGCCTAACATATCACAAATGCCTATTGACTGACTCACTGAGGAAGGAAGGAAGGAAGGAAGGAAGGAAGGAAGGAAGGAAGGAAGGAAGGAAGGAAGGAAGGAAGGAAGGGAGGGAGGGAGGGAGGGAGGGAGGAAGGGTAAAAAAGAAAGGAAGGAAGGGATGATATAGTCATGCCATACTGCTGACTTTTGTCGATCAACAATATGAAAGCATACTTCTAAAGATAGAAGGAAATAAAATAAATTTTTTGGTCTTATAGCAGTTAAAATATTTTAGTTTATGTTTTTAAGAATTCTAAGCACTTTCCAAGGAATTCTTTTTATATTCTTCATCTTAAAAAAATCAAAATAACTCTATTTCTGATTCTTCTTGTCATTAAGAATATAGACAAAATGGTTAGGGATAGTGAAAAGCTATATCATTTACTTGAGAAAAACTATATAATTAGTCAGCACTGAGTATAAACTTCATCCATCTAAGTAAGAGATTAAAAATACACACTGGTAGTATGAGGATTGATTAGTTAACATATGAAAATTAGGGGGAAAAAACAAGTATGAAGCCAAATGGATTTTAATGAGACACAATGTTTATTTCTATGACAATCTGTGTATTTATTGTCTTATGTTGGAATAAATGTTGATATAGCCATGGCAGTTCTGAATGGCAAGATATCTTGGTTTTCCAACCAACCAAATGACCCAATGAGACTGCTGACACTTAAATCCCCAAACTAATAAATGTTTCAAATTTCCATATTGTTTGGGTAACCATAGGCAATGACCATTCCATTTTATTTATGTTGTAGGATTACTCCACACCACTGAAATTCAAACTGAAGCAAAACACTGGAAAAGTAGCAGCAGCAGCATGAGTAATTAAGTCTAAATAAAGAAGCCCCAAATGAGAACTGAGAGAATGACTGCATTTGGGCAGCCTTAAAATACAGACAGTTGTCCAGAGGAAAAAACATATGACTGACTTGGAGCTTCAAGAATAAATTAATAAATAAAAACACCTACAATCAACTGAGGTCAAACAGTTGCTTTTGCCTCATAGATGTATTGTCTTTCACACCTTCCAGATTAGCTAGACTACTATGGAAACTATAGTCTCTGCTAGTTTGCAATTGAAATCAATTGATTTAAAACGCTGTTGTACTTGGACTCTTGAGAACATAATTTCAATTATATTTGGACTTTGAAAAGAGAGGAAAGCCAATTTAGTTGTTTGTTTTATATTGTGACTAGGAAGCCAAGGATCCTTAGAGTTGATAGCAAAAGACTGGGAAGGTAGTTATCTACTCAATTAATTTTTGGTATGTCTGTCTGTTTACCCTCTTGTGTGGCCTGTTTTATTCTTAGAGATTCAGATTTACATTGTCTGGGTGTTCTAATCTAAGAGAAAACAAAAGCATCTCTGTGAAGCAACCAGATGAGAATCAGTCTTTGTACTGAGCTCATTTACTAATCCAGTCAGTGAATTATGACTACAGAAAAGTAAAAACTATAATGTCTACTTTGTTTTAAAAAAAAGAAGATTATTATTAAAGTTTATTGTTAAAACTTACAAATCCTAAGTAACAAATTCTGGTTGTAATGTTAATAATTTTTGATTTTTTTATCTTAAATGTTTTTTTTACTGTCTGTATTTTGCCAGATCTAATAATGAATCATTTTTAAAATTATTTTAAATTAATAATAATAAAAAAAATTTGAATTTGGAATTGCCACATATTTTAAGATTTTATAAACTTTGTTCAATCAGTTTTGGTTAAGATATTAGTCTCATTTTATAGCATTGAATCTAATATTGTGATAAGAATATAGTCATGGAATTAAGAATTTGATTTAAACTCATAAATAAGAAATCAACAAATCTCATCTTTAAATTATAATCCAATCAATTATTTTACAAATGGTTTATTTACAGCAAATTTTGCTTTCAATTATATGCATGAGGTGTTCAGGGATAACTGTTTAACCCTTTTCAGGCTGGCCAGTTCATCTTTGGTATTCACAGTCACCCAACTTTCATCTTTGATTCCAAGCAGCTATAATGTAGGTAGCATCTGCACCCTGCTAAAAAGTCTAAACAAGATTGAAATAATCAACAAGCCTCAAACTTGTCAGTAAATTTGGGGAGTGTCTATACCAAGCATGCAAAGACTTCCCCCTGGTAGAATGGGCAGATGAGAACAATTTGTTTCAAGGCCACGAAGGCAGATGAAGCAGTCAAAAATGAAGTAGGTAGAATTTGATGAAGCATGAAAAATGTCAAGCTCATCCACTACACCCTGGGCTATTGCCAGTCATTTTGACTTTTGTCCTGCCACTGGACTTGGACTCAGGAAGGGAGATTGAAGCTATGATGTTGTTCAATTCTGACTCCTTTAAATCATATTTGAGGCCAAACCATCACTTATGATATAACTCATCCTCCCTGAAAACAAAGGACAAGTTTTCATATTCAAAAAATCAGTTTCATCAATATAGGGAAACCAGGTGGAAAAATTCATTTTGCTAATTCAAGTTGGCATCTTCTCTGCACCCTGTAGACTTAGAGACATACCCAAAAACACTGGGCCCTGGGTCACACATACAGTCTGTGTGAGAGGCAGGGTTTAAATTCAGATCTTCCTAACCTCAAGTTCTAGGGTGTCTATTATATTACACACACATACACACACACACACATGTATACATATATACATACATATAATATACAAATAACTTTCATCTCTGTTTATTTTTCTCCTGTCTAAAAGCACATTGTAAAAAATAAATAAAATAAAAGCATGTAGTCATCAGAAGCCAGGAATGACTACTTTTAAATTACAAATCTTTATTTCTTGCCTTTTATATTCAGGATAAGTGTAAATCTCAAATAGATGAGGCATTAAGACAACTTCCATAGGATTGATGCATGGTATCTTTCTGAGAAGTTTCCAACCATATTATTGAACTGTATATTAGGAAAAGATAAACAATGAAGTTACTGGTTAGTTGAAAGGATGTGTATTCCTGAGAGATATCCATGATGCTATTTCATTTTTTTCTTTTTGAAGAGCTATGATTTCTATAATTCAGGAAAGCCCAGATGAGGAAATCCTTTCTAACAATGCAAATCAACAACTTATCTGTTCCTTAGAGCCTTAGAGAATTAGTTACCTAGATCAAGGAGAAGTTAAGAGACTTGCACAGGATTACCCAGTTAATAAATGTCAAAGGTAAAATTTCTGAATCCAGGTCTTCATGGCTTTGAAGCCAGCTCTAATCTCTCTGCCTCTCTCTCTTTCCCCATTACAAAATTTAAAATGTTGTGAAATGTCATCAAACACATTTAAAGCCATATATCCTAGCACTTCTAAGCATGAAAAAATTCCAATTAAACATATATGATTTATCTTCATTTGTGGATGATACAGACCTTTTTGGTTTTTTTGTTGTGTCATATGTATTCCAGGCTAAGAGCTATGAAGGGTTAACACAGAAATAGTTATGTGCTTTAACAAGCAAGATGTGCTTCAGAGCTTAGACAAGGGAGTAGCTGCATGTCTGAGCTAAGGAGGTATATTCCCAGGCTCAGATAGATAGCGCATTCTGAGATAATTACCTTCTGCACTCTGTTTATCAAATCACTGTTTGGTTCTCAAAACAATCTTCTCTCTGTTTATCAGAACACTGTTTGGTTCTCAAAACAATCACCTAAGACATACACAAGGTATGCATGTGAAAAAAATGCTTGCTAAAACGCTTATGTAATTGGTTACGTAAATGTAGAGTATAAAAGTATGTATCCTGTGATCAATAAACGAACCAGCTTATGCATCATATTGATGTCGTCCTGAGTTCCCTCCTCCGGACTCGACAGTTTTTGTTTTTTCTTTTTTTGGGGGGGGGGGAGTAGGGGGGTTGGGGCTTTTTTTGTTTATTTGTTTTGTATCCTACACACATATCCACCAGTCATACTAAGGAAGCAGAGAGTGGGGCTGGCTGAGTGAGGAACTCACCTGGAGCTAACCTCAGAATGTGTAAGAAGAGAGGTGTAAAGGGAAAAAACCTATAAAAAAAACAAAAAAAAAATTGAGCTTAGTCAATGATCTTAGAAAAATAGAGAAACTGGTTTCTTAGGCTAATAAAGAGTTTGCTCAAAAGGCAGCAAAGTATTGACAAAAAAGAATTTTGTAATGACATATATTTAGAACTGGAAAGTCCAATTGACTCAATGTACAGTTAAGGACTCTAAGACCCAGAGAGAGATCATGGAACTGGAAAATCAGAGGGTTATAAAGGGCAAGGGGCTAACATTCAAGATTAAGTCCTTAGTCCAAATTCTGATCTCTAGGCCATTCTACAACTGAGTTCAGGTATAAAGACAAAGTTATTAAAATGAAAACCTTCCAAACTAAATAATGGTAATGGACAAGAAATGCTGGGTCAAAATTATCTTTGGGAAATATATTTACATTGCCTGTCTGATCTTTTAATATGGCATACCCCTTCATTTAAATACATAATCAATTAATCAACAGTCAGAAACTTCATTTGATGAATGGAAATTGGTAATATTGACAGAAATTAATAAATTTTGCAATAATTTCATAATCCCGTGATAACCATCATATTTCTTTTATATAGCAATGACATGCTTTCCAGGTAACTGTTGTCCTCACACCAAAGATTAACCTCTGTTTCAGATAGGCTTCAAATGCCAGGAACAACTATTAAGGAAGCATAAGTCAAAATGAGACTTGCTGTCTGAGGGGAGGATGTTATGCCCTGGAAGAAGTTCAAATGTATTTCTCCAAGTCTCCAAAGTCAAAAACAGTTCAGAGACAGAATTCAGAGAGTGAAATAGGAAAATAAACAAGAAAGATATTGAAGCATGTTTTAAAAAATTAGGAATATTTGTTCTTTAATCATATCTGACTCATGACTCCTTTTTGAGTTTTCTTGGCAGAGACTTGCCATTTCCTCCTTCATTTCATTTTACAGATGAGGAAACTGAGGCAAACATGCTTAAATTACCTAACCAGGTTCACACAGCTACTAAGTATCTTAGGTCACAAGCCCAGCACTATATCCACTATGCCACCTGGTCTCATGGTATAATGAAATAACTAATCTAGGAGGCAAGAGACTTGCCATATGACTTTTGGATTCACAATTTAATTTATTTGAAACAATTTCAGTGATGAATTTGGACTAAATTATTTATAATTACATTTCAGCTTTATTCTTTTTTTTCTTTAAGGTAATGGGGTTAAGTAACTTGCCCAAGGTCACATAGCTAGACAATTATTAAATGTCTGAAGTTGGATTTGAACTCAAGACTTCCTGACTCCAGGGCCAGTATTCCATTTACTGCATTACCTAGCTGCCCCTACATTTCAGCTTTGATCATCTATTTCTATCATTCTGTGAATGAGTAGTGATTACAGTCTTTAGGAAAGATTAACAAAAACCAGTCAATTTTTCAAATTTATTTTTGATCAGTCAAATTCAAAAGAAAAAATACACATAACCAGGTAATATTTAAAGAATAGAGGAAAACCAAAGAAAGGGTTGGTATCTAAAGTCAAAGGGCAGGATCATATACTTTAAAGTAAGTTTTTGTTTTTTTTTTCTATAGAGGAACAGAATAAGACATAAGCTCCTAAAGAACCTTTTTTGCCTTTTTTTTCTAAAGGATTAGCAGAATTCCCAGCACATAATAAGTATTCAGCAAATATTCATTAACTAAATGAACAGTAAGTCAAAATTGCTACAAATTGAACAGGGCATTATTTCATGTCTTTTTGAAGTCATAGTACATGCTTGACATGATAGTAGCCTGGAATCTAAAATATTGTCACCTGTGTGATAGCTAAGCTGGGAGATAACTAGAGCTAGCTTAGTGACCTATTGTCATGGATCTATGAGTTACAAATGTTATGACTGATGCAAATTGGAAACCAAGTAATGTTTTTGAGTCAAGAATATGAATGTTAATCCTAGCAATAACATTGCACTGTGTGATTTTGAGCAGTTCTTTTTCACCTGCCTGGGTCACAGCTTCTTCTTCTTTAAAACAAAGGGATTAACCTCAATGAACTCTAAGATCCTTTCCAACTCTTATTCTATAAACCTATGAACTTCTATTTCTATTGTGTTTTGAAATACGACTTATGTCCTATGCCCTAGGTTGCAAAAATGCTACAGGACTTTTAATAATCCTTAGCATTATTCTGAAACACTTTAAAATAGAGATATTCCTACATGAGATACCTTTTTGTTCCTTTGTAAAATAGACTTGATAATTGATCAAGGCAAGGTGGGAATGTTTATTTTAAATAGCAGGAGAGGTAAAAGTAGCAAAACAAATTAAGAATTATAGACTACCAGTGATGGTAATAGCTAGCAAAGATATAGAACAAAAAGGTTTACAAAGCACTTTCCATCCTTTAAGTCATTTGATCCTTACAACCTGTAGAACTGGTGCCTTTGTTGTTGTCGAGTCATTTTAAGTTGTGTCCAACTTCTCTGTGACCAGATTTTGTGATTTTTGTTTATCGGCTTGTTTGCTGGCAAACATACTAGAGTAGTTTGCCATTTCCTTCTCCAGCTTAGTTTCCAGATAAGAACTGAGGCAAACAGGATTAAGTGACTTGTCTAAAGTAACATAGCTAGTAAGTGTCTGCGGTCAGATTTGAATTCATGAAGGTGAGTTTTTCTAATTCCAAAACCAGTGCTCCATCCACTGCAACACCTAGCTACCCATTGGTTAGATGCCACCCCACTTTAAAAAAAATAAAGAAACTGAAACACAAGGAGATATGGATCACATAACTAAGAAGTGTCTAAGAGGATTTTAATTCAGTTCTTTCTGATTCCCAATTTCACCCTCCATCCACTTCATCAATAGTAATAAAATTAAATTTAAAAATGGTAGGACTAAGAGGCACTCATAAGAGGGACAATATATGGATACCAGCATTCTGAAAAATAACATGGCAGCATGTAGTAAAAATTAAACTTAAAAAAACTGATCAAGTAAAATATTAAGACCTTTTAGGAAAGTATTATTTTCTTTTTTTCTATTTCTTTCTTAGCATCTTGCACAGACTTTTACACATACTGTTGAGCCATTTTTCAGAAACATGTTTGACTTTTCATGAACCCATTTGGGTTTTTCTTTTCTTTTCTTCTTTCCTTTTCTAAAAAAAATTCTTATTTATACAGTTAATATAATTATTAATTCCCTTGAGTAGGGAAGATTATGCTCATAAAAATGATATTAAACAAAACATACATTTCTCTTTATTTTTGAGGAAAGCAAGTTCATACAAGGCAGAAACAGTACGTTTGGTGACTAGTGATAGTCTCCAGGAACAATTTCACTTCACTGATTATATGTTTTGATAAGAAAAATGAAAGTATAAGATTAACTTATACATCTTATACAACTGTAAACATGGAAAATCCAGGAAATGGTATCAAAGGTTAATTCCACAAGTGTAGAGGGAGAGAGGAGGTTGGGTCTCCAGCTAATTAATAGAGTGTATTATCCTGGAGGACAGATGATACATGACTCTGTATTCATATCTTCAGTCTCTAGAATAATATTTCACACATAGTCACTTCAAAATTAATTCACATGTCAAAGAGATTCCCACTAGGAAATTCATATCATTGTAAACACATTGACATTGAGATCTTCCCACAGCTCCCTTTTTTTGCCAATCATGCCATCATTTTGACTCATATTAAGCCCATAATCTTTTTAAACTCTTGGATTGTTTTGTTGAATGTGGTGGCTAGGTGGTTTAGTGGATATAGTACTTTTGTTGTTTCTGTTAACAATTAGGAATAATATGCTCTATTGTTATTGTGGGTTCATTTCTAAAAAACTTTTTTTTTTGGTTAAGCAGGCTTTTATTTTGGTCTCTTTTCTTTATTTCTTGGCCTTCTGATAATGTCCTGTAAGTACAAATGCCTAATGGGAACTTGTTTCTTTAGTATTATGGGATGAATGGTACTGAATATCCCTAGGTGAGAATTTCAATGATATTAGTTGTTCATTTAATGATTAGAGAGAAACTCTGAAGACTGAACCCAGGATTCTTCATAAGAACAGGGATCTAGGAATTCCAAATGGTATGTGTTGATCTAAAGTTCACAAAGAATTTATTTTAAAGTTAACATTTTGTAGTACCTGGTATAAATATGTATATTGTAAAGTATGTGCTATATACATACACACATATTCATGCATCTGTACTCACACACACATACATGGCTATAGGTATGTATCAATGTATGTGTGTATGTGTATGTCTATATATACTCATACAAATACACATGCACATATATTTACACATCTACATATGTGTATTATTTATATTATGTATATATATGTATACACAGAAATAGGAACAGAATCTTGTGTGTGTGTGTTAGTCCTTTTGGAAAATTATGAGATCATTCTCTCCTTTTCAATGCTCTGTTAATTCTCCTGTTGTCCATAATCCCTTGTAGAGTCTAGACTGTTGTTGAATAATGTCTATAAATTCTCCTCAAGGCCTCCAGATATGATTCTTATGTTTCTAGGCACCTAAACTCATTTAAAATACCAAAGTGCCCACTGTATCCTTTATCTCACTCAATTCATTTTTAATCATGTTTACTCTTCTTTTCCAAACTACAGATTATTCAGCTGAATAAAGAAGATGGAAACAAATTAAGGGTTAAGATCCTTTTTCCCCCTTTTTCTATTGTCCATTTCATATCACATTCTCTAAAGGGTTTTGCCCTTCCTTGTTCTGAGCAAATCTTACCCCCAACTCCTTTTTATTTGCTTTTCCCATTTTAAAACTTCAGTTCTTTTAGAGTATTAGAGAATTTCTAATACTTCTTTATCTTTGTCCATATTCTAATGCACTTTTAGAAATGAGACCTCTTTGGTGAACTTCTTTTTATTTGCTGTGGCTGCCATCCTTCCTTTTTCTTTTTTCATTACTAATGTTCATCAATATATAGCACGATTTTTGTTTTCAAAAGCTTTTCATCCCTATTGAGTCATCTTTTATTTTTGAGTCTCTAGTGGCCAATCACATTTAACATATCTTGAAACTTTATTTTTCATGTTTTTCTAAAATCTAGAGTATATCTTTGAATATTCCCAGCATCCTTCTCTTTGACTATTGTGAAATTTAGTATGACATAATCGCTTTTAATTTTTTCAATTTTGACAATGAGTTATTCTTTGTTTATGCCAAGCAATCTACTCAGGCCAAGAATGTTAAATTATGAACAAATTTAGGAATTCATTTTCACTTTGTTGCATTAGCAATGACTGCTATATATTTTATTTACAAATCAATGACTTACTAATTACAAAGGAACATTCAACATTATGACTTAAATGAAAACCTATAGAATTCAAGACAATTTCCAAAAATAATTTATATATGTGTACATCTTCTCTTTAAATTTCAAGAAGGAAAATTATTTTCTACCTTTTATATTTGCTGAAGTATATATATGAAATATAAATATATGCATATATATTATATATTAAATTCATTATTTTATTTTTTATCTTTACTTCAAAATGTTTTTATTCTTGTAAAAGGACATTGTTCTGAAAAAAATGGCTAACTAGAGAGGTGGTAGAGACTGGATTTATTTCATTGCTATTGCTTATTCTTAGTTAAGTAAATTTATTACTTTCTGTGCAACCTATAGTGTTGCTTGAAAATCTGAGATTCAAAAGTTTTGTCCAGTGGCATGTGTGCCAGAAGTAAAACTTGAACATAGGTCTTTCTGACTTGAGGGTCAATCATCTATCCACCCTGTCACTGACTTCATTAAACCCTTAAAGACTGTATCATAATACACTTTGCTTAGATTAGTTTCATAGAATTAAAGCTGGAAGGCCTTTAAGAAGCTAATTCAATAAACTCATTGCATAAATGAGGCACAGAAAGATTAAATAATTTACCCATTGTTACATAGATACCAAGTAGCAGAGGAAGGATTAAAACATAGATTCTGTGATTCCATGTCCAAGTTTTGTTTTTAAAGACTTCCATTAAAAGATCCCAATTAATGAATCCAACAAGCCGGTATATTAATTCCAGTGTTTTCCATCATATTAATATGATAACTCCCCTTCAACTAGGCTGATTTTTTCCCCTACTCCAGGCACCATAGTCATGAACTTCACTTTTGTTTTCTCCTACTTTAGCTTACAAAATATTTTACCTTTTTCTCTCAAGTAATTACAATATTTTAATTCAATGAAGACTTAGGAATTTTTTCAGTGCCCAATTTTCTCAACATGATTTGAATTCTTTTCCTCATTGTGGAGGAAATACTTCTGTATAGAAACTTTACTATATGGTTATAAAGTCATAGACATATCTCTTAAAGGGACCTCAGAGTTCACCCAATCCAACTCATGGATTTACAGATGAGGAAAAGTAAGCCTAGAGATATTGTAAATTATTTCTTATTTGAATTCTTATTGTCTCCTCTATAAAACTTGTATCATCCAGGGATAAAAGCGTCAATCCCTTTTGAATCCCACCATGGCACTTCAAATGATAGATGCTCAATATGTACTAAAAAAGATAAATGGATTTCTATTCCAAATATCTTCCAAAAGGATAAAGTTGTGGATTTTCTTTATGTTTAACTCCCAAAGGTCCATGTAAGAATAATCTAGAAGAGGAGTTTTAGGGTTAATTTACACTTGTTCAATTTAAATACATACAAATTTCAAGTCATAGGTTTACAAACTAGGAAGGAATTACAATGGTTGTTTAGTTCAACCTATACTTGAAGTATGAACTAGATCTTGGATATCCTGGGGAAAAAATGCTCCAAATTCATTTATGCAAAATGAATTCTCCATACTATGAAACTTTAAAAATAATATAAACATATTAATAATATGATGGCAAACACTGGAATTTATCCAGATTTTCTTAAATATATTCAGTGAGTCTCTTCCAATTACATTTCAACAAAATTGAAATGCAATAGTCTAAGTCCTATAAAATCCTACAAAGAAAACTTTGCAAAACCAGGTACTTTCTTCTTAAAGTTTATAGGAATTAATATTTCAATGCAAAAATATATAATACAAAAATATCATCTTCTCAGTAAAGGAAATCGTGGGTAACTAAGTGGTGTCATGGATAGAGTGCCAGTTTGGAGTCAAGAAGAAGACTCATTTTTGTGAGTTTAAATCTGGCCTCAGATTTATTTACACAACTTTCTGGTTGTGTGACTCCTAGGCAAGTCATTTAACTTTATCTGCCTCAGTCTCCTCACCTGTAAAATGAGGTAGAGAAGGAAATGACAAATGACTCCTATATCTTTGCCAAGAAAAACCCCTAAAAGAGTCACAAAGAGTCATAGAACAACTGAAAAACAACAAAAAAGGAAATCTTATGCAAATTCCTGATCTTCTATCCTTTTTTTTATAATGTAAATATTTCTAATCCTAGGACACTCTAGTTTAGTATGATGGAGAAAGCAGAAAAAATGAAGTAAGCTAAATTTAATTCACATTACTCCTACCTTTGACAAAAATATATAGAGCACTCTGTATATGCAAGGTATTTTGTTAAGAACTGGAAATAGAAAGATTAAAAAATAATTACCCAAACTCAGGACTCCAGGCAAGAAGACAGTGTGTAAACAGAAAATTTTAATGTAAGGTAGTATAATGAAATGTACAACACATAGTACATGGTATACTTTGATGTGGGGGAAGAAGTTGTAGACAAAGAGCAAAGAGCTCTAAGCAAGTTTGGTGATGGAAAGAATACATTTTTGTTTTTGTGGGGAGGAGGAGAGGAGGAAAGGGAAAGAAAGTTTCACAGAGATGCCAATGTCCAAGGGACTAAAAAGAATATTGAATATGTAGCCATAGAATATGCATTCAAATTTTGTCTGTCATATTTTATCTATGTGACTTTAGAAAAGATATTTCTCCTTTCCAAGCCTAAATTTCCTTATCTGTGAAATGAGCAATTTAGACTTGATGTTTTTCTAAGGTTTCTTCAACTCTAGATCTATATGCCTAAAATAAAGGAAGATAAAGATTTTGAAAAAAACCTGGTGATTGAGAATATGACATTATATACTATATACCTGCACAAAGATAGCAGACAAAGTATGACCTTAAATAATTCACTTAGGCGATCTTGGCTCCAGTTTTTCTTTCTGATTTGACAATCTGAAATTGAAAAAAAGGCAAATTTAGAATCACCTAAAAAAGTCAACAACAATTCCCTAATAAAGATGTCCAAAAGCAGAATGGGCTATCAAGGGAAGGGGTTATCTTTTTCCTGAATGACCCCTTAGCAGGTATGTAATGGGGTTCTTTTAGTATTTGAATTGAATTGAATTTGATAACTGGCTAGGTCCATTTCTCAAATTTTCTAATCTTATGATGTAATATAGAATTACTTTAACAGTTTCTACAAATTCTGTTATAATTATTTTAAGCAAAAGTAATTCTGCACTTACTTTGTTGATAATAACTCCAACTTTTTATAGTTCTATAAGTTTTGTAAAGAGCTTTTAACAAATCAACACTTCAACACAGTAGTGAGAAACAGTGGTTCTGAGTGTAAGTGATTCAAAGTGAGATTTGAATCCAGATTTCCTTAAATTTGTCTATTGCTCCTCTTACAAGGTCACATTGTCTCTCATTTAAAATAAGAGGAGAACAGTGAAGAAAGACATAGATATAGTGTTAGGCTTATAGAAGGGATAGGAATATTGAGAGGGATAATGTTAGGGAAAGTGTAGGTATATCATTCAAAGATGGAAGGATTAAAAACTGTGGATCTCTGACTATATCATGTAAACAAGATTGTTAAAAATCTTTTTAAAATATCAAGGAACCTTTCTGAATTTCATACAGCTATAATTGATATATGCTGATAATTGGTGTAGTCTGGGTTTAAGTGGTTCAAGATTCAGTAAAAAATAAGGAAAGAAAAACATGTCTATAAATAGATTAGTACCTAATGAAGCCAGTGAAATCCAAATTTATTGTATAACTAGGGAAGTAAGGGAGAGAACAAAAAAATCTGTAAAATAAGAGCAAGATCTCCCATGGTGTAGGAAAAATAACACTTACCTGAGAGACAGGAAATAGGTTCTGTTTCAAGCTCTGAAACACACAGAATATAGTTACATTTCTGTTCCTTAACTTCCTTACCTATTGGAGGTAGGGCAAGAGAGGCATAGGTATTAGACAAGCATTAATTAAAAATCTACTATGTGGACACAGGAATATAAAACACCTTTTATAAAAATAAACAGAACTAAATTGAAGTAATATTTATTTTTCATGGATAGGTAAAGCGAATATAAGTTTTAAGTGGCAATTTTATCTAACTAATCCATTCAATATCAACCCAAATAAATTATTTAAAAAAAATTTTTACAGAGTTGGAAAAAATAATATAGTCCATTTGGAGGAGCAAAGGGTCAGGAATTTCAAAGAAACCAAAGACAAAAATATAAAGGAAGGAGATTCAGCAGTATCAATCCTTAAACTATATTATAAAAGATAGTGAGCATACAAAAGGATAATTTTGATTATTTTAAATTAAAATTTTCTTGTATAAATAAAATCTATAGGAGCAGCTAGGTGGCACAGTGGATAGAGCACTAACTAGCCTTGGAGTCAGGGGTACCTGAGTTCAAATGCGGCCTCAGACACTTAATAATTACCTAGCCATGTGGCCTTGGGCAAACCACTTAACCCCATTGCCTTGCAAAAACTAAAAACTAACTAACTAACCAACTAACTAACTAGCTAGCTAGCTAACTAACTAACTAACTAAATAAGTAAATGAATGAATGAATGAATGAATGAATAAACAAATAAATAAATAAATGAAATCTATAGAGCTAAGAATGAAGGGAATGCAGGAAAATTGATGGGAAAAAAACTTTCATAGACAAAAATGATGAGCAGCTTGATTTAGAAAAGCATGGGAACTTGTACTTATGAAGGAAAATCCTATCTAGTTTAAGAAAAGCAGATGACAAGTGAAAAGAAGCATGTATGTATGAATATGTATAAAAATATATATGTTAATAGATATCTATGTATATATTATACACACATGCATATATTAATATATCTATATCTATCTATCTATCTTTGGAGCAGTTAGGTGGCCAAGTGGATTGCTAAAACTGCATTTGGACTCTGGTCTTCCTATTCAGCTTGAATAAGCTGTGTTATCTAGGTGTAAAAGTAGGTTTTGATTTAGATTATCTCTCAAATTTCTTTCAGATTTAAAATTCAATGAATCCTATTTATTTATTTATTTGTTTGTTTGTTTATTTGTTTGATTGTTTATAGAATGTTCTCTAATATCAAAAAAAAAGGGACAATACCTTGGAGTCAGGGGGTTGAGAGTTTGAATCCAACCTCAAAATGTGACACTTTACTAACTATGTGACCTTGGGCAAGTCACTTAATCCTCACTGCCTTACATTAAGAGTCATCTCCCATTGTTTTGATTCATATTTGGCCACTGGACTCAGTTGGAGAAAGTAAGGTTGGTGACTTAGGAGGGAACTCCATCATTCAAATCCAATTCACGTGCTTGTTATGGTATCATTTCCCTGTTGTCAAGGTCTTTAAGAATGAAGGACAAAACAACATAAACAACAATGTTTAAAGAGATATCATGTTTTATGTCGATATGAATTATTTGTTATATACAGTGTACAAACATAATATTGATAATTGAGGCAGACAAGCATGAGAAATACATATATTGAACAACAAAGCTCACCCTCCCTCATTACTAAAAGGCATTTCTTGAAAGTTTACATAGTTTTCAAAAGACATTGTGAATGGAGAACTGGCCTTGAGGCTGGAAAGTCCAGAGTCCCATTTTTCCTCAATTATATAATGACTGTGTGACCCAGGACAAGTTATTTAACCTCTCAGTGCTCTGGACAGCTTTCTAAGTCTCAGAGAAGATGCTGACCTTTATGAAGATGAGGAATTTCTTTCTCGAGGAGTTCTCTATACCAATGAAACCACAGGTCCAGTCCAAATCCCATTAATTTTTCATTAAAATGTATACTAATCTTTTTTTTAGGTTTTTGCAAGGCAAATGGGGTTAAGTGGCTTGCCCAAGGCCACACAGCTAGGTAATTATTAAGGGTCTGAGACTGGATTTGAACCCAGGTACTCCTGACTCCAAGGCCAGTGCTTTATCCACTATGCCACCTAGCTTCCCCAAAATGTGCACTAATCTTAATCATGTTTTTTTCATTTCTTCTTAAAACACTCAAGTAGGTACACTAGGGATGATTCATTTCAAACTCCCTTTGGATATTTTCCATAATGAAATGATTAACCATTTGATTCAAATTTTGAGTCAGGCTATATTAATTATTTTTACATTAAAAAAATAAACTGATAGGGTGGCTAGATGACACAGTGGATGTGGATAGAGCACCGGCCCTGAAATCAGGAGTACGTGAGTTCAAATCTGACCTCAGACACTTAATAATTACCTACATATGTGACCTTGGGCAAGTCACTTAACCCCATTTGCCTTGCAAAAAAATTGTTAGAGTATATCTATATTCTGATACTTCATTAAGATGTATCTCATCTGGTGCAGCTAGCTAGTGCAGTGGATAGATCACTGGCCCTGGAGTCAGGACCTGAATTCATATCCAGCTTTATACAGTTAATTTTTATTTAGCTGTATGACCTTGGGCAGTTCACTTACCCCTGTTGCCTTACCAAGAAAAAAAAAACGATGTATCTGATCCAGATAAAGATTTTCCTTCCAGCCCAAGATTTATGATCTTATGTACAAATATCAAAGATGCAAGGTCATCCTCTGTATTTCTGGTCATTCCTAATTGTCTTGATTTTTGTCGTGCCATAAGACTTTAGTAACTCAGGAAGTGAGACTGAGGCTGATGACTGTGTAATTCTGCCTCACTTAAATCCTATTCACATACAGGTCAAGACAACACTCTTCGAAAATTAAGGACAAAGAATGATATGATCTGTATTTGCATATAAATCGTGTGTAGAAACATTTATATAGATAGTTATATATATATATATGTATTTGTATATACATATATATGTTTGTGTGTGTGTGTGCGTGTAAGTAGTTTTCTATTATATAATGCTATTATCTGACAGCGTTGAATACTAGAATTAGAGTATATTATTTCTGATGAGTTCCTGCCATCTGAAGTGGCAATCTACTCCAGAGTAGAATTCCTAAAAACTTGACAACAGAATCACAAAATCTCAGTTAGAAGGAGCCTCCAAGGCTACCCAGACCAACACATATCTGGCCCAGGAATCTTCTCTATAAGATACACACAGGTGGACATTCAGCCTTTGTTTGAGCTAAAGTCTTAGACTTGTTTTACATTTCTCTTATTTAATGCTATAAAGTGATCCTTACGATTGTTATTATTTCAAGAATTTTTGGTTCATAAATTTTATTCCTTCAGAAATGGCACTTGGTTTTGCATATTAGTTCCTTCTTTCTTCTTTTAAATTGGAAATAATTCGATATTTAAGGTTTATGTCATGTTCAAGGAGACCTAGGATCTCTGGTTTGAGAACTTGCTGAGTCTTTTTCAGAACTATTCATCCACCTTTTTTATTTAACTGACACTCAGCTTACATCTATAGCTCCAAGAAGGTGTAGTATACAACTGACTCAGAAGGCAAGACTAAACCATATTGAGGGCTTTTGAAAGATCTCAAACCCATTGGCCCTAAACATGTGAAGATTACTCCATCAAATGGGAGCAATGAGAACAATTTGATCCAATGGCCACAGAGGCAGCTGAAGCAGGCATTATGGATTGCTTAGAGCCTGCTCAGTCATTGAATATGCCAATGTCATCTACCACAGCCCTGTATCTACCATTGATCTCAATCTTGCTTGCCATTGAATGCTGATAACTCTGGAAGAGAGAGTGAGGCTGATAACTTGTACAACACTGCCTCATTTAAATCCAAGTCACACAAAAGTTAAGACTATCCCCCACTTTGATGTTAATAGTTCCCTTAAAAATAAAGAACAAAAAAATATTCAATAGTTAGCTGAGCCCTTCAAAGTCATTTTATGTCTTGGCATGATTCTTATAGGTACTCCAGGTAACAACATGCAACATGTATTAGAGACACTGAGAGTAATAAAGATCACAGATTATTACTTAGGATTTAAATAATAATAATAATAATTTAAATAATAAAGATCATAGATTACTTGTTTATTTTTGGCAAGACAATGGTTAGGGCAAACAGCTAGGTAGTAATGAAGCTTCTGTTATGATTTGAAATCAGGTCCTCCTGACTCCAGGCCAGGGCTCTATCTACTTGGCCACCTAACTGCTCCAAATCCATTTAACTTTAATAATTCTCAGAGGTAAACATGAACACTGACTCTTTTGGTATGCTGTCAAAGAAATACAGAGGAATATTATCAAATCTCTTTTCTTTTTATTGCTAATGATGACAATCCATCAAATGGAGATTTTACATATAGGAAAAAATGTCTTTATAAAAATTTTTAGGATCACAGAATGGATATGCAAGGGAAGAAATCTTGAGATGATTATGCTTCAAAGATCCTATACATGTGATAAAGTAAACATCTTCAAAGCTTTTGAGATAGAGTTATGCTATAATTATCCTCTTGTTATCCTTGTTATTATTGAAGAAGTCAAGTTTAGCCAGTGATGACTTATAGTGCTAGTATGGTCTTTATCAGGAAAGAAAGGGCCAGCTTTTGTTTTTGCTTGTTTTTTTTAAATTTTGTAATGTTTAATTTTTTTAATAAGAGATTCTGCATTGTCTTCTTAAAGTAGAAAGTAAAGAAAAATAGAGTTCTCTTAGGCAATGGACACTATGTAATACAGATAAACAAAAAAAACAGAAGAAAAAATCACCTGTTCTCTTTCTTCAGGGAGCTTAAAATATAGGCAAAGGCATTATTGATAAAGGAGGCACTTTGAAAAAATTCAAACCTCAGGAGCTAATGTGTCATCAAATTTATACTCTTTAGTCTGACTGAAGAAATAATGATTCAATTTCTGAGAATTTTTTTGGGGGGGAAATTTTATAGCTATTTTTACATATGTCTCAGCTGGGTAATCATAAAAGTTATTTCCATACATTGAAGGGTGGAAGTAGTGGGAGGGCCTGCCCTGTTTCATAGTCCAAACAATATGGTCCACAGGAGCCACATAAGAAATGAATTAATGAATTCTGTATTTTCCTACTCCACGTCCTATGCTTAATGTTTCATTTCTGCCTGGCAAGAGAGAAACCTATTCCATATGCTCAGGATCACTCTATTTTAGAGGCATTCATATAGAGATGATGGCTATGCAGATCATGGGTATTTCTGTTTATTTCTCAGGTTCTTCTAAACATCTGGGGAACACCCGGCACTTGCACAGACTTCACACTAGCTTTTATTTGAATCCATCTGTGATCCTGTGAGTAAAACAGCAATGCTATTGAAATCTGATTTCAAAGACATTCTTGCTTCTGTCTCAATGGTGCTTATTTCTTCATAGCCTGTTCTGTGTAAAAGCACAATAATTAAAGACACTAGTTATAGTGTGGATTGCCAAAAATTATTTTTTACATAAATGTTTTGAATCCAAACTTGGAATGAGATAAATAGGAAGAAGCTGACATGTTGATAAAAATAGTTAGTACATCTATTTCTTAGGGAACTATTTTGAAAACGACCATTTAAAAAACAACCATTACATAGAAACAGAAGTGTATATCAACTTTACTTTCATTTCTATGAATTAAATATATTAGTCTACATTGGATCTATGATATCTTCAGTGTGGGAACTCTGTGCAGATTGAAACCTTTCTATATGTTCTTATCCTGGAAATACTTGACCATGTTGTGCCATAAATACTCCACAAGGAGTCTTTGAAGATGAAGAGGATCAAAGTGCCATTCAGATTATCTTAGAGGCTTGATCTTTATATACATTACTAATCACATATGTCCTTTCGCTACTTTTATATGTAAGGTTCTGACTTATGTGAATAGCTTTGTCTCTCTATTGTCTTTAGGTTTATCTGAAATTTTTTTCTTTAAAGATTATCTTGTTTCCTGATTTGATCCATAGTAAAAGCACTCATACATACATACATGCATACATACACCCATGTCGAAGACAAGGGAGGAAATATTGACAACATTGAACAATTTCTCAGCACTAATCCAAACCATCCAATCTTTTCTTCCTGTTAAATTTTCACCATTCTCTTAACCCATATTAGCTTAAAAGACAATCCAACCAAATGAATATCATGCGGTGAAAAATACATGTTCTTCATGCATTTGTTTGTTTTTGTTAGTTGTAACTCTTTTGAGAGATTTGAGAGAATCTAATTTAGGTGAACTGTAGTATTTGGATGTTTTAAAAAAATCAGTTCCATGTCATCCATAAACAGGGATATCTGGAAAAACACACCATCTAAAAGGAATCCTTCTATCTTGGCACTGGACATTATATATGATAATGGTGAACACTTTGATGAATAACAGCTCCCTATTTCGTTCATTATTTGACATTAATAATAATGAATTAGTTTTGTTTTTGTTGTTGTACCTAGAGAGTCATCATGTATAAACTCAACATTGTAAGAAAAGGACTGTTGCAGAAGAACCTTTAATTCCTCAGTTTGATCTATGAAGTCAATTTTAAAAGATATTCATTGAATAATAAATACAGAAGTATCTTGTATTTTACAAAGTTTTCAGTCATGTTACTTAAGAATAGTTTAGGAAAAACATGGAAAAACTTGCTTGCAATAATGAACACTGAAATGAATAGAATTAAGAAATCAAGGTACAGAGTAATAGCAATATTATTTTGTTAATGAATAAGTTATCTTGATTATGACTATATGTATGTACACATGTATCTATATATGCCTAATAGGTTAACTCTAGGGCAGAGGGAGGAGAACTGGAAAAAAGGAATTACATAGCAAATTGTGCAAAATGCATTTTTAATTTCATGTGCAGGTCTTTTTTATTATATTATGTTATGAAAATGTTTGTTTTATTCCATAACATAAAGTAAAATTTAAAAATAAAAAGGTTGTGGTCAACTGTAGATTACCATTTGTGAAAAACAATTTGTTCCTTTCCCATATTTTCATCTCGGGTTGTAGGAATAAATAGATGAATAAATTTAAAATGTATTGCTTACCATGTCTAATGCTGTTAAATTTGGGGAGGGGGGTGTAAAAAAATGAAGAAAAGGCAATTCCTGTCCTCAAAGGGGCTATATGTTCTCAAAGATAAAAATAAAACACATAATTTCCTTTGAAAAATAGATCTTGTGACATCTTCTGGGACAATATTATTCAATTACATTTATGCAGGACAAAACTTTAGCCATTCTCCAATAGGAGGACACCTCCTCTGTCTCTCAATTTTGATTAAAATGAAAAGATTATATGTCTGTGTGAGTATGCATATATGTATTTGCATTTATATGTGTTTCATATAGAATTATATATATATATATACTATATATAGGTATAATAATATATATATATATATTCATCTAGGTTTATATTAATGTGAATAAAGAAACTATTGAAGTTGTTATATTATTTGAATTCATATTTAATGTTTTCTTTGAATTGGAACCAAATACCCAATTTCTCATACTTATAATTTCAAATACTGCAAATTTTAAAACATGCAACCACTTCAGGGGAGTCATTATTTTCACTCCTTAGTGTGAATGTGTGTATGTATGTATGTATGTATGTATATTTGTTTGCATGTATAAGCAGCAAGCCAGTACAATAAGTAGAGTACACCAGACATGGTCAGAAAGACTTAATTTCAAATCTAGAACTTAGTCATTTACTAACTATATGACCATAGTCAAGTCCCTTACCTTCTCTTTGCCTAATTTCATTATCTGTAAAATGATGGAAATGATAGCACTTATCTCCAGGGATTGATTAAGTAATAATTATTGAGTCTTTAGTATAGTGTCTCCCTGGTACATTATAAGATGAATGTCAGCTACTATTATTGCTGTCTTCGTAAATATACATATATATTTATCTGCTTTCTTTGTTTACTTTCAGTTTTAAGGTTCAAAGTATATATACATTTGTGTGTATGCATTTAAGTATATATGTATTTTTATATATGCATATATACACATATATACATATGCATACATGTGTACGATTAGTATATATATATATTTATATATATATATATATTTATATATATATATATATTTATATATATATATATGTAGTTTTTGGCCATGGGTGCAATTTGTAAAAATTTTTACAGCTCCACCAATAGTGAACTAGAGTGCCTTGTTTTTCTATTTCCTTCTCGATATTCATCATTTTCTTTTTTTGTCACCTTTATCAGTCCTATGCATATGAGATAGAATTTGTTCTAATCTATATTTTCTGATTTTTATTCATTTAGAATATTTTTCACATGATTATTAATAGCTTAGAAATTTTCCTTTGAAAACTACCTGTTCATTTCCTTTGATCATATATCTATTGCAAAATGGATTTTGGCTTTATAAATTTGAATCAATTCTTTAAATAGCTAAGGTATGGAATCTTTATCAGGAAAAATTTCTGTAATGATTTATAGAGATAGAAAAAGTAAGAAATAGGTTATGATTCCCTTTTAATTTTAATTATTTTATTGGTTTAAAAAAATCTTTTAAAATTACATATAGTCGAGGCAGTTAGGTGGCACAGTAGATAGAGCAGTGGCCCTGGAGTCAGGAGTATCTGAGATCAAATCTGGCCTCATACATTTAATCATTACCTAGCTGTGTAGTCTTGGTCAAGCCACTTAACCTCATTGTCTTGCCAAAAAGAACAACCTAAAAAATTATATATCCTCAAAACTTTTCATTTTATTTCGTATAATACCCTCTCACTTCTTTAGCCATGAACTCTTCATCTATCCAAAATTAGGCAAAGGAATTTCTTTTTTGCTTTTCTAAGTTTTTGTTGTTTGTTTTGTATTTAATGATGTGACCCTTTCCATCAAGATCAGATGTTTATTTGGTGCATATCTTGGTACACTGTGAGAAAGTAGTTCTGCCAAATTACTGTGTAACTTTTCCAGCATTTTTTTGCCAATAGTAACCCTTTGCCCTGTCAACTGATTTTAAAATTTATTGAACACAAAACAACTAATGTTTTTTGCTTCTGTATATCATGAATCTAATCTCTTCCACTTCTCAACCTGTGTAATTTTACTAGTATTAAATTGTTCCAAGTGTTAAAAATTTCCAATACAGTTTTAGATCTAGCACTGACAAGACTCCTTTTTTTGTCACTAACCCTCAGATTCCTGACCTATTAGTTTTATATAGCAATATTTTTATTACTTTTTTTCTATCTCTATAAAATCTTACTTGGCAGTTTGATTGACATAGCAGTGAATAACTTAATTAATTGAAGTACTTTTGTCATTGTAGTTATAATGAGTCAACCTTCCTTTCCTCCTTTGGCATAATAATGCATTTTGGGGAGTTCATTTATTTTCTGTTTTGTATAGTTTTGGAAAATGTTCACAGAAAATATCAAGATTAAAACTATATCAACTCTATCTTGAACCTCTTTTGTCAACAGTTTATGTAGTCCAGATGATTCTACCATCTTTGTTTCAAAATTTTATTTTTTTGTTTATCCAAAACCCAATACAAATTATACAATGGGGTCTAATGTCAGTGACTCCATGTCTATGAAGAAGAATATAATATTAACTACCTTTTTTCTGTTTGTTTTCCTTCTTTAAGTTTCATCTATAAAGATCTTAGGATAAGCTGGATTAATTGGATTTCATGAAAAGCAACCTACAAATTCAGTTGTATCTACCATTTATCATAGGATTATAAAAAATACCACTTAAAATCCTTCACAATTTTCTTTTTCAAGGTTTTATAAATGGGTATGTTCTCATTGTAAGCCTTAGTTGCTAAGTTTTCCCACTTAGCAAGAGTATCAAGTGTTTTTTGGCTTAGAAATATCCTGGGATCTTTTGGGTTTCCTTATTTAAAACTAGATTAATTTTCCACAGAACAAAGAGATAGTCCCTGTCAGTATCATTTCTTTTATCCATTATTCTCATTTTTGAGGACTTAATAGCACTTTTAAAAACAGGTAGTTTGCAGGTGTTAATTAGAAACTATATCTTCTTGACATACTTATTCTTTCTTTTAGTTTGGGGTGGGTTTTTTTACATGTACTCTAATACTGCCATCTAATATGTACTCTAAAAATGCCATCTAAAAATAACTGAATCAAAATTAGCAAGTAACTGTATCTTGCCTGAGAGTATCTTTTTAAGCTTTTCATATACTTCATCTCCCCATACTATGCGAGATATGTTGGCACAAGGGCTGAAGTCATCCTCAAAGGAACAATTTAGTGAATCTATTATTTTTAAATTTATATTAATTAATGAATTTATTTGCATTAGTCATGAAGAGTAAAAGCCAAGTTAAAATTTCCCATGAAATTATATTCCTCCTTGCCTTTAAGTGAAAACTACTTCCCCATAAAAGTCCCCATAAGAAACTATGATGATTCCTTCCATTTAACTATAACTTCTTTATGTAACCTGCTTTCATTTATATAGGACTGTTGATATTAATATAATTGAGTACCTCCACAAATATGCCAATTAGTAATGTTTAGACAAAGATTAGTATTTCCATTACCACCAGAAAAATTAATATTTATATATACTTTAAAAACCACGTGATTTAAAGCACCTTCCAGCTTTTTTTAAAAACTACTCTGAGGTAGAGAGAGGAAAACTTTCTTCAAGTATTTTATTAGTTAATTGGAAAAGTGACTTGTTATCCTTATATATGCAAATGATAGGACTTAGTAGCGATTAATGTGAATTCAAAAGATGTAGATAAATTATCAATATTAAGGAATAATATTTCCAAGTTCCCTATCTTTAAAGTTCTAAATACAGTGACTGAATAAAACATCTCTTGAAAATATTGTAGATTAAATTCTTCCCAGAGTAACAATTCAACTAAATCATCTCTTATTTACTTTACAAATCCTAAGTAGTACAATTGTTTTAGTCCATATTTCTGTGATAATGTAACATCCATAATTCTGTGACAAAGTACTAGACTGGAATTATAAAACAAGTTAAAATAAGCACTGGCAACAATTTTTAAAAGATATCTGGTTCAACCTATTCCAGAACAGTAATTACATCTGTAAAATCCCTAAGAAGTTGTCATCCAACCTTTACTTATAGAACTTGAATGACCCAGAACTTGTTTTCCTAGTAAGGCTATCTGTTTTACTATTGAATAGTTAAAATGCTAGAAAGCTTTTTATTGTATAGCAGCAAAATCTGTCTGTGAAATTTCCATCTGCTGCTTCTTGGTCTGTCTGTCTTGGGTCAAAAAGAATGATTCTAATCCCACTTGCAAATGATAAGATACATTTTCCTGAATTCAAATCTGGTCTCAAACTCTTACTATGTGACCCTGGACATGTCACTTCCCTGTTTTCTTCAGTTGTTCATTACAAAATTAGTTGGAGAAGGAACAAGCAAATTACTCTAGTTACTTTGCGAAGGAAATCCTAAATGAGGACTTGGGGAGTCAGACATGACCAAAACGATTGAGCAAAATAACAAACAAAATATCTTATGGCAATACCATGTACTAGTCTGAGTATGAGAGATGTTTTTCAAAAGCTTTTCAAAATCATGTTTGCTTTAAGATCTAATACTGTTGCTTAGGGGATCTTGACATTTGAGACAATATATAGAATTTTAAAGGGAATGACTTTACTCTGTGAGGTATTTTTTCTGCCTGAATTCTAATTATAATTCAGATGAATACAGTACTTTGAGACTGGTTGAGTGGAAACAATAGTAAGAATTACACTAAAATGCCCAGGTAATGATTCACTATTCAACAGTAGTTGTGCTTGGTTTGAACTTCATGGGACTTAATGTCCCCCTCTAGGATAAACTTATCACCTAAAATCATAACATCAGTGCTGATTAACTCAGTTTTGGATACTCAAGACCTTTTCTATTTCGTCAGTCTCCTATCCTCTCTTATTGGAGTGTGAACCACTAAAGCTATTACATGAGATTTGAATTTTTATGACAACTTTCCACTTTCCTTGGCAGGTAGATGGTGCAATGGATAGTGTGCAAGACATGGAGTGAGGAAAAACTCATTTTTTTCCCCAAGTTCAAATCTTGCCTTAGACACATATTAGGTGTATAACCGTGGACAAGTCACAACTCTGTCTCAGTTTGTCATCTATAAAATGAGAAGGAAAATGTAAATCACTCCAATTCAGGAAAACCTCAAATGGGGTCCAGAGAGTCAGATACAACTGAACAACATAATTTCACTTTTCATCAGAAACTTTCCTTGGTTTGGATGCCATGGAATATCATCTTCTTGACTGAATTCTCTTACTTCTCCCACTTTTCAGCTTTCTTTTCTGCATTGACATTCCCTATTAGACTGCAAAACCCTTTAGGTCAGGGATTGCCTTTCTTTTTAAAATTTATACTCCCAGTGCTTAGCATAGTCAATGTCACATAGTAGGCACTTAATAAATTATAGTTGAATAAGCATGAAACATTGAGAGATAGGAGTTTCACCTTCACAAATTTAGTTTCAATTTATTTCATTAAAAAGTAGCTATTAGATTTGCAGTTTCATGTGCAAAAAAGAAAAGTAACTAATAAAATAACCATACAAATAAATGCTATGATCTTCTAATTTGTTTTGTTTGGTTTCATTGTGTTTTTTTTTAATTGTGGTAAAATGCAGAACAAGACAACTAAAATATCATGAACCTTTTACATATCTTCTTGTAATGAATTCAGTGGTAATGGAGTAATAATTAATCTTGTTTTGTTTTATCTTTTCACATGAACTTTTACTTTCTCTCCATCATTTCCTTCTTCCATCATTTTTGGAAATCTCATAGCCTCTTATGGAGATATCAATATTTGTAATGTTAAAATGTTATTATTATACATAATCTTGCTCTTTTAATTTAGTCAGATGTAGTACTCCTGGATTCTTCACTCAACTCTGATGTTCAATCATCACTCATTTTGTAGTTCTGTCCATAAAAATGGTTCTCAAATCACATTATTCTAATCTGAAGAAGAAAAAGATGACAAGTAATGTAAATAATGTTGTATTTCTTTTCCTATGGTCTGTATAAAGTTGATGCTTCTAGTCATGAAAAAAGTCACATATTCAACTAAATTAGTTTACTAACAGAATGAACTTCCCCTTTCTAACCAATACTAAATGGACCAGTAAGAGTATAATAACTATCTACCATATTTTAGTAATACAATTCTATCTGAGGAGACAATGACAGTGTTATTTGTGACTATAGTACAGAAGTTCTTTGATATCCCTCTTTCATCATGGAAAGAACAAAACTGAATATTAACTGTGTTTTTCTGTCTCAAGTCTGCAGCCTTTCCTTTCTTACATTCAAAACATTTTATCAGTCATACTGTTATAATAATTACCTCTCTTTATAATCTATTATTGTGAACAATGCAGCAATATTCCTAGAAATCACTTCCAACTTAACCTTATTCAATAAAATAGATATGTTTCTTTTCTTTTAAATCAATCTCTCATTTTCTCACTAATAGCAATTTTGTAGATAATCTCTCATTTTAATTTCAATTGGCAGTCGTTCTTTAAAAGTAAGTTCCAACTTGATTCTATAATTATTCTGTCAAATGGTTGATTTATCTTTATACAGGTGATTTTTTAAAGAAATTAGTTAACCCTCTTTTAAATGATAAAGCTTAAAAAAGTAAAATAAGTTCTTTAAATATAAATCATTGCTCTTCATTTTGTTTTATAGATTTTTGGATATTGTTTACATGTATATAAATACACTTGTATGTATATGTATGTATAATTTCAATATCAATATATGTATATATAAAATACAATATAATTTGCTTTTGTAACAGGTAGTGCACCTAATCAGAGTTATGAAGACCTTGATTCAAGTCCCATCTCAATACATATTGGCTGTGTGACTGCACAAGTAATAATTCCTTTTTTACTTTCTAGAGAACTCTCTAAGAATATAAATTTCAAAGAATTTGCTGACTTGCATCAATGTAGAGCATAGATCCATTCCCTACCCCTTGTATTGTGCGCCAAGTGGAGCACCCTGGACAGAGCCTGGAAGAGAGTTTGAATGGAGTAGTGCACATATTAAGCCATTGACACATATGTTCTAAGTGTTACTCTAGGATAGAAATTTCCCATGGCATAGAAAATGTGTCATATGAAAAGAGAACTAACTCTGCAATGAGAAGACCTGTGTTCAAATTTTGTCTCTGCTATTGATTACCAGAGTGACTTCAGCAAATATCGAATTTCCTTGGACCTGAGTATACTTTTCTGCAAAGTTAGGGGTTTGGACTAGATTGAAGTTCCTTCCTTTTTTAGATTTCTTAAGATCAGCATAAATACAAAAATTAAATCAGGGCCTCATGTTCCTTTGACCTTTTCAGTTTCACGCATGGTATTTCCATAATTTGGGGGAGAAAAAATCATTAATAATTATGTCATTTTTTTGGTTCTTATTTGTTAGTTCTTCCAATTATTCTGATGCAGAATTCACCAGACACTGGGTTGTTCATTCACCAACAGGGAGAGTTAACAGGAAGCATGTTAATTTAATCCTAATGATAATATGTTTTTGCCATAGTAATAACTGCTCATTATGAAAAAAGCTATAGATTTGGGCATATTATATGTATGATTAGCTAAGGAATCAATGGACTGAAACTGTTGTCATCTATGAGGTTATGACTGAAAAACTCTAAATTAAGTCAGTATCCTCCTTTCTTAAGAGATTAATACTAATGCTATAACTATATCTCTAGACTTATTCCCAGCTGTTCATTCTATGTATTTTTTTTTGAGGCAACTGGGTCTAAGTAGGGTGCCCAGGATCATACAACTAGTAAATGTCAAATGTGTGAGGTCAGATTTGAACTCAGATCTACCTGACTTCATGGCCAATGCTGTCCCCTCAAACACTCATTTTAAAGAAAGACCATAGATTTTAGCAATTGGAATTGGACAAAAATGAATTGATCAAAATTAAATCTCGATGTTATTAGATTATTTAAAATGAAGAGATATTGACAATGTATACATTTTTCATAGATGATGGAAAACTATCCTTATTCTTACATCTTGGAATAGTTTCTAGAGTTTGGAAGAGTTGAGATTTGTTTTTCAAAGATTTTTAACATGATCTCATTCCCAGATGTGAGTTGACAGCAAAAGAAGAAAATGGGATTTGTTGGAGGAAATATGCTTTTTTTTAAGCTGGAAAAGAGAGATGCAAGGGTTACATGCTAACTCTCCTCAATTTTTTTTTGGGGGGGGGTGAATCATGTGGATTCTGATTTAGACTTCTTTATTTTAGAGGGCAGAACCAGGACTAATGGATGGAAGTTGCAAGGCTGTACATTTTGGATCAGTGTAAGGAAAAAAGCTAGGGATGGAGACTTGACTTATGTTTTCATCATTGGAATAAGTGCCCAATGAATGCCCAATTTATTCTAACAATGCAGGTGAGCGTTTCTTTGCAACTTAGAGTATTAAAGAGATGCCTAAAGAAATGAGAGTTTACCTCCATGGATTACTTAGGGTCACTCACCAAGAACGTATCAGGCAGTACATAAATTCAAATCTTTTTCACTTTAAAAACTAACCTTTGGGGCAGCTAGGTGGCACAGTGGTTGGAGCACCAGTCCTGGAGTCAGGAGTACCTGAGTTCAAATCCAGCTCAGACACTTAATAATTACCTACCTGTGTGGCCTTGGGCAAACCACTAAACCCCATTGCCTTGCAAAAAAAAAAACTAAATTTAAAACTAACCTATCCACCATTGCAAACTGTCTATCAGAGAAAAATTCTTTAAAAAAAGGGTTATCCCAAAGTTGATAGTTCTGCCTTAGGGGGTGATGAGGTCCCCTCACTAAGGGTCTTCTAACAAATATTTAATTATCATTTCTCAGATATGTTATAGAGGGAATATATTTTCCTACAAATATCATTAGACTATGAGATATCTCTGAGATCCTTTCCAAATCTAAAATTTGGGTGAATATGGAAAAAGAAGTTATTTCACCTTATTAGATCTTGTTTTCTTTATCTTTGCCATCTAACATGGCACAAAGAATAGGGCACATAATTTTTAAAAATCAAAAGATCTGGGTATAACTGACTGTATTCTTTGTTTCCCTTTGGGTTCTTATTCTATTTAATCACTGCTTTTTCTTTTAATGGTTTTTTTATTAAAAATCCAGTGGATTTTTTTCAGCTATAGTGAAAAATTACCCATTTAACCAAATCTAATTACTTCTCAGATCACAAGAATAATATACAACTTACTACTCATGTTTTTTGAAATATCATTACTTACAAAGAAAAATTTAAAATTGACCTCTATCCCTGCAAAGCAAGCTTTTTAGTAGAAATATTGACTAACTGAATGTTAAAACGTGGTACCATAAAAATGGCAAGCTTGTATTGGCTGAGAAGTTAGAAATTGAATGTTTTTCAGATTAGTGTTACAAGGAGTATTTTAGGATCTATTTTTACAATGCATTTTATGGGCAATAAGAAACTCTGAAACATTGAACTCTATTGTCATACATTCATTAAAGCTACTTCTCTTTTGGTTTTTGTTCAGGTCTTCCCTTATCCCATAACAATTACTAATTAACTCTCCACTATAGGAATATACAGAACAATGAACTCCCTACCAGGACTAAAAATCACTCTTTCCCTTAGGCGATTCTTAAGGAGGAAGAGAGGTCTTGCAAGTGTCATTTACATGAAAGTACAGGATGACACATTGCATTTGTCATGAATCACACTGAATACTAGGAGAGATCAAAGGAAGCAACTTCCTGGTAATAAAAACCCTCCTTGTCACTAGAATCCATTCTGCCTTCACTGCTAATACTCCTGAGATTGGATTTATTCTAAATGACTCCAGGGACAGAACTAAAACTGATGAGTGGCATTTACAGAAAGGCAGATTTAGGTTCAACATCAGGTTTCTAACCCTTAAAATTCTGTAGAAAGTAAGTTGTTTTGTTGAGATAGTATGTTCCCCTTCACTGCAGGTATTCAAGAAGAGATTGGTTCCCCATTTCTCAACAGTTACATATTTGAGGCAAGAGTTTTACTAAATTGCCCCTAAAGTCCCCTTCAATTATGGTATTCATTCATTATTTCCATGGTTTTGTTTCTTTCCGATGTTTTGCTGGAACTAGTTGATATAGACTGTTAGGAATAAATTATTAAATTTTCAGTGTAAGCATTCATGTTTCAAAAATCAGAAAATGCTTCAAATCAGGGTTTGATTTGTTGTTTGATTGATTGTCTAGACTGTATAGCATGATGGAAAAAATGTTTACCTAGGTCAAACTTTAAAGTTAGTCATATGTACATTTTATTTTTGGTGGAAAGAGAGCCAACTGATAAATATTTGGCAGTATACACCTGCTGTTCTTAGACACCTAGAAATGTTTGCTCAATTTTTCAGGTTTTCATTCACTTAAATATTTTGAACACTACTAGTTAAAATCATCTTTTATAATACTTCAAATATATAATTATGGTGCATTGCCTGTAATAAATTCTTGGTTTTTGGTCGATTGATTTAGAATGCATTTGGCTCCTTTTTATTTTTATTTTTTGATTCAGAACTTTAATTCCATGAATGTAGGGAACTCTCAAAGAGGATTACCTATTAGTCTACAATTTATATTCTTAGAGATTTGCCTGGGTACAAAGTCATCATCTGTTCCATTTTGTTTAACTATTATAAATTTCTACTCATAATTATCATGGTGGTAAATTCTTTGTGTTAGCATGGAACTTTTACTTCAAGGAATATATCCACTAGCAATCTGGCTAGTTCAGGTCCATATCAGGCAAGTGAGAAATTGTTCTTTGAATTTATATTTTGCATGTTGGTTCCTTTCTTTAGTCACTACTTAGAAATCTATAAGTTGTTCAGACTAAATTGCAAAATACTTAAGCAATGTTTAAAAGTTTTGTATAGGAATGTCTACATTATGTGAGCTTCAAAATGAAGGACTAGTATTTTTTATGATTCCCTTGACCTCTCAAAATTCTCCAAAATAGAAATTATGTATCAAATACAAAATAGTAATTTCATCTATTTCTATGGTCTAGGACAACTAGAAAATAAAAAAAAAGGTTTACCTCCCAAACCCCAGAACCCAAACCTGAGTTCACATAGCACCCCTCTATTACATCCAATCCTGCTGGGAGTGAGGGTGAACTGGCAAATCCCTGAATTCTAGTCTCCTCTCCTTTCTGGTTTCCTAAGGAGACCAGAGCCCGAGCTCTAAGCTTTAGAATTCTTTTGGACCTGGACAGCGAATTGAGGTATAACCTTTCTAGAACAAAAGGTTGTCTGATTACTGACAGCACCAATGCCATTGAAATAGTCTTTAAATTTCCAGCACCAGGACAGAGAAATGAGTAAGAGAGGGAGCAGGTCCCCAATCTTATGGGGAGCTGTGTATCACTGAGAGTAGCCTGAGAGAAGGATCAAAACATCTAAAGAGTATTAGAATTGACTATCACAAAATTACTGGAGACAGAGACCTAGAGAGATAAACTATGAAATGTTCATCAAGGGAGGAAGCATGAGACTCTTCTTCAAAGGAAGCCACACTTAGAGAAGAGGGAATCAGAAAGTGAGTGAAAAGGAACATAATAGGATAAAAGGACTGAAAGTATAGGAAGAAGAAAATTCAAATACCTAGAACATAAATAGATAAATCAACAAGAAATCTAGGAGCAGTAGAAAGAAAAAACTTCTGGATCTAATAAATTATTTCAGGCATCTATGAAAAACTCCTGAAAAAAATAGAAAAGAAAGTTTCAATATTTGATGAAATAGAGAACCTTGTGAAATTTGAGAACACAGAATCACTAAGCACCATTTCTGAGTGGTTTGAAAGAGAAATAAGAATTATGAATACAGAATTTCTTGTTCTTCACATCAAAAAATAGTGAGCAAAATAGAAAAACATGACTCTTTAATGGTAAGTCTCACCAAAGAAAGAAAAGAAAGAACAATGGATTGGAAATGTAAATACACAGAACTAATAGAAAACCTAGAAAAAAGGAGTGCAAAAAAACCCAAAAAATTTATAATAAAAGAAAATATAGTCACTATGCAATAAAACATACTGACAGGTTTCACTGGGACAAACTAAAGATTATAGGTTTCCCTATAATCTTTTGCACAGCAAAAACCCTTAACACCATAATGAAGAATAGAAGAGAACTGCTTAAAATATCTAAATATAGAAAATGAAATTCCAGTTTAAAGAATTCATAGATCACCTTTAGAAAAAATGCTATAAATTCCCAGATATAAAGTATTCATATTTAACACTTTAATTCGAAATAGATCCTGCACGCTGTCAAGAGAAAGATCTTCAAATAGAAAGAAAAGTATACTTAAATATTCCTCAAGACTATTTCTCACTCACAATTTGTTCCTAAGAGCAATAATGACCAATCCTACAAATCTTAGCTTAGTCAAACAGGAAAAAATGTACATTATTCAATAACAAAGTTTGAAATTTTTTTTCAGAAGTCAGATTGAAGTGATTATTTGTCCCATGAATATCCCTTACAACAAAAATGCAGGAAGAATAAATAAATGCAGCAAGGACAACAATAGCAACAGAGTGACAACAGATACCAGTAAGAACATTCCTTCTACATGTATGCAAAGAGAGGGATGAAGGTCAAAATCTGGTAGGAAAAAAACAATGAAAAGGAGGACAGAAGATATTATGGCATGCAGGTGAATGAATTCACCTGCCTCTACAGGTGAATACTTCCACTCTGGGACTATATTATAACATGGGAAGACAAATAGTAATGGGGAGGGGAGGGGAGTAGTGGGATAGAAAAAGTCATATCAAGGTTAGCAATGAGGACAAGATAGCCTCTGTTTTCTCAGAAAGAGGAGAGCCTACAAGGTAGAATGAGGAAGAGAGGGGAAAATTGAAATGAAAAGGATAGGAAGGATGTTTTATTTTGGGGATGGGATGAGGATTCCACCGATGAATGTTCTTATGAGTAAAGAGATGAACTGTGAAAGAATGGGGGGAGTTTATTCTAGATGGAATCTGGAATATTTGACATTTGGAAAGTCTACTTGTCCTGCTTGGGAAAGTGGGGAAAATTCGGGGGTAACTAAGACTTGGATAGTGGGAGATCATAGACACAGGGAGAACATTTCCTGGGAAATATAGAAAGAAAGAAGAAAAGTCAATGGAGAAAGTAAATCTAGATATTTGCTGGGCTACAAAATCAGAAATGTGGGCAGAAGACCCTAATATAGGACAGCACTAGATGGCACTGGACTTCAGGATGACCTAAGTTCAAAGCTTGTGTCATATTATTACTGGACAAGTCACTTAAATTCTTTTAGCCTCAGTTTCCTAATCTGTTAAATGAGGATAGTAATAGCTATGAGAATCAAATAAGACAATAATGTGCTGAATTTATATCCCAAGAAAGTCATTAATAAGAAAAAAGTTCCCAAGGACTCCAAAACATTTGTAGCAGCACTTTTTAAGATAACTAAAAATTGTAAACAAAATAGATGCTGGTCAATTGGAAAATAATTAAAGAAACTGTGATACATGAGTGTAATGGAATATTATTGTGTCAGATGAAATATGATTGATGTATACATGAAATCATGGACAGATCTATACAGATTTATGCAGAGTAAAGTAAACCAGAGCCAGAAAAATAATATAGACCATAATTATATTTCAGATGGAAAGATCACAAAAAAGCAAAAGCAAATGCAATAAAATTATATAAATGAAGTCATACTGAAATGGATAGATATGAGAAAAGACTCCCACTCCATCCTTTCATGGATGGAGTTGGTAGATCAACCAGTGTTATAATGTATCACTCATTTTCATACGTTTCCAATATATCAGTAAATTGAGCTGACTTTTATTTCTCTTTTTCCTCTCCAAAAAATGCAGCTGGTCATTTTGAAGGACTTTGGGGGGTGGGGGGAGAGAGAGAGAAATGGATATTATGATATTTAAGAAACAATACATAACGACAAACCCTCACTTTTGTAAAAAAAAAAAATAAGGTTTTATAACTGTAAACCAAATAACCATTTGGAAATAGGTAGTTCCTCATCTCTGGACTCTTAGCTAAAACCAATAGACCTTTCAGGCTACTTTCAGGATATTGGAAAGGAGTCTTCCCAATAACAATATGCAACAAATCCTGTACTTACTTATTCACTAAAATTAGTTTCCTAAGAGTAGATCTATCTTTTTTACTATTGGCTTTTGTTGTGAAAGGTGATTGTAAGTTGGACTTTTGTATTTTTGCTAGAGAAGAATATGTTATTGCAATATCTTTAGGAATGGTTATTTACATCACAAATTTGAGACCACAGAACATAATAATATTAGATTTTGTTCCTTTTTTAATCCCTTGTGATTTACATGGATCTGAAAGCATGAATGATAAACACTGACTGTGTATATCCACTATTGTATTGTATTGTATAAGATTCTTGGGAGTAGATGTGTAAGAAGTCTCATTTTCTTATTTATTAATGTATTTTTCTTTCCTAACATATAATAAAGATATGAAGCATTACCTGGTTCACATTTTATATGCTTTTATTGGCAAATTCAACTCAAAGTTATTTCAATCAATGAATATTTATTAAACACATATTATGTGCTAACTTTGCCTAATCTGACAGATTTTGTCATCTACAATTAAGGTATTCTGCCATTAGGTAAAAGATAAGTTCACCTATGAATTTTAAGCTTTCAAATGCTTTGGACATAACAGATAAAGATTATAAATTTAAAGTGTTTCAACTTTTTAAAGCTCATATGAATATTACCAGGAAGATCTATCAAAGTATTAGGACTCTGTTAAAGAAAATATATGAAGAAAGCTTTACAACAAATCAGGAGTAAAATTTATTATTATTTTTAATCTTTTGGATTAAGATTCTTAATGTTTTCCCCCTTTCCCCCTTATGCTGTCAAAGAGAGAAATGCTTAACTTCTTTCATGAATCTACTTCAGAGTCAAAACCTGTGTGAACATTAGCACAAATGCCCAGCTTTGCCCCTACACTTGCCATTAAACTCACATTAGTTTTTTCTCAAAAAAAAGACTTTGATTTCTATTGTAGCTGAGGGGGTGGGAAGCTTCCAGGGAGAATATAATCATTATTGCTTTATTTTAGTTCTTTGCTCTTCTATAAGAGAAGCCAGAAAGGGGGTTGGGAGTGGGGAGAAATTGCATTGTGTCCCCATACTCAGGTTGCAAGAGGAAAAAAACCCTGAAAATCAGTTTTTATCACTATGAGGAAAATTTCCACCCCTGTAACTAATTTTTTTCATCTGTTTTATTCTGATATTTTCATCTATTAAAGAAATTTTGGAATGATGTATGTTTGTTATGCTAAAAAAATTCTAACCCTATTCTATTTTCTAGCAAAATATTCTAAGGGCTGAATTATACTGATTTTTGTTCTGGAAGTTTTGTAATGGCCTTTTGTCAAAATGATTAGGGATAAATCAATCACTTTTTCCCCAATGAAGATAAAGTTCTACAACTCTTTTAAAAAAGAGAGAGTAAGATAGATTTCTCCCTTCTGAAAGACATTTCCAACAATAACTGTTAGGCATTTGATATTGTGATATGATAATCAGCAGTCCCTACCACTGTGATTTGTGCCATTTACATATTCTAAGAATATATATGCATTCACAAGAATGTCTTCCTAACAATCTCTATCATATGCCTCCAACTTATATAAACAGCCTCAGCCAGAAAGAGATTTAGAAAGTTGTTGAATCCCTTTCAAAAGAAAACATGCTACATGACAAATAGAAATAAGGGTTTTTGAATGCATATTGAAAGTGGTTTTATAACATAGTCAAATTAGTTTGACTTTCTTAAATTGGATAAAAATGGTGAAGTGAGTCAAACTTGTAGACTACATGAATACTGAACTTAAACATTTGGTCATTATTAAACAATCTCATGAACCTGGTTCTTTAAATACAATTTATTAAAATGTATGAAAACACTAAATTTATATATTTTCAAAGGTACTGATAACTTTATGCTCTCAATGGAATAACAAACAAAAAAAAAGACTGTGTTTAGAAGCATTTTTTATAGTATACTTATTGGAAGTCAAGAAACATTTTCCAGAATTAACATATAACCTGCCCTAAGGCATGTTGAAAAGTCATCTCTTATTCAAATAGTTTGAAGAGAAAGTTGACTCTAATCAGTGCTGGGCAAAGTGTTCAAAATTGAAACATGTGGCACTTATTGAACTTCAGGACAAGTCTATGAAAAAAATCTAACTTTTATTTCATTTTTTTCTCTGTGTTCTCAAGAAAAGTTTACTGTCTTACAAAAAGATTACCTTGCCTTATCAAAAGAGAATCCTATATTTCTAGAAAATTTATCACTAAATGGGTAGGAACACAGGACAGAAGAAAACCCCAACTCCTCCTCTAATATCCATTATAGCCAAAAGTATATCATCTTTTCTCTAGAGGGAATTGAGTCAGCTTACATCAGAAAGGTATTATATTTTCCTCAGCCTCTGTCAGTTTGGTCAAAATATCCAAAGGAAACTGTCTAAAAGGCAATTTGAAATATAGGATTGGAGTTTGTGTGAGAGGTCAGGGCTAGAAATAGAAATCTGGCAATCACCAGAATAGGGATAATAGCTGAAGCCAAGGAATAAATTAGATTACTGGGGGAGAGAGAACTAAGTAAAATTCAAGGGAGAAATCTTGAGGAATATTTATATTTTATTGAATTTTCTGGCCTTGCATTTTAGAACAACTGGCAATAACACATTTTTGACATTTATATTCCCTCATTCATAAATTTGGGTGGATGGAGTGAATTCTCTAAATTCTGATAATATGAATAGAAGACATGGGAAATGGAAGCTAGAGAGAAAGAGATGGTAAATATAGCTGAGACTGCATCATGGTTAGAAATTAGAAATTAGAAAATTAGAAATTCTCAGGTTAGAAACTCCCTTTACCGATGCAGTTAGCAATCTATCTCTAACTCTTAGAGAGTTATCTAAGGGTTTAAGGGATAAACCTGAATTGGCACAAAACTAAGTGTGTATCTGAAGCTAGACTTGAACCCAGGTCTTACTGAATCCAATATTGGTCCTTTGTCTACTGTGTCTCCCTATACCTCTAGTCACAGATATAAATATTCCCAATGAAAGAATAAATACTTGAAGGTTACTTAACAGTTTAAAGCATCTTATTCCTTTCAGTATTATAAAAAATTACTCTTGTAGAGGAAATTCACTATTTTAATTCTACTTCAAGAATATATATCATCAACTTAAACATTTATCTGACCATAATATTCAAGCATTTATGGTTTTTTATATTATTTTAAATATTTTTACTTTTGTAGGTTATATTATATTTAGTTATTTATTTATTTATTTTTCCCCAGTAATATGTA
Organism: Macrotis lagotis; assembly: GCF_037893015.1. NCBI lineage: Eukaryota > Metazoa > Chordata > Mammalia > Peramelemorphia > Peramelidae > Macrotis > Macrotis lagotis. The sequence continues at coordinate 18,461,473 of NC_133665.1, read as the reverse complement.
AAAATAATTTTTAACATTCATCTTCCTTAAATTTTGAGTCCCAAATTCTCTATTTCTTTATCTTCCTGCCTCCCTCATTGAGAAAGGCTAGCAGTTTGATATAGGTTACACATGTGCAGTCATATAAAATATAGTTTTATTTTTTTCCTTCATTCTCGAAGAGGGTAATGACATGTGTGAGCACATGAATTGGATGAATCAGGACAACTGGAGATGGCTCTGGATGTGAGGCAATTGTAGAGTTAAATGACTTTTCCCAAGGTCATACAGCTAGTAAGTGTGAAGGGTCTGAAGCTAGATTCAAACTCGTATCTTCCTGATTCCAAGGATGGTGCTCTGCCACATACTTAGTCATGTTGAGAAAGAAAAACAGACCAAAAAAAACAAGAAAAATAAGGAAAGTAAAAAAAAAAATCTCTTTCGATCTTCATTTAGACTCCATCAGTTCTTTCTCTGGAGTTGTAATTCCTTTGGAATTATCTTGAAACATTGTATTCTTCAGAATAGTTATTTTTCACAGCTGATCATATAATTTCTTTTTTTAGTTTTTTTTTGGCAAGGCAATGGGGTTAAGTGGCTTGCCCAAGGCCACACAGCTAGGTAATTAGTAAGTGTCTGAGACTGGATTTGAACTAAGATACTAATGACTCCAAGGCTGGTGCTCCATCCACTGTACCACCTAGTCCCTATATAATTCTTTATTTCTTTTTTTTTAAATCTCATTATGATATAGTCCCATTAGTATTGCTAGGTCAAAGATTATGTACAATTTTATAACTTTTTGAGCACAGTTCCAAAATGGTCTACAGAACAGTTAAGAGAAGTTCACAACTCACCACCAGTGTATTAGTGTCTGAATTTTTCCACATCCCTTCCTACATTTGTTATTTTCTTTTTCTACCATATTAGATTAGAAAATTGCAAATTAAAATAACTTTGAGGTACCACCCCACAACCGTACATTTGATATGCAGTCAATACAACATAGTTTTCCTCCCACAGTCAGCAAAGGGACCCTTATAATTTTTTTTTCTGAAAAGTTGAATGACCCCTCTTACCTTCTCTGAGGGAGAGTTCTGTAACCACTCCACCCCTAGACATGAATTAGTTGCCCCTAAGGCCTGATACTAGTTTTCTGGGGTTTGTTCTTTGCAGGACAGTGCTCCCCTTTCACCCTGGTGTGACAGAAATGTTTTGACAACCTTTTTAGTTTCTTAGATGGGAAAATTGTTTCATCTCTTCCTTTTGTGGGTTCTGTATCTCTAGTATTTGTTTTTCAGTATTATTTAAAAGAGGGAGTTTGAAGCGAAAAGCTCAGGAAAGTCCCTGCCCTTTGCCCACCATCTTGACTCCGGCCCTGCAATTATCTTTTAATAACAAATCCTATAGAAGCAGAGTTCCCTAGGTTTCTCTCTAAACTGAAACTTCTAAGTTGGTCTTCAAATTGATTACTGCATAGTCAAAGGGGTGAGCTGAAGAACCAGGTAAGATTTTGTTCATCATTGTTGTAGATCTTGAGGGAGTCTGGCTATCTAGATGACTTTTTGTTTGTGTGCATATCTATCTATCTATCTATCTATCTATCTATCTATCTATCTATATATATATATATATGTGTGTGTGTATATATATATATATATATATATATATATATGTCTGTGTATATCATCTTGTGTTTTATGCAGTAAATTTCCTGCGGTAGGATATAGTACAAGTTGTTGAAGATTTTAAGGCATAGGTTACATGAAAAGATTTGGGAAATGATGATGAAGGTCAGTAATGATGACGATTTTTGCCATATATTATGTAGGAATCTTTCCTTAAAATTCTCATGTATCCCTGTGCCAGAGTTTAAGGAACCCTGGTATTTAAAGATCATGGAACCATAAAAGTTTTAATTTGGTTAGGAAAAAATGTCCAATAAAACTACAGACTAAGTGTTTGTTATGAGCCTCCACAACTCTTGCTAAGGTTAAGAAATTAAATGAAAAGACTGAGACCAGAAGCCTTGAAATAGAAAAATCCTAATTTGCTTTAACAAAAAGGTTTTTTTAAATGATATTTGGAAATTTCAGACTCTGTTAGATAACTAGAGATTTTCTTAATCTGTCATGGATTATTAAACCAATGATCAAAGAGTCAGCAGAAATTCACTTGGAGCAAATGATAGTAGCTAATAACATTTAGGTGTTTTTTTTTAATAAATGTGACTATAAAGATGAATCTGGAGATTTCAGATAGCAATCTGATAGCATTTTTCATGACCCTTGTGTATATGGTTTTACTATTGGTTTGTCAATGGTGGCAATTGTTTTATCATGTATCCAAATGCAAGAAAAAAATTTTCTAAGGCATCTGGCTATCTGGTATTTTAGATTTTATGAATAATATTTTGGGGAAAAAACAATCATATAAAAATGACAACAATTGCAGCTTGAGAGCCAATCTGTTCAAAAGAAATATTATGAAAAACTAAAGAAAAAACTCATATACCCCCAAAAAATGAAATATCAATTTCTATCTTAATGTAAAGTTTTGAATATATAAATATAACAAAAATTATGTTGAATAATGAAACTAATTTTAAAAGGAGGGAATAAATATTTATAGACTTATTAGCAATTTTAAGCCTACCATATGTTGAACATTTTTTCAAAAAATGAGCAAGGACTTGTAATCAAAAAATAATACCAAAAGCAGAGACAACTGATTATCTTTTTACAGACCCACACACAAAATAAATTCATTTCTGATGGGACAATGAACAGTCTGATTGTTGATTTATTAGAATAAAGACCAATATTAATACAATGCCAGAAGAAAGACTGAAAATCAGGGTAAAACAAAATATGTAATTAAAATAACTCTAAACTAATTTAGTTAATTATGATAAAATTGAAAATAGAAATCACTATATATTGTAAAACAAAACTGAAAAATTAAAATGTAAGGTACCATTAAAGGAAAAGCAATGTCCAAGTGAAAGGATATATTCTATTGTGCCATGACATGGCCAAACCATAACTGAACTTATGTATCCAGATCTGGGCACCAAACCATAAGCTGAAAACTGGAACCCATCAAGAGGAAGGTAAAGAGAATAGTGTAGATCTTTCAAAAATCTACCTTCCTTCATGTATAAAAATCTTGGCTAACTATACAAAAATATACATAATTATTGTATTGCTCAATTCACAGGTTGCTTGAGAGGAAGTTACTTTGTAAATCTTTAAAGTGTTATATAAATTTGAACTTTCCTCATTGTGAACTATTAACTTTGTAACAATTTGAGTTGCTTCAAAAGAAAAACTTCATTGTGAAATGTCATATAGTGAACAATACAACAGACTGAAACTGTATGAATCAAAGTATATAAGACAGAAGGATTTAAATTTATTTGATTTGGGTAGAAAAGAAATAAAATCTGAGATTTTAATGATATAAGAAACTTCCATGTGAGGAATATGGGAATATTTGGGTTTCACAAGAATGTGAAGGGAAAATTGCTAGATTACATTACAAATTCTGCCTGTATTGTTGCCTATGGGCAGGTATGTGAGTTAAACAAAAGACAGCCTCAATCTTGTCAAAATCTGAGATTTGATCATGTCTGCTCCACCTGGTTCTGAGTTAACTGGGGTCTGTGTCTTTCTTCTTTGCCCATGCTCATGTTCTTCCTTATTAATATAATGAGCAGAGCAGGAAAAGCATATGTGGATGAATTATATCAATTAGATTGTGACCTCAGCCAATGATTGGCACTAAGGGGCAGGAAAAAAGGCTTTCAAAGTACACAATACCGAGTAGTTCCAGGTTTTGGGGTCCCTCTTCCCTTGAGAGGTGTGCCATTTATTAAAATTTCTTTAAAAAAACATTTAATCACTCTGGACTAAGTATTCATGAGCCATTTACAAAATTCCAGTCTGGAAATTCAGTCTGTCAACAGAGATTTGTACATCATCTAGACTTTTTAGACATAGAAAACTGCCTGGAATATTCAGAGCTTCACTGACTTAACTGTAATCAATCACCTAAGTGTGAAAGCCTGGACTTGAATCATGGTTTCCTGAACAAGGCTTGCCTTCTACAAACTACTCCAGAGTGAGATACAATAAAGAATTTTAAATACTTAGAGGACTTCCATGTTGAACATAGTGCCTATCACTTAGTAAGTACTTGGATTAGAAGAGAAATTAAACCTATTTGGGTGTGTGTGTGTGTGTGTGTGTGTGTGTGTGTGTGTGTGTCTGGTTTTAGAGACTTGAACTAAGTCTAAAAGGAAAAGGTGTAATGAAAAGCTGAAATGCATTTGAGTCAGTTAGGTGGTTCAGACTCATCTTCCTGAGTTCAAATGTGGTCCCAGACATTTTTTAGCTGTGTATCCTCTGCTAATCACTCAATACTACTTCAGTTTCTTCATCTGTAAAATGCACTGGAAAAAGAAATGGAAAACCACTTCAGAATCTTTGCAAAAAAATCCTAAATACAGTTATCATGAGTCAAACAGCTGAAAAATAACAACAACCAACTCTGAATTATTGTTCCTCAATGACAAAGTAACAAGCATTAACTGGATATAGATGTGGAGTAGAATGATTTGTTAGTCAAAAGGTTTCAGATGATGAACTGAAAATCTGATACTTTGTATTGCCCTGGGGAAAGTATATAATCTTTCAAAATTTACCTTTCTTCATCTATAAAAACCTTGGCTAACTCTACAAAAATATATACATAATTATTATATTACTCAGTTCACAGGTTGCCTGAGAGGAAGTGACTTTGTAAATCTTTAAGGTGTTATATAAATTTGAACTTTCCTCATTGTGAACCATTAACTTTGTAACAATTTGAGCTACTCCAAAAGAAAAACTTCATTATAAAATGATTCTTCAGTTGAAGTGTTTTAGCGGAGACTGTAATCACCTGTCATGTAGGGTGGGGTCTAGAACAGATGTCCACTTAAGGCCCCATGTGCCTTGAAAATTCCTTGATTCTGTTATGTTTAAAAGAAACAGAGAGAAGATCCATTGTTCTATCAATTTGATGATTTTCACATCTGCCCATCTGAATTACTTTTTCAATGACAACATTTCCTGCCTGAATTAAATTTGTAATTAACTTGAGTAACCTCACAGAACTGCTTCTTCACACAGTGTTTCTGCAGTTTTCCCCCCAAGAGTGATGCCAAATTCTTTTTTCTCTCATTTATTCTATACTCATAAAATAATTTAAAACCGAATATTTTTTGTTTATGCATATTTTATTTTTATTAGAGGAAAAGTATTTCATAAATTAAATATTGTTCCAAAAGAATAAAGATTTTTTTTCTGAAAATGATGACTGAATTCAATTACTATTTTTGGTAAAAGAATATTTATTGGCATCATAAAGTGGAAAGTCTGTCCTCACATGGAAATGTTTTAAAAGGTGTAAAACACAGGCCCCTGAAAAATTCCTACTACAGAAAGTATAATTTTATATTACCATGATAGGTCTTATACACTGGCAATAGGAAAAGTAATAGCTAAACTTGGCACTTACTGAGAACTCCATCTTTCACATTTCAAAGCCAGATTTTTATATGAATGCTTTCCTTTTCCTGCTTTGTTAACTGTATCCCATCTCGTAATATTCCAAACAATGTGGTCAAAGCAAGAAAGCCAAACTCCAAATTCTGAGCAATCCTGATTAAAAATTGTAAAACCACCCTGCACATATGGTGAATAGTTATTAAAGACTAGTCTAAAAAAAGGGAAAGTTATTGTACCTGTGAGACAGATTACTTATTCTAAAGGAGGATTGGTAGAAAATGGAGAAAATTGACACACATCATTCTTCCTGACTCTGTAAACTTAGAGTTTCCCATGTGATTCATCACCTTTATATACATATATGTATGCATATATGTATGTGTATACTATTCACACACATTGTGAACATTCATACATATATTCATATACATATGTGCACATATATATATACATCATTACTACCTGTGTCACGATGCCATTCAACCTCTTAGATCTCAGTTTCCTTATCTATAAAATTATTAAGTTAGATTAGATAATATGTGAGTTTCCTTTTAGCTTTATAACTATGTTAATTTTGTTCTGTTCCCTTCTGTAAATTAACTTAAAGTGCTTGCTGTGCTTTTTTGTTTGTTTGTTTTGGGGAGGGGTTCAGGTCACTACATGGCTAATTTCTATATATCTATGCATCTAATTAAAAATCAATTGAGGGGAAAGTATACTTGTTAAAACATAGTACAGCAAAGTGAATACACATGATGGTCATTTCCAAAAAATATATGTCTCTTTCTGCATCTTGAATCTATCACCTCTCATTTATGTGATATATAGGTCCTTAGGAGGCATAGTCAGTCATTGCATTGATTGGAGTTCTTAAATCTTTCAAATTCATTTTTCTTTATAAAATTTTTGTATAATTTATTCTTTTCATTTTAATTTAATTCTATGTTATTCTGTACTATCATCTTCTTTCTTATTATGTACAAAGCAATTAATATACCAAAGCATGTTATGTTACTCATTTGCTCATTTAGGTGTTTATTTTTTAGTAGCTAAGTCTTCCTATTTTTCCTAAATTGGAAGTAGATTAGCCACTCATTGACCTGATTTTACTATTCTATACACAAACTTTGATCTATTCCATTTCTCATCTGGGTTGATTTTCCCCTTAGCAACCTGGTGTCCACCAGAGCCCAGGAAATTGCTATATATTAAGTTTCATCATCAAATGCTATTAACTTTGCAGTAATTCAGAACTACTGAAGTTAAACCAACCAGCCTCCTCAATAGCAGGAAGACTTGAATTACTATAGATATGGCTTATGTTGTGTTTTTAATCCACATTTGCCAAATTTACTGTGGACACTATGCAAAATTATCTAAAAAATGATCAGGATCAAATAACCTGTAGTTTAATAAAGACAAAGGAAATGATAAAAACAAATAAATTAATTTCAGAAAGCTCAGATGTGCCTAGAAAATAGCTCTTATGACAATAATCTGAAAATTTTAGTGAATTAAAATTAAATTTGTCCACAAAAGATAACATGGTAACCCAAAAATCTATAGGTTGCATTATGAAAAATCTAAGTGTCAGAATAAGGAAAATTGTCATTTTGCTATATACTATTACAGCTAGACCTTAGCTAAAGTGTTTTTATTACTCTCTGTTTAGAAACAGAAATATTGGAGTTTATTCAAGGGAATGAATTCAAAGCAGCAATGGGATTGCAGAACATTTAATATATATGTCACTTAGCTTTCTGGACCTGAGTTTCCAAATAAGTGAGAAGAAGGGCTTCAGATTGTATGGGACCCCTGAGGTCCCTTCCAGTTCTAGTTATAATGCAAAAATTTCAGCATATATAGAATGTAGGTGAGAGGTTATTAGGGACATTGTAGAGTTTATTTTCAAGAATTCAAAGGAATTTCATGTTAAAAGGGGATTGGGCTTATTCTGTTCTGCTTCAGGCATCCAGATTCTCAGAGCAATTGGTGGATTTAATTTTCTTTTCAGGGAGAAAACTTTTTCTAATTCTTCAAGGCTGTCAAAAGGAGCAATGAACAATATCAGGAAACCATGGGTGCTATTTTATTGACAGACTCTAAGCATAGGCTGACCAACTACTTCTTAGGGATATTGTTTGAGTTCAGATAAATTCTGAATTTCTTAGAATTTTCACATTGTAAATGAAAGACAATGAAATACTTCTGCATTTAAGTTATTCCAGAAATCTAGGGCATTAACTGGTTATATATGGTAGGAGTTATCACATTTTGTATGAAGTTTGAAAGCAGTTCTTAACACCCTTGTGAATCTATAACTAGATTTCAGCAGATTTATTAACTCTAAAGAGAAAAAAAATAAGAACATTTTACTTTTCAGTAACCTCTAACTTAAACTTAGAATTTTCTTTAATTATTTGAAAACATTCTGAGAAGGGTTCTATAACATTCACTATACTCACAAAAGAGACTATGATATACACACACCCATTCACACACACACACACACATAAAAACACAAACACTAAATACCCCTACTTTAAAAGGACTGAGAGGCCATTCTTGAGTCAATCATTGGTTTGATTTCCTTGCTACCTGTGCAATAAAAATCAATCTATGCAGAATTAGTGTTAGAAGTTTTAATGGTTTAGCCATTGTCCTGTAAGAATAATGGTTGCCATGATGAATGTGGAGATAGAGGAGAGATTTTATATGAATTGTATCCTTTTTATATATATTAAATAAAATTGTTATTGCATTTGTAAGGTCTGAATTTTTCATAGCATTATAATCCCAAACTTGAATCAATGGACTAGTTTGAGTTACATCTGATCCAGAACACCATTCAGTCTCTCAATCTTCCATATAGTTCACCAAAAATCTTATGAAATATTCATTAGCTTTAACAATTATTCATCAGTAATCTTATCTGCACTAACTTTACTACAAATTTTTTTTTGTTTTCTGACCCAGTTTCAGGAGCTCATCTTTGGTGAGTACTACCAACTTTATTCCTTTATTGCTATGATTATTGTTATTCCTTTAATTAATGAGGTTACATTATTATAAAATCTATAATTACAAGTTGTTTTCTGTGATAAACAATGAAATATCACTTTCCATTTATTTTACTTTAGAGATTACACATAAAATTCTAAGCTATAAATCCTTAAAGAGACATTCATCTAATCTCAGTACTTCATCAGGGAAACTAAGTTAATTTCCCCATGTTTCCTTTCATCCTCCCCAGGAGGAAGTCACTTCCAATAAAAGATTATTTTATTCTCCAGAGTTCAGTCAGTTTCTGAACCAATGCCATATAAAGAAGAAGTAAAATAATTACAAGAGTTGTCTTAGACAGAATCAGCTATCCTTTCTGGCTCTGTCTAGGATTTTTAAAAAAATGTTATTATTTTTCTCTTCCTCCAGGTTTTCTAGCACAGGTAATGTGAATTGGGAAACACAAAATTATTAATGAAAATAAATATTCTAAAATATTATTTGCAGGAAAACTCAGTTGAAAGCTAAAGTAGATAACCGGGGTAAAGTCTCTGAAGGACAAGGCAATTTGCAAAAGAGTTAGGGCCCCCTAAATGTTGCGTTTTTTCCTTTACTTGGCTAAGTTAAATTGGGGCTACTCAGACAGGAAGGTCTGGTTGAATACCTTGAGGATTCTAATGGAGACAGCCATGATCTAAGGAGTTTGCCAGTTTGTTCTTTGGTTCTGCGAATCTTTTCTTGTATATTTTCTATCTGGAATAAATGTGAGGGAAACTTTTCATGCTTAGAATTTGAGAAACTTGCTCCCTGGAAAATATATTAAAATGAGCAAAGCAGTTGTAGTCAGAGGACAAGGATTCAAAACCTGGATTTAATATTCATTATCTAAATGCCCTTGGACAAGTCATCTAAGTTCTCTGGGTCTCAATTTCTTCACCTGCAAAAGGAAAGGGTCATAGTTCTACAGGTAAAATATTCCTGACTCAGGTTGCCTGAAAATCTATTATATTCAAATATAATAGAACATTCAAGTTGAGTTATTATATATATATATATATATATATACATATATATATATAATAAAGCAGTTATTTTATTTAAGCAAACAGCCAAAAATTCATCATGCAGATGAGTGAGCACTCCAGCATGAACTCAGAAATTCTGTGAGATCTCAGAAACCCAAAGGGAACCAATAGGTCAGTTGTCATATCTGCCAATCTGAGGGCCTGTGCCTGACTTCCATATCATCCACCTAGTGATGGAAGGTGCTTCATATTAGTTTTTGTTAGCACTATCCTATTAAAATTAATTCTGCCTCATCACAAGCCTTCAGAGGTCATATAATCCAGCCCCATAATTTTACAGATGAGGAAACTAAGTCCAAAAAAGATTAAACAACATCTCAAGGTAATTCATGAAGAAAGTGGTAGAATTAAATTCATAGAACAGAACTAGATGACCTTTGATTTCCCTTTCAGATCTAGATTTATGAGTCTAGGCTTCCATAGCTTGTGTTCACCTTTTAAAAATTCATGTCAGGGGACAGAGCCAAGATGGCGGACAGAAGAAGAGCCTCTCTTGGGAGCTCCCTCTCAAAACTTATAAAATAAGGACTCTAAATAAATTTTCCAGAGACAGAAGGCACAGAGGGATCCAGTGAGGCAATTCTCCAGCCCAAGGTAACCTGGAAAATAGTGGAAAGGCTCAGCTCCATGGGCTTAGAGAAGTGGCCTGCCAGGGTGAAGGAACTTCAGCCTTCAGGTTGCAGTGCCAAGGTACCTGGAAGCTGCAGCTTGGGGTAGCAGGGGCAGTTTCCTGACCTATACCCCAGGAAGCACTGGGCACAACTTGGAAGATCAGGTGCAGGGGGCAGCCTTCTGCCAGAGGGAGCACATGAAGCCCAGCCCTCAGGGCACTTAGTGAGCAGCTTGGCCACTACAGCCCAGATCCAGGAACTGGAAGCAGGCTGAACTGGTAAGCAGGAACCCCCAGGCAACTGAGCCTTGAGTATTCATCTTAAAAAAGGGAGGAGAGTAGAGAGAATTTCTGATATTTGTCCTCTGTCCCTGGAACAGGACTCTGGGGCTCTGACCACATTCAGATCCTGATTACAGTCTAGGACCGCCCCCACCTCAACCCCATGGCAAAGTCGTGCACTTGTGTTCATTCACAGACCAGGAGGGAAGATGGAGCCTCACATATGGAGATCATTGTGGGTGTGTGTGTGTCCCAGTAATACTCAAAATCTCAGGAAGCACCCCAAGACCAGGCACAGGCTGGGGAAATAAGTAAAAACAGGGACACCATTGAGAAATAAATTGTCTATGATACTAAGAAGGATCATAATACTCAAGCTGAAGATGAGGAATTCCAAGTTCCTGCATCTAAAGACTGCAAGAAAAATGGAAATCGGATTCAAGCTATGACAGACCTCAAAAAAAGATTTTTAAAATCAAGTGAGGGAGATAGAAGAAAAATTGGGAAAAGAAATGAGAGATGCAGGAAAAACATGAAAAAGAAGTCAGCAGCTTAGTCAAGGAGATCCAAAAAAAAAATGCTGAAGAAAATAGCATGTTAAAAACCAGCATAGGTCAAATGGATAAAACAGTTCAAAAAGTTATAGAGGAGAAGAATGCTTTAAAAAGCAGAACTGCCTAGATGAAAAAAAGAGATAAGAAAGCTCTCTGAGGAAAGTGAATCCTTTAGATGTAGAATGGAGCTGAAGGAAGCTGCTGAATTTATGAGAAGTCAAAACACAATACTTCAAAACCAAAAGAATGAAAAATTAGGATAAAATGGGAAACATCTCAATGAAAAAACAACCGATCTGGAAAAAAGATTCAGGAAAGATAATTTAAAAATTATTGGGATACCTGAAAGTCATGATCAGGAAAAGATCCTTAACATCATTTTTAAAGAATTCCTACAGGAAAATTGCCCAGATATCCTAGAAGTAGAGGGCAAAAATAGAAGTTAAGAGAATCCACCGATCTCACCCAGAAAGAGATCCCCCCCCAAAAAAACCCCAAGAATATTATAGCCAAGTTCCAGAACTCCCAAGTCAAAGAGAAAATATTACAAGCAGCAAGAAGGACACAATTCAAATATTGTGGAGCTGCAGTCAGGATCACACAAAACTTAGCAACAACTATATTAAAGACTTGTAGAGCTTGGAATATAATATTCTGGAAGACAAAAGAGCTCAGAATGCAACCAAGAATCACCTACACAGCAAAACTGAATCCATCCCATCTTCCAGGGAAAAAGATGAACTTTCAATGAACCAGGGGAATTTCAAATGTTCCTGTTAAAATGGCCAAAGCTGAACAGAAAGTTTGATTTTCAAATGCAGGACTCAGGTGAAACATAGAGAGTGGAGGAAAAGGGTAAAATATGAGGGACTTGATGATGAACTACATGTATTCCTGCATAGAAAAATGATACTGATAATACTCATAAGAAACTTCTCATTTAATAGAGCAGGTGAAAGGAGCTTTTATAGATGAAACATAGGAGACAGCTGAATTTGAAGATATAATATATTGTAAAAATGGAGTCAATGGCTAAAAGGGAAATGTAATAGGAGTAGAGAGAGGAGAGGTGGAATAGGCTAAGATATTTCATATAATAAGATTTTTTCATTACAATGAGCTATTGCAATGATATGGAAAGGGAGAAGGTGAGGGGGAATGAGGGAACCTTCACTCTCATCAGAGGTAGCTCGGAGAGGAAACAGCATATATACTCAATGTGGTATAGACATCTAGAGTAAAAAGGAGAGAAGGGGGAAAGGGGAAGGGAGGAGATGTGAGTTATGGAGGAGAGGGTGGACCATGGGGGAGAGTGGTCAGATATAATACATTCACTTTTTCACTCCTTTCAAGGGGCTGGGATTGGATGGGCTGTCTGGGACCACAGGGCCAGGTGGTTGCTGGGCCTAAGGGGTTGTATGTGGGCTCAGGACCTCTTGGCCCCAGGGCCAGTGATCAGTCTGCTGCACCACTGAGCTACCCACAGCACATTTAAGAAGAGGGACAGAGTAAAAGGAGAGAGAAAATATAGTGTATGGTAGTGGGGAAGTACAAATGGAGGGAGTTGTGATCAGCAATGGCAACAGTGGAAAAATATGGAAGTAGCTTTTGTGATGGACTTATCCTAAAGAATGTGATCCACCCACAACAGAGCTGGTGGTGTTGAAACACAGACTGAAGCACATTTATTATTATTATTATTATTATTATTATTATTATTATTTTGGGGGGTGCAGGGCAAATGGGGTTGGGTGACTTGCCCAGGGCCACACAGCTGGGTGATTGTTGGGTGTCTGGGGCCAGATTTGAACCTGGGTGTTCCTGGCTCCAGGGCCAGTGCTCTGTACACTGTGCTACCTGGCCACCCCTATTATCATCATCATCAGTAGTGGTAGTATTATTAGTATCATTTTATATTATTTTGGGGTTTTTTTTGGTTTTTGCAGGGCAATGGAATTGGGGTGGCTTGCCCAGGGTCACACAGCTGGGTGATTATTGGGGTATCTGGGGCTGTATTTGGGCTCGGGTGCTCCTGATTCCAGGACCTGTGCTCTGTCCACTGTGCCACCTAGCTGCCCCTATTATTATTATTATTATTATTATTATTATTATTATTATTAATTTCAATTTTAATTCTTTCCTCTTTACTTTATTGCTCATGAGGGTCTATATTTGGGAGGAAGGGGTATTATGTTTACTCTTAAACAAGAATATTTTAGTAATGTATTAAAAAACTCATCTTTTATACAAAAATAAAATTAAAAAAATGTCAGTGTCTTAAACAATGTTTTGACTTCTTGAGAATCGTCTTTTTAAAAACTTCAAAAATCTGCTTGCTTCCAGAATTGGTTTTTTTATCCTTATGTTGTACATCCCTAATGTTTAGGAAAAGGACTAAGGATTCCAGATCTCTAATTATCATAACAATGCACATTGGTTCCCTTAGCTCCTTCCCATAAAATAATTCAGTGGAAAGCATATGTCTAGAGGAAGCTAAATTTAGATCAGTACACTGTTGGGAAATATGCAAAATTTAATAAAAGGTCTTAAAAAATGATGCTTCCTGAGAAGAGTATTGGATCATTTCATCTAGGCCATAGGATGGTCTAGATGGTTTCTCTTTATAGCATAATGTTTCACCCATCTATTCTATGTTGAGCAAAAAATGATTCTCCAACATGAAATAATTTTAATTTCACTTTACAGCTAAGTACAAATCATCCAAGAATAAAGAGAACATTAAACATGTCAAATGAGGGAAGAAGAGCTACTTAATGACTTATTTACCTTCATGTTTCTTTCAAATCTTGAGCTTCCATATCTAATTTTCTATTTTGCTCTGGTCTTTTCATCAAGAATAGTTAGAAATCCTCTATTTGATTAAAGAGCCATTTTCTCTGGCAAAATTATTCTAATAGTTTCCTAAGTGAGTAACTATTGGTTATATACTTAAAATTTATGCTTTTAGTAGTACTCTATTCCAAGGATTTCCTCTCATTCAAGTAATAACTGCTAAATCTTTGAGATGCTACATGTCTCTCCTCAATACCTGAACTCTTCTTCTCTGCCTGTGGGAAGTATTTTTCCTTTTCCTTTTTACTGAAAGTTCTAGATTTTAGTAATTATTTTTCTGGGAGTTTGATTTTGGTCATTTTTGTTAAGGGATTGACTGATAGATAATTTCTGATTTCATTGAATTTAAGACATTCACTGAGTCTTCTTAAATTTTTTTTCTTTTTAATATGATGTCCAGATTCTATTTATTTTGGGGTTTTCAGGTAGTCCTGCTTGATCTGTTTCCCAAGTCAACTGTTTTTCATTTGAGATACTTCACCTTTTTTCTTTTTTCAGTCTTTTGATATTGTCTACATATTACTTGACTCATGACATCATTAACTTAGTTGCATGATCCTCTGTAATTTTCAAGGATTCTCTAACTTAGATAAGTCTAGCATTATCTGTACTAAACTGTTAAATATTCTTCTAAGTTTTCCCTTCAAAACACTCATTTCTTTTCCAATTCTCTTTTGAAGGCACAAGCCAAACTCCTTTTCTAACAGCTAAAAGCACATGCACAGAGACTGGACATAGAGTGTCTAGGGTGAGGAACAGCTAAAGATTCAATATGACTGCCCACAGATTATTTTATTTTATAAGAACAATGGAAGGGTAGGAAGGGGAAAAATTAAAGAATTTTAAAAGTCAAATTTTTATTTAATTTTAAAGTTAATAGCTAGGCACTGATGTTTACTGGGGGGGGGGGTTACATAAATGTTCACATTTGTTCTTGAGGAAAACTAGTTTTGTTGTAAATGGATTAGAGAGGAGCAGGGCCAAAATAGTGGAGAAATGCCAGGAACTTCCTTGAGTTCACCTCAATAACCTTCAGAAATGAAGTCCCCATTGCTTTGCAAAATCTCCCCCCAGTAAAAAGATATCTTGAAAGGGCTTCAGGAAAGGTGTAGAGGGAGTGTGACCCAGTGCAGATGAGGGCACGGAAGGCAATGAGAGGCTTTCTGCTTCAGGGAAGATCACCAAAAGAGGTTCCTAGGTCTCAAATCAGCAGGCCAGTGACAAAGCAAGTCAACTGAGAGGCTTCCAGGCCCAGTATAGAAAGCAAAATGAAAGCCCCAGAACCCCAGTGTAGAGGCCATGATTGGGCCAGACAACCCGAGCACAGTGGGGACACCTCAAACATCTGAGGTCCCTGATCATGGAAAGTTAATGTACAGGCATCTGACTTGTAGCCCAAGAAGACTGAGTGACCCCAGCCCCCCCCCCCCCCATGATTCAGGAGAATTTAATTTTAAAAATGATGAACTAGACTACCAAAACAGCACCTCAGAAGATGAAATTGGAAAAAGGTTATAGGTAAAACCCCAGAGAGGAATAAAATCCTCTTGTAAGAGGAAGAACTCAAACAAAGATTTTAAAGATCAAATAGAAAAATTAGGAAAGAAATAAGAGAAATGCAAGAGAGTCAACAGGAATCATTAGGTGGTGCAGTGGATAGAGCACCAGCCCTGGAGTCAGGAGTACCTGAGCTCAAATCTGGCCTCAGACACTTAATAATTACCTAGCTGTGTGGCCTTGGGCAAGCCACTTAACCCCATTGCCTTGCAAAAAAACCCTAAAAAAAAGAGTCAACAGCTTGAAAAAGAAAACACAAAAATTGACTGAAAAAATTTTAAAACACTACTGGGCAAATAGATAAAGAAAACAACTTTCAAAAAATAGAATTGGCCAAATAGAAAAGGAAATGCAAAAGAAAATGGACTAGAGAGTAGAATCATCTGAAAGACTCTAATTAAGAGACTATTACAATAGACAAATGATGATGAGAGACTGGATTAATGTGATCATATAAACATGTCAGAAGATAGAGATGAGAAATGTAGTTGAAATAGAAATAACACTTGGCATCTAAACTTGGCAAAAGAGAGCAAGAAGTTAAGCAAAACAATAACAGAAAAAATATTTATACAGGTTTGCAAAATAATTCACAAAGGGGCAGCTAGGTGGTGCAGTGGATAAAGCACCGGGCCTGGAGTCAGGAGTACCTGGGTTCAAATCTGATCTCAGACATTTAATAATTACCTAGCTGTGTGGCCTTGGAAAAACCACTTAACCCCAATGCCTTGCAAAAACCTAAAAAAAAAAAAATGCTTCACAAACATCATCTCATTTTATCCATACAACTACTCTGGAAGATATATAAAATTATTACTCCTATTGTACAGATGAGGAAACTAAGGAAAATAGATGCTAAATGATTTGTTCAGTGACAACCAGTTATTAAGTATCTGAATATATACATATATATATATATATATATATATATATATATATATATATATATATATATAAACTCAAATTTCTCTGATTGGGAATTGATTCCCTTCAGAATCTGTGCACTAAATCATCCGGATGACAACAAATTTATGAAATAATAATTTGTAGGGTGATGGTTGCTTTGAGAGTAATGGTGAAGTTTGGAAGAGAAGTTGTCTTTAAAGTCATACTTTTATGACCTCTATTAGCCCAGGCTTATATTAGAATAGTTAGAGATCATAATGTCCCAGCTGATTTGTTTCTTAGCTTCGGTTTTGCCCCGTGTTGAATCATGACTCAGACTCAGGAATGCAGATTTTGAAAAGAAAATAGAAATTTATTAAAGGAAGTTACAGCATATTAAGAAAGTAATAGCAAAGTTAAAGAGTTTAAAGAGAAGATCACATGGATTGCTGATTGAATTGGCCAGGCCAGCTGGCCAGGTTCAAAAGGAGATTGGAAGGTAAAAGTGCCCAGCCCTTCCCTCCTTCTCCTTAAATTCTCTCCCAGAGTCCATGGGAGGGAGTGGTGATCTGGGAATGACCCAAGTCCCTCATTGGAGATTTTGCCTTTTGGAGAGGGGTCTCTTTTGGGTGGTCTTCCAGGGCCTGTGTTCCCTGGCTGCCCCACCAAAATAGAATGCAACCCAAATCAGTTGAAGGTCAAGCCCTCAGGTGTGGCCTAAATTAGATGATAAAGGAAGGGAGATTCCCTTTACAATGCAAACAAAAGATTTACAAAGTTTGTCTCCAACTGATCTCATTACTCCTGGGACCAGGTTTCTCAGCATCAATAAAAGTGACTAGGGATATAAAAATCTCAGTCACTGGCATAGTAATAATAATTGTACACTTAGAACTAATTTAGTCACAGAGTGAAAAAGGATTGAGAGAAAAAGGGAGGTTTTTGTCAAGTTACTTCAAATGAAATAACACAGCAATTGAAAAGGAGCATATATATGGGAGGAGATTTAGGTGAGAGCAATCTTAAGAAAACCCAGAAAGACAAACATGCTGATGAGGACAACTGGATCAAATGCCTAGGTCAAAAAGAATGAATATTTCAAAGTAAATTTAATTGTCACTTTTTTGTTCTGTGATATTTCTGGTTCTTTTTTTATTTTTCAAACTTTCAACATTTTCTTTTTTGTACTTCTTGTTGAGAACATGATTTACTTTTCAAATTTTATTTGCATATTAATTATGGTCTTTTTTCTGTTGTGTTATTGTATATTTTCAAGGATTTCTTTGAACTATTTTGATTACATACCAAAATTTTAGTATATATATATATATATATATATATATATATATATATATATATATATATATATATAAAACCTCAATATCATTCTCTTTCACATAATAATTCATATATATTTTTTATCATTCAGTTTTCAGGAGCAGTGTTATTATCTTAATGTTGTTCTTACTTTTCAAAAAGGACCAATGACTTCAGATATGAAAACTTGACTTGCTGAAGAATTGTATTTATATGAGACAGAGCTATCCAAAGTCTTCAGCCTCACTCTCCCTCTCCTTCAACAAAACTCCCAATAGATAGAAATTTAAATTAACTCTAAGGCTTTTCTCTTTTGCCTCTGGCTAGAAAGTTTATTTTTGCAGCAAAAATGTGACTGATTAAATTTCAAGTTCAACTACAGTGAAAGAGAGGAGGGGTCCAAGAGGAGAAGAAGGCACTTTTGTCAAGAGTTCCATCAACACATTACTCTACCCCCACCCCCTGGGAAGGAAAGGTGAAGATTTGCTTTCCCAGGGACACTTGCTGATTATGGTCTTGAACTCCACAAGTTTTCTCCTTCTTCCTCTCCTCCATGTCCAACTTCTTTCTCTAGTTATACTTTTGTTACTTAATTAACCTCCAAATGATTAAATGGTTAGTTCAAAATTTCCCATTCTTTCTTTCCTTCCAGATTCTAGCTAATAATTTTATTTTCTGTCTTGTTTCATTCATTTTGTTTTCCTGCTCTGACTTGACCTTAGAAGTAACAAATCATAGAGGATGCAAAATTAAATATAAATAGTTCTGATGAGGAAATTATTGCAATAGGAAATATTGTAATTGGAAACAAATTTTGTAGTCTTGTTGTACTGTTAAAATCTTATCTTATGGGTACTGATTCTTGTAACCTGTGCCCAGTTAAAACACTTCCTCTTGACTTTTGCTTTTGACCTTGATTCATTGGTAAGTCAAATTAGATTCTAGATTATGCAGGCCTGAAAGTCATTTTAAGCCACTTCCTACAAAAGACCTCTAACTCCTAGAACAGAAACAATCTTTCCACCCCTCCCAAAGGGTAAACTCTTCAAAACAGGACTGGGAACACTACCAAAACACTGCTTTTTCCATGGACACTGAGTGGCATTTAAGGAGACTCTGACTAGCGCTGAGGCCTCTTTTTTTCTTTTGATCTTCTGGTTCTTGTCCTTCCTTATTGAAGAAGACCAGAATGACATCACCATGCCTGAGATAACTTACATTGTGTGCAACTATGCTGAACAGACCAATAAAGCTTGGAGTGCTCTACCACAGGTTGGGCACAAATAGTCCATGTGAACACCTGGGGCAGGTGTTCTAAACTTACAGATGTCATGTTTCCTTTGAGCTGCTTTAATTCTGCCTTCCTCGAAGAGTGCAGCCTTCTCACTGATGAGGGCCTGCCATGCTGGGTGATCCTGTGTCAGTATCTCCTGAGCTATACAATCAATTCTAAGGTTCTTCAATGAGACCCTTAGGGTATCTCTGTATCACTTCTTCTGACCCCCTTGTGAGTGCTTGCCCTGTGTGAGTTCTTCATAAAAATAGTGGGGGGGTTTTGGCAAGCATACATCTGGCATTCTAATAACATGTCCAGCCTAGAGTAGTTGTACTTTCTGTAGTAATGTTGGGATGCTAGGCAGTTTAGTTGGAGAAAGGACCTCAGCTGATATCTTCTTCCAGGTGATCTTCAGAATCTTCCCAAGACAATTTACATGGAAGTGATTCAGTTTCCTGACATGGTGCTGGTAGACTGTCCAGGTTTCATAGGTATATAGCAGTGAGGTCAATGCAGCAGCTCTGTAGACCTTCAGTCTGGTAATCAGTCTAATACCTCTTCTCTATCTTATTTTCATTCAGAGTCTTCCAAATACTGAACTAGATCTTACAATGCAAGTGTCAACCTCACTGTCAATATATACATCTTTGGAAAGGACACTGCCAAGATAAGTGAACTTCTAGTTGATTAGCAGCTGACCTACCTGGTTAATCTGCAATACCTAAAACCCATGTGACCTTTAAAGCTCTCTTAACTTCTCTATTTCTGTCTTTGGGTTGTAATGACTTCTTAATAAATCTCTTTTTTTCTTTTATATGTGCATTCCTGGGTTGATTTGTGAGTTCATTCCAGGATTAATTGAACACTCCCATATCAGTTTTGCATATGGTAGAAATGACCTTATTGTCTAGAGCTAAGTAATCTTTGAATGGTGGAATAATCTCTAAGGCATAATTCTCATTATCTTCTCCTTTCTTACTTAATCATCTCTATCAACTTTAAATCCCTTGTTCTTTCAAATCCAAACTTGAAATGAATATTTTTATAAAAAAAATTGCCATTCTTCCTGTCTTCATTCAACCTCTTCATATTTCCAAATGCTCTGAATGTCAAATACTCTGAAAAGTATAAAGTATTTACACAGATGCAAAGGATTGTGATGATTTTTTCCAACACATAAAGTAATCACATTTCATAAATGTCATATTGACAAGTCCATTTCTCTTTTCACAATTTTTTTTTGTTTTTTGCAAGGCAATGGGGTAAAGTGACTTACCCAAGGTCACACAGCTAAGTAATTATTGAATGTCTGAAGTCACATTTGAACTCAGGTCTTCCTGACTCCATGGCAGGTGTTCTATCCACTGCACCACCTAGCTTCCCCCTTCTCATAATTCTTTTAAGATTTTATTTATTTTTATTTTTACAATTTTTCCCTTAATCTTACTTCCCCCCCCACAGAAGGCAATTTGTCAGTCTTAACATTGTTTCCATGTTATACATTGATCCAAATTGAATGTGATGAGAGAGAAATCATATCCTTAAGGAAGAAACATAAAATATAAGAGATAACAAGATCAGACAATAAGATATCAGGTTTTATGTCTAAATTTAAGGGAATAGTCCTTGGTCTTTGTTCAAACTCCACAGTTCTTTCTCTGGATACAAATGGTATTCTCCATTGCAGACAGCCCCAAATTGTCCCTCGTTGTTGCACTGGATGGAATGAGGGAGTCCATCAAAGTTGATTATCACCCCCATGTTGCTGTTAGGGTGTATAGTGTTTTTCTGGTTCTGCTCATCTCACTCAGCATCAGCTCATGAAAATCCCTCCAGGCTTCCCTGAATTTCCATCCCTCCTGGTTTCTAATAGAACAATAGCCTTCTCACAATTCTAAAGAAGTTCAGAGGCATATGTCTAATCAGATAACCAAGGATTATAGTTTTAAAATTTTCTGTCAAGTGTTCTGCTTTGTTTTTTGCTGTTGTTAAGTTATTTCAGTTATGTCCTACTTTTCATGATCCCATTTGGGGTTTTCTTGGCAAAGATACCAGAATGATTTGGCATTTCCTTTTCTAAATCATTTTAATGATGAAAAACTGAGGCAAATGGGGTTAAGTGATTTGCCCAGTGACACAAAGTTAG
The DNA here is from genome assembly GCF_037893015.1 of Macrotis lagotis. Lineage (NCBI taxonomy): Eukaryota > Metazoa > Chordata > Mammalia > Peramelemorphia > Peramelidae > Macrotis > Macrotis lagotis. The sequence continues at coordinate 18,440,374 of NC_133665.1, read as the reverse complement.
TGTCTGAAGGTAGTTTGAATTCATATTTTCCTGACTTTAGACTTGGTATCACTGCACTACCTAGCTGCTTCGCAAGTGATCTCCCAAGACCTAAATGACTTTTATAGAATGACAAGAAAATGTCCTCCCACTCCAATATTTGTTCTGCTTCCTGTAGCTATTTTTTAAATAATAGCAATCACACCTTATATTACATACTCATAGTTTGAAAAATGTTTTCAAGTTTAAAATTTGATAGTACAAGAATTAATACTACCAGGTAATAAAAAAAAGTCACCTAAAAATTGAAAGTCTCAGTTTCTTCAAAATTTAACATAGACATCAATACAGAGTTCCAGTAGCCATAGACCTGACAAAGAACTATTGAAATGGGGGTGGCAAAAGGCAATCTTATAGCATTTTGAGAAAATTATTCAGGTTACTGAAGAATATTTGTTAATTAAATCAGAAAAGTAATTGATACTGCTAAAGGTATGATTATCTTGGAAGTTAAGTGAATTTTGAGAGATATCTAAAATATCCAGACTAAATTAAAATCTTTTATTTTGTTTTCTAGATATAATTTGACCCTGTGCTAATGAATCTTGGCATCCATGATACTATTTATTTTAAATTTGGCTAAAACAAATACAGAAGTCTTTCCCTAAGTAAAATATATGAAATAAAATAAACAAACATTTTTAAGTTTTATCCTGCTAAGGCAAGCATTCCTGAAATAATTGGCTGATGCAGTATTATTTCTGATTGTTTTTTAAGACTTTATATAAAACATATCTCATCTCTTCTGTTAATCCTTTAGCTTTGGGGCAGAGAGGTAGGGTGGAGCATGGGCTAACTTACAGACTTCAAAAGTGATTAATCTAGACAAAAATAATTATGATCCTTTAAATATTGAACAGACTCAGTTGACAATTTTTTTGAGAAAATGAATGCATTTTTAAGTACCTTCTACTGACTGTTGATATTAATTTTTACCAATATATTACATTTATCTGATGTATTAGAAATTACTACATCATGTGCATTTGAATGAATGATTTAAAATATTGTGGACTTCTAAAGGAAATGGAATGGCAGTGGGGTTAAGTGGCTTGCCCAAGTCCACACAGCTAGGTAAAGAAATAGCATTCTCAGAGGATAGTTTGAAAATACCCCCAAGAAGTGGAAGTGTTTCAAGAATTTTATTGGAATTTGGAGAGCTGAATTGTAGAAGAATTTTGAGTTTTTAGGTAAACTGCTTATTCAGCAGGAGCAGAAAACCAAGAGGAAGCTGCTTGAGAGTGAGGGGTCTGGGGTGATGAGACTACTAATAAAGTATTAAAAGTCAGCACTAGTGGGAATAGAGAATGAGAGGATAAACCAGAAAGTATCCAGATGTGCTAGTTTAGATTGAAGCATCATTTCAGGGAAGCTCTATAATTAAATTGGGTTCTGACCCAACAGTATCCAGGAGAAAATGACTGATTTGGTCTATAAGCAACTTGGGGAGTACAGTAGAACAAATTCCAACAAAAGGCGAGAAGACTAATCTGGGTCATAGACAGAAAAAGACTCTGTTTTCCTAAAGACTAAATTCCTATTAAAGGGAGTTGCCTTGTTCTCAGATTAGAGAGTATGATAAATTCACAATAAAACAGCAATTAAAAGGAGGTGTGTATGAAAACGGGTTCTGAAAGAGACTATTTAGTTTCAAAATTTTACCAAGATAACAGTTAAAATCAGAATGTGTATCTTCAATTGTCCTTAAACTGGATATATTTTGTGTACTGAAATCAGAACCAGGATTAGGGGTAAGTAAGGTTATCGGATGACTGAGATAAAACATAATTGCTTAGAAGGAAATCCTGAAGGGGAAACTTTAAAATAAGGATTAAAAAAATAAATATACTTGTTTCTTAACAAATGAGACTTACCCCCTGATATTGTGCTAGGCAGGAGGAGATAAAAACACAAAAAGAAGAAAGCTCCTACCTTCAGAAAGTTCACATTCTGCTGTATCTACTGGATACAATGTAGTCACAAAAAAGTAAACAAAAAAAAGATATTCAAGTAAATACAAAGTTGAACATTAGCATCTTGAGGAGGGAGCATAAAGAAAGGCCTTGTGAATTATTTGATAGCACTTAAGCCTTGAAAGGAGTCAAGAATTCTAAGAGAAGGATAGGGTTTTTTTTTTTTTAATTTTTGCAGGGCAGTGGGGTTACATGACTTGCCCACAGTCACACAGTAGGTAATTATTAAGTGTCTGAGGCCACATTTGAACTTGGGTCCTCTTGCCTCCAGGACTGGTGCTCTATCCACTGAGGCACCTAGCTGCCCCAAGGGAGAAGCATTGTTAATGCAATTTCAGCATTGTTAATGCAATTTCAGCATTGTTGATCTCTAGTTGGAAGGGACTTCAGTTGCCAATTAGTCCAACTGTCTTGTTTTACAGATGAGAAAACTGAGATCCAGGGAAGTTAAGAGGTTACTTGGGGAATAAGCATCAGAAGCAAGGTTTGAACCCAGGTGAGAGAATAGTTGTGTGTGACAAAGAAATGTGTTCTAGTACACCACAGCCCTGGGGATGGGGGCAGGGGGTCAATTTTCAGACTTTGCCTAGAGTGGACAGCTGCTTTATCTGTTGGAGATTTCTTGACAATACAGTAAAAAACACTTGTGTTTCAGCAGCTTGTAGGCTTTACCTCAATAGAAGAGGATAGGGTGGGGCAGCTAGTGGGAGCTTTAAGTTGGGGATGAGGAAGAAGCCTGCTAAGATAACTTTTTGTTTCTGAGACTGCCCTGGGGACTTATCACTAGCCTATAAAACCTATTCTATTTTTGCAGATGGGAAAAATTACCACTAGTATGGATGAATCAGCCTTTTTCTGATGATTCCTGATATGTGATAAAGCCATTGATTGACTCAAGGGTTTTACTCTGATCAGAAACCATCTTTTTTTTTAACCTTAAAAGGCTATGCTGGAAGATGCAATCAGAAAATCATTCAACAGATCTGAATTCCACCCCTGTTCTTGTTTGGCTACAGTTTCCACTGGAGCAAAATTCCTATGTTATCTCAATGGATATTAATTCTACTCTTTCAGGAAAGTTTTGGGAATTTTCCACAGCATTTAGTAGAATTCCAATTTTCCAGTCATCCCTGGATTACCCCTAGAAGTATTTGGTTCAATTCTTCAGCTCCTTTCCTTAGATCAGTCACAGCCCTAGCCTAGGGGCTCTGCAGTTTGTATTCCCAAGAAATTTTAAATGTGGTGCTCCCTTTCTCATTAGCCAGCACCAATTACTGTCAAAAATGGCTAACTGCCCCTTAAAGTCTCTGGAAGCAGCCTGTTGACAGGGAAGCAGCAGGGCTCTTCAACCCCCTTGTGCCTTGTTATTGCCAAAGTCTACCTGGAAAATAATGAGCTGTTAGTATTATCCTTGTTACAGTAGGAATTTGGGGGGAGGGATGGAATAAGTTTAGAGGGACTCAGGTAATAATTTTGGGATGATGTAAAAATCCTTTTTCCTAATTTTTTCTTTCTGGAGGGGTTGGTAGTAGAAGAGTAGAGTCAAAGTAGTTGGTGATGGGGAGTATACTTTTTAGGTTCCCTCTTTCATGGTTGTTTCTAATTCTAATTAATTAGCTGGAGGCAACTATAATAATAGCTGATATGTATATAACATTATATGGTTTGTAAAACTTTTTTGTACATTATCTCATTTGTTCCTCATACAAATTTGGAAGGTAGGTATTATTACTATCTCCATTTTTATAGATGAGGAAACTGAAGCTCAGAGAGGATGAATATGTTAAATATTCCTTTATGCTAATAACCGGTCAATCATTCTGTCAATAAGCATTTATGAAGCATCGTGCTTTGCTTAAGCAAGAAATACAAAGCAATAAAGAAAGGTAAAACCAGTCCTGCCCTCTAGGAAGTCATAATCTGATGGGGGGAGATTTGTTATTGTTTGGCTATGTCCAACTCTTTGGAATCCCATTTGAGATTTTCTTGGAAGAAATATTGGAGTGGTTTGCCATTTCTTCTCTAGCTTATTTTACAAATGAGGAACTGAGGCCAAAAGGGTTTAGTGACTTGCCTAATAAGTATCTGACATCAGATTTGAACTCATGGAAGATGAGTTCTGGAATCAAAGCACAATGCTCTATGTTCCATCTAGCTGCTCCAATGGGGGAGATTAAATGCAAACAAGATGTACAAACAAGTTATATATAGGAAATAATTAACAGATGGAAGACACTAGAATTAAGAATTGTTCAGAAAGAAGGTAGAATATGGGATTTTAATTAGAAGATGAGGGGGCCAGGAGGCAGAGATATGGGGAAAGAGGATTCCAGGCATGGGGAACAGCCAGAGAGACTGCCCAGAGCTGAGAGATGGAATATCTTGCCAGTGGAAGAGCAAATTGGATCAAAAAGCATTTAGGGATGTGTAACATATAAGAATCCTAGAAAGGTAGGAGAAGACTAAGTAATGAAGGGTTTTAAGTGCCAAATGAAGGATTTTGTATTTGATCCTAGAGGTGATATGGAGTATATTGAAACCTTTCTTTTAGTTCCAAAGAAGAAAATTTGCTCCAGAAAGGAAATCATTGCATTGATCAGAGTTCTAGAGTTTTTCAAAGTTGTTTTTCTTTATAATGTTGTTATCCTTGTAGAAATTGTTCTAGCTCTGTTCACCTGACTCAGCATCAGTTTACAGAGATCTCTGTTTCCTCAAAAATTGCCATTGTAAATTATGGTACAATAATATTCTATTGTATTCCTAGTCTAGAATTTGCTTTGCCATTCCCCAATAGAATTCCCTTTATTTCAGATTTTTGGCACCTGTGAAAAGAGATGCCATACTTTTTTTGGTAGCAGGCACAGCATCTGCTGATCAATATAGAGTACTTTCCTTCAAGGAAATTCCTGAGACCAATGCAATTACAAGTCTACTGTTTTCTCCACCCTCAGAAAAGATGAGCATTTTGAATTAGATGACCTTAAGATTCCTTGAAGTTCTAAGTTCGATTACTTTTTTTTTGTATTTAAAATTGCCCATTTCATCTTTCATGTTCTCCTTTATTCCTTATTTATTTCAGAATTTTCCTTGGTAGAGAGGAGGAGTTTATGCCCAAGCAAGAGATAGAGAACATTATAAATTAAAAAATGGATAATTTTGACTACATCATATTAAAACATTTTAGTTTTACTAATACAACCAGTGCAACCAAGAGTAGAAGGAATGCAGAAAAATAGGAAACAATTTTCACAGCTAGTATTTCTGAAGGATTCATTTCTAAAATATATAGAGAATTTAATCAAATTTATAAGAATACAAGTCATTCTTTAATTGATAAATGTTCAAAAATATGAAAAGATAGTTTTTAGATGAAGAAATTAAAGCTATTATCTCTAGTCATATGAAAAAATGGCCAAATCATTATTGATTAAAGAAATGCAAATTAAAGCAACTGAGGTATCACCTCACAGTCATAAGATTGTCTAAAATTTGGAAAAAGTCAATGTTGGAAAGGATGTGGAAAAACTGGGATACTAATACATTATTGGTGGAGTTGTAAACTGTTACAACTATTCTGAAGAACAAATTGCCCAAAGGTGCAATAAAATTGTGCATATTCTTTGATCCTGCAATCCCACTACTAGATCTATATCTCAAAGAAATCATAGAAAAAAACAGAGGAAAAGAGCCACATGTATAAAAATATTTACAGCAGCTCTTTTTTGTAGTGGCAAAGAATTGAAAATTGAGTGGATGCCCATCAATTGGGGAAAGACTGAACAGTTATGGTATATGAATGTGATGGAGTCCTGTTATTCTGTATGAAATTATGAATGGATGGACTTCAGAAAAGCCTGGAAAAACTTGAATGAACTGATGCTGAGTGAAATGAACACTGGAAACATTAACAGAAATATGGTGAGATGATCAACCATGATGTACTCAGCTCCTCACAATATTTTAGTGATAAAGGGCAAACCTGAAAGACCTGTTATGGAAAATGACACCCACATCTGTCTAAATACAGAGTAAAGCGTACTATACTCACTTTTTAAAATTGCTTTTATGTTTTTTCTTTCTTTGTTTGAAAATAAATTTATTTATTTTTTATTTCAACTACACTCAAATATAATTTTCAGCATTCATCTTTCTGTAAGTTTATGACATATATAATTATGTTAAACATATTTCTATATTAATCATATTGTGAAAGTAAAATCAGAATAAAAGGGAGCAAAAAACCTTTGGGCATAGTTTTAAATTGCTCTCCAGAAAGGTTGGATCAGTTCAAAACTTTACCAACAATGCATTAGTGTCCTAGTTTTCCCACATCCCCTCCAACATTGATCATTTTTTCTTTTTTGTCATATTGCTCAATCTGATAGGTGTTAGGTGAAACCTCAGAACTGTTTTAATTTGCATTTCTATAATAATAATGATTTAAAACATTTTTTCATATGACTATAGATAGCTTTAATTTCTTTATCTGAAAACTACCTGTTCATATTCTTTGATAACTTAATGATCACTTTAGGAATTGGAGAATTTTTTCTTTCTATCCCATGGTTTTTTACTACTTTGTTCTAATTCTTCTTTCACAACATGACTAATATGAAAATATGTTAAATAGAATTGTACATGTACAACCTATATCAGATTGTTCGCTGCCATGGGGAAGGGGGAGGGAAGGGAGAGTGGTAGAAAAATGTGGAACTCAAAAGTTTGCAAAGGATGAATGCTGAAAGATATTTTTGTATGTAATTGGAAAAAATAAAAAAGAAACTAAGAGAAATTCTCCTTGATGATGGATTGGAAGTTGCAACTGGAAGAAGTAAGGTAGTTTAGTGGATAGAGTACTAGACATAATAGTCAGGAAGATCAAAGTTCAAATTTTGCTTCAGATACTAGTTGTATGTTCCTATACAACTCACTTAGTTGTTATTTATCTCAGTTCCTTCATCTATAAAATGAAGATAATATTAACATCTCCCTCTGAGGGTTATTGTGAGAAAATGCTTTGAAAACCATAAAGTGCAAGAGAAAATGCTTGCTATTATCACTGTAGAATGAGAAATGCAATTTGGGACATGAGCAAAGTATTGATTTGTTTTGCTTGATTGAATATATATATATATATATATATATATATATACATATACATATGTATTTGCTTTTTGCAAGACAATGGGATTAGGTGACTTGCCCAAGGTCACACAGCTAATAAATATAAAATATCTTAGGTTGCATTTGAACTGAGATCCTCCTGACTCCAAGGTCAGTGCTATGTTCACACACCACCTGATGTTTGTACTTCATTCTCCAAGAAGAAGATGACATTAGAGGAAGCGATGGCATGACAAGCAAGTGAACTGGATTTGAGTGAGGGGGTGCTGTGCTGAGTCACCTGCCTCACTTTCTCATCCAGAGTCATCTAGGTCCAGTGGCAAGATATGAATCAGGATGACTAGAGATGGTCCCTGTTGTGAGGTAATCAGGGTTTAAGTGATTTGCTAAAAGTCACACAGCTAGTTAGTGTCAAGTATCTGAGGCTGAATTTGAACTCCTGTCCTCCTGACTCCAAGGCCAGTGCTCTATCTACTGCAACACCTAGCTGCCTCCTGATTATTATTAATAAATACCTTTAAATAAAATACCTTTATTATAAAGGTGTTTATATTATTTATATATTATATATAATTTATATATAATAAGTTAAATAAAATACCTTTATTATAAAGAAGGGCTTCTATTTGGGGGTCTGGGATGTATGATGACTCAATTGGTGATAGAAATTCAAAAAAAACATAAATAAGGCACTGAAAAAACTTACTGAAGCGCAGAATGAGACACAAAAATTTTGTTAGCATCTTGTTAAATTTAACAAATACCTAAATTCTTGTCATGGAAATTTTTGATTTTTCCCTTTTTTTTAAAATTTTGGATTCAGGGTCATTCCTCCTGTAAGTTTTGGTTAATTCAAAGTCTGTCTCAATGGGATGTTTTGTGGGATGTAATAATTTATTTAAATTCTTAAACAATCCTTGAATAAGAAACCAGAAGAATGACAACTGTCTCTGACTCCTTGGCACCATGTACATCTTCCTTTTTAAACAGCACAATGTGAATCTTCTAAATGTAGTTTAAACTATAACTTATAAAGTTTATTTGTTGTAATTTGCCTTTTTAGGTGGTATATGAGATTATGACTCTATTAAACTAAGCTTGATCGATATTTATGACTTTGAAGGAAGAATAGTATTACAAATCTATTTTCTCTTCAAATTTTATGGTTTAAGAAGAATGTATAAGATAGTAATAGGTAAATGAATTATTGTTATGTTACTCTGATATAATTTTGCCTGTAAAAATTGCCTTGTCAGAATACTCATAATTGTGAAGCCTGAACCTGGGCTTGAGCATAATAATAAAACATAGGTTTGTACATCCATAATTTCTCATTGTTATCCATCACATGATTCCAGAGAGGAAACATTTTCTCATAAGACTCTGTCAAAAGTTCACAGTCATTCATACAATTTTTGTTTTTTTGTATATTGAAATATTTGTGTTGGTTCATGGATTATTAAACTCGTAAGTACAAAAAGAAATTCTATGAACTTTCTTGTCTACAGCTTAGAAGAGCTGACGAGGCTGCAGCTCCTGCATGGTCCTATAGACAGGTTACCAAGGTACTACTCAGTATGGTATTTATACAAAAGGTTCTGATTACTCAACTGAATTTAAAAAAAAATTTGAAGTGGAAAAGAAGGTGGCTTAGTCCTACCAGATCTAAAATTATATTATAAAGCATCGGTCATCAAAACTATCTGGTATTGGCTAAGAAGTAGAGTGGTGGATCAGTGGAATAAACTAGGTGCAATAGCAGGAAATGATTATAGTAATCTGCTGTTTGATAAACCAGAGTCCAGCTTTTGGGTTAAAAACTCTTTCTTCAATAAAAACTGTTGGGGAGAATTGGAAGTTAGCATGGAAGAAACTTGGATTAGACCAACACCTCACACCCTATACCAAGATAAGAGCAAAATGTATATAGGATTTAGACTTTAAAAAACAATATTATAGGCAAACTAGGAGATCAAGGAGTAGTTTACCTGTCAGATCTATGGAAAGGGAAGCAGTTTATGACCAAGGAAGAGATGGAGAACATCATTAAAAACAAGCTAGATAATTTCAATTACAATAAATTAAAAAGCTTTCACATGGACAAAACCACTGTAACCAAGATCAAAAGAAATGTAGTAAATTGGGAAAGAATTTTTACAACTAGTACTTTGAAAGGACTCATTTCTAAAATGTATAGAGAACTGAGTCAATTTTTTTTAAAAAGAAGCCATTCCCCATTTGACAAATGGTCAAAGGATATGCAAAGGCAATTTACGGATGAGGAAATCAAAGTGATCCATAGTCATATAAAACACTCTAAATCACTACTTATTAGAGAGATGCAAATTAAAGCTTCTCTGATGTACCACCTCACACCTCTCAGACTGGCCAAAATGATTAGAAGGACAATGATCAATGTTGGAAGGGATGTGGGAGATCTGGGACACTAATACATTGTTGGTGGAGCTGTGAATTCATCCAAACTTTCTGGAGAGCAATTTGGAATTTCACCCACAGGGCAACAAAAATGTGCATACTCTTTGATCCAGCAATGCCACTACCCCTAGTAATAGTCAGGGGCAGCTAGGTGGCGTAGTGGATAAAGCACCAGTCCTGGAGTCAGGAGTTCCTGGGTTCAAATCCAGTCTCAGACACTTAATAATTACCTAGCTGTGTGGCCTTGGGCAAGCCACTTAACCCCATTGCCTTGCAAAAACTAAATAAAAAAAGAAATAATAATCTTATGTAATTTTGCTATTTTATTTTTTTCCCTAAGGATATGATTTCTCTCTCAACGCTTTCAACTTAGATCAATGTATAGCATGGAAACAATGTAAAGACTAACAGACTGCCTTCTGTGGGGGTGGGGTGGGGGGAGGAAAGTGAGATTAGGGGAAAAAATTGTAAAATTCTAAATAAATTAATTAATTAAAAATTTTTTTTGATGAGGCAATAGAGTTAAGTGATTTGTTCAAGGTCACACAGGTCTAAAATGTCAACTGTCTGAGGCTGGATTTGAATTTGAATTTAGGTCCTCCTAATTTCTGGTCCTCTACTCACTTCATCTAGGGTTCCTGAATACTAGAGACAGAACTGAATGTTCTAGGATCTATGGGGTGTAGTTTCCTTCTTTCCAGTAAGAAACACATTCCAAATGATACCAAATTTCTATAAATATCTAATTTTTATTATAGATATGCTCTTAAGTATGGTAATAAACTAATTAATTTTAATCACAACTCAGAATTAGTAGCATAAATTTATGAAAGTTTTTGTAATCAAACTTAAAACATATTGAAAATGCATGGTCATATTTCAAAGAAATTCTGAAATGTATGATTTGCATGTTATTTATGTTTATAAAAGCACACTGGATTTCAGGATATTAGGAATTAAATGGAGAGGAAAAAAAGAACATTTTTCCCTTAGCTCCTTCAATAATTCCAAAAATGAAATGAATACAGTATTGTAACTAATTTTCTATTAGACTCAAAAGCATTCCCCAACATGGTAAGGTATTTAATTAGGCTGACAGTTATTACTTGAAAAGCTAAATTACCATGGATTTTTCTAAAAAAAAAAAAACTTTCTTTTAGAATGTCATCTCAGAGAAAGATTTTTCTCAGTGTCATAGGAACACCTGCTTTTCTCTAGTTGTTTTTCTTTGATTCAGAAAATTTCAAAAATAGTTCAAATGAGGAAGATAATAAAAGGTTGAGAATTTAAATAAATAGTATTGATATTATAAAGAGTTCTAAGAAACTGACAATGAATGTCACATTTTTCAAACTCCTTAGCTTATTTTTTAGCATTTTCTCTTCATAATCTGGAGCCACTATCCAGCTATCATTAATTAATTAAACATTTATTATTATTCCAATTTAAGTATTGTGCTAGGCAATAGAGCAAGAAAGATAAAAACAAAACAGTTTCAGCATTCATGAAGTTTGTATTTTATTAGGGATAAGCAACACATGTACAGGGAAGCAAATACAAAATGTAAATAGGAAGCCTGAGTTTCCAGTATTTTCCACCATATACTCTATGGTTTCCCAGCAACATTTCTTTCAGTTCCCTAAACATGCCCTGTGCTTTTCTATCTCTGTCTTTATTCTATTTTCCAGATTAGAATGCCTTTCTCTTTCTCTCTTTTAAAGTCCAAATGAAATAGTTCCTCTTCCACAAAGTCTTTCAAGTTATTCTCATCTGTAATGATGCCCCCATCAGATTTCATAGAGGATATGTACTTTTAACATGTTATTCTGTATTATAATTATTTATGTAAGAAAATATTTGTAGATTTATTGAAAGATCAGTCCTCCCTTTACTAGACTGTAAGACTCATGAGGTCAGGGACAATGTATTATCCAAACTTTGTAATTCTATTAGGTCTTAGCATATGTGTAGAATGAGCACTTTATAAGTATTCATTGGATTTCAAATCAACAAAGGATGTAGATGAAATCATCATATTCTCTATGTATTGTGAAACATTTGTGTTTAGGGATTAAACAAAAAGAATCATGGGGAGAATTCAGTAATTAAAAACACCACATATAATGTGGACCTTGGGATTTGAAAGAATCAAAAAGTCCTAAAAGTAAGAGTAAAGCAGTTTCAAAAAGACACGAAAAACTTTAAGTGCAACATTGTGCAATGCTAATGGACTTAGCTTTTCTCAGCAATACAGTGACCAAAGACAATTCTAAAAGATCCTTGATGGGAAACTGCCATCCACATCCAGAGAAAGAATGATGGAATCAGAATATGGATCAAAGCATATTATCTTTACTTTTTTTAATTTTGTTTTTTGCTTTTCTCTTTGAGTTGTTTTTCCCTTTTTATTATGATTCTTCTTTCACAGGGTGATCAATATGGAAATATGTGTAACAAGACTGTACATGTATAATCTGTATCAGATTACATGCTATTCTAGGGTGGAGGAAGGAAGGGTAGGAGTTGAGAAAACTGCAAGAATGAGTATTGAAAATTACCTATACATATAATTGGAGGGAAAAAATTCATGTAGAACAGACAGAAGGTCGTATGGGGTTAAAAAGGAGTAGGAGTTCAGTGGGCGTTAAACATAAAAATGTATTCCTGGGCTTGAATCCTTATTCTGAGCTACTAAATTTCCCTGATCAACTTTCCCCCTAATAATCCAAATTAAAAAGAAAAATTTTTAAATTATTAATATCTTTTGTTTTTACATCAAGAATTACATTTCTCAACATAAATCCCCCTGATTCCTTCTTTCTTTACAGAGAATCATCCTATATGACAAAGAATTGAAAAGAGGAAAAAATAGTTAAGTGTAACCAATCCATTAACTGAGTTTGACATTATATATAACATTCCATATTCGGAGTCCTCCACTTCTCTAAAGTAAGGAAGAAAGCATTTCCTTTTCTCTTCTTTGGGTCTAAGCTTAGTTTTTAAAATTTTAATTAATTCAATTTTGATTATTGTTATTTTTTCTGTGAATATTCTTGTAATCATTGTGTTTAATGTTGCTTTCCTGTTTCTGCTAATTTCACTTTGTACCAGTCCAAAACAGGTATTCCCACAATTTCCTATATTCATCACATTCATTCATTCACATTTCTTCTTGTTGCTCAGTCATTCACTTATGTCCAACTCTTTGTGACTCCATGGATCATAGTACACCAGACCCTTCTCTCCCTCATATTTCTTAAAGTCTGTCCAAGTTCAAGCTTGTTGTTGCCATGACACTTTCTATCCATCTCATCCTTTGTTATTTCCTTTATCTTTTGCCTTAAATCTTTCCTAAAATCATGGTCTTTCCCAATGAATCCTGTATTTTCATATGTGACCACAATATTTAAGCTTTATCTTTAACCTTCCAGTAAATGGTTTGAATTAATTTCTTTAAGTAGTGATTGATTTGATCTCTTTATTGTCCAAGGGACTCTCAAAAATCTTCTCCAGCACCATAATTCAAAAGTGGTGGTTCTGTGGTGCTCAACTTTCCTTATAATCCAACTCTCACAACAATGATAATAATGTCTGTCCTTCATTCTTTTTTTAAAACTTATTTATTTTTGAATTTTATAATTTTCCCCTTAATCTCTCTTCCCTCCCCTCACCCCCCCCCCCGAAAGCAGTCTGTTAGCCTTTACATTATTTCCATGCTATACATTGATCTAAATTGACTGTGTTGAGAAAGAAATCATATCCTTAAGGAAAAAAATATAAGAGATAACAAAATTACATAATAAGATTATGGGTTTATTCAAACTCCACAATTCTTTCTCTGGATACAGATGGTATTCATCATCACAGGTATTCCCAAATTGTCCCTGATTGTTACACTGATGGAATGGGCAAGTCCATTAAGACTGATCATCAACCCCATGTTGCTGTTATGGTGTACATTGTTTTTCTGGTTCTGCTCATCTTGCTCAGCATCAGCAAATCCTTACAGGCTTCCCTGAATTCCCATCCCTCCTGGTTTCTAATAGAACAATAGTGTTCCATCATGTACATATACTACAATGTGTTCAGCCATTCCCCAATTGATGGACATTCACTCGATTTCCATTTCTTTGCTACCACAAACAGGGCCGCTACAAATATTTTTGTTCAAATGATATTTTTACCCTTTTTCATAATCCCCTCAGGGTATAGACCCAGTAGTGATATTGCTGGATCAAAGGGTATACACATTTTTGTTGCCTTTTGGGTGTAATTCCAAATTGCTCTCCAGAAAGTTTGGATGAATTCACAGCTCCACCAACAATGTATTAGTGTCCCTGATCTCCCACATCCCTTCCAACATTGATCATTGTCCTTTCTGGTCATATTGGCCTGTCTGAGAGGTGTGAGGTGGTACCTCAGAGATGCTTTAATTTGAATTTCTTGAATAAGTTTTGTCCTCCATTCTTTTTTTTATTTTATTTTAGGATTTTGCAAGGCAAATGGGGTTAAGCGGCTTGTCAAAGGACACCCAGCTAGGTAATTATTGTCTGAGGCCACATACTCCTGACTCCAGGGTCATGCTCTATCCACTACGCCACCTAGCCACCCCCTTGTCCTTCATTCTTGAAGAAGACCATGACATCAGGGGCAGGTGATGCCATGACAGGCATATGAATTGGATTTGAGTGAGGGGGTGCTGTGCTAAGTCATCAGCCTCACTGTCTCTTCCAGAGCCTTCTGTATGCCATGGCCAGGATGGAGATAGCCCTGAAAGTGAATCAGTCAGGGTTAAGTGACTTTACCAAGGTGACACAGTTAGTGCGTATTAAGTGTCTGAGGCTGGATTGGAACTCACATCCTCCTGATTCCAGGGCTAAGTGCTCATTTGCCTGTGCCACCTAGTTTGGAGGCCAGCTCTCACAGTCATACATTTCTGCTGGTAAAACAACAGCTTTGACAATCTGGGCCTTTGTGGGCAAGATAATATCTCTATTTTTCAGTATGCTGTCCAGATTTGCTATGATCTCCTTCCAAGGACCAACTGTTTTTTATTTTTTTTAAATTTTATTTTTTTTGCAAGGCAATGGGGTTAAGTAGCTTGCCCAAAGTCACACAGCTAGGTAATTATTAAATGTTTGAGGTCATATTTGAACTCAGGTACTCCTGACTCCAAGGGCCAGTGCTTTATCCACTGCGCCACCTAGCTGCCCCAAATTGCACATTCAACTGTCTTTAAAAAATTTTTTAATTTATTTAAGGTTACGGGGTTAAGTGATTTGCCTAAGGTCACACAGCTAGGCAATTATCAAGTGTCTGAGGCCAGATTTGAACTCAGGTACTCCTGACTCCAGGGCTGGTGCTTTATTCACTGCTCCACCTAGCAGTATTATCTTTTAATATCATGGCTGCAGTTGCTCCCTACAGTGATCTTTGAACCCAGGAATATGAAATTTGACACTGCTTCCATTTCTTCTTTCTCTGTTTGCCAGGAAATGATGGGAACAATTGTCAAATCTTATTTTTTTTTATATTAAGCTTCAAGCTAGCTTTTACACTCTCCTCTTTCACCTTCATCATTCTTAGTTCTTCTCTTTCAACCATCTGAGTAGTATCATTTATATCTCTGAGAGTGCTGATGTTTCTCCTGGCAAACTTAATTCTAGTTTTTGTTTCATCCAGCAGATAGTTTGCATGGTATACTCTGCATTTAAATTAAATGAATATAATTATACTCCTTTGCCAATTTTAAACCATTCAGTTGTTCCATGTTCCACGTTCTAACAGTTTTTTTTTTCTGTTCTAATATAAGTTCTTCGTGAGACAAATAAGATGATAAGGTACTCCCATCTCTTTGAGGATTTGCCACATTTTGTTGTAACCCACCCAGTCAAAAGCATGTTTTTTTCCTGGGACTCCATTTTCTCTCTTCATAATCCATCAAATTGGCAATTTCCTCTGCTTTGATATATCTAATTTTTCAAGCCAAGACTAGTTTGATGAAAATGATGGGGAAATACAGAAGCTGCTAATTGAAAAAAAAAACTCCACAGGATTTACCAACAGGATAGTTGATCTATTTCCAAGAAGGCAGCATTTAATTCTTTTTTTTGATTCATTAAATTTATTTTTTTATTCTCATTTTGTACAAATGTTTTATTACATTAATAAAATATTCTTGTTTACAAGTAAACAAAATACCCCTCCCCCCATGAATATAGATCGACTTACTTGGGCAAAAAAAGTAAAGGGGAGAGAAAAAAAATTAAAATTAAAACAAATAATAGTAATAATTGTAGGTATGGCCAGGTGGAGCAATGGACGAAGCACCAGCCCTGGAGCCACGAGCACCTGAGTCCATATCCAGCCTCGTAAACCCAACAATCACCCAGCCATGTGACATGCAAGCCACCCGATCCCCACTGCCCTGCAAAAACCAAAAAGAAGGAAAAAAATGACCCAAAATAAAATAAAATAGTAATGATAGTAGGGGTGGCTGGGTGGCAGACAGAGCATTGGCCCTTGAGCCAGGAGCACCTGGGTCCAAATCTGGCCCCAGACACCCAAAGATCACCCTGCTATGTGGCCCCAGGCAGGCCACCCAGCCCCACTTGCCCTGCACCCTCCCCCAAATAATAATAACAAAAAATGTGCTTCAGTCTTTGTTCCAACACCAACAACTCTGTCAAGGGTGGATCACATTCTTTATGATAAGTCCATCACAAAAGTTACTTCCATATTTTTCCAACATTGCCATTGCTAATGGCAACTCCCTCCTTCCTTATTTCTCCACTACCATGTACTATATTTTCTCTCTCCTTTCACTCTGACTCTGCTGTAGGGTTGCTGAGTGGCGCAGCAGACAGATCCCTGGTCCTGGGGCCAAGAAGCCCTGAGCCCCCATACCACCCCTTAGGCCCAGAATCCACCTGGCCCTATGGTCCTGGGCAGGCCATCCAATCCCAGCCCCTTGCAAGAAGTAAAAAAGAAAATGTGTTATATCTGACCACTCTCCCCCCATGGTCCATCCTCTCCTCCTTTATTCACATCCCCACCCCTTCCCCCTGCTCCCCCCCTCCTTCTTACTCCAGTTGTCTATACCCCATTGAGTATATTTGCTGTTTCCTCTCCTAGCCATCTCTGATGAGAGCAAAGGTTCCTTCATTCCCCCTTGCTTTCCCCCTTCCATATCATTTATATAGCTCATTGTAATAATAAAAAAATCTTATTATGTGAAATATCTTGGACTATTCCCCCTCTCCTTTTTCTTTCTCCCATTCCATTTCCCTTTTTTTCCTATTGACTCCATTTTTACACCATATTTTATCTTCAAATTCAGCTTTCTCCTGTGCTTCAACTATAAAAGCTCCCTCTACCTGCTCTATTAACTGAGAAGGTTCATATGATTATTATCAGTATCATTTTTCTATACATGCAGTTCAGCATCATTAAGTCCCTCATATTTCGCCCCTCTCCTCCAATCTCCATGCTTCACCTGAGTCCTGTATCCGAAGATCAAACCTTCTGTTCAGCTCTGGCCATTCCAAAAGGAACATTTGAAATTCCCCTGGTTCATTGAAAGTCCATCTTTTTCCCTGGAAGAGGACATTCAGCCTTGCTGGGTAGTTCATTCTTGGCTGCATTCTAAGCTCTTTTGCCTTCCGGTATATTGTATTCCAAGCCCTATGAGCTTCCAGTGTAGTTGCTGCTAAGTCCTGTGTGATCCTGACTGCAGCTCCATGATATTTGAACTGTGTCCTTCTGGCTGCTTGTAATATTTTCTCTTTGACTTGGGAGTTCTGGAACTTGGTTATAACATTCCTCGGGGTTGGTTTTTTGGGATCTCTTTCTCGGGGGGGATCGGTGGATTCTCTCCATTTCTATCTTGCCCTCTGCCTCTAGAATATCAGGGCAATTTTCCTGTAGTAATTCTTTGAAAATGATGTCAAGGCTCTTTTCCTGATCATGACTTTCAGATATTCCAATAATTTTCAAATTATCTTTCCTAAGTCTGTTTTCCATATCAGTAGTTTTTTCAATGAGATATTTCACATTTTCTTCTAATTTTTCATTTTTTTGGTTTTGAAGTATTGATTCCTGATTTCTGGTAAATTCATCAATCTCCCTGAATTCTATTCATTGTCTGAAGGATTTGTTCTCCCCAGAGAGTTTTCTTATCTCTTTTTCCATCTGGCCAATTCTGCTTTTTAAAGCATTCTTCTCCTCAATAACTTTTTGAACTGTTTTATCCATTTGACCTAAGCTGTTTTTTAGCATGCTGTTTTCTTCAGCATTTTTTTGGATTTCCTTGACTAAGCTGCTGACTTCATTTTCATGTTTTTCCTGCATCTCTCTTCTTTCTTTTCCCAGTTTTTCTTCCAACTCCCTCATTTGATTTTCAAAGTCTTTTTTGAGCTCTGTCATAGCCTGAGCCCAATTTCTGTTTTTCTTGGAGTCTTTAGATGTAGGAGCTTGTGCTTCCTCATCTTCAGACTGAGTATTTTGGTCCTTCTTGGGCTCATTAGCAAAATATTTCTCAATAGTCTTCTTTTTGTTTCTCTGCTTGCTCATTTTCTCAGCCTGGGCCTGGTTTGGGGTGTTTCTTTAGCTTCTATGGCACTCCCACAAGGGTCTCAGTGTGTGAGGCTCTGTCCTCCTTTCTGGTCTGTGAATGACCATAAGTGCCCCCCTCTGCCACGGGGCTGAGGTGGGGGGCCCTGCTGTTCTATTGGGGGGGGGCCTAGACTGCTATCAGGATCTGAAAGTGGTCAGAGCCCCAGAGTCCTGTTCCAGAGGCAGAGGACAGAGCTCTGCAGTTTCTCTCTTCACTCCCCTACCTCAGCTCAATGGGCTCATGCCCTGGGGGCTCCTGCTTAAGGGCTCCACCTGCTTCTGTTTCCTGGATCAGGACTGGGGAAAGACCATGCTGCTTGCTGTGTGCCCTGAGGGCTGGGCTCCACGTGCTCCCTCTGGCAGAGGTCCCCTGCTGTTCCCCCACTTTGTGACTGGTGCTCCTCGGGGTGCAGCTCAGGAGACTCCCCCCGCTGCTGTGAGCTGAGACTCCCAGCGCCCTGGGGCTGCCTCTGGGAGGCTGAGGTTCTTTGGCTCTGGCGGGCCACCCCTCTCTTATCCCTATTCTTAAAACATCTACCTCACCCCCAGTGTGCTTGCATTTAATTAAGTGACAAGACTTAATTGACTTTAAACAGTCACATACTATGATGGTGTTAGTAAGGACAGTTATTACCTAATATTTCTCCCCAAAGCCTGGAGTCACACCTTTCATTTTTGAAATAAATCATTCCTGGTCATAATGCAGTCATCTACTCATAATCTTTTCAATGTATTGTTGTGGCATCTTATATTTCATTTAATATTTTTGTGTCAATTTACAGTAAACTATCCATTAGTTTATACTTTCTCTCTCTGATTTGTTTCCCTCATTAGATAACTAGACCATATTTGAATTATAGAAGGAATTTGAGAGGATCCCCGATTTTTCTATTTTTGAGAAGTTTACGTAATACATGGAATAAAGTCTGATTTACGTGTAAATCCTTTCCCCCCCCTCCCTTTAGGAGTTCATTTATAGTTTATTCAATTTGCTTTTCTATAAATTTGTTTTGTTAATTTACATCTTTGTAGATGTTCATGCATTTCTTTTAAATTCTAGATTTGTTGACATATGTAATAGAGGGATTCGTCAATGGGGGCCTGAGTGTTTGTTTGGTCTGATTCTAGAAGTTTGTGATGGGGAAACAATTTTCTGCTTCTGATTGTATAGAATTATTCTATAACAATTCCTGTTTGCTTTCTATTTAGTGAAGTAAAAGCATTTTTATTGGCTGTTGTGTCACAATTGGGTGTGAATATAAAAGATATTAACCAGTCTTGAACTCTTTCTTTTCTGTTATTGATCAAGGCAAAGACTACTCTCACCTTCTAAGGGGGCAAAGAATGAGTACTGTATCCATCCAGGTTGGCACATAACCACGAACATATGATGAGGTTTGGTTTTTTTTTTGTTTCTTTACAACTAGCCTCTCCACCCCCCCCCCCCCACATACACACACATCTTGGAGAATGCCTTTAGGAGATGGAATGGAATAGGTAACAATTTTGTACACATCAAAATACCAAAAGAGCAAGAAGAGCTCTTCTGGTTCAGAAATGGCAATCCATATGAGGATTTACCAGCAGTAGAGCCAACCCAGACCCCAGAAATGACTTGCCTAATCCAAACCAGAAATGGATCAGCTCAGTAGGAAAGATGCCACTTCCTTTAGTAAGGGAGCAACTTGTCTAGTGATTCTGTTCCATTTGGAATTGAATTTGGTAGGGTAAAATATTTTGTAGGAGTGACTTGAATTTTAAATTGATTTTCTCCTGATACCAAGGTAGTATGGAGGACAATGTGACCTTGGTTTTTAAGGGGGGGGGTATTTTTGCTCTTTGGTTCTGGTATATTTTTACAGTGAGTATCTCTTTGTCAAAGATAACTTATCAAATGATATTAGAGAATTTATTGCTTATCAATAAATAATGTAAGTAAGATATTAACTGGTACTGGTGATTGATACTGGGGAGAACATACTGGAATAGGGTAACAAGTCAGTGGTATTAGAAGAATCCCACTATCCTTTAGGAATACCTCTAGCACCCTGAAGGGTAGATAAAATGCTGGAAATTCAATTTGCTAGTATGAGTGTGAGTTGGGTTATCTCCCAGAGTCTCTATTGGTTACACATATAACTGGGCAAAATTATTTTCAATAATTTCCTTTCATTCTTCTTCATTGTTATGATTCTTTTATTTTTGATATTCTAATTTTTTCTTTTTTAGAACAAATTTTTATAATTAATCTGTTTTATGCTTTTTTAACAACAGCTTTTAGTTTTACTAATCAATCCATTTTTTTGCTTTCAGCACTATTAACCTCTTTTTTGATTTTCATAATTTTTATTTTAATGTTTAGTAGTTGTTTTAAAATACCTATTGCATCTTTAGAATTTTGGGGGTGTTTTTGGAAATTGTGTTGTGTTGAACACAGTTTATTGATTTGTTCTGTTTCTTTCTTCCATGATGTTTCTCTTTCTCTTCAAAGTATTTAGAGACATAACATTTTCCCCTCAGGACTGCTTTGGCTGTATCCCAAATGTTTTGTTGTCATCTTTTTCCTCAATGAATATCTTATTGTATCTTTGGTTTTGGGTTTTTTTTTTTTGTTTTGTTTTAGGTTTTTGTAAGGCCATGAGGTTAACTGGCTTGCCCAAGGCCACACAGTTAGGTGATTATTAAGTGTCCCAGGCTGGATTTGAACTCAGGTACTCCTGACTCCAGGGCTGGTGCTCTATTCACTGCACCACCTAGCTGCCCCTATCCTATTGTTTCTATGATTTTTCTTTTTCTGTTAGGAATTGTTCTTTAATCCATAAATTCTTTAAGATTAAATTACTTAGTCTCCAAACAATTTTTAATGTTTTGAAAAAAATGTATATGTTTTTCCAACTACATGCAATGGTAGTTTATATCAATCATTTTTTTTGCAAGATTTTGAGTGTTACACTTTCCTCCCTCTCTCCTTTCCCTCCCCCTGACAGAAAACAGTCTGATATAGGCTCTACATTTATAACCATGCCAAACAATAGATTCACATTAATTATTTTGTGAGAGAAGAATCAAATCCAAATAGAAGAAAGAAAACATTAGAGAGGGAAAAATGGCATAATACATAAGACAACTTTTAAAAATTGAAGATAATAAACTTTTTGATCTTCATTTAAACTCCATGGTTCCTTCTTTTGATATGGATGGTATTTTCCATCAAAAGTCTTAAAACTGTCCTTGATTATTGTACTGCTGAAATGAACAACTTCATCATAGTTGATCATCACCCCATGTTGTTAGTGTGTATAATGTTCTCCTGGTTCTGCTCAATTCACTTAGCATCAATTCATGCAAGTTTTTCCCTGGTTTTTCTGAAATCCTGTCCCTCATGATTTCCTGTAGAATAATGGTATTCCATCACATACATATACCACAATTTGTTCATCCACTATCCAATTTATGGGCATCCTCTAAATTTCCAATTCTTTGCTACTACAAAAAGAGCTCCTAGGAATATTTTTGTACATGTGACATTTTAACCCCTTTTCATCTCTTCAGGATACAGACCCAGTAATGGTATTGCTGGATCAAAGGGTATGTACACCTTTATTAACCTTTGGGCATAATTCCAAATTGTTCTCCAGAAAAAGTTGAATCTGTTCACAACTCTACCAACAATGCACTAGTGTCCCAGTTTTCCCACATCCCCTCCAACATTGATCATTTTATTTTCTAGTCATATAGGTCAAACTAATAGGTGTGAGGTGGAACTTCAGAGATGTTTTAATTTGCATTTCTCTTATCAATAATGATTTAGAGACATTTTTCATATGACTATAGATAACTTTGATTTCTTCATCTGAGAACTGCCTTTCCATATCCTTTGACCATTTATCAATTGGGGAATGACTTAGTTGTTTTTTTTTAAATTTGACTCAGTTTTCTATATATTTTAGAAATAAGTCCTTTGTCAGAAACATTAGTTGTAAACATTTTGATCTTCAAGTTCAGGACTCAGGTGAAGAATAGAAAGGGTGGGCAGGAAGGGCTTATTATGAGGGATTCTGATAACTCATGAACCTTTTCATTTACAAGAGCAGTTAGAAGGAGCCTATATAGACAAGGCACAGGAGAGAGATGAATATAATGGTATAATAAAATATAAAGATGGAGTCAATGGGTGAAAATGGGTGAAAAAGGAATGTGCTGGGAGAAAGGGAGAAGTAGAATGGGATAAGATATTTCATGTAAAA
Organism: Macrotis lagotis; assembly: GCF_037893015.1. Lineage (NCBI taxonomy): Eukaryota > Metazoa > Chordata > Mammalia > Peramelemorphia > Peramelidae > Macrotis > Macrotis lagotis. The sequence continues at coordinate 18,417,942 of NC_133665.1, read as the reverse complement.
GAGTCAAGAAAAAGCTTTTGCAATGGTGTGGAAGGGGGAAAAGTGAGGGGGAATGAGGGAACTTTCATATTCATCAGAAATGGCTCAGAGAGGAAATAACATACATACTCAATAGGGTATAGACATCTATCTTACCCTAGATGAAAAAGGAGAGGAAAGGGCTAGGAGAAAGGGGACAGGGGGAGGGGAGGGGGTGTAGGTGATAGAAGAGAGGGAAGATCATGGGAGAGGGTAGTCAGATACAACACACTTCTGAGGAGGGAGAAGTGTGAAAGGATAGAATAGAATGAATGGAAGTAGGGAGGAATAGAATAGTGGGAAATACAGTTAACAATAGCAACTATGGGGAAAATATTGAAGCAACTTTTCTGATGGACTTATATAAAGGATGAAGAACATCTTTTTTGAATATAATTTTTATTTTGGCCAGGAGATAATATATTCAAAATTTCTGCTTTTCTGCATTTATTTGAGGTTTTTATATACTAATACATAGTCAATCTTTGTAAAGGTACAATGAGAAGATATATATATATATATATATATATATATATATATTGATTTCTGTTACTATTTAGTAATTGCCAGAGATCTATCATTTCTAACTTTTATAAGATTCTATTCAGGTCTTTAACTTCTTATTTTATCTTTCTTATCACTTTACTACATTTATCTGCCTTTGAAAGAGGTATATTGAGGTTTCTAATCATTATATTTTATTATCTATTTCTCCCTATGAATCAGTTTATATTTCTTTTAAATAGTTTGATGCTATTTTATTTGTTGTTATTTTAGTGTATGTTGTACATTATTACTTATTGTTTATAGTATATATAGGCAAAAGATGATCCCTTAAGGAGCTTACTATCAAATGAGGGAGACAACATGCAAACAACTATATACAAAGCAAACCACATCCTGGATAATTAGGAAATAATTAATAGAGGGAAAGCATTGGAATTAAGAGGTATCTGGGAAGTCCTCCTGTAGAAGATGAGATTTTAGTTCGACTTAAAGCCAGGGAGATTTAGAATCAGACTGGAGGAGGGAGAGTGTTCTAGGAAGGAAGCACAAATAGAGAAAACGCCCAGAACTGAGAGGAGTATCTTGTGTGTAGAACCCTAAGTTGTAAGAAGACTGGAAATGTAGAAGAGGGTTTGGTTATAAAGAGTTTTGAATGCTAAACAAAGCAGTTTGTATTTGCTTCTGGAGGTAATAGGGAGCCATTGGAGTTTACTGAGAGTCAGAGAGAAAGAGGGAGGGAGGGAGGGAGGGAGGGAGGGATTAAGAGAGAGAGAGAGAGAGAGAGAGAGAGAGAGAGAGAGAGAGAGGATATTGTTATACATTTCTATTCTTTTAGTGAATTTATCTATCTATTCATGTTCAAGGTCATAATTGTGAATTCTTTCCCTCCTTTCTCTTCTCTTATATATTTTTTTTATTTCCCCTTATAGTTGATGAAGAGTTATTTTCTTCCTCAAGACTCGTGTACTGGATGTTGCTGGATCCCTAAACTTTCTTTATCTGGTTTTTCCCCTTTATTGTTGTCATCTTTTGTTTATTAATATTTACACTTTCTTTTCTGAATTAGGCCTTTTTTTCCCTTTTTTTCCAAGGTAGTTTCTGATGAGCTTGCACATTTGGACTGTACAGTGGACCTACTTTTTTGGTCTCCATTTGTATTATCTGAAGTCTTGTTGCTTGTCTTCTCTTTCAAAAGCATTTGCTGTGTACAAAGTGCTGATAGGCCTCAGATTATTTATACACTATATTTCCCCATGTATAAAATGCACCCTATTTAGAAAATTTTGGATTCTAAAAACTGGGAGATTTTTTTACTTGAATTTTCCACTTTTTTGTGCTTGTGTTTGTGCTCATTGTGTCACATTTGTTCCCGGTATATTAGGTTTTGGTTTGCTATGTTCTGCCAGAAATGGCTCAGAAAAGATTTTTGTACAGTGCTGAATTCAAGTTCAAAGTGATCCAGTTTGCAAAAGTGAATGGAAATCATGCTACTGAGTCAGTTTGGTCTTCCTCCAACTGAGAAGTCAATCCAAGACTGGCCATGGGAAGAAGAAACCCTTCTTAAAAATCCCCAGCAGAAGAAGGTCTCTTGAGAGTTAAGCCAGCCATATGGCCTGATTTAGAGAGGGAATTGAAGAAATGGATGGAAGAGCAAGAGGCCATTGGAATTCCTGGGTCTACAAAGATGGTTCAGCAGGAGGTCAGAAGAATTGCTGATGAAAAAGTGACTAATTTCAAAGAAGGACACAATGGGTGCTTCAGGTTCATGAAACGGAATGGACTAAACATGTGTTCACACACCAGACTTGCCCAAGGAGTGCTTGTGGTCAACCAGAGTACAGGCAGGAGAGCAGTCAGAGCCACTCCTAAGACAGTCATTCATCATCAAACACAGATGAGGACGAGCTAATGGATGGGAGTTTTTACAGTAATGAGGAGTTGTATTAATTTTATGATGAATAAAACTTGAGTTCAATAACGTTATGTAATACCTTTTTTTTTTCAAATTTCAGACTCCAAAATTAACGTGCATCTTATACATAGGGAATTGTGGGTTATTCAGTTTTGTGGCTGAAAATTCTTTGATCTATTAGGGTGGGCAAAATGATCTCTGCAATTTTGGTATGAGTCTTGCTATTTTTCAGTTTCTAGAAAGAGGCTTCAAATTCTCTGGTGCACTTTGATCCTGAGATACTTTTGACAGCTCTAGAGTGTCCTTAGTGAACATCCCTGAGTCTGTGGGAGTTGGTATTATCTGTACTTTACCCCTGATTCTCTGTCTGGGATCCTTCTTTAATACCTTCAGACTTCTGGTTGTTCTCTTTTCTCAACCTAGGTTGAATCAAGGTACACACTATAGGTTCTCTCTTTATTCCTGAATTATTATTCAATTTTTACCTTTTATTTTGTCCCTGTGGGGGAATTAAGATGTTCTGCTACTTTTCACACTGTTATCTAGACCTTTAATAGGATAATTTCAAAAGGGAGAGAGTGGATCATGAAAGACTTCATTTAGGAAGTAAGACCTAATTTTGTGTTTTGAAGGAAGGTAGGGATTATCAATAGTAAATAAACATTTTTAATGTGATTCAAGGATTTATTAAGTCATACATGCAAAAACATACTGCTAATTGCATTAGCAAAAGATCAGCATAGAAACACTCCACAATTTTGCAACTTCTGCATCTTTAAAATTTTATTCCAGTGGTTGAAAGGTTGTAGTTCAATATTGTGTATTCTTGCCAGTGTTTAGGATATATAGAACATTGTTAGCATTAGCACTAAGCTGACAGACCCTCACAGGCTCGAAGTCACGTTACTAGGAAAAGCAATAGAAAGCATGTGTACATGTGAGGTCAAGAACAGAGTCAACATCAGTAGTGTTACAGTGTTGGTAACCTGGCAATACAATGATGTTCATATTTTAATAGCTAAAGTATATTTAAAAAACAGTTTTTTTAAAGCTGCATCACATGATTTTTACACCTAGTCACTAGAAGACTAAAAGAAATCAGGCAATTAAGTAGTATGAACAAAGTTAACATGAAAAGAATGTACTTTTTCTAAACTACAAAAATGCAAAGTTCTAATACGTAATCAGAAAGATTTTAAAATACAAGTAGAATAATATTGATCAGTAAGAAAGGGGTTGATGAAAATAGCATTTACTAAGTTCATAACTGTGAATGACAAGTTCAGAATGAATGCCCTACTTGGGAGAGGAAAAAAGAAAAGCTTAGAAACAAAACACTTAACCTAGAACATCAACCTTTCTTATCTACTGCATTTGACAGATATTCATTAACTGTTCTGCTTTTTAAACTTTATCTGTGACAAAATTTATTTAGTTTTCCACTCTACAATGTAGTGTAAATTAATCCTAGATTCTAGAGTATGTCAAAATACTGTCTTTATTCCTTGATGAAATCAAATCCCCAAACGTTGTTCAAGAGGAGACACTCCATTAACAATAACATACATGGGACTTCTGTTTGAAATCACAACAAGAGCTCTTGAAAGAATCTTTACTGTGAAAGCAAAAGATTGATAGTTTTATACACAATTCATTCTGATATACAGTACAATGTTATTATAATGAACATGGGTTGATAAATTATTCAGTGCATTAAACATGTTTTACTAAGTATACTGTATACTGTTTTACATATCTGAAAAATGAGTTCGAAAGTGTTTTTGCATTTCCTACACCAGAAATTAAACAGTCTTCTTAAAGACAAAAGTCTTTAAAACACAGTTTAGTGCTTGGTGTTCATGGCACAACAATGCAACTTAGTTCAGTGGATATATTTTGGCAACACTTAATCTGAGCAAGAACAGGGCTTTCAAAAAATAAGGCTTTAAGTAGGTTTGTCTTTTTAAGGATTTAGTTGTAATAGAATGTGGAAATAATCACTAACACTTTTTAACCAAAACCATGAAATTATTGATTGGTTCATAAGATTTTTATGGAAAGAAACTAATTTATAACAAAAACTTGGCATTGAGTGAATGCTCCACTGTTTAAGCAAAGTTTACAAAGGTTCAAAGGAGGAACAGGGCAGAGCTGTAACATTTACAACAGCAGACATTTTCTCTTCCTCTTCTTGACAGGGGGTGGGCAAAGAACTGCTCTATAGCTTCATCAAACACTGTCTTGAGGCCTTGCTGTGTGAGTGCTGAACATTCCAGGTATTTTACAGCACCAATCTCCTTTGCCATGGCTAAGCCTTGTGGGTAGGTAATTGGAGTCAGTTTCTTCTCCTTTAGTTTCTCAATTGTGTCTTTATCATCTCTAAGGTCAAGTTTGGTGTCCACCAAAATTAAGGGAGTGTTAGGACAATGGTGTCCCACTTCAGGATACCACTTTGCATGAACATAGTAAATAAACATTTATTAATATGTGCTAGGCAATGGGCTTAGTATGCACTAGGTTCTACTGGTAGAGATGTGAAAAGCTCACATTCTAAATAGATATGGAAGACCCCTTGTCCCAAGGAATAAAGACAGAATAGAATAGAATATCAAGAATAAGAAATAACTGGTAAGCTACTTTGACTGTGTAGACAGCGCATGAAGGGGAATAATTTGAAATAAAAGAAAAAGTAAGTGTAAGTCATATTATAAAGTATTTTAATTATCAGTCTAGGTTAATTTTATGATTTTAGCAGATTTTTTAATAAGATACCACACCTATTCCTGTTTAAGAAACAAAACAGAACTCTAGAAAACAAAGGAATAATTTGACCTCTCTTTAGGGAAAACTAGCCATTATAATATTTGCAATGGGGATAAACTAGAAGCCTAACCAATAAGATTAGAGGCAAGGCAAGGATGTCTTTTATTATCATTATTATTCAGTATAATGCAAATACTGCTAACTACAGGGTTAAGAAAAAGAAATTGAGGGAATAAGCACAGGCAAAGAGAAAACAAAATTATTGCTTTTTGTATATGATATTTTAGTCTTCTTACAGAACCCTAGAGAGTTTCAGCAAAGATATGGAACACAATAAGTCCATACAAATCACTGGCATTTCTATATATTATTGTGAAACTCTATCGGGAAGAAACTGGAAAGAGAAATTTTACTTAAAATAATTACAGAAAATATAAATACTTGGAGGGTAATCTTCTAAAACATACACAGGAACTACACAAAACATATGGAACAATTAAAAAATTCTTTATATTAATAAAAAGAGGTCTAAATAATTGAAGGAACATAAATTTCTCATGGTTGGGGCATACAAATATATGAAAAGGATGAGACTATGTAAATTAGTTTATTTTTTAATAGAATTTAGACAAATTTCATTTTCTAATCAATGCAAACGTGATTTTTACATTTGATTTTGAAATGCCAATTCCAATATCTTGGAAAGTGCAACAAATACAAAATGTGCTTAAGTATTTAATAAATTAATGTGATTCTATAAATTTTAAATCAAGATTTTAAAATATATAATTATATATATATATATATATAAAATCTAAATTAATAATCCTACTCCCTTGCCCTACTCCTATTGTCCAGTCTCACTACAAAGATAGATATTCCATTATAAAGATAGTTGTTTAAGGGTAAGTGTTAATTCCCATATGATCACCAAAGACAATTGCTATCATAATAGCTGATGACAAAGGGGAAAAAGGTAACATTTATATTAATTCAATTCAATTACACAGATATTTACTATGTGAAAGGCACTGATTTTTTTCAAGTTACAGATTAAAACACCTGATGCTTGTCCTTTCTTTGTAAAAATAAATTTAAAATGATACACAAGTTTATAATATGAATATCTATAAGTGAAAGTAGAATTTTGTCTACTTTCTTAAGAATTTATAAAGATTTCTCTTTTACCTTCTTGTAAAATATGAAAATTATGAAGTCAAAAAACTTGGGAAACTGGTAAAGTTCATTTTTCCTTTTTTCATTTTTATATATTTTAAATTAAGGCTTCATCTACACTAATATGAAAACCATCACTTACCTTCAGTATTGTTAAAAATAATATCAAAAATCTCTTACACTCAATATGCCTTCATCAAAAATCTATAAACCACCTCTCTTTTTACTTTTTATCCCTAAATCTATAAATACCTATTCTATCTTTAAAGTTCTGGTGGGATTTTTGTTGGTTTTAGATTGGGTTTTTTGGTTTTTATTTTTGGCACTAAACCCAAAGTGTTTTTTTACATAACCTGACTATTTAACAAGGCATCTCTAAAGGTTTTAAAACAAAGTGTGGTCCTGCAGATATGTTTGTTCTGGATTGGTCACATTGCCTCCAGTCTTACACCCAACCATGTTCCAGGGATTCAGAGTCCAATACATGAGAAATGAAGAAGGCTTCCATAAGCCAATTAAAGATGAAAATCTTGACTTGATCCTTCTAATTATTCAATTAAATCATATCCATTTTCACATCTTTTTTCACTAAATTAGTTTGCTTATTAAGTGCCATATAAATCAAGCTACCAAATGACTAATCTATAGATGCAGAAAAAGTAATAAAATTAATGTGGAAGAACAAAAGTAAAGAATAAAAAAATGGGATGGAGGATAGCCTAATAGTACTAGATCTCAAAATATATTACAAAATAGTAATTATCAAAACAATTTAGTACTAGGAAAGAAATTGAAAGGTTGATTTGTGTAACAGATTAGATCAATAATATATAGGGGCAAATAAGCACAATAGTGTTTGATAAACTAAAGATTCCATGAGAATTTATTATTCAATAAAAATTGTTGGGAAATGTCAGACAGTCTGGGAGTAATTAAATGTGGACTAATATTTCACACTGTATACCTCAATAATTTCCAAATGAATATAACCTAGATATAAGTATAAGTATATATATATATTATATAATATATATATATATATATATGATGGTATCACAAACACATTTGAGGAACAAAGAAGAAGTTACATGTCTCCTCTACAGATAGGGGAAAAGAGATATAGATCATAGAAGACAAAATGGACAATTTTGGTTACATAAAATTAAACATTTCTGTACAAAGCTGATGTAATTAAAATCAGAAAAGAAGGGAAATAGGGAAAATTTTTGAAACAGGTTTCCCTGATAAAAGTCTTATTTCTAAGCTATAAGAAATGAATTTAAATTTATAAGAATTTCATCCAGTTCTCAAGTGAAAAATGATCAAAGAATATGAACAGATTATGAATTTCTTCAGAGGAAGAAATCAAAATTATTAATAATCCATATAAAATTCCCTAAATCATTAATAATTAGAGAAATGAAAATTAAAACAACTCTGAGTTTATATCCATCATCCTTCAGATTGGCAAATTTAAGAAAAAAAAGAAAAATTACTAATGCTGGAGAGGCTGTGAGAAAACAGGCATATTACTTAATATATTGCAGTCAGATTTGCCAATCTGAAATTTCAAACTGCCCAATGAGCTATTAAATTTTGCATAACTATTAACCCAGTGATATCACTATTAGGTGTATACTTCCAAAAAAGCTTAGAAAGGGAAAAGGGGCACAAATGTATCAAAATATTTGGAGCATTTTGTGTTTGTGTGTGTGTGTGTGTGTGTGTGTGTGTGTGTGTGTGTGTGTGTGTGTGATGGTAAAATTGGAAAATGAAGGGGCACTCATTAATTGGGAATGACTGAATAAGTTATGGTATGTGAATGTGACGGACTACTATTGTGCTTTAAGATATGTAGAATGGGTTCATAGAAACCTAGGAAGATTTACATGAATTGATGGAGAGTGAAAAGTGAAGTATTCAGAGCCAGGAAAACAATTTATGCAATAACAATATTATATAGGACATCAACTTTGAGCCTTATTAACTTCAATCAACACAACAATTACATTTCCAGAGGACTCTTTTTTTTATGTTTTTGCTAGGCAATGGGGTTAAGTGAGGCCACACAGCTAAGTAATTATTAAGTGTCTGAGGTCAGATTTGAACTCAGGTCCTCCTGAATCCAGGGCTGGGGCTCCATCCACTGTGCCACCTAGCCACCCCCCAGAGGAATCTTGATGAAATAGTCTACTCATGTGCTAAAGGAGTGATGGACTTAGAGTGCTGATGGAAGCATATTTCATATGGACGTGAACAATGATATTTGTTTTGCTTAAAATACTTTACACGTGTGTAAGCTGAGTTTCCCAGCCCCCACTTAATTCTTATAAGCAGTTGGAAGGAAATGGGAGAGAGAAAAGGAAGAACTTTATTGGGAAAAAATTCTAATAAAAAAAATCAGATTACAGAGTTTGTATTAAGTCCCAGAGATAAAAGGGAATCATTGATGACTTTGAATAGTGTGGTGATCTGATCAGCTTTGTATTTTAGTTTTATCAATCTACAACTGTGTGAAGAATGGATTAGTGAAAGGAGATTCTAGGAAACAAATCAGGATGCATTACTCTGTGTAAGATGAGGGCCTGAACTAGTAATTTTAACTCGTGTATACAAATTCATCGCCATTAAAATGAACATATACATAGAGAACATATAAATTATAAATTGCTGTATCAATGTAAGCTCCTATCTTCTGTCAAGATATTTGGAGACACCTGTTTCCTAGAGCTGAAATCCAGAAATGAGCATGCTATAACAACAATCCTTTGGGCTCAAGATGATCTCACTCTTTGACAAAGTATATTGCTTTAATCAGCACCAGGTATTCAGATTTGGATTTGTTGTTTAAATTTGTTGGAGTTTCCCCTATTCCTAAAGATCTTGAAAGCAAGAAGAGTTGATGTGCTGCAGCAGAGATCAATAATCTCCTGATACTTATGCTTATATAAATGCTAAGTGAACCGAACCAGATACTGCTCTCCTGTTCTTGCTATGCTAAGTTTAGTCCTGGACTCCACTGAATGATCACAAAGCTCAATGATCTTTACACAATTTAGAGACTGTTACCATAAGACCCAAGATTGCCTGTATTGTCCCAAGAAATGTCAAACATGAAAACTATTATTCAAGACTGATTGTGTTGTGTTTGAGCTCACTTGTATAAATATATTTTTCATGGTTATAATAAGCCCTGCCTTTGCTCCAGCATGTTAAGCTCTTCTTCTCAGGAGTGGGGAGGGTGTTTCTGCTTGCAAGCATTTTCCTTACTCTGAAATAAATAAAATTTCTGTTTGATTCCTGAGTCTCCTATCTCTAAACTGCTTTGTTCTGCTCTGGCCACATACACATTAGAGGCTAGTTCTGGTATAGTTGAAACATTCTTCCATTGGACCTGCTCTTATCCCCAAATTCCATATAACTAGTTAAAGGTACCACCATTATGGTATGGTGTTCACCTAGGGTAATGTAATCTCAGAGTTAAGGAGGTTCTATATCATCACAAATCACCTTCACACCATTTCCAAGAAACAATCACGTGACCTCTTCAAGATCTCCAATGATGTGGAACTTATTTACATCCTGAAGAAAGTCTCATATGAAGTTGTTTATTAGTAATTTTCAATTATATTTTCCAAAATTTTGTTAAGAACCAAAGTAAAATTTATTGGCCTCTAGTTTATAAGTCCTCCCATTCACTTTTCCCCTCTAAAAACTGAGGCATTTTTGCCTGCCTTCAGTCTCAAGAAACCTCTCCCATTTTTTTTAAACTTTATTTAAGGCAATGGGATTAAGTGACTTGCCTAAAGTCACATAGCTATACAATTATTTATTAAGTGTCTGAGGCCAGATGTGAACTCAGGTCCTCCTGACTCCAGAGTCCACCTAGCCACCCCATCCACTGCACCACCTAGCTGCCCCCCTCCCATTCATTTTTTATAATTATTCATATATCATCAACAATAACTTGGCAATCATATCTGTCTTTTTTTCAATATGCAAGATGTAGTTCATTTGAGTCTGGTGATTTGAACTTAAGGAAGTTATGTAGATATTCCTTACTTTGGGAGGAGTTTTAATTCTCCTTTTCTTAATTATTTTTCTTTTAATCTTTCCAAGTTGAAGATTATTTTCTTTAATACATAAAGTAGAAACAAAATAAGTTGAGTGGATTTGTTTTTTACAAGTTAAAGTTAAATTTAGAAAATGTTTTCAGATACAACTGTGATGTAAAAAAGTATCAATACAATATATTTTTAAATTTTAGAAGTTATGTTATATTATCAGAATAGTAATATTATTTTTCTTTGTAAATAAAAATAAACTCAACATCAAAAAAGTTCATGCTATTTTATGGTGTACAATAGTGTACTTGGTTTTTTGGGGGGTGATCTATGTTAAGAACTCAGTAACAGAAGTAGTATATGAAAACTGTGAGATTAAAAAAGATACTCATAATAACTGAGGGTAGTAACTTCTTATTTCTGAAAATGTCATTCTCCACTGAAAATTTTATGTTTAGGCAGAACAAGAAATGATGAATTATTTTTGCACATCTATAAGGATTATACTGTACTGAAGAGTTCTAGCATGTCCTATGCATTCTATTACCTAAATTATTAAATTGATAAAGAAATATAATTTGAAGGTAACACTTTTTTGAGGTCAGGTAGGTGAAGCAGTGGATAGAGTGCCTGGAATAAGGAAGACTCATTTTCCTGAATTCAAATCCAGCCTCAGACACTTACTAACAAGACATTTAATCTTCTTTGCCTCAGTTTCCTGATCTTTAAAAGGAGCTGGAGAAAGGAAGTGGCAAACCCTTCCAGTATCTTTGCCAAGAAAACCCCAAATGGGGTCATAAGAGTCAAACATGACTGACCAACAATTCAAGCTTTATTTTATCTTTTTTTTTGGGGGGCGGGTTTTCACATAGTCACCTGTTCAAATATTTACTTACCTGTCAAGGTTTCTCCTTGGTTTCCTGCTTAAACAATCTGACAAATTCAGGGCTAATCCCAGATTTTTATCTCTAAACAACAGATACAAAGGAACCAGTATGTATCACACTATTAGTCTATCTTTTCTAAGGAACCCACTGATCCTAGGAGAAGGACTTTTTTTTAAGGTTTTTGCAAGGCAAATGGAGTTAAGTGGATTGCCTAAGGCCACACAGCTAGGTAAATATTAAGTGACTGAGGCCAAATTTGAACTAGCTGCCCTGGAGAGGGACTTTAAACTCACTCCAGAGCTAGATCAATTCACTAGCAGCAAAGGGTTTGCTGCTATTGGGTTTTCTAGGCTATTTTGTCTGCCTTCCTGGAGAGGGTATCAGTTGGAGAGAATATGCTCTGCAATGACACAGCTATTATTCATTCTCTTACATCCTTCCCTACAAGTGTGGCTTTCAAAGTTGCTAGTGATCCTAAACAAAAGTTAAAGGTTCAAAGATGATCAAATACCCTTGTAGTTCTGATTATAAATATTCCTATGACCCGCCAAGCAACTTATGGGAAACTAAAGTCTTTGGGTTCTGGGTGCAGGATGGTTGAGAGCTGAGTAGAACAATTCAATTATCTTACTGACAATTAGACCACTGATAGACAAGGTTAGTTATACCTCAATGTCAAAAAATTATAAATGTATCACTCTGACACTTAGAAAATCGAGAGACAGATATACTGTGTTGTCACAAAGTTATCACCAAAGAATTACTAAACTGGTCTTCTCCCAGGCCTTGGTGGAGCACCATCGTGCTTTGCTGGATATGGGAGGGAACCATATACATAAGGCCAAAGACTCCTACAACATCCAGACCTTCACCAAAAGTTCTGTTCCCTGTCAAATCAGGCCTTGGGGGGAACAGTTCTAGAAAAGTCAGTGAGGATGTCTTTGCTCTATACAACATTCCCCTCACTATAATAAACATAATGCACAGTCATGCCAATTTGATGTCATGATCTTGATTACTGTTTATTTTCTGTCACACAAATAAAAGTATGTGAAGGGAGAGTGCTTTTTGATCTGTAAGCCTATTACCAATGGCATTCAAAATCATCTTTCACTCTTTCCTTTCCCTCAAAGTCCACTTTTTTTTAGGTTTTTGCAAGGCAAATGGGGTTAAGTGGCTTGCCCAAGGCCACACAGCTAGGTAATTATTAAGTGTCTGAGACCAGATTTGAACCCAGGTACTCCTGACTCCAGGGCCAGTGCCTTATCCACTGCGCCACCTAGCCACCCCTCAATGTCCACTTTCAATCAGATGGGGAATAAAGAATTCTGGGGTCTAGTTCCTGTTCTGACTTTGAGCTTAGCTGTTTGATGGTAGATATATCACTTAGTCCATTTAGGTTTCTGTTTTCTCAACTGAAAATAGGGGCAATTTCTCTTGTACTACTTTTTTCACAGATGAGGCCTAATGCTTTATAAACTCTAAAGCATTATAAAAATGTAAACTATAATTATTATCCTTGGGTATTTTTCAATGCCTCTTCTATTCTCAAAACTATCCAAGTTTTAAGCTTATAATAACTGACATTTATATGATATTTTAAGACTTCAAAAGTGATTTACATTAAATATTATCTCCTTTGATCCTCACAAGGATCCTGTGAGAAACATAGTAGAAATATTACTATTCTTCATTTTGAAAATGGAGAATTAAAATATTAGAGAATTTAAGTGTCTTGTTTTTTGTCACAGAACTACTAAATATAGAGTAGTGGTTTTTTCAAGTGTAGTCTGTGGACCCATAATAATACTAAGACATTATTTGCCTACTAAAATACATCTCTCTTTTTCAATAATTTATTTGTGTGAGATTGGATTTTCTTCATATATCTCAAACCAAAACAATGTAACATGATAGAATGAATAAAAAGCAGATTTAAGAATCTAATTGTGTTCTATTAAATCATATATATAAAATATCATTCTCATTAATTTTCTTTTGTTTTAGAAAATAGTTATTTTCACAAAACATTTATGTTAATATGTTACTTAAAAGGAATGAATACAACTTTAAAATTATCAATTTTAATTTCTAATGTGATAAATGTTGATAGAAATAGCACACATAAGCAAAAGATCTCAGTAATCCTTAATAATTTAAGAGTGTAAAGGAGTCCTAAAACAATAAAACATAAAAATTAGTTGTTTTCAAAATACACCCAATATCTAAATTGAAAATAATATCTACAACCTCAACCAGAATATTATTACCTTTATCACATGTGGTATTTAATGGCAATACATTATTATGCATGTGTCTTGTATCAACTAATAAACTGAGTTTTCTGTCATATATATGTAAAGATATATTTTTATTTTTCCAAATACCAAGGAAATGATATACATTTATATCCCTTTCTAGGTCTTTTGTCACACAGTAGATGATTAATAAATGTTTATTAATAACTGAGTGAATGAAACCTTTAAACCAGAGGTCTTCCTCTCCCTTATGTCCCTTAGAATTTCTGCACCCTTCAAGTTCTACATAATTCACCTGTTTGGGAAATACATTCTATAAATAAACAGTTTCTGTTTCATGAATGATTTACTCTTCATGTTTACACTACTTTGCTCTCTGCTCTAAGCCACCACAGGTTAGGTGGCTTAGAAATTTGAATTTAATTGGTATTGAAATCCTGAGCTACCAGTGAAAAATCTCAGAACACTCATGCTATTTGATATTTAGTTGCTGTTACTACATTTGCTAGGGACAATGTGACAAGACTTTTCTTGTCTATTCTTACTGTTTTTATGGTTCTCTAGTTTTTTGGAATAATGATACTGATGGCTCAAAGGTGCTTCCAAAATAAATATTTTGACAAGTTGTTGAATACTTGCAAACCTTGTCACCTTCGATGTTCCAATATATCCCCTTTGGTGTGTCAGAGTTATTGTAATGCAAGTAAATAATGGAATATTTCTTTTGCGTTAATTTATTAGCTTGTGGAACAGGTTCTGTATGTTCCAAATAAATAAGACAATAACATTTTAAATAAAACATGATAATGACAAATTGCAATGATTAAAACATCGACAGAAATTATTCAAAATAGAACATTGCATTTATGCAATCTTATCAGTACAATGTAATTTATTGATTATTCAAACATTTTTAGGTGTTTTTTTTGCAAGGCAAATGGGGTTAAGTGGCTTGGCCAAGGCCACTTGGCCCAAGGCCAAGTCCGGATTTGAACCCAGGTACTCCTGACTCCAAGGCCGGTGCTTTATCCACTACGCCACCTAGCTGCCCCAAACAGATTTTTCAGGTTATAGAAAATCCATATTGATAAAGAAAAGTGACAAACTGTTATATTTAAATGGTGTTTGTATTTTGTCTTGTCTTCATTATATTTGCCACTGTCTAACAATAAAGGTACTACCAGTAAACTGAAAATCACAGATGTGAATCTTTGGATCTCTTATGTGTGGGAATAATCTCATCTTTGACAATATTCTTGCTAATATTTATCCTGAATAAAATGAATCCTGAGAGATAGAAGATGAACTGAAAGATACAGTCACAACTATGATGAATCTGATTTTAAATCTTTGTAACCTGTCTATATGAGTTGACAGTGGTGACTTTCAGTTTTTTCTTTTTTTATGTGTGGAATTTTAATATCTAAGTCAAAAATCTTTTGAGTGCATTGGTAAATGATTTCATTAGTTCAAATTCCATAGAACAACGTTCATTTCTACTATATTTATTATAATGTTGAAAGTCATATCTTTCCTCAAAATCTTTCCATAAGGGATGACTATCAAAGAACAGAAATATTTTTCAGGTAACATTTGTACTTTTGGCAAAAGTTGACAGACTGATTAATATAAACTTGGAGAAATGCCACCTCTATTCCTCATTATCAGGAAAAAGGTATCTGGCTGCATCTGTGGATATATTTTAATACAAATTTGAGTGATTCACTTGCATAAAAGTACTTAAATTTTCAGTGAGGAAGAATGCTCAAGTCAATTCTTTTAGGCTTCAGTCCTTGGTTTTTACTTTTCTAGTGAAGGATTGGCAATAGAGTATTCATTGTCGCACTTAATTTTTTAAAAAAATATTAAAGTTTAGGTTTTCATACATCCTCTGCCCCTGACCTTATGCCAGACATGTCTGTCAGTTTCCCAACTTATCTATTAAGAACCTAATTTGTAAAATATGCACCTATTTGTTTACAAGAGAACTAGAAGTGAGACATCTGTTCTACTTCGTTTACTTTCTTTGCTTAGAGGTTCTTTTGGACAGGTGGGTAATAATGGTTTATGAGTTTTTATATTTTTTTCAATTTTAAAGCTAGAATTACTCCAGGGGAATGTCAGGAAAGTATTTTCTTCACATGTATATAATGTAAACATAATGGAAATTTTCTTTCATTACATTCTCAATTCAGATTAATTGAAAAAAAATCCAAACTTTTCAAATTCACATATTATAGAGCAAAAAATGAAGACCAGAGGCGACTAGGTGGTGCAGTGGATAGAGCACTGGCCCTGGAATCAGGAGTACCTGAGTTCAAATCCGACCTCAGACACTTAATAATTACCTAGCTGTGTGGCCTCAGGCAAGCCACTTAACCCTACTGCCTTGCAAAAAAAAAATTAGACCAAATGAATATTGTCTCTAGTTTCAAAATTTGAGGTCACCTATAGGTGACTTGACACCTATATGATAGTCATGACATTGTATAATAAATAGTTACAGAGAATTCTGTCCTTATTAAGAACTTAAAGCCACTTTATGAAAAGATGTTTCTCTCAATAATATCATAAGCCTCAGTATTAAAGCCTATGACCTTTTATACTTAAATGAAAGTTAAAAAGTTTTGTTAAAAAGCTTTGAAGCTTCCCCAATTGACAAATGGTCAAAGGATATGCAAAGGCAATTTACAGATGAGGAGATCAAAGCAGTCCATTAGCCATATGAAAAAATGCTCTAAATCATTAATTATTAGAGAAATGCAAATTAAAGCTTCTCTGAGGTACCACCTCTCAGATTGGCCAATATGACCAGGAAGGATAATGATCATTGTTGGAAGGGTTATGGGAAATCTGGGACACTATTACACTGTTGGTGGAGCTGTGAACTCATCCAACCCTTCTGGAGAGCTATTTGGAACTATGCCCAAAGGGCAACAAAAATGTGCATACCCTTTGACCCAGCAATACTACTACTGGGTCTATACCCTGAAGAGATGATGAAAAAGGGTAAAAACATTACTTGTACAAAAATATTTATAGCAGCCCTGTTTGTGGTGGCAAAGAATTGGAAATCAAGTTAATGTCCTTCAATTGGGGAATGGCTTAGCAAACTGTGGTATATGTATGTCATGGAACACTATTGTTCTATTAGAAACCAGGAGGGACGGGATTTCAGGGAAGCCTAGAGGGATTTGCATGAACTGATGCTGAGTGAGATGAGCAGAACCAGAAAAACACTGTACACCCTAAAAGCAACATGGGAGTGATGTTCAACCTTGAAGGACTTGCTCATTCCATCAGTGCAACAATTGGGAACAATTTTGGGCTGCCTGCAAAGGAGAGTGCCAGCTGTATCCAGATAAGGAGCTGTGGAGTTTGAACAAAGTGCAAGGACTAATTCCTTTTAATTTAGAAAAAAAAGATATCTTATTGTCTGATCTTGTTACCTCTTAGACTTCTCCTCTCTTCTTTAAAGATATGATTTCTCTCTCATCACACACAATTTGGATCAAGGTACAACATGGAAACAAAGTAAAGACTGACAGATTGCTTTTTGTGGAGGGGTGGGGGGAGGGAAGCAAGATTGGGGGGGAATTGTAAAACTCAAATAATATCTTTAATAAAAATAAATTAAAAAGAAAAGCTTTGAAGCAACAGATAGATAATGCAAAAGCTGAACTACAAGGGATTGCTAAAGTTGATCATGATAGGAATAAAAATGATGAAACTGGAATTCTCCCGAGAAGTACACCTATGACATACATATGCAAGTGTAAAAACTGTAGTGTAGTCAAAGAAGAGGTAGACTCATATATATCTTCTCCATTCCCAGCCACAGAAGAAGGAGCAACTGTTCTTGTCACCACAAAAACAAATGACTTTTCCAAGAGTTCACCAGGTTCCATAAATGACACTGTCCTTCATTTAGGAAATGGGAATACAATGGGATAATAAAATTCTTCTCATATGGCAGTAAATGTTTCCTATATTCCACCTTTCTGTTGTCTGTAATGAAGCAAAAATTGTCCACTGTGGTAACTCAACATATTTTCAAATTAATTGTGAAAGTGTGGCCAAAGTATTATCTATTAGTGTTACTTGACACTTCCTCTCCCATTGAATGCAATGGTAACATCTTTTGTTCTTGAAATTCAAATGTTGATGAATTTTACCTATCATGTAGATATCAATTATGTAACCCCTTCTCTGTTTTGTGTCTGTGAAAATATTAGATCACTTTTAGATTCTTGGGTTCTTCTTACATTGTAAGAAGTGTTTTTCATTCCTGCATGAATTTGTTTTAGCAAGTAAGTTTGTTATTATGCTAACTTTTATCAGACAGTAAGTATTTTTGTAGTTTCTGGTAGGTGAACTATAAGGTAAAGAGGTGTGCTATTGGCTTTAGCTGGAATGAAGATTGGCTGGCTGATGGAGAATCAGTGTGTTATTATGACTTTTAGGAACTTTTTGATCAATGACTTTCAAATTTTTCAAGTTCACATTCTATAGGGCAAAAAAATTAAAAAAACTTCAACCACTTCTGGTTAATTATGTAAAAGCAATAGCACTGAAACAAATAGGATATTTTTGCTTTTATTAGATACCAATCAAACGCTTAGAAAAACTGAACTATTACAAGTAAATTGACAGAAATATACCTTTAAGTATTATGAAAGATCAGTTTGTAGATGTCTTGGTATTCTTTCATAAACCTTGTTGAAGATAAGAGAGAGAATTAGAAGAAGGAGGCTGGTGGTTGATAGCTCATGTTGAGCTTACACTGTCAAAGTCAGGTCACTGCTAGTACTCAGATGCATAGGCTCAGGAATTTTATTTTATCAGCCTATTCAGGCTGTGAAGAACCATTTCTCCTTTAAATAGACTCAAAAGAGAATGAGTTATAAGTCAAAACAGTTGCTAATTATCTTTATGGGGGACAGATTTCTTTTCAAGTATTTAACTGATTATTAGTGAAAATGTTGACTGGCAAATATATAATGGAATGGAATGTTTAGATCACTGCATTGGATTTAAAAGTATATACAGGATCTTTGGTCTCTCTCTCTCTCTCTCTCTCTCTCTCTCTCTCTCTCTGTGTGTGTGTGTGTGTGTGTGTGTGTGTGTCTATATCTCTATCTGAAAGGGACCTCAAACTCCATCTAGTTCAATATGTTATTTTATAGATGTAGAGTTCCTGCTAGGGTAACTTCTAAACTTGTATTCAAGTGCCTATTTGGGGATAGGTACCTTGGGCTCATGGTGTTCAGTGTTTCTGCATTCCTACAACTATAGCCAATAAGCTCCTGCTGTAAAGCTTACCTTTAACTCTCAGTCATTAGACACAATTAACTCAAAACAAAGACATTTACTAAGAAGTTGTAATTCATTTAGTAGCTTAACACTTTTCTGTCTTTGCTATTGCCATATATTTTCTATAATAACTTCAATGAGGCTAGGTAAAAAACAATCGATCAGGCTCAGTTGACTCCCGACAGATGCAGAAATTAAATGTGAGAAAGGTAAGTGACTTTCCAAGATCACACAGATAGTAAGCACCAGCTAGTATAGTTTGATTCTGGGTTCTCTGTCATTGTCTTGAGGAATAATTCACCTAAGCCATTGTTTTTACCATTGAGAGATGCCAAAGATAGTTTACCAAAAATGGTCTCTCTCTCTCTCTCTCTCTCTCTCTCTCTCTGAGAACAGTGGATATATACTAGTGATTCAAGTCAATGAATATTCATGAAGTGACTGCTATGTATATAATAGTGTGGATGCCAAAATGATGTCTCTGTCATTAAGGAACTTATGTTGTACTCAGGGGTGGCTTAAGAGTCTGACATGTACATAGATATGTATGTAAGGACATTGGAGGGATCATAAGTACTCTATAAAAGTTTGAGGAGGGGGGGAAATACCATTATAATTATTATTATTATTATTATTATTATTATTATTATTTTAAGGTATTTGCAAGGCAAATGGGGTTAAGTTGCTTTCCCAAGGCCACACAGCTAGGTAATTATTAAGTGTCTGAGATCGGATTTGAACCCAGGTACTCCTGACTCCAGGGCTGGTGCTTTATCCACTGTGCCACCTAGCCACCCCACCCTTATTATTTTCAAAGAATATTTCATAATTCTCTATTTGTTGAGAGTTGGTCCTTACTATTGTGATTAGGGCTACAAGAAACAAAGTAACCAGAAAATACAGTGCTTCCAGCTCCTGGGGGGAGCTTGCATATGGAAAAAAATTGTTTAAAATGTACAAACAATTATAAGGAATTAATAACTCATGAATCTGAGAGTTACTAAGTTAGAGAACCAGGTAAGCTTGTCATGTGGGGGGGAAGGAATATTGGGTGGAAAACCTTAAAATTAATAAACAATGAGTGGAATGGAATTTTAACTATTGTTATTTTTATAATGATTTTTTTTTCCATGGAGGTCAAAGCACTCTCTCTTTAATTTTTTTTAGTTGTTGTTGGGTTTTTGCAAGGCAATGGGGTTAAGTGGCTTGCCCAAGGCCACACAGCTAGGTAATTATTAAGTGTCTGAGGCTGGATTTGAACTCAGGTACTCCTGACTCCAAGGCTGGTGCTCTATCCACTGCATCACCTAGCCACCCCTCTCTTTTTAATCTTATCTATCTCAATATTAAATTTTTTCTTAATTGATAAGGCTAAAACTTCAGTGAAAATAGTGGCAAAATAGCTGTCATAATCATCAGAAAATATGTAAGTGTCTAATTGTACATAACACTATACTAGATAATGGTCTTTTTTTCCGAGAGTTTAAAATCTAGCATAAAAAAATAAAATAAAGTATGAGGTTCTTTCCTTAGACTTGGTGTCCTCAACCTTTTTTGTGATAGATACCTTTGGATATGGTGAAACATTTCTTTTCAGAATAATGTTTTTAAAAGCATAATAAACTATGTAGTATTACAAAATAAAATGAGTTTTTTTTTGAAATTTTTTTCCTTGAAATAAAGATGGGATAATTTTCTTAAATTCTTAAATTCTTAAATTCACTGACCTCCTGCAGTAGGTTTCATGGAAAATTTAGAATGAAGTCTATACTTAAACAATATAGAACAAAACTTTAAAGCAGGAATTCTTGACTTGGGGTTAATGCACCTGAAGGATCTATTGGTTAGATTTTAGGGAATCTATAAATTTGACAGGAAAAAATTATATATTTATTTTACTAACCTCTAACTAAAATTTAGCATTTCCTTCAATTATACTTATTTTTAATTATTATTAAAGATATTATTTGAGTTTTACAGTTTTCCCCCAATCTTGCTTCCCTCCCCCCACCCCCACCCCACAGATAGCACTCCATCAGTCTTTACTTTGTTTCCATGTTGTACCTCGATCCAAATTGGGTGTGATGAGAGAGAAATCATATCCTTAAAGAGAACAGAATTCTCAGAAGTAACCAGATCAAACCATAAGACATCTGGGTTTTTTTTTTCCTAATTAAAGGGAATAGTCCTTGCACTATGTTCAAACTCCACAGCTCCTTATCTGGATACAGATGGTACTCTCCTTTGCAGACAGCCAAAAATTGTTCCCAATTGTTGCGCTGATGGAATGAGCAAGTCCTTCAAGGTTGAACATCACGCCCATGTTACTTTTAGGGTGTACAGTGTTTTTCTGTTTCTGCTCATCTCACTCAGCATCAGTTCATGCAAATCCCTCCAGGTTTCCCTGAAATCCCGTCCCTCCTGATTTCTAATAGAACAATAGTATTCCATGACATACATATA
This sequence comes from Macrotis lagotis, assembly GCF_037893015.1. NCBI lineage: Eukaryota > Metazoa > Chordata > Mammalia > Peramelemorphia > Peramelidae > Macrotis > Macrotis lagotis. The sequence goes on along the minus strand of NC_133665.1, from coordinate 18,396,581 downwards.
CCACAGTTTGCTAAACCATTCCATAATTGAAGGACATTTACTGGATTTCCAATTCTTTGCCACCACAAACAGGGCTGCTATAAATATTTTTGTACAAGTAAAGTTTTTACCCTTTTTCATCATCTCTTCAGGATATAGACCCAGTAGTGGTATTGCTGGGTCAAAGGGTATGCACATTTTTGTTGCCCTTTGGGCGGGCATAGTTCCAAATAGCTCTCCAGAAGGGTTGGATGAGTTCACAGCTCCACCAACAGTGTAATAGTGTCCCAGATTTCCCACATCTCTTCCAACAATGATCATTATCCTTCCTGGTCATACTGGACAATCTGAGAGGTGTGAGGTGGTACCTCAACGAAGCTTTAATTTGCATTTCTCTAATAATTAATGATTTAGAGCATTTTTTCATATGGCTATGGATTGCTTTGATCTCCTCATCTGTAAATTGCCTTTGCATATCCTTTGACCATTTGTCAATTGGGGAATGGCTTTTTGTTTTAAAAATATGACTCAGTTCTCTGTATATTTTAGAAATGAGTCCTTTGTCAGAATCATTAGTTGTAAAGATTGTTTCCCAATTTACTACTTTTCTTTCGAATTTGATTACATTGGTTTTACCTGTGCAAAAACTTTTTTAATTTAATGTAATTGAAATCATCTAATTGGTTTTTAGTGATGTTCTCCAACTCTTCCTTAGTCATAAACTGTTCCCCTTTTCATAGATCTGACAGGTAGACTAGTCCTTGATCTTCTAATTTGCTTATAGTATTGTCTTTTATGTCTATGTCCTGTAACCATTTGGATCTTATCTTGGTAAAGGGTGTGAGTTGTTGGTCTAATCTAAGTTTCTTCCATACTAACTTCCAATTATCCCAGCAGTTTTTATCAAAGAGGGAGTTTTTATCCCAATGGCCTGACTCTTTGGGTTTGTCAAACAGCAGATTACTATAATCCTCTCCTGCTTTTACACCTAGTCTATTCCACTGGTCCACCACTCTATTTCTTAGCCAATTCCAAACATTTTTGATGACTGATGCTTTATAATATAATTTTAGATCTGGTAGTGCTAAGCCACCTTCGTTTGCGTTTTTTTTTCATTAAGCTCCTGGCAATTCTTGACTTTTTATTTCTCCATATGAATTTACTTGCAATTTTTTCTAGCTCATTAAAGTAATTTTTTGGAATTTTGATTGGTAGGGCACTAAACAGATAGTTTAGTTTTGGTAGAATTGTCATTTTTATTATATTAGCTCTCCCTATCCATGAGCAGTTGATATTTGCCCAGTTATTTAAATCTGATTTAATTTGTGTGAGAAGTGTTTTATAATTGTTTTCAAAAAGATTCTGAGTCTGTCTTGGCCAATAGACTCCCAAGGATTTTACATTGTCTGAGGTTACTTTGAATGGAATTTCTCTTTCTAGCTCTTCCTGCTGTTTCTTGTTAGTCATATATAGGAAAGTTGAGGATTTATGGGGGTTTATTTTATAACCTGCAACTTTGTTAAAATTGCTAATTGTTTCCAGTAGTTTTTTACATGATTTCTTGGGATTCTCTAGGTAGACTATCATGTCATCTGCGAATAGTGAGAGTTTTGTCTCTTCCTTCCCAATTTTAATTCCTTTAATTTCTTTTTCTTCTCTAATTGCTGATGCTAACATTTCTAATACAATATTGAATAGTAGTGGTGATAATGGGCACCCTTTTTTAACCCCTGATCTTACTGGGAATGCCTCTAGCCTCTCCCCATTGAGTATAATGCTTGTTGATGGTTTCAGATAGATACTGCTCATTATTTTAAGGAAAAGTCCATTTATTGCTACACTCTCTAGTGATTTTAATAGGAATGGATGCTGTATTTTGTCAAAAGCTTTTTCAGCATCTATTGATATGATCATCAGGTTTCTGATAAGTTGTTATTGATATAATTGAGTATACTAAGAGTTTTCTGAATATTGAACCAATCTTGCATTCCTGGAAGAAATCCTACTTGATCATAATATATTATCCTAGTGATGACTTGTAGTAATTTTGCTCAGATTTTATTTAGAATTTTTGCATCTATATTCATGAGGGAAATAGGTCTATAATTTTCTTTCTCTGTTTTAACTCTTCCTGGTTTAGGTAGCAGTACCATATTGGTTTCATAGTAAGAGTTAGGCAAAGTCCCATCTTTCCCTATTTTTCTAAAGAGTTTATATAGGATTGAAACCAATTGTTCCTTAAATGTTTGGTAGAATTCACTTGTGAATCCATCAGGCTCTGGAGATTTTTTTTTTTAGGGAGTTCAATGATGGCTTGTTGAATTTCTTTTTCTGAGATAGGGTTGTTCAGGTATTTAATCTCTTCTTCATTTAACCTGGGCAACTTATATTTTTGTAAATATTCATCCATTTCACTTAGATTATCAAATTTATTGGCATAAAGTTAGGCAAAATAATTTCAAATTACTTTAATTTCCTCCTCATTGGTGGTGAGTTCACCTTTTTCATTTATAATACTAGCAATTTGGTTTTCTTCTTTCTCTTTTTTAATCAAATTGACCAGAGGTTTATCAATTTTATTGGTTTTTTCGTAATACCAACTTTTGGTTTTATTTATTAATTCAATAGTTTTGTGCTTTCAATTTTATTAATTTCTCCTTTGATTTTTAAAATGTCTAATTTGGTATTTGATTGGGGATTTTTGATTTGTTCTTTCTCTAATTTCTTTAGTTGCATGTTTAGTTCATTGATTTCCTCTTTCTCCAATTTATTCATATAAGCATTTAGAGCTATAATATATCCCCTGAGAGTTGCTTTGAATGAATCCCATAGGTTTTGGTATGTTGTTTCATTATTATCATTATCTAGGATAAAATGGTTAATTCTTTCCATAATTTGTTTTTTGGTCCACTCATTTTTTAAGATGAGGTTATTCAGTTTCCAATTTGCTCTGGGTCTATATCTCCTTGGCCCAGTATTGCATATGACTTTTATTGCATTGTGATCTGAGAAAGATGTATTCACTATTTCTGCCTTTCTGCAGTTGATCATTAGGTTTTTATGTCCTAGTACATGGTCAATTTTTGTATAAGTTCCATGTACTGCAGAGAAAAAGGTATATTCCTTCCTATCCCCATTCAGTTTCCTCCATAAGTCTACCATATCTAATTTTTCTAACAATCTGTTTACCTCCCTAATTTCTTTCTTGTTTGTTTTATGATTTGATTTATCTAGATCTGATAACAGGAGGTTGAGGTCTCCTACTAGTAGAGTTTTGCTGTCTATGCCTTCCTGTAATTCTTTCAGCTTCTCCTCTAAGAATTTGGGTGCTGTCCCACTGGGTGCATATATATTCAATATTGAAATGACTTTATTGTCTATGGTACCTTTTAGGAGGATAAAGTTTCCTTCCTTATCTCTTTCGCTATCTATTCGTGCTGCTGCTTTGTCTGAGATAAGGATTGCTACCCCTGCTTTTTTACTTCAGCTGAAGGAAAATATATTTTGCTCCAACCTTTTACCTTTACTCTATATGTATCTCTCTACTTCAAATGAGTTTCTTGTAAGCAGCATATTGTAGGATTCTGGTTTTTAATCCACTCTGCTATTTCCTTAGGTTTTAAGGGAGAGTTCATCCCATTCACATTTAAGGTTATGATTACTAATTCTTTATTGCCCTCTGTGCTGTCTTCCCTCTGTTTGTATTTTCCCCCTTTCCCCCCCTTTTATCCATATTCCCCAGTATTTTGTTTTTGAATACCACCCCCTTCTGTGTGTTTGCCCTCCTATATCACTCCCTCCCCTTTCTTTCCCCTTTCCCTGTTCCCTTCCCTTCCTTTTGTTATTTCCCCTTATTTCCTCCACTCCCCTTCCCTTTCTCTGTCCCCCCTCCCCTTTGCCCCTTTTACTTCTTGAAAGGTTAGATGTTTTATAAGTTAACTGAGTATGTGTAGGTTGACTTTAAGCCAAGTCTGATGAGAAGAAGATTCAGGTGTTTCTCCTCTACTCCCTTCTTCCCCTCTATTACCATAGGTTTTTTGTACCTCTTAGTGTAATGAGATTTGTCCCATTCAATCCCCTCCCTCCTCCCATCTCTTTCTTGTCCCTCTTTTTAGGGAGGTAGTGTATTTTTTTAGATCATTCTATCTAAGTCATAGAAAATTCTGAGTGTCTGTCCCTTCTAGTTCAGTATGTTCTGTTGAAGAGTCCAAATTCCTGAGAGTTATTAGAGTCTTTCTCCCCAGTGGAGTTAAAGCCAGTTACATCCCATTAGATATCAGTCTCATGGATAGGTCATGCATGTCCAGCATTTCTGGCTAGGTATATTCTCTCTGTTAGAGTTACATTTCTCAAGATTCTCAGGATTTATGAGAGTCTCTACCCCCCCATGCTGGGATATAGCCAGTTTCAACTTGCTGGATTGCATTTTTTTCCTTTTACTGCCCCCCCTTTTTTTACCTTTTCATGTGTCTCTTGAACCTCCTGTTTGATATCCAAATTTTCTGTTTAGCTCTAGTTTTTTCATCAGAAATTTTTGGAATTCTTCCATTTTGTTAAATGTCCATCTGTTTCCCTGGAAGAGAAGGCTCAGCTTTGCAGGAAAGTAGATTCTTGGCTGCATTCCAAGCTCCTTGCTCTTCAAAATATCTCGTTCCAGGCCCTTCGATCCCTTAAAGTTGATGCAGCCAGGTCCTGCGTGATACTTACTGTGGCTCCTTGATATTTAAATTGTTTCTTTCTGGCTGCTTGCAGGATTTTCTCTTTTATCTGATAGTTCTGGAGTTTGGCCACAACATTCCTTGGTGTTTTCCTTTTAGGATCTTTTTCTGGTGGGGATCGATGTACTCTTTCAATAACTACTTTGCCCTCCGATTCCATAATGTCAGGGCAGTTTTCCATCACTAGATCCTGTAATATTAAGTCCAGGCTTTTTTTCTCTTCAATGTTTTCAGGAAGTCCTATAATTTTCAGGTTTCCCCTCCTCGATCTATTCTCGAGTTCAGTGGTTTTGTTGATGAGGTATTTCACATTTGCTTCTATTTTTTCTATGTTTTGATTTTGTTTAACTGACTCTTGCTGTCTTGTGGAGTCATTAGTTTCTGTAGACTCCATTATTTTTTTGGGGGAGGAGTTTTCTTCATTAACCTTTTCCAATTGGTCGATTCTACTTTTGAAAGAGCTTTCCATTTGACCAATTGAGGTTTTGAGAGAATTAATTTCTTTTTGCATTTGCTCATTTGAGGATCTGAGAGAATTATTCTCATTTTGCAAGGTATTGTCTCCCCCGAATTTTCCAGTTGATTTTTAAACTCCTTCCTTATTTCTTCAAGGAAGTCTTTCTGTGCTGGAGACCAGATTGTATTCTTCTCAGAGGTTCCAGGTCTCTCTGGGTTGGGGTCTTTCCCTTCCTGGAATTTTTCTATGGATCCACCTTTCCATTGACCCTTTTTCATTATGCTAAGACCTTGAGTTGGGTGGGGCTGGTTCACCTGGGCTTGGGATCTCTAAAGGCTTTATTGAGTGCAGTTTCTCTGACTGGCCAGTAGGAGGTGCTGGTTGCCCTCTCTGGGGTGTCTGTGACCTTGGTTAGGAGGCCTTCTCCCTTTGCTTGAGGGAGGGAATTGGAGCTATTGAATTCTTTTGCCTTCAATCAATGGTGGGCTTTACCCTGGCCTGAGGTGATTCCTCAGCTGGGCTGGTTCTTTTGCTCACACACCTGGGCCTGAGGCAGAAATAGTTTGCATTCATTTGAGAAGAGGCCTTCTTGCAATGGAGGCCTGGGCTCAGAGTTTCTCAGACCCAAGGAGCCCAGGGATGGTGTCCGCAGCTGTCCTGCACCAGACCTCTCCCCGCAGCCCCTTCCCCAAGCTCCAGGGGGACAGCACCAACACCAGCACCTCTGCTTCCCCATGGACCCAAGCCCCCTTCGTCCAGCCCCACTGCTGATCCAGCAGGTCCGGCTCTCGGGCTCTCAGACTCCCGGTTCCGATTCAGCTGTTGGTCTGGCTGATCTTCCCTGGGAGCTCAGACTCACCTGCCGGTACTCAGCCAAGGCTGCTGTGGGAGACAAATCCTGAGGTAGATTTTCCTCTCCTGGCTTTTCTTTCTGGGTTTCCTGGTTCGGATTTCTTTTAAGAGGTTTGTTTCATGTGATAGAAGGGGAAGAGATCAGGAGACTTTAGAACTGTGCCTGTCTTCTCCCTGCCATCTTGGCCTACATTTCCCTTCAATTATACTTATAAGAAATAAATATTATTCTTAGAAGGAAGGGATTAACAATCAGTAGGATCCATGATTCAAAAAAAAGGTTAAGAATTCCTACTTTAGAGGATATAGTATTGTAATTCAATATAGTGAATATTTATTAAACACCTTTTCCAGTACAAAGCAGGATATGAATGCTTTCAACTTGGGCAGAGGGCCTGAGAAGTTCCATATGGTTGGAGAATTTGGGTTAGTTTCACTAAGGAAATGATGTTTGAATTGATGCTTGAAGTATGATTAGCATTCCAATCAGAGGAAATTTAATGGTAGAGGCACAGGGAATAGCACTTATAGGAAAGTATAGGACATACTTGGGGAACAGATGGGAATCCAGTTTAGATATATCACAAAGTATATAAAAATGACTAGTGTGAGAAAAGTTTAGAAATATAGATTGTGAAGAGGACACTAAATGTTGAGCTGACAGTTTGGTTTTATTTTATGCTACTGCATTTTTTGGGCAAAAAAATCATAGAAGCCATCACTAATAAAACAGGCAGTGTGTTGACAAATGTTTAACAACAAAATCTCTAGGGGAAAAAAAGAAAAAAAATATAGGCACAACATAATTTAAAATTTACTCTGCATTAATAATGTTACCCATAAATCTAGAAATCAACAAAACAAAAAATCAAGTCTTGACTCATAGCATTTACTTTGGGACAGCTCTATTCATTAGGAAGTTTTTCTTTACATCAAGATAAATCCATCTTTCTGTAACTTCTAATTACTTTATCCTTTAGGACCAAGCCAAAGAAGTCTACTTCCTGTTCTACATGACAGTTCTTCAAATAATTGAAGACTGCTATAGAATTCTTTTAAGTTTTTCTGCTTCAGGCTAACATTTCTATTTCCTCCATTGGTATGCAATTCTCTCACCATTCTGGTTGTCCTCTTTCCAGTTTCTCTCCATCTATTTTGCATCATTGCTAAAATGAGTGCTGAATTAAACTCAGTATTCCAGATATAGCCCAATCAGAGAAGGAAGTCCTACTTCTTTTATTGTGGATATAAGGCCTCTCTATGTAGTGAAGAAATTAGCTTTTTTTTTTATTTTCATGTGACATTTGACTCATATTGAGCTGACAATCCAGGTTACGGATTTCATCTCTTTTCAGATGAAGTAGCTACATTCACCTTGTCTTTATAAAGCTGTAGAGTCAAATCTAATTGTATAATTTCACATTATATTTATTTTTTTTATCAGATATAGTCTACTTTAAGATCTTTTTGGATCTTGGCTGTGTCATCAGACATTTTAGCACTACTTCATCTTTGGATTTAACATATATACATATATATATATATATATATATATATATATATATATATATATATATCATCAGAATCACTGACCAAGATGAACCTAGAAGAGACTCTGGAATGTTTCACTAGAGACACTTTATTATTATTAGTTAATTGGGAGGTCTGGTATGACCATATCAATAAATACCCAGTTCTCTTAATTCCTATTTGTCATTTAGCCCATGGTTTCTACTAGGGATTTGTGATATTGGTCTAATTGGTTTACACCAAAAAATCCTTTAATTTCTTATATTTTCCCCATGTGACAACAATTATTTACATGTTTGAAGCATTGCAGTTTATTACGGTAAGTTCTGTTTATTACAAAAGCATCATGATCACACAAACAATGATTCTGTTGTTTCTACAGTGATATATCAAACTGATCATTTCTGACTAAGAACAATGTGTTCTTACAGTTTTTCAACCTGTTATCAAATTGTTTCCAAACTGCCATGAGGACTTGACATGTGAGTGCAAATCAATTCCTAAAGGATGATTAATTATCTGCAAGTATTCATTCGCATTCTGCATCTTGTATCAGATTAGCTTCCTTATTTCGGCTACTCTGTATGTAATCTTATCTCATCAGCTGTATAATCATGTGATCAAGATCTTACAAATATTTTAATCTTGCAGTGAAAATATCAGGCCATTTGAAAAGGATGATCTCTGAGCATCTCGAAAGCATTACAGATCATCAGACAATATGTAGAAACAAGCTTTATAGTAGTAAAGAGGTTTTTAAAAAAATAGTTATTTAAACTTATCCTCTTCTTATATTACTATTCTTTTCTATGGTGTATTTCATATGAACTGGTTGACAGTAGCAGTCACTTATTTTTGTCAACTAGCTAGGTGGCTAAAAACAAAAAATTAATTTTTGTCTCTTAGCAAGAAAGCTTATGAAATCCTCCTATTATTTTCAACTATATAGTTGTGTGAACATTTTAACTTGTTCTTTTTTTAAATCAAAATAAACTCAAAATGAAACCAGATTTAAGACTGTATTTATCTGTGGTTGAATCAAATACTGCAAACTTTTGTTCAAATGAAAAGAGTAACAAAGAATTAAATTTATACATGATTATATTATGCTATATTGTTATACATATTACAAGTTGTAACATTTTTTGTAAAAATGTAATTTATATTTTAAAAAATTGTGAAATAAATCTTACATTTAAATGAAAGTATATGAATTGTCATTGATTTATTTTTGATTCTTATAGAATGTTCTACATAAAGTATTAACAATTATTATAGCCTTACAATTTAATATTCACAATTTTCCTAATTATAAACAGAAAACATTTCATATTTTATATTTATAATTATATAGCATAAAATTTATTTTGGCATTTTTAGGGGCAAAAGTTATCATTGCAATTATTGTAAGCTCTTAATGAATAAACATAAAGGAATGACCTTACAGGTCATGAGACTTTTTTTTTTGTTGTTGATGCTAAAAGGGATTCATGGAACAAAAAATGCTTGGAAGCATTGACTTGCATGACATCTTTCTACCTTGAACAAAAGGTTAGTTGGAGAAACTTTGTTCAACATTTTGTTGAAAGAAATGAAATGATATTATCAGAGCTATGTTTCAAAAATGTTATTTGGGCAAAAACATGGAGAATATATTGGAATCTATTCTTTAAATATGTAGTAAAAATTGGAAATGTGAGATACCAGTGTTATGGAGCATGATTAAAAGGCTATCACAATTATTTCTTTACCAAGAGAACCCCAAAAGGAGTCACTGAGAGTCAGACACAATTGAAATGACTCAGCACAACAAAAGGGAACAGATTTGGAAGGCAATCATTTTAGCATTACTACTGAAAAGATCTTTAACTGACTGAGTATAGGAAGTAAAGAAGGAGAGAATCAAAGGTGACTCATGTTTTGAGCCTGGATGATTAGGAAAATAGTGATATCATTTACAGTTTTTATCAGTGGGAGTTAATTTTGGGAGACTGTCTATAGGAGAGGATAAGATGGGTTCAGTATGAGACCCAATTTTATTTGAAGTTCATCCAGGTGGAGATTTTCAATATATAACTAACTAGAAATACAGAACTAAACTCTGGAGAGAAATTACAGTTAGATGCAGAAATTTAAGAGCCATCTGCAGAGAGTTGATAATTAAGGGGATGGTATTATTTTGGGAAAAGGGAAATATAGGAAAACGTGCTGAGGACAGAATCTTTGAGAATATGAACATTTAGGAGGGAAGAAGAAAAGTCCTCTGAAACAGAGGAGTGGTGAGATAAGAATCAAAAGCTAAGAGAAAATATGATATAAATACAAGAAATAGCATATGTTACAAGTGAGAAATCTCTTTGGCTCATCAAAATGGAGCTATCCAGTAGGGAGTTGGAAATATGGAACTTGTGTACTAGTGAAAGGACAGGGCTGGAGTTACATTTTTGGAAGTTATTTGTACAGAGATGATAATTGATACAGGATGAACCATCTGACAATATACAGAGATATGACAATAGGGTGAAGGACAGAATACTGGGAATAAAGATATATTGAAAGAGATGAGGTGATTTCACGGTTGTTACAGGAAAACCATTAGAATGGTTTCAAGGATGTCAAGAGGAGAGACTATAAAATGAAGGGCAATTAAAAATGTTACATTAAGAAAGATGAGAATTAAATTTTGAGATTAAGAAAGAAAAGAATTTTTAAACTGGATCTATTGGTAAAGAAGGATTAGAAGTTGAATTTCATAAAATTGAGAAATAAGATAGGAAGGTGTGTTAATAAATTGTCATAGAAGTTTGGAAGTGAAAGGCTAGGGTAGCAGAGTTAAAGAATTTTTTTTAAGTCTAAGGGATGAATTGCATACTTTTAGAGTAAAGGAAGGTAATATAATAGGAGAGATTTAAGAAGTCTCAGATATAGCAGGAGAGATTTAAGAAAGAATTCTGCAATTTTACAAAACTGATCAGGTGGAAAAGAATCAAAAGCAGGTGGAAGATGTTAGCTTTCCCAAGAAGAATAACTTCATCTTTTGAGGCCTAACAGAAAAGAACAAATAGATGATAGTAAAGAGAGGTTTAAAAGATGAGTAGATTGAAAGTGTATTAATTACAGCATCAGGGATATAGGATGGTCGAGGACTGAAAAAAGATTATTGGATTAAAAGTTTCTAGATTATTAGTAAATTTCAAGAGGGTGGTTTCAGAAGCATGAAGGACCTGAGTGGAAAAAAAATAAAAGCAGAGAGCATAGACTTTTCTTTTTAGGCATTTAGTGGTGAAGGGAAGGGAGGTATAGCATGATAGTTTGAAGGTGTAAATGTCATTTTTAGAACAAGTGTGTGTGTGTGTGTGTGAGTGTGTATGTGACAGACAGAGAGAGAGAGAGAGAGAGAGAGAGAGAGAGAGAGAGAGAGAGAGAGCTTGAATACACTTGATAGAAACAAGTCTCAGAAGAGAAGAGAATGGATAAAGACCAAAGATGGAATGAGAAGAGAATGGATAGACCAAAGCTGGAGGGGTTATCCCTTGGCAAAAAGGAAGAAGACATGTAGGGAGAAATGAAGCTAAATTAATACTTGTATAATAGTCTAAATCTCAGAAAGCAGGAAACTGAGGTTACCTTTGAGTAGAAGCTAAATGAAGGGCTTGAAAACATGAAAATGGAAAAGCTGCTTGGGAAATGTGATAAAGAATTTAGAATAAGTTGTAACAATATTACGAGTCCAGCTGAGGTCAAATAACATGAATTTGTGATTTTTCTCACCAATGTTTGGCTCCTTGAGAAAGGAAATGCAGATGGGAGGGAATAAGTATTTGTATAGCACCTACTATGGGTCAAGCACTGACTGGGCTAAGTGCTTTACAATTATTATCTCATTTGATCTTCACAATAACCCTGCAAGATAGATGCTATTATTATCCTTAATTTACAGTGGAGAAAACTGAGGTAAACAAGTTAAATGACTTGTCCAGGATTGCACATCTAATAAGTATTTGAGTTCAAATTTCCATTCAGGTCCTCCAAACTCTAGGCACCAGATGCCTCTAAAGGAGATAGGCTGGCAATTAGAGTAAGACTTGTGGAAGGTCACATGTTTCTGATGGCGACTGTTATTATTACAATGTTATAACATGAAGATTAGTTATGCAAAGCGAAACCAGAACAAGGGCAATAGTTTGGGAGGACAGAGAGGCTGGTACTTGATGCAGATACTACTTTATGACCCCGAGGCTGCTTTTGGTGGTGGTATTCTCTGCTGTATTTCTCATTTCCCCTTCTCTCTCTCTCTCTCTCTCTCTCTCTCTCTCTCTCTCTGACTTAGTGTTCCAAAAAATACCATAGGATGTGGTTCTGTTAGACTTTGAAGGGCTATAGTTTAGGAAAAGTGAGAAGAATGAGGCCTCCCCATAGCTTGTTTCATCTTTTAGATATCTTATAAACCTAGCGTATCCTTTTTTTAAAAAGGCAGTGGGGTAAGTGACTTGCCCAAGGTCACATAGCTAGGTAATTATTATGTGTCTGAGACTGGATTTGAACTCAGGTTCTCCTCACTACAGGGTCAGTGCTCTATCCACTGTGCCACCTAGCACTCCCTCATAGCCTTCTTAAGGAACTAGACTTCCTCAAGCTCTCCCTCCTCCCCCACAATCTTTTCAACAGCTTTAAGGATATCACTTACTCAGAACTGAATTTCTATCTCTTAGAATAGTATTAAAAACTTTTATTGACACCTTTTTTTTTATACTCCCTATTTTGCAATATACCCTATCAGAATTTCTCCTGGTAACAGAAATTGCTAAGCAAGATAGTAAAAGATGATCATATGGTTGTACATGTGATATTTTGCAATCATAGTCCACCTTTTTTGTTTTTTTGTTTTTGTTTTTTTTTGCAAGGCAATGGGTGTTAAGTGGCTTTCCCAAGGCTAGACAGCTAGGTAATTATTAAGTGAGTCTGTATTTGAACTCAGGTCCTCCTGACTCCAGGGCTGGTGCTCTATCCACTGTGCTACCTAGCTGTCCCCATACTCTACCTTTTTACTGGAAGTTTTAAAGTAAATTTCTTTATCTGGTCTCTAGGAATAATATTAGTCATTGTAACTAATCTGATGTTATCTAGCTCTTAGTGTTTTTTCCCCTTTTATGTTATTTTAGCCATTCTGCATATAGTTCTCCTAGTTCTTATTTTGCTCAGTTTCAGTTCATATAGGTTTTCAGATGCTTTTCTGAATATTTCATATTGATTATTTCTTAAAGTGCAATTGTATTACACTATTACGTAGATTACATCTACCACCATTTTTTCAGTCATTCCCCAGCAGCTGAGCACCCATTTTTTTCCTTCAGTTTGTTGTTATCACAAAATAAGCTGTCACATATATTTTGATGCACACAATCTTTCTATTTTTGTTTTCTTTGGGTATATGCTTAGGACTGAAAAATTCTGTGACTTTCATGGAATAACTTTCTAACAAATCTTTTATACTGATCTGAAAGGAATTTATTAATTTCTACAATTCCTATTAGCCAAATTTGAAACTCAGGAGGCCTAATTCTCCTCCACAGTTTTTTTTTTATTTTTTGCAAGGCAATGGGGTTAAGTGGCTTGCCCAAGGCCGCACAGCTAGGTAATTATTAAGTGTCTGAGACCAGATTTGAACCCAGGTACTCCTGACTCCAGGGCGGGTGCTCTATTTACTGCGCCACCTACCCACACCTTTCCTCTACAGTTCCAAAAATCAATTCATCATTTAGTTCTATATTATATGATAAAATACTTTTAAGTCTGTCACTTTTCTGGTATTGGAATGCTCATACTCTATCAATATGTTTTGTACCTCTTGTATAACTTTGTGTGTGTGTGTTTGTGTGTGTGTGTGTGTGTGTGTGTGTGTGTGTATTAACTTTTGTGTGTCATGGATCCTTTTGGCAATATGGCAAAAACTATGGCCCTCTTTTCAGAATAAAACTTTTAAAAGCATAAAATACATGTTACAAAGAAAACCAAATCTTCTTGAAAATAAAAGATGTTTTCCCCCATCTAAGGTCATGGACTCCAGGTGAAGAAATACCTGCCTTAGTAGATGGTCTTTGTAAAATGGTTGTGGTTGAAGAATTCATTATCCTGTGATGAACTTCTTCTATTGCTATGGTCACACTTTAAAGCTCTTTCCATCACCAGCATTTGCATATGCCATAGTTTATCAACCTTTGTTCTAATTGTTTAGCTGTATCTGTGCTTACTGCCAAGACACACACACACACACACAAAAAGCTCTTAATGCATGTGCAATGCAATGTATGGAAGGAGCAGTACAGCTTGACAAGAGGCCTGCATTTTATCCAAACTCTGATATCTGATAGCCTGTGACATTGGATTTAAGCTCTTTGGGCTTCGTTTGCTTGATCTTCAGATTTTACAAATTGGGAACAAAACAATTGTTTTAAAATAATGGCTCACTCAAGAAATGCTTATTAACTGATCTATTCGTCAATTCAGTAAACATTTATTAAGCATCTAATAGGTGCAGAGCACTATCCTTTAAGGACTTAAGGGTTTGAAGAGCATAAGATCAAGACTTTGTCCCTGACCTCATGGAGTTTATAGTCCAATACACTGATAATAACCAATAAAATTGATAAATGAAGATAACCAAAATGGACAAAGCTAGCAATTGGTCAGTTAATAAATAAGCATTTATACAACATTTGCTATGTTCACATTATTGTACCGAGTACTGGGCAATAATAGTCTTTGTTCACAAGGCTAATAGATTCTAAAGGATGAAATAGAAAAAAAATTCAGTTTATAAGATATATAGAATATATGTCAGATAATCTGAGAAAGGAGGTCACTATCAGATAGAGGACTGGTGAAGTCTCCTGCAAAAGGTAAGATCTGAACTGAATCTTGATAGAAGCCAGAGAAACTAAGAGGCAGAGGTAAGGGGACAGAACATGGGAGGACAGTCAGTGAAAGCTATAGGTATAAGAGTACTAACTATGGTTTGGGGAATATAAGGATGAGAGTAATATAAAAAACAAAACTTGGAAGAACTTTATTTGAAGGAACAAGATTATGAAGAGTAGATTATGTAAAAAAAGTATACAATATAGTCTTGAAAAACTGCTTTTTCTCACAACATACATTATGAAATGAATAGTACTAATATCATTAAACTCATTTTATAAAGAAATTTGAAGTATTCTATCCATTAAATTCATGTTGCCCCAAAACATGTGGTCTTTTAAGGAAGAAAAGATAATATAAATAATTAATTTAAAGTCTGAATATAAGTTATTCAAAGGGCTCAAAAGTATTTAGAAGAGGGAATGATAACTTCTACTTGGGGGAATCGGGGAAATTTTCATGAAGAATGGTTTTTGGATAGGTAAAATAAAGGAATAGGTAGGTGTTTTGGCAAGAGAAGAATGATAAAAAATAAGATGTGATAAACAGTGAGATATAACTTGGCCTAAGTTCCTCTGAATAGTGGGAAATAAGAGGTGAACTGGAATCAGTAAAGGGCATCCTTTAGTGGCTGGTCAAAGAATTTGGATTTAAAGATTTATAGAGTCTTAAGAACTGGAATGCCTTTTTGAGATCTTTTATTTGAACTGCTTCCTTTTCATAATAGGAAACTGAGGCACTGTTAAATAACCTTATTAAAGGAGGCTCCAAATCATTAATAATTTGATAAATGCAAATCAAATCATCCTTTTGGGGGTTTCATGTTCAGCAAAGATGATAAAAGATGGGAGTAGTCAACAATTGGAAGTATGTGAAGATGGATATGTTAATAAGCAGTTAATTAGCAAAATTATTTTGAAAAACTGTGGAATAAAGTGACTAAAAGGTCATTAATCAAAAAGCATTTATTAAGAATCTACTACGCGCCAAGCACTGTGCTAAGTGTCTCCCAAATTTTCCAAAGCCCAACAAACCCATCCCCTGCTCTCAAGGAGCTCGCAATCTGCTGGTTGGGGGGAGGAGAGGAACAGGGGTGGAAGTGGGGGAGTGTGTAACATACAAAGAACTTTGTACATAAAAAATAGCAGTTTTAATAGGACTGGGTGCTGTCTTTTATCAACACCTTTTTATGCATCTACTGGCACAATCACATGAGTTCATACGTAAGTATATACTGAGATTCTAGAACTGGGAATAAACCCTAAGAAGGTCACTGTTAAGAAATTCCCAAGTGGTGTTGGGGTCTGCTCATTCTTGGCAAGGTGGAGAGCTAGAGTACCTTTGGACTGAGTTTCTGTCTTTTTATGACTTTCTGCTGTTTTCCACAATTTAGTCTGGGGGCCTGCAAGATTTGGTGCTTAGTGCTTCCAAAGATGGTATGAGCTCAGAGGTTTGAATGGGTATGCTTTCTTTAATAGATTGCTGTTGGACTCGATTACTGTTAACTTTCTGGGAAGTTCTGGCACGTTCAGAGTGATTGAACTGCCCTTTGGTGATGTTTTTCCTGCCCCTGTTACTGCATCCAAATTTACCTGTGGGCTAAAGGTTAGTTTAAAGATTAACTAAAAGTTAATTTCCCTTCTGTTCTTGGACTCAGGGTCAATGATTTTTAGAAATTGTCCCTTGCTTGTGATTGCTTGTATGTCAGGTCCCTCTTGCTTGTGATCGCTTTTCTTTTTTCCTGAAATTGTGACCTGGATCTGGTTGATAGATCTGCTAGCTGGCACTTGATTCTATTCCCATGACTGGTTCATCTTGCTCTTTCTCTGTCCTGGTCCTTCCAACCCTTGTATTCCACCTTAGCCTTTTTACTTTCCCTGGGCCCTAGAACGCTCTCCACAGCTCCCGGTCAGCTCCCACCCAGTGTCCATAGACTTCTCACTGTGAATTTTTGGCTTTCTTGATCAGAATTTGGTATAGTGCATTTTCTAGGTAGAGGAGGTATGCTGAGTAAGTTGAACAAAAAGGCTCTCACTCCACCTCTGATTTAAAAATTTTTGAGAGTCTGAAAAAAGTTAGTGACAGGATCAGAACTGTTTTTAAATAGCTTCATGTGATGGAAGTGTGTAAGGGTGCTGGAAATGGGAAGGTGCTAAGAGTTTCCTTTACAGATCTAGGTTCTTTGATTACAATTTTTTGAAGAAGTCAAGAAGTCAATGCCTCAGGACAATTCTTTAACCACCAGAGTGTATCATGTTTAAAAATTCATCACCCTATTTGTATCACCTACATGAGACTCACTATTTATCAAAAGGATCCACTCAGTCAGCACAGGGCATAACAAGTATGCCCACTGTCCAGACAGTAGTCCATGTAGTTGGATCAGTACATAAATCTTGAACCGGCACTGCATACAATGAGAAAGTGCCCTGAATTGACTTTAGGAAACTAATCAGTGCCTTTAATAACCCGAAATTTCTATCTGAAACAAAGTTCTTGTGTATCAGTGTTCTTCCTAAGATGCCACGTAGCTGTGACACAATACCACATCATCCCCAAAGAATTAAAGTGGGAAGGATAATTAGCAAAATACTTGGAGGGGGTGAGTAGGGTTAAGCTAACACCACAGAATTTCGTAAACGGAGCATAAATGATGTCATTGTCGTAAGAGCCACCATCAGGACAGCCTTAAAGGAATATGTGGCCTTGGAAGGAGTTGCCCCGGACCGAAGGGTCGTGATCCGTAATACTTAAGGGGGATCCCCTTTTGCTCCTTCCTCGTGTCTCAGGATCTGCCCTGGGGTCCAACTCAGGTCTCTGCACGGAGTAGGCGCAAACTCCACGGAGGCTGACTCGGAATGGCTCTTTCGGCTACCCCCAGCCTTCCACCACTACATTAACGTAGCAATGACTTCAGGAAATGAGTGAAGCTGTTTGCCTAGACTTATGCCCAGGAGATCGCTCCCGTCCTCCCCTGCTCCCCGCCATCCCGAGTCCCCGCAGTCACTCGCCTCGGACACCCCAGAGAGGAGGAAGAGGCCGAAGCCAAGGGGCTGTCTGGAGGCGGGTGTTTATGTTCCGGGTCAGAGGGCGGGAGCCGCAGCCGGCGGCGCTTCGCTTCCGGGGCGGGGCTGGCGCGCCAGGCCTCTCCAGTCTCCGTGCCCCTCCTCCCCCTCCCTGTCCCCGCACCCGGCCGGCCTGAACCCGGGAGTCGGCGGTGGACGCGGCGCCGGCAGGATGAGCGGTGAGTGGCGGGGCCGGACCCCGGGACCCTCGGCCGGCACCGGCTGCCCCCCCCCCCGCTCCTCGGGACTGACTGCCCCAGGACCCCGACATGTCCCATCTCCCCAGCTTCTCCGGGCTGGGGTCGGGTCATCCGAGCCCGGGGACCCTTCCCCATCCCCTCCCGCAGGGTCGCTCCACCCCCAGGGCCCCACCCTTAGCTTCTTCTACTTCTCCGGGCCCTCCCACTCTCCCGGTCTTGGGGGGCCGCGTCCCCGTGTCTGACCCTCTCCGCTCTCCTTGACGCCCCCCGTCCTCCTAGTTTGTGATCCCCGACTTCCCAGCCTCTTCCTCAGTTTCCCAGTCCTTCCAGCAGTCTGCCCCCGCCCCTGTCCCGTGCACCCTCATTGCCTAGGATCACCCCGTCATGACCCTCTGCTTCCAGACTCATCACAAGTCTGACCTACCTGCTCCCCATAATCCCCGTGTGTTTATCCCCTGCTTTTCAAGCCCCCTTAGTTTTCTAGTCCTTCCACTGAGCTCACCCCCAGCCCTGCAGCCCTTCTAATTGTCTCTCCTGTTTCCTAGTACCCTCCCAATCATTTGACTCCCAGGTTCCTAGTCCCCCTGCACCCCATAAACCCCATGCGATTGCCCCCTGCTTCCCAGCCGTCTTCATTGTCTCACTCTCAGTCCCTCTCGCTGTCTGATCCTCCTATTCCCTGGCCTCCTCCCACTCATCTGCCCCCCTAGTCCCCCTCAGTTGTGCGATCTCTTCTTCCCGTGATCCCCATTTGTTTGCCTCCTGGTCTCCAGAGCCCCCTAATTATTTTCTCTCCCCCCAGTTTCCCAGTCCTTCTTGTCTGAACCTTCCAATCTCTATTCCTAGTTATCTGACTCCTCTGCTTGCCAGTTCCCTTAGGTATCTGATGCCTTTGCTCTCTCTAGGCTCCCGTCTGCCACTTCCCCTCTCCCCCCCCCCCCCCCTTCTGAATTCTGGTTTCTAGGCCTTCCACTCTTAAGATCCTCCTACTTCAGCCTCTTCCTTATCATCTGACCCAGATTATCTAATTTTCTGCTGCTCTGTCCCTGTCGCTTGTCTGTCTACCTTTGCTCCCCATATTGCTGCCCATGTTTCTCAGTCCTTCCCTGTTTGTTTCTTCCTCTCTGCTCCCTAGTCACTTCTGGATGTCTGCTTCCCATTGCACCCTGCTTGTTTCACCTCTGCTTCTTCCTAATTACCTCCATTGCTTTGATTGCTTAGCCTCATGTTTTTCCTATTTGCTTTTCTTCCCCCTTCCCTCCCTTCTCTCTGAAGTTATTGTTCTTTAAACAGTTTAGTTGTTCAGTCACTGCTGTCATTTTCATAACTCAGTTCTCACTGTCTCAGAAGTTGACTACTTTGCTATAAGTGACCCTTCACTTCTTGTCCAGGATTTGGCATATATGATTCACCACTTTTTCCTCCCTACTTTCTGTCATTCCCCAATAGCCAGAATTGAGTTCTGGGGTCTTTCTACCCTAAGCTTCTTGGCTTTTGTGGAGAAATAGAGGCTGACAATTTGCTTTGTTTTTGACTTGACACTCTAGGTTTGGTGCCTTCAGTTGATCACAATTTTACTATTCTCTTAAACTGTTAAATATCCTGCTCTTGTTTTGTTGCAAAGTCATTCCTGAGTGTTTGTGTGTCTGGAAATGGGAGTGACTCAGGAAAACAGTTGTGTTTGTACCTGTCACCATTTGCCCCAGCTGACCTGGAATCAGATTTTTTTTTTTTAAGTATTTCCTTTGCCTATGTGTGTATATTTATTTCTTCTCTGCATTTTGTTCTTAAGAATAATGACATCGCTTTACTTGCTATGCTTTCTAACAAGAATTCTATTGGATAACTCTTGATATGCCCTAAGAGATGCTAAATGAAGGATTAATGGGCCAGTACATTTCTCCCTCTTCTACTGCAACCATTTTTTAATTTGATATTTTATTTTATTTTTTCAATTACATGTTAAGAAAGTTTTTCAACATTTATCCACATGCATATGCATATTTTTAAGTTATATAATTTTCTTCCACCCTCCCTTCCCATCCCCTCCCCGTAGCAAAAAAAAATAAATATTGTACATATATATTTTCAACATGCTTACTGATCAGTCATTTTTTGGTATATATATATATATATATATATATATATTAAGGGAAAAGAAAGAAAATCATGATATAACAAAGGAATTTAAAAAAACTGAATGTAGTGTTCATTCAGACTCTGAAGGGTTTTTTTGGTTTTATTTTGTTTTGTTTTTCTTCCTCTGAATGGAATAGTGTTATCCATAGCAAGTCTCCTAGGGTTGTCCTAGCTCTCTGAACTGTTGTGAGGAGTTGCTTCCATCCAGGTTGATCGACCCACAGTGTCCTTGCTCATGTGTACAATGTTCTCTTGGTTCTAATCCCCTCACTTGGCATCAGTTTGTGTGATTCTTTCCATGCTTCTCTAGAGTTCAACCATTCATGTTTTTTTATAGAATGATAGCATTCCATAACTTGTTTAGCCATTTCCCAGTTGATGGGCATGCCCTCAATTTCCAATTCTTTGCCATTACAAAAAGAGCTGCTATGAATATTTTGAAACATGCAGAACTTTTCCCATTTTTTTTATGATTTCTTCTAGATATAGGCCCAGTATTGGTATTACTGTTTCAAAGGTATGATCAGTTTTATTGCTCTTTGGTTATATTCCATATTGCTCTTTATAATGGTTGGATCAGTTCACAGCTCCAAATATGGCTTTCATCCCAATCTTCCCACAACCTCTCCAACATTGATCATTTTTCCTTTTTGTCACTTAAGCTAATCTAATAGGTGTGAGGTGGTACCTCATAGTTGTTTTAACTTTAATGCAAGCATTTTTAGGGGCTGTTTGATTTACCAGTGAAGTTTTTTTTCAGTTTATATGCATTTCATTCTTTTTTTTTTTAGGTTTTTGCAAGGCAAACAGGGTTAAGTGGCTTGCCCAAGGCCACACAGCTAGGTAATTATTAAGTGTCTGAGACCAGATTTGAACCCAGGTAGTCCTGACTCCAGAGCCGGTGCTCTATCCACTGTGCCACCTAGCCACCCCCACCTCATCAATTTCTATGAATTTATGACTTCTGTAGATGACTGGTATAGCTACATATCCAATCTTCATTTCTTCCTTGAATTCCAGTCTTGAATTGCCATTATCTGCTGAATATCAGATCTCATCTCAAACTTGGCATATTTAAAGTAGAATTTAAAACCTCTGAGCCTCCCTTTTCTTATGTATAAAGTAGCATTTATAATACTTTTCTCCTTGGCATTATTTTGAGTATCAAATGAGATGTGTTAAATTTTTACACCAATGAAAGTTTCTATTGCTTTCACTCAGCCAAGAGACTCTGGTAATAAAGGTAAAAGTATTAAACATTCCTGTTGTAGACCCTTAACACCTTGCTATTATTTAACATTGGTAAGCAAAACTGACCATTATACAGTATTAGTATAAATTAAGTTGATCATCCCAAATGTAAAGGATGTCATTAACCTTAAAACAAAAAGCTCAAATGAACAAAAAAAATTCCCAAAGACTCAAACTAAATAAGTTCTTTGAAAAAAAAAATTAGAGATTGAAAGTGTTTTTTTTTTTTTTAGATCATGATACCCAAGACACTTTTCACAGTATATTCAGAATAGAAGAGCAACAACAATGATCTGGCACAAGTACCATTATTAATACAGGATGCAGTGTTGTAAAATTAAGAACTTCACTCTCTCTCTCTCCTCACCAATGATGAAGACCCAGATAGTCCAAAGTCAGATGAGCTCATTTTCAGTATGAATAATAGCTCATGTTTAAAAGTACTTTCTTCAGAATACTCTTGTCAGTTAAAGATTCTAGTTATAGAACAGAGAAGTTCAGAAAATTTCAGTGACTTTTGTAGAATCATGTAAGTGGTAAATGGGTGACTTGGAATTCAAGATCTTTAAATCTATGATCCATTACACAAAATCAAAATCTTTTTAAAGAATGCGATATGTAGAAATGATTTAATCTTTCTTTTAAAATTAAAAAATACTGAATTTAATTTATTTCTTTTGTCAACAACCGTTGATTAAATGTCACTATGTGCCAGACACTGAATGAGTGCTGGGGGTACAAAGAAAACCAAAAACCTAGTCTCTGGCCTCAAGAAATTTACCTTCTAATGGAGGAAACAACGTGTAAACAGCTATATTCATCCAACCCCCAAATAGGGTAAATGGGTGGAAAGACTCCAGCTATTGGGGGAATTAGGAAAGATCTCTGTAGAAGATGGGATTTTAGTTAGGTTTTAAAGGAAGCTAGAGGTACCTGAAGGTAAAAATGAAGAGGGAGAGCATTCCAGACTTGTGGCATAGCCACAGAAAAGCATGGAATTGAGAGAATGTCATATTTGGGGAAGAGTAAGAAGACTGAACTAAAGAGGAAAATAAAGTATAAAACTGGAAGGCAGGAAAGGGTCTGATGATGAAGGTCTTTCAAAGACAAACAAGATTTTATATTTGATTCTGGAGGTAATAGTGAACCAGTGGTGCTCATGGTGGGGTGGGGTAGGGTATCTTAGATATAAACATTTTAGGAAGATTGTTTTGACTTGTATGGAGTTTCAAGTGGGGAGAGACTAGAGGCTGGAGATGATCCAGAAAGTTTTTTCAGTTGTCCAGACAAGTGATAATAAGGGCCTGTATAAGAGTAGCAGTATAAATTAGAAGGAAACAAGGGGATATATAGGAGTGATGTTGTCAAGGTAAAACAACAAAACTTGGCAACAAATTGAATATGAATGGTGAGAGCAAGTGAGATGTCAAGGATAACCCTGAACTTAGGACATTGAGAAGGATAGTAGATAGTAGTGCTCTCAATAGTAGTACTGATGTTGACAAGAAGAGAGGGTTTTGTGGGAAAGAAAATGAAATCTAGTTGAACCTGTTATATTTGAGTTATTTTTGAGGATAAGTCAGTTTAAGATGCCCAATAGACTTTTTTTGGTGGTTCAAGACTGGAAGTCAGGAGAGAGGTTAGGGCTAATTAAAGAAATCCAAAAATCATCTGCTAAGAGAGATGATTATTGAAGCCATGGGAGATGAGATCAACAAGCAGGGGGTAATAAAGGAAAATTGGTAACCCCAGATCATCAAATAATTCTTCAATCTTTTGTAATTTGATATTTGTATTTTAATATACATTTAAGTAATAATTATTTTTCACAGAAACCCTCCAGAGATAATTGCTATTAATCATTTCATGAACAAAGGAGGAAAAAATTCAGGTGAAATAACTTATGATGAAAACATAATTTTTATCTCCTGAGTTTTGAACTTGAGTTGAGTCCTGTTCTATCTTCTCTTCTTGTGCACAATTTAGCTGCACTTACACATTCCAATGTAAGTTGGGAACCTTTCAGACATTTTTATTTTCTCTTTGGTATTGGCTTTGAAATCTTGCTAAGATTATTATGATATAAGAGTTAAGAATCAATGGAAAGGGACCTGAAAGTAGTCAAGATAACATCTTTTAATCATGGTTTTGCCCTTAATGCTATGAGTTTTTAAAAAAAAGCAAAGAAAATGAGTTCATCAGTCACTTATAAAAAATGAAAAGTAGTTCATGGTATATTAGAACACAAAATTAGTATTAAATATTGAGCAGTGAAAGTGGGCTTGAACATTGAAATCCTAATGATTATAATTGTTTACCTCAGTTATTTGATAGAAAGGAACCAAACTTTTCAGGGCAGGAAAATATTGGAATGACTTATTTGTCATCCCCTATCATTGAGTTTTATTTGGCATTTCATCATTTTTTAGAGATTCTTAGGGTTGTTTTTTGGCATTGCTTGCTGTTCTTATGTTTTCATGGATTTTTAATGACTTCACATCAGGAGGTAGCCTAATCTATCTGAATTGTGGTGTAGTGGGTAGATTTAGAGCTGAAAGAGACCTCAATAGTCACCTAGATTTGATCCCTTCATCTTAATGAATAGGAAACTAATGACAGAGATGCAAAGGTCACATAGGTAGTAAGTATCTGTTGAGATGGAATTTGAACTCACCATGCTGCAGACTTGGAGCTAATATAATACTTGGATTCAAATTTAATCTCAGAGGATTATTACTTTTGTGACATTGTCAAGTCACGTAATCTCTTTAAACTTATTTTCTTGTCTATCAAATTATATATTTTGACTAGATGATCTCAGAGTCCTTTATTTAGATTTAGGATCCTATTAGGCAGTGGAGAGAGTACTTTGCACCAAAAATACAAGATTCTTGACATATTCCCTGTTCTTATTCTATAATTCTCAATCATATAGCATCACCAGAAAGAATATTGTTAGAAAGACGGGCCTTTGTTTCAGGGAGAAGCTTAGGGTCATTAAAACTGTTATGAATTTTCAAAATATAATCTAGCCTATCCTCATGTTCTGATCTCAGATCATTTGCCATCTACAATTTTTATTCAGTCTATCAGTATTGATTGACAGAGAAATTTCTTCAACCTGACCACCAGCACCAGCTGCGGAAAAAAAACCCTAAAATATGTCCATGAATCAGTTTTAAAATTCTTACTTAAGTAAGTTAAAGTTAAATTGAGTTAAACTCAATGTAAAAGTAATTAAGACATTTTCTCTGTATTACTGTAGTAGCTTGGACAGAATTGTAAAATTGGAAAGGGCCTTGGAGGTCCCATTATCCAACTCTGAGGGTTTGGGGTCTCACACTTTCTCTTGCACCTGAGAGTGCTTAATGGGGATCTTACTCCCCAGTGCCCAAGGAAAGAAATCAAGGGGATTATTATTTACCTATATTTTTGAGGAATGTTACAGTCTAATGGAGCTCATTCACCTGGAAAAGAGGGAGGGAAGAGGAAACTGGTGGGGAACAGAGGTGTGTGGTTTATATGGGGAGATTGAATATAGATGAGTTCACCACCCCTGTAGCTACCCAAAGCCCACATCTCTTTCCTGCTTTTCTGCTAGTATCTGAGCTCAAACTTTCTTTACCATTTCCTCCCTATGCTTCCTATGTAAGAAGCAAAACAAATTTCTTTTAATTCTCCCATTTCCTTACCTTGGTTGTTCCTTGCTAGTGACAGACCACCTGAAGTCAGACCTCCAGATAAACAACTCTTATCGCTTGTCTCCTCAACCTAATGTTATGGTTTGGACAACAGACATTATTTTTTTCATCTGTGGATATTAAAACTATACTCCTCCTAGTTATTGTAACTTTGATTTAGGAGACTCTTCGATGTTCCAGGGCAAGACAGTGAGTGCAGTGTCATCTATAAAAAGAAGTATCTGCAGAGACTCAGTGTCTATGGGATGCTCCCTTTTAATTTGCACTCTGTTAGAGACATCATTTGTGACTGTTGTTGCAAACATCTTTGGTGAACTTATGTCTTCATAGTTTGTATTGAAATCATTATTAATAATTAGAGTTGTCAATTATTTTTGTAGTTAAGGCTTTTACGGAATCTTCTGTAATTTTTAACATTCATGGGAGACAATGTATTAGAGGAAATATTTTGAAACAAAATTTTATTCTATAGAATGAAATCCTTTTTTCCTAGCCAGCAAAGCACAAAAATGACTTAAATTTTTCAGTCAATTGAGTATTTGTAAAGATGTGTTTTGCTATAGAATATCGTTTGTGAAAGTTGTCATTGGGAATACTCTCAATACTTGTGTAGATTGTCCTCATAAAAGATGTTGTACATATGGAAAAGTGAGCTTATAGCTTGGTAATTATTAATATTTTTTAAATTATCTTTTTTTTTTTAATTTTAAGGCTTCTGGTTTTTCTAGGCATAATATCCTCCCTCCCAGGCATCTTTAGAATTGTTTACTCAAGTCTCACAATTCTGTTGTATTCAAAATGAACTTCCTTAGAGTATGTTGTGACTATTCCAGCTTACCCTGTTTTTTTACCACTGTTTCTATTCTCCCATTCTCTAATTCTCTACATTTCTCTGTTCTTTAAATTGGGGACAGTTATGTAAGAGTCCAAATGTGGTCAATTGTCTATCATGAGAGTTTATTAAAATCATCCTGATAGATCTTTTAAATTTTTTGTCTGTTGATTATCTTTCTACTTTAATCCTTAAATAACTTAAGAGTGATCTGGCTTAATTTTCATGTCAATTGTTCTGTGAATTTATTTTGTTTTCCATTGTTTTTAAGGTGACATTTCTCTGTAAGATTTTACAGATGAGTTTATATATTATTAAACTCAGTTTTCCTTTGGTTGCCATTTCTCCATGCCTGATGAAGTCAAAATTTTACTGAGGTGGCTTTTGGATTCTTTTGGATGATGGCTATATATAATTTGAACATCCTTAGGAAATAGTGAAAGGCTGACAATATCTGCATTTTTCAAAAAATTTTTGCCCCATTTTCTATATTGCTTAGAGATAGATTGAAGTCTCATTTTCAGATCTAGCTCTTAATTTTCATTTTTCCTAATTCAGTTTTGATTTTGATTTTTGCTTTCATGAGATAATGACTTATCTGTAAATTGAACACTCCACTTGAAAGTTATTTCTACAGTAGAAGAACCAATTCCTACCTGTTAGTTTTCTCTTGAAGGATGTATTGGCCTCTGTTTGTGTCTGTGTGTGTGTGTGTGTGTGTGTGTGTGTGTATATTATATACATAACTTTTATATTTATTTTTATAAAATCTGAATGTAAACACCAAATAAGGTAAACATTTTTCATATATATATGTACATATTATTATAATAAGAAAAGGAATATACTTGAAGCCACAAATCTTTTTGACAAAGGTTGCTTTTCTTTCAAAATAGATAGGAAATTCATCACGTACCTTTCTTTTTTCTTTTTTTGGTTTTTGCAAGGCAATGTGGTTAAGTGACTTGCCCAAGGTCACACAACTAGGTAATTATTAAGTGTCTGATACTGGATTTGAACTCAGGTCTTCCTGACTTTAGGGCTATCCACTACACTTTCTAGCCACCCCTGTCATGTAACTTTAAAAGATGTCTTGCTTTTCTATGATTATTTCTGGTTTTCTGTTTTCTTCTATACATTAAAATGCTTTTGTTTTTCTTTTCTTCCATGCTACCATTATCCCTATCCCCAGTTGACAAATGGTTAAAGGATGGGCAAAGGCATTTTACAGATGAGGAAATCAAAGCGATCCATAGTCATATGAAAAATTGCTTTAAATTACTAGTTATTAGAGACATGCAAATTAAAGCATCTCTGAGACACCGCCTCACACCTATCAGACTGGCCAATATGACCAGAAAGGACAGTGATCAATGTTGGAAGGGATGTGGAAAATCTGTGACACTAATACATTGTTGGTGGAGTTGTGAACTCATCCAACCTTTCTGGAGAGCAATTTGGGATTATGCCCAAAGGGCAACAACAATGTGCATACCCTTTGACCCAGCAATACCAACTGGGTCTATACCCTGAAGAGATGATGAAAAAGTGTAAAAACATCACTTGTACAAAAATATTCATAGCAGCCCTGTTTGTGGTGGCAAAAAATTGGAAATTAAATGAATGTCCTTCAATTGGAAAATGGCTTAACAAACTGTGGTATATGTATGTCATGGAACATTATTGTTTTATTAGAAACCAGGAGGGATGGGAATTCAGGGAAGCCTGGAGGGATTTGCATGAGCTGATGCTGAGCAAGATGAGAAGAACCAGAAAAACATTGTACACCCTAACAGTAACATGGGAATGATGGTCAACCTTGATGGACTTGCTCATTCGATCAGTGCAACAATTAGGGACAATTTTGGACTATCTGTGATGGAGAATGCCATTTGTTTCCAGAGAAAGAATTGGGGAATTTGAACAAAGATTATTACCTTTAATTTAGGGGGGAAAAACCTGTTAGCCTATTATGTAATTTTGCTGTCTCTTACACTTTATTTTTCTCCCTTAAAGATATGATTTCTCTTTCCTCATATTCAGCTTAGATCAATGTATACCATGGAAACAATGTAAAGACTAACAGACTACCTTCTATGGGGGTTGGGGGGGAAGGGAGCAAGATTAGGGGAAAAATTGTAAAACTCAAAGTCTTTCTTAAAAAAAAGAAATTGTTTCAGTATATCATAATAAATTATTGTTTTGATGAAGGCTTCTTTTTTTAAAAAAATTTTATTTAAGTCCATGAGGTTAAGGGTGACTTGCCCAAGGTCACACAGCTTGGCAATTATTAAGTGTCTCAGGACAGATTTAAACTCAGGAATTCCTGACTCCAGGGCTCTTGCTCTATCCACTGCCACCTAGCTGCCCCAAAATTTCTTAAAGATACTGCATTTTTACTTATTTAAACTTCTTTTATCTAAATTTTGAGGATATTATTCAGGTCTTCTGTTATCTTTAAATTGTTTCCTGATTGCATTCATCCTTGGTTTAAAAAAAAGCAACAAACTGATTGGGTTCACTTCAACAAACATTAGCACATGCTATGGGCTTAGATGGAATAGTCCATCTCAGGAATTTGAATAGTTACTTGTCTTCAGCAGAGAACCACTGTTTCCTTTGGTTCTAACTAAGCAAGTGTGGATTAATTCATGGATATGTACTTATAGGGATGCCATTGGCAGCAGCAGGAGTTTATGGGGTTATGGACCATGATGCTTCCTGACCCCCTTTACCAACATAGATACCCTTGTGGGTAACTTTATTTAAACGTCCTCAAAATTTATTTTCATGTGCCTGTTCACTCAGAAACCAGATAGAGAGAGAGCTCTGAGGGCAGAGTTCAGTATGGTTTACAGTTTGGCCTTTACTATTAACTTTCTTGTTACTGAGTAAAGCATAAATAAGAATTAAGCAGTTGGAGAATTCTTTTTCTCTCCATATGTTGGAGATAGAAGTGCTATTTTTAAAGTATTCTTGGGACATTCTGTTCCACAGAACAAATAACAGCGAGGATGAGTGATTGGGGCTTAAGAGTGGATAGAGCACTGGCCCTGGAGTCAGGAGTACCTGAGTTCAAATCCAGCTTCAGACACTTAATAATTACCTAGCTGTGTGGCCTTGGGCAAGCCTTGCAAAAACCTTTAAAAAAACACCAGAAAAAAAGAGTTAATTGCAAACCAAAGGTCGATTTGTCTTAATTAATCACCTGATCATTAAATACACACACACACACACACACACTAAGTGCCTACTTTGTGCCAGATACTGTGCTAAGTTCTGGGAATATAAAAAAAGCAAAAGATAGTTCTTGCTTGTAAGGAACTTATAGTCTGATAGAGGAGACAACATGTAAATATACATACAAAATAAGTTATATACAGCATAAATAGGAAATAATGAACAAAGTGAAATCAGGGGGGTTGGGGAAGGCTTCCTGTAGGAGGTAGGGTTTTAGTTGAACTTAAAGGAAGACTGGGAAGTGAGTATTCCAGGAATGGGGGACCATCAGAGAAAACGTCCATAACTGAGAGATGGAACAGCAAGGATAATACTATCACTAGATCTAAGAGTATGTGGTGTTAAGTTAGGTATAAGAAGACTGAAAATATGAAGGACTTTAAAATCAAGTAAATAGGAAGGCACTGGAAGTTATTGTTTTTGTGTGTGTGTGTGTGTGTGTGTGTGTGGAGAGACAGACACACATGATTTTACATTCACTTTATTGGATGATTTAAGATTGGCAATCAGAAACACCAGGAGGCTATTGCAGTGGACTAGGATTGAGATGATGAGGGTCTTCATTATTGTGTTAGAGAGAAAGGAGCATATTAATGAGATTTTGCAAAAGCAAAATCAGAAATTGACAGGCCTTGGTAAGAGATATAGGGGTGAGAAATAGGGAGGAATCTAGGAACGATTCCTCAATTTCAAACCTGAGGGAATGGGAGCATGGTTTTGCCTTCTACAGTAATAGAGTGGTGGGAGGGAGGGGAGAAAGAATGGTTTTGGGGAAAGATAATGAGTTCTATTTTGGACATAGCAAGTTTGAAATGTCTGAAAGGCAGTTGGAGATGTAAGATTGGAGGTCAGCAGAGATTGATGGGAGGGATAGGTAGATTTGAGAATCATCCACATAGAGATAGTAATTAAATCTATGGGAGTTAATGAGGTCACCAAGTGAAGTAGTATAGATGGAGAAAAGAAGAGTGCCCAGGACAGAATCTTCAGCGTCACCTACTGTTAGAGGTTATGATTTAGAAGAAGATCTAGCAAATGAGACAGAGAAAGAGAGATCTGATAAGTAGGAGAAAACTCAAAAGAGTGTTAAGGAGGAGAGTGATCAATGGAGTCAAAGGCTGCAGAGAGGTCAAGGAGAATAATGAGAATTGAAGAAAGGTCATTGAATTTGGCAATCAAGAGATCATTAATAACTTTGGAGAGAATAGTTTCAGTGGAAAGATAAATTTAAAAGCCAGTTTGTAAGAGGTTAGGAATAGAGTGAGAAGAGGGAAAGTGAAGGCACCTACTATAGATAACCTTTTCAAGGAAATTTAGCTTCAAGAAGAAATATATGATGATAGTGAGGATGGAAGGATCAAGTGAAGATTTTTTTTTAGGTTAGGGAAGATAAGAGTGTGTTTGTAGGCAGTAGGAAATGAACCAGTAGACAGGAGTGATTAAAGATAAATGAAAGAGTCAAGATTACAGAAGGGGAAGTTTGTTAGAGACGATGTTGAAATGTAGATCTCGTGAACAAGGAAAGAGGTTAGCCTTGATGAGGAGTAAGGCCATTTCCTCATGTGAGAATGATAGGAGATGTGGAAGGGAGAATTCATGGTGAATAGCCTCTCTCTCTCTCTCTCTCTCTCTCTCTCTCTCTCTCTCTCTCTCTGTTTTTGAGATTATGTAACATAAAATTTATAATGATTTAGAATGGTTGTATGATTTTCACCACTATTGTTCAGCAGTCTGCGTGTATGAGCAGATGTTTACATTAAATATCTATGCATCTTTGAGGATTTGCTTGTGAAAATTATCCTAATAGTTTTAAGTAAATTGTGTATGATTCTCTCCATGAGGTAGATCTTTAGAAGGTATATAGCTGTTATATTTAGGTATTATAATGTGTAATTAGTCATTTTATTCCAGCATTTTAATAAAAGGTCATTGGCACTCTTAGATTCTAAAGACAATCATTGCAGTGAGCTTCTGAATTATATGTCCTTAGAAGGGGGCATTCCTGAGGGTAGCAATTGATTCTGATTCATTAACAATTAATGAAAAAAAGGAATATAATAATGAGGGGATGGATTATTTTAATGAATTTTCTTATGCCATTTACTTTTAAGTTACTCCCCTACCCCAGCCTTGGATCAGCTACTCAAAGAATTTATTCCCACCCAAAGTTGAGTAGAGCACAGTAGACTTTTCCTGTGTGGAGTCTGAACAAGTTTGTTAAGAAAGTTAATCTAATCTCATTATCAGTAATGTCTTTCAAGAGACTGAACTTTTAAATGAAAAAGGGGGAACTCTGAATCTCCCCAAATCATTGGTTTTTAATAATCATTTCTCTCAGTATGGGTGAAGAAAATGGAAATCCCATTGTTCTAATGAGATAACTGTAGAGTGGCTTTTAGAAAATGGGTATCAGAAAAAAATGTGGGAGAGGGTACAGAAAAAGCTAATGAAAGCTTAGCTTAACAAGGATATAAAAAATTAGGAGGAAGACAGAAAATGGGAGTTGTTAGGTGATAAGAGAAAAACTTGCCCAAATGGAAAGGACTTTGTCTGAAGATGGTAATTATTTTCTAAAGACAATTATTTGGTTTTGGCCTGGAGGGAAGAAACAAGAACCAAGTTAGAACTAAAGTTATGTAACTTAAGTAAAGTCAAAGTGACCCCAGAAGAGCTGCTATAATATATTTTATCTGTTCTATACAAACTAACTATACATGATATATTTAAACTGCATATAGTTTGTACCCCTAAATTCTAGCATATTCTAGTAGTTTTAATTGTGTGCTTGAATTAGCTCCTATGTGTTTTAAGTAATAAGAAAACTCATGCAGAGGTTCAAACTGGCACTGCTCAAAGGGCAGTCTGACCTTCTGGGTATAGTAATAGAGAAAAGAAAGAAGAACTTCTTTATTTCTGTTATGTAAAGAATAGAACAAACCAAACTTTCAGCTAATTAAAGGACAGAATTTATTTAAAGACACAGATGTTTGAATGGTGTTTCAGGGACTTGAGTGAGAAAGTTAGTATCATATTATCAGGTTAGAGTGAAAGTCTGTGAATGCATACCTTCCTTTGAGAAGCTGCAAATGGTATGTAAAAGGCTGATAATTTTTAGGTCACTTTTTTTCTGTAGAACATTGAATTTTAAGCATTTCATATTTATTCTTCCCAGAACATAGTAGGTACTTATTAATAAATGCATGTTGACTTGACTTTACCTTTTAGGAATTAATCTTGGTGATCTTTAAGAAATTTGTTGAATATTGGTTGTCTTTAGCAAGAATAACTTGGATTATGGCTTGACATTGTTTTCATCAATAGGGAAAGCCATGTACTATGATATCTTAATTCATAATATATATCTGATAAATAAAATTAATATCATTCTGTTGAATTTTAGGATCACAGAGCAATGATACGAAAAGACAGTTTCTGCTAGAGCGGTTGCTGGATGCTGTTAAACAGGTAAGAAAAAATATATTAGTGAGTTTTTGCAGTTAAATTGCCTTCAATATCAAGGAATTCCCCTTTTGTTGGTGTTTATAATTAGGTAGGTATTCCTCCACTGACTCAGCCTTCATTAATGGACAATCTTTGTGAGTTTTGGGGTTCTAGAAGGTTCACCACCCAGTTTTTCCAGTAACTTTCAAGTAATCCTTTGACTCTAAGTTGGTGATAACTTTCCTTGCTTTGCTTACAAGATAAGCTGAGGGCCAATTTACTTGTTGACTTTTAAATCTTGTGATAATAGCTAATGAACAAGATTCTGATTCAGCATCTTGAGTTTGTCCTTCCCATGCCTTCTTCTCATTTGCCCCTCAAAATTGTTTGTACGTAGTTTTTTACATGTTTTTCTCATCCATTAGACCATAGATTCTTTGTATTACCATTGCTTACTGCAGTATGTAGCATGTAGTAGGCACTTATTAAATGCTTATTGATATATTGATTTAAAATCTCCACCATTAATGTAAATCATTTTTTTTTTTTCGGTGCAGTGCCAGATTCGCTTTGGAGGGAGAAAGGAAATAGCATCAGATTCTGATAGCAGGTAAAAGATCCCTTTTCAAAAAAAATTATTTTAAGCAAGTATGAGACTATGTAGAGAAGTTGACCTGATTATATATGAAAGCTAACAGGCATCATAATCAAATTCAGTAGACTTAGGTCTTTTGTGTAAATTTTCTATTTAGTATCTAAAATACTAGAGTTCGCTTTAAGCTATGAAGAACTGGGTTGAAATCTTCTGACAGAAACACACACCCCACACACATACACACACACACACACACACACACACAGACATAGATACACACATAGACACATACCTAAAGAGTGTGTTTACCTTGGATAAATCACCTAACCCATTTTGAAATGCTATTGCTACTACTCTGTGCTTCTGGTTGCTGTCCCCTTTTCTTGACCAGAGTTGATATTAAGTTCTAAATTAGATTTTTTTCATTTCACAATTTTTTTTTCAAAAATCTCTCTCTCTCTCTCTCTCTCTCTCTCTCTCTCTAGGTTTTTGCAAGGCAAATGGGGTTAAGTGGCTTGCCCAAGGCCACACAGCTAGGTAATTATTAAGTGTCTGAGACAGAATTTGAACCCAGGTACTCCTGACTCCAGGGCCGGTGCTTTATCCACTGCGCCACCTAGCCGCCCCTACGTGTAATGATTTTTGCATTCACTTTGTATATGATAGCTAGCATTTATATGAAGCTTTAAGGTTTGCAGAGCATTTTGCCTATTTTAACTCATTTAATTCTTAGAACAATCTTCTGAGGTGCAATTATTATCTTCATATCATAGATAAGGGAACTGAGACAGAGAAGGTAAGTGACCTGGCATCATACAGTGGTAGTGTGCCTAAAGCAGGATTTCAGTTTAGGGATAATAAGTGTCCTAATTCCAAGTCTAACTCTATTATCCTCTATTTC
Source organism: Macrotis lagotis (assembly GCF_037893015.1). Taxonomy (NCBI): domain Eukaryota; kingdom Metazoa; phylum Chordata; class Mammalia; order Peramelemorphia; family Peramelidae; genus Macrotis; species Macrotis lagotis. The sequence continues at coordinate 18,362,762 of NC_133665.1, read as the reverse complement.
CCTTAGAGTCTCAGGTGCCTCATATGTGTAAAAGTTTTTTGCCCCCCCCCCCCCCCCCAGTAAAATGTAAGCTGCATGGGGCGGCTAGGTGGCGCAGTGGATAAAGCACCGGCCCTGGAGTCAGGAGTACCTGGGTTCAAATCCGGCCTCAGACACTTAATAATTGCCTAGCTGTGTGGTCTTGGGCAAGCCACTTAAGCCCATTGCCTTGCAAAAAAACTAAAAAAAAAAATCAAAATGTAAGCTGCATAAGGGCAGGCATAGTTTAGTTTGTCCATGGCATCTGGTACATCATAAATAAGTCATTGAACTTGAATTAGGAAATACCAAATTGGAATCCTTTCTCAGTTCTTACTAGCTGTATGACTTTGGATAAGTCGTTAACACATTTCTTCATCTAGACTAGAGGGATAATAATAGCACCTACTTCCATAAGGTGGTTGTGAGACTCCCAAGAGATTACCTTGGAAAGTGCTTTGACATTGGTGAAACTCTGTATGAATGTTATCTATTATTAATTTCATTATTAGATGCTCATTAAATGCTTAAGAAACCTAAAACAACTCCATTCTTTTTGGGATTTTTCCTTTGAGTAGATCATTGTCGTTATCCTTAGTTCCTGAAGTTATTCCACTGACTTTGTAGTTCATCAGGCTGCTGCATGTCCATGTATGTTTTTTTAATTACACATAAATTGACATCTTCCTGTTCTTGTTTTGTGAATGTTTCTTTTTTGAAAATTTTTATAAATTTTTATTGACAGCTTTTGTTTGAACATCCCTGTATTTCCCAACTCATTTCCCTCCCCCTCCCAAAGAGACATTTCTTATGACATAGAAGTCATAAGAAGAAAAAAAAATAGTTCAACAAAACTAATCACCATATCAAAAAAGTAGGACATTATGTGAAGTGCTATATACCCATCGTATCTTGCCTCTGTGAAGTCAGGGAAGACTAGCGTTTTCTCATATCTCTTTTTTAGGGCCAAGCTTGGTTATTATTATAATTTCACAATATTCAGTTTCAGTTGTTCTTTAGTTACCATTTCCATTTATATTGTGTATTATTTTCTTTTGTTTCCTTGGCAGTTGTTCATAGAATCATGGATTTAGGCCTGAAAGGGATCTTAAAGGCCATCATATCCAACCACCTCATTTTATACATGAGAAAACTGAAACTTAGTGACTTGGTCAGGATCATAGGCATTTTTTTTAAGACAGTAGGGGTTAAATGACTTGCCCAGGAGTCACCCAGCTAATAAGTGTCTGAGGATGGATTTGAACTCAATTCTTTCAGATACCAGGGCTGGTGCTTTCCTTGTACCATATAGCTGTCCCATCAGGATGACATAGTTAGAAAATTCATGAGGCAGGATTTAAATTTAGGTCTTTTTGACCTCACACCCACTCTGTTCTCTGTGCCATGTAGAAGGCCCATGGACTGGGAATAGCTTCACACATGTGAGGGGAGAATTCTACAATTTTGTATTCATCATATTCATCATGGGAGTAAGAGTATTTCAAATTTATTATAATATTTCATTACATTTATGTACCACCACTTGTTAGCTATTTTCCAGTTCATAGATAACTATATTTCTGCTTCTTGACTATTACAAAAAGTGCTTGGGTAAATATTTTGGAATATATATGGCCTTTTTAAAGCTAACCTTAGTGGGGGATTTATATAATAGTGGGATATATGAGATTAAGGGTATGGGCATTTTTGTCACTTCATTAGCATAGTTAATTAACCTAAGCCAGTTTGCCTCTAACAGTTTCCATCTTCAATCAGGCCCCTTCTCTCTTGAATCTTTGATCTCCTCTTAAATATTAGTTCTTTCCACTTGCCTTCAGACATGCTCAAATCTCCCTGACCTTAAAAAAATAAAGAACCAAAACCCTTTCCATCCCCTTAAGCTGTTGTCCTAAAGCTTTCTTCCTTTTCTTGGCCAAACTGCTTGTTACTGCCTCAACTTCCTCTCCACTTCTCAGTCTTTGGCAAGCTTGGCTTCTAATATTATTTCTCAGCTGAAATTACTCCCTATAAAGTTACCAACAATCCCTTAATTGCCAAATCTGATGGTGTTTTTTCGATCTTTATTCTGCTCCACTTATTGCTTGAATTTGATATTGCTGACCACTCTCTACTCTCTGGAGACTTGTGACACTATTCTCTCCTAATTCTTCTATCTCTCTGTTCCTTGTCTCCTTTGCTGGTTCATAAGTTCTATCATACTCCCTAACTATGGGTATTCCCCATGGTTTTGTCCTAAATTCTCCTCTTCTCTCTGTGCATGTATTCTCTCTCTCTCTCTCTCTCTCTCTCTCTCTCTCTCTCACACACACACACACACACACACACACACACACACACACACACACACACACACCACCCTCCCTCTTCTGTGTAAACTTATCAGGTCTCATTGATATAACTATCATCTTTGTAATTATCACATATCTATAAGTTTAGCTTCTAGTCTCTTCCTTGAAGTCCTACAACCCAAGTTGCTTATTGAATATTTTAAATTGGATGTCCTGAAGTCTTTAGAAGCAGCTGGTACAATGGGGGGAGCCAGAAAGATCAAAATGTTTAGGTGTAGCCATAAGTATTTGTTGTCTTCCTCATTAGAATGTAAACTTTTTGAGAGTGGGGATTGTTTTCACGTTTTATACTCATAAAAGTGCTTGGCCAGAATAAGTGCTTAATCAGTATGATTGTTTAATACTTCAACATTGCTGTCCAGAATGTTTGGACTAATCTACAGTCTCACAACTTTGCATTCAGGTATATTTCTGTATTCCTTCCAACATTTACTTTTCCCATATTTTGACATCTTTGTTAATTTTCTGTGTTGTGGTAAAATCTTAGTGTTGTCTTGGTATGCAAATCAATTATTTTGGGCAATATTTCTTGTGATTTTCTTTAGTCCACAATTACTGTTTAAAAATTATTTTCTAAAACTTAACTTTAACTTTTGCAAAGATAGTTAAAAATTTTTAATTCTAATCTTAACAAATACCAAATAAGATGAGCATTTCAATATATAAAATAGAAAAGAAAGAGAATAATACATGAACCAATGAATATTTCTTATGCAGTTTGATTTTCCTTTTAAGTCTATAATAAATTCAACATGTCCTACATGTTTGTGCTTTTTTCTAGACATCTGTTTACTTATATGCATTTAAAATAGTGCTTAATATCTTTTTCTTTTTGTTCTCTTGTTTTTTTATATTCCTATTAAATCTTTCTTCCCAACTCCCTTCTTAATTAAAAAAAAAAAAGAAAAAGAGCTCTTTAAGCACATATGCTTTGACAAAACAAAACAAATCCTCACATTTTCCAGGTTCAAAAAATGTACATCTTATTCTGAACCTTGAAGCTATCATTTCTCTATCTCAAGGTAGACAGCGTATTTCATTCTCTGAATTTGTGCTCTTTTCCTTCCTGCCTCTGTTCCCAGATGAAATATTAATATTTCTTTTTCTAAAAACTTTGAAGTTTGGGGTCAAAAGATATCCTTGATGTTTGAAAAATGATTTTGATGTTAAACTACTTTTTCTTTAATTATTCAAGAATGAATCATCGTGTGTATGGTTGGATGATGGTGTTCTTTATGTATTTGGGACAGTAGTATCACATTACAAATTTTTACTGAGCATCACATTTTCAGTTCATGTCAGTTAACATTTATTAAGTATTCACTCTGTATTAGCATGGTACCAGCTAAAGAAAAGAGATATAATAAAAATAAGTAGCATTTATATAGCATTTGGAAATTTGGAAAGGCATTTTTATATAGATGATATTGGATTTTGTTCTTACAAAAATCCCGTGAGACTTCAGACTTTATACCTATTTTACTTATGAGAAACTGAAGCTCAGAAAGTTTAACTGATTGTAATTTGAATCTCTATCCAACTCTAATTAAGAGACTATATTAGGGTGGGTAGGTGGAGCAGTGGAGTCAGGAGTACCTGAGTTCAAATCTGGCCTCAGACACTTAATAATCACCTAGCCATGTGACTTTGGGCAAGCCACTTAACCCTATTTGCCTTGCAAAAACCTTAAAAAAAAGAGAGAGACTATATTAGACTGTAGGTCCAGCTATAAAGAAGTAGACCCTGAAGAATCTGAACACAACTTGCAAGTCCACTGTGCCTCCTTCATTGTCAATAAGAAAATTTTCTATATGGGAGATGATATTATTACTTGATCATTTCTTATTGTGACCTAGTTAGATTATTCTAAATCTTTTTTGTTTTCCTCAAATTCCCTACTTTTGTGTGAGCAAAAGGCCTTTTTCCCCTATTTTACTGAAAAGATAATGAAACCTAATACAATTGTCAGTCTCTCTTCATCATTGAAAACTTGACTGAATCTTTACTTATTTTCCCTTTATGGTCCTCCTTTCTCAGAGGAATACATAGACCATTGTTTTTGATATTATTTTCTTCTTTTATTCTTCAGTTGTTTTTTAGTGATGTCTGATTCTTTGTGACCCCATTTGGCATTTTCTTGGCAGAGATATTGAGTAATTTGCCATTTCCTTCTCCAGGTGATTTTACAGATGAGGACTCTGAGGCAAACAATGTTTTAAATGACTTGTTCCAAAGTCACATAGCTGTAGTAATTGTCTGAAGCCAGATTTGAACTCGGAAGATAAGCCTTGCTGACTCTAGTCCTAGCATAGAGTCCATCCACTGTGCCTCCTAACTACTTTGTTTTCTTCTGTCTTCTATATTCTCTCCTGCTATATTTATTTTTTTAATGCAAATATGCCTTAAATCCTTCCTATTCTGAAATGAAAACAAAAAGATTTTGCCTCTATTCTGAGCTACAGTTCCATTTCTATCCTTGTTTTTTTTTTTTTCAGATTTTTTCAAGGCAATGGGGTTAAGTGGCTTGCCCAAGGCCACACAGCTAGGTAATTAAGTATTTGAGGCAGGATTTGAACTCAGGTACTCCTGACTCCAAGGCCGGTGCTCTATCCACTGCACCTAGTTGCCCCCTATCCTTGCTTTTATTGTAAAAGTGGTAGAAAACTCATTCTATACTTACTGCCTCCCCTTAACTTCCTACTTCTCAATTTTTCATAATCTAGTTTCCTTCTCCACTCTTGTAGAAACTGCTTTCCTCACTAGTAACGTCCTAGATGACAAATCTAGGAGCTATTTTTCTATTCTTAGTCCTTATGGCCTCTATAGATTCATGACATTCTTGACTAATCTTTCCTTCTAGATACTCTCCTATTCCTTGAAGTTATACTTTAAGGAATACTACACTTTCCTCTTGCCTCTTCTACTTTATGGTTCCCCCCCATTTCTTTTAGTTCTTCCTCTTCCTTGAAGTATTCCCTGTGAGTATTCTTTAGATTGCTATTCTTTTCAAAAATATACATGTTTTTAATTGTTAAATATTTCCCAATTATATTAAGATTTTTTTTAACATTCATTTTTTTAAAGTTTTGAGTTCCAAATTCTTTCCCTCCCTCCTTTTCTTTCTCCAGGCAAGTGATATGATAGCAGTTATATATATAAAGTCATGCAAAATATATTTCTATATTAATTATTTTGCAGGAGAAAAGATATATATATATATATACTTACATAGAAATCAAGAAAAATAAAGTGAAAAATATGCTTAAATATGCACTCACAAATCATCTGCTCTCTTAGAAATGAATATTATTTTTCATGAATAGACTTGAATCATTGCCTTGATCAGTAACTAAATTGATTGTTGCTACAGTATTGCTGTTACTGTGTATAGCATTCTTTTGGTTTGACTATCCTTCACTTTACATGGTTCATATGAAGACTTCTCAAGTTTTTCTGAAACCATTCTGCTCATTATTTCTAATAGCACAATAGTATTCCATCAAAAGTACATACCACAACTTGTTCAGATATTCCCCTTTCCAGTTCTTTGCTACTACAAAAAGAGTTGTTCTAAATAGTTTCTGTACCAATAGGTCCTTTTTTCCTTTTCTTTGATCTCTTTGTGATATATATAACAGTAGTAGCATTGGTTGGATAAAAGGATATGCACAGTGTTATAGAGGGGCTCTATTCTTAATGCTTCTTTTCCTATTCTTTCTTGGTCATCTTACCCATTCTCAAAGTCTTGGTCTTTTATGTTGTGAGGATGAAACCCAAATCCCATTTTCAATCCTACTGACCTAATCCAACTTATTATCAGCATGGTGTACTATAAAGAAAACTGAGCTTATGTAAGGCAGACCTAGGTTTAAAACTGGTCTTATCTCTGGGTGACTTTGCACAAATTATTCCATTTCTGTAATTCTCAGTTTATATCTGTAAAATAGAGATATTTGTTTTATCTGCCTCTCAACACAATTGTCAGGATTTTTAAACTTTAAAAGTACTAGAAAACTTTTCCTAAATTGAATTTATCACTTTTTCCCCCCTTCCTTGATTTTCCCAGTAATCATCAACATTTTTCAGTCTCCCACAGTTGAAATCTTGAAAATATATTTTATTTTTTTTTAATTTATGGAATAAAACAAGCATTTCTTTAATATAATACTATAAAAAGCTGTCTCTGAAAATGTAAATCGACTGTGCAAAATACTATACAACAAAATTATAATTTTTCTCCCCCCACCTTTGCCATAGGGCATAAATTAATTGCATGTGAATGTGTATAATATATGTATATGTAAATATATATGTAGTTATTCTATACATACTTTTTTCTATCTGTTTTTGATCATATCTTTTATTTTTACATCACTTTCCACATCGAAATCCTTCTCATTCTAATTATACCATATTTCTCAATCATTTTTCTTCCTTAGCCTCTTATGAAATTATGAGCTTCTTTTGGGTAGGGATTATGCCTTATTTCATTTTTGTAATCTTACCACAGTTGTACAAGATAGCTACTTATTGAATTGAATATCTTCTGGATTTCTTCTTTTCTATGTCTTATACTTTATTTCTTTATTCAGCTTTGTTCAGCATTCCTCTGATTTGAAATGACCTTGTTCCTGCTTCTGTATGTTAAAAACACCAACTCAAATCATTTTTTTTTACAAAACCTTTCCTTCTGAGCTCCTGAGGCATTTTCCATGTCCCTTTATTATATATTTATTATGTTCTATATTCTATTTATATTTATACATGTCTTATTTCTTTCCTGGGTTTCTCTTCGTGGCAAGTCAGCTCCCTAAAGGTAGAGATGGGCTTTTACTTCTTTACATTCCTCCTAGGGCTTAGCATGATGCTACGTAGGAAGTAGTAAGAACTCAGGAAATGTTTATTGTTTCATTATCCAAACATTTGCCTTATTTCATTTTTAGTTATGTCCCCATAATATATAGTAGGTCATACAATTAAACCTTAAATAGGTGTTTCTATCTAAGGAAATCACAGGGGGATTTTTTGCCTTTTAAGTTTATGTTCTTGGAAGTATCCCTGGGAAAAAGTGGCGGACAGTGACATGGCTCTATGGTTTGAACCACTTCAGTTTCTGTTGGTCAGTCTTCATTGGCACTTTTTACCAGCTTGGTTTATTTTTTTCCCACAAAAGAAAAGATACTTGTTGATTATTAAAATTGTTCCCTAGTTTGTTGGTCAGAAAAAAAAAGAGATTTTTAAAGACTTTAGATATCCCTTGAGTATTATGGATTTTAGAAATAAAGGGCAAGAAGAATTCAGCAAGATATGGAAATCTTAACACATAGTCCAGAACTTCACAAATACTCCATCAATTAAACAATCATCATGACTTTTCAATAGGAAACTTACAACATAAGTAGTGTCATATATTCCTACAGATATTTTTTTTTTGGAGAGACAGATTTTGTTAAGACTTCATAGTGCTTAATTGAGGAAAAAACCTGGCTTCTATGAAAGTTAATATATACAAATATGATGTTCGAGCTAAATTTTAGTAAATTCATCATGAATATGGCATTAGGGAGTGTTCAATGTAAGTTTTGGTATAAGCTTTTTCACTTTTTTGAAATGGAAGACTTTTTGGAACATTTTAAGTGACTTCTTCATTTGGTTTCCTCATTCTCATCAATCCACTAACTTCTCCTCCCAAGCTGCTATTACTGTTCCCTTTCATCTCCTGTGGAAGAAGTATATTCTTAGTACAATTGAGACATGTCACATGTATTCACTTTGGAGCTTAGGAAGTGTAATGGTTTCTTGAGGCATTTCTGAATGTCTCTGGATATTAATCGTGTGGATTTTATCTTTTTCTTTTGCCACAGGATTTACATGCTGCACTGTACTTCAAGGCAATGGGACATCAAAAGGAGTTTTATAATTGTAATCCCTATTAGAATTTTATAGGGTTTAATAATATTTTTCTCTCCTTTCCTCCCCCAGTCCCCAACTGGGACAAAGCACTTTTATTTATAGTTTGTAGTACTTTAATATGTAAATATTTTTATGGCTTTTGCTTTTTGGTTATTTTTTAATTGATTAAATAAATAATTTTCTTTTTTTTTGGAACCTCTTTTATAAATTTTATAAATCCTATTGGGAATTTATAGTATAATTGACCAATTTGTATTGTATTGTTTTCCTTTCAACAACTGAATAAACTCTTTAATATTTTTCATGGGTTCTTGTTAAACTAAGTATTCCTATGGTTGGAGTTTTGTTTTGTTTTTTAATTACCAAACATAATTAATTCAGTATTGATCCAATGGAAAGGATATGGTAGAATATTAGTCTCTGGGACAGTGGCATGAAAGGAAATCTGAGAAATCAGAGGTGATAGCATTCAAATTGTAATTTGCCCATGGTCTAATAAATTAGAGGGCAAAGATTATAGGCTCGACTTTTTGTCTCCCATTTCAGTTTCTTTCCATTCCAGTAAGCTGTCTAAAACATCTATAGTGAGAAACCAATTTTGTCCCACTCCCTTGGGAAGAGAATTCTGTTTTAGATTATCCACTGTTGGGATGATTGAAAGGAGACACACCATTAAAACCTTTGTCATTTTCCCTAATTATACTTCCAAGAAGTTGGATAATATAATTGCCTTGTACTTGCTATTCACTACTATGAGATTTTTGCTGTTTGAGTAATATAACTCTATGTTGCCACCTGAGTCATTGTAGTAAAATCGTAAACTTTTCATTTCTTTGTTGCTTAGGCCATCTTTCCTTTTTTTTTTTTGACTATTTTGTCCACATATCTCCACATATTTCCACTTTCCAGGTATTTTAACTCTATCTCTATCTCCTGGATGTGCCTCAGATTGATTATCCCAGTTTCTTTTGGTAGAATTCAGTCAGTTTTCTTACCCATGACATGCCCACTGTGGGAGTGCTGTTGCATGAGGTGTTATTGGAGTTCAGAAAGTTCCTTTAGGGGGATTTCTTCCTTTATACTTGCAATCTTAAATTCCCAAAGATTTTTGAAGTGATAAGGAAGAGAAGAACATTCATCATAGCCATGAACAAATTCTCTATGTATAATCTGGAGATTAAGTTAGCATTATATTCTAGTTTAAGAACTGAATCAGTTATCTAAGGCTTTTCAGAATGACCTATTTAAACAAACCTCAAGCAAAACCTCTGCTATAGTAATGCTTTTAAAAGTGTACAAAGCCCACTTTTGGGATATATTGTGAGTTAATTGGCTCTTGCAAATGTAATTGTTCTTATGACAATGTCAGATGACCATAGAGTTACTCAGGTAAGGAAAATCTAACCCATTTTTATTTTGCATTTTAATCTGTACGTTTACTTTTCTCAAATAGATCTGCTGAAAGCCCTTCTTTGTTTTCCACCATAAGTCCTTTGGACTTGTCTTGGATCATTGTATTTCTGATAATAACTAGTTGTTTATATTTGATTGTACTTACAAAATTGCTGTTACTGTGTACACTCTTTTCTTGGCTCTGCTCACATCACTTTGCATGAGTTCATATAAAATTTCCTAGGTTTTTTTGAAACGATTGTGCTTGTCATCTCTTATAGCACAGTAATATTCCATCACCATTATATACCACAACTTGCTCATCCATTCTCAACTGTTGAGCATTCTTTTGATTTTCAATTCTTTGCCACTGCAAAAGGAATTGTTATAAATATTTTTGCAGAGTATAGGTTCTTTTCCTTTTTCCTTGATCTCTTTGGAATAAAGACCTAGTAATGGTATTGCTGGGTCAAAAGGTATGCACAGTTTTATAACCCTTTGAGCATAGCTCTAAATTGCCCCTCCTCCTCCACAGTGGGTCAATCAATTTGCAGTTAACATTGTATAAATGTTTTAATTTTTCCATATCCCCTCTAAAATTTATCATTTTCATTTTCTTGTCATATTAGTCAATCCGATAGTTGTGAGGTGGTTTTATTTTGTATTTTTCTAATCAATAGTTACCTAGAACATTTCTATATATGACTTTGATTTCTTTTGAAAACTGACTATTCATAGCCTTTGACCATTTATCAGTTGGAGAATGACTCATTCTTTATAAATTTACCCCACTAGTTTTCAGTTCTGCATGTATAAATAGATTGCAAATTATAACAAGTTTTTCAGCTAAGGGTCAACAAATAAGTTTACTTTCAGCTTAAATGACCTGAATGCTTATCTGAAAATTTAAAATTTAGGGGAAAGTTATATCTCAGCTCAGTTTTTTTTTTTTTTTTAGCTTTGGCTTCCCATGGTTGGTACCATCTAATAGGTGTACTTTATGTCTTTTGTCTTTATGCAGTGTGAAAGTATTTCTTTGCAGGATGTTGATATGAGGACTTTTCAGAAATCTGTAAAAAAAAATCTGTAATGACATCTTAAAATGAAAGTGAATTGTTCAGATGCTCAGTCCAGCTGAGAGATTGAAAAACAGAATAATTGTATAGTTGATGCTCATGACTTTGGGATTAGAGTTGGTTTTGTGCCACTTTTTTTTAGTTGTGCCACTTTTTAAGATTAATTTTTACCTTCTAGGATAGTTATGATCAATTTTAGTATTTTAATGTAACTAGCATGTCTCTTGGAATCTTAAAGCCTATAAGAAACTTTATAAAATATTTTGTTTTCATCTATTTTAATTTTAATATAATGAATTTAAAATATTATAGATAGCAAAACTCTTGTTTTTCTCTCCCTCACCTATACTTATCCACGGTTGAGAAAGAAAAAAATAAAAACAGAACCCCTGTTACAAACTTAATCAGTTAAGCAAAACAAGTTCTCATTCTGCAGAGTCCTTCATGCCTCTATCAGGAAGTAGGAAACATATTTCATCATGAGTTCTCTGGAATTATGGTTGGTCACTATGCTGATCAGAGTTCCTAAGTCTTTCAAAATTGTCATTACAATATTGTTGTCAGTGCATAAACTGTTTCCTCTTCTTTTCATTCTGAGTCAGTTTATATGAATCTTCCCAGATTTTTGTAAACCCTTTCCTTTATCATTTTTTACTTAAAGCATTTATTATATTTAATATTTTTATTTAATATTTGTTCTCATTTTGTATAAATAATGTTTTTTTACATTAATACAATATTCTTGTTTAAGAGTAAATGAAATACCCCTCCCCCCATAAATATAGACGTGCTTGAGCAATAAAGTAAAGGGGAAAGAAAAAAATTAAAATTAAAAAAATAATAGTAATAATTGTAGGTATGGCCAGGTGACGCAATGGATGGAGCACCAGCCCTGGAGCCATGAGCACTGGAGCCCACATCCGGCCCCATACACCCAACAATCACCCAGCTGTGTGACATGCAAGCCACCCGAACCCCACTGCCCTGCAAAAAAAAAGAAAAAAAAGACCCAAAATAAAATAAAATAGTAGTAATAGTAGTAGTAGTAGTAGTAGTAGTAGTAGTAATAATAATAATAATAATAATAATAATAATAATAATAATAATAATAATGGTGGCTGAGTGGCGGACAGAGCATTGGCCCTTGAGCCAGGAGCACCCGGGTCCAAATCCAGCCTCAGACACCCAACGATCACCCTGCTATGTGGTCCCAGGCAGGCCACCCAGCCCCATTTGCCCTGCACGCCCCCCAAATAACAGTAATAATAATAATAATAATAATAATAATAATAATAATAATAATAATAAAAATGTGTTTGTCTTTGTTCCAACACCAACAACTCTGTCGCAGGTGGATCACATTCTTTATGATAAGTCCATGGCAAAAGTTACTTCCATATTTTTCCACTGTTGCCATTGCTGATCGCAACTCCCTCCTTTCGTATTTCTCCACTATCACGTACTATATTTTCTCTCTCCTTTCACTCTGACTCTGCTGTAGGGTAGCTGAGTGGCACAGCAGATAGATCCCCGGCTCTGGGGCCAAGAGGCCCTGAGCCCCCATACCACCCCTTAGGCCCAGCATCCACCTGGCTCTATGGTCTCCGACAAGCCTTCCAATCCCAGCACCTTGCAAGAAGTAAAAAAGAAAATGTGTTATATCTGACCACTCTCCCCCCATGGTCCATCCTCTCCTCCATCACTCACATCACCCCGCCCCTTTCCCCCTGTCCCCCCCTTCTTACTCCAGATGCCTATACCCCATTGAGTATATATATACTGTTTCCTCTCCTAGCCATCTCTGATGAGAGCGAAGCTTCCCTCATTCCCCCTTGCTTTCCCCCCCTTCCATATCATTGCAATAGCTCATTGTAATAAAGAAAAATCTTACTATATGAAATATCTTGGCCTATTCCCCCTCTCCTTTTTCTTTCTCCCATTACATTTCCCTTTTTTCTATTGACTCCATTTTTATGCCATATTTTATCTTCAAATTCAGCTTTCTCCTGTGCTTCAACTATAAAAGCTCCCTCTACCTGCTCTATGAACTGAGAAGGTTCATATGAGTATTATCAGTGTCATTTTTCTATGCAGGAATACATGCAGTTCATCATCATCAAGTCCCTCATATTTTCCCCTTCTCCTCCACTCTCTATGCTTCACCCAAGTCCTGTATCTGAAGATCAAACCTTCTGTTCAGCTCTGGCCATTCCAACAGGAACATTTGAAATTCCCGTTTCATTGTAAGTCCATCTTTTTCCCTGGAAGAGGACATTCATTTTTGCTGGGTAGTTGATACTCAGTTGCATTCTAAACTTTTTTGCCTTCCGGTATATTATATTCCAAGCCCTACGAGCTTCCAGTGTAGTTTCTGCTAAGTCCTGTGTGATCCTGACTGCAGCTGCATGATATTTGAACTGTGTCCTTCTGGCTGCTTTTAATATTTTCTCTTTGACTTGGGAGTTCTGGAACTCAGCTATAATATTCCTAGGGGTTGGTTTTTGGGATCTCTTTCTCAGGGGGATCAGTGGATTCTCTCCATTTCTATTTTGCCCTCTGCTTCTAGAATATCAGGGCAATTTTCCTGTAGTAATTCTTTGAAAATGATGTCAAGGCTCTTTTCCTGATCATGACTTTCAGGTATTCCAATAATTTTTAAATTATCTTTCCTAAGTCTGTTTTCCATATCAGTTGTTTTTTCAATGAGATATTTCACATTTTCTTCTAATTTTTCATTTTTTTGGTTTTGAAGTATTGATTCCTGATTTCTGGTAAATTCATCAATCTCCCTGAGTTCTATTCTTTGTCTGAAGGATTTGTTCTCCTCAGAGAGTTTTCTTATCTCTTTTTCCATCTGGCCAATTTTGCTGTTTAAAGCATTCCTCTCCTCACTAACTTTCTGAACTATTTTATCCATTTGACCTAAGCTGGTTTTTAGCATGCTATTTTCTTCAGCATTTTTTTGGATTTCCTTGACTAAGCTGCTGACTTCATTTTCATGTTTTTCCTGCATTTCTCTCATCTCTTTTCCTAGTTTTTCTTCTAACTCCCTCATTTGATTTTCAGTCTTTTTTGAGCTCTGTCATAGCCTGAGCCCAATTTCTGTTTTTCTTGAAGTCTTTAGATGCAGGAGCTTGTGCTTCCTCATCTTCAGACTGAGTATTTTGATCCTTCTTGGACTCACAGGCAAAATATTTCTCAATGGTCTTCCTCTTAATTCTCTGCTTGCTCATTTTCCCAGCCTGAGCATGGTTTTGGGGGGTGCTTCCTGAGCTTTTGGGACACTCCCACAAGGATCTCAGTGTGTGAGGCTCTATCCTCCCTCCTGGTCTGTGAATGACCATAATCGCCCCCCTCTGCCACTGGGCAGAGTCCTGTTCCAGGGGCAGAGGACAGAGCTGGGCAGTCTCTCACTCTCTTCACTCTCCTCCCTAGGTTCACTGGGCTGATGCCTTGGGGGGCTCCCCTGTTCCTGGATCTGGGCTGTGGTGGCTCTCTGCTCTCTGTGTCTGCTGAGGGCTGGGCTTCACGTGCTCCCTCTGGCAGAGGTCCCCCACTGTTCCCCCAATTTGTACCTCGTGCTCCCAGGGTGTAGCTCAGGAAACTCCCTCGCTGTTGTGAGCCAGCTCCCAGTGCCCTGGGGCTGCCTCCGGGAGGCTGAAGTTCTTTGGCTCTGGCGGGCCACCCCTCTGGCCGGCTGCCCCTCCGACCCCGGGGAGCAGAGCCTTTCTGCTCTTTTCCAGGTTACCTTGGGTTGGAGAACTGCCTTACTGGGTCCTTCTGTGGGTTCTCTCTCAAAAATTTAGAGTCCTTAGTTTATAAGTTTTATGAGAGAGCACCCAAGACAGGATCCGTTCTTGTCGCCATCTTGGCTCACCCCCCATTTAATATTTATTATATAGATGCAAAGACAAAAATTAAGTATTTGCCTTCAAAAAGCTTAGTCTTCTGCACTATTTCCTAGTTTTCTGAAATATTCTCTCTCTCTCTCTCTCTCTCTCTCTCTCTCTCTCTCTCTCTGTGTGTGTGTGTGTGAATGTATTTATTCATCCTTTGACCCATTTAGGTGAGAGTGAGTGAGGTTCAAGTATTAGCTGTTATTTTCCCCTTCCTTATTGTTTATAAAGAATTCTATTTATATATTCCAATTATATGAGATGTTTCCTAATCTTTTTTGCTTCCCCTTACCCCCTCTCTTTCCATTCTCTGAAGAACATTAAGATATAACAAAACTACTTCGAGACTTTTTAATCTAATTAGATTCTCTCCATTATCTCTTTTGATAGAATTCAGAGGGGGGCACATATATCATTTCCCTGTATTAGAATGTTTACCCTATCCTTTAGGAGTAGGTAGGTGGTACAGTAGACAGAGTGGCAAGCCTGGAATTAGGAAAAGGTGACATCAAATGGCCTCAGATTCTTACCAACTGTGTAACCCTGGACAAGTCACTTAACCTCTGCCCAGTTTCCTCATCTCTGAAAATGGTATGTTGTGAGGATTATATGAGATAATGATTGTAAAGCATTTAGCTCAGTGTCTGGCACATAGTAAAGACTATATAAATATTAGCTGTTTTTATTATACTGGTTAGTCCCTGGTGATTGTTACTTTGTATTGACATTTTTGTTTTTCTCTTAACTTCTCTGTCATTGGATCTTCAGAGTTGCCTTGCATCTCTGGTCTTTTCACCAGAAATAGTTGAAGTACTCATTTATTACTCATTTTTTTCTGTTAGAAGATTTTAATCAGTTTTGCTGGATAAGTCATTCTTGGCTAGCAGCCCATATTCTTTTTCCATTAGAATAAATATTCTAAGATAGCTACTTCTTTATATGAGTGGATGCTAAATCATGTGTGATGTTTACTGTAGTTTCTTGGCATTTGAACTCTTTCTGAGTGTTTACAGTGTTTTTTCTTTAACATAGAAGCCCTGGATTTTGTTCCTGGGAGTTTTCTTTTTTGGGGTTTCTTCCAGTAGGAGGCTGGTGGATTCTTTCTATTTTTACTTTGCACTCTGGTTTAATTGACTTTTTTCTTTTAAGATTTGTTTTTAGGATTTTGCAAGGCAAACGGGGTTAAGTGGCTTGCCCAAGGCCACACAGCTAGGTAATTATTAATTGTCTGAGACCGAATTTGAACCCAGGTACTCCTGACTCCAGGGTGGGTGCTTTATCTGTTTCGCCATCTAGCTGTCCCTCTTTTAAGATTTTTAAAAATATATCCAGATCCTTTTTTTTGTCATAGCTTTCAAGTAGTTCAGTGATTCCTTTTTTTTTATTCCAATGATGTTTCTCTTCTATATCTGTTTTTCAGGTCATTTCTTTTTGACTTTGTTTTCACATTTCCTGTTGTCTTATGCAATCATTACTTTCTATTTGATCCATCCTACTTTTCAGGGAATTTTTTATTGTTTTAGGGTAGGGCAACATTTTGTACCTTTAATGCAAAGTTGTTAAATCGTTTTCCAATTCTTTTTCCCTTAGTTCTCAATTCTTGTCTAGGTTTTCCCCTCTAGAACTCTTAATCTCACTTATAAAAAGCATTTCTCTCTCTCTCTCTCTCTCTCTCTCTCTCTCTCTCTCTCTCTCTCTCTCTCAGCTGTGATTTTCTTTAAAGATTTTGCAGATATTGGAGTCATTCTCTTCTTATGAGCATGCCACCATAATAGCTTGTTATTTTATGATTCCTTTTTCCTTTTCCCATTCTATCAGTCTCCTTGTCCTCAGAGTTTATGTTTAGACTTTTCCTGAAATAATTTTGAATGATGCCCTTAAACAGATCCTAAAGCGATAGAGTTATGTTTGAATTAGACTCTAGAGCACTTCTGTAGGGAATGTCCAGGTTAGTCCTACTGTTGCTTTCTTGGATAATTTTTTGGTTAATTCCAGGATTTCAAAGGACAGTTCAGACTGGGGATCTATAAGCTTTTAATGCTCCCCAAGTTGTCCATTCGGGGCAGAATTTATTTGCAGCTTCCTTACCTGGGTTTGGACTTGGGCCAAGGACTGACCTGTTTCAACATTCAGTAGGCTGTGCTGTTGAACTCAACCATGATGAGGCAGCTGGGAAGCTCTTAGTTCTGAGGCTTCTTTTTGCTCTGGTATTCCTGCCCTGGCTATTTTTTTGCAGCTTCAGATAAGTTAGCTGCTGGAATTGAAACTCTACTGTGGTTCCTGATAGCCAAGCCATCCAACTTCTGCTCATTTCTAAACTTAATCTCTGCTCAGCACTTAGCCTAGGTTCACAATCATTCCTCATCCTCTAATGCTACCCATAGGTACAGGTCTCCTCCTTAGTTTATCCTAGATCTCTGACTCAGAATTGGGCAGGAGTGACAGAGCTTCAGGTTTGTATCTGCTCATTTAGCCTCCACAAGTTTAGACCCCCTCTTCTCACCTTGGTGCAGAGTTTCCCTCTGTATTAGAGTGCTCCACATCACACTTTCTTGCCTAGATGCCATCTCCAGGGTCCAAAACCTTCTCTGTTTGTCTTCATATGCTGACCTGGCCTGGAAAATTCATTCATCATGATTTTTTTTTCTGGGATTTCCAAATCAGGATTTCCTCTGATACATTTTCTTGATCTGTTGGGAGGAGATGAAAGCTGAGGGTGGGATGGGTAGAAAACTTTCTTTACATCTTTCTGCTATTCAGCTTTCTTTTCTCTGCTGCTCATTTGCTTTTATTTTAAGATTAAATATACTGTATACAGGTTGCCTCTAACTTCTTTACTCAGCATTGTCTTAAATATTAATTATATGAGACAAAATGCTAATTTGCAGATGCTCCTGACTAGATATTTAATTTTAGTTCCATATTTTTAGATGTCAGTGGCAACTATCGAATGGAAAAATAAAGATGATAAAACACAAAGTGTGGGTTTTATTGTATAGATTGGTGAAATGCAGAGCTGTGGAATGTTGAGAATGTATTCAAAATATCCTTTTAGGGGATTGGGTATCTCTCCAAATAGACAGTTACTTTACAGAGTTTTAATTTTCAGTGGGTCCCAATTGCCTTTAGCATAAAATCTTATAACCTTAACCTTGGCATTCAAAGTTGTCAGCTGTCTATTGCTAGCCTACCTTTTAAACCTATTCTTCCACTGTTTTCCTCTTAGATGACAGGTCTGTTCATTACTCCCTTGATC
Organism: Macrotis lagotis; assembly: GCF_037893015.1. Classification (NCBI taxonomy): domain Eukaryota; kingdom Metazoa; phylum Chordata; class Mammalia; order Peramelemorphia; family Peramelidae; genus Macrotis; species Macrotis lagotis. The sequence continues at coordinate 18,344,842 of NC_133665.1, read as the reverse complement.
ATACCTTCTACCTTTCTGTAATTAAGCTTTGGTTGCATCTGCTCAGCCTCTTCTTGCTGTCAACATTTTATTCATCATTTAAAGCCAACTGAAACTATACTTCTGAGAAGTCTTTTACTTTACCCTGTCACCTTATATGTTGTTTGCACTATTCATTGGTCACTTAGCAAATAATTATTCTTTCTTGAGAGATATTTGGCACAGTAGATAGAAAGCCAGTTTTGAAGCTAAGAAGACCTGGGTTCAAGTCCCATCTGTGCATATCAGCTGTATGATCCTGGGCAAGTGACTTAACCTTTCCAGGGCTAGGCAGTTCTCTAAACTGAAGACTTGCAGAGAAGGTATCTACTTGCACTAATTGAGGAAATTTCCTCCCTTGGAATTTCCCTCTACCAATGAAATCACAGGTCTAGGTCCTGTCCTTGTTCTTTCTTTTATGTTGGCAGACTCTACCTAATAATGTCAATTTCACCCCCCCAAAAAAAAGCCAAAACAACACCCAGTATCACAAGGAGCAGGAGCAGAACATTGTGTTGGCATAATGTTTATTTCACAACATCCTTCTGATAGGTTCAATGTTATGTATGTATATCTATAATTCTTAACTAGTTTATAAGCTTCTTATGGACAGGTACCAATAGAATCTACTGCATTGTCTTACCTTGCATTTGGTAGACCCCCAATAAACATTTGACTTAATTTGAAAAATCATTACTTAAGCCTTGGCCTACATGAGGCCTTGAGCAAAGGCTTTTATAATTTTTTTAGGTATCTTTGGCCTTTACATGTTGGGTACAAGGAGTATAGGTTTTCTTAGAAGATTGAGAAGGGGAAATATGACTTGAGAGCTTCTCTTTTCACAGTTTATTTAATTTATGATAGTAGACTACTAAAATGCCATGATCTGATCTGGTTTTGCTGCCTAGCTTCTACATGCAGTTATAGTTGTTACTACCTGCAACTACTTCTAAATATGAGAATTGCTTGGCCTAGAAATAACAACATTCCCTAAATTCTTGCTTTCATCTCCTTTCCTCTCCCACTCCTACCATGCCAGTTCTTTTTGCCTGGTTTGGCATTGATATTTTCACTGATTTCCTTCCTATTGACTCATTCCTCTGATCAGTCTTTTGTGTTGCTATTAGAGTAATGTTTTTGCAAAATAATATTTACTTGCTCAAAAATTTCAGTGGTTCATTACCTGTTGCATAAAGTCCATATTCCTTCACCTGAAGTTCAAAGCCCTATCTGCTTTGACCTCAGCCTCCATTTTTTATTTTATTTCATCCTGCTTTCTATCACATACTTTGCTTTAATTAAATTGGATCATTTCACCTTCTGAGCATATCAGTTTCACTTCTCTTGGCTTATGCCATCACCTCTGTTTGAAATACTTTTCTTATCCGTTGTACCAGCCTTCTGCTCTTTTCTTATATGAACAAATTCTTTCACATCACTTCCTCTTTTCAGCCTTCCATTATCCCTTTAGTTGAATAGGTCTCCAAACCCACATAGCACTTTGTATTATTTACTATCTTGTTTTATAATTAGTTTTCTCATTCCCCTTGTTGGTTTAGGAATTCCTTGGTGGTGGAGACTGTATTTATTCACTTATGTATTGCCCTTGAAGTCCTTTAAAATGTACCCTGTATGTTGTTAAATTAAAAAAAAATCTTAAAAGATGGATCTGGTTTTTCATAAGGATCTTCTCTATCACCTTCCCCACTGCTTCTTAAAGGAGGAAAATAAAATATTTGATTAATGCAGCATTGAGTATTTTAAAGCATTAGTATTTAGTTATAGCTCAGAATAAGGGTAATAATCTAGGGTTGAAAGGGATCTTAGAGGTTATCTTTTACAAATGAAGAAACTGAGACACAAGGACGTTAGGTGACTTGTCTCAGGTCATACAGGTAGTAAAGATCAGAAGTGGGGATAAATTCCAGTCCCTTGAACTTCAAAATCAGTGTTCTTTCCCCTGTGTACTTTCCTGAGACATGGACCCAGCGTATTTTTATTTCAGTAAGTTTATCCAAAATTGTCAAAAGAAATTTTTGTTCCTTTTAGGAGAATAGAAATATTTGTGTGAGATGGTTTTTGTAGATATATTTGCAGTCAAGTAGCTCTGAACGTGATATACAGTGGTACATAGAAGATAGGTTAGATAGAGTATAGCTCTGGGATTATAAGTTCAATGACACAGAAATTATAATTATGATAATAATAGCTAATATTTGCATAGCACTTTGAAAATAGGTGTTCTTTTTATCCCTGTTTAACAGATGAGGAAACTGAGGCCAACAGAGGCAAAGTTACTTGCCCTTGTTCTTCTTGACTCCAGGATCAATGTCAGTTATTCCCTTCTCCCTCTGCATTGATAGAGGGGGAAATGAATTGCTATTTTCTTTGGAGTATAGATTTTATATCAAATGTAGGAGAGTGGGAGGATAAGTAAGTTTATTTTCCTTGAGAGGAACCAAGGATGTAGGTTGATGTGGAAAAGTGGTGAACTCAGTCACTTGATCAACAAGCATAGATATCTTGACTTCCTCAGACTTACTAAATGTATGGCCTTGGGTAAGTTTCTGAGCTTCAGTTGTCTCATCTATAATTATAAAATGAGGAGCTTGGACTACGTGATCTTTCAGCCCTAAAGCTGTGATTCTCTGAATTGATGAGCAAAAAGAATTGGAGGAGTTTGTGAAAGTGTGATTTTTTTTTCTGTGTTTTTCTTCTATTGATCACCATAATATTTAGGGTTTCTGTTCATTTTTTTAATAGGATCACATTTATAAATATAGAACTAGAAGAAAGCTTGTAGGCATTCTAGTTCAATTCTCATTTTACAGATGAACTGAGACTCAGAAAATTTAAGTGATTTGCTCAAGGCATCTACTTTCTGAAATAGAATTTGAATTCAGGTCTCTTAGACTCATGTCCAGGGCACTATCCACTGTGCCATTCTATTATTTCTCACAATTATTGTGGATAATATTGTATGCTGCTTGTGACTTTTTTTTTAGTTGAGATTTAACCAATCCTAACATTGACTTATAAAACTGAATCTCTGGCAAAACATCTGCTGCCTCCTCAAAAACCTCCATACTGTAATTACAATTCTGGAGTTAACTTCTCTCTGGAATAACTAAATCAGGTTCTCCTTAAAAGCTAGTTGGGTAAAAAGCTGGCTGATCTCAAAGATCCCGTAAGCCTGGCCAGAGATTCTTTTGACAGTGAGACTCAAACCACCAAATTGTTAGCTTGATTGCTTGCCTCTAATCATCAATAATGTTTGGTAACTACCTGTAAAACAGGTGTTCTTAAACTGGGTCCATGAACTTGTTTCAAAAAACATTTTGGTAACTGTATTCAGTATTTCTGGTTTTTTAGTAATTTTATTTTATGCATTTAAAATCATGATCCTGAGAGGAGATCCGCCTAGTCTTCATCATGGTGTCCATGACACTGAAGAGGTTTTAACTCTTGGTGTAGAGACTCTTAAACTCTTGAGTCAGGTGTCTGACAGAGCTCCCCCTCATTGGATAAAAGACTTTCACTAGGTATTAAGATGCCTAGTTCAGTTGTGCCTGACTCTTTCATAACTCCATTTGGGGTTTTCTTGGTGAAGATACTAGTTTGCTATTTTCTTGTCCAGTTCATTTTACAGATGAGGAAACTGGGGTCAACAGGATTACGAGATTTGCCCAGGGTCAAGGTACTAAGTGTCTGAGGCTAGATTTGAACTCAGATCCTCCTGAGCTCTATCCACCCTGGACAAATCATTTAACTCAGGATATTAAGTCTCCCTGACTTCAGGCCTAGCACCATACTACCTTGAGCAGTTAGAAAGCATAGTGAGTAGAGCCCTGAAATCAGGAGGAACTGAGTTCAAATCTAGCTTCAAACACTGTGTGACCTTGGGCAAGTCATTTAACCCTGATTGCACACAGGGCCGTTTCCAATCATCCTGATTCATAGCTGGCCACTGGACCCAGATGGCTCTGGGGGAGGAAGTGAGACTAGTGACTTAGAACAGCCTCCTCACTCAAATCCAATTAATGTGCTTGTCATTGTCTTCTTTGAGAATGAAGGGCAAACATCAGAGACCTAAAATAAAGCAAGGAGCAAGAATTTGGAAGTTCTTTTGTTTGTCAATGGGTGTAGCATGGCATGAAGTTACATACAGTTTCTACCTTGGTACACTGTGAATTCAATCCGGGAAAATATAATTTCATAACTGCAAATGTGTTAGGCAAATTAGAGCTTGTGAATTTGTGACTTGTAAATTGGATATGATTAACACTCCCACATCCACCGATTTGTTTCTAAATTGGCTTTTTCTTCTATTGATGCTTGTACAACTTTCATTTCCATTGTCTTACAAATTGTTGTCACTGTTTTAATAGGTATGATCAACATGACTAGTCTACGTGATACTCCCATGCATTCAGTAAACTTCACATAAATCAGTCATTTCTGATAAAAGTCCCAGAGAATTCAATTACCAAGAGTTTTGCTTCAGCATGCTGCTGCCTGTGTCTGCCTGGACCTTGCTGCTGATGTGTTTGTTATTCTCTTCACATAATGGTTTGATTAATCATTTATTCTGTTGCAGAGTGACTTGTCTGTGTGCCCAGTTTGAATCTGTGTTACAGCATGGCTTGAAGAGGAGCCGAGGATTAGCATTGACAGCAGCAGCAATCAAACAGGCAGCAGGATTCTCTAGCAAGACAGAGACAGGTACTGTCTATGCTGGGGGAGTGAGGCTTGACAATTTGCCCCCCCCCTTATGACTGTCTAGGTATTTGGTACATGGAAGGGGTGTGTGGGGGGTAGAGAATAATAACTTGAATTGTAAGACTTTTTTAATTCAGTAAACAATTCAGTGCTGAATGGACATTTTCATTCATCTTTATTCTTTAATGCAGAATTTTCAAAGCCACATTAGATTCTGAACACAAACTAAGATATGGCAGTAGGATATTTGGTGTAAAATGTATTTATTTCATAAATGTGGTATAGCAGGTGACAGAAATTAATACTTTGCTTAATTTGTGCTTGTAAAGAGCATGATATTTAATAATTCTGTCTTTAAAAAGTAAGGCCTTGGTTTAAAGTAGTTTTTGTATGACTTGTATGATCGTTTGTTTTTGCTAAAGAAAGTCATCATGTGTGCCATGCTCCAGTTCCTGTTACTTATTTAGACTGTTGTTTACTTTGAAGCTGTCATTTATAATTACATCAGTTCTGGGGAAGAAGTCAGTGATGGTTTAAAAGTAGTTTGTGTATATGCTTCCCAACTTAGTTTAAGATCTGAATATCTTTCTAAGCATCATGGTAATGTGTGCTGTTGCTAGTTAAAATGTGCTGTCTTATGATTGCCATCGTTTCACAGGGGAAAATTGTGTCCAATTTCTATTGAAAGTTCATACCAAAACTGTTAAATATTTAGCATCATAGACTATGCCAGGGCTGGAAGGAGCCTGGGAGATTATCCAATCCAACTTCCTCAGTTCATAGATCAGATTGCTGAGGCCCAGAGAAGGGAAATGTCTAGCCCAAAGTCACCAAGCCAGTCAGTGGCAGAACTCAAATTGGAACCCAGTACTCCTGGCTCCTACCTCTTTTTCTTTCCTCTACTCTTTTTTTCTTTTGGATTCTCCCTTTCCTTTTTTCTCCTCTACCTGACAGAATTCAGACTTCTTGAAATTAGGCATTGTGTCACTATTGCCTATCTACCACAGAGCCCAGCACATAGTTGGACTTAATAAATGTTTGTTGATAGACTCATTTCAATTCTCAGTTTTAGAAATCAAACTCTTTACCTTTGTGACTCTTTTTTTTTTACATTTCCATCCATAAGTATAGATTGAAGCTGAACATGTGGGAGAAGAATCATCCAAAAGGAAGAAAGAAAACGTTAGAGATAACAAATTTACATATACATAAGACAGCTTTTAAAAATTGAAGATAATGAGCTTTGGTCTTCAGTTAAACTCCACAGTTCCTTCTCTGGATACAGATAGTATTCTCTATCGCAAATCCCCCCAAATTTTCATCAGCTATTGGCATTGATGGAAGGAGCAAGTCCATTAAGGTTGATCATTAACTCCATGTTGCTGTTATGGTGTACATTGTTCCTCTGGTTCTGCACTTCTCACTCAGCATCAATTCATGCAAGTCTTTCCAGGCTTCAGTGACTCTTTAGAGCCTCATATATCAGTAGAAAGTTCTCCTGAAAGCAGGAGCTATTTGTTTTTGTCTTTTTTTTTTATCTCCAGTGCCTTGCATATAGAAAATATTTTAGAAATGTTTGCTGACTTGAACTGAATTTGACAAAGTCTAAATTCTTTAGCCTTATTCTATGTCATTTACAAACTCATACCTCCTTATCTTAGTAAAATTATGTCATACTACGTCTTTATTACTTCCATTATACTACAGCCAAAGTAAACTACTTTGTCATCTCTTGTACGTGTCCTGGGCTTATTAACTCATGCTATTTCTTATCTTTATAATGTCTTCCATGACCTTTTCTGCTAATTTAAAAATCCTATTTACCTTTCACAACCGAGACCAATTGTCACTTTCTGTGAAGCTTTCTGTGGTTCTTTCATCTTGTTTAGAAATGTTCTTTCCTTCAATGTCCTTGGCATAGCACTTTATGCTTCTCTTATATACTTCTATTTTTTATTGTTATTTGTCTTAATGTAATTTTCTTCCATTTAACAGTAATTCTCTTTGAGAAACAGGGTCAGTGTCTTACTTATTGTTGTAACTTTGTAAGTTCCATCATGGTGTTCCCCACATTGAAGATGTTTATTTCTTCTTTAAATTGAATTGAAAGTTTAGAGAGATTTCCACTTACTTGTTTCCTATTTTCTTTCCTTTAACTCCTCTAGGAGTCATTCTCAGATCTGAGCCTAAAGGAGACCTTTTGCCCTTGCAAAAGAAACTAGTTCCTTAGATAGGAGCACATATTATATACCATATATCATATGTGGTATCAGGGAGATCTAGCATCATTAGTATGAGGGCTTTCTGAACCCATTTCAAGGCTGCCCATTCACCTTTGTTGTCTACCTGCCCCTCAGTTCTCACCTGTGACTCCAGGAAGTTGTAGTATGGTATAAGAAAACAGTTTGTTTCAGTGGCCATAAAAGTGATTGAAGCAGGCCACATAGAGCTTGGTCAGACTTCTAAGATACTTTTATGGTGCCACTGGACTTAAATGATTGAGAAAAGGAGAGTAAGCTGACAACTTTGTGCAATTCTTCCTCATTTAAATCCAATTTACAAGCAAATCAAGCTATCACCTCATGATGTTACTGGTCCTTTTCAAAAATGAAGGACTACCATCACCACCACCATATTATATAGGTGTCTCATAGGGCAGGGTCTGAATCTGGTCATAGTTTGATCTTGGAAAATTCTTTGACTCTATTCATATGCAATCCTATATCTCTCTGTCTGCCTGTTTACCTATCCATTCATCTATTCATTTATTTAGGTTTTTGTGAGGTCATGGTATTAAGTGATTTGCCTAAAGTCAAATGACTGATGTTGGATTTGAACTCAGGTCCTTCTGACTCCAGAGATGGTGCTCATTCCACTGTGCCACCTAGCTGCCCCCAACCATTTATTTCTGTACATGGCTATGGAAAGTCACCTAGTTCTATCAAAGAGTACCAAGTACAATTTCTGAAAGTTATCTCTGGCCCTTGCTTTATCTTTCCTATTTCCTCATCAAAGTCTAGCTGGATTGTATGCATGAATTAAAAATAGATTAATTCATTATCAAAGTTATTATCTTTGTTTTATTTTGATAAACATGTGTTGGTAGCTTTGGAGCAAATTAGGAAAAAATGTGAAGACATTTGATAGTTTGCCATCATGTCTTTTATAATTATAATTCTTTAATTTATATTAATTCAATCTTCAGAGCATGCTAAATGATATTCATCTGAGAAGAGCAAGAAAACTTGATCCCTTCTAATGTTCATCAATCAGACCTCACTAATTTGTACTCTAGAAGGAGTTGAAGAGGCACACCTGTGATTAGAAAGTTTTTGATATGGGACAAATGAAAAGCATGAACAAATATGAATTAAGTTAAGGTCTTAACTATAAAACATTGACAAGTTTTAAAATTTATTTTGATAACTTTACTTTAATATGATTAGTTTCCGCTGAAATTTTGTGTGTTTTATGCATTTAATAAAATGTTCTGAGAAAAAACCCTTAGTATTGAGAGAGAGTAGTAGGGACTGTCACAGAAATATCAAGAAAAGACTTTTTGAAGTTTTTTGATGTAGTTAGAAAAATGGATAGCTTGAGTTATTGAAGGAGATCTTGAAGAGAAATTAACCTACACTAAATAATGGGAAGGTTGGTAAAGGAAGAAAATGATTTGAGTTCTGATTAGCAGAAGAATGCCTATACCAATGAGTAACTTATTTCTTGTGAAGGCACCTACCTTGTCTGAGTCTACGTAATTATGAGGCAATCTTTAGACTTTTGATTTTTTTAATTACATAAATATTTGTTTTCCAATTACATACAGTGGTAGTTTCTAACAATCAGGGTTTTGAATTTTATGATTTTTTTCTCCCTTCTTCCTCTTCCCAACAGAAGGCACTCTGATATAGTCTTTACATTTGCTTCCATGTTACTCATAGATCCAAACTGAATGCGTTGAGAGAAGAAACAAATCTAAAAGGAAGAAAGAAAACATTAGAGCTAAATTACATGATACATTTGACAGCTTTTAAAAATTGAAGATAATAATCTTTGTTCTTCATTTAAACTCCATAATTCCTTCAGAGGATATTCTCCATCACAGATCCCCCCCAAATTGTCCCTGATTATTCCACCGATGGTTGTAGTTAGGGTGTATAATGTTCTTCTTGTTCTGTTCATTTCACTCAGCATCAATTCATGCAAGTTTGATTTGGTTTTCTGAGGCCAAACTCAGAGCGGTATAGAGACATTAAGTAACATCAATTTAATACCTCTCCTGATTATTATTCAGTCTTTCTTATGGCTAAAAGCAGTTAGAGTTAGTGAAGTTTTAACTATGGAATATATAAAAAGAAATATTTTATTATTCAAACGTAAGATTTGAATAAAATTGTTGTGGCCAATTACTGTACATTGAGGGCCTTATAGGACCTATTATAGGAAATAGAATGACTTTAGTTTTTCTGTGTCAGTTGTTTGTAAATTGTACTTTTTTTAGTTTTTTTTTTCAAGGCAGTGGGGTTAAGTGACTTGCCCAAGGCCACAGCTAGGTAATTATTAAGTGTCTGAGGTCGGATTTGAACTCAGGTACTCCTGACTCCAGGGCTGGTGCTCTACACCTAGCCTCCCCTCTACTATCTTTTAAGAAAGGATTAGTTAGATAAGTCAAAGTAAGCTTCAACCTACCCTTTATCTAAAGTATCACAAATTGCAGAGGTATTTGAATTAAAGAAACTTTGCTACACAGGTGGGTTTTTTTGGTGGAAAACAAGTACATTCATTTGTGATGGTTATCCAATCAGAAACTGAAAAAAATTTTCAATAAAAATCACTGATTGCTTGCTCATTCAGCATGACACTCATAGAAAGTAACAAATCTAGACTGTACTTTGATTTTTTGCAGTAAAATTTCTGTTGAACAGAGACTGCATACAGAACACATTTTATATTATGAACATATAGATAAGAAAGTGGACAAAAATATAGTTTTGAAGATAGCTAAGAAATTATATGTGGATATGCAGAGTATTATTGGGGTAGGCACTGATCATATAGTACACATGCCAAATGTTTGTTTAACTAAAAGACTATTTATGGAAAACTTGCACAAGGCAAAGGATAGTGAAGTGGTGATTATTAACAGGTTGTATAACATTACCAATGAGAAATTAGAGAGGAGAAATGGTGTAAATGATTTCAAACTAAGAATGACTAGAAAAAAACATGGACTAGTCACATAGCACTAGTGAAGGACAATTCACATGTACCACTGATATCCATCCAATGTTAAGAAAACTAAAAGGAAGCTCCCACCATGCCAGGCAATCCCCTTTGAGTCAGATTTGTGGGAGGACAAGACGGTTTTCTTCTCAGCATGGATAGGTGTGAATGGGTTGCAATCTATTATTGGAAGGAGTTCCTGTTATCAATGACATTATGCAGATTCATTGGTGCATTTGAAACTTGGTGGATAGACAACACTTCCACAGCTACTAAGAGTAAGAAAAGGTCATATTTGACATTTTGTGGAGTGATAAAACATTTCCCTAGGGAATATGCTTTATCTCTCCCTTTCATGCTTCTGGAATAGATTGAGCAAGTAAATTGCACCAGATTCTGCAGGGATTAGTACAAGTTTGCTCAGTTTCTTGAAACTTGGAATCTAATTTGGGATTCAAACCATATCTGTAGAAATGGAGGATCATTATGATAAGTGGAACCTTCACCTCTACTGATCTTTTTTGATCAAAAGAGGAAGTCTACTTTTTTTTGTTTCCTGTTCCTTTAACAATTTCAGTTCTCCTAAAATTTCTGTTTTGAAAGTATAAAAACATTTCTTCTTGGGGATAATCCTGGAAAGGATGGTTATTGAGGTTGTAAAGAACATCTTTAGATGCATAAAAGATGAATGCAGATAACAGATCTAACAGTGTAAGATTGCTTAGGGCTTGAAAATTCATCCTGGAGCTCTCTAGGCCATTTACTCCCCTGTAAGAGTTTTGGACATTTTAGACTTGTCATTTTTAGCAGATGGTGAATTGGGGGTAATAAAGGGAAATGAAACTCAAGTTAGGTAAGTTTTGCAAGTTCCTAAGAATTGGTGGTGGGGAAGATTTCAACTTTTTGTTAAAATGAGGCACAATGGGAGCCATTTATAAGGGTGCTAAAAGAAGATTGAACTATTTTTTGTTGGACTTTTTACTAATGCTGTTATATAAAGTACAATATAGTTTTATGATGTAATGGAAAGAGCACTGGAGACTTTGGTTCAATTCAGCAAACATTTAATTGCCTATGTCAGGACTGTCTAACCTTACTTTAAAAGTTTTTATTGAAACAATAGGTCATATATTTTGATTTCCTATCTTAGTGAGAGTTTTGCAGTAGCTTGGCTTAGTTTACTAAAGTATTTGGTAAACCCGCAGGTGACTGCATAAAAGGTTGCATGGGGTTCGCAAGCCCATTTTGGACAGTCCTGGCCAACATCTTGCAATCTAGGCTCTACTTTTACTAGCTACTTAAATTGCATAGATTTCAGTTTTTGGTCCTGTAAAATAAGGTCAGATTATATCATCACAGTGAATGAATCAATTCATTCAATGAATGAATCTATATGTATTCTATCTGATAAAGACCTCTATGCTATAATGGAGTTCAAATGTATTTAATTTAATTATAGATTTCAGTTATACATGCAGTTAAATGCAAATTTTGTAAAGTTTCCTCATTCCCAACTTCCAACCTTTTACCTGATTACCTGATTACACGTAGAGGGGGAGAGGTTTCCCCTTTTTCCAAAGTCTCCAGACCCTTCTGAACAGAAAATGGGCAAGACTATAAAAACCTGGCTTAAACTCCCCTTTTTGTGAGCAGACTTCAAAGTCTCTGCCCAGCCACCCAGGCCCTTCCTTTAGTATTTCTTTAGTATTCTGGATTCATTTGTTTGATGAATATTTAATGGAAAGTAGAATGGTGTAGTGGTTCCTTGACTTGGAGGTAGGAAACTTGGATTCTCATCCTAGTAATATTGCCTACCATTTGCAAATTATTTAAATTAGTTTACTGTGTTTCCTCCCAGCTGGTGAGCTGGTGATAGTTTTTCACTTTGGTCCTCCTAAGTCATTTGTTTTGCTTCAATCTAATGCTCATCCATGCCATTTTGTCTGGTGGTTGTTTAAGCATTTATTAAGTGCCTAGTTCATTCAAGACACTGTGCTAGGTGCTGGAGGAAGTGCTAAGTTGATGAGGTCAAACAAGATCCTTGACCTTGTGGAACTTATGAAAACTAATAGTGATTTATAGAACCATATGATAGAATTGGAAGGGATTTTAGAGATCATCTAGCCATTCTTCTCATTTTACAGATGAGGAAATGAGGTCCAACCAGATGAAATGACTTAGGTCACACAGGGAAGAAATAGGATTCAAACTTGGATCTTCAGACTCTATAGATACAGTTCTCTTTTCACTTATATTCATCATTTCTCCCTGTTCTAGAGAAACATGTCAGAATAGCCTGAGTGACCCTGTTGGTGGGGCTTTGGTATCCCCAATTTAAGACTGAGATGTCTCAAACAGTGAAATAATTCACACAGCCCTTGAGGATTTATTATGGAAGCTACAAAGTTTACAGATTTAAACCTTTTCTGCTCCTGGAGAAGCAGCTAGGGATTTGTAAACTACTCAGAATAACAAAAGACTAGGCTAGGTTTGTTTGGGAGACTGAGAGAAAGAGAGACAGCCAGCCTGGGAAAGCTGGCTGGGCAGAGACTGAAATCTGCTCACCAAGAGGGGAGTTTAAGCCAGGTTTTTATAGTCTTGCCCATTTTCTGTTCAGAAGGGTCTGGAGACTTTGGAAAAAGGGGAAATCTCTCCCCCCTCCGTGTAATCAGGTAATCAGCTACAAGGTTGGAAGTTGGGGATTGGGAATGAGGAAACTACAAATTTCGCATTTAACTTTGGAGCAATAGCAATCAATTTATATCACAGGAGCAGATAACATTTTTACAAAATTTAACAATATAAAGGATGACATAATCTGTTTCCAATTACAAATCTCTTATGTACATAATTCCCTGTATCACATGTCATAACTCCCTGCATCAATCTTAAGGTTTCTCTCCTGGGTCATCTTTTTTTTTTCTTTAATACTTCAATTGGTAATCTCATTAGCTCCTATGGATTTCATTGCCATCTTTATATTAATGGTTATCATTTCTACTGTCCTGGCCTCTCTGCTGACCTCCAGTCTTATATATGAATTATTGACTTTCAGATATCATGACCTGGCTGTTTAGTTGACATATATTTAAAAATATTTTTCTAATTAAATGTAAAAATAGTTTTTTTTAAGATACTAGTTTTTTTAAATTTAAATTTATTTTAAAATTATATTTAAAGATAATTTTCAATATTCACTTTTGTGACGTTTTCTCCTTCCTACTGTTCCCTCCTCTGATTTTAGTTTATAAAGTAATCTGATATGGTTTATACATGTACAGTCATGTTACACATTTCCATATTAATCATGCTACATACGAAGAATTAGAAATAAAAAGAAAAAAACCACCAGAAGCAAAATGCAAAAAAAAAAATTTTAAAAAGGTAAAAATAGTATGCTTTGATATACATTCAAATTCCAGAGTTCTTTCCCTGCATGTGGATTGCATTTTTCATCATAGATCTTTTAGAATTATCTTTGATCATTATATTGCTAAGTATCATAGTTCATCATCTCAAAATTTAACATTAGTTTTTAAAAAGAGTGTCTCAAATTCTCTCTTCTCTTTTCTTCCCTCTCTGCTCTCCTCCTTTATTGAAAAGGCAAGCAACTTGATATAGGTTAAAATGTTAAATCATACAAAACATTTACATATTAGCCATGTTGCAAAAGAAAATGCAGACCTTCCAAAAAAATATCCAAGAAAAATAAAGTTAAGAAAAAGTTTGCTTCAATCTGCATTCATACTCTCATCACTTTTTCCCTGGAAGTGTATAGCATTTTTCATATAAGTCCTTCAGAACTGTCTTGTATCATTGCATTGCTGAAAATATCTAAGTCATTCACAATTGCTATTGCTATTATTCTGTCCATTGATTTCTTGATTCTGCTCACTTCACTTTGCTGAGGTTCATGTAAATTTTATCCCAGGCTTTTCTGAAATCATCTTGTTTATTATTTCTTATAGCACAGTGGAATTCTATCACAATCATATGTCACAACTTATTCAAACCATTCCTCAACTGATAGACATTACCTCAAATTTCCATTTCTTTGCCACCAGAAAAAGAACTGTGATAAATATTTTTGTACATAAAGGTCCTTTTCCTTTTTTGTATTTTTTGGATGTCTTTGGGATACTGATCTGTAGTGGTATTATGGAGTCAAAAGTATGCATAGTTCTATAACCCTTTGGATATAGTTATACCTTGTTTTTTTAGAATGATTAGATCAGATTACAATTTCTGCATTCTGTAGACATCTTAACTTCAGTGTACCCCAAACCAAATCACTATCATTCCTCCTAAACCCTTCCCCTCATCCCATCTTCCCTGTTAATATTACTATCTTCCCAGTCCCTCATATTCACAAGCTTTGGTTCAACCTGGACATTGCACTATCTCTCTTTCTGCCACTCCACATCCTTGCCAAAACCTGACAATTTCATCTTTGCAACTTCTCTTGAATATTCCCTCTTCTCTGCTTGGATACTGCCACCACCACCACCTTCCTGTTGCAGGGCCTTTATCACCTCCCTCTAATAGCCTTCTGGTGTGTCCATCCCCCTTTTAGCCACCAAATGGCCTACTCTTTCTTAAACCTTACTCTGTAATACATACTCTTCTATCCAGTTACACTAGCTCCTGGCTGTTTCATCAAAGAGATGCTCCATCTCTCAGCTCTGAGAATTTTCTCTGACTGTTCCCCATTCTTGGAATGCTTTCCCTTGTCATCTCTGCTTGTTGCTGTCCCTGGCTTCCTTTAAGTCCCAAATAAAACCCCACCTTCTGCAGGAAGCCTTCACCAACCCCACTTATTTCTAGTACCTAACCTTATGTTAGTTAAATCCCATTTTCCCTAGACATAGTTTGCTTAGTATATATTTGTCTACATATTGTCTTCTCAATTAGATTGAGCCAGCTTCTTTGATGGCAGGGACTATCTTTTGTCCTTTTTCATAACCCCCAGAGCTTAGCACAGGTCCTACCCCAGGCACTTAATAAATATTTATTGATTGATCCCCTTGTTAGGCAGACCTTAGTTTAAATTTTACCTTTGATTTTTAGTAGTTGTATGAACACGGGCAAATTCACTTCACTTCTCCAGGCTTTAATTTCTTTACGAATAGGGTTAAATAACACTCATTAGATTGGGAGTTCCTTGAAAGAATGGGAGTATCTTTTACCTTATTTCTGTCCCTAGACTTTAGCATAATACTGATAATTAGTTATAGGAACTTAAAAATACTTATTAACTTACTTATAATACCTATGCCACAGAATGTTGGAAGGTTTAAATGAATTAGTTTACATAATATTCTTTGCAAATTTTAAGCTACAACTTACATCTTAGTTATGAATATTATTAATATTTCATTAATACAAAGACTGTCTAATTTTTATGTCATACCTGTCATCTAGTCACAAGAACTGTAACAGTTGGCACTTAGTGTGAGATAAGAGACATAGTAAACCAAAAATCAACTGTACTGGGAAGAGGACTCCCTTAGATCTCTTGTTAGGAAAAAACTGAAAAATAATTTGGTAGAAGTTGGGTTTTAGACAAGTAACTGATACCATATTCCACAATAAGCTCCAAATGATCACATTATAAAAAATTAGAGAAGAATGGAAGATTGAATCTTTATTATGTGTGGGTAATATATATATATATATATATATATATATATATATATATATATATATATATATATGTGTGTGAATTAATTTTAGATATTTTTTGTTTATTAAATGTTTTTGAATGAACAGAATTAATGCGGTTAGAATAATTAGAAAAAAATATACATTGGGGAAAATTTCTTCCATCAAGAACCATTGATAAAGGTCTAGAATCTAAAGGGAACTGACACAAAAATATATTCTTAGCAGTCATTCACGATCCAATAAGTGGTCTTAAATATATTAGTAAACAGTTTTTTAAATGTTATTTTATTTTATTTTTTCAGTTACATGTTAGTAAACAGTTTTAAAATAAGAAACCATGAAATGAAACAATAGTGATTTGTTTTCACTGAGGCCATAGTAAATAGAAGACATTGTCCTTTGGAGCATACAGAAATTAAATATGGGTGACTCATTTCAGCTCCATAAATCTGGCATGGGGATTGAAGTTATTTTCTTTTGTACAAATACTGTATATTTTAAGGTAATATACATTTTAAGTTAAGATCCTCAAAGGAAGATCTGCTTTCTTAGAACTTCAGTTATTTGCATCTGGATTAGAATTTGATCATTGGGCTCATGAATTACTGACAATGTAGATTGTCAATGTAGACAATGTAGCATCATAAACTTGTTCTCAGGGTATTTTTTCTGAGGTATGAGCATCCAATTTACTCCTCTTTAAAGGAAAGACTGGTGCTGGGGTTTCTTTTCCTATGTAACTTTGCAGGGAGGGCACATTGGAGCTTCTCCACTAAGATTCCCATCTGATACAGATTTAGAGTCAGTTTTGCAGTTTTTCAGGTATCATTATCTTTTTAATTAAACTTGAAGAATATTGACAACTTTGGAAAGACCTCCAGTTCAATAAGAATATTGCTGCCCTTGGACAATTCTCTCTTTCTCTGTCTCTCTCTCTCTCTTTCACTCACTCTGTCTTTGTCTCTGTATCTCTCTGTTCTTTGGAAGCTGGTTTTCAGAGATCCTGGTCATCTAATAATCTTTGCCCACTTTTGCAACTGATTTAGCTTTATGCAAATTAGGCAGTATCATAGGTCCTAAATTAAATTTTGGATTCTGAATGAATTAAGTGGTGAGTGAACTGAAGATTTGCTAGCAGCAGTGGAATTCTCCTGGGATTCTTCTTATCATCTCAAACATTGCTAGTGACAAGGTATAGAAAAATTGCATAGTAGTAAGCAATTTCCTAAATTGAAGGGTGAGAACACAGCTGGGAATGTTTCACCTGAATTCAAGGTCATTAGTAGGTGATTACAGTTTCTAGAAAGACTGGCTATACTGGATGGGAGTCCTTTGATTTGAAGTGTGATCGATGAACAGATGGTTTATCAGGTATTTTTAAAAACTACATTTTGGCTGAATAATCTAGGTATTATACATAACAAATTCCTTTTGGCCAGTCCTTTCCTGAAAGAGAGCTATTCTGTGGAAAGAATGCCTCTAGGTATGATAAGACTGGTTATGCAATTCATTAATATGTTGCCAAAATGACTCAGATTCCACAGGAGAATGAATGTACCTTACAAAAGAGTTTCTAGGCATCATTAATGACGATGGTCCTGTACTTTACCTTTTGCAGAGCCTGTATTTTGGTACTATGTGAAGGAAGTCTGAATAAACATGAACTACAACCCTTCTACTCCCTGAGAAACATCAGCACAGATGTGGGAAGAGGGCGAGCTTGGCTGCGTTGTGCCCTCAATGAACACTCCTTGGAGCGCTACATCCACATGCTCCTAGCAGACAGAATTAGATTGAGGTAACTGGGTGTCTAGGGGCTTGAAGCAGCTCCTTAGATATAATAATAATAATAATAATAATAATAATAATAATAATAATAATAATAATAATAATGGTTGACCTTCATTCTCAAAGAAGATCATGACATCAGGGAGGTGATGCCATGAGAAGCACACATGAATTGGATTTGAGTGAGGGGTGCTGTAGGGGATGCCCTGGAGGCCTGCTCTTGTATACAATCCAAGGATTTTTAGATGGGGAAACCATTTTCTTTAGAAGTAAATGTAAATTCTATTTCCTTGAGAATTTAATTTGAGCTATTTTGAAATGTCTTATTCTTAGAAATTAAGAAGAGACTTGTATATGATCTCATGTTCTGCTTTTCTTTATAGATTGTATGCTTTATTAATGTCCCTATTAACATTCCTGGTAATAATAGCTAACTTATGTTTTATCATTCAACTGGACTTAATACATAATTTTCTTAAAGCCCTTTAAATGTCCTGAGCCTAAGCTGTCCTGACATTTTTATCCCAGTTTTGCAGAGGTGGAAAGTGAGGTTCCAGAGAAGTTAAATTATCCAAGGTTATACAATAGAGTAAACGATTAACCTAGGATTCAAATTCAGCCCTTTTGGTTACAAGTCCAAGGCTCTTTCCATTATTTGAATTTTTATTTCAGAAGTTAAATATAAGACAGTTTAATAAATGACTTGGATTTAAGATTGGTGAAGAGTCATCAAGTTCCCATCTATTCCTCTCACAAAGTGGAATATCCTAATCTTTTACTACCCCTCTTTTGCTATAACAAATTGGCAGCATTCTGGAACCTAACTTCAATGTGATATACTGGAATGATTTCCTAAAAATAATTATTTTTAAGCCAGGTTTTGGAATTTAGAATTTATTTATTAGACAGTGGAATGTGACTGAAAGTTTTCAAGTTGATGGGGTTGGGGAGGAATTGAATGAGCAGAGATAAGCTTTAGGAAGATTAATCTCTGTATAATTTATAGGAGAAATTGAAGCTAGGAAGCCTTAAGAGGTTATAATATCTCTGTTGAGGGGTTAACCAAGGCCCAAAGTGAGAGGTAGCAGAATGGAATGAAGACAATGAAAGGGAGAGATTTTGAAAGGAGATTCAACAGGATTTGCTACTGATTAGATGTGGAGAGGAAGAGACAGAGATTAAAGATCAATGATGGAGGTGTTGAGCATGAGTAATTGAATATGAATGGCTTTACCATTATCAGAAACAAAGAATTTTCAGGAGGATTGGTGTTTTTTTAAGTGAAAATTATGGTGTTTGGCCTCGACATGTTAAGTTTTAGATGCTGTTAAGAGGCAGTGTGGTATGGGTATAAAGAGCAGCATTAGATTTAGAATCAGAGAATTTAGGCTTGGATCCTACCTCTGCTTTTTACAATCTTTGTGACTTTGGTCAAGTCACTTAATCTCCCTTGGGTCTCAGTTTTTTTTCATCTTTGAGATGAGGAGGTTGGATAAGATTATCTCCAAGGACTTTTCAACTTCTGAAACCATTTTCTTAGTGGAGATATCAAATAAGCAGCTGGAAATATAGATCTAGGGTTCAGGAGAGATATTGGTGCTAGAAGTAGCAATTTTGAGACATTCTCTTAGACTAGGCCTTGTGAGTAGACATTGAAAGGAGATCTCTGAGAAGAGGACTGAAGACAGGACTTTGGTTAGGCAGCAGGAGGAAGAAGAGCAGCTGGAGGAGAGAAAAGAGATGAAAGAATTAGGAGAGTCCCCTGTCTTGGATGCTAGGAGCAGAGAAAATACTAGGGAAAAAGGAAGTTGTTAGTAGGATCAAGTGTTACAGAAATGAAAAGGTAGATGTGAACTGATAAAAAGCCATTTTCTTTTTTTATTAAAGATTTTATTTATTTTGTGTTTTACAATTTTTCCCCTAATATTACTTCCCTCCCCCCACCACCACACAAGGCAATTTGTCAGTCTTTACATTGTTTCCATGGTATACATTGATCCAAATTGAGTGTAATGAGAGAGAAATCATATCCTTAGGGAAGAAACATAAAGTATAAGAGATAGCAAGATCAGACAATAAGATATCAGTTTTTTCCTAAATTTGTTTTTTTTTTTTTTTGGTCTTTTTTTGTTTTTATAGGTTTTTGCTAGGCAATGGGGTTTAGTGACTTGCCGAAGGCCACACAGCTAGGTAATTAAGTGTCTGAGGCTTTATTTGAACTCTGGTACTCCTGACTCCAGGGCTGGTGCTGTATCTACTACGCCACCTAACCGCTCCAGTTTTTTTTTCTAAATTTAAGGTAATAGTCCTTAGTCCAACTCCACAGTTGTTTCTCTGGATACAGATGGTATTCTCTACTGCAGAGAGCCCCAAATTGTCCCTGATTGTTGCACTGATGGAATGAGCAAGGTTGATCATCGCCCCCATGTTGCTGTTATGGTGTACAATGTTTTTCTGGTTCTGCAAATATCACTCAGCATCAGTTCATGCAAATCCCTCCAGTCTTCCCTGAATTCCCATCCCTCCTGGTTTCTAATAGAACAATAGTGTTCCATGACATACATATACCACAGTTTGATAAGCCATTGTCCAGTTGAAGGACATTTACTTAATTTCCAATTCTTTGCCACCACAAACAGGGCTGCTATAATATTTTTGTAGAAGTGATGTTTTTGCCCTTTTTAATCAACTCTTCATGGTATAGACCCAAAAGGCAACAAAAATGTGCATACCCTTTGATCCTGCAATACCACTACTGGTTCACACCTCCACCAACAATGTAATAGTGTCCCATGACATACATATACCACAGTTTGCTAAGCCATTCCCCAATTGAAGGACATTTACTTGATTTCCAATTCTTTGCCCACCACAAACAGAGCTGCTATGAATATTTTTGTACAAGTGATGTTTTTACCCTTTTTCATCTCTTGCCTTTGGGCATAGTTCCAAATTTCTTTCCAGAAATGTTGGATGAGTTCACAGTTCCACCAACAATGTAATAATGTCCCAGATTTCCCACAACCCTTTCAACAAGGATCATTATCCTTTTTGGTCATATTGACCAGTCTGAGAGGTGTGAGGTAGTACCTCAGAGAAGCTTTAATTTGCATTTCTCTAATAAGTAATGATTTAGAGCAATTTTTCATATGACTAAGGATTGCTTTGATCTCCTCATCTGTAAATTGTCTTTGCATATCCTTTGACCATTTGTCAGTTGGAACATGTGGGAGAAGAATCATCCAAAAGGAAGAAAGAAAACGTTAGAGATAACAAATTTACATATACATAAGACAGCTTTTAAAAATTGAAGATAATGAGCTTTGGTCTTCAGTTAAACTCCACAGTTCCTTCTCTGGATACAGATAGTATTCTCTATCGCAAATCCCCTAAAATTTTCATCAGATATTGGCATTGATGGAACGAGCAAGTCCATTAAGGTTGATCATTAACTCCATGTTGCTGTTATGGTGTACATTGTCCCTCTGGTTCTGCACTTCTCACTCAGCATCAATTCATGCAAGTCTTTCCAGGCTTCAGTGACTCTTTAGAGCCTCATATATCAGTAGAAAGTTCTCCTGAAAGCAGGAGCTATTTGTTTTTGTCTTTTTTTTTATCTCCAGTGCCTTGCATACAGAAAATATATTAGAAATGTTTGTTGAACTGAATTGAATTTGACAAAGTCTAAATTCTTTAGCCTTATTCTATGTCATTTACAAACTCATACCTCCTTATCTTAATAAATTTATGTCATACTACGTCTTTATTACTTCTATTATACTACAGCCAAAGTAAACTACTTTGTCATCTCTTGTACATGTCCTGGGCTTATTAACTCATGCTATTTCCTATCTTTATAATGTCTTCCATGACCTTTTCTGCTAATTTAAAAATCCTATTTACCTTTCACAACCCAGACCAATTGTCACTTTCTGTGAAGCTTTCTGTGGTTCTTTCATCTTGTTTAGAAATGTTCTTTCCTTCAATGTCCTTGGCATAGCGCTTTATGCTTCTCTTACATACTTCTATTTTTCTATTTTTTATTGTTATTTGTCTTAATGTAATTTTCTTCCATTTAACAGTAATTCTCTTTGAGAAACAGGGTCAATGTCTTACTTATTGTTGTAACTTTCTAAGTTCCATCATGGTGTTCCCCACATTGAAGATGTTTAATTCTTCTTTAAATTGAATTGAAAGTTTAGAGAGATTTCCACTTACTTGTTTCCTATTTTCTTTCCTTTAACTCCTCTAGGAGTCATTCTCAGATCTGAGCCTAAAGGAAACCTTTTGCCCTTGCAAAAGAAACTAGTTCCTTAGATAGGAGCACATATTATATACCATATATCATATGTGGTATCAGGGAGATCTAGCATCATTAGTATGAGGGCTTTCTGAACCCATTTCAAGGCTGCCCATTCACCTTTGTTGTCTACCTGCCCCTCAGTTCTCACCTGTGACTCCAGGAAGTTGTAGTATGGTATATGAAAACAGTTTGTTTCAGTGGCCATAAAAGTGATTGAAGCAGGCCACATAGAGCTTGGTCAGACTTCTAAGATACTTTTATGGTGCCACTGGACTTAAATGATTGAGAAAAGGAGAGTAAGCTGACAACTTTGTGCAATTCTTCCTCATTTAAATCCAATTTACAAGCAAATCAAGCTATCACCTCATGATGTTACTGATCCTTTTCAAAAATGAAGGACTACCATCACCACCACCATATTATATAGGTGTCTCATAGGGCAGGGTCTGAATCTGGTCATAGTTTGAACTTGGAAAATTCTTTGACTCTATTCATATGCAATCATATTTCTCTCTGTCTGCCTGTTTATCTATCCATTCATCTATTTATTTATTTAGGTTTTTGTGAGGTCATGGTATTAAGTGATTTGCCCAAAGTCAAATGACTGATGTTGGATTTGAACTCAGGTCCTTCTGACTCCAGAGCTGGTGTTCAATCCACTGTGCCACCTAGATGCCCCCAACCATTTATTTTTGTACATGGCTATGGAAAGTTACCTAGTTCTATCAAAGAGTACCAAGTACAATTTCTGAAAGTTATCTCTGGCCCTTGCTTTATCTTTCCTATTTCCTCATCAAAGTCTAGCTGGATTGTATGCATGAATTAAAAATAGATTAATTCATTATCAAAGTTATTATCTTTGTTTTATTTCGATAAACACGTGTTGGTAGCTTTGGAGCAAATTAGGAAAAAATGTGAAGACATTTGATAGTTTGCCATCATGTCTTTTATAATTATAATTCTTTAATTTATATTAATTCAATCTTCAGAGGATGCTAAATGATATTCATCTGAGAAGAGCATGAAAACTTGATCCCTTCTAATGTTCATCAATCAGACCTCACTAATTTGTACTCTAGAAGGAGTTGAAGAGGCACACCTGTGATTAGAAAGTTTTTGATATGGGACAAATGAAAAGCATGAACAAATATGAATTAAGTTAAGGTCTTAACTATGAAACATTGACAAGTTTTAAAATTTATTTTGATAACTGTACTTTAATATGATTAGTTTCCACTGAAATTTTGTGTGTTTTATGCATTTAATAAAATGTTCTGAGAAAAAACCCTTAGTATTGAGAGAGAGTAGTAGGGACTGTCACAGAAATATCAAGAAAAGACTTTTTGAAGTTTTTTGATGTAGTTAGAAAAATGGATATCTTGAGTTATTGAAGGAGATCTTGAAGAGAAATTAACCTACACTAAATAATGGGAAGGTTGGTAAAGGAAGAAAATGATTTTAGTTCTGATTAGCAGAAGAATGCCTATACCAATGAGTAACTTATTTCTTGTGAAGGCACCTACCTTGTCTGAGTCTACGTAATTATGAGGCAATCTTTAGACTTTTGATTTTTTTAATTACATAAATATTTGTTTTCCAATTACATACAGTGGTAGTTTCTAACAATCAGGGTTTTGAATTTTATGATTTTTTTCTCCCTTCTTCCTCTTCCCAACAGAAGGCACTCTGATATAGTCTTTACATTTGCTTCCATGTTACTCATAGATCCAAACTGAATGCGTTGAGAGAAGAAACAAATCTAAAAGGAAGAAAGAAAACATTAGAGCTAAATTACATGATACATTTGACAGCTTTTAAAAATTGAAGATAATAATCTTTGTTCTTCATTTAAACTCCATAATTCCTTCAGAGGATATTCTCCATCACAGATCCCCTAAAATTGTCCCTGATTATTCCACCTATGGTTGTAGTTAGGGTATATAATGTTCTTCTTGTTCTGTTCATTTCACTCAGCATCAATTCATGCAAGTTTGATTTGGTTTTCTGAGGCCAAACTCAGAGCGGTATAGAGACATTAAGTAACATCAATTTAATACCTCTCCTGATTATTATTCAGTCTTTCTTATGGCTAAAAGCAGTTAGAGTTAGTGAAGAGTTTTAACTATGGAATATATAAAAAGAAATATTTTATTATTCAAACGTAAGATTTGAATAAAATTGTTGTGGCCAATTACTGTACATTGAGGGCCTTATAGGACCTATTATAGGAAATAGAATGACTTTAGTTTTTCTGTGTCAGTTGTTTGTAAATTGTACTTTTTTTAGTTTGTTTTTCAAGGCAGTGGGGTTAAGTGGCTTGCCCAAGGCCACAGCTAGGGAATTATTAAGTGTCTGAGGTCAGATTTGAACTCAGGTACTCCTGACTCCAGGGCTGGTGATCTACACCTAGCCTCCCCTCTACTATATTTTAAGAAAGGATTAGTTAGATAAGTCAAAGTAAGCTTCAACCTACCCTTTATCTAAAGTATCACAAAGTGCAGAGGTATTTGAATTAAAGAAACTTTGCTACACAGGTCAGGTGGGTTTTTTTTTTGTGGAAAACAAGTACATTCATTTGTGATGGTTATCCAATCAGAAACTGAAAAAAATTTTCAATAAAAATCACTGATTGCTTGCTCATTCAGCATGACACTCATAGAAAGTAACAAATCTAGACTGTACTTTGATTTTTTGCAGTAAAATTTCTGTTGAACAGAGACTGCATACAGAACACATTTTATATTATGAACATATAGATAAGAAAGTGGACAAAAATATAGTTTTGAAGATAGCTAAGAAATTATATGTGGATATGCAGAGTATTATTGGGGTAGGCACTGATCATATAGTACACATGCCAAATGTTTGTTTAACTAAAAGACTATTTATGGAAAACTTGCACAAGGCAAAGGATAGTGAAGTGGTGATTATTAACAGGTTGTATAACATTACCAATGAGAAATTAGAGAGGAGAAATGGTGTAAATGGTTTCAAACTAAGTATGACTAGGAAAAAACATGGACTAGTCACATAGCACTAGTGAAGGACAATTCACATGTACCACTGATATCCATCCAATGTTAAGAAAACTAAAAAGAAGCTCCCATCATGCCAGGCAATCCCCTTTGAGTCAGATTTGTGGGAGGACAAGACGGTTTTCTTCTCAGCATGGATAGGTGTGAATGGGTTGCAATCTTATTATTGGAAGGAGTTCCTGTTATCAATGACATTATGCAGATTCATTGGTGCATTTGAAACTTGGTGGATAGACAACACTTCCACAGCTACTAAGAGTAAGAAAAGGTTATATTTGACATTTTGTGGAGTGATAAAACATTTCCCTAGGGAATATGCTTCATCTCTCCCTTTCATGCTTCTGGAATAGATTGAGCAAGTAAATTGCACCAGATTCTGCAGGGATTAGTACAAGTTTGCTCAGTTTCTTGAAATTTGGAATCTAATTTGGGATTCAAACCATATCTGTAGAAATGGAGGATCATTATGATAAGTGGAACCTTCACCTCTACTGATCTTTTTTGATCAAAAGAGGAAGTCTACTTTTTTTTGTTTCCTGTTCCTTTAACAATTTCAGTTCTCCTAAAATTTCTGTTTTAAAAGTATAAAAACATTTCTTCTTGGGGATAATCCTGGAAAGGATGGTTATTGAGGTTGTAAAGAACATCTTTAGATGCATAAAAGATGAATGCAGATAACAGATCTAACAGTGTAAGATTGCTTAGGGCTTGAAAATTCATCCTGGAGCTCTCCAGGCCATTTACTCCGCTGTAAGAGTTTTGGACATTTTTAGACTTGTCATTTTTAGCAGATGGTGAATTGGGGGTAATAAAGGGAAATGAAACTCAAGTTAGGTAAGTTTTGCAAGTTCCTAAGAATTGGTGGTGGGGAAGATTTCAACTTTTTGTTAAAATGAGGCACAATGGGAGCCATTTATAAGGGTGCTAAAAGAAGATTGAACTATTTTTTGTTGGACTTTTTACTAATGCTGTTATATAAAGTACAATATAGTTTTATGATGTAATGGAAAGAGCACTGGAGACTTTGGTTCAATTCAGCAAACATTTAATTGCCTATGTCAGGACTGTCTAACCTTACTTTAAAAGTTTTTATTGAAACAATAGGTCATATATTTTGATTTCCTATCTTAGTGAGAGTTTTGCAGTAGCTTGGCTTAGTTTACTAAAGTATTTGGTAAACCCACAGGTGACTGCATAAAAGGTTGCATGGGGTTTGCAAGCCCATTTTAGACAGTCCTGGCCTACATCTTGCAATCTAGGCTCTACTTTTACTAGCTACTTAAATTGCATAGATTTCAGTTTTTGGTCCTGTAAAATAAGGTCAGATTATATCATCACAGTGAATGAATCAATTCATTCAATGAATGAATCTATATGTATTCTATCTGATAAAGACCTCTATGCTATATTGGAGTTCAAATGTATTTAATTTAATTATAGATTTCAGTTATACATGCAGTTAAATGCAAAATTTGTAAAGTTCCCTCATTCTCAACTTCCAACCTTTTACCTGATTACCTGATTACACATAGAGGGGGAGAGGTTTCCCCTTTTCCCAAAGTCTCCAGACCCTTCTGAACAGAAAATGGGCAAGACTATAAAAACCTGGCTTAAACTCCCCTCTTTGTGAGCAGACTTCAAAGTCTCCGCCCAGCCAGCCAGGCCCTTCCTTTAGTATTTCTTTAGTATTCTGGATTCATTTGTTTGATGAATATTTAATGGAAAGTAGAATGGTGTAGTGGTTCCTTGACTTGGAGGTAGGAAACTTGGATTCTCATCCTAGTAATATTGCCTACCATTTGCAAATTATTTAAATTAGTTTACGTGTTTCCTCCCAGCTGGTGATAGTTTTTCACTTCAGTCCTCCTAAGTCATTTGTTTTGCTTCAATCTAATGCTCATCCATGCCATTTTGTCTGGTGGTTGTTTAAGTCATGTTAAACTAATACTTTCATCCAGCATTTATTAAGTGCCTAGTTCATTCAAGACACTGTGCTAGGTGCTGGAGGAAGTGCTAAGTTGATGAGGTCAAACAAGATCTTTGACCTTGTAGAACTTATGAAAACTAATAGTGATTTATAGAACCATATGATGGAATTGGAAGGGATTTTAGAGATCATCTAGCCATTCTTCTCATTTTACAGATGAGGAAATGAGGTCCAACCAGATGAAATGACTTAGGCCACACAGGGAAGAAACAGGATTCAAACTTGGATCTTCAGACTCTATAGATACAGTTCTCTTTTCACTTATATTCATCATTTCTCCCTGTTCTAGAGAAACATGTCAGAATAGCCTGAGTGACCCTGTTGGTGGGGCTTTGGTATCCCCAATTTAAGACTGAGATGTCTCAAACAGTGAAATAATTCACACAGCCCTTGAGGATTTATTATGGAAGCTACAAAGTTTACAGATTTAAACCTTTTCTGCTCCTGGAGAAGCAGCTAGGGATTTGTAAACTACTCAGAATAACAAAAGACTAGGCTAGGTTTGTTTGGGAGACTGAGAGAAAGAGAGACAGCCAGCCTGGGAAAGCTGGCTGGGTGGAGACTGAAATCTGCTCACCAAGAGGGGAGTTTAAGCCAGGTTTTTATAGTCTTGCCCATTTTCTGTTCAGAAGGGTCTGGAGACTTTGGGAAAAGGGGAAACCTCTCCCCCTCTATGTGTAATCAGGTAATCAGCTACAAGGTTGGAAGTTGGGGATTGGGAATGAGGAAACTACAAATTTCGCACTTAACTTTGGAGCAATAGCAATCAATTTATATCACAGGAGCAGATAACATTTTTACAAAATTTAATAATATAAAGGATTACATAATCTGTTTCCAATTACAAATCTCTTATGTACATAATTCCCTGTATCACATGTCATAACTCCCTGCATCAATCTTAAGGTTTCTCTCCTGGGTCATCTTTTTTTTTTCTTTAATACTTCAATTGGTAATCTCATTAGCTCCTATGGATTTCATTGCCATCTTTATATTAATGGTTATCATTTCTACTGTCCTGGCCTCTCTGCTGACCTCCAGTCTTATATATGAATTATTGACTTTCAGATATCATGACTTGGCTGTTTAGTTGACATATATTTCAAAATATTTTTCTAATTAAATGTAAAAATAGTTTTTTAAAATACTAGTTTTTTTTAAATTTAAATTTATTTTAAAATTATATTTAAAGATAATTTTCAATATTCACTTTTGTGACATTTTCTCCTTCCTACTCTTCCCTCCTCTGATTCTAGTTTATAAAGTAATCTGATATGGTTTATACATGTACAGTCATGTTACACATTTCCATATTAATCATGCTATAAAAGAAGAATTAGAAATAAAAAGAAAAAAACCACCAGAAGGAAAATGCAAAAAAAATTTTAAAAAGGTAAAAATAGTATGCTTTGATATACATTCAAATTCCAGAGTTCTTTCCCTGCATGTGGATTGCATTTTTCATCATAGATCTTTTAGAATTATCTTTGATCATTATATTGCTAAGTATCATAGTTCATCATCTCAAAATTTAACATTAGTTTTTAAAAAGAGTGTCTCAAATTGTCTCTTCTCTTTTCTTCCCTCTCTGCTCTCCTCCTTTATTGAAAAGGCAAGCAATTTGATATAGGTTAAAATGTTAAATCATACAAAACATTTACATATTAGCCATGTTGCAAAAGAAAATGCAGACCTTCCAAAAAAATATCCAAGAAAAATAAAGTTAAGAAAAAGTTTGCTTCAATCTGCATTCATACTCCCATCACTTTTTCCCTGGAAGTGTATAGCATTTTTCATATAAGTCCTTCAGAACTGTCTTGTATCATTGCATTGCTGAAAATATCTAAGTCATTCACAATTTCTATTGCTATTATTCTGTCCATTGATTTCTTGATTCTGCTCACTTCACTTTGCTGAGGTTCATGTAAATTTTTTCCCAGGCTTTTCTGAAATCATCTTGTTTATTATTTCTTATAGCACAGTGGAATTTTATCACAATCATATGTCACAACTTATTCAAACCATTCCTCAACTGATAGACATTACCTCAAATTTCCATTTCTTTGCCACCAGAAAAAGAACTGTGATAAATATTTTTGTACATAAAGGTCCTTTTCCTTTTTTGTATTTTTTGGATGTCTTTGGGATACTGATCTGTAGTGGTATTATGGAGTCAAAAGTATGCATAGTTCTATAACCCTTTGGATATAGTTATACCTTGTTTTTTTAGAATGATTAGATCAGATTACAATTTCTGCATTCTGTAGACATCTTAACTTCAATGTACCCCAAACCAAATCACTATCATTCCTCCTAAACTCTTCCCCTCATCCCATCTTCCCTGTTAATATTACTATCTTCCCAGTCCCTCATATTCACAAGCTTTGGTTCAACCTGGACATTGCACTATCTCTCTTTCTGCCACTCCACATCCTTGCCAAAACCTGACAATTTCATCTTTGCAACTTCTCTTGAATGTTCCCTCTTCTCTGCTTGGATACTGCCACCACCACCACCTTCCTGTTGCAGGGCCTTTATCACCTCCCTCTAATAGCCTTCTGGTGTGTCCATCCCCCTTTTAGCCACCAAATGGCTTACTCTTTCTTAAACCTTACTCTGTAATATGTACTCTTCTATCCAGTTACACTAGCTCCTGGCTGTTTCATCAAAGAGATGCTCCATCTCTCAGCTCTGAGAATTTTCTCTGACTGTTCCCCATTCTTGGAATGCTTTCCCTTGTCATCTCTGCTTGTTGCTGTCCCTGGCTTCCTTTAAGTCCCAAATAAAACCCCACCTTCTGCAGGAAGCCTTCACCAACCCCACTTATTTCTAGTACCTAACCTTATGTTAGTTAAATCCCATTTTCCCTAGACATAGTTTGCTTAGTATATATTTGTCTATATATTGTCTTCTCAATTAGATTGAGCCAGCTTCTTTGATGACAGGGACTATCTTTTGTCCTTTTTCATAACCCCCAGAGCTTAGCACAGGTCCTACCCTAGGCACTTAATAAATATTTATTGATTGATCCCCTTGTTAGGCAGACATTAGTTTAAATTTTACCTTTGATTTTTAGTAGTTGTATGAACATGGGCAAATTCACTTCACTTCTCCAGGCTTTAATTTCTTTACCAATAGGGTTAAATAACACTCATTAGATTGGGAGTTCCTTGAAAGAATGGGAGTATCTTTTACCTTATTTCTGTCCCTAGACTTTAGCATAATACTGATAATTAGTTATAGGAACTTAAAAATACTTATTAACTTACTTATAATACCTATTCCACAGAATGTTGGAAGGTTTAAATGAATTAGTTTACATAATATTCTTTGCAAATTTTAAGCTACTACATACATCTTAGTTATGAATATTATTAATATTTCATTAATACAAAGACTGTCTAATTTTTATGTCATACCTGTCATCTAGTCACAAGAACTGTAACAGTTGGCACTTAGTGTGAGATAAGAGACATAGTAAACCAAAAATCAACTGTACTGGGAAGAGGACTCCCTTAGATCTCTTGTTAGGAAAAAAACTGAAAAATAATTTGGTAGAAGTTGGGTTTTAGACAAGTAACTTATACCATATTCCACAATAAGCTCCAAATGATCACATTATAAAAAAATTAGAGAAGAATGGAAGATTGAATCTTTATTATGTGTGGGTAATATATATATATATATATATATATATATGTGAATTAATTTTAGATATTTTTGTTTATTAAATGTTTTTTGAATGAACAGAATTAATGCGGTTAGAATAATTAGAAAAAATTATACATTGGGGAAAATTTCTTCCATCAAGAACCATTGATAAAGGTCTAGAATCTAAAGGGAACTGACACAAAAATATATTCTTAGCAGTCATTCACGATCCAATAAGTGGTCTTAAATATATTAGTAAACAGTTTTTTAAATGTTATTTTATTTTATTTTTTCAGTTACATGTTAGTAAACAGTTTTAAAATAAGAAACCATGAAATGAAACAATAGTGATTTGTTTTCACTGAGGCCATAGTAAATAGAAGACATTGTCCTTTGGAGCATACAGAAATTAAATATGGGTGACTCATTTCAGCTCCATAAATCTGGCATGGGGATTGAAGTTATTTTCTTTTGTACAAATACTGTATATTTTAAGGTAATATACATTTTAAGTTAAGATCCTCAAAGGAAGATCTGCTTTCTTAGAACTTCAGTTATTTGCATCTGGATTAGAATTTGATCATTGGGCTCATGAATTACTGACAATGTAGATTGTCAATGTAGACAATGTAGCATCATAAACTTGTTCTCAGGGTATTTTTTCTGAGGTATGAGCATCCAATTTACTCCTCTTTAAAGGAAAGACTGGTGGTGGGGTTTCTTTTCCTATGTAACTTTGCAGGGAGGGCACATTGGAGCTTCTCCACTAAGATTCCCATCTGATACAGGTTTAGAGTCAGTTTTGCAGTTTTTCAGGTATCATTATGTTTTTAATTAAACTTGAAGAATATTGACAACTTTGGAAAGACCTCCAGTTCAATAAGAATATTGCTGCCCTTGGACAATTCTCTCTTTCTCTGTCTCTCTCTCTCTCTCTCTCTCTCTCTTTCACTCACTCTGTCTTTGTCTCTGTATCTCTCTGTTCTTTGGAAGCTGGTTTTCAGAGATCCTGGTCATCTAATAATCTTTGCCCACTTTTGCAACTGATTTAGCTTTATGCAAATTAGGCAGTATCATAGGTCCTAAATTAAATTTTGGATTCTGAATGAATTAAGTGGTGAGTGAACTGAAGATTTGCTAGCAGCAGTGGAATTCTCCTGGGATTCTTCTTATCATCTCAAACATTGCTAGTGACAAGGTATAGAAAAATTGCATAGTAGTAAGCAATTTCCTAAATTGAAGGGTGAGAACACAGCTGGGAATGTTTCACCTGAATTCAAGGTCATTAGTAGGTGATTACAGTTTCTAGAAAGACTGGCTATACTGGATGGGAGTCCTTTGATTTGAAGTGTGATCGATGAACAGATGGTTTATCAGGTATTTTTAAAAACTACATTTTGGCTGAATAATCTAGGTATTATACATAACAAATTCCTTTTGGCCAGTCCTTTCCTGAAAGAGAGCTATTCTGTGGAAAGAATGCCTCTAGGTATGATAAGACTGGTTATGCAATTCATTAATATGTTGCCAAAATGACTCAGATTCCACAGGAGAATGAATGTACCTTACAAAAGAGTTTCTAGGCATCGTTAATGATGATGGTCCTGTACTTTACCTTTTGCAGAGCCTGTATTTTGGTACTATGTGAAGGAAGTCCTGAATAAACATGAACTACAACCCTTCTACTCCCTGAGAAACATCAGCACAGATGTGGGAAGAGGGAGAGCTTGGCTGCGTTGTGCCCTCAATGAACACTCCTTGGAGCGCTACATCCACATGCTCCTAGCAGACAGAATTAGATTGAGGTAACTGGGTGTCTAGGGGCTTGAAGCAGCTCCTTAGATCTAATAATAATAATAGTAATAATAATAATAATAATAATAATAATAATAATAATAATAATAATAATAATAGTTGACCTTCATTCTCAAAGAAGATCATGACATCAGGGAGGTGATGCCATGAGAAGCACACATGAATTGGATTTGAGTGAGGGGTGCTGTAGGGGATGCCCTGGAGGCCTGCTCTTGTATACAATCCAAGGATTTTTAGATGGGGAAACCATTTTCTTTAGAAGTAAATGTAAATTCTATTTCCTTGAGAATTTAATTTGAGCTATTTTGAAATGTCTTATTCTTAGAAATTAAGAAGAGACTTGTATATGATCTCATGTTCTGCCTTTCTTTATAGATTGTATGCTTTATTAATATCCCTATTAACATTCCTGGTAATAATAGCTAACTTATGTTTTATCATTCAACTGGACTTAATACATAATTTTCTTAAAGCCCTTTAAATGTCCTGAGCCTAAGCTGTCCTGACATTTTTATCCCAGTTTTGCAGAGGTGGAAAGTGAGGTTCCAGAGAAGTTAAATTATCCAAGGTTATACAATAGAGTAAAAGATTAACCTAGGATTCAAATTCAGCCCTTTTGGTTACAAGTCCAAGGCTCTTTCCATTATTTGAATTTTTATTTCAGAAGTTAAATATAAGACAGTTTAATAAATGACTTGGATTTAAGAGAACTTGTTTTAAAAAAAAATATTTTGGTAACTGTATTCAGTATTTCTGGTTTTTTAGTAATTTTATTTTATGCATCTAAAATCATGATCCTGAGAGGAGATCCACCTAGTCTTCATCATGGTGTCCATGACACTGAAGAGGTTTTAACTCTTGGTGTAGAGACTCTTAAACTCTTGAGTCAGGTGTCTGACAGAGCTCCCCCTCATTGGATAAAAGACTTTCACTAGGTATTAAGATACCTAGTTCAGTTGTGCCTGACTCTTTCATAACTCCATTTGGGGTTTTCTTGGTGAAGATACTAGTTTGCTATTTTCTTGTCCAGTTCATTTTACAGATGAGGAAACTGGGGTCAACAGGATTATGAGATTTGCCCAGGGTCAAGGTACTAAGTGTCTGAGGCTAGATTTGAACTCAGATCCTCCTGAGCTCTATCCACCCTGGACAAATCATTTAACTCAGGATATTAAATCTCCCTGACTTCAGGCCTAGCACCATACTACCTTGAGCAGTTAGAAAGCATAGTGAGTAGAGCCCTGAAATCAGGAGGAACTGAGTTCAAATCTAGCTTCAAACACTATGTGACCTTGTGCTAGTCATTTAACCCTGATTGCACACAGGGCCGTTTCCAATCATCCTGATTCATAGCTGGCCACTGGACCCAGATGGCTCTGGGGGAGGAAGTGAGACTAGTGACTTAGAACAGCCTCCTCACTCAAATCCAATTAATGTGCTTGTCATTGTCATCTTTGAGAATGAAGGGCAAACATCAGAGACCTAAAATAAAGCAAGGAGCAAGAATTTGGAAGTTCTTTTGTTTGTCAATGGGTGTAGCATGGCATGAAGTTACATACAGTTTCTACCTTGGTACACTGTGAATTCAATCCGGGAAAATATAATTTCATAACTGCAAATGTGTTAGGCAAATTAGAGCTTGTGAATTTGTGACTTGTAAATTGGATATGATTAACACTCCCACATCCACCGATTTGTTTCTAAATTGGCTTTTTCTTCTATTGATGCTTGTACAACTTTCATTTCCATTGTCTTACAAATTGTTGTCACTGTTTTAATAAGTATGATGAACATGACTAGTCTACGTGATACTCCCATGCATTCAGTAAACTTCACATAAATCAGTCATTTCTGATAAAAGTCGCAGAGAATTTAATTACCAAGAGTTTTGCTTCAGCATGCTGCTGCCTGTGTCTGCCTGGACCTTGCTGCTGATGTGTTTGTTATTCTCTTCACATAATGGTTTGATTGATCATTTATTCTGTTGCAGAGTGACTTGTCTGTGTGCCCAGTTTGAATCTGTGTTACAGCATGGCTTGAAGAGGAGCCGAGGATTAGCATTGACAGCAGCAGCAATCAAACAGGCAGCAGGATTCTCTAGCAAGACAGAGACAGGTACTGCCTATGCTGGGGGAGTGAGGCTTGACAATTTGCCCCCTCCCTTATGACTGTCTAGGCATTTGGTACATGGAAGGGGTGTGTGTGGGGTAGAGAATAATAACTTGAATTGTAAGATTTTTTTAATTCAGTAAACAATTCAGTGCTGAATGGACTTTTTCATTCATCTTTATTCTTTAATGCAGAATTTTCAAAGCCACATTAGATTCTGAACACAAACTAAGATATGGCAGTAGGATATTTTGTGTAAAATGTATTTATTTCATAAATATGGTATAGCAGGTGACAGAAATTAATACTTTGTTTAATTTGTGCTTGTAAAGAGCATGATATTTAATAATTCTGTCTTTAAAAAGTAAGGCCTTGGTTTAAAATAGTTTTTGTATGACTTGTATGATCATTTGTTTTCGCTAAAGAAAGTCATCATGTGTGCCATGCTCCAGTTCCTGTTACTTATTTAGACTGTTGTTTACTTTGAAGCTGTCATTTATAATTACATCAGTTCTGGGGAAGAAGTCAGTGATGGTTTAAAAGTAGTTTGTGTATATGCCTCCCAACTTAGTTTAAGATCTGAATATCTTTCTAAGCATCATGGCAATGTGTGCTGTTGCTAGTTAAAATGTGCTGTCTTATGATTGCCATTGTTTCACAGGGGGAAATTGTGTCCAATTTCTATTGAAAGTTCATACCAAAACTGTTAAATATTTAGCATCATAGACTATGCCAGGGCTGGAAGGAGCCTGGGAGATTATCCAATCCAACTTCCTCAGTTCATAGATCAGATTGCTGAGGCCCAGAGAAGGGAAATGTCTAGCCCAAAGTCACCAAGCCAGTCAGTGGCAGAACTCAAATTGGAACCCAGTACTCCTGGCTCCTACCTCTTTTTCTTTCCTCTACTCTTTTTTTCTTTTGCATTCTCCCTTTCCTTTTTTCTCCTCTACCTGAAAGAATTCAGACTTCTTGAAATTAGGCATTGTGTCACTATTGCCTATCTACCACAGAGCCCAGCACATAGTTGGACTTAATAAATGTTTGTTGATAGACTCATTTCAATTCTCAGTTTTAGAAATCAAACTCTTTACCTTTGTGACTCTTTTTTTTTTTTTTACATTTCCATCCATAAGTATAGATTGAAGCTGAACATGTGGGAGAAGAATCATCCAAAAGGAAGAAAGAAAACGTTAGAGATAACAAATTTACATATACATAAGACAGCTTTTAAAAATTGAAGATAATGAGCTTTGGTCTTCAGTTAAACTCCACAGTTCCTTCTCTGGATACAGATAGTATTCTCTATCGCAAATCCCCTAAAATTTTCATCAGCTATTGGCATTGATGGAACGAGCAAGTCCATTAAGCTTGATCATTAACTCCATGTTGCTGTTATGGTGTACATTGTTCCTCTGTTTCTGCACTTCTCACTCAGCATCAATTCATGCCAGTCTTTCCAGGCTTCAGTGACTCTTTAGAGCCTCATATATCAGTAGAAAGTTCTCCTGAAAGCAGGAGCTATTTGTTTTTGTCTTTTTTTTTATCTCCAGTGCCTTGCATACAGAAAATATTTTAGAAATGTTTGTTGACTTGAATTGAATTTGACAAAGTCTAAATTCTTTAGCCTTATTCTATGTCATTTACAAACTCATACCTCCTTATCTTAATAAATTTATGTCATACTACGTCTTTATTACTTCCATTATACTACAGCCAAAGTAAACTACTTTGTCATCTCTTGTACATGTCCTGGGCTTATTAACTCATGCTATTTCCTATCTTTATAATGTCTTCCATGACCTTTTCTGCTAATTTAAAAATCCTATTTACCTTTCACAACCCAGACCAATTGTCACTTTCTGTGAAGCTTTCTGTGGTTCTTTCATCTTGTTTAGAAATGTTCTTTCCTTCAATGTCCTTGGCATAGCACTTTATGCTTCTCTTATATACTTCTATTTTTCTATTTTTTATTGTTATTTGTCTTAATGTAATTTTCTTCCATTTAACAGTAATTCTCTTTGAGAAACAGGGTCAGTGTCTTACTTATTGTTGTAACTTTGTAAGTTCCATCATGGTGTTCCCCACATTGAAGATGTTTATTTCTTCTTTAAATTGAATTGAAAGTTTAGAGAGATTTCCACTTACTTGTTTCCTATTTTCTTTCCTTTAACTCCTCTAGGAGTCATTCTCAGATCTGAGCCTAAAGGAGACCTTTTGCCCTTGCAAAAGAAACTAGTTCCTTAGATAGGAGCACATATTATATACCATATATCATATGTGGTATCAGGGAGATCTAGCATCATTAGTATGAGGGCTTTCTGAACCCATTTCAAGGCTGCCCATTCACCTTTGTTGTCTACCTGCCCCTCAGTTCTCACCTGTGACTCCAGGAAGTTGTAGTATGGTATATGAAAACAGTTTGTTTCAGTGGCCATAAAAGTGATTGAAGCAGCCCACATAGAGCTTGTTCAGACTTCTAAGATGCTTTTATGGTGCCACTGGACTTAAATGATTGAGAAAAGGAGAGTAAGCTGACAACTTTGTGCAATTCTTCCTCATTTAAATCCAATTTACAAGCAAATCAAGCTATCACCTCATGATGTTACTGGTCCTTTTCAAAAATGAAGGACTACCATCACTACCACCATATTATGTAGGTGTCTCATAGGGCAGGGTCTGAATCTGGTCATAGTTTGAACTTTGAAAATTCTTTGACTCTATTCATATGCAATCATATATCTCTCTGTCTGCCTGTTTATCTATCCATTCATCTATTCATTTATTTAGGTTTTTGTGAGGTCATGGTATTAAGTGATTTGCCCAAAGTCAAATGACTGATGTTGGATTTGAACTCAGGTCCTTCTGACTCCAGAGCTGGTGCTCAATCCACTGTGCCACCTAGCTGCCCCCAACCATTTATTTTTGTACATGGCTATGGAAAGTTACCTAGTTCTATCAAAGAGTACCAAGTACAATTTCTGAAAGTTATCTCTGGCCCTTGCGTTATCTTTCCTATTTCCTCATCAAAGTCTAGCTGGATTGTATTCATGAATTAAAAATAGATTAATTCATTATCAAAGTTATTATCTTTGTTTTATTTCGATAAACATGTGTTGGTAGCTTTGGAGCAAATTAGGAAAAAATGTGAAGACATTTGATAGTTTGCCATCATGTCTTTTATAATTATAATTCTTTAATTTATATTAATTCAATCTTCAGAGCATGCTAAATGATATTCATCTGAGAAGAGCAAGAAAACTTGATCCCTTCTAATGTTCATCAATCAGACCTCACTAATTTGTACTCTAGAAGGAGTTGAAGAGGCACACCTGTGATTAGAAAGTTTTTGATATGGGACAAATGAAAAGCATGAACAAATATGAATTAAGTTAAGGTCTTAACTATAAAACATTGACAAGTTTTAAAATTTATTTTGATAACTTTACTTTAATATGATTAGTTTCCGCTGAAATTTTGTGTGTTTTATGCATTTAATAAAATGTTCTGAGAAAAAACCCTTAGTATTGAGAGAGAGTAGTAGGGACTGCCACAGAAATATCAAGAAAAGACTTTTTGAAGTTTTTTGATGTAGTTAGAAAAATGGATAGCTTGAGTTATTGAAGGAGATCTTGAAGAGAAATTAACCTACACTAAATAATGGGAAGGTTGGTAAAGGAAGAAAATGATTTGAGTTCTGATTAGCAGAAGAATGCCTATACCAATGAGTAACTTATTTCTTGTGAAGGCACCTACCTTGTCTGAGTCTACGTAATTATGAGGCAATCTTTAGACTTTTGATTTTTTTAATTACATAAATATTTGTTTTCCAATTACATACAATGGTAGTTTCTAACAATCAGGGTTTTGAATTTTACGATTTTTTTCTCCCTTCTTCCTCTTCCCAACAGAAGGCACTCTGATATAGTCTTTACATTTGCTTCCATGTTACTCATAGATCCAAACTGAATGTGTTGAGAGAAGAAACAAATCTAAAAGGAAGAAAGAAAACATTAGAGCTAAATTACATGATACATTTGACAGCTTTTAAAAATTGAAGATAATAATCTTTGTTCTTCATTTAAACTCCATAATTCCTTCAGAGGATATTCTCCATCACAGATCCCCCAAAATTGTCCCTGATTATTCCACCGATGGTTGTAGTTAGGGTGTATAATGTTCTTCTTGTTCTGTTCATTTCACTCAGCATCAATTCATGCAAGTTTGATTTGGTTTTCTGAGGCCAAACTCAGAGCGGTATAGAGACATTAAGTAACATCAATTTAATACCTCTCCTGATTATTATTCAGTCTTTCTTATGGCTAAAAGCAGTTAGAGTTAGTGAAGAGTTTTA
The DNA here is from genome assembly GCF_037893015.1 of Macrotis lagotis. Classification (NCBI taxonomy): domain Eukaryota; kingdom Metazoa; phylum Chordata; class Mammalia; order Peramelemorphia; family Peramelidae; genus Macrotis; species Macrotis lagotis. The sequence goes on along the minus strand of NC_133665.1, from coordinate 18,306,179 downwards.
ACTATGGAATATATAAAAAGAAATATTTTATTATTCAAACATAAGATTTGAATAAAATTGTTGTGGCCAATTACTGTACATTGAGGGCCTTATAGGACCTATTATAGGAAATAGAATGACTTTAGTTTTTCTGTGTCAGTTGTTTGTAAATTGTACTTTTTTTAGTTTTTTTTTTTCAAGGCAGTGGGGTTAAGTGGCTTGCCCAAGGCCACAAACAGGTAATTATTAAGTGTCTGAGGTCGGATTTGAACTCAGGTACTCCTGACTCCAGGGCTGGTGCTCTACACCTAGCCTCCCCTCTACTATCTTTTAAGAAAGGATTAGTTAGATAAGTCAAAGTAAGCTTCAACCTACCCTTTATCTAAAGTATCACAAATTGCAGAGGTATTTGAATTAAAGAAACTTTGCTACACAGGTGGGTTTTTTTTTTTTGTGGAAAACAAGTACATTCATTTGTGATGGTTATCCAATCAGAAACTGAAAAAAATTTTCAATAAAAATCACTGATTGCTTGCTCATTCAGCATGACACTCATAGAAAGTAACAAATCTAGACTGTACTTTGATTTTTTGCAGTAAAATTTCTGTTGAACAGAGACTGCATACAGAACACATTTTATATTATGAACATATAGATAAGAAAGTGGACAAAATATAGTTTTGAAGATAGCTAAGAAATTATATGTGGATATGCAGAGTATTATTGGGGTAGGCACTGATCATATAGTACACATGCCAAATGTTTAACTAAAAGACTATTTATGGAAAACTTGCACAAGGCAAAGGATAGTGAAGTGGTGATTATTAACAGGTTGTATAACATTACCAATGAGAAATTAGAGAGGAGAAATGGTGTAAATGATTTCAAACTAAGAATGACTAGAAAAAACATGGACTAGTCACATAGCACTAGTGAAGGACAATTCACATGTACCACTGATATCCATCCAATGTTAAGAAAACTAAAAGGAAGCTCCCACCATGCCAGGCAATCCCCTTTGAGTCAGATTTGTGGGAGGACAGGACGGTTTTCTTCTCAGCATGGATAGGTGTGAATGGGTTGCAATCTATTATTGGAAGGAGTTCCTGTAATCAATGACATTATGCAGATTCATTGGTGCATTTGAAACTTGGTGGATAGACAACACTTCCACAGCTACTAAGAGTAAGAAAAGGTCATATTTGACATTTTGTGGAGTGATAAAACATTTCCCTAGGGAATATGCTTTATCTCTCCCTTTCATGCTTCTGGAATAGATTGAGCAAGTAAATTGCACCAGATTCTGCAGGGATTAGTACAAGTTTGCTCAGTTTCTTGAAACTTGGAATCTAATTTGGGATTCAAACCATATCTGTAGAAATGGAGGATCATTATAATAAGTGGAACCTTCACCTCTACTGATCTTTTTTGATCAAAAGAGGAAGTCTACTTTTTTTTTGTTTCCTGTTCCTTTAACAATTTCAGTTCTCCTAAAATTTCTGTTTTGAAAGTATAAAAACATTTCTTCTTGGGGATAATCCTGGAAAGGATGGTTATTGAGGTTGTAAAGAACATCTTTAGATGCATAAAAGATGAATGCAGATAACAGATCTAACAGTGTAAGATTGCTTAGGGCTTGAACATTCATCCTGGAGCTCTCTAGGGCATTTACTCCGCTGTAAGAGTTTTGGACATTTTAGACTTGTCATTTTTAGCAGATGGTGAATTGGGGGTAATAAAGGGAAATGAAACTCAAGTTAGGTAAGTTTTGCAAGTTCCTAAGAATTGGTGGTGGGGAAGATTTCAACTTTTTGTTAAAATGGGGCACAATGGGAGCCATTTATAAGGGTGCTAAAAGAAGATTGAACTATTTTTTGTTGGACTTTTTACTAATGCTGTTATAGAAAGTACAATATAGTTTTATGATGTAATGGAAAGAGCACTGGAGACTTTGGTTCAATTCAGCAAACATTTAATTGCCTATGTCAGGACTGTCTAACCTTACTTTAAAAGTTTTTATTGAAACAATAGGTCATATATTTTGATTTCCTATCTTAGTGAGAGTTTTGCAGTAGCTTGGCTTAGTTTACTAAAGTATTTGGTAAACCCGCAGGTGACTGCATAAAAGGTTGCATGGGGTTCACAAGCCCATTTTGGACAGTCCTGGCCAACATCTTGCAATCTAGGCTCTACTTTTACTAGCTACTTAAATTGCATAGATTTCAGTTTTTGGTCCTGTAAAATAAGGTCAGATTATATCATCACAGTGAATGAATCAATTCATTCAATGAATGAATCTTTATGTATTCTATCTGATAAAGACCTCTATGCTATAATGGAGTTCAAATGTATTTAATTTAATTATAGATTTCAGTTATACATGCAGTTAAATGCAAAATTTGTAAAGTTTCCTCATTCCCAACTTCCAACCTTTTACCTGATTACCTGATTATACGTAGAGGGGGAGAGGTTTCCCCTTTTTCCAAAGTCTCCAGACCCTTCTGAACAGAAAATGGGCAAGACTATAAAAACCTGGCTTAAACTCCCCTCTTTGTGAGCAGACTTCAAAGTCTCTGCCCAGCCAGCCAGGCCCTTCCTTTAGTATTTCTTTAGTATTCTGGATTCATTTGTTTGATGAATATTTAATGGAAAGTAGAATGGTGTAGTGGTTCCTTGACTTGGAGGTAGGAAACTTGGATTCTCATCCTAGTAATATTGCCTACCATTTGCAAATTATTTAAATTAGTTTACTGTGTTTCCTCCCAGCTGGTGATAGTTTTTCACTTTGGTCCTCCTAAGTCATTTGTTTTGCTTCAATCTAATGCTCATCCATGCCATTTTGTCTGGTGGTTGTTTAAGTCATGTTAAACTAATACTTTCATCCAGCATTTATTAAGTGCCTAGTTCATTCAAGACACTGTGCTAGGTGCTGGAGGAAGTGCTAAGTTGATGAGGTCAAACAAGATCCTTGACCTTGTGGAACTTATGAAAACTAATAGTGATTTATAGAACCATATGGTAGAATTGGAAGGTATTTTAGAGATCATCTAGCCATTCTTCTCATTTTACAGATGAGGAAATGAGGTCCAACCAGATGAAATGACTTAGGTCACACAGGGAAGAAATAGGATTCAAACTTGGATCTTCAGACTCTATAGATACAGTTCTCTTTTCACTTATATTCATCATTTCTCCCTGTTCTAGAGAAACATGTCAGAATAGCCTGAGTGACCCTGTTGGTGGGGCTTTGGTATCCCCAATTTAAGACTGAGATGTCTCAAACAGTGAAATAATTCACACAGCCCTTCAGGATTTGTTAATGGAAGCTACAAAGTGTACAGATTTAAACCTTTTCTGCTCCTGGAGAAGCAGCTAGGGATTTGTAAACTACTCAGAATAACAAAAGACTAGGCTAGGTTTGTTTGGGAGACTGAGAGAAAGAGAGACAGCCAGCCTGGGAAAGCTGGCTGGGCGGAGACTGAAATCTGCTCACCAAGAGGGGAGTTTAAGCCAGGTTTTTATAGTCTTGCCCATTTTCTGTTCAGAAGGGTCTGGAGACTTTGGAAAAAAGGGGAAATCTCTCCCCCTCTATGTGTAATCAGGTAATCAGCTACAAGGTTGGAAGTTGGGGATTGGGAATGAGGAAACTACAAATTTCGCATTTAACTTTGGAGCAATAGCAATCAATTTATATCACAGGAGCAGATAACATTTTTACAAAATTTAACAATATAAAGGATTAAATAATCTGTTTCTAATTACAAATCTCTTATGTACATAATTCCCTGTATCACATGTCATAACTCCCTGCATCAATCTTAAGGTTTCTCTCCTGGGTCATCTTTTATTTTTTTCTTTAATACTTCAATTGGTAATCTCATTAGCTCCTATGGATTTCATTGCCATCTTTATATTAATGGTTATCATTTCTACTGTCCTGGCCTCTCTGCTGACCTCCAGTCTTATATATGAATTATTGACTTTCAGATATCATGACCTGGCTGTTTAGTTGACATATATTTAAAAATATTTTTCTAATTAAATGTAAAAATAGTTTTTTAAAATACTAGTTTTTTAAATTTAAATTTATTTTAAAATTATATTTAAAGATAATTTTCAATATTCACTTTTGTGACGTTTTCTCCTTCCTACTCTTCCCTCCTCTGATTCTAGTTTATAAAGTAATCTGATATGGTTTATACATGTACAGTCATGTCACACATTTCCATATTAATCATGCTATATAAGAAGAATTAGAAATAAAAAGAAAAAACCACCAGAAGGAAAATGCAAAAAAATATTTAAAAAAGGTAAAAATAGTATGCTTTGATATACATTCAAATTCCAGAGTTCTTTCCCTGCATGTGGATTGCATTTTTCATCATAGATCTTTTAGAATTATCTTTGATCATTATATTGCTAAGTATCATAGTTCATCATCTCAAAATTTAACATTAGTTTTTAAAAAGAGTGTCTCAAATTCTCTGTTCTCTTTTCTTCCCTCTCTGCTCTCCTCCTTTATTGAAAAGGCAAGCAATTTGAAATAGGTTAAAATGTTAAATCATACAAAACATTTACATATTGGCCACGTTGCAAAAGAAAATGCAGACCTTCCAAAAAAATATCCAAGAAAAATAAAGTTAAGAAAAAGTTTGCTTCAATCTGCATTCATACTCCCATCACTTTTTCCCTGGAAGTGTATAGCATTTTTCATATAAGTCCTTCAGAACTGTCTTGTATCATTGCATTGCTGAAAATATCTAAGTCATTCACAATTGCTATTGCTATTATTCTGTCCATTGATTTCTTGATTCTGCTCACTTCACTTTGCTGAGGTTCATGTAAATTTTATCCCAGGCTTTTCTGAAATCATCTTGTTTATTATTTCTTATAGCACAGTGGAATTCTATCACAATCATATGTCACAACTTATTCAAACCATTCCTCAACTGATAGACATTACCTCAAATTTCCATTTCTTTGCCACCAGAAAAAGAACTGTGATAAATATTTTTGTACATAAAGGTCCTTTTCCTTTTTTGTATTTTTTGGATGTCTTTGGGATACTGATCTGTAGTGGTATTATGGAGTCAAAAGTAGGCATAGTTCTATAACCCTTTGGATATAGTTATACCTTGTTTTTTTAGAATGATTAGATCAGATTACAATTTCTGCATTCTGTAGACATCTTAACTTCAGTGTACCCCAAACCAAATCACTATCATTCCTCCTAAACCCTTCCCCTCATCCCATCTTCCCTGTTAATATTACTGTCTTCCAAGTCCCTCATATTCACAAGCTTTGGTTCAACCTGGACATTGCACTATCTCTCTTTCTGCCACTCCACATCCTTGCCAAAACTTGACAATTTCATCTTTGCAACTTCTCTTGAATATTCCCTCTTCTCTGCTTGGATACTGCCACCACCACCACCTTCCTGTTGCAGGGCCTTTATCACCTCCCTCTAATAGCCTTCTGGTGTGTCCATCTCCCTTTTAGCCACCAAATGGCTTACTCTTTCTTAAACCTTACTCTGTAATACATACTCTTCTATCCAGTTACACTAGCTCCTGGCTGTTTCATCAAAGAGATGCTCCATCTCTCAGCTCTGAGAATTTTCTCTGACTGTTCCCCATTCTTGGAATGCTTTCCCTTGTCATCTCTGCTTGTTGCTGTCCCTGGCTTCCTTTAAGTCCCAACTAAAACCCCACCTTCTGCAGGAAGCCTTCACCAACCCCACTTAATTCTAGTACCTAACCTTATGTTAGTTAAATCCCATTTTCCCTATACATAGTTTGCTTAGTATATATTTGTCTACATATTGTCTTCTCAATTAGATTGAGCCAGCTTCTTTGATGGCAGGAACTATCTTTTGTCCTTTTTCATAACCCCCAGAGCTTAGCACAGGTCCTACCCCAGGCACTTAATAAATATTTATTGATTGATCCCCTTGTTAGGCAGACCTTAGTTTAAATTTTACCTTTGATTTTTAGTAGTTGTATGAACATGGGCAAATTCACTTCACTTCTCCAGTCTTTAATTTCTTTACCAATAGGGTTAAATAACACTCATTAGATTGGGAGTTCCTTGAAAGAATGGGAGTATCTTTTACCTTATTTCTGTCCCTAGACTTTAGCATAATACTGATAATTAGTTATAGGAACTTAAAAATACTTATTAACTTACTTATAATACCTATTCCACAGAATGTTGGAAGGTTTAAATGAATTAGTTTTACATAATATTCTTTGCAAATTTTAAGCTACTACATACATCTTAGTTATGAATATTATTAATACAAAGACTGTCTAATTTTTATGTCATACCTGTCATCTAGTCACAAGAACTGTAACAGTTGGCACTTAGTGTGAGATAAGAGACATAGTAAACCAAAAATCAACTGTACTGGGAAGAGGACTCCCTTAGATCTCTTGTTAGGAAAAAACTGAAAAATAATTTGGTAGAAGTTGGGTTTTAGACAAGTAACTTATACCATATTCCACAATAAGCTCCAAATAATCACATTATAAGAAATTAGAGAAGAATGGAAGATTGAATCTTTATTATGTGTGGGTAATATGTGAATTAATTTTAGATATTTTTTGTTTATTAAATGTTTTAGAATGAACAGAATTAATGCAGTTAGAATAATTAGAAAAAATTATACATTGGGGAAAATTTCTTCCATCAAGAACCATTGATAAAGGTCTAGAATCTAAAGGGAACTGACACAAAAATATATTCTTAGCAGTCATTCACCATCCAATAAGTGGTCTTAAATATATTAGTAAACAGTTTTTTAAATGTTATTTTATTTTATTTTTTCAGTTACATGTTAGTAAACAGTTTTAAAATAAGAAACCATGAAATGAAACAATAGTGATTTGTTTTTACTGAGGCCATAGTAAATAGAAGACATTGTCCTTTGGAGCATACAGAAATTAAATATGGGTGACTCATTTCAGCTCCATAAATCTGGCATGGGGATTGAAGTTATTTTCTTTTGTACAAATACTGTATATTTTAAGGTAATATACATTTTAAGTTAAGATCCTCAAAGGAAGATCTGCTTTCTTAGAACTTCAGTTATTTGCATCTGGATTACAATTTGATCATTGGGCTCATGAATTACTGACAATGTAGATTGTCAATGTAGACAATGTAGCATCATAAACTTGTTCTCGGTATTTTTTCTGAGGTATGAGCATCCAATTTACTCCTCTTTAAAGGAAAGACTGGTGGTGGGGTTTCTTTTCCTATGTAACTTTGCAGGGAGGGCACATTGGATCTTCTCCACTAAGATTCCCATCTGATACAGATTTAGAGTCAGTTTTGCAGTTTTTCAGGTATCATATGTTTTTAATTAAACTTGAAGAATATTGACAACTTTGGAAAGACCTCCAGTTCAATGAGAATATTGCTGCCCTTGGACAACTCTCTCTTTCTCTGTCTCTCTCTCTTTCACTCACTCTGTCTTTGTCTCTGTATCTCTCTATTCTTTGGAAGCTGGTTTTCAGAGATCCTGGTCATCTAATAATCTTTGCCCACTTTTGCAACTGATTTAGCTTTATGCAAATTAGACAGTATCATAGTTCCTAAATTAAATTTTGGATTCTGAATGAATTAAGTGGTGAGTGAACTGAAGATTTGCTAGCGGCAGTGGAATTCTCCTGGGATTATTCTTATCATCTCAAACATTGCTAGTGACAAGGTATAGAAAAATTGCATAGTAGTAAGCAATTTCCTAAATTGAAGGGTGAGAACACAGCTGGGAATGTTTCACCTGAATTCAAGGTCATTAGTAGGTGATTACAGTTTCTAGAAAGACTGGCTATACTGGATGGGAGTCCTTTGATTTGAAGTGTGATTGATGAACAGATGGTTTATCAGGTATTTTTAAAAACTACATTTTGGCTGAATAATCTAGGTATTATACATAACAAATTCCTTTTGGCCAGTCCTTTCCTGAAAGAGAGCTATTCTGTGGAAAGAATGCCTCTAGGTATGATAAGACTGGTTATGCAATTCATTAATATGTTGCCAAAATGACTCAGATTCCACAGGAGAATGAATGTACCTTACAAAAGAGTTTCTAGGCATCATTAATGATGATGGTCCTGTACTTTACCTTTTGCAGAGCCTGTATTTTGGTACTATGTGAAGGAAGTCCTGAATAAACATGAACTACAACGCTTCTACTCCCTGAGAAACATCAGCACAGATGTGGGAAGAGGGCGAGCTTGGCTGCGTTGTGCCCTCAATGAACACTCCTTGGAGCGCTACATCCACATGCTCCTAGCAGACAGAATTAGATTGAGGTAACTGGGTGTCTAGGGGCTTGAAGCAGCTCCTTAGATATAATAATAATAATAATAATAATAATAATAATAATAATAATAATAATAATAATAATAATAATAATAATAATAATGGTTGACCTTCATTCTCAAAGAAGATCATGACATCAGGGAGGTGATGCCATGAGAAGAACACATGAATTGGATTTGAGTGAGGGGTGCTGTAGGGGATGCCCTGGAGGCCTGCTCTTGTATACAATCCAAGGATTTTTAGATGGGGAAACCATTTTCTTTAGAAGTAAATGTAAATTTTATTTCCTTGAGAATTTAATTTGAGCTATTTTGAAATGTCTTATTCTTAGAAATTAAGAAGAGACTTGTATATGATCTGATGTTCTGCCTTTCTTTATAGATTGTATGCTTTATTAATGTCCCTATTAACATTCCTGGTGATAATAGCTAACTTATATTTTATCATTCAACTGGACTTAATACATAATTTTCTTAAAGCCCTTTAAATGTCCTGAGCCTAAGCTGTCCTGACATTTTTATCCCAGTTTTGCAGAGGTGGAAAGTGAGGTTCCAGAGAAGTTAAATTATCCAAGGTTATACAATAGAGTAAATGATTAACCTAGGATTCAAATTCAGCCCTTTTGGTTACAAGTCCAAGGCTCTTTCCATTATTTGAATTTTTATTTCAGAAGTTAAATATAAGATAGTTTAATAAATGACTTGGATTTAAGATTGGTGAAGAGTCATCAAGTTCCCATCTATTCCTCTCACAAAGTGGAATATCCTAATCTTTTACTACCCCTCTTTTGCTATAACAAATTGGCAGCATTCTGGAACCTAACTTCAATGTGATATACTGGAATGATTTCCTAAAAATAATTATTTTTAAGCCAGGTTTTGGAATTTAGAATTTATTTATTAGACAGTGGAATGTGACTGAAAGTTTTCAAGTTGATGGGGTTGGGGAGGAATTGAATGAGAAGAGATAAGCTTTAGGAAGATTAATCTCTGTATAATTTATAGGAGAAATTGAAGCTAGGATGCCTTAAGAGGTTATAATATCTCTGTTGAGGGGTTAACCAAGGCCCAAAGTGAGAGGTAGCAGAATGGAATGAAGACAATGAAAGGGAAAGATTTTGAAAGGAGATTCAACAGGATTTGCTACTGATTAGATGTGGAGAGGAAGAGACAGAGATTAAAGATCAATGATGGAGGTGTTGAGCATGAGTAATTGAATATGAATGGCTTTACCATTATCAGAAACAAAGAATTTTCAGGAGGATTGGTGTTTTTTTAAGTGAAAATTATGGTGTTTGGCCTTGACATGTTAAGTTTTAGATGCTGTTAAGAGGCAGTGTGGTATGGGTATAAAGAGCCTTAGATTTAGAATCAGAGAATTTAGGCTTGGAATCCTACCTCTGCTTTTTACAATCTTTGTGGCCTTGGGTCTCAGTTTTTTTTCATCTTTGAGATGATGAGGTTGGATAAGATTATCTCCAAGGACTTTTCAACTTCTGAAACCATTTTCTTAGTGGAGATATCAAATAAGCAGCTGGAAATATAGATCTAGGGTTCAGGAGAGATATTGGTGCTAGAAGTAGCAATTTTGAGACATTCTCTTAGACTAGGCCTTGTGAGTAGACATTGAAAGGAGATCTCTGAGAAGAGGACTGAAGACAGGACTTTGGTTAGGCAGCAAGGAGGAAGAAGAGCAGCTGGAGGAGAGAAAAGAGATGAAAGAATTAGGAGAGTCCCCTGTCTTGGATGCTAGGAGCAGAGAAAATACTAGGGAAAAAGGAAGTTGCTAGTAGGATCAAGTGTTACGAAAATGAAAAGGTAGATGTGAACTGATAAAAAGCCATTTTCTTTTTTTTATTAAAGATTTTATTTATTTTGAGTTTTACAATTTTTCCCCTAATATTACTTCCCTCCCCCCACCACCACAGAAGGCAATTTGTCAGTCTTTACATTGTTGCCATGGTATACATTGATCCAAATTGAGTGTAATGAGAGAGAAATCATATCCTTAGGGAAGAAACATAAAGTATAAGAGATAGCAAGATCAGACAATAAGATATCAGTTTTTTCCTAAATTTGTTTTTTTTTGGTCTTTTTTTGTTTTTATAGGTTTTTGCTAGGCAATGGGGTTAAGTGACTTGCCGAAGGCCACACAGCTAGGTAATTAAGTGTCTGAGGCTTTATTTGAACTCTGGTACTCCTGACTCCAGGGCTGGTGCTGTATCCACTACGCCACCTAACCGCTCCAGTTTTTTTTTTTTTTCTAAATTTAAGGTAATAGTCCTTAGTCCAACTCCACAGTTGTTTCTCTGGATACAGATGGTATTCTCTACTGCAGAGAGCCCCAAATTGTCCCTGATTGTTGCACTGATGGAATGAGCAAGGTTGATCATCGCCCCCATGTTGCTGTTATGGTATACAATGTTTTTCTGGTTCTCCAAATCTCACTCAGCATCAGTTCATGCAAATCCCTCCAGTCTTCCCTGAATTCCCATCCCTCCTGGTTTCTAATAGAACAATAGTGTTCCATGACATACATATACCACAGTTTGCTAAGTCATTGTCCAGTTGAAGGACATTTACTTAATTTCCAATTCTTTGCCACCACAAACAGGGCTGCTATAATATTTTTGTACAAGTGATGTTTTTACCCTTTTTCATCTCTTCCCTTTGGGCATAGTTCCAAATTTCTTTCCAGAAAGGTTGGATGAGTTCACAGTTCCACCAACAATGTAATAATGTCCCAGATTTCCCACAACCCTTTCAACAAGGATCATTATCCTTTTTGGTCATATTGACCAGTCTGAGAGGTGTGAGGTAGTACCTCAGAGAAGCTTTAATTTGCATTTCTCTAATAAGTAATGATTTAGAGCAATTTTTCATATGACTAAGGATTGCTTTGATCTCCTCATCTGTAAATTGTCTTTGCATATCCTTTGACCATTTGTCAGTTGGGGAATGGAAAAGCCATTTTCTTTTGAGAGAGTAGTATGATAGTTGAGATAGCAGTCATATTGTAAAGTTTGAAGATGAAATGGCTAGTGAAGTAAAAACAACAAACATAGAATACCTATGATATATCTTCGATTGGGAAGGGATCTTCTAGGTACATTAGTCCAATCCTCTTTGGTTTAATAATACTGCCTTAACAATATCCCCCAAATCACTTTGTTTATGAATATTTATGAATATTTCCAGTTCTAGTGGGGGTGAAACTCAGTACTTCATAAGATTCTCTTTATAAAACTTCAGTAGTGAAAGGAAGTAGAGATTAGTGAGTGGACAGCAGACACAAAGAGCCTTTTTTTAAAGGAAACAGTAGATAAGAGCATGTGTGTAGAAGAAGTAGCCAATGGAGAAGATGAGATCAACATTGCAAGAGGGACCAAGAAGAAAATGCCTAACCTCTTTTAATTTGTCCTCACAAATCCAATAACTTATATCATCCCACTGTTTAAAAAACAAAATAAAGCTTCATTGTCTCTATGTTGCACACTTAGTAATGAAGAAACTTCTCTTTTGAGGTTTAAAGCTCTACTAAATCATTGATAATGAGGTTGATACAGGCATTGACAGAGCTAACTCAGTTGGGTGACTTGGAAAGAAAGTGTGGGAGAGAAGAGGTATTAGACTAACTACCAAATTGAAAGTCTACAGAATCATTGTACTGACCTCACTGCTATCTGCTTGTGAAACTTAGACAGTCTACCAGTGCCATGTCAGGAAATTGCTTCCATTTACATTGTCCTAGGAAGATTCTGAAGGTCACCTGCAGGAGAAGATGCCAGACATTCTTGCACTAAACTGCTTCGCTTTCAACATTACTATAGAGAGTACAACTATGATGGGCTGGCATGTGGTTAGGATGAAGACCTACACTTGGCCAAAAAATTATTTTATGGAGAGCTCACACAGGGTAAACTCTCAAAAAGGGGTCACAAGAAGTGATCCTGGGACACTCTGAAGGTTTCTCTTAAGAACTCTGGAATTGGGGCGGCTAGGTGGCACAGTGGACAGAGCACCAGCCCTGGAGTCAGGAGTACCTGAGTTCAAATTCGGCCTCAGACACTTAATAATTACCTAGCTCTGTGGCCCTGGGCAATCCACTTAACTCCATTTGCCTTGCAAAAACCAAAGGGAAAAAAACCCAAAAAAACTTTGGAATTGATTTCACAGCATGGGAGCTATTGGCACAGGACTGCCCAGCGTGGTGTGCCCTTATCTGTGAGGGTGCTACTTTCTATGGGGAAGGCACAATTGAAGCGGCTCAAAGGAAACATGTCACCTGTAAGTTTAGAGTAGACACCCCAGGTGTGCACATGGACTATATCTGCACAGCCTGTGGTAGAGCATCCTGCTCAGGCCCAATAGGACACAGTGTAATTTGTCTCCATTATAGTGATGTCAGTTTGTCTTCTTCAGTAATGAAGGGCAAGAACCAACCAACCAACTAACTACTTACTACTTATCCTTTAAAGTTCAACTCAGATTCTACCTCTTCCCTGAAGTCTTCTACTGATACAGAAAATTATGAGAGAATTATGGATGTAGCAGAAACAAAATTCTGTAGCTTTAATGATGTAAAAATCTTGTTAATTATGGAAGGCTGTTTGTTCCTGAGATGTAAACTGACCTTAATTGTTGATTGTATCCTGTCACTTTTTACCCTGTTGTTTTGTATTTTGTCCCCCATTTCCCCCTTCACCTAACCTTGGCCTCAGATGCTGGTGTGACAGGAAGTGACACTTTGAACTTGGGGGTTAAAAGCACCTTGGGACAGAAAAGATCAGTACATAGTTTGCCACTGGAAGATGCCTGGTCTAAGATGTAAGACCAAAGGCACCGGCCCTTGCCCAACCAACCACAGAAGCGTATTTAATAGGAAACTCAGCTGTTTCTGCTATTTCTTCCTTCTTCTTTGACTCTAGCAGGATGGGTTTTTCTCATTCTCTTTCTTAGGCTATATGGAGCACTGTGGACCTCCCCTGAGTCATGTGGCCAGATTAAGCCAATTCTCATGCCTGCCCTTCTCTCTCTCTCTTTATCTCTTTCTCTTTCTCTTTCCCTCTCCCTCTCTCTCTCTCTCACTTTCACTCAAACTTCACCTAGTCTATTCTTAAAGTGGTTACTGCTTTTCTAGGAGTTTTAACCTATATTTGAAGTAATTTGTTATAATAAAATCCTGAGCAGTTTTTAAATTTCTAGAGAGCCTGTAAATTCCTTTACCTTTTCAGTGGCATTAAACCTTCTATCTTTAATCTCTAAATCTTTTATAACTGACAACACTATGACCTTACAATCCAGTAACAACCTTGTGTGGATCTTTCAAAACACTTTGTTGTTTTGTACTTCTGGAATATTTTAGGTGGTCCAGTAGACAGAATACCAGGCCTGGAGTCAGAAAGACTCACCTTTTTGAATTCAGATCAGATCTCAGATACTTACCACCTCGATGATCCTGGTCAAGTCACTTGACCCTGTTTGCCTCAGTTTCCCGTTCTGTAAAATGTGCTGGAGAAGGAAATGGCAAAGCATTCATGTATCTTTGTCAAAGAAATTCCCAAATAGGGTCACAAAGAGTTGTGCACGATTGAAACAACTGAACAGTAGCAACAACAATATCCTTAGTGTGAAATATTGTATAGTATAGTTATCTGTATTTGTAGCTTGATATTTGGCTGAAAACTCCAGAAGAGTAGGGACCATGTTTTATCTAATCTTATTATATCCCTTAGGGATAATCATATCCTCCTGAGAACTATACATGCCTCATAGATTCTTCTAGTGTTTGTTTTTTTGTGCTCAAAGTATTTCTGTGAATATACATTTGTTATATTATGTATGTGCAAATATTTGCATACAGTGAGAGAGCGAGAATATTTGCATACAAGAGCATTTCAGATTGATGTGGTGAAATTAGAGCTGACTGTGGTGTAAGGACATCCCTGGGTTCAGGTTGCACCTCTGACACTTGCTGGCTATGTGACTCTGGACAAGTCCTTTCTCAGTGGCCCAGGCCCATCTCTATTACTATATTATTGTAGAAAACAAATTGCAGAGAAGTTTTCATACTCATCGGTAGAGGGAGTTCCTCAATTGACTTCCAGCACTGATAAATTCACAGGTCTGCTCTCTTCTCCTTCCCTCTAGAACTGTTTATAAGAAATCTTAAAGAGTCTGTAGAAGTCTCTGGCAACTTTATTTACTCTTCAATTAGTAGAATTAGTAGGCCCATTTTGTAGTTCTACTACACAAACAATAGTTCTACTCTGGGTTTCAGCATCTTGGTCTGTTTTTCAGAGAATTTTTGCATGGTAGTTACCCTTAATATCTGGACTCTCAGTCTAAAGCTCTATTACGTACTGCATTTACATATATTGTATTCTTTAGATTTTTATGACTTGGCCTCCCAAGAGAACATCCAGGAAGTTATTTGGATTACAGATTCTATAATTATTCTTTGTTGAATTTGTAGTATCTACTACCCATCAGATAGCTCTATATGTATAATATTCACTTTAGTAAGAAATATGATAATCACAACTTCTAGGTGTTCTTTTAATTTATTCATTTGGTTAATAGAAAAAAATAGCTATTTCTCAGAGTCCTTCCAAAACAGGTAATCTACCATAGATTGTTTTGCATTTCCCTTTTGTTTGGCAGCATTTTCTATGAGGACTGGGCCTTTGTGATGGATGAAGAATGGTCTAGTATGCTTCCTACCATGGCAGCTGGTAAGCCTTAGTCTTAAAGCCAATAGTGAATAGATCTGGATTTAAAGGCTTTCTGGACTTGTAATTATTTGCATAAAAAGGTGGCAGTTTGACTGTGAAAGTGTAGTTAATGTCTTCTTTTTTTAATTAGAAGGGTTATTGAGACTTTTCCCAGTTCTTCAGTGATACTTTTGTTACTGATCTTTCTATAATGAAATATAACTCTTAACAAGAATTCAGTAATATAAATAATGTAGTAGACATAAAATGCTATCTTTCTCTTATTTTTTTGTGGCTCTAATTGTCCTTTAAAAAAAAGTCAGAAGTTAATGCAATTAAAATAGAGAGCTTCAAGTTCTTTAATTACTGATATTTTTTATAATGCTTCAGAAATTTTGCAGATTTCACATATTATGGAGTCTAAGACAGACCATGATATAAGTCAGAAAATTTCAGTATTAATCAGTATTTGCCTGCACTCATAGGTCATATGAATGGAAATCGTTTCAGCCCAAGTGTTCTCCCCTTCTTGCTTCTTAATTTACAGCTATTTTAACAGTATACTGATGGAGGTAAGACCTGAAGTGGGCTGCCTATAACTGCAGAAATAGTATCGGACTTTAGTCTCTTGAATTGCTCAGTTTATATTAATTCCTCTTTAGGGGAAGATTTAAAAAAATAACTTTTAAAGGTAAGTCTATGTCCTATAATTATAGTGCAGGTGGTGGCCTGGTTTTTGCTTTTCTGTATTGTTATATTTAGAGATGTATGCTTAGGAATGAATGCTTCAGTTAGTGGACCTTTTTTCCTCACTCCCGGGTCTGAATTCTATACTTTTTGCAATCAACATCGACAACAAGGACCTGAATGGACAGAGTAAGTACACACCAACTGTCTCTGACCTCTTAAAGGAGTCTACTCAAAATATGACATCTTTGCTGAAGGAATCTACCCAAGGTGTGAGCAGTCTTCTTCGAGAGATCACAGCATCCTCTGCTGTCTCCATCCTAATGAAACCAGACCAGGAATCTGACCCTTTACCGGTTGTTTCCAGGAATGTCAGTGTTGGTAAGTGGTGAGAATGGTTATCAGAGACTTACTTATGAGGTTAGAATAGAGGGTTTAAAAGCGATAATTGTTCTTCTTTGTAGTGAAAATCAAGGGCATAAATTGTATTAGGATATCCTTGTAAAAAGCTGTGTTAGCCATTGGGTTTATTTTAGAAATATTGTTTCGAAAATCAGTATTTGTAAAAAAAATCTTAGTGGAATGCATGAGCAGTAACTCCCATTTGTTGGAATTGTGCCATTTAATTTTTGCTTACTTGATATTGTCTAGACTTTCTCCTAAAAGTCCTATAATGTGTATGTATGTTAAATATGCATACATGTTACTTTAAAAATAATTGATACTTTTTATTTTTGCATCAATAATTTTCAGATATCTCTGCCCCTTCAAACTTCCCCTTCTATAGATATTATAATTATGCTTTAAGTTTTTTTCTTTGAAAATTTTATGTTCTTCCATTAGATTATTGGATAGGGTGACAATCTAGGATATCACATGATTAGGAATTCCAAACCTGCATGTATGTTGAGTCCTATTCCTGGCATTCTGTGATTCTTAAAACTTAACTGCAGCCAGATTAGAATTTTCAGTAGTGTATTCAAATCATGACCTATGGACCACATAATGTGATAATCTTTCTGATGACTAAACCCCTATTTTCTGATGTTGGAAATATATAATGTTGCCTTTTTTTAAAGTGTAATTTATTCTCTGGTCTTTTTGACTTAGATTTGATGTTAAAAGTCAGAAGATAGAATTTTCTTTACTGAAGATTTTAAAGTATCATCATCATCTTTTTGAATATTGCATGAAACACAAAGCAATGTGACTGATTTTTTTAAAGAAGCACACTAGAATTTATATATACAATTGAGATTTGCTCTAATAGTCCCTTTGGGAGGTACTTCCCTTATTCAAAATGTTTTTTTCCCTTAAAGTGTTTGGGGAACAATTATTTGGGAATTGCCTTAAGAGCCTTTGACATATTTTTTAAAAATGTTTTTAGGAATAACACATCTTTGCCCTTTGGTTTTTGGACTAGATCATGTATCATTTGTAGCTAAATCTAGTGAATAAGGTGGGTCATAAATCTGGAAGATCTGATTTTTGGTAAAAACAAGAATGAGAGCATGCTGTGATGATAATATAATGAACATTTATTTTTCATGCAAAGCTCATAATCTAGTCCAGAAGGTAATCTAAAAGGATGGGTTTCACAAATCTTTTAAGTAATAAAAATATTCTTTTTTTCCTTGTCTTTTTTTTTTACGTTTTTGCAAGGCAAATGGGGTTAAGTGGCTTGCCCAAGGCCACACAGCTAGGTAATTATTAAGTGTCTGAGACCGGATTTGAACCCAGGTGCTCCTGACTCCAAGGCCAGTGTTTTATCCACCACGCCACCTAGCCGCCCCCAAAAATATTCTTTTGATACGTATGCAGTTTCATAGGATGATCATTTTAGAAGACAATACTCATTGGATGTATACTATTAAAAATATCTTATTTTTAAATAGTTATGCCACAATTCAGCCTTGTTGAGCTGATAAATTAATCTTTTAAGAGACTTTTTGGTTCTGAATCATAGATTTTTAAAAATTGTTTTTAAATACATTTTTTAGAACATTTAGGGAATTGCCAAAACCATGGATAAGATAGGGTGGTATTTCAGTTGTCTTAAAGACTTCTTCTTCTAATATATTTTTTCTTTTGACAGATGTAAAATGTAAAAAGGATAGGAAAAAGAAGAAGAAGGTGACCAATATAATTTCATTTGATGATGAGGAAGAAGAGCAAAACTTTGGGGACATTTTTAAGAAGACAAGTGGAACAGGAGAAAGCTCAGAAGAGAATTCAGATCGATCATCAGTTAATATCATGTCTACTTTTGAAAGTTCCTTTGGACAAAATTCTAATGGAAGCCAGAGTAGCAACTCTTGGAAAATTGACTCTGTGTCTTTTAATGGGGAATTTGGATATCAGAAACTGGATGTGAAGAGTATTGATGATGAAGATATTGATGAAAATGAAGATGAAGTTTATGGAAAACCACTTGGGCAAAAAAAATTGGAAGATCATACAGAGGTTTCTGAGAAGTAAGCTTAATTTAATTTAATTTTTTTAACTTAATTTTTTTTGTAAGACAAACGGGGTTAAGTGGCTTGCCCAAGGCCACACAGCTAGGTAATTATTAAGTGTCTGAGACTGGATTTGAACCCAGATACTCCTGACTCCAGGGCCAGTGCTTTATCCACTATGCCACCTAGCCACCCCTAACTTAATTTTTTAATGAAAGGAGTTTCATGTTGAGTAGGTACTTTAGAGTCAGTCTTCATTCTCCAAAGCATTTGGCAGAGATGAGAATCAAGTACTTTCTTTTCTTTGACTGCTTCTCAATTCATCTCAAGTAGAGTTTGATTTAGAGGCCAGGAATTGTCTTGCCTGAGACATTAATACAATGAAAAGAACATATTCTTGGGTTATTATTAAAAAATTAAGGGTGGGTACTTTGACATTCTTGGGAAATGTGTCATTTTTTGCTGTCTTATTTGGGTCAGATTTCTTTAGAAGCAGATGTGATATAATGGAAAGAGCATTAATTTTGGAGTCAGGAGAGTTGTGTTCATATCCTGTTTTTTTCACTTCTTAGCTATATGATTTTGAACAAATCATTTATAATTGCTTTATGCTTCTATTTCCTAATTAGTAAAATGAGGAAAAATACCTTTCTTGTCTATCTAGATGATAGGGCCATTTTTATGAATTAGATTTGTGTGAGGGGTTGTTGTGCTAAGTCACCAGCCTCATTTTCTCCTCCAGAGCCATTTGGGTCCAGTGGCCAGATATAAATCAGGACAACTGGAGATGCTCTGGATATGAGGCAATCAGAGTTAAGTGACATGCCTAACATCACACAGCTAATAAGTGTCTAGTGTCTGAGACTGGATTTGAAACTCCTGTCTTTCTGACTCCAAGCCTAGTATACTATCCATGGTGTACTAAAGATGGTTTTGGAGGAGAAAGTAAGGCTGGTGACTTAGCACAGCATCCCCTCACTCAAATATAATTCATGTGAATTTCATGACATCACTTCTCTGATGTCATGGTTTTCAAGAGTGAAGGATAAAACATGACAGAGTCATTTTTGATTATAAAATGATTCTGTGTTTGGAAAGCATTTTTTTCCATTAGTAAAGAACATTATAAATGCTAATTATTACTATTTAATAGCTTAATTTGCTGTCACTGCTTTATAGGCTAGGAAGGAAACTCAAGGAGAGGTTAGACTTGTATTAAGAAAAGTGTATGGACTAGTACATTTGTAATTTCTCTTCTAGGAATGCATGAGCAGTGGTATTTTGGCATGGGCTTTGTTGCTAACATACCTTTTTTGTTTTGGTGCAAAATGCTGAAGGCTTAGGAATCAGATGTAACTTTGAGTCCTGGTAGGAGTAACATCCCTTTTTTTTCCCCCATTTGGTTAGTTACTATTTTAAGATAATGTACATCATCCTTTTCACTGTATAAACTAGAACATCATAGCACATCATATCCCTAACACAGCAGAATCCCATAAGAGTGCACTTTCTGTGGAGTTCAGAGATCTGGTTTCAATTCTTCAGTCTAGTACTTTTTAGCTTTGTGACCCTTAATATCACTTAACATTTCTGAGCCTTAGTTTTAACATTTGTAACATGGAGATGAAAATACCTGAACTTAAGTACCTCAAGATAATATATAAGAGCAGGGCAGCTAGGTGGTGCAGTGGATAGAGCACTGACCCAGGGGTCAGGAGGACCCGAGTTCAAATCTGACCTCAGGCACTTAATAATTATCTAGCTGTGTGACCTTGGGCAAGTCACTTAACCCCATTGCCTTGCAAAAAACAAACAAAAAAAGCTAATATATAAAAAAATTATTTTTTACTGTAAAGAGTTATGCAAATGTACGTTGCTGTTATTATTTCCATTGTTATTTAAATGGGTTATTTAATTGATTTAATTGAAGTCTTTTATGAAGAGATTTCTCAGTCCTTATAAGAGATTATGCCCACTGTTCTTAAACTAATAGTTTTAGAGTTATTTGGGGTCACTGAGAGTTAAATGAATGCCCAGGTGTAAACAACTAGAAAGTGCCAGATTAGAAACTGTAACTCAGATCTTTCTGACTTCCTGCTAGCTTTTCTCTTCATTAATCTATACTATCTCTCTTTTTTACTATTAAAAATAAAATAAAATAAAAATAAAAAAAAAGAATGGACTGCAAAGCACATTGCCCCATGACTTTACATGTCACATAATAATCATGGAGCCCAGGATTTAGGGTTGAAAGGGATCCCTTTATTTCATAAATCAGAAAACTGAAGTCTTGGGAGATTTAGAGGCTTGCTGAAGGTCACATGGTATTAAAGGTGATATTTGAACCTTGTCCTTCTGACCAAGTTAGTACTCTGATAATTTACTGTATTCTCCTTTCCCCAAAATTTAAGGATATATTTCTGTTTTATTTCAAAGTCCTTGATCTTTTTGTAGTTCTTAATTTGGTTGATTTTGGAACTAACATTTCTATTCTATGGCCTAGAAAAATAGCTTTATCTACAGAATTGTGCATATCATCACAATCATTTGAATTTTTTCCCATCCTTGACCTAGAAGTTCCTTTTGTTACTTCAGTATTATATTAAGAAGAGAGACATTGAAGGATTGAAGAGGGTGAGCCTTAAGTCAAGCTAGTTGGCATTATGATGTGTAGAAATACAAAACAAACAAGCCAATGTGACTTTATATGACCTCAGAGATGACTATAGTGTCAGTAGCCCTTCATCAGGAAAGAAATGTTAACTCTCTTTCTCCAGAGTAATACAAGTAGACCATTTGAAAAGTCCTTCACAACCATCTAGAAAAAGAGCAGGAGAAAAAAATGTAATGGCTTAGCAAGAAGATTTTTGGTCCTCTGATAAACTAACAACCAAGGGATTGGTCCCATAATGTGGATATACTAATCTAAGTTTAGTGGTTTAGTTGCCATACCTAGATGGATTTTTGTAAAAGGACTATACATAGACAGCCTAAATGAAGAAAACATCTTTGAATGTGAGAAATCCTTCTGTGAAGTAGAAATGCTATTAAGATTCATTTTAAAGACTTTAAATTACTGTTTTGCTAAAGGAAAGCAAGTTGTTGGTCAATAATTCAGAATACAGGCACTGTCACCCCTTCCCAATTTATATGTGGGTTACCAGAACATTGGAGATTTTTTTTTCCTTATTGTTTACTGTGCAGGCTTACCTCATAAGTGGTAGGAGTCTACCTGTAACTCACTGCAACAAAAGATTCAAAGTTAGAAAATATTTGTTTAAATGGAGATTCATACTTCCTCAGGTTATTAATATTATCATTATTGTTATTACTATTATAGTCTTTTGAGTTCACATCCCTAAGGTTATGTTGACCAAAGAGAGTAATAATTGCTAAGCTATATCACTATTAGCAGTTCTTAATTGCTCACTTATATGATGTGCTTTGATGAATACCATAGTTAGAAGTTATAAAAAAAAAAAAACATGTTCTATAGGCATTTATAATTATGCATTTTTTTGCATTTGAAATTGTCTCTTCATGTTGCAGAGATATTACATCCTTATTTACCTTTCCAAGAAGCTTGATAGATAGTGTGGTTATCATGCAAACCTTCATTGGAGCTAGGAGATCTGTTTTACATTTGCATTCTTTCACAGTTCTAGGCCCCTGGATGGTAATACTTGCCTTTCACAAATGCACAGCTGGGCTCCCCTGCAGGTGCTTCATGGTGATTCTGATGTCCTTTTTCCTCTCAGTGGAGTGGGATCTTATACCTCAGCAGGTGAGTTATTTCCTGTCTCTTTATTATCTGTAAAGCTTTTGATTCTAAGCAGAGTCATTGTGGTATCACAGTGGAGAACCAGTTTTTTTGAGCAAGGCAGTGGGGTTAAGTGGCTTGCCCAAGGCCACACAGCTAGGTAATTATTAAGTGTCTGAGACTGGATTTGAACCCAGGTACTCCTGACTCCAGGGCTGGTGCTTTATCCACTGCTTCACCTAGCTGCCCCACTAATGTACTTTCAATGCTGTATCTAGAATTTATTTATGGCAGTATTTCTTGTGAATATCTTTTCAAAATGCAAATGAATTTAAGTACACTTTATTTAACAAAAAGATGAACAAACAACAAAAAATAAAATTCAAAGCCATTGTTGCTTTAAAGGAGTTTTACATATAGGCCAGGTAACATTAATGAATTAGACTGTACTGCCCTCCAGTGGTGCATTTGCATCCTTACAGATGGGAATCAAGTTCTAGTATAGTATGGTTTGATATCTGCTGACCATATTTGCTGGTTGCTGGATTACAATCTGTGAACTCCACTATACTCACAATTGACCTTAAATGATTTTTTATTCCTGATGGGGATATGAGAAGTCTCTTGAATGGAAACAATGCACAGCTTAAGGTTAGAGATGTGCTTGGCTACTTCCTTTAATGGACAAGATCAAATCTAAGATTAAATCACTGATATAGGGAATTTACAATGAAGGAATTCCCAGGGCCAATGTAGATTTCTAACTGTTATGTAATTTATAGTTTTAGAGAATTATCTAGGGTGCTGAAAGTTTGAGTGACTTGCTTAGGGTCACACAGTCCATATATATCAGAGGTGAAACTTGAACACAACTCTTCTTCCCCCAGGAGAATTCATTTTCCATCATACTATGAATATAAAAATGAAATTAAGCAAAAAATAAGCCGAACAAAAATAAGTCAACATTTCAATAAAAAGTAGTTGATTATTTGACTACTGTGCTTTTCTTGAAGTTTCTCATCATGACTGTTTTATATTTTTCAGATGCTACCTTAAATAACCTGGAGAATGGCAATGGACCCCAGAGCAACATTCTTACTGGGCCTGAACTTCAATACAGGTTCATGTAAAATTTTCCTTCTTTGGAATTACAATCTTAGTGTAATCATTTGAAGGTGATTTACTTTTCTGAGCTTAAAAACTATATATTCATTTGTCCTCTATGTAAGTGAAAGGATATCTGGATTTCTCTTCCCTCAATTCTCTCGCTCTTGCACTTTTACCCTTCCCTGTCTTGATTACTCTTATTAGAGGTTATTAAATTTTCTTCATTCAAGGAATGTATAAACCTTTTTTTCTGTTGTAAGTCTACATGAAAAAGACATGCTATTCATATAACCCACTTTTGTTTCCAGTTTCTCTCTGAGTAGTATGATGGATATCATTGTAGACAAGTTCAGTACACTGATGGGTAGATTTGGGACAGAAGGGAGTTTGTGAGACCTGTAAATGACTTATTATAGAATAGTATAAATTTGAACATTAATCAGCAGTGACATCTCTTAAGTAAATGGCCTGTTGGCCGTGTATTTGAACAGTTGAATACAGAATTGTGTGTTGGGAAATAAATGTTGGTTCTAATTCCTGAATTTTAATTGATAGATTTTTTTTTTTGGTCCTCAGTTGTCAAACTCCTTTGGTCCATAGTTTCTCCATCAGTACAAACTTTTTGAGGCTTTTCCCTGTAGGAATAGAAAATAGTAATAATAATAATGATGATGGTAGTAGCTAATATTTACATAGCATATATGCTTTAAGAACATTATCTCATTTTAATGTCACAATGTGAGATATAGTGCACATAAAATGTGGCATGTAGTGAAAATAATATTATCACTATTGTACAGATGAGAAAACAAACTTAGCAGGGTTAGGTTGATTTGCTCAAAGTTATATAGCTATTAAATGGCAGAACTGAGGTTTCCAGGGTCATATAGTCCATATATGTCAGTAGTAATCTGATGTAAAAGTCTAGTGATCTTTCTATTATTTGTGATTAAATGAAGTAAAATGGATGAAAAGACTTTGTACTCTAAAGTATTATGATTACCTTCATTAATTCTTAATTCCAAAGATTATTATTTTGTTTAGAACCAAGAGACTTGTTTGTATTTTTTTGACTAATGCCACATTAGGTAGGTGGGTTTCATTAAATATTTTTGTATATCTGAAACTTTCTCCTCAGCTAATATATGCCCCTTGGTATTTGAATAGACTTCCATCTTTTTAATAGTTTTCAAGGTCTAGATTTTGTATTGAATTTAACATTATTCTCTCTTTTAAAAAAATTTAGTGTGGAAGCCAGTCCTCCTGTCCAAGGGAGTCCTTTAAGCAACCTCTTACCTTCCACACCTGTGCCAGAATCAATGACAATCAGTAAGTATCTTTTGAATTATTTATATTGAATTATATATTTCTTTTGGACATGCATAGCCTATTCGTCCCTCCCAAATTGCCTTGTTTTTCTACTTTTTTCTGAGTTTCCATACTTAGTATGAAGTGTATTCATTCAGTCAACAAACATTTTGATCCTATGCTGATTCCTGGGATATAAAAGCAAAAGGGAAACTGCTCTAGTTCTCAAAGAGCTTATTTACATTCCAATATGGGATACAACATATGCATAACTATAGCCATAATACATTCAAGTGTCACTTGCTCTCAGGCAGGACAGGATCAGGAGAGCAAGTGGCACTTGAATGTAGTCTTAAGGAAACTAGCCATTTCAAAAGTTCGAGTGGAGAATGGAGTGCATTCTAGGTTTCAAGTGATAGCTAATGCAAAGAAAGGCATGGGGATGAGAGTGTGGAGTCTTCGTGTGGGACAGTATTGTCTGAATTGCAGAAAGTGTGGTGGGGAGTAATATGTAAAAAGACAGGAAAGGTAGGACTGGATAGGTTGGGAAGTTTTTTTTTTGGTGGGGCAGTGGAATTAAATGACTTGCCCAAGGTCACGCAGCTAGCATATCATGTCTGAGGCTAGATTTGAACTCAGGTCTTCCTGATTTCAGAACTAATACTCTGTCAGAGTGCCCTGCCATCCAGCTGTCCAGATTGTGAAGTTTTAAATGTCAAATGTTAGCGGTGATAGTTATCCTAATAGTATATAAGGAAACAATGCAATTTATGGAATAGGGGTTGCCATGATCAAAATTGTTCTTTAGGAAAATAATTTTGGTGGTTCTAAGGAAAAAGGAATGGGAAGAGGAAATGTTTGAGATGGAGATTAAATGAGCAGCCATTGCTGTGCAATGATGAGAAGAGATTAAAGAAGTTACAAAAGAAGTGAGTAGAGCTTGGGCTAATATGGTAGTTGTCTGAGTGGAGAATAGGGCCCCTATATGAAGAATGTTTTGGAGATAGAAATGACAAGATTTGACAAATATTTGAATATATAGGGTGAGAGTAAAGAATTGAGGATAATACTGAAGTTGTAAACCTGAGAGACTGGAATTGATGTGTAGTGACTGAGAAATTTGGAAGACAGGTGAACTTAAGGGAAAGCTGTTTTAGACATGTTGAATTATCCATAGGACATCCAGTTGGAAATATCTAATAGGCAATTGGTATTGCAAGGATGAAGCTTAGGAGTAGACTGGTTAGATATAATATATCTGGGAATGACCTGCTTAGAGAAGGAGAGCTGATGAGGCCACAAGTGAGGTTATATAGAGAGAAGAGACAAGACAGAACTTTGGAACATCACTGATATGGATGAGTCATCAACAAAGGAAATTGAAAAGCACATTAGACTGTTTGAAGGAGAACCAGGAGAAAAGTGGTCACTAAAAGATCCAGAGAGGAAAGAGTGTCGGGGAAGAAAAGAATGGTCAACAATTGCAAATCCTGAAGAGAGGTCAAGTAGGAAGACCACTGAGAAAAAATGATTTTTTTTAAAAAAAAGATGACATAGGGGCAGCTAGGTGGCGTAGTGGATAAAGCACCAGCCCTGGAGTCAGGAGTACCTGGGTTCAAATCCGGTCTCAGACACTTAATAATTACCTAGCTGTGGCCTTGGGCAAACCACTTAACCCTGTTTGCCTTGCAAAAAAAAAAAAAAAAAAAAACAAACCTTAAAAAAAAAGATGACATGTAATTTTGGACATATCCATTTCATTTGAGGTTTAAAGTCTGCTTACAGGTAGTTAAGAAAAGGAAAGAAAGGAACCAGGGAGGCACCCAGCAGAGGAAACATTTTCAAGTAGGCAGCTCTTCATAAATTTCCTTTCTGTTCTTTGTTAAGTATGAGGCAAATATCTCAGATGCATGGGTTCAGGGATGGGGATGCTGTGGAATGCTTGAAGAGCGGATAGTTTGTCTTTAGTGAGATCCCAACTGAGATGAGTTTGTAGCAAATGCAATCAGCATAGATATGTGACTTCTAGTTTTTTTTAGCAGCATAAACTAAGCTTAGCAGATGTAGGATCTGAGGAGGGAGCAGATTGAGGTTTAGCAAGGTTTTTTTCCCCCTTTGAAGCAGTATCAATATGTATTTTTAAAAACCTAATTAATTTTTTCAATGAACAGAATTATATTTTATCTTGCTTCTACTCCCCCTACTGGGAAAAAAAAAAACCTTTGTAACAAATATGCAGTAATCAACCATAACAGATTTCTACATTGGCTGTATCCAAAAGAATAATGTCTTCATCTGTCTCCTGACTCCATCACCTATCAGGAGATAGGTGGCATATTTCATTATTCATCCTCTCAAAACATAGCCTGTCATTGTGTTAGTGAGTATTCTTAAGTTTTTCAAGGTTATTTGTTTTTGCATTGTTGATGTAGAAACTGTTTTTCTGGTTCTATTCACTTTATTCTTTATCACTTTTATATGTCTTCCCAGATTTCTCTGAAACAGTTCTTCTTGAAATGATGTCTTTATAGTGTCTTATAGCATAATAGCATTCCATTACATTCATGTATCATAATTTGTTCAGACATCCCCTAGTTGATGAGTACCTTCTAGTTTCCATTTCTTTGCCACCCTAAAAAGAGCTAATATAAATACAGGGTACTCTAAGTTTACAAAAAGCACTAAGACTTTTGGAATACCTTGTATTTTTGTACAGAAGGGCTTTTTTTCCTTTTGGTTTGATTTCTTTGGATTATAGGCTTAGTAGTGGTAATGTTGAGTTAGAGGGTGTACACAGTTTAGTAACTTTTTGGGCACAGTTCCAAATTGCTTTCCAGAACAGCTGAATTCAAAGTTCTACCAGTAGTGCATTAATCCTACAGCTTCTCCAGCATTTGTCATTTTCATCAACTTTTCCAGTACAATGGATGTAAGGGTAGAACCTCACAGTTGCTTTAATTTTTTTATTTCTTTAAATATTAGGAAATGGCAAACCATGCCAGTATTTTTGCAAAGAAAACCCCAAATGGGGTCATGAAGATTTGGTCTCAACTGAAATGACTAAACAATACTAAATTATTAGTGATTTGGGATACTTTTTCATAGCATCCTTAAAAAACGGCCTGTGTCTTCATTTTGACCTTTTATTACTTGGAGAATATCTTTTAATTTATTTAATTTGTATCACTTTTAAGGTATAAATTTTGAAAGGGAAGTGGTGAAGCCAGAACTAGGGTGATGGCCTTGCAAGTTCTAGAGAGGTGCAGAGATTATAAGTCATGGAAGGATAAAGATTAGGTCTGGGAAAAGAGTGAGGCACTTGGAGAGATGATTGGAGATTGAGTTCAGATAAAGTATTTTCTTTCATTGTGGTCATGTCTGTGTGGGTGCTGGAAAGATCATGGCATGACCATTCTTGTTTGTAGATAGTTGAGGGACAGTTGTGGAGGAGGCCATGAGAGTTTAGCAAACTGAGAAACTGGAAGATTTGAGTATTTTATTGAGCATGTCTGTTGAACCTATATTTTGAAGTCACATAAAAGGAGAGTACAATTTAAGGCGTGGACGAGATTGTAATTCAGGTTCCTTATCTAATAGTTTCACATTGAGAAATGAGGGAGACTATCCTGAGGACTGGTAGGTAATAATCACTAGGATCTGGGTTATAAATCTGGATGAAGGAAACCTCAGTGTGATGGTGGTAGAGAATGTGGAAGTTGCAGTGGAGTATTCTAATTCTATCCTAGTTATTTGATAGCATGAGAATGAATAGATTCCACCTGAACTGGAAAGGAAGGACTAGGATGCAGGGTCACATGGGAGGAGACAATTTCCAGTGAAAGTGGGAAATTTGAAGGAACATGAGAGGAAGATACCTAAAACAAAGGGAAGTTTATTACTTATAGAGTGGGAATTCCTAGGGACATAGGGGAAGATATTGGAAGATATAAAGTGCCGGGGATGGGGTCAGTGCAGCATATGGGGTTGAAGGATTTGGAGTTATGAGAATCACTGTCTGGAACTAGAGAATGGGTTTTGTTCTTTGGGAATCCTAATATCCTTTCAAATTGCAACTTTCCCTATCAAATTTTCAATATATTGTGGCTTGGTATAAAGATTAAATTAGAATTTTTTGTGAGTTTTTCACTTACATGTGAAGACCAACAGATGACCCAGAAAAACTTTAGAAACTTAGTAATGCATAATATATATATATATATATATATATATATATTATAGAATATCAACTTATTTATTAATTTATTCATTCATTCATTTATTTATTTTAGTTTTTGCAAGGCAATGGGGTTAAGTGGCTTGCTCAAGGCCATACAGCTAGGTAATTATTAAGTGTCTGAGGCTGGATTTGAATTCAGGTACTCCTGACTCCAGGGCCGGTGCTCTATCCACTGCGCCACCTAGCAGCCCCTATATTTATTTTTAATACCATAATAATTTAGACTTCTTCTCTTATATGAAAAGAGGGCCAAAATTTTTTACATGAATTTTTCAGATCACAGGGGCACCATGTGCCTTACCTCCTATGATGTGGAAGGAATAACTTTTCATTTTACACTTGAATAAATTGGGGCTCCTAAGGACAAATGTATTAGCCCAAGGTTGTAAAGTTATTAAGCCATGAAGCCAAGACTCAAACTCAAGTTACTTATCTCTTAGACTTTAGAGAGATTAGAAATCCATTGAATTGGAGGAGCTCATTTGAGGAAGTCAGGTGAACAAAGTCTAGGTTCTAGATGTCTTTTTGTGATCTTATCTTTACTGGGTCTGATAGTCTGGGTTCTTGAGAATACCTGTGCTATCCTGGCAGGAGCTGCACCTGGGAACTCATCCCCAACAGGGATCCCTCTGACCTGAGCTAGGTAACAGGGGTCTGACACACATATTTCAGAATAGGTTTGGGATTTTTTGATTAATCATGCATTTTGGATTTATTTCCTTTGAGATAACTGTAGGACTATTTCATTTAACTGTCACATATTGCTTTGTCATTTAATAATTTTAATAAATGCAGAGCTCAAACATTAGACAAAGATTGTGAAGGGAGATGGTGGACTGGGATCCTTGAACAATATAATACCCTTATTTTGCATACACAAAGTAAGAATATTTTCCTCTGCTTTCCCTAAATAGCTGTTTCAGTATATAGTCACAGCCTTCTTGGTTTTGAAAATAATGATGACCCTGGTTTATGCAGTTCATTTTAGAATGGTTTCCTGACAGTCTGATGTCCCTAGGGTCAGACCTGGATGTTTTTTCTACTTTCTTTTACAGTTTCCTAAAAGTATAAATTTATTTTAAGTTGTTGTCTTTGACAAGTACCTAAATATCTAGATTTTTCTCCAGTGTCTAAAGTGAAATGTCAGTCCATCCTTGCCTTACTCTGAACTTGCATGTTGTATGATTTGACAAGGTAAATTTATAAACCACTGGTGTTAAATGATACCTTTATGAATGGTGGCTATCTGTACCTCACATCCTTAAGAATAAAATGTGTTTGCTGAGATTCAGATTCTTAGAACTTTTGAGTACAGATGATTTTGGCTTAATTTCCCACATTTACTTCCTGTGCCACATGAGATAAAAATAAAAGGAGATCGATTTGTGTGTCTGATGTGTCCTGAGAATGATCCAAATTCACATTTGAATCTTCACCCAGTATGTAAAGCACATGAAATTTCACTTTAGACTAAAACTCACTTGCAGCAACCACAGAACCATCCAACAGAGAGGAGTTGATCTATCTGATCTATTCTGATAGATATTTTCAGCATTTCTTAAGAGTGCTAAATGTTAGGTAGATGCACTCAAGGTTACTTCTCTAAATTCTTTTAATTCATAAGTAACCAGCTTTCCTGAAACTATAACAATCCTGAGGTCTAGTTTCTTTATGCACATATAATTGCATTGTAAGTGACAAGGTCAGTTAGCTGGCTCCTTTCCCTCCTCTGTTAGAAACCCCTTCTTTGTTGCTTTTGATTTTAATAGCTCAGAGCTGATACTTATATGGTGCTTTAAGGCTTGCAAAATGCTTTAAAAATATCTCTTTATTAACATAATAGCCCTAGAGGTAGGTGTGTTGCTCTGAAGGTGTGTTGCACTGGATCTGGTATATGCTAGGAGTCCTTGAGCAGTCAAAGATAAAAATTGCCTCTTCCACCACCCCCTTTAGCTGACCTTATTTGCACCTTTAGCTAGACTTTCATTGTGTCCTTGAAGGCAGAACCAGCCACAAGACAGTCACCAGTCAACCTGCACCAGATTGATAAACCATTAGTGCAGCCAAGCAGACCCTCCTCTCCTATCTTCATAGTCTGGCTGTTCCCAAGGAGAAAGAATGCTGTTTTTGCCATCCTACTGACTCCTGTTCCCTCTCTCTTTCTGCTCCCTTCCTTCTCCCATGCTGCTCCCCTTTGGAGGAGATTGCCCTCTACTCCTTTGGTGCCATTAGACTTCCCTCTTTGTAGTAGCTCATGAATATCCAGTTTTTGTCTGGATTGAGAACTCCTTTGTATTAGGTATAGGAGTTCCATTGGTATGTGCATTTATTTGGCAATCGGTGTAGTTTCAATCTCATGGAAATGTGATTTTTCTTTTAATAGGTGCTGTTATTATTGTCCCATTATATACATATGCAAACAATATACATATGCAACAATAATAAACAAAAATCAACCACTACAAAATTCACATTTACTAGCATATACAACTCATAACATGTTGAGCATTGGCATGATTTTTGGTCTAAAGATATGTCTCCAAGGATG
Source organism: Macrotis lagotis (assembly GCF_037893015.1). Taxonomy (NCBI): domain Eukaryota; kingdom Metazoa; phylum Chordata; class Mammalia; order Peramelemorphia; family Peramelidae; genus Macrotis; species Macrotis lagotis. The sequence continues at coordinate 18,275,057 of NC_133665.1, read as the reverse complement.
ATTACTAACTTTAAAGTAGTTTGGTGCTCATTTGTGTTGATAAATTTGCATGCATTTGTTTGAAATCAGTCCTATTTCTCTGTTGTCTCTATTTTAGGGTCATGTATTGTTGTATCTCATTGATTAGAAAATAATAAATTACTTTATTTCTTGCTATGGACAAATATAGAAATTGAACAAACTAAGATTTTTCTCCAGATAGTGTTAAAATTCTCCAATAAAATCCCACCCTCTTTGTAGCATGTTGATGACCTTGAAGTCTTTGAAGATTGTGCCTGCTGAGTACAAGCTCTGCTAGGATCCTGCCAAACTGGAAAAGCTTTCAGTTCAGGCCTATTATAGATTGATCAGCTATCTGTAGCCAAAGCTCTCTCTAGATTCAGAGATGCTCACTTCCAGGTTATGTTCCTGGAATATACATACATACACAACACACACACACACACACACATATATATATACATATATATATATATGTATATATATATATATATATATATATATGTATATACAAAAAATATACATATTTTTCAGGATGCTGAATTGGTTGGTCAGCATCTTTGCAGTGTGATTTCCTAAGGTGGAAAGCTATTTATTTTAGTTAGTGGGAGTTCTTTTCCCTCATCTTTGTTTGGAGGTTGAAGATAGCTCACTTTTATGAACCACTTTGAGAAATTTGAGAAAATCCTTTATGAAAATCCTCCCCTACTCTCCCATTGAGCAAATCCTGCCCCCCCATCAGAGCAGCTCCCCATGCCTTTTCAGCAAAGGGATGAGGGTACATACCCCATAATCTTGTTTATTGATGCTCATCAAATCTATCAGCCTTTATGTTTTTGCATATTATTTTTTGAAATTTAATTTATAAACTAAAATATTTACATATAATTTTTTGTAGTAAACAGAAGGAAGTCAGCAAACTTACTAGAGCTAAATAAATGTATATGTTCTACTAATATCACTTTTCAGGTATACTCATGGTACTTCCCTTCTACAGAAAAATAATTAAGGAAAATCAACCACACCATAATTCATATTTGACAGCATATGATGCTTTCATAACACTTTAAACATTGGTATAATTTTTGGAGTAAAAAATATGGCCTCCTTGTATGGCTGCTTACTTTCAAAGGACATGATACTGTATGTTTTGGAAAGCATGAGCTTGTTCTGGCATCTGAGGAATAATAACTAAGTAGGGATGGTTTAATTGTCAAAATTTTTTATTTCATGAATTTGTGGCCACAATGATTGATCCAACCTATTTCTTATGACCTGGAAAGGTTTTCATCTGCAGTGGTGGAAAACTCCCATATAATTAAAAAAAATTCTACAGTTTTTTTTAGTTTTGATTGATGTAGGTAGGCCTATAGATAGGTAATGAATGGATATAAAAGTCCAAACATATATCTAAATAAATGAGCAGAGAGTCTCTGCTATAATATCACATTTGCCTGTATGTAGGGTAGATGGGCAACAATCATAATTTTTCAACTTAAAAAAAAAGATGTATCTTAATGTTATGTGCATGTGTATGGTCCTCATATTCTAACGTCTGGTTCTCTTGAAATTTTTTCCTAATTTTTTGCTATTTAAATTTTTTTTCAAAATAAAAGTTTGTTTTTAATGATCAAAAACCCATTTTTCTCATTCTCTCAAATTGGGGGGAAAGAAGAGAAAAAATAAAATCCTCATAACAAATATACGTAGTAAAGCAAATTCCTTCATTAGTCATTTTCTTTTTTCTTTCTTTTTTTTTTTTTAAAGGTTTTTGCAAGGCAAACAGGGTTAAGTGGCTTGGCCAAGGCCACACAGCTAGGTAATTATTAAGTGTCTGAGACCGGATTTGAACCCAGGTACTCCTGACTCCAAGGCCGGTGCTTTATCCACTACGCCACCTAGCCTCCCATTTTTTTTTTCATTAGTTATTTTCAAAGAATATGTATTAATTTGCACTTGACTTTATCTCCTCTCTTTTAGGAGGGTGGGTATCATGCTCTGTTTCGAATCTTTGAAATCCTGGACATTGTCTTGATTAGAGTTTTTAAGTCTTTCAGAAGTGTTTTGTCTTTACTTTAGAAAAAAATTAGAGTGCATATTTTTATTTTGTGATCTGAAGTGGAAACAAGTGTTGACTTGGTATAAGAAATCTGATCAAAGAACCGGTAGGGGGAGCAGTAGGTGTTTTTTTTCTATGGTTTCCTTTTGACATTGTCAGTTGTTCCTAATTTCAGTTTCTAATGAATAAATATTAGTATTTCCCGAATATTTACTAATAAAAATATAGATAGCAAATATGCATAGAAAATGTTTTTGTATGCTGATATTCTTATTACCAATAAAAATAATAAATTGGCTTACCTAAAAGGGATAGACATTTTGTTTTACTTGAAAAGAGATGCTCAACTAATTATAAATGTCAATATTGCATATAAGACTATTTATGAATATTTATGCAAATATTAATGCCAAAACTTATTTCTTTTCTTTTTTTCCCTTTTTCTTTTTTTATGTTGGGGTTGTAAAAATAGTCAACTTTAAAGTTTTTATTTGTTGATCTAGAACACACGAATAAGAAAAACAGCTTTGCTTGTCAATAAGACTTATTTAATGGATGCTTTTTTTTTTCTCAGCCTTTGTAGGAAGGATGGATTTTGATTGCTAGTGAAGATTTGCTTGTTGCATGGCAACGTAATTCAAACATTGAGGTGACTTAGGAAATGAAATTCTCCTGTAGTAAGGAATATACAGAGATGCCAAAGAGCAAGAAAGCATTTGTTATCTTTGGTTGTAGACATCATAGTGGCAGTGATAGAATGAAAGAATAGTGTACCTGCTGTTTTATTGGCTTCTTTGTGACTTTTTTTTTGAAGACTGATTGCTATTGATAAAATAAACAAATAAAAAATCCTCAAAGATTATTGGCAGAGTTTAAGAAGTTTCTTGTTAAATTCTTTTTTTGTTGGAGACTGGAGGTGCAGATTAGGTTAGCTAATTTTTACTTAAAACACATTTCTTTTGCTTTTAATAGGGTTAAGGACTGAAAAACATTTTGAGGGACTTTCATCATCATGAAGAAGTATTTAATTTATTAAGTCTGTTTACTTATTACACACCTTGATCCTGAAGTTGAAAAGCTTAAGTTATATAATAAATATATAAATATGATAAGTAAATAAATATAAAATTAATAAATAAAGATAAGTAGGCAAAAAGAAGATTCCACTAATTCTATTAATCTTAGAAGTTCAGTTCTAGCAAGTCTTCTGAAGAAAAACACTAAAAATGGATGACAGCATCTTCAGTTTCAGGTTTTCATAATGAAAGTGCTCAACCCTTTTCCAGACTTACACCCTTCAATACAATTGATGATTGAATCTGCCAATTTCTTTACAGTTCTGATTTTATTTTTCTTGATCTCTTTTAATGCTGCACAGGATTTTTCAGGAATTTGTTATCTTTGTTTTTACCCTATTACTTTTCAAGCTTATTAACATATCTCTAAAAGGGTTCTAACAGTTCTTAGAGGTCCATTAGGAGAAGGCTATTATAATAGAGATCCCATTCCCTAATCTCTGAAAAAGCTGGGATGATCTTTTTATTTTTAACCTCTGGTTCCTTTTACTTTGGTAGGCAGCAAATAGATGAATTCAGAATTGTTTTTTATAAACTGCTTGCCATTTGATGAGGTGAAATCAGATTCTTTGAAATGTTAGATACACCCTTAGAGTAAATTATAGCTTTGTGAAGTTGTATACCTAGTCAAAGGTAGTATGCTTTTGATTCTTTTTTGGGGTAGATAGGGTATTTGTTAAAATCAGTTCAGCTCTTCTTTTGCTAGGTCATTAAGAGGTAGTTGGGCCAAATATGTATAAGCTTTGTTCCTAATCTCTGAGTGTGACATTTATCTGTGACTCCTATCTAGCATTTTTAGACTTTCTCACAAAATGTCCCATTTAGCTGAGTATTGGCCCCTGACAATTTTTGGATGCTGAAACATGGCCCTTTTTGACCAGTAAGAGATGGAAGGTTCCCAACCATATAATTCTCATAGACCCCCAAAATTCAAGCCTGATGAATTTGCTCAATCATTTTTCTGAGTCAAAGAGGTATTTGTGAGGAGACTATTTTTTAAAGTTTTACCAGCATTAGATAGATGATGGTTTTTGTAGTATTGTTCTTTAGGTATCACACAGTAGCAAAGTAGATATTTATTAATTTCTCTACATGAAGATGCCTTCATTCCCTTACAGGTCTACCTACTTCACCTGGGAACTATTCCTTGTCATGATGCTCTAGGGGGTCACTTTTCAAGTCAGAATTCTTTTTTTTTTTTTTTTTTTTAGGTTTTTGCAAGGCAAATGGGGTTAAGTGGCTTGCCCAAGGCCGCACAGCTAGGTAATTATTAAGTGTCTGAGACCAGATTTGAACCCAGGTACTCCTGACTCCAGGGCCAGTGCTTTATCCACTACGTCACCTAGCCACCCCTTAACTTTATATTAAACAAGCTAATGGAAGGAAAGGTTTTTTCCCCCTTTCTGTGACAGTGAAAGGAAATGTTATTTACAAGGAAGCAAATTTAGGACTAATGTGAGGAAAAACTTCCTAGTAATTAGAGCTGACCAAAGATGGAAGAGACTCCCTCCTTGGAGATGTTCAACTAGAAGTTAGATGTGCACTTGGTGGTATGTTATAATGGGGATTCTTTTGTGGATGGGTTGGACTGCCATTTCTTAAATCTTGTGATTTTTAAATTGAACCTCTCCTGCTTAATTCTAAACTATTTAGCATATATACCTGAGAGCTTACTTTACTTATCTGTCAAGCTACCTTTTTGTGATTTTAGTACAGGACTGTTGAAAGATGGAGATTTGTTCTTATTGAAAGTTTTCTTTCATTTTTTTAATATGTAGATATTTATACATTGATGTTACATTTTATACCATTTTATTGGATAAAATTTATATGTACATGAAATATTTGGTGCATAGAAAACCATAGTTATAATGATTTTGTTGTAATATTTGATGTAAGAAAATGTTAAGCAATTTGAATCCCTTGTAACTCATTCCTTAATGAATTACTTGACTTATTGTGGGTCTTTCACAGATAGGAAATACAGGTCTATTATCACCGAAAGACAAGAGAATAGAAGAAAGTCTCTGATTTGATTTTTGATATTCCCCAGAACATCTTGTGAGATTACTTGTTTGATGTGAAGGTGTTTTATACAATAGCGAATTGTTTTTCTACTCTTACTGTAAGACCAATTTATTTTGTCTGCTGTTGAGACTGAGGTTTACTTTAGATTGAAAGAAGACAGGCTAAATCTTCAGCTAAATCAGAATTTTTCCTTTAAGTTGGGGATATAGTTAACCAGAAAGTGAAACATAACTGGACTAAAAAACCCAATTTTTGAAAAGTTCTTCTTAAAAAATATCCAACAGCAACACTCCCCAAATTCACCAATAATCAGGATCTTTTTTTTTTGCAAGGCAGTAGGGTTAAGTGTCTTGTCCAGGTTCATACAACTAGGTAAATATTAAGTGTCTGAGGCTGAATATGAACTCAGGTCCTCCTAACTCCAGGACTGGTGATCTATCCTTTGAGCCACCTAGCTGCCCCCTAACAATCAGGGATCTTTACCAGATTTGATTCTTAAATTTGAATAGAGTTTTTGCTGTTGTTTGTTAAACTGAAGCATTAATAGAAAAATTTTTTTCAGGCTATCTAGTGGAAACAGAAAACTAAGATGAAGACAATTGCTATGGTATTAAAGAGACTTTTTCTTCTTTCCCAGAATCCTTGGGTTGTATTTAAGAACCTGTCATATAGAGGAGAAATGTTCTTTAATGGGGGAATGTTCTACTTAAAATTATTTTGCAAGGGATTATTCTGATAAATATTAAGTTAAAGTGATTGAGTTGAGTCAAAATCAAGGGTACCCATGCATATATAGAGCTCAGCGGTGGGTTGTGTTTGTTTTTGTTTTGTGTTAGGTGAGTGTAGGTGAAAATTAACATTTATTGTTTTCAGAAGAGATTCTACCATCATCTATCTTCACTATGTTTCTCTTGATCTACAATGTCTATTCTTAAGGGATTGAATGCTGTTCATTAACTCAATAATGAGATGAGTAGCTTAGAAGTACCATAGCAAGATTATCACATATCAGTATTGGATGCACTGGGGAACTTAAAAGTTTTGAGTATATAATTTCTTTTTATTTTATCTCTGTTATGTATGGGTGAGAAAGCTTATAATGCTTTGGTCAATGTGTTAAGAACTGTATATACTGGAGAAAAAATGCATTTGTGTCTATTATTTCCCTTGGAAATAGCTAATTGATTATTTGAAATCTTTAGAAAGAAAAATAGTTGACACATTTCTCATGGTGAAATTCTTTGCCATGTTGTTTGACTTGTTAAAAGATGTTTGTTTTTTTTAACTTCCCATCCTATCAATAATATATGTACTTTGTACCCTAGATGGTTTTGCAAACGTTAATAAACTTAATAATGATAATTAGTTTTAAATTGCATCTAAATTAAAGTTAAATTATTTTAAATAGTTTTATAAGAAACTTATTGAGACTCCTTGTTCGGGTCTATATAAAGATACATAGCATAAATGTATGTGTGCATATATGAAGTGAGTATGATATTATATGCATGAAATATACATTAAAACCCTATGGAATGTCTATTTCAGAGTGCCTTGGAAAGTCTTTTAGATCATTAAGTAGAAACTCAAGGATAAACACACTTTGACTTTGAAAGAGAATTGTAGGTGATATAAAGGACTTCTTACTTGAGCTAAGCATACTCAAAAGACCTTAGTTTGACTCTTGCCATCGGCAAATAATTAGTCTGCTTCATTATCTGTAAGATGTGGAAAATAATACTTTAACTAAAGAAATGTTGGAACTTCTCTCATGAATTTGTTTACATATGATTTTTCATTATGTCTTCTTTCCCCCTTACCAACAATAAAGTCCATGAGGTTAGGTATTATCTTCTCACACTTTTCTTTTGTTTTCAATGCCCTGGACAGGGCTCTGTACACATTAGGCATCTAAAAGATGTTTACTGAATTGATGAGTTGAATATTTTTCAAAACCGTTTACTATATAGGTTTCAATTCCATTTTTGCCTCTAAATAAGTAATTTTGGATGGTCTGTTCTTTTAAGCTTAGTACTCATTTGTCTCAATTATTATGAAGGGCAAATTGTTATGGATAATGGATCTTCTGAGCTAGGAAAGGACTAGCACTCTTGAGGTATGAGGCCATAGTCCCAAATCTATCTTGGTTAATAACAATCTATGTTACATAGCATTATTTTGCTATACCTTGGAGTTCTTTGTTCTAATAGGATGCTCTGTCAATAATTGAAAGTTATGTTTTAATTTATTGTTTTTCTGGACAGGTTTTCATGAGATTTGAGCACTACTTTTCCATTGCTAGTTGTATCCTTTGAATCTTTTAGTTAATCTTGAAAACAAATCACTTGTCTGTAAAATAGCTGGCAAAAAAATTCAGTTTCCTTCCTACTACAGAGGTGTAGGAGTTTGGAGTAAAAGCATCTTGAGAGTCTTGGAAAAAGAGTTAATAAAATATTGCCATTATTTATAATAGTGAATTACCCTGAATACTTGCCTACTTACAATTGGAGGTGATGAAAATCAGTCTAGGACTTAGTTCTCTCTTTGCCCTCTTGGTAACTTTACTTTTTAATTTATAACAGAATACATGTGTGAGGCAGCATGCAAATAGTCTAATCATTTGAAAGTTCAGCTAGAAGGCAGAAGTAAGCTGTGAAACTTTAATTATTTATGAATATTTCTCATGTAATCAATCTTCCTTGCCACCATTTAACCCCTGATAGCAGTGTATAAGACCAACCCAATGATGTTGGAATCTAGTGCCCTTGAGAATATGTACATTCAGTGTTTCTAGCTCAAGAAGGGTCATTATTTCTCTAGACTGAATTTGGTCCATCATTTAGCCAAATATCTGGAGTAGCCAGATGAAGGGGCCTTACTATATACACTGTGGTTTCTGGAAGTGACTGAGCAGTTGTATTGCTTATATGTACCTCTTCCTGGATCATGGAATCTAAACATTGCAGAGCTGGAGGGGATCTTAGAACTTATCCTGCATTTTAAAGATAATTAAAGGAGGGCCAGAGAAATTATGATACAATTTTGTTATTTGCAAAACAGAACTAGAGCCAAAGACTCCTGATTCCCAGTGTAAAATGATATTTATTACATGATTTTACCTTACTCACAAGTTATATTTCTCTTTTTTGCTTAGCTCAAAGCCCAACTCCCCTAATACCAGTGACCCAAGTTCCAAATCATGTTTTTACCTTATCCTAGTCCAGTGGGATTATAGAGAATTTTTTTCAGTATCAATCTTGGTAGTTGTCTTTATAATTAGTTTAAACATGGAGATAGTTCTCGTTATAGAAAAGACATCAGCAAATTGGAAAACATCCGGAGTTGTATGACAAAACTAATGAAGGAACAATTAAAGTAACTGTGATTTTTGGTCTAGAGAAGACAAGAATTGGAATTTAAGATTGGGGATTTGGAGTTGTTAAATTTTTGAAGGTAGATCATATGAAATAAGACTAAAACTTATTCCTCTTGACATAGTGAGTCAAAGTTGGACAGAGGCAAAATTTTCCTTTGATTTAAGAAAAAAACTTCCTAATCATTAGATTGGTATAAAATTGGTATTGCTGGATCAAAGGTACCTTAATACCCATCATTTTTTGCTTTTTATTTCAATTATTTTAGCCAATGCAATGGGTGTGAAATGATATCAGTGTTTTAATTTGTGTTTCTCTATTCAATAATGATTTACAAAATTTTTTATGTGACTATAAATTCTTTTGATTTCTTTATCTACAGGCTGCCATTCATATCCTTTGACCAGTTATCACATGAAAATAACTTGTTTTGGAGCAGCTAGGTGTTCAGTGGATAGAGCACCGGCTCTGGAGTCAGGAGGACCTGAGTTCGAATTCAACCTCAGACACTTAATAATTGCCTAGCTGTGTGGCCTTGGGCAAATCACTTAGCCCCATTGCCTGAAATAAATAAAATTTTAAAAAAAGAAAATGACTTGAATCTTATAGGTTTGAAAAAACTATTTATGTATTTTAGCTATGAGATATTTATCTAAGAGCCTGTCTTATAAATTCCCTTCTCAAATTTCTGCTTTTCTTTTGATTGATCTTGGCTACATTTGCTTTATTTGTACAAAATCTTGGATATAATAAAAATTATACATTTTACGCCTATCACTACTCTCTATTGTTTATTCATAAATTGTTCACCTATCTATAAATCTGATAGGGAATATGTTTCAAGTTCTTTGAATTTTCTTATATCATTTTTTTAGATCATGTATCCATTTTGATCTTGTCTTGATAAATGTGTAAGTTGCTCATTGAACTTTGCTCATTTTCTGTCAGACTTCTTTCCAATTTTTCCAACAATATTTTTTTTTTAGGTTTTTGCAAGGCAAATGGGATTAAGTGGCTTGCCCAAGGCCACACAGCTAGGTAATTATTAAGTGTCTGAGGCTGGATTTCAACTCAGGGATTCCTGACTCCAGGGCCAGTGCTCTCTCCACTGCACCACCTAGCCACCCCTCCAACAATTTTTTTTTTTTACCAAATAATGAATTCTTAAATCTTTATACTTGTCAACACAACATTAGTATAGTCATTTGCTGCTGCATACTTTATGTCTACTCTGTTCCATTGATCTTCCTTTCTATTTTTTAGTTTATATTAGATAGTTTTGGTAATTCTACTTTATAATATAATTCAATATCTGGTACTGCTAGCACTCCTTTCTTTACATTTTTTTATTAGTTCTTTTTTTTTAAATTTTTTTATTTTTTTTGCAAGGCAAATGGGGTTAAGTGGCTTGCCCACGGCCACACAGCTAGGTAATTATTAAGTGTCTGAGCCCGGATTTTTTATTAGTTCTTTTGATATTCTGTGCCTTTTGTTCTTCCATATAAATTTTATTATTATTATTTTTTCTAACTCAGTAAAATAATTTTTTGGTAGTTTAATTGAGTAGCATTGAATATATAAATTTAGGTAAAGTTTTTATTATATTTACCTACTCATGAACAATTAATATTTCTCCAATTATTTAAATATGATTTTATTTGTATAAAAAGTTTTTTGATATTGTTCATAATTCATAACAAACCTGGATTTGTTTTGGCAAGTATAATCCCAGGTATTTTATACTGTCTAGAGTTATTTTAAGTGGGGTATCTCTTACTATCTCTTCTTATAGGTTTTTGTTTATGATATATAGAAAAATTGATGATTTATGTAGGTTTACTTTATATCCTATTTTGCTAAAGATATTAATTGTTTTAACTAACTTTTTAGTTGAATTTTTAGAATTTCCCAAGTATATTATCATATTACTTACTCTGATTTCTTCTACTTCTTTTTCCTTCTCTTTGCTGCTGCTAGGATTTCCAATATAATATTGACTAATACTGATGACAGTAGACATGTTTCACATCTCTGACCTAACTGGGAAGACTTCTAACTTATCCCCATTACAAATAATACTTGTTAATTGTTTTAGGTAGATGATTTTTTATCAATTTAAGGAAAAATCCATTATCTCTATCTTCAAGAGTTTTAATAGAAATAAGTATTGTATTTTATCAAAAGCTTTTTCTACATTGATATAATCATTTGATGTTTTTTTTTTTTTGTTGCTTTTATGGTTGACATAATCAATCAGTGTTAATAGTTGGCCATATATTTAACCATCCCTACATTCCTGGTAAAAAAATCCCACTTGGTTATAATGTATAATCTTTGTAATATATTGTTGTAATCTTCTAGCTAGCAATTCAGTTTTAGGGCAACCCTGGGAAATCTATTATGGACAATGCCATCTACATCCAGAGGGAAAAAGCAACAAAACAATAAAAAACAGAATCTGAATGGATGCTATGTGTACTTATTAAAAATTTCTCTTATTTTTTCCTTCCTATTCCATGGTTTTCTTTCTTTTCTCTTAAATCTAATTCCTCATAAAAAAATGACCAACATTGTAAATATATTAAACAAAGGTATGTATACAACTTTTACCAGATTGTTTGTTGCTGACGGTAGCAGGGTGGGAAGGGAAGGTGACAGAAAAATGTGCAATTTATTAATATGCAAGTGAAAGAAAGTTGAAAATTTTTATGACATGTAATTGGAAAACTAAAATAAAATATCAATAAAAAAGTGACTTTACCAAAGTCACAACAGTATATAAAAAAAGGATTTCTAAAAAGTTATTTATTTATTTTGAATTTTATAATTTTTCCTCTAATCTTGCTTCTCCCCCCCCAATAGAAGGCAGTCTGTTAGTCTTTACATTGTTTCCATGGTATACATTGATCTAAGTTGAATGTGATAAGAGAGAAATCATATCCGTAAGGAAGAAAAATAAAGTATAAGAGATAGCAAAATTATATAATAAGGTAACTTTTTTTTAAAAAAATTAAAGTTAATAATCTTTGGTCTTTGTTCAAACTCCACCATTCTTTCTCTGGATACAGATAGTATTCTCCATTGTAGATACTCCAAAATTGTTCCTGATTGATGCACTGATGGAATAAGCAAGTCCATTAAGATTAATCATCACCCCCATGATGTTGTTAGGGTGTACAATGTTCTTCTGGTTCTGCTCATCTCACTCAGCATCAATTCATGGAAATCTATCCAGGCTTCCCTGAATTCTCACCCTCCCTGGTTTCTAGTAGTGTTCCATCATACACATATACCACAGTTTATTAAGCCATTCCCCAATGGATGGACATTCATTCAATTTCCAATTTTTGCCACCAAAAACAGGGCTGCTATGAATATTTTTGTGTAAGTGATGTTTTTTACCCTTTTTCATGATCTCTTCAGTGTATAGACTCCATAGTGGTATTGCTAGATCAGAGGGTATGCACATTTTTTGTTGCCCTTTGGGCGTAATTCCAAATTGCTCTCCAGAAAGGTTTGGATGAGTTCACAGCTCCACCAACAATGTATTAGTGTTCTAGATTTCCCACATCCCTTCCAACATTGATCATTGTCCTTTCTGGTCATATTGGCCAGTCTGAGGGCTATGAGGTGGTACCTCATAGATGCTTTAATTTGCATTTCTCTAATAAGTAGTGATTTAATACAGTTTTTCAGATGACTATGGATCGCTTTGATTTCCTCATCTATAAATTGTCTTTGCATATCCTTTGACCATTTGTCAATTGGGGAATGGCTTGTTTTTTTAATTTGCTTCAGTTCTTTTTATATTTTTAGAAATGAATCATTTGTGAGAAATACTAGTTGTAAAACTTGTTTCCCAAATTACTACATTTCTTTTGATCTTGGTTACAGTGAGTTTTGTCTATGCAAAAGCTTTTTAATTTAATGTATTCAAAATTATCTAGTTTGTTTTTAATGATATTCTCCATCTCTTCCTTGGCCATAAACTGCTTCCCTTTCCATCGATCTGATAGGTAAACTATTCCTTGATCTTCTATTATGCTTAAAATATTGTTTTTCATGTCTAAATTCTGTATTCATTTTGATCTTATCTTGGGATAGGGTGTGAGGTGTTGGTCTAATCCTATTTTCCCAATAGTTTTTATCAAAGAGAGAGGTTTTTATCCCAATAGCTGGACTCTTTGGGTTTATCAAACAGCATATTACTTTAATCATTTCCTGCTATTGCACCTAGTCTATTCTACTGATCCACCCCTCTATTTCTTAGCCAATACCAGACAATTTTGATGACTGATGCCTCATAATATAATTTTTGATCTGGTAGGGCTAGAGCACCTTCTTTTGCGCTTTTTTGATTTTTTTAAAGAATGATTTTATTTATTTTGAATTTTACAATTTTCCCCCTAATCTTGCTTCCCCTGCCCCGCCAGAAAGCGGTCTGTTAGTTTTTATGTTGTGTTTCCATGGTATCCATTGATCTAAGTTGAATGTGATAAGAGAGAAATCATATCCTTAAGGATGAAAAATAAAATATAAGAGATAGAAAAATTATATAATAAGGTAATGGTTTTATTTTAAATTAAAGGTAATAGTCCTTGGTTTGTGTTCAAACTCCACAATTCTTTCTCTTGATACAGATGGTATTCTCCATCATAGATACCCCAAAATTGTGCCTGATTGTTGCACTGATGGAATGAGCAAGTCCATTAAGATTGTTCATCACCCCCATGTTGCTGTTGTACATTGTTCTTCTGGTTCTGCTCATCATCAGTTCATGCAAATCCTTCCAGGCTTCCCTGAATTCTCACCCTTCCTGGTTTCTTTCTTTTTTTAAAAAAATTATTATATTTGTTTTTATTTTTGTGCAAATGATGTTTTTTTATACATTACTAAAATATTCTTGTTTAAGAGTAAACATGATACCCCCTACCCCCAAAATAGACCCTCATGAGAAATAAAGTAAAGAGGAAAAAATTAAAATTAAAAAAATAATAATGGGGGCAGCTAGGTGTCATAGTGGACAGAACACCTGCCCTGGAGTCAGGAGCACCCGAGTTCGAATCCGGCCCCAGATACCCCACAATCACCCAGCTGTGTGACCCTGGGCAAGCCATCCCAACCGCTTGCCCTGCAAAAACCAAAAACAAATAAAATAATAATAATAATAAAGATAATAAAAAATGTGCATCACTCTTTGTTCCACTACCAGCTCTGTCTCAGGTAGATCACATTCTTTATGATAAGTCATGACAAAAGTTACTTCCATATTTTTCCACTGTTGCCATTGCTGATATTTGTGCTTCCTCACTACCATACACTATATCTTCTCTCTTCTTTCACTCTGTCCCTCTTCTTAAATGTGCTGTAGGGTAGCTGAGTTAAGCAGCAGACTGATCATTGCCCCTGGGTCCAAGAGGCCCGGAGCCCACATACCACCCCTAAGGCTTAGCAACTACCTGTCCCTGTGGTCCTGGATAGGCCATCCAATCCCAGCCCCTTGCAAGAAGTAAAAAAGAAAATGTGTTATATCTGACCACTCTCTCCCATGGTCCACCTTCTCCTCCATCACTCACATCCCCCTCTTACCCCTGTCCCCCTTCTTTCCTTCTTAATGCTAGATGTTTATACCCCATTGAGTATATATGTTGTTTGCTCTCTGAGCCACCTCTGATGGGAACATCCCTCATTCTCTCTCACTTTCCCCCCCTTCCATATCATTGCAATAGCTCATTGTAATAAAAAAATTATTATATGAAATATCTTAGCCTATTCCACCTCTCCTTTCTTTTACTCTCATTACATTTCCCTTTTAGCCATTTACTCCATTTTTTTAGGGTTTTGTTGTTTTTTTTTTTTTTTTTTTTGCAAGGCAAATGGGGTTAAGTGGCTTGCCCAAGGCCACACAGCTAGGTAATTATTATTAAGTGTCTGAGACCAGATTTGAACCCAGGTACTCCTGACTCCAAGGCCGGTGCTTTATCCACTATGCCCCCTAGCCGCCCCCATTTACTCCATTTTTACAATATATCTTCGAATTCAGTTCTCTCCTGTGCTTCACCTATAAAAACTCCTTCTACCTGCTCTATTGAGAAGGTTCATATGAGTATTATCAGTATCATTTTTCTATGCAGGAATACATGCAGTTCATCATCATTAAGTCCCTCATATTTTACCCTTCTCCTCTACTCTCTATGCTTCACCTGAGTCCTGTATTTGAAGATCAAACTGTTAAGCTCTGTCCATTTTAACAGGAACATTTGAAATTCTCCTGGTTCCTTGAAAGTCCTTTTTCCCTGGAAGAGGATGTTTGGTTTTGCTGGGTAGTTGATTCTTGCATTCCGAGTTCTTTTGCCTTCTGGAATATTATATTCCAAGCCCTACAAACTCTTAATGTAGTTGCTGCTAAGTCCTGTGTGATTTTGACTGCAGCTCCATGATATTTGAATTGTGTCCTTCTGGCTGCTTGTAATATT
Source organism: Macrotis lagotis (assembly GCF_037893015.1). Taxonomy (NCBI): domain Eukaryota; kingdom Metazoa; phylum Chordata; class Mammalia; order Peramelemorphia; family Peramelidae; genus Macrotis; species Macrotis lagotis. The sequence goes on along the minus strand of NC_133665.1, from coordinate 18,260,044 downwards.
TTCTCTTTGACTTGGAAGTTCTGGAACTTGGCTATAATATTCGTGGGGGATTGGGGTTTTTTTTTTTTTTTTTTGGATCTCTTCCAGGGGAGATCGGTGGATTCTCTCAATATTTATTTTGCCCTTTGCTTCTAGGATATCTGGGCAATTTTCCTATAGGAATTCTTTAAAAAATGATGTCAAGGCTCTTTTCCTGATCATGAGTTTCAGGTATCCCAATATTTTTTTAATTATCTTTCCTGAATCTGTTTTCCAGATCATTTGTTTTGTCAATGAGTTGTTTCATATTTCCTTCTAATTTTGCATTCTTTTGATTTTGAATTATTGTGTCTTGACTTCTTGTAAAGTCAGCCGTTTCCTTTTAGCTTCATTCTGGATCTGAAGGATTTGTTTTCCTCAGAGAACTTTCTTATCTCTTTTTCCATCTGGCCAGTTCTGCTTTTTAAAGCATTCTTCTCCTCAATAACTTTTTGAACTGTTTTATCCATTTGACCTTTGCTGGTTTTTAACATGTTATTTTCTCCAGCGTTTTTTTGGGATCTCCTTGACTAAGCTGCTGACTTCTTTTTTTATATTTTTCCTGCATCTCTCTCATTTTTTTCCCCCAATTTTACTTGATTTTCAAAATCTTTTTTGAGCTCTGTCATAGCCTGAGCCCAATTTCTGATCTTGCAGTCTTTAGATGCAGGAGCTTGTACTTCCTCATCTTCAGATTGAGTAGTTTGATCCTTCTTGGGATATAGAAAATGTATTTCTCAATGGTGTTCCTCTTTTTTTTCCTCTGTTTACTCTTTTCCCCAGCCTGTGCCTGGTCTTGGGGTGCTTCCTGAGCTTTTGAGTATTACTGGGACCCCCCCCCACACACAAGGTTCTCAGTGTGTGAGGCTCTGTCTTCCCTCATGGTTTGTGAATGACCGTAAGTGCACCCCTCTTCCATGGGGCTGAGGTGGGGGGACCTGCTGTTCTATGGGGGGCCTAGACTGCGATCAGGTCAGAGCCCCAGCGTCCTGTTCCAGGTACAGAGGACAGACCTCAGAAGTCTCTCTCCACTCCCCTACCTTTAGTAGGCTGAGCACTCAAGGCTGAGTTGCCTGGGGGCTCCTGCTTACCAACGCCTCCAGCTTCTTTTTCCTGGATCTGGGCTGCTGTGGCCATGCTGCTCACTGAGTGCCCTGAGGGCTGGGCTTCATGTGCTCGCTCTGGCAGAGGTCCCCCAGCTGATCCCCCAAGTTGTGCCTGATGCTACCCGGGTGTAGGTCAGGAAACTGCCCCCCCCATGAGCCGCTGCTCCCAGGTGCCCTGGGGCTGCCTCTGGGAGGCTGAAGTCCCTTCACTCTTGCCAGCCGCCCCTCTAACCCCATGGAGCAGAGCCTTTCCACTATTTTCCAGGTTACCTTGGGCTGGAGAATTGCCTCACTGGATCTTTCTGTGGCTTCTGTCTCTTGAAAATTTAGTTAGAGTTCTTATTTTATGAGTTTTGAAATATTATAGAGAGAAAGCACATAAGAGAGGCTCTTCTGTCACCATCTTGGCTCCCCCCTCCTGGTTTCTAATAGAACAATAGTGTTCCATCACACACACACACACACACACACACACACACACACACACACACACACAGACACGATTTATTAAGTCATTCCCCAGTTGAAGGGCATTCACTTAATTTACAATTATTTGCCACTACAAACAGGGCTGCTATGAATTTTTTTTTAGCAAGGCAAATGGGGTTAAGTGGCTTGCCCAAGACCACACAGCTAGGTAATTATTAAGTGTCTGAGACTGGATTTGATCAGTTACTCCTGACTCCAGGACCTATCTACTGTGCCACCTAGCTTCCCCCAGCTATGAATAATTTTTGTACAAGTGTTGTTTTTACCCTTTTTCATGATCTCTTTAGGGTATAGGTCCAGTAGTGGTATCAAAGGGTATGCTCATTTTTGTTGCCCTTTGTGCGTAATTCCAAGTTGCTCTCCAGAAAGATTGGATTTGTTCACAGCTCCACCAACAATGTATTAGTGTCCCAGATTTCCCACATCCCTTCCAACATTGATCATTGTCCTTTCTGGTTATATTGGCCAGTCTGAGAGGTGTGAGGTGGTACCTCAGAGAAGCTTTAATTTGCATCTCTCTAATAAGTAGTAATTTAGTGCAATTTTTCATACGACTATGGATCACTTTGATTTCCTCATCCATAAATTGCCTTTGCATATCCTTTGACCATTTGTCAATTGAGGAATGGCTTGTTTTTTTAAAAAAAAAACTACATTTCTTTTGACTCAGTTCTCTATATATTTTAGAAATGAGTCCTTTGTCAAAGATCTTCTATTATGCTTAAAATATTGTTTTTTATGTCTAAATTCTGTATTCATTTTGATCTTATCTTGGGATAGGGTGTGAGGTGTTGGTCTAATCCTATTTTCCCAATAGTTTTTATCAAAGAGAGAGGTTTTTATCCCAATAGCTGGACTCTTTGGGTTTATCAAACAGCATATTACTTTAATCATTTCCTGCTATTGCACCTAGTCTATTCTACTGATCCACCCCTCTATTTCTTAGCCTATACCAGACAGTTTTGATGACTGATGCCTCATAATATAATTTTTGATCTGGTAGGGCTAGGGCACCTTCTTTTGCGCTTTTTTGATTTTTTTAAAGAAAGATTTTATTTATTTTGAATTTTACAATTTTCCCCCTAATCTTGCTTCCCCTGCCCCGCCAGAAAGCGGTCTGTTAGTTTTTATGTTGTGTTTCCATGGTATCCATTGATCTAAGTTGAATGTGATAAGAGAGAAATCATATCCTTAAGGATGAAAAATAAAATATAAGAGATAGAAAAATTATATAATAAGGTAATGGGTTTTTTTTTAAATTAAAGGTAATAGTCCTTGGTTTTTGTTCAAACTCCACAATTTTTTCTCTTGATACAGATGGTATTCTCCATCATAGATACCCTAAAATTGTTCCTGATTGTTGCACTGATGGAATGAGCAAGTCCATTAAGATTGTTCATCACCCCCATGTTGCTGTTGTACATTGTTCTTCTGGTTCTGCTCATCATAAGTTCATGCAAATCCTTCCAGGCTTCCCTGAATTCTCACCCTTCTGGTTTCTTTCTTTTTTTAAAAAAATTATTATATTTGTTTTTATTTTTGTGCAAATGATGTTTTTTTATACATTACTAAAATATTCTTGTTTAAGAGTAAACATGATACCCCCTACCCCCAAAATAGACCCTCATGAGAATTAAAGTAAAGAGGAAAAAATTAAAATTAAAATTAAAAAAATAATAATGGGGGCAGCTAGGTGTCATAGTGGACAGAACACCTGCCCTGGAGTCAGGAGCACCCGAGTTCGAATCCGGCCCCAGATACCCCACAATCACCCAGCTGTGTGACCCTGGGCAAGCCATCCCAACCGCTTGCCCTGCAAAAAACCAAAAACAAATAAAATAATAATAATAATAATAAAGATAATAAAAAATGTGCATCACTCTTTGTTCCACTACCAGCTCTGTCTCAGGTAGATCACATTCTTTATGATAAGTCATGACAAAAGTTACTTCCATATTTTTCCACTGTTGCCATTGCTGATATTTGTGCTTCCTCACTACCATACACTATATCTTCTCTCTTCTTTCACTCTGTCCCTCTTCTTAAATGTGCTGTAGGGTAGCTGAGTTAAGCAGCAGACTGATCATTGCCCCTGGGTCCAAGAGGCCCGGAGCCCACATACCACCCCTAAGGCTTAGCAACTACCTGTCCCTGTGGTCCTGGATAGGCCATCCAATCCCAGCCCCTTGCAAGAAGTAAAAAAGAAAATGTGTTATATCTGACCACTCTCTCCCATGGTCCACCTTCTCCTCCATCACTCACATCCCCCTCTTACCCCTGTCCCCCTTCTTTCCTTCTTAATGCTAGATGTTTATACCCCATTGAGTATATATGTTGTTTGCTCTCTGAGCCACCTCTGATGGGAACATCCCTCATTCTCTCTCACTTTCCCCCCCCTTCCATATCATTGCAATAGCTCATTGTAATAAAAAAATTATTATATGAAATATCTTAGCCTATTCCACCTCTCCTTTCTTTTACTCTCATTACATTTCCCTTTTAGCCATTTACTCCATTTTTTTAGGGTTTTGTTGTTTTTTTTTTTTTTTTTTTTTGCAAGGCAAATGGGGTTAAGTGGCTTGCCCAAGGCCACACAGCTAGGTAATTATTATTAAGTGTCTGAGACCAGATTTGAACCCAGGTACTCCTGACTCCAAGGCCGGTGCTTTATCCACTATGCCCCCTAGCCGCCCCCATTTACTCCATTTTTACAATATATCTTCGAATTCAGTTCTCTCCTGTGCTTCACCTATAAAAACTCCTTCTACCTGCTCTATTGAGAAGGTTCATATGAGTATTATCAGTATCATTTTTCTATGCAGGAATACATGCAGTTCATCATCATTAAGTCCCTCATATTTTACCCTTCTCCTCTACTCTCTATGCTTCACCTGAGTCCTGTATTTGAAGATCAAACTGTTAAGCTCTGTCCATTTTAACAGGAACATTTGAAATTCTCCTGGTTCCTTGAAAGTCCTTTTTCCCTGGAAGAGGATGTTTGGTTTTGCTGGGTAGTTGATTCTTGCATTCCGAGTTCTTTTGCCTTCTGGAATATTATATTCCAAGCCCTACAAACTCTTAATGTAGTTGCTGCTAAGTCCTGTGTGATTTTGACTGCAGCTCCATGATATTTGAATTGTGTCCTTCTGGCTGCTTGTAATATTTTCTCTTTGACTTGGAAGTTCTGGAACTTGGCTATAATATTCGTGGGGGATTGGGGTTTTTTTTTTTTTTTTTTTGGATCTCTTCCAGGGGAGATCGGTGGATTCTCTCAATATTTATTTTGCCCTTTGCTTCTAGGATATCTGGGCAATTTTCCTATAGGAATTCTTTAAAAAATGATGTCAAGGCTCTTTTCCTGATCATGAGTTTCAGGTATCCCAATATTTTTTTAATTATCTTTCCTGAATCTGTTTTCCAGATCATTTGTTTTGTCAATGAGTTGTTTCATATTTCCTTCTAATTTTGCATTCTTTTGATTTTGAATTATTGTGTCTTGACTTCTTGTAAAGTCAGCCGTTTCCTTTTAGCTTCATTCTGGATCTGAAGGATTTGTTTTCCTCAGAGAACTTTCTTATCTCTTTTTCCATCTGGCCAGTTCTGCTTTTTAAAGCATTCTTCTCCTCAATAACTTTTTGAACTGTTTTATCCATTTGACCTTTGCTGGTTTTTAACATGTTATTTTCTCCAGCGTTTTTTGGGATCTCCTTGACTAAGCTGCTGACTTCTTTTTTTATATTTTTCCTGCATCTCTCTCATTTTTTTCCCCCAATTTTACTTGATTTTCAAAATCTTTTTTGAGCTCTGTCATAGCCTGAGCCCAATTTCTGATCTTGCAGTCTTTAGATGCAGGAGCTTGTACTTCCTCATCTTCAGATTGAGTAGTTTGATCCTTCTTGGGATATAGAAAATGTATTTCTCAATGGTGTTCCTCTTTTTTTTCCTCTGTTTACTCTTTTCCCCAGCCTGTGCCTGGTCTTGGGGTGCTTCCTGAGCTTTTGAGTATTACTGGGACCCCCCCACACACACAAGGTTCTCAGTGTGTGAGGCTCTGTCTTCCCTCATGGTTTGTGAATGACCGTAAGTGCACCCCTCTTCCATGGGGCTGAGGTGGGGGGACCTGCTGTTCTATGGGGGGCCTAGACTGCGATCAGGTCAGAGCCCCAGCGTCCTGTTCCAGGTACAGAGGACAGACCTCAGAAGTCTCTCTCCACTCCCCTACCTTTAGTAGGCTGAGCACTCAAGGCTGAGTTGCCTGGGGGCTCCTGCTTACCAACGCCTCCAGCTTCTTTTTCCTGGATCTGGGCTGCTGTGGCCATGCTGCTCACTGAGTGCCCTGAGGGCTGGGCTTCATGTGCTCGCTCTGGCAGAGGTCCCCCAGCTGATCCCCCAAGTTGTGCCTGATGCTACCCGGGTGTAGGTCAGGAAACTGCCCCCCCCCATGAGCCGCTGCTCCCAGGTGCCCTGGGGCTGCCTCTGGGAGGCTGAAGTCCCTTCACTCTTGCCAGCCGCCCCTCTAACCCCATGGAGCAGAGCCTTTCCACTATTTTCCAGGTTACCTTGGGCTGGAGAATTGCCTCACTGGATCTTTCTGTGGCTTCTGTCTCTTGAAAATTTAGTTAGAGTTCTTATTTTATGAGTTTTGAAATATTATAGAGAGAAAGCACATAAGAGAGGCTCTTCTGTCGCCATCTTGGCTCCCCCCTCCTGGTTTCTAATAGAACAATAGTGTTCCATCACACACACACACACACACACACACACACACACACACACACACACAGACACGATTTATTAAGTCATTCCCCAGTTGAAGGGCATTCACTTAATTTACAATTATTTGCCACTACAAACAGGGCTGCTATGAATTTTTTTTTAGCAAGGCAAATGGGGTTAAGTGGCTTGCCCAAGACCACACAGCTAGGTAATTATTAAGTGTCTGAGACTGGATTTGATCAGTTACTCCTGACTCCAGGACCTATCTACTGTGCCACCTAGCTTCCCCCAGCTATGAATAATTTTTGTACAAGTGTTGTTTTTACCCTTTTTCATGATCTCTTTAGGGTATAGGTCCAGTAGTGGTATCAAAGGGTATGCTCATTTTTGTTGCCCTTTGTGCGTAATTCCAAGTTGCTCTCCAGAAAGATTGGATTTGTTCACAGCTCCACCAACAATGTATTAGTGTCCCAGATTTCCCACATCCCTTCCAACATTGATCATTGTCCTTTCTGGTTATATTGGCCAGTCTGAGAGGTGTGAGGTGGTACCTCAGAGAAGCTTTAATTTGCATCTCTCTAATAAGTAGTAATTTAGTGCAATTTTTCATACGACTATGGATCACTTTGATTTCCTCATCCATAAATTGCCTTTGCATATCCTTTGACCATTTGTCAATTGAGGAATGGCTTGTTTTTTTAAAAAAAAAAATTTGACTCAGTTCTCTATATATTTTAGAAATGAGTCCTTTGTCAAAGTACTAGTTGTAAAAATTGTTTCCCAATTTACTACATTTCTTTTTGATCTTGGTAGTAGTGATTTTGAGCAGTTTTTCATATGACTATGGATCACTTTGATTTCCTCATCTGCAAATTGTCTTTGCATATCCTTTGACTATTTGTCAATTGTGGAATGACTTGTTTTTTAAAAATTTGACAAGGATTTTTTTTAACAGATAAATTTTATCCATATTTATTAACTGAAATTGGTCTGAGATTTTCTTTTTCTGTTTTTACTTTTCCTGGGTTATCTATATTATGTTTTCATAAAAGAAGTTTGGTGGGACCCCTGCTTTGTTTCTTATTCCATCTAATTCATTTAATACTGGAATTAGTTCATCTTTAAATGTTTAGCAACATTCTCTGCATTTCTTTGGTCAGGGCTGCTATGTGGGGGCCGTGCAATGTGTGGGAAAAACACAAGCAAACCCTCTCCCTTGGGTTAGGATGGGGGAGGAAGGGAAGCGGGCAAGGACCAAGGCCAGGGCTTGTAGTTCTGCCCATTGCACAGACTGGGTGTGAGGGCTCCTGTGAGTGAATACAATGGATCCATTTCTGTAGATTACATAAGCCTAAATGCTTTTTGTTTGAGTCTGTAAAGGCTACCTAAGCCTGTGGGATGGGTCAAGGGGAGGGAGATGAGAAGGGGAGCGGCTGACAGGAAGCGCTGAGTTCCCCTTGAGAAAGCGGGGAGGGTGGGTAATGGTTATCAATAGACCCAGCAAAAATCTCTCATCTGACAGGCATCCATGAAGTCATTAGCTGTTGCTGAGGGGGTAGGGAGAGGATGTTTTGGGGGAGGCTGTATTCAGCAGTCTACCCAAGGCAAGTCAGGGTAGAGATGAGGAGGCTTTGGGGGGGGGGGTGATTTGTCGGGTGAGAGATTGGGGAGGACTGGGGCGGGGACGAGTGGATTTCTCATCAGTTTGGGTTCCCTCATCGCAGACCTCAGTGAGGTGACATGGGCTCTCTGCCCTGGCCTTTTCTGTGTCTAAGATAAAATGTTTTGAGATTCCTCCTCTCTCCCTGAAAGGCAGGCATGTATTGCAGTGACAATAGGATAGAAGGGCAGTAGGGGAGAAAAGTCACCACAGACCTCAGTCCTGTGAGCAAGTGTCAAAACATGCCCCCAAATATCAGGGTCCATCATATGGCCAACCTCAATCCAGGGGGCCAAAGCCAAAACTGCCTGGAGTGTTATCTTACATTCTCTTTTGGAGCATTTCAGGTGACAGGAACTTAGGAGGTGTTTAAGAACCCATACTTGGATATCTTGGGAAGAAGGTGGAAGATTCCCCATTATGTTAAGGGAGTACAGGGGGCTCTACAAGCCGTGGGGTCTCTGGGGTGAGGGGACAGTAGGAGACTGGTCGATGTGGGGCGATTACCTCGTCCAGCAAGGGGAAGCACATTCTGAGGCATCCCTCAGAGTGGGGGGATCCTGGGTTTCAGCACCATTTGTTGCGACTTGCTTCACCTTGGGGCCCTATCAGCAATGACCTCCATCGTGGAGGGGAGCTGAGAATAAGGAGTCAAGCCATACTGCCTTATGCTTCCAAATCAAATTTATTACTGCTTAGCTTCTACATAGATACTGTTAGGTCTTCCAGGGTAGAACAAAGAAAAATGAGGGAATGGGGGATGCAAGCAGTTCTATGCACAGCACTTGCGTTACAGGATAAGGGGGTACATTAGGGGGCAGGTGGTAAAACACAGCTGTGTCCTGTGCCCTTGGGCCGTGGGGCAGAAAGACCAGCTTCCAAGGACTCTGGTGCACCTTATCTCTCAGGGTGGCATGCCAGCTCCTGGGACTGTGTCCAGGTGGTGGGGCCATTAGAATAGCCTGTGTTCCCACAGGGAAAATTGGAAGTTAGTATGGAAGAAGCTTAAATTAGACCAACACCTCACACCCTATACCAAGATAAGATCCAAATGGATACAGGAGTTAGACATAAAAAACAATACTATAAGCAAATTAGAAGATTAGGGATTAGTTTACCTGTTAGATCTATGGAAACGGAAGCAGTTTATGACCAAGGAAGAGATGGAGAACATCACTAAAAACAAATTAGATGATTTTGATTACATTAAATTAAAAAGCTTTTGCACACACAAATCCACTGTAACCAAGATCAAAAGAAATATAGTAAACTGGGAAACAATCTTTACAACTAATGTTTCTGACAAAGGACTCATTTCTAAAATATATAGAGAACTGAGTCATATTTAAAAAAAAAGCCATTCCCCCTATTGACAAGTGGTCAAAGGATATGTAAAGGCAATTTACAGATGAGATCAAAGCAATCCATAGTCATATGAAAAATTGCTCTAAATAATTACTTATTAGAGAAATGCAAATTAAAGCTTCTTTGAGGTACTACCTCACACCTCTCAGACTGGACAATATGACCAGAAAGGATAATGATCATTGTTGGAAGGCTTGTGGAAAATCCGGGACATTATTACATTGTTGGCGGAGCTGTGAACTCCTCCAACCTTTCTGGAGAGAAATTTGGAACTATGCCCAAAGGGCAAACAAAAATGAGCATCCCCCTTGATCCAGCAATACAGCTACTGGGTCTATACCCTGAAGAGATGATGAAAAAGGGTAAAAACATCACTTGTACAAAAATATTCATAGCAGCCCTGTTTGTGGTGGGAAAGAATTGGAAATCAAGTAAATGTCCTTCAGTTGGGGAATGGCTTAGCAAACTGTGGTATATGTATGTCATGGAACACTATTGTTCTTTCTGTTTTTTTTTTTTTTTCCCAAGGCAATGGGGTTAAGTGGCTTGCCAAAGTCCACACAGCTAGGTAATTATTAAGTGTGTGAGGGCGGATTTGAACTCAGGGACTCTTGACTCCAGGATTGGTACTCTACTGTGCCACCTAGCCGCCTCAGAACACTATTGTTCTATTAGAAACCAGGAGGGAAGGGAATTCAGTAAAGCCTGGAGGGATTTGCATGAACTGATGCTGAGTGAGATGACCAGAACCAGAAAACACTGTACACCCTAACAGCAACATGGGGGCGATGAGCAACCTTGATGGACTTGCTCATTCCTTCAGTGCAACAATGAGGGACAATTTGGGGCTGTCTGCAATGGAGAATACCATCTGTATCCAGAGAAAGAACTGTGGAGTTTGAGCAAAAACCAAGAACTATTAACTTTAATTTAGGGGAAAAAATGATATCTTATTGTCTGATCTTGCTATCTCTTATACTTTATGTTTCTTCCTTAAGAATATGATTTCTCAGGGGGCAGCTAGGTGGCACAGTGGATAGAGCCAGGCCTAGGATTCATGAGTCCCTGAGTTCAAATCCAAACTCAGACACTTAATAATTGCCTAGCTGTGTGACCTTGGGCAAGTCACTTAATCCTATTGCCTTAAATAAATAAAATTTTAAAAAAAGAATATGATTTCTCTCTCATCACACTCAATTTGGATCAATGTATACCATCAAAACAGTGTAAAGAGGGGCGGCTAGGTGGTGCAGTGGATAAAACACCAGCCCTGGAGTCAGGAGTACCTAGGTTCAAATCCCGTCTCAGACACTTAATTCCACCTGTGTGGCCTTGGGCAAGCCACTTAAACCCATTTGCCTTGGAAGAACCTTTAAAAAAAAAGAAACAATGTAAAGACTGACAAATTGCCTTCTGTGGGGGATGGAGTGAGGGAAGTAAGATTAGGGAAAAATTGTAAAACTCAAAATAAATAAAATCTTTAATAAAAAAATTAAAGTATTTTAAAATTGCCTTTCATCAATGACCTGCTGAAGAACAGTTAGTCTGTTATAGTTGATCATCACATAATGTTGCTATTAAGGTGTGCAAGATCTCCTGGTTTTGCTTACTTCATTCAGTATGAATTCAGCTAAGTCTTTCCAGGTTTTTCTGAAATCTGTCTGCTCATGATTTCTTACAGAATAATAGTATTTCATCACATTCCAATACCACAGTTTTTTCAGCCATCCCCTCAGTTTCCAATTCTTTGCTACTACAAAAAAGAGCTGTTATAAATATTTTTGTATATGTGCTTCCTTTTCCCTTTATGATCTCTTTGGGATACAGATCTAGTGGTGTTTTTTGTTGGATCAAAATTTTATAGCCCTTTGGATAGAGTTTCATATTGCTCTCCAACAGTTCACAACTTCACCAACAGGACTTAATGTTTTCATGATGAAAATTGTGTTCACAGAAACAAGTTAATCTAATTATTGCCCAGTTAAAATTTTCAGTATTAATTAGGTGAGACTTTTTCCCCCCTCTTAAAGTTTCAAATGGGTCAACTAGTTCTTAGGAGAGTCCACTGACTATAGGAAATCTGAATACTTTCAAATCAATTACATTATATACATATATACAAATACATATATACTCCTTAAATTTTCCATGAATCTTGACCAGAGAGACCTTTTACACTATAAAAATAGCAATCATTGAAAAACCGTCATGTTTGACCCCCTTTAGGGCTCAAACAGACCTTGGCTTAAACAGTTTTCCAATTTCCTGAATCCTTGATGCACGACTGAAAACTTGTAGAGTCTCAAGGTTTCATTGAGATAAAAGCTAAGGGCAGCTGATTCTGCTTTCCTGCAAAAATATATTGTGTTAGATAAAGATCTTTGAATCTGACCTTTTTTCCATGGTCATAGTGTCACTTGAATCTGTTGCAGATAGCTGTTTTCAATATTTCTATGAGTTTTAAAAAATCTAAACCATGGAAAATGAATATCATATTTCATTTTTTGAATCTTTGTTAGTGATTGAGTATGTGATGATTGAAGCATTAAATTTAAGTTATTTGTATGTGGAAAATAAATGCTATTTTTAAAAAAAACCTAATTAGTTGGGAGCATGACTTTCAATATTTGGAGGTTATTTAGAAAATCATTCCTTCCCCTCTGCTCTGAGGTTTAGATAGAGAAAACTTGTTTGGGCAGGAAAAAGGAAGGAAAAGTTTAATTTGTTGCATAGAACAACTCAACTTAGTCCTTTAATAGGAGTAAAAAAAATCGTAAGCCAAACATCAATAATAGAGATTCTTTTGGGGCGGCTAGGTGGCGCAGTGGATAAAGCACCAGCCCTGGAGTCAGGAGTACCTGGGTTCAAATCCGGTCTCAGACGTTTAATATTACCTAGCTGTGTGGCCTTGGGCAAGCCACTTAACCCCGTTGCCTTACCAAAAAAAACCCATCAAAAATGAGAGATTCTTTTGGGGGCAATGAAAACCTTTTGAAGTGAGAATAGAGTCGATGATGATATATTTATTAAAAAAAAACCCCTCATATTCAACTTCTTGTTATCCAGAAATGAATGTCTGTCCAGTTCATCAAAATGCTTAACAGCTTAAGTTCCATCCTTTATGATAATAGCTAACATTTATATAGCATTGTAAGGTTTGCAAAGGCTAGATGTATGTCTTATCTGATTGGGTCTTGAATGAAACTTAGAATGAGCTTGTCTGGAAGATGATAAATTCATGTTTTCCTTCTTTACTAAATTGTAATTTTAGCATTCTCATATGTGAATTTGTATATGAAAGATGTTTTATTAAGAATGGAAATGATCTATGATATGATATAACTGTTATGTTCCCTATTTTAATCATTGCTGTTGGAATTAATTTAAATATTTTTCATAGTGTTTTCTGTCTTGGTTTTAATTGATTCAGAATATTTCACATGTATTTTTTCCTATATTCAATATTTTTTAAAGGAATTTAAGACAGGAAAGCAGACTGTTTCCATTTTGTCATTTTCCTATTTAAAAATGTTAAATTGACTCCTCTTGCCTATAGGATAAAATCCAGCTTTTTTAGCACAACATTTTTGACCCTGTTTTTCTAGCCTGAATTACTCTTATATCCTTCATAGATGCTATACTCTAGCTAAGTTGATTCCTCCCTGCCCCCTGCCTACTCATCACTTGTTCTTTTATTTGTGCCTTTGCTTGTAAATTCCCATTCACTTATCTAGATTTTATCTGTCATTTATAGATCCAGCTCAAATCCCTCAAACTTTGTGATACATATGCTGACAACTTTGACTAGCACTAATCAGTTTGTTTTTTCATAGCATTTCATACCTGTTTTTACTTAGACTTAGAGAATTCTGGAATTGGAAGGGATTTTAGAGGACCATGTATCTATATGTGTTCCAGTATCTTTGAAAAAACTTCTTGAATACTTAAAGGATGAGAACAAAATAAATTTTGAGACTTCCCATTCTGTTTTTGAAAATCTCTTCCTTATGATGGATTAAAATCTGTATTCCTGAAATTTGTAGTCATTACATACAAGTTATATTCTTTGTAACAAAATAAAATAAGCCTGATCTTTGATGATGGACCTTTAGATAGTTGAAAATATTTTTTAAGTTTAACTTTTAATTTTTTTTAAGTTAACTTTTTAAGTTAGCTTTTAAGTTAACTTTAAGTTAACTTTTCACAGTTTCTTAAACCTTTTCCCATATGGCATGATTTTCAGACTCTTCAGTACAATGTTAATTTTTTTTTCTGACTATACTAGTTTGTCAGTAATTCCCATATCTAAAAAGATGTATCTTCAACAAGATAGGGAACAGTATTAATTTTTCTTTTTCAAAATATTAAGTACTTCAGTCATTATAACTTCAGATTTTATTAATTTTAGCCTTTTGGTATTCATTATTAACGTGTATTGCACATATACACATACATAAACATATTTGTATATGTACATATATATATGCACATATACATACATATATGTTATATATGTATATACACCCATACATCTCTATTAATGTCTTGCTTACTTAACTGAATTGCAAAAATTTACAGTACTGACCCATGTCTTTTATACCTCACTGTGCCTTATATCTAAATATATTTAATAAATATTTATTGATATGAAGTCCCACTGTTGGCAGTCACCTTGAAAATTAACTTTTCTGTTTCCTCAGATAAGACTATTGGAGATTACTTTTCTGTAGAACAAAGAGACTCCTCCAGACAAATTATTTTTAATGACATAGGATGCTGAGATATGAAGCAATGTAATAGGTGTGATCTGTCACTTCATGTGTCCTTGCTTTTTTCCCTTTTAGATGAACTGCGTCAAGCTATTGTAGCAATGATGAATAGAAAGGATGAATTGGAAGAAGAAAACAGGTATCTTGTGTCCTTGCAACTGACAACTCCTACTCTCCCCAATCCCTTTTTGGGTCCTAGTGACTGTGCGTGTGTGTGTGTGTGTGTGTGTGTACATATATATCTATATCATCTATATCTATATCTATATATCTATATCTATATCATCTATATCTGTATCTATGTATATTCTCTCTATATACATATGTGTGTATATATCTATATACAGTAAATAAAACTTCTTCTATTTTATTCAAAAATATATAAAATAACATTTAAAAATCTTTTTTATCTGTCATGTAAGATTGCTCCCCAGAATAACTATTGTTATTAGAGGTCCTTAAATTGTATAACTATTCAAAAATGCTTTTTACCTCTCTCCTCATCTGACAAATGAATATTATTATTCCCTTTTTTATTACAGAATGGTTAAATCAACTTTTTGCCCATTCACAGGTTAGTTACTGGCTGAGGTGTGATTAGAAATTAGGTATCTTGACATCAGGTTCAGGAATTTGGAAAGATGGAAGGATGTGTACCCTAAAGCATTTCCCATGGTTCACCTAGTGCTTAAGAAATTGTCTTCTATTTGAAGATTGCCCATGTTTCCTTTTAAAAATCTCTGAAAAATGTTTTGCAGAGCTTTCCAAAACCATTGCCGACCTAGTTGCATAAAGTGTAATCCATTCTCATTTTAGATTTTAGGCACTTAAGAAAGTTCCACTTGGCCTTGCTTATGATTGTGAAAGTGGCATGCCTTTAGAAGAAATGAAAATTTTAGTTTGAAATTGTGCTAAATCTCTGATGATATATACAGCAAGATTTATTTAGGTATTTAGTGTGTAAGTGGGCTTCCTCTCTGGAAAAAAAATGCCCTATGCTTAGGTGTAATGCTGGTAAAGCCATGTTTGATTTATTTTTCAACAGTAACATTTGAATGGCTTTGGAAAGAACTTCTGCCTACTCTTTATCTAAAATCAGAAATTAGGTTCACAAGAGAACTTTTTATGGGTTGGTAAGGTTTGTAAGAGAAGACCTACTTTGAAGTGAAATGGTAGAATGTTAGCACAAAATAGGTATATTGGGTAATAATGAGTATCTTTTAAAGGAAATATTTTTTGTATAATCTGTACTTTCTGTGCATGTTTGCATGCCATTGATTATTTTCCCAACCTCTGCATTCATTTTCTTTGCTAAACTTTGCAGTAATGTTTTGATAAGATGACCCTTATTTTTTTTAAAAAAAGCAAAACAAAGCAGTAAAATATAGTAAAGGTTTAAATATGACCTGTTTGACACTCTTATAATCAAGGTCAGGCTAACACTATTTTACTCTCACTGAAACTTTCAAATTGGTGATTTGATAATTGACTTTTAGGAATATGATTCCTTGATCTTTTTGACTCTCATTCTTTAGTCCTACAATCCAGTGTTCTTGTTGTTCTGAGACTCCAGGACATGCTTTAGAACACTCTTTAAAGAACTTTATCTGAAGGAGCTTAAATAAAATTTTATTTTAGAACAAAGGAAAAAAAATCAACTGAATTTTACCAGTGCTTCTGTTTTGGGCTTGATGAGCATTTTGCTTTTAGTGTCTAAACTTATGATGCCCTTTCCCCCTCCCCAGATCATTGCGGAACCTGCTTGATGGAGAGATGGAACATTCTGCAGTACTTAGGCAAGAAATTGACAACTTGAAACGAAAAGTTTCAGAACAGGAGGAACGACA
This sequence comes from Macrotis lagotis, assembly GCF_037893015.1. NCBI lineage: Eukaryota > Metazoa > Chordata > Mammalia > Peramelemorphia > Peramelidae > Macrotis > Macrotis lagotis. Next base: position 18,244,074 of record NC_133665.1, on the reverse strand, counting down.
CGTAGCAAAGATCCAGGCACTGGCAAGGTGGGTAAGATGAAGATGAGAACAAGGAGGGGATTGTGTCTGGAATCATGTGAGGGACAGTTTTATTTTAAAGACTACAATATATTTAGAAAAGAACAGGGTATAAAGGTCTTTCATGGAGTGCAGCAGGAGAAATTGAATGATTCTCAACCTATGTCTTTAGGAGGAGGAAGTATATATGAGTATTGAATAAACTATAACACATATTACTATAGCTACAATTGCTACTGTGATGAAATTAATGTTGAGCTGGTATTTGTTAACATAGTTTTGATTAAATTCATTCTTTAGTTTTACTTCAAGTACAGAGAATCCTTGATCTGCCTCTTTTATTTAGCTCTCTCTTCCTTCCTATTTTTCTCACCTTGTTTTCCTCCTCCTTCCTCCACTCTCAACATAGCCTTATCACTTTAGGGTTTTAAAATGAACCCTGAGGGGGGAAAACAGTATAATAAAACCATGAATTATATATGCTGTATTTTATATTATATTATAGTATATACATATACCAAAATTCCACTTGATTCCTTTATTGTGGTTGAGAAGTGATGCTGGTGTCTTAAGGGTGATGCCAGTGAATCATAATTTCTAGAAATTTCTATTAATTTATAAAGATGCTATAGTAGAATAAGTATTAGCTATATCATTTGAAGATCTGTCTTTGAATCCCAATTTTCTTATTGTCTAGTGATACAGGATAAGTCCGGTTTGGATTTCTTCCTCTTCGTTGGTAATAATGGGTGGAGGAGGTATAATTTCAAAGGTCCTCAAAAGTCCAACTCCAAACTTTATGATTTTTTGGCAAGTCTTTGAGTGGATTACATGTTTTTTATCCAAGGACTGAGTCTAGCTCATTTGAAGAACTTTACCACCCAAAGGTTGTCTGGACACTAGGTGATAAATTTTTTTTTAGCTGGGGTAATATATTAAAACTATTTCTTAAGGGGTAGAGAAGTTGCATTATATACTGGTAGAGGTGGCTCCACAGAGTTGAAGTCACTAGTTTTTAGACGTGCCAGATTAAGTGTCTAGAAGGAGATGCTGATCCCTCCCTACTAGTCAGACCTCATGTGCTTCATTGAGTTCAGTTTTGGGCATAACACTTAAACAGAACATTGTCAACTTGAAGCATATAAAGGAGAGCACCAAGGATTAGAGAACGCAAAACAAAGTCATATAAGGACTTGAAAGGAATTTGTATATATAATTTAGTGAGGAGAGAAAACCTATGGTATGAATGACTAAAGAACTCCCACCCAGAAGATGAATGAAACTTATTTTATGTAGTTCCATGCCTCAGAACCAGGACCAGGATTTGAAGTTAACAGAAGCAGATTTTTATCTCAGCATAAGGAAGATCTTATAAAAAAAGAAATTAGAGCTCTTTGATATTAGAATGTGCTTTAAATTTAGGGAATGAATTCTCTGTTACAGAAGGTGTTTAAGCAGATATTGATGGACTCTGTTGGGATGTGGTAAAGGGCATTCAGAAGAGAGTTTTGAATAAATGACATAACATAGCAGTTCCCTTCCAACTCTGAGATTCTGTTGCAGCAATTTCAACAAAAGATTGTTTCAACCAACTGCCATGCAAATTCTAGAAGTACTTTCTGACTTACCAGAGAAAGATTAAATTAACTCTGTGATTTGGGGCAAGATATTTCATCTCTTTGGTCCTCAGTTTCCTCATCTCTAAAAACAGGAGGAGTTTGTGTTAGATGATTGCTATCCCCTTTCCTTTTCTGAAAGTCTGATTCTGTCATTTTAGCTTTTTGAAAATCAACAACCTTTTTATTGCTTATAATGTAACTAAATCTTCAGCAGATAATTTGCTTAACCATTATTTCCCTCAGTTTTGCCAAATCAGCCCAAGAACCCAGAATTTACTGTACTTGAAAATTTCTGACATTCAGACTGTCTAAAAAACAGAGGAAGAGACAGGAAGAATTGAAAATTAGGTGGTTGTGATATTTATTATACAGTATAATATTTATGTATTTCTGTCTGGGTTCATATCTATCTACAGCTAAATTCTATGACAAAGTTCCCTTTGCCTTTGTCCTTTACTGTGTCATCAAGCAGACCATTGTCTGTATCAACAGAACCTTAGATACTTGAATAGTTGGATTAACTTGATTGCTTGCATACCCCACAATGGTTTTAGATTTTCTATATCTGGAGTACCTCACTCTTAGAACGTTTAAGTATTGAGGTGGTAGCCCTCCCAAATCAATGAGAGTTAATTCAAACACAAAGATTTAGAAGTGGGAATGACCTCACAGATCATTTAGATCATTCAGTTATTTGCTATGTATCAATGCTAGGTACAGTTTGGAGATAAGTGAGTAGTGTTGTTGGGGTTGAACTGGGATAAATTATGAGATAATTTGTAAAGACTTTTATAAACATTGAACATTATGCCACTGTCAGTCATCATCATCATCATGATCATCATAATCATTTTTTTAATGGGTCCATCATTGAAAGCATGTTAAGATATTATGGACAAATATACCTTGCTGTTTTCTCTAGATCATTCTCCCTAAAACTGGGTTGCAGTTTAGTCTTTAACTGGTTTCTTTGCCAGTTATTTGGGATGAATGATGATGCTTCCACTAGACAAAAAAGGCATCTTTTACTTTTATGCATCTTCCAGGGAAGCAAAGAATTCATTTAGTGCCCAGGGACATTACTCTTCGTTTGGCAAAGTACTCCTATTTTTATTGTTTTTCAATTTTATTGTTTTTCTTGACTGCCTTGCTAGCTTTTTTCTTTGAAAATCCTCTTTGAATAGCTGGCTGATGAACCTTGCTATTTATTCATTGAGTGATCTGAAAGGACAGGTAGAATGAATTATTCTCTGCTGGAACATGGCATGTCAGATACCATATATTGAACTATGAAAATTCTGAATCTCAGCCTCTGCTCCCAAACTAGACTCTTTCTCCCAAATTCTAAAAAGAAAAGTCATTCAGTGAATGAGAGTCATTTTCTTTGTCTATCCAAAGATATTACTGGAATTCTTGTCTAAAGAGGTAAAAGGTAAGAAATAAAACTCTCAGGTAACTATTGGGAAATTGGATTGGGAATCACCTTCTCAGAAGAGCCTGTAAACTTCTCATATCAATTCCTTATGGCCCCAAGTGATAGTTTTTCATAGGATCCTAAAAATCAGGGGATTAGGGGTTTAGAACTAGAAGGGATCTTGGAGACCATTTAGTCCAGTCCCCTTATTTTAAAAATGAACTCTGGTTTTGAGAAATAAAAAGGACTTTCCTTCAATCACAAATGTAGAAAATAGCAGAGTCAGGATTTGATCCCAGGTCCTTTGACTTTAAATCCAGTGCTCTTTCTGCTATACCCTGGTACTATGTTCCCTTAGAGCAAGGTTCTTTTTTTAAAATTTTATTTATTTAAAGCAATGTTAAGTGACTTGCCCAAGGTCATACAGCTAGCCAATTATTGTCTGAGGCAGGATTTAAACTCAGGTACTCCTGATTCCAGGGCCAGTGCTCTATCCACTGTGCACCCTTGCCCCCAGAGTAAGGTTCTTAATGTGGACTTGTTTTTAATAATATGATAACTGTTTGTCAATATACTTGGTTTCCTATGCATTTAATTTATTTTATTTTTCTGCCATTGTGCTTTAGAGAATGAAGGCTCATGAAAATAGCTTGAATTAATAGCCTAGAATCACAGTAGAGCCATGTTAGGTGGAAGTGTAATTGAGAACCATGGTGGTATGATGTAAAGGATAGACATCTTTTTAAGAAGGAGCATGAAGGTCATTTGTCTCAGTAATTTCCAGTGGCTAATAGAAATATTTGATATTGAGCACTCTCTTGAACCCATTGTATATTTAATGGGAGTTAATGTTCTTTCTCCCTTTAAGGTTATCTTAGGGGTGAAGAGAGACCAGAAATTATTTTCATTGCCACCCTATTTATCATCATTATCGTCACTTTGAGGTGTCTAGGCCTAATTCTATATTTGCTTCAGATTTCAGTCTTTCTATCTAGTGTCTTCCTGAGATGTACTCTATACTTTCTGTCCATTAGTTTGTAGTTACAATTTAATTTTGTCATTCTTGCATCATTTTATTTTCTTAGATGATAAATAGTTGACTAGTTTACTTGAATGAGTTTCATTTGGTAAGTAGGTGATGTTTCTCTTTTTTTTTATAGCCACAACCTTATCAATCACCTTAATAATAACTGAATCATACCGCTGCAGGCAAAAGAAGTATGTAGGGTGAAGAAATGGAGATGTTTTTGTGAGATGTGAATATAAAACATGAATATTTGGATGAGACTTGAGATATTTGAGAACATTTTTTTCCCTTAGAGTTTCCCAAAATGTAATCCTGAAATTGACAGTACATTTCTTGTCATCACTGGAAGTTTGGGCATAAAAAGGTTATTTGCTAATTAATATTTCTTAAGATTTATATGAGGAAAAATCTGCAAGGCTTGAATTGTTTCCTGCTTTTGACTAAAAGGACTCATTGCTTACCTGATATATATTAAATGGTCCTTGTACTTCCTTATTTGGTTTGGATTTTTCATAATGTTTAAGTAAATAATTCAACTATTTCAAATAAGTAGATGTTTTCCTTCAAAGAAGAATTCCTAAAAATAACTTTTTGCTTATAGCACTAAACAATTTAGAGGATTCTAGTCATGATTTTGTTGGTTCCATTTAAGCAATTTAGCCTTTCTAGACTAGGCCCTGAGAAGCGTAGGAGTTAGGAGTGTTAGGATGTTTGGAAGTTAGGAGTCATCCATTTTGTATGCTAGGATAGACTGTTCATTGAAAATTACATACCAGTCCTTGATTTGGGTGGAAGCTCTTGAGAGGGTGCCTGCTTCTACTTGAGGGAGGAAAATTCCACTATTTGGAGCTGTCTGTTATTGGTCACTTTTATCTTCTACCAGTCATGGAAAGTGAAGGTGAAGGAAAGTGAAGGAGTTGTATGACTAATGTTTCTCTTAGTAGCAATTAAAAATAAGAGTCAGAGAAAGATAGAAGAGTCAGAGAAAGATAGAAGTAAGTAAAATCTGCGTTTATTTGTGTCTCTATTTGAGATTTTGACATCTTCTCAAAAGTGTTAAGCATATAGAACCATCTATTCATTTAACCATATGGTACATTTTCCTTTAAGGCAGGAATTCTTAAATTCTTTTTTATCATGGACATCTTGGGCAATCTCTTGAAACTTATGAATTTTTCTCTGAATATTGTTTTTAAAAATAAATTGTGATATAAGGAAATACTAAATTTCATATAAAGATTAGCCAAAATAAAGATTAAACTTTTTTCTTCATTCAGGTTCTCAGACCTCTTGAAGTCTATTCAGGGACCTCCAGGTTTACAACCAGAATTTATTCCCCCATTGTACCAAAGTTCTATAACTGGAAGGGACTTCATAGGTTATCTTACTCCAGCTCCTTCATTTTACAAATGTGTTAACTGAGTACCCACAGAAAGATTAATCACTTGTCTAAAACCACACAAAAAATGAGCATCTGATTTTGATATGAACTCAAATTTGCCTGACTCCAAACTCAGTATATTAATTATGGTCTCTTCTCAGTTTTAGAAGTACAAGGTGGAACAGATATGGCTAGATAGCAGTCAGTTTTTTTCAATAATTACCCATGGGTAAGTATGGAAGAGGGAATCCAGAACTGAGCATCTTTCCCTAATGTACCAGATAAAAAGAAGCAAACATATTTATCTTCTCTGCTAACTCTGTATTCTAATCAAGAGCACAGGTTCAGTTTATTTAGTTGATGAGTTAAATTTTTTAGGGAGTAAACAGAAAGGTATTTGAAGGAACAGCTGTATTTGAAACATGGGTCCATATGGAATTAGCAAAGTGTTAAAATCATTAGCACCCACACCAGATGTTCACCACAAAATCTGCATCAAGTGTGGACTTGGGTGGTTCATCAAAATGCTGAAAATGTGCAGCTGTTAAGGGGAAAGAAAGAAGCCCAAGACTGAGTCATTGTTTTATCCCATTATTTTCAAGTCTTTCTCTTTCCTCATCAGAGTGAACAAGCAAGAAGAGATAAAAATTTACAGAAAGCAATAAATTTGATGCAATTCTCATTAAAAGGTTAAGTAATTATCCACTGGGGAGAGAAATGCATTTACATCCATTTATGTTACATTTGTTGTCTTGTGTAATTAAAAGTGACCAAAAAAATTTGAAGAAACACGTCATAGAGCAGTTGTGAGCAATACCTACAGAACACAGGAGAAGGGTAAATGAGGCCAGGTGAATAACTTTTGTGTCCATTGAAAGAATTTGTTGAAATCATGTATCTACCCTTTGCTGATCTTAGTAGTGTAAGACCACATTACTCAGTTAAAGCCCTCCACTTCTCCCCTTGGCTTTGTTATAGGCAGGAGTATAACCTGGTTATTCCTAGAAGACAATTTTTCGAATCTTCCTTTCTGGTAGCTCACAAGGTGGCAATTTCCGTGTCACTGAATATGAAGACTGGATCTTAAATATAGCCAACATGTGAGTGCCCTGCAGGCAGTAACAGTGCTGATGACATCACTGCCAAGCAAGTTCTTGTTATTTGAATTCTGGTGAGGGAAGCAGCAGGAAGCTGAGCAGAGGAGATATTCTCGGCAACATCAACAATTCAGTACAAAGAAAGACAACTGCCAAGTCCACATGGTTTTGCAAGTTAGGGAAATGATTGCTCTAGGGGTCCGGTCATATCTTGATTATGGTAATGGGAAACAAAGGGGGTAGAATGGGTAATTGAAATCCACTGATAATCTGAAAACCTCATTTCCATTTAATGCAATCATTTCCACTATTCCCCCCACAAGACCTTTCAGTCGGCTGCTAACAAGGAGCAAAACTGACTGAGACTAATTTCATCTTCTTTCATTCTTCCTCATTATGCTCTTGATGAAATGGATTGTGCTTCCTATATGTCAAGGGCCAAAAAGAGAAGTGAGAGACCTGGACAATCCACAAACTGTATAATCAGCCTCTGAGTGATAGGAAGGTGATTTAAGATTTATTTTCCCATGGGACCACAATTCCCAAAGTTGGACAACCGCTCTGCTTTACTTTTTGGTAGATGGAGGTTGTTTCTTTTCTTTTTTAAAAAAAAACACTTCTTTTGAATGACTTGCCAGAGTTGGTAAGATATAACTAGGCAGTTTCCTTTTTTAGGAGTGTCTCTGCCAAGTTTGTAGATAAGTTTCTATGTGTTCTACTGTGCCCTGGATGACCCTGTTGCTAGTCACATAGCAGCATCTGTGTACCAGGCAGTCTGGTACACAGTACAGGTTCGCCCCTGTTGAAAGAGTGAGAATTGTGTTTTCACAGACTGCTTAGGAGTTGAGAAACACAGCTGCAGTTCTTCAATGTACTATACTTTGTGACAAACTATGGTTACCCCCTAACAAAGCACTTCTATAAAAAAGACAGTTTCAATGAAAAAAAGGCAGTGAAGCCCCAGTTACATATTTGTACTAACTTAAGATTCTCCTATCCCCTGTATCTCCCCATTTAGTACAAAAACCTCAAAGAGTCTCATTGCCAGGAAAGACCACTTCAAAAAAAACCAAACAAACTCAATTCCCCCCCCCAAAAAAAACAAACGTGGTATTTATGGCTCTTCCCTTTTTGGCTCAAACACACTTTATAGCCAAATATACTTCTCTGTTATTATATCTTATCTAATTATTCAGCTCTAAACCTTGTGATATTGGAATTCTCCATTTGGATGTTCTATTGACATTTCAAATTCAGCATATTCTAAACAGATCTTATCTTCCTCTCTAAACCTGCTCTTGGTTTGAGTGTACCACCAATCCTCTCCTCTCTCTGCTTTTTATAACTAGAGTTATCCTTGACTTTTTCTTCTCATTTCCCCCTTCTCCAACATCCAGTCATTTACTAAGCTTTATTACTTGTCACCATGACATCCCTTGATTCTATTCCTTTCTTTTCTTCTTTTTTTCCCCTTCCTTCTCCATTTCTTCTTTTATATAGCTGCGACTTTGGGTCTGGCCTGACATTCTTCAGTTGATCTTCCTGTTTCCAGTCTCTCCACTTTCTGGTCTACCCTTTACATTGTAAAATTAACCTTAATGCATATATCTAACTCTATTTTTCATTCATTCAAAATCTTCTCTGCTTTTCTTTTTGGAATAAAGTGTTTGGTTTAGTCTCTACAGTCTTTAAAAGTCCCCTTTAATGTCCATTTTGAGGGCCTATCATATACAGGACATTATGCTACAATTTGGAGATTTAAAGATCAGAGTGAAACAGGCTCTGAAGGATTTTGTGTTCTTAGAGGGTTGGGATGGAGGCATATACTGCTTAGATGCAAGGTAATGTTTTGGGGAGGAGATAGTTGGGGTAAAACAGGAAAGACCTTATATAGAAAGAGATGCTTCAGCTGAGTCTTGATTGGTTTAGTTCTTAGTGTTCCCCTTTAAGCAATTTCAGTTCCAGCCAAACTGATCTGGAATTTTGACATTTGATTCCCTGATTCTGTGCCTTTGTTTAGATTTTCTCTCTGCCTCTCAGAATCAGAATTTAATTAAAATTCAGCTTGGGCATCTTTTCCTTTAGGAAGGCTTGTTTTTCCTGCCTGTCTCTCCACTGTGGGGTATCTTGAGCATTTTTTTTCCTTCTTCAAATTACCTAGAATGTAAGTTTCTTAAGGGTAGAGATTGTTGGGGTAGCTAGGTGGTGCAGTGGATAGAGCACTGGCCCTGGAGTCAGGGCCTGAGTTCAAATCTGGCCTCAGACACTTAATAATTACCTAGCTGTGTGGCCTTGGGCAAGCCACTTAACCCTATTGCCTTGAAAAAACTAATAAAAAAAAAAAGAAAAAAGAAAGAAGAAGAAAAAAGAAAAAGGATAGAGATTGTTTCAATTTTTTCTTTTTATTCTCAACATGTAGTATTCTTGTGATGCACATAGTAAGAACTTAATAAATTGACTCTGTGATCTCTTCTGGATTTAAAGCTTTTTCATAGTGACAGTGGTTTTATTTTTATTTGAGTTTTCCTCAGCAACTTGCACAGTACCTTGCCTGTAAGCACTTAAGAAATATGTTAATTTGAGCTAGCATCATTTCCCACTTAGAAATTGTAGATTCTCTTTCCAGTCAATTTATTCCATAAATGGGAGCATGATAATAAATGTAGAAAATAGTTGTAGGTGGTGAGGTTTGAGTGATAGTAGGAGGAGACCTTGATTTAATTTTTTAAAAATATAGTAGTGATGCTATTTGTCTTTTTTATAAAAATAATTTTTCTTCTAGGTTTCCCTTCCCTTTGTTCATTCCTACTTGTTCAATTATGCCAGGTATGAGTAGCAGGCATAGAGTTGGGCAAAATGATTTGGAATTATTACTTTAATTTCCTCCTCACTGGTGGTGAGTTCACCTTTTTCATTTATGATATTAGCAATTTGGTTTCTTTTTTTAATCAAATTGACCAGAGGTTTATCAATTTTATTGATTTTTTTCATAAAACCAACTCTTGGTATTATTTATTAGTGCAATAGTTTACTTGCTTTCGATTTTATTAATTTCTTCTTTAATTTTTAGAATTTCTAATTTGGTATTTAATTGGGGGGGTTTTAATTTGTTCTTTCTCTAATTATTTTAGTTGCATGTTTAGTTCATTGATTTCCTCTTTCTCTAATTTATTCATGTAAACATTTAAAGATATAATATATCCCTGATAGCCATCTTGAGTGAATCCCATAGGTTTTGGTTTGTTCATTTTTGTCATTATCTAGCATGGAAATAATTAATTCTTTCTAAAATTTTTTGTTTGATCCTCTCATTTTTTAAAATGAGGTTATTTAGTTTCCAATTAGTTTTGGGTCTATATCTCCCCCCCTCTCATATTGCATATGATTTTTATTGCATTATGATCTGAGAAAGATTGTATTCACCATTTTTGTCTTTCTGCAAATGATTATTAGGTTTTTATGCAAGTGCCTTGTACTGCAGGGAAAAAAAGTATATTCCTTTCTATCTCAATTCAGTTTCTTCCATGAGTCTGTCATATCTAGGTTTTCTAACAATTTGTTTACCTCCTTAACTTCCTTCTTGTTTATTTTATGGTTAGATTTATCTCAATCTGGGAACAGGAGGTTGAAGTCTCCCACCAATAGAGTTTTGCTGTCTATGTCTTCCTGTAAGTCATTCAACTTCTCCTCTAAGAATTTGGATGCTATACCACTTGGTGCATAGATATTTAGTATTGAAATTGCTTCAATGTCTATGGTACCTTTTAGGAGGATATAGTTTCCTTCCTTCCTTCCTTATCTCTTTTAACGCTATCTATTTTTGCTGCTGGTTTGTCTGAGTTAATGATTGCTATCCCTGCTTTTTTCACTTCAGCTGAATCAAAATACATTTTGCTCCAACCTTTTACCTTTACTCTATGTGTATCTCTCTGCTTTAAATGAGTTTCTTGTAAGCGGCATATTATAGGAATCTGGTTTTTAATCCACTTTGCTATTCACTTACATTTTAAGGGAGAGTTCATCCTATTCACACTCAAAGGTATAATTACTAACTCTTTATTACCCTCCATGCTATCTTCCCTCTGTTTGTAATTTTCCATTTTTTTCATTTTATCCATATTCCCCAGTATTTTGCTTTTGAATACCACCCCCTTCAGGGTGTTTGCCCTCCTATATCAACTTCCCTCCCCTTTTTTCCCTTTCTCTTTTCTCTTTCTTCTTTATCTTCCTTTTGTTAGTTCCCCCTTTTCTCCCCCTCCATGTCCACCCTTCCCCTTTTAATACTTGAAAGGTAAAGTAAGTTTCTTAACTGAGTATGTATGTGTGTAATTTAACTTTAAGCCAAGTCAGATGAGAGGAAGATTCAGGTACTTCTCATCTCCTCCCTTCTTCTCTATTACAATAGGTCTTTTGTACTCTAAATTAATGATATTTACCCCACTCAATCTCATCCCTCCTCCCATCTCCTTACTGTCCCCCTTTTAAAGGAGGTATTGTTTTTAAATCATTCTATCTGAGTCACAGAAAACTCATAAGTGTCCATCACTTCTGGCTAAGTATATTCTCTCTAATAGAGTGTCAGTTCTCAAGAGTCATGAGAATCTTTCTCCCAGGTGGGGATATAACCAGTTTCATCATAATGGATAGCAATTTTTCCCCCCTTTATCCTTTTTTTAGCCTTTTCATGTATCTCTTGAGCCTCTTGTTTGATGTCCACATTTTCCATTTAGCTCTGGTCTTTTCATCAGGAAATGTTGGAAGTCTCCCATTTCATTAAATGTCCATCTTTTTCCCTGGAAGAGAAGGCTCAGCTTTGCTGGGTAGTGGATTCTTAGCTGCATTCCAAGCTCCCTTACTCTTCAGAATATCTCATTCCAGGTCCTTTGATCCCTTAATGTTAATGCATCCAGGTTCTGTGTAATCCTTACTGTGGTTCCTTGGTATCTAAATTGTTTCTTTCTGGCTGCTTGCAGGATTTTCTCTTTTATCTGATCATTCTGGAGTCTGACCACAACATTCCTTGGTGTTTTCATTTTGGGATCTCTTTCTGGAGTGGATAGATGTATTTTTTCAATAACTATTTTGTTCTCTGGTTCTATGATATCAGGGTAGTTTTCCATCACTAAATCTTGTAATATTAAGTCTGGGCTTTTTTTCTCTTCAGGAAGTTTTCAGGAAGACCAAAAATTCTCAGGTTGTCCCTTCTCAATCTATTCTTGAGGTCATTGCTTTTGCTGATGAGATGTTTTACATTTTCTTCTATTTTTTATTTTTTATTTTTTTGGTTTTGTTTAACAGTCTCTTTCTGTCTCATGAAATCATTAGTTTCCTTTCTTTTTTAAAGAAGAATTTTCTTCATTTACCTTTTACAACTTCTTTTCCAATTGGTCAATTCTATTTTAGAAAAAGTTTTCCATTTGACCAATTGCATTTGCCCAATTGTGGATCCGAGAGAATTATTCTCATTTTGTATTTATCCAATTGTATTTTCCAAGGATTTGTTTTCTTGTTGCAAGGTGTTAATTTTCTCTCCCAAATTTTCAAATTGATTTTTAAACTCCTTCCTGATTTCTTCAAGGAAGTCTTTCTGTGTTGGAGACCAGATCACATTCTACTTAGAGGTTCTAGGTTTCTCTGAGTTAGGATCTTTTTCTTCTAGGAATTTTTGTATGGACCCTCCTTTCCACTGGCCTTTCTTCATTTTCCTAAAATCTTGTGTTGGAGAGGGGCTGTCTCACAGAGGTTTGATCTTGAGATCCCTAGATGCTTTACTCACTAGGTTTAGTAACTTCAAGTGGGCCGGCCAGTAGGGGGTGCTGTTTGTTTTTTCTGGAGTATCTGTGACCTTGATTTGGGGCCCTCTCCCTTGGCCTGGAGGTTGAATCTGATGAATACTTTTATATTTGAACAATGGTGGGCTTTGTCCTAGTGCAAAGTAATTGCTCTCCCTATTCACAGCTGAGGGAACTCTGCTGCTCACACCTGAACCTGGGAGGTTGGGCTGTGATTGTGTTTGTTCTGGGAAAAGGCCTCAGCTGAAGTGAAGGTATGGACTCCTCTGGACCAGCCGAGGGATTGATGTCTGCAACTCTTTTCCCACTGGAACTCACCCTGCAACCCTGCTGGCAAGCTCCAAACAGTCAGTGCCACCACCAATGCCTCTGCTCCCCAGTTGGCTCCTGTCCCTGCAGCAGATCAGGCCAGTCCCGATCTCAGGCTCTTAAGCTCTCACCCTGTCCTATGCTCCTGGGAGAGTCCACCCTCTTCACCTGGGCTCATCTATGATCCTAGAAGACAAACCTTGAGGTAGATGTTCTTCTAGTCTCTCTTTCTGGGTTTTGTCAATCAGATTTTTCTCTTAAGGGGTTTGTTTCATATTATTTATGAGGGAAGATCAGGAGAATTCTTCTCTCTGCCATCCTGGCTGGAAGTGCCGATTAATTTGCTTTCATTTAATCTTACTCTTCATTTTTATTTTCCCAGGTGTAGCCACTATCTTATAATTTGTCTTTGAGTATAATGTTATCCCACATTGACTTCATATTGTTTTTCATATGCCCCAAATGCACTTCTCTCATTTTGTACTTGCTTTCTTGAGTTTGTAATACCTAATCTTTACATAGTCAGTATTCTTTTGGATTAGTGGGATGGAAAGTTCATTTCATGTTGACTGTGATACTCTTTTTTAAGTTTCTTGAAGTGGAGAGTATTTTCCCAGTACAAATAATTTTTATTATTTATTCTTTGAAAAGTCCTTTATAATTACAGTGTACCTCATTTTTTTCTTCTCTAAAATTAGGAATAGCAATTCCAATCTCATTGAATTATCTAAATATTTAGTGGGGATATTGACTGAATCTCAATACTGATTTCTGAATCTGACCATTAGTTGTTAGAAAAATTATCAAAATCAATATATTAGTAGTATAAATGGGGAAGATGTGGCATACAATTAAAACAGTTTGACCTTCTTAATTATCAGTACAAAAAACTGATGGAGCAAAGGCCAGCTACCAACACAAACTATCACTTTTCAAATTAAGTTTAATGGTGGTTGAAAATTCATTATCTGGGGTGGCTAGGTGGCACAGTGAATAGAGCACCAGCACTGGAGTCAGGGGTACCTGAGTTCAAATCCAGCCTTAGACACTTGATAATTACCTAGCTGTGTGGCCTTGGGCAAGCCACTTAACCCCATTGTCTTGCAAAAACTAAAAAAAAATCATTATCACAATGATGAAGTCAATAGAATATTGAATAACCCTCAGCCAATAGACACTTGATTCATTTGGCAACAGATAGATATGACAGTTAAGCACAACATTAATTTCAATTATAAATTCATTTATTAAATTTACAGAGAAAGATGGTAGAAGATTATGAGGAGTATCAATTCGTTAAATATCAAGAAGTAATAGAGAAAAAATGAATTTACTTAAATAAACTTATGTTATTCAGTTAAGTAAGAAAATCTTGGAAGCAGGGTGAAACTGGTACAATGACATTAAATAAGGCTAAAAGGGGAAAAGATCTGTTCTTGTTATTATAACAAAATGGTTTCTGCCACAGTGAATATAGATTCCCTGTATTCAGGCTGATAAAATAGTCCTAGAAGGCATTACATGAGGTGTTACTACCGAATAAAAAATATTCATAGTTGAAAGGGACCTTATTAAGTAAACAACTAATGAATGAAAAATCATTTATTAAATATACTATATTCAGAGCACTTTTTTTTCAGTTAAGACATGAAGAAAATTTTCCCTTTCAAGCAGAACCAATTAGGAAAGCAAAAAAACTACTCGTAGTTTCAAGAAATCAAAGGAATAATTATAATATGATATTACATAGAGCAAAGTGGATAAATTGGTGATCCAAAATAGCATCTTTTTCAGAGCTAGCAAATATTGTCCACAGAAAATAATCGGCAATTTGAAGCATTCAAAAGAACCTGAACCTGGTGGTGAACAGAATGTTCGATTTGCAAATTGAGTTAAATATTGTCAAGTAATAATGAAAGATGAAGAAAATGTAACCTTTCTTTCTAGTTTGAATAGAATAGTGTTTGAAAACCACAGTCTTCCAAGGTAATCCATTCCACTTTGAGATAGTTATCATCTTTGAGAAACTTTTTCTAACACTGAGTCCAAATTTACTTCTTTGAAACTTTAATTTTTCTAGTTTCTGTCCTTTGGGGCCAAACAGAATAAATCTAACCTCTCTTTCACCCAACTTCCCTTTAGATACTTGAAGACAATATTATGTTCCCCACACAAATCTTTTTTTCTTCAGGCTAAACATTTCCATATCTTTCCACTAGTCTTCAAATGGTTTGGTCTTGAGGCCTTTTACTATTCTGGTTGCCTTCCTTTGGATGTTCTCTATTTTATCAAGATCCTTTCTGAAATGTTCAGAACTGAGCATATTATATTCAAGATATGTGTTTGTTCTTCCTAGAACAGAGGGCAAGGGAAATATCACCTTCTTCATCCTGAACAATATCCTCTCTTATTTAAGCCTAAGATTTAACTTTTCTTTGGTGCTGTCATGTCACTCTTAACTCAAATTGAGCTAACAGTCCACTAAAAATCTTACATGTTCTTCACCAAAACGGCTATATAATCATGCCTCCCTCATCTTGTACTTGTGAAGATGATTTTTTTAACCCAAGTGTGACTTTACATTTATTCCTATTTAATTTTTTTTCTTATTAGATTCAGCCCAGTATTCTGCCTTTCAAGATATTTTTGGATCCTATTTTTGTCATTCATTGAGTTAGCTAGCTGTCCCTTTCAGCTTCATGTCATCTACAAATTTGATAAGCATCCACCTATGGCTTTTCCAAAGTTTCTAATAAAAGTCAGAAATAGCACAAAACTAGGAAGAATAGTTCCTTGAGGGCGTGCCCCTGGAGACCTTTTGCCAATTTGTCATTGGATCATTAATGACTATTTTTCTGTTTTTCTACCAGTTCTGAATCCATTTAATTGTACTATCATCTCAACCATTTCTCTATAGCATTTTGTCACATGCTTTACTAAAGTCTAGGTAAACTTCATATACAAAATTCTCATGAGCTACTAGTTTGGTAACCTTGTCAAAAAAATAAAAAGATATAAGCTTAGTTTTTCTAGTATGATCTCTTTAAGAAGCTATGCTGAGGGGCAGCTAGATGGCGCAGTGGATAGAGCACAGCCCTGGAGTCAGGAGGACCTGAGTTCAAATGTAGCCTCAGCCACTTAATAATTGCCTAGCTGTGTGACCTTGGCCAAGTCACTTAATCCCATTGCCTTAAATAAAATAAAAAAAAAACTATTAAAAAAAAGAAGCTATGCTGGCCCTCTTTATGTATGTTCTTCATCTCTCTTTTTTTTTAAATATATTTCAAAATTTTGCCAGGGTTTGAATTCAGACTTGTTAGCTACAGTTTACAGATTTTTTTTAACCCCCCTTTTGGAAATTGGGACACTTGCCCTTCTCTTGATGCTTTGTTGTCTCTTTCATTACAATATTTCACATGTGCTGATAGTGATTCAGTATCTTACTGGACTCAAAGATGTAGTTCATTAGGGCCTTATGACTTCAAGAAAAGTTAGGTTCTCTCTTCCTCTCTTTCCTTACATACCTATTAGATATCAATTCCCTAGTAGATTTTTTTATTTTCCTGTTTCCATTCCAAACATCATTTGCTTTGGTGGAGAAGATAGAAGCAAGATAAAAATTAAGCAGCCTGAATTTCTCTATGTTGTTTGTTCTGACTAGTTATCACAATCCCATCCATCTGAACAACAGTTCTAACCCTCTTTATATTTAATTTTTTTCACCTATGTAACTTTTCACCTATTAACTTTTTGTCACTTATAGATTTCCCTTGTAGCAATCTTGTCCTATTATCTGTCCTTGCTTTCTTCTTTTTTATGTCACTTTTTAAAAAGTTGGTTGTTTTATTCTCTGTGTTCTCAGGCATTTTAGAATTTTACTCATTAGAATTGTTTATGTCTTTGATGTTTGGTTCTTGAAAATTTTCCACCTCTTGGGCTTACTTCCCATAGAATTTTAACTGATAGGGATCTTCCTTATTCTTCTTGCTCTGTGAGAATCCAAGATATATGTCACGTTTTAAAGTATAATTGACATAAGAAAGAAAGATAGCTGAGAAGAACATGTGTAAAGACCAAGGAGGTCCAGAAGTACATGTTGTAGACATCACAGTTTTGAGGACATTGGGAGGTCATTTCTCAGAGGGACAGGTATTGAAAACCTGCAGAGTTTTACAGACTTAATTAGATTTGACTAAAGTCATAGAGAAAAGTCAACAACTAACTAAAGTGGCCACTTTCTCATCTTTGCAAAATCTTTCTGAAAATAGTTTACACATTTGTTGAGGGCATTTTCCAACTTTGGAGACACCACCCAAAATAGAGCATTGACATATAGATAGATAAAGCATTTATTACTTACTCTGTTGAGTAATGGGGAAGAACTGAAGGACCTTATGTTTTAGAGGGGGGGAGATAACATGCAAAACCTATACATATGTGGAAGTTATGTACCCATGTAATTGGAAGATAACCCCAGAGAGAAGCAGGGAGGGAATGAGGGAAAAATAAAAAGGACTTCTGCAATTGGAGAAATTTGAGTTTATGTTTTGAGGAAGACTGAAGTCAGAGGTAAAAGGAAAGAGTATTCTAGGTGTGATGGGAAGCCACTGGAAATGGAGTTCAGAAATAGAGAGGGAGTACAGTATGAGGAAGTACAGGTAAGTCAGTGCTTCTGAATAATAGAGTGTGTCAAAGTGTGGAAGCAAAGAAAGACTGAAAGTTGGAGGGTAAAGTGTTTTAGATGCTAAAAAAATGATTTTATATTTGATCTTGGAGGAAATGGAGAGCCCCTGGAGTGTGAGTAGTGAGGTGACATGGTCAGACCTCCACCCTAAAAGAATCACTTTGGCAGCTGAGTGGAGGCCATTTTTGGAGTGGGGCATAGACTTGAGGCATCTGTTCTCCCTTGCTCCTGCTACATACCTTTCTCTCTCTTCTTTTTTTATAAAACTCTCCATGATCTGTTATGCAACTTCTTTTATGTAAGATTAACATCCCCATCCTTATTTTTCATTGTGGTTGTTGATTTCATTTCTCATTGTGTTCACCCTGTGCTAACCCAACACCTTTAGTAACAGATTCCCTGTGCTAACCTAACACCTTTAGTAACAGGTTACTTCAAGGGTAAGTCAGCATCACACCTTTAAATAGCTGCAGTTTGGGATTAGTAATGAACTAATTCCTAACTTTTCTTTTATTATATTTGCTGTCCATGAGCATTAGAAAATGTTTGTCCTTGTGTGACCCAACTGGGCCCAGAGAATGACCTCTTTTCATTGCTCTGGTTGTAATTAATTGATTTTGCATAGCTTCTTTATCACTGCTGGAGATTGTTTAAGGTGAAGAAATAGTGTCATTAAGTAGCAGAAAAATTTGGATAGGAGTAGGAATTCCTGAGTGGTTCCAGATTCATTATTGCCAATAATGGGTTAATGACATTCTGAGTTCCTTAGCTTATCTAGAGTATAGCTGTTTCTCACGTATAAGCTGAAAATAGCATGGTAATTCACCTCTCTTTGCTCTTTTGGAAAGATGTTCAATGACAACTGTAGAGCTTTCAATTTTTTAAAAAAATATAATATTTAATATGTTTTACTTATATTTTTGTAATAAAAAAGTCAATTTAAAACTAATGCTTATCAACATTGATATTATTGTTGTTTTGCTGTTGACATCCTCTGCTTTTATAACTTCTCCCAGGATGTCCCTGTACACACTCTCCTTCTAAAACAAATTGAGCTATTTGTTATTATCCAAATATTCACTGGTTTTTCTTTTTAAATATTTTTGTGCATTCTCTTTCCTCTTGCTCTCCTGTCCCATGAACTTTGCTTTCAAAGCTAACTTAATTACCATTTCCTCTGTGAAGTTTTCCCCATTTTCCCTGCCTGAAAATAGTCATCTTCATCTTTGAAATGCTGATGCATTTTGTGTCTTTCTTATGATACCTACTATATTCTCTCTTAGGATCAAAACTTTAGAGTTGGAAGAGTGGCTATGTAGTACTGTGCAAAAGATTGGGTTTAAAGTTATGGAGTCTAAGTTTTAAAATTATCTCTGAGTGACAACCTCTCTGAGCCTTAGTTCCTTATAAAATGAAGATGTTGAATCTGATAGTCTCTGATATCTGTTTTTTTAGCTCAAAATCTATTTTCTTACAATCCCAGGATCTGAATTCAAATCCTGACTCTTACTCTTAATACCTTTGTTATGTTGGGCAAATCACTAACCTTTCTTGGCCTCATTTTCCATATCTATAAAATGAGGGAGTTGGACTAGATAACCTCTCTATTAGTCTCCAGCTCTAATCCATGATGTTATGATTTAGTCTTATCCCCTTATTTTACAGATAAGGAAACAGACCCAGAAAGAGATGTTATGTGATTTTACTAGCATCATATAGTTAATAAATGTCTGAGGGAGGATTCAAATTGAGATCTTAACTCTAAATCCAACACACCATCTATTATGCCACCTTGCTGCAGTAGTAGTTATAAATAATTAGCAATAACACTGTTGGG
This sequence comes from Macrotis lagotis, assembly GCF_037893015.1. Lineage (NCBI taxonomy): Eukaryota > Metazoa > Chordata > Mammalia > Peramelemorphia > Peramelidae > Macrotis > Macrotis lagotis. The sequence continues at coordinate 18,224,896 of NC_133665.1, read as the reverse complement.
ATTTGAAAGAAGGTTTGAAAGCAGAAATTCTTTGCATCATATATAGTAGCACTTTATCTTTTGTAATATAGATACAAAGAAATGTTCTTTGTCCTTATATCTGCCACATTATTTAGCAAAGTAGTTTCTTTCCCACATAATAGGCAAAATGTGTAGTAAATCAATTCTGAACCTCTTATAAAAGAAAATCCAAGGTAGTTGTTTTTCCAGGAAAGTGACAAATGACTGCCAAATTAACTATAACTTCTAATTTTTAAGTGCCTTTTTTATTCCAAGAATATTAGACATCTCAATTTTAAGCCTCATATTTCTTCTCTCATAGGCCAAGCACATGACATTTTACCTGCTTTATATAAATGGGGAAACTAAAATAGAGAGGGATTATGCTATTTTCCTAAGGTTAAATGATCACTTTGTAGCAGATAGAAAACTCAGGGTTTAGCCCAGGCCTTTCACCTTCAGACCTTGCTGCCTGTTATTGAGAGTTCCATTGAGAAGATTAATCCATTAATCCTTTTGTTGATTTTTTTTTTGGCATAAGTGTTGAATGTCAAGCAGATTTTTAAAGTGTTCTCTTCTAAAAAAGATATTTTTCCTATCCCTGATCTACATAAGACCCAACAAGAGTCTTACCACCTTAGAAGGTAACAGTTGCTCATGTACTGCATGTTTAAAAAATATTTTTTCCCAATTCTATGTAAAAACAATTTTTTTTTGGTTTTAGCAAGGCAATGGGATTAAGTGACTTGCCCAAGGTCACATAGCCACCTCCAAAACAATTTTTAACATTCATTCATTTAAAAAAAAAATTTTTTTTTTAGTTTTTCAAGGCAGTGGGGTTAATTGGCTTGCCCAAGGCCACACAGCTAGGTAATTATTAAGCATCTGAGGCCGGATTTGAACTCAGGTACTCCTGACTCCAGGGCCAGTGCTCTATCCACTGCACCACCTAGCTGCCCCTTTAACGTTCATTCTTTTTAAATAAATGATTGTTTATTGAACTTTTCATGATCCAAAGTACATCCCTCTAAACAGTCCAGTTTATCAGTTTACTTTCTGAAATGTATCAGCTGAACACAATGCTACATATATAGTCACATTTGAGTCAAATGAGATTATCACCTCTAAGATTACATTTGCTTTTTTAGCTGCTATTGAACATTGCTGACAAATATTGAGGAACGTTGCTGACAAATATTGAGTAACATTCATTTTTAAAAATTTTGTGTTCCATATTCTTTTCTTCCCTTCTCCTTGAGATGGTAAACAGTTTTTAAAGGTTATATATGAGCAGTCATATAAAGCCTTTCCACAAATTTCCACAAAAAAAGACACTCACAAAAAATAAAGTGATAAATACTATGCTTCAGTCTGTATAAGGTGCTTTCAGTTAGTTTTCTGGAGGTGGATTAACATTTTTTGTTTGTTTTTGCAAGACAATGGAGTTAAGTGACTTGCCCAAGGTCACACAGCTAGGTAATTAATAAATGTTTGAAGTCAAATTTGAACCCTGATTCCAGGTCCAGTATTCTATCCACTATGCCACCTAGTTGCCCCTTGTTAGCATTTTTCATCATGAGTCCTTTGGAATTGTCTTGGATCATTGTATTGCTAAATCATTCAAGTTGATCATTGTACAGCATTGCTGTTACAGTATACAATGTTCCCCTGGTTCTGCTCACTTCATTTTCTATCAGTTCATATAAGTCTTTTCAGGATTTTCTGAAATTATTTTCTCTTCGTTTCTTATAGCACAATAATATGCCATTACATTCATAAACTACAACTTATTGAACCATTCTTCAATTGATGGGTGTCCCCTCAATTTCCAATTTTTTGACACTCCTAAAAGAGTTGCTATAAATATTTTTATATAACTAGACTCCTTTCCCTTTTTTAAAAAAAATTCCTTTGGGATACAGAACTAGTAGGTGGTATTGCTGGGATAAAGGGCAGGCACAATTTTATAGCCCTTTGGGTATAGTCCCAAATTGCTCTCCAGCATGGTTCGATCAGTTCAACAATTCTTTTTTTGTTTGCTTGTTTTTTGCAAGGCAGTGGGGTTAAATGATTTGCCCAAGATCACACAGCTAAATAAGTATTAAATGTGACTGAATTTGAGCTCCAGTCCTCTCAACTCCAGGACTGGTGCTCCATCCACTCTGCAACTAGATGCTGCTAGTTCACAACTCTTAACCGTGCATTTGTACTTTACATTTAAAAAAAAATGATGAAACAGTATAGGTGGGAAGGAATACTTCTATCTATATTGGATTCCATTAACAGTTAAAAAAACATTTATTAAATGTGCCTGGCACTGTTCTAAGTGCTGGGGATACAAATATAAGAAAGAGAGAGAGAGTCCTTGTAATGGAGCAAAACAACACAGAAAAGGAAGCTCAAAGTGGGAAGGTGGTGTGAGCAGGGATCTCCTGTGCAGGGCCATGCTGTTTTGTGGAGCTGAAATCATGCAGAGCATGCAGATGGAAAAGAGTGATGATTAGTGTCTCTCATTAATTATTGTTCAGAAAAGCATGTCATTTTTTTTTTGCTGTTTTTTCTTTTTTTTTGGATAATTGTGTAACCACATAGTAGATGAAGATAAAGTTAAAACCTGTGATATGATTGACTTTATTTGGGCAGTTTGTGATTTGGCTGGTCCTCGCTGACTATAAGGATCAAAGACTGGATTCTCAGAGTTCATGGGGGAAGTGTGGGGCGACCTGCCCCTCAGGAGACTGAGGGTCAGGTAAATTAATGTGGAAACAATGCCCTAACTACTGAACAGCTTGATGGTAAGGTTGGTTTGTATTTGTAATGGAACAAACAAGAACAAACTGTATGCTTCAAAAATAATCAATTTCTTCTTCAAGTCAAATGAGATTGAGACTGCAAATCCAAACACATACATGCATGTGTGTGGATCTGTAAACATATGCACACTCATATATCTGTATCTACTTTGTATACTGTTAAGTGATAAACAAATGTGTACAGCTGTTTTGGGGCTATATATATATATATATATATATATATATATATATATATATTTAATTCAATTTTTTTTTAGGTTTTTACAAGGCAAATGGGGTTGAGTGGCTTGCCCAAGGCCACACAGCTAAGTAATTATTAAGTGTTTGAGACCGGATTTGAACCCAGGTACTCCTGACTCCAGGGCTGGTGCTTTATCCACTGCGCTACCTAGATGCCCCCAATTTTATTTTCAGTTCAAGAATAAAACTCATTACAAATATGTATGATTATGCAAAGCCAATTCCTGTATTATCTATGTCCTAAAAAATTAAAGAAAGAATAGAAGGAAAGAAAAAAATATTTTTCAGTTTGTTCTCTGAGCCAGTCAGCTTTCTATTTGGAGGTGGATAGTTGATAGTCCTTTGGAATTGTGGTTGATCATTGTGTTTATGAATGTTCTTAAGTCTTCTAAAGTTCATTATCTTTACTATAGTGTGATTATTGAATAAATTGTTCTGGTTCTGTCCATTTCTTTTTTGCATTAGTTCATACCAGTCTACCCAAGTTTTTCTGATCCTATTCCAGTTACATTCATTTAATATATTCAGATTCCCTAATTGATGGACATCCTCTCTGTTTCTACTTCTTTACTACCAGGAAAACTGCTCTAAATATTTTTACATCTCTGGTTCATTTTATTCTTTCTTTTATCTTTTTGTGGTATAAATCTAGGAATGTTATTTGTAAGTCAAAGGGAATGCACAGTTTAATAGCTTTACTTTCCAAAATAGTTGGGTCAGTTCTCAGTTCTGCCAGCAGTTCAGCAGCTCTTTCTGCAACTTACGGCATTCCAGTACTGCCCAGAATTCTGATTAAGTCAAAGGTAGAATGTGGACCCCAGGTTCTCCTGAATCAGATATCATCTCTACTCACTTTTAGAATACTCATTACTGGGGACATCAGAAAAAGTCTCAGGTAGCATTGTGACACTTGCTTTGAAGAAAAATTGTGATGCTCAGAGCTGAGAGGGGAGATGAAGTGCTTTCTGTATAACCTGTAGATGACTTCTTTTGCAAAGTCAGGAAACAAATTGTTATAGAGGGGAAAACTACGGGACACTTTGATTGGAAAAGAGTGTGTGGAGCATAATGATGTGAAGTAAATATGAAAATATAGGTGAGCAAGATCACATGAGACTTTAAAGGTCAGATTTAGGATTTAGGATTTTATTTTAAAGGCTTTGAAGTTTTTTTTAGGGAATCATGGTTTTCATATATAGTAAGATTCATATAGAAATCAATTTGGCAGCTGTGTGCAAGATGTATTGGAGCGAATCAGCAACTGGAACAAGTGCTTATAATCATAAAATTGGTTAAGTGGCAGAGCTTGGATCTGAACCCAGAGAAAAGAACTTTTTCAAAAGTTGCAGTTTATGAGTAGGAGAACCATTCTCCCCCCACCCCAAAGAGCAGTGGATAATATTTTACAAGATACTTCATCTTTTCGGATGTTTTGTATTTTCAGGATAATTTTTTTTCTGGTTTGTTTCTGTGTGACCTGAGCCTCTGTCTGTGGGAATTGATATTTTTTCCTTCCTTCTTTTTATTCACAAATATTTCTATATGATTTTTTTCTGCATGACAGTTTAAATTTAATTTTTTTCTATGTGTGTTCAAACTTATCTTCAGGACCATTTTTTTTTTGGCTTCCTCTAGGAAGGATGACTGTGAAAAATATATTACTTATAACAGTGTCACATTATAGAGAGTTATTGAGGACTAAAATGGAGTTGAGGGGCTTTGATATCTTCAAATAGAGGGTCTCTTGCAAGGTTAAAAAAATTTGAATTCAAAGACCTATCTAAAAAATTGGGGTAATTATTTAGATTTAACATCGTTTCTTGGATGTTTGTATTATATGTAATTTAGCAGTAGACTCGTTTAAAAAAGTTCTCTATACTATTTTAATCTCCTGATGAATATAGTCTTTTTCTATTAATGAATTCTGTTTTTTAACTTGCTTGAAGCTTTTCATTTTGGAATGGTCCTGTCAAACAGGAGCTGACTTAGTAGGTACACATTATCATGTCAATAGCCAAATATTAACTTCCTTTAGACTCTTTTGTCCTTCTCAAGATATGACCTTCAACTTGAAGGACTGAAATAATTACCTGTGTCCCATAGTCACCCAGTGACTTTATTTAGTTGTCAGAAGTCCCTAGAGATGCATTCCAGATTTCTTCTTACTACATCATTTGTTCCTATGTGAGTCAGCAGAAGTGGATAATACTTGGTACTTGGTAGGTTTAATGAGTTTTGGCAGTCTTTTAATCATGTCTCAGATCAGTGTTCTGGAAAAGCATTGTACCTCATGATTGGCACCTCATGATTAGCAATACCACCTCTACATATGGTAGTCTTCATATACCTCTTTCCATATACCTTGTATACCTCCTGATAAAGTTTTGTCTGCTTCTACAAGATGACTTAGCCTCTTATGGTATATAGAAATTTGAGGCTGATTTGACTGGAATTCCTTCAATTACGCTTAAAACTTCTCAGGATCATTACCCAATCTCTTTTACTTCCCTTCTGACACAGAGAAAACAAGAAGTGTTCCCATTCTTTGCTAAGGTTAGTTTGTCCTTCTATCTGTGTACCTGATAGCATCCTTTCCCACTTCTAAGATTTTACAGTTGGGAATCTTCCCCTTTCTCTAAAAAGCTTCATTTTCTCCTTCTTCCTTAGTTTTTTCCCATATGTCTGTAAACCTTGAAAAAAAATTCTTCCCTTGCCCTTCTACACCATCTAGAAATTCAGAATGTTAAGGAAAATCATTATTGACCATAGCACATGTCTTCCTCCTCAGGTGCAGATATATTCATACCATATGCTAATGTCTGCCTGACTATTTTAGTGCAACTTTGGAATATCAAGTCTTATCTGGAGTATTGTGTTTAGTTCTGACTGAGTCATTTTTAGGGAGGGCATTGATAATTGTAAATGTGCAGTTAGAGGTAAACAAGATGGTGAGGGGCTGTGCTTAAGATCATGCCATAGAAGGAAGGAACTGGTTTTGATTAATGTGGAAAAAGAAGAATTAGGTGGAACACAGCAACTACCTTGAAGTATTTGAAAGTCTGTCATATTGTGTGGAACAAATGTCACTTAAATAAATTTCAGAGATTTCTCAAGGTATGAAGAGAAAATTTTATTTGTTTCTTGAAAATGGGCCTCAATCAATTACAGATATTGAGGCAGAGGGAAAAGTCCCTAACAAGACCCCTCCCCACCTCCACTGAGGAATGTGGTCTTCACAATCTAAAATTAATCTAAGTAAAAAAGCATATAATTCAAACAGAAACAGGATCCCCTTCTGGGATCCCAGGAATTGAATGGATATCTCGACTTCAACAGATAAGACCGGGTCAGTTGACTCTTCACCTATGTCCCAGAAGTTGCTTGTCAGGGGAGGAGAGGCACATAGTTCAACTATTTTCTAATCCGTAATATTCTACTGAACAAATCTCAGACTTTATCCCACTCAGTATGGAGGAGAGTTGAAATCTAGCTTGACCTGAGAGAGCCAGGTGAAAGTTTTTAAAGAGGCAAATTTAGTTTTGCCATATGGAAAAACTTAATAATGATTAGAACAGTCCAAAAGTGGAGTGGACTACCTCTAAAGGTAGGGAAACTACCATGTTTCCCGCTCATCACAAAGATTGGATGGTCACTTTTCAGGTACATTGTAGAGGAGATTTTTATTCTGGTACAGGTTAAACCAATATCTTGATGTTTTCTGGGGAGAGTTACCAGAGAGAGCTACAAAATACTTTTATGCAGGAACTAGAAATACTTAGGGATTCCTATTTCCTTTGCTTTGTTATTGTTATCTTTGTGCCTCAGACACCCCCTCCAGCTCTGTTTCTTTGAAAGTTTGAGTTCAGCATCCCTAATTCTCCCTTCTATGAAGAAAAAAGCCTCTAAGATTGCTTCTGGTATATGGGAATTTGCCGGGTTTTTATTCACAACGCCGGCTTCTTTATGCTAGTCCGTCCTCTTACTCACCAGTCCAACGCGTGATGAGTCTTCGGGGTACCTCCGGCCCCCACTCTTTGATGGGGGAAGAACCAGACAGAGCGCCTGAGGTGGGTAATGAGTCTTTATTCTTCTGTGATCACATTCCCGCTCCCCCCCACCTCTCAGCCGACCCTTTTATCCCCTCTGTCTTCCCTCCCATGAACTCTTACCCAATGAGGGGCCGAGTTCTGTAACATTCCCTTATAAGGTGATTATGTTTCCCCCTCTAAGCGACCGCCAAGCCTCTTCCCCCCGCCCCCAACATCTCCCCCTTTCTGTTTTACAAGGTTATCACTTGGTGTGACCTTAAGCGGTGCTGAGGTTAGCCTTAAGCGGTGTCATTTCTACTGGCCTCTGATAGCCGGGGGCGAGGAACCCTGTCTTAGGTCATCTCCTTCAACCCAGGACCTTGCCCGTCCTAGGCGCCCGACACCCTCAGGGCCTGTCTTAGGTGGCTGGGTCAGGAGAAGTTGCCCGTCTTGGGGTTTACCTCGTCTTACCCCTAGGTGTCACATGTCATGCATGGCGGCTAGCCAGACTTGGGGATCCGCCGGGGGCGAGGAACCCTGTCTTAGGTCATCTCCTTCAACCCAGGACCTTGCCCGTCTTAGGTGGCTGGGTCAGGAGAAGTTGCCCGTCTTGGGGTTTACCTCGTCTTACCCCTAGGTGTCACATGTCATGCATGGCGGCTAGCCAGACTTGGGGATCCTCCCCCGTCTCCATGGCCATGAAGGCTTTCTGAGTAAGAAGCATATAGCCCCTCTGTCGCCTAGCTAGGTGGCAGAAACAGACAACAAGTAGGGTGATTCCCAGAATCAGCGTCCTTGTTCACCCTCAAGGGGGTATCCTCCCGCCATCTGGCAATCCCTCCATGGTATGGGATCCTCGATGTCTTCCCCTGTGGCCACACATGAGGGGCCCCACCGAGGCAGAAGGGAGCCCCATCGATGTATTGGTCACTAGCAGGCGAGGGTAGATCGGGGAGTTCCGTGCTACCGGAAGGGGAGAGGGAATAACTCGGAGTATTCCCCATGTCGGATTTCCTTCAGATGGAGCACCTCCAAGGATCCCTACGATGATCAGAAGGCCTGAAAAAGAAAGAAATTCCTCTCACCCCGTAGGGTTGGGCATTAATCAAGGTCTCTTATCTTGTAAACAGGGAGCCATCTTTCTGGCTCTTCTATCTTATCCTCGGGATGAAATGACAGGTGGCCCTGTCTTCTGTTCTTTACCGTTACAGGGCCATGCCAACCTCCCTCTTCATCTCTCCACATGACTTTAGAGCCTGGTAGGGCCTTGGTGGGACAGGGCAGGAGCGTTGGTTCTTTCTTAGCATGTCCTTTTGGGGAGAAAAATCTCTGGGCGGCTGTAGTGCCGTCATCCCTGACTTGTAGGAAATTCATGGTAAATAGTACCTGAGACAGGTCTGAATGGGTCAGTGACCTGCCAACTCCCCCTTTCTGTTTAAAAAGATAGGATGTAGCAGAGTATCCATGTAAAGCTGGCACAGGGTGGGGCTATTGTCCATTCCCTGAGGTAGGACGGTGAACTGATAACGTTTACTGGGGGCTTGGAAATTGATCGCGGGGAGGGAAAAGGCAAATTTTTCTTTGTCCTCCGGGTGGAGGGGAATGCTATAGAAGCAGTCTTTAACATCAATCACTATAATAGTCCACCCTTGCGGGACTGCAGTGGGCATAGGGAGACCAGGTTGGAGGGTCCCCATGGGTACCATGTTGGCATTTACTGCCCGAAGATCAATCAACATTCTCCAACTCCCCCCTTTCTTTTTTATGACAAAGACGAGGGAGTTATACGGGCTAAGGGACGGTTCCACTTTGTTGTCGTGCAGGAGGGTCATTACTATGTCTGTGAGGGCGATGAGCTTTTCTTTTGTCAGGGGCCACTGCTCAACCCAAATAGGTTTCTTATTAATCCATGTTATTCTGGGGGAAAAGCTCATCTCTAGAGTGGCCCCAATTAATTTCCCCGCAGGCTATCAGGGGTGGCAAGTGTCAGGTTAAGCTGGCTCAAGATATCTCTACCCCATAATGCATAAGGGAGGTCGGGTAGGCACAGTGGGGTGAAGAGTCCAGATTCTTCCAAAGCTGACCACCGTAAGGCGTGTGCTGCTTTCATGGCAGATCTATTGCCCCCCACCCCCGTCACTGCTTGAGGGCTCTGTAGGAGTGGCCACTCGCGCCTCCACTGTCCCCTATTTATGACAGAGCAATCGGCTCCAGTGTCAATTATCCCTTCGAGCTTCTGATTTTCCACCGTGACGGTTAACAGTGGTCGCCCAGAGCTGACCGGGTGGACCCAGTTCACATGAGCGGGAGGGGCCCGCAAGGGCAGCGCCTTTCCTACCTCTTGGCCCTGTTTTACCAAGGTGGGAAAGGGGTGGGGGTTTGTGACCCTTACGGATGTGGGACTTCCGGGACCAAAAATGACCTGGGTATGGGTGACTAAGTCCACACATCTCTCAGCCCCTGTGATGAGCGCTGGGAAAATATTCAGCTCGATGGGAATCATCGAGGTTTCCCAAGGCCCGATCTCTCTCTGCTGTGTCCCTTCTCTATAGTCAACCCTCACGGGGATAGTCACAGTAATGGGGCCGCTGTCTTCGAGCACGGGGGGGGGGGGGGGGGCCCCCGCGGCCGGGCCCCTCCCTTTCCCTTTTCCCGACTTCCCTTTGGATCGGCAGAACCTGGCTATGTGACCTGGCTTTCCACAGGAATAACAGGTCGGAACTGAAGTGGAGGGGGGCCGCTGCCTGCACTGTGCTTTGAGGTGCCCTGGCTTTCCGCACCCAAAACAGGTGGGTCTCACCTGCATACCGTGAAGGGCGGTCAGGAGGCTATCCTCCCGGTTCTCCATGGCAGTCACTAAGGCTTGAATTGAATCCTCGCTGGGCATGTTCAGCAATTTGTCAACAATTCCTTCTAATGAAGCGTCGGGGGGAAGGCTGCTAATGGCTGCGATCCCTTTGGGGCGAAGACCCTCTTTAATCAATTGTCTCATAAGTAGATCAGATCCCGGGGTGTCTCCCATTATACGAGTCACTGTCTCTTTAACCTCGTTCACAAATGAGAGGGGTGTCTGATCTGCTCTCTGCTTCAGCCCAACCAACTTCTGTGTGGCTCTCCCCCCTTTCATGGCTCCAATCTTATCCCAAGCTGCAACATGTGTTTCTTTAACAGTCTCTAGCTCAAACTGGCCATACTGGGCCTGAGCAGCAGGGTCAGTATAGGCTCCAGTTCCACACAGGAGGTCAATGGCTAAATCCAGGGGAGTATAACCCCGGGATTTTGCCAGCTTAGAGGCCTCTCTGCGGGCCTGAGCCTTAAAAGCTAAATATAAGGAGGCATCTAGGCACGCGGCTGCAATTTCGTCAAAGTCAGCAGGGGTCCAAGGGTGTGTAGCAAAGAGGTTTTGCATCAGTCTTTTTACATAAGGGGAGCTTGGGCCGTATTTAGTCACGGCCTCCTTAAGTTCCTTAAGCATCTTAAAAGGGACAGGGCGGTAGTCTCGGGCTCCGGTAAGGGGGTCCGTAAATACCGGGTAGAGGCCCCAGTCATCCCAGTCCACCTCCTCCCCTTTCTCTATTGCTATGGAGGCACTGGTGGCAAGTAGGCCGGATGGGCGGAGCCCTTGAGGGGATCTCTGAAGGGCGGACAAGGAACACGGGGGATTTTTTGCCTCTGTTTCCTGGCTGGGCCGCCAAGCCTGGGGCGCGGCAGCTGTCCAATCAGCGCGGACTTCTCCCTCCTCGTCAGCAGCCTCCCGGTCCCACCTACTCACGCTCCTCTTCCTGCCACCCCTGAGGGCTGTTTGCACCCCTCCCTTCCCGCGCTCGGAAACTTCTGGCCCTGAATCTTCTCCCTGGGGGCCCCTTGTTCCCCCATTGTTTCTTCTAAGTTCCTCCCACGGATACAGGGGAGGGGGTGGCCTTCCCTCTTCCTCTGAGCTCTCTGAATCCGATCCCGCCAACGAGCTACCCACCTGAGTGCTGATTGTTCGTGCCAAAGTCACCTTCTGGGGATGCAGGGCTGCATCCACTATCTTATACACTGTAAAATCCTTGGGGGTCAGTTTTCCCGGGCAGGTGTCATTATAGGAGGCCATCTGCTGCCCTACCACCTTCCATTTATCTGGTTGGATCCCACTATGTTGCACCCAAGGGCAGATGTTCCAGATATTCTCAACAAAAGCACGGCACGTCTTGATAGGTAATCTACGGCCATGCTTAGCGCAGAGTTTATAAAGCTGCGCTGCAACGGCCTCTTTTTCCTCCGGCTCAAAGGCGGGAATACTATTCCGGCCCCCCATGCTGTCTACTAGCCGAGGCTGCAATCCTAACAGGTGGCAGAACTGGAAAGTTCCCGTTCGGCAAAAGAGAAGGAGGCAGCAGGGCACAATCAGACAGGCCAGCACGGCAAGGAGCGTGATTAGAGCAGAAGGAGAAAGGGAAGGGAAAGGAAGCATAGTCAACACAATAGGGATATGTCCCTCAGGCAATATCTGAGAGTAAACGCCCTCTCCTTCCTCCCGGTCAGAAACGACCGAGGCTGTCTGGAGAATCCGACCAGCGGATTCAGACGTTCCCTAGCAAAATCAGGTCCCTGTTTGGGCGCCACTTGCCGGGTTTTTATTCACAACGCCGGCTTCTTTATGCTAGTCCGTCCTCTTACTCACCAGTCCAACGCGTGATGAGTCTTCGGGGTACCTCCGGCCCCCACTCTTTGATGGGGGAAGAACCAGACAGAGCGCCTGAGGTGGGTAATGAGTCTTTATTCTTCTGTGATCACATTCCCGCTCCCCCCCACCTCTCAGCCGACCCTTTTATCCCCTCTGTCTTCCCTCCCATGAACTCTTACCCAATGAGGGGCCGAGTTCTGTAACATTCCCTTATAAGGTGATTATGTTTCCCCCTCTAAGCGACCGCCAAGCCTCTTCCCCCCGCCCCCAACAGGAATTAATCTCTTTTTTCTCTGTGTCACATTCTTCCCCTAACAAACCTTTTGATTCTCTCTTAGATTTTACTTCACTTTCTTGGATTATTCTTTCTCCAGGTTTCTTTGATGTATTATTCCTCCCATCCTAAAAATTCTCGCATCTCTCTAATAAGGCAAAGACTAGAGGGGCATCCTTTAAGCTCTTTCTCCTTTTTAGCATATAGTTTTTACCTTCAGCATACATCATTGGTGACCAAGCCACATAGGAACTTTTAGAGCAGTAGGATACTAGGCCTTTAGAACTCATCCTTCCTGAGCTTTAAACTCCCTTTTGTTAACTTCTCATGTAAATTGTGAGATCACTACTTCTTATCCTTGTCCCTATACTGTTCCTTTTTGAATTAAAAAAATTTTTTTAAAGCCTTGGCAAACTTCATTTTGTCACAGAGTTCTCATGGTATTTTTTACAGCAACAAATTTCAGTTTATTTTCTAACTTCTGAGATGCTGAACAATATGGATTTTTTTTTTGTCTCCTGTGGCTCTGCAGATGCTCACTAAAAATCTTAAATGAGATTTCCCAACAAAAAAGGAGGAAACATATTGAAAAAAAATTTTTTTCTTATTCATTTAAGTTAAAAATCTAACAATCAGGGCTGCTCAGAGTTTTGGGTCTTATCTCAGCTGTGTTTTGACTCCTCAAGGACAGCCCTTTGGCTAATTCAGTTTCACTCATCTGGAAATTAAGCCATAGGTTGACAAAGGAAGGGAAATAATTAGCCGAATGATTGATTGAGTGACTACCTGAATTTGGTAGTTCTTGTCTGAGCTAGAGCTATAAAAAGCAAGGACTAATGGTTACTCAACAATTTCAATTTTCTTTTTTTGGGCCCCTTTCCACCACTATTGCCCATATAAAAATAGTGGGTTTTTTTCTTGTTATCATTCTACATTACTTGCAATATTTTTTTTCAGATATTTGCTGTCCTTTTTTGGTATCTTAGGTAGTGTCTTTCCAAATGGGTGATTAGGAAAGAGTTATATTTTCTCCTTTTCGAATTCTGATCAAAGGCTTATGTCTACAGTGATGATGTATCATCCTCTAAGATATTTTCTGATTCTCAGAGTTTGAGTTCTCTACTTCATCCTCTCCTGTCTGCAGGGCCTGTTAATTTGCCCAACTGTGCCATGATATTTTTGAGTAAAATTCTTGTCAACCTTTGTGTATTTACTTCCCCCTTTTCTTAAATCAATGCTTTTGGCAAATTCTTTGGTATTTTGTTCAGAAAGTTTTTTACACATAGGTATTGTGATAAGAAGATAAATAGTTTACCTTTAAACTGAAGAAAAACAAAAAATAATTTGTGCTCTAGTTATGTTCTTTTACATTTTTCCTTAGGCTTTGAATTATAAACATGATCTACTACACTGAAGGTGAACTTATTCTTTGAAAAAATTTTTTAAATATATTTAAGGCAGTGGGGTTTGAGTGACTTGCCCAAGGTCACACAGTTAGGCAATTATTAAATGTCTGAGGCTGGATTTGAACTCAGGTACTCCTGACTGCAGGGTCACTACTCTATCCACTGTGCCCCCTTGCTGCCCCCTTGAAGGTGAATATATTAAACTATATTTCATCAGTAAATTTTATATTACAAATATGGAGATCAATTACATGTAAAAATTACCTTTTTAAAAAATTACCTTTTAATTTTTATAAAGTAAAAGTTAAATATTTTGAAAGGAGAAATTGTAAAGCATTAAAACAAAGTGGAAAGAGTCCTATGGTTTTACAGGACCTGAGTTCAAATGTAGCCTTAGATACTTATTAGCTCTGTGACACTGGGCAAGTCAATTAACTCGGTTTGCTTCACCTGTAAAAATAAGCTAAAAAAAGGAAATGGCAAGCTACTTCAATATCTTTGCCAAGAAGGCCCCAATTGAGGCATGGAGAGTTGGACGTGATTGAAACAATTCAATTGCAAAAAACCCCAAACAAGTTTTGGTAACGATTTGGCAGTGCTCTCTATGGAAGAGAGAATTATCTAATATATTGCTATTCCTATACCTAGTTGATAATCAATAAAGAAGTGAATGAAAAAGCATTTATTTTCTACCTACTATGGGCTAGACTCTGGGTATATAAATACAACAATAAGATATTCCCAGCCTTGAATGAACTTACATTCAAATAGTGAAAGACATTTGTCTTTCAGAACACTATTTGTAGTGTTAGGAAGGGTGTTTGGTTGTGATAGGAGATGGCACAAATTGCCTGGACTTGAAGTGTGGTTGATTATGCATCACCACCTCTGGAGGTGATGATGATTTTTGTTCTTTGTTCTTGAAGAAGACCATGACATGATGATGCCATGACATGCATGTGGATTGGATTTGAGTGAGGGGGTGCTGTGCTAAGTTCCAGCCTCACTAGTGCATTTGTGTCCAGTTTCCAGATATGATTCAGGATGACTGGAGATGGCCCTGGATGCAAGGCAATCAGGGTTAAATGACTTGCCCAAGATCCCACACCTAATAAGTGTCAAGCATCTGATATTTGTGCTCAGGGCCTCCTGACTCCAGAACTGGTGGATCTGGAGGTAGCTAAATGGAGAATGTTGGGTTTAGGGATGATACTGTGCTTTCAGAGCAGTATTTCCAAAGCTAAGTATTTTAATTACTTCAGGACCTGATTTCTAGATAATTGTTTTGTAGGGATAGAAGAGGCTAGGTTGATTTCTATTAGATAGGTGAGGTGTATATAATGCGTAGGATTATCATTAGGAAACTCTCCAATATTTTAGAGAAAGATCTTGATGGAATTAAGTAAGGGTCTGAATTTTGAACCCTCCAGATTTTCATATTATCAACAAAGAAGGTCCCCTTGCTAGGGAAATGTAAAGAATGGAGGTTGACTGGTCAGTGGTCAGCCTGGTGGGCCTTAGCAGGGTGGAGTACATAGTCTTGAAGTACTTCAGGTACTCTAACTAAAATGGTAGCAGGAACTTTCTGGCAGCTTTGACTTATTCTGACTCTTAATTTTGTCTTTGGATCTCAGAGTTCTTAAACTTTTTATTCTGATGTCTGCCATACTTTTGTTTTGTATTTAACATTCAGAATTAATAATATAATAGTAATAATAATAACATCAGCTAACATTTATATAACACTTTAAGGTTGGAAAGCACTTTATATATGTTATCTAATTTGATCCTTGGCAACTTGAGGGCTTCATTGACTGAAACTGGCAAAAAAAAAGGGAGTATTAGAATTAGTAATCTACTTGATCTACATGACAGTATAGATTATTTCAGGAAAAAGGGATCTGTGCAGGTCTGTATAATACAAATTCTTTCAGCAAGCCCAAGGCAAATTTTGATTTGGCTATCATTTTTAGAAAACAGATTTAACTAGCCTGTGTTGACAGGAATGCTGCCTCAGGCAGGAAAGTTAGAGGTCTCTTTAGCCCCTGGGTCCCCAAATGAATGCAAACACTTTTTCCTCTAAGATGAAAGAAGTGAGGGATGCATAAACTCACATAGTGGCTGGGAAAGGAGGTTTAAGTCTGGGTCAGGTATGGGAAGAAATCCTTAGTCTATGTGCCCTTTTCCTCTCCTCAGAACTTTAGAAACAAAGTTCTTGATATATGAATTTTGTTCATCTGAGGAAGATCTATAGTTAAATATTCTATTTTAAGTCCATCTTTTATGGTATACCTTCTCCTTAGGAACTTCATCTTCTGACATGATGGTGACAAACAGAAATTTGACCTTAATTAAAGATATTGTTTCTACCAAAAAAAATGTATTGGAAAGGTTTGAGGTAAAAAGACCTGTGGGAAATCTCTTACGGGGTTTTCCATCTTTCATAGATCTCAAAGATAGAAAGTTCAAGAAGATTTCAGAAAAACTCTGGTCATTTTATTTGTCTTAGGTACAGGATATCCTGGAATTGTAAGACTGAATTTTCCATCTTAAGTGTAAAAAAGCATTTGATGAGAGTTTAGAACCCCTTGATAACAAATGTTGAAAAATAGGCATATCAAATCAACTCTTAGCCACTGTTTTCTTATTTGAAAAGTAGGGATAACACATGTACTGGGTTGTTGTGGGGCTAAAATGAGGTAATTTCTCTTTGATACCTTAGATTTACCTTAGATTTCAGAGCCAGAAGGGACCTTGACAGTTTTTCTGAATTCTCCAGTGGGACCTTTTCAGTTTTCTGACTTCTCCAGTGGCTTACTTAACCACCTCCAGTGACTGCCTATTGTTGCCTCTAGGATAAATATAAACAACCTGGCCTCAATCTTTCAAGTCTCATCATATGTTATTCCTACTCTTAAATTCTACTAAAGTGACTTCCTTTATTTTCTTCACTCCAACTTCCTTCCTCCCTTCCTTCCTTCCTTCCTTCCTCATCACACTTAAACTCCTTTGTAGGTGTGTTAGGAGATTTTTTTATTTTAAAATGCAGTCTAGAAGCCATTTTTTTTTTTGGCAAGACAATGGGGTTAAGTGACTTTTTTAAGGTCACACAACTAGGTGATAAGTTTCTGAGACTGGATTTGAACTCAGGTCCTCCTGACTCCATGGCTAGTGCTTCACCCACTGTACCACCTAGCTGTCCCCTAGATGCCATCTTCTAATGAAGCCTTTCCTCTCCCCCACCCCAGCCACTAGTGTTCACACATAAATATGTGTGTAGGTATCCATTAACTTTGTATTCATGCATTATATATTTTACATGTCCTTGTTCTCTTCTCCATGATAGTGTAAATCCTTTGTGAATAGAGTGTTTCATTCATTTTACTTGTATTCCCAGCTCCTAACCCAGTACCTGAATAGGGGATGCTTAACAAACACTGGTTGATTGATTAACTCTAATCTCATTTTACAGATGAGGAAAATGAGAGCCAAGTGATTTTTCTAAGGTCATATCATTAGTTAATGACTGAACTAAGACTAGAACTTTTGAACAATTCTTTTAACTCTCAAACCTTTTCCTTCCCAGCTATCTTAGATGTCCACTCATAGGTTACTGTGGAGATATAATTTCAGATTATTATGGGTCTCTGAGGGCTTTGAATTTGAGGGTGTTTGGAGTATCTCAGAATGAAAATAATAAATTGTCAGTTATTGAAATATAATGTGACACTTGTTTTAGGAAATAGCAATATTCTAACACTTTTATAATTAACATTTTACAGTGAGCTTTCTGTTTTCTGGAATTGTCAGGAAAGGGAGTACAAGAGATTATTTCGTAGCAAATCCCTCATTCATTTATTATCAGTTGTCTGAAGAATTGACAATAATATAAAACATTTTCTGTGGTAATTATACTAAGTATAATTTAATTGCTCTTTAATGGATTAAGCATTTTTTGGATTAAAGACATTATTGTGAGAATCAGCTTCTCATTGAATATATTATAAAAATAAGAACAATGAATCTGGAATCAGGGGTCCTAAATTTAAATCTTAACTCTGACATTTGCTATCTGACTTTGGGAAAATCACTTACCCTTTCTTGCCTGTTTAGTTATTTATAAAATGGTGAGATTAGATTAGATGGCTTTTGAGGCATGTCCCTTCCTCCTCTAAATCGGTGATCCTATGTCGTAAATGCAGACTCTTTATTTAACAGCTTATTCTAGCTTTTTCCCAATATAGGGAAATATTTGGGTCATCAATGGAATTAAATCTATGGGCTAGTAGACCAGTTAATTAGTGGGGTTCTATAGCATTTGCTTGGAAACTTAATTTGGAGATGTATTTTTAGAAGCTCAGCTTTAGGCTTTGTAGTTTTCAGAAGATGTGCAACTTTGTTTTTTAGTGAGCCTTTTGTATTTGGTGATTTAAAAAATTTCTCATTTTGAAAGAACCTGACAGTTTGAACATTTGACTTGTTTTTATTATTGAATTTTCTTGTTTTGGGCAATGAAACTTATATGGAATTTGTTTATTCATATTTTCTAACTCATTTCTCACAAAGTTGTATTTCAGTTTGCATTGACATCACTTGAGTGAATCAGACATTTGTTATGCTCACAAGTCTTTTGAGGAGCAGATAATGAATATTTTTATGAGAACCCTAGAAAAGATGATAACTTCTATTAAATGGAAAACTTATAGTTTAATATAGAGATGAATATAAACATTTTATTTAGTAAGAAGGTAGACATGCAGTTTTTATTTTGGTGACTACCTAGGTTTAAATGCTCCCAAAAGCTTCATTAATTCAGCATGTAGAATATTGTATCTTGAGTGAAACTTTATTTTAATACCTGCAAACATCTATTTTAACTGAAGACAGTTTTCTTCTGTGCTTTTGAGATTCTCAGATGTTGTTTTAATGTAATAACCTAATACATAGAAGTGAATGTAATAAATATCAATGAGTCTAATAAATGTAGTGTTATTCAACTATTGCTTATCATCTTTTAGTAAATGTCATTAAATAATATAGGATTTGGAATAAGAAAACTGGGGTTTCCAGCTCTAACACTAATTAGTTTTGTCACCAAGAGCAAATTACCTCAGTTTCCCATCTGCTAAGCAAGAAAAATAAAATTTATACTTCCTACTTCATACTTACTATCACCTTGCAGAGTAGGATGGGTTAGTGAATAGAATGCTGGATACAAAGTCAGATTTGAGATCCGGTCTTCTCTCTGGCACCAGTTATTTAAGCCTAGGTGACTTGGTAGTGTAGTGCATAGAGCACTGAGTCAGGTGTCAAAAAGGCTCATCTTTGTGAATTCAAACCTTGTCCTCAGACACTTAGTATTCATATGACCCCAGGCAAGCCACTTAACCCCATTTGCCTTAGTTTCTCCTTTGTGAAATGCACTGGAGAAGGAATTGGCAAATCAATTTTTTTATCTTTGCCAAGAAAATTCCTAGGGTGGTCATGAAGAGTCAAACATGATTGAAAAACAACTGAACAGCGACGGGAAGTCACTTAAACTCAATTCTCCCTGGTTTAAGAGGCTAGACCTCAATCTGTTTGATCACAGTATACTTTAAGATACTCTTGGGTCAGGTATCAAGTCACCATTTTGTACTTTGATTTTTTTTTTAACTTACTCTGGCAGTTCCAATAATATATAATGATAAATAATGTTCTGAGAGTGTACATGATTTTCAATAATTGTCACTATCTTTTTTTTTTAGGTTTTTGCAAGGCAAATGGGGTTAAGTGGCTTGCCCAAGGCCACACAGTTAGGTAATTATTAAGTGTCTGAGGCCTCATTTGAACTCAGGCACTCCTGACTCCAGGGCCGATGCTCTATCCATTGCGTCACCTAGCTGTCCCCACTATCTTTATTGTTAACTTCTTTTGACAAAAGTGCCTCTTCCAAGCTCAGAGCTATTTGATTGCTCTGGGTTTTGGTAGTTTAAAGTTACTTTCACTAATTATTATTACCTGTCTTCAGGTAATAGCAGTACTTAAATGATGGTAGATATGACAAAACTCATGTCTGAATGTCTTGGTGCTCCAAACCAATAATGGGATAACCCTGAACTAAATCTTTGTGCAGCATTTTGTAGATTGTAGTCCATTCTGGCAATTAAATCATGTCAGTAGATAGGGTAACAGTACCCTCCCTCCTAAAAACAATTGATGCAAAAAGCAGCAACTGAAAATTCTTTTCCCGTATCAACTTTCTCTATCAGCTTCTGCTTATAAAATTGATGGGGTGGTTGGGTGACACAGTGGATAGAACACCGGCCCTGGAATCAGGAGTGCCTGAGTTCAAATCTGGCCTCAGACACTTAATAATTACCTAGCTGTGTGGCCTTGGGCAAGCCACTTAACCCCATTTGCCTTGCAAAAACGTAAAGAGAAAAAAAAATATGTTCTATTCCCTCAGGAACCAATCAGCAGTCATTAAGTCTTTGCGATAAAATTGCATGGTTTGCTCTCCATTTAATTCTAATCTTGCTAGCTGACAATTGGTGGCCAAAGGCCAGTCTGTTAGAGAAAATTATGGTTTCATTATAAAATTCACCTTTTATTGAACTATTTATGTATTTAGCAAAGTCTAGCTATAGACTTATTTTTATCCTGTTTTTTTCACTGTCTCCCAAAGAAAATGAAAAGAAATCTCATCCAGGTGGATCACTTTTAATAATTTTGCCCTGGGGTCCATTTGATTAATATCAACTGCTAAAATTAAAGGCAATAAATTAATTCTATCCATTCGAAAGGTTAGTTATAGTGCTTATCTCTACCTCTCTGGGGAAGATTTAACCAATTTCCCCCTGTGTTTTTGGTTGTCCTAAAAGGCAGTTGACATTTTTGTGGAGATCACAGCATTCTTGAAGACAAATATCTATGAGAAGCTTATCATGTGTCTTGGCCATGCAGGCCTTTGTGCTAACTCACATCATCCTTTTTTCATTTTTCATAACTGTTTCCCTTGGGCTTATTACATGACATGAATTACATGACATGAATTGTGCATTAAATACAACTTTTGTTTCATTATTTCAGCCTCAGTGGGACAGTTTTGAAGCGAACATATATAAAGATGTATGTAAGATATAATTATTAGGTTTTTTTAGCTATTTTAGTTGTGTCTAGCTCTTTGTGAACCCATTTTTAAGTTTTCTTGGAAAAGTTTCTGAAGTAGTTTGCCATTTCCTTCCCCATCTCATTTACATGTGAGAAATGAGGCAAATAGAGTTAAATTACTTGACCAGGGTCACACAGCTTAGTAAATATCTAAGACCAAATTTGAACTCATGAAGATGAGTCTTTCTGACTTCAGGTCTGGCTCTATTCAGTGAGCCACCTAGCAAACCTATATAATATTGCTATCTGATTATATTTATAATTCCCTTTTCTCTTTTGTTTGTGGAAATGTTTATTTTAATTTTGGGGAGGTTTAGAATAACAAAAATAAGAAAATAGATTTGTAAGGGATCTTAAAAAGTTCAAGTTTTTTTTCTTAATGTTTATTGATATTGATTAGGTAGAATAATGGTACAATAGGACAAACAAATTTATGCTGTTTTTGGATCTTATTTTTCCCAATTTTCATAGTTATTTTAGTGAAAGAATATTAAACAAACATTATTAGAAATGGAGAAGTAGTCAGAGCACATAAATATGTTATTAAGTAAGAAAAATCCTAAAGTTCACTGACCAGTGAATTGAAAATATCACTGACAGGATTCTCATTTCTTTCAGAGCTAAAAAGGGAGTGCCCCTTTCAGTTTGCATAAGGTGAACCAATATGGGAAGCAGGCAAAAAATATGTATTACAAGAGGACAGAGTAATTTTGACAGATGGTGGGAGTAATACAGGACTCAAGTTTGGCAAGAAATGAACAGTGGTAGGACAGAGCATCAAGGTAGAGTTTAAATGGCTAATTATAAGTTTAAGATTAGAAAGAAAATTAATTGAAGGTAGAATTGGGGAAAATTCTTAAGAATTGCTGAGAAGAATATTGTACACTCTAACAGTAACATGGGGGTGATCAGCCTCAATGGACTTGCTCATTCCATCATTGCAACAATCAGGTACACTTTTATTGTATTTGCAGTGGAGAATACCATCTGTATCCAGAGAAAGAATTGTGGAGTTTTAACAAAGACTATTACCTTTAATTAAAAAATCCCCCAGTTATCTTATGTAATTTTGCTATCTCTTATACTTTATTGTTCTTCTGTAAGGATGTGATTTCTTTCTTATTACAATTAACTTAGATCAATGTATTCCATGGAAACAATGTAAAGACTAACATACTGCCTTCTGTGGGGGGGGTGGGGCAAGATTAGGGGAAAAATTGTAAAACTCAAAATAAATAAAATCTTTCTTTTAAAAAAAAGAATTATTGAGAAATGGAGGGGGTTAGGGTCTTGACGTGATTAAGTTCAGGGAAAGATCAAATGATAGTAGATTGTGGTCAGACTGTCACCATTTCTATTTCAGAAAAGAAAACACATGAGAAATGATAAAGTCCAGTGTGTGATTAATGCTATCATAGAACAGGTGATGGATCACATAATCTTAACACATCACAAAAGATAAAGAAATTTATCCAAATTGCCTGATTTAAATTCCATTGAAAGCCTGTGGCCTTTAATCAATATGTATCTTCTAAAATTGTGGTTTCATGATAAATTAAGATGTTTCAAAATTTTGTAAACTCAATGCCAAATCACATAAAATACATGATTGCAACGAAAGAAAGACATATTTCACATTTTAAAGTTTATGTAGATATAAATATTTGTTAAATTTATTTAATGAGTCAGTAAATTAAATTATTTTACTTTATTCCATTTACTTTTTTTTAAGTTTTTTTGCAAGGCAATAGGGTTAAGTAGCTTGCCCAACACCATACAGCTAAGTAATTATTAAGTGTCTGAGGCAGGATTTGAACTTAGGTACTCCTGACTCCAGGGCTGGTGCTCTATCCACTGCCACCTAGCCGCCCCCTCCATTTCCTTTTTTTTTTTTTTTTTTTTAGGTTTTTGCAAGGCAAACGGGGTTAAGTGGCTTGCCCAAGGCCAGACAGCTAGGTAATTATTAAGTGTCTGAGACTGGATTTGAACACAGGTACTCCTGACTCCAGGGCTGGTGCTTTATCTACTACGCCACCTAGCTGCCCCCCATTTACTTTTGATAACATTGTAGGGACAATGGGTAGTTATTGCAGAGGCAAATGCTCATGTTCAGGGAACATGATTCCATAACTGAAAAGGAACTCAGAAGCTATCTGATCCAACCCATTCCAGAATAAGATTCTATTTTCTCCATAACATTCCCCAATAAGGGATTATGTAGACTTTTCTTGAAGACCTCTTATATAAAGGGAATTGTGATATCCAGAAACAACCCATCTGATTTTTGATTCCAGTTATTTCCTCTGTGGCCAAGTAGTTCAAGTCTTCTTCCTCTTAAGCAAGAGCATCTTTCACGTAGTTCAAGACAGTTGTCATGTCACCCTATTTTGTTTCATCTCATCTAGGCTAAACATCTCCACTTCCTTCAATTCTGATTTATATGGTAAGATCCTCAGGGCCCTTCATTATTCTAGTTGCTTTCCATTAGATATTATCTGGTTTATCAATGCCCTTCCTATGGTGTGATGCTCCAGGAACACAATGCTCTAAATATGGTCTAACCAGGACAGAGTACTAAGTAGTTAACATGTGTCAAAAGCTACAGAGAAATTAATCATGGTTAAGACTATGGAAAGGTCATCAGATTTGTTGATTAAGAAATTATTTAACTTGAGAGACCAGTTTCAGTGAAGTGATGAAGTCAGATTGCATGAGGCTGACAAATGTTTCACTATATAGATAAAGAATGTAGAGTTTTTTTCCTATCTATTTCAAGGGAAAAATGAGGTGAACCTGTACTGGACTGAAGACTATGCAAGTGAAAAGAGATAATTGATAGCAGAAGATCAATTTGCAAAGAGTTTACTGTATCCAGCTGCTGTGTCCTGATTTCTCGTAAAATCAGCAATCTCACTGAGTTCTATTTTTTGTCTGAAGGATTTGTTTTCCTCAGATAGCTTTCTTATCTCTTTTTCCATCTGGCCAATTCTGCTTTTTAAAGCATTCTTCTCCTCAATAACTTTTTGAACTGTTTTGTCCATTTGACCTAAGGTGGTTTTTAGCATGCTATTTTCTTCAGCATTTTTTTGTATTTCCTTGACTAAGCTGCTGACTTCATTTTCATGTTTTTCCTGCATCTCTTTCATTTCTTTTCCCAGTTTTTCTTTCTAACTGCCTCATTTGATTTTCAAAGTCTTTTTTGAGCTCTGTCATAGCCTGAACCCAATTTCTGTTTTTCTTGGAGTCTTTAGATGCAGGAGCTTGTGCTTCCTCATCTTCAGATGAAGTATTTTGATTCTTCTTGGGCTTACAGGCAAAATATTTCTCAATGGTGTCCCTCTTGTTTCTCTGCTTACTCATTTTCCCAGCCTTAGCCTGTTTTGGGGGTGTTTCCTGAGCTTTTGGGGCACTCCCACAAGGGTCTCAGTGTGTGAGGCTCTGTCCTCCCTCCTGGTCTGTGAATGACCATAAGCACCCCCCTCTGCCACGGGGCTGAGGTGGGGGGGGCCTAGACTGTGATCAGGATCTGAATGTGATCAGAGCCCCAGAGTCCTGTTCTAGGGGCAGAGGACAGAGCTAGGTAGTCTCTCTTAACTCCCCTCCCTAGGTGCAACAGTCTCATGTTCTGGGGTCTCCTGCTTACTGGTTCCGCCTGCTTCTGTTTCCTGGATCTGGACTGCCTTGGCTGTGCTGCTCGCTGTGTGCCCTGAGGGCTGGGCTTCACGTGATTTCTCTGGCAGAGGTCTGTCCCCACCCCCACTGTTCCCCCAAGTTGTGCCTGATGTTCCCCAGTGTGTAGCTCCGGAGACTCCCCCGCTGCTGTGAGTCATGGCTCCCAGCACCCTGGGGCTGCCTATGGGAGACTGAAGTTCTTTTGCTCTGGCTGGCCACCCCTCCAACTCCAGGGAGCAGAGCCTTTCTGCTCTTTTCCAGGTTGCCTTGAGTAGGAAAACTGCCTCACTGGATCCCTCTGTGGGTTCTCTCTCTCGAAAATTTAGTTAGACTCCTTAGTTTTTAAGTTTTATTAGAGAGTGCCTAAGAGAAGATCCTCTCTTGTCGCCATCTTGGCTTCGCCCCTCTTGAATTATTGTTAATAGCTATCATAGGAACCTTCCAGTTGGACTTTCTGCCCTCCATCTTCTCCTCCAATCCATCTTCCAAAAATAGTTACTTACATTACATTCTTTGTATTATTTTATTTTTATCAAGTATATGGTAAAGCAATTTTTTAAAATTAAAAGAAAACATTATTTTTGTTTCAATTTATTTATTTATTTTTGCTGTTATATGTAAAGATAATTTTCAACATTCATTTTTGTAAAGTTTTCACCTTTCTCTCCCCTCACCTTAAGATTGCAAGTAATCTGATATAGGTTACACACATACAATCATGTTACACCTTTCATACTGTGAAAGAAGAATCAGAATAAAAGGGAAATAACTATGAGAACCAAATTTTAAAAAATAAAAAATGGTATGCTTTGATTTGCATTCAGGTTCAATAGTTCTCTTTTTGCATATGGACATCACGTCTTTTTTTTCGTTTTTGCAGTGCAATGGGATTAAGTGACTTGCTCAAGGTCACACAGGTAATTATTAAGTGTTCTGAGGTCAGATTTGAATTCAGAGTCCTCCTGACTCCAGGACTGTTACTCTATCTACTGCAACACCAATCTCCCCCATCACAAGTCTTTTAGAATTATCTTTGATTGCTTTATTGCTGAGAAGAGCCAAATGTATTCTAGTTAATCATTGCACAGTGTTGCTGTTAAAGAAATGTACAATATTCTTCTGGTTCTGCTCACTTCACTCAGTAATAGTTCATGTATGTCTTTCCAGGTTTTTTTGAAATCTTGACAATTCATCATGTCTTTTAGAACAATAATATTTCATTATATTCATATACTACAACTTGTTCAGTTATTCCTCAATTGATATATATCTCAGTTTCCAATTCTTTGCCACCACAAAAAGAATCTCTATAAGTATTTTGTACATATGGGGTCTTTTTCTCCTTTTTTATGATTTCTTTAGATTATAGACATAGTAGTGCTATTGATTAGTCAAAGGTTATGCATGGTTTTTGTTGCTTGAGAATAGGAAAAGTGGTTTTGACATTTTTTTGAAATTTTAAGTTGCAAAATCTTTCCCTTCCTTTCTATTATAGTCCTAGGATAAAATGTAAATATACCAACCTGGTGGTATAGCTTCCCCCGTCTGACTCTCACCTATTTTTTGGATCTTAATTCATGACATTCACCATACCAATGAAATTCATTTACTAGCTGTATATTGGGAACACATTCCAATGCCTCACTTTTAGCTTTTTCACAGAAAGTTTGCCTCATGTCTTGACTACATTTTTGCCTCATTTGTGCCTCAAAGAATTCTTAACTTTTTTCCAACAGTTCAAATACCATTCTTTCAGGATATCTTTCCTGAATTCCTCCTCCTCCCCTTTTATTACTGACATTCTTTTGGTTTTGAAATTCCTTAGTATTGCTTTTGAAAAAGCATTTAAGGGACAGCTAGGTGATGCAGTGGATAAAGCACTGGCCCTGAAGTCAGGAGTACCTGAGTGTTCAAATCCAGCCTCAGACACTTAATAATTACCTAGCTGTGTGACCTTGGGAAAGCCACTTAACCCCATTTGCCTTGCAAAAAAAAACAAAAACAAAAACAAAAAAACGACATAAAAAGAAAAAGCATTGAAAAAGGGATGTCTTCTTTTTTATTGTGGAATGGAGTGCATACAATAATTTAAAAATCAGAAGCTTATTTGGCATTTTTAATTGTGTTTCCTTTCCCTAAATATCAAATTATAAGCCTGGAATTCATTGGTAATTTCTAGGGGTCTTGGTTTACTCATGTTGCTCCTTTCTTCTGGGGGGGGGGGAGCAATATGGAGAGATGTAGATCATGACCCTTAAGGATTACTCATTGCATCAGGATTAGGGAGGGGTTTCTTGACATGGCCTCATATTTTTCCCTTTCTGATTATTCTGAATGATGAAAATGTCATGGAGTACAAATAGTGATAAGAAAGTTTGGAATCTCACTTTTCCCATTTTGGTATTGGTCCAGGAAACCAAGGAAATTATTTTTCTATCAGGACTCTAAATCTTATTTTATTAAGTAGAATTTTTCTCCTGCAAAATTTTGGGAAAAAAACCATCATGCCTTTCTTAGTGTGTTCTGTTTGAATAAGCATCTTGGTGTGTTCTGAAATTGCCTAAATGTGGAGAAACATCAACTTACTACATATATATACATACATCTGTAGTGAGAGGACAGGAGCAGGCTGTTAGCCTTAGAGTTTTTTGTTGTGTGTGGTGAAAAAAGCAGGGCTTTAACTTATCCTACCACCAAATAGACTCTTGAGTGAGTTTAGGCAATGGCACCATTGAAATGTTACTCTGGTAGTATTGCTTTAGTAACTTCCTATATGCAGTTAAAGTCATCCAGCTAGGCTCTGCTGGAGATGCTAGGTCCTTGCTCTTTTCCATTCCTTTCAGGGATTATTTTTGAAAGGTAGTTCTATTTTTAACCCTCATTCCTTTCCTAAGCATCTCAAGACTTGAGAGGCTTCTTTTTCTCCCCGTATTATAATGCATTATGATTCATTGTATGACTTCTTAATTAATTAATCTAATAATTTATTTATGCATTGATGCATGTATTCATTTAGTTTTACAATTGAAAAAGAAAATAGCTCTAGAGGAGCTTTGAGCATACATACATTGGCAAGGCTTATGGAAAATGCCTCCAGCCTTCTCTCTGCCTCTGAAACCTAACTCAGCTTTGCTCAGCCAAGTATTTCCTATCTCAGAAAGGTGAAATTCCTCCTCTTTCCGTACCTATGCATTAAATAACAACAGCAAACATTCTGAGTCTTATTGGCCAGAAAATATTATAGCAGATTAATGCCTGGAAACTGAAGGTAGTTGTTTTGTAACAGAACATACCTTCAAAACCCTGGCTGTCTTTCAAACTTTTTGGGTGGGACAATTGAAGTGGAAACTAAAAGGGAATAACAGACAAACTAGACTTTTTCCCTAAGAAAAAGAGGGAAAGAAAGAAACTACTGCACACTCCAGTTTCCCCCTTGTACAGCAGTGAAGATTCAGGTCATTATATAGTTTGGATTCATAACTTCACCATTGTTCCTACTGTGAGCTATTATTTTTGCCTATGTTGATGTGACCTTTGATGGATCTAATGGCTTATTCCATAGCAATACTTTTTTTTGGTTTTCTCTGTTTTCTCCCAATCATTTTTTTAAAGTATGATTTTGGTTTATTTATTTTATATTATTACAATAATTTTGTTATAAGAGTAAGCATAAACCCCCCTCCCCCCCAAGAAGATGAGAAACCTCAAGAATAGTGAGTCTGTGTTCAGATTTCAATGGTTCTGTCTCTGAGGTGAGTTGCTTTCTTTATCATAAGTCCACCAGAGAAGTTGCTTCAATATTTTTCCCACAGTTGTTATTACTAGCTGTATTTCTCTCCAGTCTATTCCTCCGCACTCTCATTCATTATATTCTATCTCTCCTTTCATCCTGTCCCTATCCAAAAGTGTGTTGTATCTTAGTACCCTCTCCCACAGTCTTCTCTCTCTTCTGTCACCTATTTTTCCCCTTACTTCCTCCCATTCCCCCTTATTGCATCCCTTTCTTCTCATTTTTATCTGGGGTAAGATAGATTTCTATACCCTATTAAGTGTATATGTTATTTCCTCTCTGAGCCATTTCTGATAAGAATGAAGGGTCATTCATTCCTCCTTGCCTTCTCCCATTCCACTCCATTGAAAAAACTTTTTCTTGACTCTTATGTGAAATTTCTTAGCTTCTTCTTCATCTCCTTTTCCTTCCTCCCAATACTTTCCTTTATTACCCACTGACTCCATCTTTTTACTATATTATACCATTATATTCTGCTCCTTCCTGTGCCCTGTCTATATATGCTCCTTCTAACAGCTCTTATAAATGAGAAAGTTCATATGAGTTATCAATATCTTCTTCCCATGCAGGTATACAAACAGCTCAATATCATTAACTTCCTCATAGTTAGTCCTTCTCTTCTACCCCCTCTATGGTTCACCAGAGTCTTGTACTTGGAGATCAAACTTTCTGTTTAGCTCTGGTGGTTTCAATAGGAAATTTTGAAAGTCCCGTTTCATTGAAAGTTCATCTTTTTCGCTGAAAGAGGACGTTCAGTTTTGCTGGGTAGTTGATTCTTGGTTGCAAGCCAAAATCTTTTGCCTTCCAGAATATCATGTTCCAATCCCTACAAGCCCTTAATGTAGATGCTGCCAGATCCTGTGTAATCCTGACTATGGAGCCTCGGTAGTTGAATTGTTTGTTTCTGGCAGCTTTTAGAATTTTCTCTTTGATTTGAGAGAGTTTTGGAATTTGGCTATAATATTCCTGGAAGTTTTTCTTTTGGACTCTCTTTCAGGAGGTGATGGGTGAATTCCCTCGGTTTCTATTTTACCCTCTGCTTCTAGGATCTCAGGGAAATTTTGCTGTATTATTTCTTGAAAAATAAAGTCTAGGTTCTTTTCCTGGTCATGACTTTCAGGTAGCCAAATAATTTTTAAATTATTTCTTCTGGATCTGTTTTCAAGGTTGGTTGTTTTTCCAATGAGATATTGCACATTTTCTTCTAATTTTTTGGCTTTTTTTGAAGAGTTTTATTTATTTCTGATTTCTTGCAAAGTCATCAGCTTCCTTTAGTTCCATTCTGCATTTGAAGGAGTTATTTTCTTCAGAGAGCTTTTTTATCTCCTTTTTCAACTGTCCAATTCTGCTTTTTAAGGCATTCTTCTCATTTCCCTTTTGTTTTGCTTTTTCTATTCGACCTAAACTGGTTTTTAACATAATGTTTTCTTCAGTGTTTTTTTATATATCTTTCACCAAGCTGATTTTGTTTTCCTGATTTTTCTGCATCTCTCTCATTTCTCCCCCCAATTATTCCTCCACCTCCCTTAATTGCTTTTTTTTGGATTTTTGCAAGGCAAATGGGGTTAAGTGGCTTGCCCAAGGCCACACAGCTAGGTAATTATTAAGTGTCTGAGCCCGGATTTGAACCCAGGTACTCCTGACTCCAGGGCTGGTGCTTTATCCACTGCACCACCCAGCCACCCCGCTTAATTGCTTTTCAAAGTCTTTTTTGAGCTTATCCATAGCCTGAGTCTGTTGTCTATTTCTCTTGAAGGTTTTGGATATGGAACCTTTGATTTTGTCATCATGTGGGTATGTGTTTTGATCTTCCATGGGACTAAAGCAATTTTCTATGGTCAGATTGTTCTTTTTCTGTTGTTTACTCATTTCCTCAGCCAAGACTAATTACAGCTCTTCAAAGGCTTTGGGTTTTTTTTCCTTTTGAGAGATCCCACTGGGAACTTTATTCCTTCAAGGTGTTATGCTCTCTGGCCTGTGCTTTGATATGTAGATGATCCTAGCACTCTTCTCTGTCCTGGACCTGTAAGGAGGGGCCCTGCTTAGCTATCTTTGTATGGAAGCCCAAACTGCAAGCTGGATCTGAGTGTGAGCAAAAGCTGAGTCCTTCCCCCCAGGGAGAGCAGAGAAATTTCTGCAGTACCCCCTGACCCCCTTAGCCTCTATGGGCTGTGCTCTGGAGGTGCAGGCTGGTTTCTCCTAATTTTCACGGCAGGTTCTGCAGGGGACAGTGTTCCTCACTCCACACTCATTCTTGCTGTAGCAGAATTCTCTCCGTGCCCCTTCAAGCTGTTCCTGGGTTGCGCTGTGACTGGGTTTTTTCCCAATTCCCAGTCCTGGTGAAATACACCTTTCCCCCTGTAGAACTTCAAAGTTATCTTGGACTGGGAAAGTGTATCACTCAGTCTTTCTGTGAGTTCTGCCCCTCTAAATTTTGGCTGGAGTCATAATTTGATGGCTTTTGGAGTTTTTTTTGGGAACGAGTTCCCAGTAAATGCTGCCTTCACACCACCATCTTGGCACTGCCCCCCTGACTACTCCATAGCAGTATTTTTTTTTAGGTTTTTGCAAGGCAAATGGGATTAAGTGGCTTGCCCAAGGCCACACAGCTAGGTAATGATTAAGTGTCTGAGACCGGATTTGAACCTAGATACTCTTGACTCCAGGGCCAGTGCTTTATCCACTGCGCCACCTAGCCACCCCCATAGCAGTACTTTTAAGATTTCTTGCAACCTCTTTCTTCCTACAAACCCTCTCCAGCTCAAGGATAAGTTCAGGTTTCCTGAAATTTAGGGACTGCTTGGTATTTCTTGAACTTCATCTACAAAATACATGGTCCCTTGTCCAGTGACTTTGAAACACTGACCCCTATGAGTGGGACCAAAAGAGGGTTATACTTAATTGTAAACATGTCCTTGACTCTTCTCCCCCCCCACCCCAGTAGAATATAAATTTTTTGAGGGTAAGAGTGTTCATTTTTGTCTTTTCATTATCTTGTGTCGTGCTTATTTATAGTTGCCACTTTGTAATTTTTTTTTTAATTGAATTGACCTGAACTAAGAATGAACTGGGTTATATAAACCAAGAGAAAAGAAAGTAGAATGGAGGAAGATTTGGTTTACAGTATCAAAAACTAACAAATTATTGATAATTTTAGAAGATAGTAATTTCAGCTGAGTAGTGGGAATGGAAATAAGACTTTTAAGGGTTTGAGAAGTGAGTGGATGAAAAGAAATAAAAGGCCCTTGCAATTTGTCAGTGAAAGGATAGCAAGATAGGATGGTAGCTTGAGGAAATGACAGGGTAGAGTAAATATTTTTTTTTCTTGTTGAGAATGGTATAGCTCTGAATATAATTATAGGAAGGGGGAAGGAATCAGTAGATTGAGTTTGAAGATAAAAGAAATAGGAAATGATTGATTTCAAGCCTAGGAAGGGGATGGATAAAGGGCACAAGTTGGGGACCTTATCAAGGAACAAGGCTACCTTCAAACACTGGAATAAAGGAAGATGGGCAAAAATATAGTCACTTTGTGGTTGAGTGCTGGACAATGAAGGAACTCATGATGAACAGCCTGGGCTTTAATCTTTCAGCAGAATGTAAACTTCTTGTGGTCAGGAACTGTTTTATTTCTGACTTTGTTTGCATGTTATTTACTATAATGCCTAGAACCTAAATGGCATCTAATTAATGCTTGTTATATTGAATTAAAGAGAGATAGGTGAAGACAACGGGAACTTGAAAAGAGATTGTGTAGCTCTTGGTGGGGGAGGAATAAGAGAAGGAGTCAAAGAAAAAAATAAAAAGTTAAAAAATTCTAATGTTTGTATAAAAGTATGGAGAATTATTGTTACTTTTTACTTTAAAAAAGTTAGGCTGTTAAAATAAAATGCAGCACTAATTTTTAAAGGATTATTAGCTAAGCCTGATAGATTTCAATTTCAGTTGCAATTTTCTAGTCATTTCACCTCTCACCCAAATGTACAGTCACCTGTGGCCCCCTTCATGCATGGAGTAAGATCAAGAGTATTGCAGCTTATTTTTCTGAAAATAAATAATACCTAATTTTTTTTTTTTGGCAGAGAGCTATTAAGTTAGGAATCTTGGATCCCACTGCTACTTGAAAATTCTTTCCTTAGGAATAAGTTTCCATAAGTGAGTAATATGTATTTGAGAGTGGCTGGGAAACATAGTTAAGTGCAGACACTTTTATTGGGATGATGTTGCTAATGCTTTTTGATAAGTGATTTAGGAGATTCCTGAGTCTGGTTTGCTGCTGCTTTCTGAATTTAATCACCCAAAATGGTTGTTGCTGTTGTTTTTCTAAACCATTGATAGTATACCATTATTTGCTCTCTCTATGTTTCTTTCATAGTCGGAGTTGGCTAGCAAATCAAAATAAGTGATGTTTATGATTTTTTCTTTGTGTTACTATTTTCTCCATTGTTGTTCAGCAAAATGCATTTCATGTAGTTTAGTTTCCAGGCTTTGCTCTGCTTTTTGGGAGATAGAAATGATTTTGCGCCATCTCTATTGACCAAAACTAGGGAATGGCAAGTTTGCAAGCATTGAATACTGTTCAGTTCAGTACTCAGCTGTAACTGTCCTTATTTAACTTTTGAAATGAATGTACTTTGTATTTTTTCTTTTATTCTTTAATTTCTATAGTCTTTGCCTACTCCAGAATGTCATTTTTCCATGGAGTAGAATTGAAAGATGGCATTTGCTTTAGCTATGAGGGTGGGGATTAAGCTTGCAGATCACACTTTGGGGTAGGAAGCCTGCTTCCATTTTGGGCTGCCAAGCTAGTGTAGGTCATTGGCTTCTGTGGTCAAGAAAAGGGCTCTGTCAGTATTTGTTTTTTTATTCTTCTGGGTAAATTTTCTTCCAATTATTCTCAATTCAGCTCTGAAATTGTTCCCTCAAAGGCATTTTCTTCCTCAATATAAATGTTAATTTAATTCACTTAAGTTCAGTTCAACCTATAAATGTAGGTTTCTAGCTCATATTATGTGTGATATACTTTGTTGGGGTTTGAGGATACACAATTGAATTATCACAACTTAAAGATATGGTGCTTTAAGTTATATAAATTATATTATTTTGTCCTAATACCAGTCTCTTGAGGTAGATTCAGTTATTCATATTTTTGAAATGTAGGAACTGAGGCTTAGTCACATATTAGAATTTGAACCCAGGGCTTTCAATTTCCAAGTTCAGCCTTATGCCTAATATGTATCACTGCTTCTACCCCCCCCCCCGAAAAACATTTATTTATTTATTTTTGAATTTTACAATTTTCCCCAAATCTTGCTTCCCTCCCCCACCCCCCACAGAAGGCAGTCTGTTATTCTTTACATTGTTTTCCATGCTATACTTCGATCTAAATTGAATGTGTTGAGAGAGAAATCATATCCTTAAGAAAAAAAATATAAGAGATAGCAGGATTATACATTAGGATAACTTTTTTTTAAAAAAAATAAAGGTAATAGGCTTTGGTCTTTGCTCAAACTCCACAATTCTTTCTCTGGTTACAGATGGTATTCTCCATCACAGACACCCCAGAATTGTCCCTCATTATTTCCCTGATGGGATGAGCAAATTCATTAAAATTGAGCATCACCCCCATGTTGCTCTTAGGGTATTTAATGTTCTTCTGGTTCTTCTCATCGCCCTCATCAGTTCATGCAAGTCTTTCCAGGCTTCTCTGAAATTCCATCCTTCATGGTTTCCAATAGAACAAGTTCCATAACACACACACACACACACACACACACACACACACACATATGTGTATATATATATATATATATATATATACATACATATATATATACACCACAATTCAGTCATTCCCCAAATGATTCATATTTCCTTGATTTCCAATTCTTTGTCACCACAAAGCTGTTATGAATATTTTTGTACAAGTGGATGTTTTTACCCTTTTTCATGATCTCTTCAGTGTATAGACCCAGTAGTGGTATTGCTGGATCAAAGGATATGCACATTTTTATTGCCCTTTTGGTGTAATTCAAAATTGCTTTCCAGAAAGGTTGAATGAGTTCACAGCTCCACCAACAATGCATTAGTGTCCCAGATTCCCCACATCCCTTCCAACATTGATCATTGTCCTTTCTGATCATATTGACAAGTCTGAGAGATGTGAAGTGGTACCTCAGAGATGCTTTAATTTGCATGTCTCTCACTAGCTGTAATTGGGTAAATATCTGAGAGGTGTTTGTAGTTGTTTTCATAGAGTTTATGAGTCTGCCTTGGCAGGTAGACTCCCAAGTATTTTATAGTGTTTGAAGTTTTTTTGTTTGTTTGTTTTTTTTTTTTGGCCAGGCAATGGGGTTAAGTGGCTTGCCCAAGGCCACACAGCTAGGTAATTATTAAGTGTCTGAGGCTGGATTTGAACTCAGGTACTCCTGACTCCAGGGCCGGTTCTACCCGCCCTGTCTGAAGTTTTTTTTTAATGTGATTTAATTTTCTACTTGCTACTGTATCTTGCTATTAAAATATAGAAGTGCTGAGGATTTATGAGGCTTTATTTTATATCCTGCAACTTTACTAAAGCTGCTAATTCTTTTTAGTCGTTTTTTAAATGATTTTTTAGGGTTCTCAGGGTCTACCATCATGTCATCTACAAAGAGTGAGAATTTTGTTTCTTCCTTCCCAATTCTAATTCTTTCAATTTCTTTTTCTTCTCTTATTGCTGAAACTAATAGCGGCGATAGCGGACATCCTTGTTTCATCCTTTATCTTACTGGAAATGCCTGTAGCTTTTCCTTATTGCTATAATGCTTGTTGGTGGTTTCAGATAGATACTGGTTATTCTAAGGAACAATCCATTTATTCCTATGCTTTCTAGTGTTTTTAGTAGGAATGGGTGTTGTATTTTGTCAAAGGCTTTTTCAGCATCTATTCATATAATCACATGATTTCTGATGGATTTGTTATTGATATAGTTAATTAAACTAACAGTTTTCCTAATATTGAACCAACCTTTCATTACTGGGATAAATCCTACTTGGACCATGTACTAGACCATAAAAACCTAATAATCAAATGCAGAAAGGTAGAAATAGTAAATACATCTTTCTCAGATTATCTTGCAATAAAAATCACATGCCATAATGGGCCAGGGAGAGGCTAACCTAAAACTAATTGGAAACTAAATAAACTCATTTTAAAGAATGAGTTGATCAAACAACAAATTATAGAAAGAAGCAATCATTTCATCCTAGATGATGATAATAATGAGAGAACATACCAAAACTTATGGGATACAGTCACAGCAGTTGTCAGGGGATATATTATATCTTTAAATACTTACATGAATAAATTGGAGAAAGAGGAAATTGATGAATTAACCATGCAACTAAAAAAATTAGAGAAAGAACAAAGTAAAAACCTCCAATCAAATACCAAATTAGAAATTCTAAAAATTAATGGAGAAATTAATAAAATCAAAAGCAAGAAAGCTGTAGAATTAATAAATAAAACCAAGAGTTGGTTTTATGAAAAAAATCAATAAAATTTATAAACCTCTGGTAAGAAAGTAGAAAATCAAATTACCAGTATCATTAATGAAAAAGGTGGACTCACCACCAAACATGCAGCCTGGCATTGTAGCATTGATCTAATTGATTAAAATCTAATTGATAAATATTTAATTACATACAAAAAGTAAAATAGAACATAGATAATGTCAACATGTAGTTTTCTAAGATAATAAGCAACTTGTAGGGATCCTTATGTACAAATTAGGGGACCCCATTTCTATTTGAGTTTGTTATCATTTGGACAAAAGAATTCAATTCCTGGAAAGATAGTTCCCATAATAAATTTGTAAATCACCCTTCTAATTTATGAATTAGTATCTTTTGAGTTTATCACTGAGGAATGAAACACTTTTCAGAGCCTAATGACCTAAGGTCACAAAAAGTTTTGCATCAAAGACAAGAGGTTGGTAAAGTTTCTTGACTCCTAGTTGAAAGAATAAGGTACTTGCTAAATTGAATATAAATGACAGTTTTACACATGGTTTAGGGTTTCATTGCATTTATAGCCAAGAGTTGGAAAATAATAGCTTGAATTTATTTTATTTATCAAAAAGTTACTAGTCTTTTGAATGCCCATAATGAAAAAGGAAATACGTCATGAAGTTGAATATAAATTTTAAAGATCTACTTAGACAAAAATACATATGCATATGTATATGTGTGTACACACATATATATAATATATTTTATATATATATATATATATTATATATATATATATATTATATATATATATAATATATATATATATATATATATACAGACACACTCAATTTTTTGGTTATCCATTTTGGAGAATTGATACCTGGGCTATTTATTCTCTTTATTATGAGTTGAATGGCTTTGAACTGAACATTTTTGAGATTTTGGTATGTAGAATTATAGTATATTTAAAATGAAAAAAGTAATGTCTGTAGTTTGAACAGGGAGAAAAACAAAGGGAATACCTTTGTTACTAGCTATTTTTGGGTGTGAGGGATTGAATTTTTTTTCCACAATTGATATTTTATTTTTCCAATTGCATGTTATGAAAGTTTTTTCACATTCATATTCATATTTATAAGTTATATAATTTCTTTCCACCCTCCCTTCCAAACACCTCTGCTCAACACAAACAGTCTGTAGTGTTCAGTGACATGGTAGGAGGCAAGAAACTGACTGGAGTGCAATGTAGAACATGACTGGGACTGGATTATAAGTAAGCACTCACATTCTCACCAAATAGGATAGTGTGAATCCTAGGGCTGGTATTACATAGTTATGTGAGTAATAGGGTCTTTAGACATCCAGTGGTTCAGATGATGAACTAGTAAGAACATGATTGGGGTGTAATGTGAACTGTGACTTTGAGGCATTAGATATAGTGGATCATGTGTTTTCTCACTTATTTACTCATCAGTCTCATCTTTCCAGATCTCAACTCATCTACTTGTTCAATTATATAATCAACAAATATTCATTAAATTCCTACCATGTTCCAGGCCCTGTGATAGGTGCTTAGGAATTCAAAGACATAAGTCCAAGAGTCTCTGCGGACATCAAGAAGCTTACTTTCTATTGTGGGGGGTGGGGCGGGGAGGAGAGACAATATGCACATACAAAAGAAGTATAGAGAATTTTGGATGAGATTACTATAGCAAGTAGGTTTTAGGGGAGGGTTTAACTGTTGATTATATTGAAGGAAATTATGAGTAATAAGAGTGAAAATGCAAGAGGAAATGGAAGTTGTGAAGAGCTTTAACTGACAAACAGGAATTCAGATTTGATACTAGAATCCTGGGTGATAGATAGGGAGTACTGGAATTTATTAATTTACAGAGGGTGATTCAGGGTGATACTTTAAGAAAATCACTTTGCAACTTTGTAGAGAGTAAATGGAATAGAAGAGACTTGAGGCAAGAAGACCAATTAGCTGGCATTTTAATTACTGCAGATAAGAGATAATAAGGTCCAGAACTAGAGTGGTAGTTGTATGAGTAGACAGAAGAGGATATATATGAGAGAAATTATGAAGATATGGTAAGATTTGACAACTGATGTGTAAGAGTGAGTTATTGAGGATTATACCTAGGATGCAAATATGGATAGCTAAAAGGATAGGAGGAAATATCAGAGTTTTGGAAGAAGGATGTATTTGAAAGGGAAAGATGAATTTTTGTTTAGGAGCTGTTGAGTTTTATATGCTTTCAGGACTTTCTACTTGAAGTGTACAATAGTGACTTGGTGATAAGGAATGGAATTCAGGAGAGAGACTGAAAATTGAATCCATGGAGATTTGATGAGGTCATCAAGTAAGAGCAGATTGAGAGAAAAGAGGAGAGAGCCGGGGGGGTTCTTAATGGACACCCATATGTCCTAAATGTTGATCCAGAAGAGACCAAGGAGTAAAGAGGAAAACAAAAGAGAGAAAAAGTTGTCATGTTAACTCAGAGTGGAAAGAGTATCTTGGAAGAGAGGTTAATGATGTCATATGCTGCAGAGAGATTGAGAAAGATGAGGATTAAGGAAAGACTATTGTGTTTGTCTATTATTCATTAATTTAGAAATTAAGGGTTTGGTAACATGAAGAGAGTAACTTCACTTGTCATAAATTCCAGAGGGTTTAGAAGAAAGTATGAAGAAGAAAACAGACATTAATTGTAGAAAGCTTTCTCAAGGAGTGAAATGAGACATAAAGAAAAACAGCTAATGATAATGGAGGAATCTGGTAAAATTTTCTGAAAGTTGGGCAAGACTTGAGCAATTCTCTTGGCAGTAGATTCTTGTGTGTGTTCTATAAATTTCTTTGTATTAGCTACTGATATTAGTGGTATTTCTCTATGTCTTTTAACATGTCATGAATTTAAATGCTGAATTTAAGTAGGGAGATGGTGATGTATCCATTAATTATTCTCTGTTCTAATTGTGTTCCTAACTCCTTGCTTTATCTGATCATATATTTCCTTGAATGGTATCTCTGATGCCACTTTTTTGTGGAAAACTCATCTTTGACAACATGTTCTAGTATAGCTTATTGCCATAATGCACATATTCATTGCCTGAAATTTTGATATTCTGAAGAATATAGTTCATTATTCATAGTGATTTAGCATAATGAAAAGAATGTTGGTGTTAAGAACATGGACTTTGTCATCAGATTATGATGCAATGCTTAGAATTCTTAGCCATTATTATGCAAATGTTTTTCAGTGTATCTGACTGTTAAACCATCTTCCTGTATCTTTTTGTGTGTTTTCATGAATAGAACTTCTCAATTGTTTATTCTAGTACAATTGTTTCCAGCATTTTAGAAGTTTTTCTCATCTATTAAATAAGGAGAAATGTTGCATAAAATTGAAGTATATATAGTTCCTGTGTTCATTCTAGTGTTATTTGGAATTTTTCTGGTATTTTGAAATGAAGCAAAGGTAGGGAAATCTACTTGATAATTTTAAG
The DNA here is from genome assembly GCF_037893015.1 of Macrotis lagotis. NCBI lineage: Eukaryota > Metazoa > Chordata > Mammalia > Peramelemorphia > Peramelidae > Macrotis > Macrotis lagotis. The sequence goes on along the minus strand of NC_133665.1, from coordinate 18,185,852 downwards.
AGGAGGGAACAGCCAAAAAAAAAAAAAAAAAGATGTTGTGAAAGTAGGGGCAAGATTGAAGGCAAAATATACAAATGAGGCTAGATAGAGCCTCAAAGAGTCAAAGCATTTCTTTTGCTTAAATACTATCATGGGCTAAAGTAATATGGTTGACAGAGTGCCACTATTCATGTAGGTTTCAAATAACTGGTGCCATTCTAAGCAGGGGAGATTGGGTTGCTGTGGTGGGCAGAGCATTATCTTCCTTTTGTGGCTTGGGAGATATGTTAGCGTTGCATATATAAGAAATCCATTAATAAGTTTAATATTTTATGCTTTGACTTGTTTTTATCTTCACTTGACCCCTCTTGTAAATATGGTGCTCCACACCTTTGTTGTCTGTTGGACAATGCAGAAAAAGCAAATCTGAATAACTAGTAGCAATTATCTGAAACAACATGATCCTCTTTGTTAAGCATCCCAGGGAGTAGAGAAAAGATTAAAAACTCCCCTTGCTGTCTTGTTGGTACTGCCAATTATCCAAACGTTCCTTCCATCAGGAAATAACTAGGACACTTCCTTTCCATAGCTCAAGTTGCTTAATGTAAGATGAATGAACAAATTGTGGAACGTAGTTCTGCTGGATAGCAAAGTGGCCTCACAGTTTTCCTTTTGACTTCAGAAAACCTAGAAACCTGGCATATCTTTGTGTAAAGATGGCAAAAAAAAAATTCCTATCTTGACAAGATAAGTAACTCTTGGTTTTCATCTGTGGCCTCTGTAAAAAGAAAAGTGTGGAAGCTCCTCATTTTCATCATTCCCATTAGCAGCTGGCAATATCTGCAGCTCAGTGGAGGGAAAGTGTACAGCTCTAACAATGAGTTTCAACCCAACCATACAAACACACAGGCTCTTCAACTGACCCATTTCAGGATGTGAGGGGAATTAATTATGAAAGGCAGACCACCTTGTGTGGCATCCAGACTTTCAAGAAAGATCTGAACCAATACAAATTCTATAAGCTCATTTAAAAACAGAAGGAATAGATTTATTTACATAAGATTATGTTGATGTTTCACAAATAATGAATAATAAGTATGTTAGGTGTTTATGGAATACATGAAAATAAAATTGCTACCATGGAACCTATTTTAAAGCTGCCAAAATCCTAGTTCTTATTGAAAATTATCAAGATATTTAAGAGGATTTTCTATTTGTTTGGGGCTTTTCACAGAAAAAATGCTTTACAAATTTAAAGTCTTTTAAAATATTTTTAAACATAATTCCCTTGTCCAGAAAATTTAGGAGTAAGTAAATAGTTTCTTGTCTGCTTTCCCCAAGGTGACTTTTAGGGGAGTAGAAGAGAATACTGATTTTATTCTATTTTTTCTCTTGTGTGATTTCAAAAGGATTATTGGATTGGAGAAAAAAAAATTGTGCAGTGATCAAGTTTTAATTCTCATTTTCAAGTTTATTTTTTTATTTTTTAGGCAAGGGAATGGATTTAAGTGACTTGCACAAGGCCACACAGCTAGGAACATTTTCAAGTTTTTAGTCTAAATTATTTCAAGAGACAGAAATGGAAAGAGCACTGGACTTGTCAGATCTCTGTTAATCCAGTAATAAGTTCTGTATTAGAGTTTCTCTTCATCAGTCAAATTGTACTACTCTTCATCTTCCATTATCTTCTAATTCTTTCTCTTTCAGTACCTTTATTCATATTCTGATGTTTGCAATGGACTTCACTCCCCACTGGGAATGGTCTGGTGAAGCCCCTTCATTTCTTCAGGACTCAAATCAAAAACCATTTCCTTGGTATCTCTTACCTGACACTAGAGGTGACAGTGATTTCTTTCTCCTAAAATTCCCCTTAGTGCTTTGCTTGGATAGCTTATTTCCACTTGTCTCACTTTTCTTGTACTCATATCCTTTTGTTTGCTTGTTCATCTTCATTTCAAATGTCTCATGAATTTTCAGAAGAATTGCAGGTTGAAGTATCATAGCAACTCTTATTCAGAGTCCATCAGGTGCAGTGAATTATTGCATCTGGTCTTTTGTGCTATCAAGATTTCTTCATTTAGGATGAAATTGCTCTAAGGGACTTACATGGCTTAAAAGTATATAGGATTATTAGATTCTTACTAGCTGTGCATGTTGGCAACTAAGACTTAAGTTAAAGACTACTTGTGATATGCCTTGGTGGAAGGATTTTAACCCTGCTGAAAAAAGATATGTGTATTACAAAAGATAGATCAAAAGATATATAAAGATATGTTCTTGTTCATTGTAATTGTTCATTGGGTTGAATTGTAGTTGAATTGAGTTTTTTGAAAACTGATAATTTCTATATAGTGTATACACACACACACACACACACACACACACACATACATACATACATATATATGTATGTATATGGTAACCAGTACATTCTGACTAAGCATAACATTAAAACCAGAACATCTCATACCTCAACCATTCTTATATAAATACAGGATACCTCTTTGGCAAGCAAAACACAGACAAGGAATCTATCCATGATTATAAAAAAATGAACGTAATTTGTTAATAATATCCCAGGATGAATTGTAATGATCAGAACTTATTATCAGTTAAAAACTAAGATTCATGTCAAAATATGTATATTTTCCTCCCAATTTAGAAACCTTTACTTCTCTGTATTAATATTAGAAAACACTATTGGTGAGGTTTTTCCATTGGGTTTCTGTTTTCCCAGTGATCTCTAACTGTATTTTGCCTCATGAAATTCTTGCAATTCTTGGGAATTACTTTTATTTTTTTAGCCCTGACCTTTATAAAGTTTTTTAAAATTTGATTTGTAGGCAATATTTACTGACTCTCTTGTCTAGTGACTTTGCTGGACCCCATGAGTCCAGAGTACTGACTCTTCTTAAATTTAGATATTTCTTTTTTTGCTGGTCTTTCAATAATTCATGATCACAGTGCTTATTGAAATTGAATAGAGGTAAAGAAATGTTTTAATCAAGCATATTCTGGCAATAGTTAGCAACTGCTTTGGGTGGCATTGGTTTTTCTTATGCTTTGTAAACTTTTTGAGCCATTAACTTGTGAAATTAAAATAAATTTGCTACTTCTGAAACAGACTGCAAATGTCCCAAGTCCTTTGGGATTTCTTTTGTACTGAGAGAGGAGTGCATATATAATTACATTAGGGCAGAGATAGTATTTTCATTGAATCTTCTGAATTAGAGTAACAGCATTTTGCCAAAAAAAAAGACTATTTCTTTGACCTCTTTTTATAGTGATTTGATGCATGCCTTAACATTTCAAACTTATGGTTATTGCTTGAATTCCAAAGCAGCTAGCTGAGTGCTTGCTTGTAGGAAATAGATTTCTCTCCCTTATAAACAACCTTTGTTTTTTTCTCTCAGCTACTTCTGTTGTTATTCCATTAAATTGCAGTCTGTCTCCTCTCCATGCCCCATGGAGATTGGGTTTTTGTAAAAATAGTTTGACTCTAGAAAAAGCAACAATTTTTTTTTGAATTAACAGTTCACTTGTATACACATTCACACAAATATGTATCTGTCATAGAAAGGTACCTCTTCTAGGAGTATTTTCTCATTCTATCAAAACAGTTTGTTAAATAATAATAGTAATTATATTTTCTTTTTGTCTGACACCTTTGGAGGGACTTTATAGATTTTTTTTTGAAGTAGGCGATCAGGTTTTGTAAACTTAAGTAAACTATGGTGTTTATTATTGTAATAATAATAATCATTCATGTTATTCTCAAATGCTTTTTTATATTTAATATATTGTCTTTGTGTTTCCAAAGCAAACTTTCTTATATTATGAGTGCTTTCAGACTATTGTTCAATCCTTTCTTTCAAGTATCCAGCCTGGATAGTGAGTTCATATTTATAAATAGTGTCTCATTTAGTGGTGTTGTATTTTTTTTCTCTATTCTAACAAAGTAGAAGGTTTTCAAATATGCTATCTACTATGCAGATGGGAAAATCAAGATCAAGAGGTTAGAGTATTTGAGAAATGAGGATAGGGAACTCATATTCTTCACCAATAGTTTCAGTCTATCTTCTGCCCAATATTTCTATCTTCTTAATGGTTCTTTTTAGTATATTTAATTTTTATTATGTTTGTTTCATAACTGAAGCTTTTGTTCTAATATTGCTTCTGTGATGGATAGTAGCTCTATGATGAAACATTTTGCATATTTTCTTCTGTATATTTATATATTTGGCAATAAATGTTGTTATTGTAATTTTTTTTGGTTTACTAGCATATATTCTAAGTTCTTAGAGGACTGGGTCATATACCGATTCTGCTTGAAAATTTTGGTTGTTTTTTTTTTAATTTTGAAAGTGATACTTTTAGAGTGAGAGAACTTTGATTTCACAGTTTTTAACCAGAACATTTTTATAATGCAGTTCACCTTTATTCCACTATTTCAATGGGCTGATGGGGTTTACACAATTAAAATGTACTTTTCACCAATATCAAGAATCAGAGGAAATGATGGTGGATTTCTACCCTTAGAAATGCTATTTAACACCTGGAGCCCTAAGGATTTTCCAGGTGTACTCTTTTTCTCCTTGTTCTTCAGAAAACAGTAATTGAGCATGGGTTTTGGAAGACTTTCTGTTGATATCTTGCCTCATGGTTGGATGTAGGATGTGTATGGAATACAAAATGTAATTCTAATATTAGAACACTGCAGTGATCACATCTAGAATTTGGTGTTTTTGAAGGGGAATATCACCTACAATTCATTATCTTAATGAGTTATTTGATGTATTTGGGTTATTTCTTGACCTCAGGTATGAAATGGGAAAAACAGGTTGCTTTGGAGCTGAATTTACCAGGTGGCCGATCAGATGAAATATTTAAAAGAAATAATATAATGATGGAAATGGAAGAGTGCACTAAAAACCAGTTTCTTTAGATAGATAGGTAGATAGATAGATAGATAGATAGATAGATTTTTCCAACTGGGAGAAATTAGAAACTGCACAGAAAAAAGAAGCAAAAGTTCTACAAAAAGTCAAGGAAGAATATAAGAAACTGTTTTTATCTACTCACTTCTCTCGCCTTTAAAAGAGAAAAAGTGCAATGGACAGTTCAACAGTATTCATTCTTTGTGACTAATAGAGGAAAAAAGCTCCTACTCAATTTTCTGAATAGTATGTGGGTCTAGACTTGATAGATTTGCATTCTGATGATGATTAGGACTTGTGACCCTTAGTGCAGCCAGATAGTGATTATCTGGGTTGATGGAGTTCATCATTCTGAGCTGAGAATTAGGAGCCCTAGGAAAATAATGGAAAGAAGTTTCTTTTGATGAAGGAAAAGAGTTTGAATTTGTAAAGGAACTATAAAGGAAGAAAAATAAGTACAAATATAGAAAGTCTGAGATTAGAACTGATCCGAAAGCAAAGATGTAAAGTACTTATGTGATCACATAGATGATCTCTTTGTTACAACCACTCTGTGAGTTATATCACTATTCTCACTTTGTAGAGGAAGGAACTAAATTCAATTCTTCCTTATGAATGTCTTAGTTTCTCGGGGCATTTGTGTTATCCTAATCTACATTGGCATATTCTTCTATACACACCCAAATCACAGTTGATCCCCTCTTCTCCATCTGATTGCCCCTTCAGTTTTCTCTCTTCTTTTACTAATCTTTAATGTCTTCTCATCTACTAGCAGCTTCTTTGCTACCTCCACATATTCCCTTGACTCTCTTATCCTTAAAAACCTTCACTTGAATCTTCCATTCTGGCTTGCTATTGTCCTATATCTCTCCTTGGCATACCAATTGCTTATACCTAGCTTAGACATCTCAAATTCACTATGTCCCAAAGAGAACTCAGTATTTTCTCCCCAAACCCTCCTCTTTTCAGAACTTTCCTTCCCTTCAAGAGGTCTATATGGGATCTTCAGGAAGGACTAGCACCTTTTGTGTGAGATCTTGCTGAGCCCTTTTCATGGCTGCTCATCCATATTTGTCATTCATCTCTTGCCACTGGCACCAAGAAAATGTAGTTTTGTGAAGCTCCAAAGGAAAGTATGGGAGACAAAAGGTATTTGACTACCCACTAAACTGAAAATCAACAGAGCTGTTGTACTGAATTCATTGCTGTATGCCTATGAAATTTGGACAATCTACTAGCTGAATCCTTTCCATTTAAATTGTCTTAGTAAGATTCTGAAGATCACCAGGAAGGAGAAGATAGCAGACACTGAGGTCCTTTCTTGAACTAAACTGCCTAGCATCCAACTGTGCTACAAGGAGTGCAATTCCGATGGGCTGGCCACATTGTCTGAATGCCAAATGTATACTTGCCAAAAAGACTATTTTATGGGGAACTCACACTGGGCAAATAAATATTCATGAGGGTGGAGTGGGGTATATATATGTTTGTGTATATGTGTCAAAAAATGTGATACTAGGGATACTCTCAAAATCTCTTTTAAGAATTTTTGAATTGATTATGCAACATGGGGAACACTGGCATAAGACTTCTCAGCATGACATGCCCTCATCTTAGAGGGTGCTATGCTCCATGAGCAAAGCAGAAGTGAAGTTGCTCAAAGGAAATGTGAGATAAGTAACTTCCCTAACCCACCTCAAATATTCACATAGACTATTTGTGCCTGACCTGTGGTAAAGCATTCCAAGCTCATGTTGATCTGATCAGCTCACAGACAGACACAATGTAATTTGACTCTAACATAATTCTGAAGCTCTTTGAGAATGAAGGGCAATAATCAACCAAGTATGTACAGCAGCCATACCCTGGTAAAACCATCTTGCCAAATCAAATAAACCAGATCAAGAATAACTGATAGGCCTTCAAACTGGTGGTGAATTAAGGGGATGTACCCCTGTGAACACTTCTTTCTTATTGGAGGATGAGAACTATTTGTTCCATGAGGGTGGACAAAGAAGGCACTCTGGAGAGCTTAGAGCTTGGCCAGATATTGAGGACACCAAGGTCATCTACTGCATTCTGGGCTACCACCAGTCATCTTGACTATTGTCCTACCACTGGACTTTGATGACCCTGGAAGAGTTAGTAAGGCTTTTGACTTTGTATAACTGCCTCACTTGAATCCAAATCATAAGAAAGTCATCATCTGTGATGTCATTGGTTTTCTTTGAAAATGAAGGATGATTTCATGACCCCCCCCAACCCCTGGATGTGGATGGCATTATCCACATAACAGGTTTCTTAGAGTTGTCTTTGATCTCTGGAACTGCTTAGAGGAATTGCATCCATCATAGTTCATCAATTCAGTGTTATTAATGTGTCCAATGTTCTTTTGGTTCTGCTCCCTTTGCTCAGCATCAGTTCATGTAATTCTTTTCATATTCTTTTCCAATTATTCATGGTTTCTCATAGAATAATCAAATAATGACTCCATATCATTCATATACCATAACTTGTTCAATCATTCCCCAACTGATGGGTGTCCTCTCAATTTCCAATTTTTTGCTACTGCATAAAAAGTTGCTATAAATATTTTTGAACATGTGAGACTTTTCTCATTTTTTATGATTTCTTTTGGACATAGGCCTAGTATTAATATTGCTGATCAAAGGATATGATCAGTTTTATTGCTCTATGGGCATGGTTCAATTTGATAGGTTTGAGGTGGCACCTCATAGTTGTTTTAATTTATATTAGTAAAAATTTCTCTTATGTTTTTCCTTCCTATCTCATTTCTTTCCTCTTAGTTCTTTTTAGTTTTTGCAAGGCAGTGGGGTTAAGTGGTTTTCCCGAGGCCACATGGCTAGGTAATTAAGTGTCTGAGCCTGAATTGGTACTCCCGACTCCAGGGCCGGTGCTCTATCCACTGCACCACCTAGCCGCTCCTCCCCTTAGTTCTAATTCCTTTTACACAAAATGACTAATATGTAAATATATTTAACACAAATGTACATGTGCATCTTCTACCAGACTGTTCATTACCATAGAGAGAAGGGAATGAAGGGAGGGTGGTAGAAAAATGTGTAACTCATAAATTTGCAAATGGGTAAATGTTGAAAAACCATGCATTTAATTGAAAAAATGAAATAAAATATCAATTAAAAAAAGAAAATAAAAGAAACTGAAAGATGAACAAAATGTCAAGAGGACCACCATCTTTCAAGTTGCAGACCCACAAAGCATTATCCTCAATTCTTCATATGCATTCATCCCATATATCTATTGTTAGCATCTTTTATTTCCATATCCTTTATACTTTTTTATGTACATACCCTTTATACATTTTTTCTACCACCCTCCATTCACTCCCCTCTCTCCTTGGCAGTGAACAGTCTGATAAAAGCTGCATGTGTCCATTTGTATTTAACATATTTACATATTAGTGTAAGAGGAATTAGGACTAAGGGGAAATAAAAACAATGAGACAGGAAGGAAAAACACAAGAGGAATTTTTATAGATGAAAAGTAAAACAGCTGTGAACTACCACCTTATACCTATCAGATTGGCTAAGATAACAAAAAAGGAAAATGATTAGTATTGGAGAGGATGTGATTGGGACATTAATATAGCATTTCTCTTATATCCTTTTCTTTCCTTTTACAACCTTTTCTTGAGTATATATCCTTATCATCTCAAGCCTGGACTTACCACAACAGTTTGTTGTAGTTAATCACTCCCTCCTTCCTTCCTCCTCTCTTTCCCTTTTCTCATTCCCCTCTTCATTTACTTTCCCTTCTCTTACTTCCCTAACCCTCTTATTCCTTCATGCCTTTCTCTACTGTCCCCCTTTACCCTCCTCCCATTCTTTTCTTTCCTTCCTTCTATATCTTCTTCCATTCTGTGCCTCCTTCCTTCCATTCATCTTTTTTCTTTTTCTTTCTTTCCTCATTTTTCTTTTCTTCATGTCTTTCCTCCTTCTCTCCTTCCTTCTCTTTCCTTCCTTTTCCCTTTTGTTGCTTTTGTAATACCATTATAGTTTACGATTACAACAGTGATACTTTTACTAATCTTTTGAATCAGAGTTTTGGTTCCTCATGGTGAATTCATTTTTTCTTGATAATGATTGATATCATATTCTTGATCCAAGATTTATGAGACCAAGTTTATTTTTTAAAATATATTTATTCTTATTTTGTACAAATAATGTTTTTATACATTAATAAAATATTCTTGTTTAAGAGTAAACATACTACCCACCCAAAAAAATATAGACCCACATGAGCGATAAAGGGGAGAGAAAAAATAAATTAAAAAAAATAATAGTAATAATTTTAGGCATGGCCAGGTGGTGCAGTGGACGGAGCACTGGCCCTGGAACCAGGAGCACCCGAGGCCAAATCTGGCTCCATAGACCCAACAATCAGTCACCAAGCTATGTGACCCCATGCAAGCCACCCTAACCCCATTGCCCTGTAAAAACCAAAAAAAAAAAAAAAAAGACCCAAAATAAAATAAAAATAGTAACAATAATAATAGTAGGGGTGGCTGGGTGGTGGACAGAGCACTGGCCCTTGAGCCAGCAGCACCCGGGTCCAAATCCAGCCTCAAACACCCAACAATCACCCAGCTATGCAGCCCCAGGCAGGCCACCCAGCCCCATTTGCCCTACAATGCCCCCCCCCCCCAAATAATAATTATAAAAAATGTGCTTCAGTCTGTGTTACAACACTACCAGCGGGTGGATCACATTCTTCATAATAAGTCCATCACAAAAGTTACTTCCATATTTTTCCATTTGCCATTGCTGATCGCAACTCCCTCCATTCATACTTCTCCACTACCATGTACTACATTTTCTCTCTCCTTTCACTCTGTCTCTGCTGTAGGGTAGCTGAGTGGCCCAGCAGACAGATCCCCAGCCCTGGGGTCAAGAGGCCCCGAGCCCACATACCACCCCTTAGGCCCAGCATCCACCTGGCCCTATGGTCCCAGACAGGCCATCCAATCCCAGCCCCTTGCAAGAAGTAAAAAAGAAAATGTGTTATATCTGACCACTCTTCCCCCCCGCCACAGTCCATCCTCTCCTCCATCACTCACATCCCCCCCTCCCCCCTGCCCCCTTCTCTCCTTCTTACACCAGATGTCTATACCCCATTGAGTATATAATGCTGTTTCCTCTCCTAACCACCTCTGAAGAGAGCAAAGATTCCCTCATTCCTCCTTGCCTTCCCCCCCTTCCATATCATTGCAATAGCTCATTGTAATAAAGAAAAATCTTATTATATGAAATATCTTAGCCTAATCTACCTCTCCTTTTTCTTTCTCCCATTACATTTCCCTTTTATCTATTGACACCATTTTTATACCACATTATATCTTCAAACTCAGCTCTTTCCTGTCCTTCATCTATGAAAGCTCCTTCTACCTGCTCTATTAAATGAGAAGGTTCATATGAGTATTATCAGTATCATTTTTCTATACAGGAATACATGCAGTTCATCATCATTAAGTCCCTCATATTTTTCCCTTCTCCTTCACTCTCTATGTTTCACCTGAGTCCTGTATTTGAAGAACAAACCTTCTGTTGAGCTTTGGCCATTCCTGCAGGAACATTTGAAATTCCCCTGGTTCATTGAAAGTCCATCTTTTTCCCCTGAAAGAGGACATTCAGTTTTGCTGGGTAGTTGATTCTCGGTTGCATTCTAAGCTTTTTTGCCTGCTGGAATATTATATTCCAAGCCCTGCAAGCTTTAAATGTAGTTGCTGCTAAGTCCTGTGTGATCCTGACTGCAGCTCCACTATATTTGAATTGTGTCCTTCTGGCTGTTTGTAAAATTTTCTCTTTGACTTGGGAGTTCTGGATCTTGGCTATAATATTTCTGGGTTTGTTTTTTTTTTTGGATCACTTTCTTGGGGAGATCGGTTGATTCTCTCCATTTCTATTTTGCCCTCTGCTTCTAGGATATCAGGGCAATTTTCCTGTAGTAATTCTTTGAAAATGATGTCAAGGCTCTTTTCTTGATTATGACTTTCAGGTATTCCAATAATTTTTAAATTATCTTTCCTAAATATGTTTTCCATATCAGTTGTTTTTTCAATGAGATTTTTCACATTTTCTTTTAATTTTTCATTCTTTTGGTTTTGAAGTATTGTGTCCTGATTTCTCATAAAATCAGCAATCTCCCTCAGTTCTATTCTTTGTCTGAAGGATTCCTCAGAGAGCTTTTTAATCTCCTTTTCCATCTGGCCAGTTCTACTTTTTAAAGCATTCTTCTCCTCAATAACTTTTTGAACTGTTTTATCCATTTGACCTGTGCTGGTTTGTAACATGTTATTTTCTTCAGCATTTTTTTGGATCTCTTTGACTAAGCTGCTGACTTCATTTTCGTGTTTTTCCTGCATCTCTCTCATTTCTTTTCCCAATTTTTCTTCTCTCTCCCTCACTTGATTTTCAAAGTCTTTTTCGCGTTCTGTCATAGCCTGAGCCCAATTTCTGTTTTTCTTAGTCTTTAGATGCAGGAGCTTGTGCTTCCTCATCTTCAGATTGAGTGTTTTGATCCTTTTTGGGATCACAGGCAAAGTATTTCTCAATGGTGCTCCTCCTTTTTCTCTGCTAATTCTTTTCTCCAGCCTGTGCCTGGTTTTGGGGTGCTTCCTGAGCTTTTGAGTATTAGTGGAACATACACTACAAGGATCTCAGTGTGTGAGGCTCTGTCTTCCCTCCTGGTCTGTGAATGACCATAAGTGCCCCCCTCTGCCATGGGGCTGAGGTGGGGGGGCCCTGCTGTTCTATGGGGGGCCTAGACTGTGATCAGGATCTGAATGTGGTCAGAACCCCAGAGTCCTGTTCCAGGGGCAGAGGACAGAGCTCAGGAGTCTCTCTCTACTCCCCAACCTAGGCTCAGCACTCATGCCCTGGGGGCTCCTGCTTAGGCTCTGCCTGCTTCTGGTTTCTGGATCTGGGCTGTCAAGACCATGCCGCTTGCTGTGTGCCTTGAGGGCTGGGCTTCACTTGCTCGCTGTGACAGAGGTCTCCTGCTTATCCCCCAAGTTGTGCCCGGTGCTACCCGGGATGTAGGTCAGGAAACTATCCCTGCTGCTGGGAGCCATGGCTCCCAGCATCCTGGGGCTGCCTCCCGGAGGCTGAAGTTCCTTTGCTCTTGTGGGCCACCCCTCTGTTGGGCCACCCCTCCAACCCCATAGAGCCGAGCCTTTCCGCTCTTTTCCAGGTTACCTTGGGTTGGAGAACTGCCTTACTGGGTCCCTCTGTAGATTTTGTCTCTCGAAAATGTAGTTAAGAGTCCTTAGCTTATAAGTTTTTTTAGAGAGCACCTAAGAGATGATCCTCTCTTATCGCCATCTTGGCTCTGGCCCCTAAGTTTATTCTTGTTGGGAAGTAGGATGGGGATTGCTTTTGTAGCTTTTTGTTGTATGGTTGTGACACTTGTGCTTTTGCAGATATCTTGAAAGGGCTCATTAGTTTTGTTTCAAGCAATTATTCTTGTAGAGCAGTGTTGTCTTTAGTACTTAGTTGTTTATTCTGACACTGGGGCAGCAATAATTACCTTAACTTACAAACATTAATTATTGAAGTAATTTGCAGATATTTCACAAGCATTTGTAATTTACCTGATGCTTTGCTTTGTCTTCCAATGTTTTAAAGCAGCCAGCAGCAGTGTTGTGTGGTATGTAAAGATTAGTTCATAAACATTTGTCCCCAGTGCAGTTTTTCTTTAATGGCGGAGTATTGCTTTACATTGTTTTTTTTTTTTTAACAGTCTCTGACCACAGGAAATATGTTATGCCCCTTTCAAGTGGTTAAATTTTCATATTACTTTGTGGTCTTTACCCTGTAATTATTTATTGGACAATGGGTAAAAAGTACTATATAAATGTGCATGATTATTTTTACTGGCATTAGTATTAATAAATGACTGTGATGTCTAGAATTAATACTTTTCCTTGTGTATATTAAAATTAAGCCACTGAATTTACATAGAATTTGCGTTAGGACATAAGATCTTTGACAGCAGTGACTATGCTTATATTTGTATTCTGAGAGATTATCACAATGCCTAGCCTATAGTAAGCTAATGCTTTTGGAAAAATTCTCATCCTTGTTTGTAGTGTTATACTTAGAGCAGATGTTTCATAATTTTTTCTGATGATGATGTAACTATGCTGCAATCAAAGAATAAGATTTGCTGGGAGTTAAGTCCTAGTTATTTTAGAATGCTAAATGAAATGAAAATTAAATGTAATTATAAAATCCCTTTCATGAACCTATTTTATGTCATTTGAACTCTATCTCATTTAATTGAAAGAAAAAGATAATCATCATGGAATATGTCTAAAGCATACAAGTGTGTTAAATTTAAAAGTGTTCTATTTTTTGTAAATTCTTCATAATCTAGCATGGTTTGAAGAATGGGATATTCCTTAATCACATATTCTGGCTAATAGAGAATCATCACATATGTTACATGTTGATTTGTAGTTTTCATATAATTAAAATTTAATAAAATTCATTTAATATCAGCTCTTCCTTGAGAAGTTTTTATCTGTCTTCCTTTTGGTGATTGTGAAAGCATATTAGGCTTTTTTAGGTCTTCAGTTCATCATTATACATACCAGTCACTTCTCTTGATTTATGTGGACATACTGTGTAATGTTGATCCCTGGTTAGAAGAATAGTCACTGGGTCAGAGTTTATTATGCATAGTTTTATTCACTTTTTCTAAGATTGTTTTTCCTTTATAGGATAATGAACCTTAAACTTCAGATTTCACCCTGAGTATTAGTTTAGGAAAAGTCCCTCCATCTCTCCACCAATGTCACATTCAGTACTGATATTTCTGTTTATATTAACATTTGCCTAATCATCTTTCTTACAAGGAAAAGAATTCTGGAAGAAAAATCTGCTCTGTCAGAAGCTTATTTTGTTACTGTTATTTTCTGCACAAAAATGGGAAAGCAAAGAGATGCTATAGAAAGGAACTAAAAATAATGGAGCCATCTGGTTACAGGTTATTCTTAGTAGTCAGATAATTTTGCTTTATTTTAAGTTTAAAAACATGTAATGTACCCATTTTTTCATCACAAATATCAGCTTATATAATTCTTCATATATGAAGTTGCTGCTATTGATTCTTGTGAGTTGAAGGTGTATTTTCATTTCCAGCACTAATAATAGATTTGTGATTATTTGCCTATTACTTTCTCTGACTTACCTGTGACTGACTGGAATATAGTCTGTGTCTGTGTAGCAGAACAAAGCTACCTTGACAATAGAAGATTCGATCTTGTCTTTGTTTATATATATAAAATAATTTTTCCCCAAGGTAATAATTCTATGGCCATCATTTTTACAATTTGGATCATTAGACTTTGTCTTATTTTTATAGCCATGTATATTTGTGGGTATTCCCATTTGAAAGTACATGGTATATAGCATTTTATGATGACAATCTAAAAACAATACTTTCCCATTTGTATTTTAAACTGGTGGGGTGGGGGGGTAGGGGAAGTAAGCCAATGGAGAATAATTAGAATTTACATGAGAATATAAGCCCCTTGATGTCCATGACTTTCTTTCTACTTTTAAATTTGTATTCCCAGAGCTTAGCACAGAACCTGGCACAAGGTAAATGGTTGTTTATAGTGATGTACTTAGTGTTGATACAGTGTTGATTTGGGGGAGTTTTACAATTTTTTTCTTTTCAGAATCCAGAATTTTATCCCTTTCTCCCCACTTCTAATTACAAAACAGAACAGAAAATGTTGATATGCTATCAATTGTAAGAATAAAGTAGGGAGACAGATGTGGGTGAGGAAGACATTTAAATGATTTCATCTTCTAGTGAAAATGTTTAAATACCTTTAGTTGTAATAAATCTTATTCTGCAATTAGCAGGGTGGAGTCTATCATCCTAAAGGCCTATATTCTCTATCACATTGAATCTTAATCTTCAGTCTGTGAACTTGGAGGGGAAAAATTATATCTTTGTTTTGACTAGTCTTTAACTGAAATTTAGTATTTCTGTCAAATATCAAGATAGACAACAAACATTATTGTATGAAGAGTCTATATTTATCATCAGATTTCCAAAAGGGTCTATAGCACAAAAAGGTTAAACACTCATGCTCTTGTACTTCCTTAGAGTTTTGGTTATGTCGTTTTGCAGCTATTTTACCCAGAATCAGTTTATCCAGAAACATTTATCCCTATCCTTGAATGGACAGTTAGCCATTTATAGTGGCTTCTTTATTCCATTCTAGCTGAGGCATCTAGGTGGTTCACTGCATAGAATAATCCTCCTTGATTTTTGGTTGATGGAAACTGGGGGTCCCTTAAGTCTTTTCATGGGTCCGTGAGGTCAAAATTATTTTAATTATTACATGAACATTATTTTTTAAATTACAGTTCTTCTTCCACCTACAAGGATGTGAAAATGGATTTTCTTCTTATGCTTCAATCAAAATGATATTTTGTAACAGTCTGCTTTGCAGAAACATATGAGAATACAACCAGTTTCTATTAACCTCTACATTTAAAGATATATGCAAATATGTATATATATATATATATATATATATACATACACCATATATATATAAATGATGCTTTTTATGCTAAATCCTTTTATTTTTGAAAATAAATTGTATAACAATCTTAATTATATTATGTAATGGGTTTACTTTTATTTTAAATGGATTAATAAATTTTTTTAAATGATCAATTTAAATTTCTAACATGGTAAATATGACTAGATACAAGTGATATAAACTTTTGTTTACTGGGATCCTCAATGATTTGTTGTGGTATGGTGTAAAGAAATCCTGATGCCAAAAAGTTAGAAAATTCAATCCAATAAACATTTTTTTGTAGGTTTTTTTTTGCAAGGCAAATGGGGTTAAGTGGCTTGCCCAAGGCCACACAGCTAGGTAATTATTAAGTGTTTGAGACTGGATTTGAACCCAGGTACTCCTGACTCCAGGGCCAGTGTTTTATCCACTACACCACCTAGCCGTCCCCCAATAAACATTTTAATGTGCCTGCTATGTGCCAAGTAGCACAAAGCATAGGGGATGCAAACAAGAAAAAGATGAGATGCAAAAATAAACTGTCAAAGAGGGAAGAGTGGGACATAGCAAGAGGTATCTGCTAGTGGGGCATCTTGTTTTGTGAAGTTGAAACCAAGAAAATATACAGATGGAAAACTCCAATTCTAGTCCTCTAAAAAGGAACAGTTTGAAAAGGAATTTGGTGTTTTACCCTCCAGTCCTTGAGGTAGAGGGTAGAGGAGGCCAATTGGAACATAAGACTTGGAATAAAGACATGAATTCAAATCCTGCATCAATCACTTACTAACCATGTACTACCCTAGTTGAATCAATCTCCCAGCCTCAATTTTTCCATCTGTAAAATCAGGTCAATAATATAATGTGACTCACAGAATTAGAAAACATGTAAGATATTGTATTAATGAATGAACAAAGAATATATTAAACAGTAAGTATAGAATGCTAAGAACTAAAGTGCTGTCGATACAAATGGAAATATAGGAAATAACAGAAAAGACAGTGAGAGCTTACATCCTAATGAAGAAGATAATAAATATGGAGGTGCTACCTATTATTCAGTTTATTGCCTTTAAAGTAGGAAGATATTTTAATTTCTTTAGTCATATCATTGCTCTTCTCAGAAATCTTCAGTTGTTCTAGGCTTTTGCACACTGAATAAAGTTCAGATTTCTAATTCTCTGGTCTTATCCCATATTTCTTATCTCCTTATTTCTTAAAAAACCATCTTTTTAGAAAAGTTAAATAAAAAAAAATGCTAGGCATAGGACCCAACTTCAAAAAATAGTAAATATAGCATTTAATATTATCTTGGGTCATCCATCATATTATTTCTGAATAGGAAACTTTAGTGATAGTATTATTTAAAATTTCATGATAAGAGATCTCCTTATAGTTTTTTTCTTTGCAAGGCAAATGGGGTTAAGTGGCTTGCCCAAGACCACACAGCTAGGTAATTATTAAGTGTCTGAGACCGGATTTGAACCCAGGTACTCCTGACTCCAGGGCTGGTGCTTTATCCATTGCACCACCTAGCTGCCCCGAGATCTCCTTATAATGAAAACCTATTAACCTTCCACCCAAAGTTTTCCAATTCTTAATTGCTCATATCCTTAAAGTAGTATTGGATACTTGATTTCACATTAATCTCTACTGTCTTTGGTAATTGTTATGATATGTAATTTAATTAATCTCATATCAGCAGACTGTGGAAGAAATCAGCACATGTCATAGAAAGATATTGAGTTTGTAGTCATTTTACCTAGGTTTAAATTCTGTCTCTTCTGCTTGCTATCTGGGGAACTTGTTCTTGACACTTAAGCACTGTGGCTCAATTTTCTCATTTTAAAAATGTAAAAGTAATGTTAAACAGTAATGTTCAAGAGGGAGGGGGGGAAATGTAAAATTCAAAATCTTGCCAAAAACATGTTCCATGTAGTTAGAAAAATAAATAAAATATTATATATATATACATATATATAATTTATATATATGTAATATATATATATATGTATATATATATATATATACATATATATATATATTAAAATGAGGGAATTAGACCAGATGATTTCTAAGATCACTTTTGGCTTTAAATCTATGATACTCTCTATATACTCTGCCAAACTCATCTGTTCATTCCTTCTGCTCTGAGCTCTTAAATGAAATGTCCCAACTTTCTTTCTTGCTATTCTCCCTCTCAGAGATCATCTTGACTTCGTTAGTCAGGAGCCCTCCTGCTTTGATTTCATATAATGTTTTGTGCTGTTTTGTAGGGTAATCATTTATATGTGTTTTTACCTCCTAGAATTGCTGAGGTAGCTGGGTAAATGTGGTAGGGGAGACTTTGCTCCCAAAGCAACCAGTTTATATTAAGCTCCCCCCCCCCAATCTCATTCTTAACCAGTTTAAATGACCTACTTTTTTGGTTGAGTGGAATGTGAATGTGCTCAGGTTTGTTTTTTGTCCAGTAGTTAATTTCTTATTAGGATTATAAAGGATCATAGATTTAGAACTAAATATCATTTATAATACCTTTCTGAGCATAAGAACTGGAATTTGGGTATCATTCATTTACAGAATTTATGTACTACATATTAATGGTCCAAGAGTCAATTCATACCCAAAAAACTGTTCAATTCAAACTTCAGCTACTTTTTCAGTGCAAATTTTTTTTTTTGCCTTTTTAAGTCTGAAACATCTCCACGTATTGGCTGATATTTTACCTGCGATTTTCTATTATTTGTTTGGAATTGAACTTTTATTAAAATCTTATTGCCTTTTAAATTTACCAGACTCAATTTTAGATGGATTCTTATGATATTCTTAAAGATAAAAAAGGCTGATCAAGACAAGAAAAAAGAGAAATGTTATTAAATACTTCAGTTTGGAAAGATAGATTGATATGAACAAGGATGCAGGGAGGCTATCTGACTCAAAATATGATCTGAGCCAACAGATTGAGGATTTCAACAAATATAGACCTTATCTATTCAGTCACAAGTATAATGTTCTGCTATGTATAGTTTTTATTAAATCTCCATGATATAGAAACATCTAAATTGTATTTTTACTTTGCCTTTTTATTTTTAAAAAGTGTATGTGATGACTTGAGTTCTATTTAGAGCTTGGAAATGAAGAGAAACGTCAAAAGAGGAAAAGAAAATCAGGTTTTTCCCCCCCTTAAATTGTGGTTTTACACAGTTAGCCAATTAGTTTGCTGATACTTCTTCCTATTACAGATACAGAAAATCAATATAACTCTAGAAAGAGCCATTGAAGAATAGAATTGACTTGTGAATTAAAGGAAAACTTATTTATTTTCAATTTTTAGAGATTTAATGTTGAATTTAGAGGCTTCAGGAAAGACTTAATCATACTGTTTTTAAATCTATATATGTGCTTCACAGTATTGTAAGAATCTAATATGATGATATGTGTCTCATGCTTTAAACATCTTTGAAATGGTACCAGAAAATTCAGATATTTTTGAGTTCCTTCTGATATTATAATCCTTCAGTGATATTGTTTGTAAAAGACCAGAGACAAAATTAAATTTTCATAGTAATTGAGTTGAATATCTTCCTCAAAAATATGTGAGATAATTGGTTCAATTATGAGTATTCCTATTTAATAAATGAGGAAACTTAGAAAGATCATGTATCAGAGATGATATTTGAACACAAGTTTCTTTAAGTCCAAGGTAATATGCCAAACCTTGGGGCTTTGAGGCCTAATTCAGTTGTTTTTGTTCATATCTCTTGCATCACAGAGGCACTCCATGCTTTTGGCATCACTAGGGGGAGCTAAAACAGTAGAAAATGGGAATTTTCATCTTCAGGTTGAAGCCAAAACATAAACCATAAAACAAAGCAGATATCACTTATTCTTTATATGAATACATGTTGTTCTTGTTCAAGAGGAAGAAGTAAATTTTTTCTGGGAGCTTTAAAAACATAACACTTGGATGTTTTCCTTGATCCAACTCATTATTAGATGGCTAATAAAGGCTTAAAAAATTGTGTGTGCATGCATGTGCATCTTTTTCAATGCTACTGATGGAAAAGATTGCCCTTCTATAATTTATTTCCTGAGGTACATAGAATTTAAATGACTTGCTTAAATTCTCATATCTAATATTACAGGTGAATTTGTATCCATGTTGTACCAATTCCAGAATGGGCAGTTTATTCTCTGTGGGTGACCTTTGTAGTTTAGTCCTTAGTATAGGTTTAAGAGTAATTTTGATATTTCCCCAATTTATGATTATGTCAGCTTTTCATTGAAAGTTTTCCTTAGGATAATAGCTATCCTCAAAGTGCTACACGTTAACTTTAAGCTGAAGTATAATATATAGCAGTTAGAATGCTAAACTTGGGGCCAGAAGGACCTGTTTTCACTTCCTGTCTTTTTGTGTTTTGGTTTGGTTTTGTGTTTTTATGAGGCACTGGAGTTACATGTTACATCACTTGCCCAAGGTCACACAGCTATTACCAATCAAGAGTCTGAGGTTAAATTTGAACTCAGTTCCTCTTGACTCCAAGGCAGGTTATAGACTGTGCTATTTTTTAAATGACCCTAGACTTGTCATTTCACCTTTTGGGGCCTCTGTTTTCTCATATGTAGAATGGGCTAAGTATATCTCTTAATGCCTATTTCATAGGGTGGTTGTGAGGATCAAATGAGATAACATATGAAAATGGTATTAAAATGTTAAAAATTCTAATAGCTAAATTATTCATTTATAGAATAAGACAACCTGGCTTTAGAATAAATGTAGTGAATTAGTTTGTGCTTGAAACTCCTTAGCTTTTTATTTTCCCTGTTATGAAAAATAGCTCTTGAAGGTCCTACTCATGTGTGCCTGGGCTTTCTTCTGTTAACAGATTCATTCCTATATTTTTCCAGGGATAATAATCTTTAAAACAGACTGAACATTAATATTTATAGGAAGCACAGCACATGCTTTTCTTTATATAGGTTTTTCTGCCTCTTAATTTGCTTGTGTGCTAATATCCTTTTAAAAATGCTTTTTTCTGCAGAGAAAATGAAGTGCTGAAAGTGCAACTGAAGAAGTATGTAGGAGCTGTTCAGATGCTGAAAAGAGAAGGACAAACAACTGAAGGTGAGAAAAAAAGGGAGATAAATAATTCAGAGGTAGTATTGGTCATGATTTGAGCAAATTAATTTTGTGAAAATTCTTTAAAAAATTTTTGCAAGATGTTATTAATATAATAAGAACATTGGACTGGGGTTAGAAGACCTTATTCTAGTCCTGGTTCTGCCTCACTGTTGATCTTGGAGATATATTTTATGTCTTTGTTGAATGATCTCCAGGATTATAAGGATGAAATTAAAATCCCCCATCTTTTCATTAAACCATAGACTTTTTTGCTTGTTTGAGTTAAGTTTGGGAATATATATGTATATATGTGAATCTGACTGTGTTGAAGATCTTTGTAAGCTTAAATGAAACTTTTTAATTTCTTTCACTTTATTTGATTTGTTTGTTCCAGTGTCAATAAAATCTTTTCCCACTTTCTCCCTTCACTGTCTAACCAGGCATGTTCAGCAGTGCTTTGCATTCTTGTATCATAAATCCCTGTTTCACAGGGATTAATTTCAAAGTTACAAGTTTTCATTGGTGGATTTATTTAATTAATCTGCAGTAGATATAGGGATACTAGGAAGGAGAAATGGACTGTTGAAAGAGGCAAGGCAATATTGGTCATCAGCAACATGTAGATGGGAAAATGGATTGATTTGATGAATCAGGAAGTCTTGGGAACAATTTTTAAATATAGTAATCTTCAAGAAACAAAAGAAGAAGAGTATCCACTCTTGTGATACTGCTAATTTACTGAATGTTTGGTAATCAACTAACTGTGACTTTCATAGATTCCATGCATGTTCTTTAGAAATTATTTCCTTGGACTTTCAGGAATTAGGTCAGAGCAACTTAAGAGGTCTGTAATGTTTAGAGACAGATGGTCTTGTGGGTACATGTTCTCAAAGCATTCATGATTTTTTAAAAACCAAAGCACATATAGTTTTGTTTTGTTTTGTTTTTTAACTTGCTTAGGCTGTATTTCTAAGTGACTATTAGACAAGGTAAGTCCATGAGGTCACATTAGTATTAAGTGGAAAATCCAAGATTTGAACACAAAGTTTTGAACTTTAGATCCAGAATTCCTTTCACTGTCTAACACTTGTATAACTTTTTTTTTTAGGTTTTTGCAAGGCAAATGGGGTTAAGTGGCTTGCCCAAGGCCACACAGCTAGGTAATTATTAAGTGTCTGAGGCTGGATTTGAACTCAGGTACTCCTGACTCCAGGGCCGGTGCTCTATCCACTGTGTCTCCTAGCCGCCCCTCTTGTATGACTTCTTGAGTGTCCCAATGTCAAGTACCAGAATCTGTATACAGTTGGGGAATCTCAGAATTCCTGCTCTCAAAATTATATGAGGTTGGGGAAGTAATTCACTTCTATGATCTTGTAAAATGAGATATTTGGATTAGATAATCTTAAATCCTCATTAAGCATAACATCTCATGACCTATATCATAATAATAGTCATAATAATGTGATATTTAGATAACTGTCATTTTAATCTTTGAATAACCCCTTTAGACCTTACAGATATTCTTATTTCCATTTTACCAATGAGGGTTTAAAGAGGATCTGACTTAAAATAGGTAGAATTTGAATTCAAGTCTTCTTATGCTTATTCCAGTATTCTGTCCATTTAATGTTGCCTCTCAATGAAAAACTGACCTAGTAGCCTGGCATTGTGAATGAAGATCAGTTATCAGTTACTTACCTATATATCAAACACTGTGCTAGTCATTAGGGACACAGAATAAAAAGAATGAGACATTCTCTGCCTTTGGAGAGTTTATCTTCTTTTTTTCATTTTCATTTTAATTTATTTTTCATTTATATTCTCATTTTGTACCAATAATTTTTTATACATTAATAAAATATTCTTGTTTAAGAGTAAATGAAATACCTTCCCCCCCCATAAATATAGACTCACTTGAGTGATAAAGTAAAGGGGAGAGAAAAAATTAAAATTAAAAAATAATAGTAATAATTGTAGGTATGGCCATATATATATATACATATATATATGTATTAGATGAAGATTAATTCCAAATACATTTTTTGAGAGGAAAGTATTAACCAGCAGTTTTTTGGGAACAGGAAATTTCTTGTTGAAAGTGACTCTGTGCTGTGCTTTGAAGGAGAATGGGGATTTTAAGATGTGGAAGTGGGGAGTATATTCCAGGCATAGGGCACAGTCTATGCGGAGTCTCCGAGGTGAGATAGCATTCTGTCAAGAGCAAAAGGAGCAATTTGGGTGAACTGGGAATGTGTGAAAAGAAATAGCATAAAAAAGGTGAAAAGGTCATTTGAAACTAGGTTGTAGAACATTGCATATGAGAAATAGAGGAATTTGTATTGGCCTCTAGAGATGATGGAGAGCTACTGGAATTTATTGAGCGAGGAACTGACATGGTCATATATTTGTTTTTAGGAATATCACTTTGGCAGTTCTATGTATGATGTATCAGAGAGGAGGGAGATTGAAGTAGGAGTCCAAATGAAGAGGTTATTGGAGTACAAAGAAGTATAGAAAGATGGGTGTTGTAGGGTGTGGGGAGAGATTTCAGAGTTAATTGTGTGGCTTTATCTTTCTGCTTTCTTCAAATTAATGTCATCCTCTTCTTAGGAAACATTTCCTCTCTGATTTTTAAGAGTTATTTGACTCTTCCCTCTTCTCATCTCCCTTATATAAGTACCATGGATTCATTTTCCTGACTTGTCTTATATTCCTCTTTCTCTGTTGAATGATTAGGTTACTTTTGGGGACAACCTCTGAGTGAATCTGTTAGCATACAGCATGAATCTAATTACACAATATAAATATATTATTAATCTATGCTTAGGGATAAGCAAATGCCTATTTAAGTCCCACATGGAAATTCCCTGATGATCTCCCAAACTTTATAAAATTCCACCTTATCCTAGGAGACTGAGAATGTCACCTGAGGCACTTCACGTCAGCTTGTTACTGACAGGTCATTTTAAATTTTGCCTAGCAATGAAGATCTATGCTTTGGTCTATATCCTTAAATAAATCTTGGTAAACATTAGTAAGCAAAGCTGCTTGCCTATCTTTTCTCAGTATATCAAAAAAAAAAGTCTTACATCCACTCCTACTGCCACCATCAAATCTGGACCCTTATTATCTCATTCTTGGAATATTGTTGGGACTTCCTAATTGATCTTAGTTGCTTCTCTCCATTCAATGTATCCCAAAGACTGTCTTCATATTGATGAAGGTAGTACTTTCCTCTTGTCATTCTCTTGTTTAAGCATTTATGATCCATATGATAAGGTTTTTAAAAATAACCAACTTTAAAAGATTTAAGATCAATGCCAGAATTAAATATGATTCCATAGGACTTATGATGAACTATGCTGTTTACTTTTTCACAGGTGATGAATTCAAGGTACAGAATGAGATAGATTTCCGAACATATCCACTGTATGATTTTTGGGGGGGACTTGATTTTGTATATTATTTACACAAATTTTATTCTCTTCTTTTAAAAAAAATTTGCATTGTATGAGAGGGAGAGAAAATAAATGCTTAACTGAAAAATAATTTTTTAAATTAGTTTATTATCACAATTATATCAGGCCTACAGTTCTCTGACCTGGCAGTCAATATTATTTGTAAACTGGTCTAATCCTATTTACATACAATTATCTCCCATTTATTTCCTTTTTGCCAAGAGTCATGTATGTTTCAGTGATAGTTCTTGGTACAGACTTTATGACATGCATAAATTTTTAACTTTGAGTCAAATAATAAGGAAAGTCTATGATTCATTGGAAATAAAGTGGAGGGGGGGGGGGATTTGTTCTTTTAAGTAATAGTTATGCAGATACCATAAAAGAACAAAGCCCTTTCACATGATGTCACTGTCTTAATCCCTGGAAATTAACTTCATCTGGTACATAGAAATGAATAATCAATATTCTATTACAGGGATACCATTCTACCATCCACCATTCTCCAAGAATATCCAAACTTGCTTAGTTTCTTAGGAGTCTTCTCTGAATATTATATTCAAAGTTAAGTCATATGGGATCATAAGAAAAGAAATGTTGTAAGAGAAAAAATCTTGGGGCCTTGTAGTTTGAAAGATCAATTTGTCACATAATAACATTAAAAGTAGTATCCCAAATCCAGTCTGTTGCCAAGTACTGTTTGACTTTGGCTTTTTCTTACAATCAATTCAAGTTCTTTGCTATCTCATTCATCTACCTTCCATCTTAACTCACTGAACAGGAAAAGTTATACTGCCATATAAGCACTGTCTCCATACAGGGAGGAACTGTAGTCTTAAGTCAAGAGAATTGAAAGTTGAGAAGAATTCAGGGAATGCATTAAGTTCTGAAGGAACTTTTCTTCCTTTGTTTGGTTTTAACAGCAGGGGTTTTCTATAATTTTATTCATCACAGCAAAGTCTTTTTTGGTCCCCTTTAGTTGTTAGCATTTTCTACTTTTTGAAATTGTTTTGTATATCTTTTTCATTCACCACTCTCTTAACTATGAATAGCCTTCTGTTTACATGATCTCAAGTCTTATCCTCACTCTAATCTACCCTTCCCTAAATTCAAGGTGGTTCTTTTTTTGTCATTAAAATTTTTTTGTTTATTTTAATTATTACAACAGTTTTGTGAGAGTAATCACAATCCCCTCCCCTGCCAAAAAGATGATAAACCTCAAAAATAGTAAGAGAGGAAAAAAGTATGCTTCAGTCTGTTCAGATTCCAATGGCTCTGTCTCTGGGATGCGTTGCCTTCTCCATCATAGCCAGCAGAGAAATTGCTTCAATATTTTTCCCACAATTGCTATCACTCGCTGTATTTCCCTCCCCTCTATTCCTCTCCCACTCTCTATTCAATTCTCTCTCTCTCCTTTCATCTTGTCCCTGTACAGAAGTGTGTTGTATCTGAGTACCTTCTCCCACGATCTTCTCTCTCCTATCACCTACTCTCCCCTTCCCTCTCCCATTCCTCCTTATCCCATCCCTTTCCTCTCACCTACTCTCCCCTTCCCTCTCCCATTCCTCCTTATCCCATCCCTTTCCTCTCATTTTTCTCTATAGATAGATTTTTATACCCTATTGTGTACATTATTTCCTCTTATCCATTTCTGATGAGAATGAATGCTCACTCATTCACCCTCTCCTTCCCACTCCATTGTAAAAGCCTTTTCTTAACTCTTATGTGAAATATTTTAGCCCCTTCTACCTCTCCTTTCTCTTCCTCCCAGTATTTTTCTTTGTCACCCATTGACTCCATCCTTTTACTATATTATACCATTATATTCAACTCCTTCCTGTGCCTTGTCAAATATGCTGCCTCCTAACTGCTCTCATGAATGAGAAAGTTCATATGAGTTAATATTTTCTTCCCATGCAGGAATACAAACAATTCAACATCATTAAGTTCCTTATAGTTAGTCCTTCTCATCCACCTCTCTATGGTTCACCTGAGTCCTGTACTTGGAGATGAAACTTTCTGTTCAGCTCTGGTTGTTTCAGTAGGAAAGTTTGAAAGTCCCCTGTTTCATTTAAAGTCCATTTTTTTCCCATAAAAGAGGATGTTCCAAGATCTTTTGCCTTCCAGAATATCGTATTCCAAGTGCCTCAAGTCCTTAATGTAGATGCTGCCAGATCCTGTGTAATCCTGACTATAGAGTCATGGTAGTTGAACTGCATTTCTGGCAGCTTTTAGTATTTTCTCTTTGACTTGGGAGTTTTGGAGTTTGGCTATAATATTCCTGGAAGTTTTTCTTTTGGGATCTCTTTCAGGAGGTGAATTCCTTCAGTTTCTATTTTTATCCTCTGCTTCTAGGATCTCAGGGTAATTTTGATGTATTATTTCTTGAAAAATGAAGTCCAGGCTCTTTTCCTGGTTGTGACTTTCAGGTAGCCCAATAATTTTTAAATTTTATCTTCTGGATCTGTTTTCAAGGTCACTTGTTTTTCTAATGACTTATTTCACATTTTCTTCTAATTTTTTTTGATTTTTTTTTATTTCTTACTGATTTCTTTCAAATTCATCAGCTTTCTTTAGTTCCATTCTACATTTGAAGGAATTATTTTCTTCAGAGAGCTTTTAAATATCCTTTTCCAGTTGACCAATTCTGCTTTTTAAGGCATTCTTCTTATTTGCCTTTCATTGTGCTTTTTCCATTTGGCCTAAACTGGTTTTTAATATCTTATTTTGTTCAGTATTTTTTGGTATTGAGCCCATTTTCTATTTTTCTTGGAGGTTTTGGATGCAGAAGCTTTGATTTTGTCATCTTCTGAGTATGTATTTTGATCTTTCATGGGACCAAAGTAATTTACTATGGTCAGATTCTTCTTTTTCTGTTATTTGCTCATTTCCTCATCCTTTGACTGATTTACCACACTTCTAAGGATTTTGGGGGTTTTTGGGACAACCCACAAGGACCTTAATTCCTCCAAGGTCTTATGAGAGGCTCTGACTACTCTCTTGCCTGTGTTCAGACCCTCTTCTCTGCCCTGGAGCTGTGAGGAGGTTCCCTGTTCTGCTATGGTGGTGTTGTGGGGGCCCAGACTGCAACCTGGATCTTACTGGGGGCAAACAGCTAAATTCTGCCCCAGGGAGAGCAGAGAGAGCTCTGCAGTCTCCCCTGGTCCCCTTACCTTCTATAGGCTGAGAGCTCTGGATGTGCTGGGTGGCATTGCAATTTCTCACTTGCAGGGCTAGCCGCTCTGAGGCCGGGGTTCCACTCCACATTCACTCTGGTGTGGCAGAGTTCTCTCACCACCCCCTTCCAGCTGTCTCTGATGATCCTTGCCCCAAGAGGTCTGGAAACCGCCCCTTCTTCCACAGACACAGGTGCTCAGCCTGGCTGTACTGTGGCTTTGACTGTGGCTTTTTCCAATCCCTGGTCTCTGTGGGACAGATCTTATCTGTGGAACTTTTAAGTTGTCTTGGACTGGGAAATTGAATCACTCAGTCTTTCTGTGGTTTCTGCTCCTCTAAATTTTGGCTAGAGTCATAATTTCATGACTTTTGGATGGAGAATGAGTTTCCAGGAATTCCTGCCTTCACACCGCTATCTTATCTCTGACCCCTAGCCAAGATGATTCTCAAGCATAGGACTGACCATGTTATTCTTCTGCTCCAGGACTACCAGTGGCTCATACTACCTCCAGAATTAGATATAAAGTCCTTCTTTGGTATTTAAAACTCAACTTAGCCTTTTGCTGCCTTTCAACCTTCTCTTATCTCCTTCTCCACACTATGATCCAGTGCCACTGTCCTCCTTGCAGTTCCTTGCTTATGACCATCTATCTATATCTTTATTCTTTGCCTTCACTCTAGATGTTCCCTATTCCTAGAATACTCTACCCACTTTTCTCCCCGCTTTGTTTCCCTGGCTTCCTTTAGGACCCAACCCTAATACTGTCTTTTGCAGGAGCTCTTTTCTGCCCCAGATGCCAATGCCTTCCCTTTTCAGATTACCTTCCTGTATTCTGGATATATCTTGTATGTAATTAGATATTTCTTCTTCTTCCATTGGAATGCGTGTTCCTTGAAATCAGAGATTTTGAGGGATTTATTTTTGGTCTTTCTTTGAAATGCCAGTGCTTGGCAAAAGACCAGTCATAGTAATAGGTAGAAGAAGCATTTAAATACTTTCATTCTCTTTGTATAAACTCAGTGTGAATTTCTGGATTCATATATTGCAGACAGTTATGCTTGTGTTTGAAGCTGTTTTATAGACATTTGATAATAAATTGAGATTAAAAGTGGTTTTAGAAAAAACACTTTGAGTAGTGATATCTTTTACAGAAATATTAGATATAAATAAAAGATAAACTTTAGGTGACTGGAAGTATTGTATTACTTTGGGAGATTTGTTTAATGTGTGGTTGTTTCAGGAATAGATACTCTAGGAGTGTAAAGTTTACTGATAGGTTCATCACCATTTGATAATAAAACCTTTCCTACCCCCTTTGGGTTTATTAATTTTTTTTCCCTTCTATGCTAACTAATTTTAGCCACTCTGGACTAATTTCTTTTTTTAAAAGTTTTTTTTTTTTTTTTGCAAGGCAGTGGGGTTAAATGGCTTGCCCAAGGCCACACAGCTAGGTAATTATTAAGTGTCTGAGGCTGGATTTGAATTCAGTTACTCCTGACTCCAGGGCCAGCACTCTATCCACTGTTCTACCTAGCCACCCTACTCTAGACTAATTTCTTTGTGCCCCAAATATATCCTGTATTTTCTTGTTTCTGTCATTACTTAAATCATTTTCTGTGACTGAAATGCTTTTGTCCATAGTACTGTTTCATTTTCATATGTGCTTATGTTTAATTTCTTAAATAAATTATCACTTTTTTAAAAGGACCAGAATTCTTATATTATAAGCTTTTAATCTTGCACTATGCTCTGTAAATAATGAGCAGCTGGGTGTTGCAGTAGATAGAATGCATGGTCTGGGGTTCAGAAGACTCATCTTTCTGAGTTCAAATTTGGCCTCAGACACTTAATAGCTGTGTGACCTTAGGTAAGTCACTGTTTGTTTCAGTTCCTCAACTATAAAATGAGCTGGAGGAAGAAATGGCAAACCACTCCAGTATCTCTGCCAAGAAAATCTCTAATGGGGTCATGAAGAATTGTTCACAACTGAAAAATGACTTGAAACAGCAAACTGCAAATAGTCTGTCTAATAAATTTTGATTCTTTATTGAATAAAAGTTATAATTTTGATTCCTCTAAGAGCTGTTTACACTTTCAGAGTTAAAAAGTGTTCCATATCTGCTGTAATTCTACCTTCTTTCATTTGCCTTGATGCTAAATCCTTATATATGTTTTATCTCTTAATGAGAATGTGAGCTTCTTCCTTTTGTATCCTTGGGGCTTTTCTAAGGGGAACATTTAAATCCTGAAATGCTTTTTCATTTCATTTCAATTCTTAACATTTAGGTGGCTTTAGTGATTTGAGGTGGTAGACAATCTGAATTTCTCAGCATTGGAATATGAAAAACAGCTCAAAGATGCTTATACCGATAGTTCAGGAGTAATAACAGTTCACATTTATGTAGTAGTTATAGATTTGGAAAGTAAGCAGTACCAAGCATACAAATCCATTTTACAGATGAAGAAAGTGAGACTTAAGAGTTTGTAACTTGACCTTGAGCTCATAGCAAGGAAGTGGCAAAGGAATTAATGGAATCCAGGTCTTCTGATTTCAAGTCAGGTACCCTTTCTGCTGCATTGTTCTATGTCATTATCATTTAAGAATTTTTTTTTTATTCAGTCATTTTTTCTTTCATTGAAGTTTTTCCTTTTTGGGTAAATATTGCATATATTCAAATAATAGTTTAGGGTTAAATGTTTTAAGTATTCTATTCCCATTGCAAATTATGTCACTATAGCAATTCTGAATTACCTTTTGAAAATGGATGGATAATAATAGTATTCATTTTGTAGTAAGTCAACTAAAGAGAAGCGGCATTGCCTTGGAGGAGATATAGCATTTCTTAGATTCAGGGCATGAATTCAAATTCTTCTTTTGACATATAATAGGTAACAACTTCTCAGTGCTCTTGATAATTTTCTAGCATAATACACTACATATGAATTGCTAATTCGCATCAGAAGAGAGATTTCTCATACCAGGAGTTTCCTATAGCAGTGAAATTAGCAATTCAATTATGTTCTCCCCCTTTCCTTGCCCCAAATTAAGGAAAAACCCAAAGAACTTTGCATCTATAATTAATTTGTGTCATAGCATGGTTTACTGATTACTATTATGCATTTTTAATTTTAAACAGTTTGTTAACAATTTAACTTTATGAAAAATTCCTAAAGAAATTTGTTTGCATGTTTTTACAAGTTGATTTTGGGGGTTTACTTCTTACAGCAGTTTTAGTTATTTATTTAGAGGTAGCAATCCTTCCTTAGTCTGGGAAAATCACCATTTTTATTTGATATTACAATTACAAAAACTATCTGCAATCTAATATAGTTATAGGAAATAGAATCAGGTTACACATACATATGTACATATGTATGTATATGCATGCATACACACACACACATGACTTTTGTGGTGGTCTGTTCCTCTCTTTTTCCAAAGAAGCACCTTAGGCTTAGAATGATTCTTCTTCCTGTCGCATAATTTTTCACCCATCTTTTTTTTTAAGATTTTATTTATTTTGAGTTCTACAATTTTCCCCCTAATCTTGCTTCTCTACCCCCCACTCCCCACAGAAGGCAGTCTGTTAGTCTTTACATTGTTTCCATGGTATACATTCATCTAAGTTGAATGTGATGAGAGAGAAATCACATCCTTAAGAAAGAAAAATGAAGTTTAAGAGATAGCAAAATTACATAATGAGATAATGGTTTTTTTCCCCTAAATTAAAGGTAATAGTCTTTGGTTTTTGTTTAAACTCCACAATTCTTTCTCTGGATATAGATTCACCCATTTTTTTAATGGCTTCTGAAATTCACCTTTATCCATGAAATCTTCTTGTATTGATAAATCTAAAGTGAATATCCACACACAGACTTAGCCAGTGAAAAACTGTGTATTCAGCAATTCTTTCTCTAATGGTATACTTCTAAAGCATTACATCTTTGATGATAAATTCCCTGTGACTGGGAATTCTGTGTATTCTTTTCTTGTAAAAGGAATGTTATTCCAGAGGTTGAAATGCATCATCATCAGAAAACATTGGCATGGTACTGTACTGTAATATTTGTTTGTAAAGAAAGAATTCTCAGTCCCTAGGAATCTATAATTTCAGGTGCACTGATGTGGAAATACCTCATTAGAGGAAGATTTAAGACAATCACAACAATTTGCCCACAAATTATACCGTTCTAGATAGAACTTCCCAACTAATTGACAAGTATTTATTGAGTGCTTACTATGTCTTTGACAGAGTATTTATTGAGAAGTCTTAGGAGGATGGAAACTAGAGTTCATAAGAAGTTAAGAAGGGAACAGTGGACATGCATTCTAGACTTTCAGAAAGTAGACTGTTTAGAGAAATGAGAAGCATGGTTAGAGCATCAAGGTTTCTGTTTATTTTGTTTATTATATTTCTTTTTTTCCCATTTATTCTTTTGTACAAATGATGTTTTTTTATACATTACTAAAATATTCTTGTTTGAGTATATAATACCCCCTTCCCCCCAAAAAAACATAGACCTGTATGAGTGATGAAGTAAAGGAGAGAGAAAAAATTAAAATTATTATTATTATTAATAATAATAATAATAATAATAATAGGTGTGGCCAGGTGGCACAGTGAACAGAGCACCAACCCTGGAACCAGGAGCACCTGAGCCCAAATTCAGCTCCAGACACCCAACAATCACCCAGATGTGTGGCCCCAGGCAAGCCATCCAGCCCCATTTGCCCTGCAAACCCCCCCAAATAATAATTATAAAAAATGTGCTTCAGTCAGTGTTCCAACACCTCTAGCTCTGTCATAGGTGGATCACATTCTTTAGGATAAGTCCATCACAAAAGTTACTTCCATATTTTTCCACCGTTGCCATTGCTGATCACTGCTCCCTCCATTCATACTTCTCCACTACCATATACTATATTTTCTCTTTCCTTTCATTCTGTCTCAGCTGTAGGGTAGCTGAGTGGCGCAGCAGACAGATACCTGGTCCTGGGGCCAAGAAGCCCCAAGCCTACATACCACCCCTTTAGGCCCAGCATCCACCTGGCCCTATAGTCCCAGACAGGCCATCCAATCCCAGCCCCTTGCAAGAAGTAAAAAGGAAAATGTGTTATATCTGACCACCCCCCACCATGGTCCATCCTCTCCTCCATCACTCACATCCCCCACCTTCCCCCTGTCTCCCTTCTCTCCTTCTTACTCCAGATATCTATACCCCATTGAGTATAAATATGCTGTTTCCTCTCCTAGCCACCTCTGATGAGAGTGAAGATTCCCTCATTCCTCCTTGTCTTCCCCCCTTCCATATCATTGCAATAGCTCATTGTAATAAAAAAAATCATCTTATATGAAATGTCTTAGCCAATTCTACCTCTCCTTTTTCTTTCTCCCATTACACTTCTCTTTTAACCATTGACTCCATTTTTCCACCACATTATATCTTCAAATGCAGCTCTCTCCTGTGCTTCATCTATAAAAGCTCCTTCTACCTGCTCTATTAAATGAGAAGGTTCATATGAGTATTATCAGTGTCATTTTTCTATGCAGGAATACATGTAGTTCATCATCATTAAGTCCCTCATATTTTCCCCTTCTCCTCCACTTTTTTTTTAGGTTTTTGCAAGGCAAATGGGGTTAAGTGGTTTGCCCAAGGCCACACTGCTAGGTAATTATTAAGTGTCTGAGACCAGATTTGAACCCAGGTACTCCTAACTCCAGGGCTGGTGCTTTATCCTCTATGCCACCTAGCCACCCCTCTCCTCCACTCTTTATGCTTCACCTGGGTCCTATATTTGAAGATCAAACCTATTCAGCTCTGGCCATTCCAACAGGAACCTTTAAAATTCCCCTGGTTCATTTAAAAGTCCATCTTTTTCCCTGGAAGAGGACTTCAGTTTTTCTGGGTAGTTGATTCTCTTTTGTCTTCCAGAATATTATATTCCTAGCCCTATGAGCTTTTAATGTAGTTGCTGCTAAGTCCTGGTCCTGTGTGATTCTGACTGCAGCTCCATGATATTTGAATTGTGTCCTTCTGGCTGCTCGTAATATTTTCTCTTTGATTTGGGAGTTCTGGAACTTGGCTATAACATTCCTGGGTTTTTTTTTTTTTTTTTGGATTTCTTTCTCGGGGAAATTGGTGGATTCTCTCCCTTTCTATTTTGCTCCCTACTTCTGGGATATCAGGGCAATTTTCCTGTAGTAATTCTTTGAAAATGATGTCAAGGCTCTTTTCCTGATCATGACTTTTAGGTATTCCAGTAATTTTTAGATTATCTTTCTTAAATCTGTTTTCCATATCAGTTGTTTTTTCAATGAGATGTTTCACATTTTCCTCTAATTTTTCATTCTTTTGGTTTGAAGTACTGTGTCTTGATTTCTCGTAACATCAGCAGCCTCCCTTAGTTCCATTCTACATCTGAAAGATTTGTTTTCCTCAGAGAGCTTTCTTATTTCCTTTTCCATCTTGCCAATTCTGCTTTTTTAAAGCATTCTTCTCCTCAATAACTTTTTGAACTGTTTTATACATTTGACCTGTGCTGGTTTTTAACATGTTATTTTCTTTAGCATTTTTTTGGATCTCCTTGACTAAGCTGCTGACTTCATTTTCATGTTTTTCTTGCAGCTCTCTCATTTCTTTTCCCAATTTTTGTTCTGTCTCCCTCATTTCATTTCTTTTCTACTTATTTTACATTATGAAGTCATTCTACTTATTTTACTTATTTTACCTTATGAAGTCATTGATTTCTTCATGATCCATTTGAATTTTCTTGTATTTGTTGCTTGGGCAAAGTTTTGTATCTCTTTTGATTAACTGCTAATTTCCTTCATTTTCTTATAAATAGTAGTTGTTTTTGTTTTTGTTTTTGTTTTTTTGCAGGGCAATGGGGTTAAATGGCTTGCTTAAGGCCACACAGCTAGGTAATTATTAAGTGTCTGAGACCGGATTTGAACCCAGGTACTCCTGACTCCAGGGCCTTTTCCACTGCACCACCTAGCTGCCTCCCAGCATTGATTTTTTAAATACGATTTTGAGTTCCAAATTTTTCTTCTTTCTTCTTAACATGAAATATGATATCATACATGTATAGTCATGTTAAACTTGATTCTCCATTAGTCATACTGTGAAAGAAGACTCAGAACAAAAGGGGAAAATCACAAGAAAGAAAAACTAAAAAAAAGTAAAAATAATATGACTCCGTTTGCATTCAGATTCAATAGTTCTTTCCCTGAATGTGGATATTTGCTGATTTCTTTTTCATTTCCCTCATTCATTATAAAAACATTTTTAAACAATTCTTTTGGACTTTTGCTTCATCTGTTTAAAAATTCTAGTTGAGTTTTTGCCTAGTCTAGTATTTTCTCTGGAGCTTTACTTGTAGATATCATTCTTTTCATCTGCATCTGTTTTTGGAGCATTCCTGTGAACGTAATAGCTCATTATGTTGTATTTCTTTGCCTATTCTTCTAGCCTACTTTCTGAGTCTAGATTTGCTGTTAGGGTTAGGATCTACCACTACTTCTGGAGGGAAGGTGTGTATCATCTGAAGAAAGATGGTTTAATCTGTCTGGCAAATGCTGATTCTTATCTTTCCCTCTAGATGCCTTGCTGTTTCATCTAAGTTGGCTTTTGCTTTTTTGATTTGTGACAGTTGGCTAGCAGTTGGGAAGGATGACTGGTCTCTTCATTACAGGAACCAGATTCTCAAATGATGATTGTAAGAGTTAGATTGGAAGCAGGACCAATAGTTTGGTTGGTTGTGCCTGTCTGTTGACTCTTGGTAACAGCTGGTTATCAGGTATTGCTGGTGGTGGTGAGGAAAAGCAGACTTTTTCTGTACCATGATTCTTTACAGTTAGGAGATAGAATTCACTGATCAAGGAATTGAATTATAGAAGAAGTTTACTTTGGATTTCCAAATGAACCAGTCATTGAATTGAGGTAAAACACTCATGTCTCATAACAGATAGTATTTTGTCCATTCACCTATCATATTCCAAGAAAGATATTGAGATCTCTACAGTCATTGCATAAGTAATTTTTAGAAATTTAAAATTTTGATCCATAATTACTTTACATTTTCATTTTGTTGTTTTAGTACAAGGAAAGTCATGGAAACAAAATGAAAACACCCCCAAATCTACTTATTTGAAAGACTAGGCATACATTATTTTTTTTTGTATTTTTATTTTCTCTTAGTACTCCTTTCAGGATTATGACAATTGTATTATTTGCCATTGTTCCTTTTTATTTGGAATCTGCCATCCTTATAGATTGGTGTGTTTTCTAGATGATGCTTTGGTTCTTTTTAAATAATTTCTTTAGGGAGCAGCTAAGTGGCACAGTGGATAGAGCACCTGCCCTGGAGTCAGGAGTACCTGGGTTCAAATTTGGCCTCAGACAATAATTACCTAGTTGTGTGGCCTTGGGCATGCCACCTAACCCCATTTGCCTTGCAAAAAAAATAACTAAAAAAATTTCTTTAAAAAAAATCTTTATAGTATTTTTCCCTCATTAACATGTTTTCAACATAGTTAAATTTTGGAGGGGGGTTATGTAATAGAAAGAGGACTTATTCGTTTCTGGTTTTTTAGGGTCTGCAGGATAGATTGAAAACCCTTTGGGTGTGGTTTATGGGACTGATTAGCCTAGAACCAAATGGGATGGGATGAAAATGAATGATTGAAGTCCTGGGGCATCCTATGGCTTCATGACTCAAATTGATAGTGACATTGGGAGGTGGTTGTTGAACCTTGGGCTGCCTTTAGGAGTGTATTTGGCAGAAGCTATAGAAGCAATATTAGTGTCACTGGCTTCTTAGTTTTTTCTACTCTGCCATGTTATGGATAGGTCTGTGTGGCAAGGCAGTAATCAGGAGACCAGGATCTGTATCTTAGTTCTACAAGCACAGGCAAATTACCCAGTTTCTCCGAAATTCATGTTTCTTATTTGTAAAATGGGAATAATGGTAACAATGATGATGTTGTTATTTCTCCTTCATTCTTGAAGATCATGACCTCAGGGAGGTAATGCAGTGACATTAATTGGATTTGAGTGAGGGGGTGCTGTGCTAAGTCATCAGTCTCACTTTCTCCTCCAGAGTCATCTGGGTCCAGTGACTAGACATGAATCCAGAAGTGGAGATGATCCTGGATGTGAGGCAATAAGGATTAGGTAACATACAACCAGGAAGTGTCAAGTGTCTGAGGCTGGTTTTGAATTCCAAACCTCTTGACTCTAGAACCAGTGCAGTATTGTTTCTCTCCTTGGTGCTCTTCTAGACTTCATGATCTTCAGAAACTCATACTTCTGAAGTTGAATTTAACTCTTTAACTCATACCTCCTCAGTCTCTCACTGCTGTTGCTAAGTACCTTCCCCAATCCTTTATTTTTTTATGTGTTGATTAGATTGTGAGCTCCTTGAGAACTGATATTGTACTAACTTTCTCTAAATACCCCCAAGCACTTAGCACAGTGTAGCTTGTTCTTTCTTGAAATGGACCATGCTCTCTGGGAGGTAATGCCATGACTTAAAAGTGAATTGAATTTGAAGGAGGGAGGGCTGTGCCTTTCTCCTCCTGGCCAGATATACTATAGGGAGAATGGAAATGGACCCTATGGGGGGGCCACTTGGCCTTTTTAAGTTAAGGTGTTTCCCAGGTCTAGGTTTGACTGAGGCAAAGCCCAGGTCTAGGTTTGACTGAGGCAAAGGTAAAGAGGTAAAGAAAGGCCTCTTTTACCTAGTTAAACAAACAAACAAAAAGCTATCCACCTGCCAGGGGAAGACCCTCAGGTTTCTGACCCAAACAGAAACAATAGATATTTATACTCATTCTGAGTCATCATGGTTCTTTTTTTTTCTTTAAATGAGCAGTGCTGTTAAATACCTTGCCTAAGGTCATATAGCTAGTAAGTATCTAGTGTCAGAAGACAGATTTGAACTTAGGTTCTCCTGACTCCGGGGCCAGCGTGCAGTGTGTCTATCTATTGCATCCTCTAGCTGGCCCTTATCCAGTAAGGCTTGTACTGGGACCTATAGTTGGTCAGTCAATAGTAGCCAGAGTGATTTGGATTTAAGGCATGGTCCTTAAAAAACAAATCTAGCCCTTAAACCTTAAGTTATCTTTCAGTGATAAAAAATAATATTTCTTTAGGCAGAGCATCTTCAGAAAATGATACCCTGTATGGACAGGGAAAGAGGAGGGAGGCAGAAGTGGAAAGGAAGGTAGCACCATAGTAGGATTTTTAAAATGTTTATTCACTCTGATTTTGACTGTAATACTTATCTTAGGGTGTTGTGGAAAAAAGCTTTGTAAAGCTTACCTGTAAAGCTTATTTCAAGTAACATTTCTTAAATGGTGGCTCATCTCTACGAGTTGGACTATCAGATGATTTTTTTTTATTACTGCTCTCAAGAATTCAATTTCAATACTGTGGAAGGAAAGCAGTCCTCCTCCTCCTCCTCCTCCTCCTCTCCTCCTCCTCCTCCTTCTCCTTCTTCTTCTTCTCCTTCTCCTTCTTTTAGAAAATAGCCTTCTTGATCCATAGTTAGTTATGTTGATGGAATCAGAGATCTTTTAAAGTATTAAGCTATGTTTAAGCACTTGTGGGAGACACCAAGATCAAGAGGAGGCTGAATGGTGCAGTGGATAAGAAGGTTGGACCTGTAGTCAGAATATACCTGAGTTCAAATGTAACTTCAGACATTTAGTAGTGTAACTCTTGGCAAGTCATTTAGTCTTTAAGTTTCCTCATCTAGAAAATGGGGATAGTAGTGGTACCTACCTCCCAGGGTTATTGTGAGCATCAAATGAGATTCTGTTTGTAAAATGCTTTTCTAACCTTATAGTGCTCTATGGGTATTATTATTATTATCATTATTATCATTATTATTATTATTTTTATAGGCTTCTATGAATTTATAATTTATAGTTCTATAAGATATAGTTGATAAGAAACAAAGTTATAAGTGCATTAAAAAGTCCAAGATATCACAAGAGCTTTAAAGATGAACAAATTATTTTAGGGTGTGGTATATGGAATTTCAATATATATAGTCTACAAGGTGCTTCTAGATACCTTCAATGGTGAAGGAAAAGGGTAGGGAGGGTAAGTATTACAGAGTACCACATTGTCTTAATATTCTAAAACCAAAGACTTGGGGTAATCTAAGTAACATTGTAGAAAGAACACTAAACTTTTAATTATTTGAATTGGGTTTAAATCTCATATATTATCTCATATAAATCTCATAATTATCTTTGTAACTTTTCTTTTAATTTTTTCATCTTGAACATGACAGCCTTGCCTTCTTTTATTCTCCAGTGGATATTTTATTTTTCCAATTATATGTTATGAAAATATTCCAATAGTCATCCACATGCATAAGCATATTTATAAATTACATAATTTCCTTCTACCCTCTCTTCCCACTCTTCTCCCCTCTCCTCAACAGTGAACAGTTTGGTAAATATTGTACAAATATATTTGTCTTTAACATGTTTACAGATAAGTCATTTTCTATATAAGGAATTAGGACTTAAGGGAAAAGACAGAAAACCATAAGTTAGGAAAGAAAATGTAAGAAGAATTTTAAAAAAAAGTGAACATAGTGTTCATTCAGATTTTGTAGTTTTTTTTTTTTTTGGCTTGTTTTGGTTTTTCTTCCCCTGGATGTGGATAGCATTGTCCTTATCAGGTCTCCCAGGGTTGTTCTAGCTCTCTGAACTGCAATGAAGAGCTACATTCATCATGGTTTATCAACTCACAATGTTGTTAATGTGTATAGTGTTTTCTTGGTTCTGCTCCCTTTGCTGAACATCAGTTGCCTTAATTTCTTCCATGCTTCTCTAGAGTCCGACCAGTCATGGTTTCTTATAGAACAGTAGTACCTATTTTTTTTAATTTCAATTTGTTTTTATTAAAGATATTATTTGAGTTTTACATTTTCCCCCAATCTTGCATGCCTCCCCCCTCCCCCCCCACAGAAAGCACTCTGTCAGTCTTTACTTTGTTTCCATGTTGTACCTTGATCCAAATTGGATGTGATGAGAG
Source organism: Macrotis lagotis (assembly GCF_037893015.1). NCBI lineage: Eukaryota > Metazoa > Chordata > Mammalia > Peramelemorphia > Peramelidae > Macrotis > Macrotis lagotis. The sequence continues at coordinate 18,146,539 of NC_133665.1, read as the reverse complement.
AGAAATCATATCCTTAAAGAGAATAGAAGTCTAAGAGGTAACAAAATCAGACATTAAGCTATCTGTTTTTTTCTAAATTAAAGGGAATAGTCCTTGCACTTTGTTCAAACTCTACAGCTCCTTATCTAGATACAGATGGTACTCTCCTTTGCAGACAGCCCAAAATTGTTCCCAATTGTTGCACTGATGGAATGAGCAAGTCCTTCAAGGTTGAACATCACTCCCATGTAGCTGTTAGGGTGTACAGTGTTTTTCTGGTTCTGCTCATCTCACTCAGCATCAGTTCATGCAAATCCCTCCAGGCTTCCCTGAAATCCCGTCCCTCCTGGTTTCTAATAGAACAATAGTGTTCCATGACATACATATACCACAGTTTGCCAAGCCATTCCCCAATTGAAGGACATTTACTGGATTTCCAATTCTTTGCCACCACAAAGAGGGCTGCTATGAATATTTTTGTAGAAGTGATATTTTTACCCTTTTTCATCATCTCTTCAGGGCATAGACCCAGTAGTGGTATTGCTGGGTCAAAGGGTATGCACATTTTTGTTGCCCTTTGGGCATAGTTCCAAATAGCTCTCCAGAAGGGTTGGATGAGTTCACAGCTCCACCAACAGTGTAATAGTGTCCCAGATTTCCCACATCCCTTCCAACAATGATCATTATCCTTCCTGGTCATACTGGCCAATCTGAGAGGTGTGAGGTGGTACCTCAGAGAAGCTTTAATTTGCATTTCTCTAATAATTAATGATTTAGAGCATTTTTTCATATGGCTATAGATTACTTTGATCTACTTATCTGTAAATTGCCTTTGCATATCCTTTGACCATTTGTCAATTGGGGAATGGCTTTTTGTTTTAAAAATATGACTCAGTTCTCTGCATATTTTAGAAATGAGTTCTTTGTCAGAATCATTAGTTGTAAAGATTGTTTCCCAATTTACTACATTTCTTTTGATCTTGGTTACATTGGTTTTATCTGTGCAAAAGTTTTTTAATTTAATGTGATCAAAATCATCTAATTGGTTTTTGGTGATGTTCTCCAACTCTTCCTTAGTTATAAACTGCTCCCCTTTCCTTATATCTGACAGGTAGACTAGTCCTTGATCTTCTAATTTCCTTATAGTATTGTTTTTTATGTCTATGTCCTGTAACCATTTGGATCTTATCTTGGTAAAGGGTGTGAGGTGTTAGTCTAATCTAAGTTTCTTCCATACTAACTTCCAATTTTCCCAGCAATTTTTATCAAAGAGGGAGTTTTTATCCCAATGGCCAGACTCTTTGGGTTTATCAAACAGCAGATTACTATAATCATCTCCTGCTATTACACCTAGTCTATTCCACTGGTCCACCACTCTATTTCTTAGCCAATACCAAACAGTTTTGATGACTGATGCTTTATAATTTTAGATAGGGTAGGGCTAAGCCACCTTCTTTAGCCCTTTTTTTCATTAAGCTCCTGGCAATTCTTGACTTTTTATTTCTCCACATGAATTTTTTTTCTAACATTATTTTTCTAACTCGTTAAAGTAATTTTTTGGAATTTTGATTGGTAGGGCACTAAACAGATAGTTTAGTTTTGGTAGAATTGTCATTTTTATTATATTAGCTCTCCCTATCCATGAGCAGTTGATATTTGCCCAGTTATTTAAATCTAATTTAATTTGTTCGAGAAGTGTTTTACAATTGTTTTCAAAAAGATTCTGAGTCTGTCTTCGCAAATAGACTCCCAAATATTTTACACTGTCTGAGGTTACTTTGAATGGGATTTCTCTTTCTAGCTCTTCCTGCTGTTTCTTGCTAGATATATATACATATATATATATATATATATAAAGTTGAGGATTTATGAGGCTTTATTTTATAACCTGCAACTTTGCTAAAATTGTTAATTGTTTCCAGTATTTTTTTTAGATGATTTCTTTGGATTCTCTAGGTAGACCATCATGTCATCTGCAAAGAGTGAGAGTTTTGTCTTTCCCTTCCCAATTCTAATTCCTTTAATTTCTTTTTCTTCTCTAATTGCTGATGCTAACATTCTAATACAATATTGAATAGTAGTGGTGATAATGGGCACCTTTGTTTCACCCCTGATCTTATTGGGAATGCCTCTAGCCTCTCCCCATTGAATATAATGCTTGTTGATGGTTTCAGATAGATACTGCTTATTATTTTAAGGAACAGTCCGTTTATTCCTACACCCTCTAGTGTTATCAATAGGAATGGATGCTGTGTTTTGTCAAAAGTGTTTTCAGCATCTATTGATATGATCATATGATTTCTGATAGTTTTATTGTTGATATAATTGAGCATACTAACAGTTTTCCTAATATTGAACCAACCCTGCATTCTTGGAATAAATCCTACTTGATCATAATGTATTATCTTAGTGATGACTTGTTGTAATTGTTTTGCTAAGATTTTATTTAGGATTTTTGCATCTATATTCATCAGGGAGATAGGTCTATAATTTTCTTTCTCTGTTTTAACTCTTCCTGGTTTAGGTAACAGTACCATATTGGTTTCATAGAAAGAGTTAGGCAGAGTTCTATCTTTCCCTATTTTTCCCGAGAGTTTATATAGGATTGGAACCAATTGTTCCTTAAATGTTTGGTAGAATTCACTTGTGAATTCATCAGGCCCTGGAGATTTTTTTTTAGGGAGTTCAGTAATGGCTTGTTGAATTTCTTTTTCTGAGATAGGGTTGTTTAGGTATTTAATCTCTTCTTCATTTAACCTGGGTAACTTATATTTTTGTAAATATTCATCCATTTCACTTAGATTATCAAATTTATTGGCATAGAGTTGGGCAAAATAATTTGGAATTATTACTTTAATTTCCTTCTCATTGGTGGTGAGTTCACCTTTTTCATTTATGATACTAGCAATTTAGTTTTCTTCTTTCTCTTTTTTAATCAAATTAATGAGAGGTTTATCTATTTTATTGGTTTTTTCATAATACCAACTTTTGATTTTATTTATTAATTCAATAGTTTTTTTGCTTTCAGTTTTATTAATTTCTCCTTTAATTTTTAGAATTTCTAATTTGGTACTTAATTGGGGATTTTTGATTTGTTCTTTCTCTAATTTTTTTAGTTGCATGTTTAGTTCATTGATTACCTCTTTCTTCAATTTATTCATATAAGCATTTAGAGCTATAATATATCCCCTGAGAGTTCCTTTGAATGAATCCCATAGGTTTTGGGATGTTGTTTCATTATTATCATTATCTAGGATAAAATGGTTAATTCTTTCTATAATTTGTTTTTTGGTCCACTCATTTTTTAAAATTAGGTTATTCAGTTTCCAGTTTGTTCTGGGTCTATATCTCCTTGGCCCAGCATTGCATATGACTTTTATTGCATTGTGATCTGAGAAAGATGTATTCACTATTTCTGCCTTTCTGCAGTTGATCATTAGGTTTTTATGTCCTAGTACATGGTCAATTTTTGTATAAGTTCCATGTACTGCAGAGAAAAAGGTATATTCCTTTCTATCCCCATTCAGTTTCCTCCATAAGTCTACCATATCTAATTTTTCTAACAATCTATTTACCTCCCTAATTTCTTTCTTGTTTTATGATTCAATTTATCTAGATCTGATAGCAGGAGGTTGAGGTCTCCCACTAGTAGAGTTTTGCTGTCTATGTCTTCCTGTAATTCTTTCAGCTTTTCCTCTAAGAATTTGGGTGCTGTCCCACTGGGTGCATATATATTCAATATTGAAATGACTTTATTGTCTATGGTACCATTTAGGAGGATAAAGTTTCCTTCCTTATCTCTTTTAATGCTATCTATTTTTGCTGTTGCTTTGTCTGAGATAAGGATTGCTACCCCTGCTTTTTTTACTTCAGCTGAAGCAAAATATATTTTACCTTTACTCTATATGTATCTCTCTGCTTCAAATGAGTTTCTTGTGAGCAGCATATTGTAGGATTCTGGTTTTTAATCCACTCTGCTATTTGCTTACGTTTTAAGGGAGAGTTCATCCCATTCACATTCAAGGTTATGATTTCTAATTCTTTATTGCCCTCTGTGCTATCTTCCCTCTGTTTATATTTTTCTCTCTTTCTCCCCCCCCTTTTATCCATATTCCCCAGTCTTTTGTTTCTGAAAACCTCCCCCTTCAGTGTGTTTGCCCTCCTATATCACACCCTCCCCTTTCTTTCCCCTTTCCCTTTTGCCCTTTTCCCTTCCCTTCCTTTTGTTATTTCCCCTTATTTCCCCCACTCCCCTTCCCTTTCTCCCTCCCCCCTCCCCTTTTCCCCTTTTCCCCTTTTAATACTTCAAAGGTTAGATGTTTTATAAGTTAACTGGGTATGTGTAGATTAACTTTAAGCCAAGTCTGATGAGAAGAAGATTCAGGTGTTTCTCCTCTCCTCCCTTCTTCCCCACTATTACCATAGGCTTTTTGTACCTCTTAGTGTAATGAGATTTTATCCCATTCAATCCCCTCCCTCCTCCTGTCTCTTTCCTGTCCCCCTTTTTAGGGCGGTAGTGTTTTTTTTTTAGATCCTTCTGTCTAAGTCATAGAAAATTCTGAGTGTCTGTCCCTTCTAGTTCTGTATTTTCTATCGAATAGAGTCAAAATTCCTGAGAGTTATTAGAGTCTTTCTCCCAAGTGGGGTTAAAGCCAGTTACATCCCATTAGATAGTAGTCTCATGGATGGGTCATGAATGTCCATCATTTCTGGCTAGGTGTATTTTCTGTGTTAGAGTTACATTTCTCAAGGTTTATGAGAATCTTTTTTTTTTTCCCCAATGCTGGGATATAGCAAGTTTCAACTTACTGGATTGCATTTTTTTCCCTTTTACTGCCCCCCCCTTTTTTTTCCCTTTTCATGTGTCTCTCGAACCTCCTCTTTGATGTCCAAATTTTCTGTTTAGCTCTAGTCTTTTCATCAGAAATTTTTGGAATTCTTCCATTTCATTAAATGTCCATCTTTTTCCTTGGAAGAGAAGGCTCAGCTTTGCAGGGAAGTAGATTCTTGGCTGCATTCCAAGCTCCCATGGTCTTCGAAATATCTCGTTCCAGGCCCTTCTATCCCTTAAAGTTGATGCAGCCAGGTCCTGCATGATCCTTACTGTGACTCCTTGATATTTAAATTGTTTCTTTCTGGCTGCTTGCAGGATTTTCTCTTTTATCTGATAGTTCTGGAGTTTGGCCACAACATTCCTTGGTGTTTTCATTTTAGGATCTTTTTCTGGTAGGGATCGATGTACTCTTTCAATAACTACTTTGCCCTCTGATTCCATGATATCAGGGCAGTTTTCCATCACTAGATCCTGTAATATTAAGTCCAAGCTTTTTTTCTCTTCAATGTTTTCAGGAAGTCCTATAATTTTCAGGTTGCCCCTCCTCAATCTATTCTCGAGGTCAGTGGTTTTATTGATGAGGTATTTTACATTTGCTTCTATTTTTTCTATTTTTTGATTTTTTTTAACTGACTCTTGCTGTCTTCATGGAGTCATTAGTTTCTGTAGACTCCATTCTTTTTGGGGGGAGGAGGAGTTTTCTTCATTAACCTTTTGCAACTCCTTTTCCAATTGGTCAATTCTACTTTTGAAAGAGCTTTCCATTTTACCAATTGAGGTTTTGAGAGAATTAATTTCTTTTTGCATTTGCTCATTTGAGGATCTGAAAGAATTATTCTCATTTTGTAATTGTCCAATTGATGATCTGAGAGATTTATTCTCCTTTTGTGTTTGTCCAGTTATACTTTCTAAGGTTTTGTTTTCTTGTTGCAAGGTATTAATTGTCTCTTGCAAATTTTTAAGCTCCTTCCTTATTTCTTCAAGGAAGTCTTTCAGTGCTGGAGACCAGATTGTATTCTCCTCAGAGGTTCCAGGTCTCTCTGAGTTGGGGTCTTTCCCTTCCAGGAATTTTTCTGTGGATCCACCTTTCCACTGACCCTTCTTCATTATGCTAAGACCTTGAGTGGGGGGGGGGGGGCTGGTTCACCTGGGCTTGGGATCCCTAAAGGCTTTACTGAGTGCAGTTTCTCTGGCTGGCCAATAGGACATGCTGGCTTCCCTCTCTGGAGTGTCTGTGACCTTGGTTGGGAGGCCTTCCCCCTTTGCATGAAGGGAGGAGTTGGAACTATTGAATTCTTTTGCTTTCAGTCAATGGTGGGCTTTACTCTGGCCTGAGGTGATTCCTCAGCTGGGCTGGTTCTTCTGCTCACACACCTGAGCCTGAGGCAGAAGTAATTTTCATTTCTTTGAGGATAAGCCTCTGTGCAATGGAGGTGTTCCCTCAGATTTTCTCAGACCTGAGAAGCCTAGGGAAGGTGTCTGCTGCTCTCCTGCACCAGAACTCTTCCCGCAGCCCCTTCCCCAAGCTCCAGGGGGACAGCACCAACACCAGTGCCTCTGCTTCCCTGCTGACCCAAGCCCCTTTCATCCAGCCCCACTGCTGATCCAGCAGTTCCTGCTCTCAGGCCCTCAGACTCCTGGTTCCGATTCAGCTGTTAATCTGCCTGATCCAGGGCTGATCCTCCCTCTGAGCCCAGACTCAACCCACCCAAATTCGGCCAAAGCTGCTAAGGGAGACAAATCGTGAGGTAGATGTCCTTTCTCCTGGCTTTTCTTTCTGGGTTTTGTGGTTTGGATTTCTTTTAAGAGGTTTGTTTCATGTGATAGATGGGGAAGAGATCAGGAGACTTTAGAACTGTGCCTGTCTTCTCTCCGCCATCTTGGCTGGAAGTGTGTAGTACCTATTTTAACTTCCATTATTACCTGTTACAAAATCTTAGAAGAGAGTCTAGTCTTTTCTTACTGATAAGAAATTGGTCAGTTAATATGCCAAAATTTTAGTCCTTTAGATAATTTCCTACTTTTCTTCTTCTGGAAGTTTTAGTTAGAGATACTGAGTTCTGTTTATATACTCTTGGATTCAGGGTGAAATCATCTCCATCAGTATCATGGTTTTTTTATCTCTCTCTACTTTTTTTAAAAATTTAGTCTTGAGAACCACATACTGGATCCTTTATGAATCATTAGTTATTTGAATATTTTGCTGTACTTTTTCCTTCTAAGTTGGGATTTTTAATGTAAACATTTAAGGTCTAAATACTAATCTAACAGTAGAGTAGGATAGAATTTCATTTTCTATCTTCGATACTGAAACACTCATTGCTTAGCATATCATTCTGTTATCCTAGTTCATTATTGATCTTTTCTTATATATTGGTGAAAAAAAATCGCCATTAAAGAGAACAATTAGTGGCATAGAATCATTATGGAATCAAGGATGTATTGAAATTGACTTAGAGGGGGCAGCTAGGTGGCGCAGTGGATAGAGTACTGGCCCTGGAGTCGGGAGAACCTGAGTTCAAATCTGGTCTCAGACAATAATTACCTAGCTGTGTGGCCTTGGGTAAACCACTTAACCCAATTTGCCTTGCAAAAAAAGAAAAAAAAAGTGACCTAGAGCTTGTACTAGGCCTGCCTCCACCATTTCTTTTTCTCCTTTTTGACATCCACATGGCTTATATATGAACAGGATGACTCTAATTTATAATTTCATCTTTTCCTCCCTGATACTCCCTGCCCTACCTGAATTTCTGGAACTCTCTGTAATTGGAATTGTTCATGCTAGAAATTTTTACTTCCATTGCTATATACAATATCTCTGAATATGATATCACACTTGAGAAACTAATCAGACATACTCGATCAAGTTATTTTAAAACTGTTTGGCATGAAATGATGAACTTAGAATCATTGCTTCGAGGTAAATCATATATAATGTTGCACATGATAGGTAGTAGGCAACTTTTTCATTTTTTTCTGTCAAGATGAACAGGTTTACAACTTCACAATGTAAAGAAAATATCATTAACAAGGCATTGAAGTTAATAATCATTGCACAGATAGTAAGAAAGCACTTATCTGCTTTAAATGAATTCATGTCTTTAAGCCTAGATAAATCACAAGAGTATTGGAGAAGCTTGCAGATGTAATCCCAAAAACATAAGATCAATAATATTTGAAAAATCATTTATCACAGAAGAAATGACAGATAACTGGTGGTGGGAAAATGTTCTGGTTTTTTCAAAGGGCAGAAGGAAGCTGAGTTGTAGAAACTGAAGACAAATAAGTTGATTGTAGAGTACTTGGACTTGTAAATTCGTAGCAAAGAAAGAGATGATCATTCGAAGCCAGTATGGGAAGTTGACTCTCAAGTATTTTATATATTCTATAGTTATTTCAAATGGAATTTCTCTTTTTCTTTTATTGGTTTTATAAGAAATGCTGATGATTTGGGTGGATTTATTTTACATCTTGCAACTTTGCAGAAGTTATTTTTTAAATTTTTTTTTGCTTGACTCTCTAAGGGTTCTCCAAGTACACTATTGTATTATCTGCAAAAAAAAAAGTTAATTTTATTTTTTTTTTACCTATGGTTAGTCTCTCAATTTCTTTACTGGTGAAGAACCAACACTGCTTATCTTATGACAGAAAGGTGATGGACTAATATACAGAATAAGAAATGTATTTTTGACTCTGGTCAATTAGGGAATTCTTTGACTATCTTAACATAATACAAACCCTCGCTCATATTTTTCTTTCCTATTGTCTTGCAGTTAGGGTAAAATAAAAATACATATATTTAAGATGCTTATTTGAAGACTTGAGAGTTTATTGATTATAAATTCAAGCTGAGCCATCGGTATGGGTGAGGTAAGTACCTCCTTTTAAAGGACGTTGTCAAGCTAGGAAAGTCATGAGGAAGATTGTGACCCAAGGTAGATAATAATAATGATAATGACTTTTTTTGATAATTCATTCTTGAAGAAGATCAGGGTATTAAAGCGGTGATGCCTTGACAAGCACATGAATTGAATTTGGGGGAGGGATGCTGTGTTAGGTCACTGTTAAAAAGGCTTGTGAATACTTAGGCCAGAGTGATGAAAATGGTTCTTATTAAGATGTCTACATAATTGGCACATCTCTCTCCAGTTGGGAGAGGGACAAGGAAATCCCAAAATGCCAGGTCTTTTATGCACTTTGCTCCTGCCCCTTCTTGCCAATCATACTGGGGTTGCAATCTAATTGATACATTAGTCCCCATATATTTTCCCCTCCCTGCTCATTATACTAATAAGCAAGAACAGTACCTCCTTGAGCATGTGTAAAGGAGAAGGTCAAGATCCTAGGCTAACTTAGAAATAAAATAGGTGGGGTGGACCTGGCCTAATCTTACTTTTTGATCAGATTAAGGCTACCTGCCCTTAGGCAACAATATAGGCAGACCCCAGTCTTTGTAATAATATAAGCTAACAATTTTCCCTTCACATTCTTGTGGAACCCAAACAGCTCCATATTCCTCACAATTTCCCCTTTTTTCTTTTATAATAAGAATTTGAGGTTCCACACACATTATTAGTGATTTCTTTCTTGAATCACAATCCTTGTTATTGATATGACTACTGACTTTTTCTTTTATCAAGATTTTTATTTCCTCATTATCAGAGATTTTGACCCATCCTATTTTTCAGGTCTGTGTGGGAGCACATGCCAACTTTCTGATGTCTTTTACTACTTGCCTATTGTCATTTATCTTTAGGCAGTAAAATTTGATAAGTTCAATTTACCATAAGCTTCTCCTCCAATCAACAGATTGTCTAATACAACTCTATGTTGAATAATCCTTTCTCATCCAGGATCCTAGCTGTCTAATTGGTAATTTTTCCACTACAGTTTAGAATCTAATCAGAATATAAAATGGGGTTCCATTGCCCAACTCCCATCCTGTGCCTAGGTAGTAGGCCCATAAGTCTAGATAAGAACACCCAGACTAATCCTTGGCAGATGGGTATATGCAGTGGTAATAAATTTTCTTTAATATAATAGATCCTGACAAGGGATCCAGGTACCATCATTGTATCTCATATGAATCTCAGTCTACCTATCTCTAATTTGTATAGTCCAGAATATATGTACCCTGCTCCTAGACATAGCCATTTGCTACTCCCCAGGAAATCATCCAGGCTGTCCTGGTATAAACAAGTCATCCTGAACTGATTCAGTCATATGCCACTGGTGTTTCTCTCCTCTGGACCAGAATCCTGTGCCACAGTGCACCTCTGACCAGGAACTAAAAATCTAGGCCGGACCCAGGGGGTTCTGGCACCCAAGGCCAATTCTCAAACGTCTGTGGACCACTGCAAGTCTAATGGTTAGCCACACCAAAAGACTGGCAATGACTTCTGTCAACTAGATTCTCTTCCCACCATTACTAATACCCGGTTGTCTAAATCAGAGATAGGCTTCTCCCTAGACAGTATAATAACTCATGTAGGATATATAATCATGCCATCCAATAATCTTTTATCTTTTTCTCTCAATGGAGAACATCTTCACTCTGCCTCTCCTCCTCCTTTCCATAAGGAGAGGGGCATAAGTAAGGATGTCACACTTACAGAATCAAAGGGTAGTTACAGGTATCGGAAGGACAGATTCCCTGATCAAATAATGTACACATAGGTGAGGGATGGTAGAGATGAATTGGTCCAGTGTCTCTTCTTTTGTCTCTGCTTGGATGTCCTTCTGCATCTTCTGATTCCAAAAGGTCCTACCCAACTCAGGTGGCTTGTTGAGACCTTGTCTTCTGGTAAAAAAAATTGCTTAACATTAGACTCAGATCAAAATACATGTTTTCATCATAAGACAATGAGATTCTGGAGCTCATTAATTTACATTTTGCCTTACTGTCAAATTGACATACATACTTCACTTTAACACAATAAACTTCCATAAATGTTTTACTACATAAGTAAAATTCCACTGAGAATTTCCACATTAATTTAAGCTTGTAACAGTCTCTTAACCTTTTGCTCTCATTACAATAATGACTCAAACATCCTTAACCAAAATGAATTTTTTAAAAATTTATCCTGTGAATTTCCCATTCTTCTTACCTAAATATTCCGTCTAATATAAAAATGAAGGCAAACTAATTCCTATCTTAATATGCAGCTGAAAGCAGTTGTCGGAGCTACACATCTAACCTATCTGGCTATTAAATCCAATTTACTTAAAACTTCTTTTTCTGATTTCCTTAGTTACTATAAAGACCCAGGACATTAAAGGAAAATTCCTTTATAGATATAATTATTGAATATTGGTATGCAGGTGAGGTCATGTGGGTCAAACGTCTTAGACCAGATTTATTTTACCAAATAAGACATTATCCAAATGTCACTTTGGGGAAATCAAGTCAAAAGGGTCCAGCCTCAGGCCATACTGAAAAGCTGCCCCTTTGACTGTACATCCCTGTCACCTGACACCTTTAGCCATTGGCTTCCTTGGCTCCAAGAACATGACATTAACCCAGTAACACTTCCTTTTTGCTGACCATTCTGGTATCTGACATAAAAAGAAAAAATTGATTTAAAAACCCATGATCTAAAATAGTTGTTTTACTTAATTAGAATTTTGAGTGAGTCTAGTTCACTAAATTCCAATGATTGTCTTAATGGGGTCCCAATTAATGAATCCCCTACCTAAAGCTCTGAGTGTCCTTCCTGGGTCCTTGCTAAACCAGGAATTCTATCTATGACTGGCCCTACAGTCCTCACCTCCTAACTCTTACTCGAAGTCTCTGATCTCCAGACCCAGATCCTTTTGTCTGAAATCATATTTACTCTATTTCTATATAAAGATGGTATTTCATGATTCCCCTTGGCTAGAGAACCCTCCTTCTAGCCTGTTGTATTTTACAACAAATAAACACTTCCTTTGGCCAGGAGATTGCCTATCATTTCCTAAATTATCACATGACAATTAAAGTAAATATTGTCACAGAAAAATCTCATTATCTTTCTTGTGTTTATCCTTCTCATATTACATAGATGCTTTTACTTCAAAGCAAATAACCACAGCATTGTAATAGATATATGTTCAAACTGTTCCCAATTCACATATATAGCTAGAAACTTTTACACATAAACTTGTTAGCTACTATTCATCTGTAACATACAAATTTTTTGTTTTTGCAAGCCAATTGGAGTTAAGTGACTTGCCCAAGGTCACACAGCTAGGTAATCATTAATTGTCTGAGATTGGATTTGAACTCAGGCCCTCCTGACTCCAGGGTCAATACTCTATACTAGCTGCCCCCCAACATAAAAGTTACTACTTTCAGAATTCATTAAATTCATTAGAACATCTTAGGTGACTTTAAGTTTCCAACATATGTTATTAATTCCAGTATAACAAAACAGCAATAAAAATAACATTAATTAGTAGATTGTACAAAATAATCCTTCCATTATTATATTATTCATGAACCCACAGATGTATCCCAAAAGGGGTCATAATTTTTGATATTTGCTTTTATTACCCCTTCAAAGCAATTTTACAGTATTTAAATAGCTTATATAGTCACAAAAGAAAACCAAATATTGCAAATATAATACATTTGTAGTTACAGAAGAATATCACTCAACTGATAAATACATCTTATTCATCAATAAGTTACCTTACAATGGGACCACACAATTGTTATTTGTTCAGTCATCTGTCAGAGCCCCCCCCCATTGGTTGTACCCAGATCCTCCAAGAATCTAATCTCATTATTTATGATACATTTAAAACCCCAATGCAATTCTTATTTATACTATGCTTAATCTGATAGCAAAGGACTAAATCATTAGATGAAACCTCAGTTCATTTAGTTTGCTAACAGCTATACAACTAAACCTCCCAACAGTTTAGTTTGATAAAAGTTTTAGAATAACTTGTAAAGAGAATCCAGCACTCACATGCCAAAACTCCATCCAAAATGAAAATACAGTTGTTATCATTATTAAGCTTAACCTTAAAACGAATTAGAGCTTCTTCCCAAAAGAAATCAGTAAATATCCCTAATAACATAATTTTGTATTTTTCTTCTTAGTAACCCAACACCACTTTCCTTTAACTCAAAGGTGTTAAAATAGAGTTTAAAATCCCCATCTATTTTAATAATCTAGGTCATTTAGTTCCTCCCATTCTTTACAAATTTTGTCAGGATGTAGCAGGACTAATTCCGCTACTTAAAAACCCTCAGAGTAATTCCCAAAAGTTCAGTTCAAAAATCTTAAAAACAGTCAGAGCGGAGGCTTTCATCAAACATGTTTTCTTTTCAAGAAATGTGTCCCCTAATCCCTGGATTTTATATTTTCTTCCTTTCCCAATCACACATCACACCTGTGGTGGGGTCTCTTTCCCTTTTAGGCTTAAGCACTTGAATTCTCCTGCACCATGGGTGGGGTACTCCTCAGCTCTACTCAGTTTAGAGTTCAAATCTTTACAAGATGGCTGATGGGATCAAGACCACCACATGTACCGGCCCTGGAGCCAGGAGCACTCAAGCCCAAATTTGGTCCCAGACACCCAACAATCACCCAGCTGTGTGACCCCATGCAAATCCACCCCAGCCCCATTGCCCTACAACCCCCCCCCAAAAAAAAGACCCCAAATAAAATAAAATAGTAATAATGATAATAGCAGGCGTGGCTGGGTGGCAGACAGATCACTGGCCCTTGAGCCAGGAGCACCAGGTCCAAATCTGGCCTCAGACACCCAACAGTAACCCAGCTGTGTGGCCCCAAGCAGGCCACCCAGTCTCATTTGCCCAGAAAATAATAATAATAAAAATTGTGCTTCAGTCTGTGTTCCAACACCACCAGCTCTGTCTCAGGTGGATCACATTCTTTAGGATAAGTCCATCACAAAAGTTACTTCCATATTTTTTCATCATAGCCATTGCTGATCACAAAATCCCTCCATTCATACTTCTATACTATCATGATCTAGATTTTCTCTATCCTTTCACTCTGTCTTTGCTGTAGGGTAGTTGAGTGGCGAAGCAGACAGATCACCAGCCCTGGGGCCAAGGGGCCCTGAACACACATTCCACCCATTACCCAGCACCCACCCGGCCCTATGGTCCCAGAAAGGCCATCCAATCCCAGCCCCTTGCAAGAAGTAAAAAACAAAATGTGTTATAGCTGACCACTCTCACACCCATGGTCCATCCTCTCGTCCATCATTCACATTTCCCCCTTCCCCCCTGTCCCCCTTCTCTCCTTCTTACTCCAGATGTCTATACCCCATTGAGTATATATGCTGTTTCCTCTTCTAGCCACCTCTGAAGAGAGTAAAGATTCCCTCATTCCCCCTTGCCTTCCCCCCTTCCATATCATTGCAATAGCTCATTGTAATAAAGAAAAATCTTATTATATGAAGTATCTTAGCCTATTCCTCCTCTCCTTTTTCTCCCATTACATTTCCCTTTTTTCTATTGACTCCATTTTTACACCATATTTTATCTCCAAATTCAGTTTTCTCCTGTGCTTCATCTATAAAATTTCCTTCTACCTGCTCTGTTAATTGGGAAGGTTCATATGGGTATCATCAGTGTCATTTTTCTATACAGGAATACATGCAGTTCATCATCATTAAGTCTCTCATATTTTCCTCTTCTCCTCCACTCTCTATGCTTCACCTGAATCCTATATTTGAAGATCAAACCTTCTATTCAGCTCTGGCCATTCCAACAGGAACATTTGAAATTTCCCTGGTTCATTGAAAGTCCATCTTTTTTCCTGAAAGAGGACATTCAGCCTTGCTGGGTAGTTGATTCTTGGTTGCATTCCAAGCTCTTTTGCTTTCTGGAATATTATATTCCAAGCCCTACAAGCTTTTAATGTATTTGCTGCCAAGTCCTGTGTGATCCTGACTGCAGCTCCACGATATTTGAATTATGTCCTTCTGGCTGGTTGTAATATTTTCTCTTTGACTTGGGAGTTCTGGAACTTGGCTATAATATTCCTGGGGGTTGGTTTTTTGGGATCTCTTTCTCAGGGGGATCTGTGGATTCTCTCCATTTCTCTTTTGCCCTCTGCTTCTAGGATATCAGGACAATTTTCCTGTAATAATTCTTTGAAAATGATGTGAAGGCTCTTTTCCTGATCATGACTTTCATTATTCTAATCATTTTTAGATTCTTTCCTAAATCTGTTTTCCATATCAGTTGTTTTTTCCAATGAGTTTTTTTCACATTTTCTTCTAATTTTTCATTCTTTTGGTTTTGAAGTGTTTAATCCTGATTTCTCGTAAAATCAGCAATCTCCCTGAATTCTATTCTTTGCCTGAAGGATTTGTTTTCTTCAGAGAGCTTTCTTATCTCCTTTTCCATCTGGCCAGTTCTGCTTTTTAAAGCATTCTTCTCCTCAATAACTTTTTGAACTGTTTTAGCCATTTGATCTATGCTGGTTTTTAACATGTTAATTTTCTTCAGCATTTTTTTGGATCTCCTTGACTAAGCTGCTGACTTCATTTTCATGTTTTTCCTGCATCTCTCTCATTTCTTTTCCTAATTTTTCCTCTATCTCCCTCACTTGATTTTTTTTTTTAGTTTTTTCCAAGGCAAATGAAGTTAAGTGGCTTGCCCAAGGCCACACAGCTAGGTAATTATTAAGTGTCTGAGACCAGATTTGAACCCAGGTACTCCTGACTCCAGGGCTGGTGCTTTATCCACTGTGCTACCTAGCCACCCCCCTCACTTGATTTTCAAAATCTTTTTTGAGCTCTGGTATGGCCTGAGCCCAATTTCTGTTTTTCTTGGAGTCTTTAGATGCAGGAGGTTGTAACTCTTCATCTTCAGATTGAGTATTTTGATCCTTCTTGGGATCACAAGCAAAGTATTTCTTAATGGTGTTCCTCTTTTTTCTCTGCTTACTCATTTTCCCAGCCTGAGCCTGGTTTTGGGGGTGGTTCCTGAGCTTTTGGGACACCCCCACAACCGTGTGTGAGGCTCTGTCCTCCCTCCTGGTCTGTGAATGACCATAAGTTTCCCCCTCTGCCATGGGGCTGAGGTGGAAGGGCTTGCTGTTTTATGGGGGGCCTAGACTGCGATCAGGATCTGAATGTCTTCAGAACCCCTGTTCCAAGTACAGAGGACAGAGCTCAGAAATCCACCTCCCTAGGCTCAGAGTGCTCATGCCCTGGGGACTCCTGCTTACTGGTTCTACCTGCTTCTGGTTCCTGGATCTGGGCTGCCCTGGCAAAGCTGCTTGCTGTGTGCCCTGAGGGCTGGGCTTCACGTGCTCGCTCTAGCAGATTCCCCCTGCTGTTCCCCCAAGTTGTGCCTGGTGCTCCCCGGGGTGTAGATCAGGGAACTGCCCCCACTGTGTGAGCCACAGCTCCCAGCTCCCTGGGGCTGCCTCCTGGAGGCCAAAGTTCCTTCGCTATGGCGGGTCACCCTTCTGGTGGGCCACTCCTCCCACTCCGTGGAGCTGAGCCTTTCAGCTCTTTTCCTGGTTACCTTGGGTTGTAGAATTGCCTCACTGGATCCCTCTGTGGGTTCTGTCTCTTGAAAATGTAGTTAGAGTCTTTAAGTTTATAAGTTTTGCTCCAGAGCAACTAAGAGAAGGTCCTCTCCTGATGCCATCTTGGCTCTGCACCCAAGAATTCTGTAATATGAACTTAAAAGATAAAATATTAAGTTTATAAAGGTTTTTATTTGAGTACTTTGCCTCATTGGTGTAGGTGCTCCTCATTGTGTCTAAACTCTTGCAGTGGCCTTCTGGGTGATATCCTTGTCTTTAGTTTCTCCCCACTTCAGCATCTCTCCTAATTATCAAAGTGGTGTTCCTTAAACATGTCTGACCATGGTCATTCCCCTGCTCAATAAACTCTAGGGCTTCTCTATTAGCTTTAACATCAAATACAAACTCTTCTCTGACTTTTAAAATCCTTTATAACCTGGTTCTTTTTATCTGTCTAGTCTCCCCCTCCATAATCCTAGTAGTACCACAGGGTCCTATCCTGGGCCTTCTTTTTTCCTCCCAGTAAACACTATCACTTGGAAATCTCATCTCCTTCCATGGATTTAATTACGATCTCTGTGCTGCTGATTCTCAGATCTGTTCTGCTTAGATCTTTATGTGACTTCCAGTCTTCATCTCCAACTGCCTTTGAATTCAGTAAATATTTATTAGGTGTCTACAGTGCACCTGGCCTCTCTAAGTTTTGGAGATACAAAAGGAAGCAAAAGATGTCACACCCCCAAGGAATGTAAACATCTTGAAATGGATGTCTGAAATGTGGCTCATTTTCTTTCCCCTAAACACTAACCCCTCTCCTGTTATTTTAGAGGGCATTGTTATCCTCTCAGTCTCTCAAGTATGAATCGTCCTTAACGCCTCACTATCGCTTTCCATCTCCATCCAATCTGTTGGTCAGGGCAGTCATTTTCACCTTTTCAAGTTCTCTCGAATATGAACCTTTGCTCCTCTGACCCTACGACCAGCTTGCTACAGTCCTCCTCACTTTACACTGGGACTGTTGCAGAACCTTGCTTTTGTGTTGGCTTTCTTCAAGTCCCTACCCACTCCAGTTTGTTCTCCATTCAGCTATCAAAATGATTTTCCTAAAGCACAAGTTCAACCATGTCAGTACTCACCTACTTGGTACATTCCAGTAGCTTCCTGTCACCTCCTGAATCAAATATAAAATGCTCTGTTTGTCATTCAAAACCCTTCAAAACCCATGTTTCAAGTAAGATGCCTTACTGTTTGCCATGTACTTTTCTGTCCAATGACACTGACAGGCCTCCTTACTGTTCTTCCAAAAGACACTCCATCTTTCAACATTTTCTCTGACTCTCCTCCTTGCTTAGAATGTTCTCCTTTTTTTTCATCTCTGCTTCCTAGCTTCCCTGGCTTCCTTTAAGTCTCAACTAACATCTCATACGAAACTTTTCCTAACTACTCTGAATTCTAGTGCCTTCTTTCTCAATTATTCTTCATTTATCTTGTTCTAAACATTATTTATATTTCTTTATTGTTTCCCCCATTAGTGAACTCTTTGAGGTTAGAGGCTCTTTGTCTTTGTCATCTCTTGTGATGCCCTGGCATCTGTACTTTGCGCTTTTTTAAAAAAAAATACATTTATTTAAGGCAATGGGGCTAAGTGATTTGCCCAAGGTCAAACAGCTAGGCAACTATTAAGTGTCTGAGGCCAGATTTGGACTCAGATCCTGATTCCAGGGCACATGCTCTATTCACTGCATCACCTGGCTGTTCTTAAGAAATGTGAATTGATCAATTGCCTCATTTTCTCTGATACCACAACATAGACCTTTTTTACTGTTCTTCCACATGACACCCCATCTCCTGACTCCATGACACCTTCCTGATTGTAACCCTCCTCCCATCAGTTTTCCTGCCAGTTTCCTTCAAGACTCAGTTTAAAAACCTTGATTTTCTCTTCCCTTCCCAGGTCTTCCTTCTGAGATTATCTTCCAGACAGACCAGACAGATACTTCTTGTCTCCCTGTTAGAATGGGATCCCCTTGATCTTGTTTTCATTAGCACTAAGTAGAAGACCTGGTAGATAGTAAGTACTTAAGATAGACTTGTTCATCAAATATCACTTTGAGTTGGGGAACACATCCCTGCTTTCTCTTCAGGACAAGAGGATTACAATGAAAGGTTTTACTTGTCTTCTATAAGGAATTACAAAAGGGATGTATAATTAAAACCTACTTGGTCATTCTTTTCATTTGGTGAAAAATTACCTCACTTTGACCTCACTTGTGCTTTGAGGAGAAAAAAGTATTTTTGAAGTCATGCAACTAGGGAGCTTGCATTGGTAAGAAGAGTCAATTTAGTTAGGTTAATATATAATCGTGCTTCTTCATTTCCCCCACTTTAGCTACTTGACACCCTATTTACTAATCTTGCCTACAGTGTAAATTTCTTTCAGTGTTCCAGGCATTGAGTATATCAGAAACTACACTTTAACTTTAAAAGGAAATGTTGTTTTTAGATACCTAAATTTTTTTTAAAAATTCTGACATTGTTTGAATTTAATGATTCATATTAAGAATTATTCATGAAAATGATCTTTTAAGCTTCTTATAATAGCTGAAATTATCCTTCATTAGAAACTGACAGTTTCTGTGATGGGTGTAATTATAAAAAATATTCTTAGGCTTTGCTATATTCTGCAGTGTTAAAATTACGCAAATGAGAGAAAGATAAGAATAGAAACTGAGTAGGATGGTCAGATTTTATAGGAGAAAAGGGGGGGTGGAAGAGTAGCAAAATTTCTAAAAATGAATAAATATGTATTGTTACACGTTAAGTGGGATTTATTATAGTCTACACTAAAGCATATCCCCTTCGTTGGCAGAAGGGAGTATTAATTTTATTACAGTGAATTGTTGGTAGCTCCCTTTCCATATGAGAACTCTTAAGAAAGGCAAGGGAGGTTTCTTATTTTCCTTTCCAGTCAGCATTTTATGTAAGGCACTTTATAGTAATCTCCTGTGCTGTGTAAGATTTGGCACCTCTGTTACTAATATAGGCAAGGCTAAGGGGAGGAGTGTGGGAAGAAGGTGGGACACAACTAACATGAATCCCTCTGTTTAACTGGAGAATTAGGGGAAAAAAGTAACACCAATACCAACACATACTATCTGCTTTTTGACTATTTGGTTTCCAAGCCTCCTGTCATTCAGCTTTAGAGACCCAGTGGGAAGATGTTGCATATAGAATTGTAGTCCTAAATTCAGAAGAGAGTGCATTATTCCATTCAGATTTATTACATGTACTTATTGTGAGCAACTTACTACATCAGGTTCTGGGAATGCCAAGATAATTGACACATACCTGATGTTCAAGAAATGAATATCCTTGCGGGAGGTAGGACTTGTATACAAATGGATATAAAGAAGAAAGGTCCAGGAAAAGCATTAATCAATTTGAGAAAAATAGATAATACTATTACACTTAAAAAGGACACTCATATGTTGGCCTGCAACATTAAAGGATGATTCCCAGAAGAGCTTTCATTTGAATTTGGGCTTAAGGGAAGAACTTCAATAGACAAAGAATCCATTCCAGTGATAGGGAGCAAGTTGAGCAAAGGTAAGAGAGGACAAGATAGAAAGAAAATACAGTCCATGTTGGCTGGAATGTAAAATATATGAATTCACTTTTACAGAGACTAAGGAGGAGAGAGTATCCAGAAGGAGAAGGTATCAGAAAAGAGAGGATTATTTACGTCATAATACAGAAAGGTCAAAGAAGATGACATAATAAAGATATTTAAATTGGATGATATTAATACCTTTGGAGAAACCCATTCAAGGAGTGATTGGATAGTGAGAAAGTTGAGGTAATGAATGCTAATTGCTTGTTCTTGAAGCTTTTTTTTTTTAAATAAATTTGTCAGTGATTATAGGTTGAATTGAATGACTTAGTTTGAAGACGCATGGGAGTGGATAATTGATGGAATGAAGTAGAGAAAACAAGAAGAGAGGGATCACTGATAGAGATAGAAGAGTTACCTTTGACAAAGAGGAGGCCCAAGTATTATGTCTTGCTCGCAGTAGGTTCTTAATAAATGTTTGCTGAATTTAATTGAGTCCAGGGGAAAGGAAATCATTGAGATTATAAAAATCTTTTGAAGAGGGAAGTTGTGGCAGTTGCATGCTCTTTGAAGACAAGAACTACTTATTTCAACTTGGTATATGTAGTGCATAAACCAGGGTCACCTTGCAAATAGTAGGTATTTAGCAGATGTTTTGTTAAATTGAATTGAAAGGTATAATTGAAATTTTCAAGCATATATGGCACATAGGAGTTAGTTAATATTAATCAGATGCTCTTCAGTGGATATTCTCTAATATAGTTCTGAGTTCAATTGCAGGAACTCTTCTTACAGTTGTTCTTTGGCAAATTCCATATCTCTGAAGAATTTATTATGTGTTACATGCTGGTGAAAATGTAAATGATAATAGTTAATATTTATACAGTGCTTTAAGATTTGCAAAGCAATTTAAATATTTTATCTCATTTTGTCCTTCCTATAAAACATGTTATTATTATCCCCATTATATAGATGAAGAAAATGAAACTGAGAGATTAGTTGACTTGCTCAGGTTCAATGCAGCCTCATTTATTTAAAGCTAGGAAATATATAAAGCAGGATCCAAATGATCCAAACTCTGTTCTTCCAGACTCCAGGGCTTTCTGGCTCTGTGCTCAGCCATCTAGGTATGAAAGACTATTATAATGGAGAGGAAGATGGGATGGTGGTGATGAGCAAAGCTTAATTCTCTCATCAAAATTGGCTCAGAGAGAGAATAATATATGCATTCTGTTGAATATAGAAATCTATATAAGGAACTAGTAAAAAGGATCAGCAGTAATAGAAGGAACTTATAAAAAAGGAACTTATAAAAGAGAGAGTATATTGAGTAAGGTAGTGATTAGAAGTAAAACACTTATGAGAAGGGAAAGGGTGGAGTGTGTGTGTGCGTGTGAGAGAGAGAGAGAGGGATAAACAAGTTAAAAAACAACATAGAGGGAAATATACTATAAATGTGAATGGAATAAATTCACTCATAAAATGGATGAGGTTAGCAGAATAAATTAAAAACCCAAATCCTTCAATATGTTGTTTGCAAGAAATGCATATGAAAGGGAGAGATACATGGGTAAAGATAAGGGATGGGAGCAGAATCTATTCTGTTAAAAGCCTCATTTCTCGAAATATATAGGGGACTGAGTCAAATTCATAAAAATACCATCCAATTTCCTTTATGTTTTTTCTTTTTCTCATGTTCTCCCCACTTAGTTTTAATTTCTCTTTGACAAATGACTTATATGGAAATATGTTAAACATGATTGTATACGTACAGTTAATATCAGAATGTTCAATGCCATGGGGAGGGGGTAGGGAAGAGAAGGTTGTAGAAAATGTAGAAGTCAAAAGGTTGCAAAATAATGAATGTTGAAAGCTACCTTTGCATGTAATTGGAAAAATATATTAAAATAGAAATATAAGCCATTTGACTGATAAATGATCAAAGGATATGAACAGGTAGTTTTAAGACAAAGAAATCAAAACTTTATATTGTCAACTGAAAAAATAATCTAAATTACTATTGATTAGAGAAATGCAAATTAAAATAACTCTGAGGTACAACCTTGCACATCAGAGTGACTAATATGACAGAAAAGAAAAATGTTGGAGGGGATATAGGAAAATTGGGACACTAGTGGACTCTTAGTAGAGTTGTGAACTCATCCAACCATTCTGGAGAGCAATTTGGAACTCTGCCCAAAGGGCTATAAAATTGTGCATACCCTTTGATGCAGCACTTCCCTGTTAGGTTTGTATTCCAAAGACATGTTAAAAAAAGGAAAAAGAACTTACTTGTTTTGTGGTGGCTAAGACTTGAAAATCAAAGGAATATCCATTAATTAAGGAATGGCTAAACAAGCTGTTAATATGATTGAAATGGTGTGTTATTGTGCTATAAGAAATGGTAAACAGGATGAATTTAAAAAAGCTATTAAGATTTACATTAACATTAGTTAGGAAACTGATGAAAAAAATAAAGGAAGGTGGCCTAGCTCTACCAGATCTAAAACTATATTATAAAGCAGCAGTCATTAAAATTGCCTGATTCTGGTTAAAGAATAGAGTAATGGCAAAGGCAATTTACAGATGAGGAGATCAAAGCAATCCATGGTCATATGCTCTAAATCATTACTTAAAAGAGAAATGCAAATTAAAACATCTCTGAGGTACCACCTCATACCTCTCAAACTGGCCAATATGACCAGAAAGGACAATGATCAGTGTTGGAAGGGATGTGGAAAATCTGGGATACTAATACATTGTTGATGGAGCTGTGAACTCATCCAACCTTTCTGTAGAGAAATTTGGAATTATGCCCAAAGGGCAACAAAAATGTGCATACCCTTTGATCCAGCAATACAACTACTGGGTCTATACCCTGAAGAGATGATGAAAAAGGGTAAAAACATCATTTGTACAAAAATATTCATAGCAGCCCTGTTTGTGGTGGCAAAGAATTAAAAATCAAGTAAATGTTCTTCAATTGGTTAGTGGCTTAAGAAACTATGGTATATGTATATTCTATTATATGTATGTTCTATTAGAAACCAGGAGAGATTGGAATTCAGGGAAGCCTGGAGGGATTTGCATGAATTGATGCTGAACAAGATGAGCAGAACCAGAAAAACACTGTACACACCCTAATAGCAACATGGGGGTGATGATCAACCTTGATGGACTTGCTTATTCCATCAGTGCAATAATCAGGACAGTTTAGGGCTGTCTGCAATGGAAAATACCATCTGTATCCAGAGAAAGAACTGTGGAGTTTGAACAGAGACCAAGGACTATTACCTTTAATTTAGGGGAAAAAACCTGCTATCTTATTGTCTGATCTTGCTATCTCTTATACTTTATGTTACACCCTCAAGGATATGATTTTTCTCCTATCACATTTAATTTGGATCAGTGTGTACCATGGAAACAATGTAAAGACTAACACACTGCCTTCTCTGGGGGGTGGGGGGAGGGAAGTAAGATTGGGGGCGGGGATTGTAAAACTCAAAATAAATAAAATCTTAAAAATAATAGAGTAATGGATCAGTGGATTAGGATAGGTTCAAAAGAAACTGCAGTAAATGACTTCAGCAATCTACTGTTTGACAAACCCAAAGACATCAACCTTTGGGATTAGAACTCACTATTTGACAAAAATGGTTGGATAACTGGAAAGTAGTATGGCAAAACTTGGCAGAGATCCACATCTCACACCCTATACCAAAATAAAGTCAAAATGAGTATAGGTTATAGACATAAAGAGCAATGCCATAGATAAATTAACAGACCAAAAAATATCCTATCTATCTTATCTATGGGAAAGGGGTGAATATCTTCACAGCCAGGAGTTCTGATAAAGGTCTCATTTCTAAAATATATAGTATTCTAAATATATAGATAAATATATTATTGATCAAATTTTTAAGGTCACAAGTCATTCCCAATTGATAAATGGCCAAAGGATATGAACAGACAGTTTTCAATTGAAGAAATTAAAGATATATATATATATATAAAATCATATGAAAAAATGTTCCTAGTTGCTATTGATTAGAAAAATACAAATTAAAATAACAATGAGGTATTGTCTCACACCTATTAGATTAGCCAAGATGAGAAAAAGGGAAAATGATTAATGTTGGAGAGGCTGTAGGAGGATGCATTGCTGTTGAAGTTGTGAAGTGATCTATCCATTGTAGAGAACATTATGGAACTGTGTCCAAAGAGCAATAAAACTGTGCATACCTTTTGATCCAGCAATTCCAATTCTAGGACTATATCCAGAAGAAGTTGTAAAACAATGGAAAAAGTCATACATGTTCCAAAATATCCATAGCAGCTCTTTTTTTGCAGTGGCAAAGAGCTGGAAATTGAGGTGATGCCCATCAATTGGGGAATGGCTAAATAAGTTTTGGTACATGAATACTATGGAATATTATTGTTCTATAAGAAACCATAAATGATTAACCTCTAGAGAAGCATGGAATGACTTAAGGAATCTGATGCTGAGCGAAGGGAGTAGAGCCAAGAGAACAATGTACACATCAACAACATTATGAGATGAGCAACCTTGATTGAAGCAACTCCTCTCAATAGTCCAGAGAGCTAGGACAACTGTATTAAACTGGTAATGGTCTATATTATACCAGAAGAAGAAAAACAAAATAAAACAAAATAAAACAAAACACACAGAAAAAAAACCATCCCTACTGAATCTGATGAACATTTTATACAAATTATTTCTTAGGTATCTCTTTCCCTTAATCCTAATTCCTCATGCCAAAAATGACTAATTTGTAAGTTAGGTTTAACAAAATATGTTTGTAAAATGCTAACCTGACTGTTCCTTACTGAGGGGAGGGGGTGGGAAGGAAGGTGGAGGGAAATTTTGTAACTTTGAAATAGGCATGTACAAATGGATGAAAATAAAAAAAAATTTAAAAATCCAAAGAAAAAGATTTACATTAACTGATGCATAGTGAAGTAAACAGAGATGGGAGAGTGTTGTACACAGTAACCTCACTAGTGTTCAGTTAAGAACTATGAATGACTTAAGTTATTCTCAACAATACAATGACAATCCCAAAATAATCTCAAAGGACTAATGATAGAATATGGTATTATTCTCCAGAGAAAAAAATGATATTGTTTGAAAATGAATTAATGCAGTAAAACTATACTAGTGGAGGGGGGGACTTCAACTTTCACTTTTCAGAACTAGTTCAGTGTAACCAAAAAAAATTAACAAAAAAGATATCAAGGAAATAAATAGAATTTCTAATAAATTAGGCATGATACACTTGTGAAGAAAACTAAATGGGAATAGAAAGGATAATACATTTTTCTCAGTGGAATATAGCACTTAAGAACTGATCATGTATTTTGGCATAAAAACCTCATCAAATGCTGGAAAGCAGAAATATTAAATTCATCCTTTTCAGATGATAGTGCAATAAAATTACATTCAATAAAGGACTGTGGAAATAAAGATTAAAAGTAATTTGAAACTAACCTACGTTTTTTTTTTTAGATTTTGCAAGGCAATGGGGTTAAGTGGCTTGCCCAAGGCCACATGGCTAGGTAATTATTAAGTGTCTGAGGTCAGATTTGAACCCAGATACTCCTGACTCCAAGACCGGTGCTCTATCCACTGCGTCACCTAGCCACCCCCCCTACTGCGCCACCTAGCCGCCCCAAAACTAACCTACTTTTAAAGAATGAATGGGTCAAAGAACAAATAATGGAAACAATTTCATTAAAAAGAAGTACAACAATGAGGCTGCATACCACAATTTATCGGCTACAGCCAAAGCAGTAGTTAGAGCAAAATTTATATCTCTAACAATTTACATCAATAAATTTTCAGACATTAAAAAAATTAAAGGAACTTAGAATCTGTAGCCTTGACCTAATCAATGCCTATTGCTTGTGGATCTTGAACTCATTTGGAGAAAATATCAATACTTCAGTGTTCCTATTTCTGAACTCTTCTCATACATGGGTTCTACTTTCTGTTGTCGTTCCTCTGTGTCAAAGAAATTAGAAACACTCAATGTGGTTTCAAATTGTTAACTTGAAAATTAGTCTTGCTTATTTCCTCAAATTTGCACATTGTCTGTTGGACATTTTATGTAAAAATTCTTTATATCGTAGTTTTAAATAATTGCAGGAACTGAAGTTACTGTCAACTGGACTGAATTCAAAGATTTTAAACTGATCCCATCTTCAATTTGACTACCAATAGGCAAAGATCTACTTTTTATACGACTTCATTTTATGACAGGTATCTTAAACTTGTAAAAATTTTTGTATTCACTAAGGATATTAATATGGAACATAACCATTTCATTTGAAATTAAATGCTAATTATTAATAAATAAATAAAATAAAACTGTGAAAAAGTATCCCCAAATACTAAGGTAGAAATCCTGAAAATCAAAGGAAAGATTTATAAAATTGAAAGTAATTGGTTGAACTAATATATAAAACTAGGAACTGATTTTATATTAAAACCAAGTCAATAGCAGATGAACCATTGCTTAATTTTATTTTTTTATTTTTCTCAAAGCAATGGGGCTAAGTTACTTGCCCAAGGTTAGACAGCTAGGTAATTATTAAGTGTCTGAGGTCAGATTTGAACTCAGGTCCTCCTGACTCCAGGGTCAGTGCTCTATCCTCTGTGCTATCTAGCTGCCCCACTAAATTTTATTTTTTAAAAATAGAGAGAACAACCAAATTCCTAAAATCAAAAGTGAAAAGAATAAATTTATCACCAATGAAGAGAAAATTAAAGCAATTATTACAGATTATTTTGTCTAGTTATATGATTGTATACTTAAAGAATCTTCAAGAATCAATTAATACACTAGTTTAAATAATTAACCTCTCCGGCAGAATTGTAGGATATAAAATGAACTCACATAATTCATCAGGATATCTTTGTGTAACCAACAAAATTCATCATGAAGAGATAGAAATAGAAATGTTACTTAAAATAACAGCATGTAATATAAAATATTTAGGAGTCTACCTGCCAACACAAACCCAGGAACTATATGAATATGATTACAGAACATTTTTCATATAAAGTTAGATCTAAACTCAAAAAATATTGAGTCAACATAATAAAAATGACAATTTTATCTGATAATTTGTTTGTTTTTTTGTTTTTTTTAGGTTTTTGCAAGGCAAATGGAGTTAAGTGGCTTGCCCAAGGCCATACAGCTAGATAATTATTAATGTCTGAGGTCAGATTTGAACTCAGGTCCTCCTGACTCCAGGCAGGTGCTCTATACACTGCACTACCTAGCTGTCCTTTATCTGATAATTTAATTATTCAAAACCATACCAAGTTACCAAAACCTTCTAAAGAGCTAGAAAAATTATATTAAAATTCATCTTGAAAAACAGAAGGTCTTTTCATCAGAAAATTTTTGGAATTCTTCCATTTCATTAAATGTCCATCTTTTTCCCTGGAAGAGAAGGCTCAGCTTTGCAGGAAAGTAGATTCTTGGCTGCATTCCAAGCTCCCTTGCTCTTTGAAATATCTCGTTCCAGGCCCTTTGATCCCTTAAAGTTGATGCAGCCAGGTCCTGCATGATCCTTACTGTGGCTCCTTGATATTTAAATTGTTTCTTTCTGGCTGCTTGCAGCATTTTCTCTTTTAGCTGATAGTTCTACAGTTTGGCCACAACATTCCTTCGTGTTTTCATTTTAGGACCTTTTTCTGGTGGGGATCGATGTACTCTTTCAATATCTACTTTGCCCTCCAATTCCATGCTATCAGGGCAGTTTTCCATCACTACATCCTGTAATATAAGTCCAGGCTTTTTTTCTCTTCAATGTTTTCAGGAAGTCCTATAATTTTCAGGTTTCCCCTCCTTGATCTATTCTCGAGGTCAGTGGTTTTGTTTATGAGGTATTTCACATTTGCTTCTATTTTTTCTATTTTTTGATTTTGTTTAACTGACTCTTGCTGTCTTGTGGAGTCATTACTTTCTGTAGACTCTATTCTTTTTTGGAGGGGAGGAGTTTTCTTCATTAACCTTTTGCAACTCCTTTTCCAATTGGTCAATTCTACTTTTGAAAGAGCTTTCCATTTGACCAATTGAGGTTTTGAGAGAATTAATTTCTTTTTGCATTTGCTCATTTGAGCATCTGAAAGAATTATTCTCATTTTGTAATTGTCCAATTGATGATCTGAGAGATTTATTCTCCTTTTGTGTTTGTCCAGTTATACTTTATAAGGTTTTGTTTTCTTGTTGCAAGGTATTAATTGTCTCTCGCAAATTTTTAAGCTCCTTCCTTATTTCTTCAAGGAAGTCTTTCAGTGCTGGAGACCAGATTGTATTCTCCTCAGAGGTTCCAGGTCTCTCTGAGTTGGGGTCTTTCCCTTCCAGGAATTTTTCTGTGGATCCACCTTTCCACTGACCCTTCTTCATTATGCTAAGACCTTGAGTTTGGGGGGACTTGTTCACCTGGACGTGAATTCTTTTGCCTTCAATCAATGGTGGGTTTTACCCTGGCCTGAGGTGATTCCTCAGCTGGGCTGGTTCTTCTGCTCACACACCTGGGCCTGAAGCAGAAGTAATTTGCATTTGTTTGAGGAGAAGCCTCTGTGCAATGGAGGCGTGGGCTCAGAGTTTCTCAGACCTGAGAAGCCTAGGGATGGTGTCTGCCATTCTCCTGCACCAGAACTCTTCCCCCAGCCTGGTCCCCGAGCTCCAGGGGGACAGCACCAACACCAGCGCCTCTGCTTCCCTGCTTACCCAAGCGTGTTTCATCCAGCCCCACTGCTGATCCAGCAGTTCCGGCTCCCAGGCCCTCAGACTCCAGGTTCCAATTCAGCTGTTAATCTGGCTGATCTGGGCTGATCCTCCCTTGGAGCCCAGAATCACCCACCCGTATTTGTCCAAGGCTGTTGAGGGAGTCAAATCCTGAGGTAGCTGTTCTTTCTCTTGGCTTTTCTTTCTGGGTTTTTTTGAGTCGGATTTCTTTTAAGAGGTTTGTCTCATGTGATAGATGGAAAAGAGATCAGGAAACTTTAGAACTGTGCCTGTCTTCTCTCCACCATCTTGTCCTTCTGGCTGCTTGTAATATTTTCTCTTTGACTTGGGAGTTCTGGAACTTGGCTATAATATTCCTGGGTTGTTTTTTTTTTTGGATCTCTTCCTTGGGGGGGATCTGTGGATTCTCTCCATTTCTAGTTTGCCTTCTGCTTCTAGAATATCAGGGCAATTTTCCTGTAGTAATTCTTTGAAAATTATGTGAAGGCTCTTTTCCTGGTCATGACTTTCAGGTATTCTAATCATTTTTAGATTATCTTTCCTAAATCTGTTTTCCACATCAGTTGTTAGGTCATGGAGTTTTTTCACAGTTTCTTCTAATTTTTCATTCTTTTAGTTTTGAACTATTGAATCCTGATTTCTCATAAAAATCAGTGATCTCCCTGAGTTCTATTCTTTGTCTGAGGGATTTGTTTTCCTCAAAGAGCTTTCTTATCTCTTTTTCCATCTGGCCAATTATGTTTTTTAAAGCATTCTTCTCCTCAATAACTTTTTGAACTGTTTTATCCATTTGACCTAAGGTGGTTTTTAGCATGCTATTTTCTTTATCATTTTTTTGCATTTCCTTGACTAAGCTGCTGACTTCATTTTCATGCTTTTCCTGCATCTCTCTCATTTCTTTTCCCAGTTTTTCTTCTAACTCCCTCATTTGATTTTCAAAATCTTTTTTGAGCTCTGTCATAGCCTGAGCCCAATTTCTATTTTTCTTGGAGTCTTTAGATGCAGGAGCTTGTGCTTCCTCATCTTCAGACTGAGTGTTTTGATCCTTCTTGGGCTCATAGGCAAAATATTTCTCAATGGTGTTGTTCTTGTTTCTCTGCTTGCTCATTTTCCCACCCTAAGCCTGGTTTTGGGGTGCTTCCTGAGCTTTTGGGACACCCTTACAAGGATCTCAGTATGTGAGGCTCTGTCCTGCCTCATGGTCTGTGAATGACCATAAGCACCCCCCTCTGCCATGGGGCTGAGGTGGGGGGGGGGGCTGCTGTTTTATGGGTGGGCCTAGACTGAGATCAGAATCTCAAATTGCTTTCCTTTTCAAGTGGATAGAGGAGGCAAGTAGTGGGAGTATTTGAAACAAAAAATTATAAAAAAACAAATGTTAAAAATTGTTTTTACTTGTATTTGGATAAAATTCAATTAAAAATAACCTATCACCTTCATTTCAAGATGAGACATTATTTTCTGGAGAAAAATTCAGTGATGTAATTCATACATGTATCTAGCAATGAAGATGAACAGTAGGGAGTGGGCTAAATTATATTTGGGAGTTTGAATGCTACTCTCAACAATCCAAAATGCTACTCAGCTTTTCAAGATCTATATTTTCAACCTTTTTTATTATGTTATGTGGCTATGAATTTTGAAAAATCCTAATCAGATTTGTGAGTGACCCAAAAGGGCATGAAGAGACATACAATGGTTGCATGTAGAGTATATTTCCAGTTATAACTAAGAAGTTGTTTTTGTATACGTCTTTAAGGAGAAGTTTGACTGGAAAAGGTGATAACCTAGGCCTAAAGTGAAAGTGATGCATAACAGATACAATTCCAATATCTGCTTTACAAAATGTAGCAAGATTTAAGACTTCTAGCTTATCGGACTGAACTGTGGAAAACAAAGATAAGAATCATTCAGACTGACAATGTTTGGATATGATGTGATTTCAATAGATAGGGGTGTATGTCCATATTAATAAAAATAAGGATTCACTGGAGAATTGAACCAGTCAAGGTATTTAATAAAGGTTAGATGTGCTTGTGAGTGAGTCAGTGGCAAATTTTATAGTAGAAATAATTGAGGAAGTCAGGGTGATCTCTTCTTGCACTGTTTGAAAATTTAAAGAACAGATTTTAGATTTTATTAAGTTAAGTTTTTCTTTGGTAATTTATCAAGGTATCTCCAAACATGATTTTTTGTTTCTGGAGAAGTACACTGATTAGAAGGGGCAAGAGGGAGTGGAAGGACTATATGTTTTATGTATCATTCAATGGAAGCTCACATTTCTTTTATTATCTTTCTTAATGTAGTTAATTTTTTGCTGGTAAATTGATTAATAATGTGACTCTTCTGCCTTTTAAATAACTTGGATTAAAGAAAAGATGAAGCAATTGTATTTCGTATTTATATTTGGAAAGTATCCAGAAATCTTACTTATGGTAAGAGCTGAATTTATCGGAGGTGTTACTGAATCTGTCTACTACAAGGATTTCTTTGTTGTAGTTTCCCATCACAACAATTAATCTTAGTGGTGATTAATATTTTCTGTGTTCCATCTTTATGTAACGAAAAGCCTTTTTAAAATATACTGGGAAGTTGAGAGAGAACATAGTCTGTATGTTTAATGTTAATATGCAACTATTTTGAAAGATGAAGAATAAATTGAATTAATATCTTCTGGGAGTTTGTGATGTAGTAACTAGCAAAAGCCCAAAAGAGAAATGTGTGTAGTTGAATACATGAATCAAATATGCTTTAAGTTAGTGTTCCCTTTTTTTTAATGGCAACCAAAATTAATGTATAACATTAAAGTCAACTCTTTAAAGATTAAAACTTCTCTAATGCTGATTTTAAAAATAAATCTGTAGAACAACTGATGAATATGAAGACAGTACTTGAGCCTATCTTAGTCAGAACTTTGTCCCAGGTTCTCTGTTTATACAGTGGCTCAGTGACTTCCTGTTTGAGGGGAGTTTACTGCCCTAGTCTGAACAGTTGGAGTTTTGGCATGGTTCACTGAATATTGAGTACACTGGGCAGCTGATTCTTCAGTATGAAGCAGGGGTTGGCTCTGTTCCATTATTCAGACCTGATAAGTTTCAGTAGCTTTGAGTAAAATTTGGACTTGTTTGCTTTGGAGTAACTATGTT
Organism: Macrotis lagotis; assembly: GCF_037893015.1. Lineage (NCBI taxonomy): Eukaryota > Metazoa > Chordata > Mammalia > Peramelemorphia > Peramelidae > Macrotis > Macrotis lagotis. The sequence goes on along the minus strand of NC_133665.1, from coordinate 18,114,680 downwards.
TGTGGTCCAATAATCATTAAGTGACTGAGTTCCCAGTGAGAATTCATAGGGAGTGTTTGAAAATACAATGTTGTCATGCTGCAGCTTCGTTACAAAGGCCCTGGAAACTTTCCCTTTTTGTTTATCCTGACTCATTTCTACCCTTTGTACAGGCCTTAATGTAAAGATAATGACCCTATTGGTAAAACTAGAGCCATTCAACAGATTTATATATCATTTCCCTCAGTCTTTTTTGTATAGAAAATGTCATACTTTGAGTTGAACTGCATGTCTTGCAAAACCTAAAATAAAATAAAATTATCTCCTAGCAGACTTAAGAGGTTGCCCATGTTATACAGTGATCTTTCCCTCTATTCATTTGTCTTCACTTTTCTGGATGTTTTCTTCAATTCTTTGTGTGTCTACCCAGGGCTTATTTGAGTATTCTGAGGAGCAACCGAATATGAATTTAAAAACAAAATTCCTTCTTTAGATTTTTCTCTAGATTGGATGGTAATATATAATTAAGTTGTGCTCATGATATTTATTGTGCATGAGATAGTTGCAATATGTATGGAGAATTGAGCCATTTCTGATTGATTTTAGAACATTTTAAATAAAAATGTCACCCCTTACACTGTTAAAAAAAATCTTTTGAGTATCTTGACAAAGAAGTAACACATCTTTCCTTCCCCTAAGTAAGTTTCATATTTTTCTTTATATAAGACTTATGCCATGTTCATAAGCATTTATCAAATGCCTATTTTTAGGGACATGGAGATTTCATAGAATTTGAAGAGTGTGTCTTTTTTTGGAGGGTTGTTTTGTAGTTATTATAGGTAAAATATTTTTAGTTCTGGATCCCTTTGAAACTCCTTCATTGCTAAACTTCACATTGTAATTTCTTACATTTTCTTTCAAAGAATATGCCAGGTGGATCATGGCATGTCTTGCCCATGGCCTTAGTGTGATACAAATGACTTCTTTGAATATAGAGTATTATAGGGTTTTCTTTTAACTCATGAAAATATCTAGTATCTTTTTTACTTAACAAATCTGCACAATACACTGGGAAAACATTGAAGTTGTTTTGAAACGCAGCTCTTAGGTTTGAAGAAGTATCATTTTCTTGACTTTTTACTTGGAATTCAAACTATAATTTTTCATTTACAAAATAATGGTTTTAATTTTTCATTTATCATGTTTTCTTCATTATTGACTAATCTTCTAGTCCCTATAGTATTGCTTGTTCTTGCTTCACATTGGTAATGTGCTAATAGTTCCTTGGTAGCTACTAAATTTACCATTGGATTTGTGATCATTTTAATTTGGGAGTTTCCTCCAGTGATTTTACCCATCCATGCCTCTCCATCCATGACTTGTTCATTTCCTCCCATGAGTCCATCATTTGTGGTTCTTCTTTGCCATCACTTGACTTCATGAAAATATTAGAGAAGCACTCTTGCTATAATATTCCTTATCCTTATCATATGACCATCATCTGTTCCTAACATAGACTTATTTGGAAATATTTTTTACTTTTTTCCTTTATGATTCTTTATATGTTGCAACCTTTTCAATCTCAACACATATCTTTTCATTTCCCTTCTGTGTTCTTTTCCCCTGCCATAGCCAACCCCCCTATGTCTCTTTATCCCACCTCTCTGGCAGATTACAACTTTAATCATCCTTCCTCCTTAGTCTTAACCTCTCCCTATTTCCTGAGATTATTTTTTAAAAACTTTTTTCAAATGTAACTATCTCCCCTATTGCCAAAAAGTTCATTATTTGCATGAAATTATCATTTTATATCTTTATTACTTTTCTTAACAAGAAATCCTTTGAAAAAGCTATCTATACTCATTGCTTCTGCTTTTTCTCTTCACATTCATCCCTCATTTCTTTATGATATAGCTTCTAATCTCATTACCTAACTGAAATTGCTATCTCCAGTTATCAGTGACCTCTTAATCTTAAAAAAGATTTTTTCCTCATCCTCATGTTTCTTGATCTATCAGCAATATTTTACATTGTTATTGATCTCCTCCTGTTACTCCTCTCTTGTCTAATCAATCCTCAGTTTTTTTAGTTCTCTCATCATCTATATTAATTATGTCACTAAAAGGGACTGTTCTGAATCCTCTTTTGTTCCCTATTTGCATTTTCTTACTTGGTAATCTTATTGACTCCCATAGGTTTTGTTATCATCTTTATGTAGATCATTCAAAACACTATCCCAGCCCCCTTAACATATCACCATTTTTGCCCTGCTAAACTTTAGCTTTGGCTACCTATAGGAGGTACTTCTACTTCTTTTCTTCTCTGATTATTAATTTCCTATAATCATAAAGATACAGTGGGTTGACCAGCTGCTTTCTAAAGTTCCTTCCAACTCTTAATCCTATTATTCTAAGACTGTTTTGCAACCCTTGAATTACTCTTGCTTTCATATAAATGCCATTTATTTCTTAAGTATCTCTTCTCTTAGACATATCTCAATTTTTATTTATTTTTATTTTTTCAACTGGCATTTATTTTTCCTATTACATATTATGAATGTTTTTGAACATTCATCCACATGCATATGCATATTTTTAAATTACATAATTTCCTTCCATCCTCCCTTCACACCCTCCCCTCAGCAGCGAACAGTAAAAGTGAATATTGTACATACACATTTGTATTTAGCATGCTTACAAGATGAGTCATTTTCTGAATGAGGAATTAGGATTAAGGGAAAAGAAAGAAAACCACAAGATAGGAAACAAATACATAAGAGAAATTTTAAAAAAGTGAATGTAGTATTCATTCAGATTCTCTCCAGGGTTTTTTTTTTTTTTGGTTTTGTTTTGTTTTTATTCCTCTGAATGGGGATAGCATTATCCATAGCCAATCTCCTAGGGTGTCCAACTCTTTGAACTGCTGAGAGGAGCTGCATCCACTAAGGTTGATCAACTCACAATGTTGTTAATTGATGTGTACAATGTTCTCTTGGTTCTGCTCCCTTCTCTCAGCATCAGTTCTTGTAATTCTTTGCATGTATCTCTAGAGTCGGACCATTCATTTCTTATAGAACAGTAGTATTTCATAACACTCATATACCATAAATTGTTCAGTCATTCCCCAATTGATGGACATCCCCTCAGTTTCCAATTCTTTGCCACTGCAAAATGAGCTGCTATGAATATTTTGAAACATGTGGAATTTTCCCCATTTTTTAAATGATTTCTTCTAGATATAGACCTAGTATTGGAATTGCTGGGTCAAAGAATATGATCAGTTTTACTATTCTTTGGGTATAGTTTCATATTACTCTCCAGAATAATTGGTTAAGTTACAATGCCACCAACAATGTATTAATGTCCCAATCCTCCCACAAGCTCTCCAATATTGATTGTTTTCCCTTTTTGTCATCTTAGCCAATCTGATAGGTGTGAAGTGGTACCTCATAGTTGTTTTAATTTGCATTTCTTTTAGTCAGTAATGAGCTGAAGCATTTTTTCATAGGATTATAAATAATTTTACTTTCTTCATTTGAAAACTGTATTCATATCCTTTGACCATTCATCAACAATTGGGGAATGATTTGTAACCTTACAAATTTGATTCAATTCTTTATATATTTATGAGACCTTTAGAAGAACCCCTGGCATTGGTATTATTAATTTATTATTAATTAAGGTAATTATTAATTAAGGTATTTAAATTTAATATTGTCAAAATATTGTCAAAATCATCCATTTTGCAATTTATAAATACTCTATTCCTCACTTGGTCATAAATTTCTCCCCTTTCCATAGATCTGACAAAGTATTTCTTGGTCTTTTAATTGGTCTATGGTGTCACATTTTATGCCTAAATCCTGTATCCATTTTGACCATATTTTGGTGTAGGGTGTGAGATGTGAGTCTGTGCCTAGCTTTTTCTATACTGTTTTCCAGTTTTTTCTTCAATTTTTGTCAAATAGTGAGTTCTTATCCCAGAAGCTAATGTCTTTGGGTTTGTCAAACAGTAGATTTACTATAGTCATATTCTACTGTTTTTTTTTGACCTATCCCAATCCACTGATCCATTTCTCTTTTTCTTACCCAATACCAAGTAGTTTTGATGACTGCCTCTTTATAGTATAGTTTTAGATCTAGTAGAGCTAGATCACCTTCCTTTACATTTTTTCATTGTTCCCTTGATATTCTTGACCTTTTTTCTTGCTCTAGATGAATTTCGTTATTATTTTTCCTAGTTTGGTAAAATAGTTATTTGATAGTTTGGTTGGTATGACACTGAATAAAGTAATTTAATTTGTATGGAATTGTCATTTTTGTTATATTAGCTCAACCCATCCATGAGAAATTGACATTTTTACATTTGTTTAGATCTTGACTTTATTTGTGTGAGAAGTGCTTTGTAATTATGTTCATACAGTTTCTGGGTTTTTCTTGGGAGATAGATTCTCAAGTATTTAATGTTGTCTGTAGTTACTTTAAATGGAATTTCTCTCTCTCTCTCATTTATATATAGAAATGCTGTTGATTTATGTGGGTTTATTTCATATCCTGTTAATTTGCTGAATTTGCTGATTCTATATTGAATAGTAATGGTGATAATGGGCATTCTTGTTTCACCCCAATCTTATTGAAATACTCCTAGTTTATTCCTATTATATATAATATTTGTTGATTGTTTTAGATTGATACTGATTATTTTAATGAAAACTCTATTCCTAAATTTTTTAGTGTTTTTAATAAGAATGGATATTGTATTTTATCAGACCGTATCAGCATCTATTGGGATAATCATAATTTCTGTTGGTTTTCTTATTGATATGTTCAGTTATGTTGAGTGTTTTCCTAATATTGAACCAGGCCTACCTACCTGGCATAAATCCTACCTGACCTTGGTGTATTATCCTAGTAATAACTTGCTATAATGTCTTTGCTAAAATTTTATTTAAGATTTTTGTATCAATGTTCATTATAGAGATTTGTTTATCATTTTCTTTGCCCTTTTTGGTTTTTCCCGGTTTAGGTATTAGCATCATGTTGGTGTCATCAAAGAAATATGGGAGAATTTCTCCTATTTTTAAAATTAGTTGATGTAGAATGAGAATTGTTTCTTAAAGATTTGGTAGAAATCATTTGTAAATACATCTGGATCTGGGAACTTTTACTTAGGGAATTTATTGATGATTTCTTCAATTTCTTTTTTTCTAAAATAGGGTTATTTAAGTATTTTATTTCCTTTTCTGTTAATCTGGGCAGTTTGTATTTTTGTAAATATTCATCCATTTCACTCAGGTTATCAAATTTATTGGCATACTGTTGGGCAAAATAGCTCCAAATTATCTTTTTTAATTTCCTTCTCATTGGTGGTTTTCCTAAAAATTAAATTTATCCATTTATTTATTTATTTTTGAATTTTGCGATTTCTGCCCTAATCTTGCTTTCTTCCTCCCACCTCCCTCAGAAAACAGTCTGTTAGTCTTTACATTGGATCCATGGTATACATTGATCTAAGTTGAATGTGATGAGAGAGAAATCATATCCTTAAGGAAGAAAAATAAAGTATAAGAAATAATAAAATTACATAAGATAATGGGCTTTTTAAAAAAATTTAAGGTAATAGTCTTTGTTTTTTGTTCAAACTCTACAATTCTTTCCCTGGATACAGATAGTATTCTCCATCACAGATACCCCCAAATTATGCCTGATTGTTACACTGATCAAATGAAGTCCATTAAAGTTGATCATCACCCTCATGTTGCTGTTAAGGTATACAATGTTCTTCTGGTTCTTCTCATCTTGTTCAGCATCATAAAAATCCTTCCAGGCTTCCCTGACATGGTATTGGAAATGTTAGCTTCAGCAATAAGAGAAGAAAAAGAAATTGAAGGAATTAGAATTGGGATGGAAGAGACAAAACTCTCACTCTGCAGATGATATGATGGTATACCTAGAGAATCCTAAAAAATCATCTAAAAAACTACTAGAAACAATTAGCAACTTTAGAAAAGTCACAGGATATAAAATAAACCCTCATAAATCATCAGCATTTCTATATATTACTAGCAAGATACAGCATCAAGAGCTAGAAATAGAGATCCCATTCAAAGTAACTTCAGACGATATAAAATACTTGGGAGTCTATTTGCCAAGGCAGATTCAGGAAATCTATGAAAACAACTACAAAACACTTCTCACACAAATATAATCAGATTTAAATAACTGGATAAATATCAACTGCTCATGGATAGACCGAAATAAAATAATAATAATAATAATAATAATAATAATAATGATGATGATAATGAAAATAATTTTACCTAAATTAAACTACTCATTTAATGCCCTACCAATTAAAATTCCCAAAAATTACTTTAATGAATTGGAAATAATTGTAAGTAAATTCATATGGAGAAATAAAAAGTCAAGAATTTCCATGGATTTAATGAAAAAAAAATGCAAAAGAAGGTGGCTTAGCTCTACCAGATCTAAAATTATATTATAAATCATCAGTCTTCAAAACTATCTGGTATTGGCTAAGAAATAGAGTGGTGGATCAGTGGAATAGACTAGGTGTTATAGAAGGAAGTGATTAAAGTAATCTGCTGTTTGATAAACCCCAGAGTCCAGCTATTGGGATAAAAACTCCCTCTTCATTAAAAACTGCTGGGAAAATTGGAAACTTGGATTAGATCAACACCTCACACCCTATACCAAGATAAGATCAAAATGGATACAGGATTTAGACATAAAAAACAATATTATAAGCAAATTAGAAGATCAAGGAATAGTTCACCTGTCAGATTCATGGAAAAGGAAGCAGTTTAGGACTAAAGAAGAGATGGAGGACATCATTAAAAACATACTAGATAATTTCAGTTACATTAAATTAAAAATCTTTTGCACAGACAAAACCACTGTAACCAAGATCAAAAGAAATGTAGTAAATTGGGAAACGATTTTTACAACTAGTATTTCTGACAAAGGACTCATTTCTAAAATATACAGAGAACTGAGTCAAATTTTTAAAAAACCAAGCCATTTTCCAACTGACAAATGGTCCAAGGATATGCAAAGGTAGTTCACAAATGAGGAAATCAAAGAGATTCATAGTCATATGAAAAATTGCTCTAAATTACTACTTATTAGAGAAATGCAAATTAAAGCTTATCTGAGTTACCACTTCACACCTCTCAGACTGACCAATATGACCAGAAAGAACAATGATCAGTGTTGGAAGGGATGTGGGAAATCTGGGTTGGTGGAGCTGTGAACTCATCCAACCTTTCTGTAGAGAAATTTGGAATTATGCCCAAAGGACAACAAAAATGTTCATACCCTTTGATCCAGCAATACCACTACTGGGTCTATACCCTGTAGAGATTTTGAAAAAAGGGTAAAACATTACTTGTACAAAAATATTCATAGCAGCCCTGTTTATGGTGGCACCCTTTTTCATTTTTGATACTGGTAATTTGATTATCTCCTTTTCTTAAAATGACATTTACCAAAGATTTATCTATTTTACTGTTTTTTTTCATAAAACTAACTCTTAGTTTTATTTATTAGGCCAATATTTTCTTGCTTTTGATTTTTTAAATATTTCCCTTGATTTTCTGAATTTCTAATTTGGTATTTAATTAGAAATCTTTGCTTTCTTTTTTTAGCTTTTTTAGTTGCATCCCCAATTCACTGATCTCCTCTTTCTCTATTTCATTCATATAACACTTAGAGGTATAAAATTTCCCTTATAAACTGCCTTAGCTGCATCCCATAAATTTTGGTATGATTTCTTATTGATATTATTTTCTTGGATGTAATTATTGATTATTTATATGATTTATTGTTTGGTCCACTTGTCCTTTAAAATTAAGTTATTTAGTTTCTAATTAATTTTGATTTATCTTTCCATGATCCTTTATTACATGTAATTTTTATTGCATCATGATCCTAAAGGTATGCATTTAGTATTTCTGTCTTTCTGCATTTGATTATAAGCTTTTTATGCCATAGTACATTGTCAATTTTGGTATAGGTGCCATGTCCTGCAAAGAAAAAGGTATATTTTTTCTATCCACATTTAATTTTCTTCACAGGTCTATTATATCTAAATTTTCTAAAATTTTATTCACCCTTTTAACTTCCTTCTTTTTTATTTGGTGGTAAGATTTATCTTGTTCTGAGAGAGGGATTTTTTTAATTTCGATTGAAACATAATATATTTTGCTTCTGTCTTTTACCTTTACTCTGTTTCTCTCTGCTTCAAATATGTTTCTTGTAAACAACATATTGTAGGATTCTAGGTTTTTAATCCATTCTGCTTTCTGTTTCCATTTTATGGAAGAGTTCATCCCATTCACATTTACAGTTAAGATGACTAATTCTCTATTTCCCTCCATGCTGTCTTTCCCATTTTTCCTCTTTTCTTTCTGTTTACTGCCTTTCCCTTTAACTTTTCTTTTTAAATTTTAACTTTCATTTTATTTTCACTTATACCTTCACCTTTCCTTTTATTTCCTTTCCCCCACTCCCACATCCCTACCCCACTTCCCTATAGAGTAGGATAGATTTTTTTAAATCCAAAAGGGAATGAATCTTTATTCCCTCTTTGGGTCAAATTTGTTGGATAGCATTTTCTCAGTGTTCACACCCTCCCTTCTTTACCTTTAGTATAATAGATCTTTATGCCTCTTCACTTGGTGTTATTATTGATAGAAGTGCTATCAATCATGTCCTCTCAATTAAAGGTGGATTAATTGTTTACTTGTTAAACTCAAAGTACTATCAATCAAAGTACCATTACAGGTTGATTTATTGCTCGATTGATAAGCAGCAGCATCCCATAGTCACCAGGTACCCTCTCATTTTCTGTCTCTTTACAAATGTACTTCTCAAGAGTCATGAATCACATCAAATCATAATTATTTTATATCTTACCCTCCTTTCAAGTACCCTCCAAGGGACACACAGTTTTCAAGAGCCCAAGCATCATGCAAAGTCAAATCATTTCATAAACCCTTTGTACTGCCCCCACCCCACCCTAATACTCTTTTACACCCTCTTCCCCTTTAGGTCTTCAATTATGTTTTTTAAACCTTTATTAACTGAAGTATGGATTATGTCCCACCCTTCTGTCCTTTAAGTCATTTCTGATTTAATTAACTATAGAGTCTCTTAAGTGCTCTAAGTACTGGGACACTGAAGGTCTCTTAAGAGCTTTACAATTGATTGTAGGGTATCCTCATTGGAGAAAGTGTTAAGCTTTAGAAGCAAGACAGAATTAAATTAGGTCAAAGGAAACTGAGAAACATAAGTTTAGAGTCAACACCCAGCTTTTCATCTGGGCTTTTTGTCTCATAGTTATATCACCTTAGTCCTCTTCAGTTAAAAAGACAAGAACCAACTATATCCAGATCCTCTAAATCCAATTTCTTCAATTATATTCAACCTTTTAACTATCCTAAGAGAAAGACAATTCTCAAGAGTTACAAGTGTTATGTCTTCCCTTATAGTGTTGTATATAATTTTATGTTCTTGACTAACATTTTCCTTTCCTTTTCATTTACCTTTTGGTGCATCTCTTGAGTCTTGTATTTGGAGACTGAATTCTCTGTTCAGTTCTGGTCTTTTTAATCAGGAAATTTTGGAAGTCCTCTATTTCATTGAATTTCCATCTTTTCCTCTGACAGAATATGCTGAATTTTGTAGGGTAGTAAATTCTTGATTTTAATCCAATGTCCTTTGCCCTTTGATATATAATATTCCAGATCCTCCAGTCCTTCAGGGTTGAAGCTAATAAGTCCTGCGTAAGTCTGATTGTGTTTCTTTGATATTTAAATTGCTTTTTTTCTGTTTGCAGTATTTTCTCCTTTGTTTGAAAATTCTGGAATTTGGCTTTGATAGTAATTGGAGTTTTTATTCTGTGGTCTCTTTCTGGAGGAGTTCTGTGTATTTTTTCAGTGGCTATATTTGTCTTCTTGCTCTAGCAGATTTGGATAGGTTTTCCTGATAATTTCCTACAAGAATTGTCTTGTATCATTGTATTGCTGAAAATAGTTGCTGATCATACAGTATTGCTGTTACTGTGTACAATACTTTCCTGGTTCTGCATATATGAACTTTGTATTATGTCTTTCCAGGTCTTTCTGAAACTGTTCTGGTAGTCATTTCTTATAGCACCATAGCATTCTATCACAGTCATATGTCACAGTTTGCTTTGCTACTCCCAAGTGATGGACATCCCCTTAATTTCTAATTCTTTGTCACAATAAAAAGAACAGCTTCAAATATATGTAGTTGTATACATGGGACCTTTTTCTTTCATTTTCCTCAAAAGGATTTTTTTTAAAGACCTGATAGTGCTGGAGCAAAGCAAAGTATTGTTTTATAACCTTTGGTAGGAATCCAAATTGTTCTTCAGAATGGTTGGGTCATATCACAATGGCAGCAGCAGTGCATTAGTGTCCCAGTTTTTATATACCCTCACTTAAGAATGAGACAATCATTTTAATTTTAATTGGATAGTTTTTATTTATTGCTAATATTTACCAATCAACAAATCATTCACCAAATATTTATTAAATATTCACTATGTGCCAGGTTGAAGGGCTTGAGATACAAAGAAAGACAAACAATATTCACTGTTCTCAGGGAACTAATAGTTTAATTTAGACTAATAAGTCTTAAGTGAGACATATAGCCTCACAGTACATAATCAACCATGTGAGTGTATTTGAGATTCAATTTGAATTTTGAAAAACATTTGTTCAGTCAAAAACCAAATATATCAGTTTACCCCCCAAAAGTTATATCTTCATAATTGCTTTAGTTCTAAATTAGGCCCACAGAATAAGTCTCTATTAAAAAATGAAAACAATTATGTGCAAAGAAAAAAATGTATGCAGGATAAATTGGATAACCTTATTGGGAAGGCATTAACTTTAAGTGAGATTGAGAAAGACTTCTTGAGGAAGGTTGGATTTCATCTAGAACTTGAAGGAAGCAGAAGATAGAAACAAGTAGAATGAGAATTCCATGTAAAATTGAATTATTGGTCATGAGGAAGTTCCTATGATTTTAAAATATGAACCCCTCAATCTTAAAATGTATTGGTACTCAACTTTCAAATATTGTGCCGGAAGCACAATATCTAATTATATTGTGTAGTTATGAAAAGAATTCATTCTAGTCAGATAGACTAGTACTCCCTGTAGCCAAGCATCTCTCTCTTTTTTAAGGTTTTTGCAAGGCAAATGGGGATAAGTGGCTTGCCCAAGGCCACACAGCTAGGTAATTATTAAGTGTCTGAGACCGGATTTGAACCCAGGTACTCCTGACTCCAGGACCAGTGCTTTATCCACTATGCCACCTAGGTGCCCCAAGCATCTCTTTTTGACTGGATGCTTTGTTGAGATTATAAATTTATATAAGCTCAAATGCAATGTTGTCTCTTTAATTAGTGATCAGATTAGAAAGTCAAAAATAATCTTTATCTTTTTACCGAATATGAATATTCATTTTTACCTTTTGATTATATAACAACTATCACTTCCTTCTAATAAAGAGGATTAGAGAAATATATGTATATGGATATGAATATATATGATATCAGTTTATTATGTAACATCAGTTTTTATTAATATCATTAAAATTATGGAATGGTCTAATCTTAAACTTAATTGGCTATTAACATTGGCATAAAATAAATATTAATATAAGTGCTTGATGACAGAAATTATAAAGGAAAATAACTATCTAGATTTAAGGTTTTAAACAACATGCAGCTTACATTATGCTTTACACGAGTATCTGGTATCTAGTGAAATCAAATAAAATTATTAAAGTTATAAAACATCTTACTTCTCTAAAGACATTCTTCTTTCTCTCAAGCTGGAAATAAATAGCAAAAAAAAAAGTACCTTTACCCCTCTAAACTAATGGCTAGGACTCATTCCTTTTAATTTTTTTGCAACCCATTTTAGTGAAAATTGTACATTAATTCGTATTAGAAGACCTGAATGTGAGTATGAGACCCCTGAAAGTCTATGAATGAGTAGTCATTTAGCCCCAGTTTCCTCATTTGTAAAAGAGATAGAAACATTCCACAACCTCACTTAGTTTTTGTGAGGAAACCTTTGTAAACCTTAAAGCATCATGAAGAATTACTATTATTAGATATAGTATTAATAGTTGTTCAGGGGACTAAATGACCATTCTTTGCCAGCACTATATTGAATATTCATATGGATGCTGTTACACTGATGACTCATTATACTGAGACTAAAGGGGCAGCTAGGTGGCATAGTGAATAGAGTACCAATCCTGGAGTCAGAAGGACCTGAGTTCAAATCCTGCCTCAGATATTTAATAATTGCCTAGCTGTTTGACTTTGGGCAAGTCACTTAACCACATTTCTCTCCCTTCCTTCTTTCCTTCCTTTTTCTCTCTCTCTTTTTATTCCCTTTTTTCTTCCCTCCCCTCACCTTCTCTCTTCTTCGTTACTCTCTTCTCTACTTCATTTCCTTTCTTTTCTCTCCCTCACTCCCTTCCTCCTTTATTGCTGAAAAGGCTTTCTTGCATTTTAGGAAATGTGGAAAAACTTAATTAAAAGGATTCCTTTACAAAGCTTTTGTTTTATAGCAAAATATAATTGTTAATTGAAAAATTAAATTTAGTTAAGTTTTGGTTGCATTAGTTTGACTAACAAAAATGTCTTCTATTCATGAGTATTTAGTATTTGCCTTAAAAAAAAAGACTATCATCTACTTGATATGTAACTAATGAAATATGCTGCACTCTCCCATGCTTGGCTCAGTCAATGTCCCCAAAAGAATCCTCATTACCTCATCCCTGACAAAGCTTCTCTAGTGTCTGCTTGAAATATCTGTGCAGGGAGACCCATTCATTACCTCCAAAGGCAGCTTACTCCTCTTTTATATAATAGTTCTGTTAGGAAGTTAAATTTGCCTGTGTTCTTCTATTCACTGCTCCTAGTTTTAGCTATAGGGTGAACCAGTAATAGTCTTTCCCCCTGAGTTGTCCTTCAAATACCTGTAGTCAGTCCCTTTATAATTCATTTCTCTAGTTTAACCATCTCTTTTCAAAATGGATTTGAGGCCCTTCTCTATTCTGATAGAATTTTTGGATCCATAATTGATCATAATATTTCATAATCACATCAAGACTTTCACTTTCTTAATATTAGAAGTTAGGTTTCCCTTATTGCTTACCATGATTTCATTAGTTTGTTTTGGCTTCTATATCAGACTATTGACTCATTGAATTTATAGTTCACTAAATCTGCAGCTTTTCTTTAGATGAAGTGCAGTCCAACTACATCTTCCTTGCCTTATATTTGTTGAAATCAGATTTAAGATTTTTTTATTATTCCTATTAAGAATTTAGTTTTTCAAAGTCTCAATTCCATGCCTTTTCCAGAGTAGGTTTTTTTTTAAAGGCAGTGTTAATTGCATGGCACTCTTTAGCTTATGCCTTTAGAGTACATCTTACAAAAGTCATATGGTTGTGCAGAAAGCTTCTTTCATGTCATATTTGAGTAGCCAGAAGTTCTAAAAGTTTAGAAGCACCAAATCAGATTTGTCTAGAAGCTTTAGTGTTTTAAAACAAGAAAAATATTTTTTAAAAAATTGATCATTTTTTTAGGGCAGCTAGATGGCGCAGTGGATAGAGCACCTGCCCTGGAGTCAGGAGTACCTGAGTTCAAATCCAGCCTCAGACACTTAATAATTACCTAGCTGTGTGGCCTTGGGAAAGCCACTTAATCCCATTGCCTTTGGAAAAAAAAATTGATCCTTTTTTAAATAATAAAAAATACTATGTTGCAGTTAGGAGAGTTAGTGGGGTTAGATTCCAATAAAAACAAGGGCTTCTAATCTGTGCATAAAATTCCTGTGGGCTAGTCATGTAGGTTGTAGTTTTATCAATTTTTTTTTGTGGTTTTATATATTTTGTTAAACATTTCTCAATTACATTTTAATCTGGTTAGACCACCCTAGAGATTCTTGAGAGCCATATGAAGCCCTCAGCAATATACTTAGTACCTCTTCAATGTGGTATTCACTCCTTGTGAGTGCACCAAAATTATGTTTGTTGGGAGAGGTCACCGTTAAGTCCTAGGACCGTATGTTTAAAATGTTTCCAAATTTTTCTTTTAATGATCATATGGGATCATTAGATTTAGAGCTGGAAAGGATCTTAGAGATGATATTAAATAACCCCTTTCTTTTACAGGTGAAAAAACTGTGATTCTGAGAAGTCAACATGCTAGTAAGTGGCAGATCTGGGATTATTTCCCCCAAATGCCACCATAGCTAGTCCTCTTTCCATTCCACAAATAGGTTAGAGATCCACATGATATATGTTCCTAAATCTATTCAGAAGCTATTTAAATTTTTAGCAGTAAGAAATGTAAATTGCATTGCTTTATTCTCAGTTTTTTGATAGTAGAACTTCCTTTTCTTTGCTGTGGGACCTAAAGAACAAGATCTAGTTCAGTTTGCTCAGATCAATAAAATCAAACTTAAAAGGCAGTACTCACTTTAAGGGATTTTGGGCATCTTTCCATGCAGTACCTTCAGTGAAGCACCTGGTGATTCTATAGACTGCACACTTAGCCTACAATAACTGAGAGGGCAGCTGCCTCTTCCAGCTGTCTAATTGCTCATCAGAATCACTTTAGTATCAGATTTTCCTTAAGTACATTAGCTTCTTTACTTCAAACCATCTTTTTATTATCAAAATGGCTAAGGTTTTTTTTGGGTGGGGCTGGAAATCCTGGGGAGATTATATTTAATTGGGGAAACCTTCAAGTCCATGTCAAGTAGATGTTTATATTTTAACTTCTTGATCATTTCTATCACTTGAAAAATTTAAGGCAGAATTCTTAACTTATGGAGCCCTGTCATGGAATTTTTTTTTTAAGTTCACAAAATGCTAAATTTCAGATTGTGAGTAATTGACAGTAAAGATATAATTTTTCTTCCCATCCTAGTTCATGGACCCTCTGAAATCTATGCATCGATCTTTTTGAGATCTGTTGACTACATGTTAGGAAGCTCTCTGCTAGAGGGAGAGTAATAAATAATGCTTTTATCCTGTTGTATGTTAATTTAGGAGAAGATACACAATATTCTAGAATTATGAGAGCTCTGGGATACCTTTTGGAGATGTAATTTAATTTTTTCTATCTCTCAGTCTTCTCATTAGCTTAAGTAGAAATAAATACTACCCATCTGTCACATGAAATTTCAGAGTCTGAGAGTAAGGGCTTATAATGCATTTTGAATATGCTCAGATGAAGTCATTATGAACTTAGAGCAAATGTGTATGTGTGTGTGTATGTGCGCGTGCTTGTGTCTCTGTCTCTATGTATGTTTCTTTCTATCTTTCTCATCTTATTTTCCAGAGAAGACATATCATTGCTTGTCTCTTAGTAAGACTTTTGACTTTTATCATTGTTTTGTACTTCAATTATATAGTATAAACAAGACAGAAGTAGATAATATCTATCTGAAGATCAGTAAATAGATTTATTCTCCTAGGCTATAGTTAATACCTTTCCCCCAATACCTAGTTTTATAAAAAAAAAAAAAATTATTTTTTTAAGGCAATGTGGTTAAGTGACTTGCTCATGGTCACACAACTAGGCAATTACTAAGTGTCTGAGACTGGATTTGAACTCAGGTACTCCTGACTCCAGGGCCGTTTCTGTGTCCACTGTGCTACCTAGCTACCCCCATTGCCTAGTTTTTTAAAAAAAAAGACTTTCCCCATATTTAATTTTTCTTTCTTTGCTCTGGATGCAATTAAGATTTTGTGAGGAAACTGAAGGATCCTTTGTGGGCTTTTTGCTCTCATTTCTCATGATTTTATTTTAAATATTCCTGTATTTCCTTTCATAAATGAGAAAGTACATCAGATTTTTTTATGTTCACGTTATTTAAAGGAGAACATATTTCCAATAAGCATTTTTTTCTTTTTTTTTCCTGTTCTTTTTGTTTTTACAAGGCAATGGGGTTAAAGTGGCTTGCCCAAGGTCCCACAGCTAAGTAATTATTAAGTGTCTGGGGTCAGATATGAAGTGAGGTCCTCCTGACTGCAGGACCAGTGCTCTATCCATTGCTCCACCTAGCTGCCCAAGCATTTCTTTCTTATTTCTGAAGTTATGAACTCTTTTTTGGAGGATGTGCAGCTAGATCTATAATTTCATCACTGAAGAGAAATCTTATTGTAGAAATTCCCTCCCCCTTATAGATAATAATAAGTAGAATTTATATTGCCCTTTAACATTTACAAAGCACTTTACACATATTATCATTTGATCTCCATTATAATCTGGGGAGGTAAGTGTTATCCTCATTCTACAGAGGTGTAAACTCAGCCTGAGAGGTAAAATGATCCTTCCATGAAAAATTCAAGACAGCCAATGCCTACCGTGTGCTAGTCACTTTATTTGGTACTGGAAATACAAAGAAAGGCTAAAAAAAGTCCCTGCTCTCCAGAAATTCACTATCAAATGGTGACTACAACGCACAAACAACTGTGTGTTAAGTGTAGATGGGAAAAATTAGAGCTAGTCAACAGAGGGTAACCATTAGCATTAATGGGGATTGAGAAAAAAATTTCTTTAGAAGGTAAGATTTTGACTAGAACTTCAAGGAAGCCAGAAAAGACAGGAGGGAGAGTATTCTAAACACAAGGGACAGTCAGTGAAAATGCCTGGGGTAGAAAATGGAGTGTGGATGTCACTAGATTGCTGAGTATGTGAGAAAGAGTAAAGTATAAAAAGACTGGAAAAATAGAGGTTAGAAATAGATTTTAAAGGGTTTTGAATGTCAAATAGAGGGTTTTATATTTAGAGTAGTAGGGAGACACTATAGTTTTAGGACAGTGGCATGGTCAGATCTGTGTAAGTTTAATTTGACAACTGAATAGAGTTGGCATTGGAGATGGCAGGGAAGAGACCCAGTTGTGAGATGATAAAAGTCTGCCCCAGTGTGGTGGGAATGTTAAAGGAGAGTAGGTGAGGTAGGTGAGAGGTATTGCAAAGGTAGAAGTGGCACAGCTTAATTGTTGATTGGATCTGGAGAATTAGACAAAAATTGGGGTTAAGGATGATATCCAGGTTGATGGTCTCCTCCAGAATGATTGAAAATAAAGAAGAGGGCAGGGTTTGGGAAGAAATATAGAGTTCAGTTTTAGACATGTCTTTAAGGTATTCATAGGACATCCACTTTGGAGATTTCCAATAGGCGGCTAGAGATATCACTATCCAAGTTAGTAAAGAAGTTAGGATAAGAGAAATAGATTTGAGACTTATAGGCATAGAGATGATGATTAAATCAATTGGAACTGATAAGATTACATAGTGAAATAATGAAGTGGGAGAAGAGAAGCTAGCCAAGAACAAAACCCTGGGAGGGCATATAGCTATTAAGTGTCTGAGGGAGGATTGTCACTCCAAGTCAAATACGGCAATTTATAATTGGATGATATTTCCTGGGGCACTTAGAAGTGACTTGCCCACAGACACATAACATCCAAGGTCACCTGGCTATCATATATGTTTCAACTGTAGGACTTGAACACGGACTCTTTTCCATTGCTGCTGTGGATTCTTTACCTATATTATTTTTTATGTGATTAGACATACACATCAAATGATTCAGTAGGAATTACTGTTTTCTATAATTATAGCATGAACATTTTGGGTCCAATTCAGTATACTTTTCCTAATTTCTTGGCTTTATTTCTTATTGGGTCTTACCTTTCAACCCAAATCACTTAACTCAGGTCTGTCCTTCATCTTGATTTCCAAATTTTTTTTTAGATTATTTTTTCAAGGCAGTGGGGTTAAGTGGCTTGCCCAAGGCCACACAGCTAGGTAATTATTAAGTGTCTGAGACCGGATTTGAACCCAGGTACTCCTGACTCCAGGGCTGATGCTTTATCCACTGCACCACCTAGCTGCCCCCATCAAATTTCTTTATACTGGAACATTAAAAGAGCTTGTTATGCTGTCCTTGAACTTTATGAATAGCATTTTTGATGACCTCTTCTTTTCAGGGTATACATCTATTTTTCTTTGTCATTCTTCTATTCCTCCTTGAGATTCCAGGTTGAGAATTCAGTGTCTATCTAAATCTTTATAGTTTCCAGCTGACCTGCTGTTAGGGCCTTTTTTTTTTTTACTATGACCTTCTTCCAAATCCTTAGGACTCTTTAAAAAATTTATAAACATTTGCTTTCAATGTTGTTTTCTTTCATACTCCATCATTTTTTCCCTTTAAAAATGGTGTTTTTATGACATTGAGTTTCACTGTTAATCTTTTTCTCATGCGTAAATCTTCCCTTTTTTAGACTTGTTATTGTTCCTTTAAGTTTTCCCTTAGTGGGGATATAATTTAGTCTTTTCCCCTTAGTCAGCCTCCTGACTTTTTGTTTAATGTTATTGCCCTCTTAGACTAATTTATAATATAGTTTATTAGAGTCTCACATCTTTTGAAGTTTTTGTTCATAGTAGAGCAAATCTTTTCTATGGTTGATGATCATTTATATAACAACCTTTTGTTAACATGTTTCCCCATAGATTTTTATGTTCATGACCAATCCTTCCCCTACTGTTTCCTAGTCCAACATCCTGCCATTTTTCTTGAGAATGTTTTAGTTTTGTTGTGTGACTGCTCTCATTTTATTTTTTTTTTTGGTTTTCTTTCTTTGATCAGATTTTCTTCAAAGAGTAGTCTTATTTGACATTAGCAATTTTGGTTTAGTGTAAAGAGCACTGGTCCTGGGTTAAAATTATAGTTCTGTTATTTGAAAACCTTGTCACTATTGGCAAGTAACTCTGGACTAAATGACAGCTAAGGTCCTTTCTAGCTCTAAACATAAGTTTACATGATACTAAGTCTATTTCTTTCCATTCCCTTTCTCTTCTTTTTGAATCTGTTTCTTTTTCCTTCTATGTCTGACTTTGTTCAAATCAGAATTGTTAGCACTGAACAGACTCTTAGTGATTGTTTAGTACCATTTTTAATATTACAGTTTTGCAAACTGATGTCTCAAGGGTTAAGTGACTTCATTAAGGTCACATAGCTAATTTGTTGCAGAGTTGCAAGCAGAATTAAAATTTTCCTGATTTTTATAGTCTTGCACTATTTTGGCAAGGCAAGGCAATGGGGTTTAGTAACTTGCCCACGGTCACCTGAGATCAGATTTGTATTCCGGTCCTCCTGACTGGTGTTCTATCCACTGTGCCACCTAACTGCCCCTCTTGTATTTTTTTTTTTACTACTATATCACTAAAGAATAATGTTTCATGATTATTTTTTTCACCTTTTTTATTTTTTTAGATTTTTGCAGGGCAAATGGGGTTAAGTGGCTTGCCCAAGGTCGCATAGCTAGGTAATTATTAAGTGTCTGAGATCAGATTTGAACCCAGGTACTCCTGACTCCAGGGCCAGTTCTTTATCTGCTGCGCCACCTAGCCGCCCCTCATGATTATTTTTTTTAAATCCCAAGAATTTGTGAGTTTAGTTTGTTCTAGCTTTGTCTCCACAGCAAAAATCATTCAGTCTACATACCTTGGAAAAATCTAATATTATGGGAGGGTTATTCATAATGATTTCTTGTTATTTTCTACTCCCTTATTTCACAGTGCCAATTTGTGTGCATTAAGTAAGATAATATATACAAATATATACTTTGCTAAATGTAAAAGTGATTACTTATAGACCGACTGTTCTGTGCTAGACACTTTTTTACTGCTTCTTAAGATTCCTTAATTACAATAATAAACAATTTCATGACAAAGGTATTGTCATGATGTGACAGCTAGGGCTGAGAATTCATACTATGCACACCCTTGTGATTAGGGATTCTTAATTAAAGTCACTTTTCTGGTTTGATCAACTTCTATTGTAAGTTTTATACATTTAGACATTCCTCTGAAGCAAGAAATATTGATCAGTGAGTTAAAGCAATAGTTCAATTGCCTTGATAAATAATGGCCTTATTTGAATGCCTGTAGGGGATACAAAAGGAAATCACACACATATTCCTTGTTCTCAGAAGTCTACACTTTACTTAAGGAAGACTAATCCATTTGAAATAGTATACAAAATTGTAGATGATTAACTGCTAAAATATGTGGGAGAAATTCTTTGTTATATGAGGCAGTAGGCAAGGTTCTTTGTTCCTTCTTTTTTTGTGGCCTTAAAAAAACATTGCTATTCATTAAGAAGAAAATACGTGAATTTTTC
This sequence comes from Macrotis lagotis, assembly GCF_037893015.1. NCBI lineage: Eukaryota > Metazoa > Chordata > Mammalia > Peramelemorphia > Peramelidae > Macrotis > Macrotis lagotis. Next base: position 18,094,423 of record NC_133665.1, on the reverse strand, counting down.
ATCAGATTTTAATTTCTGTAAATCTAAGGTTTTAGGTTAGTAGCTAGTTTCTGACTATTGATATATATGCCATTTCAATAGTTCAATTACCGTTATTAGAACTATATTATAAAGTTGCTGTTTTCACCCAATTTTTGATGTAAATGTATCTTTGTAGAATTTACTATTTTAGAAAGGAATATTTAGAATTATTGTGAAGGTCAAGTGTCCTTTTCCTCCCCCTACCCATTTCTGTCTTTGTATTTACTTGTTCTGTGACCCTACATTGAGTTGATTGCATGTGTCCACAATTTTACACAACAAATACTTTTCTGTCCTTTGGATAAAGACAAGAAAAATGACTCTGTCTGGCATGGCTGTCTGAATATTTTATTTCAGCTCAAAAGCAGTTTTTACTGTCAAAATGCTTTTCACTCAGCACAATTTTAAAGTGTATATCAAAGATTCTGCTATTCTGTATCACATGAGCAGGTGAAAATATGGTTTGTGAAGGGTGTGATGACAGTTCTGATTTTATAAAATAGTCATTCCCAGCTGTATTTCTGCATGTGTTATAAATTTAGATAATATCTCTTGCAAGAAGGATGAGACATTTAAGCAGGTGAGCAGATCTTTTGTAAAAATTCTTATGAGAAGAAAACTGAAAAGTTAATTAGTGAGGGTGACTGATGTGAAAACCTAGAGAAGTAAGACCCATAGACTTTTTTTTGAGTATCTTCATTTAACCACAGTGCTTCTGGTCAATTTTTCTCCAAAATCTTATTTATATACATTAGTTAAATAAGAATGTGGTGAGTGTGAGACTCATTTCCAGCTGAATGGTCTGAGGTTCTCTGGCATGCACAGCTTGCTTAGTCTGGAGTTCTTTGTGTGATATAGATCAGTCTGCATTTTTCTTTGACATTTAGATTCTGGTCTCTTAATTCAGCCCCCCCCCAATTGTGACAGAGGTTATGAATTACCTTTCAGATGATCACAGGATGCTAGATAAAGAGCTTTAGAAAGAACCACTGAGCCTGTCCTCATTTTACAGAGAAGGAAATTGAGCCTTAGTGAAAGAAAGTGAATTGCTTAAGGTCACACAGATAATTAGTGGCAGACTCAGGATTTGAATCCAGGTCACTCAATATTTAACTACCTTTTGTATGTTGGTAGCTAAGTGGTGCAGTGGATGGAGCACTAGCCTTGGAGTCAGAAGGATGGAAGTTTGAATCCAGCCTTAGATATTTGACACTTACTGGCTACGTAATCTTGAGCAAGGCACTTAACTCTGATTGCCTCACATCTGGGGTTATCTTCAGTTGTCCTGATCCATATTTGGCCATTGAACTCAGATGGTTCTGGAGAAGAAAGTGAGGCTGGTGACTTAGCACAACTCTCTCCCCCACCCCCCACATGCAATTCATATTCTTTTCATGGCATCACTTCCCCTGATTGTCATGGTCTTCTTTGAGAATGAAGGACAAATATCATTATCACTTAGTGTGTGACCTTTATGTTAAATGCTAAGAATACAAAGAAAAGCAAGAAGATGGGCCCTGTCTTCAAGAAACCCACTTTCTAATGGGGCAGATCAAAAAAAAAATATATTGAATCTTCCATTTTTTTTAAGAGAGAAAGCAGTAGCCATAAGGAATTCAGGGAAGTGGGAGAAAAGACTTCTTTTAAAAGGCAGGATTCCAGCCAGCAATGCAACTACTGGATCTATACCCTGAAGAGATCATGAAAAAGGGTAAAAACATCACTTGTACAAAAATATTCATAGCAGCCCTGTTTGTGGTAGCAAAGAATTGGAAATCAAGTGAATGTTCATCATTTGGGGAATTGTTGAACAAATTGTGGTATATGTATGTGATGGAGCACTGTTGTTCTATTAGAAACCAAAAGGGATGGGATTTCAGAGAAGTGTGGAAGAATTAGCATGAACTGATGATGAGCGAGATGAGCAGAACCAGAAGAACTCTATACAACATAACAGCAATATGGGGTTGATGATTAATCTTAATGGACTTGCTCATTCTACCAATGCAATAATCTTGGACAATTTCAGAGCACCACAATGGAGAATACCCTCTGTATCCAGAGAAAGAACTGTGGAGTTTTACAAAGATCAAACCTTCAGTTTTCTAGGGAAAAAAGTGTATGTACTACATAATTTTGCTATCTCTAATATTTTATTCTCTCCTCAAGGATATGATTTCTGTCCGAACACATTCAGTTTCGATCAATGTATAACATGACAACAATGTAAAGATTATCAGACTGCCTTCTGTTGCGGGGGGAGGGAGCGTGGGAAAATTGTAAAATTCAAAACCTTACAAAAAGGATAGGTAGAACCTACTATTGTATATAATTGGGAAAACAAATAAAATATTAATAAAAAATAAAAGACAGGATTCTAGCTGAGTCTTGAAGGAATTAAGAGATACTCAGAGGCTAAAGGGAGAAAGTAGAGCAGTCTAGGACTGGGCAATAGCTATTGAAAAAAACTCATAATTGGAAGATGGAACATCCTATGTAAGGAAAACCAAGAAGGCTAGTATTGCTGGATCATAGAGTAAATGAAGGGGATTAAAGTCTGGAAAAGTAGGAAGAAGCCCAGCTATGAAAGGTTTCAGATACTCAACAGAGGGTTTTCTCTTTGATCTTGGCCATAATAGGGAGCCATTGAGTATGGAGGGATCATGGTCAGACCTGCTTTAGGAATAACTCTTTGATAGTTTAGTGGAGAAGAGATTGGAGTGGGGAGACATTTGAGGCAAGGAGACCAAACTAACAGGCTGGTTCAGTAGTGTAGGAGTGAGGTGATGACGGTGTTCTAGGATGGTGGCTGTCTTCAGAGAGAAGAGGGCATAGGAATAGATGAGAAGTTATGAAAGTAGCAATGACAAGATTTGGCAACAGATTGGATATATGGGGTGATTGAGAGGAATCAAGGATGACACTGAGCTTTAGAACTTGGATAACTAGGAGAAGGAAGATACCCTGGTCAGAAATAGGGCATTAGATTCACCTTTCTTTACACCATGATCCTGCCAAACTGCCCTTCTTGTTGTTTCTACCATATGACACTATAACTTTCATCTCCTTGCTTTGGCACAAGCTTAGAATGGCCCTCCCTCATTACTTCTGTATTGTAGATTCTTTTTCTTCCTTCAAGACTCTCAAATATCACCTTCTTCATGAAGTTTTTAAAAATCATCTAGCTGCTAGTACTTTCCTTCCAATGTTATTTTGTATTTCTTTTGAATATTTTCTATACATATACTTGCTGTCCTCTCCCCAAATTCCTCTTGAAGGCTGCGATTGTTTCATCATTTATATCTGTTTCTAAAGCACAATGCCTAGCTCGCAGTAGAAGCTTAAGAAATGTTTGTTGATAAATATAGAGCAGAAATGGGCATATTTATGGCATTACCTTTCTTGCCTCTGTATGGTACAAGGATGCATTGCATGGAATTTTAAGCCCTGGGCCCATTCAACTTTCTCTTTGCTTGCTTAGGTTTCTATAATCAGTAAACCAAGGGAAGAATTGGAATTTGGTCTGTTAAATGTTCTAATTTTCTTGCTTTGTTTTAGTGGGTTTGAGGATGTTGTATCCTTTAACTGAATAAATAAATGGTGTGGTGCAAACTTCAAATGAAAGCTTCTCGATCTTAGAAGAATCTATGGAGTTTATCCCTTGGGAATTTCCTAATATTCCAAAATTGCTATTCCACAAAACTCATCATTCTGTTTCTAAGCTTAGGTTCACTTCCTTTTATTAAAGTTCAAAAATTTATGAAGCCAACTCTGAATTGTATGATACTTTTAATCCTTGTCAAGTTGAGAAGCATTTAATTGTCCACTGTGTGCCATGCCCTGTTCTAAGTTCTGGGGAATACAAAGAAGGGGGAGGAAAAAAAAGAAAAATTTAAACAGTCTTTGTTATACTGCACAGAATCTCCCTCTCCATAGAACTTGGAAATTTATTCAATAATAATTTAGGCAGAAAATTTCATTTGTTTTCTGGGTCACAAAAGTAAAATAACCATAAACCACATAACTTCCTTTTTTTAAAAAATGTTATTTTATTTTATTTTCCCAATTACATGCAAAGATAGTTTTCAATATTCATCTTTTTGTAAGCTTTTGAGTTCTACTTTTTTCTGTCTTCCTTTCTTGTCTCCCTCCTCCCCATGGCAGCAAGCTATCTGATATAGGTTATACATGTCCAATCACATTTAACATATTTCCATATTAATCAGGTTGTAAAAGAAGTATCAGAACTAAAGGGGAAAAATACCATGAGAAAAAGAAAAAAATAAAACAAGTGTCAAAAAGTGAAAGAAGTAAGCTTTGGTCTGTATTCAGATTCCATAGTTTTTCCTCTGGATGTGGATGGCATTTTCCATCATGAACCTTTTAAAATTCTATTAGCCTATTAGCAATTCCAGATCTAAAACTATATATTGTAAAGCAGCAGTCATCAACCTATTATTTCTAAGAAATAAGCCCTTGGTCACTGAAATGCTAAGAAGAAGCCCATCATAATTGATCATCTCACAGTGTTGCTGTGTGTACAGTGTTCTCCAGGCTCTACTCATTTAACTCATCATTAGTTCATTCAAATCTTTCCAGACTTTTCTGAAGTCTGCCCACTCCCGATCTCTTACAAAACAGAAATGTTCCAACCCATTCGTATTCCATAATTTGTTCAGCCATTCCCCAAATTAATGGACATTCTCATAATTTCCAATTCTTTGTCACTACAAAAAAGAGCTGCTACAACATGTGCATCTTTTCCCCTTTTTTATGATCTCTTTGGGACACAGACTTAGTAATGGTATTACTGAATCAAGGGATATGCATAGTTTTATTGCCCTTTGTGGGCATATTTCCAAATTTTTCTCCAGATTGATTGGATCAGTTTATAATTCCACCATCAATGTCTCAGTTTCCCCATGTTATCCTCCAACATTGATCATTTACTTTTTATTTGTCATTTTTGCCAATCTGATGGGTGTGAGGTAGTTCGTCAAAGTTGTGTTAATTTGCACTTCTCTAATCAATAATGATTTAGAGCATTTTTTATGTCTATATATAGCTTCACTTTATCTGAAAATTGCCTGTTCATATCCTTTGGCCATTTATCAGTTGGAGAATGATCTGTATTCTTATAAATTTGACTCAGTTCTCTATCTATTTTAGAAATGAGTTCTTTATCAGAAACACTGGTTGTAAAAATTGTTTTCCATCTTTCTGCATTCCTATTAATCTTGTTTGCATTGGTTTTATTTATTAAAAACCTTTTAAATTTAATGTAGTCAAAATTATCCATTTTGTATTTTATAATATTCTCTGTCTCTTGTATGGTCATAAACTCTTCCCCTCTCCATAGATCTGACCTTTCCTTCTCCTGATTCACTTATATTATCCCATTTATGTCTAAATATTGGGGTGTGAGATATGAGTCTATATTTAGTTTTGCAATACTACTTTCTAGTTTTCCCGGCTGTTTTTGTCAAATAATGAATTCTTATCCCAGAATCCATTGTCTTTGTGTTTCTCATACAGTAGAATACTAAAATCCTGTTCTTTTGTACCTAATCTATTCCTCTGATACATCTCTTTATTTCTTAATTACCAGACAGCTTTGATGACTGCTGTTTTACAATATAGTTTTAGATCTACTATGGCTAATAGCCACTTAATTTCAAAATTAGTCAGAGATTATTCCAGAGATTTTATAGGCATTGCAGCCTAAAATGACTAAGAACTGGAAAGTGGTTTCTAAGTTTAACAGGAGCTAAGTGTTTTTACCAAAACTGACAACTTTCAACAATAACAAAAAGCTTTCTGAAACAAAGGATATGATATTTCCTTAGTTTTAAAGAAAACACAGTTTTGGGTTCTGATGACAAAGTGTAAAGAAGAGATTTCTTTTTTCCACATCATCATTTCCCCGAGAGCTCTTTTAATTTGCAGTCTATATCATCAGAGAAGTGAGGGGGGTTGACGTTGACCACTTTGCATGTATTTAATGCATACAGCATTTATTTTCTTAGAAATAATTAGAATGTTATCAGCATTAATGGTATTAATGGGCATGAAACATCAATACTTTTTGCTTCACTTCAGTAATGTGAATACTTGTATTGATACAGACTGCTGTGTATTTTAGTAGAGGATCTAAATAATGAATAGATTGCTGGAATTGGGATGACCATGCCTCCATTGAGGATGAGTCCTCTTCCTGGAACAAACAATTGTAGACTACTTCTGCCTCAGACACAGGTGTGGGAGCAGAAGAACCAGCCCAGCTGACAATAGGGAGAGGAATGACCTCACCCCAGGGTAAAGCTCACCATTGATTGAAGACAAAAGGGTTCAATAGCTCCAACCCCTCCTTTCAAGCTAAGGGAGAAGGTCCCAATCAAGGTCACAGACACTCCAGAAAAAAAACAACCAGCACCTCCTACTGGCCAGCCAGAGAAATTGCACTCAGTGAGTAAAGCCTCTAGGGATCCCAAGCCCCTGTGAACCAGCCCCTCCCCAACTCAAGGTCTTAGCAAAATGAAGAAGGGTCAGTGGAAAGGTGGAGCCATAGAAAAATTCTTGGAAGGAAAAGACCCTAACTCAGAGAGACCTAGAACCTCTGAGGAGAATATGATCTGGTCTTCAGCACAGAAAGACTTCCTTGAAGAAATAAGGAAGGAGTTTAAAAATCAACTGGAAAATTTGGGAGAGAAAATCAATACCTTGCAACAAGAAAATAAATCCTTAGAAAATACAATTGGACAAATACAAAATGAGAATAAATCTCTCAGATCATCAATTGGACAAATACAAAATGAGAATAAATCTCTCACATCATCAATTGGACAAATACAAAATGAGAATAATTCTCTCAGATCCTCAATTGGGCAAATGCAAAAAGAAAATAATTCTCTCAAAACCTCAGTTTGTCAAAGGGAAAGCTCTTTCAAAAGTAGAATTGACCAATTGGAAAAGGAGTTGCAAAAGGTTAATGAAGAAAACTCCTCCCTAAAAAAAAGAATGGAGTCTGCAGAAACTAATGACTCTATGAGACAGACAGCAAGAGCTAGTCAAACAAAATCAAAAAATAGAAGAAAATGTAAAATACCTCATCAACAAAACCACTGACCTCAAGAATAGGTTGAGGAGGGACAACCTAAGAATTATTGGACTTTCTGAAAGATTTAATATTACAGGATCTAGTGATGGAAAACTGCCCTGATATCATGGAGCCAGAGGGCAAAGTAGTTATTGAAAGAATACATGGATCTCCTTCAGAAAAAGATCCTAAAATGAAAACACCAAGGAATGTTGTGGCCAAATTCCAGAACAATCAGATAAAAGAGAAAATCCTGAAGCAACGAGAAAGAAATAATTTAAATATCAAGGAGCCACTGTAAGAATCACACAGGACCTGGCTGCATCAATGTTAAAGAATGAAGGGCCTGGAATGAGATATTTTGAAGAGCAAGGGAGCTTGGAATGCAGCCAAGAATCCATTCCATTATCCTGCAAAGCTGAGCCTTCTCTTCCAGGGAAAAAGATGGACATTTAACAAATAGAAGAATTCCAAAAATTCCTGATGAAAAGACTAGAGCTAAATAGAAAATTTGGACATCAAACAGGAGGTTCAAGAGACACATGAAAAGGTAAAGAAAGGGGGGGGGGCGGTAAAAGAAAAAACACTGCTATCCAATAAGTTGAAACTGGCTATATCCCAGCATCTGGAAACTTTAAAAAAAAAAAAAAGATTTGGACTCTGGAAACTTTGGATCAAATCCTGGTTCTTGAGACCACCAGTATGACCTTGGAGAAGACATTTCATGTCTTAACTTATTTGTAAAATGGAATTACTGACTTAGAGGATTTCTAAGGTCCTTTCCAGCTCTAAATTCTATTGTTCTCTGACTAATTGTATAGATCCTTTGATGTCACTGAGTGACACTTGTAGCTAGTTAAATTTGGCAGAAGAAAAGTGAGAGGAATTACGAAAATGGTAAGATGTGAGAAAAGAGAGATAGAGAGTGAATTCTCATCTCCATGGAGAACCTTATAGACATAGAATGTTGACTTGGACCCAAAAGACGATAGTTTGCTTCAATCAGCCAGTTCCATTGCAGTCATAAAAGTATGATTTCACAAATAAGTCATCTGACTCTTTTTTTTTAATTAGTATTTTATTTTTTCCAGTTACATCTGATTTCTTATGTCTAAATTCTCTGGGTCTTCAAGCTAAGAATGATTCTTACATTTTAAAACATAATTGGGCTGAATTTGGTCCTTGGACTAGTTTTCTGATCTCCAACCTATAATGTAATCTCAACTAATGTTTCAGGGGTTTGAGGAATACTGTAAATGGGAGTTAGTGTGTAATCTTTGTCATTTACTACTAGATCACCTCTGTGAGAAACTCTAAAATGAATTATTGAACCAGCTAAGTCTAAGTTCTCTTCAGAATATGCTCTATGCGGGGCAGCTAGGTGGCTCAGTGGATAGAGCACCGGCCCTGGAGTCAGGAATACCTGGGTTCAAATGTGACCTCAGACACTTAATAATTAACTAGCTGTGTGGCCTTGGGCAAGCCATTTTAACCCCATTGCCTTGCAAAAACCCTAAGGAAAAAAATAGAGAGAGAATATGCTCCATGCTTTTTCTTCCATCACTGCTTATATTTTGGAGAGTTTTTTTTTTTTTATTTGGAAGGGGAATTAGAACAGTAAGGTAGAACAACTGAACTTAAAACCCCAAGGTCCCCATATATTCTTTTTTTTTTAGGTTTTTTGCAAGGCAAATGGGGTTAAGTGGCTTGCCCAAGGCCACACAGCTAGGTAATTATTAAGAGTCTGAGGTCACATTTGAACCCAGGTATTCCTGACTCCAGGGCTGGTGCTCTATCCACTGCGCCACCTAGCCGCCCCCTAGTCCCCATATATTCTTTCAACAGGTAGAAACAACTGAGTTTAGGAAGAATATTTCCTTAAAATAGAAAACTATCAAATGCTCAACCTATAGCCTTTCCTGCTTCCTGAGAATGACCTCATCCACTTTAGGTAGCTTCTGCCTACTAGCACTGGTGTCCAGAGACTCTTTGAGAATTATGACCTGAAGTCTCACTTCCCATTTTCCCACCTTCCACCTTAGATTGTTTTTAAAAAAGTTAATTTGACGATGCCTTTTCTGTTGATTTTTTTTAAGGTTTTTGCAAGGCAATGAGATTAAGTGGCTTGCCCAAGGCCACACAGCTAGGTAATTATTAGGTGTCTGAGGCTGGATTTGAACTCAGGTTCTCCTGACTCCAGGGCCAGTGCTCTATCCACTGAACTACCTAGCCTCCCTATCTTCAGCTTTAGTGATTAGACTAGTATGGCTTGGTCCCAGGAAATATAAAAAGAATTAATAGTTATAAGTAAGTCACAAGTCTTCTTGTGTTTCCCATCGCTAATGAGATCTTCCAGGGAAGCCCGGATTTCTACTTTATCAGCGCTATTCTAAAGAGGGTCCCATTATGAGTTGAACTAGCCAAACTGAGAGATTCCTTCCAACTCTTGAGAGTCCTTGTGCTTAACTTTACAATGTTATGAAGGGACAAAGTACCATGGAAACTGAAGCTGAATGGAATTAAAGTCAAGAACTGTTTAATTTAACTTTATATGTTCTTCTTGAGTCTAGCTTGGTGATTTTCTGCGTAGAAATAAAGCTGTAAGAGACATAAAAGAAATAAGTGAGAAATAGATAATTATTAACACTTTCTCAATGGAAGGCAACATGGTGTAAAGGAAAAAATGGTAGCAGGAGACTTGATTGTGTCTCTAACTAGTTGTGTGACGTTGGGCAAGTCTAAGTATGCTCTGTCTCAGTTTCCTATTTTTGTAAGATGATATTAGTGATAATGATCTCTTGAGTCCCTTTCAAGCTCAGGTAATCATAAATCACCTTAAAATTATAAGAGCAAATTTAGAGACAGGTGTTAATTGCCTGTCTCTGTATAGTGAATTGTGCCCCCTTGTGTTAAGAAAATCAAAATTACCATCTGCTGCTTTTCTGCTGTTTACTTCAGATCTAAGCATTTCTTGTTGTTTTTTATATTTTTCTTACATATCATTATATTTATTATATATTATATTACATTATATCACATTACATTATATCATATATAATATTATATTACAGTATATTACATTACACATCATTCCATAACATGACACATCATTCCATAACATGCCACATCACACCACAACATGCCACATCATGTCATAACATGTTCTATAATGCCACAACGTGCCATATCATACCATTCCATATCATACCACAGCATTCCATGCCATGCCATAACATGCTACATCACAACACAACATATTATATCACACCACAACATGCTATGCCTTGGCATGACATGTCGTGTCGTGCCATGCCATGTGTTGCATCATATCACGTGCCACATCATGCCATAACATGCTACACCATGTCATAACATGTTCTATAATGCCACAACGTGCCATATCATGCCATTCCATATCATACCACAGCATTCCATGCCATGCCATAACATGCTACATCACAACACAACATATTATATCACACCACAACATGCTATGCCTTGGCATGACATGTCGTATCGTGCCATGCCATGTGTTGCATCATATCACGTGCCACATCATGCCATAACATGCTACACCATGTCATAACATGTTCTATAATGCCACAACGTGCCATATCATGCCATTCCATATCATACCACAGCATTCCATGCCATGCCATAACATGCTACATCACAACACAACATATTATATCACACCACAACATGCTATGCCTTGTCATGACATGTCGTATCGTGCCATGCCATGTGTTGCATCACGTGCCACATCATGCCATAACATGCTACACCATGACATGACATGATATGCCATGCCACAACACGATATCATGTCATGGAATGCCATGCCATACCACTTCACGCCATAACATGTCACAGCATGCCACAACATTCCATTTCACGACATCATACCATAACATGCTGTGCCATAACATGCTATGCCATGGCACGAGACATCATGACATAACATGCTATGTTGTGCCATTTAGATGCCACATCATGCCACAACATGTTGTCATGAAACAACATTCCATGTCATGCCACATCATGCCATGACATTCTACATAACATGTAGCACCATCCCATAATATGGTATGCCATGGCACATGCTGCATCATGCCATGACATGCTACACCATGCCATAGCACACTACATCACACCAGAACACACTGTATCATGCCATATCGCACCATAACACGCTATGTCATGTCATAGCATGCTATCCCATGCCACATGCTACATCATGCCATAATTTTGTCATGCCACAACATCCCATATCATGACATCACATGCTACATCATGTCATAACATGCTCAGTGCCATGACATGCAATGTCATGTAATAACATATTATGTCGTGCCACATCATGGGACAACATGCTATGGCATGCCGTATCAGGTTATATCATGCCATAGGATGTTATCTTGAGATAACGTGCTATGTCATGCAACACCATGCCGTATCATGGCATAACATGTTACATCATGCAGTGATGCATCACATCACCCCATAACATGCTACATAATTTCGGGCATGCCATAACATGTCACATCGTGTCATAACATGTAATGTCATGGCATGACACGTCACATCATATCACAACACGCTATGACATGCCACGATGCTAGATAATGCCATATGATTACATGCCACATCGTGTCACATAATGTCATAACATGTGATGCCATGCAATAACATGTCACATCATGGCACAACATGTTTTGTCGTGCCATAGTGTGTTACATCATGCCGCATTATTTCATACCATGCCACATCATACCATAACATGTTATATCATGCCATGGCCTGCCATACCATGTGATAACATGCCATATCATGTAAAATCCTGTTGTGTCATGCTATATCGTGCCACATCATGCTATAGCATGTCACATCATGTTATATCATGTCAAATCGTGTCATATGCCATATCATGTTATGTCAGGCAACATCATGTTATATCATGTCACATCTAAAATGTACAGAGAACTGAGTCAGATTTTCAAAAAAACCAAGCCATTCCTCAATTGACAAATGGTCAAAGGATATGCAAAGGCTATTTACAGATGAGGAGATCAAAGCAATCCATAGTCATGAAAAAAATTGCTCTAAATCATTACTTATTAGAGAAATGCAAATTAAAGCATCTCAGAAGTACCACCTCTCATCTCTCAGACTGGCCAGTGTGACCAGAATGGAAAATGATCATTGTTGCAAGGGATGTGGGAAATCTGGGATGCTATTACATTGTTGGTGGAGCTGTGAACTCATCCACCTTTCTGGACAGCAATTTGGGATTATGCCCAAAGGGTAACAAAAATGTGCATACCCTTTGATCCAGTAATACTACTACTGGATCTATACCCTGAAGAAATTATGAAAAAGGGTAAAAACATCACTTCTACAAAAATGTTCATTAGCAGTTCTGTTTGTGGTGGCAAAAAAATGTAAATTGAGGCAATTTCCATCAATTGGAGAATGGCTAAACAAATTGTGGCATATGTATGTCATGGAACCCTGTTGTTCTGTGAGAAACCTGGAGGGATGGGAATTCAGGGAAGCCTGGAAGGATTTGCATGAACTGATACTGAGTGAGATGAGCAGAACCAGAAAAACACTGTACACCCTAACAGCAACATGGGGGTGATGAGCAACCTTGATGGACTTGATCATTCCATTAGTGCACAGTCAGGGACAATTTTGGGTTATCTGTGATGGAGAATACTATTTGTATCCAGAGGAAGAATTGTGGAGTTTAAACAAAGACCAAAGACCTTTAACTTAGGGAACAAAAAACCTTTTATCTTATTATTTGCTATCTCTTATACTTTATTTTTGTTCCTTAAGGATATGAGTTCTTTCTCATCACATTCAACTGAGATCAATGCATACCATGGAAACAATGTAAAGACTAACTGATTGCCTTCTCTGGGGTTGGAGGGAGGGAAGTAAGATTAGGGGGAATATTGTAAAACTCAGAATAAATAAAATCTTAAAAAAAAAAAAGGTTGGGGGCGGCTAGGTGGTGCAGTGAATAGATCACCAGCCCTGGGGTTAGGAGTACCTGAGTTCAAATGTGACCCTGGACACTTAATAATTACCTATCTGTGTGGCCTTGGGCAAGCCACTTAACCCCACTGCCTTACAAAAAAACAAAGTCTAACATCAGCCATGAAATCGATCATTTATTTATTTAGTTAGTTTTTAAAAATATAACTTTTATTTGTTTTCCAATTATATACAATAGTTGTTTCTACCCATCCTTTTTTGTAATGTTTTGAATTTTACAGTTTTCCCCAGCCTCACTTCCTTCCCCCAGCCCCCCACAGAAGATAGTCTGATAATCTTTACATTGTTTCCATACCATACATTGATCAAAATTTAATGTGTTGAGAGAAAAATCTTATCCTTGAGGAAAAAATAAAACAGAAGTGATAGCAAAATTTCATAGTATAAGACAACCTTTTTTTTTAATTGAAGTTAATAGTCTTTGGTCTTTGTTTAAACTCCAGAATAATTTCTTTGGATACAGATGGCATTCTTCATTGAAGATGCCTTAAAATTGTCTCTGATTATTGCACTGATGAATTGAGCATGTCCACTGAGTTTGATCATTAGCCCCATGTTGCTATTATGGTGAACAAAAAAATGATTATTTAATTGTATGTTTTATTATTTATTTTGAAAATTATAATTCTAGAATCTTTACTTTTTTTAGATATTTACTTTAAAGCCATTTCTAAGTTTCTTTGGATAAAATCCATCTTCCTTCCCCTTTCTGTTCTACAAACTCCCTCTCTTTTTTCCTTTTCAGGCCCCATGATTAGCATATGTAGTAGGCATCTTTTTTGATAACAGAATGAGGACATTCATGAGATTAAAGGATAAAAGTGAATTAAAAATATTTTGTCAAGGATAGATAATTTTTACTTGGAAGAACAAGTGGAATAAAGATATTATCCCTAGGGTTCGTGCATTTGTCATCAGGATAACACTTATAATATTTTTTACAGCTTGTCATTCATATTATTGTGCTTGTGTGAAAAATTTCTGTTATAGTAATTAGCAATTGTCGTTTTAAAAAGAACACTCTCTCTGGAGAAGCAGTTTGGAAAGAGATAAAATGTTTCACTGAGAATATAATTTCCTAGTACTGTTAAAATATTCATATAGTATCTTTCTTTTTCTAAAGTTGTGCCAAACCTTTGGAACATTGATGGAGAAGTTACAGTCCCTGAGCAAAAGCCTGTAGAAGTCAGTGAGGAACTAGCAAGCTCCTATGAAAGAAAGCTCATAGAGGTAAGAATGTTGGAGGTCTGAGAGTCTCCAGTACAAATGTACTTATGGTAAGAAGTATCTCAGCTTGTTAAAAATGTGGTTTTCAAAAATGTGATTTTAAAAGGGCTTCCTGTTTGAGGTGTCAATCCTTGTTCTTGGGAGGAACTCTGAAGGAAAGAATTGACTTGAGAAATAATGCACAGTAATAATTGAAAGATTAACAAGACTTCCTAGTTTTGAACAAGACTAAAAACTTTAAATAACTCTTTTATGACAGTGAACAAGTCTCTTCATTCACACTTCTGACCCTTCTTTTTTTTAAACTTAATTTTTATTCTGAACTTAAGCATTGAATTAAGTGAACATTTATTTTTATATATATGTAAAATAGAACAGGAGAAGCTTGTACAGGAAATTTTGAATCTCCATTGCAAGAACTTGTATTTCTTTTATAGTTTTTCCTTTTTTAAATTTTACTCCCTCCAATTCTATATTGTGAAAATTTTCACATTCATTTTTACAAACTTTTAGCTTTCAAATTTTTCTCCCTAACAATTTTAACAATTACGTTATGATCTGATTCAGAGTTAATTAGTTCTTTATCTGGATATGGATAACATTTTCCTTTATTTGTCCTTTATTTATCATTGTGTTGCTGAGAAGACCTGGGCCATTCATAGTTGATCATCATACCATGTCTCAGATACTGTAATATGTTGTTTTCTTTCTTCTACTCATTTCATTTGCATCAGTTCATACAATTCTTTCCAGGTTTTTTTCTAAAATCTTCCCGTTCATCATTTTTAATTGCATAAACAGTAGTACAATATATTCATTTATGACAGCTCATTCAGTCATTCCCAATTGATGGGCATCCCCTCAGTTTCTAATATTTTTGCACATATATGATTTCTTTGGTATACAGACCTAGTAGTGGAATTGCTGGATCATAGAGTATGCACAATTTGGCTACCCTTTGGGCATAGTTTCAAATTGCTGTCCAGAATGGTTGGATCAGTTCACAACTCCTCTAACAATTGCATTTCTTTTTGAGAGCTATCTTGTTTGTCTGTGATACCTTCATTTTTTTAATCTTTGATCAGTAAGAAAAATACATACCTCCTTTCTTGAGATGTTGTAGGGAATAAGTAATGAAGAAGGTTCAGTTTGTAGCCCTGAAAGAATTCTTAAGTGTAAAGAACTTCCAAGAATTACCATAATTTGATTGGATTTTTTTCCTTAAATCTGTGTGACATGGAAGGTCTGAGAGAAGGTGTCTCTTGGTGTTAGTTACTGGTTCCCATGGGAAACTTAAAACTTTTTTTCCAATATAGTCATCAACTTTTTTTTTTTAGGTTTTTGCAAGGCAAATGGGGTTAAGTGGCTTGCCCAAGGCCACACAACTAGGCAACTATTAAGTGTCTGAGACCAGATTTGAACCCAGGTACTCCTGACTCCAAGGCCGGTGCTTTATCCACTATGCCACCTAGCTGCCCCCTAGTCATCACCTTTTTGCTGAGGCTCTGCCAACCTGGTGATCATTGATAGGTGACACCTCTAGTAGAAGTAACTCTGGTTGACTAGGAAGTGAGCCAAGAAAGATTCATAAGAGAATCTTAATATTTTCCTACAAAGTTACTTATGAAATGGCATTTACTAACCCAAATCGTTATTTTTCATCGTTTTTATTTATAAAGAAAAAGTTTAGTCAGTGATATTTCATATGTGAATAATATTGCCATTTCATTAACCCAGAACTTTTTTTGCTGAAAACTTTATATTAACAGCTTTCTTAGAATATTTTCTAGTAACTTTTTTATTGCTATTTTGTATAGTTTTATTAATAGGTTGATTGAAACAACAAGCTGTTTAAGTGATGCCAATTATTGATTAAATTCTGTAAGTATGAGAAAAAGCAAAAGATTGGAAATATTTTATTTTAAATTATGTTGTCCCTAAAATAACCTTAAACATTTAAATTATTTGTATATGATAAATCCAAATCTGAGTGAAAAATCTCTGCTCTAAGTATTTGAATTTAAATACACTTAAACTTTTATGAATTTAAGCTCAGTCTTTGGAATTCATTTCCCTAAACCCAGAAGCACACCACATCCTCTTTTCCCCCATGGCAAGGGAAGGTGAGGGATTTAGAGAAAAAGCAAAGCCATGACCATCTTTGATGGACTGGTGCTAAGTATTGTTGTTTTGCTAACAAGCAACATTGAAAATTTGTGGAAAAAGATCCAAAGTCTTGAAGATTATATATAATAATACACTTTGACTAGTCAGTTTACTAATCAAAAGAAAGGATACTTTGGTTGGTTAGCCTTGTTAAATGGCTGCCTTTTTTTGCACAAAAACCAAGAAACATGGGAGAAAAGCCAGAAGAAAGAAATGAAGATGGAGAGAACAACAAAAAGAGGGTAAAAAAGTGACAGAGATTAGAAGTTATGGAAGCAGTTATTAGAAGCAATGTTGGGGAGAGCTGAGAATTGAGTTTCTGGTAATCATAGAACAAATGATAGAAGCTAGCCCAGCTTTTCTGTTAACCTATTATTCACTCATTAATCACACCAGAAGACACATAATCCTGAACTTCTGTTGTTTTTTATTTGGTGTTTAGGGGTTTGCAGGCATCCAGACCTCCTGTACCTTTGTCTTACTTGGTAGACCATTAGATCAGCTGAATCCATCCAAGTACTGATTGACTCTAAGGTGACAACCCTTGACTTACACTTCTTAGGAGTATTTGATAGGCAGATATCATATGGTACAGAGAGCATTGATGTTGGAGTCAAGAGGTTTGGGTTCTTCTGTCCCAACCCAACCACTTCTATCATTATAATCTTGAGCAAGGCCTTTAATTCCTTAGAGCCTCTTTACACTCATCTGCTATAGGGGAATAATGATATTATGAAGCTTGTATGAGATATCATGTATTTATAGTACTTTGTAACCCTAAGGCCTTTAATAAATAATTATTTCATTTTTCTTCACTTTTATGCATTTTAAAAGAAGTCTATGTTAGCCTAAATTAATATTTAATTTGCAAAACTGTGTGGTCATAATTTTCCACTAGGTGATTCTGTCTTTGTGAAGCTTGCCTATTGTCACTACCCCCATACCAGAACGATAGCATTCATTCTTCAGCTTGGCACCCCATTTATGTAAGATGCATTACGTTTAGGTTATTTCTCCTAAGATATTATTCTTTTTGTATATTTACTAAAATTGTTATTTAAAAAGCAATGAAGTCAACATCATGGCTTAGAAATATTTACATAAGTGGGCCAATAAATAGAAAAATAATACAGTTTCGCAGTTATACTGAGGTTTACTAGTCTTTAGATATGATTTTATATGATCCATGATATAACTTTCCAGTACAAGTGAAAGGAACTATCTATTTTCTCTCCAACATATATATGTTTTCATATCTGTATTTGCTTGTATATGCATTAGTAGACAGGCAAAATGTATTTGAATTGTAGTATTTTTTCAGATACTTATATGGTGGTGTGTGGGAAAAAATGCTCTGAGAGTAGAGTTGGTAATCAAATAGTGAACATGCTAGATCAATAACCCATAGACTTTAGATCACAGTTATATATTAGGAATTCCCTCACTTCTGGCATTTCCCCTTTCCTGCTTGAGATTCCCTTTTAACTTTGATAGGAAACATGGTTTTAGTTTGTACAGGATTATGCCCCATGATGAATGCTGGTTTGTGTAGGAATATCAGTGCTGTTAAAGGCCTCATTTTTGGTAATATGTCTGGACTAGGATTCTGAATTTCTTCAGAAAGAATAGATGAATGCCCTCAGAGAGACATTTGGAAAATGATCTAATTATCTTTTTTTGGGATATAGATAAAAATACCTTATAATTATAGTGGATGGGCTTCAGCTTTTCAGGCTTACACTATTTTAGGTCCTTTTTATAATTGCTTTTCTTACTGAGGGAAAAAGTGGCTTCTATCAAAGCTCTTTCTTTCATCCTTGGAAGAATTACTTTGTCATGATAGAGAAGGGATTATCATATAGAACATAAGAATCATTCTTTCCTCAGGGTCAGGCTTGGCTCTTGAGGTGACTTTGGGGAATGCATAAAATGGTTAAATGTAGGAAATTAGGTAACTGAATTGAACTCAGGTCAGTCGCATATAATATATTTGGCATTAGAGAAAAATTGTGATAAATTTTTGCTGCTAATCAAATAGGATACCCTCTCAAAAGAATGAAGGGTCAGAAGCAGAGTACTTGGGATAGCAGAATATAAGAAAATCAGAGGATGGTGTTAATAAATGGATTCAATTAATGATTACTTATTAAATGCTTACTATTGTCTTCCAGGCTCCAAGAATTTAAAGGGAAAGCCAAAACAGTTTCTGCCTTCAAGGAGTTTACATTCTAATAGGAGAGATAATACATATAAACCAGAATATAAGAAAAATACAGTGTAGATAGAAGGCAACTTTAGAAGAATTGGCAGTAGTAGCATCAAAACAGGGAGGACAGGAGAGGCCTCCTGGAGAAGGTGAACCATGAACTGAACCTTAATGACAGCCTAGGATTCTGAGAGTCTTAAGACATTGGAAGAGATAGTATTCTAGGAAGGGGGAACTTCCAGGGTAAAGATATATAGATGGTGTATTATGTGTTAGGAACTGCAAGCACTCCAGAATGGCTTATCAGAGAATGTGTAGAGGGAAGCAGTATGAAGGAAGATTGAAAAGATAGGAAGGGACCACCAGAGTGTGAAGAGTTTTAATACCAGTCAGAACACTAAGTGATGAGAGACTGCCCTAGAGTGGTGACTGTGTTGAGTGACATAAGGAGATGTGTATAAGAAAAGCTGTAGAGAAAACCATGTGGATTTCTCCTAAAGCAGGGACATCTTCCTTTTTGTATTTACTCCCTGAGTCATAGAGTTTTGGAAGAATCTTCATAGATCACCTAATTCAGCCCCTTCTAGAATCAAGATTCTCCTCTACACCATTCCTGAGTAGTGTATCTACTCTGTTCAGTCAAGTTTTGTATCTCTTTTTTCAAGCTGTTAATTCTCTTTTCATAACTTTCTTCTCTAATTCTTATGTCTTGTCCTCTTTTTTTCTTTATCACTGTCATTTGCTTTTTAAAAATCATTTTTTAGCTTAAAAAAGAAACAAAATAGGGGCAGCTAGGTGGCACAGGAGGGCAACTAGGTAGCACAGGGGGCAACTAGGTGGCACAGGGGATAGAGCACTGACCTTAGAGTCAGGAGTACCTCAAATACTTAATAATTACCTAACTGTGTGACCTTGGACAAGCCACTTAACCCCATTTGCCTTGCGGGGAAAAAAAAACCTAAAAAAAAGAAACAAAATAAACTTTGCAGTAACTCTGTGAGGAATTTTTGTTGAACTTGTGTACCAACTGAGAGTTTTCTTTGGGGCTTTGCCTATAGATTTTTTTTTAGTCATTTTCTTCTATGTTTCTTCTTTAAAGCTTCCCTGTCACACAATAACTTTTTATGGTTGGATTCTTTTTTATTGTTCATTCTTCCAACTTCTTGTCTTTGAATTTTTATTAATTATAGGCTCTGTGTACTTCTGTGATAAAGGTGGGAGTGTGGAGAAATATTTGTCCCTTATCATCTGTCCTTTTGCATCCCACTTCTGCTTTCTTTCACAGCTTAGGTTGGAAAGCCTACAAGCTTTCAATGCTTTTAGAGTAATGTGAACACTTTGGGGGAAGGGGAAGGGGAAGGTTCTTGGCCTCCTCCCTGATTTGAGCTCTGCAAGTTCATTGCCTGGGTTTCAGTTTGTCAACTTGTTCCTGCTTAGGAGATTAATTTCAGTTCGTTATTGAATACTGGACTCGGCCATTAGTAACCCACTGGGAGACTGGGCAAATTCAGAGGGACCAAACCTCAGGTTTTCCTTTGGTTATAAGTTCCTGTATTGAACTGGAGGCTAGACTTGAGTTTCTGCTTGCTCCTAGCATCAGAGCCCCATAGATAGATATTGCCTCTTGACCGCATTCTTTGCAGATTATACACTTAAGGTTCTTGCATCCCACCATTCCTCCCTATTCTGAATCTGTGACCTGGAACTGTGTAACAGGTAACAGAGCCACCAAATAACACCCCTTCCTGCACTCAGCTCCTGTAACAGAATCTTCCAGGATAGTTTTCTTCTCTAGTGATTCTTGCTCTTTCTCAGCTCTTTTCAAATCTGTGTGTTTTGGAATGTGTTGCATGCTCTGGGACAGACCCTGTCCCCCTTGTCCACAAACTTCTCTTTCTCTCTAAACTTCTCGCAGTTAGAAAAATGACTCTGTGATTTTCTTGAATTCCCAATCAGAATTCAGTTCTGGGCATTTTCTAGATTTTTTTGTAGAGGAGGTTTAGTGGGGAGCTACTGCTCCCTCTTACTCCTCCATTTTGATGCTACTTCTTCCTGTCCTGCCACTTATTGAAGACTTCTAGTATTGGGGAAACTCACCACCTCCTGAGAGAGTTCATTTCACTTTTGAGATAGCTGTCTTTGGAAGTTCTTCCTTCAATTGATAAAAATGTTTTTCTGAAGTTCTGCTATTTCTTCTAGTTTTATTCACTGGACTTATGAAAGATAAGTGTTATCACTTTATCATGCCCCTCCTCTCTCATCTCTTCTTTCAGGCTATACTACCTCAATTTTTTCAATGGAAAGTATAAAATAAAAATGAAGATGCTAAATGCTTCTTCTCTCCCACATTTTCCTTTGGAGACTCCTAAATTCTGAGTTAGCTTTGTCATTAGCCTCATCTTTTATGTTTATATCCCTGGAAAAAATACTGCCCGGGCAAAATCCATTTGGTTTCAAGTATGAATGGTATGATTCTGTCTGGTGGAAGAACCTCTGTTTTCTTGGTGTTAATTTTTATGCCAAAATCTGCACAAACAATAGAGAAATGATCCATACTTTGTTGCATCTCAGCACAATCATTTGCTAACAAAAAGTCATGCAACAACTCTCCCTTGACTTTTAGTCTTGGCTTATAGTCTTTTCAAAGTAAATAATTAACTATCAGTGTAGTAGCTGACTTTAATGCCATTTTCATCTTCATTGAAGACATCTGACAACAATATCATGCTAAAAACAAGGGAGCAAACATATAGCCCTACTCCACTCCATTGATGACTAGGAAATTGTGAGACTATCCTCTATAATTCGAAGAAGCATGCTGATGTAGAGCTGTCATATAGTGGAATTGTCATATAGTAGGTGATTCATAAATATTAGCTATTATTATAATTTCTTTCTAACAATATTATATAATTTTACAGTTTATCCCTAGCTGTAGCATTATTTTTGTCTAATTCATTATTAAATTTATTATTTATTATAAAACATTAAATAAGTTTGTGATTTCCTAGTCCTAGTTAGTGACTTTAGGTAATCTATGATGTTCTTTGTTCTAATTCAGAAAATGTGCTTATTTAAGAATGTGTATTCACTGACATTTTCTTATTTTTTATTTTTTAATTGTTTTAAGATTTTATTTATTTTGAGTTTTACAATTTCTCCCCATTCTTGCTTCCCTCCCTGCCACCCCCCAACACACAGAAGGCATGGTGTTAGTCTTTACATTGTTTCCATGGTATACATTGATCTCAGTTGAATGTGATGAGAGAGAAATCATATCCTTAAGGAAGAGAAATAAAGTATGAGATAGCAAAATTACATAATAGATAATGGGTTTTTTTTTTTCTAATTTGAAGGTCTTTGTTCAAAGTCCACATACAGATGGTATTCTCCATTGCAGATAGCCCAAAATTGTCCCTGGTTTTTGCACTGATGGAATGAGCAAGTTCATCAAGGTTGATCATCACCCCCATGTTGCTGTTAGGGTGTACAATGTTTTTCTGGTTTTACTCATCTCACTCAGCATCCGTTCATGCAAATCACTCCAGGCTTTCCTGAATTCCCATCCTTCCTGGTTTCTGATAGAACAATAGTGTTCCATGGCATACATATACCTCAGTTTGTTAGGCCATTCCTCAATTGTAGGACATTCACTTAACTTCTAATTCTTTGCCACCACAAATAGGACTACTATGAATATTTTTGTACAAGTGATGTTTTTACCCTTTTTCATAATCTCTTCAGGGTATAGACCTAATAATGGTATTGCTGGATCAAAGGGTATGCACATTTTTGTTGCCCTTTGGGCATAATCCCAAATTGGTCTTCAGAAACCTTGGATGAGTTCACAGCTCCACCAACAATGTATGTGTCCCAGATTTCCCACATCCCTTTCTTTTCTTTTCTTTTTTTTTCAAGGCAATGGGGTTAAGTGGCTTGCCCAAGGTCACACAACTAGGTAATTGTTACGTGTCTGAGGCCAGATTTGAACTCATGTCCTCCTGACTCCAGGGCCAGTGCTCTATCCACTGCTCCACCTAGCTGCCCTGATCCTGCATCCCTTTCAGCATTGATCATTGTCCTTTCTGGTCATATTGGCCAGTCTGAGAGTGTGAGGTGGTATCTAAGAGATGCTGTAATTTGCATTTCTCTAATAGTCACTGATGTTTTCAGCAGAGGTTGAGTTTGGAGCTTTCTTTAAAAAATTTGAGGCTTTCTTTGGCCTAAAGTTATTCAATTTCTAAAATGTTACATATAGCAGAATTTCAAACTTTGGATAATGTTGCTGAGATTGAAGTTTCATTTATTCCAGTGTAAATTTAATAAATTAATAATATCATTTTATTATTAAATTCCTTTTAAATTGTTATGTCAAAAGAATAAATTGACTATGTTCATCCATTTTGGTGGTATGTTTGGCTTTTTTTTTTTAAAAGGATTGAGTTCTCTTCTCCTTAATTCTCAACCCTTAAGTTGTTTTATGAGAAACTGCACATGAAGATTACTTGTCAGGTAAATTATCTGATAATGTCCATATCTAAAACGGGAAAAAAGTCAACAATGAAAGAAAAGTAGTCCTGTGATCCTGATACTACCCTTTAAGAGCAGATGCATCCTACTATCTATCTATCTATCTATCTATCTATCTATATGATTTTGATTAATGTCACCTGGTTTTAGAGTATCTGAATTGCAATTAGAGCTTTATTTTCCTCCAATGTACCTTCAAATCCCTTTTCAAATGTATATTAGAATTATGGGACTGTGTTTCTACATGAAGATTTTCTGAGAGAAGACAATTAAATCTTCAATTTCAATTTTTCCCATTGACTTGAGAACTTTCTTTTGCCAACTTTTCCATGTCTTCCTTGGTTTTGTTGTTTGAAAAACAATTCTTTGTAACTTCCTCTGTGACTGATTTGTCTCCATCAGTTTTCTTGCTTTCAGTGGCTTGTGGTGATGAAGGTAAAAGTTGACTCAAGATCCGGTGAGGCAAAAGGCTGAATATACTCCATTTCCTCAGGCCTACTAGCTATGACTCACACCTTCCATTTCCAGTGCATGAATACCAAACTCTGCTAGGGCAAACTGTCAGCCTTTCACTTATTGTGACAAGTACTTTTAAAAAAGTATTTTTTAAATAAAACCTTAAATTCCCAATTCACAAACATTCCCTCCTAAAACAGGGTGTTTTTTACCCTGCTCTGGTTAAAAAATGGTATCTGTTCATCTGGAACTATCTTGAGTTGGCGCAAGGTTTAGTTTCCTGTAGGAAGCTCAAATTTTAATAATATAAGTTTGTATATAGTTGGAAAGCCCTACAAAAACTTTCAGGATTTTTCCTCACAAAGGCCATTTTTTACACCTAATTCTTTCAATTCCAGATGACTTAGATTAATGCTACTGAAAATGAGTCTTTTAAATTCAGCTATTTCATAAGAGAAATGTGTTATACAGTGACAGCACAATTTTTTCTATATAATATGTAGAAATTATTTTCCCTTTATGGAGAAAACTGGATTTAAATGCTAAAATATTGCCTTTTTGTCTTCTTGAAATATCTTTTCTACATCCAGTGGTAAAGGCTTTTTTAAAATTAATGGGGAAAATGTATTTCCCCCTTTCTCTTCAGCTCAAGGGAATAGTGAAGATAATCAGTTTAGTTGTAAATGACTTGCCAACTAGTTTTTACAGTGTCTGAGATATGAATTGCCTTGTTGGTGTAAATTTTAAACAAAGCATTGTGGTCAATTTGGTTGAAAGTTTATAAAAACCAAACCAATCAAATTGACTTTTGAAACTGCATGAACTTTATAGCTAGAAGTGAATTATCTAGCCCAGCCTTCATTTACAGATGAGGAACCTGGGCCTGAGAAAGATGAGAAGTTTGATTTGTCCAAGGTCAAACAAAGGGCAGACAGTAGAACCTGTATATTCAGATTTTTTAATTCCCAATCTTTTGCCCAAATTTTGAACCTCATCAAGACATAGGAGAAGAACAAAAGAACTTCTGATTGTAGTGCTTGCCCATTCGTAGTGATTTTCCCCTCTATTTCTCAAATAAAATTTTATACATGACCTTTTCTTCACTGCTTTCTCTCTTATTATTTCTTTCTTCATCATCTTAAACATTTGTTTTTTTCTTGTCTACCATCCATAACTGAGTATTCTAACAATAGCCATTCTAGCTTCTGCCAGTAACTTGGTTTTTGTTGTTCCTTGCTTTCTGATGTGAATTGTTTCCTAAAATGCCTTAATCTGCTGCTCTGCCTGTTGCTATTCCTACTTATATTTTTCCCCTTACTTTCAAAATTTTTTCTTGGTTCAAGTAATTTTATGTATATTAATGTTCTATGTGCTTGCCTGAACTTAAGATTTTCCTTTTGACTTAAACAATTTTGTTGCCAATCACCACTATCAAAGGTATATTTTATTAAGCAGGTGAAATATTGACTTCATTGGAGAGTAAATGTTAACGTATCTTGACTTGAAGGTATAAATATTGATCCAAGGCAGTGGAAGCCAATATTTATTTTGAAGCATAGTATATAATAATTCTCACAAGAACAATAAGCCAAAGAACTTATATATCATTAATTTAATTGTCAGAATTGACAATATTAATGCATCAAAATTTTACATGCTTCCTTTAATATTTAAATTACAGGTAGGTCATATAAAGAAGGACTTTGTAGAAATAAAACCGACCCAGAAGATTGCACAAAATTTTTAAAATATTTCTTACACCTAAAAAAAGGCGGGGCCAGCTAGGTGGCGTAGTGGATAAAGCACTGGCCTTGGAGTCAGGAGTACCTGGGTTCAAATCTGGTCTCAGACACTTAATAATTACCTGGCTGTGTGGCCTTGGGCAAGCCACTTAACCCCATTTGCCTTACAAAAACCTAAAAAAAAATATTTCTTACACTTAAGAGTTCCAAGAGGTCATTATTCATTACAAACAATAATAAACTAAAAATGATCATCAGTAATGAAAAATTTATATAAATTATGCTGCAATCTGTTTCCATGTGAATACAATTTAAAACAAATATCATGAAAATAACTTTCCCTAAATATTTAATTTTCTAAAAGTACTTAAGCAATCTTCTGTGTTGACCAAATTTCTACCAGCATTAATGTACCCTTTAAAAGATAGTGGAATCATATTGACCAGTTTATTATTATATTATTTATACTCTTAGGACAGAAAATTTGAGTCACTTTTGCTGTCCATTTTAATAAAAACTGACCTTTTAAAAGTACTTTACCATTAATAAAATGTTTTAAAAGCATTTTCTGATTTGATCCCCCAAAATTATATTATCCTATATTTGATATTATCTTTTATGATTATCTTTTCTGAGACTATTTAATACAATGCTCTGAGGAAAGTATTCTAAAAAGATAATGCTTGAACTTTCCAGTCACTAGAGAACACTTCATAATTTGGGACCAAGAACTTTGTCCAAAGCATTTCTACTGATTACTTAATTGAAGGAGAATATAGGTGTGAGGTTTCCCCTCCTTCCCCCCCAACAACTTCCATTAAGTTAATTAGAAGTTCTTCACATATGAAAGCATTTTAGATGTTTGAATAGGATGATTTGTATCTCAATAGTGAATTGCAAGATTCCTTTTCTTTATAGAATGAGATTAACAATATATGTCATAATTACCTCAAAGGATTATTGTAAGTATCAAATCTTGTAAAATCCTTTAAAAATGATAAAATGCTCCATAAATCTTAGTTACTATTAGAGATTTCCTTCCTTTTGAAGAAAAAAAGAACAATTTTTCTGTTCTTTTACTGTCTCACTTTTGATTCTTGCTTACTCCTTCCCTTGCCCTTTATTTTAATATACTTGGTTGCTTATTTCTTGCCTGTTATAAATGAAGTAAAAATATAACAAAAGAAATAGAATAAAAGATAGAAAAATAGCGATTGGTGGTCCTTTTCTTTCTATCTCACCTTAGTTCCATATGTGATAGGTTGGAAAATTTCAAATGATGTTAGGTTAAAAGAAAGTCTTAGGAAGGCAACTTTTTTTCAAACAGAATAATGAAAAAAAACATTCCTTTGAGTTTATTATGAGTGTTTGACATTTAACTCCAACATCAATAGAAAAAAAATTGTCCAAAGCAAAAAGACTCAAACCTTCTGTCCTGAATATCAAATGATTCCCTTATGAAAATATGCTATATTGAGATATTTTGGGGATTGGAATATTGATTTGGACTAATAAAGACAAAGTGAATAAAAGAGTCATTGGCTTCAGTGGCATCTTCAAACGTTCTATTTTTATGAATGTGAAAGATGAAGGTTATAGAAGAAGGAATATAATGTGAGTTGAAATACATGTTCAACATTAGGCTTTTTTCTCTCTGATTTTTGTCAGTCCTGTACTTTAGAACTGTGTTCTTTATGTACTTTGTCAGAGATATTAAGATAGTGTTAGTTTTCTGAGACTGAGTTGGCAATAATTCCAATAGCAATATAGTGAAAAACATATTGAACTGAGAATAAAATGATTTGCATTTTAAACCTTGTCTTACCACTTATCAGACATGTGATTAACCTCTTCTGAACCTGTTTTCCTCACACATTTAATGGGGATGAAGATCAAATGAGATAATATATATAAAGCATTGTGTAGACTTGGAAGTGGTGTGTAGTGTGTGTAAGTAATATTTAATAGTAATAACTTGAATTGTTGATATTTTTTAGTATCAGGAACTCAGAGAAAGCTTTTGCCTTAATAAGATAATTGATAGAGTATTATACTCTTGAAGTTTCAAGATTTAAATCCTGACCCTTATTTCTGAGTTCCTGGCACTAAGATATGAAACAAATGAACCTAGCAGGAAATAATGTATTCTGAAGAAGGAAGGTGAAGGAGGGAAGAGCAGATCAACAGCCAATATATCTATTAAATAATCTTGGATGGAAACTATAGTGCAATATTGCTGAATCTATATATATAAAATAAGGAGACATTGGTGTATTGATGAGAACCATTGTGTATGAGAGTATTGTGAATTATCTTCACCTGATGTCCTTGAACACCAGAATCTTGTCTTGCTAAGTGCCAGGAGAGTGGGAATTGATTAGAGACTGGAAAAGTATTTAGGCATTGGTGTTTTGGTGAATAAATGGAGCACTTGGAGGTCTTGATGTAGTACTTGTCTCCTTTGTAATCCTTGTTGGATAAGGGAGTCCAGAACTGGGACTCTACAGTGTATAATTCATTTGTTCAGTATTAAGGGTGGAAAGGACTTTTAAATACAAGCAGCAAATACATATTTATCCAGAAGTTCTATTTTATGAAACATTCATGGCTTATTTTTTAAAAAAATTAAGCATAATAATTGGAATGTAATTAGCATGAAACCTTATTTACCATAGTTTTTCTATTTTTTGATTCAGAAGTCACTTCAGGGACTTGTATTGCCTCAAGGTCATTGTTATGAACATTACTTTTCATTGAAGGGGCCATGTGATATGTGATTGACTCTGGAGACAGAAAAACTTGGTTTACTGTACCAGGCCAGTTCTGATACAGTTCTTCTTATTATTTCAGTGACCTTAGACAAGTCATTTAACTATAAAATTAAAGAGATTAAAATTGGTTACCTCTCAGGACCCTTCCATTTGTAAATCATTCTAGTCCCTCCCTGAACTTGAGCTTCCTGATTGAGTTTTAGATAAATGATTAGAAGATAGATTATGAAATATGTTTGTATTTAGACCACTGACTATTTCTTTTCTGACTATAAAGAATAGGACAAGAAGCAACATAGTTATAGTGAAAGAGATGTGGGTTTTAGACTCTGCTCTACCATTAACTAGCTAGTTATATGATCAGTGGAAGGGCAGCATTTTTTGGCCTTCATTTTTCTTATCTGTAGACTGATTTAGATGAAATCTTTAAGGTTCCTTTTTATTCTAAAATTCTATATGAAATGAATGTATGTGTAAATGTAATTAAAATTTATGCACACATGTTATATCTTATATCTATATATGATTATCATTTGTAATTATGACTATTAAATAAAAGAATAGCATGATTTTCTTTCTAATATATGTAAATTACTTATTCTTTCTAAGCAAGCATATTCAAGGAGATAACCAGTCACCAACCAGTATATGTTCAGAATTGTTTCCCCCCCTTCTAAAAGGTCTTATAATATTAACATCTCTATACTAAATTAGAAGGAAAATTAAAATATTACATAGTATTTGAAATTCTTGTCTAGAGCTAGCTGCACATAAATGCAAGATTTTTTTGAGTATGCATTTTATATCTTTACCATCCCATTTCCCCTATGATTCAAAAATGAAGGTAACTTTTAAGTTTAATAATGATTATATGTTGTTGGCCAACTGATAATGCTATAATGCCGGTCAAGTGATATGATCTTTGGGGGTGCTGGTCACATTACATACACATGCATACACATACATGCAAATATATACATTTGGTTTGCCTGTCACTTTAGGAAAAATCTATAATGTACCTGACAACAAAGAGACAAACTTGACTGAGGAGCCTTTCTATTTTTTTGAAGGGGAATTTCCCTGGGCTTCATATATGGCAGAAATGGCTTAGTAAGGGATATAAATAACCATGCTTCTTATGCTTGTGTGTACTTTGTTCAGCATTCCTGTTGAGTTGAATGACATTGTCACAACAACCATATGATGAGTTCTGCAAGTGTTTACCCAGCCAAGAAAATAGCATTTATTAAATGCAAGTCAATAAAGACTTGCCCGCTGTGAGATCAGCAGTATTTGGACCTCTTAGAGATATGAGTAGAAGCGACATTTCCTTCTCTAAAGGGGCTATGCTCTCTTTGAGGGATAAATTATGTTGGTAATGAAGCAGTTCGACAGTAACAAAAGGCAATGTAAACTGATCTAGTGCTAGATTATATGTTATAGATCAGAATGTTTTCTTTATTCACAGAAGGGAAGGGTTTTATGGCTTTAAATTTAAGTATAGTTTCATGGAATTTGGGCATGTATTAATTTGGCTTTAAAGGGAATATAAGATTAAGGCCTTAAGCGGGGCCAACCCGATATGGGAAACAATATGAACAAAGTCAGAGGATGTAATAAGAATGGGATGTGTGAGTGAAGAGGGGAGAAGAGGCTAAGCTGACAAGAACAGTGGTGCTAAAATTGGGAAGCATTTGTGAAGTACAAGTTTGAATACAAATGGTAGGACCAATTTGAAGTAGAGAAATCTAATTTAATAAACTATAGGAAAATATTGTTGATTTTTATGCAGTGATATGATGCTTAGTGCCCAAAAGAAATCAAGGTGAATCTAATGAGAACCAGTATTGGACTCAATGAGATATTTCACATCTATTACTTCTTTTTTTGTAATTAACTTTATTGCATTTTCCTCATTGTATTGGGGACTTTTTTTGGGGGGGATGAAAGGACAAAAGATTGAATTGAAAGGATATTGAGTTCAATTTTTATTTTTGCTATTAATTTGACTTTTTTCCATAGTTTCTTAAAATAATATTTATATTATATATACACATACATATATATGTGTGTGTGTATATATATATGTACATATATATATATATACATAGATACATAGATACATATCTGTGAATATGTTAAGAGAATTAGGATAGAAGATCTTTGGGGGTTTTTTCCCCCCAAGATCACATTCCATAATTTTGTATAGTTATAGTTTAGTGATATGGAGAGCCCTAGAATGAGATGGGGTAAGTATGACACAAGGAAATAAAAGTGGGACTAATTAAAATGGAATATTGTCAGTCTCATGTTATTTGAAAACTCTGGGTAAAATCCCATTACAAGCTTATCATTACAGAAGTTTTATATAACAAAGCTATTTCCATGTCCCAGTAGAAAGGCCATAGAAACAATGGGTTATTGATTTGGCTGCAACTAATTGTAGAAAACAAATAATTCCATAAAACAAGTGCCTTATCTAGACCTTTCCTCTCTGAGAATCACCTCTCTTTTTATAAATGTGACTTCTGACTCAGTCTTGTATCAGGAGTTTGTAGCTTTGATCCCACGTGTCTAGGAATATAACACACTATGACCCATTTTTCAAAATGCTATGTTGGTGATTGATATTTGGATTTTTTTCTATTTTCTTTTTAAACAGATATTCTTGGTGCTATCTCTTAGTTAGCAGGATCCCAAAGGTTTATACAATTTAGAAGTGGAGAGTATCTTAGAAGTGCTCTAGTCAGTTCTCTTATTTTAAACATGAGAAAATTGATACGCAGAAGCCTGAAGTTGCATGCTCAGGTTCACATAGGTCATTAGTAGCAAAACTGAGATTTTAATCTGTCTACAAAGCAGACTTGCTTCCCCATGTCGTTGCTTAAAATTCATGGCATACTTGTTAGCTCAAGAGAAAAATCTCACTTATCTTTCATAGCAAAAGTTTACTGTAAGTATTGTGAATTTGTGAACTATCATGTTTTTACTGATCTTAGGTCTATTTTCTCTATATGCAAAACTGCTCACAGCATCATTATCTTTAAAATAGGAAAAATGACACTTTCCTAACTAACTTCAAAAAATTATTTTAAAAAATTCATTATAGAGTATTGTTAGCATACAAGTGTATGAAGTATTATTCTCTATCACTATTTAATATCTAATAATAAATTAAATATTCATGTTAGGGTATTGTTACCATTTAAGTACATAAGCTATTATTCTCTACTACAATTTAATGACTAATAATATAATAACATTATATAACATTGCCTATTACTGGCTAAATGCTTTGCAGTGATCTCATTTGGTCCTCACAAACAACCCTAGGAAGCAGGTACTATGATTATTCCTCTTTTTCATATGAAGAAGCTGAGACAAAGAGAGGTTTAAGAGACTTGCCTAGAGTAACAAAACTAGTAAATATTGGAGTCTTTGATGGATTTGAACTCAGGTTTTCCTGACTTCAGTCCCTGTGTTCTATCCAATGCACTGCCTACCATGAGCAAGAATACAAAGAGGAGGGATGGGTTTCCTTTGCTTTCAACTACACAGATGCAGAAGTGAACATATTTTTTAATAAATGAAATAGTTATGTACATATATAACTTTATCTCATATATCTATCTAATCAATCAATCTATATCTATCTATCTATCTATCTATCTCATACTATCAAGTAACCACTGCAGAAAATTAATTCCTAGTGATAGGAAAAGAGACAGAAACAGAAAAATAAGAGACTGTATGTATAGATGAGAGTATATGAGGGTACAGGTATAAAAGGGGACTATGAAAGGAAGGTCAGTGGTCAAAGGTAGAGGGTGTACTTGTGTGTGTCTGTGTATGTGTGTGTGAGAGACAGACAGAGAGAGAGAGAGAGACAGAGAGACAGAGAGACAGAGAGACCAATAGAGGAGAGACCTTAGTGACAAATATAGAGACTACTTTAAAAGAAATCTCTCCTTATAAAAATAGGTAATTGGAATATTTTCTTTCTACTTGAAGATTAAGTAGTTAATTGAACAAATGAGAAACTGGACAAAGATGTGATTATCACTCATTATTTTTGTAATTTGGATAATTTACCCTTTTTATTTGTTTCATATTAAACTTTGATTTGAATTGCATTGAAATTATTTGAATTTCTGAACTCTGGACATTGTTTATGAGGAGAAAAGTAGAAAAGTGATCCCATTTGAGGAGTTAGTTTTCCCTTTTGAACTTCTACCACCCCTTAACTCACCAGTCACCACAGAAAAATTTGATTACATCTATACCCAAGGTTTTTAAGGTTTTTTGTGTTGTAGACCTATTTAGCAGGTTTCTCAGAATTTTGTTTTGAAACATACAGTAAAATACACAGGATAGCAAAAGAAACCAATTTTCCTGAAATACATTTAGAAGAATATTAGAACAAGAAGTTTAAGCATTCTGAGTCAAGAACTTTTGATCTTCAGTGTAACCTTTAGCTAGACCACTTTTTGCAGGTTTTCAAGTCTGGGAGTTGATCATCTTTCATGGTCTCATAGGGAAGGTTAGGGTTATAAGGTCATAGATACAAAGCTGTAAGGCACCTTAGAAGTAATCCTCATGTTTAACAGACAAGTAAAGTAAGACCTAGAGGGAGAAGGTGGCTTATCTAAAATTATTATAGGCTATAAACAGCAGAGCTAAGAACCAATGTGAATCGTTCTGTTTAAAGTTGGAAGTGCATTATCTTAGGATCCTGGGCACCTCTGAGATACAGTTGTGACTTTTGTCTCAGTCTTGTATCAGGAGTTTGTAGCTTTGATCCCAAGTGTCTAGGAATATAACACACTATGTCATAAATTAATCTCATCTTGATTAATATGTACTAGAGGAGATTTTAGTTTCTAAAGTCATCTCAATTTTCACTAATGATTTTCAAATCAGTCGTCTGTAGCCAGGACTGAGATGGCTATCCATATTAAAACCACTTCTGAAATAAAGCAATTAGAAAAGTATATGATTAAACATGGATAAGGAGTAAGCAAATGGAGAACTCTTGTTAAGGGCAGAGTAGTTGAAGGTGTAACTTTGGGAAATGAATATTTCAAATGGAATATTTGTGAATGTTCAAACACAAAACAGCTTTTTGCTAACAAGCCTGAAAAGTGCAGCAACTGATTTGGATATCTATTTGAAGGGAAAAAAAATCAGAGATAATGAAATTGATGTTGAAATTTCCATGTAACTTATATATCTTTAACATAGTTATATATGTTATAACCTATATCAGATTAGGATAGCTAGGTTGTGCAGTGGATAGAGCACTGACCCTGGAGTCAAGAGGACCTGAGTTCAAATTCAGCCTCAGACACCTGACTAGCTGTGTAACCTTGGACAAATCACATAACTAATTGCCTCACAAGGGAAAAAGGGGGTAAGGGAAAAGAGAGAGGGAGAAAATATGTGAAATTCAAAATCTTACAAAAAGGAATGTTAAAAATTATCTTTGAATGTAGTTGGAAAAAATAAATTTTAAAAAAGAAATTGTGTGTGGTATCTAAATATGTTTAGAAATCTTAGACAGTACTTGAAGACCTTGCTTGAAGGTATATCCTTATGATGAAAATGATGAAAAATAACAGAAAAAGTAGCACTTTGCCACAGGCAAACACTCCCTGTAGAATGAATGAAGGCATGCATGATGAGATAAGGCTTCCCTTGGAGGTATATAACAAAGTTATAAATTGTATTAAAAAGAAAATAAGTCTTCCTTTAAAGAGAAAGTTATAAACAAGGGGTGGTCATTTATTATCAGTTCTATAGGGTAGAGAAGTACTGCTGAGTAATATTACCTCCTTTTTGATAGCTTGTCAATTTACTCAGGAAGAAGAATGTCATATTAGAACAATTATCCTGTATGCTAGGTGGAGCAATGTTTATAGATTGGAATCAGGAAGACACAAATTCAAATTTTGTCTTGGACACTAACTGTAATGATTCTGGCAAGTCACTCAATCTCTTCCTGCTTCAGTTTCCTCATCTGTAAAATTGGAACGATAAGAACATTTACCTTGTAGAGTTGTAGGAAGCTTAAAATAAGATATTTGTTAAGTGTTTTGCAAACCTTAAAATTCTATGTGAAAATGCTTGTTATGATGATGTTTGTCCTTCATTCTTGAAAAAGACCATGACATCAAGGGAGGTGCTGCCAGGATAAGCACATGAACTAGATTTGAGTGAGGGGGTGCTGTGTTAAGTCACCAGACTCACTTTTTCCTCCAGGGTCATCTGGGTCCAGTGGCCAGATAAACTGACTGGAGATGGCCCTGGATATGAGGCAATCAGGATTGAGTGACTTGTCCATGTCACACAACTAATAAGTGTCAAATGTCTGAGGCTACATTTGAATTCAGGTCCTCCTGACTTAAAGGCCAGTGTGCCAACAAGCTGACTGCTTTGTTATACTATAGCTTTAATTACCATCTTTATAGGAAAAACTAAGTGGATAAAAAAAATATATTGTCCATATTATGGTATGTATTGGAATGTATAAACTACAGACCTTGTTTATCACTGTATTGATGTTCATACTTCATACTTGAAGAAGACCAATGACATCATGTTGTTGGGACAATGTACAGTGGATATTGTTATGTATAGCAGGATCAGTTAGTGTAAGTGGACAGTGAATTGGGCCCAGAATGGAACAAAAGGAGATGAGCAGGGGCAGCTAGGTGGCACAGTAAATAGAGCACTGACACTGGTGTCAGGAGGACCTGAATTTAATTACCGGCTCAGACATCAGCTCTGTGACCTTGGGCAACTTAACCTCATTGGCTTGCCCCCCCCCCCAAAAAAAAAGGAGATGAGCAGGTCAGATTGTCTTAAAATTACAGGACTTCTTTAAAGAGTCTAAATTTCTGGAAACAAAAGTTTATCTTTTTAATACCAACATTCTACTAGTGTTACTGCATTTCTGTAAGACATGGAATCCAGTAAGATCTTTTGAAGTGAAAATGAGTATCATACAAAGAGTCATGGGAGAAACACATGGTGAATGTGTAGGCTACAACATATAACTAATAAGGAAGAAGAAAAAGAAGAGTTAAAGATGTTATGAAAGAAAAAGAAAATAAGAAAGTTTGAATTAGGTGCCAGAAGCTAGGATGATAGTCATATGATGAGTGCTCCACAGTTATCTTTCATGTCAACAGAATATGAGACAAGTATCCAATACCTTGAGAGGACCTTCTGTGGTGAATTTATGGTTGATATTGGACAAGAGTTGCATAGGCTGGGCAGGTTTGAATGGGCTGGACCTCTATTGCTTAGCGGTCTTCCAAATTGTTGCTTGAGATCACAGATCCTTTTGCACATTTGAGAATTTTGTGTCTGTCATATGATTCTGCTATTTCATTTGTGAATCATAATTGAGTACCTCAGATAGTAATAATAAGAACTAGCATTTATATAACACCTACAGTCTTTTCAGGATTTGCTACCCACTTTACAAGAAGCCCTTTATCAACTAGTAAAGCTATTAAATTTAACTGGAAGTTTTAAGGTTTATATAAGATATTTGCATTTTACTACTGAAGTTTTTGCTATTGACAAGAGTTGCCAGGGCTAAACTTTTTTTTTAATGTTAAATTCCTTAGTGAAATTGTTTTAGAGTAATTTAATGGAAAGTGTTGGGGTTTGAGTTGAGTCAGAGAACCTGGTTCAAATTTTGACTTTTCTATTTACTACTCACTCTTTTGACCTGTTTGTTTGCATTCTGGCTTATTAGCTACTTATTGTATTACCTTGGGCCTGAGGTTGGATTAGTTCAGCGCTTCTCAAAACTTTTTGGTCTCAGGACCCTTTTGCTCTCTTAAAAATTATTGAACATAACCCTCCTTCTGCCCAGAGCTTTTCTTTGCTCAGCTTATATCTCTTGTTATTTACATTAGAAATTTAAGTATCTTTTTATTATTAAAACAATTTGATTTTGTGGAACTCTTGAAAAAAGGGTCTTAGGGGTTAGATGATTTCTAAAATCCTTTCTGCATTTAATTCATGGTGTTCTAATCCATTCTTTTTCCCTCTAAATGTCCGTATTCTACAGTTACCTCAATGATTTTCCAGGGGGGGGAAGAAAACTTATTTTTTGTAAATCAGTGTAGTAATCTTTACTAAGGTGCCACTGTAACAAAGTCACTTTTATAGACTTATTTTTAGGTAACAATATAATAATTTTCAGCATCTGACAGAATACATAAGCCATATTTTGCATGGTGAGGACAAACAAAATATTTGCTGTTGCTATTATTTTTTGCTATTTGTAGCTAAATTTTATTACATGCATTATCTCAGTTGCTCCTATTTATACCCTATGTCTTAGGTAATAAGAGTCACCACCTTTTTTAAACTAAAAAAAAATTAAAGTTGAGAGGTTAGGTGATGGACTTCAGGTTATGAACCTTATTTTGTAGGTAACAACCACAAGATTTTAATCTAGATATTCTGACTCAAAGTCTTTTGCTCCTTCTGTGCTTTAGAATTAGTTCTTTAAAAAGATCACAAGAAACTATTTTTAATATATTAGTTATTTTATGGTAATTAAAATTATAGTGAAGTGAAAGAAAAAATAATAAAAACTAAATACTTTTGGAACATGTATATATAAATTAGAATTCACACATATATGAAGTAATTAATTTTAACACTAGAAAGTCTATAGCAGTATTCCCTTGTTGTCTGAACAATATTTCAGTAGTTTGTGAATTATTAATTGAAGTAATGTAGTAAACAATGTGCCAGTAAATAGCCAGTAAACAATGTACCCTGCCAAATTGCTCAGATTCAGATATTTGACAGGTAATTCAGCCCTCTTGTTTTCTGGCTATATGTTAATTATGACTATTTGGTGCTATTTTTTTCATCACTGCTTTAATATTTTGTAATCATTGGAGAGTTTTCCAACTAACTTCATCATCTACTCAGACTAAGGCTAATGGGTTTTTAAAAAAAAACCTATAAGATTCTCAATCCAACAAGTAACGTTCATGAGGCAGAAGAAAAGTGGCTAAAAAGATCATTGATTTAATAAATATTTTTCTGAGGGGCAGTGTTTTACCATTCTTTATTTCATTGCATAGCACAGTGTTTGGCACATAGTAAATGATTGTTGACTTACTGACTAATTAAGTGACAGCCATGTGCCAGGGCATTGTGCTAGTGAGTTGTGGAAACAATCAAGATGAGTAAAACGTGATTTTTACCGGTTATGAAACTGATAATTTAATGAGTTCAAATCTGACCTCAGACACTTGATACTTCCTAGCCATGTGACCTTGGGCAAATCACTTAACGCTGATTGCCTCACATCCAGGGTTGTCTCCAGTCATCCTGATTCATATCTGGTCATTGGACCCAGATGGCTCTGGAGAAGAAGGTGAGGCTGATGACTTAGCACAGCACCCCCTCACTCAAATCCAATTCATGTGCTTGTCATGGCATCACCTCCCTGATGAAATGATCTTCTTCCAGAATGATGGATAAAAACATCAAAAAAAATCAGCCTTATATGGTAGATATTAATTTATTTACCTTTTCTATCTCCATATTTCTCCCTACTCCTTACTAGATTATAAGCATCTTGTGAATAGAAATGTTCAAGTACCATACACTTTTGAATCCCTATCCTTAGTAGATTATCTCAAAAACAATAGACTGTCTTGCATTTAACTGAATTGACTTTAATTTTTGATGTGATAATTCTTTTCTATGAAGTAAACAGGTTGTTTTGACCTGTAGCATTTTTTTTATTTTTTAAATTAAATTTTATTAAAGATATTATTTGAGTTTTACAATTTTCCCTCCATCTTGCTTCCCTCCACCCCGCAATATCAGTCTTTACTTTGTTTCCATGTTGTACCTTGATCCAAATTGGGTGTGATGAGAGAGAAATATCCTTAAAGAAGAGAAGAGAAGTCTAAGAGGTGACAAGATCAGACAATAAGATCTGTATTTTTCAAAATTAAAGGGAATAGTCCTTGCACTTTCTTCAAACTCCACAGCTCCTTATCTGGATACAGATGGTACTCTCCTTTGCAGACAGCCCAAAATTGTTCTCAATTGTTGCACTGATGGAATGAACAAGTCCTTCAAGGTTGAACATCACTCCCATGTTGCTGTTAGGGTGTACAGTGTTTTTCTGGTTCTGCTCATCTCACTCAGCATCAGTTCATGCAAATCACTCCAGGCTTCCCTAAAATCCCATCCCTCCTGGTTTCTAATAGAACAATAGTGTTCCATGACATACATATACCACAGTTTGCTAAGCCATTCCCCAATTGAAGGACATTTACTTGATTTCCAATTCTTTGCTGCCACAAACAGAGCTGCTATAAGTATTTTTGTACAAGTAATGTTTTTACCCTTTTTAATCATCTCTTCAGGATATAGACCCAGGAGTGGTATTGCTGGGTCAAAGGGTATGCACAGAAGGCTTGGAGGAGTTCACAGCTCCACCAACAGTGCAATAGTGTCCCAGATTTCCCACAACCCTTCCAACAATGATCATTATCCTTCCTGGTCATATTGGCCAATCTGAGAGGTGTGAGGTGGTACCTCAGAGAAGCTTTAATTTGTATTTCTCTAATAATTAATGATTTAGAGCATTTTTTCATATGGCTATGGATTGCTTTGATCTCCTCATCTGTAAATTGCCTTTGCATATCCTTTGACCATTTGTCAATTGGGGAATGGCTTTTTGTTTTAAAAATATGACTCAGTTCTCTGTATATTTTAGAAATGAGTCCTTTGTCAGAATCATTAGTTGTAAAGATTGTTTCCCAATTTACTACTTTTCTTTTGATTTTGATTACATTGGTTTTACCTGTGCAAAAACTTGTTAATTTAATGTAATTGAAATCATCTAATTGGTTTTTGGGTGATGTTCTCCATCTCTTCATTAGTCATAAACTGCTCCCCTTTCCATAGATCTGACAGGTAAACCAATCTTTGATCTTCTAATTTGCTTATAGTATTGTTTCCTATGTCTGAGTCCTGTAACCATTTGGATCTTATCTTGGTAAAGGGTGTGAGGTGTTAGTCTAATCTAAGTTTCTTCCATACTAACTTCCAATTATCCCAGCAGTTTTTATCAAAGAGGGAGTTTTTATCCCAATGGCTGGACTCTTTGGGTTTATCAAACAGCAGATTACTGTAATCATCTCCTGCTTTTACACCTAGTCTATTCCACTGGTCCACCACTCTATTTCTTAGCCAATACCAAACAGTTTTGATGACTGATGCTTTATAATATGATTTTAGATCACGTAGGGTTAAGCCACCTTCTTTTATACTTTTTTTCATTAAGCTCCTGGAAAGTCTTGACTTTTTATTTCTCCATATGAATTTACTTACAATTTTATCTAACTCATTAAAGAAATTTTTTGGAATTTTGATTGGTACAGTGTTAAATAGATAGTTTAGTTTTGGTAAAATTGTCATTTTTATTATATTAGCTCTACCTATCCATGAGCAGTTGATATTTGCCCAGTTATTTAAATCTGCTTTAATTTGTGTGAGAAGTGTTTTATAATTGTTTTCAAAAAGATTCTGAGTCTGTCTTGGCAAATAGACTCCCAAATATTTTATATTGTCTGAGGTTACTTTGAATGGGATTTCTCTTTCTAGCTCTTCATGCTGTATCTTGCTAAACATATAAAGAAAAGTTGAGGATTTATGAGAGTTTATTTTATAACCTGCAACTTTGCTAAAATTGCTAATTATTTCCAGTAGTGTTTTGGATGATTTCTTGGGATTCTCTAGGTAGACCATCATGTCATCTGCAAAGAGTGAGAGTTTTGTCTCTTCCTTCCCAATTCAAATTCCTTCCATTTCTTTTTCTTCTCTTATTGCTGAAGCTAATATTTCTTTTTTTTAATTTATTTTTTTATTCTCATTTTGTACAAATGTTTTTTTACATTAATAAAATATTCTTGTTTACAAGTAAACAAAATACCCCTCCTCCCCCATGAATATAGATAGACTTGTTTGGGTGAAAAAAGTAAAGGGGAGAGAAAAAAAATTAAAATAAAAAAAAATAATAGTAATAATTGTAGGTATGGCCAGGTGGCGCAATGGACAAAGCACCAGCCCTGGAGCCCCGAGCACCAGAGCCCATATCCAGCATCGTAAACCCAACTATCACCCAGCCGTGTGACATGCAAGCCACCCAATCCCCACTGCCCTGCAAAAACCAAAAAGAAGAAAAAAAAAGACGCAAAAAAAAATAAAATAGTAATGATAGTATGGGGTGACTGGGTGGTAGACAGAGCATTGGCCCTTGAGCCAGGAGCACCTGGGTCCAAATCTGGCCCCAGACACCCAAAGATCACCCTGCTATATGGCCCCAGGCAGGCCATCCAGCCCCACTTGCCCTGTACCCTCCCCCAAATAATAATAACAAAAAGTGTGCTTGAGTCTTTGTTCTAACACCAACAACTCTGTCATGGGTGGATCCCATTCTTTATGATAAGTCCATCACAGAAGTTACTTCCATATTTTTCCACCTTTGCCATTGCTGATCGCAACTCCCTCCTTTCTTATTTCTCCACTACCATGTACTCTATTTTCTCTCTCTCCTTTCACTCTGACTCTGCTGTAGGGTTGTTGACTGGCTCAGCAGACAGATCCCTAGTCCTGGGGCCAAGAAGCCTTGAGCCCCCATACCACCCAGAATCCACCTGGCCCTATGGTCCTGGGCAGGCCTTCCAATCCCAGCCCCTTGAATGAAGTAAGAAAGAAAATGTGTTATATCTGGCCACTCTCCCCCCATGGTCCATCCTCTCCTCCTTTATTCACATCCCCACCCCTTCCCCCTGCTCCCCCCTCCTTCTTACTCCAGATGTCTATACCCCATTGAGTAAATATGCTGTTTCCTCTCCTAGCCATCTCTGATGAGAGCAAAGATTCCCTCATTCCCCCTTGCCTCCCCCCTTCCATATCATTGCAATAGCTCATTGTAATAAAAAAATCTTATGTGAAATATCTTGGACTATTCCCCCTCTCCTTTTTCTTTCTCCCATTCCATTTCCCTTTTTTTCTATTGACTCCATTTTTACACCATATTTTATCTTCAAATTCAGCTTTCTCCTGTGCTTCAACTGTAAAAGCTCTCTCTACCTGCTCTATTAACTGAGAAGGTTCATATGAGTATTATCAGTGTCATTTTTCTATGCAGGAATACATGCAGTTCATCCTCATTAAGTCCCTCATATTTCTCCCCTCTCCTCCAATCTCCATGCTTCACCTGAGTCCTGTATCTGAAGATCAAACCTTCTGTTCAGCTCTGGCCATTCCAAAAGGAACCTTTGAAATTCCCCTGGTTCATTGAAAGTTTCCTGGAAGAGGACATTCAGCCTTGCTGGGTAGTTCATTCTTGGCTGCATTCTAAGCTCTTTTACCTTCCGGTATATTGTATTTCAAGCCCTATGAGCTTCCAGTGTAGCTGCTGCTAAGTCCTGTGTGATCCTTACTGCAGCTCAATGATATTTGAACTGTGTCCTTCTGGCTGCTTGTAATATTTTCTCTTTGACTTGGGAGTTCTGGAACTTGGCTATAATACTCCTAGGGGTTGGTTTTTTGGGATCTCTTTCTCTGGGGGAATCGGTGGATTCTCTCCATTTCTATTTTGCCCTCTGCTTCTAGAATATCAGGGCAATTTTCCTGTAGTAATTCTTTTGAAAATGATGTCAAGGCTCTTTTCCTGATCATGACTTTCAGGTATTCCAGTAATTTTTAAATTATCTTTCCTTAGTCTGTTTTCCATATCAGTTGTTTTTTCAATGAGATATTTCACATTTTCTTCTAATTTTTCATTTTTTTGGTTTTGAAGTATTGATTCCTGATTTCTGGTAAATTCATCAATCTCCCTGAATTCTGTTCTTTGTCTGAAAGATTTGTTTTCTTATCTCTTTTTCCATCTGGCCAATTTTGCTTTTTAAAGCATTCTTCTCCTCAATAACTTTTTGAACTGTTTTATCCATTTGACCTAAGCTGGTTTTTAGCATGCTATTTTCTTCAGCATTTTTTTGGATTTCCTTGACTAAGCTGCTGACTTCATTTTCATGTTTTTCCTGCATCTCTCTCCTTACTTTTCCCACTTTTTCTTCCAACTCCCTCATTTGATTTTCAGTCTTTTTTGAGCTCTGTCATAGCCTGAGCCCAATTTCTGTTTTTTCTTGGAGTCTTTAGATGCAGGACCTTGTGCTTCCTCATCTTCAGACTGAGTATTTTGATCCTTCTTGGGCTTATTTGCAAAATATTTCTCAATAGTCTTCCTTTTGTTTCTCTGCTTGCTCATTTTCCCAGCCTGGGCCTGGTTTGGGGTGCTTCCTGAGCTTTTGGGACACTCCCCCAAGGGTCTCAGTGTGTGAGGCTCTGTCCTCCCTCCTGGTCTGTGAATGACCATAAGCACCCCCCTCTGCCACAGGGCTGAGGTGGGGGGCCCCTGCTGTTCTTTTTGGGGGGGCCTAGACTGCGATCAGGATCTGATTGTGGTCAGAGCCCCATAGTCCTGTTCCAGGGGCAGAATCTCGATCTATAGAAACAAATTTAAAAACTTTTGATGAGGTATTTTAAATTTGCTTCTATTTTTTCAATTTTTTGATTTTGTTTAACTGACTCTTGCTGTCTCAAGGAGTCATTAGTTTCTGTAGACTCCATTCATTTTTGGGGGGGAGGAGTTTTCTCCATTAACCTTTTGCAACTCCTTTTCCAGCTGGTCAATTCTACTTTTGAAAGAGCTTTCCTTTTGACCAATTGAGGTTTTGAGAGAATTAAATTCTTTTTGCATTTGCCCATTTGAAGATCTGAGAAATTTTTTCTCATTTCATATTTGTCCAATTGTACTTTCTAAGGTTTTGTTTTCTTGTTGCAAGGTATTGTCTCTCCCAAATCTTTAAGCTCCTTCCTTATTTCTTCAAGGAAGTCTTTCTATGCTGAAGACCAGATTGTATTCTCCTCAGAAATTCCAGGTCTCTCTGTGTTTAGGGTCTTTCCTTTCCAAGAATTTTTCTATGGATCCACATTTCCGCTGACCCTTCTTCATTTTGCTAAGACCTGAGCTGGGGAGGGGCTGGTTCACAGGGGCTTGGGATTGCTAAAGGCTTTACTCACTGAGTGCAGTTTCTCTGGCTGGCCCGTAGGAGGTGTTGGTTGCTTTCTCTGGAGTATCTTTGACCTTGACTGAGGCCTTCTCCCTTTGCTTGAAGGGTGGGGTTGGAGCTTTTGAATTCTTTTGCCTTCAATCCATGGTGGGCTTTACCCTGGCCTGAGGTCATTCCTCAGCTGTGCTGCTTCTTCTGCTCACACACCTGGGCCTGAGGCAGAAGTAGTTTGCATTTGTTTGTTAGGGAAGAGGTCTGAGTTGTAATGGGACTCAGACCAG
This sequence comes from Macrotis lagotis, assembly GCF_037893015.1. NCBI lineage: Eukaryota > Metazoa > Chordata > Mammalia > Peramelemorphia > Peramelidae > Macrotis > Macrotis lagotis. The sequence goes on along the minus strand of NC_133665.1, from coordinate 18,050,727 downwards.
AGGAGCCCAGGGATGGTGTCTGAAACCTTCCTGTTCCAGAACTCTCCCCCCAGCCCTGCCCGGGATCTCCAGGGGGACAGCTCCAACACCAGCGCCTCCTCTCCCTCAGGGACTCATGCCCCCGTGGACTCATGCCCTTGTGGTCCAGCCTCACCCTAATCCAGCAGGGCCAGCTCTCAGGTCCCTCAGACTCCTGGTTCCAACTCAGCTGTTAATCTGGCTGATGGGGCTGATCCTCTCTCTGAGCCCAGACTCACCCACCCAAATTCGGCCAAAGCTGCTGCTGGAGACAAATCCTGAGGTAGATGTTCTTTCTCCTGGCTTTTCTTTTTGGCTTTTGTGGGTCAGATTTCTTTTAAGAGGTTTGTTTCATGTGATAGATGGGGAAAAGATCAGGAGATTTTAGAACTGTGACTGTCTTCTCTCCGCCATCTTGGCCAGAAGCCGACCTGTAGCATTTTGCAAGCTTGTACTTTGAGAATTTCTAGTTGCCCTGAATTTTTAATAGAATACATTTGTCTGCAGAAAGGCTCTTTGGATGTAGGCAGAGAGCTTCCTTTGAGAAAGTCTTATTAAGCTGACTTCTTGTATCCCTGAATCATTGAAACTGGCTGTTGGTTATTGATATATTGTGCCACAGGGACACACCATGATTTATAAATATGTTGAATAGAGTTTTTCAGCCTCAGGTAGAAGATTCAAAGATAAGAATATTGCATAAACAAAAAAAAAAGGATTATTACTTTAAAAAAAGACAGAAAGCAAATAGATAACTTCATTAACATTATTTTACTATACCTAGTAAGACTGTGAATTATACATAGACATGGTATAAGTCTAAATTTTGGATTTCCAAGCAAAAATTTCCACAACAATCTTATTTGTTAGATGTAAGTCACATAGACTTCTCTGAAAGATGCAGCAGCAACATTCATATATATATACCTATATATATATGTCATATACCTATATATATGTCATCTGTGTTCTTGGTGTAGATGTACCTCCCAATCTTTGAAACTAAGATACTCTCTTAAGCTGATCCCTCTCTTTAACCTCCTCTTTTATTTTATTTCATTGTCATAGTAGACTAATCTCCTCGAAGTCAGGAACTTGTTTTTTGTACTTTGGAGCTCTAGAACTAAGTACTTCTTCATAGTAGGTCTTGGACATAAATTCTTGTTGTGGTTGTATAGTTTCTTTCACCCTCCCCCAGCTATATTGTTAAGCTCTTTAAGAGACCCTTCTTTCTACTTCTTTTGTATCCCCCATTGATGCAGAGAATTATGAATGTAGAAAATTTATAATCAGAAACAAATTTTGTAATCTTTAATGCTATTAAATCTTGTTAAAGGGTGGAAGACTTTTTACTCTTGAGATGTAAATTGACTCCTGTTGTTTCATTGTTAAATGTAAAATTTGTATCCTGTCTCCTCATTCCCTGCTTTCAACTTCCTCCCTGGTTTTGGTCACATTAGGGGGGGAGAGATTTCCCCTTTTGCCCTCAATGCCAAGATAATGGACAAGGCTATCAAACCTGGGCTGGACTGGTCTGCTCTCTCTGTCCTAGTCAGCTCTCCCTGATTGTCTGGGTTTCTTTTTATATCCCTCTGTCTCTGTCTCTATCTCCCAAGCAACCTCCCCCAGCCTTTTGTTGTTTGCCCTGTCCTTAAGTGTTTGTTGACTGAAGAGAGAAGTTTTAACCTGTTTATTTTGTAATATTTTTACAATAAATCCTGAACAGTCTTAAAATCCCAGGAAGCAGGGGAAGGAAGTCATTCAGTAAACCTCTGTCTCTATCTTTAATTGCCAACCCTATTCCCATTGTCAACACCATAACCTAACCCAGTCATACCATAGAAATTTAATAGAAACTTGTTGATTCATTGATTTGGGGGGAATGGGGGGTTGAACATATAGTTATTTATATTTAAGTTATCATTAACTAATGATTGAAACTGAAAAGATTGTCTATTAAGTATAGACCAGTTTCATGTGGTTTTAGTGAATTTTCTATGTGAAATTGTAATTTTCTTGTAGGGTCTGGATCTTTTCCTAAATTTGAACATTACAATATAACTTTTGATAATGTTAAGAACATTGAATTCCACCAGTGCATCCTGGAAGTGTCCTTTCATTCTTGAGACTCACCTTTCTAGCATTATGCAGAGAAAAGAGTGCTGGATTTGGACTCAAATCTTAGCTCTTCAAGTTACATAACTTAACCTCAGTTTCCTTATTTGAAAAATGAAGTTCTTGTATGGTTCTAATTTTATAAGTTATGATCCATATTCACTCATATTTAATCTGGAATTGTTTTTGAAGTAAGTAGTGAAAGTCAATTCAATTGAATTCAACAAATATTTATTAAGAACTTATATTCCAGGTATATTATACTAGGCACTGGGAATATAAAGATAAAAACTTAACAGTTTGTGCCTTAAAGGGTATAAACTCCTTCTTTTCTATTGGGGCTGGAAAAGGTGGGTTAACAAAATGTGCAAAATATTTGGTCTTGATCTCTGGTAGATGTTGATCATAGCATGACAGGTCCTTCCTTCTATACTTCACTATCCCTCAAATACTGTTCAAATTTATGTTTGTTGTTTTCATTATACTCTCTTTTGTTCATCTCATCCTTTTCATTCCATTAGGTACCCCTACATGAAGAAATGGAGGTAGATCAGAATTTGCCCTACAGAAGTGTAGGGAGAGGATTGTAGAAGCCCTAATACTTGAGAATATCAGGGCAGGCATCTTATATGAGGTGAAACTTAAGTTGACCCTTGAAATGGACTAAAAGTTCCAAAAAGCACAGGGGAAGAAGGGAGAGAGAGCACTGAAGGAGGGAGGGCTTGCCAGTGAACAGCCAGTACTTTTAGAGAATGTACCAGGCAAACAGTTTAAGCTCCATTATCTTCAGGGTTGGGCTTTTTCAAGCAGAGAAAAACAGTGATAAAGGGATAAATTGCACCATCTTCTTCATGACCTGCTACAGATTTCATCATATTATAAAAGCCCTTTTCAATGACCTTAAAAGCAGGTCCTTGAATTTGAATAACCAACTTTGTGTTTGAATAATAGGTAGCAACCTTTTGAATTTTAGATACCAAGAAAGAAGATATTTTACCCATAATCAAACAAATATAGTTGGCTCATATATTGACATGTAATACTGTATAATTTCTTCTTGAAAACAGGGCTAAATTAATTAAAATAATGAATGAAAATTTAAAATCAAGATAAACATAAAAAATGTGTTCTCTTCTTTCCTATGTCAATTTTGGGAACCATTCTTAATCCCTTCTACAAATTTATATAGCATATTAGGAACCTTTTGCAAAGGGAACATATGGTCTAGTCTCTCTTAATGATAGAGTTGGAAATATTTAGCACTAATTCTGAGCTTTAGAATTAAGGTAAGTCCTTGGAACTTCAGAATGTACCTATATCTGTAGTGTAGGCATTTTTAGCCAGGATGGGAAGATGATTTATTGGAAACTGAGGGATGGAGGTAAGGATGGGCTGATGGGGAAGGACAGTGGGAAATGAATATGTACATAAAGTACTATGCTTTCTATCAACTTTCATTTTTTCTCTCTTTAGATTTACATTTCTTAAAAAGAGATTTCAAAAGGCAATGAAGAAAAACATTTCATTCTTTCTGGCTGTGCAGTTGGTTTCAGTATAAGGAGACAAACTTGAATAAGCAAGAGATTATAGGATTGAAAAGAATTGACTGAATATTGGCAGAGGGAGTGAATCAGTGACTAAGACTGATAACATAGGATTAAGTAATGAAGACCAGGTGAAGCAGATAAATCTTAGAATAAGACATTTTTCTCAGGATATCAGATCTGTTCTTTTAAAAAAATTGAAAAATGACAAAACAAAATGAAAAGCAAATTCAGGGTAGCTATTTGCTTTGTTGTTCTTTTTTATGAGTGTTTGGTGTATATGAGTGCATTTGTGTGTGTGTGTGTGTGTGTGTGTGTGTGTGTGTGTGTGTGTGTGTGTGTAAAGAAAGTCAGATTTTCTGGATGGGAGACTTTTTTAATTTAAGGCAATGGGGTTAATTGACTGGCCCAAGGTCACACAGCTAGGTAATTATTAAGTGTCTGTGGTCTAATTTGAACTCAGGTCCTCTTGACTCAGGACCTGTGCTCTATCTGCTGTACCATCTAGCTGCCCCCTGTACAATGTATTTTTAAAGAATCAAAGCTGTTAAGAGTACTTGCCAAAATTTTGTTTATACATTGCCTTTTGAATGTTAAGAACGTTTGCCTAAATGAAGAATTGAAAAGCCAATGAAATAGGACTCTGAATAAGTTTATTTTGTAAAAAAGTTGCTGAAAGCATTTTGGTGGCTGATCTTTGTAAGACCTTTGATCCTGAAGAAAACCCAATTTATATTAACATTAAAAACTATAACTAAGTATTAGTTGCCAAAATTGAGAATTAAAGGTTAGGGATTAGATCTTATCTACTAATTTATGTCCTATTATTCTCAGGTATTGAAACAGATAAATATATTAATTATTTTTGAAGCACTGTGTAATTTCATTTTTTTTAAGAAAGATGTTATATATTTTGAGTTTTACAATTCCCCCCCCATTCTTGCTTCCCTCCCCCTTGCTTCCCCTCCCTCAGAAGGCATTCTGTTAGTCTTTACGTTGGTTCCATGTTATATATTGATCTCAGTTGAATGGGATGACAGAGAAATCATATCCTTAAGGAAGAAAAAGAAAGTATGAGATAGTAAAATTACATAATAATATAATGGGTTTTTTTTCTAATTTGATGGTAATATTTTCTGGTCTTTGTACAAAGTCCATAATTCTTTCTCTGGATACAGATGGTATTCTCCATTGCAGATAGCACAGAATTGTCCCTGGTTGTGGCACTGATGGAATGAGCAAGTGCATCAAGGTTGATCATCACCCCCATGTTGCTATTATGGTGTACAGTGTTTTTCTGGTTCTGCTCATCTCGCTCAGCATCAGTTCATGCAAATCTTTCTAGGCTTCCCTGAATTCCCATCCCTCCTGGTTTCTCATAGAACAACAGGGTTCCATGACATACATATACCACAATTTGTTAAGCCATTTCCCAATTGAAGGATACTCACTTAATTCCAATTTTTTGCCACCACAAACAGAGCTGCTATGAATATTTTTGTACAAGTGATGTTTTTACCCTTTTTTGTAATCTCTTCAGGTTATATACCCAGTAGTGGTATAGCTCGGTCAAAGGGTATGCACATTTTTGTTGCCCTTTGGGCATAATCCCAAATTGCTTTTCAGAAAGGTTGGATGAGTTCACAACTCCACCAACAATATGTTAGTGTCCAAGATTTCCTGCATGCCTTCCAACATTAATCATTGTCCTTTCTGGTCATATTGGTCAGTCTGAGAGGTGTGAGGTGGTATATAGAGATGCTTTAATTTGCATTTCTCTAATAAGTAATGATTTGGAGCAATTTTTCATATGACTATGGATTGCTTTGATTTCCTCAGCTGTAAATTGCCTTTGCGTATCCTTTGACCATTTGTCAAATGGGGAATGGCTTGTTTTTTTTTTGAAAATTTGACTCAGTTCTCTGTATATTTTAGAAATTAGTCCTTTGTCAGAAATACTAGTTGCAAAAATTGTTTCCCAATTTACTACATTTCTTTTGAGCTTGGTTACAGTGGGTTTTATCCATGCAAAAGGTTTTTAATTTAATGTATTTAAAATTATCTAGTTTGTTTTGAATGATGTTCTCTATCTCTTCTTTGATCATAAATTGTTTCACTTTCCATAGATCTAACAGGTAAACTAGTCCTTGATCTTCTAGTTTGCTTATAGTATTTTTTTTTAATGTTTAAATCCTGTATCCATTTGGATCTTATCTTGGTATAGGGTGTGAGATGTTAGTCTGATCTAAGTTTCTTCCACAGTAACTTCCAATTTTCCCAACAGTTTTTATTAAAGAGAGAGTTTTTATCCCAATAGCTGGATTCTTTGAGTTTATCAAACAGCAGATTACTATAAGCATTTACTGCTATTTGCACCTAGTCTATTCCACTGGTCCACCACTCTGTTTCTTAGTCAATACCAGACAGTTTTGAGGACTGATGCTTGATAATATTATTTTAGATCTGGTAAGGCTAGGCCACCTTCTTTTGTACTTTTTTTTCATTGAATCCCTGGAAATTCTTGACTTTTTATTTCTTCATATGAATTTATTTGCCACCTTTTCTAACTCATTAAAGTAATTTTTTGGAATTTTGATTGGTAGGGTACTAAACAAGTAGTTTGGTTTTGGGAAAATTGTCATTTTTATTATACCCTGAGTAGTTGATGTTTGCCTAGGTATTTAAATCTCATTTTATTTGCATGAGAAGAGTTCTGTAATTATTTTCAAAAAGTTTTTGAGTCTGTCTTGGCAGGTAGACTCCCAGGTATTTTATTTTGTCTGAGGTTACTTTTAATGGGATTTCTCTTTCTATCTCTTTCTGCTGTATCTTACTAGTCATATATAGAAATGTTGAGGATTTATCAGTTTATTTTATATCCTGCTACTTTGCTAAATTTGCTAATTATTTCTAGTAGTTTTTTAGATGACTTTTTGGGATTCTCTAGGTATACCATCATGTCATCTGCAAAGAGTTAGAGTTTTGTTTTTTCCTTCCATATTCTAATTCTTTCATTATCTTTTTCTTCTCTTATTGCTGAGCCTAACATTTCTCATATGATATTGTATAGTAGTGGTGATAATGGGCATCCTTCTGTCACCTCTGATTTTATTGGGAATGCCTCAAGGTATCCCCATTGAATATAATTCTTGTTGATGATTTCAGATAGATGCTGCTTATTATGCTAAGGAACAGTCTATTCCTACACTCTCTAGTGTTTTTAGTAGGAATGCGTGCTGTATTTTATCAAAAGCTTTTTCAGCATTTATTGATATGATCATATGATTTCTGATAGGTATGTTATTGATATAATTAATTATACCAACAGTTTTCCTAATATTGACCCAACCCTGCATTCCTGGGATAAATCCTACTTTATCATAATGTATTATTCTAGTGATAACTTGTAATCATTTTGCTAAGATTTTATTTAAGACTTTTGCATCTGTATTCATGAGGGAGATAGGTCTATAATTTTCTTTCTCTGTTTTAACTCTTCCTGGTTTAGATATCAGCACCATATTGGTGTCATAGAAAGAGTTAGAATTCTGTCTTAACCTATTTATCCAAAGAGTTCATATAGAATTGGAACCAATCGTTCCTTAAATATTTGATAGAATTCACTTGTGAATCCATCTTGCTCGGGAGATTTTTTTCTAAGGGAGCTCAATAATGGCTTGTTGAATTTCTTTTTCTGAGATAGGGTTATTTAGGTTTTTAATTTCCTCTTCACTTAATCTGGGAAAATTATATTTTTGTAAATATTCATCCATTTCACTTAGATTGTCAAATTTATTGGCATACAGCTAGGTAAAATAATTCCAAATTATTATTTTAATTTCTTCCTCATTGGTGGTGAGTTTACCTTTTTGTTTATGATATTAGCAATTTGGTTTCTTCTTTTTTTTAATCAAATTGATCAGAGGTTTATGAATTTTATTGGTTTTTCATAAAACCAGTTCTTGGTTTTATTTATTAGTTCAATAGTTTTCTTGTGTTCAATTTTTTTTATTTTATCCTTTAATTTTTAGAATTTCTAATTTGGTATTTAATTGGGGGGGTTAATTTGTTCTTTCTCTAACATTTTTAGTTGCATATTTTGTTCATTGATTTCTTCTTTCTCTAATTTATTCATGTAAGCATTTAATGATATAATATATCTCCTGACAGCTGCCTTGAGTGTATCCCATAGGTTTTGGTATATTGTATCATTATTATCATTTTCTAGGATGAAATAATTAATCCTTTCTATAATTTGTTGCTTGATCCACTCATTCTTAAAATGAGGTTATTTAGCTTCCAGTTAATTCTGGGTCTATGTCTCCCTGGCCCAGTATTGGATATGATTTTTTATTGCATTATGGTCTGAGAAAGGTGTATTCCCTATTTCTGCCTTCCTGCAATTCATCATTGGGTTTTTATGACCTAGTACATGGTCAATTTTTGTGTAAGTGCCATGTGCTACAGAAAAAAAAGTATATTCCTTTCTATTCCCTTTCAGTTTCCTCCATAGGTCTATCATATCTAGGTTTTCTAATAATCTATTTACCTCCTTAACTTCCTTCTTGTTTATTTTATGATTCGATTTATCTAAATCTGATAGTGGGAGGTTGAGGTCTCCCACTAGTAGTGTTTTGCTCTATGTCTTTCTGTAGCTCTTTGAACTTCTCCTCTAAGAATTTGGATGCTGTCCCATTGGACACACACATATTTAGTACTGAAATTACTTTATTGTCTCTAGTACTTTTTAGGAGGATATAGTTTCCTTCTTTATCCCTTTTAATGATATTTTTGCAGCTGCTTTGTCTGAGATAAGGATCACTACCCCTGCTTTTTTCACTTCAGCTGAAGCAAAATATATTTTGTTCCCAACCTTTTACTTTTACTCTTCATTTATCTCTCTGCTTCAAATGAGTTTCTTGTAAGCAGCATATTGTAGGATTCTGGTTTTTAATCTACTCTGCTATCTGCTTATGTTTTAAGGGAGAGTTCATCCCATTCACATTCTAAGTTATAACTACTAACTCTTTATTGCCCTCCATGCTATCTTCCTTCTGTTTATATCTTCCCCTTTTTTCCTTTTATCCATATTCCCTGGTGTTTTGTTTCTGAATATTGCCACCTTCAGTGTGTTTGCCCTCTTATATCCACCCCCTCCCCTTTTTTTCCACTTTCCCTTTTCCCCTTCTTCCCTTCCTTCTGTTAGTTCCCCTTTTTCTCCCCCTCCTGTCCCCCTCCCCTTTTCCCCTTTTAATGCTTGAAAGGTAAGATAAGTTTCTTAACTTGATTAAAGTGTGTTCAAGTTAACTTGAAGCCAAGTCTGATGAGATGAAGATTCAGGTGGTTCTCACCACCTCCTTTCTTCCCCTCAATTACAATAGGTCTTTTGTATCTCTTGATGTAATGATATTTACCCATTCAACCTCCCTCCCACCTCCCTTCTCTTTTGCTTCCCCCCTCCTTTTAAGGAGGTATTGTTTTTAAATCTTTCTATCTGAGTCACAGAAAAGTTATGAGTGTCCATCACTTCTGGCTATGTATATTCTCTCTAATAGAGTTACAATTCTCAAGAGTTATGAGACTTTCTCCCAAGTGGGTATATAGCCAGCTTCATCTAATTGTATAGCAGTGTTTTTTTTTTACCTTTCCATGTCTCTTGAACCTCCTGTTTGATTTCCAAATTTTCTATTTTCCTCTCGTCTTTTCATCATGAAATCTTGGAAGTCTCCTATTTTATTAAATGTCCATATTTTTCCCTGGAAGAGAAGGCTCAACTTTGCCTGCTAGTGGATTCTTGGCTGCATTCCAAGATCCCTTGCTCTTCTGAATATCTCATTCCAGGCCCTTCAATTCCTTAATGTTGATTCAGTCAGGTCCTGTGTAATCCTTACTGTGGCTCCTTGGTACTTAATTTTTTTCTTTCTGGCTGCTTGTAGGATTTTTTTCTTTTATCTCATAGTCCTGGAATTTGACCACAACATTCCTTGGTGTTTTCATTTTAGGATCTCTTTCCGGAGGGGATTGATGTACTCTTTCAATAACTATTTTGCCCTCTGGTTCCATGATATCAGGGTAGTTTTCCATAACTAAACCTGTAATAGTAAGTCCAGGCTTTTTTCCCTCTTCAATGTTTTCAGGAAGGCCAATAATTCTCAGATTCTCCTGTCTTGACCTATTCTCGAGGTACTGGTTTTTCTGATGAGGTATTTTACATTTTTTTTTCTATTTTTTCAATCTTTTGGCTTTGTTTAGCACAATCTTGTTGTCTCTTGAGGTCATTAGTTTACACCGATTCCATTCATTTTTTTAAGAGAAGAAGATTTCTCTTCATTTATCTTTTGCAACTCCTTTTCCAGTTGGTCCATTCTATTTTTGAAGGAATTTTCTATTTGCCCAAATGTAGTTTTGAGGGAATCATTTTCTTTTTGCTTTTGCCCAATTGAAGATCTGAGAGTTATTCTCATTTTGTATTTGTCCAATTGTATTTTCCAAGGATTTCTTTTCTTGTTGCATGATGTTAATTTTCTCTTGCAACATGTTGATTTTCTCTTGAGTTTCTTTTCCCAATTTTTCCAATTGATTTTTAAACTCCTTCCTGATTTCTTCAAGGTAGTCTTTCTGGGCTGGAAACCAATTCATATTCTCCTCAGCAGTCCTAGGTCTCTCTTTGTTAGAATCTGTCACTTCTAAGTATTTCTCCATGTGCACCCCTTTTCTCTGGCCTTTTTTCATCTTGTGTTGGGGAAGGAGGGGAGCTGGCTCTCAGAGGTTTGCTTTTGAGGATCCTAGAGGCTTTGTTCATTTGGCTTAGTAATTCCAAGGGCCAGCTGGTGGGGTATGCTTGTTGCTTTCTCTGGAGTGAGGTCCTCAGCAGTAGGGTCTGTGTTGACCTTGAACACTGGACTGGGCCCTGGCAGGTGGAGTTAATCTCTTTTTGTTCAGTGAACTCTTAAGGAGGTGGTGGTAGTGGTGGTGGTGGTGTGTGTTTATTGTTTGTTCTGGGCAAAGGGCTCTGCTGAAAATATGGAGTTCAGGTCCCTTGCTCAGCTGATTGTTTTCCTATTGTGCTCTGAGATTCTGTGCTGCAACTCACCCTCCCATAGCACCCCCTCCGCCAAAGACTCCACAGCTAAAGTTGGATCTCATACCCTCCCACTCACCGAAGTCTTTATGACTGAGGCTGACCCTCTGGTTTCCCCCAGCTGCCATCCCAGTGCTGATCCTCTGCTCTCGTCTTCCAGTTCACCCATGTTCCCCTGAGACAGACCCTCTTGCTAGGTGGTGTTCTCCTAGCTTCTCTTTCTGGGTTTTGTTGATCAAATTTCTGTTAAGAGGTTTCTCTCATGTTATTTCTGCGGGGAAAGAGAGAGCACCTATCACAGTACCTGTCTTCTCTTTGCCATCTGGGCCAGAAGTCTTGTAATTTCTTCTTCTTATTATGCCTATTTGATATCTTGGCATTTTATGAGAATAAAAGAACTTATAAAGGGCAATATCTATTTCTTCTCATGATTTTTAGCAGTGAAGGGATTATATTTATATGTATTTTCCTATATATTTCTTCCAATGTTTCTAATTTGTGTATATATGATAGAAACTTAGATGAAGTAATGATTAAGTGGATTGGGGTTAGAAATTAATTTTTGTGTGTATGGAATGAAGAAGCATGCTCAAGTTAAAAGGTTAAAAACTAGGAGTCAGACATGATTTCTTGGTTACATCTGACTTCCAATTCTGACTTATTGAAACCTCTTCTGTTCAGACAGGTAAGTTAAAGGATAATATTATATACCTCATTAGTTTTAAAGGGATAGGGCCCTTGTGTAGATTGTAGATATGAAAATACTTTGAGAACTTGTGAATTGATCCTCATCACCACTGATGTACAGTTACCACAGTTTGTTAACTTAGAGATTAGAGAGTTATCTGGGGTTCTGAAATGTTTAAATGATGTCTTTTATTACATAATCTGTATATGTGAAAGGTGAAACTTGAACCCAGTTCTTTCTGACTCAAACTGGCTCTCTATCCATTCCATATACTTTGTTTTTTCTTATTACATATACTAGGTTCCCTTTTCTTAACTGGAATTTTTTTTAGTCCTTCTAAAAGAAACAGTTTCACAATTCTTAACTGGAGAGAGATGACTATGAAATGCAGCACTGAATTTTAATATAAATTCATCTGGATCACCTTGTGAAGAAGGATGTGTGGAAAATTATGAACAATATTAATTCATAGAGCAGAGAAACAGTAGGTGATAGACTAGGAAAAGATTAGCAAGATATCTGACTAAGCAAAATCATCCTAAGGCTATTCAAGGATGAATATGGAACAAGGATTACAAATTAAGAAAAATGGAAACTATTTGCAGAAATTATTACAACAAACTTTTTTTTCATAAAAGATAGTATGACCACCACACTTGGATCCCAACCATTCTGTTCTTGAGGTACCTTTAGAGGAATAGCAATCAAGGGAACAAAGATGGGATAAGCAGTTGGTTTGGATCAAGTATATAGAGGATGTCTATGATGGAGATGATATAAAAGTGAAAGGACTGAGATACCACTTTACAAGATATCTAAAAGAGGAGAAGATACAAAAGGTATGGGAAAAAATCTTGGATCTAATTCATTAAAAAGGTAACTGTGAAGATGTCTAATACTACTGATATAAATACCTATTCTCTAATCTATACAAAATCTGTATGGGACTCATCTATAAGGATTTGAATGCAGCCTCAATAATGATATTAATAGGTATCAAGTAGGTGTCTACAAATGATATTTAACAATGGATTGTATCTTTGTCACCTCACATTTGACAGAGATATAGTACTAATGTGTTGATTATGAAAAAAGCACTTCAGCTTGAAGGCTCGAAACTCCACCTTTCAGGCTTTTTAAAAAATATAATAAGATGTCTCTCCTCCAAATATCAAGATTATTTGAAAGAAATGATTCTATAGAGTTACCCTTTGATCAGAGATATCAGGCAAACAGAGAAATGTAAGCTTGCCAAACTCTTCACTAGTCTGAATGAGTTTATGCAGTCTAGAGTCCAGATCAATGATATTATATATGTCATATATAATGTGTAATTACATAGGGAATAATACCAAATGGATGAAGAATTTCAACATACATCTGAACATGACATATAATAGAAGTTCAGAAGTATGTTTAACTTTTTCTGGGACAGTAACAGTAGATGGAAAATGAGCCCTATAGATCCAGAGATGCAAAGGAGAAGAGCAGGTCAGATTGTTTTTAGAAATTTCAAAGCACTTTTACTGATTTTTAAGGTTTTCATAACAGTGAAAGGCCATCTTTTCCATGCAGTGATATGTGTTGTATGGCTGTGATATTTGGAATACATTGCCTCTAGAGAACTAAGGATAAGCATCCCTGAGAGGGCAGCAGAAAGGCATTTGGTACATATGACAAGGATAACAGACAAGGTACCCTGAAGAAGGAAAGAATTAAAGGATGCCATCAAACAATTATATGACAGGGGTGGTGAAAGTCACAACATGTAGATGGTCAGAGTGCTCCAAAAGAACTCTTGTGATGTAGGCAAGCAAAGTAAAGCCTCTCGTTTATTGGCTGGGGCCCCTGTGGCAAACATTTGGAAGAACTTGATTGAAAGTCACCCTGAAGGAATATATGGCATGTGAATTGCATTTTTTGAAGGAACAATGTCACAGATCACAGATCTGCTTGAATATTTGAGAATCAAAAGACCATCAGTTTCCCAAATCTTGTGTAGTAGATAGCTTTCAATGATCTTTTCAGTTAACTTAAGGATATTTTTGTGAGGCAAGGAAAGAAATAACTCCAGCTATTACACCATGCAACATACTGGTTTTCAAAAGTTATTTTGTATTGCTACTATTCCTTAGTAATTTAATGATAAGATCATCCAATTGAATCACAAAAAGCATTTTTAAGGCCTTATTTTATATATGGCATTGCTTTAGGTGCTGAGGAAACATAGACAAAACAAATTACATTTTGTACCTTCAAGGACCCTTTGGGGAAATGCTACATATAGAGAGAAAAATAAATATGCTATGATTTGAGAAGAAAGAGGGGACTAATATGGGGAATAAGAGAGAGAAAAGAAAGAAATATGTTACAGACTTGGGGGACTTCTTGTGCAAAAATGAACTGGAATGCCGAGTTCTGCGAACTACAAGTCTGTCTCCCCCCCCCAAAAAAAAAATGTGCTTTGTAAAGGAAAATAATGTGAAATAAGTTTGGGAAGCCTCTTGGCAGAAAAAGATGTATTAGAGGTACAGAACCAGTCATACATTCTAAAACACTGCCCTGGCATTGATTTGTTTTGCTTTAATTTATATATTTGGCATGAGTATGCACTAAAGCAAGGTGGTGCTGAATAGCACTTTGTTAAGCATATATTTACATTTTTTTCTTTCATAGTCACATCTCTATCCTTCATCTATTGAAATATTTATGATTGTTGATAATTGAATTTACAATTAAAAGTAATAGACAGAATAATTCTGAAAACCTGAACATACAATACAGAGTAAAAAATATAAAAGGCTTTAAATGCCAAGCTGAGTAGTTCCTATATCCTGGCATCAGTAGGAGGCCCCTAATTGTTTTTGAGTGGTGGAATGGCATGTCCTACTCATGCTCTAGGAGAGTTATTTTGCAACTTTATGGAAGATCAGTTGAATTAGGGAGAGTGTATAAGTCTGGGGTCTATTTAGCTATTTGCAGTTGTCAAGATAAGAGAAGATAAAAGTTTGTTTTAGGGTTGTAACTATTTGAGTGAGTGAATGAAAAGCATGGTGCTATAGAAATGTAATTAATAGGATTTGGCAACTTATTGGATATTTTTGATGAGAGAAAGGAGTTGAGGATGATTTGAATGTTATGATCAGGACCTTGGAAAGATGGTAGTAACTTAGCAAAGAATAGGGAAGTTGAGAATTGGGTTTGTTTTTTTTTTACTTAAAGATTTTATTTATTTTGAGTATTACAATTTTCCCCCTAATCTTACTTTCCTCCCCCACCCCCCACAGAAGGCAATTTGCCAGTCTTTACATTGTTTCTATGGTATACATTGATCCAAATTGAATGTGATGGGAGAGAAATCATATCCTTAAGGAAGAAACATAAAGTATAAGAGATAGCAAGATCAGACAATAAGATATCAGGTTTTCTCCTAAATTAAAGTTAATAGTCCTTGGTCTTTGTTCAAACTCCACAGTTCTTTCTCTGGATACAGATGGCAGTCTTCATTACAGACAGCCCAAAATTGTCCCTGATTGTTGCACAGATGGAATGAGCAAGTCCATCAAGGTTGATCATTGCCCCCATGTTGCTGTTAGGGTTGTACAGTGTTTTTCTGGTTCTGCTCATCTCACTCAGCATGAGTTCATGCAAATCCCTCCAGGCTTCCCTGAATTCCCTTCCCTCCTGGTTTCTAATAGAACAATAATGTTCCATGACAAACATATACCACAGTTTGCTAAGACATTCCCCAATTGAAGGCTATTTACTAGATTTTCAGTTCTTCGCCACCGCAAACAGGGCTGCTATGAATATTTTTGTACAAGTGATGATTTTACCCTTTTTTGTAATCTCTTCAGGGTATATACCCAGTAGTGGTATTGCTGGGTCAAAGTGTATGCACACTTTTGTTGCCCTTTGGGTGTAATTCCATATTGCTTTCCAGAACGGTGGATGAGTTCACAGTTCCACCAACAATGTATTAGCGTTGCAGATTTCCCGCATCCCTTCCAACATTGATCATTGTCCTTTTTGATCATATTGGCCAGTCTGAGAGGTGTGAGGTGGTACTCCAGAGAAGCTTTAATTTGCATTTATCTAACAAGTAATGATTTGGAGCCATTTTTCATATGATTATGGATTGCTTTGATATCCTCATCTGTAAATTGCCTTTACATATCCTTCGACCATTTGTCAACTGGGAATGAGTTTTTTAAAAAAATGTATTCAGTACTCTGTATATTTTAGAAATGAGTCCTTTTTCAGAAACATTAATTGTAAAGATTGTTTCCCAGTTTACTACATTTCTTTTGATCTTGGTTACAGTGGTTTTGTCTGTGCAAAAACTTTTTAATTTAATGTAATCGAAATCATCTAGTTTGTTTTTAATGATGTTATCCATCTCTTCCTTAGTCATAAACTGTTTCCCTTTCCATAGATCTGAGGTAAACTAGTCCTTGATCTTCTAGTTTGCTTATAGTATTTTTTTATGTCTAAATCCTGTATCCATTTGGATCTTATCTTGGTATAGAGTGTGAGGTGTTGGTCTAATCAAAGTTTCTTCCATACTAACTTCCAATTTTCATAGCAGTTTTTATTGAAGAGAGAGTTTTAATCCCAATAGCTGGACTCTTTGAGTTTATCAAACAGCAGATTACTATAAGCATTTACTGCTATTTGCACCTAGTCTATTCCACCGGTCCACCACTCTGTTTCTTAGTCAATACCAGACAGTTTTGATGATTGATGCTTTATAATATAATTTTAGATCAGGTAGGGCTAAGCCATCTTCTTTTGCACTTCTTTTCATTAAATTCCTGGAAATTCTTGACTTTTTATTTCTCCATATGAATTTACTTATTACTTACTAATTAATTGCTTAATAATTAATTACTAATTAATTACTAATTCATTAAAGTAATTTTTTGGAATTTTGATTGGTAGGGCACTAAACAGGTAGTTTAGTTTTGATAGAATCGTCATTTTTTATTATATTAGCTTGACCTATCCATGAGTAGTTGATGTTTGCCCAGTTATTTAATTTGTGTGAGAAGTGTTTTGTAATTGTTTACAAAAAATTTTTGAGTCTGTCTTGGCAGGTAGACTCCCAAGGTATTTTATATTGCCCAAGATTACTTTGAATGGGATTTCTCGTTCTAGCTCTTCCTGCTGTATCTTGCTAGTCATATATAGAAATGGTGAGGATTTGTGAGGGTTCATTTTATATCCTGTAACTTTGCTAAAATTGCTAGTTGTTTTTGGATGATTTCTTGGGATTCTCTTGGGATTCATCATATCATCTGCAAAGAGTGAGAATTTTGTCTCTTCCTTCCCAATTCTAATTCCTTCAATTTCTTTTTCTTCTCTAATTGTGAGGCTAATATTTCTAATACGATATTGAATAGTAGTGATGATAATGGGCATCCTTGTTTCACCCCTGATCTTAATGGGAATGCCTCTAGCCTCTCCCCATTGAATATAATTCTTGTTGATGGTTTCAGATAGATACTGCTTATTATTCTAAGGAACAGTCCATTCATTCCTACACTCTCTAGTGTTTTTAGTAGGAATGGGTGCTGTATTTCATAAAAAGTTTTTTCATCATCTATTGATATAATCGTATAATTTCTGATAGATTTATTGTTGATATAATTAATTATACTCACAATTTTCCAAATATTGAACCAACCCTGCATTCGTGGGATAAATCCTGCTTGGTCAAAATGTATTATCCTAATGATAACTTGTAATCGTTTTGCTAAAATTTTATTTAAGATTTTTGCAACTATTTTCATGAGGGAGATAGGTCTATAATTTTCTTTCTCTGTTTTAACTCTTCCTGGTTTAGGTATCAGCACCATATTGGTGTCAGAAGGAGTTAGTTCTGTCTTCCCCTCTTTTTCTAAAGAGTTTATATAGAATTGGAACCAATTGTTCCTTAAATGTTTGGTAGTAGAATTGGGGTTTTAAGGAGAAACTTCATAAAACTTTGGGTTACCTCAGTATCATAATCTGATATTAATTCTTTGTAGTTTTATAGGGAAGAATACTGAAGCTTTTTTGATAATTAAATAACTGTCAGAGATCAGTTGGTGAAAATTTTTCAAGCTTTTTAATTGGTTCTAAAATGTGGAGTTTAAGGGAAGTAGCTATTATCTCATAGATATCAATAAAGTTCCTTATATTGACTTGAAAAGAAGTGTGAGAGAAAAGTGCTGGGGTCAAAAATATTTGCAATGATGAAATGGACCAAAATGTTCTAAATTAGTCATGAGAGTAGCCACAGTAATCCCTCTATAATTTTACAGACATTTTAGATTAGGTTAGGCTAAAAAACTTGAGCAATTGTACAGACATGAATAAAGTGTTAAGAACAGAGCACTGCTGAATAGAATCATTGAATTTTAGAGCTGAAAAGTAGTGAAACCTACTCCTTTTATTGATGAAATATATATTTAATATATAATATGTATAGTTGGCCTGAGATCAAAGTGGTAGTAAATAGTAGAGCTAAGATCTGAACTCAGATCTTATGACTACAAATCTGTGATTCTTTGCACCCTGTATAGGGAATAAATTTGTGATTTCATTGGTATATAGAATTCAGTAATAAGAAAAACCTTTTATCTATGCAGATCTTTGCCTTTTCTGCAGCTAACAGTCCTAAAGAGTTGTCTACAGCAATGAAAGACTAAGAAACTTGCCTAGGGTCACTTAGGCAGTCGTTGTCAGAGGCTGGGATTGACCCTTGTTTCAAAACTTCTTCTTTTTCCACAAAGCCACACTGGAGGTGAAATTTTTGTCTGGAACTTTTTGTATTTTCTTTTTATACTGTCGGACTTTGAATCAGTATCATTAGCTTACGTATGGGGAATTATTTTGCAACAATTAAAAGACACATTTTCATTAAAAACAACTTATTGTTCTTTTCCTATTACACTGTATTGTATAATCAGTGAATGGATTATTCCATTAGAACATGGTCATTTTGATGAAAGGAAGCCTTGGACTATCATGTATTTTGTCTTACACATATTGCCAGTTCTGCTGGTAAAGATGAGATTGGTGGATTATTTGAGTTTGGGAGTTCTGAATTGTAATAGGTTTAAAGATATTCCAGGTATTGCCACAAATTTGGCACCAAAATAATGATTTACCAGAAGGTAGATGTCACCAGGCTATCTAAGAATTGAGGAGGAGTGGAGGAGTGGGGTCACAGTGTAGCTTATTAGAAATTTAGATATTGAAGACAGAAAAGGCCACTGAAAGTGCAGAGGAATTCACAGCTCTCTAGGATGTTAAAACTGATCAGGATTTTATTATGATGAAATATTGTTATAAAATACAGTGGCCAAAATTAGTAAGAAAAGCAGTAAGCACACTGAGGACAGCCGAGAGAGAGAGAGGGGGAGAGAGAGAGAGAGAGAGGAGAGGGGAGAGGGGAGAGGGGAGAGGGGAGGGGCAACCATGGGGCTTGGTTCTAAATGGGAGGCCAGAAGAAGCAAAGACCTTGAAGGAGTAGTGCTTCCTATTAAATACCCTTCTATGGTAGGTTGAACAGAGGGTAGCACTTGGGGAGTGGTCTTACACCTTGGGCCAGGTATCTTCCAATGGCAAGCTATGTACTGGTCCTTCCTGTCCAAAGGTGCTCCACCCTCAAGTTCAACATGTCATTTCCTTTGCACCAGCATCTAGCCCAAGGTTAAAATGAAGGGGGAAATGGGGGACAGGTTACAAGACAACAGGGTCAAGGGGCAACAGGATACGATTAACAGTTAAGGTCAGTTTACATCCCAGAGGCAAACAGCCTTCCACAATTAACAAGATTTTATCATCATACATTCATAATTCTCTACATTATTTCTCTGCATTAGCAGCACAAATCAGTAAAAGGAAACAGTTTAAAACTTGTATACTAATCATTAGGAATAGTATCAGGTCTACTATACTTTTAGTTTTGATATGACAGAGACCAAGTCTCAAAAACAGAGAAAATTAAAAGAAATAACTTGAATTCAGATCCTATCTTTGACACTTACAAGTTGTCTGTAAGTCTCAGTTTCTTCATCAGTAAAATAAGGGAGTTTACTCTTTGGTATCTAGATTCTTTATTGTTTTAGGTCTGTGTTCCTATTGGTCATGAAGAATTCCCACCTTCTAAAAACAATGCCGAACCCCAAGGCTATTTAAGAACCAAAGTGACTATATTTTTTCACATTCACAATCATTTTAAAAGGTGAATCCCTGAAGCATGAGCTGGTCTTTGGACACATTACTCTTCAAGCCATGCTCTTGAATTACAGCTCCCTTAAATGTAACAAATGCCTGTTATATTACTGATCGCCTACTTTCATCAGAATTCATGACTCTTTATCTCCAGAGAATTTAATTCTTAGCTTTGCTGCTCATCTTCGATTACAAATTTTTTCTTTCTGCTTTTCTGCTTGCTGCATCAAAACTTTTTCCCTTTTAAAAATAATTATGTGAAATGACCTGTGATATTCACATGAATCTAGCTCATTGAGTTGCTTGTTTGGTTGCATATTGAATACTTTCCTATTTCTTAGATTTTGTCAAGTAATTTTTCTTCTGATTATTTTTGTTTTCTACCTTTTTTTTTTTTTTTTTTTTGGTTTTTGCAAGGCAAATGGGGTTAAGTGGCTTGGCTTGCCCAAGGCCACACAGCTAGGTAATTATCAAGTGTCTGAGGACTGATTTGAACTCAGGTCCTCCTGACTCCAGGGCCAGTGCTCTATTCACTGATCCACCTAGCCACCCTGCTACCTTTTTCAAAAGTAGATTAAAGACTTCCAGAAATGAGAAGAATCAAGGTGTCAAGTAGAGAATACAAATTTTGGAGTTTATTTTTAGTGAACACAAACCACATTTTCTTGCCACCTTTATCTTTTAGTATATGTTATCTATTCCATAGCTCAGCAATGAGTACTTTTTGCTTTATTTCATTCAGAAAAGTAGAATAGAGCTTGTTTGTTACCCCTATTATTTCTCTTTCTGGCCACTCTTCAATAGCATCTATTTCTGTCTCCCAAGTAGGATTATAGTTCTAGAGCTGGAAAAAACTGAGATGCTATCTAATGCAAACTCTTCATTTTATAGATGAAGAAAATGAGACCCAGGGAGGTTAGCAAATTCACCAGGATTTCACAGGATTTGAACCCAGGTCCTCTGACTCCAAAACTAGTAATTTTTTTTAATCCGTCATAATGGCTCCTTTACAATAATTTAATAAAGCGGTTTCTGATATATAAATTTATTAATATTGATGTAGGTAATATCCAAATTAGCAATGAATTGTATTCCAGCTTTATAAATGATTTTTTTTAAATTTGGAAGCTGTTTTTCTATAGAACATTATTCAGTTTAGTCCACAAAATTCTATCTTACCCCCTAGTGTAGCTGTATTAACAATACTACTATTGTAGTTCTATGGAATCTATTAACTTTTCATACATTGTTTTAATTTTGTGTGTGTGTGTGTGTGTGTGTGTGTGTGTGTGTGTGTAGAAATATGGATATAGATATAGATATTTTAAGTTCCAATTTGGCTCCCTTCTTTCAAGGTCCCAGAATTCCTCACTTTGTTATTGTTACTGCAGCTTCTTCCATGATTTTGACCTCTTGTGCTAGTATTTCTGCCTCAAGCTGCAGTTTTCTGGGGTTAGTATGGGATCCAGACCATTTTTCTGTATCAGCTTTTTATAAGTCTGCAACTTCCTTTCCATACATGGTTATATCATGATATCTATTTTTACACATGTTAGTCTCACTGTGATGTACCCTAGCAGTCTAGTGAATAGGATGCAGGATTTAGAATCGGAGGACTTGGATCTGCTATTGATTCTCTGTAGGATCCTAAATAAGTTGCTTTACTTTCCTTGGCTTTGTTTCTTTATGATCAAAATAAAGGGGATTGACTCAGGACTGTCTCAGATTACTTTCAACCTAAAATTTATGATCCAATTAAATAATGTGAAATTATTATACAGTTGAGTAAGCATCAGATGTAGTCTTTAAATTGTCACTTCATTTCCTCCTAATTCTTTTCCTATTTGACATCAGACTAGCTGTATTACTTTTGGTTGGTATAATGTTTGAAAGGAAAATAAATTTCTCTTCATAGCATTGAGGGAAATTGCTAAGAAAATGTCATTCTTTGTTCTCTGCTCAGGCTAGCATTCATAATTGTTAGCATTTACTGCTAACTCCTCTTTTGACTTAACTTGAACTTAAAAACAACTTAGTTTTAAAGTATCTTGGTCAGTTTTATGCCAGTTTTTGTTTTTTGAAGCCAATTTTTTTTTACTTGGTGCCTAGCATCTTCTCATTTTTGGCAGGGATTGCAGTGCTTCTTTGAGGATTCCAAAAACAGAGCCAATAGCTGGTGTGAACTTGGCAGAGGCAGAGCCCAGACGCCCAGTCTGGTAATAATTTCCTCTAGACGTAGCATCTGGATATCAGCAGTTCAGTCCTGACTTTGAAGGCTGAGGCATTGACCATTCCCAAGACCTCTAGCCTTAGCTGAGGAGAATAATATGAGATTGCCTTTTTGAGACCTGTTGCAAGTGAAAGAATGAATGTTAAAAAGGTTGTCGATGTTTTCAGTATTTGTGATCTCTGCATCCTTAGGAGGTAGCTTGGTGGCTCAATGGATAAAGCGCTGAGCTTTGAGCCAAGAAGACATTCAAATCTAGCCTCAGACACTTATTTATAGTATGACCTTGAGCAAGTCACTTAACCTCTATTTGCCTTAATCCACTGGAGAAGGAAATGGCAAACCACTCCATTGGACAATATGGTCATGGTGTCATTAACAATCAGAGGTGAGTGATTGATGGAACAACAATTCTAGGAAAATAGTGCCAACATTCAGGGCAGTGAATACTACAAGCATTTTGTATGATCCTGAAGCATATGTGTGTATGTGTTTATGGGTGTGAGACTATGTGCATCATACATATTCATACTATAGTACCAAATTGCTTTTTAATATTTCATTTTAGCATTGGGCCTAAAGATTTTTATTTTATTTATTTATCTTAATAAATTAAAAACATTTATTTTCATAGAGGTTGTTCATTAGTAGTCATTTCTGATAGGAAATGATCAGTTTCACTTTTTTTTAATGAGTTTGCTGTATGCTTATTGGAAGGTTAACTTCATGTGTTCTCCAAACCTTATTGTCATGTGAGAAGCTAAAAGAGAAAAGCTAGAATTTCTGCTTCAGGAATCATTGGTATGGGACTGTGGGTTTTTCTTGTAGAATTCCAGAAATCATACAACATTGCAGGAAAAACATTGATGTTCAAAAGATCCTTTGATCTGCTTTTCCTTTCCCCCTTTTCTGGGGGAAACTTGAAATGTTGCTATTAATTTCCCAAATGCCCTCAAGTCATTTGTCCTCCTTCTTGTACTGTAGAACCACTGGCTCATAGATCTGGAGTTGAAAGGAATTTAGAGGCCATCTACTCCATTCTCCTTCATTTTGAAGATGAGAAAACTGGTTCCAGGGAGATTAAATGACTTGCCCAAGGTCACATAGCTAGTAAGATGGGATTCGAACCAAAGTCCTCTGGCTTTAACACTTAATTTTCTTTCCCAATTCGTTAGCAACTGTCATTATCTGTCCAGATGAACTACTAATGGACTAGTACTTTAGTACCTCTATGAGGTAGGTATTGAAAAGCAAAATATGTGCAAGGTGATCTATTGATGTAATTTTCAGAGAACCATCTTGCAAATTAAAAAAAAATTATTAAATGCTTAGTATGTATAAGACAAAACTACTGAATCCTAAGCTTTCAGGTATTAGAGCTTTAATTTCAGTCTTTCCTTATAAGATATGCTGGAATTTTTGGTTTTTTCTCTTTCCTTGCTTCACATTTAATTTTTTTTATCAACTCTCTGCCCTTAAGGAGTTTATACTCATTAGCAATACTTTGCATAGGTAAATTGATTTTTTAATTAATTATTTGCTAAATATATCTTCTGATTTCACACATCCATTATCTTGGTTCACTATTCCTTATACCTGAAATGCTCTTACTTACAACTTTCCACTTACTCAAACATTGTCTGACTTTATTTTGCTTTACTATACATATTTGTTACAAGAGCTTTTTCTTTTTTATTTGGTGGTGGTGGGGTAGGGTGAATAGGAAGGAGAGAAGTTGGATTTTGGTTAATTGAACAAAATAAAATTCAATTAAAATCCTGCCTGTCATTCCAGGCGCACCTGAGAATCTTACCTTTGTCTTGGAGCCTCTCCCTCTCAATTCTTGACAGTTTTTCTTCCCTTAAGAATTCTTATAGCCCCCTTTACATCACATTGAATAGTTATATAATATTAATTATCTTTTTACATTTATATACTCTGTGTTCCCAGCTGGGTTATAAACTGTTTGAGGAGAACCTTCTATCATTATATTGCAGCCATCACAGGCTTAGGTAAGTTCTTGTCTATAAACACTCCAGTGAACCCTCCAAAACTCGAAGGGATTCTTTTTTTAACATTGCCTCTTTAATATTTTCCCTTCTTTCAAGAACCATCTTAGATAGTTTGTTTTCCATGAATCCTTCCCTAATCTCTTTAACTAAAAATTATCCCTTCCTTCCTGAATCTCTTATGTGTCTCTTTGTGACTACTTGTATTACTATTATATTCTAGTTTTTAATTAAAGTATATGTGTTTATGTCTTATTTTCCTGTAAGCTTGTAGAACAGGTCAGTTCTATCATCTTACATGTTTAAAACATGATAGCTAAATATTAAAATGACTTGACTGCACCATATAGTTGTTAAGTAGCAGAACTGTGATTTCAAGTCTTAGACTCCAGATTCAGATAAATTTATAATTCCATTACAGCCTTAGGCTTGTACTCAGCACATAGCACTACTTATACTGAATTAAATTGAAAAGCAAAATATGTGCAAGGTGATCTATTGATGTAATTTTCAGAGAACCGTCTTGCAAATTTAAAAAAAATTATTAAATGCTTAGTATGTATAAGACAAAACTACTGAATCCTAAGCTTTCAGGTATTAGAGCTTTAATTTCAGTCTTTCCTTATAAGATATGCTGGAATTTTTGGTTTTTTCTCTTTCCTTGCTTCCTAATGACTTTTCTTTGAGTTGTTTTGAGTTGTATTCAGTTCTTCAATTCCCAATTTAGTTTTTCTTTGTAAAGATAACTAATGTTTTGCCATTTCCTTTTCCAACTTATTTTACAGATGAGGAAACTGAGGTAAACAGTCAAGCAATTTGCTGGGGTCACACAGCTAGTAAGTATTTGAGGCCAGATTAGAACTCACAAAGAGAAGTCTTCCTGACTTTAGACCTGGTACACTATCTACTGTCCCACCTCGTTTTCCCCTTAAGGACTAGGATTTTTTTTATATATTTTTGCATTTTTCTGTAAGAAGAAAGAGATCTCTTTTCAGATATAAGGAAATCTGGAAATGTTAACTTAATATTTAAAAATTGCATTTTGTTAAATGATAAACTTGTTTCTATGTAGTCTTTGAATAAGGTAATTAAAAGTTTTATGGTATTTGTGGAAAACTAATGAAATAATAGATATTGATTTGAAAACATTCTCTATCTGAAGCATTTTGAACAGGATGTTTAAAGAAAAGGCAAAAAATTAATTAACCTCATTTCCAGTAGCTTTTTGTTGATTTGGAATTTCATTTAATTAGCAAACTTGAGAATCTCTCTTTTTTGAGGTTTAGCATATAGTTTACTGATTTATTTTCTCTATTCAGATGGAGAATCTATTTTAAAAGGTTCAATATAAAATCCAAATAACCAGTTTTACAAAAGTAAGTCAGAGGTCATGATTCATGTCAGACACATAGGGAGATCAGAAAGGCTTCCTGGAACAGGTGTGATCTCATCTATCTCTGAAAGTTGGCAAGGGGTAATGGTTGGAGATCTACATTAGAATTAGGAAAACCTAGGTCTTCAAATCTTTTAAAGTTTTATTTAGGGGCGGCTAGCTGGTGCAGTGGATAGAGCACCAACCCTGGAGTCAGGAGTACTTGAATTCAAATCCGGCCTGAGACACTTTAATAATTACCTAGCCATGTGACCGTGGGCAAGCCACTTAACCCCATTGCCTTGAAAACCCCCCCCCAAAAAAAAACCTTAAAAACCCCCCAAATTTTATTTAGCTGGGTGACTATGGACAAGACACTGACTGAACCTCTTCTAGCTTCAGTTGCCTCATTTCTAAAATGGGGATAATAATAATAATACCTATGTTGCAGGTTTTTTGTGAAGATTAAATTAAACAACATGCAAGCAACATGGGTTGCTTAGCAACCAATAAAGTTATAAAATGCTAGATATTATTATCCAAGGAAGTTAAATGAGCAATATTAAACCCCAAGTAGGTAACAAGAATGGACATTGCATGAAATAAAGGTTTTTATCTCTATTTTTAAAAGTAGAGGAACCCATCTGTCTGGTAGGATAGTTTGAAGGTTGTCCAGATTCTAAGATTTTAAATGCTTTTTTGTGTCCTAAGAACTTTCGATCGTGTTCTGAAGTCTGTGGACTCCTCAGAATAATGTTTGAAAATGCACAAAATAAAATAGATATGATTACAGTATTGAAATAAAATTATTGAAATATGAAAAAAAATTTCATGAATCCTTGAGACCTTTCTCTCTCCACCTCTATCAGTCATCTAGAATTGTTTTAAAGGTTAAAAAATAGCTAAAGGAACCACTTCTTTATAAACTTATCAAAATCTACGTTACTATTTTATCCTCATCAGCAATTTTGTTAGTTTAGGTGTGCCTCATGTCTCATTTTATATTGTTTTACCTTCTCCACTCCATAAGAAAATACAGTAATATAATTTTGTCAAAGAAAACATAATTAATAGAACATAGAAACAAAACTACAAGTGGTACCTGGTCATTCAGATAAAGGATTATAAATCTGTGAAGGATCTGTAAATGAAGCAACAGTCAACTTCATTAATTGCTTATGTTCATGCATTTATTTTTCCCAAATGTAAGATAGAAGTAGTAAAGCTTACCCTCTTCTCAAAGAAACCATCCTTCCATAAACTATTTGCAAAATAATATTACTGTTTGCATTTGCATTGAACCCTCCTACGAGTGTTCTGATTTCATTATCTTAGAATGGTGGAAATATATTATTGAACTTGACTTCTGAGCAGCACATCAGAAGAGGCACAGGATTAGGACCTGTCTGAATTTTTTCTCTGAAATTTTTATTCTACAACAGGTTGTATCTCTCCTTTTACTCATGTCTCTACTGTCCTGAGAGGATATCATTTCCCCTCTCTGTTCTCTGTTATCACTCAACAGAGTGATCACTCAAGTCCAATCCTGCAATCTTGTTTTCATAATGTGTCATGTGGTCCTCAGCTATCTCTGTTTCTTCCTGGTCTCTACCCATCCCGGGGCCATGTGATTTATTTAAAGTTTTTAAATGTTTCAGTCAATATGACACCCTGAAATGTTCCCATCCTTTTTTCATTCTGGGCACTTAATCTCAACTCTATAATTTTGTTCCCTAGAATGTTCAGTCCCAAAAAGGAATCAGAGAAATATGAAGGAAAAGTCAGACTATCTGTCTAGGAGGGTATTGCAGCTTGGGCAAAGGCATAGAGATGGGAAACAGCATGTTAAGTTTGAAAACTTAGGTCAGAGAAAACTAGTAAGTAATTGTCTAGAACAGAGAACACATGAGGGAATAATAGAAGTCTGAAAAGGTAGATGAGATCTATATTTTACATAATACTTTAAAGATAATATTTTTATAATACTTTTAATAGTAATTTCCTCATGGCAACTCAGTATAAAATGAGACATGAGGCACACCTAAACTAACAAAATTGCTGATGAGGATAAAATAGTAACGTAGATTTTGATAAGTTTATAATGAAGTGGTTCCTTTAGCTATTTTTTAAACTTTAAAACAGTTTTAGATGGTTGATAGAGGTAGAGAGAGGAAGGTCTCAAGGATTCATGAAATTTTTTTTCATATTTCAATAAGGAAGGTGTTATAAAATTTAACTTAGGGGTTTAAATTACTTGTCCAAAGTAATACAGTTACTGAGGGGTAGACATGAACATGAAGTGTTCTGACTCCAGATCCAGTGCCCAAGATAGAACTATCCTCATTTGTTGGTTTCCTCTCTGCTGCTGAACAAGCAGGCCAAACTCTCCATAATCCTTCACATAAACACTTTGATCTTACTATCCCCTCAAGCTATCATTGTATACCCATCCTCCCTTTCATTATGAAAAGTTTAGAAAAAGTTCTCAAGGCTAATTGCATCTACTCCCTTATGTTCTACTTCTTAATCTCTTGCATTCATCCTCTGCCCATTTTTTTTCTCCTGAAGCTGTTTTTTTCCAAGATTACTAGTGATCTTTTAATTTCTTGCTCCCATGATCCTTACCAGTTTCTCTCTAGCTCAGTTTTGCTTCTTGGAAAACACTGATATCATCACTCAGCAGCTGATCAGAACAATTAAGTTAATTATTATTATTATTATTATTATTATTATTATTATTATTTTCTTTTTTTACTCTTGGTATTCCGAAAAAAATGTTTATTTATGATATTTTCTAGATTTGGTCTACCTTCTTGATAAAGTAAAATCCCATTGTAAAATTTAAGTGACTTGTGTTCAGTTGCTGCTCTGTTTTTTTTTTCCTTGAGGTTGAATCAGAAGGAGAGCTGACTTTGGGTGGTTATTGGCTGTTAATAGCACCTTGAAAAAACTAAATGACTTTGGTTGTCTTTCAGTTGTTCTACCTAGCAAGTATATAGAAGACTGTCACCTCCTAGACTCTTGAGATAGATAGTGGTGGTACAATAAAGTTGAACATATAGCTACTTTATGAGGTCTAGTTATATGTATATTTTTCTTCATTCACAGAATTTAAAAATTTTGATGAGTATTTAAAGTATTGATGACCATGACACAAAAATCATGTTTTTCTGGAAAGACCACTGAATTTTGCCAAAAAACCCCAACAAAAAACTGCATGTATTATATAGTACCATGTAGGTAAAATTTCATGCATTAAACTAATATTTATGATTCTTTTCCAAAGTTGTTAAACACTTAATTTTATTTCTAAAGCATATTTACTATTTATATAAACTTAAATCAATTCATTAAACATTTATTGAGTGCCAATAATGTGCCACCAAATGTACTGAGCAATAGAGATACAAAGACAAAAGCAAAGTTATCCTATTCCTCAAGAAGTTAGCTTTCTGTTGGGATGATTTAGCATACATATACACAGGCAAGTAAATTCAAAATGTATAGAAAGTTATCCAAATGATTTTATGTTTGAGAATATTAACACTTGGGAGGTTTAGAAATGGACTCATGAAAGAGGTAGTACCTGAGTTATTCTTTGATAAGGAAGTATATAATGTATGCAAAGGTGGAAGCATTGACAACTAGGGGGAATCATGAAAGACTGTATGGAGAAAGTGGCATTTGGGGAAATTTAGGGAAAACTAGGAATTCCCTTCTGCTTTATCCATGTCTTAACATATTTATGTTATCAGAGGTGGTATACTTCAAGATATAAAGACTTTTAATTTTTTGAATTTTGTTTATATTTTTTTAAATTATCAACTGTAGACTGGATTGATCCATAAAATTGGAGTCCAAGTTAAAGGTAGAATAAGGAATGTTGACATTCAATATTATACATACCTATATACATACCAACAGGTGTGTGTGTGTGTGTGTGTGTGTGTGTGTGTATTGTTTGTATTTGCTTCCCTGACATATAGTAATTTAAAAAATACTCATTCTATCTACATACCTACCTACTTATCCATCCATCCATCCACCCTAGCTGCTATAAATTTAACTATGGAAGCCACTGATTAAAAAAGTGAAAGCAGAGTTGGTTTTCCTCTAAGGGTTTGTTTGTACTTTTTAACATGCTGTTTTCTTTTGTGTCCCTCCAGGCATATGTTAAATAAGATGAGGAATACTAGTGTTTCCCACTTTCATCTTTGCTCACTTTGGCTAGAGAAAAAGGACAACTAATCTCCCCTGCATTTTACATATCAAGTGAAATGTTTTTTTTCCTTCAGGCAACACTTTTGAGTGAAGCTGGAGACATTAACTTGTAAAATTGGTAGCTTTGTCTACTTAATACCTTTTTACTCCCCTATTCCTTTCTTTTACTTCTCCTCAGGGATGTAGGAGTCTTTCATGATGAGGATTCCACCTGGAATTTCTATCTTTGTTATTTCTATATTTAAAAAGCTGCATTCTTTATATATTTTTCCATTTCAGTCATTGGCGTAACATTCTATCATATTAGCGGAACGTTCAGAAGTATTGCATTCAATTTGTGGCTAAATTTAGGTCTAAACATATGCAGGTATATTTATATACATCCTTATGTTTATCTATATTTGTAATATATGTATATATTACAAATATATTTATAATACTCAAAGCACAAATTATATTTTTCTGTTGTTCAAGCTATTCAAGTAAGTCAGAATTTGAGAAACTATATTAAATACACTTGGGATTCAGTTTCCTACAACAAAGTAATCATTTTCCCAGTTGCCTCTAGTGTATTAGAAGAATTAATGCAGCTTTTAGAAAAGCTCAACCTAAGCCCAAGTAAAAATGTCTAGGTTCGAAAAATTCTGACTTGTTATTTTAGAATTAAACTTTAGGTTATCTGTTCTAATTTTCTTCCCAATGGAGAACTCTTTTTTAAATTGTGTTCCTAATAGATGTCCTCACTTATGTGTGGAGTTTATTGCCTTGTGAAACAGCCTGTTTCATCATTGGACAGCTTTCATTGTTAGAATGTTGCTCTATAATAACTAAAAAGCATCTTTAGAAAAATTTGATAAGAGAGAATATTAACATGTGGCAGTAGATAACATGTGGTCATCTTGAATAAAATCCTATTTCTTCAATCCCATATATGTTTTGTTAGTTCTGATGGAGAATAAGTTCCCTAGATTCCAAAAAGCTAATGAAAACAATGAGCATCAAAATTCAAAATACTTTTTCAGTTTCATAACAATATAACTTCATTATATTTAATTTACACACACACACACACTTAATACAAAATAATTTTATGAGATTCAGAGCATTGACAAACTAGTAGAATCAGGAAAGATTTGTAGGTGGTCATATCTGTGCCATGTTTTGAAAGAAGCTAAATTGATATATCTTGTATATCTTCTCCAGGAAATAACCAATGAGATTAATATATATTCTTTTTTATTTTATATATATTTATTAAAGAAATAAAATCTTAGAAAGTTAAAATGGGAAATGGTTCTAGAGGTCATCTACCCAAATCTCCATTTTATTACTTAGGAAACTGAGACTAGAGAGAGGTAAAGTGACTTATTCAAAGTCACAAATTGAGATTTTGGTGAGAAGCCAATTTCCTAATCCATTACCAAATTAGAATAATAACCCATCATATTTCAAACTCTGAGTCTTGAAAGGCCATCCCATACAACAAATGTCATTTTTTTTTGACAAAAAAGAAGAGCAAAAAACCACAATTATTCAGTTCATTGAAAAAGTGCACTGTGTAACACCCTTGGTCCTCCAATATCCATGAAGGGGTGGGGTGGGTATGTAATCTCAATTTGTTATTTAAGTTGTACTTAATCTTTATAATTTTGGTACATTTACTTTTTTGGGGTTTTTTTTTTTTTTGTTTGTTTGTTTTTAGTTTTTGCAAGGCAATGGGGTTAAGTGACTTGCGGAAGGCCACACAGCTAGGCAATTATTAAGTGTCTGAGGCCAGATTTGAACTCAGGTATTCCTGACTCCAGGGCCGGTGCTCTATCCACCGCGCCACAGCCACCCCTACATTTACTTTTTTAAAATTTACAGTTAACAAAAATTACTTCTAAATTATCTTTCCCACACTCATTGGGAATGCAAGAAATATGATAGCCTTTATACATATGGAGTCATGCAAAGCATTTTTATATTAAACATGTGGGGGGAAAAGCAAGATAAAATAGAAACATTATGACTCCATCTATATTCAGAATCTGAGGGGTTTTTTTTGGCAAGTGGATAGAATTTTTTTTTAATCACGAGCCATTTAGAATTGTGGATCATTTTATTGGTCTGAGTAGCTAAATGTTTCACAATTGATTATTACTATAATATTGTTGTTATTGCTTCTCATTGCCTCATTTTGCATCAGTTCATATAATTCTCAGGTTTTTCTGAAGCCATCTCTTTCATCATTTCCTATAGTTACAGTAGTTTTCTATCACCATCATATATCATAGTTTCTTTAACTATTCTTCAGTTAATAGGGATCTACTTTGTCTTAGTTCTTTGCTACCACATAAAGAGCTGGTATTTTTGTTTATCTGGAACAGTGATTTTTTTAACTGTCAAATCCACTGGCTTTTTCTTCATCCTTCATTCTTCTCTTCCTTTATTTCTATGTAGCTTTTGAGAATGTTTGACTATTCTTTCCTGTCTGCATTTCCATAATACTGCTAATTTTCTTTCTTTCCTGCCTTTTGATATCTTCTAATCTTCACTGCTAGATTGTCATCTATATCCTACCTCTACCTGTGACTATATTATAATAAGGTTCTTTGTTGGATTTCACTTCCTTTTTTGTTTCTCTAACTTTTATCTGTGTATTATTAATAACACTTATGGTTTCAATTTGGCTGACTCTCAGATCTCACTATACAGACCTCTCTTATATCACAAATGTTGATGAGATATTTCTGCTAGATATCCTACTGGCATCGGAAACTCAATGTCTGAAAATAGAGCTCATCTTTCTCCTTGAATATCTATACCCATTCCTAACTTCCCTAATTTCTTTCAAGGGCACCCTTATCCTTCCAATCACAAAGATTTGCAACCCAAGAATCATATATTCTTTTTCCCCTCTTACTTCTATATCCAAATGAGTTGTCATATTTTGTTGATTCTATTTCCATAGTAGTTTTCGTATCTGTACTTTTATCTCTACCCACAATGTCACTATTGTTATCACCCCTTTCTTAGATTATTAATGCATTAGTCTTCCAGTAGGTTATCCTGCCTAAATTCTCACATCTCTAATCTTCACATAGCTGCTAAAATGATATTCCTAAAGCAAACACTTGTATAATTTATCTCTTCAAAATACTCTAGTGGTTTCCTTTTGTCTTGAGGATAAAACATAAACTCCTGTTTGGCACTCATGTTTGGCCTTTTATAGTGTGGCTCAAATCTACTTTTCATATATTTACTACCCCTCATATATGGACAGATAGATGGTGCAGTAGGTGAAGCTCTAGTACTCAAGTCAGGAGGACCTGAGTTCAATTCAGACACTTAACCTTGATTACCTAGCATGCAGGGCTAATTCCAGTTGCACTGATTCATATCTGGCCATTGGACCCAGATGACTCCAGAAGACAAAGTGAGGGCAGAGCACCCCCTCACTTTATATGCATATCATGGCATCATCTCTCTGATGTCATGGTCTTCTTTGAGAATGAAGGATCATCATCATCATCATCTTCATCATTATATTCATTTTGTTCCATTCAAGCTCTTGTATCATTCCTTATATTGAACATCTAGTATCTCCTATTCCCTTGCCTTTTGCACATTCCTGGAATGAACTTCCTCTCCATCTCCTTTATATATCCTATGATCCCTTTAAAGATCAGTTTAAGTACTGCCTCCTATTTGAGGTATTTTCTTGACCTACCACATTCATTCACTAACCCCTGAAATTACATTGCATTTTCTTAGTAGATGCTATTTTTGGGGGTAGTTTTTGTGAGGCACTGGGGTTAAAGTCACACAGCTAATAAGTTTCTGAGACTTGAGTTGAACTCAGATCCTTCTACTTCCAGGGCCAGTGCTCTATCTACTGCACCACCTAGCTGCCCCTTAGCAGATGTTTTATATTTATTTATGTGTGTATGTCTCCACCAGTGAAAATATCAGCTCCTTGAGGGCACAGACATCTCCTCCATAGGCTATATTGTTGATATTTAAGAAATACTTTTTGGTGGATTAATAGAATATTAGTATGCTTCATCGAAGGACAAATAAACAGAATTCAGAGAAATATAGAAAGACACTTGTGTAATATGATGCAGAGTGAAAAAAGAGGCAAAAACCAATATGCACAAAGATAACAATTCAAATAAAGACATCATCTATTTACCAATAAAGGACTAGGAAAATCATATTCTGTACAGCTAACAGTGGGGGGGTTAATACTTTACTGCTGCTATATTTCCCACTCCTCCTTTCTTTTTGTTAGCAATTGGCAAATTACAAAATTGATGGTTGCAGTCTTGCTATTAGGTGATTAGGTTTGATTAGTTTGGGGAAATATACATTTAAAGTTTATCTGGGTATTTTAGTGGAAGTGTCTTTTGTCAAAACAGAATGTCTCAATTTAAAAACAACAATTTAGGAACTTAGTTGAATTCTTTTCATCTGGAAAGCCCGAACTATCTACTTCATTATTATATTGGTCTTCCATAAATAGTCTAGTTTAGGTGACCCAAACCAATAACTTGGGGGGACATATAATAAAAATACCAATATGAGAGGGATTTTGACTTTAAATTTGGTGAGAAATAAAAATTTTCAGAACTGAGTAACAGTTGAATAACATTTTAATAACCCACCCTCAATTTTTAAAAATTTAACATACTGCAGTCCTCCCTGTAGCTAAAGTTTAGCTTTCTTGGCAGCCACTTGCAAATGAATGTATGAATCATCTCCAGCTAACTGATGAGTAGTCAACATGGAGAATGAAGTTATAAGGAATTTTTATTCCTTAGCATTGTGTATATCCACCTAATGTCTCATCTGTGTTTTCAAAGACTGAGTCATTATAAAGGTGGGATGTTGATCAAATGTTTAGGTTAAAAAAATACAATTTTTAACTTGCTGAAGACAAGTTTTTGTTTTCTTGAAGAAAGGAGTTGTTTGAGAACATTCATTTTCATAGGTAGTTTAGAAGTAATCCTTTGTTGCTATTCATTTTTAGAGTGGTTTCAGACACTTTGTGACCCCATTTGAGATTTTCTTGGCAAAGATACCGGAGTAGTTTACCAATTTTTCTTTAGCTCATTTTATAGATGAGGAACTGAGGCATACATTGTTAAGTGACTTGTCCAGGATCGCAAGTGTCTGAGGCCAAATTTGAACTCAAGAAGATGACTTCAGGCTTAGCATTTATCTCCTGTGCTACCTAGCTGCCCAGAGGCAACCCTAAAGCCCCATTTTTTTTCTGAGGGAAAGAAAAAATGATTCAATCAGATCTTTCTTGTGAGTACTTGAATTTCTTGTGGAATTAGATATGTTGAGGGTTCTCTTCTTTTACATGTTTAGTTATTCAGCTTTTAGTTTAATGGTGCTCTGGGGTTCTAGTTCCTGGGATGAGAGAATTTAATTCTCAAACATATTGGAAGTTGATACCTTTTTATATGGTACCCAATGTTAACTTGTTGACAATTTCATCCTGAGGATCTCTAAAAGTTGAGTTCAAAGGAAAGAAATTAAAAAAGCATCTTAAGAATATTAATATAACCTTTGAAATTAATGCATTTTAAACTCTTTAAGCAGAGACAATGCTGCCTTTCTCATTTTTGTCTCCTCCCTCCCCCATGTATTCCCCACCCCAGTACATGGTCTAGCAAAGTGCCTTGCACATTACAGGAGTCCAATAAATATTTGTGAATGAAACAAATATTGCTTTAATCAACTAATTTAGTGTGGAGTCACACATATCAATAAGCCTTTTTTTCCCTGATGGTATAAAGTTTCTTTACATTTCTTAACTCACAGAAAGGAAAGTAGTAGCTTGGTTAGGTGATTCAAATCAATTAAAAAAATGATCATTAGATATCTGCTCTAGGCAAGTTATTGGGATAAATTTTGAGGTGACAAAGACAAAAGAAATATTAGTGTATATCCTTAAGTTAATATTCTACAGGGAAGGCACACTATTTACCCAGATAACTAAATGTAACATAATTTGTGAAGGAAGAGAATGCCTAATAACTAGGGGGTTCAAAAAAGGTTTGTAATAGGAGATGATCCATAAGTTGAAGCTTGAAATAAAATAGGAATTCTAAGAAGTGGAGGTAAAGAGGGGATGATTCTAGCACTAAGGATAGACTATGCAAAGACATAGGGTTCTGCCAGCCTCTGGGAATAAGTAGGTCATTTTGTCTAGAATGTGGTGTGTATGAAGGGAGATAATAGGAAAGATATCTGAAAGGGTAGCTTGCAGGCAGATTGTAAAGGGCTTTAAATGCTAGAGGGATTTATATTTTATCCTAGAGGAAATAAGGAACCACTGAATTTTCTTGAGTAGGGGAATGATATAGTCAGCTGTCTTTTAGGAAGATTAGTTATGTGACCTTTGTAGAATGGATTGGAATGGAAAGATAGAATGTGGGAGAAGTATGAGGAAGAGGAATCAAAGCTGATTTTGAAGTTAGGTAGTTTGAGGATGGTGGTAGTACCTTCAATAGAAAGATATTTGTAGGAGGTGGGGTAGAATTAATTGATAAGATAATCATTTATCATTTGATAATATTGATCTCTAGATGCCTATGAGACCAGGAAGTAGGGATCTTCAGCAGGCAATTGGTGAGGTGGAACTGGATGGAGGGCTGGAAAGAGATTAGAGCTGCATATGTGGATTTTCATAGGCTTATAGAAGAATCTATACTTTGGGAAAGCAAGGAATGCTTTCTCTTTCTATTTCTAGCACATTGGTACCTCACAAATGTTTGCAGAATTGAATTGAGTTCCACCTGTGTAGCCTCCCTCCAGAATTTACCCTCACCTAGGACTTCTGAATGATTTCCTTGGAAACATGTGGTGGAAAATTTTTTTTTCAATTGCCCCTAGATTATAGAGATATGTGTATCACTTTTTATTTGACTTTGTTATCTTCATTTTTGTGACTTTCAGCTACCTGTAGTTCTTAAATATTTTTCATGGACCCAAACATGGTGGATTTTGTAGCCACCTTGGGAGGTAGATTGCAGTAGATTGAGGAGATTTCTGCTACTCACTGAAGACTTCCAACTTGGCTTGTTATTCATGCTTTAAGGTCATAGTAGGCTAGTTCTGAGCATTCAGATTAGCAATTGTGCTTATAGCATTCCTTTTATTATAGTAAGGTAATGGGGGGGTCTTGAAGAGGGGGGAAATTCAAGAAGAGAATAAACATGCCTCAAAAATTTGTTCAGGTTGTTAAATTTTAAATTAGTAAGAAATGATGTGAATTCAAAATTAACCTCTTAAGATTCCAGGTGATAGGTGTTGATTTTTTTCCCCTAGTGAAAACTGATCACTAAGTAATATGACAGAAGGAGCCTTGCATTGTATAAAACATCCTATAAGACAGCATTTATAAAATGTCATTCCACTATACATATATATATCCACTGAGTATATAATGGGGGATGGAGTGACACAGAATGCTATCTGTACTCTGGGCATTTTCCACTCTAGTGATTATGGACCTAGTGAAAAGGGAAAATTAAGGAAGCTTGTGACAAGATTGCCCTGGCAAAAGATCTTCTCCTGGCAACAGCTGTTTTTACTCCTAACTCAACTTTCCCAGGTAAATTGAAAGGAAATTAGTTTTGGAAGAGTTTTGCTGACTTCTTTTATCTTTCAAAAACCTACAATAGTCAAGTTGTTGACCTTAAATGTAATCAAATGCTGCTTGATATGAAAAGCTGAAGGTCTAGGGAGGGAATATTTTTAAAAGTTCATGAAATTTAATGTTTTTTTAATGTTTTTCATTTAAAACTTAGATATAATTTATTAAACTCAATTTGAAATATTTAGGAGGCCTATTTGTATTCCCTTCCAGAAGAAATATGATTAAAAATGGGAGATAGGCTCTCTTAGTTTCTAAAAAACATTAGAATGTGACTAAGAACTAAATCATTTCAGGATTTATATATTTGTAATGAATTCTATGCTTCATGGTAAACAGAGCAATAAATGTAAGAACAACCCTTGGGTGTGAAATGTTTTCTGGAGCATTTGTAAGTTAACAAGCCTATAGTGAATTACCTGCTTTTTCTTTTTGCAGCCTAATGACTATGTCAAAGTTTTGTTCTGAAATTTTGGCTCAAGGTGACTTGGAGGGCAGCAGTAATTCCCAGTAGTCCCCAACTTGTTTTTTTTTTTTGAAGGTGGCAGAATTGCCATTGTCAATAAAAATAAATCTTGTTTAATCCTGGGTACTATTTTATTTAGCTTATGAGTAAATGAAACTAAAGAATGAATAGATTTGCCCTAGACCTGAATGGCTCACACTAGAGATTTTGTTGTTTTTTTTCCCCCTTGGCTAATTTTTGCCCTTTAGGGAAGTAGAATCTCCTAAAATGTCTGTGTGTGTCAAGCCCCAAGATGAGGAAGGAAGAGGAGACTTGGAGTGGGGCAACCTGAGTCCTTATTTGGTCAGGAATGTTTTATGGTGCTCTAGTGATCACCATCAAATAGATGATCCAAGATCTACAGCTGGGAGGGACATTTTATGTTCAACTAGTCCAGCCCACTGATTTTACAGATGAAGAACCAAATTAGTGAATAGAATTTATAAGCAGGAAGTACTTTTCCAAATACTTAAGCTATTCAAAAGAAGAACAAATAGTTTTTAATGTAAGTAATCAATGTGGTATGTAGTCTTACTAGCATTGAAGTTGTAGTTAGATGACCTGAATTCAAATTCCAACTTTTTCTTTTAGCTACTTCTGTGGCTAGGGAATTCACTTTTCTTTAATTCTTTGTCTGTGTGATGATTTAACTGTATAATTTCTAAAATCCCTTCTGATTGGCATATTTATCTAGTCCTTAGTGGAAATGGAAGCTTGTTGCCTAGTGTAAGCTCTGTCTAATGTCCTTTTAAAAAATTTTTAAAACAATATTGTCATCCTTGAGACTTTTCATCAGGAAAATAACCCTAGTTATTTGGTCCTTCTTTTCAAGGTCTATTATTCAAACATCACATAGTTTTCATTTTTTTCATTGGTTGTTTTTTCAATTTAGAAGGAAGTTCTCAAAATGGTCAGAGACTCTATTGTTATAGTATGTTTCTTATCTTGGGACTGTAGCTGGAAGATTGGTATCGCCAATTTAGAATTGAGAGGTCTTGAAAGTGAAAAAATTCACATATAGCCCTAGAGTTTTAAAACCACTCAAGATTTATTATACAAGCCTGCAAAGGTAACAGATTAAAACCTTTACTCCTTCTGGAGAACAGCAAGCATCTTGAGGACAGGAGCAAATAACAAAACGCTAAGTGAGGTTTGGGAGAGAGAGACAGACAAACAGACAGGAGACGTGACTGGGTTGATTCTGCACCACGAGGGGAGTCCAGGCCAGACTTTGTAGTCTTGCCCACTCCCCAGGCATGGTAGCATCAGGAGAATATGGGCAAACCGGGAAATCTCTCACCTTCCACATGACTGAAATCAGTAAGAGGCTGTAAACTGGGGATGGAGGTGGGAAATGAGTTGAGTTTGTGAATTTGCATTTAACAATGGAACAATAGGAGTCAATCACAGGCACAAATAACATTTTCTTACTAGGCAGATCTTTTTCCTATATTTCTTCTTCTACATACCCCCCCACCCCCGCCAGACAAAATTTATCAGTGTAAAAGATGACAAAATTTGTTTCCAATTACATCTCATATCCATAACTCCTTTTAGCAGTACCATGTTTCATTTTTATATCCCTCTGCACTCCTTGTATAGATTTACCTTGTTATCCTTAATGACTTCTAGACCTTATTTTTATGGGGTTATCCTATTAAATTTAATCCTGTGTTAATTTCTTCCTTTAACTTGAAAAGCCACTTGGATACATAAGCCTCCCTTATTATCTAAGTGAGCTCACCTAGTGCCAGTTGAAAAAGAATTCCTATTTTACAGCAAGATTGTATATTAAATAACAAGTAATTTACATGAAGAAAATTAATATAAATAATATATTCATAAACTAAAATTTTAATTTCTGGACTACCATGTCATCCTTATATTATTAATTTCATCTTGTGACTATATTTCTGTACATTTTTATTCACACTAGTAGGGGCCACATTGTCTTTTACTTCCATATATCA
Organism: Macrotis lagotis; assembly: GCF_037893015.1. Classification (NCBI taxonomy): domain Eukaryota; kingdom Metazoa; phylum Chordata; class Mammalia; order Peramelemorphia; family Peramelidae; genus Macrotis; species Macrotis lagotis. The sequence goes on along the minus strand of NC_133665.1, from coordinate 18,011,103 downwards.
TTTTGTTTTCCTAGTACCCTGCATATAATACTCAATAAATATTGAATAAAAATTGAAAAATGCATAAATGATCAAAGGCTTTAAATGGACTTGGTGCCAAGGGCAGTCTGCCTATAATTCTATTCAATAAATCCTTTGATGGCAGTGGATTTCATTTTTCAAACTGCATTTTCTAGATCCTTTCTCTACTATATTTGGTAGGGTTAAGGGGAAGAACAGGGAGAGGAAAGAGGGAAAGTCAAATATATGGTTTCTGGTAAGAATATTCAAATTATATTACACAGGGACCAAAATGGTTTAATGGTAAAAAGCACTGAATTAGTTGACTTGAATTATTGTCTCAACACTGTACGAATCTGAGCAACTATTTCCACTTTTTTGATTCTCAGTATTATTTTTGTAAAAATGAGTGTTTTGGGTTAGGTTATCTTGGCAACTACTTTTCCAATTATAAAAACCCATGTTCTGTGATTCTGTCTTTAATTTGTTTAAACAATTATCACAAAATGGAATACTTTAATATTCAGAGAGCATGGGGAAAAAACAAACCAAAGGTCTGTTTTATTTTGTTTTGTTTTGTTTACAATTTTTACAGTTAGGCTCACAGTGATCTTCTAATATAGCTCACTGCTTTCATGATCTCTTCCTTTTTATTTATCTTCTGCTGTGTTACCACCTTAAATTTCTTAAAACAACATTGTTTGCTCTCTGATTCTGACTGATATTTTCGTTTTTTTATCTTTCATTTCTTGCTTACATTCTGGTCAGACAACCTGTAGCTCTTCTGATCCTCCTACCTTCATGGAAGATGCTTGATATTTGTAATGTTTTTACATATACTTTTTATTTTTTTGGTTGTATCATTGTTCTTTTCATTTACATTGTTGTATTTACTGTGCATATTATTTTCTTGGTCCTACTTACTGCATTCTGCATTAATTTATATGGATCTTTCCATGCTTTTTTGTATTCACCACACACATCATATCTTATGGCATAGTAAAATTCCATTGCATTCATTTACCACAATTTGTGTAGCCAATTCTCAACTGATGGGCAGCTATTTGGTTCCAATTCTTTGTTGTCATAAAAAAAACTTGCTGTTATAAATATTTTTGTAAATAAGGAGACTTCATATCTATAGTTTTCTTGGGGTCTAAGTCCAGCAATAGAATTGCTGGTTCAAAGTGTATGGATGTTTTAGTAATTTTATTTGGAAAATTCGAAATTGTGTTTAAAAATGTTTATACCATTTCACACCATCACCAGCATTGAACATTTTTGTTATTCATGTTCAGTCATTTCAGTCATGTCTTGGTGACGTTTCGTGACTCTTGTTGACTCCATTTGGGATTGTCTTGGCAAAGATATTGGAATGGTTTGCCATTTTCTTCTCCAGCTCCTTTTACAGATGAGAAAATTGAGGAAAATAGGGTTAAGTGAAGTGCTTAGGATCACACAGCTAAGTGTTCAAAGTTAAATTTGAACTCAGGTCTTTTTGACTCCAGATCTGGTGCTCTATCTATTTTATCATCTAGCTGCCTTAGTGGTGTCTATAATTTCACAACCCCTCCAACACTGACTGTTATTATTTCTGGTCATTTTTCTGTTTTGAAGGTGAGAGGAAAAGGCTGTTTTGATTTTCATTTCAACTATTATTATTAGTGATTTGGAGAATTCTTTCATATGATTATATCTCTGTAATCTTTTGAGAACCATCTTTATATTTGTTTGTTTGATTGTTTTGTTTTTTTCTTTTTTTGGTTTTGCAAGACAATGGAGTCAAGATCACACAGCTAGGTAATTATTAAGTGTCTGAGTTCTGATTTGAACTCAGATCCTCCTGACTTCACAGCTGGTTCTCTATCCTCTGTGCCACCTAGCTGCCCCATGTCTTTATATTTGCTAATCATTTACATATTGATTATCTCTTTTTATTCCAGTAAATCATGCTTAGATCATTTCAGTGGTCTCATAACTGAGCTTCTTCTTTTCCGCTTTCCAAACCATCCATTATTTCATTTTCAGATTAATTTTTTTTAGGTTTTTGCAAGGCAAATGGGGTTAAGTGGCTTGCCCAAGGCCACACAGCTAGGTAATTATTAAGTGTCTGAGACCGGATTTGAACCCAGGTACTCCTGATTCCAGGGCTGGTGCTTTATCCACTGTGCCACCTAGCCGCCCCCTCAGATTAATATTAAAACAATGCTTTCATTATATCATTTACCTGCTCAAAAACTTTTAGTGATTTCTTATTCCTTACAGAGCAAATCTAAAATCTAAAATTCTAAACCTGTCAAAGAAGATCCTAACCTAAACCTATATCTTATTGCTTACTAATTAGCTACATACATCCTTAGCGCCAGTCAGATTAGTCGATTCATTGTTTCCCTATACATCTTTATTTTTATTTTTGCTAATATATTTTGTGTTTCTGGATTTCTCTTTATTCCCATATGAATCTTTTTTAATCCTTCATGACCCTTTTCACATTTACCTTTTTATTTGTTTCTTTTTGCAACATCTTTTAATTTATGTTTTTAAAATTATATTTAGTATGCTTTTTCCCCAGTTACATGGACAACCAACTTTTAAAATTGCTTTTGAATTCCAAATTTTCTCCCTTCCTATTTTCACAATCCCCCTCTTTTGAGAAGACAAGTAATTCAATATAGGTTATATGTGGGATCATGCAAAACATATTTCCATGTGTACTCATAGAAAACATTTCCATATTAATCATCTGAAGGAAAATATGGCCAAAAAAATTCAAGAAAAATAAAGTTAAAAATGCTTTAATTTGTATTCAGACCTGATAAACCTTCAGAGTTGTCTTGGATTATTGTATTGAACAGAATAGCTAAATCATTCATGGCTGATCCTTTTACAATATTGTTGTGGCTTTGAACCATTTCATTTTGTATCTGTTCATGTTAGTCTTTTCAGGTTTTTCTTAGAGTATCCTGCTCATCCTTTCTTATAGCACAATAATGGTCCATCATAATCACAAAAAATAATTTGTTCAGCTATGCCCCATTTGATGGGCATCCCCTCAATTTCTAATTCTCTGCTACCAGAAAAGAACTGTTACAGATATTTTTGTACATAGAGGTCCTTTCCTTTTTGTTTTTTTATCTCTTTTGTAATACAGACCCAAAACTAGTGGCATTGTTAGGACAAAGAGGATACATAGTTTTATAGACCTTTGGAAATAGTTCCAAATTGTCTTAGCAAATGGTTGACTCAATTCACAACTCCAGGAGCAACTAGGAGGTGCAGTGGATTAGAGCGCCAACCCTGGAGTCAGGAGGACCTGAGTTCAAATGTGACTTGGATACTTAATAATTACCTAGCTATGTGACCTTGGGTAAATCACTTAACCACATTGCCTTAAATAAATAAAATTTTTAAAAATTCACAATTCCTTAATTTCTCATTTTTCCCACATCCCCTCCAATATTTGTCATTTTCCTTTTCTGACCTATTAGCCAATCTGATAGGAGATAGCACCTGAGAATTGTTTTAATTTTCATTTCTCCAATCAGTAGTGATTTATAGTATTTTTAATGGCTATAGATGACTTTGATTTCTTCATCTGAAAACTATTCATATCTTTTGATCATTTATCATTTGGAAAATGGTTCTTATTTTTATAAATTTGACTCAGTTCTCTATATAGTTGAGAATTGAGATCTTTATCAGAGAAATTTGCTTCAAAATTTTTTTTACAGTTACTATTGCTAATTGCATACCCCTCCTCTGTTTATTCTATTCTCTATCTTTTCACCCTGTCCCTTCTCAAAAGTATTTTGCTTTTGACTACCACCTCCTGCAATCTGCCCTTCCTTCTTTCACTCTCTTCCCCTCCCACCCCCTTTTCTTATCCCTGTCACTTTTAACTTTTATTTAGGGTAAAATAGATTTCTATACCCAATTGAGGGATTCTGTTTAATCCCTCTTTGAACCAATTCTGATTGGAATAAAGTTAAAGACTCTCCTTCAGCTCCTACCTCTTTCCCTCCATTGTAAAATCTTTTTCTTGCCTATTTTATGTGAAGTAATGCTACCCTTTCTGTCTTAGCCTTTCCTTTTCTATCAGTGCATTTCTCTTTCTCACCCTTTAATTTTATTTTTTAAGATATCACTCTATCATATTCAACTCAGACCTATGTCCTTTGTCTACATATACTCTTTCTAACTGCCCTAATAATAAGAAATTTTATGAACTACAAGTATTGTCTTCCTATGTAGGAATGTAAATAATTTGACCTTTTTAAGGGCCTTATAATTTCCCTTTCCTGTTTACTTTCTATGCTTTCTTTGTTTTTCTTGAATCTTGTATTTGAAAGTCATATTTTCTATTAAACTCTTATCTTCTCATCAGGAATACTTGAAATTCCTCAGTTATATTAAATGTCCATTTGTTTCTTGATTTCTCATAGCTTCATTACTTTACATTTGCTCAATTCTAATTTTTAAGGAATTATTTTCTTCATGAGCTTTTTTCTTTTTTTTAATTTGGTTAATTCTATTTTTCAAGGAATTCTTCTTTTCAGTGAATTTTTGCAGCATTTTTTCCAATTCTACTTTTCAAGATATTCTTTCTCTTATTGAATGTTTGTATCTCTTTTACTATTTGATATATTTTTTAAGATGGTATTTTCTTCAGTATTTTTCTGTGTGTGTGTGTGTGTGTGTGTGTGTGTGTGTGTGTGTGTGTTCAATGTGCCCTTTACCAAACTGACTCATTTTCCATTATTTTCTTGCATCACTCTCATTTCTTTTCTTATTTTTTTCCTCTACCTCTCTTCATTTTCGGAATCCTCTTTTGAGCTCCTCCATGACCTATGACCAATGAATAGTTTTCTTTGAGGCTTGGGGTGTAGGAATTTTGACTTTGTTGTCTTCTTATGAGTCTCTGTGTGTGTGTGTGTGTGTGTGTGTGTGTGTGTGTGTGTGTATATTTTGAACTTGTAACTTTCTATAGTCAAGATTTTTTTTCTGTTTGCTCATTTTCCCCACCTATTTTTTGTAGTTTTTTGCTAAAATGGGGCTCTGCTTCTTGGTTGGAGAACACACTGTTCCAAGCTTCAGGGGTTTTATGCAGTTGTTTTCAGAGACATGACTATGGACCTAAATTTTCCATTTTTCCAAGATGATATGATCTAAAGAGAGATGTGTTTACCACTCTCCTGGCTTGTGCTCTGGAGTGGGAGTGACCACAAGCACTCTTTTCTCTCCCTTCACTGAGGACCTAAGCTCTGGTGTGCCAGTGCTCCTCCTCGCCCTGGAACTGCTACCCAGGACAATGATGTGGAGTCATGTGTGGCAAAGCCACAGGGTCCTGCCCCCTGTGGAAGCAAAGAGACTCTGTAATCTCCTTTTGATTTGACCCCTTTGAGAGCTCAGAAAGCAGCTGCTGCTGCTGCCTCTGATCAGTGGCTTCCAATACCTGCTCCTGGATTGCTGGCTCTGGGCCTTGGTGTGGACTGCACTGCCCTGTGTTCCACTCCCACCAGCTGCAACAGACTTTTTGTTCTGACCTTCTAAGTTGTCTTTGTCTGTAAGATGATTTCATCCCTTCCTTTTATGGGTTCTATTGCTCCAGGAATTTTTTTCTGGCATTAAGGTGTTGGGAGGGGATTTGGGGAGAGTTCAGGTGAGTCCTTGCCTTTTTTGACAGCTCAACTCCCCCCATTATCTCTTCTATTAAGTCTTTCTTGTCCTGGACAATGCACAATGACCCTGAGCTCCTGAATGTCTTTATCAGGCTATGTACTTTAACTTGTGCTCCCTTTGAGAGCAGCAATTATATCTTTCTTATATCCTTATATTCCAGTTGAGGTTCAGTAAGTACTTATTGTTTCTAGAACTGTTCCCTACTTTAATTTATCCTTCTTTGAGCAGAAATGCTTTTAATAATTAATATTCTATAGAGCTTTTTTTTTTTTTTTTAGGGTTTTGCAAGGCAAACAGGGTTAAGTGGCTTGCCCAAGGCCACACGGCTAGGTAATTATTAAGTGTCTGAGACTGGATTTGAACCCAGGTACTCCTGACTCCAGGGCCAGTGCTTTATCCACTACGCCACCTAGCCGCCCCTATCTATAGAGCTTTAAAATTGCAAAGTATTTTACAAATATCATCTCATATAATCCCCACTAGTCTTGGAAATTAGATGCTATTCTCGCAGTTTTATAATTGAGAAAATTAAAACAAATGCAAATTAAGTGTCTTATATGCCACCAGTAAGTTTAGAAGGCAGGATTTCAACTCAGATCTTCTTGACTTCAAGTCCAGTATTCTTACTCCTTGTGCCTCCTAACTTCTTTAAAGAAGAAAGCTCTATCTACAATGTAGATAGGAAGAATTTGTAACCTTGTCTCACTGCAATAATACACCATCATTTGTCTATTGAAGACAAAAAAAGTAATATCTTTCTATTCTTATCAATTTTTTTTTTTGGCTAAAATAACCTTAGCAAAAAAGTTTGCCAATAATTTAGCAATTTAGCTTCTGTATTTTGCTTCTGCCTTTAAAGGGCTATTAGCAGATGCCAAATGAGAAGTTGTATATTTTCACTATTGGTTTGAGCCATCAATGACCCTTCTCTGGGATTTGTGGAGTTTCATTGTTTGAAAGGATATATGTCAGAAGAAATGACTTTGCATTTTAGAAATTAGGATGTGTCTGCTTGGTGGAAGAAATTTTGCAATTATCTGAATAAACTCTTTCATGGAAATATGCTTTTGCTATTTAGGCTGGATGGCAGGAGAAAAAAAACCCCTAAACTTGTATAATATGAGCAGATTGTTTTCTCACTAATCTAAAACACAATTCAAGATAGAATGTTATGTGGTAGACTTAGGAGCTATTTTTTTTAAAATTATGTTTTTACCTAATTTGCTTACACATAACTTCTCTACCTAATTGTCAAACCACATACGTCATTATCAGTTTTCAGTATGTTCAGTAAGAAATCTATCTTTAATTGCTTTAACAAGCACACTTCCCTGACAATTTGAGAATGCAATTCAGGAAGTATCAACCCTGGAATATAGGGCTCAAGTCTTCATTTTAGTGCCATATTCTCTAAGAATATTAGTAAATATAATTTCAATAATTGAAAATTGAATTTAGAATTAAATTAAAATGGTTGAAAAATTTAAAAAAAAATAAACAAATGCCTGGCTTGTGAAATCCTCAAGCCTCTAAAATAATTTGATTTTTACCCTTGGAGCCTTAGGTATGGGTGGACAGTGTATGGTAACAGATGACATATGAGAAGCTACCTGATGAAATCTAGGACAATTTATTTTTATTTAAACAATTATTTGACTGTTTCCATACTTGTATACCACAGCTATTTTAGTGCCTTTTGGGAATGCATACTGAAGTGGAAAGGGGACTGGATTTTTAATCAGCAGATCTGAGTTTCTATCCTTGCCTTGCTTCCTAACTATATGATCTTATACAAATCATTTAGTTATATCTGAACTACATTTTTCTTTTCTTTAAAATAGGACCATGATTTATGATAATTCCTTCATAGAGCTGTCAGGATCAATGAGAAAATATGAGGTATTTGTAACTATAAAGTCCTATAAGTACTAGAAGTAACTAATGCTGCCTCATGTATTTGATCAGATGTGAGAAATAATTTGAACCATTCCTTCCTCTTCTGTGGGTATTCTCATCCTTTCTTTGGGGGCCTCTTGCAAAATCAGAATGCAGTCTTCTATTTGTTCTCAATTTGTACTAGCTATTATTACTATCATTTCCTACTTCTGATATTGCTGTGTTTACTTTATACTAAGGTTGGAATAGCCTGCATTTGCTAAATTAGACTCAGAATCACAGTCAGATTAGAGGACAGTGGAAGCAGCATCTCTCAAACCATTTATCTTTACATGGTCATATAAATAATACTCATTTTTCAAGGGAGTGTCCCACTTTCAGAAAGGACTGAATCATCTATCAGGTAAATTTTCGCATTCTAGCTTGTATTACTCTATATTCTTATGTTTTCTCAATTTATTTCCTTTTTCCATGCTTAACTGCTCTCATGTAGATCTTTGTGGTAAAAAAGTAATTTGAATCTGGAGCTTTTTTGATTTCCTTTTTTTGGCCTTTGTAATGTTAATGCAAGGACACTATTTTTCTTCCCTCATCTTTTGTAGTAGGGAACACCTCTTGGTGTAACCATAGTGATGTTGTTTTCCAGTGGCCGGCTAGTAGCAATATAGTTCTAAATATCGCACATTTTTTTCATGAGAGATCACTATTTTGTATTTAAAAAGATAGGAAGATATTTCTTCCAATTTTCTGTAATGGAATGACAGTAAAATATAGATGCTATTCTTGGTTTTGCCATGTACATGTAGTATAACCTTGAACAGGTCACTTCAGATCCTTGAACTTCATTTCTGTTATTTACAGAATTAAGGAATTAGAATAGGGAGGGAATTCTTCATCATCAGTTGCATGTTATCAAGACTGTTCATTTTTGTTAATCATTTTTATTTACCTTTTAGTTTTTTATTTACAAAGTTATATAAATTTTGTATCTATTGTTCTGATTCTACTCACTTTACTTTGTATTAATTCACATGAGTTTTCCTTGTCTTTATAAATTCCTCAAATTTATTTTTCTTGTGGTACATTAAGATTATATTCATAGTCTATCATTTGGAAACTTGGAAACAATAACAGCAATGGTCACTTAATATTGAAGATTGTGGATCTCATTACCTTCTCAACACAACAGCACCACCACCACCAACACCAACACCAGCTCCATGGATGCACCCGTATAGCAAATAGACTGTGATTGTAAGGAGAAGAATCAGACAGTATGTAAGAGGAAGGGCTTGTGGCAGGGAGATCAAATCATCAGGCTGTTGTAATATCCTAGAACAAATTTTTTTTGTCCTTCATTCTTGGAGATCATAACATCAGTGAAGTGTTGTCATGACAGGATGTGAATTGGATTTGAGTCTGTCACCAGCCTCACTTTTTTGTCTGGAGCTAATTGGATCCAGTGACCAGATATGAATCAGGATGACTGGAGATGGCCCTGGATGCGAGGCAATCAGGGTTAAGTAACTTGCCAGGGTGTCGAGTATCTAAGGTCAAATTTGAACTCCTGTCCTTCTGACTCCAAGGCCACCTAGTTGCCTGGAACATGAAGTGCTGAGTAATAAGGGTAGTGATAGTATCAGAGGAAAGAAGGGGACATTTACAAGAGATATTCAAAAGATAGAAATAACAGGAGTTTAACCATTGATTGTATGTGAACTGAGTTGAAAACTGGATTACTATGATGTTTCCCTGGATAATAATGAAAAATGGGAAGAATCTTGGAGGATAGAGAATGAGTTTAATTTTCTACATCTTGATTTTAAGGTGACTACCAGTTAGTTGGAGATCTGATACTGGAGATTAGGAGAGAGGGTAGAGCTGGGGATCCAAAGTGAGAGAGTCCCTGCCTTAAAGGAATTCATATCCTAGTAGTATAATATGTTCATTGGACCCAAAAGTATGAAAGTCATTGATAGAAATAAAATGTTATGTAGTAAAAAAAAAGTCAGTAATATGTGGATTTTCACTATTACTAAAAAAAAAAGCAGAAGGGGGGGGGAGAAACATAATAACTCCTTATTCTTATCAGAACTTCTACTAAAACAAACCATATCTAAATATCCAGGTCACAGCAATGCAAACTTCCAAGACTGATCTTACATTAATGTGGGATTTTGATAGCAAGGCTTTTTGTAGATCAATATTACATACAAGACAGGCAACCTTGACAGGAGTGCCATTTATTGTGGATGGAGTCTTAGAAATTTTCCACGAGTTTTAGGGTGTCCTACAGTCTTCTTAGGATATTCATTGCTCCATGCCCTTGATGATGATTATATTTTCCTACCTGTAAAGTCATTGATCATAAAAGTACTTGTATTGAGTCAATAAGGAAGCTTCTAAACATAGGACTAGTGCAACAACCAAAATGATTTCAGTTAATTTGTTTTGACTTCTCCTGCTGAATTGACTTTTCATGACATTTGGGGTTTTCCTGGCAAAGATACTGGAGTGGTTTGCCGTTTCCTTCTCCAGCCCATTTTACAGATGAAGAAATTGAAACAGTTACAAAGCTAGTAAGTGTCTGATGCCAAATTGTTACTCAGAAAGAGGAGTCTTCCCGACTCCAAACATGACCAAGACAGGCCAAAATACCAGGTGACTAGTCACTTGATAGTTAAGGTTTGAAGGAAGGAGAAATATAAAGAAAAGAATTTGCTGCTCTAGATTCAATTCTTTTCACTAAAAATGCTTGATTCTCCTACCAATACCACTTCCTGTCCCCACCCTTAATTAGTAGAATGAGATTGTATAAACAAAAAACACTTTTGCAGAGCAAACATCAATTTCTGTAGAAGCCTGTGTAGGAAAATTCAAGTTAACATTTCCCTTGCCAGTTCCTACCTCAGCACTGTATTTATGAGTTTAACTAGATCACAAAGAAAAAAAGATAGTTCAGAGCATATGGACACGGGATTGTTACAGGGCAGCTGTAATATAGTACAGCAATTACTCCAAAGACATTCCTGACACCTGCCTTCAGCCAGTGTAAATAAGAATGTCAAAAAACAGCTGATGTTTTAAAATTTAGTCTGCATAAGTGTAGGACAAATATAAAAAATTTTCTAAGAAGTTGATTTTGAATGAAGAACATTTTTTATGACTTATTAACTACCAGTTAAGACCTGGGTCTTTGTGCTATCAGCTATACACTATAAGGTGTAAGATTTTACTCTAAGCTTCTAGTCTTTAACTTGCTAGAATACAGTGAATTTACAGACAACATGATTCCTTTCTTTTTCGCTTTTCTTTTTTTTAACAATAAAATTGTAATAAAATTTTAGTTGGTGTGTATACAATTTAAATTCTGTATTATAACACTGTATTCTACTGGTATCTAACTCCATGTTTTAGAAAACCACAAATTAACATTATCTATTTTCTTTTGTATTTTTATTTATTTTGTTTAATATTTCCCATTTACATTTTAATCTGGTTCCAGCCCATGGTTTTGCTGGCAGCTTGTAGCTTATCTTGAATTTTATATATTGGTTCTATACCACCTCCTCTATGCAAGATTGATCTTGTCTTCCTTGCATGATTCATAGTTATTATATTTATGGCATCCTAGTATGCTGTTGCATTAATTTTTTGAAGGGTATTTGGATGTTGCTGTAGAATGGGAGTTCTTAACTTTTTTTTCATATCCTGGACCCCTTTTGATGATGTGGTGAAAATTATTCTCAAAATAATGTTTTTAAATATATATAATATATGAAAATATAGGATTATAAATGTGTGGGATAGAAATCCACTTAAAAAATATAGACTCCTCTGAACAAAAAAAGAAAGTTTATTTTGGCCTTTTTCTTGAAAAAAGGGCACACTCCAAGTCTCAAAAAGGTAGGGAAGATCAAGGAGCTGCCCAGAGGTGACAGTCAAGCAAGATCATATGGCTTAGCACGATTCCCCCCACCCAGGCCCCTCTCTTCCAACCTGATTGGTTAAGGTTTTAAGAGTTACAATCTTTATGCAAAAAATCTACCCGATAACAAAGAGAAGAATAAAATGTTTTCACAGAATATTCCTCACCATCCAGATGGTGAGGATATCAGAAGATTTCTAATGACCTTTTGTTGTCTTTCTAAATGAATTAATGTCTGAGTATGCAAGATCTTCTTAGTACTTATCATCAAACAAGAAGAGACAGTCTACTGTTCTCCCAGTCTATCATGAAATAGGTGGCTAACTAAGAATGAAAGGTCTCTTCTCTGGAAGTATTCCACTATTTCCTTCCCCAACAGAATCAGGAGGGTGTCTGGCTGGGAATGCAAGGTCTTTCTGGAAATAGTCCACCATTTCCCTCCCTAACAGAATCGGGAGGGTGTCTGACTGGGATTGCAAGGCTTCTCTCCCTCTTTCTTCTAAGAATAGTCCAAGAGTAATTGTCTTTGTTTTAATGATTTTTAACCCTGAGAGGACTTCACTAGAAATATTAACTCTTAAGAGGGAATATTCCACTCATAAAGAAAACCAATTATATTGAAATAGAATGATCAAAATATTTTTTAAAAGTTTACAGACCCCATGTTAAGAACTACTGATATAAGATTTCATTGAGAAAAATCTTGCCACCAGTACAGATAGGAATTTGCCTATATTTTTATAGACTTGGTTGAGACCAATAAGAAGGTAAGTTACTTGTGACTAGTTTAATGAAACCTGGGTCTTTGTGCTTCCCAGGCCAACTCTACTTTGTCATGCTTCCTCTCCTCATTTATGAGTTTATACATGTAGAATTTAGTTAATTTATTCAGTCATTCTCCAGTTCTTGGAAATAAAGGCTGTTTCTCATTTTTTTTGATAATATATATTGAGAAACTGTAAATATTTATTTTTGAATAGGTAAATACTTCCCCCTTCTTTTTTTTGTTTGTGAGGATGGAGTTGAAACAGATGCTTATTTTCCTAGAAGGATCTGAGAGAAGGGGTAATGTGGATAGCATTATGTATTTCGAGTTTTTTTTAACATGGTCATGACAAAGCAGGCCAGAGACAGGAGTGCCAGTCAATTAGTAGTGGTTTATTAATTGCTTTATTTGTAAGGAACCAATTTGCAAATCATGGGATTACTCCATCCTCAGAGCTTTACCTTGCTGTTTTGGAGCCAGACAGTTTATACATAATTATAAGTGAGTAGGTGTATCATAGAGACAATTAGAATTGGGGTTTGAGTGATTTTCCCAGGATAACCCCATTTTGCAGGACAATACAACAATTATGTCACTTGTGACCATCCAAGTAGGAGTCTTGTAGAAACAACTGAATTGATTATATAATTTTAGGTCAATAGTACAGTGCGGATTATACTAATGCACTTCACTTACAATAGGCAAACACAATTCAGGGCAGGATCTATCATGATCGACTAATAACTTCTGTTACTTTGTTTTTGCTGTTTTCTCAGGCCCAGAGCCTGCCTATGAAAGGGATCTATAGAAACCAAATTATTATCATTAATTTCATTATATATAACTTTTGACATTCCCCTTTTTCAGTCAATAAGGGTGGAGCTCTTATAGACTGATGATTTTTATGCTGATACATGTTTTGACAATTATCTAAAAGATTTGCAATAGATTTCTTGATTCTAGAAATTTGCTTTAAAAGAAAAAGAGGGACATAATTATCATAGGATATGGGAAAAACTCCCTTAGCTCTGTTTAATAACAGGCATGAGTCTTATCTGTTGTCCCAGGGTGTTAAAGGCAAGACTCAATATTTCACCTTAGCAGTTCTCAGACAGCCCCCACACCATTCTCTATTATTGACTTTATGACAATCCAGACAACCATCCTAATATCAAAACCAAGCCATATTTGTATCTAAAGGCAAGTGGTAATTGAATAATGTTGATCTCCCAAGTTTCAAAAGTCACAACAGAGAGGAAATGGTGACTCCCCCATCAATATTTTCAAACCAGTTCTACCTGCTTGTCAGGTGCTAATAACTGAATGAATGAAAGTGTTCCTTTGTAGAGAGGGATAAATTTTTAGGGAGAACTATAAATCCAATTGGGCCAATTATAGAACCATAATCTTATCAAGATTATATCCCTCCTTTAGAGGTCTTTCCTCATTTATAGTTTTAGATGCTTGGTCAGCCAAGTAATTTCCATGGGCAAAAATACTGCTTTCTTGACTGTGTCTTGGAATTTAAATCACCTGTTATGATCTGGGGAAATGAGACAGTTTTTCCATTTGGCCAATTCTTCTTTTAAGGTATTCTTCTCCTCATTGGATTTTTAAAATGTTATTTTCTTCAGTATTTTCTTGTGTGCACCTCAGGCTTATTGTTTGGGTAGGTGGGGCACATTTAATAATTAGACATGACAGCCCTGGGAAACTCCCCCATCAATATTTTTAAACCAGTTCTGCCTGCTTGTCAGGTGCTAATAACTGAATGAATGAAAGTGTTCCTTTGTAGAGAGGGACAAGTTTTTAGGGAGGACTATAAATCCAATTGGGCCAATTATAGAACCATAATCTTATCAAGATTATATCCCTCCTTTGGAGGTCTTTCCTCATTTATAGTTTTAGTTGCTTGGTCAGCCGAGTAATTTCCATAGGCATAAATACTGTTTTCTTGACTGTGTCTTGGAATTTACATCACCTGTTATGATCTGGGGAAACAGTAAATAGAAAGTCACAATGTTTCCATAACATTCCAAAGTCATGAGCCACCTGAATATATACTGCTGTCAGCATAGATGTTAATCCTTTCTCCTCTTCCTAATTCATAAGCTTTGGCAACTGTCAAGATTTCAACTTGTTGAGCTGAATGGGCATCAGGTAAAGTTGAAAGTTCATAATTTCATTGAATGTCCATTTTTCCCTCTGAATAATTATACCCTGTTTTGCTGGGTTGGTGATTCTTGATTTTAATCCAAGTTCCTTTGTCTACCTGGAATAACATATTCCAAGTCCTCTGATCCTTTAGTTTGGAAGCTGCAAAATATTGTTTATCCTTTCTGTGGCTCCACAAGTTTTGAATTATTTCTTACTGACTTTTTGCAATATTTTCTCCTTGACCTGGGAGCTCTATAATATTACTCAGAGAATTCATTTGGGGATATCTTTCAGGAGGTGATCAGGGAATTTGTTCAATTTCTGTTTCACTCTCTAGAATATTAGGGCAGTTTTCATTCATTAAATTATTGAAAGATGATGTCTTGGCTCCTTTTGGATCATGACTTTCAAGAAATCAATAAATTTTAAATTATCATTCCTGGTTCTTTTTTCCAGGCCAGTTGTTTTTCCAATAAGATATTTAACATTGTCTTCTATTTTTTCATTCTTTTGGTTTTGTTGTTATTATTTTTGATGTCTCAGAGTTATTGATTTCTACTTGCTCAATTCTAATTTTTGAGGAATTTTTTCTTCATTGAGCTTTTGTACCTCCTTTCCCATTTGTTTAAAGAGTTCTCTTCAGTGAATTTTTCAGACAGTTTTTCCATTTGGCCAATTCTTCTTTTAAGGCATTCTTCTCCTCATTGGATTTTTACAATGTTATTTTCTTCAGTATTTTCTTGTGTGCACCTCCTTTTCAAAGCTATCTACTCGTTGTTCATGATTTTTTTGCATTGCTTTCATTTCTCTTCCCAATTTTTCCAGTACTTCTTTTGCTTGATTTTTAAAAATCCATTTTGAGCTCCTCCATGACCTGAGACCAATTCATATTTTTCTTTGAGCCTTTGGATATAGGAATTTTGACTTTGCTGTGTCATGGGAATGTGTTTTGATCTTCTTTGTCATCATAATAACTTTATATCATCAGATTTTTTTTCTGTTGTTTGCTCATTTTCCCCCTACCTTTTTCTTGACTTTTAAGCTTCTTGCTAAAGCGAATCTCTGCTTCCAGATTGAGGAACCCACTGTCCCAAGTTCAGGGCTTTTGTGCAGTTGTTTTCAGAGTTGTGACTAATATGATCTGTAAGTTTTCAGGTTTCTTCTGAGGTGGTATAATCTAAGGCAAGGTGTTTACTACCCTCTTGGCCTGTGCTCTGCTCTGTGAGAAACCACAAGCACTCTTTTCTTCTCTTGAAGTCTACCCTTCCACTGACACTGCAAGGTCTGGTGTGCCAGTGCTCCTCCTCACCCTGGGACTGCCCCCAGGACAATGACCTGGATCCAAGCATGGCAAAGTACATAGTCCTGCCCCCATCCACCCCACAGTAGAAGCACAAAGACCTCTGTAATCTCCTTCTTACCAGTTAGTTGTTTGACCTCTTCACCATCTGTGGTCTGAGAGTGCCAGAAGCAGTCATTGCTACTACTGATTCAGTCATTCCCAAGACCTGTGCCTGGTTTGCTGGGTCTTGGTCTGTGCTGGTATGGCCTGCACTGGACTGGACTCCATTCTTACCCTGGTGCCAAGGACTTTTCCTGACAAACTTAGTTGTTTTGGATTGGGAGATTGTTTCACTCTGGGCTTTTGTGGGGTCTGCCACTTTGGAATTTGTTTTATAGCATTATTTGAAAGTTTTTCAGAGGGAATTTGGGTCTTCTTTCTACCACCTTGTCTCTGTTCCCTCAGTATAAATTTTTGAAGACAGAACCAGAAATTATTCCAACAGTAGAAAAGGGAGGGAACTATCTAAAAATAATCATTGTATAGAAAACTTGATAATCTATTCATAATTTTAAAAGAAATAAAAGCAGAAGTAGATAACTGGATTGATAAAATTTTAGCTGTCATTTAAGAATAATATCAAATTCTAAGGCATAGGATGAACAGAAATTTGTGATAGATGCTTAGGAGAACAAAGAGACTTTTTAAGCTAAGCTATGGCTCCAAGAAGATTAAAGAAAGGTGGAATTACAGAATTAATTTTAAAATCTAATTCTAATTGCTTGAGGGCACTTAGAAGTCAAGCCAGTTGTCCCCAATCACATGGCTGGTATATGCTCAAGGTAAGATCTGGTCCCTGATCTTCCTGCCTCCCATGAACTGCTCTCCAGCCACTTTATCATCATACCTTTCATTATTCAAGGTGGGTGGGATAAAGATAAACAGTTATGAGAAGGTTGAACTACTCTACTCTTAATTTGCCCCTCTTTTCTCTGAGAAGGAAAGTTATTTTGGGACTGAGCAGGACAGAACACAAATGTTTAACTCCTAAATAACTTCAAGTCACCCCACTTGAATGATAACCTATATCTATTGTTGATGTTGTTCCTTCACTTTTTGAAGAGGACCAATGACATCATGGGATTTGACTTGGATTTAAATGAAGCAGACATAATACAAAAGTAACTGACTGCAAAATCTTGGAGGCTTAGAGATTGCTTCAATAGGTATTTGCATTGGTCTTGATAACAGTGGACAAAGCTTTCATTGGTGTTCGGAAAGCATGGGGACCCAGGAAATAGAATGAGAGAAAACCTTTCAGCAAACTGGAAGCTCCATGTAAATCTTTGGGAGATCACACATGAAAATTACATAGGATGAAAAATTATGGATGAGTTGTAATTTACTTTGAAGAGGGATCCAAAATTTGAGATTACACTGATAATGACCAATTTTGAAGTATTATCTGTTTGCCAATCTACTTTTAGAATCTTGAATCTTGAGGTTAGAAAATAAAAGGGTATCTAAAACAGTTAAGAGGCAATATTTTATGTTAAGGCAGAGGAGAAAATTTTATCATAGATATTTAAGATAATTTAGGCTTAATACTAAGAGTATACACATTCTTTTTATAAGTTTGTCTGCAAAATGTGCATATTCAGTAAAATCATGTGACACTTTTGCTCTTTATTCCTGCTAATTGCCTATGCCTGAGATAGACTATATTACTGTTGAGTGAAATCAAGAAGAAATATTTTCATTATTTTGCATTTTCATTTTTACCAGCAGAAAGAAGATCTACATGTGCACACACCCATGCATGTTTATTTGTCTGCATGTGTGTCTTTTTGGTTTAGCCATGGGGAAATGTTTTTAATGTAATTTTAGAGCTAGAACACATGTACACATTTGATTCTTCTCCTAAACTCCTTATTTTGCAGCTGAGGAAAATGAGGTTAACAGAATTAAATTGACTTGCCATAGGTTACACAGTTATTTGATGGCATACTCAGGATTAGAACAAGAGGACTTACCGTCCCCTTGTCTTACCTATAAGCCATGCTTGTATGTAAGTCCTTTTCTCACTATTCACTATATTTTTACTTCACTGGTGATTATGATCTGCTTTTGTGTATGGAATGTAGAGCAGACTACAGTTTTTAGAAATCTCAGTGATAAACAGGTATTCTAGTACCATGATCTTGAGTAGTTCCTGAAAAAAAAAAGAATCATGATGGGAATAATTTATGATTGCAGTCTCCATTTAAAAGTTATATCTGGGGGTGGCTAGGTGGCGCAGTGTTGCAATGGATAAAGCACCTGCCCTGGAGTCAAGAGTACCTGAGTTCAAATCCGGCCTCACAGGTGGCGCAGTGTTGTAATAGATAAAGCACCGACCCTGGAGTCAAGAGTACCTGAGTTCAAATCCAGCCTCAGACACTTAATAATTACCAAGCTGTGTGGCCTTGGACAAGCCACTTAACCCCAATGCCTTGCAAAAAAACAAAAAAAAAAAAGCTATATCTGAGTCTTAAATTTTTATTGTTTTTTACCCTGAATTTGTAAAATATTATTCAAGTATTTCTACTATTTTAGGAATCTTATTACAAAGAAGTATGTAACATGTTATGTATTATATATGTATATATATACATATATATTTGTATGTGATACATACATGGGAATATATCATTAAAATTCATTGATTCATTGGTCAGTTAAGTTACAGTTCTCTATATAGGTAAGTAATTGGCTACTTGAAATTATTATTAAAGATTTGATCAGCCTTTTTCTGTGAAATTAGAACATTGTCTGATATTTTTCAGCTAGTTTTATAGCTTCAAGAGAGAAGCTGGATTTTGGCAGCGTAGGATAAACAGGGAGTTGGGATGTTTCTGTGTTTAATGCATTTATGGAAAATGGTTTTAACATGATTCCTCTCATTGCAAAATATCAGCTTTGGAAATGGCAATAGAGTTTATTTAAAGATACCATTCTGTGGTGCTTATTAGCAGGTATTTTGCAGCAATATTGGCAGTTGTATAATTCCTGCCTACTATATAGTAAATTGGTTCAGATCCTTTAGAAGGCTCATGAAGGGTTGATGTCATTTTAATTTGGAAATATTCACAAAAGTGTTATTGGAGATATTGTATTTGTTAGAGTCCAAAAGGATATAAACTAAAATATTTTAAGTATCAAAGAAATATGAAAATTGTGAATGTTATTTTTAGATCTATATAAAAAAGAATTATTAAGTAGTCATGAATTATTTTTCATTTTCTGATTATCTTGTTCTTGCTACATGCATTATCAATTTTACATTATAGTTGAAACCTTCTTTTAAAGAAATAGGAATTGTGGGAAAAGAGTCATTGCTGCTTCTATGAAGCCCTTAAGTTAATAGAAGTATTAGAATTAGAGCATAATTTTGTTTGTTGCTTATCCTGAGCTTTAATACTCTTTATTTTCAAGGAAGAAGCATAGAGTTATCTTTTATTTTCAATTTCATTTTATTTTTCTAGTAAATGATCTCCTCTAACCATCATTTTTATTTACTGACTATGTAAAGCATAAAAATTACTTTGAATGGATACAGAGAAATTTAATTTAGGTCCTGCCTGTCAGGAACTTGACCTATATAAAAGATAAGACATTAAATTATAAGGCAGGTTATATAACTACTATTTCATTATCTGAATTATTCAATTAAAAACATTTATTATTGATATCATGCATAAGGCCTATACAAAAACCCATAAGAATTAAGTTTAAATGGACCTGGTCCCTAGAGAAGTTTCCAAATTGAATTCAGTAAAAAAAGACAAAAGGGCATGAAGATGACAATACAAATATTGAAAAAATATTTAATTCATTAAAATGTTTATTAGATTAAAATACAATCTGCTATTATATTGATATTGAACCGTAATAATATTGGTATTCTTACTACAAATGAAGCTAGAAAACTTAAATAAATTGTATCCAAATGGAGTAATGGCTCACAAGTTCTCTTTTGGAAAGGTAAATACAAACTTTGTTAAAATAGATTTCCTCCTGCATTTCAATGCAGTTAAGAAACATCATTTCATGGGACACTGATTACCTAGTCCAGCAGTGCATACAATGAATGTAAATAAATAGTCCTTTATGAAAATAATTGCACTTTGTACGTTAACATGTTACAGAAAATGAAGTAGTAGAGAAACTCTGATGAAGCTATGTCATTCATTCCAAACTCAACTATACCTTAATGCTTGATGATTTTAGTGCCAGGCTATGCAGAGGGGAAAATTAAGAAAAATAAGATGGTAAAAACTTGTAACCTACTCAGAAGGCTCCTGTTACCATAAATAAATGAACTGTATGTCATAAATACTTCAAGAGGAGAGATACAACATTTTGGATATGATGAGGAACGAACAATTCTATGAAAAATGAAATTGTATCTTAACAGAAGTGAAATCTTTGGTTACAGATATTGGAATCATTTTTGAATCAGTTACCTGTGTTTAGTTTAGTTAGACCATAACTTAATCAACAGAAGTAAAAATTAGCAGCAAATTAGAGAAAAATGTAAAGAAAAGATTGTATCTTTTGAGCTAAAAATAAACTTCTTGTTTCTGAAAAATGAGGTCATATATTTTGATTCTGAAAATTGAGAATAAGATTTAAATAATAATTGATAATGGTTAAGAACTACTTTAGTTTCATTATCTCATTTGATGCTCACAATAGTACTTGGAAGAAAGTTCTACTCATATAGTTTGTTTTGGGGGGGTGGGCTCTATGATATCATTGAATATGAAAAATTCCATGGGTGGGAAGTCCCTTCACTGATGCAGATCAGCAACTTATCTAGAGCAAAATGAAATTGATAAATATTTCCATAGTGATAATTTCTCATCATTGAAGATAGTTAAATTATTAAATGTGAAATCTGACACCTGAGTATCACATGTGCTACATGGGAAAATTGAAATGACACTAAGAAAAAGTGGAACTTGAAAAAGTGACTATAATTAAGCAAGTATAAACAGGAAACATCCTTGAACTATTATTATTTAAAAAAAAATTTTTCCAAGGCAGGGGGGTTAAGTGATTTGCCTAAGGTCACACAGCTAAGTAATTATTATGTGTCTGAGACTGGATTTGAACTCAGATCCTCCTGACTCCAGGGACAGTACTCTCTCCACTGCACTGCCTAGCTGCCCCCTTGAACTATTATTTTTAAAATATCAGGATCAATTTTCGGGAGAGTGCAAAGGAAAGACATTAAATAATGGGAGAAGATCTTAGATGGTGCCATTAATATACAAAAGGGACATTCATTGTACAGTAACAAATAATGACATGCGTATATATATATATATATATACATATATATATTTATTTATTTTAAGATCTTTGAGAATGACATTCAATAGGCAGAATTTCAGATGTGATCAAAAAATTTGACATATTGTGCTTCTGTAAAACAAAGTTATGAACAAGTTATTATTCCCTTCAGTTTGTTTATTCTTTGTTAGCTGGAAGGAAGGCTGTGACTTTTAACTTTGAAAGGGCAGAACTAATTTTGACCATATTTTGATTAGAGTTTTGTTCTCAATTCTTATTTGTTCTAGTGTTTGTTTTAGTTATTGGGTATAAGGTTCTTTTGGCTTTTTTTTTCCTCCATTATTTTGTCAAATTCTTCATATTCTTCATCTGTTATTATTTACTAATATCACATTATATTAAATGCAATTATTCATTCATTCCCAATTATTGGCTACATATTTTATTTCCAAGTCTTTGTTATAACAATGTTACCATTAACTTTTTTTATATGTATATATTTTTTTTTCATAACCTTCCTGGAGAATTGAATCTTTAGGGCTAAGGATATGAAAAAATTAGTAACTTTTCTTGCCTAATTCCAAATTATTCCCCAGTTCATAGTTCCAGCAGCAGAGAATTAGTATATTTTTTATTTCCAAAACAGTGTTTTCTTTTTTTCTAGCTTAATGTTATAAAGTAGTACTAGTTTTCAGAAGTAATTTTCTTTTTTTTCAGAGTTGCTTCATTTATTCATTCATATATTTATTTATTTATTTATTTTTGAATTTTGCGGTTTTTCCCCTAATCTCACATCCCTGGTCCTACTCCTCACAGAAGGTAGTCTGATAGTCTTTACATTGTTTCTAAGTTCCTTTTAGACTAGCTGGTCAGGAAGTGTTAGGTTCCTGCCTGCTAGTTTATCCTTACCCAGGCGAACATTGAAGGAGCGGGAGACAAGTTCTCCAAGATCTCCAAGACCTCCATTTATTGAACCAAACACAAGTGCTTAAATATCCTCACCAGTCTCTGGTCCACTTCCACTCCCGTGGCACTCTACAATCCACCAGTAAAATAAGTCTCTGGTGATAGAGAACACCAGGTGATGAAAGTTTACAGTACTCCTACACACAACAGTCCCTTACATATCCCCCCCTTTTTTTGAAGCAAAATTCCTTAATTCAATTACATAATGAATGCCATATAAATTGTAAACAAAAATTCAAAAATAGTATGAACAAATGTCAATTAAACAATAGAAAAACAACTAAGCATCCAAGTCAATTAACATGAGTTATTAAATTTTATAAAATAATTATTTCTATCATTATATTATTCATGAATCCATAGATTTATCCCAGAAGGGGGTCATGATTTGTGATATTTCCTTACCATAAACGTGTGATGATAGATGAGACAAAGAATATATAACATAAGTGTTTGACAATTATATCAGTTTAACACCAAAACAGATCAGAGAATACAAATATCTCTTTCCCGAAAGAAATCATTAAATTGTATGATTCAGTATTCCCAAATTCCTATAAATATAATTTATCCCAATATCATTTCCTTCTGAATTACACATGCACAGACACAGGCACAAACAATAGAAACAACTCTCTTGTAACACAATTATCAAATTGAGATTGGTACTCTGGCCAGTACCAGATCTCAGAATATAGAAACATTTTCTCACCTCTCCAGGCCAGTAGAGAGATGTGAAAATGTCCTATTGATGATTAAATATACATAAACACACACATTACGCACCAATTAAGACTACTAGTTAAGAAAAATAACATTGTTTATTTAGGGTTTTGTTTTTTTTTTTTTGGCAAGGCAATGGGGTTAAGTGGCTTGCCCAAGGCCACACAGCTAAGTAATTATTAAGTGTCTGAGACCAGATTTGAACTCAAGTACTCCTGATTCCAGGTCCCGTGCTTTATCCACTGCACCATCTAGCCACCCCAAAATAACTTATTCTATTACAGAAATATGAGCCATAGGCACAGGCTTCATTCAAAAGATAAAATTTATATTTCCCAATCCTAGAAAAAGTGTTCTTCCCCTTTTTTCTTAGCCTAAGAAAAACATGTTAATTGCCTACCCATCCCCCCAAACCAGGAAGAAGGCATTGGGGGGTCCCTTTATTTCTAAAACAAATTTTTGGAGAGGTCTTGCCCTTCCTGCAGCAAAGCATGCACTCCACCTAAGACACAGGTTTAGGCTTCGAAATTCCAAAAAGGAAGATTTCCCTTCTCCCTCCCTCCTCCCTCTGCATAGGGTGGGAATTACAGTAGTGTTTGGTGCACATGTTGTGTCAACTGTGGTGACTGCTAGGATGGTTGAGACTGAAGCCGAAGGTTTATCTGTAGAATTAGTTGGAAATGGACTGTTAGTAAGTTCCACTAAACAATTACTTGAGTGGTTAACAACAGTTCAATTTGGAGTTGTTGCATTTTCTGAACAGTAGTCAACACCATTACAAACTGTCCAATAGCATGTGACATTTTTGCTCTCGACACAGGAAGTGCATGTGTACTTCACAGCTTTCTGGTGCCAGAGCAAGAGTCGTGGCATACTTGGCTGGAGAGTGGAATTCATTGTGGCTTCAGGAGTGGAATTTGTAGTAGGCTTCAGGGTCAGCATTACTGAAGAGGAGTCTCTGATGGTGGCCATAGGTTTTGGGGTTTGAGTCATGCTTAGCACATATATTGGGGCCAGGCAGGCAGCAACAGCCAAAAGGAACCACCAGCAGATGCCCCACATCCTGTTCATTGCACTGGTGCTTGAGCGGCAGACAGCCAGTGAGGAAGAAGCTCCATCCCCCTGCGGCATCACCTCGGAGACTTCATTTCTCAACTCAACAGCAGCCCCAATAAAAGAATCCGTGCTCATTCTTGCCCCTAATTGACATAATATATTTCCTCCCAATAATTTTGTATGGAGTCCTTCAACTATGAAAGGAGTGGCAGTTCCTGCTTTATCTTTTTTTCTCCATTTCAAGGGTTGATAAGAAATTTCTGTTTCCTGTCAACCCCCAGTGCCTACTAGATTGGTATAGACAGCTTGTTTAGGCCAAATTTGTGGCCAGTTCTGTATCGGGAACACAGTTCAATCTGTCCCAGTATCAAGCCCAGGGAAGCAATTCCTTCTACTTGGATAACACAAAGAGGTTTTTCTGAAGAAATCGTAGTTGTAAACATAATTTCATTGTGATTTCTGTGTTTTGGCCCCCCTCTTCAACTCACTTTCCTTCCTATTTATACCAGATCTTGAGAAAACACCTAACTGAGCTATTCATTGGTTTTCATTTATGTAGCTATCATCATCATCATCATTAGCATTCACTATTGCAATAGAGAAGATTTCCCCACTCACTTGCTTTACTAAAGGTGTAATATAAGTATACTCTGGATTTGGTGGAGTCAAAATGATTACAAATTCCTTATCCTTTAATGATAAAGGGTGAATAGGTACTTCAGTAGAAGCTTGGGGAGGCAGGGACCCTAGCTGCATACTGGTTTTTCCGTTCCATTCTGCTGCTCCTGAACTGTCATACCCCATGATTGTTTTTGAGGGGTCCTTGGGAGAGGGCCCCTTTCTCCATTTAAATTTCCTTGACTACATTCTGATACCCAGTGTCCTGTCTTGTTACACTTTGGGCACAGAGGTATAGGGTGATGTGCCCTGAGCTTTCTGGGTTTAGCTCCTTGGGCACTCCAACAATCTTTCTTTTAATGTCCAGGTTTTCCACAAGTCCATTTCTCTTTATTTCCTATTTGAATATTAGCACATGCTTCTGTCATTAATTCTGCATGATATACCTGAGACCCTACTCTGTCACAAATTTGAATCATTTCCTCAATGGTGGCATCCTTTCTTAAGCCAATCATTGCTTTCTGACAGTCAGCATTTGCATTAGCCCATGCTAATTATTTTATTAATACATCTATTTCTGCTACATCTCCTAAACTTCTTCCTACTGTCTCCTGTAATTAGTCAAAGAAATCTACAAAAGCTACATCATTTCTTTGTCTGATAAGTGCAAATGGTTCTTTTCATTTTGTATAATATGTGGTGGCATTGGGACCTTGTGCATACCTCAAAGCCACCTGTCTATTTTATTCTATAAACTCTGTCATCCAGAAGACAGATTGTCCGGGTGACAAACATGTTCTAACTATCTGCTTCCAAATATTAGGTGTTAATATGGAGTATGCAAGAGTATCCAATTGTAGCTGGACAAAAGGTGATCTTGGCCCATATTCCCCCACTGCCTTCTTTAAATTTCTGACTGCTTTTATCCAGCGGATATATATCCGGCCATACTCTATAACTCTCTGTGCTGGAACTCACCCTCCAGTTCCACTGGAATGTTCCAGACAGCAGCTCCCACAGCCCTAGCTTCCATGGATTAGTTGGCTCTCTCTTAGTTGGACCACTGCTCCCACAGTCAAAGCCTCCACAGCTGATCTTAGGTTAGTCCAGCTCTCACCCTCTACCCCTGGGCTGGTTCTCCGCTCTCTGCCCCCAGCTCACCCAAGATCCCTAAAGGCAGACCTTGGAGTAGTTGTTCTTCTCCTACCTTCTTTTTCTGGGTTTTGTTGATTAAATTTCTGTTAAGAGGTTTGTTTCATATTATATGAGGGAAGATCAGGAGACCTTAGTACAGTGCCTGTTTTCTTTCCACCATCTTGGCCAGAAGACCCATCAAGTGACTTTTGATTCCAGAAGTAACTTTCTTAAGGAAACTCTGTAACTTTAATCATATAGTTGATTAACAATATTTTACCATCTTTATTGGTTCAGTTACTGATTACGAGAGCAGTATTGTAATTTGCAACCTTAAGTACTCTTCTCCAACAAGGATCCTACTGTGTACATTTTATTTAGAGATTAAAAGAATTTATGTGTAACAAATATGCACTCAAATGCTGAGCCAGTATATCTGAAGTGTTAAGGGACATAAGTAATTATTCAGTAAATGAGACTGAATATAGGTGGTCATACAGGTAGGAAAACCAGGAGAGAACAGGGTCTCAAAAACCAGAATATTAAAAAGGGAGGAGGTCAAATTGAGTCAAAATTGAGTCAACTTGAATTAAAAACTGTGGCAGTCAAGTAAAGTAAGGACCAAGAGGAAGCTACTAAATCTGATAATTAAGAATTGAAAATTTAGGGGGCAATTGTAAAGGAGTGATGGAATTAAGATCTTCATTTAAAGATTTTAAAAGTATATGGAAGATGAAGTGTTAAGAGACAAGGTTCTTAGTTTTTTTTTGGTAGCTTGATTGAATAGGATTCATTGAATAGGATTATAACAAATTTTGTTTTAAACATCAAGTGATAGTAATGGAAAAACAAAGCTTTTTATCAAGTGTCTACTATGTGTCAGATACTGTAATTTGAGTTTGAATCTCTGCTCAGTCATCTTTTCTGACTATGAGCACATCACTTAAATTCTCTGAGGCTAAATATTAATAAAACAAGAGGAGTGGATTAGGTGTCCTTTAGGAACTATTCTACCTCCAAATCTAGGATCCTATGAATAGGGGAGATTGTGTTGAACAGGCAGATCTGTAAACACTTGATTATCAGGTCCCCATTGAGCTGAATGGTACATTCAGTTGTAATATTTCCTTCTCCTCATCTAAAGATAATGGTGAATGATACACAATCAGAAGATTGTTTGTCTGTGGGAGCATGTGCTTAGTTTGACCTGGCATATGAGACCCTACTTCTGTTCAAGGTCCTGAACATATGAAGTCTGGTTTCTGAGTCTCTCATCCTGGCCTGCATCATGGATAGGTGAGGTTTAATGTTAGAATTTCTAAGCCAGAGAAAAATCCTACTGGTGAACACCTGACCTCTGGTGCTCTGGTCCTAGGACAGTCAAGCAACAGTAGTTTTCAATAGTTGCCAGGGTAATAGTAGTGAAAATCAGCCTTGTTGCAATGAGACTGGACTAGAGGTAGAAGATTTCAAGGACAACCCAGGATCCAACACTGAGCAGGCTGGGACTAGATGTAATATTCTCATCTTTCAGACTCGTGATGACAACTCTTGCTTGCTTATGTTTTGCCTTTCTTAACTCTCCTGATTCTGCTGTATTCTCTTGGTAGATTTTCCTTTTAAGTGTTTGAAAATAAAGCTCTATCATATATTAAAGCATAAAGCAGGAAGAAAGAGACACCTTTAACATGGAGACCAATACTAGTCTAAATTAACCTTATAAATAGACAGTTTGTTGATATACCAGCCTGGGTAAAAAACCATGGGAGTACAAGACCAGTAATTAGGAGATAAAATTATAACTTCTTTTTGTATCTGGTGAAGTCAAACTCTCCTGACTGATCTGTTGTTAAGCTTATGTTCTGCAGGAGAAAGGTCCATTATCCTTTAGCCTTTTTCTCTCATAATTAATCTGAGATATCATTTAGTCCATTTACCCATTATTTAAAGTTTAAAACATTAAAATGCTTTTTAACTCTTTTTTGAAATATAGTGAGGTCAGAATGGCTAGGTGCCACAGTAGATACAGCACCAGCCCTGGAGTCGGGAGTGCCTTTTTTTTTAGTTGGTTTTTTTTTTGCAAGGTAATGGGGTTAAGTGGCTTGCCCATGGTCACACGGCTAGGTGATTATTAAGTGTCTGAGGTCACATTTGAACTCAGGTACTCCTGACTCCAGGGCCGGTGCTCTATCCACTGTGTCACCTTAGCCACCCTGAGGTCATTCTTTCAAGTAAGAGTATCTACTTCTTGACATAGGATCTTGAATCATTCTTAATGATCATTTAGAAAGATATGCATTAAAAGGCTATTTTTCTAATTTTCAAATCAAACTTATATCATTCTGTACCATGGAAGATTTTTGTCTCCTTCCCTTGATCTTTTTACAAGGTCTGACTTTATTTAGTGTTGCTGAAAGCCATGTCCTAAATATTTCTCAAAAGTAACAATAGAGAATTTTCCTTAGGAGTCTTGATTTTATTATATCTATTTTACATTTTAATTGTAGGCCTGTATTTAATTAAAACTCTTTGATTTATTATAAATATTAAGGGAAATAATTTAATAGAATTTGTTTTCTATTAACTAATACTATTTTACAGGTCCTTGGACAGGACAGGACAATGTTTACTTTTATCTATTTATATATATCTAATCATCATGATAAAACAGTAGCTTTGTGCAAATCACTGGGAATATTAAAAGATATAGTTGTGGAGCGGCTAGGAGGCACAACAAATAGAGCACCAGTCCTGGATTCAGGAGGACCTGAGTTCAAATTCGACCTCAGTCACTTAATAATCACCTATTTGTGTGAGCTTGGGCAAGTCACTTAACTCCTTGCAAAAACAAAACAAATAGTAGAGACAGGTGGTGGGAAATACTGGGTCTGGAATCAGGAAAACCCTTCATTCATATCCATCCTCAGATACTTCCTAGCTGTGTAACTTTGGGCATATCACTTAATTTCTATTTGCCTCAGTTTTCTCATCTATAAAATGGCAATAACAATAATAGCATACCTCCCAGACTTCTTGTGTGAATAACTGTGAAATACTTACAGCAGTGCCTGAGATGTAATAAGTACTCAATTAGCTAATATAGCTATTATTATATAAAACTATCCCAGTCATTAAGAAATCTGGTCCATATAGGAAATCTGGCACAGTAATAGATCATGTTTTAATCAAAATGATAATGTCCTTTTTAGGAATTTAAAAAAGTTTCTATCTCTTATCTTATAATTTGTTCCATTTGAGTATAGTGGTTGCTACTCTGGTTCTTAAACCACATTAGCATTAGTATAGCAGAATGGAACCATTCCATTCAATGAAAAGCCCTAAATCTTTCCCTGTTGTAATCAAGGGAAGGTTATGTAGTTTAAAACTCAAGCCTGAGAGTAAGGAGGGGGAGAATGCAACAAGAGAACTACACAATGCCTAGTTTGAGTAGTAGTGAATACTTTCACACATCTAGTGGGAAGAAGGGGGGATACAAGCCAAGAATGTCACCAGAGTAGGAGGAGAAAGTCCACTATGGTCCTGTAAGATGCTATCCCTCAGATCTGGCACATGCTATACCAAGGTTTTGCCACTTTTCTAGGTGCAATGGATGAGACTATTGGTTCCATAATCACCTAACACATTAGAATAACTCTGGAGTGTAGAAGAGAACTGGGAATTTTAGAAAGAGAGCTAGGAAACTGAAGGTTTTTAGTATGACAGGCATAAAAAATATCAAAAATGGTATACCAGATGAGAGGAAGGGCCCATGGGATAACATCACCAGAGAGGTTAGACCCAAAAAGCCAGAGGCTTTTCTTCATTATCACTGTATAATTGTCTAAGGTTGTAATATCTACTTAAAAGGTAGTTTACTTATCAAAAAAAGCAACCATGTTTTTTTCCTTTGAATTACCTCAACTTCTGTGGTTAAATTTTGCAACAGGAAGAGTATTAGATTTGGAATTGGCCTCAGTTTCCCTCAGTAAATGAGTGGATTATATTAAATGACTGCTAACATTTCCAGCTTTAAAGATTTAAATCTGGGGCAGCTAGGGGGCGCAGTGGATAAAGCACCGGCCCTGGAGTCAGGAGTACCTGGGTTCAAATCCAGTCTCAGACACTTAATAATTACCTAGCTGTGTGGCCTTGGGCAAGCCACTTAAACCCATTTGCCTTGCAAAAACCTAAAATGAATGAATGAATGAATGAATGAATGAATGAATAAATAAAAATTTTTTAAAAAAGATATAAATCTGTGTCCCAATAGTCCTTAAACTGTCATCATTTGACTTGGAGGTTTTGCTTCTTTAGTCTTTTTCCTAGTCTATATATGTCATTTCTTTCTTTGTATTTGTATTTACAATGCTAATGTGATGCCTAGTACATAGAAATGTTTAATAAATTCTTGATTGTTGATTGAATTGTATGTTTTTCAGGTGGCAGAAATGCATGGAGAACTTATTGAATTCAATGAGCGACTACATCGAGCTCTGATTGCTAAGGAAGCTCTTGTATCCCAGATGAGACAGGAACTCATTGATCTTCGAGGACCTGTAAGTACTTTATATATGAAATTTCTAAGGTTTGTGGTCAGAATATTTACCAACTTTGCTTCATTCACGCAGTGTATAAAGCCTGTGGCTCCCCAATTTCCTTGTCTCTTCAGTACTTTTGATTACATTAGGGATAAATCATATAGTAACCATTTATTTCTCTTTCTTATATCTGGTATTTTCTGTGAATGAAAAGTGACATTAAGTAGTGAATAGAAAACTCATCTTGGAGACAGAAAGAAATAGGGTTAACCTTGCTTCTGATTCCTACAAACTGTGTGACTAGGCAAGTCATCTGGCTTCTATAAGTTACAAATAAATTGCTGTTTGTTTTTGGTGAAGGATTTTTTTCCACTAATGAAATTCCACTAGTGAATTTTCTTGATGAATTTATTATTTACTTATTTTAACAATAAAAGTTAGTCAATAAACATTTATTAACTTTAATTTAATTAACTTATTTTTAAGTATTTACACCTTTAAAGATTAGTTTAAACATATGAAATGTCTAAAACAGCTTGGTAATTTCTCCCTCTGTGACTTCTTTTCTTTATCCATTCCCTTCTATATTTGTTTATATATTATTCTTTTTACAGTTATAGTAAGTATATCTGCTTATCTGCTTGTACTTTCTTCATTTCACATTATTCATATTAATCTCTCCAGCTTTCTTCAGATACCCTCTATTTTTATTTTCAATTGTCAGATTACTCTCCCTTAATTGATAGATCAGGGTCTATTTAGCCATTTATTAATCATTATTTGTTTTTCCAAATAATGCTACTGCTTATCTTCATATTTCGTTTTTTTTTTTTAGGATGGTGTTTTTAACTTGTTTTCTTCACAGTAGGATTATTGGCTCAAAATATATATTTATTTTTTGACCCAAATGTTTCTAGATGTGGCTAAAAAAATTATTGTTAATTTTCAGATTTACCAAATATGTATCTGTTATTCTAAAACCTTGCTAGAATTTAGTTTTATGACTTTTGATTATTTTTAGGTGCTTTCATTTCTTTATAGTGCTTTGACTCAACCATCAACTTTGGATTTTCTTTAAATGATTCATTTCACTATCTTTTGTTTTTACATTGCTTTCATTCAGAACATATTCCCCCACTATCCCCTATGAAGTATCTCATATAGAAAATTATTTTTAAAAAAGAGAAAACAAAGTTCAATTAAACTAACCAGAATTTCAACCAAGACTGATAGTATATATATACTGATTCACATTTATAGCTCTTCGTTTTTCAAAGGAGGGTGGTCTTGGAACTAGTCAAATTTGGTCAAATTTCACCAAGGTTCACTTTTAGAGGTTTTTGGTCATATATGCATCACTACAATTTTCTGTTGTTTTCTATTATTTCTGTCATTGTGCTTTTTTATAACCATCTTTACTAAAATCATGTGCATGTTGAGGAGGGGTCCTCACTCTGTATTGGCATTAAAAATGCTATTTATTTTAAATATATGTTAACCCTCAGAGTTTGTCCTAAGAAGGGACAAATAAATGTTGATCTCCAGAATTTGGCCTTAAGAAGGAAGAAAGCAGAATTAGGTTAACATGCAACATTTATCAATATTTCCCTAAGTTTGATGATTATATAGGCATGTATTTGGGAATCTAACTAGAGATCCAGTCCTGAAAATGGAGTCCTATACTGAGGTTTTTCTAGTTTTACCTTAGGATGAGGCAGGGTAAGTCAGGATAGAGTAGAGGGCAACTCTGGATGGGAAGGAGGAGCTGGACTTCAGACATTCCTTCAGTTATGTTAAAAACCTTCACAGAGCATGGGAACCCCCCTCCCCCTCTTAACAAATCTTAGGTGCTATCTTGATGGGATTTAGAAGACAAGGAGGCAAGTCTGGTTTTTTAGTTGACATTTTACATTCAAATTCATATCTGTTCTTAAGGACAGGATTCACTTTTTACAATTGAGACTTTTTTAAAGACAAGATTCACTGTTTATTACTAAGTTATAATTACTAATTTCATTTGCTTAAAAGCTTTTCATAGTATCCATGTGAAATGTGATTTTCCATTCACTTCTGTTCTTAAAATTCTAGTACACCATATACATATATATATATATACACACACAATACATATATGTATATATGTATGTACATATGTATGTATGCACATATATGTATGTATAAAGAGCAAAATTCACCTTTTATAATGTCTATATAATGCTATTCTGCAGTCATTTTTGGCCTTCCTATTGTTGCAGGTAATTTTCTTCTGGTTTTATTGAAATGATGTTGGTACAGTTAAGTAGTTTCAGTTGTGTTCAATTCTTCATGACCCCATTTAAGTTTTTCTTGGCAAAGATACTGAAATGGTTTGCCATTTCCATGATACTGAAATTCAAGCTATTCAATTTATAGTTTTATTTCATATAATCTAATATCTCTCAATTACTTTTTGTTGAAGCCAAGTGGATTTTCATGTTAAATAACCATGTCAATTAAATAATAATCATATTTTACCTTTCAATTATTCCTTTTTTTTTCATTTTGCTTGTTATTCTTATTACTATAGAAAATGTTGAAAATATCCCTCCACTGCTTTTTATGTTTAGTCAGAGCACTTTACTTTGCCATAGAATGTTCTTTAAGATTATAGTTTATAGAGTTAGAAAGAACCTGAGAAGCCATCTCATCTCACACTATCATTTTCCCATGCTTTTATGACATCATTATTTTTTACCAATTTAGATATTATCCATTTATACATTCTAAATGGTACTTTTGAAGTACTTCAAAAGTACATATAGAAATATGTTCTATAATTGATCTGTTCCTTCTGCACTGATTTCTTCACCCAAAACATAGATCTTTAAGCCCCCTTTCCCTGAAGTCCATTTCTCCTAGCTTTACTTTGATACATGATTTCTTATTTTTTATCAACAAGTTAAGAATCTTTTCTTTGTATTTGTCTTTTTGAAACAATAATTGTGTCTTAGAGACATGGATTTTTGATTTCTTAGTCATGGGGTAATATGATTCTTCCTCCCCTCATCCCCCTGCCCAGGACATTCATTTCTTGTTCATACTAAACTTTTTTCTTCTATTTCTTCTAGTTGTATTTCCAAATTGGCTACCATATCATTTTTTTTGTTTGTTTTTGAAAAGACAATCAAGTTTTCTTGTGGATTGTGATCAGTTTCTTCAAGGAACTAATCTGGTTTTATTTTCTTTCCTATTTGATGGCTTCTAAAATCCCAGTTGACCCACTATATGACTTTATGAATCTATCTTAGAAGCCTTTTATTTTATTGTTATTTATCATTTTTTAGCTTTGTGACATTTTCAGTTTTTGATTTGATTTTCATATTTGATTTTATTCTCAGCCATTGACCTTTTACTATATTTATTTTATTTTTGATACTTCATTACTATTTAAAATTCAGCAATATTATTTTTAAAATTGTGCTCTTATCTCTTTTTTAGGAGAAAACAATCAATCTCTTTCTTCACTACAGTTATTATACAGATATATTATTTCATTTATTACTTCTGGGTCTGACTGACCTTGCAGTTCAACAATTCTTGTCCTATGAAAATCACATTTCACATGGATACTAAGAAAACCTCTTTTCAATCAGATGAAATTAGTAATTATAAAAGGTGAATCTTGTCTTTAAAAAAGCCTCAGTTGTAAAAAGTGAACTATCCTTTTTATAGTTTATTCTTTATCAAGTTGTAGTTTTTCTTTTACTTCATTATCTGTTGTAAAAAGCTTTTCTTTTTTCTTTGTTGTTTCTATATGGTTTAATTTTCTTTACTATTTTGATAAGCAATTGATCTCAGACAACAAAAGCAACA
Source organism: Macrotis lagotis (assembly GCF_037893015.1). Taxonomy (NCBI): domain Eukaryota; kingdom Metazoa; phylum Chordata; class Mammalia; order Peramelemorphia; family Peramelidae; genus Macrotis; species Macrotis lagotis. Next base: position 17,977,171 of record NC_133665.1, on the reverse strand, counting down.
AGAAGAAGAAGCTGAGAACTGAACTGAATAGGGAACAAAAGGAGCACCTATGCTTGTTATCTGTTACTAAAGCTGTTACTACCCATGTGAGCAGCTGTTTTGGTTATTTTGTAATTATCTTAGTCATGGGAATGAATCCCAAAATATGAAATAATTTTAGAAAGAAATGTATTTGATTATTTGGTAGAGAGAGAACTAGTGAGTCATTAAGTCATAGTGAGGTTGGCTTTATATAGGGTAGAGATGAGTATCTTTGGTATGTATAAGCAGTTAGGCACATTTGCAGAGGGTTCAGATCCCAGACAAGGTACCTTGAGTGGTGTACCAGTAAGCATAAAATTCAAATTAAATTCAAGATTGAGGTGTTATCCAAGTATTTCCTGAAGCCATCCAGCTTTCTCAGGAGCACCTCTGAAGGTCAGCCTGATCTCTAATGTAAGCTTGTGGGTTAGACAATTTCTAATTACATAAAACTAAGTTCAAACAATATTAATTATAAATTATAAAATACTCTTCCTACAACTATCATTTATATCCTTTCCCCCATTTCTTCCCTCTTGCCCTCTTTACCAGCATTTGCTTTCTTTCTAAACATAATGCTTTGTTGGCATAGTATTTTACATAGGTTATATCATTTAATTGTTATAATAATTCTGGCAGGCAGGTACTATATTGACTTTATTTTACCTATGAGGTAATTTAGACTGAAAGACATTAAATGATTTGCTCAGAGTCATACAACTAATAATTATCTGGGGTGAAATTTGAATGCAGGTCTTCCTGAGATTTCTTGTGCTCTTTCCGCTGTGATTCTTGCCTGGGGAATTTAAGATGATTTTATACAATTATGTTTCTTTTTTGGTGATTGATTTATTTTCTCGGTTTTCAATTTGAATATCTTTCAAGTATTTTTCTCTAATTGCTTTTTTGAAAGTGTTCCAATTAAAGCATTTTTATGATACTTAATGATTAAGAATTCCTCCTCAAAAGGGATAGGATAAGGGGGAATGGGGGGAGTGAAGTAGAGAGTAGGTGATAGAAGAGAGGGAAGATCTTGGGAGAGGGTACTTAGATACAACACACTTCTGAACAGGGACAGGATGAAAGGGGAGAGAGGATGGAATAGATGAGAGTGGGGAAAAATAGAGTGGAGAGAAATAGAGCTAGTGATAACAATTGTGGGAAAAATATTGAAGCAACTTCTCTGGTGGCTGTGATGAGGAAGGCAATTCATCCCTTAGACAGAGCCATTGGAATCTGACCACAGACTGAAGTGCACTTTTTTTCTCTCTCAATATTCTTGAGGTTTCTCTTTTTTTTTTTTTTTTTTGGTGGGGAGGGGGTTTATGATTACTCTCACAATAAGATTATTATAATAATATAAAATAAATAAAAAAGAATTCTTCCTCATTAAAAATTGCTAATAACCATCTCTAAGTATATCTATATCTTTTCCTTTGTTGCACCATTTCTCTTTGTAAAACCCTGAAATGTCTGATACTCTTTGGCATTTAAATTATTGTGACTATAATTTTGTTACCTGAAAAAATTTATTTAGTGTTGGACCTAGAAAGAGATAAACAATAAATGGTGACTATAAATGAATTTCAAGTGAATTTCAGATATGCTAATACATTTTAACAGGTTATTTTTTTGTCTCCCTTTCAAATTCCTCAAACATAGACTGAATTTTGAATAATTTACTATGTTAATTGTATTCCACTGGAGTAGAATGAGCTCAAAATCACCCAGGAAAGAAATCTGGCTGTTTTCTTTTTTTTCTATTTGCTGGCAATTTAAACATACAGGAGCACCACAAAAATCATTGACACATTAATGTATTGAGGTTGACCAACTGGTCAAATGATGAATACTGAATTAGGAAAAAACAGAAATAAAAAAATTGTAGTAGTAGTAGTAGCCTTTCTTCAAGATTTCTCACACCATTTTGTATTTCCAAGATTTGTTTTACCTTCTTAGGAGGACATCCAGTTAGTTTGCAGATTTTGAATGGACTTTTGTGTCATTAAATTGTTTGTTGCAATTAAAGGGAGTTCATTTAGGAAGTTCACCAGTGTTCGTGATCCATAACCACAAATGGGATTTATTGTAAGATAGTAGGGAAAGGTAAACTAAAAATTAAGGCAAATATGATAGTCCCCCTGACACTGACATCTTTCCCACAGGTAGTTTGCCCACATCCGTGTAGTAATACTAATTATATTCTCATACTAGCCTGTCCACATACCAGCTGTGTCCACTTTCAATCTTTGTAAAGTCACTCCCTGGTGCACTTAGTTGCTATTCAGGCAACAAACAGAGCTCGTTTACTATTGGCAATAAACCACAGTCCTTTTTGTGTAATGAAATCATGTGTGTGTGTGTTTGTGTGTCTGTGTGTGTGTGTGTGTGTGTGTGTGTGTGTGTGTGTGTCTCGTTAGAGGGAACTGGGAAAAATTCCTTGCATTTTCCAAATCAACCTAATCACTCATTTTTTAAAAACAATTAGTAATGCTTTACTAATAATTTATTAGCCTTTTGTGGTACTTCATATATATTACAAAGCATTTTCTTGTGAGTCAGGTAGTACAAATATCATTAACTTCATTTTATAGAGAAAGAAGCTTTGACAGGTGAAGGAAACTATCTTTTTGTCCTGTGACTATTGAGTGTTTGTCTCATCTGGAGCCCATATTCTCTTATTTGAAGTCTAATGCTCTTTCACATTGCTATTATAACTCAGTCTATTCATTCTTTCCTCCTTTCGATATATACAATATATCTGTAAGATATATACAAACATATATTGGATATCTTCTGTGTATTATGCAAATGTTAGATGCTAGATGTGGTACAACTGAAAGGTAAGGCATGGGCCTTAACTTCATGGAGTTTTGTTGTTGTTGTTCAGTTCTACAGTCATGTCTGACTCTTTGTGACCCTGTGGACCATATTGTCCTTGAGGTTTTCTTTACAAAATTACTAGAATGGGTTGCCATTTCCTTTACCAGGGGATGGAAATGAACGGAGATCAAATGACTTGCCCAGGGTCACACAGACTAGATTTGAATTGGGTTCTTCCTTACTGGGCTCAATATGCTATTCACCAAGCTATCTAGTTGTGCCAGGGCCTGATTACTTAGATAAGCACTGATTACTAAGATATAAATTCCTTGTCCCAAGAATTGTTTTGTTTTTGCCTGTGTTGGTGTCCCTTTCTGATTTTTGACAATTTTATAAATAAAAATGAGCAAAAATAAGGGAGTTGTCAAAAGAATTAAGAAAAAAATAACCCCCACACAAAAAAGACCCAGCTTCTGTATTCTCATGGTGTAAGACCAGGATCTGGGTGCTGCAATGGCAACTGCCGGTGGACTTGAAATTCAAGAAATCTTGGAGCTTTTTCAGGGTCAATTAATTAAATGTTTGACCAGGTAAATAATGTCATAAATATCTAAATTATCCTTGCAGGAAAAAAAGTTTTCTATCCCTGCTTTAGGGTAAAAAAGGCCAAAGTGACCTGTTTTCTACTATCTGATCTTCATATGACTTGATATGAGGACTTTGAGATGGATAGCTAGAAAATGCAAATAACTTGGAATTATTTCATGACTATGGGGCATTTGCATATTGCCTAGTTGTGAATTGTTGACAAAATATGAATTTAAAAATTTTTAACAATAAGGTGTAGTTCAGTCATTTCATTTAAGAGATCCTACTTTGGAGTAGTATAGTTAGTTGATTAAGATTAAAACTCCCAAGTCTTTTCATCTGTGAAGAATCTTAGATAAATCTTGGGAGCTTAAATATAGAAAAATCTCAGCAGCTATATTCCTTCCCATTAACTATTAGAATGAATTAATTGGATGAAAAGTTTATATTGGAAAAAAAAGCTGATTGGAAGAAAAGCTTTGCTTCTGAGAAGAAGAGATAATTTAAAAAAGATTTGTTTGGATGAATGAATTGAAAGAAAAGCTTTATTACTGAGGAAGCTGATGAAGGCTCTAGTTTGCCTTGCTATCTACTGCCTGAGAGGTAGAACCCCTTAATTCCAGCAAAAAGACCTGACCTGAAAAACCTATGTCCACCTCAGATTTGGGGAAATACTTTTGCTGAAAAGAACATAAAACTGTCTCAGAGCCTAGCCAAAGAAAAGATATGGGAAAACCTTCACAGTTACCAAGACTTTTGGTTACTGTTTTGGCTAATACAGCTCGGTAGTCCAGAAGAGGAGTACCAATTGCCAGAAAATCTGGGAAGCTAAGAAGGATACATGATTCTACCCAGCAGGGGAGAGGAAATGTATATTGTCTCTGTAGGCTATCAAGGACTGATCAAAACTCTCCCTGCCCCAGTCCAGAGTTGTTGAAATGACCTAGATATCTGTCTCCTCTGATCTAGAGATATCAAACTTGCAGCCCATGGGGCACATTTGGCACACAGTATTCTTGAATTACCTCAAACAGATTAAAATCTAGTTAGGAAATACTTAACAAAATAAAAATAAATTCTAAAAGACATAGATATTAATTTTTAAACTAAATCAGTATGTAGCCTGTAATCCTAATGTTTGGATTAGTGACCTCTATTTCTATTTCAGTTTGACACCACTTCCCTAATCATATGTGTTTTTAAGTTTGTATTTACTGTCTCTCATAGACACTGAATACACTGTTGTGAGGCTAAGTCCCAGACTTATGGGTAGAATGCCTAGTTTTAATTTTTCTTGCTTTGCCTTATATTTATCAAATAATTCTGATTGAGTTACTGGTGACAGATTTATTAAACTTGAAACTCATTAAGTGGAGGATCAGGAACTACAGTTATGAATAATAAGTATATTCCTTCTTCCATGTTATCCCTAACACCTTGAGAATGAGTTATGGCAATGTGATCATGCCTCTGGAAACCTTCCCCCTTTCCCCAACCTGGTTGGTCCAAGGGAAAAGTGGAGTTGAGCACTCATGAGAGAAGTAACTTTTGAGTCAAACTATAAAGAATGAGTAAATTCCAACAGGTAAATGGGGAGATAGGAAGACATTCTAGGCATAAAGGACAAGCACCAGACCCTTATTACTGCCCTTTATGCACTCATCATTATAATGAAATTGGCCATCTTAACTGTTCCTCACCATTAGTAGTTCATCTTTAGCCTTCATTCCTGAATTAACAGTCTCCCATGTCTGTCATTCCTGACTTAATTCTGCATCTTTTTTTTACCTCTTCTTCTTAGAATACTTCATTTTCCTCAAAGCTCTGCTCAAATACCACCTCCTACATAGAGATTATTACCGAGGCCTCCAGTTATTAGTCCCTCCACCTCACTTACATTGTATATATAATGTATATTGTATGTATAATGTACATTGTCTTCCCCAAAGAAGTAAGCTCCAGTGTAAGAATTGTTTCATCTGTGTATTTTCAGTGACTGATACAGTGACTAATCCATAGTAAAATGTCTTATAGATGTCTTTTACCTGATTATGTTACCTATTAAGAATATGAAAGTAGTTCATATTAGCTAAAAAGCACATAGATTTTTATAGATGATAGTTACGTGATAGGAGGTTTAAAAAGGTAGAATGGATCATTATTTGCAAATTGCTCTGAGTCTATTATCCTGACAAAGAAGTGATAGATTAAATATGCAAAATGAGATAGGTATTTTTGGACATGACCATTATGAAAATGTCTGACATATTTGTAATAAGCGTTTTCTTTTTCTTTTTTTTCAATGGGGAGGAAGCAGGGGAGAGAGATGAAATGAATGATCCTTTTTATTGAAAAAAAAATTTCAAAGAAAAGGCAAGGTTGTGTCAGATTGGAATGTAATGCCAGAGATTTTCAGTGTTACTTTATAGACCTAAACTCACACTATATAAATAACTTTTCAGTTACTTTTATTGATGCATTTTTAGACTCATAAGCATTCAAGAATTTCATGTTTTAATTACTTTTTCCTCTCCCAAGATCTGATTTACTGAGATGTTATCTTTCTCCACACTTCAAAATCTTTTTTCTTCTTTCCTCTTCTCAAAGATTAGGTGATTCTTTTTGCCAAGGTTATTCTCTCTATTTATACTCTGAATTCTACCTCATTTTCTGTCTCCTTCAAGAGCTTGACTGTTGGGGGAGGAGTCTGTCTGACCCTCCAGCCACCGCCCTCTACTTACCCTAATCCAGGGTCTTCAGACTTCTCTGGCTCCCCACCCGGGGTGGGGGAGGGGAGAACAAACCAGGCAGAGCACCTGAGGAGAGGTTCACTTCTTTATTGATGTTACTAAGAATCCCCCGAGCCTTTCTGAACTATCCCTTTTATCCCCAGACCTAACTCCTCCTAGTAGGTGGTCTTGCTCCTCCTGAGTTCCCCCTGAGGGTGGAGCCAGCCCATACCGAGGCCATCCCAGTACCGGAAGGCAGGTTCTGACCTCTGGGTGTCTCAATGTTCCTCTCAGGGGGCCCCAGTCCAGAGCCGCCCCTAATACTTGACCTATCTCTTATTTTCATTTTTTCTACTAGACCCTTCCTACCATCTACAAATAAGATCAAGTCTCTCCTGTCCTTAAAATGCTTTCTCTTTACCTTTTTATTCTTTCAATGTATGTTTTTTAAAAAAGGAATCTCTCCCTTTCACTATTCATCTTCAAGAATTAATTTATTCTTATAGCTTCTGCTTTCTAATATCTCATTCATAGCTTCAGTCCTTGAAATTTGGCATACCCTACTTCTAACCTCTATATAGACTTAATCTAAATTGATCCCTCAATTCTTTTTAAATAATATCTTAATTTTTTAAATAGTGCCTTAAATGATCAGTCATTGCCTCTTTTGGGGCATTCTTAATAGCATGACAGCTTTTAACACTATTGACTGCTCTTCTGAATACTTTCTTCTCTTGGCTTTTATGATACTTCTTTTTCATGGTTCTCTTTTGTGTTTGACCATTCCTTATCCTTCTCCTTGATTGATTTGTCTTTTTCTATTCCCTAAGCAAGATCTCTTAAGCAGGGACAATGTAACTGTGGTTAGATTTTAGGGGAGTCTGTGAATTTGTTTTTTTTTTTTAATATTTTGAGAGCTATACATTTCAGTGAAACTGGATTTGTTTTTTACTTTATGTATTTAAAAATGTGATTCTGAGAAAGAGTCCTTAGATTTTACCAGACTTCAAAGATGTCCTTTTCAAAAAAAGGTTAGGACCTTGTACCCTAAGATATCCTCAAAGTCCCTATCCTAGATCTCCTCTTTTTTTTCCATACAGTCTTTCTTAGTTATTTTATCCAGTCCTATGTATTCATCTGAGTAGATGATTTCAAATCTGCATATTTAGCTCAAACAAACTTTCCAAACATCTCCATCTTTATGGCAGACATTTCAACGCCATACTAGGAATTCAAATTCATCTCTTTATTAGGCAGAATATTTAAATATCCAGGATATATGATTTGAATAACCTTTTTTAGAACTTGTAGGATAAGATTTTGACATAATTCTTCTTGTAAGGTAACTGAACTATGTATCCACTATCACAAGTTCCAGAAATTTTTCTTCTATGTTGTTCTTACATAAAATGTAAGAACAACATAGAAGAAAAATTCTTCTGAAGTTCATTAATAAAGTTTACAATAAAATAAAAAACTCATCTTGAAGCTTTTTTAGTGCTTCTGAAACCTTCAGTACAAATCATCTCCTTGAGTGCTATTGCCATTGAAATTAGGGAAACTTAATAAGAAATATATCTTTCATCTGGGTAGCACTTTAAGAATATCAAATAATCAAATGCCAAACTGTCTAGAGTCCCATAGCAGTTCTAAAAAATTGTATTCCAATTTACAAAAAAAAAATTTTAAAGCACTTGGACATCATAGATTTCAATAATCTCCCTCCTTGAAGAAGACATTTTTTAAATGTTATTTAAAGAGATTATGAACAAATTTGCACTTCACAGAGGTAAATCTAAAATATTAATTTTTACATAAAAGCATCTGATGTATATAGAATCGTTTAAAGAAGATTAAGTACTAAATTAGAGCCACAGAACAGTAGACTCTCTTCCTCTAAACATATTTCTTTTTAGACTAGAAAATACCCTTAATTGATCACACATTCCTTAGATTTCTTCATCTGAATAATTGATACAAAATATATCCCAAACATTTTTATAATACAGAAAATAATTTATCTTTCTTTTCAAATAGCATCATATTATGCTTAATATGCTGTTTTCTCCTTGAATGCCCATCACAACGAACAACTGTACCAAAGTCGCATACGGACGAATGTATATGGTTTAGGTTTGGCTGCCTAACTTTTTAAGGCTTATACCTAAGTTAGAAATTTAAATTTCCTACAAATGCAAGTTTTTTGTATGCACTAGAAAATATAACATAGTTAAAGGCTTACTTTGATATTTGTTCCATATTTATGTTGCTGTTGTTGTTTATCCTTTATTCTCAAAGAGGACCATGACATCAGGACAGTGATATCTAGACATACAAATGAATTGGATTTAAGTGTGGGACAGCTGTGCAGTTATCAGCTTCACTTTATCCTCTGGAATCATCAGGATCTACAGGCCAGATAGCATCTGGATGATTGGAGATGGCCCAGCTGCAGTAGGAGACCATGACCTTTTTAAGCTAAGGTCTTTAACTAGTTTTTGTTTGTCTGAAGCAATGCCAATTCAGTTGCTAAGGTAGGTAGGAAAGAATTGAAGCAAAGAATGACCTATTTTGCACAGTCAGAAAAAAAATTCAATCTGAGAGGGGAAGACCCTCAGGGTTTCTGACCAAAATAGAAATAATTACTATTTACATTCATTCTGTGCCAATCCAGGACCAAATAATGATTAAGTAGGGCTTCACCTGGGACCTATTGCTGGCCAATCAATGAGAGCCAGAGTGATTTTGGACTGGTAAACTCCAAGATATCTTGCCAGATTCACTGAGATCAAAATTTATATTCCTTTGGGCCTTTGGTCAGAACATCCACTGGTACCTTAGTATGTATGATACCTTAGTATGAACAAAAGAAAGAGTAAGAAAAGAAAAGAAAAGAAAAGAAAAGAAAAGAAAAGAAAAGAAAAGAAAAGAAAAAGAAAGAAAAAAAGGAGGAAGAAAGAAGCAAATTATGTTGCTCAAGTGGCCAGCAGTGGGGTAGCAAATAGCACAAAATAATCATGATCTTCTGATGCTGGTGTCATACAATAAGTAGTTCTCTTATGATGCTAGTCAGTGACAATTTATGTGCATATTCCATAGAGAACTCTTCTAGGCAGCTAGAGAAAGAAAAAAAAAAGACTAAATAGGATAGGATGATACCAACTTTGGAATAATTTACAGTATAATGGTAGAGATAGAACACATTCACATCCCTACATAATATGAGGATTGTACAAAATTGTCAATAAGTAAAAACTCAAGATTACTAATGTAACTGAAGTGTCATCTTAATAATAGATCATTTGCAAAATGCTTTGTGGTTACAGAGTAACTTTTATACTTTAATTCCCTCTTATTCCCACATCAGTTTTCTGAAACAAGTTGTATAGATCTTATTATTCTCATTTTTCAGTTGAGGAAACTATGAGACTCAGAGAGATGAAGTGACTTGCTCTACATCACACAGCTGAATGATGGATCTGAGATTCAAACGTGTCTTTTGATTCCAAATCCAGTTCTTTTTCTATTATACCATGCTTATTTTTCTTAAAAATAAAGAGAAAAATATGAGGTTTATTAACTGGTATTCTGTAAGTATAGTCCCCAGAAGACAAATCAGTTGATCTGGTTTAGATGCTTAGGTAAAAGTCCAGTTCTTTGAAAATCTTTTTTGTGACCTTGAATTTATCCATTGGCTTTTTTCCATTTAAAAATTTCATTCATGGGAATCTTACACTGTCTAGTATCTTTGCTTCTGCTACATTTCTGTTGAGCTTTGGTGCAGAAAATCATGAAATTGATCTGACTTAGCACAGGGTAAATATTTTATTACAAATGTAACACTAAAAAATACAAGGCTCTTGCTGTCCCTTGTCAATCTTCATCTGTTCTATCATCTATGAATTTCATTGCCCAGTGTCCCGAAGTTCTTCTATCCCTCCTAAAAATCACACCATTTAATAGAACCCTTTAAAAAAGGGTTCTCATGCTTAAAACAGATGATCTAGCCTCCTACTTGAGTGAGACAATGAAAATCAACTGAGCTGAGCTTCATCAGCCTGCTTATTTTATTCTTCAAAACTTCTTAACATCACCACCCACTCTATCTTTCTTTCCTCTGATCACGTTCCTGCTTCTCACTAAATTTTGTCCTTATCCTGTTAATCCCAATTTTCTAGTCCCTTCTCCAGAATAAATTCTCCCATTTCTCATCCTTAGTATTGAAATTGCTTGAAGAAATTATCTATTTTCACTTTCCTTAATCTTTTACAATTTGACTTCACCCCTACCAGTCTTCCCTCAAAAATGTTGCCATTGTATCCTCTTTGGGGCGGGGGGGGGGGGGGGGTTGCAAGGCAATGGCATTAAGTGACTTGCCCAAGATCACACAGCTAGGAAATTATTAAGTATCTGAGGTCAAATCAGGTCCCTCAGACTCTAGGGCAAGTGGTCTTTATTAGATCCTCTTTCTTCTCTTGACTTGTGAGATGCCACATTTTTTGTAGTCTCTCTGCCTTTTTCTCTATCACAAATACTTCTCTTTTTCTTTTTTTTTTTTTACCTTTTGCTATATAGTGGGGGGGGAACTAAAAAAAAAATTGGATTTGTTCTGATTCCCAGCTATGCCAGTTACCAGTTGGATAACTGTAGACAAGTTACTTTTTACTGCTCTGACCTTCAGTGTCCTAAAATATAAAATGAAGAGTTGGACTAAGTGAACTTTAAGGTCTCTTCCAGTTCTGAATCTTAGATCCCATGATCCTTTTCTCAACTCCTTAATGTGAATGATTCTCATGGAGTTGTCCAGAGTGCCTTGTTCTCTTTTTACTATCCTTTGCCAATTTCATTCACTCCCATGATTTCATTAGCCACTGATGTACAGATGATGGCCAATATGTATCTCTAGCCATGACCTGTCTTTTGACTTAAAAATCTCTGTCTCTAGTTTATTTCAGTTTATTTTAAATTTACATGTCTAATTGCAAACTTAAATTTAAATGTCCAAATCAATTTATTGTCTTTTTTCCTATGCTAGCTTCTCATTCTGATTTCTTGATTTCTATTTGACATTACAACTTACTTATATATTAGTAACTTTGAAGATCGTGTATTATTATTTTTTCTTCTCTAATATTAAGTTATTTTCTTTTTCTTCTTCCATGTTTTAAATCTATTCCATAGTCTCTGTTTTCACTGCTGTTCTCTTCTTTACACTCACATTTTCTGTGTATCCATTCTAGCCAAATAATATTTTTACTTATAGATCCAGAGGGTCATATTGTTGGTTTCTTAACACCTATTATATATAGTTTAAAGCCTTTGGTTGGCATTAAAAGTCTTCCACAGTCCTCTGTTCCTATCTTTCTAGTTTATTATTCCTATTATATACTCTAAGTTCCAGCCAAATTGGATTCCTCTTTGTCCTCAGAATATCTTGGGTACTCTCCCTTATTTATTCTTTGTTCTTGCTTTTGCTCATGCATGCAATGCTTTCTGTCATTCTTTATGTCTTCTAGTCCTATTTAACATTTAAAGTACATTTTAAATTGTATACTCTCAAATTGAATCCTCCCCGGATCTTCTCTGTTAATAATGTCATTCTTTTTAATTAAATTCCTGTTTTTCAACTCAATTATAGTTATGTCACATGCTGTATATGGTTATATGTATGTTTGTTTTATTCCCTGTTAGACCATAAGCTCCATGTGGTTAATGATTTTGTCTAATCTAATCTTTGTATCTCTCCCCAGTGCTTACTGTAGTGCTCCCTGCACACAGGAAGGAATTTAATGTTTCTTGAATGAATGCTTGAATTTGTGAGGACATTTATAGTGCCACTTGCCCTCTCTTTTGTTCACTGAGATAAAATTTTAAAAATCGAACTATATAAATGATAATAGCAAGTTTATTACAATCAGGATACTAATTTGAGGTTGTTTCACCTACCTATGATGACTTAAATGTTGACCTGTCTGATTGTGGGGGAAAATACAAGATAACTATTTAATTTCAGAAGTAAAAGAACTCTGAATTAATCTAGTTCATCCCAACTCTCTCTTTTATAGAAACAGATCTGGTCAGGTTAAGTGACTTTTTCAAAGTCATAGAATTAACAAATAACCCAAATCTGAAATGCTAAGGAAGATTTTGAGGGTTAACTTTCCATTTTTTTTTACTAGATGGCTGTTTCATGTCTTTTTCTATAATGGTTTTCAGTTATTTAATCAATTACTGATTTTCTATAATCTAATAAATGGAAGTTATTGATACTGTAGTTAATGTATGAGTCTGTGACTTGCCCACATGAGCTGCCTAAAAACTGCCTTTAGATTTCAAAGCATGGGGTGTCTTAATATCTTTAAACACTTTTCTTTGAAGTCAGTGATTCAAGTGCTTATATATTGGATCAAATACACTTTTGAAAAGTGTTGCCTTTATTTAGTGAACTATTTCAGTAGTTTAGCTTTCAGATCCTATCTTATATGAAATTCTGTCACCCAGTGGCAAATGTCTTACACCTTGTTTCCCTGTGTTGCAGGAGCAGGGAATTTTTTCAATATTAAGAAGTAAACCAACTCAAGGGTTTTCATATCTGTGGTCTCCAACATAATAGCACGTGTGGGCTTGCAATTCTGGATTTCAGTGAACTGTTTTCAAATGACTCATGAATATTAACAGTGTCAGCTCCAGTGTGTGATATGATTAGGAAGCTGCTGATCAGAAGCCCAAGTAAGGAATTCCATGCCGAAATTCTGATTAAGTAGAAAAAGCTTCATGTTCCTTTTCCTCTCTTGAAAGTAAATTTTCCTGATATATTGTTAAGGACCATTAAAGAGATATATCTCGTAAGAGATTGGTCTAAAATGCCTCTAAAATCTCTTTTAGGTCAAGGTTTGTGGGATTCTGGATATGTAAAACAAGAATGTCACCAACAATAAGCCCTGATATAAAGCTACACTGTGTAAACTGTTTCGCTATTTCTAAGTAGCATGTTCCAGGGCTACTCCCTAGTAAATCTTTTCAGAAGATGGACTAAACCAAGTTGAGGATAAACTGACAGGCCTCAAACCCATGGCGATGATTTAGGGGGATTTCTACCCCATGGAAATGAAGACTTCCTCTGGCAGAATGAGTAGATAAAAACAACTTGTTCCATAGGCTCTTAAGATGGCTGAAACAGGTGTTGTGGAATTCTTAGAATTGGTTATGCATTGAAGATTCCAAATTCATCCACTGCATCCTGGGTTATCACTAATCCTCTTGACTTTTGTCTTGCCACTGAACTTTGATGACTCTTGGAGAGTGAAGTTGATGATTTTATTCAGTTCTATCTCACTTAAATCCAATTCACCCACAAGGCAAGACATTACATGTCATTGTCCTCTTCAGAATGAAGGACATGCAACATTTCACTATTCCCCATTTTTCCTGCCAAGTTAGAATCAACCTATAATAGGGATGTCAAACTCAAGTAGAAATAGATCCCTACTGACCCTCATATTGACTCTGAAAACCCTAAATTGACATAATCTGTGTTGTATTTTCATTTATTTTGTTAAACATCTCCCAATTACATTTTAATCTGGCTCACAGAGGAGTTTTGCAGTCATCTGAGGCCCAAGTTTGACACTCCTGTTCTTGATATTCTCTGTATGATAGACTCACTTCTGTCTCTTTTTTCTTTTTGCAATGCAATGGGGTTAAGTGACTTGCTCAAGGTCACACAGCTAATTATTAAGTGTCTGAGTCTGGATTTGAACTCAGGTACTCCTTAACTCCAGGGCCAGTGCTCTATCCAACCATGCCACCTAGCTGCCTCTCACTTCTGTCTCTTAGCCTTTAGCCTTGTGGTACTTGCTTCATAGAATGCCCTTTTCCTTTCTGGTATTTTTTTCTTTTTTGCTTTTCCAAAGCCTACTCATATCCACCCATTTCAAATGTTGACTATCCCTATGAAGACTTCTTCAACAATCCAGCTATTATCAATTACTCATTTTTTGGACATCCCCATTCAGTCTCAAAACAATCTCTTACTCTCTGTATCACTCACTTTGTCATCATTTCAGATGTGTACTTTTAATCTCTCTTCATGAGACTCCCTTGCTTGAAGGCAGGGAATATGTCTTATTCTTCTCTTATCGCTCTCCTAGTAGTAGCTCAAAGATGAACACATAAATATTTGTTAGGTCAAATTGAAGTGAAACACAACTATACTCTGAAAGTACGCAGAGATAATAGTGTATTTATTTGTCACAGGATGATCAGCATTTTTGTTTGCATTTGCTGTCAGATATAAGTAACTATTATATCTCTGATGCCCTGAGATTTTTTGTTGTCTATTTTAAACATCACTTACAGTTGTGATATGAAATTACTCATCAGTCATAGAAAGATAAGTTGAATTGTTATTGATGGTTGCCAGCAGAGCTAGAATACATTTGGAAAGAACAGTATTATGGAAAATCCAGCTTTTGCTTCAGAAGAATGGTCTCCTTCAAGGTTAATTAGGCCATATCTGAAAACAAACAAGCTGAGAGCTAGAAATGATTTCAGATCTAGAACTATATAATAAATCTTGGTCTAAATATTTATTATAGACTTATTTAATGATTTAATCAATCAGGCAACACATATTTAAGTACCTATTATATATTACACTTTGGATTAGGCACTAAGGATACAAAGGCAAAAGTGAAGCAATTCGTGCCTTAAAGGAGGTTAAATTCCAGGGGTAATACAACGTGTACAAAGCAAAATATATTCAAAATACATGCAAAATCAATGGCAAGTCATTTTGGGGAGAATCTGAAAATGGTTCTTATAAAAGGGGGCATTTGTGCTGAGATTGAAGGACACAAGGTATTCTAAGAGAAAGAGGTGTGGAAGGAGTAGATTTCAAATGAAGAACAGCATATTCAAAATTATAGAGTGGAGATGGAATGTCTTGTGCCTGAAATAGCAAGACCACTTTGGCTAAACAAAAAAGTATTTGGAGGAGTGTAATATATCTAGAAAGATAGATTGTAATCAAATTGTGAGAACTTTTAAGTATTAAGCAAAAGAGTTTTTATTTCATTTCATGGATAATAGAGAACCTTTTTTTCCTCTTCCTGTTGTGTGTGAAGTACATCATTGAATGATTGCACAAGACTCTTTCAGGTAGAAGATAATCACCAACAATTTTTTTTTTTGAGTAAGGAGAAAAAAAGTGTCAAGACTGTGGCCTCTGGAAGAAAAATCTATGCCTAGAAGCATGGTAGGATAGAAATTTTCCATGGTAGGATAGAATTGTCTGTGGTGAGCTCAACCATTTCAGGCACCCAAGGAAAAAAAATGCACCCATGTGAGTAATCTTTCCACTAAAACTTATCACAAACACTCTACAAATTTGCAGACAGTCTGAGGAATTGTTATTGAAAAAATCATCATCTGTTGGCAGAACTTCTAGCACTGAGCCTTTCCAAACTTAGCTGGAATGCTAGATGAACAGATTATCATTGGCTTGTACTTGGAAGGATGATACTTGGAATGTCAGCTATCTTATTTCTTTGTCATCCCTTTTGGAAATTCAGGATGACTTCCATACTGGTCAGAATTGGGGTTTTTATGTATTAATGAAAAAACATTCATCAGATGCTTACCATGAACCATACTTTGTCCTGAATATATAATTACAAGTAGGTAAGACAGTCTCCATCAGAAAACTTATCTTAGGGTGGCTAGGTTGCGCAGTGGATAGAGCACCGGCCCTGGAGTCAGGAGTACCTGAGTTCAAATCTTGCCTCAGACACTTAATAATTACCTAGCAGTGTGGCCTTGGGCAAGCCACTTAACCCCATTGCCTTGAAAAAAAAACACTAAAACAAATCTTAGAGAGGAAGGAAAATTGGGGAATGGTGCTTTGAAGAGGGAAGTCAGAGAAAATGGTGATTGGAATAAAAGGGTAATTGATTGACATATCCTTTCTAAGAAGGTAATTGTTATTGATTATTGTTCTCAGAAGTAGAGCTGGAAAGAAGATGGATGTAAAGTTAGGGAGGACGGGAGGTTATCTGCATAGTGACAGGACATGGGAATGTCTGAAAGTGGTGTGATGGATTTGGGGCAGAGAAATAAGGTGAATTCTCACTTATCAGAAACCTCAGAACTAGAGAGAGAGAGAAATGAAACTTGGGTTGGAAGATGGCAACTTGAGTCAAAGAAGGTAGCATGACATGAAGATGACTAGGAAATCAAAAACATTTCAAACATGAACCAAGTTATTGTCTCAATATCTGAATTCAATAAAGTAGGGAGAGAGAGGGAAATATTCTTCCCAGTTTTTAAGTATATAAATAGAAAATAGAAAAGCAAAGTGACTCCAGTGTTGGAATGGTCAGTGGTTCAGCATCTTTCATCAGTTAGGGAATATTCCTAGAACATTTCTAGAGACTGATTCACTCAAAAAAATATGCTATATGTAATGCTAGATATTCAAAAGCCAAAGACAAAAAAGTAAAAATAGTCTCTGCCCTGAGAGTGTGCTTGCATTATTTTGAGAGTAAATAGCATAATTGCATTAATTTAGAGCTTTATAGAAGGCACCTCAGAAAGAATGTATGTAAGTAAATACAAAATAATTTAAGATGTGTTGGTAGCTGGGGAGTTCTGGATCATGAAGTAATGCTACTACTACTACTGCTACTACTACTACTACTACTAATAATAATAATAATAATAGTAAAAATTACATAATACTTAGATTTGCAAAATATTTTGCTTATCTTATTCAATCTACCAACTAAACTAACAGAGTCTATTATTCTTTCCATTTTTACAGATGACAGCAGTGAAGCCCATGAGAGTTTAAGTGACTTGCTTAGGGTCTGACATAGAATTGAAAATCAGAGCTTTCTGACATAGTTCAACACTGTCCATTATATCATTTAACTCTTGATTTGAACTTTTAAGTGGTGATAAATATTTTTAAGAGGTGGAGGTCAAGAGGGAGAGCATTGCAGACATAATAATGAGGATATACAAAACTTCTGAGGTGGGAAGTGGAGTGTGGTGTTGGGAAAATAAATAATAGGTAGTTCAGTTTGTCTGGACAATAAATAGTGTGAATGAGGAGGAATGAAATGAAATTATGTTGAAAAATACAATGCAGAGCCAAGATGACTGAATGAAGATAGGAATTCTCAGAAACTCATTCCCTTCAAAACTCCAAAAGTCATCAAATTATGACTAACCAAAATTTAGAAGGGCATAACCCACAGAAAGACTGAATGATACAATTTCCCAGTTCAAGATAATTTAGAAGTTCTGCAGGAAAGGTCTGTTCCCCCAGTTCTGAGGGTTGGAAACAGACTCAGCCACAGTGCAGTGCATCACAGCCAGGCCAGGTGCCTGGGTCTGTGGCAGGGGATTCGGTTTCCAGGTCTCTTGGCCCAGGGATCATTGGGGACAACTGGAAAGGGTGGTGAGAGAAGTCTGCCACACCAGAGTGAGTGCAGAGTGGAGCTCCAACCTCAGAGCAGCCCTGCAGTGAGAAACTGCACCAGGAGTTGGCAGAGCCACCCAGCACATCCAGACCTCTCAGCCCATAGACCGTAAGGAGGTTGGGGGAGACTGAGAAGTCTCTCTGCTCTTCCTGGGGTGGGACTCAGCTGTTTGCCCACACTCAGATCCAGGTTGTAGGTTGGGCCCCCACTACACCACTATATCTGAGCAAAGACCATACTCACAGGTCCAGGGCAGAAGGGAGGGCCTGAACACAGGCAAGAGAGCAGTCAGAACCTCTCACAAAATTTTGGAGGAATTAAGCTCCCTGTGGGTTATGTTGTCCTAAAAAAAAAACCCAGAGCCTTGGAAATGTGGTGAATCAGTCATAGCCTGAGGAAATGAACAAACAATAGAAAAAGGAGAATCTGACCATGGAAAATTACTTTGGTCCCATTAAGGACCAAAATACATACTCAGAAGATGACAAAGTTGAAACTTCTGTATCCAAAACCTCCAAGAGAAATAGAAAATGGGCTCAGGCTACGGATGAGCTCAAAAAAAGACTTGGAAAGGGAATTAAGGGAGGTAGAGGAGAATTGGGAGGAGAAATGAGAGCAATGCAGATAAATCATGAAAACCAAGTCAGCAACTTGGTAGAAGAAATACAAAAATATACTGAAGAAAATAACATATTAAAAACCAGTTTAGGCCAAATGGAAAAACACAAAAGGCAAATGAGGAGAAGAATGCCTTAAAAAAGCAGAACTGGCCAATTGGAAAGGGATATTAAAAAAATTCTCTGAAGAAAATAATTCCTTCAAATGCAGAATGGAACTAAAGGAAGCTGATGACTTTGGGAGAACTCAGAAAGAAATAAAACTATTCCAAAAAACAAAAGTTAGAAGAAAATGTGAAATATCTCATTGGAAAAATAACTGATCTTGAAAACAGATCCAGGAGAGATAATTTAAAAATTATTGGGCTACCTGAAAGTCATGACCAGGAAAAAGAGCCTAGACTTCTTTTTTCAAGAAATAATACAGCAAAATTGCCCTGAGATCCTAGAAGCAGAGGACAAAATAGAAATTGAGGGAATTCACCTTCTGAAAGAGATCCCAAAAGAAAAACTTCTAGGAATATTATAGCCAAACTCCAAAACTCCCAAGTTAAAGAGAAAATATTAAAAGCTCCCAGGAACAAGCAATTCAACTACCATGGCTCTATAGTCAGGATTACACAGGATTCTGACAGCATCTACATTAAGGGCTCCATAGGGCTTGGAATATGATATTCCAGAAGGCAAAAATCTTGGTTTACAACCGAGAATCAACTACCCTACAAAACTGAACATCCTCCTTCAGGGGAAAAGATGGACTTTAGTGAAACTTTTCAGTGGAAACTTTCAGTGGACTTTTCAAACTTTCCTATTGAAACAATCAGAGCTGAACAGGAAGTTTGATCTCAAAAAACAGGACTCTGGTGAACCCTAGAGGGGGGTGGACAAGAAGGGCCAACTATGAGGAACTTAATGATGTTGAACTGCTTGTATTGCTGCATGGGAAGAAGATACTGATAACTCATATGAACTTTCTCATTTATAAGAGCAGTTAGAAGTATATATAGACAAGACACAGGAAGGAGCAGAATATAATGGTATAATATAGTAAAAAGATAGAGTCAATGGGTAATAAAAGTAGGAAGTGAAGAGTAAAAGGGGGCTAAGATATTTCACATAACAAAAAGTTATTCAATGGAGTGGAACAGGGGAAAGTGAGAGGTGAATGAATGAGCTCTCATTCTCATCAGAAATGACTCAGAAAATAACACACACTTAATAAAAGGTATAGAAATCTATCTCTAGAGAGAAAAATGAGAGGAAAGGGATGGGATAAGGGGGAAATGGGGGAGGGAAGGAGGGAGTACGTGTAGGAGAGATAAGATCATGGGAGAGGGTACTCAGATACAGAACAGGGACAGGTTGAAAGGAGAGAGAGAATGGAATAGATGAGATTGGGGAGGAATAGAGTGGAGGGAAATACAGTTAGTGATAGCAACTGTGGGAAAAACATTGAAGCAACTTCTCTGGTGGCTATGATGGGGAAGGCAACTCATCCTTTAGACAAAGTCATTGGAATCAGAACACAGATGTTTCTCATCTTTTTGGGGGGGTTATGATTACTCTCACAACAAGATTATTGTAATAATATAAAATAAATAACCAAAAAAAGAAATTATAATGTGGAAACTGTTAGTGAAAGTTTTTAAATGTGAAACAGAAATTTCTATTTTTATCCTAGAAGTAACAGAGGGTACCTTACGCTCCTTCAGGAGAGTAGTGTCCTGGTCAGACATGTACTTTAGGAACATCAGTTTGGCAGCTGTGTGGATATGGTTTTGAAGAGGAGAAAGCAGAACTGAAAAAAGGAAGTGGTAGGGAAACCAATTAAAAGATTCTTGACTTGGAGACATTTTGCCAGCATTACCTGTTTGCAAGAATTTCTATAGTTCATTTAATTGATTTAAATTTTCCTTTGCTGATAATCATTGGCAATAAAATAGGGGGATAAGACTCAAACACAAATAATACAGTATTACATAGTAAATGCATTAAAGATTTGTACAACAAAATAGTACTTGAGGGTCTATGGAGGAAGGCCATTACCAGCTAAGGAAATAGGGAATGCTTCCATCTTTATTTTGAATCTATCAGAAATTAAAATCATATTTGAATCCTATTTTTTGTCAGTCATAAGATAATGTTAAGACTTATCATTATTATTATGTAAGATTGTGATTGTTTTCTCTTTGTTGCCTGCTGATTATTTCTCCTCATCCTGTCTCAGAGGCTAATGTAGAAGTTTTTCTCCACACTAGATGTTTATTGTTCTCCTTTTATGCTAGGAGGAGGTACCTAGCCTGGATTTCCTTTAAGTAAGGTACCACAGTTACCAATAGTACATTAGACATATGCATATAGACACATATGCACTGTGTATAATGGGCAGCTGGGTGACACAGTGGATAGAGTAGTAGCCTTGGGGTCAGAAGGACAGGAGTTTGAATCTGGTCTCAGACACTTGACACTTTCTAACTGTGTGATCTTGGACAAGTCACTTAACACAGACTGTCTTGCATCCAGGGCCATCTCCAGTCATCCTGATTCATATCTGGACATTGGATCCTGATGACTCTGAAAGAGAAAATGAGACTGGTGACTTAAAATCCAATTCATGTGTTTGTCATGGCATCACTTCCCTGGTGTCATGGTTTATTTATTTCCAGAATGTTTGTTTATTTGTTTTTGTAAGGTAATGAGGTTAAAGTGACTTGCCTAAGGTATACAGCTAGATAATTATTAAATGTCTGAGCCAAGTTTGAACCCAGGTCCTCCTGACTCCAGGGCTAGTGCTCTATCCACAGAGCCACCTAGTTGCCCCTGTCTTTGAGAATGAAGGACAAGCATCATCATCAGAATGAATAAATTAGGAAATTATGCTAATTTAATACTTAGCTGCCCATGTGTTCATGGGACTGAATGTATCATTGAATACAGTGAATAAGAAAAGATGGATTTCACCTTCTAAGAGCTTCTATTCTAATAGAAGAAATCCTAACTACCTGAAAAGTTTGTCATCAATATACATGGTGATGTAGAATCTTAGCTTGTGTTATGATTCTAGTCATCTATCTCTTTGAAGTCTGAAGAAATCCATTTCATTTTCAGTTTTTAAGCAGGACGTTTGCATTTTATTTTAGTGACTTTTCACCAGAATGTTCTATTTGAGTGAGTTATAAAATGGATGAAACTCCAGTTTTATTTATTTTTTTGGATGTTTCTCTCTCTTTCATTACAGTTCTCAAAAAGCTTTTGCACATTGAAGGCCTATCATTCTATGCAGCGTATCAGGGCCTCTGGATCTCTTTCTTCAGGAGCAGCTGGACAGGACTGACATTTAGAAATCCTGAAACAATTGACTGGGCTGGAAATGATGCCCTTATTCCCCAAACAGGAAAAAAAGCAGTTGTGACTTTTTGTAGCCTGTGGTCCTGTACATTCTTCATCTTTTTTAGTAGAGTACTAAAGCTGTATGAGAGCTCTTTATGTCATGGGCAGATGCATTTTTATAAATCTCCCTTAGAAAGCATGCCCGATTCTCTCCTAAAAACTTTACTCTTTAAGTATTAGCTGAATCACTTGAAATCAGAGAAACTTTGCACATAAGTGCTATGTGGCCAGGACTGAGTAAACTTTTAGCTACTCTAACCCAATCTCAAGTAACATCAGTATGAAGAGCAATCAGGTTGCAAATGGGGAAAAAAGCCTCATGCTGAGGAAGATGTGATTATAAAGGGGATAGAAAATTGCAGAATGGTTTACATCTTTAATTAGCTACTCTTCGTCATTTATCGCTTATTGACTAAAGACAGATTTAAAACTAGGGAGATTTATCTCTGGCAGGGATATTTGTGCTTCTGATTTTTGTTTGGGGATGGTTTCAGTCTCTAATTGAAGGTTTCAGTGATTGGTTTCAGAAGTCATCAATCTCAAATAGTAGGCACTGCTTAGCAGTGATGAAGTCATTGTTTAGTGGGTCAAAGCAAGTTTGTGTCAGTTTTGTATCCAGAAGGCTGGATTTTGAAGACCTCAAGAGTATCCCAGGGCTTTATGTCACAGAACAAATAGACTGGGAGGAATCATGTTGTTGGAAGAGTAAAGGGGGAAGTGGACTCTTGAGCATTCTTGCCTCATTGGTTTGTGTCCTTGGACAGTCTCCTAACTTTGCCTTCTCCTTCTTTATATTGCCTGTCTATTCCCCTGTATAGCCAGTTAATGAGTCTAAAACCAGTTGCAAATGCAAAAGCCACATTAAACTATAGAATTGAGAAGGAAATACTGCATAGCTACAGTGTTGCAGAAGAAAGAACATTTCAAACAAAAGAGCCTAGTTTCCAGATATTAATTACTGATATATAGAAAGAGTCTGCCCCTAAATTCATAAAATATATTGGAAAAGAAACTGGGTTATATTAGGTTTGGTTCTCTCCAACACCCCCTTCTCCCCCCCCACTCCCACTTTCTTACTAAAACCTCTAAATGGAGCTGGAAAATACACCAGTCCAATGATGAATGTTATCTTTCTCCAATGTCCAATACATTTTTTCAGCATTGTACTGACATTCATAATTATAGGTGTGGATTATTCATCAGAATGCACATGGGACTGAATTTGGTTTTTTGAAAGGCAGAAAAGGATTTCTGGCTGAAACTAGAGGTTATACTAAGGGGAAAACAAGGGAAGAAACATTTTGAAAAATTTTAGAAAAACTAAGAAGAAGAAAAGAAAAAACAAAACTTTTAGGTCACATATATTTATTTTTCTTATTATAGCTTTCTTCTTTTTTCCTTTGCTTTTCCCTTATCTGTAAAATTGGGCTAATAATTGTAGCTACTTCATTGAGTTATTGTTAGGATCAGGTGAGCTAACTTACATAAATATGTCTTTATATATATATATTCCATACATAATTATGTAAACAGTTTTTCTTATTAATTTCACAGAGAAAATTTAGGGGGAGCTATAGATTTGGAAAATGTATTAGACAAAGTGAGAAGCACAAAACCTTGGTTTAGAAATATACTGAATTATCTCATCACTTAGCCTTGTGGTTTCAGAGAGGAAATCTGTACTGCATTTATTCCCTGGCAATAACTATAAATGTATTGACCCTAAGGGGTCACCCTTCACAATGATCTCTAATAACCAGGTCTACTAACTAAGGAACTTAATTTAAAATGTACCTTCAGTGCACATGATGGCTGAAGATAAAGTTTTTAAGTGGTAAAAATTAAATCCCCAGGAAGAATTCTGGAAGGAAAGATTCTGGAGTCATTTTGCTTTTATCTGCAAATTAACAGTGAACATTGAGTTTCATCAGCTGCAGATGTAATCATAGCACTTGTAATGTTAAAAATATAGTATGTACATGTAATTAGCAGTAAATGCCTTATACGCACATGCTCTGATTGCCTTATCATAGTTTCTCATTAAAGAAAGAATTTTCACCCAATTGCTAGCCTTTGTAGAACCTTCCTTATAGAGTCTATATTTGTAGAACCCTCCTTATAGAGTCTGTAGGACCCAGAATTTTTTTCTTTAATATTTTCTCTTTGTAGGTATCTAGACACATTTCCATTTGCTAGTTGTTTTTAAGTCACTGATAATGTCTTTTGAAGAGACTGGTGTACTTTATGACTTATTTCTCCACTTTGTTGTTAACATGGTATTTATTCTTACATTAAAATTATTCTTCACAAAGACATCTCCCTGGGATGCTAGTATAGTATATCTTGTTTTCAAGAAGACAACAATTTATAGAATATCCATAAAATGAACATTCTTCAATTTTTCAAAAGGAATGCTTGTTTCAGTTCATCAAATTATAATCAGCTTTTGTTTACATTATTGTTTTTCTTCTACTTCAGTATTTTTATTTTCTTTTAATATTATTAAATATTGAGCTTCAAGGGGCCATTTAATATATAACTCTCCAGTCCTGAAATTAGGTGCAAGGTTTTCTTTTTTTTTCTTTTTTTTTTAATTTAAGGCAGCAGGGTTAAGTGACTTGCTCATGGTCTCATAGCTAGATAATTATTAAGTGTCTGAGGCCAGCTTTGAACTCAGGTCCTCTGACTCCAGGGCAGATGCTCTATTCACTGTACCACTTAGTTGCCCCCAGTCTTGAAATGAGGGAAAAAAAACAACTTAATGCCTTTTTATTCTAATGAGAAGCATAGGAAAATTTGACACTCAGCACTACACTAGAGTTATCATATATTGTGATGATGCCAGTCTTGTAGAGTCTCAGTTTCTTAGAATGCTATTTTAACTATTCTTTGATATTTCATATTGATGCTGTGATATAAAAGTAATGAAAAGAGCACTGAATCTAGGATTCAGAAAACCCTATTGAATTAGAGACCCACCTCTTTCATTAGATAGACATTAGAAATATATTATGACTTTACACAAATGGTTTCAGGTCTCTTAAACTTGGTGTTCTAACCTGTGAAATGAAGGGAATTAGTATATAAAGCAAAAAAATAACATTTTATATAAGAATCTTTCTTAAAAAGAGGATCAAAATTAGTCTTTTAGGGTTTTTTGAATTTTAATAGTTTTAAACTTTATTACAGCTTTGAGTTCCAATTTTTTTTTCCTACTTTCCTCCCCTCCCCATTCCTTGAGAAGGTAAACAATTTGATAAAGGTAAAAAACATGCAAAACTTTTTCCATATTAGTTATGTGAAAGGAAATACAGAGCAAAATACAGAGCCAAAAAAAAAAAAAAGAAAACAAAGAAAGTAAAAAATCCAAATCCAAAAATCAAATTCGGTCTGCAAATCAGACCCCATTAGTTCTTTCTCTGGATATATACATATATATATATATATATATATATATATATATATATATATATATATATATATATAGTATTTTTTTTTTATCATAGGTCCTTCTAAATTATGTTAAATCTTTGAGTTGCTGAGAATAGTTAAGTCATTCATAGTTACTATTGCAGTATACAATCTTCTCCTAGTTTTTCTCATTTCATTTTGTATCAGTTCATGTAATCTTTCCAGGTTTTTCTGAAAGCATGTGTCTCATAATTTCTTATGGAACAATAGTATTCCAACACAATCATATACCTCTACTACCAGCCAAGCCTCAATTGATGGGTGTGCCCTCAATTTCTAATTCTATATTATCACAAAAAAGACCTAATATATATTTTGTGCAGATAGGCCCTTTTCCATCTTTTTTATAAAATACTTTGGAATACAGATCTAGTATTGGTATTCCTGGGATAAAGGATGAGCAAAGTTTTATGACTCTTTTGGGTGTAGTTCCAAATTCCATTCCAAATAGTTGAATCAGTTTACAACTCTAATAGTAGGGCATCAATGTCCCAATTTTCCCACATTCTCTCCAATATTCATCTTTTCCCTTTTTTGTCACATTAGCCAATCTGATAGGTGTTAGGTAGTATCTTAGCATTGTCTTAATATGCATTTCTCTAATCTATAATGATTTAGAACCTTTTTTCTTATGACTTTAGATAGCTTAGATTTCTTTATCTGAAAACTACCTCTAAATATCCTTTGTTTGTTTGTTTTTTGTTCTTGTTCTTGTTTTTCTTTGTTTCTGCAAAGCAATGGGGTTAAGTGGCTTGCCCAAGGCCAATCAGCTAGGTAATTATTAAGTGTCTGAGGTCTGATTTGAACTCAGGTACTCCTGATTCCAGGGCTGGTGCTCTATCCACTGTGCCACCTTGCCACCCCTCTTCATATCCTTTGAACAATTATCAATTAGGGAATGTCTTATAGTATTATAAATTTGACTCATTTTTGTAAATATTTGAGAGATGAAATATTTCTAAATATTTGAGAGAAACTTCTGTACATTTTCCCCCCAGCTTTTTGCTTTCCTTCTTATCTTTTATCTCTTGTTTGGTCTTAATTCTAAATTCTTATCTTATCCTTACATATAATGGGTAAACTATTCTAGCTTATTGTATCATGCCTTATATCTAAATCATATTCCATTTTGATTTTATCATGGAATATGGTATGAGTTTTGGATCTATACCTAGTCTCTGCCAAACTACTTTCCAGTTTTCCCAGCAGTTTTTTGTCATATGTGAGGGTTGGTTCCAAAAGCCTCAATCTTTGAATTTATCAAACAGAAGACTACTATAGTAGTCTCCTACTACTTTGTGTACTAATCTGTTCCACATAACTGTCACTCTATTTTTTAGCCAGGACCAAACTGTTTTTAATGATTACTACTTTGTAATACAATATGAGATCTGCTACTGCTAGACCACTTTTCTTCACCTTTTTTTTATTAAGTCCTTTGATATTCTTAACCTTTTTTTCTTCCAGATGAATTTTGCTATTACTTTTCTAGTTCTATAAAATAATTCTTTGCTAGTTTGATTAGTATGGCCTTGAATAAACATTTAAATTTAGGTAGAAATTTCTTAATATTATCTTGGTCTACCCATGAGCAATTAATTTTTTCACTTGTTTAATTCTGACTTTATTTGTGTGAAAAGTATTTTATAATCATTTTAATATTTTTTCTGTGTTTGTCTTGACAGGTAGACTGCCAAATAGTTTATGCTGTTTCCAATTATTTTAAATAAATTTTTATCTCTTGCCATTGAGTTTTGTTGATAATATATAGAAATGCTAAAGATTTATGTAGACTGACTTTGCTAAAGTTGCTAATTATTTCAATTAATTTTTAGTTGATTCTTTAGGGATGGAAATTCTTAATTCATTGTTTTGAATCTAAATATTTTCTGAAGGTCAGTGATAGATAAGGGTAGTATGGGAAGCTTGCCTTTCATCAATAACATATGTTTGGAAATAGTAGAACATTTCTAATTTGCATTTATAATGACTGCAAAGCTGAAATTTCTTATTAAAAATAAATGAGAAGTGTAGATGAACTGTATTGTATAGATGATGGGTATAAATAACAATTAACATAGTACTTTAAGGTTACAAAGTACTTCACATGTATTAATAATCATATTACATAATAATAATCTTAAATAACTGTGATATAATAGTGTAAGTTTTATTATTCCCATTTTTCAGATAGAGAAGCTGAGCTTCAGAGGGATTTAATGACTTTCCCAAAGTCACACAGTAAGTTTTAGATTTGGGTCTTGATACTAAGTGCTTTGCCTCCCAGGCTACTATGCCTTTTAATATTAGCACAGTGCTCTTTGGCCGCCGCCCCCCCCCCCCCTTTTTTGCAAGGCAGTGGAGTTAAGTGACTTGCCCAAGGCCACACAGCTAGGTAATTATTAAGTATCTGAGGCTGGATTTGAACTTAAGTCCACCTGACTCCAGGGCCAGTGCTCCATCTACTGCACCATCTACTTGCCCTTTTAGATGAAGCTACCACTTTGTGACCAGCTGAAGTTAGTGCTTTCACCTGCTGTGACCTTCTAAGTAACATTTCTAGGATGTACTAGAATGTAAGGTTTATTATATCAAATGCTTCAGAAGCAATATGATAAAAAACTATTCTCTTTAGAATTTCACTTTTTCCCCATTTCAAAGGAAAATATATGGAATGCCCTAATCTCCACCTTCACCCAGAAACCATTCCTTTATAACTGAGGACTTGATTTCCTTATCTAGCAAATTGGATTATTCTTCCCTGGAGCACATTTCTTTCTTTTGGGTGTGGTGGGTGGGGGCCTTTCCAAGGCAGTGAGGTAAAGGACTTGCTCAGGGTCAGGCAGCTAAATAATTATTAGGTGTCTGAGGCTGGATTTGAACTTAGGTCCTCCTAACTTCTGTGTCAGTGCTCTCTCCACTGTGTCACCTATATATTCCCCCAGTGCACTTTTCTAATGTTGAATGCTGTATTTTCTAGGGTATAACTTGAAATTGGGAGCCTTGTCCCTCTGCATTTATTTTTAAAAGCCCATGGCTTGAATGTCCCCTGATTTATTTTTTATAATAAAAAAATGCAAGTGGAAAATAGAGCAGAACTTGGGGCATTATGGCATTGGAAGAGAAAAATGACCTGGATGTTTTCATGATTATGGAAATTAACAGGCTTTGATCAGATTGTCCTCTGGTTACACCAAAGCTTCCAAGACAATGTTAGCTAGTTCAATGTCATATCCAAATTTGTTTCTCATTTTAAAGACTAGTTTAGAAATTTATTATGTTAAAAGGACAACAGTTTTTTTCCATTAGAAAGTGAAAGTCAAAAGCTAAAGCAGAGAGACCTGTTAGTAACAGGGAAGTATAACTAGTTAAAAAAGTTATGAAAATGTCTTTGGAGTAGAAAAATTAAATGGTTTTTAATGAAATAAGTGAAAATATTTCCTTTCCCTCCCTCTTCCCCAACCAAGTTGACTCCAGTTGTAAAATGCTATTTTTTAAATTATATTTTACTCTACATGCTCTTTTTTTGCATTTTTAATAAAATATGCAATTGATTTATAACTTGATATAAACTATTACTTTTATGAATCTGCATAGATAACATATATAGCTAATATATCCAAAGAGCTTCATTAGTAAATTCAGACCATAAAAATATTAGTTGTAAGAGACTTCTCTAAATTATTTTATTCTATTTTCCAGTTGAGAAACCTGTGACCTAGAAAATTTAAATAACTTATCCAGTCACATAGCTAATTAGGCATAGAGTCTACCTATCCTAATTTTTATTCTATTGTTAATCATGCTGCCAGTCTACCATTTTCTAAGACATCCCTTGGTATATTCTTGAAATAGTATAGGTGCCCTGCCCAAAGGAATATAAATTGTGATCATTGATATCTTGGGATTTATAAACTAGATTTCTTTCTTAAGAGCTATGCATTAAATCCAAACCACTCTCATTGATGAGCCAACAATAGGTCCCACTCCACACCTCACTTGCCTTTAAGACAGCTTAAAAAGGTCAAGGTCTACTGCATTCAGGGCCATTCCCAATCATCCTGAGCAATATCTTTTCAATGTTCCCAGAAGTGCTTCAGAGGGGAGAGAGTAAGGCTAGTGATTTTGCACAGCTTTCTCTCCTTTAAATCCAGTTTACTTGGCAAGGTATATCATCTTCCTGATTCATGGTCTTCTTTGATAAGGAAGGACAATCAACAACTGTATAGTGGTACAACATTATTTAGACTGTGAAGAACAATATCTTCTAATTGAATCACTTGACTTATATATTTATGTTCTGTGAGATTTCACAATTTTTTCCCCCTTTACTTTTATAAGTCTTTGTTCCTCTTCTTGTGGTGTTATTTATCCTCTACTGCTTCACCGTTTCCTAATATAATCCTTCATTTCTTGTCTTGTACTCACAACCTCAATTATACTTCTTTTTTCTGTCCTGATAGAATTATAGTTTTCAAGGGCTGATTGATTGATTTATAAGCAACATTACCATATAATTATTTTATACTCATAACCTCTATCCAGTAATCTCCCCTGAACCTATCTCATTAGAAATACAATTCTCTGAGGGGGCGGCTAGGTGGTGTACTGGATAAAGCACCAGCCTTGGAGTCAGGAGTACCTGGGTTCAAATCTGGTCTCAGACACTTAATAATTACCTAGCTGTGTGGCCTTGGGCAAGCCACTTAACCCCATTTGCCTTGCAAAAAACCTAAAAAAAAAAAAAGAAAGAAATACAATTCTTAAGAAACATAATTATGTATTATCAAATTATATCACACTTCTTTCCAAGTACCTCTATAAAAATACAATCCTCTTAAACTAAAGTATCATGTAAAGTCAAATGACTCAAGAGCTGGTTTTATAATATTAGTCAATTTATACATATATCCTTTTTTCTAAATATGTTTCTTTTAATTGACCTAAGAGAAATACATTTCATAAGAGTTAACTAACATTTTCCCCATCTTTCCATTTACCCTTTTTTAATAGATATTTTAATTGTTTTCCAATTACATACATGGTTGTTTCTACCAGTCTTTTCTTTTGCAAGGTTTTGAGTTTTACAATTTTTTCTTCCTTCTTTCTCTCCCCCCCCCGCCCTGCCAACAGAAGGCAATCTGATACAGTCTTTATATTTGCTTCCTTGATATGCATAGATCAAAATAGAATGTGTTGTGAGAGAAGTAGATCTAAAAGCAAGAAAGAAAACATTAGAGATAGCAAAATTAGGTAACACATAAGACAACTTTTAAAAATTGAAGATAATAAGCTTTGGTCTTCATTTAAATTCCACAGTTTCTTCTCTGGATGCAGATGGTATTCTCCATCACAGATATCATAAAATTGTCCCTTATTATTGCACTGATGGAGTAAGCAAGCATATAGTTGTTAAGGTATACAATGTTCTTCTGCTTCTGCTCATCTCATTCAGCATCAATTCATGCAAGTCTTTCCACGCTTTTATGAAATCTTGTCCCTCATGATTTCTTATAGAACAGTAGTGTTCAGTCACATACTATACCATATCCCCTAAATTTCCAATTCTTTGCCACTACAAACAAAGCTGCTATGAATATTTTTATGCATGTGGGACTTTTGTCTTTTTTCATAATCACTTCAGGATACAGACTCAGTAGTAGTATTGCTGGATCAAGTTTTATTGCCCATTTGTCATAACTCCAAACTGCTCTCCAGAAAGTTTGAATCAATTCACAGCTCCACCAACAATGCCTTAGTGTCCCAGATTTCCCACATCCCCTCCAACATTGATCATTATCCTTTCTGGTCATATTGGTCAACCTGAGAGGTGTGAGGTGATACCTCAGAGTTACTTTAATTTGCATTTCTCTAATTAATATGAATTAGAGTAATTTTTCATATAACTATAGATAGCTTTGATTTCCTTATCTGAGAATTGCCTTTGGATATCCTTTGACCATTTGTCAATTGAGGAATGGCTTTTTTTTCTTTTTATAAATCTGACTCAATTACATATTTTAGAAATGAGTCCTTTGTCAGAAACATTAGTAAAAATTTTCTCCGAATTTGCTGCATTTCTTTGGATCTTGGTCATAGTGGTTTTGTTTGTGCAAAAGCTTTTTATTTTTTAAATTTAATTAATTGATTTATTTTGAATTTTATAATTTCCCCCCAATTTTGCTTCCCTCCCCCACCCCCCCACAGAAGGCAGTCTGTTAGTCTTTACATTGTTTCCATGGTATGCTTTGATTTAAGTTGATTGTGATGAGAGAGAAATCATATCCTTAAAGGAAAAAAAGTATAAGAGATAGCAAAATTACATAGTAAGATAACTTTTTTTAAAAATTAAAGGTAATAGTCTTTGGTCTTTGTTTAAACTCCACAATTCTTTCTTAGGATACAGATGGTATTCTCCATTGCAGATAGCCCAAAATTGTCCCTGATACTTATACTGAAGGAATGAGCAAGTCTATTAAGGTTGATCATCACCCCCATGTTGCTGTTAGGGTGTACAATAGTCTTCTGCTTCTACTCATCTCACTTAGCATCAGTTCATACAAATCCTTTCAGACTTCCCTGAATTCCCATCCCTCCTGGTTTCTAATAGAACAGTAGTGTTCATAATGTTCATATACCACAATTTGTTCAGCCATTCCCCAGTTGCCATCAACATTAACTCAATTTCTAGTTCTTTGCCATCACAAACAGGGCTGCTATGAATATTTTTGTACAAGTGATGTTTTTACTCTTTTTCATGATCTCTTTAGCAATACCACCCAGCAGTGGTATTTCTGGATCAAAGGGTATGCACATTTTTGTTGCCCTTTGGGCATAGTTCCAAATTTCCCTCCAGAAAAGTTGGATGAGTTCACAGCTCCACCAACAGTGTAATAATGTCCCAGATTGCCCACAACCCTTCCATTATCCTTCTGGTCATATTGCCAGTTTGAGAGGTGTGAGGTGGTACCTCAGAGAAGCTTTCATTTTTATTTCTCTAATAATTAATGGTTTAGAGCAGTTTTTCATATGGCTATGGATTGCTTTGAACTCCTCATCTGTAAATTGTCTTTGCATATACTTGGACCATTTATCAACTGGGGAATGGCTTTTTGTAAAAATATGACTCAGTTCTCTGTATATTTTAGAAATGAGTCCTTTGTCAGAATCATTAGTTGTAAAGATTGTTTCACAATTTACTACATTATTTTTTATCTTGGTTACAGTGGTTTTATCTGTGCAAAAGCTTTTTAATTTAATGTAATCAAAACCATCTAGTTTGTTTTGGGTGATGTTCTCCATCTCTTCTTTAGTCATAAACTGTTCCCCTTTCCATAGATCTGACAGATAAACTAGTCCTTCATCTTCTAATTTGCTTATAGCATTGTTTTTTTTATGTCTAAATCTGTATCCATTTGGATCTTATGTTGGTACATGGTGTGAGGTGTTGTTGTTCTAATCTAAGCTTCTTCCATACTAGTTTCCAATTTTCCCAGCAGTTTTTTTTTATCAAAGAGAGAGAGTTTTTATCCCAATAGCTGGACTCTTTAGTTAATGAAACAGCAGATTACTATAATCATTTCCTGCTATTGCACCTAGTCTATTCCACTGGTCCACCACTCTGTTTCTTAGCCAATACCAAACAGTTTTGATGACATGATGCTTTACAATATAATTTTAGATCAGGTAGGGCTAAGCCCCCCTGAAAAAATAATTTAAAAATTATTGGGCTATCTGAAAGCCACAGTCAGGAAAAGAACCTAGACTTCATTTTTCAAGAAATAATACAGCTAGGTGGTGCAGTGGATAGAGCACTGGCCCTAGAGTCAAGAGTACCTGAGTTCAAATCTAGCCTCAGACAATTAATAATTACCTAGCTGTGTGGCCTTGGTCAAGCCACTTAACCCCATCGCCTTACAAAAAAAAACCCTAAAAAAATTACCCGGAGGTCCTAGAAGCAGAGGATAAAATAGAAATTGAGGGAATTCACTGGTCACTTCCTGAAAGAGATTCCAAAACAAAAACTTCCAGGAATATTGTAGCCAAATTCCAAAACTCCCAAGTCAAAGAGAAAATTCTGAAAGCTGCCAGAAACAAACAATTCAACTACCGAGTCTCCATAGTCAGGATTACACAGGATCTGACAGCATCTACATTAAGGGCTTGTAGGGATTGGAATATGATATTCTAAAAGGCAAAAGATCTTGGTTTACAACCAAGAATAAACTATCCAGCAAAACTAAATATCCTCTTTCAGGAGAAAAGATGAACTTTCAATGAAATAGGAAACTTTCAAACTTTCCTATTGAAACAACCAGAGCTGAACAGAAAGTTTGATCTCCAAATACAGGACTCTGGTGAACCTTAGAGGGGGTGGATGAGAAGAACCAACTATGAGGAACTTAATGATATTAAACTTTTTGTATTCCTGCATGGGAAGAAGATATTGCTAACTCATATGAACTTTCTCATTCATAAGAACTGTTAGAAGGAGCATATATAGACAGGACATAGGAAGGAGCAGAATATAATGGTATATTATGAAAAAAAATGGAGTCAATAGGTGATAAAGGACAGTACTGGGAGGAAGAGAAAGGAGATGAAGAAGCAGGTAAGAAATTTCATATAAGAGTCAAGAAAAAGCTTTTTCAATGGAGTGGAAAGGGGGAAGGCAAAGGGGAATGAATGAGCCTTCATTCTCATCAGAAATGGCTCAAAGAGGAAATAACATATACACTCAATAGGGTGGGGAAATCTATTTTACCCTAGAGAAAAATGAGAAGAAAGAGATGGAATAAGGGGAAATGGGAGGAGGGAAGGGGGGGAGCAGGTGATAGAAGAGAGGGAAGATCAATGGAGAGGGTGCTCAGATTCAAAACACTTTCGGACATGGCCAGGATGAAAGGAGAGAGAGAGAGAGAGAGAGAGAGAGAGAGAGAGAGAGAGAGAGAGAGAGAGAGAATAGAACAGAATAAATGAGAGTGGGGAGGAATAGAGTGGAGGTACAGATAGTAATAGCAACTATGGGAAAAAATATTGAAGCTACTTCTCTGGTGGACTTATGATAAAGAAGGCAACTTACCCCAGAGATGGAGCTATTGGAATCTGAACACAGACTGAAGTACATTTTTTTTCTTTCTCTCTCTCTATTCTTTGAGATTTCCTATCTTCTTGGAGGGGTGGAGGGGGTTTGTGTTTATGCTTATGTTTACTCTTATAACACATTCAATTTATATCAATGTATAGCATGGAAACAATAGAGAGACTATCAGACAGACTTCTGTGGGGGGGGAAAGGGAGGGGAGGAAATTGTAAAATTCAAAACTACTAAAAATGATAGGTAGATACTACTAATGTATATAATTGGAAAACAAAGAAAATGTTAATTAAAAAAACAACGAAAGTAACCTCTGTGAAGGCAAAAAAAAAAGAAAAACTAGTTGTAAAAATTGTTTCCCAATTTACTACATTTCTTTTGATCTTGGTTACAGTGGTTTTGTCTGTGCAAAACCGTTTTAATTTAATTTAATTAAAATTATGTAGTTTATTTTTAATGATGTTCTCCATCTGCTTCCTTTTCCATAGATCTGACAGCTAAACTATTCCTTAATCTCCTATTTTGCTTATGATATTTTTTTTATGTCTAAATCCTGTATCCATTTTGATCTTATCTTGGTATAGGGTGTGAGGTGTTGGTCTAATCCAAGTTTCTGCCATACTAACTTCTAATTTTCCCAACAGTTTTTATCAAAGAGAGAGTTTTTATCCCCAAAGCTGAACTCTTCCGGGTTATCAAACAGCAGATTTATCCCACTGATCCACCACTCTTTTTCTTAACCAATACAAAACAGTTTTGATGACTGATGCTGTATAATATAATTTTAGATATGGTAGGACTAAGCTACCTTCATTTGCACTTTTTTTTCATTAAATCCCTGGAAATTCTTGACTTGTTATTTCTCCTTATGAATTTATTTACCATTTTTTCTAACTCATTAAAATAATTTTTTTTGAGTTTTGAGTGGTAGGGCACTAAATAAGTAGTTTAATTTAGGTAGAATTGTCATTTTTATTATCATAGCTCGGCCCGTCCATGAGCAGTTGATATTTGACCAGTTATTTAAATCTGATTTTATTTGTGTGAGAAGTGTTTTGTAACTTTTCAAAAAGTTTCTGGGTCTGTCTTGGCAGGTAGACTCCCAAGTATTTTATATTGCCTGAAGTTACTGCAAAGGATTTTTAATTTAATGGAATCAAAATTATCCAGTTTGTTTTTTATAATGTTCTCCCTCTCTACTCCCATACTCTACTCCCCTTTCCATAGATATGACAGGTAAACCATTTCTTGATCTCCTAGTTTGCTTATATATTTATGTCGAAATTCTATACCCATTTTTACCTATTTTGGGTGTAGGTTGTGAGATGTTGGTCTAATTCAAGTTTCTACCATACTATCTTCCAGTTTTCTCAGCAGTTTTTAATCAAAGAGTGAGTTCTTATCTGGACTCTGCTGGACTCTTTTGGTTTATCAAACAGCACATTACTATAATTATTTCCTGCTATCTCTTTTGTACCTAGTCTATTCCACAGATGCAGCTCCTTATTTCTTAGCCAGCACCAGACAGTTTTGATGACTGATGTTTTATACTATAATTTTTTTTTTAGGTTTTTGTGAGGTAAATTGGGTTAAGTGGCTTGCCCAAGGCCACACAGCTAGGTAATTATTAAGTGTCTGAGGCCGGATTTGAACTCAGGTACTCCTGACTCCAGGCCTGGTGCTCTAATCCACTGCACCACCTAGCTGCCCCATAAAATAATTTTTGATCTGGTAAGGTAATTCACCTTCTTTTGCATTTTTTTCTTAAATCCCTTGATATTCTTGACTTTTTGTAACATGAATTGTTGCAATTTTTTCTCTCAGTAATTTTTTTGGAAGTTTGGTATGGCACCAAATAAGTGGTTTAATTCAGGTAGATTTGTCGTTTTTATTATATTAGCTCATATATCTTTGAGATAATATATCTATGAGCAAATGATATTTCCCCAATTATTTAGATCTGATTTTATTTATGTGAAAAGTGTTTTATGCTTGTTTTTCTTGGAATTTCTGAGTCTGCCTTGGCAGGTAGACTCCCAAATATTTTATGTTGCCTGATATTATTTTAAATGAGATTTCTCTTTCTAACTCTTGCTACTATATCTTATTGGTAATATATAGAAATGCTGAGGATTTATATGGGTTTATTTTATATCCTGAGTCTTTGCTAAAGTTGCTACTTGTTTCCAGTGATTTTTTTTAGACAATTTCTTAGGGTGCTATAGGTTTACCATCATATCATTTGCAAAGATCCCTATTCTAATTTCTTCAATTTCTTTTCCTTCTCATTGCTGAAACTGACATTCCTAGTATGGTATTGAATAGTAGTGGTGATAACGGGCATCCTTGTTTCACCCCTGATCTTATTGTTTCTAGCTTATCCCTATTCCATATAATATTTGTCAGTGGTTTCAGATAGATACTCCTTATCATTTTTAAGGAATAATCCATTTATTCCTATGCTCTCTTATCCTTTTAGTAGGGATGGGTGCTGTATGTTGTCAAATGCTTTTTCTATTCAGACAGTCATATGATTTCTGTTAGGTTTGTTATTTATATAATCAATTGTGTTGACAGTTTTCCTAATATTGAATCAACCCTGCATTCCTGCTTGGTCATAGTGTATTATCCTAGTGATAACTTGATGTACACACCCATTTACTTTTTACATATCCCTTAAGTCTGTATTTGAAGCAAATTTTCTATTCAGTTCTGATCTTTTTATCAGATAAGTAAGTTTGAAAGTCCTCTTTTTGGATGAAAAGCCATCTTTTCCCCTGAATGAATATGCTGAATTTTGCAGGATAGTTGATTTTTTATTGTAATCCAAGCTTCTTTTCCCTTCAGAATATCCTCTTCTAGGCCCTCCAATCCTTTACTGTTGAAGCTGATAAGTCCTGCAATAATCCTAACTGTGGTTCCCTGGTATTTTTTTTTTTTGATTACTTGAAGTATTTTTTCATTTTTCTGAGATTTCCATATTTCTTGGAGATTTTATTTTGGGATCTATTTTTGAGGGTGATCAATGGATTTTTTCTAAGAACTATTTTATGTTCTTGTTCCTAGGATATTAAGTCACTTTTCCATGTTAATTTCTTGCATGATATTATCCAGGCTCTTTTTCTTTTCATGGCTTTCAGGTAGATCAATAATTCATAAATTGTATGTTCCAAATCTATTTTCCAGATCAGTCATTTTTTCCAAGAGGTACTTTATATTTTCTTCTTTTTGTTATTCTTTTGGTTTTGTTTGATGGAATCTTGTTGTCTCATAGAGTTATTCATTTTCATTTGTCCAATTCTAGTTTTCAAGGTTTTATTTTCTTCAGCTAGTGTTTTTGTTTCCTTTCCTAATTGGTTAATTTCAATTTTAATTTTAAAATGATTTTTTTCTTCATTTAATTTTTTATAATTCTCCTGTATCACTCTCATTTCTTTTCTCCATTTTTCTCCTTCTCTTTTTGTAAATGATACCAGGTCTTCAGTCCCATAGTGACTTCTTCATGTGAAGGCCTTTTGTCACTGCTCTCTTCTTTTGAGATGTTGTTTTTATCACCCTATCAGAATGCTAGCTGTCATTGATTAGCACTTTTTTTTTCCTGGTCATTTTATCAGTTGAGCTTGATTCCTGTGGTATAGGGTGTATAGTCCTGAGCTTTTTTTGCTGGGGGGCTGGGGTTCTGGACTCTGGCTTTCTGCTCTGGCATTTTGTTGTTCCTTGTTTCTCTTGGTTTGCTCACTGCACTAGGATAGCCCAATACCTCACCAGTTGCCTAGGGTTCAAAATCTTGCTCTCTGAACTGCAGTTGGAACCCTTTCAGCTGGCAAAGCTGTGCTGGGACTTTAGCTGTACTGTGACTAAAAACCTCTCACTGGTTTCCCAGCTCTCCCACCTACACTGGGTCATAGGCCCTTTTATCCTTGCAGCATATCTTTTTCTGAAGTTCCTCCAGGATAGCTTGCTGAAAAGTTATTTCATTCTTTTTTTTTGTTGGGTTCTTTAGCTTTATGATCTGTTAAGATGCTTCATTCAAAGTTTTTTGACCTACAAAATGAGAATATTGTAATTTTTTTAGATCCTAGTGTCTTTCATGATGTACGTAAGATATTATATGGGGTTGGTAGGACCTAACTTAAGATGTATTCTGGTGAAGGAGAAAAAAAATGAAGGTCACCGAGTTATCAAGCTGCCATCAATAGATAAAAGGAAATTGGCTAGAGTATATATGAGGTAGAGAGCAGTTGGCTTTGGTTTGTGGTGCCAACAAGTCATTCCTGTGGAAACATCCCCTAGGATGGTAGTTCTGGAGTTTCATCTTGACTCATTAAGAAATTTGGGAGTCATCTACAGAGAACTGATAATTAAAAGCCATCCTAGAGGATGCGATCACCAGGGAAGAACATTCACATAGTCAAGAGAAGATAGCCAAGAAGAGTATCTTGAGGGATCCCCTGCTAGGTGGTTGTAGAGAGAACAGTGTCTTTGTTGCTATTATTGTGCATTTAGTATGGGTGATTTTATAAGAGATCTGTATGGATATTTTTTTCACTAACCCTATTTTTATTTTGCTAACAGTGGGTCAGGGCTTTCACATGGACTTGGCAGTTTTTGTATACATATTTTTAGATTTACCTTCCTTTATTCACATCATTCCTACTTCCTGTCTTGAAATCTGCTTTCGTATTATGTTTTCTGATTATATATTAGACAATGGGCTACCTTACAAGAAACTTAGGGAGTTGTGAATGACATTTTCATTTTTAATAATTAAGAGAAAATTTCAAGTTTATAATCATTCAACTTTGAGTAATATGAAAGGTGAGTCAGAAGAAAGGCCTAAAGTACAGAGAACATGGTTTCTTCAGTAAGTGTGAAATCTCTGGGATCCAAGAGACAGAAGAAATTTTCATAGAAATATGAGATTTTAGAATACATATGGAATTTTCATAGATGACATTGGCAAAAATCTAGTATTTCTTGACTCTTGACTCTCTTCCTTTGTTGGCAGAAATATTCCTGGTAAAGTCTGTTTCATAGAGCATTACCACAAATTATGATAGGTATATTTTTGGTTAGATGGTATGATAAAAAAAATTCTTAAAACATATAATAGCTCTGCCTGTCATTAAAATTATACAAATATTGTAGTACCAACTGTGATTATCCAAGTGTATTCTATGAAGGTTATGGAGCTCATGAATTATGTTCCCAGCTAGCTAGCATGACACTCATGTAGGGGCAATAAATTTAGAACTGTGATGGCATAGAGAACATTAGATAATTACAAGAGAAGCTTACTTAAAGAAGAATTACTTTAAATCTGTGCAGAATGTAACTAGAAATAATCATGAGAGGAAAATATTTTTGTCAAGAGAATTTTTGCATCATTTTAAGATTAAACCATCAATGCTAATCTTCTTTAAAATGACAAAGTAATATCTGTCATTAAAAACTGTATATTGTCAATAATGTCACTATAACTTTTCTTTCTTTTTTCACTTTTGCCTTTCTTGATGAATATAGTAGGAATTATATTTTATTATAAATGACAATTGCTAATTCAAAATAGCAATCTTTTCAATATATGTATAAAGATAGAATTAAAAGGAGTCAATGATTTGTCGTAATATAATCATACTGGTGCTTAGCAGTTTTTGATTTCTTTCTTTGAATATATTTACTTACTCCTCACATTATCCCTTAGTGAAATTGTCCCCTGATTTCTCAAATCATGAAGTTGAATCCAAGAGATTAAAGAAAATGCCCAAGACTTCCTTACAAGTATAATCCTAATATAAAGCAAGAGATTTGATTTTCAGGTCTGACTTTTTATGCTGCTCTTTCAATGTAAATGAAAATGGTTTCTAGGAACCCATTTAAAATGTAGTGTTGGAGTCACATTTCCACCCTTAGGGATTTATCCCAGCAGAATTCTATTATAACATTAGTGTTGTGAAAAAATGATATTAGTTATTTTGTGCTATGAATAGAATTGTATAGTTGTATAG
This sequence comes from Macrotis lagotis, assembly GCF_037893015.1. Taxonomy (NCBI): domain Eukaryota; kingdom Metazoa; phylum Chordata; class Mammalia; order Peramelemorphia; family Peramelidae; genus Macrotis; species Macrotis lagotis. The sequence goes on along the minus strand of NC_133665.1, from coordinate 17,936,944 downwards.
GGAGTATGTATATGAAGTTGAATCTAGGTTCAAAATCATTTTACTCTTAGCCATGGTTAAGGAGAAACCACCCCTTTAACATCCTTTTATAGGGCATTCTGCAGTTTGATGGAGCCTAGTTTAACTACTTGAATCTTAGGAGAACAAAGACCCTTGAAAACTTAATCATGGCCATCTGCCTGGATCTGGAGAGGATTTTATCAATAGATTAGGCCTATTTGTAGATTTCCATGAAGGAGAGACCATAGTTTCAATAAGCCTACATGATATAATAGAAAGAATGCTAGACTTAGAGTCAGGAGGACCTGGATTGAATTCTGGCTCTGACATTTTAGTTATATTACACTGGGAAAGTCATTTAGACTCTAAGCTCAGTTTCCTCTTTGACAAAGTGAGGTTAGTCATACTTGCATTGTCTACAACCAAGATTATTGTACTTTGCAAATGTTAAATGACTTTGAAATTGTAAGTAGTGGTAAGAGTAATGACAACATCAGTAGTAGCTGCTGTTGTTATCACAGTGGTGATGATTAATGATTGTGTAATCTAAGAAAACCATCACATCATTTGAATGATGGCATGACATGCACATTATGATAATTAAAGTGAGGGGATTGCCATACAAAGACATCCTTCTCACTGCCTCGTCCAGAACCAACCACAACCTGTGGCCTGTTAGTATAGGCCACAGCATTGCAATAATACCAGGTAGAATGACCATATGGTATTTTAGTAACAAATTTGTGACATTATAGTAAAGCTGCCCCTTCTCTCGATGGTCTAAATCATCTGTATGGTGATTTTTATGGCAATAATCTTTCAATAGTAGGATTAAGCTAAAACTGTCACTCAATGCTGTAATAGTCAGTAAGGTAATTTTATTCATTCATTCATTCATTCATTTGTTTATTTATTTATTTATATTTTTATTTTGCAAGGCAATGGGATTAAGTGGCTTGCCCAAGGCCACACAGCTAGGTAATTAAGTATCTGAGGTCAGATTTGAACTCAGGTGCTCCTGACTCCAGGGCAGTGCACTATCCATTGCATCACCTAGCTGCCCCAGTAAGGTAATTTTATAGTGGTACTCTACCTGTCTCACAGTGCTCTAAATCATCAGTACAGTAATATTTGGAAACAAGGCAGGTATAGAGCCAAGAGTAGAGCACTGGGGACAAGTCACTTAACTTTTGTCAGCATAAAATTCATCCAGTTATATGATACCCACTTTGGCAGAAAGATCATCTTTATAACTAAATCCTTCATACTCCAATCTGTCTGTTTCCTTTTAATCTGCTCTCAGTGGAAATAGAAGTTATTATTTCTTTTTTTTTTTTTTTTTTTGGTTTTTGCAAGGCAAATGGGGCTAAGTGGCTTGCCCAGGGTCACACAGCTAAGTAATTATTAAGTGTCTGAGGCCAGATTTGAACTCAGATACTCCTGACTCCAGGGCTGGTGCTCTGTCCACTGTGCCACCTAGCTGCCCCAGAAGTTATTATTTCTTCTCTGATTTACTCAACTTCTCCTTCATTCTGTTTTTCTTCTTCAAGATTCAGCAAAGTTTGATTTTGCCAAATCAAATTGGGAAGCTCAGTCCAGAGATGTAGCCAGTGCCTGTCTCTGGGCTTTTATATTGACATGAGTTTTGTAGTAAAATGCAACATTTCTTTAGGACCAGAAAGTTTCATTTTCTGTTTTTGTATCCTCTGTTTCCAGCACTCTGCCTGGTACGTGGTAGGTACTTATTAATTACTATTTGTTGATTAATTGATTGAATGCTTCATCCAGCATTTGGCTATTTCTCTGGAGATACTAAGGCTTATCACTGTTTTAGTACTTGATGAATTCCTATGTGTAAATGTCAAGTGATTTCTTCTATCTATTCCCCATCTGAAGGAATTTATCAGACAGAGGATTTTCTATATATTCTTTTTAATAAGCATAAACTCAGTTATCATTGGGAAAAATAAGATTTAAGTTTGGCATAGATATCTTAACTCCATGTACTGTGTATGTGATATTTTAATCATATATATTTCACCCACACATCTGATACCTCCCATCTAGGATTCTAATTAGCTTGTTATAGCTCCAAAATTACATGCTCTTACATGCCTATGATTATCTCAATAGGATTAGCAGCATTTCCCCCCATAAAGATAATTGAGATCTCTCACTGGTGGCATATTTTTATTACTGCAACATGCCCCCCCTCCCATTATTGCCAAGCCCTTTATTGTTTTTCAGAAATAGCTTTCTAGCTATATTATTAAAGCTAAATGTTCAGGAATCATTCAGATGAAGAATTCTACCATCATCATTATGCACATATCATAATAACTGTTATGCTTTTTCTTTCTCTCTTGTGATGGCAGGTGCCTGGAGATTTGAGTCAAACATCTGAAGACCAAAGTTTGTCAGATTTTGAAATGTAAGTCTTCAGCATCTTAAAGATGCATTTTAAAATGGAAATGGTTTAATTTGATTGACACTCAGTGCCAGGTTTATTCCTGAGCCATTAAGAGAAAAAGAGATCATTGTTCATATCTCAGTAGGTTACATATCTCACACAGATCACTTGAAATGACAAATATGGTCTGGGTATTTTGATTTTATTTATATATATATATATATATGTATTTATATATCTGTGTATAGATATGTACATATATACACATTCATACATATATGTTTATATATGTATATTATTAGAAAAAAGAAGTGAGCTGGTAATGTAATGATATGAGACAGGTGGATATTTGAGTGATATTTTGTTGCCCTTCTACCATGCAATAAGAAGGCCTCTAGAACCTTAGATAGATATTCAGTTTGATTTAGCAAATATTTGATGTTGTATATGTGCAATGTTGCATATAGTCTACAGAATCTATCAAGGTTCTGCAGATATTGAATTGAAAAATAATAGAATCCCTTCCTTAAATCTGGACAGAATGTGGGCCAGTTATACTAGCATACACATCTCATCATCTATGAGATTCCTGCACCCAAACAAGTTATGATCTATGTGAACACAAACAATATTGTTACAGGTGATGATATACTAAGTATATAAAAAAGTTGTACAGAGAAATATGAGAGAGATTAGGGAAGGGGAGCAATCACAGCTGGTGAGAGATCCTACTTGGGTAGTTTCTGTATAGAGTTTGCACTGATTTTCTTTGGGCAAATTATAGGAAAGTGTGAATGAAAATTTCATGAGATAAATTGTTGAGTGTTTGAGATACCCATCAGTTTGTTAGAAGTACCCAAATAAATGAAATCACAGATCAATCATAATTTTGTGAGATGTTTACATGGAAATAGTAGGAAGAATAACAAAAGCATGAGTTTCTCATTTCCATGAAATATGCAGACTAAGAAGAATTTTTACAGTAATCTTTGTAGAATATTTAGTATTCATCTTTAGTCATAGTCAAATAATTTTTATTTATAATCTGAAGATCAGGACTTAATAGTCCACTCCTAAGAATTATAAGGGAAAAATGAAATATTCCTTTTTTAAAAGTAGATGTGAAAATTCAGAAGAAAAAATAACTATAGAAGCAGATGCCTTAGTTCTGTGCTGGGAGAATAAAATGTGAGAGGAAAAAGAGAAGGACTCCTGAATATTTGGAGCAAATGAGTTTCTTGGACCCTCTTAGGAAAACAACAGAAAAAAAAATCAAAATGACTGTCCTTCAACCAGTGATTTCAGGTGCAAGATCATTATCAGAGGAAGAAATGAGGGCCTCTTTGGTGATGGGTACTGAGGCTACTGTTTGGCAGTCTGATGCAATAGTTCCACAAAGGTCTCATGTATTCTTTTTTTTTTTTACATTTTTTGCAAGGCAAATGGGGTTAAGTGGCTTGCCCAAGGCTACACAGCTAGGTAATTGTTAAGTGTCTGAGGCTGGATTTGAACCCAGGTACTCCTGACACCAGGGCTGGTGCTTTTATCCACTGTGCCACCTAGCCACCCCGGTCTCATGTATTCTTGTGACATGTTTCATCCCAGAGAACCACTAAGAATGATCACTCTGAGACAAGTGATTGTAGAGAGGTTGATTCAAAGAAAATTCTTTAATTGTTTATATATATACTTTATTTCTGGGAGCTGTTGTTTGATGAAATGGAATCCATGACTGGTTGGGAATTCTATAATATGAATTGAGGTATTTGACATAAAATCTGTATCTTTTATAGTGACTTTTAACCTTTAAGTGTATCTTTAAAGAAAATATTGGAATGTCTTTCTGACTGCAGCTATGTTACTCAAATACCTCAACTGTTGTACTGAAATATCTTCATAGGAAAATTAAAGGAGATGCTCTTTGACACTTGTACAATTATTCTGATTTATACAAAAGAAATTCCATTAGAATACACACTGATTTTAAGACTCCAAAATGCAGACTGTGCTTTGAGTGTTAGGGATGTGGTCAATAAGTCTTATTTTCTTCCTACAGGGGGTCACTACCTTAGAGCTGAGCTTAGATGAAATCGTGCCTCAGGAGATAGCTATTAGTTAGAGTGCTGTTTTCCTGGTTAAAATAAAATGCTTTTTACTCTTGAGGTTGAAAGAACATTGAATCACAAATGCTTCCATAGTAAACATCTTAAATTGTGCTCTAAGTGCAAGAGATAGAGAATTTTTATGAGCTGCTTTTTAGAGAGAACACGCTTGAAAATGCATTTACCACTACAACAGCTTTAATGAGCAGGAGGATCTGAAACCTCCACAACCATGCAATCCTGTTTTTATAGTTAGGACACAGTTGATTTTGAATTGTTCCCATTGCCTATAATGCCGTCTGCTCTGCTATAATTTGGATCTAGCCATTAGTGAAAAAAAAATCTTTTTAAGCTAACTTTCCCATGAAGATAGTTTATAAATTGACATATTAGATTCAAATAGCTTCTTAGTTGAAAATAAAAGTATACATTATTGTTGTTGGAAATTGTTTTTTCCCATTGTTTTAATTTAATGGTGAAATCATTATTTTAGTTTTATGATTTTAAATCAATGAGTGACAGTGATCCATTTTGATCATTTTCTCTCTTTCTATTTTGATTAGATCAAACCGAGCTCTGATAAATGTCTGGATTCCCTCTGTTTTTCTTCGGGGGAAGGCTGCTAATGCATTCCATGTATATCAGGTGAGCACCATTATTCTCAGACAGACTTCATAAGTGTAATTTGAAAAAAAAAAATCAAAACTTCTCTAAACTGTTTGTTTTTCTTATTACTACCATGTATGTTTCTCTGTCTTAGAGAGCGTAAAATACATACAAATCAGAACCATTTCAATTCCTTGGCTCTCTTCTCCCTTTTCTCTGTTTCCCAATCCCATCTACTTCATATATTTGTAAGTTTTGTAGAACCCATTACAGGAAACATTTTCACCTTTTAATTTTTCAGTCAGACAGTTCAAAAAAAATCTTACCATATAAAGGAAAAAAATTCTACCATCACCTGAGCTTGCTTGAAACCATATTCCTGTTGACTTTAAGGGAGCAACAGGGTCTTCTGAATCTTCCACCTTGTTTGTGATGAATGAAGAGATGAATGGAAAGTTCAAAGGTTCTTTCCTAAGATCCAGTAATGGTGATAGAATTGCACTATATTTTGTGCCTTTTTTGATTTTTCAATATACTTAAATTTTTTCTCCCCTTGATAAATTGAGACTGTATTCACTTGGTGTTCTCATCTTTCAGGATTGATTTATTTTGAGGAAGTATTATTAGTTGATCCCTGGCTACTATTGGTTGATTCTTCACTACCTTTGTTGTAACTTGATTTTTCCAAACTTCCAGGTACTTTCTATGATAGCTTTCAAGAATTCTGTATTTATTTTTTGTTAATTATAATTTTTTTTTGCAAGGCAATGGGATTAAGTGGCTCGCCCAAGGTCACACAGCTAGGTAATTATTAAGTGTCTAAGGTTGGATTTGAACTCAGGTACTCCTGACTCCATAGCCGGTGCTCTGTCCACTGCACCAACTAGCTGCCCCAATTATAATTCTTAATGTCTAACATTTTTCTTACCTGTATATTAAATAATAATGACTAAACCTACCTAATAATTAAGATGCCTCTCCTAAATTACTCACCATACTTGATAAATATTTTTTTGAGGATGTACACATTGTGTGAATAGCAGTTTTAGGTACAGTTGCATATATAACTAATTTGAAATTCTGCTGATTGAAATGAATTTTTTTTTGGCAAAGAAATCTGCAGAGGAAAGTTATTTTATCTTTCATGTTCAGCTTGGCAATAATATCACTATAATAAAAATTGAAAAAATCTGAGCTGTGGCTTACAACAATAAATTTGAGAAAACAAGATTTCTAAATAGTCTTTTCCTTTCATTTCTTCTTCCTCTCACTGAAATCCTGAAAACAAAACAAACAAATAAAAAAAATTCTTCTCAAATCTTCTCCTGCTGGATGTTTTCTAGTTCTGCTTTGAGGTTCTGAGGAAGCAGTAAGGTGTTGCTTAGAAAATGAAAGATGAAGACAGGTACTTCTATTTTAAAGTGAAATGTTTCATCACCTGAAAGACTTCTATGACCTCTAAGAAGAAAGAAACTTTTTGTTTATTTTTCATTGCCAGGAAAATATTTGGGAATTTTTAGCCTTTGAAAGTCAGATCCTGAATGAAATGGATGCAGAAAATATGTAGTTGCCAGGGAGATGGTTTCCACAGCATTTAATAGCATTAAAGATACCTCACTTCTGTTTTCTGTGTTCAGAGTTTTTTAGAGCTTTGTCCATCCTTCCTGAGTTTTGAGTATGCAACCCAGATTTAAGAGAACAAGAAAAATAGTGGTTACTAAATAACTTTTATTCTTGTAAAAGTGACTCTTTTAGCATTTTGATATCTTGTTTGAGTTTGGAAAATCTTGTCACAACATTTTATTTTTTGAAGTATGATTTTTGCCCATTTTCTAACATCAGTAACACAATTACTAGCATCAATAGCTTAATTACTGATCATTGTATGATCAGTATGATCAATAATTGACATGGATATTAGAAACATATTGAAAAACTTTGGCTACATGTGTCCTTGCTTTTGAAAACTGTACCTGGGTGGGGTGCATAGGAAATAACCTTAAAACATCTGTGCTGGCATATGTTACACCAAAGTGTATTGCAAAGGTTTCAGTGCTATTGACAACTTTGGTTGTATTTAATTTGTTCCTAAGACAAATGAGTACCTTTTGGAAGCAAATATTAGGTTGTCAAGATTATATAAGTAAATGTTTTCTGGAACCTACATTCCATTTGACAGTGTATGTAGGGGCAATTGGAATCATTATCTGCCTACAGTTCCTTTGTGTATGATGTACTTCAACATTTTAGTATGGCTATAAGAAATTTTAGCTTCTATTGTTTTCATTTAACATTTACTTAGTAAAATTCAGCTTTTTAAAAAAATATGACCATGATTTCTGAAAAGTGTCTCTTTTAGCATTAGTTTCCTTCCTTGTAGAGAACAGAAAATCTATTACATATTATGTATAGTAAAGAAGTTCTACCAAGTATTTAAATTGTGGAAAAAGAATTGAATGATATCATTCATTTTGAAATATTTGTCCTAGCTCAACATATTTATGGGGCTTCAGAAAATGACATCTTTACCTTCCCTTCTAATAATAGGTCCCAGAGTGTAAGAGTAGGATATGTTTTTTTAGTCAGTTAATGGTGCTTTTGACCATTGCATTTTGGTTTTTCTCAAATATTCCTTTTTGTCTTCCTTTACAAAATTAAATATTTACCCCATAGACATTTTTTTTTTATTTTACCTATATGTCTCTCTTTCTATGCTTTGTCAGTCTTTAGTTAGGCAGATAAAGAATTCATTAAGCAGGAAAATATAAAATTGAGTTTGATACAAAAATGTGAAAATTAATGGTGCCTTCAGGAGTTGGCATAAATCTTCCTTTCCAGCTAGGTTCCATTACAACTTTAAAAAAAAACACCATAAATGAGGTTGTAGCAAATCTCTCTCTTGTTTGTATTGAGTTCCTTCTGATGTGACTTTTGTATTTCACGGGGGTCCTAAATCCAGCTATAGATTTAATTTGCCATTTGGTTCTTTGATTTTTCTGTTGCTTTTTTAGCTAGCACTGGTTGGTTTGTGTGCTGCTATGATAAGATAAACTAGGGCAAAATCCATCTTTGTTCTTGCTATCATCCTCCCCTCATGAATTTTATATCTAGCAAGCTTGGGCATCCATACAACTCCAGCACATTTAATGGATTACAGTTAATAAGCCTTTAGCCTATTTTTGCTCTTTTTGTAGCTCTTGGAATTGGAAGTCATAGGGGAACAGGCCAAAAGGGTCTGTTTTCTTTACTTAACTAATGGGGCATTACAAATAGTTGTTCTCTCTCTCTATATATATATGTTATTTAAAAAATCTTATTAATCATAAAAAACAATTATTTTTTCTTTAACTGATTAGGAGTCAGGGAAGCCTATTAAGCCTGATTTCAAATAGAAATAGTTGTTTGTAGAATAATTGCATGTTTTCTATGGTATATGAGTGACCTTTTGCTCTTCCTCCTTTAAACCCCAGATCCAATTTGTAAATTGGAGCTAATTATTGTAATACTTACCTTTCAATATGGTGAGGCAGAAAGCACTTTGCCAACCTCACAGTCCTTTACAAATGTGAGTTGTTATCCATTACTAATTGCTGCCAATTCTATACCTACTTTTCCAAAATCCATTGCACCCACTTCTTCCTCTCTGTATTCCATTGTGTCACTTGTAGAATAAGGGCAGATTAGTTTTGCAAAGACTGCTGTCATATTTTCTTAGGTAATTTTCTATTTAATCTTTATACCAGCTATTATTTTGAAACATTGCCTTGCTGCTCTAATCATGTTATTTCTCTACTCAAAAGCTTTTAGAATTTCCCTCCTGCTTACCAAATTCTATATAAACTATTTATCCTGGCATTCAAAGCTGTCCATAATTTGAATTCAACCTGAATTTCCAGACCAATTTAATTCTGCTTCTGTCAGTCAACCAGTCACTCTTCTGCAATAGTTCTCTTATTGGTCTCCTCATATAGTCAACTACTTCTAGTTTAGGCCTTCAATAACATTCACCTGAACTATTTCATCAGCCTCTTAATTGGCCTCTTTGGCTTATCATTCCTGTCTCTCATCTGACCTCTCTTTAACTGCCAAAGTGATTTTTCCTGGATCACATTTCTGACTACCTCATCCCTACTATTGTGTTCAGAAAGATCTCATGACTCCTATTTACCTCTGGGTAATACAGACTCTTCTCTTTGGCATTTAAAAATTTATGATCTGGCTTCATCCTATATTCTCAGGTTTATTACTCTGCTTCAGATTCTCTATTAAGTTATAACCAAACCAGTATACTTGCTGACCCTCATATATGACATTCCATTTTCCATCTTCGCTTTTTTGCTGGTTACCATCCTTCCCAGGATTAGAAAGAATACACCATTTGTCTGGAAGATGCATAACAAGTACTTAATATGTGCTTATTGGAAATTGAAGGGATGCCCATCAGTTAGGGAATGGCTGAACAAGTTATGGTATATGATTATGATGGAATACTATTGTCTTGTAAGAAATGATGAAGGGAATGGTTTCACAAAAACTTAGAAAAAGCTATATGAACTGATATAAAGTGAAGTGAATAGAACCAGGAGAACATTGTACACAGTCACAGCAATATGTAAAGAAGATCATCCGTGAAAGACTTAGTTACACTGAACAAAACAATAATCTGTAAAATTGCAAAGGACTCTATCCACCTCCAGAGCAACAACTGATGAGTTAACATAAGAATGTTAAAAAATTAAATTCTTAGTACTTTGCATAGATTTCCCCTTTGTACTCATCTCTCTGTATTGCACCATAATTATTTGTATACATATTCTAATACTTTGTGAACTTCCTGAAGAAAAATTCTCACATCCATCTTTGTAGCCTACAGCTTCAAATATATTAGGCATTAAAAATGTTTGATGGATTATATTAAATAGATGAATGCTTGATATTCCTTTCAGAGCTTCTACTTTGCATTTGGATTGCAAGTATGAAATCTTGAAGAATTTGCACCTTCTGAGTCCTCTCCATCAGAGATAAATGAACTTGTAGTTTTTCTGCAGATTTAGCAGGTAGCTGACCATGTAGCTTAGAGCCCTGATACACTCAGCTTTCCCATGATGAGTGTATTACATGCCTTTACCATGCAATTTCAAAATATATTATTTTCATTATTATAATTATGCAGTTCCTTAATTAATCAAAGAGAGCATAGTACCTAATAATTATAAATTTCAACAAAACAAAGGAAGAAATTTTAATGAAATAATAAGGGAAAATAAAACAGGTTTCTCTATTTTGCTCAAAAGAAGTATCCTTAATCATTTTTGTAGACCAAGATTCTTGAATTTATGAAGCCTTCTTAAAGCTTATATATAGACTCTTTCTTCCTGTTGTTCATTGAAAAGGTCTTTTTTAAAATATTAGCCAGAATGGGCTCCAGGGTATAAACTACACCAGTACTTTGATGGAACCTGAGTCTCAGTGTAGGTGCTCCTTTCCTGGTACAGATTATAGTACTTCCAAGGTTTTGTATTCTACATGATTCTCATCCATGTCTTCTCATACTCTTTCTTACAGGATTACCCTAAATCACTTCTTCTTTTAGTAGCTGAAGGCCACAGATATAGTTGTTGGTTTCAAAATCTTTTACCATTTATTGAGTTCAGAGCTCCATGCCATCAACAGGAATTACTAAAAAGAGAGCTAATTACTAAAAGGCCTTGGGAAGTCTGTAACCACTACAACTTAGACTATATACTTAGGAAGCAGAGAATAGCTGTCTATAATCCGACATGCTCTCTACATATTGAGAGAACAAATTTTGCAGAATTCATACAAAGGTTAAATGGACCAAAACTGTACAGGGAAAGTAAGTACATGGGAGATGAGAAATTCATGAGAATTGAGTTCTGTTTAAAATAATAACATGAGAAATCCTTTTATAATTCCTCTGTTCAGCAAGACAGAGGGCAGCTACATGGCACAGTGTATAGAGCACTGGCCTTGGATTCAGGAGGATAGAAGTTTGAGTCTGGACTCAGACACTTGCTACTTAATGGCTGTGTGACCTACCCTGATTGCCCAGCATCCAGACCTGTCTCTAGTCATCCTGATTCATATCTGACCCAGATAATTCTGGAGAAGAAAGTACAGCACCCCCTCACTCAAATCATGTGCTTGTCATGACATCACCTCCATGGTGTTATAGTCTTCAAAAATGAAGGACAAACATTATTACAATGGCAGCAAATAGAGAAGTGATAAAGAAGATCATATAAAAATAAAGTCATTCTTCCATCCAATTCAGGACTTCACAAAGCCAAAATCCTGGAAAGGGAACAAGGTAGGGAGGTTAAAAATCAAGGTAAGCCAAGTAAATAGAGTCTAAGCCTATGAGGAGCCCTGGGTGGTCACATCAATAGGTTTGGAAGCTTACTTAATGTCTATAGGATTGGAAACCTGCAGGAGCTCTTAGTTTGGATGTACCAGTGTTGCAGGAAGCCCATCTCATCTTAGCCTTAAGTATTGTAGCTGAAATAGGGAACAGAACCAGTACCAGATAGATCACTACATAGAGAGACAGGACTTGAAAGTTTACTTGAAACCCCAAGAATAGCCAGGAGTTAGAGACTTCCAGGGTGGATCCAAGATGCCAGCATGAAGCTAGGAAGCTCCTGAACTTTTCTCAAAACAACTTTGAATGAAGCCTGAAAACAGATTCTAAAGGCATATAACCCTTCCAGATAAATAGTGAAACAAAATTTTCGGCAAGATATCTTTGTTTTTAGGGGGTTTTTTTTGGCAAGGCAAACGGGGTTAAGTGGCTTGCCCAAGGCCACACAGCTAGGTAATTATTAAGTGTCTGAGACTGGATTTGAACCCAGGTACTCCTGACTCCAGAGCCAGTGCTTTATCCACTATGCCACCTAGCCACCCCCATCAGCAAGATATCTTGGAGGAAGTTCAGAAAAATGTCTGTGTAGCCCATAATTGTGTAGCCTAGTGTAGGTGAGAGAGTTGGGAAGCCAGCAAGAGGCTCTTAGCCATAGTGGCAACACAGGTCCCTGCCAGCTCAGGGATGGCTACGGTCCTTGCATGTGCATGTGGCTGAAGTCCCAGCTCAGTAGGCCAACAGTGAGGGTCTAAAACTTAGCTTTGGAGAGCAAGAATTGAACACCAAAACACTGGTGCATCCTTGGACTACTCTAGCACAGGGGGAAAATTGCAGACCCTCACCCTCTAGCACAAAAAGCTTGGGTCTATATACACAATACTATAGGACAGAACTCAACTATCAAAATGACCCCCCCCCAAACAAAACAAAACAAAACACTAATCACTGACAGCTGGTCACTGTCAGGAAAGCAGGGACAAAATGCCTGCAGTGTGAAGCAAAAGAAGTTTATGAAATGACCTCAAATATGAAAAGAACTCTTGGAAGTGTTCAAAAAGTATTTTGAAACTCAAAGAAGAGAAGAAAAATGGAGAAAAGAAATGAGAGTCATGCAGGAGAATAATGAAAAATTGACTGAAGAAAACCATATTTTTAAAAGTAAAATTGACCAACTGAAAAGAAAACCTGAAAGTTAACTGGAGAAAATGAAACTCTGAAAAACTAGAATTAGCCAAATGGAAATGAATAAGTATATGAGACACCAAGATTCCATCAAGCAAAATAAAAGCTTGAAAAAATAGGGGAAAAAAATGTAAAATAACTTTTAGGAAAAAAAATGACTGACCTGGAATACAGATCCAGGAGAGTAAATTTAAGAATTACTTGTCTATCTGAAAGTCATGATCAGAAAAAGAACCTAGACAATATCTTGCAGGAAGTAATCATTGAAAGCTATCTTATTATACTAGAACAGGAAGATAAAATAGAATCCATTGATCACTACCAAAAAGAAATCTCAAAATAAAAATTCTAGACAATATTATAGCCAAATTTCAATATTCTCAGGTAAATGAGGAAATACTGCAAGTAACCAAAAAGAAGCAATTTAAATAGCAGGCAGACACAGTCTGGTTTATGTAGGACTTAACAACTCCAATGTTAAAGGATCAGAGGGCCTGGAGATATTCTGAAGGGCAAAGGAGTTTGGATTACAATCAAGAATCAACTACCCTGCAAAATTCAGCATATTCTTTCAGGGAAAGTGATGACTTTTTTTTTGAAAGAGAACTTTCAAACTTATTTAACTGATAAAAAAAGACCAGAACTGAACAAAAAGTTTGATCTTCAAATACAAGACTCAAGAGATGTAAAAAATGGTAAAGGAAAAAGGAAAATCAATTAATAAGACTAAATTGTCTACAGTCCTACATGATTTACAATACTTGCAACTCCAGAGAATTGTATTTCTCTTAAGATAGTTGAAAGAATATGCTTATACAGAGGATGAGGGTAGAAATTGACTATGATATAATCAAATTTTTAATTCTTGAGGGTTGTATTTCAATCGGAACAGTTGGATATAGAATACTTGAAAAGGGGGTATGGGTATAAAATGATGTAAAGATGCTTATGCCTTGAGAAATGTACTTCTATCAATAGTTGAAAGAAGTATACTTTGATAGAGTGCTTGTATACAAGACAACTATAAAACAATTAGGATATGGGGGAAAGGAATTATATTAGAAGTAGACGAAGAGTAAGAGGGTAAATAATAGCACATGAAGAGACACAAAATATTTAATATAGAAGAGGGAAAGAAGGGAGGATATGAGCACTAAGTAAATCTTGCTCTCAACATCTTTGATTCAAAGAGGGAATAACAAACTTTCCCAATTGGGTTTAAAAATTTGTCCTACCCTACTGGGAGGGAGAGGTAGAAAGGAAAAGGAAAAGAAAGAAGGCAATTATAAAAGGGAGGGGAAAAGTAAAAGTTTTTAAAAAAAGGAATAAAAGGGAAAAGGGAAAGAAAAGGGAAGTGGGCTGATAAAAGGGAGTACAGATTGAGGGATTAAGCAGTAAAAAGCAAAACACTGATGAGTAGAAATAAGGGCAAAGGAGAGAGAAAAGTACAAATGGGAAAGAGAAGATCTAGGGAAATAGACAGTAATTATGACTGTGATTGAGAATGGATGAATACTCTCAGAATGGAAGTAAATAGCAAAGTAGATTAAAAACCAGAATCCTATAATACATTTTTTACAAGAAAATTTGAAGCAGAAAGATACTCAGGGTAAAGATGAAAAACTGGAGTGGAATATATTATGCCTACACTGAAGTAAAAAAAAAAAAGAAAAAGAAAAAGCATAAATAAATCAAATTAAAAGGAACGAGGAAGGAAACTATATCTTCCTAGAAACCTTAGACAAAGAAGTAATATTAATATGAAACATATATTTACCAAATGGTATGACATCCAAATTCTTAGAGGAGGTGGAGGAAGACAGAGAGCAAAACAATATTACTGGGAGACTTCAACCTACCTCTTTCAGAATTAGATACATTTTACTATAAAATAACCAAGAAGGAATTTAAGGAAGTAAATAGAATTTTTGAAAAGTTATATATGATTGCCCTCTAGAAAAAACTGAATACAAAAAGAAAGGAATATATCTTTTCCTCTGTTATAAAATTGACTGTGAATTAAGATATTAAAAATATTATAATGTAGTAAAAATTACATTTAATAAAAGGCCATAAAAAGATAAGCTAAAATTAATTGGAAACTATATAGTCTTATATTAAAAAATGAGTGGATCAAGCAACAAATAATAGAAATAATCAACAATTTCATAGGGGCAGCTAGGTGGCGCAGTGGATAAAGCACCGGCCCTGGAGTCAGGAGTACCTGGGTTCAAATCCAGTCTCAGACACTTAATAATTACCTAGCTGTGTGGCTTTAGGCAAGCCACTTAACCCCATTTGCCTTGTAAAAAAAAAAATTCATCTAAGAAAATGACAATGATGAGACATCACATCAAAATTTGTGGGCTACAATCAAAGCAACTAAGGGAAATTTATATCTCCTATATGAATAAAATACAGAAAGTAGAGATAAATAAATTGGGCATGCAATTTAAAAAGTGAGAAAAAGAACAAATTAAAAATCTTCAATTAAATACAAATTAGAAATTCTGAAAATCAAAGGAAAAATTAATAAAAGTGAAAGTAAGAAAGCTATGGAAAAATGCAATAAAACAGGTAAGCCTTTGGTTAATCTGATTTAAAAAAATAAATTGGGAAAAAATTTTATAACTAGTATTTCTGACACAGGAATCATTTCTACAATATATAGAGAACTGAGTCAAATTTATAAAAAAAAAAACCAAGCCATTCCCTAATTGACAAATGGTCAAAGAGTATGCAAAGGGAATTTACAGATGAGAAAATCAAAGATATCTATAGTCATATGAAAAAAATTGCTTTATATCATTTATGATTAAAGACATGCAAATTAAAGCATCTCTAAGGTACTACCTCACACCTCTCAGATTGACCAATATGCCCAGAAAGGACAATAATCAATGTTGGAAGGGATGTGGGAAATCTGGGACACTAATGCATTGTTGGTGGAGCTGTGAACTCATCTAACCTTTCTGGAGAATAATTTGGAATTATGCCCAAAGGGCAGTAAAAATGTACATATCCTTTGATCCAGCAATACCACTACTTGAATCTGTATCTTGAAGAGATCATGGAAAAGGGCAAAAATATCACATGAACAAAAATATTCATAGCAGCTCTGTGGTGGCAAAGAGTTGGAAACAGAGTGAATGTCCATCATTTAGGGAATGGCTGAACAAATTGTGGTGTGTACATATATATTTACATATATATGATGGAACACTATTGTGCTAGGAAAGATGGGATTTCAGAGAAACCTGGAAAGACTTGCATGATGCTGAGCAAGATGAGCAGAACCAGAAAAACATTGTATACCCTAACAGCAGCATGGAGGTGATAATCAACCTTAATGAATTGGCTTGTTCCATCAGTACAATAATTAGGGACAATCTTAGGGTATCTGCAACAGAGAATACCATCTGAATCCAGAGAAAGCATTGTGGAATTTGATCAAAGATCGGAGACCATTACTTTCAATTTTAAAAAAAAGTTGTCTTTTGTACTAGCTGTCTCTAATATTTTATTTTTTCTTCAAAGATATGATTTCTCTCTCAACACATTCAATTTTGATCATTGTATAGCATGGAAACAATGTAAAGATTATCAGACTACCTTCTATGAGGGAGGGTGGAGGGAGGGAAGGGAGGGTGGGGTTAAAATTATAAAATTTTAAACCTTATAAAAATGAAAGGTAAAAGTACCATTGTATATAGTTGGAAAACAAATAAAATATTTATATTAAAAAAAGAAATCGAAGAAGCCATCAATGAACTCCCTAAGAAAAAAAATCTCCAGGACCAAATGGATTTACAAGTGAATTCTACCAAGCATTTAAAGAATAATTAATTCCTGTTCTATATAAACTATTTGAAAATACAGATGGAGTCCTGTCTTATTCCTTTTACAACACCAACAGAGCATTGATATCTAAACTAGGAAGAGCCAAAATAGACAAAGAAAATTATAGACCAATTTCCCCAATGAACATAGATACAAAATTTTTAAATAAAATTTTAGCAAAGAGATTGTAACAAGTTATTACTAGGTTAACATACTATAATCATGTAGGATTTATATCAGCTATGCAAGGTTAGTTCAATATTAGGAAAACAATCAGCATAATTGACTATATCAAAAAAAATAACAGAAATCAAATGATTATCTCAATACATACTGAAAAAGCCTTTGACAAAATATAGCACCTTATTCCTATTAAAACACTAGAGAGTATAGGAATAAATGGAATTTTCCTTAAAATGATAAACAGTATCTATCTAAAACGATCAACAAATATTTTATGTATAAAATGGGTATAAAGTAGAGGCATTCAATAAGATTAGAGATGAAACAAGGATACCCATTATCACCATTATTATTCAAAATTGTATTAGAAATGTTAGCCTTAGCAATAAAAAAAGAAAAAGAAATAGAATTAGAATAGACAGTAGGAAGAAAAACTTTCACTTTTTCAGATACGATGCTAGAAAACCCTAGAAAATCAACTAAAAAACTACTTGAAATAATTCACAACTTTAGCAAAATAGCAGAATATAAAATAAACCAACCTAAATCATCAGCATTCTATATATTACCAAAAAAGTCTAGCAGCACAAAATGGAAAGAGAAATTCCAATTAAAATAACTGTAGACAATATAAAATATTTGGGGGTCTACTTACCAAGACAAATCCAGAAATTGTATGAACACAATTACAAAATCTTTTTTCAGTCAAATAAAGACAGATCTAAACAACTGGAAAAACATCGATTGTTCATGGTTAGACTGAGCTAATATAATAAAAATGACAATTCTACCCAAATTAAAAATTACTTATTCAGTGCCATACCAATCGACCTAAGAAAAAACTATTTAAAAAATAGTAACAAAATTCATCTAAAACAATAAAAGGTCAAGAATATCAAGGATTTTGCTGAAAAAAAATGCAAAAAATGGTAACCTAGTTGTACCGGATTGAACACTAAATTTTAATATGGCAGTCATCAAAACTGATTGGTACTGCTTAAGAAACATAGTAATGGATCAGTGGATTAGAGTAGGAGTAAAAGAAACTAATAAATGACTATAATCTACTTTTTGACAAACTCACTTCTCTATCTTCTGGAATAAGAACTTATTATTTCAAAAAACTTCTAGGAAAACTTGAAAATAGTCTGAAAGTATCCTACATTTCACTTTTTAAAAACTTTTTTTTATGTTTTTCCTTTCTTCTTCATGGTTTTTTCTTTCCTCTTATTTCTGATTCCTATTTCACAACATGACTAATTTGTAAATATGTTAATGAATGTACATGTACAACTTTTACCAGACTATTCATTGCCATGGGGAAGGAGAGGGAAGGGAGGATAGTAGAAAAAATATGGAACTCATAAATTTGCAAATGGATGAATATTGAAATACTACCATTGCATATAATTGAAAAAATAAATTTCCATTTAAAAAATAACTCACTGTTGGACAAAAACAACTGGGAAAACTGGAAAATAGTATGTGAAAAACTCGGCATGGACCTATATCTCACCCTCTTTGCCAAGATAAATTTGAAATGGGTACAGGATTTAGACATAAAGGATGATATTATAAGTCATTTAGGAGAACAAGGATTACTATGGAATGGGGTTAAGTTTATGACCAAAGAAAATATAGAGAATATAATAAATTGCAAAATGGATAATTTTGACTTACATTATGATGGGTAGAGTTTCCAAAAAGTTGAAGGTGACATTCACACTGTAAGCTGTCAGATGACATCTGGAGAATCTTATTTGATTCTATGTAGCATATTTTTTTGAAGGACATTTATAATCTGGAGAGCATCTAAAAAAGTTTTACACAAATAAAATCAAAACAATCAAATTTAGAAGGAATGCAGAAAGATGGGAAACATTTTTCACAGTGTTTCTGATAAAAGATTAATTTCTAAAATATATAAAGTACCGAATCAAATTTATAAGAATGCAATTCATTCTACAGTTGATAAAAGGTCAAAGGAAATGAACAGTTTTCAGATGAAAAAATTTAAACTATCCAAAATGATACGGAAAAAATGTTGCAAATTATTATTGATTAGAGAAATGTAAATTAAAACAACTCTGAGATACAACCTCTCACCTATCAGATTGAGTAAAATGACAAAAAAGGAAAATGATCAATTTTGGAGAGAATGTGGGAAAACTAGGACACTAATGTACTTGTTGGTGAACTTGTGAACTGATCCAACTATTCTGGAGAGCAATTTGGAACTATGCCCTCAAAATCAAAAAACCCACTGATCCAACAATACCACTTCTAGGTCTATATCCCAAAAAGAGAAAAGGAGCTATATGTGCAAAAATATTTAAAGCATCTCTTTTCATTAGTGGGAAAAAATTGGAAATCGAGGGGATGTCTATCAACTGAAGAATGGCTAAATAAGCCTTTGTATATGAATATTATGGAATCCTAGTGTTATGTAGGAAATCATGAGTGGTCTGACTTCAGAAAAGCATGGAAAACTTGCATGACCTGATACTGAGTGAAGTGAGCAGAATCAGGAGAACATTATAATAAACACTAATAACAACATTGTGAGATGATCAGCTATGATCATCATTAACTATACAACTCCTCTAAGCAGTTCAGTGATCAAGGACAATCCTCAGAGACATGTTATGGGAGATGCCAACTACAACCAGAGAAAATCCGTGGATTTAAAAAAATTTTTTTTAATTTTATTTAGGGCAGTGGGGCTAATGTGACTTGCCCAAGTCACACAGGTAATTATTAAGTGTCTGAGGTCACATTTGAACTCAGGTCCTCTTGACTCCCGGGCCAGTACTCTATCCACTGTGCCACCTATCTGCCCCAAATCTCTGGATTTTTGAATGCAGAACAAAGGTTATTATATTTACTTTTTTAAAACTTTTTTCTTTCTTTTTCACATTTTCCCCCCTCAAGTTCTAGTTCTTCCTTCACAACTTGACTAATATAGAAATTTGATTGCTTCCTGCCATGGAAGGTAGAACTCAAAAACTTGCAAAAGAATGAATGTTGAAAACTTATCTTTGCATGTAATTTGAAAATAAATAAATAAGAAAAAAATAAATAAGGTTAAAAAAAGAATGGATAAAGTCAATTCAATACCTAAGTGCACAGATGGCATATTTATTAAATTTTCAGATGACAGGAAAACAGAAATCTCTTGGGGTTTTAAAAAGCTTGGTTGAAATCAAATAAGATGAAGATTAATCAGGCATAAAAAGGTCACTCAAAAACCAACTTCTTAAGTATAAGATGAGGGAAGCAATGCTAGATAGTTTATTTGAGAGAAATCTGGGGCTTTAGTAGACTGCAAGCTCAATATAATCCTGTAGTGTGATCTGACAGCCAAAAAAGCTAATCAATATGATCTTAGCTTGCATTATGCTGGGTAGATTTCCCACAAAGAGGAAGGTGACATTCACACTGTAGTTTGTCAGATCACATCTGGAGAATCTTAATTGATTCTGTGTAGCACATTTTTTTGAAAGGACATTTATAATCCAGAGAGCATCTAAAAGATGACAACCAGTGTGACCAAAGACCTTGAAGGAACTAAGGATATTAAAATGGGAAAAGACTTAGGAGAGATGTAGTAACTGGTTTCCAATGGCTTAATAACTGTTATATGACTTTACTCTAGAGAGCAGAATTAGGAGAAATATGTGTAAATTACAAAGAGAAAGCTTAATAGGAAAGGAAAAAAATATTAACAATTCAGAAGTCTCCAAAAGAAGAATTGCCTGCCTCAGGAGGTAGGACTGTCTCTCATTTGAGTTCTTCATGCTAAAGCTAGATGCCTTCTGGTTGAATCTATTTTAGATCAACTTCTTGTTCAGGTACAGTTTGAACTAGATGACCTCTTAGGTCCTTCTCAACCCTGGGATACTTTTTAGGACATGATACATGTCCTATTTTATACCAATATGTCTTCTTGTTAATCACAAATCATAGTTTGTTAAATAGCACTTATTAAATTTGAGAAGATTCTAAAATATTCAGACATTAATTATAAAAGTCCTTGGTATTTTTTAGAAAGATATATATATATATGTATATATTTCCTACCACTCTTCCTTACCTCCCCTTTCCCCTTGGTAGCCAACAAACTGGTAAAAGTTGTACATGTACATTTGTGTTTAATGTATTTACAAATTAATCATGTGTAAGGGAAATAAGGACTAGGGAAAAGAAAGAAAACCATGAGATAGGAAGGGAAAAGTATGAGAAGTTTTTAAGAAATGAATTTAGTATACATTCAGATTCTGTGTTTTTTTTTAATTGTTTTGTTTTGTCCTCTGGATATGGATGACATTGTCCATAGCAGTTCTCCCAGGCTTGTCCTTGATATCTGAATTGCTGCCTTCTACCAAATCTTTAGAGTTGAGATAGAAGAGAGTTTAATGAAGAATTTCAAAGATGCAGCTAAGATTTTTGTTTGTTTCTTTGCTTTTCATGACTAGACTTAGACTCAGGAACAGGAAGTCTTGGATGTTCACAAGCTTTCTTATTGTACATTCTACACAAACTTCTGTACTTTTCTTGCTTATGATATATGCAAACATCTTCTATCCCTTTAGGACTATACATTCTAATAGAGGAAGATAACATTTAAAGGGAATCTGAAAAGTGGAACTCAGTAGTATGGATTAAGAAATGTCCTTGGGGGCGGCTAGGTGGCGCAGTGGATAGAGCACCTGCCCTGGAGTCAGGAGTACCTGAGTTCAAATCTGGCCTCAGACAATAATTACCTAGCTGTGTGGCCTTGGGCAAGCCACTTAAGCCCATTTGCCTTGCAAAAACCAAAAAAAAAATGACCTTGAAGCAGCAAGGAAGACTGGTTTTGGGCAAGATAAATTGAAAATTTATCTTTCAGAGCCCAGGAAACAGAATGCAAGAATCTGGTGGGAGGGGAATGAGAACCAAGAGGACAGTAGGAAAGATGTTTCTGTTAATCACTCGCTTTACTCAGAAAATAAGTAGTAATAAAAAGAAAGGTATCTATCCAATTCATTTTAACCAATATTTTTTCATTATCTACTGTGTAAAAGATATGCTAGACATAGAGGTTTAAGACATGAAAATGACATAATCCCTGATATTCTAAAGTTATATTGTAATAGGTAGGTAAGATGCACAAATCAATTTTTATGAAGTAGAATAAGGTAACAATACAGGGAAGATCCAAAATGTTTTAGGATGGTTTCAGAAAGCATAGATCATTTTCAACTTTGGGAAATCAGAAATGGCTTCTTAAATCAGATAATACCTATACTAGCCCCTGAAGAAAGAGGAGGATATTGTAGGATTTGAATATGGTAGAGGTAAAAAGATAATGTATTCCAGGTAACCTATAAAAAATGCACACAAAGAGAAAATTGGGCGAACTGCATAAGAATCCATAAAAAGAAGTCATTCATAATAAGGCAAGAATAGAAATAGTACTGAGGTTAGATTGTTGAAGGCTTTAAATACAATGCTAAGCTGTTTTATTATTTTCCTCAAAGGGAAACATTGGATGTTTTTAAACAGGGAAGTAACATCGGTAGACTTGATTATTACACTATTGTGGCAATTGTGTGAAGGATGGATCAGAGAAAGTGAAAGAAGGTGTTAGTAGGATTGTATAATATTCCATTTGAGGGCTAATGAGATCCTGTAAAAGAGAAAACAGTCTATCAAAATGATGGATTTTAGGTGTGAGAGACTGCAAAGGATGTAGCCATCAATTGAAAAAGGAAATCTCTAAGCCTAAATCTAGGGAAGTTATAAACATATAGTTTTGCTTTTGTCTTTTTAGGAAGTTTTTCTATACATAGTAGGATCACAGTAGGATACTCTTTGCTTAGGTTTTAATATAGAATTGCTAGCATCATATATTCAACAAAGAACTAATGGCAGTAGATTTTTTAAAAAATCTGACTTTTCTATTCTTTTACTTTCTGACATAAACTTGCATATTTATTTCTCTGGTTTTGTTGAATGAATTAAAGAAAATTTTAGCCTCAGCAGAAGACCAGAGACCTCTCCTTGTTCCAGTGCAATGTATCAACTTTTTTTTAATCATTTTAATAAGCATCAGCAAATTTACTTGTATTCATATCTAGGATAGAGATCTTTGATCTCCTGCAAACCATATAGAAGTAACAGGTTTTAATCTGTCTATTGTGATATCTTCATTAAAAATATGCTATTGAAATCTAGGAGATACTGATCTTGTACAGTATGTTTTCCCACTGAGCACCCACTTCTATTGCTTGCTTTTCACTGAGGAACTCAAACTTTAACATCAGCCTTAGGAAATGAATTGGCAGCAATAGGTACTATTGCTGAATGTATAGAACACTGACCATTTGTTTCTTTTAATTAATATTTTCTTCTAAGTACATGCATATTTAGCACTTTGCCTGGGACCATAATAGATGCCTAATTGATGATTGAGTATTGATAGAATCCTTAAGGAAATGGAATTTTCTCTTGCTTTTCATTGAGATCATATTTAATATACAGAAATGATTCATTGTTAGTATACATTTTGATAACTATTAGTCCAGTTACAATTCTCTCTTAACAAAGGCATGAGTATGAGCTAGTTATTTTTATTCTATGACCATTACTACTTTGTTAATTATTACAATTTATCACATCGACTACTGAATGGGAACATATAGATGGAACTTTGTAAATACATCCTTGAGTTGTCAACAAACAATTATTAATTGCCTACTATGTGTCAAAAAGTCTTTATGTTAAGTTCAAGAATATAGTTTTCAGTCCCTTTATAACCATTGGTGTGTGATTCAATCTTTAAACAAAATTTATTTACAAACCAAGTAAACTGAACTTGCAGAAATGTTGCCTTTAGAGGCCAGTAGTAAATGGTTCACTGTTCAAAATTAATTTTTTTACTAATACTTTATTTACTCTTTCTCAGGCATTATGCTCATAGTTGTGGATATAAAGACAAAAATGAAAATAGACTGATCCTAAATAAGCTTACATTTTATAGAGGGAAACATGTACATAGATAAGTAAATGTAAAATAATTCTGTGGATACAAATGGGAGATGAGGAGTTGTGTCATCTGAGATCAAAGACATTAAGTTGTAATTCTTTTTTGTAAGCTCTCAGAATTGTAACCTCGAATTTTTCACACCTAATTTAAAAATAAAAGCATAACTGTGAAAACAACTAAAATATTATACTAAATTTCACTTTTTAGCATCCTAAGCAACTTTCTAAAACTCTTAAGTTAGAGATTAGTTGTTGATCTATATCACTGAAGGAAATTGTCACGTTGGAATTTCCTTTATAAGAGTAAAATCTTATTTAAATTCAAATAAAATCCTAAGCATATTTTATGATAGTAGAGATGATCCTTACTCCTTAGAATCCCATCAATGGACCATCACCAGTTGTTTTGACCTTTATGTTTCCAGTGACTCTTGAAGAGAACACCAGGCTGATGATTTTGTGCAACTCTGTCTCACTCAAGTCTAGTATACCTGCAAGTCACAACATCACCTTCTTGATGTCATTGGGCCACAGTAACAAAGTTTAATCTTTCATTACTCCTCTCTAGCTGGAAGTAGTTTGAGCAGTTTTGGATCATGACAGTTTGCAGGCACATTACCAGAAGTTGACTATAGTAATGGTTTTTTTTTTTAACTATAGTTATTAATGAAAATCTTATAGTAAAGGAGGGGTTACAATTTGTATTGGTGGAATCAGTGTGAAATTATGAGGCCTAGAAGTACTGAAGTAGACTTGATGCTTTAGGGAAAACTGAAAATATTCAGTTTAAGGTACAGTTTCATATTTTTCATTAATTATTTATGTTTACCTCTTTGTTCCATGCCCATTCTTGTAGATAGATCCTCATTGGTTTGATTCTACTTAGGTTGTATCACTTTATTATTACCAGGAATGTGAAGCCCTTTGTGGCACTTCAGCTTTATTCAGTGTCAGAATGCTTCCAAAATTTTCTAGTCTTCTCTTCCATTAATCAGAAGAAAAATTGTAAGAGAGAACAGCTCTCTAGTATTTTTTGTTTTTAATCATGCTTTCATTTTTCTTCCTTTTATGGATCAAAAAGGAAAAACCCTGTCCTGAAGGTGTCAAAACTCCCATGGATGTTGTTCCTCAGTCAGGAAGAAGTAATTTTCATCTATACTCTGAAAGCATAAGAGGAGCTACTTCCCTTTTGATCTTTGACTTAGCATAACTTGTTTAAATCGATATAGATAGCTAGATATACATATATTTGCATATATACATATATATTTATAAAATAGTGTTTCTACTAACTTGTCCTAGTAATATTTAGTATCTTGTCACTTTCACAAAGTATCTCACTAAGGGTTCTTCAGAAACTGTTTTATGAAATAACTTATCTGTTAATATGAAAATATGGAGCATAGAACAAGGACTTTGGATGGAGATTTAAACTTATTTTGTAATGCTCTATTATAGGAAAACCAAAGAGAATATCGTCATGTGTATTTCTAATGCTTTCTTTACAGAGGAAGGACAGGATATTCTTAGCCATCTGGCAAGTTTTTAAAAACAAAACTATAGAGACTAAGTACTTTAGCTATGAAGATTTCACAGGAAGCTACTCTGATTTTTGGTTCACCATTAAATCCAGTCTTGCTTTTACTGCGCCTTTCTCCTTTTAGGTTAGACTGTCCTTTCTTCATTTACAGGATGAAGAATGAAATTTGCAATCTAATAGGACATTATTTCACACTGCTAAAAGATAGATTAAGGCATGAAAACAGAGGAGGTCAGTGGATTTAAGATTATTCTCAAGAAATCTCAGTGGAAAAGATGAACTGATAGATTAATGGAAATTCCATAATATATACCTGTTCTTTGTAATGTGGGCCAAAACTCCACAATCTATCTTCCTTAATACTCTTTAGCCAAAAATGATTTGTTTGTTATTTCATAATGGCAGGTGGTTTGTTATTAAATTGATATTATCTTTGGAGAATAGACTGCATAAAAGACAATGTTATTTGTAAGTTTTTATATGGAAAATAAGTATTATTATTAATTATGGTATAATTAATTATAATTATTAATTATATGCATTTTAGAATGTGCCTTCTGGTGGGGCACCTAAGTGACCTGGAGGACCTGAGTTCAAATTTGGCCCTCAGATGCTTAATAATTGCCTAGCTGTGTCCTTGGGCAAAGTCACTTAACTCTATTGCGTTGGCAAAATAGAGAGAGCAAGAGTGAGAGCGAGAGAGAGCGAGAGCAAGAAAGAGCGAGAGCAAGAGAGAGAGAAAGAGAGAGAGAATGTGCCTTCTCAGTGTTGGAGAAAAGTACATTTTAATTTCATTTCTGATATCTGTCTCCTACCTTGAGGATTGGGTTCAGGAGAGTTTTTAAAAGTTTATTGCAAGACATAAAAAACAATACTATAAGGAAATTAGAAGATCAAGGACTAGTCTACCTGTCAGATCTATGGAAAGGGGAACAGTTTATGACTAAGGAAGAGATGGAGAACATCACCAAAAACCAATTAGATGATTTCGATTACATTAAATTAAAAAGCTTTTGCACAGATAAAACCAATGTAACCAAGATCAAAAGAAATGTAGTAAATTGGGAAACAATCTTTACAACTAATGATTCTGACAAAGGACTCATTTCTAAAATATACAGAGAACTGAGTCATATTTTTAAAACAAAAAGCCATTCCCCAATTGACAAATGGTCAAAGTATATGCAAAGGCAATTTACAGATGAGGAGATCAAAGCAATCCATAGCCATATGAAAAAATGCTCTAAATCATTAATTATTAGAGAAATGCAAATTAAAGCTTCTCTGAGGTACCACCTCACACCTCTCAGATTGGCCAATATGACCAGAAAGGATAATGATCATTGTTGGAAGGGTTGTGGGAAATCTGGGACACTATTACACTGTTGGTGGAGCTGTGAACTCATCCAACCCTTCTGGAGAGCTATTTGGAACTATGCCCAAAGGGCAACAAAAATATGCATATCCTTTGACCCAGCAATGCTACTACTGGGTCTATACCCTGAAGAGATGATGAAAAAGGGTAAAAACATTACTTGTACAAAAATATTTATAGCAGCTCTGTTTGTGGTGGCAAAGAATTGGAAATCAAGTAAATGTCCTTCAATTGGGGAATGGCTTAGCAAACTGTGGTATATGTATGTCATGGAACACTATTGTTCTATTAGAAACCAGGAGGGCTGGGATTTCAGGGAAACCTGGAGGGATTTGCATGAACTGATGCTGAGTGAGATGAGCAGAACCAGAAAAACACCCTAACAGCAACATGGGAGTGATGTTCAACCTTGAAGGACTTGCTCATTCCATCAGTGCAACAATCGGGAACAATTTTGGGCTGTCTGCAAAGGAGAGTACCATCTGTATCCAGATAAGGAGCTGTGGGGTTTGAACAAAGTGCAAGGACTATTCCCTTTAATTTAGAAAAAAAACAGATATCTAATTGTCTGATCTTGTTACCTCTTAGACTTCTCTTCATTAAGGATATGATTTCTCTCTCATCACACCCAATTTGGATCAATGTACAACATGGAAACAAAGTAAAGACTGACAGAGTGCTTTCCGTGTGGGGGTGGGGTGGGGGGGAGTGAAGCAAGATTGGGGGGGGGAATTGTAAAACTCAGATAATATCTTTAATAAAAATAAATTTTAAAAATGTTTATTGCATTTTAGGAAAAGATGTTGAAAGTGTGACTTTGTTCTTGATTCTGTAGAACCAAAACTGCTGCTCTATTGTTCTCTTGTTAGTTTCTAGAGTAGGTGAATACTGAAAAGGTATCTTCATTTTTGTCTGCAGGGAAGGAGCTGTTGCTTTCAGAATACTTGGTTTTTTTTTTAATAGGAAACCAAACCTGGATGGGGTGGGGGTGTAAAAATTGGTAAAAAAAAAAATTTGTAGTTGTACCTTCTTATCACTAGGTAATTCAAGAATATGCTTTAAGTGTACTGAGAATCACCTAAGAAAATTTACTGTTTCCAAAATAGTATACTCAGTGTCATGAAATTAAGGTAGATGAAACACAGTCTAAATTTTTACAGCCCCTAGAGATTTTAATTATAGATTAGAGTTTCCTTTCAGTTGAGGTATTTTTTTTAGTTGGTTTTTTTTCTTTTGCAAGGCAAATGGGGTTAAGTGGCTTTCCCAAGGCCACACAGCTAGGTAATTATTAAGTGTCTGAGACCAGATTTGAACCCAGGTACTCCTGACTCCAAGGCCGGTGCTTTATCCACTATGCCACCTAGCCGCCCCCAGTTGAGGTATTTTTTACTAGCTTTCAGACAGGTTTGTACTTGAGTGCTTTTTTTCTCCCAGTATCCTTCTTCTGTCTCTCATCTCTCCTTGTCCTTTGACTTCTTCCTCCAACCTTGTCTTTTTTGCAAATTCAACCCCAGATACTTCTCTAATCAAAACAAAAAAAAAAAAATCAAGCAAATATAAAAAAAAAACCAAATCTTAAAACATTGAACATTTTTAATCCCCATTATGACTCCAGGAATAAAATTCCTTTTATGCTTGCTAAGAGATTTGTTTTTCCTCTTTTTTTGTTGTTTTTGAATCATGGGACAAGGGGTAACTAGAATATCTTCCCCAACTAGATCTACCATTGATTGCAGAGTTTAGGAAGAAGAGAACTGAGTCTTCTCTGGTTTCTGCCATTTTTTCCTACAGTGAAAAATACCTGTTCCTCATTGATAATGATAGTATTTAGCATTTACCTAGTCCCCACTTTGGGGCAGGCATTTGAATTCAACGCTTAACAAGTATTATCTTATTTAATCCTTATAACCTTGGGAGGTAGGTCTAATCCCCTTTTTATAGTGGAGAAAACTGAAGCAGTTAGTGGTTCAGTAACATAGGAAAGTCTGTTTAGACTAGTCCCATTCCCTGTGGCATAAAGCCAAAAAAGATGAGTGACTTAGTGGAATACATGAGAACTAAGTATTTAATAACCCAAGAATTCATAAATAAGAGTCTTCTTATCTCTGATTAATATATTTAAAGATGTCTCAGGTTTTCTTATTCTGGTCCAAGTGTCTACAGAACAAACTGGCATGTATATCTATTGTATATTTTCTCTGGATATCAATTATATTATAATTAGGTAAACTTTTTGGGAGTACTTAAATGATTTTATTTATATTTTCCACTGATATTTCTAAATTGCTTCTTGGTTTCTCTTAAAGCTCTTTTCATTTAGTGGAAACAATGTTGTCTGGGCTTCAGTTGAGGGATTTTGATGATGAATTTATAAAATTTGGTGTTACTTTTGAGCCATCTATCTCCCTCTCTTTTCTAGTTAATAAAAGCCTTCCCTCCCTGTCTGTTTTTCTCTTGCTCACATAAAGAAATAATCACAGTTTTCCTTTCCTTGACTCACTTTTACAGCCTTCCACTTTGGATAGAAATATGTTTTATATATGTGTGTATGTATGTATGTGTATGTGTGTATACAACTATGTGAGCAGATGGGTATTTCATAACTATATTAAGTGCAAGGATTCTATTTATTCCTTTTATATCTCCCTGACTTATTTTTCTCTCTCTAGACTTTTTTCTGCTTTGGGAAATAAAAAGGAATGAGTACAGGCCATGAAAATGTATGCGGGGCACTTTATTTTAAAGATGTCCAAACTACATGCAAATTTAGCAACCTTTATTCTGAATACTTCTGGGAGATCTTTGAAGTTTGATACTCTAGTGAATTTTTGTTAATACCTTTTTTACCCCTTACATTCTCACTGATAATAGCATTCACAAGCAACTTTTTTTTTTTTTTTTTTTTTTTTTTTTTAGTTTTTGCAAGGCAATGGGGTTAAGTGGCTTGCCGAAGGCCACACAGTTAGGTAATTATTAAGTGTCTGAGGCTGGATTTGAACTCAGGTACTCCTGACTCCTGGGCACAAGTAACTTTCTAATTACCAATTACTCCTCCTAGAATTCAAAATAAATGTTAAACATCTGTTAGTATTTTTGTGCTAAAAGAATTAAGTATTTTTAATGTTTCTTTTCATTAATTACTATAAATTCATGTTAATTTTTCCTAAGTGAAAATTAAAAGATTTTTAAAAAGCAAAATATATCTCAATTGAAAAATTAACAATGCATGCTTAATCATAGAAAGTTACAGGGGTAAAGACATAGATCCTCCATTCTAGCTTTCATATGTCCAGATGGGAAATCCGAAACCGAAGAAGTAATATGCCTTATTTATGGTTAATCAAGTTAATTGGTGGCATTTTAATGGCTGAATGCCAGGTCTCTTGATTCTCCCATTCCATAGGATTTCAATGCCGTAAGCTTGTTTCCTAAACAAAATCAACAAGACTAGAGATGAATGATTTGTATCATCCTTTACCTTATATTGAGATCATGGGCCTTGATTTAGCATTTTTCTTAAAATCTAATTTTGATTTTATTGAGTTTTCTTTCTTTTCTTTTTGGCATTAATCCTGAAGAGAAATGGAGATTCATAGGATATAGCTTAGGGGTTACAGGAGCAAGTTAGGGCATATTCAATTACAGTGATATAGTCTTGAGAAATTGTGATGAGCTAAGATGGGTAAGCAGGCTGGACTGAAAGATATCTTAAGACTATAGGCCCAGACTGGAGGAGGATATGTATTGGAATGCCCACATAGTTGTTGTCACATTTGGACTATTTGACCCTATCCTTTTGCTCTAGTCAAGTAAGCCCGGGGTTCTAGACTGCCCTTACCCATCCAATAATGCTTATCTTGATGAAATAAATAAAAAGTATGTTAAAAACTCCTTGTTGTAACCTTTGTCTTGGTTTCAGTTTCAGTGTTTTTGATTGACAATATCTTAACCTCAATTTTCTATCTCCCTGAATTTGGGACTTATTTGTCTACTTTGACCTCCACAAATTGCTTCCCTCCATTACATCATTTTGAAATTTATTACTGACTTCTTTCCTTGTTCTGATCTCTTTTAAGTATATGCTCCTGTGCATTTCTTTGTTCTTGTTCCATAAGTTAGATAATCATTTGCCAAGAAATTTGACTCAATGACAGGTTGGGGTGTTTGATATCCAAGTTTATTAGTATATCTTTCCCTTCACTTATTTAGGCCATGAATTTTTTTTTCAACTCTAAATTCTTTGGTTCTATACCCAGTACAATAAGTGGTGAGGATCAATGATAAGAGAGTCATAACAAGGTAGGGGAGTAAGAAGCTCAAAAAACTCTGGTTGAAGATGTTTCCCTTAACAGACTCTTCTAGTCTCTATACTGTTCCAGCTTCACTGGGCTATCCAGGTTCTGTCCTGGTCTTCACCTTTATTCCTCAGTCCCTCTAACCTGGTCAGTGGGATGGAGGATGGATCCTACAGTGGTGAATCCATCTTCATCTATGGATTCCCTTAGGTTCAATGTCAGGAAAACCTAGAGATTAAGGTTGCACACTTTCCTTTTATTTTTAAACAGTGGCAAAGCAAGTTTATCTCAGTGTCAGAGCCCTGAAATGTAAAGCACAGTTTATTAAATAGATTGCTGATAATTTATAGGGCCAGATACTATGTACCCTTTAATATTTTTGTAGAAAAATAAGAGAATGAATTATTTTCATCACAGAGATTTCATCCAAATATTTTGGTCTTTGTACTACCCTCTCCTTCTCCTTTACCCTCCCCCCCATGGATTTTCTTCTATTTACCTAGGTACAAGGACATGTGTACAATTTTTATGTTGTTTGAAATGTATATCCTGTTATGGGGAAATGCAATTGTTTTGAGATATCACAGTCTATTTAAGGATCATGGCATTTTGCTTCTGTTATTTTACTACTTGAAGAGCCATAGTAAACCATTTCACCTCTGTGGTCCTCAATTTCCAAATGAGAGGGTTGGACTAGTGCTAGATGACCATTAAAGTTCTTCTGGCTTTATTTGTATGATCTGATGAATCATTCATTTGATTTAGATTTAAGGTCATTGAGTTATTAGTCCACTTTTACATTTGTGTGTATTTTCCCAAGATGTAAGGTATATGCATATATACCCATGTAATGTACATTCATATCTCCTTTATCTTTATAACAAAGAATTTCTCTCTGCTAAATATTTGTCTTATTATAAATGTTAATAAAATTGATCCATTTTTTTCCTCTTAACTGTTCATAAGTTTTATGCATTGAATTGTTATTTTGAAAATTATTTGTCCTGAGCACCTCATATGCACATTAATAAGGGATAGAGAGTTTTCTTTTTTGAGATATTGAAATTGATGTAATGAATTATTTAAGCAAGGGATACTGCTTAAAACAGCAAGTCTTATATCCCTAGTTAAAGAAAACCATTTTATTTCCAACCTTTAAAGGTTATTTCTTATGCTAAACACGACAGCATCATGAGTGACTGTGAATCCCAGTTTCATGTGAAAGTACAACACCAAGCAAAATGCTGTCAGACTGCCTTTGAGTGGTTGGATTTGGAAGAAGCAGCCAGTCAGTGAAGATTTGGAGAATGTTGTCAGGGAATAGCAAAGATAAATTTTTGAAAAATGTGTGATTTACTGATTAGTTTGAGGAAGTATTGAAGGATAGCATTATAGCAGTCAAAATAAAAGATGAAAGTATAAATGAGCATTAGGAGAGCTAGGGTTAAGATACTAGACTCATTTGACCCAGTTATGAAGCAGACTGTAGGTAGGTGTACAGGCTGAGAGCCAAAAGAAAGGAAGAAAAGTAAAGATTTAGAGAAACATTAAGACATTTTAATTCCTGAGAGTAGGATCAAAGATGAAAAATAGAACCACATTTTGAAAACTGTAGTGTTTTGGATGGGGGTACACTGCTAACCAATAGTTGGGTCTATTGCAATTATACTTTGATTCAATCTGTTCAGGAACCTAACTCTTGCATACCAGATTATTTTTACTATATTTAAAAGAAAAGGAGAGAGAACTGTAGCATTATTGTTTCTTTTACATTGCCCATCTTGTTAAACAAAAGTATATCATGAAAATTTTAAGGATTTATTTTTCTATGTTGAGACCTTTAACAAATTATAAATATTTATCTGTTATTGTCATGACAGCAATTAGTATGATAACACCAAGCCACAGATTATCTTCAGACTTCATTTTATTTACTAATTTAAAATCACTCTGTTTAACAAATATTAACTTAAAGAAATGAATTCACTAAGCATATATTAAGTGCCTACTTTGTGACCAACCTTTGGACTCTGGGTTTATATAAGGATAAAAATGAAGTAGTCTGTACTCTCAAGAAACTGGCTTTCTTCTGGAGAGAGGAAAGAAAAATTAAGTATAGTGATATAAGGAAAATGGAAGAGAGAAAGATCTCTAAGAATGGGGGTGATTGGATAAAGCTCCAATGATGGATGGTACTTGAACTGAGCCTTGAATATGAATGTGAGAATTCCAAGAAACAGATGAAGAAGAACTCCATTCCAGGCCTTAGAAGTTTATGTGAATATATGGATATGGAGCATCATATCTGGGGAATTTCTAGAATCATGAATTAGTATTTGGGAAGAAATCTGGAACCGAAGATCCTCATTTTATAGATGAAGACACTGAGGAGCCCAGGACAGTAGGTTGTCCGAGGTCATTAGTAAGTATCTGAGGCAGGGTTTCAATTCAAATCATCCTAACTCCAAGTCCAGCTCTCTATTTGTGGCACCATGTGGTTGAAGTGTACTTAGCTGGATCAAGGAATTTGTGGAGATAATTAGATTTACTGAGATGAGGCAAAATTAGCCCCTTTGAATATTTTTAGATTGCTACATTTTGTTTTGACATAATATCGATGACACTTGACCAATCTCCCTTTTGCAACACATATTCTCTGAGAAAAGAATTTTTATTACCTGTGTTGACAGAAATTAAGAATGTTTTATTTACCCTTTTCAGTCTGACTCTACTAGCATTGACAATTAGATTTGTTCAGTCTTGTCATCTATCCAAGATGGCTTTATATACACAATTATAGTCATTTTATGTATCATCCTTTTGAGCATTTACCCTGATTGCAATTCTCCATACAAATCTACTTATTTTTTCTGAGTTTTTCATAGTTGTTATTCCTTTGAGTCCAGTAACATTTTGTTATTTATAAATACCAAAATTTGTCTATTGATTTACAATTATTGGGCACATATTTTGGTTTCAATTTTTTGTATTATAAATAATTCAACTAAGAAAGTTTTCTGTAAGATGAATTTTTTTCTGTTTAACCTGTATTAAAGGATATGAACTATTTAGAAATTTTTCTTGCATGATTCCAAATTATTTTTCCAAAACAGTTGAACTATTTCATAGCTGCCCCAGCAGTATATGAATAAGTAAATTTTTACCTGGCTCTTCTTCCAACAATGAATTTTCCCCATTTTAAATTTCTTTATAATCTCTCTGAACCTGTTTTCCCCATATGCAAAATGAGGGGGTTGAATCATGACTTCCAAAGTCCTGTCTAGCTCTTAATGATTCTACGATTTTAAGATATATCTCAATTTTGTTGTGCTACACACTTCTCATTATTAATGATTATGAATCTAAGGTGATATTCATATTGATTTCTTCTTTTTTTTTTTTTTTTTTGGTTTTTGCAAGGCAGTGGGGTTAAGTGACTTGACCAAATCCATTCATGTGCTTGTCACAGCTTCACTTCCCCTGATGTCATGGCCTTCTTCAAGAATGAAAGACAATCATGATCATTATCATCATTAAACATGCAAAAAGAAAGTAACTCATGTTACATACATTGGTTACAAAAATAATGTTTCTTTGCCATACTCTCATATGAAAGATATTTGCACTATTTAAATAATAAAGAGTTGGATTTTATTATAAAAATGCAAGGATATCCAGGAAAATTATAAACATTTATCAATTTAAGAATAAAAATAATGAAAGACATATGACTGATAAAATATAGCACTTATATTTTTTAAAAATTAAAAATAAAAGAATAAAAAGACCTTCCCTTGACATGACCAAAAATCCTACTGAAAAACCAAGAGCTAGAATTATTTATAATAAAGAAACATGAAGTTTCACCAATAAGATCAAAGATTAAGCAGGGATGCCCATGATTTCTCCACTTCTATTGATAACTAATTATAGCAATAAGACAAGGAAAAAGAAACTGAGGTTATAATAAAAGACAAAAATGAGGGAGAAATTAAAATTGCAATTTAATTATCTTAATGAAAAATTAAGAAAATAGCCAGTAAGGCAGCATACAAAATCAGATTTTCTCTATATTATGTTAAAAAAGGAGAAAAGAGTTAAAGAAACTGAATCAGAGATTAAGTGATTTGCCCAGGATTACACAAATAGGAGGTTGGATTTGGACTCAGATCTTCCTGACTCTAAGCCTAAAGATCCACCCACTGTGCCTCTGTTGCCATCTAATGAGATAGCATATAAAAGTTTATGGGATACATTTAAAGCAATTCTTACAGGAAATTTCTATATATCTAACAACATGTTAAAAGACAAAAAAGAGAAAATTGATGAATTGAATATTCAAATTTTAAAAAACTAGAAAAATTACAAATGAATAATCACAAAAATTAAAATGAATAAATATTTACATATACATAAAACAACTAAATTGCAGGGGGGGAAAAGATAGATTACAACAGAAAACTATGTATCTAAACAACCTGATCTCTAAAAGAAAAATTCTTATTCTAAATGAATTAATAAGTTAATTCTATTAAACATGTAGGGCAGCTAGGAGGTGCAGTAGATAGAGCCTTTCTTGGAGTCAGGAGGATGAGAGTTCGAATGCAGCCGCAGACACTTGACTCACTAGTTGTGTGATCTTGGGCAAGTCACTTTACCCTGATTGTCTTGCATCTAGAGCCATCTCCAGTCATCCTAATTCATATCTGGCCACAGACCCAACTGACTCTGGAGGAAAAATAGGATTAAAAAATTACAATAATTCATAATTCTAGCATGATTAATTATATTTTGTGTGTGTACATGTATATGATTGGTATCCTAAGTAGATATCTTTGTTTGAAAGGTTTATTTGCTCTAATTTATTTATCTAGTTTTTTTATTTATTGTTTTAAATTGCCTCCTCAGGAGTGGTCACCTCATTGTACAAGTATGAAATTAAAGCATCACAGTCATTAAATCATTGTGTAAAAGTCATCAAGACAAAAGCAGACTAAATTGTTTTTGAAAAAGCAGCCTTGACACATCACTTTCCTCCCCTAAAGGCCATTTTATGGAGAAACAAATCTTAGGAAAGTGCAATAGTTTATCCATATGCTCTGGGATACTTCCTCTTGTTCCTTCTTAGGTGAGATAAACAACGTAAAATGCTTTGCAAACCTCAGTTTTCATAAATGCTAGTTGTTTTTATTAGTTATTGTTATTACTCTATTTTTAGCGACATGTCTAGTTCTAACCAAGCTTTTAATACTGGCATGGGGAAAAAAGTAGATGTGAATTGGTCATGCTGTAAGAAGAGAGACTCACAGAACAATCAAAAGAAGCCTCAGGGATCATCTTGTCCAATAGCACATGAATAAGAAATCCTCTCTACAACATTATCTGATAGGACTTCATCTAGACTTTGCTTTAAAATCTCTAATGTGAGGCAACTTGTTCCCTCCCCAGGCAGCCCATTTTGTTTTTGGATAGCTCTAATGATTAGGAAGGTTTCCCTTAACACCAAACCTAAGCCAACCTTGGATCACCCTCTGCATCTCCTTCAACTTCCTTAGGTAGTGCTGAACAAACTGGAAGAAATCAGGAAGCTGTACTGTCTGGGTCCACTTATTTGTGTCATATGTAAATTGGTAACTAAAGAATCTATACCTTCAATCAGGTCATTGTCTAAAACATTCATTTCGACCCACGCTGATATTGAAGTATTAATGACTGTTCTTTGGGTTTGATTATTCAACTAGTTTCCATAGACCTTCTAATTTCCCCACAAGAATAGAATGAAAGATGGCTAATGATTGATTTGATTGAGCAGATTAATTAAGGAATTACACAAAACAGGACTTTCCATGGGAAAAAATTTTTTGATTCTTGAGATTTAGGAAAGTCTTGCTTATCTGCTATGGATAATGTTGGTATGTTGGTAATAAAAACTGGCTGAATTTTTCTGCAAGAAGATTTTCCTGGATGATTATTTTCCCCCTCTTATTATTAAATCTTAGTACCTAGACAGTTGTTTAATTCCTGGGACTTTCATATATTCCAAGGGTAATGAATTTGCCAAAAAAATTCTTACAAATTCTTGTTGCAGGCCTTATATTTATTCTTAAATTTGTGGATGTAAGTTTAAATTCTATTATTTTTAGTTTTTATTGTCACATAAATTTTTATCTTATTTAAAGAGTGAATCTTTTTCCTTTAATTTTTAAAAATATTATTTACATATATTGGATAAAATCAGTGCAGATTTGACTTTTCTGATAGCCTTCCTAATAGACTCCTCTGATACAAATCATCCCAGTCCCACTTTTCTAAAATTCTTTTCTCCTATCTCTGTTCCTTCTTACCTGAGTACTCTGAGTACTACTAACTCTTACCTGAGTTAGAAGAAGCCTGTCACCAGCTGTTAATTTTTGCCTCAGAAAAGATGAGATGGATATGAAGTAATTGCATGACGCATCTTTTTTATTCATTATTTTATTATATCAATGATTTCCCAATTTTAGTTCCTTCTCTTAATTTTAGTGCCTTCTCTTTGAGACTACCACCAATTTATCCTGTATATATACATATATATATATATAAATTTATCCACAGTTGTTTACATGTTTTCTCTCATATTAAACTATGAACTCCTTGAAAGCAGTGATTGGTTTTTTTGCTCATTTTTATATCCTTAGTGCTTCTCATGATATCTGCAACATAGTATAAGCAATTAAACATTTTAGGTGATTGATTGAGTGTATAGGGACATACATTAATGTGTGTGAGAAGAAGGACCTATTACAGTATATCTTTCCCCCAAAATAGGGAAAGGATCAATTTCAAGTACCAGAAATACAAATATGCTTTCTTCTGTGGTGTAGTTTGACATATACTACATTGATTCGTTTTGTATTGACCCCTGTCTTATATCTGACATAAAAGAGAGATTATGATTTTTTGGGTGTCAAGCATTCCCAGAAAGAAATTTTCTCTACTAATATAGGTCAATAACTTAAATTCTTAGAGAACTGGCTAAATTGCTAAGAGATTATGACTTGCCCAGGGTCACACAGCTGGTGTGGGCCCAAGGGTATGTGTTTAGCCCAGGTCCTTCTGTTTTGAAACCAGCCCCTTATCTACTTTGTCAAACAATTTTACAGGAGTGGAATATGCCCGTGTGCTTGGGTTCAATTTAGTCATCTGTGAACCAAGCATAACTATCTATTGATTGATGATTATAGAAACACTATCTTTTCTCATTTTTATAGTTTATAGAAGCTCTGTCTAGAAAGTGTACAGTCTAATAGGTTTTTTGTTGTTGTTGTTTTAGTCTAATACGTTTTAATATCTTGATCTTTCAGGCCTTGATATTGTCTTTGAATTTTTTCTTTTTTTTTTCTTTTTTTCTTTAATGTTTGTTCTCATTTTGTACAATTTTTTTTACATTAATAAAATATTCTTGTTTAAGAGTAAACAAAATACCCCCTCCCCCATAAATATAGACTTGCTTGAGCAATAAAGGGGAGAGAAAAAAATTAAAATTAAAAAATAATAGTAATAATTGTAGGTATGGCCAGGTGCACCCAAGCCCACATCTGGCCCCGTAGACCCAACAATCACCCAGCTTTGTGACTTGCAAGCCACCCGAACCCCACTGCCCTGCAAAAACCAAAAAAGAAAAAGAAAAAAAAAAGACCCAAAATAAAATAAAATAGTAATAATAGTAGGGGTGGCTGGGTGGCAGACAGAGCATTGGCCCTTGAGCCAGGAGCACCTGGGTCCAAATCCAGCCTCAGACACCCAACAATCACACTGCTATGCGGCCCTAGGCAGGCCACCCAGCCCCATTTGCCCTGCACCCTCCCCCAAAATAATAATAATAAAACAATGTGCTTGAGTCTCTGTTCCAACACCAACAGCTCTGTCACGGGTGGATCACATTCTTTATGATAAGTCCAAGGCAAAAGTTACTTCCATATTTTTCCACCGTTGCCATTGCTGATCGCAACTCCCTCCTTTCGTATTTCTCCACTACCATGTACTATATTTTCTCTCTTCTTTCACTCTGACTCTGCTGTAGGGTAGCTGAGTGGCGCAGCAGACAAATCCCGGCTCTGGGGCCAAGAGGCCCTGAGCCCCTATACCACCCCTTAGGCCTAGCATCCACCTGGCCCTATGGTCCCGGACAGGCCATCCAATCCCAGCCCCTTGCAAGAAATAAAAAAGAAAATGTGTTATATCTGACTACTCTCCCCCCATGGTCCATCCTCTCCTCCATCACTCACATCCCCCCCTTTCCCCGTCCCCCCCCCTTACTCCAGATGCCTATACCCCATTGAGTATATATGCTGTTTCCTCTCCTAACCACTTCTGATGAGAGCGAAGTTTCCCTCATTCCCCCTTGCCTTCCCCCCTTCCATATCATTGCAGTAGTTCATTGTAATAAAGAAAAATCTTATATGAAATATCTTGGCCTATTCCCCCTCTCCTTTTTCTTTCTCCCATTACATTTCCCTTTTTTCTATTGACTCCATTTTTACACCATATTTTATCTTCAAATTCAGCTTTCTCCTGTGCTTCAACTATAGAAGCTCCTTCTACCTGCTCTGTTAATTGAGAAGGTTCATATGAGTATTGTCAGTGTCATTTTTCTGTTCAGGAATACATGCAGTTCATCATCATCAAGTCCCTCATATTTTCCCCTTCTCCTCCACTCTCTGCTTCATCTGAGTCCTGTATTTGAAGATCAAACCTTCTGTTTAGCTCTGGCCATTCCAACAGGAACATTTGAAATTTCCCTGGTTCATTGAAAGTCCATCTTTTTCCCTGGAAGAGAACATTCAGCCTTGGTGGGTAGTTCATTCTTGGCTGCATTCTAAGCTCTTTTGCCTTCCGGTATATTGTATTCCAAGCCCTATGAGCTTCCAGTGTAGTTGCTGCTAAATCCTGTGTGATCCTGACTGCAGCTCCATGATATTTGAACTGTGTCCTTCTGGCTGCTTGTAATATTTTCTCTTTGACTTGGGAGTTCTGGAACTTGGCTATAATATTCCTAGGGGTTGGTTTTTTGGGATCTCTTTCTCAGGGGGATCGGTGGATTCTCTCCATTTCTATTTTACCCTCTGCTTCCTGTAGTAATTCTTTGAAAATGATGTCAAGGCTCCTTTCCTGATCATGACTTTCAGTTATTCCAATAATTTTTAAGTTATCTTTCCTAAATCCGTTTTCCATATCAGTTGTTTTTTCAATGAGATATTTCACATTTTCTTCTAATTTTTCATTTTTTTGGTTTTGAAGTATTGATTCCTGATTTCCGGTAAATTCATCAATCTCCCTGAATTCTGTTCTTTCTCTGAAGGATTTGTTCTCTTCAGAGAGTTTTCTTATCTCTTTTTCTCTGGCCAATTTTCCTTTTTAAAGCATTCTTCTCCTCAATAATTTTTTTGAACTGTTTTATCCATTTGACCTAAGCTGGTTAGCATGCTATTTTCTTCATCATTTTTTTGGATTTCCTTGACTAGGCTACTGACTTCATTTTCATGTTTTTCCTGCATCTCTCTCTTTTCTTTTCCCAGTTTTTCTTCTAACTCCTTCATTTGATTTTTTTTAAGGTTTTTTTTTTTTTTTTGCAAGGCAAATGGGGTTAAGTGGCTTGCCCAAGGCCACACAGCTAGGTAATTATTAAGTGTCTGAGACTGGATTTGAACCCAGGTACTCCTGACTCCAATGCTGGTGCTTTATCCACTACGCCACCTAGCCGCCCCTTCCTTCATTTGATTTTCAAAGTCTTTTTTGAGCTCTGTCATAGACTGAGCCCAATTTCTGTTTTTCTTGGAATCTTTAGATGCAGGAGCTTGTGCTTCCTCATCTTCAGACTGAGTGTTTTGATCCTTCTTGGGCTCATATGCAAAATATTTCTCAACGGTGTTCCTCTTTTTTTCTCTACTTGCTCATTTTCCCAGCCTGAGCCTGGTTTGCGGTGCTTCCTGAGCTTTTGGGACACTGCCACCAGGATCTCAGTGTGTGAGTCTCTGTCCTCCCTCCTGGTCTGTGAATGACCATATGCGCCCCCCTCTGCCAAGGGGCTGAGGTGGGGGGGGTGGCTGCTGTTCTGTGGGGGGCCCTAGACTGCGATCAGGATCTGAATGTGGTCAGAGCCCCAGAGTCCTGTTCCAGGGGCAGAGGACAGAGCTCTGCAGTGTCTCTCTTCACTCCCCTCCCTATGTTCAATGGGCTCATGCCCTGGGGGCTCCTGCTTAGGGGCTCTGCCTGCTTCTGTTCCTGGATCTGGACTGTGGTGGCCAAGCTGCTTGCTGTGTGCCTTGAGGGCTGGGCTCCATGTGCTCACTCTGGCAGAGGTCCCCCTGCTGTTCCCCCACTTTGTGCCCGGTGCTCCCAGGGGTGTAGCTCAGGAAACTGCCCTGCTGCTGTGAGTCGTGGCTTCTAGTACCCTGGGGCTGCCTACGGGAGGCTTAAGTTCTTTTGCTCTGCGGCCACCCCTCTGGAGGGCTGCCTCACCAACCCCGGGGAGCAGAGCCTTTCAGCTCTTTTCCAGGTTACCTTGAGTAGGAGAACTGCCTCATTGGGTCCCTCTGTGGGTTCTGTCTCTCGAAAATTTAGTTAGAGTCCTTAGCTTATGAGTTTTATGAGAGAGCGCCTGAGACAAGATCCTTTATTGTCTCTATCTTGGCCCCGCCTCTTGTCTTTGAATTTTTTACAGAGAATATTGAAATGACCATTTTAACATGACTTGAATAGTTCTACACTTAAATATGCCGATAATAATTATCATGGTTTTCTCTTATAAATTCCAGAGACAAATGAAGTTTTGGTAGATATCCATTTTATACTTGCCTCCAGATTACCCTTTCTGTATCACATCTCTCCCTTATTCTACATCATCACAAATGAAATTTTTTTTGTTTTTTTGTGGGACAGTGGGGTTAAGTGGCTTGCCCAAGGTCCAGCAGCTAATAAATATCTAGTTCTTGAGGTTATATTTGAATTAAGGCCCTCTTGACTCCAGAACCAGTGTTCTAGCCATTGTACTCCCTAGCTACCCCTTAAAAAGTTACCTTTTAGAAAGTATTTTTCTTAAAATTCAGGTCTGACTTATCTCACTATTTGATAAGTAAACCCTGATGATTCCTTGTTAGCTCTAGGATAACATTTGAAACTCTATGGCAC
Source organism: Macrotis lagotis (assembly GCF_037893015.1). Lineage (NCBI taxonomy): Eukaryota > Metazoa > Chordata > Mammalia > Peramelemorphia > Peramelidae > Macrotis > Macrotis lagotis. The sequence goes on along the minus strand of NC_133665.1, from coordinate 17,894,834 downwards.
TGGAAACTCTTCAAAAGATGGTCTTTGACTTAGTTTTCTTACATGTTATTCATAATTTCATAGATTTAGAACTAGAAAGTAACTCAGAGGCCTTCAAGTCTAATCTCCTCATTTTATACTTCTTGTAGATGGTAGTATTTTAGCTGACACTTGAAGGAAGCCCAGGGAGACCAGGAGTTTGAGATGAGAAGGGGGAGAATTTCAGGTGAGAATGACAGCTAGTGAAAATGTAGTTGATTGTATGAGAAGCAGCAAAGAGATTGGTGTCCTTGAACTGAAAAGTATGCAGGTGAGACAAAGAAAGCCAGGTTATGAAGGAATTTGAATGACTGAGGACTTTATATTTGAAGTAATAGGTAGCCACTGGAATTGATTGACTAGGAGTTCAGATGACTTGTTCAGGTTCACCCTGTCAGCAATTCTCTGACAGAATTCAAACCCAGGTTCTCATAACTTCAAATCTAAGGCTCTGTCCACTGTACTTCATTTCATATACTCTATGGTCTGACATAATGGCCTACTTGCCTTTCCTCATACAGATCCTGTCCAGTACCCACCCCTCCCATTATGACTACTGAGTGGTGCATTGGATAGAGCTTGGGTCCTGCAGTCAGGAAGCCCAGAGTTCAAATACAGTCTCAGTCCCTTACTAGCATGTGACCCTGAGCAAGTCATTTAACCTTTATCAGCCTCAGTTTTCTCAATTTAAAATGTACATCATAAAACCAACTGCCTCTCAGTGTTTTCTTGAGGATCAAATGAGAATATTTGTAAATTGTTTAGGATGCTTTTGCACTGATTCTCACTCAGCCTTGGGACACCCTCCTTTTTGACCTGCTTTCTTACCAAACTAAGCCCAAATATCACCTTGTGTAGGAGGCCTTTCCTGAACTCCCTAGCTATTAGTGCCTTTCCTTCTCATGTTAATATATCTATTTTATATGTGAAACAATGCACATCCACTGCTAGGTCCTAGGGGCCCCTAAATCTGAAGCCTTGTCCATTATTTGGATCAGTACAGAGGGAGTATGGCCTCTGAGAACAATGTTTTGTTTTGTTTTCTTCTTCTGATCCCTCTCACCCCTTCCAGAGTCCCAAGGAGAATTAATTAAAGCTTAGGTTTGGCTTATGTCTAGTATATCCCCTAAAGGAACTATAAAGACACTCAGGTTAAAGTGTAGGTCATAAATAGGGCAGCTATTTATTTCTTCCACACAAAGGAAATGCTAAATATAGAATTCTCACAAGTGCACAGTGACAAAGATTTAAACAAGTACAGTGACCTATAACTGCTGTTACAGTCTTTCAGGAAGTTGAGACTTAAAACAAAAAAACTGAGCATTTTGCTAGACTGCTGAATTGACATTTCACCTTTGACCCAACTCTGCACTCTCTCCTCTTGAAATTCTTGACAGGTGGTGCTACTATTGTATTCTCTACAAGTGAACTGCAACTCCTGTAAAGAGTTCTTTTCCAAGAAGCACTATAGTTAGCTATATGGATACCAACTAGAGTGTAGGCAACACCAAGTGAGGCATCCAGGGATTCCCAACTCTCAAGCTCACAAACTCATTTCTAAGACTGGAAAGATCCATCTCAGGATTAATGTTCGGTCGTTTACATTCAATGTTTTAAGCAAAGCCCAGCCAGAGATTCAGGGTTAAGGTCACCAAGTCAAGCAATCATTTGTTTGTTCTGCTTGTGTGCTTGCAACCCATCATGCTGCTAGGTGGGAGAAGCACCTTTCCCCACTTCTTGCAGGAAGTCTCACAGTGATGGGATGATACCACATCCTGCAGAAAAGAAAGGGATAAGAGATCTAAGGGAAGCTGTGTCTCTTTTTAAGATGGCACAGCCCCCTTCCCTGCAGCCACTATTGGAAGAGAAACCAAGTAATCACTCACAATTCACAGCTGCGCACGTTTCCCAGAAATGGCCAGGGAGCAGATTTATCACTTCAGGCAGGTCTTTAGCCAGAGCAAGTCAAGAGGACCTATACCTAAAGGACATATGAATAATGTGTACTATTGTTCCATGAAAGCATAAGTTCTTTGATGGTCAGGACTGTTTTCATTTTGTCTTTGTAATCCCTGTGCTTAGCCTGGCACAAAATAGGTACTTAATAATAAATATTTGATTGAGCTGTTGAACATAGAGCCTTTTGTTACCTGCAAATTATTACCAATTATAGTTATGCATCTTCTGTGGCAGCAAGAAGCCCCACATAATTGGAGAGTTAGAGACATACATAAATATAAATTAAACAGAATGAAAAGAGGTTTGTGGTAAGCACAAACATAGGTATTTCTTAACGTAATGTTGAACCCTTCTATAGTTTGAGTCATCAAATGGATTGATCTTAATATTTCAAAATATTGAAAAGATGAAATTACTCATTTCATATTAAAAAGGTCCTTTCAGCTTCCCTTGTAAAATACTCAAAGACAAAAAAATCAAGTGTTTAGCTGTATGTGTAATGGTAAGCAAGATTTTCATATGCTCAAGGAACCTGTAATACAATTGAGGAATAAAGACATATGTAAAATGTGAAATTACATTAAAATGAAGCATATTTTATGAGTTCATCTCTACATTGTGGGAGTTGGCCTAGTTGACATCTTAGTTCCCTTCCAGTTATAGATATATGATCTCAGTACCAAATGAGGTATTCAAATAATGAATAATGTAAAATTTCAGAGAAGTGAAAAATTATTATGGGCTGAAGTCATTAGGGAAAGAAAAGTGAATAAAAGAGAAGTGGCCATAGTCTGTGAAAGGAATAGATTCATTGATTTAAAATTTGAGATCATTAGAGGTCTTTTATAATCTAATATCTTCACTTTACTGACAAATATTTGTAAAAAAGGATTCGTGTTTTGCTCCAAATCACACAGCTTGTAGCAGGACCATGATTGGAACTCTCATGTCTTCAGACTCTAAATCTAATTTCTCATCTAGGGAACCACCCATGCTGCTCCAATGTACTCCTTACATTCAGGGGACACTGAGAAAAATAACCTGCTTGAAATAACTTTTTGGGTGTTCAATGAGTGATAAGACAGGAAAAGGAGACTGATGCTCGTCTGTGGTAGACCTTGAACATCAGGTCAAGGAATCTCGATTTTATTTTGTATGCTGTGAAGGAGGTATGGACAGTTTTTTTTGGCAAGTTGTTAAAATAATAGCTACAATGTTCTAGAATGATTAATCTGGAAGGAAAGAGCAAGATGGAGACTGTTTCAGTAGGATGCTTATTTTAGCAATCTAGACATGAGGTAATAATATCTAAACTAAGCAGGGGACAATTGGAAGAGATCTTGCTCAGCATTGTCAAGGCTGCTGTTTTTTTCCAGAAACAAAACAACTCTGCACTATAGAAAGAATACTACACACAATAACAGAATAAAAGACAGGCTCTGATCTTGGGCAAGGTCACTGTTTCCTTTATTTGTTATGGCACTGGACTCATGGTCACCATTAAAAAAACACTATTGACAGGAAGCATAACAATTGGCACTGTTTGATTTGTTGTTTGATGGTGAGCAGAATGCTAGAGAAAGCCATGATAAATGAAGAAGGAAACTTGGAAGGAATCCAATTATGAAGTAAGTATGAAGGTCATCATTTGATATCTCTCCAATTTGAAAAAACTCGTAAACTACCATGTGGTTTATCTTTTGGTGAAATTAAATACATATCTGTTGGCATTTGGAAATGATTGTATTGCTAAGGAAGCCAGAAAACTCACTGCATGGGCCCTAGAAGAAACATCCTCAGGGCAAACAGCATAAAAAGTTATGAAATAAAATGAGATCAAATATTTAAACTCATTAAGCAGGTTTTTTTTCCTAAGATGAATTATGTGGAACAGCTGTGTGTCAATTGAGTTTTTACTTTAAATATGCTGAAAATCATATGGATTGAGGAAAGGAAATTTGTTGGGTCTAAATCAGAATGCAGGAGTAGTTTTTAGGTTCAGTAGATGCGCTTGAGTATTCAGTTTTACTTTATTTTTGCCTCCACCTCCAACTTCCCATCCTCACCATCCTTAATGCAAATGATTCTATTGAGTTTATACTGTTACCCTCTCCACAAACAAGCAATCAAAACAAGATTTAGAACAGTTTTTGAGCTGCAAATAAGTTTAGTACAAAATGTTGTTATTGTACTCCCAAAATTTGGACATATGAAAGGCTTAAATTACCCCTAATCAAAACTGAAAATGTCCCATTCTATGGATTAAAATAAGAAGACACTCAGCAGCATTAAATATAATTGATATTTAATTGCATGATCCTGGCAAATAGGGGAGAGGTGATTGGAGTGCTGGTCAGAAACTGTGCTGTACCAATACAGAGAGGGAGATAGGAGGTTCCTGCATTTTTGAGATGAACACAATGTGGGCTTGAAAGAAGTGCTGAGTCTTATTAACATCACAGACATAGACCAAAGAGCAAAGGGATTGAGGGGAAGATGATTTTCAAGTTTATTTCCTTTTGACAGTTTAATTTCAAGGAACGTAGTGGAGACTTGCTGTCTTTTGAGAATTGAACTACTGATCCTCATATCCTTTTAGTGATACCTTTTACAAGTAATTTTGCTTTTGGTGGACTACAGGAAAAAAAAACAAACCATTTAAATAAATAAATAAAATAGATTTCTTGCTTTAACAAAACTATCTAGAAATAGGTCCATTTATGTTATAGAAGCTTTCCTTGTATTTAATTTCCTTTTCTTTTTTAAATTTTATTTTATTTTGGCAATGGGGTTAGTGACTTGCCCAAGGTCACACAGCCAAGTATTATTATGTGTCTGAGGCTGTATTTGAACTCAGGTCCTCCTGACTCCAGAGCCAGTGCTCTATCTACTGTGCCACCTAGCTGCCCTTAATTTCCTTTTAAGATGAAGAATAATTGACAAAACCCTCAAGTCTCTTTGGCCCTCCTAATAGTTTAATTTCTTCACAGCCAACCTGTGAAATGTTAGGTATTCACAAAGTAATGAGGGAAGCTACACAAGCCAGCAGAATGATTTTTTTTAGCATTGATTCTTATTGGTGTATGCCTTTTAAAATATACTTCAGCAACCAGTACTGGTCCCTCTTCTGCTAAGAATGTCAAATCTGCTTGAAAAGAGAGACAGATTATGAATAGCTTAAATTGATGAAAACTGGAGTTTGTGTTTTGTTTTTCTAGTTACAATAGGTAACTGTTGAACCTTTTGAACAGGGAGTGACTTGGTCAGACCTGTGCTTTAAAATTTATCATTTTGTCAGCTTGAATAAGAAAGAGATAGAAGATAATGATCTCATTTAGGATGCCATTGCAACAATAGAAGTGATTAGAGTCAGGAGTAGGGATGTGAGTGTATGAGATTCTAAGGTGGATGGATACTAGAGATATATGGATAAAATCAAGAAGACTTGAAAACTAATTGAGTAATAGAGATGGGGGAAGAAAGAGTCAAGGATAGCTATGATTCTGGATGAGACACTTTGAGGGGATGCTTAGGAGAAGGAATCTAGGAGAGAAGGCAACTTTAGGCCACAGCAGGAGGAACTGTAATAAATAAATGAAAAAAACCTTAATTAAAATGTTTCCAGCACTATGTGATGAACATTAAGGATACAAAAACAAAAGCAATCCCTGTCTTCTAGGAGTTTACTTATTCTTGGTGACCAAGGAAGGATATTTTGCTCTTAGGAAGTTCCTAAGATGGTAAATGGGGCATTAGAAGGGATTAGATGAATATACTTCATCCAGAAACAATTGTTGATTTGATTTGATCTTGATTTCTCAGTTCCAGAACTGGGCAGAGAAAATAAAGTAAAAAATGCTGGAGATTCTTGAAATTGTGATCCTGGACTAATAGTCATTAAACTAAATAGTGGGGACCTTATAACAGAAATTCCTCCACATCATATCTCTAATGTGGGTATAGAAACCATGGGGGAAGAGATCAGAAAGGCAGCATCTTCAAGGATGTTTGTGAAGAAACTGTTTCTCAGTTTTGGCACCCAGACTTTTAGCTCTTTGGTCACTTATTCATATGGAGGATGTCTGGGATCCTGCTTCTTCCACAGAGGAGCAATGTTAAGAAAGCATGAGAAAAATGCAAATAAAGTGTCAAGGAGAAAGATCTCAGAAATTCAGGGTGGAAGAGCTCATGTTTAGCAGGTATAGGGTGGGGTGGTGTCAGAGAAGACTTTATGAAAGAGGTGGTTCCTACTTGAGTTGAGAGTTAAAGGAAGGGAGTACATTCAACAGATATGGTTAGGAATATACTTCAGGTTGAGGTCAGCCTGTCTTGCACAGGAATGAAGGACAGAAAAGTCCATTTAGATTGAAATATAAAGAATGTGAAAGAGCATAATGTAAAATAAGTGTGGGAAGGTATTCTGGACCTTGGTTTTGGAATATCTTGAACACCAGGACCTTGTGTTTTGAGTTTTTTTGATTGGCAATAGTGGGTCACTAAAGACTTTTATACACAGGTATCTTAAATATTAGACAACCATTAGGAAAGGTTACTCTGGAGAGTAAAGTATAGGATAGATTAGAGAGAGCTAATTTTGAGGCAGGGGGACCAATTAAGAGGCTATTAAAACAGACTAGGTAAGTTCAAACAAGAGTTTGAACAAGGGTGGATGTAGTTGCAGCTGGAGAGATTGTGCCTTGGTAACTGGTGATTCTAAGCAGGACTACTTTTTTACTTTAAGCCTTGAAACTGGAAGAATGGAATTCTTTTCTTAATTCCTTGTCTCTGCCACTCATTTGCTATGTATATAATCATCCATGCAGCATTTAAATGATGAAATCTGAAATAATAATTCTTTCACAAGGATCACATGTAGATTCTTGAATTGGTTTTATTTGGGATTTGAGAATAGATCTCTTTTACATAGAGAGATTTTATGCCTTGAAAGAGTCCTCTCTATTAGGACTTTGTAATTTACTTTCCAAGATTAGATCATTCTCCATGGGTTCAAATTTAGTATCACAGAATCATAGAATTGAAATATGGGAAAGGATCTCAGGGGTCTTCTAGTCCAAACCATACATGAAAGCAAACTAGTTAAAAAAAATACATGGCAAGTAGTTGTCTAGTCTGCTTTTCAAGTAATTTCAAAGATCTAAAATTGGAATCTTTATAAGTACAGAATTTATGAGGTTGTAATTGCCTCTTTATTATTTTTTTATCAAAACCTGAAGGTCAATGACATACTGAATTTGTTTAATTGTGTATACCTTATACCTTGGTAATCATAGCTCAGGGCAGCTTTTGACACTAATTTTATTTAGCTCTATGAATGGAAACCTCAGCCTGAGTAATAAACTTTCCATCTTTTTTGCTTTAATGCCTAATTTAGAAAATTGTCTGAAAAAAATAATTAAAACTGTAGAGATTAAAGGTCCTATTCAGCTTCTTGTTGTTTTGATGAAAATAACTGGTATGTGGGAGTGTTTAGGGGAAGGACAATAGGAAGAGAGTTTTGAGTCATTGGCTCTTCCATTCTAATTAGTAGTTATTTTCACTATCTGACATTGTTCTGTTTTTATCCTGAATCTTTAATGGTGAATTTACTCTTTATCATTACTCCAGTAACTTTCATATTCCTCATTCTTTCGAGTTTCTATCACATGGGGCAACAGAAAGTTCACTGGATGAGGAACTAAGAGCTCAGATAATGGTTTCCCTTCTGCTGCACCTGTGACTTTAGGCAAATCACTGTCATGATTTTCTCACCTATAAAATGAAATGATAATTAATGTACTTTATCTTCTTCATAGAGTGAATGAAATGATTTATTTAAAGGTGCTTTGGAATCTAGAAAATACCATACAAAAATTATTAATTAATATGCAGAAATTGAGATTCATTTTTCATCATGTTTTTTGGTAGGTATCTGACCATATGACATGTGAGAGAACTTTCAATTCCTCAGTCTTAGAATTTTGAACCACTTTTACTGAATTGAATATGATTTGATGTACCAATGTTAAATCTCCAGATAACTGGATTATCAAAGGTGAGGGCAGTTTCTTGACTTGACATCTGAGTAAAGAATCCTTTAGAAGTGACAAAATAGGTCAAACAATTTCAAAAGTGTGTCTTCTATTTGGAAAAGAGGAAAGGGACGATAGAAACACCACGTTGGTTTTAGTACAAAGAATTGGTGACAGCTTGGAGTATGTCTCATGATATTCTAGGGTGCAAGGTGTGCTTCATGCTTGCTGATGCAGAGAGCAGGCATCTGCTATTGGTTCCCTTGCTGCCAGACACTATTTCAAATGGATGCTTCAGCTTTACAAACTCATTTATTTATCTTTCTATTTTTCCTTTCTTTGGATTATCTAAAATAGTCTTTTTTAATCCATACAAACCTCAATAATATCATTTCTCCAGGTTAAAGACTATGTGGAAATATCTTGGTCTTGTGTAAAATAATAAGAATACTTAAAATTTGCAGAATTATAAGAATCAGAATGAGATAATGTATGAAACTAAAGTACCACTTATAAAAGTGTGAGCTGTGAAGATGCTGACTGATGCTGACAATGATGATGATGATGATAATGGTATGAGCTTGCATCCAAATATAAGCAACAATGTCTAATATCCCAAAAGATTATTTAGCTCCCAATTCAAAGAAAAAATGAAGTAGGGTAAAAGGGAAGAAGGGAAGGAACATTGTGTAGCTTGTTTACATTTTTTTTAGGGGGGAGTGGAAAAAATTTGGAAAGAACTTGTGATTTCCAAACTCTACCAATACAGATCAGTCATAATCTACTTTGCAACTTAAATATGGGGTAGTGAGAGTCACACCGAATTACAGAGCCAGTCTATCAGCCTTCTATCTGGATATCGTAGATTTTACTTCCATGACCAAAATTGGAAATAGAGGGCCTACTCTTTCTGAATCATTTAGTGAAGTGATTTTGCTTACTCGTTATCCTTTTGCTCAGTTGGATTTCTTTACCCACAACTACCATCAAGAAGAAAGTTGTCCAGAGTGTAAGGTGGGAAATCAAATCTAATATGAAGATTTGTGATGGGAGGGGGGTAGAGATTGGTTCCTATTACTGGATGATACACTTAAAATTGCAGTTTAATAACCCAGTTAATAACACATCTTAATCTGCTAAAAATGTCAACAAAATAGGATTGGATACTTCCAAGCTATCCTAAAAAAAAGAGAAATTATTTGTCATCCTAGAGTCAATTGACCTGCTTGATTTGGAGCTACATATTTCTCTGTGTTCTGAGGCTTAGAGGCTTATTTATGAACTACTGAATGCTGGCCTGTCTTTGTGTAACACTGGCCTGATCTCTGAGGATGAATGCAGAACTCCAGTTTAGCAGCACATTAGAAATTCTAAGAATTAAAAAGCCTCCGTAATTGACAAATCTACTATAGACCTTTCAGAAAAGTGTTATTGAATCATTTAAAAAAATTTATAAATGAGGGGTGGCTAGGTGGCGTAGTGGATAGAGCACCAGTCCTGGAGTCAGGAGTACCTGAGTTCAAATCCTGCCTCATACACTTAATAATTACCTGTGTGGCCTTGGGCAAGCCACTTAACCCCATTGCCTTGCCAAAAAAAAAACCTAAAAAAAGTATAAATGATGACTCTGATATGCCCTCAAAGAGGGGGAGGACATTTTACCTCATTTGATTACATTGGATAATATTAATGAAATTACAAATCCATACTCCCTTGGGGTGGATGACTGACAAAGCAAGAGTTGTTTGCTTTTCCTCTTCCACTAAGATCTTCTCTGTCTGGTTTGCATCTGTGGCCTAAATGTTTTCTATCTGTTTCCTCTGTTTCTCTTTTCATTCTTTTTTTTTTTTTTTTAGGTTTTTGCAAGTCAAAAGGGGTTAAGTGGCTTGCCCAAGGCCATACAGCTAGGTAATTAAAAGGTGTCTGAGACTGGATTTGAACCCAGGTAGTCCTGACTGCAGGGCTAGTGCTTTATCCACTACACCACCTAGCCACCTAGCCACCCCTCTCTTTTTATTCTTAACTTATCCCTTTTGTGTTAAAAAAAAATGCCATTTCAACCTCATCTTCTTTATGATCTAAATTAATCTTTCCCTATTTGAATTCTTTATGTCAGCTCTGTTCTACAGTTATGTACCCTTTTTATCCTATGTTAATCAGTGGACTTATTGCTACTACCAAAACTAGTACATGGGGAGAATAAAAGGAGAGCTTTCTGCCACTCCCTTTTCTCTATTCTTCTTGCTTCTGTAGCATGAATGATGACTGCTTATATGGGGAGGGGGAAAGCATATTACAAAATTTTCTTGGAGGCCTGTAATTTGAATTCATACTACTTTGGACCTCATTTAAAATAAATGCTTGTTGAATTGTATATACCTTGTATTTTTCCCATCTAAAAGATAATTCTTTGAGAGCAAGGATCTATTTTGCTACTTAGAATTGAAGAACTCAGTTGTAAAGTTGCATTTATGAGGATTCCTTGTATCCTCCGTGATGAATACTTATTCTAGATTCTACTTGAGTTCACTCTCCCTTCTTGGAATGCTGAGGTTCCTTTAATTTTTTCCTATATAGCCTAGGATAGTGCTGGGCATACAAAGACAGAAGGACAATTAGATACTGTTAGTTCTTTGAATTTTGCCCCTTTTAGCCTTCTCTTTGACTTTTCCTGCCTTTTTTACCTCTGTCCCCTTTGGATCTTTAATCTAATGTTCCCATTTTCCTTCTTTCCCTCTAGCTACCACCTACATCTACTTTCCTCAGATTTCTTTATCTCCTCTCTCCTCAACTTTCTGCTGCTTCCCTGTACCCTTTTCTCTCTGATTGTAGTCTCATTCTCTTTTTTCACCATTCATTCATCTTCTTATCTTTCTTTTTTCTTTTTTGTGTTGTCCATTTCTTTGGGGAAAATGAACATTATAAGGAGTGGGGTTTTGGAGGAAAACTGAGTAGCTTTGTCTAAGTCAGGTATGCTTCAAAATATATGCAGTTTCCCTGTCAAAGTAAACAGTCGAGTGCCATCCACTCTGAATGCTTAATAAATAATAGTTCAAGGGGATGAGATTACATTGTACCTGCAATGTATGGTAAATTGTTTTGAAATATTTGCTTGATATTTAAATTCTCCTTCCTTTGCCAACCTTCTTGTAAAGTCCTGAAAAGATAAATATCACATCCAAAGAAAACAAAGACATCTTTCCTCAGATGTGAAATAATATGTCAGCAGAACATTTACACCTTCCGTCAAATCTGTCTTACACGCTGACTTCCTGACAAATTGACTGCCTGTTACTCAAACTCAGACTTGTGACTTCCACCTTTGGTATAGGGACAGGAGCAGGTAGGCACACAGGCTCACATGATATTTCTCTGTGGATTTTGTTTCCTCTCCTGCCACCCTGGCTGGATGACTCTACTTGTCAGTTAATTGGCCCATTTGGTTTCCCATTCTGGCTTGGGACAGTTCTGAGTTTTCAGTTTAGAAAAGAAGCATGTTTACTTCTCTCTAATCTGGTCTAAAAGAGCACAGGGTCTGAAAGGCTGGCCATGAAGCAGACCCAGATTATTTCTCTTTTGTTTCCTCTTGGCAATTATCTGGCCTATTATTTTCACCAAAATTTAAATCTCTCTCTTGTATTGAATTAGGTGTTTAAGGAATTGTTTACTTTTTCAGGGCATCAACCTGCAATCAACATAATACTCATTATAAAAAAATTGATATGTTTTTATTTGACAAATTATATTTCTTTAAGAAGTTAATTTATAGGGGCAGCTAGGTGGCTCAGTGGATAGAGCACTGGCCATGGAGTCAGGAGTACCTGAGTTCAAATCTGGCCTCAGATGCTTAATAATTACCTAGCTGTGTGGCCTTGGGCAACCCACTTAACCCCATTGCCTTGCAAAAATATTTTTTAAAAAAAAGAAGTTAATTTATAGATTGTTAATAGAAAAAGAAAGATGTGGCTCTTAAATTTTTCAGTTTGGTCCTAACATTGACCTTATTGACTGACTAGGATTTTTGTTGCCTCCTTGTTTACTCTACTGTTACTGTTGTTAGTGATATTCTTTTGACTTTCCTTTTTTACTATGCCATCACTTCCTGTGAACTTTTTCCTGTATTTCCAATAATTCGTTATATTCATCATTCTTGTTAGCCCAATAATAGACCATTAAATGCTCTTACCATTATTTTTTCAGCCATTTCTCAGTTGTGTAGTACAAATCGGTTTCTGACTTTAGCATACATAATGGTCCAATGAAGATTTCAGTATCTTTTGACTTAGTTATCAGTAATGTTCTAGGGTTGTAACACCAGTAGTGAGATCCTTGGGTAAAATGGTATGAATGTTTAACTCTTCTTACATGGTTCCAAATAATTTTTTTAGAATGATTGAACCAGATCAGAACTATACTGAAAATGAACATATGCTTTTCAAAGTCCTCCAAGCATAAGTTGGGCCATCATTTAGCATTTTTGCTAAATTGATGAGTATAGGATACCACTTTATGTTTCTTTTGCTTTCCATTAATCTGATTATTAGTAATCTTTAATGTTTTTGTATATTTATGGAAGTTTTGAAGTTCTTTTGAAAATTTTTCTTACACTTTAATCAATTGTTTATTAGAAAATAACTCAATCATATATTGCTTTTTATTCCCTATGAATTTTGCATGTCACACTCTTAACAGAAAAATTTAATTCAAAGAATTTTCCCTATTCAAAGTTCTTCACAACTTAGTTGCATTGTTTATATTGTATAAACACTTATATATCTTCTATAAAGTATCCCTTGTTTTGAATTTTCCTTTATCCTTAATTGTAAAAGCTATTCTTTTCTAATTTTTAAATGGCAGAATATTTATATTTAGATTATTAGTGGGGAAATGGGATAGGATGTAAGAAATGTTGTAAGGGTAAAAATGACAAGATTTGGCAACTGTTTGGATATATGGGGTGAAAAGTCATTCAAAAGAGAACCCAGGATTGCTTATTAAAGTGAATGACAGGAATGATAGTGGTGCCCTGGACAGAAATAGAGAAGTTTGAGAGAAGGGTGGATCTGTGGGAAAGTTAATGTGTTCTGTTTTGAACATATTGAGTTTGAAAAGCTTGGGGGGGGGGGGCTAGGTGGCACAGTGGATAGAGCACCAACCCTGGAGTCAAGAAGACCTGAATTCAAATCCAGCCTCAGACACTTAATAATTACCTGTGTCACCTTGGTCAAGTCATTTAACCCTATTACCTTAAATAAATAAAAAGAAAAAGAAAAAAGTTTACAGGACATCTAATTGAAACATCCAATAGATACTTTTTGAGGTGGGACTGGAGCCCAGGAGAGAAGAAGTGTGTAATATATTAATGTAGGAATCATTAGTGTAATTAAATCATATCAACTGTTGAGAGTGTGAACCAAAAGAGAATATATAGAATGCAGCAAATTTTTAGGACAAAGGTCAAAATTAATATAAAACAATAAGAAAGAAAAATGCCTGAGAACAGATCTGCCAATCAATTAAACAAGCTTCCTACCCAACCTATTTAAATGGATTCCTGAAAAGCAGTATGCTGTCTGGAAGATCTCTGTTTGCATATTACCTCTACACTTGGGATCCTGGGCAACTTAACTTTTCTGTGTGCCTCAGGAAACATTCTTAAGACTACAAGTTGCTGAGCAATTGCTGATCCATATAGATAAGAGGAGTTTCCTTACTGGGAGTTTATTGTGTCTATGAAATCACAGATGCTAAGAGCATTAAAATTGATACCCACAAATGGAAAGTAGAGGGGAAAATGGACACTGATTTTAAGAAATTTTAAGAAATGTGACCATTTCTTAAAAGTTTAATCAGTATAAATCAAGTACTATAGCAAGGAGACAAAAGCAACCTAAAAACTGTTCAGCCAACAATCATTCTTTTTTTTTTGCAAGGCAATGGGGTTAAGTGACTTGCCCAAGATCACACAACTAGATAATTATTAAATGTCTGAGGCCGGATTTGAATTCAGGTCCTCCTGACTCCAGGGCTGGTGCTGTATTCACTGCACCACCTAGATGCCCCAATCACTCTCTTTTTAAAAATAGTTTCTTTTTTATTAGGAACTTTAAAATTAGCAAACATGAATATTTTAGCATTAAAAAACCAGAAAAGAAGGTTGAATATGGCACTGGGAACTTTTTATATAGTTGTAAAACTATTAAATTAAACATCTGTATCTACTTTAGAACTTCCTTCTTCTCTCCTCTGTTTATTTTAAAACATTCATTAATATTTGGCTATTTTCTTTCTTTTCTAACTATCACTGTCTGCCAATTCATATACCTTTAACTGCCAAATACAAACTCTCCCTTGTAATTAATGACTGTATTCAAGTAAAAGAGATCAATATATTGACATTGTCTGAAAATGTATGCCTAATTTTGTACCTCTTGCCTATCAATTCTCTTTCAGTATGTGGAAAGCATACTTCATTATTAGTCTTTTAAAATTATGGTCAGTCATTGCATTGAATAGAACTTTCTTTCAAAGTTGTTTTCCATCATATTATTGCCTTTAGTGTGTAAATTGTCCTGCTGTACTGCTTGTTATAAATGGCTTGCAAATACTTAGTCCAGAGTGATTAAAATGTTTCTTATTAAGATACCTTAATAAAATGGCTTACCTCTCTCATAGTGGGAGAGCTGGGTGGGGAAATCCCAAAATACAAGCTCTTTTATGCAGTTTGAAAGGCTTTGTTCATACTCCCTCATGCCAGTCGTAGTCTGGGGTTACAAATCTAATTGCTATTGGTTTCTATACATTCTCTTCCCCCCCCCCCCCCCATTATACAAATGAGCAAGAACAGTTAGATCTCTTTGAACATGGGCAAAGAGTATCAAGACCCACCTTAGAAAGGTGGGACATACACTCTGAATCTTAAATTTTTGATCAGATGAGATTACCTGCCCATAAGGCAACAAGTGACAGAACCCAGTCTTTGTAATGTAAACTTATAACCCTCCCTTCACATTCTTGTGGAACCCAAACACCCATATTTTCCTCACACTCCTTCTGGATTATTCACCATTTTCTTTGCTTCTATCATATTCATCTTTTGTTAGAGTTAGAATATAATAATATTGCATTTTATCATATACCATAAATTGTTCATCCATTCTCTAATTGATGAACAAAAACGTTTCCCCAGTTCTTTGCCACATCAAAAAGTATTAATAGAAATACATTTGTATATAGAGATCCTTTTCCTTTGTCACTGATGTCTCTGTGATATATGTCTAGTCGTGGTTTCATTGTGTGAAAAGGTATACACAGTTTATTGACTTTTTAAGTATAGATGCAAATTACTTTCCAAAATAGTTGATCATTTTGTGAATGCCCAATGGGGTAACAAAAACAATTCATTAGTATCCTGTCCTTTCACAACCTGTGCAACAATTGTCACTTTCTTTGTTATCTTTGATAGTCTGATATGTTTATATAGTACAGTCTGCTATTTTAGTTTGTATTTATTTTTATTAGTAATAATTTGGAGCATTTTAAAATAGTTATTACCTTTCTTCTTTTGAAAATTATAAATAAATATCTTTTAACATTCTATTGAGCAGTAGCTAGTCTTATAACTTAGAGTTTATTCTTACATTGTGTCCTGGATATGAGACCATTCTTTTTTTTTAATTTATTTTTATTAAAGATATTATTTGAGTTTTACAATCTTCCCCCAATCTTGCTTCCCTCCCCCCCATACACAGAAAGCACTCTGTCAGTTTTTACTTTGTTTCCATGTTTTACATTGATCCAAATTGGGTGTGATGAGAAAGAAATCATATCCTTAACAAAGAGAAGTCTAAGAGGTAACAAGATCAGACAATAAGATATCTGTTTTTTCCTAAATTAAAGGGAATAGTCCTTGAACTTTGTTCAAACTCCACAGCTCCTTATCTGGATACAGATGGTACTCTCCTTTGCAGACAGCCCAAAATTGTTCCCGATTGTTGCACTGATGGAATGAGCAAGTCCTTCAAGGTTGAACATCACTCCCATGTAGCTGTTAGGGTGTACAGTGTTTTTCCTGGTTCTGCTCATCTCACTCAGCATCAGTTCATGTAAATCACTCCAGGTTTCCCTGAAATCCCAGCCCTCCTGGTTTCTAATAGAACAATAGTGTTCCATGACATACATATACTACAGTTTGCTAAGCCATTCCCCAAATGAAGGACATTTACTTGATTTCCAATTCTTTGCCACCACAAACAGGAATGCTATAAATATTTTTTGTACAAGTAATGTTTTTACCCTTTTTCCTCATCTCTTCAGGGTATAGACCAAGTAGTGGTATTGCTGGGTCAAAGGGTATGCACATTTTTGTTGCCCTTTGGGCATAGTTCCAAATAGCTCTCCAGAAGGGTTGGATGAGTTCACAGCTCCACCAACAGTGTAATAGTGTCCCAGATTTCCCACATCCCTTCCAACAATGATCATTATCCTTTCTGGTCATACTGGCCAATCTGAGAGGTGTGAGGTGGTACCTCAGAGAAGCTTTAATTTGCATTTCTCTAATAATTAATGATTTAGAGCATTTTTTCATATGGCTATGGATTACTTTGAGCTCCTCATCTGTAAATTGCCTTTGCATATCTTTTGACCATTTGTCAATTGGGGAATGGCTTTTTGTTTTAAAAATATGACTCAGTTCTCTGTATATTTTAGAAATGAGTCCTTTGTCAGAATCATTAGTTGTAAAGATTGTTTCCCAATTTACTACATTTCTTTTGATCTTGGTTACATTGGTTTTATCTGTGCAAAAGCTTTTTAATTTAATGTAATCGAAATCATCTAATTGGTTTTTGGTGATGTTCTCCATCTCTTCCTTAGTCATAAACTGTTCCCCTTTCCATAGATCTGACAGGTAGACTAGTCCTTGATCTTCTAATTTCCTTATAGTATTGTTTTTTATGTCTATGTCCTGTAACCATTTGAATCTTATCTTGGTAAAGGGTGTGAGGTGTTGGTCTAATCTAAGTTTCTTCCATACTAACTTCCAATTATCCCAGAAATTTTTATCAAAGAGGGAATTTTTATCCCAATGGCCTGACTCTTTGGGTTTACCAAACAGCAGATTACTATAATCATCTCCTGCTTTTACACCTAGTCTATTCCACTGGTCCACCACTCTATTTCTTAGCCAATACCAAACAGTTTTGATGACTGATGCTTTATAATATAATTTTAGATAAGGTAGGGCTAAGCCACCTTCTTTTGCACTTTTTTTCATTAAGCTCCTGGCAATTCTTGACTTTTTATTTCTCCATATGAATTTACTTAAAATTTTTTCTAACTCGTTAAAGTAACTTTTTGGAATTTTGATTGATAGAGCACTAAACAGATAGTTTAGTTTTGGTAGAATTGTCATTTTTATTATATTAGCTCTACCTATCCATGAGCAGTTGATATTTGCCCAATTATTTAAATCTAATTTAATTTGTGTGAGAAGTGTTTTATAATTGTTTTCAAAAAGATTCTGAGTCTGTCTTGGCAAAAAGACTCCCAAATATTTTATATTGTCTGAGGTTACTTTGAATGGGATTTCTCTTTCTAGCTCTTCCTGCTGTTTCTTGCTAGACATATATAGAAAAGTTGAGGATTTATGAGGGTTTATTTTATAACCTGCAACTTTGCTAAAATTGCTAATTGTTTCCAGTAGTTTTTTGGATGATTTCTTGGGATTCTCTAGGTAGACCATCATGTCATCTGCAAAGAGTGAGAGTTTTGTCTCTTCCTTCCCAATTCTAATTCCTTCAATTTCTTTTTCTTCTCTAATTGCTGATGCTAACATTTCTAATACAATATTGAATAGTAGTGGTGATAATGGGCACCCTTGTTTCACCCTTGATCTTATTAGGAATTCCTCTGGCCTCTCCCCATTGAATATAACGCTTGTTGATGGTTTCAAAAAGATACTGCTAATTATTTTAAGGAACAGTCCATTTATTCCTACACTCTCTAGTGTTTTTAATAGGAATGGATGCTGTATTTTGTCAAAAGCTTTTTCAGCATCTATTGATATGATCATATGATTTCTGATAGGTTTGTTGTTGATATAATTGAGTATACTAACAGTTTTCCAATATTGGGTGGTTATTTTTGTTGTAGTGAAGAATTAGAAACAAAGGAGGTGTGCCTATCATTAATGGAGTTGCTGAACATTTTATGGCATATGAATGTAATGGAATATTACTGTGTTGTAAGAAATATTGAAATATATAATTTGGAGAAACAAAGAAGACTTGTTTGAACTGATACAGCGTGAAATGTGCATGATAAGAAGAATAATTTTTTTATAGTAACAGCAACATTGTAAAGAAAAATAATTTTGAAAGACTTAAGAACTCTTGCTGATCAATGTAATGACCAGATACAATTCCAGAGGAACAGTAATGAAGCAAGTTATCTACCCATTTGTTTAGGAATTCAAGTTACAACGTGAGAAATACATTTTTGGTCATGACCAATGAATGAATTTGTTTTACTAAATTATGTTCATTTATTATATGAGCTTTGTTTTTCTTTTGTTCTTTTTAATTGGGTGAGGATTTCTTGGGAGCAGAATTAGGGGTAGAGGAGAAAAGAAGACTAGTCTCTAATAGTGTTGCAAGAAAAAGGAAAAAAATTCTTTGAAACATTTAAAAGAAATACTTAACAAAAGAGAACAGAAATTCATAAGGAGGCACAGACAAGCAGAACATCTTTGTAAATAGCATGTTTAATTTATATTTTTAAAAAATTAAATATATTTGCTTGCAATGTATTGTATTGTAGGTAATAGAAATTTGTAGTTTTATAGACGATTGTCTTTTTCTGTTCTGCTTCTTTAGCATGGGGTGTTAATTAAGGGCAGGATACAAAAAAGATGAAATTACCCTATGTAAGGTCATAGTGATGCCAAATATACTTTGTTATTTTTTTTTAAAAAGTTAAATTTTTAAAAGATCTGCAAGTATAAAGTAGATCTTTGCTTCTTCTGCCTTAAGATGTATCTGAATTCTCACTGATTATAAGGTAGATACCTTTTAGTCATGCAGGTATCAACTACCCACCTTTTAGAATTCTTTTGCAAGATTAGACTAGGAAACAAAAGAAAAGACTAAATGATTCAGAATCCTTTATTTTCCCCTTCTATCTTCTGGCATGATAGTGGCAATAAGATAAAATAAGCCTTTGACAATAAAATGAAAAAGGACATATACCTGTTTGTTACCTAGAGAGATACATTACCTATTGCTTAAAAAATAAATCATTTCAAAAAAATAAAGATGAAGTTCCAAAAGCAAAATTACTTTGCATTCATTCAGTACCTCTCTATTCAGAGTAGGCCCCCAATACTTTAAATTTATGATCTCATTTTTCTTGACCAAAATCTTCTAAAAGATATATTATGCTCATAAACATAATTTGTGTATGCCAAGAGTTTAGAATTCACTATAATAGAAAATTAACTTTCCTGCAAACTATATTTAATTTAAATCTCTTTTCTATTCAGGGCTTCTTCTTAGAGAAAAATAGATGAGTCCAGAGAGGTGAAATAATTAGTTCCTAGACATTAGGTGTTAGTGAGGGCATAGTACAGAAAGTCTTTTTTTTTGTTTTGTTTATGTATTCCCTTTATGGCTCTTCTTTCCAAATCTGCCAACCCATGATGTTTGCCACTAAGACAAAATGGAAACAAAAATGACAAAAATATAAAAATCATATTGTTTAAAATAAATAAGGACTTAGGGTAGACAGTAAGGTCTCTTGTTAAAACAATAAAATTCTTCCTCTTCATCAGGTTTTAAAACTCTTATTTATCTGTGGTGTAATGGAAATAATTCTGGATTTAGTATAAGATACCCTGGATTTGAGTCCTGATTTTTTCACTTAATTTCTTTGTAAGCAGGTTCTTGCCAAAGTCTAATAAAAATATAAGGGAATATAAAGTCTATAAAGCAAAAAAATGTATGGAATAAGAGACAGAATAATCATATTTCCTTCTGCGATAGGGAAGAACTATTGTTATGCACTTTAGTTGAACTCATTACCTTGGGAAAGACCTCACCCAAACTATGGCAGGAATTACACTGAATACTAGCCAGATATATCTATGACTTAGCACCAGGTAGTGAGTGGGAAAGAGAAAAAAGAGGAAGGATGATAATCTTGGCAGCAATTGCATTCTTGAACTTGAATTGTTGACTTCATAGACATAAAAATTTCAGTTTTATACTTCTAAAGTTGTGTTTTTAAGTAAGATTGTACTTTGTTTTGACTATAGCTATCTATTTTGTTACTTCTGAGGATGTTTATTAATAATCCTATTTTAAGGCTGGAGGTGATATTTATTTAAATGAGTTGCTAAGCACCCATTTTTTTCAATTCTACAAAACTCATCCTGTCATCTAAAAATGGAGGTCTGTTGAGTAAAGGGGTCAAATTATGGCTTCTTTCCACCAAACTGCCCAGCCCATCCTATTTGAAAGTAAAGTTCAAAGTGACAGTGTTGGATTTTCATTGATGAAGTGGACCATTAGAAGGCTCTAAGGTCTAGTAACATTTATTGTCTATACCACTACTAATTTGGCAAATCTTATTCACTTTATTATATTGTCTTTAATTCACAAAGCAGATATTCATCAAGTACTTGCTATGTACAAGATTGTACTAGATATTACATGAGATGCAAAGAAAATTTACTTGTAAAATTAATTTATTAATTATTTATGATTAATTTATTCATCATAGTCCCTCCATTCTGGAGCACATATTTGTTTCACCCTTCCAACTGGATTATAAATTCTGGGAGTACAAATCATTGTAGTACAGTGAAGAACACAGAGTTTGGAATGGAAAGAACCTGGATTTGAAACCCATTTTTGCAATTTATTACCTGTTTTACTGTCAGTAAGACTTAAGGCACTTCAGTTTTTTCATCTGAAAAATGAAGATATTAGACTAGTTAACTATTAAGATCTCTTCCAACTCTAAACGAATATCCCTGTTTTACTGTGTTATGCCCAGTGAAATAGGCCAATAAATATTTGTTTGATCTTCTAAAGTTCATTCAGAGACATCTTTGACAAGACTCCACTAGTCCCTTCCCTCACCCTACTTCACTTAATAAAAGGGCCAAATAGGTATTTGGGTTCTGAGTGTTTCCTTCAGGTTTCAATTCACTTCAGAGACAAATGCAAATGAAACCAGTTGCAGTATTTAAAGCATTCCAAAGATCTTGTAAAATAGGCCATGCTTCTTTGAGTTTCACTTCAAGAAGCATTTTGCAGCCACTGGTTTGTGATGGGTTTTGAAGAAAAAATACTTCCTTCCCTCAAAGGGCTTATTGAGGTTAAATCAGTGACATAGGTAAGTAAATGCAAGATAATTCAAGGAAGAAAAGAACAGTTAATGACTCAGGGGAGCTGGATGGAAAGTCACTATAAAGGAAGTGAATCATGAAGAGAGCCAAGGAATCTGAGAGAAAAGGGAATGCATGAACGGCCAGCCTAATATGTTCTGAGGTATGTACAGGGGTGGAAGATAGACTATAGAGTTCAAATGCAACTAATAGACCAGTTTTGGTGGAATGTAGAATGTGTGAAAAGGAATAGAAATCATGAGATAATTCTGGGAAAATGTTCTGGAGTCAGATTGTGAGTGGTTTTAAATGTCAAATTGGAAAGTTTGATTTTTCATTCTGGGGCAAGAATTTTTAATCTGGGATCTATAAACTTAATTTTTTTTCTTTTTTGGTTATTTTATTTCATTCAGTTTCCTTTGTAATCTTACATATTTTGTCTTGTGCATTAAAAACATCTGCAAGGATATTTTGGGATTTCATCAGATTGTCAAAAGGGATCACAACACTTATACAAAAAGTTAAGAATTACAGTCATAGGGATTGACTAAGCATCCTTTTTTTTTAATTGATATTTTGTTTTTCCAGATATATGTTATGGAAGTTTTTCAGCATTCATCCATATGCATATGAATATTTTAAGTTATATAATTTCCATTCACTCTCCCTCCCCCCAGCAGTGAATATTGTACATACACATTTGTGTTAAACATGTTTCTAGATTAGTCATTTTTGATATGAGGAATTAGGATTAAGGGAAAGAAATACATAAAAGAAATTTTTTAAAAAGTTAATGTAGTGTTCATCAGATTCTGAAGAATTTGTTTTGTTTTGTTTTTCTTCCTCTGGATGGGGATAGCATTGTCCATAGCTGTTCTCTTAGGGTTTTCCTAGCTCTCTGAACTGCTGAGAGGAGTTGCATCCATCAAGTTTGATCAATTCACAATGTTATTGTTAATGTGTAGAATGTTCTCTTAGTTCTGCTCCCTTCACTCAGCATTAGATCCTATAATTCATTCCATGCTTCTCTAGTCTGACCATTTATGTAAACATTCTTAATTATGCAAATCACAAGGTCAGACTTGTGATTTAAGAAGTGTGCAGTTATGTGTAAAATGAATTGGAGAAAGAGCAGACTAGAGCTCCTTCCTATCCCATCCCAAGATGGACACTGTCTTTCTTTCTCTAAGCTAGAAACATATACTGCTGGCCTAGATCATTGGAAGACTATGACCTTCTTTCCTTCCTCCCTTACTCTCAGGCAACCTGCCTAAAAAAAAAGAAAAACTTTGTTATTTACCCTTTCCTCATGCCATTTACTAGCATAATTTGTAAACCTGGCAGATTTATGAAATAAATCCTGTGTTATTTCAAGAAAAAAAAGAGCAGACTAGAATGGGGCCATTGGATTTAACCATTACCCAACTACAAGTAGGTACAGAGTTAACCAGTGAAAAAGGAAGAATGATAAATGTAGATGGGAGTTCATAGGAGTTTAGCTATACAATGGAGGGAAAGATACAGGCTTTAAAGGAATAACTGGGTCACATGAAATTTGTTGTTGTTTTGTTTTGTCTTTAAAGAGGAGTTAGAGGATGGGAACCTGGATGTAAAGTTATTACTAGAAGAGAAGGAGCCCAGTAGATAGATTGAAAATGGTAAGGGTATTCTACTGAAGGTGATGAACAGCCAAGATCCCACAGGAGATGAGATCATTTGGAAGTCTGGAGATGTATATGGTTTTGTATGGCTGCAATGGCAGTTGTCAGGTCAGGAAAGTCTATCTTTCTTTTTGTGGCTAATTCTTATTTAATTCTTGATTTTGTGATCATTTGTCAGAATTGATGCTTGAGGCTGTCCATCTTTTTACATTTCTCTCTCACAATTCTAGTAAATATCTTGGTTTCTTGTTGTTTTCCTTTTACAACCACTTTAACAGTGGATAAAGTTTAGTTTAAACAACATTCCCAAGTTACAATATAAGTTAAGTTTGCACCCCATTGCTTAGTTCACTTAAAAGACTGTGCTATAATCCCCTGATGAGAGATGAGTGATATCTGACTGGAACTTCTTCATGACTCTCCTGAGGTTTATAGCATAGTCACTGAAATGAACCAAGATCACTGAGTATTTGTTGGCTGACTTTGGTTGGTAGCGCAACAGCACATTTTAAAAAATACCTATATATACCTTATGCTGTGAACACAAGACATGGACTATACTCAACAGTTCTGTTGATTGTGAAACATCCCTTGCTCCTTGTGGTTCCTACGATACACTAAAAGCAATATCTAGTTAATGATTTGGAAACATTTGTTTTTACATCTGACCTCTAGATGGTGATAGTTCCCTGCTGCCTCTTTCTGAATAAAGAAGAAGAATCTGGTAGAAACAGGAAAATCATTATTTCTCTTAGTCATAGTGTGTCTTATTTCATAAACACTCATATTTTGGATGCTGATTATTTGTCTGTCCATATCCTTGTCTCTTTCTCTCCACAGCCTAATAAAGTATTCTGGCACTTGCCCTATATTCACTGCTGTAAGTACTCAGCATCACCTAATAGCATTTATTAAATGCTTAATTGTGCATTATATTTTGCTAGGTGCTATACAGTGGAAAGTATTTATGTAGAATTTTGTATCCTGTTTGTTAGGAGCTTAACAATCTGAGACATGTTGTCAGATATAAATATGGATGCACACATATTACTATTGAATATAAGCTATACCCTTAAATGAAGTTTTCTTTGGAAAGAAATGAAACTTATCTCAAATAGAACAATGAAAGAGAAAAGGAACCCTCATGTACAAAAAACTTGAAGGCTCTTTTTGTGGTGGCAAAGAACTAAGGGAGTCTAAAAGGAAGAAACTAAAGGAGAGTATTCATCAATTGGGGAATAGCTGAACAAATTATGGCATTACTGTGCTATAAGAAATGATCAAGAGAACAGTTACTTTTTATTTTTAATTACATTATTATTATTTTCCAATTACCTGTAAAAATGTTTAACATTCATTTCTTAAATTTTGAGTTCCAAATTCTCTCCCTCCCTATTGTCCCCCTCCCCTCTCATTGAGATTACAAGCTTTGGACCGAAGAATAAATACTCAGAGGTTGGTGGTCAAGAAGAACAACCATAAATGTTTCATGTCCAAAGTAGTTTGACAAATGGACTAAGGGAAAATGGAGCAGAAGGTATTTGGACAGTTATTTAAGTATATGGAGAAAAATGGCAGTAGAGTGGCAGAATAGAATATTCCAGTCATAATGTGCTATCCTAGACAGTTATTGGAATCAATATAAAAAAAATAGAAAGGATTCAAAAAAGTATGACTTTAATAAAGAAATATAGGCTGGGATGGAAGAAGAGATGAAGGAAGTAAGATATTCTAGGGTACATTTGTTAAGGGGTTTGGAATAGTGGGTCAGCATTTTGACTTGACTCCCAGGGTAATATGAACTTTCAGAAATCTTATCTTATTTACCATTTGATCATGGTTTCGAACATTGTTAAGATAGAAGTATATCGTAAGTCAACAACTTAAAACTTTTAAGTGTTAATGTTGTAGGTATACTGGTCTTTTGATTCAGTGTATCCCAGTCATTATTGACCCGATATAATTCTCAGCATAAATAGCACTGGCAAAGGTGCTCACAGATGAAACTCGGGAATAAACTTTAGTATCATTTTGCTACTAATTTGGAAATTAGGGGTGGCTAGGTAACATAGTGGATAGAGCACCACCCTGGAGTCAGGAGTACCTGAGTTCAAATCCAGCCTCAGACACTTAATAATGACCTAGCTGTGTGGCCTTGGGCAAGCCACTTAACCTTATTTGCTCTGCAAAAACCAAAAAAAAAAAAAGAAAGAAATTAAAGATACTTTGGATTTTAGTGATCATTCTAAATACATTTTTATTTATATTTTCCTTATATAATGAATAGGGAGAAAATGGTAGAGTTGAGAGGGTCCATTGTTTTCTCTCTCTTTTAGGAACAGGGCTGTGGAGATTCAAGGTTTCCTAGTGAATTAATGGCAAACCCTGCAGTAGAACCCAGGTCTTGAACTCAGAGAATAGGCTATATCCTTCTCTAATTAGGTTATATCTCAACCAAGTTGCTTTTGTATTTATGGCCACAGCATTTGATTTGATGTGTTATGGACCTGTTGTCACAGTTCACGTTTCCCACTGGTAGAGAAAACTCAGATTTGTTTGCCTGGGGAATTATGAACACATCAATAAAACAGACTCAAATAGTCATAAAACTCCTGAGTTAATACCAGGAAGTACCAACAATCAATAAGAGTTTTAGCCTGAACATATATACTCTTCTTATTGTGCCATATTTTTACTCTATTTACTAGCATCTAAGGATCCAAACGTTTACTATATTTACCAAGAGCTACATTTTCTGTACCTTGTAGGTCATTGAATTTGAAGGGCTTAATGATTTTGCTGTAGATTAAAAATTATTTCTTGGAGTCTAGTCAGTACTTTTTTCCACAGTGAGGAGAGTGCTTCCTCTTTCTTCTAAATCTCTCCTCTTCTTAAGTGCCTACTTCAGGGATACTACATAAAGTGGTTACTCATGATTTCTGTTAATGAGTGACTTATTAGATGGAGAAACTGGATAAGTTTTACTGAACAGCCTGCCCCTCCCCAACATTTTCTAAAATGGAAGATAATTGTCCTTTCTAGCTTAAAGTTACTTTACGTATGCTTTGATCTTATACCTTCACCTATTCATAAGCTCTTTGAAGACTCATTTTCCTCTTTCCCCTTCTCATAGAGTCAGAGTATAAATTATGAACCTTTCCTTTAGTCTGTAGCTTCCAGGAAGTCAAGAGATATCTGAGATCAAGTGCTAACTAGCATATTAGGAGAGCTATTAGCTCTTCTTCAACTTAGGCTATTTCTTTGAACCAAAAACTGCTTGAAAATTTTCTATGCACATCATTCTGGGACAAAAATTAATGTAGTATTTTTTACTATTAGGTACATTATGATATTTTGTGGTCTGTAGGCAAGGAAGAATTTGGTTTTGTTGAAAAATAAGTGTGTTCTTTATAATTACTAATAAATCTTGGTAAAATGTACATTAGAAAGAAGGGACAAAAAATTGCTCTTATCACAGCTGAAATATTCTATTGTTCCATCAGTTTTTCATTACTCTGAAATGATTACTGCAGAAATTCTTAAATTGGATGCTTTTCAAAGAGGAAAATTAAAGACCATAAGCATAATCTTGCAGCTGTGTCAAAAACAATTTACATCTGTGTTTATTTGTGACACTTTCAGAGACTAGCTTTAGAAAATTCACCTTGGGCTAATGATATCACATAAAGAAACCTTAAGACCAGTTATAAAATGAATCTACCATATTCATGCTACTGCATTGATTAGAATTTAAAACTTGCAAAGTTTTACAGTGATCATTCTCCAACCTCTCCTGTTGTTTGTGAACAATTCATCCATTATAGTGCAAGCTTCCATATGTATTTTCCTGTATGTCTTATCTCTTGAATGATAATAAGTGTGCTTGTGAGTGCTGAGGTTTTTAAATTTTCTGTTAGATTCCTAAGATTCTTTCTGGCTTTAATGGTCTATGTTTGTGAAAGAAAAAGGCATTCTTGTGGTATCTGCCATGTTCTTGAAAAGTATTCTCTTAAATATGTGACCACATAGGAGTTTAAATGCTATCTGATAAAGCATCTTTTCCATTTGAGTGCTCTGATACCCATTCCCTTTTTTTCCAGAGTTGTCACTAGTCATATTTCTAGACTGAGGTATAGAATTATTTGTTCTGTACTTGTTCTACTGTCCTGATATTGTTCTCATAATATCAGTTATTCTTGAATCTCTCAGCAGGGAGCAGTCTGGTGGCAGGATCACCATAGCCACCAACTATAGCCAACTGACACTTCTCAGATAGGATGGAGTGGAAGTATTAAATTGCCATTGGAATAAATTTGACTCTCCATGTGTTACTATTCAGAGTAGTAGCTATAGTTTTTGCCTCTAGGAGAAAATGATGGTATTTACATGACCAACTTAGAAAGATTCATTTTACTTTCCTACCTGAAGAGTAAAAAGCATCACAGTATGAGTAGAGAGACAGAGAAATGAAATGAATGCCCTATTGGAGTACAAATACAGTCCTACTTGGAGTATGTATCTGAGGAGAGATGCTTCCTGTTCTTCAAAAGGTAATTAATTACTGAGTCTGAATGGTTGTATAATTCTTTATGATATTAAAATGATGTCCTCCTGAATAGCATTACTGGATCACTGCTTCCTAAGCCTGATAGTTTACACCGGAGCTTCTTTGTTTAATCTGAGTTTCATTTAACTCAAATGTTATAGGCCTGAAGCAGCAGAACATTTCTGAAGCATGTAAGACTGTGTTGTTGTTCAATCATTTTTCAGTCATGTCTGACTCTTTGTGACCTTATTTGGGGTTTTCTTGACACAGATACTGTAATGTTTTGCCATTTCCTTCTTGACTCATTTTATAGATGAGGGAATTGAGGCCAACAGGGTTAAATGACTTGCCCAGGGTCACATGGGTTAGTAAATGACTGAGGCTACATTAGAACTCAAGAAGATGAGCCTTCTTGACTCCAGACTGTACACTCTATCCCCTTATGCCACTTAGTTGCCCATTGTAAAATGGTATTTGACTCTTTTTTTTTTTTAGAAAAGGCTCTGATAAATGTTTCTTTAGAAATGTGAGATATGCTCTTAAGAGATGGGAATAATCTGCTGGGAGTCCATATCACTTAAAAAAAACAAACTTCTGTGTTAATGTTAGTTTTCTGGTATTGAAAACCCTTTAATTATTTGAAAATTGTTGTTTGATATGCATTGCCTTCTTTTATCGCTCTTTTAGCCTTATACTTTTGTTTATATACAAAAAGATGTGCAGCCCATAACATTTAAAAGGATGGTGCTCCCATTTTTTTCCCCCTGTGATTATAGAGTTAGAAACAGATTTGACCTCCCACTCATTTGGAGTTTTGCTCTCAAAGAGCAAGTTCAAACTGTGGAATATAAGCACAGAGGGAAAATAGAAACCTATATTGTTATTAAAAGTAGTGTCATGGAACAGTAAATCTTCCTTGATGTTTTGGCTATATCAATGCAAAATGTAAGATAAACTACAGTGGGGGGTTCCTTTTGGCTCCTGAAACCCAAACTACTACTTTTTACTGAACAGATGATCAGAGATGGATTTTAAAACTATTTTGATAGTCTGGGCCAGAGTCTATAATATGTTTATCACAAATTTGTAAGAGTTTTTAACTTTTCAAAACACTTTCACTTCTATTATCTCATTTGAAGGGGGAGGAAATTGTAAGCTGGGGTGTGGTCCCACTTCTACCACTTACTAGCCATGTGTCTTTGGATCAATCTGTCATCTGAAAGATTTAAAATTCTACAGAATTGTTAATGTGGTATAGGTTAAAGAGTAGTAAATGATGCAGAAAAATAGGTTCTTTTGCTTATAGTAGTAGTTGTTTTACTCTAGAGAAATTATTTCTTTGTCCTGGTCCTTAGATTCCCTCATTTTAAAAAGGGTTTGTGGTAGTGTATGGTTTACACCAAAGAGGCAGTGTGTAGTAGGGAAAAGAACTCTGAAGTTGGCATCAGAAAACTGTCTCATTTTGGGAGCAGAGGAGAGTCCAGACCTGGTTCTGCTTCTTCCTATCTTGGTCATGCTAATTAAAGAAGAAATTTCACCTCTGGGTCTCAGTTTCCTCATATGTAAACTGAAAGAACTGGACTAAATCATCTTTAAAATCCCTTCTGGCTCTCAAATGCTATGTGTCTTCTGTTGACAATAGCATAGATTCCAGGCATCTAAGAGACTTTCTAGTCCAGCTCCTACTTGGAAAAACCTCTTCCAGTTAGACTGGACAAGGGATTACTCACCATTTGCTTGAAATTCCCCAAGGAGGGAGAATCGCTTGTCCCTTGAAATAGCTCATCCTACTTTGGGGCTTTAAATTGTTAGGAAGCTTTTCCTTAAATTGAGCCTGAATGTACCTCTTTTCAAAGTCCAACGATAGGTAATGTGTATATAATGCTTTATGGTTTACTAAGTACTACACACACACATATACACACACACACACACACATCATCATCATTTCATTTTATCCTCAGGACACTGGGAAATATATGTTATTATTGCTATCTCTTCCATTTTGTAGAAGAGGAAACTGAGGTAGACAAGAAGTTAAATGACTTACATGGGCAACAACTATTAAGTGTCTGATATAGGATTTGAATTCAGGTTTTCTCGAGTCCAGGTCCAATATCTTATCCATTGTGCTGCCTAATTACTCCTACCTATTACTCCTAGTTCTGCCTTTTGGGAACAAGCAAGCCTTATAGGATAAAATTATGGTCCTTCAAAAATTATCTTATAAAAAATTTTATGTGATAACTTTTTCAGCTTTGATAAATTTGTTGACTTTTTCTTTGTCTAAATCATTGATAAGAAAGTTTAGTTATTTGGAGAACTCTATTAAAGATAGCCTTCCAACTGATATTAAACCATTAATGATAATTCTTCTTTGAGTCCAACCATTTAACTGATTCTAGACCAATCTAATTGTATGATTTTTCTAGTGCATATTTTTTTGGTAGAGCACAGTTAACATCATCACCAAAGTTATTTTATAGTTGACAAAAGTAAGACCCAGAGAACTGTTATAACTTTAATGAAATCATGGATCTAGGCTGTATAAAGCCTAGAACCATACCTCTTGATCAGTATTTGAACTCTATGATTTTTAAGGTCTTTTTAGTTCCAAATTTATAATCCTTTGATGCCTTACTCTTCAGACTACCAAGATTTGCCTTTTGTATTATCCTAAAGGCATATTACAACAGAAAGCTCAAGAAGAATCAGGTTTAAGAAAAGGTCATTAAGAGATCATTGGTAACTTTGGAATGGATAATTTCGGTTGAGTAATTTGGCCTTTTTTTTTCCATTCCAAGATGTTTTTGGATCCTGATCCTATTTTCCAATATGAAAGTTCTTTTCCTTCACTTCATGTCATTTATAGATTGAATAATTTGTAAATTACATCTATGCCTTCTTATAACTTATTCATAAAAATATGAAATAGCAAGGGACCAACATTGATCCCTGGGGAACTTCTCAGTGGCCTACTATCCTGAATGTTCCTTTCATTTATTAGTTTGAAGTGAAATGCAGAAACACTCACCAATCCAATCCCATTATTGAATAGGGTATCTATTTAGTCCATTTAGTCCAACTGTTCATAATAAGAGTAAGGGGAAATAGAACCCATAAAGTAGAAAATGAGTTATGTAAGGTCACATATCTAGTAAATGGCAGACCCCAGACCAATTTCATTTCAAAGTAGCCCTTTCATTAGAGTCAATTATTTGTGGACTATAAAATCCTTAATATGTAACAAGTGGAAAGATTTGAGGAATTAGTCTAAAATTCAAGTCATTTTGCTTCTGGAAGAATAAGTCTTAGGATCTAAGTGAAAGTTATTCTTGTAAATCATCAGTTTTTGTAAAACATCTTCTTCCCCTCTCTATAGATGAACTTAACCCCACAGCCATATTTAAACACGAATGAAAATCTGATTTAGTCTGAAGATTTATTTGAGGTGTATGAAACAGGTTAGGAACTGTTCTTTTCTAGAACTTTCTATTACAAAGTTCTAGGCAATGAAACTTTTTTTGTATTGTTTTACCTAAATATATACTCTGTCAACCTCTTATTGAATTTAATAGTAAATGATATTTTAGGATTTTAGAACTGTATAGTCAAGGCTGAATTTTTTAAATGAACATAAACTATAAGCAGTGTCCTCCTTTTTTGCCCAATTTCCAGAGTTTTAATTTGAAATCTTTATACTTAAAATTTTTTCATCCTGTATATTTGCTGAAGTTTCCTAGTAAATAATACTTTTAATGTTTTTTTAGCTGGCCACATTTACATAACTCATTGAGCTGAAAAGTCATCTCTTTTATGCTAAGTTATTCATCTTATTTCTGGCATTTGGCATTAATGATATCACTCTATCAGCATGAGCATACAGTAATTCAGTCATTTTGTTTTAGCAATGAGGATACTTATAGTTAATAGCACATGAAGCCATTTCATTAAAAGGAAAGTTTTGTTAGGATACATTAACACAGATCACTAACCAAAACACAGATCATTTTGTTTCATATCTATTAAGGGAGTAAAATAACTTTGGGCCCTAAGTCACACCTTTCTTTTTAAAGAGCATACTTTGGCATAAAGTTGCACTACAGTGCAATAGTAATAATGAAAATAACATCTTGCATTAATGTAGCATTTTGAATTTTATAAAACATTTTCAGATATATTTATTTCATTGACCCTCAATATTCTAGTTACTCTCCTCAAAATGCATGCCATTTTACTTAGTATGCCCAGAGATAAATGTAGTACCCCCATATATAGTCTAACCAGATTATGACAGCAGCTACTGATTCATAAATCTTAATACTATGTCTCTTTTAATGTAACCTGTTACTTCTAGATTTTTTTGGCTTCCTTGTCCCATTTGACTTATGTTGAGTTTGCAGTTAATTAAAACCCTTGGGTCATTTTCATATGGATTAATATTATAGTAATGGTAAAAATATACCTTTTACTTCTATTTTCTCCTTTACCCAATCTTATGAAGACCTGACGCTTCTCTTTGCCCAGGCAAATTCCTCTACCTGACTAGGTGATCCTCTTCCATCTCACCCTTTCCAGATTTCCCCTTATATCATTTCTTCTTTCTTACTAATTTTCATTTGTTCTTTGTCTACTGGCTGCCTCTCTGTTTCCTATAAACATTTCATATCTTTTCTATCCTCAAAAACCTCTCACTTGACCTATCCATCATTGCTAATTATCTTCCTACATCTCATTTTCTTTTTGTGAGTAAACTCATTGAGATGATGTTTGACATTCATTATCGAAGAAGACCATGACATCAGGGAAGTGATACCATGGCAAGAAATAGATTTGAGTGGGATTATCTGGGTCCAGTGGCCAAATATGGATCAGGATTACTGGAGACAGCCCTGGGTGTGAGGCAATCAGGGTTAAGTGGCTTGCCCAAAGTCCCACAGCTAATAAGTATCCAGATTCTGAAGCTGGATTCGAATTCCCATCCTCCTGACTCCAAGGCCAATACTCTGTCTACTGTGCCACCTAGCTGCCCATTATTGAGAACTTACTGAGGTGGCTGTCTATAATACATACTCTCACTTTACTTCCTCTCACTCCATTTCTTAACTTTTGCAGTCTAGCTGTCTATCCTTCTTATTCAATAGAAACTGCTCTCTTGAAAGTTACTAAGGATTTCTTAGTTGCCAAATTTAAAGGCCTTTTTTTTTAATCCCCATCCTTCTTACCCTCTCTGCAGACTCTGACATATCCTCTTCTCTCTAGGTTTTCTTGATACTGTACCTCCTAGTTCTCCTTAGGGCTGTCTGCCTGCTCCTTCTCAATCCTTAACTGCCTCTTCATTCAGGTTGTATCTGCTATTCAGGAGTGTCCTCCAAGACTGTCAGTTTTACTTAGTGATGATCTTATCAGCTCCCATTGTTTAAATTATCTGTATGCATAGTCTTAGATTCTGTTCTTATCTAGGCCTAACTTCTTTCCTCACTTCCAGTCTTTTATGTTCAACTGCTTAATAGACATCTTGAACCAGTTGCCTTACTGAGATACTTGAAATTCAACATGCCCCAAACTGAAGTCATTACCTTTCACCCCTCAAACTCTCCCTTTTTCCTAATTTTCCAATTAGTGTCATAAGAGCCATTTCTCTAGTCACTGAGGCTTACAATTTAGGTATCATCCTCTTCTCTCTCTTGCCACCCCCCACTCCTCCCATCTACAATCAGTTGTCAAGTCCTGAATTTTCAACCCTGTTAATATTTCTCACGTCTGTCTCCTTCTCTCATCTGACACTACCACCACTGGGGTGCAGGCCCTTAGCACTTCCTGCTTGAACCAGAGCAGCAGTGCCTCCAGTCTTTCCCCACTTCAGTTTGTACTCCACTCAAGATCTTCCTCAAGTGCAAGTTAGACCAGTTCACCATTCTAGTGGCTTTCTATTCCCTTTCAGGATCAAATGTAATTTCCTCTATTTGGCTTCTAAAGCCCTTCATCATCTGATCTCTTCCCTCCTTTGTACTTTGTTATCCCTCCACGTAACACCAACAACTCCTACCACCACAGTAGCTAACATTCATGGAACACCTACAATGTGTCAGACATTGTGCTAAGCATGTTACAAATATCATCTCATTAGATCTCACAACAATTCTGAGTGGGAGGTGCTATCATGCTCCTCATTTTACATGTGGGGAAACTGAGACAGGCAGTGGTTAAGTGACTTATCCAGGGACAGCTAGAAAGTATCTGAGGCTAGATTGAACTCCAGTCTTCCTGAATTCAGACCCAGAGCTCTATAAACTTCACCATCCAGATGCTTTCATGTACCCTCCACCAATGTTTCTACTATTGATTTTTAGAATCCAAGTGTAGCACTTTATACCTTATCCTATTGAATTTCACTTCATTAAATTTGTCACATAATTCTAGCCTGCTAGGTTTTTTCAGATCTTAATTCCATTTTCCAATTTAGCAGCTACCTCTTTCAACTAAAATTTGTTCATTGACAGAATTTTATGTTGTCTCAGCATTTCTCTATATCATTAGTAAAAACTTTCTCTTTTCTAGATTTATCATTTCGTTTCCATGCTGAAGATCGTAATGATAGAAAGGAACAAAATAGAAGTTTGCTACTTCTTTTGTTTCTTTGTTAATCTGTTAATATTGTTCCACACTGTTCCATAGGTAACAGACTATCCATTTCTTGTTCTTACCTTTACCATTTATAATTCTGAATTCTTGGGGGTTTTTTTGTTTTTTTGTTTTTTTTGTTTTAGTTTTTTGCAAGGCAATGGGGTTAAAGTGGCTTGCCCAAGGCCACACAGCTAAGTAATTATTAAATGTCTGAGACCGGATTTGAACTCAGGTACTCCAGACTCCAGGGCCAGTGCTCTATTCACTGCGCCACCTAGCCGCCCTTAATTCCTAATTCTTTTGTCAAATCTAAGCTAATATCCCATGTTCTAAAATCATAGAATTGTAGATTTAGAACTGAATGAACTAACCCTTCATTTTATCTATGAGAAATCTAAAGCCCAAATTTTCTTAACTTAATCATTTAATTTAAGGTGACTTCAAAACCCCAAAACATCAGAAGTGGGATGAAGTTTATTAACTCTGCTAGAAGAACTTTCATTTAGGTAGATGGAAAAGCAAGATACTCTAGTACATTGATTATCATTTAGACTCAGCTAGTTTGGCTATTTAAAGTCTCTCAATGAGAGACCTATTTGTTCTAGAAAAATAAGTATTTATTCTCATTGCTTTGTAATATTCTTCCATCCTAAAATGTTTGCTTCTATGCTGAATATTTTTTTAAAAATTGAGAAGATACTTTCTCCACAATAAAGTCTTTTCACTCCAGTATTAGGAAAAGGGTTTCAATGAACACAATCAGAACAAGTTCAAACCAAAAAGTTATTGTTTATATCTATTTTTCCACAGTAGAATCATAGGTAAGATGAAATGAATACCATTTGCATTATTACTATTGAAAAAGTCTATCTGAACTAACTGCAGAACAATGTTTAAATAATGTTTTTACTTCCAAAATTGAAGGATGAGGTGCATATTAGCCTGGATTTGAACCCAGGCTCTCTAACTCTAGAGCCACTTGCTCTTTCCACAATATCACATTGCTTCCCTCTCAAATTGATGTTTTTCCTGGTCCCCAGTTGCTAGTGAATCTCTTTCTAAATTGTCTTTTTATTTTAATGTTCATGGTATACATACATTAAATATGTACATATATAATCAATCAATCAATCGATCGATTTCCCAATTGATTATAAGAGCCTTGAAGGTAGGGATTTGAGAAATAGTTCCTGACGCTTTAAGTGATTAATAAATGCTTTATAGTTAATTGATGCTCACAATACTCATATAGGGTAGAAATTATCCTCCTTTTGCAATGGGTGAATCAGAAGTAGAGAGATAATTTGTCCAAGATTTCAGACACCAAGTCTGGTGCTCTTTATATATGAACAAATGAAAAGATAATACAATAGATTAGTTGCTGCTCACTAAACTTTTTTTTCTTTTTTTTTTAAATTTTACAAGGCAAACGGGGTTAAGTGGCTTGCCCAAGGCCACACGGCTAGGCGATTATTAAGTGTCTGAGACCGGATTTGAACCCAGGTACTCCTGACTCCAGGGCCAGTGCTTTATCCACTGCGCCACCTAGCTGCCCCTACTCACTAAACTCTTAAGGCATTTTAAAGCAAGGAAGTTAGAATCATTAATATTTTTGTTTGCTCTTGAATATTAAAACTCCCCTTAAAATGTGTTTTATACTGAGTATAACGAGTTTGGGTAATTAAAAGTCACATGAACTTTGATATATAGGGGAAATACCAAGTCTATGCAGAAAAGTTAGTGAGCCACAAAACTTTCTAAGTCCAAGGCTTAAGTTCTAGGTCTAAATTAAGGTACAAAAAGCTTCTGTTGTATTAATTTCGATAGGTTCACATGATCATTTATAGTATATGAAATACCTTCTGTTGCAGCTTCTCCTTTTTTGTTGTTTCATCCTTAAATAACTTATTCATCAGAGTACATTTTAATGCCAGTTTTAGGTGTTGTAAAAATATACTGATAGACTAATTTTTTTTTTATACTAGAGAAGAGATGTATTGGTATCTTCCTGAGTAGGAAGCCCTAGTCACATTTCTTCAACTTTTATTTCAGGTTCTTTAAAAATCCCCTGAGACTCTTAACATAAAGTATACAGAACCACTACCTCTTAGTGATAGATTTTTGGAACCAGCTGAAACATTTTTTGCACAACTGCCTGACCCACATGTTGTACATTTTGTTTTTGTTTATTAAACAGCATAGCATTTGGCAGTTCATTAAGCATGGTAATTACCTGTTTTAATTTCATGATTACATGTACTATAATTCCACCAATTCTATAATAACAGAGTTTACATACACAAAAGCTAAGGAACAGTAAGGTAATAGAAATAAACCATATTTATGGTTAAAATTAACTGGTATTTAGGATAAAGGACCATGACTTTATATTTTAGAAAGATCAGATCTGCATTTTGGCTCACTTTAAACAAGGTATTAGTCTTCCTTTGTTTCTATTCTATCTGTGTCCCAATCTTGCATTGATAAAATGAAATGAGTAGAGTAGTAGTGAAGGTATTATATCCATTTGATGATTTTATCTAAATCATAAATTTCTTTCCACTGATGAAAGTAAATCTTATTTTTTCCTGTTACTTTCTTGAATTAGGACTTAAAGTTCTTATCTAATTGTATAGTCTTAAAATTTTAACAATTCAGAGGACTCTCCATTATCTGTTCCTGTGAAAGACAGTAATGATCTGAATAAGCAAAATCTTTAATTTACCCAAGAGCCCTTATTATAGATATTGCTTTTGCCTTCTTTTTATATTTTTTTAAGAAATAGGAAAGAGGGGCAGCTAGGTGGCGCAGTGGATAATGCACTGGCTCTGGAGTCAGGAGTACCTGGGTTCAAATCCGGTCTCAGACACTTAATAATCACCTAGCCATGTGGCCTTGGGCAAGCCACTTAACCCCGTTTGCCTTGCAAAAAAAAAAAACCCTAAAAAAAAAGAAATAGGAAAGAAAAACCCTCAATGTATTTTGATACCTCTTTTCTCTCCTCTTGCTTTACCTAGTTTGTTCCACTAATGTTCTTAAAAAAAAATTAAATAGTACAAATATTTCAGACTATTACTATTTTAGAATATGATTTGATATTTGCCAATAATATGTTCCCCTCATTCCTACTTTCTTGTCATTGTTTCTTTTGATATTCTAGACCTGTTATTCTGTCTCATTCAAGAAAGTAATCCTACTGATCATTTAGGATAACAGTCTCTAAATTAACTAAGTCAGATCATCACCATTGGTAGATTGGTTCAACCCAACTATGAACAATGAATTGCTCTCCTAGTATTTGTCTTATTTCTGTAATAACTTTTTTAAATTCGCAATTATATAGGTTCTTTTAACATCCAGTGTTTTGATTTTTTAATGGAGTTTCTTTCCTTCTGTTTTTTGTTAGTACTATAAAGATTTTTGCAGTTCTATTTTTTGTTCCACTATTGAAACTCTTAATTATTTCCATTTGCTTTTTTACTTATTTTCTTGGTTTTTCTAAGTAAGTCATCTTGTCTGCAAATAGAATGTGTCACCTTTACTTTCTTTGAATATATTCTTTGAACAAATATACAAACCTCTGTTTAGTATTCAAAACCCTTCATAATCTAAAGCACTCCTTTTATTCCTAGCTACATATTTTTCTATTCATTGGTGTCATTCTCTGTGCTATTCCATGAACAAGCACAATGCCCATCTCTTTGCAATGGGCATTTTCTCTGACTGACCCCTATAATCTGGAATGTTCTCCATCCATATCTTCACCTTCTGGCTTACCTGCCTTCCTCTAAGCCCCCAACTAAATTTCCATCTTTTAATCTTTTCCTATTGATGCGCGCGTGCGCGCGCGTGCGTGTGTGTGTGTGTGTGTGTGTGTGTGTGTGTGTGTGTGTTTGTGTGCATGTAGTTTATTTGTTTATCTTTGTGTTACATTATAAGCTCCTTGAAGGCAGATACTGCTCCCTCACCTCCCTTTTTTGTATTTCTGTGCTTGGATAATGCCTGGCACAAAGTTGGCTCTTTTTTTTATGTGTTTGTAAAGCAATGGGGTTAAGTGACTTGCTCAAGGCCACACGGCTAGGTGATTATTAAGTGTCTGAGGCCGGATTTGAACTCAGATACTCCTGACTCCAGGCCTGGTGCTCTATTTACTGCATCACCTAGCTGCCCCCACAGTTGTCTCTTAATTAATATTTGCTGACTGAATTTAGTAACTTTTTGTGTGCAATTCCAAATTGCATCC
Source organism: Macrotis lagotis (assembly GCF_037893015.1). NCBI lineage: Eukaryota > Metazoa > Chordata > Mammalia > Peramelemorphia > Peramelidae > Macrotis > Macrotis lagotis. The sequence goes on along the minus strand of NC_133665.1, from coordinate 17,856,364 downwards.
AGAATTACCAAACTACTTCACAGTTCCAGCAGCAAACAAAATAATGCCTGTTTTCCTTCATCTACTTGAGCATTTATCATCTTTTTTTTCATCTTTTCAGTCTTATGAATGTGAGCAAGAACATCAGCATTACTTTAATTTGTATTTTTCTGATTATTAGTGATTTTTTTAGTTTGTTTTTGTTTTTTGTTTTTTTTGCAAGGCAACGGGGTTAAGTGGCTTGCCCAAGGCCACAAGGCTAGGTAATTATTAAGTGTCTGAGGCCAGATTTGAACTCAGGTACTCCTGACTCCAAGGCCAGTGCTCTATCCACTGCGCCACCTAACTGCCCCTGATTATTAGTGATTTAAAACTATTTTTGTATATGGTTACTGATATATAAATATCTATCTATAAATAGGGACATGTAAATATCTAAGCAATAGCTTACATATTTTCTTTAAGAATTCCCTGTTCATATTTGTTGATCATTTATCAATTGGAGAATGACTTATGTTTCATAAATTTGAATTTCTTATATGTATTAGAAAAGAAAATTTTCTTAAAGAAATTTTCTGAAAAGTTTTCCTACCTAGTTCCCTCTTCATTTTACTAAAAGTTAAAATTGGTTTGTTCTGCAACACTTTCCAATTGTATTTAATAAGAATGTCCTTTTTAACTTTTTTGATCTTCTCCATTCCTTGTTTGACCTTGAACTTCCCACTATTCATAAATCTGTAAATAAATTTCTTTTTTGTTCCTTTAATTTGTATAATAATGATTTCACATTTATATAGAACTTACTATGTTCCAGCACTGTGCTAATATGCACTTTATAAATATTATTTCATTTGTTTTTCTTAGCAAGAATGGGAGGTAGTTGCTTTTTTCTCCCATTTTATAATTGAAAAAACTGAAATAGAAGTTGTAACTTGTCTAAAATAGTAAATATCTGAAAACATATTTGAATTTAGACCTTCCTGTCTCTTAGTTCTGTTGTCTATTGTATCATCTATCTGCCCTGGTGTTTTTTTTTAATATTAAATTTTTTTTTAGATTTTTTTCAAGGCAGTGGGGTTAAGTGGCTTGCCCAAGGTCACACGGCTAATTGATTATTAAGTGTCTGAGGTCGGATTTGAACCCAGGTACTCCTGACTCCAAGGCCTATCCACTGTGCCACCTAGCCACCCCTTAATATTAAATTTTCAAAAGAAATCTGAGTCATTTATCCATTAGGAAATAACTTGAAAATACATTTTCTGGTGTTATTTTCACCCCAATCACTGCAAAATGATTTCCAAGTTTTCCAGCATATTTTCTCTAATAGCCCATTAACCTGGATTTGGGGGTATATCAAATATTATACTACTAGGTACTTTTGCTCTTTTACTTTAAAATTTTCCATTGATTGACCTTTCAATTTTTTAACGAGTATCATATGATTTTTTTTAAAGGAGTTTTATTTATTTATCTTGAATTTTATCATTTCCCCCTTAATCTCACTTTCCCCCCACTTCCCACCCCCCAGAAGGCAGTCTGTTAGTCTTTACATTGTTTCCTTGGTATACATTGATCTAAGTTAAATATGATGAGAGAGCAATCATATCATTAAGGAAAAAATAAAAAATAAGAGATAACAAAATTACATAAGATAACTTTTTTTTTTTTTAAATTAAAGGTAATAGTTTTTGGTCTTTGTTCAAACTCCACAATTCTTTGTCTGGATACAGACGGTGTTCTCCAAATTGTGCCTGATTGTCACACTGATGGATTGAGCAAGTCCATTAAGGTTGATCATCATCCCCATGTTGCTGTTAGGGCATACAGTGTTCTGCGGGTTCTGCTCATCTCGCTCAGCATCAGTTCAAGTATCATGATTTTTTTTTAGGTTTGTTTTATTTTTTGCAAGGCAGTGAGGTTAAGTGGCTTGCCCAAGACCACACAGCTAGGTAATTATTAAGTGTCTGAGGCCAGATTTGAACTCAGGTACTCCTGACTCCAGGGCTGGTGCTCTATATACTTCGCCACCTAGCTGCCCCATAGTCTCATTTTCAACTTAACTAATTGTCACAATGGTAAATGTAAGTTATGTTCATAACCTTCCATTATCTTATTTACTACCCCTTTTCAAATGAGCTTGTGTTCAAAACTGGTATTATACTCGGTTTTCTGGCCCTTTTGTGCAAGAAATTGATTGTTTACTAGCTAAGGTGGATTCTAAGATTTTTTTTTTTGGTCTCCTTATTCTAGCAACTGTTCCAGCAAGATAATAGCATTATTGATTATGATGAAGAGTGACTCTCACATACCTTCTAAAAACCCTGGCAAATATAAAGAACAACAAAAAGAGCAAAAAGAGAAGAAAACCCACAGGGGGGGAAATAATAAAAAAGACTAAAGAAAATACATTACTACCTTTCTAAAAAAGAAAATGAGCATAGCAAACTCATTTCCAGTGACTCAGAATCACAACAAGGAATGAAATAAAAAATCTGGCATCTATTAAATTTGAATAAGGTCATTGAAGAAAAAAATATAGAAAATATAGTTTAAAGTTTCAGTGGAATGGATGTGTACAAGACATGCCAAAGTGTATGTAATACACCTAAAACAGTCCTCAAGAAGAAATTTTGTTAAATTTTTAAACAATCCTATTAATAAGAAAAGAGAACTATTGAATTAGCTGCAATTTTTAAAAACCTAGAAAAGCAGCAAATTAATAATCCCCAAAGAAATACAAAAGATTCAAAAAAATGCATGTGAAATAATTTAAAATTTAAATTATTAAAACAAATAACTTTTAAAAGAAAAAAAACAAGATTAATGTATTAGTTAATTTAATGGGAGAGTGTTAGAACAAGATCTATTCTGATGTAAATATTGAACACAAAAAAATCCCTTCTAAAAATTTTTGGAAAGAAAAAGCTTAACTTTTTAGTTCAGAGTATCTTAAGGACAATTCAGTTTCCAGAGGAATAATTCCAAATTTTGATGCCAATGGCAGTGACATTGAATAGAGTATATAGTGTGCCATATTTTAATAACATTTGGTGTCAGAAGGAAAGGCTTTACATGTTATTAACTAAGAGAAAGACAGTATCAGGAAATTTGGTACTAAGTCAGCTGAACAGGACCTAAATTATATTTTACTTGTCCCAGAAGATGTAATAAAGAATGTCATCTTTCTAGTATTTCTTGTGTTTTTGATCTGCCATGGTAAAAACCACATTTTGCAATTTTGAACCAAGTCAGTAGACGCTTGATTTAGGAATACTGAAAACATAAGCACAGAGATGTTATTATTTGTTCTTAATTCTCAAAGAGGACCATGATGTCGGGGAGGTGATGCCATGCCATGCAATTGAATTGGGTTTAAGTGAGAGGCTATGCAAACTCACCAGCCTCATGCTCACTGGTAGAACCATCTGGATCCAGCAACAAGCTATAAATCAGGATGACTGGAGATGGCCCTGAGTACTGGGAGTTGTTGACCATTTTAAACCAGTCTTAAGAGGGGGAAGCAATTAAATGCTAGGTAAGAAATAAGACCCAGCATGACCCTTTTTATTTAGTCAAAAAACCAAAATCAATCTTGGTTTAGAGTGAATGTAAATAATAATTGCTTCTGATTTGATATACAACTGGAAATTATATCAACAGAAAAGCAATGAAAACTGAATATTGCGAAATTATTATAACTGAGCTTAGCCACAAAGAAGAGGCATCTTTAAGTAGTTTTAAATAATATCTTTTTTGTTGTTGTTGATGCAGGGGTGGAGGACTGAGGCTATGGAACACTGTATATAATGTTAGACTTTTCCACAAAGTGTTAGTTTTGGGGACATCTTCCCTGTCCTTTTTTAAATTCTTTGTTATCTTTATTAAGATGTCTATCTTGAGAGGTAGGAGGATACATTGAAAAATGTAGGTGATGTAAAACAAAAGATATAGATAAAATCCACACACATATACAATATATGTTTATATATAATATATTATATGTAACATATGTAAAATATAACACATGTACATATATGTAATATGCATGATATATATATATATATCAAATTTTGTAAAGAATCTGATTTCCAAATCTCTAAAGAGGGAGGAGGCATTTCAGCAGCAGTAGACAAAAGCCACTGTGGAATTCCAGACATTATGAATGTGAAAGTTAGGCATTCTACTCAAATCAATCACCAACCAGTTGTTTACTTAGGGTTGGATCCTATAATCCTCTGACTGGAGTTTGAGGGACTTTAACATCCAGAATCATGTCCTAGAACTCATAGATTCATAGTAAAAGCATCTGGAAACATGTTGCATTTCTAATGCTATTATTTATATTCTATTAAAAATCTGAAAGACCTTTATGGATTTATTTGGGGACTTAAGGGAAGGCATTTTGAAAACATAAAGACCTATAGAGTTGCCAGGTGTTATTATTTCCTTGTAATTGTTATTCATTTATCCAAGTGTTAGCCAGTCTTCACATAACTCAATTCTATAAGCATTTTTATAATGCTAATATATGCCAGCTTATAAACTAGAAATTGGGAACAAAAAGAGAAAAACTAAATAAAAGTATTCCTTAATGAGCTTATATTCCAGCAAGGGTGGGGGAGGAGTGGGTAGAAGAGATATACACAGATAATAGAAATTATTTTTTAAAAAAGTTTCCACAGGAGGGAAAACACTTAACAACTGGTGGAATCAGTCTTTTAAGAGATTACGCTTCAAGTAAGCCTTGAATGAGTTAGGGGTTCCAAAGAGGAGGTAAGAAAGGACATTTCAGGAGTGGGAGAAACTTTGTACAAAAGCATGGAGGAAAGATATAGAATAAAGACCATGTCATTAAAAATATTAGAAGATAAGCAGATCTTTAATATTCAAACCACACAATATATTTTATGCTTAATGTGATGTATGGCATCATAATTTCTGCCTGGTCTCTAGGCTAGAAAACTCTCTCACAAGGGTTCTCCAGGAGAGAGAGGTACACCAGATGTAGCTTCTGCAAAAATAAAAACAAAAAATCTTTGGTCAGGAGTTAACTAGTTAATGAAGCTATTCTGGAAAAGGATGTTTGGTTTGCAAGACAATATTTTTCTCTCCTTTTTTTCAGATGAGTTGTAGAGATAAAAAATTTTATGTGAGTTTACCTTTATTTTGCTGAATTTCAATCTGGTAATTGAAGTCTATAACTCTGAAGCACCAAAAGCTCCAAAATAATCAAATAAAAATTAAAAGATGTTTAGTGTAGTTTTACTGTGAATTGTATTTTACTACCATTCATTTGTTTATCCATTATATTCTGAAGGATTGTCCTCTAGCTTGTGAGGGTCTGCAGATACTATTATTGCTTGTGAATGGCATTATACAAATTGAATTTCAGGTCTTTCCAAAGTTAAGACTTTGTCTATCTGTCCAGGCTTTGATAGGCAGTTGACCCATGAGTACATACATAGGTTTTAGGCCAGTGCTGTGGATGGACAATAGACTGAACCCAAAATGGAATAGAAGGAGAGGGAGAACAGGCTGGACTGATTGCCTTTGGGAAATTATCTAATGTTTTATATCTCCCTAGGCCACTGTCTTAAACCAAGTCCCATATTTTTAGCATCAATATTCTTCTAGTTATCATAGAAGCTAGAGAATATCACAGATTCTAAATATAGTTGTAGCTTTGGTTTATCCAACAGAGAATTATAAATGGTGAACATTAGTAAACTATAATCAAAAAGTTATTATATTATCAAAAAATGTTGCACAGAAAAGTGATATATAAAGTGATCCTATCAGAGACTTCTATGACTAGAAAAGGATGTAGACCAGGCTTGTAGCAATAGTACAGGCTAACGGATGTCCCACCATTATGCTCCATTAATATCCATGTAAACTTCACATTGAGAGGTCCCTCTTTTTTGTAAGTGAACCCCAAATTTGAAAAGGATTTAAATGAGGACAGTGGCAACAAAATTTCTCTTTTGTGAGTTGGTTTGTATCAGTGGAGGGAATAGCTCCAATTATAAAAATATGGACCCAGTGAAGTATCAGTAGACACTGCAAGGGATTGAAAAGTGAATGTGACTTTGCTTTATATCAAGTTATAAATCCAGCCTGGCATAATCTATTCTTAAGGAGCATGTTCTTTTATAATATCTTTTCTTACCTGTTTTTGAAAAGCAAAGCTATTCATACTATTTTAGGCTGTAATATGTTGCATAGCATTACAGTAGAAGATAAATTTGAAATATAAAATTCTCTAGGTCTTTTTGTGAGATGTTTCAAATATCTCTTACTGGATTTTACCTTTTTCATTGATGCTGAAACTGAGATTTTTAGGGCATATCATTTCAAATCACATCTTGAGATCCTTTGCTTTTTGAAATAATGTAGTTTCTAGTGGCTACAGAGTAGTTTTGTCTTATTCATACTTATTCCTTTCCTTTATATTTGAAGGTCTTTCTTTGGGTAGTTTGCAGAATTTTTCTTATTTGCAGTTATTAAATTTAACCACTATTTGGTTTTGAGTTTTAAACAATAGAGTTGTTAAAAGGAGGAAATTCATGGATTTTTTAAATAGGTAATTGTTTTTTTAAAATTTTATTTATTTAAGGCACTAATTTTAGGCAATTATTAAGTGTCTGAGACTGGATTTGAACTCAGGTCCTCCTGACTGCAGGGCCAGTGCTCTATCCACTGTTTCACCTAGCTGCTCCCCCCCCCCCCCAGGTAATTGGTTTTTTTATATTTAGAAGTTCTAGGCAGCCTCTTATATTTTTTCCTTGCTTTATGATGCATTATGGTTTAATTTGTCATCTTCTTTTAGGAAGCCCTTGATATTCAGTTATCTCTGTATCAGGTCTTTGAGATCAATGTTTTGTTTATATACAAATTGTTTTCTTTTAATATTATTGCATTTTGCTTCTCTTCCAAATTATCCTTCATTTTAAAATATTTGTATTCTGAATCTTTTGCTTTTCTCTCACTTTTTTGGAGAGATTACTGGTGATTCAAATTTTTTTTAGCTAATTATTTCTTTTGTGAAAGACATAAATTCTGTCATTCATTCTTTTAAAATTTCTTTCAAAGTTTGATTTGTCTCTGTTGCCATTGGCCTTTTTTGGGATCATCAATTAAAGATAGAAATTTGGGTGACTGAGAAACAAGAAGAAGGATTTTTGTATGCTCTCTGGGATGTTTTAAACTCCTGAGGATTTTATTACAAATTATTACAAAGTAAACAGGTTAAAAGTCCTAGAGAAGCAGTAAGCACTTCGAGGATAGGCTAGGTGATGTTTGAGAGAGAGAGAAAGCAAGCAAGCCCTGGCCACGTGTGGCATGGGACCCCAGGGTGAACCACCAGGGTCTAGCATGGGAGCACATGGCCTAGGAAGGAAGGAGAGATTCAGACTTCCTGGATGGTCGGAAGATAGAGTCAAGAAGAAAAAAAGGGATGACACTTCCTCTTAAATACACTTCTGTAGCAGGTTGGACAAGAACTGGCACTTGGTTGGTGTGGTCTAGCACCTGGGTCAGGTATTCTCCAGTGGGCAAGCGATGTACTGACCCTTTTAAGTTCAACATACCACTTCCTGTCACACTAGCATCAATGGACAAGGTCAAATAACTGGGAACTATAAGCTGGGTGAAGGAGGAATGGAGACTCGGGATACAATCAGCAGGGGTCAAATGGAGACAGTATACAATCAATAGAGATCAGTTTACATCTCAGGAGCAAACAACCTTCCACAATTAACAAAGTTTAACAGCATAAAAAAATTAGATTCATATTTCTCTGTATCATATTGAACCATTTTGGATCATCTTGGTATGGTTCCATGCTCACTCGAAAATTCGAAAGTTCTGGCTTTGATTAGATGCTTATTCAGTTTCCTTTTTTCCTTACAGTATTTATTTAAAGATATTTTCATTCTTTTTATAGTTTTGTTATTCATCTTTCTTTTTAATTTGATCATGTTCCCTATTGGTTGATCTCCTTGTGTCCTAGTTTTTTAATGGAGTTTTCTTCTCCTGAGAGCTTTAGTGGTTTTAGTCTTTTGTTCCTTATATTCCTTTGTGGCTCATTTTATGACCCTTTCATGGTAGATTTATTCCTGAGGATTGATTTCAAATCTGTCTCAGCCTCTTTGAACACTAGTTCACCAGTCTGGCCCAGCTATATGCTATCCTTTTTCCTTCAGGCCCACTGCATCCCCACACTTTAGTCCCTTATACCAGTTTCCTCCCTTCTTTGGTTCTTTTTCTGTCAGTGTCTGATAGACTTTTTTGCAAGTTTGGGGGGAGGGTGAAGTAAATGTTTTAGGCAGAGTTTATACTGTCATGGAATTCTCTAAGGCAGGGACTGCTTCAAGTAGAGAACAGGTCTTTTCCCTCCTTTCCTCCTGCCTCCTCAAGTAGCTGAGCAGCATCAAATTTCACTGTTAGATCTAACAGAATACTAGGAGAAGGTCAGGAGTGGTGTGTATACACACAGAGACCCTCACAATGAGATAATGACTGAGCACTGGTTCTAGGGTGCTGAGCCTTGGTGGAGCTCAGAGACCAGTGAGAAAAAAGTGAGGAACGTTTGCTTTAGCTTTCTCCATTGTTAGTTTCAAAGGCTTTACCTTATTGAACTTTTTACTTTCTCTTCTGGTAGAGTTATCTGTGAGGGTTTTTATTTTTTGAGATTTAGGACTGTTGAAATTTTCTAATGCTCCATCTTGTTGGAGACTTGCTAAATATACTAATGCACATGGTAGACCATTGTTGCTTATTGTTTGTTAAAAATCCAGTGAATTGCACATAAAGTAACTTGTTGCTTTTAAACTGCATACAAACTGCATACATCTAGCCTATTTTCCCATTAAAGTACTAGGTATTGATTCCTACATAGTTCAAGAACATTATAAGGGAGAAAGAACTAAAAAGCCCTTGAGATATTGCATTTATTGCACTTCTGTAGTGCAGTGTAAACAATCCAACTTGTTACTAGATTAGGAGTATTTAAATCACAGTTATCTTGACGGGAAACAACAGGTAATCATGGTACATGCCGCGTGGAAGGTTGCTAGGGCAATAATCTCAGAGTTCCTTGGGAAATAATGCTAAATGATTTGTACTTGTTTTTCAAAAAAGATTGCTCAGCTATTTTTGCCAATTATGTTTGACCATCTTAAACATAACCACAATCCTGCACCAGGAGGTGCTGAGAGTAGTTTTTCCTGATCTTCCATGTATCCCTGCTAAACAGTTAGGTGGCATGGTAGAAGGCCAGATCTCAACTTCCTATGTTCAAATTTGTCCTCAGATATTTACTAGCAATGTAGCTCAGGCCAATCACTGTAAAATGTACTGGAGAAAGCAATGACAAATCACTTCACTTCTTTGCTAAAAAAATAAAAAGACCCAAATAGGGTCAAAAAAAGATGAACAAGACTGAACAACAAATGCATCCCTGCAAAGCTGGTGTTTTCCTTCCATTTCCTTCTGGACTCCAGATTCTTTTTTTGAATCCTACCTAGGCATCTGGAAGTGCAGCAGAAAGAGTGCTGGGTCTGGAATCAAGAATAGCACCTCAGATCCTTCCAACTGGGTGACCCTGGGCAAGTCACTTAGCCTGTTGACTTCAGTTGTCCTCAAACATAAAATGAGGACAAAATGAAGATTACCACCTGGCAGGTTGTTGTGAATATTTATAAAAAGGAATTATTTCACTGCCTAGCCCCAGCATTCAGTGCTGATTCCCTTTCTCTTCTATTTCCTTCCCCTCAGTGCTCTTCATTCACAATCATTCAATTGTCTAATCATCCTGTTTTAATTTTCTCAAACTTCTAATATAAATGACCACTTAAAAACTTTAGGTTTTACCTATTGCTTGACTGAAAGGACTAGTTTTTTCTAGATTGACTTGCTGTTTAACTGAATATATTTTAAAGGGTAAAAATAATTGTGAGAGTGTACATCTTAGCTAAATTCCAAGAAGTATCTATTATTACCCCATTCCTACCTCAAGGTAGTGTTGTCATCAAGTTTAACCTTGTTATTTTATATAGCAATTGCGTAATCTTTGGAGGTTAGTTCTTATGAGTGCCAGTGACTAGGTCAAACTGGCAGAAATGCTGCTAATTTTAAAATAATCAATAAAATAATAAGTCAATAGAGGACTCATTTAACTTTTAAAATAACTTTTTTTAATATATATATCTCATTTAATTTTTTCAAGAACCTTGTGAAATTGGAAGCACACTTAAGATCATGGATCTTAAAAATGAAAGGGATCTCAGAGATCTGTTATACCCCAAATCCTCATTTTATGCAGAAGAAAAGTTAAGACTGGATGGGAGTGGCTTTCCATTTGTGATAGAAATGGTAATCATCATAAGCAAACTTAACTTCAGATCCTCTTGGTCCAGAGCTAGTGCTCTTTCCACAGTACCATGCTCCCTTCCCACTCATCCCAGTATGTAGATAAGGAAACAGGTTTTAGAGAGTTTGATTTGCCCAAGATTCCATAACTAGAAAGTTCAAAAATGAGAACTTACCACTCTTTATTGTACAATAAGCTGACTGTGCTGATATGTTCAAGGATAATAACTCCTTATGAGAATTAATAACTCATAATATCTTTTTGTTTAATAATTTTTAAAAGCTGCCTACCAGAACACCAGAATAGCCCAAAGCTAATAATTTGTTATCCATACTCAGAAACTAGCTTCAAGAAATACAGGATGAAGCTTATATTCTTTTTTTTAATTAAATTTTTTGGGGGGAGGACAAAGCAATGGGATTAAGTGACTTGCCCAAGAACACACAACTAGGTAATTATTAAGCATCAGAGGTCAAATTTGAACTCAGGTCCTCTTGACTTCAGGACTAGTGCTCTATCCACTGTGACACCTAGCTGCCCCGTAAAGCTGATATTCTTGTGCCATTACTGTTCTCAATTTAATTCATTTCAGTCAGCAGTTAAGCAATATTGATCATGTGCTAGAAGGCAGAGGATACGCAGATCAATACGATATAACCATGTAAAATCCTTTCCTCCAAATAATCCTTATATGTGTTTTCATGTCCTCATTTTAGTCTGCTCTTCAGTATAAATTCCTTTCAGATTATAAACCCCATTTTAAGTTTTTAGAGCCTGAATTTTGGATCCTCAAAAATGTATTTCCTATTTATAAAACCAGTGCTGGGAAATAAACTATAATGTTATTTTGCCTTCATTCAAGTATTTGGTAGATAAAGACATTAATTGGAATCATAGTTTTATAGGTTTACAGGTGAAACTAAGGAACCTGGAGGTTCTGTGTCTTGCCCAAGATCACACAGGCAGGCAGAAGCATTAGAATTGGGATTTGTATCCCACTTCCCCTGTTGAGCTTTCCATTATGCTTAAGCATTAAAAGATAGGGACCTGGATGATGGTATTGATTATAATAATAATTCACATTTTTATAGCACTTTGAAGGTTTATAACATGACAATATACTAGCCTTATAATTGTTCCATGGGGTAGATATTGCTGGATTTATCATCCTCATTTTTCAGATGAGGAATCTGAGTTTCAGAGATGTTAAATGATTTGAGTCAGGTCAAGTTGCTAGAAAGTGTCTCTAGCTACAAGTTAGGATTCAAAAGAATTTCCCTTGATTCCTATTTTCCAAGTGAAGATAAGAATAACATTCTTTATGTTTCATTGTATTACCTTTCTATCTGAAGCAAATGCAGGTTAGTTTAAGTGTGGCATACTCTTAAGTGTTTTTTTTTTAAATAGGGTCACAGTACTGTAATTATTCACCAAAAGAGTAAATAACTGTCTCCTAATGATTTTTATTGTTTGTAATTTTGTAACTTAGCTTTTTTGAGAAATTCACAGAAGTTCAGTTTTCTAGTTATCCTGTTTAATTTTTTGAACATCTAGTAGAAATATTACTTTCTGAGAAATTCCTCCTCAAATTTTCATCTACAGTATGGAGTATTATGAGACATGATGGCTAATAATGCAGCATGTAAGGATGGTCCACAAAACTGATATGATCATATTCTACTGTCTAGGTCATTTATCTGATTCCATTCTCTTTGCTTAGTGTCTACAGTAGGCTGTTCTAATATCCTTTTCAAAAAACAACATTCAGTTGAGTTTAACCTAAAGAAAAAAAATCTCTTAAATTTTTCTTTTTTTTAAAGAAGTCAATCCTGCCAAATCAAATCTAAAATCAACTGATCCCTAAGACTATTCTTAGAAAATAAAAATACTTCTTCTTAAGTAAATTATAGATTATAAATAGAAAATCAAACCTGGTAAAATGCAAAAAGCTTTAAGCTTTTAGTATTTGAATTTTTCTTCCTTTCTCCTCCTCAGAACCATAGAGTTTTAGAGCTAGAATGAAGGTAATCTAACCTCTTTATTTTACAGATGAGGGTACTGAAACCAAACAAGAAAAGATGACTTTTCCAGTTTCTCATTGATGCTTACTTACAACAAAACTAGAATTAGAACCCAATTTTCCCTAGTTCCCTGAGGGTAAGAAAACTACTGTCAAGAGCATTTAACCTAAAATACTTTTCCAGATCCTACTGTATTACTAAAAAGGGCTATTACAAAGTATAGGAGGAGATAGTGAGATTCATAAAAGTGGCACCTGGGAGATTAAATATAACTATGTCAGAAAGAAGGTTGTAGGATCTCCATTCAGGCAACCATGTCAATGACTGTAGATAAGTCTTAGAGTGGCATGAGATATAGAGAAATTTCTCAACAATACAAAGTAGAATATAAGGAAGAAGAAAATGCTATCCAGCTATTTCCCAAGTTGTGGGGAAGGGTAGATCAATAACGAATTGGAATAGAATAGATGCCATTTGAATTGGTCTTGTGGTTCAACAAGCATGAGTATGGAGGAGACATTCTAGGCCCATGGGAGAATGTAAGAAATAGTTAGGGAGGTCAGAAAGCTGGGATGTGTATGTTGAACTGAGTGGTGTGGTTTTTGAATGTCATTTAAAATGCTTTAAGAGGTAGATTGTAAGGTAAGGCTACTAAGGTAACTTGAGTATGAAGAGACTGAATATAATCCATTTGGTAATGGGGAACTATTGAAAGTTTTTGAGGCATGGAGTGATGTGATTGTAACTATACTTTAATCTGGAATTGGTGAATATGATAGATTTGACAGGGAGAGACCAATAGTGGGGAAAATAAGCTATTATAGTAGTCATGGGGAGAAGTAATGAGGTGGTGACTTTTTCATTATATGGTTCTGAAAAATAATCTGCTTTTGATTCGGAGTATTTTTTATACTCCTTAGCATGTCATATGAGTCCATAAGTCAAACGTGAATGCCCAGATTTTTGATGGCAGTTAATTATTCATGCCAAAAGATGGGGGGCAGTGTTTAATACCATCTCAGCAAATCAGATAATTCAAAATTTATTTCCATTTGATTTTGGCAGTGATCATGCAATTTTTATAAAACCCCACTCCCTTTTTTAAAAAAGGAGACTTAATTGTCTTAGAAATTAAATTACCCATTGGAATCCTCATTGGATATAGGTAATCTTTGGACAGTATAGATATTGAACTACAGAAAGTTGATACAGAGTCAGGGATGTCCACTGATTGGTCAATTTGTGAGAATAGTGGAGGAGGCAGTGGTAAAAAGTACAGCAACACAGGGTCTTTCCCATTTCCCCACTCTAGGAGCTTGGATTGTTAACATTTTCATTTGAAAGGGGATAGGCAGATGTAAAAGTAAAACCTGGATGGTTTATAAAGAGAAAACTAAAATGATTTAAAGGGAATCTTTGGGATTTTTAATAAGAAATCTTATGTAATGAGGTTCTCAGTAGAAACCATCTTGAGACCCCTGACATTGAACATATAATATCCCTAAAAGTTTAATATAATTGAAAATGATTTCTTCTGTGATGAACAGCAAAATATGATATTCTTTGATATTCTTGTATAGGCATTGTATTAGGGCTTTTTCATCATGTCTCCTGTTGTAAAAGAGTCTTTGTAGTGTAAAATTCTTGGCTTCAAAATGTTTTATGAAAAATGAAAATTCAAAATTTATTATTCCCTATTTCAGCTGTTTTTCAGAACAACCCACTTAAATTGGAGAAGCCTATTGTTATAGCAATGACAAAGAGATTTTTTAGAAGTTTATTGATATGAAGCAATTGCAAATCATATTGGACATTTATCATCGATATTTTAGTCTCGGGGCTGTTATTAACTCATGTGAAATATATATTTTAATGCATTCCCTTCCTCCCTTTCTTATTTTCCTTTGATTGCAGTTGCTATAGGGAGGCTTAAAGACCTTTTAGTGCTGTATAAAATATCATTGACATTCTTGCCCAAAGGGCATGTCAGAACATATTGATAAAAGCAATGATGTTTTATCCCTGAAATGTGCATGTTACACCTTATTGTTTTTTATATTCACTTTCTCCTAAAGTGTAAAAACCAGATCTGAAACTCATTTCTTCTGTACCTATGACTATATTACAATCATGTAGGTGAAAAACAACAAAATGGGTTTGGTCAAATATTCAGTTATGGATATCACTTAGGCTAATCTCATGATTAATTGAATTTATCATTTTTCTTCTGGAAGTTTGAATATTTTGTTCTTGTATTCTTTATTGTTACATTTGCAACTAAGTGTTTGCAAAGCCCTAAGTAGATCATACTTAGACAATTCTACATTATGTAAACCTTGTTCCTACTTTATTCTTACTCCTAATTATAATCTGTAAATGTCTTGTTTTAGTTGAAAGACCTATAATGGTTTACAAGCTTATATGATTTATATCAGAATATTTGCTTAGATCTGGTTGGGAGTAAATCAGGGCATCTCTGAAGTCTGTAACCCAAATTAGGTTCTCTGTAAATAAGAACACAGATTTGAAAATATTTATATTGAGTGAGTATAAATTACAGATGTGGTTTGTTTTCCGTCTTGATCAAGTCAGTCATCACTTGCCTTTTGGGTGATATGTTTATCTTGCTTTTTGGTAATGCTAAATGGAAAACAGGATAACTATGATAACCTTTCCAGGTATATGGTGCTTGACAGTGTCTAGCTTATTGAATTCATGAATAAATGAGTAAAATCAGTTATGTCAAAGACAAATAGAAATGGATCACTGCTGGTTACAAGTTAAGTTAAAAAATCACAAATTAATATTATCTACCTTGTGTATAGTTTTGTTTATTTTGCTAAACATTTCTCAATTGCATTTTAATTTGGGAGATTTGGGAGTTTTGCTATGCCTCTGTACTAGATGATCACGGAAGGTCTCTTCCAGCTTCATGATCCTATGACTATTAGTTAATCTCTATTTGAAGACCCTAAAGGCACAGACCTTTGTCAAAGGTTTTTAAGAGTTACATTCAATGATGCTGAGTTAGATGAGCAGAACCAGAAAAACACTGTACACCCTATCAGTAACATGGGGGTGATATTCAACCTTGATGGACTTGCTTGCTCCACCAGTGCAACAACCAGGGAAAATTTTGGGCTGTTTGCAATGGAAAATACCATCTTTATCCAGATAAAGAGCCATGGAGTTTGAACAAATTTTAAGGACTATTCCTTTTAATTTAGAAAAGAAAAACAGATATCTTATTGTCTGATCTTGTTATCTCTTATACTTTTTGTTTCTTCCTTAAGGATGTGATTTCTCTCTCATCACACTCAATTTGGATCAATGTACAACATGGAAACAAAATAAAGACTGACAGGTTAATTTCCATGGGCGTGGGGTGGGGGTGGGGGTAGGGAAGTAAGATTGGGAGAAAAAATCTAAAACTCAAAACTCAAAATCTTTAAAAATAAAAAAAGAGTTACATTCAAATTGGTTCCAATTCTATATAAACTCTTTGGAAAAATAGGGGAAGATGGAACTCTGCCTAACTCTTTCTGTGAAACCAATATGGTGCTGATACCTAAACCAGGAATAGTTAAAACAGAGAAAGAAAATTATAGACCTATTTCCCTGATGAATATAGATGCAAAAATCTTAAATAAAATCTTAGCAAAGCGATTGCAACAAGTTATCACTGGGATAATACATTATGATCAAGTAAGTTTTATCCCAGGAATGCAGGGTTGGTTCAATATTAGGAAAACTGTTAGGTTTGTTGTTGATATAATTGAATATACTATCAGAAATTATATGATCATATCAGTAGATGCTGAAAAAGCTTTTGACAAAATACACCCATTCCTACTAAAAACACTAGAGAGTATAGGAATAAATGGACTGTTCTTAGAATAATTAGCAGTATCTATCTGAAACTATCAACAAGTATTATATTCAATGGGGAGAGGCTAGAGGCATTCCCAATAAGATCGGGGTGAAACAAGGATGCCCATTATCACCACTACTATTCAATATTGTATTAGAAATGTTAACTTCAGCAATTAGAGAAGAAAAAGAAATTGAAGGAATTAGAATTGGGAGGGAAGAGACAAAACTCTCACTCTTTGCAGATGACATGATGGTCTACCTAGAGAATCCCAAGAAATCACCCAAAAAATGTCTGGAAACAATTAGCAATTTTAGCAAAGTTGCAGGTTATAAAATGAACCCTCATAAATCCTGAACTTTTCTATATATGACTAGCAAGATGCAGCAGGAAGAGCAAGAAAGAGAAATCCCATTCAAAGTAACCTAAGAAAAATAAAATACCCGGGAGTCTATTTGCCAAGACAGACTCAGAAACTTTTTGAAAACAATTATAAAACACTTTTCACACAAATTAAATCAGATTTAAATAACTGGGCAAATATCAACTGCTCATGGATAGGTAGAGCTAATATAATAAAAATGACAATTCTATCAAAACTGAACTACCTGTTTAGTGCCCTACCAATCAAAATTCCAAAAAAATATTTTAATGAGTTAGAAAAAGTTGTAAGTAAATTCATATGGAGAAATAAAAAGTCAAGAATTTCCAGGGATTTGATGGAAAAAAATGCAAAAGAGGGGGGTTTAGCCCTACCCAATCTAAAATTACATTATAAAGCATCAATCATCAAAATTGTCTGGTACTGGCTAAGAAACAGAGTGGTGGACCAGTGGAATAGACTAGGTGCAATAGCAGGATACGATTATAGTAATCTGCTGTTTGATAGACCCAAAGAGTCCAGCCATTGGGATAAAAACTCTCTCTTTGATAAAAACTGCTGGGAAAATTGGAAGTTAGTATGGAAGAAACTTAGATTAGACCAACACCTCACACCCTTTACCAAGATAAGATCCAAATGGATACAGGATTTAGACATAAAAAAACAATACTATAAGCAAATTAGAAGATCAAAGACTAGTTTACTTGTCAGATCTATGGAAAGGGAAGCAGTTTATGACCAAGGAAGAGATGGAGAATATGATAAAAAATAAACTAGATGATTTCAATTACATTAAATTAAAAAGCTTTTGCACAGATAAAACCACTGTAACCAAGATCAAAAGAAATGTAGTAAACTGGGAAACAATCTTTACAACTAATGTTTCTGACAAAGGACTCATTTCTAAAATATACAGAGAACTGAGTCATATTTTAAAAAAAAAGCCATTCCCCAATTGACAAATGGTCAAAGGATATGTAAAGGCAATTTACAGATGAGGAGATCAAAGCAATCCATAGCCATATGAAAAATTGCTCTAAATCATTAATTATTAGAGAAATGCAAATTAAAGTTTCTCTGAGGTACCACCTCACACCTCTCATACTGGCCAATATGACCAGAAAGGATAATGATCATTGTTGGAAGGGTTGTGGGAAATCTGGGACAGTATTACACTGTTGGTGGAGCTGTGAACTACACCCAAAGGGCAACAAAAATGAGCGTATCCTTTGATCCAGCAATACCACTACTGGGTCTATACCATGAAAGAGTTGATTAAAAAGGGTATAAACATCGCTTGTACAAAAATATTCATAGCAGCCCTGTTTGTAGTGGCAAAGAATTGGAAATCAAGTAAATGTCCTTTAATTGGGGAATGGCTTAGCAAACTGTGGTATATGTATGTTATGGGACACTGTTGTTCTATTAGAAACCAGGAGAGATGGGAATTCAGGGAAGCCTGGAGGGATTTGCATGAACTGATGCTGAGTGAGATGAGCAGAATCAGAAAAACACTATATACCCTAACAGGAACATGGGGGTGATGTTCAACCTTGATGGACTTGCTCATTCCATCATTCCAACAATCAGGGACAGTTTGGGGCTGTCTGCATTAGAGAATACCATCTGTATCCAGATAAAGAACCGTGGAGTTTGAACAAAGTCCAAGGACTATTCCCTTTAATTTAGGAAAAAGCCTGATATCTTATTGTCTGATCTTGTTATCTCTTATACTTTGTTTCTTCCTTAAGGATATGATTTCTCTCTCATCACACTCAATTTGGATTAATGTACAACATGGAAACAATGTAAAGACTGACAAATTGCTTTCTGTTGCGGGGGGGGGAGGGAAGTTAAATGGGGGAAAAATTGTAAAACTCAAAATAAATAAAATCTTTAATTAAAAAAAGGTTATATTCAATTTGTGTTTCCTACCCAGAGTTTAAGGTTTTTCCATTTTTTTCTTTACAGGTCTATATCAGGATAAAAGATGATGAGTGGAATGTATATAGAAGATATGCAGAATTCAGGAGTTTGCATCACAAGTTACAGAACAAATATCCTCAAGTGAGGGCCTACAGTTTCCCACCTAAAAAGGCCATTGGAAATAAGGTACCCTACCAGGAAAAGCAACTTACCATTTTTGTTTATGTCATAAAATTAATCTACGTTCCTAATGCTGTATTCTGATTGTAAGAGACAAAGTTTTTCAAACCTAGGAAGACTCCATTTTTGGTAAATTCTTGTTCTCTTCCATTTTGGGAATTAACTAACCTGTAGACCGCCTTCTCCTCCAATTGTGTCTTGGAAAATTATGATCAGACTTAACCATAATTCTGCTCCTTCATATGTAATACAATATTTGTTGTTTGGGTCAGAAATGATCAAAGGTAACAGTGTTGGTTACTGAATGATATGTAATCATAAAGCACCTTTTATCAATATGTCATGTATTAAAATCAGATTAGAAAGCTGATTTAGTTGTAATGTAGCAAACACCAATGAAAGAAAGCATATTCCTATATCAGATTGATCTTAGTCTCTAATCAAGTAAATTATTTTTTTTCTGTTAGGATGGTATGGAACGAAACTCATAAAAATGCAAAATTTGAAAAAGTCTACAGGGCATTTTTGATTTAACACTAAGAAGGAACAAAATATCTTTAAATAGATAAAAATTATTTAAACTATTCATTTTTAGACTATGACAGATCTTGGGATCCTTCCAGAATTTCTCCAAATACTTCAAAACATCAGCCTGCTTAATCAGTAATAGCATAAAACTATTATATGCCATGTTTATTAAAGCTATTATTAATATTATGTAACTGTTAGAAAGACAGACTGACTTAGTAGATACAGAACTAACCTCGGAGTTAGGAAGACCTGTATCTTATTCATAATGGCTGTATGACCTTAGGCCAGTCATTTAAAGGTTCCACAGGTGACTTATTAAGACTATACATTTATGAGAAAGTTATAATTTCTGTTGGTAGAGAATGTTTCTCACTGAAAATTCCCTTTATTAATGAAGCAGGATATCCAGTTCTTTTTTTAATAAAATAACTGTTATACTTTTTATTTATTCATTAATTTTATTAATTTTAATTTTATTATTATATTTTAATAGTATAAACATTATATTTTATATAATATTATATTTTGTGTTGTATAACATATTCATATAGAATATTGCTTTAATTATAATCAATAATTTATTATAATTGATATTATAATATGATATGTTGTATTATAAAATATTCTGTTTTATTTTTATTTATTTGTTCATTTATTACTTATAAAGTAACTATTATTATAATTTTTAAAAAATAAACTTTTTTAAAAAATTGCATTAAAAAAAATCCTGCAGGAATTCCCATTTAGGGCGGCTAGGTTGTACAGTGGATAGAGCACTGGCCCTGGAGTCAGGAGTACCTGAGTTCAGATCTGGCCTCAGACACTTAATAATTACCTAGCTGTGTATCCTTGGACAAACCACTTAATCCCATTGCCTTGCAAAAAATTTAAAAAAAATTTTAAAAATTTAAAAAAGAATTCCCATTTAGTTCATGGTGTTCCTCAATTTTAAATCATTTTGCTAACAGAAATTGTTCTCACATATAGGTAATTTATGGCAATTCAGATCAAGTCAAGTCAAATCAACAAGAATTTTATTGCTTAATATGTGCTAAGCACTAGGAATGCAAATTGTTTTCTTAGTAACCTCTTTTGAACTTGACCTGAATTTTAGCATTCTAAGAAATCTATTATAAAACCTGCTTAGTAACATCCAGTGATGGTATTTCAGTGATTATAGTATTGATCCTAGATTCAGGAAGAATATTCTAACCCAGGACTATGAGTTAGTTACTTAATTTTTCAGTGCTCCAGGCAACTAGATAGATTAGTTATTCTGTAGTGGTAGAGGCCCTTTCTTCACTGAGAGTTCCCTACATTGATTAAAAATCAAAAGTTCTGGCCCCAAAAACACCCTATAATTTTATAGATTGTGTTTACTGAGATGAATCATCAGACCCATAGGTTAGAAGGAATTTTAGCAAATATAATAAGAAGCAAATATGATCTATAGTTTTGTGAATCCAGTTAAGGAAACATATTATGTGTTACTGATTATATAGATTCCTAGGTGAGTATCTATCTTGCTTCATGGAGGTTAACTAACTGTGGTCATGTCTACATACATAAAAGAAAAGATACATCTGTGTTAATCCTTAAGTTTAAAAAAGGAAGTAACTGCTCTTTTCCCCCCTCTGGATCCATTTTATAAATATTTGAGCTTTGTCCTAAAAGGTGACAATGCATCTTGACTCTTAACTCTTAGGAGTTGTGCTTAGTGGTATTTGAAGGTTATAACTTTCATTCCTGATTAGATCTCTTGTTCCTCCTTTTTAGTGATCACTGTGGGGCAAGAGTTTAGGAGGAGAGTCTTATATTGTCATTCAGGCATATGACAGTTGCTAGTTTATTAAGAAATATTAGGATGAGCAACTTCTTTCTTGCCCAAGCTGTCACCTCAACCTTTTAATTCACCTGTCCAATAGTAATTGTACTTTGATTCTCTCTTTTCTTTCCCTTTTGAGTGTCTCAATTGCTTCCCCTAAATCTTCTTTGGCTACTACATAGGACAGATATGAGAACTTCTTATGATTTACATTATTTTTAAAGACAGATTAAGTACATGAAATTCTTAATATACTAAGGAAGCTAATAGGTTCATTGGTAAGACTGTATAATTCAGTACTCCCAAATGGTTCTAATAGCCTAGTGAATATTGGCCAGTAACTGTTCTGATACCAATAAGGGCTAATATTCCAAAGATTTTTGATTAATAATTGACAATGAAAAATCAGTGGGTCTAATAAACACATCTTTTCTTATGATGAATTTACTTCAAAAATAACCTATCAGTCCACTTTAGTCATGAAGAAGTGTCCAAGGATCCAATAATGTATTTAAGTGAATAATAAATCTTGTGTTACATAACCCCCTAGAACTTTTAATTTTATATATATATGTATATACATATATATATATATATATATAGTAGATAACTGTGTCTCTGCTCTTAATTATCTAGATACCTATTGTGAAGGCATTTCCTTTTATCAGTGATCATTGATGATGATAATCATCTGAGTATTCAAGAATTAAAACATCCTCTTAAATAATGAACAGTTTGTTCATGCATTTGCTTTTTAAACTAAAGAATATTTAGTTTAACAAACATGGTCAGAATTTTTCATATGTATAGAATTTTTCTTTTTCAATCAGTTTATGCTGCCTTCATATTTTGAACAGGTATTTAATTGGTTATGCATGAGATATGAGAAAAGAATGCTAATTCTTAGTGAATGATAAACATAGTTATATACCAACACATTTCACTAGGGATATCTTTCACCTTTATTTCCCATCAAGCCCGATTCACATTAGAACTTGATTTTCTTTCATATCTGCTACAATCTGAAGAAGGTCAAGCATAGCAGAATTTGATACCTCTCTCCCAGAGGCATAAGAGACAACATAGTATACTGTGGAAAAACACTAATCAAGAGTTAACTTGAGTTCTAATCAATGTTTTTCGATTTCAACTTAATTCAGTTTATAGTTCCCCCGAGGTTTTCTTTCCTTGTATCTAGTCTGTGTCTAGTTTATCATCAGTTCCTAAAGGCAGACATTGCTGCTAGCTATTAAGCCTAAAATCTTCCAACCTTTAGAAGTTAAGAGAAATTCAGAAGTTCAAACAATTGTTTCCTCATCTGTAAAATAAAAGAAGTGAATTAGATTACTTCTAAGATTTCTTCCTGATCTAAAATTTCATGTCTGTATCTATACTATATGGACATTAATGATATTTATTAATTTTGATTATTGCAAATAGTTGAAGAGAAAGCCTCATGTTTAAACCTTATAGAAAAAACCTGAGATTTTTTAAAATAGAATTGATTGATAATTTTTTTTTTTGCATCACTTGGCTTATGCCTCTCTGTCCCTCCCCTTTTCTCCACTGGAGAACCATCTGAAGAATTTTCTTTTAAAGGAAAAGGTGTAAGAAGTAGAAGAAAAAAATCAGAAAATCACCATTGTTTCAAAAAAAAAATCTGACATCATTTTCAGTATTCCATACTTGTAGACCTCTCTCTCCACCTCTACAGAGGAATGTTGGGAGATATTTTCTCATATCTCTTCTTTGGGATAAAATTATTCTTTTTAATTTTGCGACATGCACCCTTTTTATTGTTCTGTGGTAGTTCTTTTCTTTTACATTGTTATAGTTATTGTTTATTTTGTTTTTTGACTGCATATTTCACTTTATATCAGTTCATGTAAATCTTTCCAGGTTATTTAACTGTCTTTAACATGTTCATTATTTCATATAGCACTCATATTCCAGAATTTGTTGGAGCAAAGTTTGTTCGACCATTCTCTAGGCATCTATTTTTTCTAATTCTTTGCTACCACGAAAAGTGCTACTATGAATATTTTGGTGAATATAAAGTCTTCCCTTTTTTTATGACCTCCATGAGGGATATCCCTGTCAGAAGGATCTCTGGATCAGAGTATGGACAAAAACTAATTTATTTGCATATTCCCATATTGCTTTTCAGAAAATGTACTAATGTACAGCTTCAACAATTTGTTAGTCTTTCTACACCCTCTCCAACATTGGCTATTCTCATCTTTTGTCATCTTTTGTCAGCTTGCTAAATGTAAAGTGAAACCTTAATTGGATTTCTTTTCTATATATAATTTAGAACATTCTTAAATATTGCTTTGATGGAATGAGTAAGTTCATCAAGGTTGATCATCACCCCATGTTGCTATTAGGGTGTGCAGTGTTCTTCTTGTTCCTCTGATCTCACTCAACATCAATTTATGCATGTCTTTCCAGGCTTCTTTGAAATCCCATCTCTCATGATTTCTAATAGAACAATAGTGTTCTATAATGTACATATACCGCAATTTGTTCAGCCATTCCCCAATTGATGTACATCCCCTCTATTTCCAATTCTTTGCTACTACAGACAGAGATGCTATAAATATTTTTGTACAAGTGATGTTTTTTACCCTTTTTCATGATCTCTTCAGGCTATAGACCCAGTAGAGGTATTGCTGGATCAAAGGCTGTGCACATTTTTATTGCCCTTTTCTCCCTAGGTTTTAATGTTGTCCTTTGTGTTGCTCTAGAAATTTGATGATGACCCATGTTTTTTCACTTGTTCAAAATATTGGTTCATTCCAAGTTTCTGTGAAGTACTTGATTACTTAACTAGATGAAATTCAAGCTATTGACAGACTTATGGAAAATTGCAGGGTTTTGAGCAATGTGCCATTGTTTGTCTTTCCTTGCAAATTTAGAAAAACTGCTAGGGAAGGTGTACCTAATTTTGCCTTGAAATCTAAGAGTTACTAGTGCAAAAAGTCACAGAATTTGGGGTGACGAGGTGGCGTAGTGGATAAAGCACTGGCCTTGGAGTCAGGAGTACCTGGGTTCAAATCTGGTCTCAGACACTTAATAATTACCTAGCTATGTGGCCTTGGGCAAGCCACTTAACCCCATTTGCCTTGCAAAAAAAAACTAAAAAGAAAAGTTACAAAATTTTACATATTCCTATGGAGAGTGGCCAAACTCAAGGGTAATCCTGCCAGAAACAACATTATGTAGAACAGGCTATTTTGTAATGGAGGCATAGGGGAGCTCAAATGCCATTAAGAGTTGGTCGACGATCTGTCAGAAAGGAAGTAGGAAAATATTGTTCCATTTTGTTTATAAATAAGAAATTTAGCTTGTGTTTCATCTTTTAGAGACTCAGGAATTTAGAGGCAATCTTGCCAGTCACATTATTTGAGATATAAAGGAATTTGCCCTACCTCAAAAAGTCATTGTCTCGTCAAGGAAAAAAAAGTGAAGACAAAATAATAACCTTTCTCTAGAATATTTTTCTAGTTCTTAGTTTAATCAAATGATCTGATGTATATTGGAAATGTTAAAGTTAGAAATTAATTATCTCTGTATTCATCTAAATATAATTTCTTGGTGTTGAGATTTAGATATCTGATCTTTCATTTGTTTACTAAAACCTGACACTTTTTTTTAAACTTCTTGCCATCATATCATCTTTGCCATTGGATCAAGGTGAAGCTGTTGTATTTTATAATCTAAATTTTCTTATCTGGCAATTCTGGTGATTCATTAAGAATTTAGTTGCCATTTTATTACCAAAATATCACATAATATTTATAATGTAGAATTTCATGAAATTTTAAAATAGTTTTTCAAACTATTTTTCAAACTATTTTCAAAACTACCTTTCTTTAAAGATGAGCAAACTGAAGAACATGGAATTGAAGAGACTCAGACAAGTTTACAGCATAAGTAAATAGAGATCAGAACCTAAGTCCTCTGACTTGCTGGTTGGTTTCCCTTTACAGGTCTGTCCCCATTCTCTCTAATATATCATTCATTATGAAAAATATAGTTACAGATTCCATTTCCTTGTTTGTCAAGTTAATTGTTTAGCTAGTAAGTCTAAAAGACTTTTTTTTCATAGTTTTGGGCTACATTGAATTATGCCAAACAAGAGATTTTTCTCATGTCTTTCTTTTTATCTTAAATATGAAGTTAAATAATTTTCATAAAACTGAACTGATGTATTATAATATTTAAAACTTTTTATAGTATTACCTCATGTCCTTATGGTAAGTAAGTAAGCCATAGTAAGTATGACTTATGTTCAATTAAGGATATATAGTTTTGTCCATCAGCCAATAAGTATTTAGTAAGTTCTGACTATATTCCAGACTGTGTTAAGAGCTGAGGGTCACAAAGAAAGGTAACTATCAGTCTCTGACCTCAGGACACTTGTGTTCTATTAGGAGATAACACATAAATAATTATGTACATGCAAGATATGTACAGAATAAATAAGAAATAATCAACAAAAAGAAGATACTAAAATCAAGAATTATGGGGAAAGACTTCTTATAGAATGCAGAATTTTAATTGGACCTTGAAGGAAACTAGGAGATACAGATGAGGAAGACCATTCCATACATAGGTTATTGTTATGCTCAGAGTCAAAAGATGAAGAATAGGAAGAAGGCCAGTGTGTCAATGGATCAAAGAGCATATTGGGGAAAGTGTAAGGCTGGAAAGGTGAAGGAGAGATTATGAAGACTGGAGGCCAAACAGAGGATCTCTATTTGATCCTGAGGATAATATGGAGCCAATAGAGTAAAGTAAGTGACATGGTTGAACTTATACTTTAAAAAAATAACTTTGTTAGTTGAATAGAGGATGGACTTGAACGGGGAGAGACCTGTAAAGGGAAACCAACCAGCAAGTTGTTTCAGTAGTCCAGGTGTAAGATGTTGAGGCCTACATCAAGATGGTGGCAGTATCAGGAGAAAATGGGGCGTATTTGAGAGATATTACAAAAGTGAGATTGACAGGTTTTGGCAACAGATTAGTTATGGGATGTGAGAGATAGTAAGGAGTCAATGATAACACTTAATATTTTATGATTATTATTAAATATTAAGTGTTAGATAAGTAGAATGAAGTATGCATAAGTAATCTTTTCTGAACATTTATTGAAGGTTTATATTTGTGGATTGTTTACAATAAGAAAATTGTGTTGGGGGTGGGAGGAGAATGAAAGCCTCATAGCTGAGTACATGTTCTGAATTAAATGGAGTATTTTTCAAGCTTTTGGTTTATTTAAACTATAGTAAATATTATAATGGGTACTAATAATGAAATTAGGTAAGATAATGGAGAAAATGGCAGATAACAATAGACTTAAATTGTATAATAATGTAATATAAACTTAGAGATCTAATCAATCAAAAATACATTTGCTGGACCAAGAAAATGGAGATTCACTGAAAGTAGCCTTATGTTTGAAGAGACTGCTATTTTTAGACTGCATTCCTATATAGTGCAATAAATTATTGGGAAATTTACTTAGGAAAAATTAGTTTATAATCTATCTGAATTTTATCCTCCCCGAGTTATTGAAAAACTTAAGATTAAAAAATTTTATAATTTATCCTCTCATCATACCTAAGAGAAGTTGTAAATATAGAGTGAGAATTGTTTTGGTTTTTTACCCAATTTGAGTTGCCTTCTTTTACAGTCTTTCCTATTATTCCAGTTTTACCGAGTTCCCTATGGCCTTTGCTCCCAGTAGACAAATAAGAGCAATATTGAAATGGAGAAAATCCTGGATTGTTAGAGAATGAAAGAAACCTAGAGATATTGTCTTTCCCTTCATTTATAGATCAGCAGACTTGACTCAATCTATCAAAGGTCACATCAGAAAATATTTTCTAACCTTTCCACTATACCAGAAGTACATGGTTCGTACTTGCAGGAGAGTGGTTTCCAAAAGCCACTTTTCTTTCTCTCAATAAAGCTTAAAGATGATGAAAACAGAACAGATCCACTTATGGGTGATTGGTATGTTGTGCAGATGCTGCCCTAGTTTATACTTTTATTAGTGAGCTTTTGTAGTACTGCACTGATGGGCTAAGGCAAAGAAGGCTGGTGTGAGCCAGAAATCTGCTTGAAGCAAACAACCAATGCCAGCCCACAGTCTACTTTGAACATATTGATTTTCATCAGTTTGGCATTACTGGGTGCACATGTTGAAATTTGGCAGTAAGTCTGCTGATAGGAACTGTAATTAGATGTGAAAATTATAATAATCCTTTCATCTCAACTAAAAGCATTCAGAAAGGCCCAGGATATTAATATTCTGCATCAATAATTAATAAAAAAAATTTCTAAGATTTTACTTAGTGTTTTATACCTGTGTCTGCTGGGTCTGAAATGGAGAGAATTCTGACTCTGTTTCTGACAGAAGATTTTCCTGGGTATACTATTAAAGTGCAGTTATTCCTTTGGGAACTCAAGAATAATTTTTTTTTTCTCTTAAGGAGAGGAAGAATTTTAGTTTCATGCAAAAAAGTTTCACTTCTAGTCAGTTGCTGTCTTTGCTCTGTGAGGACTTTTGGAATTTAATGGACTTTTTTTTTTATCTATGATGTCTATGATCTTCCTTTAGAGAAAGAAAACAATTTCCATTTAACTCCCAGTCCTGGGATATCACCAATTGATTATGGATATAGGAAGACAGAACCAAGAGGGCATTAATTTGTCCTATTATGGCATCTCAAGTTACTAGGACTAGCAATTTTCAGATTGACTACTTGGATAAACCATGTTAGAGGTATTCACCTGCTTTATTTGGTGTCTTCCAATTATTAACACAGCTGTGCTAAGGAATGTTACAGGGTCCTATGGACTTGACTTTTTGACTTGCATAATTTTCCAGAAACAATGGATTCGGAGTATACAGGAGGCCGTAAATGTGTTAAGGATGAACTCCCCCTCCCCAAGTTGGTAAAATAGGTTTTTTTATACCTGAAATTAGACTTCCTTTGTGTTATTGGGAATCAAAACGGGTGCCGGTCAGTTTGTGAAACTGCCCTTGTGCAACTGGGACCTTCATAGATAAGCAGACCATTCTATCTTCATGATCTCACAGTTTCCAAGGGAAAAATGATGCCACCTTTGCCATTGCCTTACTCTTCCCTTTGAGAGGGATTTTTTCCTTTCCTCACCTTTACTGCACCTTTCCCCCCCATGTCAATTCCCCTTTAGGTAGTGATTTCTGATATTTTATCCTTCCTTTATACTGCTGTTATAAAAATGCAAGCTTCTGTATGGATTGTGAACTCTTTAGGTTCTACATGCATGTTCATTTTTCTTTTAATAAATCTGGTTTTCATGTAAGTTTTGTGAAATTGTGATTACCTGTTGCCAGCTTATCAGGGTAGGAAGGCAATAGCTATGACCAATAACTCTAAGGAATGTACCAGCATTTCTCCAATGTGAAGACTACCTGTAGCTGGTACACAAAAGCAACATTCTTCAATTTTGAAGTTTGGATAACTCTCATTGACCTGGGTAAGATTATATGATTTATAGTTGGAAAAGGATCTAAGAGAGTTTATATACGAAATCAAACTTCCAAGTGATTAACTGACTTTTCCAAGGTCACACAATAGCAGAGTTGGATTCAAATTCAGTCATGGCAGAAATGCATTTCTGAACACAGTTTCTTATATTCAAGTTCAACCTGGGTAAATGATGAACACTCAATGGCTTTTGATCCAAGTGTTTTTTATCCAGTTAGGAAAATTGATCAGTTTCTCATTTATCTAAAGAGAGTTCTTAAGCATCTACTATGTTGGGATGGGCAGCTAGTACAGCTACTAATAAATATCTTGGAAAAAGCCAGAGTAATATTAGAGATGATTTTTTCATAAAAGTTGTAATGGGTAAAACAAAATGGTTACACTTAATCTCACTAAGAAGTTGCAAGCAATTCAGATCTGCAAAGAAAATTGAAGTAGATCTGTTTCAAAATAAATGTTACTTTTGGCATTTTTTTTTCTACCTATGTGATATCTTTTTCATATCCCCCTTTCTCTTATATCATATTGATAGTACTCTGTTGATATTAGGTTTTTTTTTAGGTTTTTGCAAGGCAAATGGGGTTAAGTGGCTTGCCCCAGGCCACACAGCTAGGTTATTATTAAGTGTCTGAGACCAGATTTGAACCCAGGTACTCCTGACTCCAAGGACTGTACTTTATCCACTACCCCACCTAGCCGCCCAGATATTAGTCTTTATCACTTCACTCCTCAACTGTTACAATAGCATTTTAATTGATTCCCCCTCTCCACTCTAGTCCATTTTCCACTCAGCTATCAAATCAATGTTCCTTAAGCATAGGTATGTCCATTTCACACCTTCGCATCCCTACTCTATCAGTTCTGATGGGTCTAATACATTGAGCATCAAACATAAAGTTCTTTCTTTGCCTTTTAAAGTCCTACTTAACTTGACCCCTTTCTACCTTTCCAGTTTTCTTATACTTATCTCCCACCCTGTGAACTCTGCTAACCAGTGACCTTGGCATCCTTTCTGTTCCTTGCCCAAGATATTCCATTTCCTGACCTGAGAATTTTTGCTGTCCCATATATCTGAAATACTATTCCCTCCTTATCTTCCTTCTCTGACTTTCTTGTCTTTCCTCAAGTCTAGCTAAAGTCCCACCCTCTGCAAATGCCTTTCCCCCCAAACCACCCCCTAACCCCAACTATCCCTAGTTTAGTTTGAATATGTCATGTTTGTACATAGCTTATAAGTTTTCTCTTCCATTAGACTGTGAACTCCTTGACATCAGTCAAATGGTTTTGCCTTTGTATATCTAGCATTTAACATGTTACCTGGGGACAAAGCCAAATCTTAAATGCTGATGATTGACTGATTATACTTTAAACAAATGTTTTTCACTAGGTTGGAAGGGAATCTCCAAAACTGGGTGTTGTACTAGTGATAACATCACAATAATGAATAAATGAATGAATTACACAATCATTTGCAAAACAAATAAAAAAGACAACCCAAAACACCCTTTCTCTTTGCCTTCTTTGCTCATATTCCCAGGGTATAGATCAATGATGGAGAAATATAGAAGATCATTTAGAATTTACCAACTATAAATCCACAATATTTTGTTTCAATATGACTTTCTGTAGACACATCATTTCCTTCATATTTGCCTCTCACTGATTTCCTCTCATGATCTTCATGATGGGTCTTCCAAGTGGCCTTATTTCCATTTAAGTTCCTTGTGTACTTCCTTTAAAACCCCTCCTCACTTTCACTTTATTTACTTATTACTGAAAATCTTAAGATTATTTGGCTTAATCTCTATTCACTCCTATGTGTATATTAATTTATTCAATCCACAAAGATATATTGTTTGCTATGTACATATGCAAATAAATGATTTTTGCTTTTTTTAATTTTTTTAAATTTTTCATCTATATGCACATGTATATTTTTAAATTACAAAATCTCCTTCTACCTCCCTGCCCCCCACCCCCAGTGGCAAATGGTCAGGTTAGCATTGTACATACATATTTTTGATAAGCATGTTCACAGATTAGTCATTTTCAGTATGAGGAATTAGGATTAAAGAAAAGAGATAATTTTTGTAAAGTGTTCATCAGATTCTGAAGGGCTTTTTGTTTTGTTTTGTTTCCTTTTGTTTTGCTTCCTCTGGATTGTGATAACATTGTCCCAGGCCAATCTAAAATGGTTTTCCTAAGTCTTTGTACTGTGAAAGGAGCTGCTTCCATCAAGGTTGATCATCTCACAATTTTGTCTTAATGTGCACATTGTTCTCTTGTTCTGCTCCCTTCACTCATCATCAGATCCTGTGAGTCATTCCATGTATCTCTAGAATCTGACCATTTATGGTTTCTTATAGAACAATATTATTCCATAGTATTTATATACCATAATTTGTTTAGCCATTCTCCAATTGAAGGGCATCCTCTCAATTTCCAATTCTTTGCCACTACAAAAATAGATGCTATGAACAGGTATTTGCTTTCAAGGGCCTTAAAATCTGGCATGGCTAATTAGACACATAAATACATAAATATGATAGAAATTAAGTGTATAAAATTAGTACAGAATGAGATCAGATGGGGAGGAATCATTTGAGGTTGTGGAAGATCAGGAAAGGCTTTTGGAAAGAAGAAGCATTATAACTGGTTCTTGAAAAATGAATAGGATTTCAAAAACTAAATTTGGGGGGATGAAAGGATTCCAGTGTGAACGAAGCTAAAGAATTGGGAACATATTCAGGGATTCATTCATATCTCTTACACATATTTTCTCATCCTTACCTCTTGACTCAGAGGAAGAAATTCTTTGTTTTCTTGAAATCAAACCACTTTCAGATGTTCTTTAGATTTTACCATCTTCTGATGAAGGTCCTAAAGTAAGATCCTTCGGACCTTCATCAGAAGATTACTGCCAAGAAGATCTGAAATGAGTTATGTCTTCATAGAATGGACCTTAAGGTGGGGGAAGAGCAGGCTTGTAAGGAACAGTGGGGAGCCAAAAATATGCTGACTTCCCATGTGGGAACAGAGTTCTAGGGGAAGGAATGCATGAAGACCTGTCTCCTGGGAATGGGGGGAACATGGGGTGGATGACCAGGTATCTATGAAAGCTAAAAGATAATCTGTTTATTTCTTAATAATTGCTTATTTTTTCTTCTTTCTATTCATTCTCAACACACTTTCCTACCCTCTTGACAATAATTGATAACTTATGTCATTGATTCTTCAATCTAAATTGCTAGCACTGACCTATCTTTAACCTAGGATCTAATCCCATTTTTCCAAACTGTCTACAGGACTTTGCTTCTTGGAAATTTACACTTCCTCATAGTCAAAACTGACTTCAAAACTAAGCTTTTTCAAGGTTTTCATTTGTAAAAATGGGAATAATAATATCTTTATCCCATCTCTTCTTCATAGAATTATGAAGGAAAAAATTGTAGATTATCCAGTTTAAAGGGCTTCTTTGTAGTTTATTGCCACAATCATTTAGATGAACATCAATTGCTACAGTTATAGGTTTGCAATAAATTCTTATTGACAGTGGTGATACAAATAAGAATATGGCATTCTCTCTCCCTATTGTTAGTATTTGGATTGAATAAAAGTAAAAAAAATGTAGAATGATCTAGTCCCGATCATTAATAGATCTGATAAGAATTAATAGATGCTGGGCAGCTAGATGGCGCAGTAGAGGGCAGCTAGGTGGCACAGTGGATAGGGCACCAGCCCTGGAATCAGGAGTACCTGAGTTCAAAGAATTAATAGATGCTCCACTGCAAGTCAGATATTTGTAGTGCTAGAAGTTTTATTTTATCAAATATCTTTTTTTAGGTTTTTTTTTTTTTTGCAAGGCAAATGGGGTTAAGTGGCTTGCCCAAGGCCACACAGCTAGGTAATTATTAAGTGTCTGGGACCGGATTTGAACCCAGTTACTCCTGACTCCAGGGCCGGTGCTTTATCTACTACACCACCTAGCCATACTATCAAACATCTTTTAAAGAAACACTCCTTTAACTAGGATTTAGGAATCTTTTTTTAAAAGTATACATGTTATAGAATCAGGGGACCTTAGAATGCGTCTATTCTGATTTCCTCATTTTGCAGATGAAGAAACAGATTATAAGGTAGGTAAAATGATTTACTCAAGGTCTAAGAGAATTAGTTACCAACTTGAATTTGAACTCAAGTCTGCATTGCTCTCTGCATTATACCACATTGCTTTAAAAACAAGCAAATAAAGCAAATAGACAGCAACAATAATGAAATTAGTTTCACTTACATCTCAAAGTACTACTATAATGGGACATTTTTCCAGGGACATAAAAGAAATTTTCATCTTCTCTACTTGGCATAGATATTAAATTGCCTGGGAACTGGATCATGTTCCTCAACATGGACACAGAATAACTAACATTATGCATTTATTGCTCAGATGCATCTGTCATACGGATAAGACTTAGAGGGCCATAAAGCTTTGCAGTATATGAACTGTGAGGAGTAAGATTACCATTGCTTTTAATGAGAGCATATATTCTCTAGCACTTGATTCATCATTTTTAGGGACCATTACCCCAGTGGAACTTTCTGTTCTTTTAATTTCTCAATGGTCCTGATTTCCTGTGAAAATCAAAATCTTTGTGACAAGCTTAGAAAATTTAGGTATTAAGTATATGCTTCTCCATTAACCCAGTAAGCACTAAAAGTCCAAAGTAGGGGACTAAGCCATTAGTCTACAATCTATTGAAATTCCAGTGTTTTGTATCTAAATGTTCTTTTCACTAAGTGAACTTTAGATACTTTTTGTTGACTGGGATTTTGTTTTGGCAGATGGACTAAGAGGGATCAGCAGCTTCAGCCAGCGCTGCTGCACTATTGTATTATGTTGATAATTAATGCTCAGAATGATGGCTCACTGTAAAATCCTAAAGTCATTTGCAAATCTTTTTTTAAGACTAAATGATAGTTTTTGGATTTAATTAATTTACTGCATTTTGATATTTGAATATTACAATCCAGATGTGGTTTCTATTGTAACCCTCTCATCCAGAATATTGATTAGCCTGAACATGCCATTCATGTTGAAGGTATAGAATAGAAAAGTTACTAAAGTTGCTTTCTGTTAGGTGTAACATACTAAGATCTCCTATTCTGAAATGGAAAGTTCATTAAAATTTTAGAGTTTTTTTTGTTAAGCCCAGACAAAGATTTTTTCTGAGACTTTAAATTATTACTGGTGAACTTTAGCATCCTTGTTTTAGATTTTGATTCAGTGAACTCAATGACTGAATGAAAAGAAGGACCTAAGAGCTGTATTATTACTCTGTTTTCAGCTTTATTGATGAATTTTTCTTCGTCTTTGGAAACTCAAAATAATGATTTCTTTTGTATTCTTAGTAAGATATCATGGGCTGGGAGGAAAGGATGATAAATGTGAACGTTTATAACATTACACTGGAGAACTACAAAGACAAGAATAAAAAAAACCCATACCACACCTTTGATAGAAGACTTCTGAGATCGAGTGAGTGGGTTTGATAGCAACTGAGCTTGAATAAGGATTTCATTTTTTATTTTTTAAGAATATTGACAGATCAAACAAAGAACTGTGACAGTCACTCACCTTGGGGGTCACCTGTGCCATGCACTGTAGAACCAAATAAATCTTTGTAAATTTGAGAGCATCTAGGTCAAGGAGGTGGAGAAATCATCAAGGGCCAAACTGTTTTTGTGTAAGAGTAACCAATGAAATCATTCTTTCATTTGGCCTCTCTGAATTTGCTTTATCCCCATTTTTCTTAACTACTTTACTTGTATAGTAGTTCTCCAGTTCCTTTTTTTGTTTATTACCTTAGAATTATTTGCCTGTGCTTTACACATACCAAATGAAGTCTGTTAATGGTACTAAAGGAGGTTTTGTTCTATCTACTTACACAACATAATTATTTATATTTGCATAATATTTTGTAGAGCTTTACTTGAAACAATCCAGTAAACAATCCAAACACTGAAACTATCCAGTGGAATATTGAGTGTAGGTATTCCCATCTAATAAATAAAAAAACTTAAGACTTTCCAAACCGAGTATTCTTCCCAGTACACTATGCTTTTTCCCAACTGTGACTGAACTTTCTCATGTCATTTCCAGACTGGAGAAAAGTCTAGAGAAATGAGCTAGGTTTGGATGGATTTGAATCATGCCTGTTCTTAGATTAATCTAAATACATATAGGCATACTATAAGAAGGAGAAGCACGATGGCAATATAATTGCACAACATCTTTGAACTAAGAAGGGATATTAGAGGACACATTTCCTATCAGATTGTTTTTCTCTATACTAGTATTTCTTCCTTTTACTTTTCCTAAGATCTAAAACATAGAGAAAGGGTGCAACCAATAAGGATATAAGTAGTAGCAAGTGGTAGAGTGTCTATGAGTCTTGTATGAAAGTCTAAAAACAACAACAAAAAAGACACTTTTCAAAGAGTAGTCAGTACTGGTCTTCAACTGTCTTTTGCCCTTACCTTCATTGAGACACAAACAGAAGAACATCATGTGTGATTTAGGAGTAAAAATGAGGGCTAAGAAATTTCCATTTGTAAATCTGTTTTAGAGAAAAGTTCTTAATTTATAAATTATGTAGTGATCCTTTCAACTTTTTGCCCCATAGGTATTGAACAATGAACAACTTTGAAAAGTGGTATTAAAAAAATAGACAAGTGGTCAAGTCTTCACTAAGACACCCAGAGATCCTTTGGGTTAGATCTCTTGCTTTGGATAACATTGTATACTTTGTAATAGGTATTCAGCTTTTTAAAAGTAAGTACATTCTTGGGGAACGGAGACCAAGGGAGCTGAGCTAGCCAAGTAAATATGGTATTTTTGCTTAATCTCCATTTCCCCCCATTCATTTATTTTTTTTTCCTAGGCTCTCTGTTTTTTTCCTTCCTAGAATAGAAAATCCCAGTGGAAAACACCAATTGGGAAATGGCTGGCATTTTTCAAATAGAAAATGGGATACAACCAATAAAAAATGTTCAGTTTCAGGGGCATTTCCCTTAGTAATGTCATTTATGTCTTCACAGATCTGGAGAACTGTAAATCATGCTTTCACTGTGCTTTAGGGATTACTGCCAATGACTCAAATATATTGATTTAGTAAATAATTGAATTTAACTATTTTCCTTTTTTGATAGGATAGTCTTCTCTGCAGTGTTACAGATGATAGGCAGGTAGTCAATAACTGGCATACAAGATGGTAAATAATGGATGTATCTTCCCTGTATTTTAATGGCTTAGAGACAAAGCAGTAAAT
Source organism: Macrotis lagotis (assembly GCF_037893015.1). Classification (NCBI taxonomy): domain Eukaryota; kingdom Metazoa; phylum Chordata; class Mammalia; order Peramelemorphia; family Peramelidae; genus Macrotis; species Macrotis lagotis. The sequence continues at coordinate 17,820,408 of NC_133665.1, read as the reverse complement.
CATTTTCTTGGTCTGAGCAGCATCCCTTTAAGAAAAATGGACAGATAAGACTTGGCTAGTTTACCATGTTCATGATTTTATGTGACATCACTACAATTCTTCACTATGGAAGAAGAGGGATTTTGCATCAAGCAGTCTATTTGTGTTTGATTTTCTTTGCATGAAATTGTTTGAATTCAACCTATTAATTTTTTCATTCAGTAGAAGTACCTGTCATGGTTTAGACCAGACTTGTTCTGTGTGAAGAAGAAACTTCTCTCTGAACCTTATCTGGTGTCTCTGGGTCTTTTGTCCTTGCTCTATTGGCAGTACCTTTTCTGCCATCAGCATCTGACTAGGTCCTTGTCTGTATGGCAAGTGGTAGATAAATAATTAATGGTTTAGAAAGAACTCACTGGAAATGATATAGTGCCTGTTTATTTTTAGGCAGAGAATTACATATCTCTAGGTACAGTACAGGTGTGAGAGAAGTATCTTTGTCTAAATTAAGGTGCTGTGTTGTCATTGGGATACTGCTTCTCAGAGAAGAGTATTTTTAGATGAGTATATGCATTAGAAGATTTTCATTGTATTAATGGGGCACACAGTAACAAACAGGAGCTATTTGTTACCTGGATGTTAAATACCCAAGAAGGGAAAGATATGGAGGCCACTTGGAATCTACCCTTTATATTGAAACAACATTACTTCCTCCCTTGGGCACCCCCCATCCAAATTTTTTGAAAACTAAACAAAAAACTAAGTTTATAGATACAGCTGTAGAATTATTCCCAAGTTGTAAAAAAAAGCTAATAATTTTGTAGTAGATTACTATTTTTAAAATATTTTTAACAGCAATAGAAATGGAAAATTTTCATTAAAGAGTAACTAAAATGACATGGGGAACCATGAACAGAAGTCTGAAAAAGATCCTCTAACTTGGAATTAATTGGTTAGTTGGTCACTTCACTGGCTCCGCCATTTTCTAGCTATATGATGACCTTGGATAAGTCAGTTGTCATCACTGAACCTCCAATTTCATCAATTATAAAATGAGGAGGTGGTTGGAATTTATCTAACATTCTATTCAAAAAGCTTTTAAAGTACAACATTGTGTTAGATACTAGAAGAAAGGGATTAAATAATACACAAGTCCTACCTTCATACAACTGCATTATAGTTAGGAAAAAGAAAAGTATGGATAACTGTAATATATAATATTATATTTTATTAGTGAGATATGAGATAAATTGTTGTGATGACCAAAGTTGAGATAATGACTGTGATGGTGCTCTGTAATGCACTACATATATATATATATATATATATATATATATATATATATATATATATATATATATATATATAATGTAAAGTAGCATTATTATTACTGTATCAGTGCTAATTTGTATATCTGATTGGCACAGTTTTGTATGGGTCGTTACAAAGGACAGGCCTCTTCCATTTACAGGCCTCTTCCATTTATGATCATTTGACCATCAAATACTTTTCATTTTTAAAGGTCTCATTCCTAATTATTTACTTAAATTATAACAATTTGTTATATAAAGCTATTGGGAGAAAAATTACAGTGTCTAGTAAATTGCTTTCTCTCACTTTTCATCGTGATGCCAAACTGTTGATTCAAAGGGTTCTAACATGTCTCTAGTTGGTTGGGAATTCCCCCACATATGAGCCAAACTTGCACTGAGAAAAATTGTAATTTATTTTTCTTTCCTCCTGGGTACGTCTGATGTTCTCTTTAAATCATATATTTTATAAAGAAATTAGTATTTTCTACATGATAGCAGAATTGTTCGTTCCTCCCCATTCAACACTGCTCTTGTATGTCATTTATTATGTTTGAACTTGGCAGTTTTATGATTGGTCTTTTTTGTCTTGGTCATTTGTTACTCATCTGGCCATTTATTCATCACATCTTTATTGGGTGCCAAAAATAACAGTGCTCAGGAAGGTAGATAGCTCGGTAAAACATTGTATTTGCCTTCATGGTCCTTAGGGTCTAGTAGGAGAACTAAGGCATTCAGAAAAATAAATATGCTAGGAAATAGACTATAATAAGTACATAGAAGGAGTCAGGGTGTAATCAGAGGAGACACTGTGACATAGTAGATAGGGGAATGATTGAATCCTCAGGCATTCTATAGGGAATATGTGGCCAGCAGTCTCTACAACAAAGCCAACTGGCAAGGGCTATGGAATCAAAGACATTTTTCTAGGAATCTGAGAGGTTATGCTGCTATGACTAAAGGGATAAAGATCTCAGAATAAAGATTGAATCTCCTGTGTATAGGGAATTACTGGGCATGTTAGCTCTTCTTTGTAGTTTATAGTTTTAGAAAGTTGCCTAAAACCTCATTAAAAAGAAAGCTTGAATTTAGATTATGAAGTTAACATACATATATGTGTGTGTTATGTATGTGTACATGCATATATATACATACATATGAGTATGTACATATATGTATATACACATATCAGGTTTATCCTCTAGGTCCATTCTTTTTCCCTTGTCCCATCTCCACATTTGATCAATGAATAAACAAATTAAGCAGAAAAGTAATGTTTGAAAGCATTTACAGGGTATTCAGGATAGAATGACAGGGCCCTAGGCATAGTCATTCTTCTTCATTTGGCATAACAGCAATGATACATTTCTCATTGATAATTAAACTGATCTGGTCTCATTATTGAATTTCTTTATTATTTTTCTTGTTTATATATCAGTGGCATTTTATCAAAATTGAAGGCAAGATAATCTTCATTGACTAACATGAAAATAAAAAAGAATAATAGAGCCTTTTATACAAAAATATGCCCAAGTAGTTTAGGAACCAAATATAGAGGGGACTATTTCTTTTATCATTGCTCTATACTATGATTATACCACATGCTGAAAATTTTGGCTGCTAGAAAGGGTGGAGAGGGAAATTAAGAATATTTCATTTTTTTTCTAAAACTGCCAGGAATATTTTCTTCATATCAGAACCAGTTTTCTATATTAAAGTTTTCTCAATTTCTTTCAAACATTTCATCCACTTCAGAATCTACTTCTTTATCTTTATTCACAGTGGTGTAAAGGCATCCTTAGTGATTTTTCCTTCTAATGTGGTTTGTATATTGGGTCATATATGCTAGTCCTTCCACAGTAGTACTTGCCCATTTTCAAAGGAAACCCAATATGAGCTAGAATTTTGAGGGTCCTTGTCACCAGAATTAGACCTTGAATCTCAGTTATATAGTCATCCTTTTCTGTTTTTGACCTTTGCTACTTAAGTGATTGTATAGAGAGAACAAATCTTAGGATTCTAAGAATTGGAGAATGAAATTCAGGGAACCATGTAGCACATATTTAAACAAGTAAGGCCATCTTTTTTTTCCTTTAACTTTCCAGAGGTTGTTTTTAACCAATCCAACAACTGAAATTTACCCTTACAGTTTACATCTTCAAACTGATTTTCTCTTCATAGTGTCCAAATCTGGAAACACCAGAGTTTCTAATGTTACATTTGTTTAATAAAAACAATGTTACATAAAATAGCATTTATCACCAAGGATCCCTGTGTTCCTGTTTGACTCATAACAAGGATACTATCTAACCATCTGTTTTCTACAGGTCTATTGAACTCCATACTGAACTGCATGGTATTTGTTTAGTAGACAGGAAAGTATAAACATTTCATTTCAGCAGACTATGAAATATCTTGAAAGATACATTAAGTTTAGCATAACTTTACAACAGAAAGTAAAACACAAATCCATAGACATTTCTACATAGATATAGTTATTTAAGAGGGCAAAAGTTTTCCTTTTCTTCAGCCCTTTTTCATACTGCCTTTGGTGTTACTGGAATTGAGGGATATGTATATATTAGATGAGGGATTAGAGCAAATTGATTCCTATCACCATTACCACAACTGAAAAAAAGTATTCATACAGTGGAAATAGTATTTAGATAACAGTAACAAGAGTGTGGTAGGTGGCAGGAGTGAAATGAGAATCATCTTATATTGATCCAACATAACATATCATGAAATCACAGAATGTTTGTATGGAAATTTAAAGAGTTCAACTAATTCTACCCTCTCCTTTTACCGAGGAGGTAACTCAAGTTGAAAGCGCTTGGCTACTAGCTCAAGATAATGCAGCTCATTAGTGGTTTACTTCAGACTAGAATCTTATAATCTATTACTTTTTTTCACTAAACAATGATGCCTTTCTATTCTCCCCCATAAAAATGATGTGAATTTCCAGAGAAATCAATTAAGACATTCCTTTAAACAGTATAAATTAATGATAATCAGTTTGTTTAGTTTAGTTGTTCATGACTTCAAAAGGACAGACCTAAGGGATGCTCATTTAGATAAAAAAGCTCTGAAGGAAGTGAACAATTGAACTACTTCCCTTGTAGTTATTGGTGATCTAAGGAATAGATGGATGAAATATCTGACTGACAGCTCTGAGGAGATGTAGAATATTTTGCTATGTGTCTACCATTTCAACATGATTTTTTTTCTACTGGCATAAGTAGTGAAGAATTTATACTGACTATAGAAGGATCTATTAAGCAGTCAGAAATGTCCTCCAAAATGTTGATTATGGGGTTGTTAAACCTTTGACTACAGACATTATAAGCATTTCTAAATCATGCCATTTATGGTTATAACATTTTCAATAGACTGTGAAATAATTCACAGTTTTAAGTGAACTAGCTCATCAGTAATGCTAGAATACCAATATTAACCATCTGCCAGGCAATCTCAGTGCATGTCTAGGGCCAATAGTAGTCTTCAGTAAGAACAGGAGGACTGGGACAGAGACCAATAAGCCCCAATGGAAATTGAAAAAATAAAATCTATGACAACACTTTAAACTCTGCATTTTCATTTTGCAGCCTAAACTGTATCTGCTACCATCTTATTTAGGAACTTTTTCAGATTAGAAACATCAGGGATCTGTGCCTTTCTAATCAAAATTTATTACAAGTAAAACCTACATACTTACACATTGAAAAAAATGCAGGTAAGAGAGGTTACATAAATTTCTAATTATGGAAATTATAGAAAAACATAGAGGAAAGTAAACCTTATAGGAGCTTCTCCAAAAAGTAGTCTTAGACATATATTAAAATCATAAAAGTTTACTTGATGAGGAAACCATATCTTTTGAGGTCTAAGTAGGCCAATTCATTTTTCTACTTCCATATGATCAAAAAGGACATAAGGTATGTCATTAAGTAAATGTATGATTAGAAAAGGAGATGATTCAATCATGTAATAAGATTAGTGGATAATATGTGGATGATGGCCAAAATACTTCCCTGATGCCCAGGAAATGTTTTAAAAAAAGAACTTGGGGGCAGCTAGTTGGCACAGTGGATAGAGCACCAGCCCTGGAGTGAAGAGGGCCTGAGTTCAAACCTGGCTTCAGACACTTAATAATTGCCTAGCTGTGTGACCTTGGGCAAAGCACTTAACCCCTTAAATAAATTGCCTTAAATAAATTTTAAAAAATTAAAAACAACAAAAACAAATGTGAAGACCAAACATATGTGAACCAGAATAAGTATTGTAATTGGATAAAATGTAGAATAATGTTTTTTTTTTAAAGTCTGTGAATCTACCCTTAGAAAAAAAATATTTGAAGAAGGCTTCTTTCATATTAGATAGATTATCTGTTGAGTATCTGAGGGAAAACATGGACAGGACTCACAAAGAATGAGAAGGCATGGATGACTTGTACATACTATTCACAATGATGAGACCATTAGTCTGTTGACATGCTGAAGAACAAGAGAATGAAAAATATAGATTCTATTTAGATCCACAAGGAATCTGAGCACCCCTTCTCCACTTTTAACATAGCAAGGATTTTTTGTAGAAGAACATTGCAACCAGATTTGTTGGATCAGTCCTAGCTGTACATTAGGAAGAGAATAGAGTCATTAGTTTAGAGATGAACTGAAAAGGGTAGGAATGATAATACAGGAAGACTTCATTATGGGCCTCTTAAAAATGTCTAGATTAGAGCTGTCAGTTTCGCTGTGCACAGCATGTAGCCAATATGATTCCTGAGGTCCAAATCAAATTGAAATGTTATTAGGAAATGTTTAATAGAATAAATGATAATATTAAGTTGTGGTTTTCTAAGTCACTATGCAGTCCTCAGGGAACTGTTTTCTGTTTCATTTAGACATCAGTACAACATAGATAATATTAATTTGTGGTTTTCTAAGTCACTATACAGTCCTCGGGGAACTGTTTTCTGTTTCATTTAGACAAAGAAAGAATAGAGATTAAGACAGAATATAAAGAATAGAGCCTGAACTAAGGTGGTTGCAGTATGAATAGAGATGAGGGCCTGAATATGAAAGAGATTATAGTAGTTTTAAAATGACAGTATTTGGCAGCCATGTGGATATGGGAAATGAGGAGTCCAAGATTACTCTAAAGTTGCAACCCTAGGTGTCTTGGAGCATAGTGTACCATCTCCAAGGAAAAGTGAATAAGCTATTCCTGCATAGAAAACTGAACCCAATTTCTGTGCTCATTGATCAGTGTTGGGAGAGGGCTAAGAGTGGGGAATAATTAGACGTGGAATGATCAAGACAGTCAGGAACCCTGGTTCCTGTTAGGATTCATAATGCTCTTGGCAATATAATCATATGTGCAAAGGATGATTCTATTGTTCTACTATCCTTAAAAACAGTAGACACATCTATCATCTTTGATTAGGGAGAGTGCTCTTCTTAGTGGTCCTCATGGATTTTTTCTTTTATTATTATTATTATTATTATTATTTAAATATTTTATTTGTTTTCCAATTATATACAATAGTAATCTCTACCTATCATTTTTTGGTAAGGTTTTGAATTTTACACTCCCCCCCTTTCCCGCCTCCCCCCACAGAAGGCAATCTGATAATCTTTACATTGTCATGGATCTTTTCTTGACTGACATATTCCCTCTATGGTTCTGTATAAATGAAGCTGGATTTGCAGTTTAATGTTAGGTCTCACCACAGTTACTTCTTGCAGTGGTGGTGGCTTCTGACACTGATGGGGAGGTAGGTGAGTATCAAAAACATTTCAAGCTATGCCAGAACCTCTCCATCTTTGGCAATCTATGATCTACAATCTGAGAGTAGAAAACAAGTTTAAGATTTGGTAAATTCCATAAGAATAATTCTACTAATCCCACAGATCACTGATTAGTTGGCTTGTCCATTTTAATTCATCAGCAAAAGGGCATACTTTTCCATAATCATACTTTTGCTAAATCATAGTTTCATTTCTCTGTTTTAGGAATTAAATTAAATCCTGAGCTATATAAGGACAGCAGACAAAGAAGAGAATACTCAGCTTTCAGAATGTGATAAGGCAATGACATTGGACATACAACAACCCATGCATTCATGTGACCTTTTCAATAAACAGTAAATCAGTTATTGAAGTTCGCTGTCTGTTTACCTCAGTATAAGAGATGCCTCTGGCATCAAAGAGCTTATAGTCTAACAGGAAATGGAAAGCTAACACACATAAAATAATAAATAACATTATTATTCAATTATATAATTAATGTTGAATTGTATGTAATTGATTGTAAGAGCTGTGGGAATTGAGAGAAATGTAATGTCTTGGAAGATTTAAGTATTCTGAAAAAAAACATTCTGTCCCTGAAAAGAGTAGAACTTGATCTACCTTTTCTCCTTCCCTCTTTCCCTACTTAACCTTTTGTCAGGATCTAGAGGGTTCCTAAGAATTTTACTCTTACCCCATTCATTTTGGGTCATTAAGGTGATTTTTAGAAATGCAAGTGATTTTCATGGTTCATACTTTGAGATTGAGATAATGCTGTTCTGGTAACCTGAATACCTGTGTTATCAGAAAGTATTTTTATAAAATAGAATTATAATGCATAGAATTCTGGAATAGCTAATTCTTTTTACAAAAGGATTATTTTTCAGATGTTGAGACTTTATTCTCTACAATCAGTAAGAGCAAGGTTTGTGTAAAAATTGGCAGGACACTTGTTGAAATGCACCAGGCTTAAACATTCATCTCCTCAGCTGGTGTTCACAAACTAGTGTAATTGGGGAAATGATTTTTTATAATAACTCTAAGTGAGAATTTTTCTTTCTGTGCAGCTGCATTCAAACTTATCACTGCACACACAGAGCGCTGCAGATGCCTGGCATTCAGCTTACATCTGTGGCCACTGGTTACTTAACTGAACCAGAGCCTTCTTTCTAGTTTTATTGCATGGTGCCCACAGGTGCATGAAATGGAATTGTTTGTGGAAAATCTTAAGCCTCTTGCTAGTGGGTAAATAGTCAATATATTTTCCTATTTGGTGGGAAAAACCTCTTTCTCACATATGCTTGGCCAGATGTAATGTGTGATGAGCCTAAGCAGTTTTCCAGATGTTACCTATGTAAAATCTAGTTTTTCTCCAAGACTTTGTGGTAAGTGACTTGGTACCCATCCTGAGTTCCAGTTAGTTAGCTAGGTTTTTCCCAATTAAAAACAACATCCAAACTTGTATTTAAATAAGGACTTGCAAAAATGGAAAATTTACCAAACTGTTTTACCCTTACTGTGTTCAGGCCCATTCTAGATTTTTGTGTTCCAATTTGAGGGTTGCCTTTTAGGAGCACACTTCAGTACATCTGAGTGCTCCCACAGAAGGACATTGGGATGGTTATGGGATTCAAGAACGTTGCACATGAACTTAACATATGCTTGGAGAAGAGACTTAGGGGGAACCTGACAATCATCTTCAAATGTTCTAAAGAGTTTCAGGTTGAAGAGGAGTTAAATTTATTCTGCTTTATCTCCAGGTGTACATCCAGGTATAGTAGATGGAAATTACAAAGCAGCAGATTTATACTGTAAGGAAAAATTTACCAGCAAAGTTTAGAAAAGTGGAATGGAACTCGAGAAAATAAGTTTCTCTTCTCTGGAGATCTTTTTTTTTTTAAAGAGTGGTTGGCAGCTTTTTGAATATGTTGAAGAAGATATTTTTGCTCAGATGTAAGTTGAAATAAGATTCTTTGAGATTATTTTATTTCAACCTCAAGATTTTGAAATGCACCCACCCCCTTTATCTTTACCAAGAATGTCCCCCTACTGCACCACCACATTTTCCCTCTGTTCATAACATACATTTCAATATTTTCCCAGGTCCTCAACATTTTTGTACATACTTTACTGTAACAATACCAACTCTTCTGAGATGAAGTATTCTCCCATGCTTCCACCCTATTTTGTGTCTCTTCCTTTATCCATCTGTTTTTCATGTTTTTCAGTAGAAACTTTGCCTTAAGTAAAACTGCTGGAGAGATCATTTTTGCTTTTGACCCCTATTTAACTATGTTGCATCTTGTCTAAGGAATTGTCTTGTCTAAGGAATACCAAAGCATACTGATGATAGGGAGACACAGGAAAAAAGTAAACAGTTTTATTAGTCACCCTTTGCATGATTCAAAATTGTGTCAAACTTTCAAAAGTATGATCTGCTTATGAGCCTTATCTGAGTTCAGGATTTTGGTTTTGGGCTTTTTTTCTCTAGCTATTCTTCAGCCAAACACAAATCTCTAGTGATCTTCTATTCCTATGAAGAAGCAGAGAAGAGGCAAAGAAGCTCAACCATCACCCCTAATGACTCTTCAGATGCATTTAAGTATATTAACATGAATAAATCCTCATAGGGCAGAGTACAAGAATCAATGAAGTTTGGAAAAGAAAAGTAATAAAATAGAAGTCAAATTCAGGGATAGTACAACAGCCAATCTTGTTGGCTCTTTTGTTCTCTCTTTCTTGTAATTGTCATTAATTAATCCCTAGATTTCATAGGGAATGTTATCTGAAAATTATCATAGACTGGGTGAATGTTTCACCGAATTCTGAAAATAGGATATAAAAATTAGTACAAAAACTGAGCCAGTGGTATCCCTTCACTGATTCCCATAAGGGGACAGGACTCTCCTTTGTCCTCCAAAAATTATTCCTTCCCAGTTATTCCCTCTCTCATCAGCTGGGTGGTGCACTGAATAGAGCACTGGAGTCAGGAGGATGAGGGTTTGAATCCCATTGCAGACACTTGACATTTACTGACTGTATGACCCTGGCAAGCCACTTAACCCTGATTGCCTCTCATCTGGAACCATCTCCAGTCATCTTGATTCATATCTGGCCACTGGAACCAGATGCCTCTGGAAGAGAAAGTGAGGCTGGTGACTTAGCACAGCACCCACTCACTCAAATCCAATCCACGTGCTTGTCATGGCATTACCTTCCTGATGTCCTGGTCTTCTTCGAGAATGAAGGATAAACATCGTCATTATAGGGGATTAATTGATGAAAATATTCAACTAGTTGACCTTCAATGAAGGGCAAAACACCACCACCACCACCACCATCATCATCATCATCTTAATCCATTGACCCCTTTTCCTGATGCCTTCAAACATGCATCACTCTCCCTATCTATACAAAAACGTCACTTCACTCTTCCATCCCCTTAAACTGTTTTCCCTGTATCACTTCTTCATATTACAGTCAGTGTCCAAAAAAGAGTAACCCACCTACACATGTAAAGAATAGCAACTAGGAGAGATCATAGAAGTCTTTGTCCTTGAGTTTAGCCTTAAAGAAAGAGGTAGGACAGGCTGAGGCGAATAGTATTCTAGAAAAGTGGGAAAACAATCTATGGAAATGTACAGAGAAAGGATATGGCATGTTAAATCTTATTAAATAAGTTGTCCATTTTAGCTGGAACATGGAATGCCTAAAAGGGAATAATATGAAGTGTCTCAAAGTATAGGCAGGAATCAGATTGTAAAGGACTTTAAATGCTAACTTGTGGAGTTCTAGACTCAAGTAGGGGAGTGATATAATCTATAAATGAGTTTATGTCATTCTCTCACTTTGTATTCACTTTTCAGTTGAAATTACTTTCTCCTAGATTACCAGCAAACTTTCAACTGCTAAATCCAGTGCCCTTTTTGTAGTTCTTCCTTGACTTTCTGTGGAACTTCCTTCTATATATTTCCTCATTTTGGTATTCCTGTTAAGTTCCTTGGATTTAAATATTAATTCTATTCAGATGACTCCCAAATTTGCATTTGCATCCCTAATCCCTCTGCATCAACATTTCCCTGCCTGACTTTTCCACCTAGATATCTCTTCAGCTACTTAGACTCAGCATTCTCCAAAGAAAACTTGACATCCTATCCCCTAATCAAATCCTGCTTCCAGTTTCACTATTTATGTTTAAGGGATAACTTATCCTTTCAGTCATCCAGATTTATCATCTCAGACCTTATCTTCCATTTCTGCCCCTATTCCCAATAGTCTATCATTTGTTACATCTAGGTCTACCACATCTCACACCCCTCCCCCCTTTCTCTGCTCACAAAATAGTTTGAACCCTCATTATTTCCTGCCTGGTCTGTTACAATAGTCTCCTAATTAATCTTACTGCTTCCAGTTTCTCTTCTCTTCCATACTCCCCATAATCATCTTCCGAAGATACAAATTAGGTTATGTAATTCCCTGGCTCAAGAGTTTTCAGCATCTTTCTGTTGTCTCCTCAGCCTGACAGTTCAAGACCCCCTTCCTCCAATCACCACTTAGCTCCACTCTTATTTTTCAAATTTCTTTTCATTACTCCCTTTCATGCATTTTATATTCCTGTCAAACTCAACTGCTAAACTGTTCCCCGCAATCCACATTTCATCTTCTGCCTGTGTCCTTGCCCAGGCTGCCCCTCCCACCCCACCCACACCTAGCCTTGTTGCTGTGGCTTTGAAGTGGCCATTCTGAGGGAGTGTAGAAAAAAGATGACCAGTGCTCACTTTGTCACCTGTTGGACTGAATCCTTCCTCATACTACTATTCCTTCAGTATCAAAGAGAGGACCACACCAACCAAGCAAGTGACTGTTGGAGTGATTTACTCAATTCTGTTTATTACAGTAAGGGGTATGTTATGCAAAGCATCTGTTTCACTTGCTTTTATCAGAAGCATTTCACCCCATGGCCTGATTTATAGGGATCAGACCTATGGCTGTTGGGTTTAAACTGGTTTTGCTTCCTCCCATAGCACCAAGACACTTCATCATAACTCTTCAATCAACAGGTCCATTGAGCCCTCTCTCATTCATCATTATCTGAGGTAGATTTCAAACTTGGGAGAATGACCTATGAAAGAGGAAATTAAAAAAAAACACACACACACACAATTTTGCCCCAGCTCTCTCAGCCAGCCAGCTAGCCCAGATGTATCAAAACTGCCAAAATGAACATTTAGAATTCATTCCCCTCACAAAATTAAGAAATACAATTTTCTTCCCCATGCTTTTGATTTTTATTATTTCTCTAAGCTTATTGGGTGAATATATTTTATTCAGCATTGCCACAAAGTGACTTAGTAATGTTTGGGAGATCATTAAGATAGTCCATAGTGACTGACTATTCATTGAACTATGAGGTTAGCTTGGGGAGTTTTTAAATTGGCAATAAAAGGAAATTCTTCCTCAGTTTTCTCAGCTACATATTGTTCTCTCAAGAAACAATTGCTAAGATACTGTTATTGGATCTAGGCATTAAATTTATAATAAAAAAAAGAAATCCACATATTTGCATAGTTTTATATTGTAAATCATTTTCCATGGGCTAGTTATTTAGTCTTCAACTTAGAACTACATGTACACCTTTTATGTGACTTGAAACTCATTATTAAAAGAAATGTTTAAAGACTCAAGGAATAAAATATATCACTTTTTAAAAATGATGTCCCCTAGGTAAAAACCATGTGGAAGAAACATTATTGAGTGCAGGACAAAAACTGGAGATCTGTTTCTGTTCACTATCCCCAACTGTCTTTATAAAAATTTAAATTAATTTTTTTAGATTATTAATTGTTTTTTGTTCCCTCTCACTTCCCCTGCTCCAATGAAGGAAAAAACCAAAACCTTTGAAACAAATAGACATAGTCAAGTAGAATAAACTTACATATTAGTAGTATCCCAAAATGGGTTTTATTATACATATTTCATCTATTACCTTTTTTGTCAAGAGGCTGGTAGCATTCTTTATCTGTTGTCTGGGATCATGATTTATCATTGTGTTTTTTAGAGTTCTTTAAGACTTTCAAAATATTGTGTAAATTGTTCTTCTAATTCTGCTCGCTACACTCTGTATCAGATCCTACAAGTCTTCCCTGGCTTTCTGAAACCATCTTTACCACTTCTTGTTGCACAGTAACATTCCATTACACATCTGTTACCATAATTTGTTCAGTCATTTCCCCAATTGATGAGTACTCTATTAGTTTCCAGTTGCTTGCTACTTCAAAAGGAGCTGTTATAAATATTTTTATACATAGAAGATCTTCACTTTTTACTTTAATCTCTTTGGCATACCAAAGTGGTAGTGCTTTAAGAAGTTTGGGGACATGATTCCAAGCTGTTTTCAAGAATAACTATACCAATTCATAACTCCAACAGCAGTGTATCAGTGTGTCTTCCTTCAGCTCTGGAATAGTTCCCATTTTAGGTGGATTATTTTTGCCATTCTGATGTGTACCTAATACTAGCCTTTTAATGAGACTTTGTATATTTGGGGGCTCGTGATTGTTGAGATATTATACTTGATAGATATTATGAGATATACTTAATTCCTCTTCCTCTTTATCATAGGTATGACTTTGAATTTCTTAGATTCACAACAACTATGCAAATATAAAGTATCTGGTAACCAATGAGACTAACACTAAATAACTATTTGAAACTGCTACATACAAAAATTAATATGAGAAATTGCCTTTTTAGAAAATAGGAATGCTATAGGAAGGGCATTGCTTGTAATGCTTTAGAAAACCATGGCTTCAAGCAACAAAGGTGTGGGGGGAAATCCCTTATCTTCCTTATATAATTTATAATTCAACCTTATTCAAGACATTCAATAGTTTTAAAAATAGTTATTTTTAATTTGACCATCTTTATCCTTTATCTTTATCACAATAAACTTAAGCTTTCTGAGGAAAAAATTCCATTAAAATAGTCCTGACTGCTCTTTTTAAAAGTGAATCCTAATCCCAGTGCTCCCTATTAATAGTTTAAAGTATAATTGACTATAGTATTATGATTGGAAAGGAACAGCTGAAAGACAGTGAAGACACAAGCTGTTAGATCTCATTAACTGACTACCCGAGCTGTTTGGCACTTTCCATAAATTAGGCTTTCATCCAGTTTCCTTGCTTCTAATGCTGTTTTTTTTTTTGATTGGGGCCCCCAAGGAGCCAAATCAGGAAACTCACAAATAAGTATTGTTGATTTACAAAACTCTGGTATTTGTGCAGCTAAGTGTTGTCCTTAAACAGATGACTGGTTTTATCCCAAGAGCTATCAGTAGTGCCCAGGAACCATTGATGATAAGCACAATCCATGAAGAGCACTGCCCTTGTGATCAGTGATTAGTATGGGAACTTTTGACACCCTGTAAAAAATAAATTTAAAATAGACTTATTTTATTCTAGCCAGCAAATTAATATATTAAATAAAGATATATTAATATGTTAAAAAGTTACTTCTAGGTGAGTTTCTTGAATACCTTTGTGTAGTGTCTTGATTTCATTAAAGATGCTATTCATTCATTAAATGGCACTATGGCATGGCAGAGACAAATGAATTTTTCAATGGTGGTTTCTGATTTGTTAATTCAGTTAATCTTGCAGTTGAAAAATCTGGTCATTTAGTTCAATAATGTAATCAGACTAAGATAATATATTTTTTAGGTAACCCCCATATGGTCAAAGTATATTATTTTATATCACTCTTATGAAAAGGAAACACCAGCTATTATAATTCACTAGAGGACTTTAGGAGCTTATAGATGAAAAATTATGGGCATTGGTAAAGAAGTATATGCTTCTGAAATCTTCCTTATCACGCAGAGAGAAAACTAAACCTTTGTCCTGTTAAATTAAAAGCATAGATCTAAAATGAGGGCAGAGTTACAGAATGCTTGAATTGGGAAAGGTCTTCGAAATAGTAGAAAGTCACTCATTGTATAGATGAAAAGATGAATGCCCTTTGGGGCAGTGACTTATCCAATGTCAAATAACTGGTATGTGGCAGAACCAGTGCAAAAAGCCAAGTCTTCTTTCTTCTTTCATAATACAGTTCATCCCATCAAGTAATTTGTCTATAATTGGTCTGAGTATACAATTTAAGAATACATTTCTTCTAGCAGATACGTTTTACAGATTTAATAGGACCATAGCACTAGAACTAAGGAATCTCTTAGATTATTGCCTCCAGTTCCCTCATTTTACAGATTAAGAAACCATAGCCTATGGTAATAAATGACTTGCTTAAAATTACACAGGTAGTAAACATTAGAGGGAAAATTTGAACTCTGGCCCTCTTACTTAATAGTCATTGCTTCTTCCACTATGCAGCATTATCTCCACTCCTTAGAAAACATAGACAAGAATCAGATACCATGAAGCAGACACATATGGGTTCTTGTCTATGTTATTGGAGACACTATCAATGAAATTATGGAACCATCTGAAAGTCTTTCATTTTATATGGGAAATAACTTACTGAAGAATTATTTATAATTAGATTTTTTTTGTAATTTGAATCCTATTTTAAGTAAAAATAAAGATAAATAACCAGGTTTATACCAAGTTACAAAACAAGGAAAAGAGATGAATAGGTAGACCATGAAGTTCTTTGGTACCCAACTACTGTCAAGACACCTAGAGGATGGCCCCAAATGTTAGATAAACTCTAGTAGGGATTTATGAGAGGTGATAGAGAAAAATCAAATAACACAAGCTTGAAGTATGGTTAGTTTGTGATATATACTATTGGAAGGATTATCTGCTTTACTGCTTTGAAAGAGCCATCAAATTATTTAACTGCATCTTGGTATTTTAAAGAAATCTGTGGTGAATCTTTACATACAATTTTAAATTCCTTTGTTTTATACATATATATATATATATGTATATATATATACATATATATAATTAACCCTATCTGTTGTGTGGATTGATAATTTATACATCAAATTTTCTTAAAATAGGGGCTAATTTCTTCCCTATGATTTCATACTCTTTCATATAGAACTACATATGTCAATTATTTAGGTATTCTCCAGAATCAATTATAATTCTCCTATGCCATCTCTGTTTTTACTTCTGAAGGCTAAGTACATTATATTTCTTTCTTTCTTTCTTTCTTTCTTTTTTTTAAGGTTTTTGCAAGGCAAATGGGGTTAAGTGGCTTGCCCAAGGCCACACAGCTAGGTAATTATTAAGTGTCTGAGACTGGATTTGAACCCAGGTACTCCTGACTCCAGGGCCAGTGCTTTATCCACTATGCCACCTAGCCACCACTGCACATTGTATTTCACTGGTATCATATATTTTTACACTTCTTGAAAAAATGGATAAAATGCTGGGCCTGGAGCCTGCATATCGCATCTCTGACCCTTTGCCAACTGTGGGAGTGAGTTCATCTATCACTTGGCATCTCTGATCTTCAGGAAATTTTATGAGACTTTGTTTCTAAATTTCATAAGTTCTCAGACTGAGGGTCATCATTTATTTTTAACAAGCATGGCACTGTGTTCTGCAAAATAATAGATACTGAATAGCTATTTGTTAAGTGGAATTAAAAAAGCTAAAATTGAAGCAATTGGCAGGTCCTTTTTTTCTTTCACTTGACTTTGTGGTGGCTTTCAATTCTATATTAGCTATAGAACTAAATCCCACTCCCTTTCCAAAGTATAGTTGAGAACAAGGTAGATAAAGTGCTACCTTAAATTTTCCTTTCCTTCTTTATGACATTAAAAAAATTTTTTTAAAGAATTCCACACACTTTACTGAGTTGATTAGCTATTTTTTCAAAAGCAGTGGCACTTTGTGCAGCCCTTGAGGAATTTCCTGTGTAGATTAAAAACGTGGGCTGATTAGAAACGTTCAGCACAAATTTAGCATATTAACCACATTTTCACTGAGGACCTTCTAATTGCTTAATAATGGGTTGAGACTTTGAGACTGCAGAACATATCCTGACATTCAAACCAGGTGAACCAGATATCTAAATACAAGAGAGAGAAGTGGTTGGCTCTTGAACAAAGGATATTTTGATCTCTCTGAATAACCATTATAGTCTCACTCTGGTGTGCCACATTTCCTGACAGACTGTATTGTATTTTAGCCCATGAGCATTGTATATCCTACATAAGGGGATTATTCTGCTATTAAAATTATAGAATGTTAGCAG
Source organism: Macrotis lagotis (assembly GCF_037893015.1). Taxonomy (NCBI): domain Eukaryota; kingdom Metazoa; phylum Chordata; class Mammalia; order Peramelemorphia; family Peramelidae; genus Macrotis; species Macrotis lagotis. The sequence continues at coordinate 17,803,106 of NC_133665.1, read as the reverse complement.
CTGGGCCCATTGTCATGTACTCTGGCTGTAAGACACACCAAGAGATAAGGCAAAGAAGACAACTCTCATTCAACTGTGCCAGCAGTGAGTGTCATTTCCAAGACCTAGACAAATAGATAGAATTCCTTTTCAGAAAATAATGGATATGAACTTCTTCACTTTCCAAGGTGACCAGAGAATTCAGTAATGCTAGCAAACTGACATTTCTACATTTTACTAAGAGCTCAACTGAACTTCACAGCAAACCGAATAAGCTTTGTACTACTACAGTTTTAGTATTCCCATTTCATGGAGGCATAAACCAAGATTCAGAAATTAAATGACTTCCCCATGGAACAAGTAATTATCTGAAGTAGGATTTAAACCCAGTTTTCTCCTGACTGGAAATTCAATGAGCTTTTCATAATGCCATGCTGCCTCATAAGCCCTCTCAATTACTAAAGAAAAAAAAGGAATTTCTTTAAAAATTCTAAGATGGAAGAATTTCTTGGGAAGAAATATTGTAGAATTTGCTTCTCATGTAATTGAAAAAAAATCAGAGATTTCTATCTGAGATCTTTAGATAAGGGTCTGTCTAAAGCAAGAATACCCAACCCTTCTTGTATGGATCCTTTTGGCAATCTGGTAAAATCTGTGGAACCCTTCTCAAAAAGTTTCAAATTATTTTTTAAATAATTATAGATATTGTTAATTTCAGTTAGTTCAGTGAAAAATGAAGATGTATTCTTCCCTCCATCCAAGTTTTTGGAGCCTCTGAAATCTAGCTAAAGACCCCTCTGTTCAAAAGCAGAGGTAAGGGAAGGGAATAAGCATTATATTAAGAACCCATTTGTTCCTTTGTTGCCCTGAAATCCAGATTCTCCCTGGATTCCAGGTGGATATGGATACCATTTAGTACAGACTGTTTCCTGCCTTCAATGTTTTCCTACAAAGAGGCTTTTTTTTGTTTGTTTTTAGGTTTTTGCAAGACAATGGGGTTAAATGGCTTGCCCATACAGCTAGGTAATTTTATTAAGTGTCTGAGGCCGGATTTGAACTCAAGGACTCCTGACTCCAGAGCCAAATAAATGTGTTTTTTTTTTGTTGCTCATAAATTATTTGTGAAATATATGCCCAATTTCTATCCACTGTGCACCTAGCCACCCCCAAAGAGGCTTTTCTTACACTATCTCTTTGACCAACACAAAAATATGTCTTTCAGTGGGTACCAGCTGACAAAATATTACATTTCTGAAAATATTTTTAGCAATGTTACATTATCTATTCCTGATGTTAAATTATTATATTGTAAGCTTCTCAAGGCCAAAAACAGTGCTTTGTTTTTCCATATACATTCATTCATTGAGAACACAAGGTTTCATCAGAGTGGGAAGGATTATAAAAACTCCTTCCAACATAGGAGCTTTAAATCTAGCTGTAGTTGAGGTCTATAAGAGATTATGACATTGTTGAAGACACCTAAGCTGAAGGACTGTAGGGATGAAACCTAGCTCCAAGGCAGTGATCTTGATGTGGTATCCAAAAATGTTTCTTTTTGGTAGTTTTTATAGTTGGTGTATTTTATGGAACTAGTTTTTAGTTGATATATTTTATGTATCTAGCTGGGAAGTATATTTATAAAGTTAATGAATGGGAATTCTAATTGTACTTTGACTGTGAGGAATTAAGATAGGTCAGCATAAAACCTCATTTACTAATTATTGATTTTAGCATTTGAAAGTATTAGTTGAGTCTAGATTTCCAAGGTGAAATTCAAAATTAATAAAATTCAGCTCTGAGACTATAAATTTCGGTTAAGATAGAGACATGTATTGATTGCAGGGAGGTGTTTCCTCATCTGGGAACTCGCTATACAAATTAAATCTTATTTCCAAGTCCCTATTGCTATCCCTATGAAATTCAAATATATTTGTGGACATCACAATACATCTATCTGTAATTGCTAATGGTTTAATAAAGCCAACATGACATGTTTATCCATTGTAATAAAATATACATAATACACTAATTTGTTAATTGTTATTTTCTATGGACAGGTTAGTTATGTTAGTTATGACAATTATATTTCACATATTCAAAATTGAGGTTGTAGGACTTCAAGTTCTATATATGACCCTTTGATTCTGCATTATTCTTTCCCTGATATAACTGGCGAGGGAAGGAACAACTAAACATTTTTAATAACAAAATGTACACTGGTTCCTGGGAGGAATAGAGTTGATTACCAATTCTATTGTGTGAGGTAGGCAAAAACCAATTCATGAGTATCATCTACAGTGCTTATCATGCTTAACAAAAGGGTGGATATAATCAGTAGGCCAACCTATTTAAGCAATTTTTTTCTTTTTTTTTTTCAGGATGCAAAGTTTGTAGAGGAGAGGAGAAAACAACTACAGAATTACTTAAGGAATGTTATGAACAAAATAATCCAGACTGTTCCAGAGTTTGCAGCCAATCCCAAAAAAGAAACTCTTATTCAGTTGATACCATTTTTCATGTGAGTATGAGAAATGATGTGTGATCTTTAAAGAACAAGAACAGCAAATTAACCTTTTTTTCTTTCTCATGAAATTAAGTATCATTTAATTTACTCAGGAAGAGTAGACATTTAAATAGACTTAAAATTTTTTAAAACACATGAAACAGAGAATACATTTCATTATCTTATCTTATTGTTTTTATGTGATTATAATTTTAATTACATTTATCAGTTTTCAAATAGCCAGCATACAATTAAAAATTGTACTAGATTGCAAAATAAAAGAAGACCATGAAGTACACATTTTTGTATATTTCAAAGATATCATTAAGACTTAACAAACCTAAGGGTAAGAATATCTCTCCACAGTTTTGATTGTTGTCATTAAAAAAAATGACTCATGGGATACATTACCATAAAAGTAATAACACTGTTTGATTTCAGTTCTCAAAAAAAAAATAATGGTTTCTTTGGTGTGAGAACTTCCTCCATAGTTTTAATAGACAGTCTTCATGAATTGTTCTTGCCCTCATATAGATTTATAAATGTTTTATCATCAGGTGGTTTTGCAAATCTTTCCAGCTTGGTCAGATATTCAGGATCTTATGCTCCACTATCTAGTGCCCCTTCTCAAAGATATGACAGTGGTATGGGGGCCCATTGGATAGAACATTTGGCCAGGAGTTAGGAAAGCTTCAGCCTCAGACATTTACTACCTGGTCAAGTCATTTAATTTTTGCCTTAGTTTCCTCATTTGTAAAGGTACACACTGGATTTAGGATTTCATTTATATAAGGAACTCTGGGGTAAAGAATAGGCTTTATCTACTAGATCATACTACCTTCCAGTCATACACAATTGTGATAATTGTCTCCAGTTATTATCAAGATTTTCTGTTAAGTGTCAGGTTTAGCTTGTTGTGCAATTTCCAGAATGACATGAAATGTTTTATTTTGTTGACTTTCCATAGGAGACAATGGATAAGTAAATGTGTTTTTTTTGTTGCTCACAAATTATTTGTGAAATATATGCCTGATTTCTATGTTTCCTTAGAGTTATACATTCCACACATAAACCAATTCAGTCATTCTTTTAAAGGGACAAAGTTAATATGAGAATCAGCTTTGAGATAATCTGATTTTTTCCTTCCCTCTTTGCATTTTATTTAAATCCACTCAAGGAAAAAGATTAGTAAAATTCTACCTCATTTCAAGAGCATAAAAGTTGAGAATTCTGTAGGTATTATTGTTTCTGGTTAGGGTGCCTCTAGTAATTTCTAGTGCCTGTTTAAGTCGAATTGTAAATATTGTGTGTAAAAGTGGATATCTCTGCATGTTATGTAATTTCACTTGCACTAGTTAGAGCTGAGGAAAAAACATTTTTTGTGCCTGATTAACTTAAAGAACATAAGGTTCAATTTCATGACTTTTATTAGAAAAAGACATTTTGTGGGAGATTAGTAAATAATACAGTATTAATATCAGAATTTTGACTTAATATTTATTTCTATTTTAGTTGTGGAAATTAAATTAAACTTTACTTGCTCTCCTAAGTTGCAGTGAATTTTTTTTGAGGGAGAAAGAATTTACAGATTTAAATATTCATATTGGCATAATGAAGCTAGATTTGCAGTCAGGTCCCTGGCATGCCAGTGACTTTCTGAATACAGGAATTTTCTGCCTTCAAGGAACTCTGTGCTCCTCTTATAGGCAATGGGTTTTAATTAGCCAAGGCTAAAAATTTAAACATGGGGCATTTCTCAGTTCAGAAGTCAGTTAGGATAGCAATCTTGCCTAAGAAAATCATTTCACACTTTATTATTACTGTAAATTTTAGTAAATTTCCCCCCCTTTTTTTTTTTAGTTTAAGCCAAGGTTATGGTAACCCTTTTTTGTTAATGAGAAGAAAAATCTTTAGTAATTAATGACCAAACATACCATATTAACTCAATATAACTTAATATAAATTAAATAATAATATGATATAATATAATATAATAAAATAATATAAATTAACTTAATATAAATTAAAGATTTAAGCAGAATGAATTTTGCTCATGAAAACGTTCATTCTGGGCTTATCGATATTAATAAAAGAAATAGCTTTTAATGAAAAATAAGAAGTAAAAAAGTGTGCAGTCCCAATTACTTTCAATTCTACTTCTTAACGAGAGATCTTACCCAAAATCCTGAGTAAACAAAGATCCCATAGTACTCCCTTATAGTGAGCATTCTATGCTTTTAATTGTTCCCTACTATTTTTTAATTATAAGAACTGTAATCTGACACATTGGGGTTGCTATCATAGAATAAAAGAAGTGTCAGATGTTTTGAAATTGACTAAATGAAAAACTTATAAAAATTCATTTTGTGACACTGGACTACACATGGCAAAGACTTAAGTGATTTGTTACTCTGTCATTTAACAGGTTATTAAAATGTTTTTTTTGCAAAGTAATTCATCCTTGGGAAATGCATCATGTTATGCTGTTGCTTGAGGGGAAAAAGTTATAGGGGTGGAAAAAAGAATAATGTAGGTCAACAGAACAAATTCTCAGCTGAATTTTCAGCAGAAAACAGTTGATTTTTTTTTCACTTCTACTGCTATATTCACTGTTTAGGTTTTTAAATATATTAAATATATTACTTGGCTATAGTGTATTCTCAGTGAGCTGTAGTTTAACTGGAAATATAATGTGAACCATCCTAAACCATCATAAGAGCTGGGTGACTTATTTGGGTCCACAATCTGACCTTGGGGTAGTCTGAAATGGATGCAGAACTCTGAACTTAGTCATGGGCCACAGTATTGCTGTATCAGAGATAAATGTGTACTATCTGATGGTGGAAGCCTGGGGGCACTGAAATCTTTGGCACTGTTCATTTAACCATTCTGAAATTATAACTTCATTCCTCTCTCTCAATGCAAAATTTCTAAGACTGGAGTTCTGAATCACTAATTCCTCCAAATCCTATAGTCCCTAAGTTTTGCTAATATTTTTTCTTTGCATTGTTTGAATGGGAAGATTGATAATGGTTAAAACTTCTCCAGAAAATGTTTAGACTTCCTTGATCCAGTAAAAGAAACTCACATAGGATATCTCATATCACAGGATCATGTGAGAAACAGTCAAATCAAAGCCTTTCCCTATGCAAAAATTCCGGGATTTTCCTAGAGAACTAAGTTCCAGAGTTTCTTTTCTCTATGTCTTTCCTTCCTTCTTTCCTTTTTTTTTCTTTCTTGCTTACTTCCTTTATTTTTTTAAAGGAACCTCCTTCCTGCTGACAGTAAGATAAAATGACTTGTTAAATGGTATTTAGCTATAAGAACTGTGTCACTATTTGGGGGATCCTAGTTTTGAGAGGTATCAGAAAGAATTTGATAGGAATTCAGAACAAAGACAATAATAAACCAATAGTTTACAGGTTTTTAATAACAAACTCTAAACGCCATAGGAAATAATGCTAATTTTCATGTAATCTATTTATGAGGATAAATAATACATTTGCCCCTTTCTTATATTCATAATCTCTAGGAGTTGTCAAAATAATTAATCATGTCCCCTCAATTTTGGTTTCTTCTTTCTCCGTGCTTATTGGTGAGACAGATTTAACTCAATTTTTGGCAGTGATGAGTCATAGTAAAGAAGTCTTGAAGAATTTTTAAAATGAACAATAATTTCAAGGTTGTATATATATCATCTATTTGTTGAGAAAATCTTTCATTGTAAGTGAACTGTTTTATAATATTTGAGATACTAGAGAATTTGTACATTGACTTTTGGTGTTAAAACAACTGTATTTTTGGGAAATGAACAGAAATAACAATTATTAGTAGTAGTCATATTTATATAGTACTTTAAGTTTTGCAAAATACTTTACAATTATTATCTCATTGGAATTATTATCCCCATTTTACAATTGAGAAAATAGAGGTAGACAGCAGTTAAGTGACTTACTTGGAAATCATACAGCTATCTGAGGCTGGATTTGAACTCAAGTCTTCCTGACTCTAGATCCTGTACTCTTATCTGCTGTACCATCTAGCTGCATTATATTTAAACTTTTTTTAACTGTGCAGAAGCATACCTGTTGATGTCCCCATACTATTCATTTGAGATATATAGTCCTTTTTTTGTCATCTTGTTATGTTTATATGTTTAATTTTTCCAGATTGCATATTCCAAGAGGTCAGGGACTGAAACTTTTTTATTATTTATCTCTTTTTATTGCTCTACAATGGCTATTATAGTGACCTACATTGAATAAGGCACATAATAAATATTATTAATTGAATCCTCAAACCAGAAATTCTGCAGCATCCTATCACCTAGCAGGGTCCAGAATTAAATTCTTTTTTTTCTCCAAATAGCATCATATTTGGAAGCAATGCAAATTATTGATAATGGATTTCTATGGATTCCAAATAAAATTGAATATGCTAGCCCACAGTGCAAAGAGCAGAAGGGGGGGAATTTAATCACAGGAATACACTCTTCCTAAGCATATGTGCAGTGATCATCAGAAAGCTGCAAGCATCTGGCCCTGCCCTTTGGTCTGACCAGTGTCATGGTGAGAAGAAGATACAATACTGCCTTGTGTTTTTGCCCGTCCTCATGAGGAGGTTAATAAAGCTACCCATCGTTTAACAGTGGCGGAAAGTGTAGACTATTTGGAAACCTTAATCAGCTTGAAGAACTTGAAAAATTAACACCTAATCCAAGAGTATTAAGAATAGCAAGCTAAGTTGGCTGAAGATCAACTGAGCAGGTGGCTAAGCACAGCTGCTGTAAGTCAGGTTTAACCTTGTCAATGGGGAAACTGCCAAGAGCAAGTTATTGATGGCAGCAAAGGGGAAGCTGCATCCTAACAAGCACCAAATAATTTGTCATGCATTTAAGTAGAAACTTGATAAGATGTTTACTCTGCATAGAAACATGAATCAATAGTTCGAGTTGGGTAGGAAATGTCTCTCTCAGAAGTAATTGGCTTTAAAAGACTTGGCAGCTTGCTGAGGCCAAAGTGGATTGTTTACTGTTCTTAGTAGGGATTATTCCATTGCAGAAATTTTCATTCATTCTACTGATTAACATTTCACACAATTTGGGGCTTCTGTTGTAGAAGGTCAGAGGTGATGCAGCTTGATTAGCAGACAAACTGGCAATTGTGCTGCTGATCCAATGAGAGCTGACTCTATTAGGAACCACATCATCCAACTGATGCTTTTTGGAATTTAGAGGGCTTCCTCGTTGTACCCATATAGTTTGTTGTTAGAGGTCATTTGATGTAGTTTTCCCAAGAAGAGATAGTAATGAATTTGTAAAGGTTTTATTGACCAAAATCTTTCCTTTGTTCAGAAATACTTATTGCCTTTCAAAAGAATAAGCCTGTCTTTAAGATTTCTCTTTATTCTTTTGATTTTTTTCTTTTGTCATTTATGGTAACTATTGAGAAAAGCCTAACTTTCTGTTACCAAAAAAAAAAAATTAAAAACAACCAACTGCACCTTCCTCATCTATTTGTTGAGAAAATCTCTTTTTTTAGTCTTTTTACCAATTTTTTAAATAAATAATAAGCTTACTTTATTCATTTTTATTTGAAGAAGTTGGTCTAAATATGTCAAAAATTGAAAATAAATATACATTTCCTTACCTGTCCTATTTAAAATTAAAAAAGAATCTGTTCACATATTAACCTTTAAATCCAGAAGCAATTAACTATCAAAAGATGAATTGATACTTTCTCAGACAGGCTCTCTCAACCCTATGCTTGACCCTAAAATGCAGGGAATATCCTTGTATTCCTAGACTGGGCCCCAGGTAATTGTAGAGTTTGGTTCAATTGTGGGTCTTTGAAATTTGATACTCTTTCTTGCTCCAAAGAATATGTCAACTTTGTCACATGCCTCATGGCTATTTAATCTTAGCTTCTAAGTTTAATTACATTTTATATAAACTGGAGTTGTGCATTTTATAGCCTGGATTTTGTAGGTTCCTGTCCTAGGTTCAGTACAAAACTCATTATTCACTGTAACATTCTTCTTTAAAATGTTCTCATAGAATCATAGAATGTTAGAGCTATAAGGGACCTTAGAGATCATCTAATTCAACTCTTTTGCTTTGTAACTCAGAAAACTGAAGCCTAGTAATTACAGTAAGGCTAAAAAAATGAGTCTGAGCAAGATTTTAAAACTTCAGCAATTCAGCAAGATATGGGCATCTTGCCATATTCTAACATTTTAGTACATAAAACTTAGAATCTTTCTAATCTAATCTCTATTGATACTTTAAAAAATATGTTCTACAGACATTTATTGATAACTTACCTTATGCAAGACACTTTGTTATGAAGTATATATAGCATGATCCTGTCTTTCAGGAGACTACAGACTAGTAGGAAACTTAAAATATTCCTGTATAACTGATGGGAAAAATAGCTAATGAAATGAACAAGAATGGGAATCCATATTTTATCTTTTTAAATTTTTATGCAGTGAATATATCCTGTAATAAAACTGTGACTTTCTTCTTGCCAGCATATTCTAGTAATTTAGGTAGGAAAGAACTACTTGACTTCCTTGATAAGAAGTGGGTCACTCCCTCAGTGTTTTGTGCAAAACTTTATCTGATGAATTGTATATTGAAGGGACAGAACCTATTTATTTTGTGAATTGTATATTGGAGGGTTAAATCTTCAAGATGCCAAACTGACTTCTGAATTCCTTGGAATTATATCAAAAACTTGGATTATGAAGCTAGAGATAGAAGCAACAGAAGAATTCAATAGAAAACTGTTGCTTCAAAAAAATGAATTTTATAGAAAAATTTGTAGAAGTTGGTGGAAGTAAGTCAAATTCAGAACAGTCCCCTGACAGTTATTTTTCTAGTTGAGTAGATAAGGGCATTTCTCAAAGAATGCCAATTCTAGTTGTACTTAAAATGGAAATGAAATGTAACTCATTAATATATAAAATACATAGTTCATATTTTGGATTTGGTTTGAAAATGATTTTTTTCTTTAGTTTTTGCAAGATAATGGGGTTAATTGGCTTACCCAAGGCCACACAGCTAGGTAATTATTAAGTGTCTGAGGCCAGATTTGAACTCAGGTACTCCTGACTCCAGGGCTGGTGCTCCATCCACTGCACCACCTAGCCTTCCTGAAAATGATTTCATTTTGCAAATGAATGATTAGAGACTTGTAAAAAATAAGATACAATATTAGACTTGTCTTTTTTTAGACTTTTTTAATAAAAGAAAAAATTCTCCAATTTTGACAAGGATTCAACAGATTTATTAACTTTTTACTAAAAAAGTATAATGCTTTGGACAGAATCATAGTCAATATCAATAATAATTTTCCTCTGAAGTTAGTATTGTTTGGTTTCCCTGTCTAAAATCTTTCTACCTTCTAGTGCTATTAAAATGATGGGTTGAGGCATCTATCTAAAAGAGTAAATGTAAAAGAGTGAGATGCACACTATATAGGAAGTCAGAGATTCTACGTTTAATTCTCAAATCTAATTTTCATTGCCTTTATGACCCTGGGCATTTAACCTCTCTTGAGTCTCAGTTTCCTAATCTTTAAGATGACTTTCAAGGTCTTTTACAATTCTAAATCTGTAATAAGGATGAAAATTACAAATTCTAAAAATTAAAACTGAATATCTGGAAATGTTAAAGTCATTCTTTTTTTGCATCAAATCTTTCTGATATTATACCTAGAAAGGTCATATAGCCAAAAAAAATAAAAAAGTCATGAAGACTTAGACTCAACTTCTGACTCTTTTTGGCTCTGTGATGTTAGGCTCATGTGATCTCTCAGTGGCCCCCATCAATCAGCTCTCTAAGGCAACAAATTCTACTGCAATTGCTGGTCTGAATTGGTAAAGGAAATTTTTCTTTGAAATTTCTCTTAACAGGCCTGAATCATTGTTTTTGACCATCATGTCCCTCAATCTGCCTTCCTTTCTATCAGAACTCCCACCTTTTTCTTTTCCCTTTCCCCTCAGGTCTGCCTTCCCTTCTATCAACCTTCACCTACTCCTTTTTTCTCCTTTTCCCTCCTACTTCCCTGTAAGGTAAGATACATTTCTAATCCAATTTGAAGTGTATATTATTCCCTTTTTGAGCTAAATCCATTGAGAGTAAGATTCAATCACTGTTCACAGGGTCCCTTCTTTTCCTTTACTGTAACAGCTATTTTGTGCTTCTTCATGTGATGTGTTTACCCTCTTCCGCCTCCCCCTTCTGCTGCAAGTATAATCGTTTTTTCCCCATGTCTTGCTTTTAATACCATCACATCATAATCAACTTATATCCACACCCTGTTCCTCATTATGTTATTTCCAACTGTCCTGATAGAAATATAATTCTCAAGAGTTAGAAAGTATTATCTTCCCTAATTATACGGATATAAACAGTTTGATCTTATTGCCTATCTTATTGCCTTATTTTTTCTTTTACCATTTTATGCATCTCTTGAGTTGTGTTTGGAGATCAAATTTTCTGTTCAGTTCTGGTTTTTTAAATCAGGAAGGTTTTAAAGTCCTCTATTTTGTTGAATGTCTTATCTTTCCCCCAGAAAGAATATGCTAAATTATTGGGGGTAATTGATTCTTGGTTGTCATCCAAGATCTTTTGCTCTCTGGAATATCATATTCCAGGTTCTCAGAATCTTTTAGGTGGTGACTGTGGCTGTTTGGTATTTGAATTGATTGATTTTGGCTGCTTGCAGTATTTTCTCTAAAGGAGAATTCTGATAATTCCAAATTTGGCTACAATATTCCTTGAAGTTTTTTTGGGCGGGGGAAATCTCTTTAAGAATATTAGATCATTTTTCCTTGAAAATTTTCTAAAATATATTGTCTAGGCTTTTTTTTTTGGACCATGACTTTTAGATAGACCAATAATTTGTAAATTATCTCTTCTGGATCTGTTTTTCAGATTGATTATTTTTCCTATGAAACTTTACATTTTTTTTCTATTTTTCCAGTCTTTTGATTTTGTTTGATATTTCCACTTGCCCAGTTCTAATTTTCTTTTATTAACCATTTCTAATTTTTAAGGATTTATTGTCTTCAGCTAACTTTTGTATCTCTTTTTTCCATTTGGCCAATTCTATTTTTTTTTAGGTTGCTTTTGCAAGGCAAATGGGGTTTAAGTGACTTGCCCAAGGCCACACAGCTAGGTAATTATTAAGTATCTGAGACTGAATTTGAACCCAGGTACTCCTGACTCCAGGGCCAGTGCTTTATCCACTGTGCCACCTAGCCACCCCTGAATACTATCTTTACCACTAACTATCTTTGTGATCTTGGTCAAGTTACTTATCCTCCATTCATTCAATTGCCGTCTCTATGCAGAAAATGTTCAAGTCTGTTTATCCAACCCTGACCTCTCCTTTTTTTTTTTGTCCCCCCCCCCCCCCCCCCCCCCCCCCCCCCGCCATAATCTTTTAAAGTCAGGAATTCACTAATCACAACTTCAGTTTTTTTTCCCAATACCCTGGTCTTGGTGACTTGAAAACAGCAAGAGCATCTAGGTGTTCTTCTATTAACATTTTCTTTTTTTATTTTATTTTTCAGGGGGAAAAAAAAGAAAGAAAAAAGGAAGAAATAAAAAGACCAATGAGTTTGACTTGGATTCTTTTTTTTTTTTTTTAGGTTTTTGCAAAGCAAATGGGGTTAAGTGGCTTGGCCAAGGCCACACAGCTAGGTAATTATTAAGGGTCTGAGACTGGATTTGAACCCAGGTACTCCTGACTCCAAGGCATGTGCTTTATCCAGTACGCCACCTAGTTGCCCCTTGACTTGGATTCTTGATAAAATTCCTAAATGTATTTTTAAAGGTGATAATGATCATGATCATAAAGATTTAGAACAACTTCATCAAGACTAGACAAAACCAGACTAAACTCAGTTCCTTTTTTGAGAAGGGCATTTTATAAATATTGTTTACCTAGATTATAGAAAAGCATTTGACATACTTTCTCAAGTCCCCCTTTTGGGAAAAGATGAGAGAAATGTGGATTTTGTAGTAGTACATTTAGGTGAATTCAGGACTGGTTAAATGGTTTTTAAAAAGTCATGGCTTATTGTCAAAACTTGGAAATTGATATCTAGTAGATTAACCCTAGGGATTTATTGCTTGACCTTGTGAGGCCTAACATTTTTATCAGTTCATTACATATGTATATGATATAAAATTTTGAGGAATCATTTTCATGTTAGAAAACAGGAACCAAAAAGTTTTAAAAATTATAATGTTAGGCTGAAACTATTAGTATGAAGTTTAATAGAGATAAAAGTAGTCTTATACTTCTGTTCAAAAAGTCAGCTTCATTAGTACAAAATGGGAGGGAAAGGGGTTGGCTAGGGAAGTAGGTTCTTCTGAAAAAGATCTAAATGTATTAATGAATTGGAAGTTCAAAATAAGTCAGCAGCATGATATATTCAGCAAATGTGATCTTAAGCTGAATTAGGAGAGACCAAGGGAATTTATAATTCTATTGTATTCTTCCATTATCAGGCTATATTTGGAGCACCAGGTTCAAGTTCAGATACAGCATTATAGGAAGGACATTGTCAACTGTTCAGAACAGGGTGGGTGACCAGTGTGTCAACTGGTCTTGAAATGATACCATAGGAGGTTCAATTGGAGGAACTGGGTATGTTTTACCATGATTGCTGCCTTCAAGTCTTTGAAGGGTTACTGTGTGTCAGAAGAAATTTTTTTAGGTTTTTTTGCAAGGCAATGGGGTTAAGTGGCTTGCCCAAGGCCACACAGCTAGTTAATTATTAAGTGTCTGAGGTCGGATTTGAATTCAGGTACTCCTGACTCTAGGGCTGGTGCTCTATCCACTGCGCCACCTAGCAGCCCCAAGAAATAGTCATGTTCTGCCTGCCCCAAAGGCTAGAATTAATGTTTTAAAATGTAGTATCATCATTGTATCACCCTTCTGTTCAGAAACCTTGAAAAACTCACCATTATTTACCAATTGCAGTATAAGCCTCTTATCCTGTTATTAAATAAAGACTTAAACAGTTTATCTTCAACCTATCTGTATAACTTCATGCCACACTTCACCCTTTCATGCATATTCTTTCCCAACCAAACAGACCATTGAATAATGCTTCATTCTCATTCTGCTTGCTTGCTTGCTTGCTTTCTTTCTTTCTTTCTTTCTTTCTTTCTTTCTTTCTTTCTTTCTTTCTTTCTTTTTTTTTTCTTTTTTTTGCAAGGCAAATGGGGTTAAGTAGCTTGCCCAAGGCCACACAGCTAGGTAATTATTAAGGGTCTGAGACCGGATTTGAACCCAGGTACACCTGACTCCAGGGCCGGTGCTTTATCCACTATGCCACCTAACCACCCGTTCTGCTTTCTTTCTAGTGGTATTCTTTTATAGGAAATTCAAGTGCCCTCCTTTTTTTAGGTATATAATAAATTCAATATGTAACATTCAAAGGTATATTGCTTGTCTGTGATTTTCTGCTCTCTTTTTTTGGTGGGAAACTGTATCCCCAGTTCATATCTCTCCGCCATCTTTTCCAGAAAAAAAGATAACATTTTTAACAAATATGTAAAGTCAAGCAAAACAAATTTCTACATTTGCTATATCCAAAAGTGTATGCCTTATTCTCTAAATGGTAGTTCATTGTCTTTTTTTTCAGAAGTGTGTAAATCATGCTTTATCATTAGTCCTCTGGAATCATAATTGATCATTGTATTGGTTCATAATTCATTCAAAGTTGTTTGTATCTACAATTTTTTCATTGTATAAATTTTTCTTCACTTTACAACAAAAGTATTTCTAAATAATTCCTAAACTGTGAATTTCATTATTTTCATAGCACAATATATATCAAAATTTGTCCAAACATTCCCCAATTTATGAACATCCCTTTAATTTATGAACATCCCTTTAATTTACACCTTACCACAATATTCTGTTTGATGTTTATATCCTTCATAGACTAGTGCTTTTCCCCTACTTTTCTAGTGTTTTTATATTTTACTCCACTCCCCCTCCTTTTCTTCACAAACTCCCCCAATACTCATTGATCCAATGACCCTGACTTCTCTGCTGTTCCTTAAATAAGGCACTCAGATCTGGGCATTTTCACTGACTGTTCCCCCAGGCCTGCAATGCTCTCCCTTCTTGGCTCTGCCTTTTGATTTCCCTGACTTCCTTCTAGTCCCAGCTAAATTCTCCCCCTCTCACAGGAAGCCTCTCCCAAAGCCTCTTAATTCAAGTTTTGTCTCTCTATTTCCTATTTATCCTGTATATAGCTTATTTGTATGTAGTTGTTCATTCATTATCTCCCACACTAGATTGCTTCTTGAGGGCAAGACTGACTTTTGTCAGCTTACCCAAAGATTCTTCCTTATCCATGAAGCCTTCCTTGAACCCTTCCTTCCTCAGTTGTTTGTGAACTCATCCTCCTTATATTTCTTATATGGATCTCTCATTTTGAATTTATCATTCTAATTTTTTTTAGTTATTTCTGAATGTCTTCCTTTACCTACTGGATTGTAATTTCCTTAAGAGTAAGCATTTTGACTTCTTTGTATCTTCAATATCTATCACAGTGCCTTGAATCTAGTGGACATTTAATAAATGATTACTAAATTGAATTTAAAAACCAAGTTGAGTTTAAAATGAAGTCAGGTCACCTAGTGGAGATGATAGTGGGTCTGTTTGTGTGACAATGTGTTAATTTTCCCTTTGGAAAAAGGAAGTGAGGCTAAAACTTCTAAACCTGTAGAGAGACTAATTTATACTTCCTTTCTCTTTTGCTTCTTCAGTTCCTGAACAGTTACTATATACCATTTCACCTCTGTTATTTACCAAAGAAGTTTCTTGTCAGTGTCCTTATAGTGTCTGTTATATCCTGCTATAGCTTTCCCTTTCTTCTCTTTGCTCTTTAGTCCAGTGACCTTTAACCTCATGAACATGCATTGTAAGAGAAAACCCTATATCCTAATGAAAAGGACATTCTGCTTAGGAGTCAGAGAATCTATGCTACTTATGTTGATTTTAACCAATTATTTTACATCCATGTTCTGGGTCCTGCCCCCCCCCCCCCCAGCAATAGAACAACAGTATCTTTCCTTCCCTATTTTCCTGGAATTTTTATCATTGTTCTGCCATTTTCCAATTCATGTGTGATTCTTTATGACCCTATTTGGGGTTTTCTTGCTAGAGATACTAAAGTATTTTTCCCATTTCCTTCTCTAACCCATTTTACAGATAAGACAAACAGGACTTGCCCAAGGTTACAGAGCTAGTAAATTCATGAGGCCAGATTTGAACTCATGAAGATAAGCCTTCCAGACTCCAGAACTCTATCCACTGATCCACCTAACTACTCACTTCTCAGGAATGAAATGAGATGAAAAAGGAGGTGTGTTTAGGAAGAAAAGTATGGCATAGGATAAAGGGGGTTCTCCAAAGAGTAGACTTTTTTTTTAAGTAAGGAATAATTGGCTCCTTTAAACATTTTGAGTCTATCATTTGAGGCATGTGGTTAAAAAAATAAAACAACCTACTGAAAATGTTCCTTGAAAAGAAAATGTCACAGGAAAACAAATATTGTTTATAGATTTTTTTAAAATATAAATTATGCTTATCCCTAAGTCTCTGTCCCTTTATGCATTTGCCAGTTTGCTACACTGAACTTATTCTAGCTAGAATTTAGCTTGAAAAAGAAGTTCATGTTGAGGAAGGGGTTGGAGTCCAGAACAGTCACAAACCAGACTACTGGTTCCACATTCATTAAATATTTACTCTGCCTGGCCCTAGCAGTTTAGGGACAGTTATAGGCAATTCATTTATAACGACTCTCAATGCTCACTTTCCCAACTGAGTAGGCTGGCCCCCCTGGAAACTTCTAGTCACTAACCCAGCTCACTAATATCACTGATGACTTTGCTCATCTCCTGCTGTTGGGTTGCATTTGGCAGTTTTAATCTCCTTGTTTATTTAGCGGGTCCTATCTCATTATCCATGACCCCCAGGCCCTTTTGGCTACAGCTCTCTGCTCCTGTGGTGCTATGGGATGAGGAGAAAGGAAAGAGAGGGAAATGGCACTCCCAAGTTAAAAAATATGCCTTCTACAAACTATGACCACAATAAACAGATTCAGCCATTCACCAAAACTCAGTTAAGAGTTAGAAGAGGTGGGAAAGCAAAACAGGTAGCATACAAATCAAATTATGTCTTTCTGGAAGGATACTGCTCCTAGCAGCATTGTAAAAGCTACATGTCAACATTCCAATATCTCTTTAGCTCACAGAACACTGTAATTACATAAACACAGAGCTATGGTATTTTCAGTTTCTAGAAATTTAAAAGGTCTTTCCAGAGAATAAAATCCTTCATATCTAGAAGCAAAGGAAAGCATCCTTAACAGAATAGAGATCTAAGGTCCAATAGATATTGGAAGGGAATAGGAAGAAATTAGGGTGAAAATATCTGATTTTTAAAAATTAAAGGTCTCATTTGAAGAGATTCACCTAGAATCATAGTAGCTTAGAGACTTTAAAAGCCATCTAGTTCAAACTCCCCATTTTACATTTGAGCAAAGTGATACCCAAAGATATTAAATGATTTGTTTAAATTCATACAAATAATCAATGACAGAACATGACTACCCAGCTTCCAGTCCAGTATGCTTTATGTCCTACCCTGGTGGCTCACTGTTCTGCTTACAATTCTGAACTTCTGTGTGAAATGATTTTAATGACAGTTCAGTTTTTCCATTGAGAAATTATGTGCATATGGGGGGGGTTGTTTGGGAGGGTAGACTGAGTGATCTCTTAGGGCCTTTTCATCTTTTTTTTTTTTTTTTTTTTTTTTAGCATTTTAACCCTTCCTAGGGATTCTGGGAAGGTGGCTAGTATGGTCATTCCTCTGCTGTGTACGATATTGCAGCACTAGTTGTAATTACCATAAAATATCCTGGATTAGTTTGGAGGTTTCAAACAAAACATTAAATGGCTTCTTATTTATCAACTAGAATAATAGGAACACTCCTAAAAAGTGTGGTGAAGGTGTACTCTTTTATTTGAGGCTTCACTTCCTCTCTTTAAACTAGGCTAAAAGTAGCATTCTTGCTGCAGCCTGTTATATATTTTCTATTTATAAGACATGAGTGTGGATAAATCCTAGCAGATAAATCCAGTTATATTATCACTGACCTAGAAATTGTTTGAATTTCAGGTATTTAATACAAAGGTGTTAAAAATCACATGCCATTTTTCCTTTTCCCTATTAGCAAAGCTGTTTATCTTTGAAGTTTTCTTTTATTTTCTTTTCTTTTTTCTTATGTTTCCAATGAATCTAAGCCTGAAAATTATCTAACTAGCCAAAACCCTTCAGTGAAAAAGATTCAAACTAACTTTGGGAGCATTCTGGTGAGTCATGATTTTGTTTTTGTTATATCTTCTTAGCAAATTTTTTTTTAGGTTTTTGCAAGGCAAATGGGGTTAAGTGGCTTACACAAGGCCACATAGCTAGGTAATTATTAAGTGTTTGAGACCAGATTTGAACCCAGGTACTCCTGACTCCAGGGCCGGTGCTTTATCCACTGCGCCACCTAGCCGCCCCCTTCTTAACAAATTTAAAGCAAATTTTCCAGGAAAATGATGGACCCCTTATTTTCACTACTTTGAAGGAGTGATTTTCTGTGCCTAAAAAATTTGACACCCAAGATCATAGATTCTTAGTGTCATACCTTTTATTTCCGCAGATATATAATAGGAAAAGTTATCTTGCCCCTGAGACATATAATAGGAAAAGTTATCTTGCCCCTGATGTAATACTTTGCTTAAAAGATTGTAGAAAAAAAAAAGAAAAATCAAAGTCATAAATTTATGCTAGAAGATGTCTTAAAAGCCAGCCAGACACACCCGAAAGGTAAGGAAACTGAGACAATAGGGATCGTGGTAACACAGTAAGTGGCAGAAACAGGGTTTGAACCAAAGTTTCTGAGTGCCAATCTAGGTATATATAAGATTTAATTCATTCATTCAAACAGATATTCTTAGTACATTTACTATGGTTCCAGAATTGGGCTAGGCATTGTGGGTAATAAAAGGAAGTTCAGGGTCTTGGAAAGAACTTTCACAAGTATGAAAATACGAGGGCTGGGGGTTATAGAGTGCCATGGTAATTCAGAATAAGGAGAAATAACTTTTGACAGTGACTGGGAGCAAAAGGGATACAGGAATTAAGTGAAATTTCATAGAGGAGATGGCATTCAATTTTCAGATTTTTGGATTTAGAGCTAGAAAGGGCTACCTTTATGTTAATCTAGTCCAACTCATTCTTCATTTTACACATGAGGAAATTGAAAACCAGAGACATCAAGTGGGAGCCTAAGGCTATACAGGGACTATGGGTAGAGTTGGGATATAAACACAGCTTATAGAATTCTAGAGCCCCTTTCCACAGTCTCACAGCTTCACATGAGGAGAAGGAGAAGCCACCTACTAAACCATGCTTATCCTAACATGATATGTTCTCTATAATGAAACCTGAATTAGAAATGAACTTACAATGGCCAATTAAATAAATTACTACATCTTTTCCCCCTTCTGTCTGACAACCTTAATGTCTTCATCATTTCTGTATATGGAAAATTTTTTAATACCTGTAGTTAGATCTAATTAAAAATATTTGTAGTTTGGTGAACTTTCATACTTAAAACATGTAGTAGATTGAGGTCTTCTTAGTCAGAACCTCTATTGAGCAAGAATCTTCATTATTTTCTTCAAAAAGACACAACACTAATCATAATTAGTATGATTATATATAATTTTAATGTTAAATCTACTAAATTGTAAGCTCCTCAAAGGCAGGAGACATGACTTTCAAGGTTTAGCACAATGTCTTGCATAGAGTAAGATTATAGCCAATGTTGGTTGAATTGAACTAAATATAGGACCTTAAGAGAATATTTCGAAACACTGAGAAATCTTAAAACATGCATGTCGAAGAGGTAAAATATCTATTTAGAGACTTGAGGAGAGTTGAAAGTTTATGGAGGTATCATCTTCTATTAGATACAGCAGTAATTCCCTAGACCATTAAGTTCCTCTTGAATAGGACTGTGGGGTTCAGAAAAAGTGACAAAAGAATGATCTCAAGAGCTGTCTTAAGAACTTTAGAATTGATTTCTGACCACCCAGCATGGCAAGCCTTCATCAGAGATGGTACTTTGTGCTTTGAGCAAAGAAGAATCGAAGCAACTCAAAGAAAACATGAGATGCACAAGTTTAGAAAACCCACCCCAAGTGAACTTTCACAGTTTATTTGTGCCTGAACTGTGGTGGAATGTTCTGAACTCATATTAGTCTGATCAGACACAATGTGAAATCTTTTACATAATGTTGTCATGTTGGTCCTCTTTGAGATCAAAGGATACCAACCAACCAACCTACCAGTTTTGCACCATATACAGAAAGTGAATTCTCAATGTCTTGACATTATGAGGAACTGAAGAAATCATACTCTTCATTTTATTCATCTTACAATGAAGAATTTTTCTCTAGGAAAGAAATAGTATTCATTCTAAAATGAAAAGCCTAATTGATTTCTTTTTTGTTCATCTTTTTAAAACTTATCTATCTGTTTCCCACCCAGTCCTAATGAAACACCTAACCTTCCAGTTTTCATTTGGAGACACCTCAAGAGATGGCATTGTGTCTCTATACATGTTGCCTTTTCCCTTAGTGAGATTTTTCAGAAACTGTTGTGTCCTGTTCTCACAATGTGACTATAAAGTCTGTCTTGGAAAAGGCTATGGCCAAAAGAAACCTTGATGTTAATTCAAATACCCAAACTTACCAACTTCTCAAGCTGTAGGATTCTTGTTGAAATTAGAAGTTAGCTGTTAATTGCCAAGTTTTGCCTAGCAGCTTTTACAAATAGATAAAATAAGATTTGTCATCAACAACATTCTTTGTGTATGCCCTTGGTTATAAAGCTACTTTTCTGGCTTCCCAAGAATAACATCATGCCTAACTTCAAGTTACATTTGAACTGTATAGCTGTAGTCACAGAGAACAGCAAATACATGAGGGTTGGTTAAGTTTGTGCAGTCAATGCTGAAAGCTGAATCATGAAACAAAAGTCAGCTAAGTACATGTACTTGTTTTGGGGGGTGTCATATTTTGAGCCTACATAAACATGGATTTAGTTCAGAATGGATAGATGTGAGGTCCTTCCTCCCCCTCCATCACCCCACCCCCACCCCCTAGGACAAAGTGTACCTACTGTTCATTCCAGTGAAACGTTATTGGCAAAGACACATTTAAAACAAGACTCCCTTCTGTAGTTTACTTTCTGTTACCACTGTCCCCCAGTGATCAGAAGATATGTGATCACTCCACTTCAGTTCCTTAGAGGAATCTCCAAAGAGCAGATGAAAATTTGGAAATAGCAGATATTTTTGCTTTCAGCTTTGGGGGAATACAGGAGT
Organism: Macrotis lagotis; assembly: GCF_037893015.1. Lineage (NCBI taxonomy): Eukaryota > Metazoa > Chordata > Mammalia > Peramelemorphia > Peramelidae > Macrotis > Macrotis lagotis. The sequence continues at coordinate 17,782,144 of NC_133665.1, read as the reverse complement.
ATAAAGAAGGTAAGGCTTCTTGGAGATGGCTCTGTGTTTGTGTGTGTGTGTGTGTGTGTGTGTGTGTGTGTGTGTGTGTGTGTGTGTGTGTGTTCAAATTCTTCTTCCTGCTATATTTTGAAGCCATCAGGAAAGTGCTTGTCTGCAGGGAGGGAAAATAAGCTGCAATTAATCACCTAAACTTCCCTCCCCCTTTAATAAGCGACATGCAGAACTGCTTAATGACACTCTGGGTGGGCTGCTTAACAAGCCTGCCTACTAGTCTCTCCAGTGTCGGTATCATGCTCCCCATGACACTTTTCCTCCCACGAGCTCGTGCAGAACTTGTGAAGTCATTATATAAGGTCTGTCCACATGATTAAACTGTTTTGTGTGTGTGTGTGTGTGTGTGTGAGAGAGAGAGAGCACACTACATGCACAGGTCATTTCTATAGTGTACTCTGCTCTGAAATATCCAGCTGTAATGGTACAGGCTGAAGGATGTGTCCTCCACCTCCACACTTGAACAAACTTGCTTCTTCCCTTTGGTATTTTCCCCTACATTGCCAAGTGTGCCAGCGCCACATACATCCTGGCCTAGGCAATGCAAACAATTTCTTGGAAGCAGCCTGGTCAGCTCTCTGATAGCTTAGGAACAGATTAGTGCTCTTCTCAAAAATAGAACATGCAACCAGTTAAAGTTTGGGGTCATTACAGCAGCTCTCCCATCTCCTTGGTAACAGGGGACTGACATGCACTCTCCTATTGGTCGAGGCACACTTCAGACATTTAGTCATGCTTGTGCTGCTGCAGGTGTCTCTGAAATTACACTACTAAATTGGGAGTTGGCTGAGTTACCTGTAAGGGAAGAGGAGAAAAGGTAGTGGGGGGGGGGGGAGAAAGAGAATGCAGTAGGAGAGAAAGGAATGTGATTTTGAACAGGACTGAAACAAACTTGAATCCACACCTTGCCTCCAGGGTTATCTTTGGACTATGATTTCCATTCCCCTCTCCCCTCTGAGCGCTGCTTTTGGTTCTCCTATTCTTAGCTTCCACTGGGGATATATTTCCCTTCTCCCTGTTTGTGATGCTCTACTATAGTAAGGCAGTATATTGCCAAGAATGCAATCTCACAACCAAGAATATTGACAAATGCATTCCTAGGTTGGGCAGAAATAGAAGCAGCACACACAATCTGGGATGCTTGATTGATGGGCAGGCGAGTGAATCATAAGAGAAAAGACAGGGTCCTTGAGAGTGAGGTGGCACAGAAGAGCACTTAGTTTTGGTTGGCTCCATAGCTGGGGAAGGGACGAGGACTGGAGATTGTAAAGGTAAAGGAAAGGGAGACATTAGTAGTGTGGACACAAGCATGAGTGGAATTCAAATAGCATCTGCTTAAATGTTTGCTGTTCTCCAACTCTGACTTTTTATGACCAAAGTGGCAAAATCTCTTATGCAGAGAAGTCATCTGATACCTGGAACCAGCTTTTATACTACCTAGTCACCACAGTTTTGGGATGAAGAATGAACTTTCTTGGGACCACTGAATCTTGGAAAACCTACAGACAAAGCAGGTGTCTACTAGCTAGGGAATCAATTTGGGTGTTTCTCCAAGGGAGATAAAAATAAGCTGATGCTTGAATAGCCCAAGAGAACTAAGCAGAGCAGTTGGTAAATAGGGTTTTCTTATTCAAATCTATGCTTTAGCTGTTTCCCTAGCTAGGCAGGGCTGCCAGCTGCCTGACCTTTTTTTTTTAAACACTTTATCCATCTTGGGAAAATTTGAGACATAATTCTACCCTGAGGTAACTTAAGATAGGGCCCAGTCTCTTGGGTATGTTATTTAGAACATATGAAAATATTAAATATAAAAGAAAATATAGAATATATGAAATGTACTAATATGAAAGAAAAAATCATACACAAAGGAAAAATATTCTTACAGTGTCATTTGGAATGAATATCCAGGTCATTCCATTCCACTTCCTAGGATCACTGACTTGAATCCACAAAGTAAGTTTCACTAAACTAAGAATCAATCAAAGATGCTTCTTTGTCCAATCCCATTTTAGCAAATAACCAAAACATGTATAGTAAGAATAGTTTAAACATTCGGCTAGCAGATTCCTGTGCCACATTGTTGCAGAAGTATGTGTTTTTCTATTACAGAAACACTGTCTCTGATATGACATTATTCTTCTCTGAGTGAAACCTTTGTGGAATTCTTGTCAAAAGGTTGGCATTTTCTCTGTCCCACAGGATGTGAATAGTCCATTTCAACTCCTGTCCAGATGTTAAAGAAATAGGGCTCATTTTTATATAAACCATACTTAGGGGAAAGAAGGCTATTTCATGACTGTCTGAAACATGCCATGAAGGGATAGGATGCTGACCAGTTGTGCTGAGCATCAAACTAAAAGTGATGGTCTAATTAGTACAATAAAACAACAGAATAAGTAATCAAGGAAGATTTCGTGATCTCTGTCATAAGGCTTCCCACTATTTATTCTTTTTCCTCTCATTAGTGTCTCCCACTTTTGTCTCTAAATTCCAATATTGAGCAGGTGCTGGTCACATAATAGCCCAATAAATGCTAACTGATTAAGTACCTCTTTAGTCTTGTGTTGCCAAAACTTTTCAGATTTATTTTATCTTTGTTGTCTTTGAGTATTATTATTTATTAATTGATAATTAGTTAAAATTATTGTTATTATCATGCATCTGAAAGAGAATTTCTAAAGTACTATCCAACTTTATAGCCCTATTTTGGAGTTATGGAATGAAAAGGCTTCCCATTTCTACTGTTCCCTTTTCCTTCTGCTTCAGAATTATCAAGACATATAAAATATATGGAATTTCATTTTGTCATTTTTAGTTATGTTCAACTATTCATGATCCCATTTAAGGTTTTCTTGGCAAAGGTACTGGTATAACTTGCCATTTTCTTCTCCATATCATTTTATATATGAAGAAACTGAGGTAAAAAAGAGTTAAATGATTTGCCTAGGGTTACATAAATGTCTAAAGACCAGATTTGAACTCTGAAAGATAAGTCTTCCTGGCTCCAGGTCTAGCACTCTAACCACTTTACCTTTAAATTAGAAGGAATGTTGGAGTTCATCTAACCTCTTCATTTTATAGATGAAGAGCCTGAAGTCAAAAGATGAGTAATAAGTTATTAGAGTGAAGATTCAAACTTAGGTTTTTATTTTCAAAACCAGCAGTCTTTCTAGGTCTGCCAGGTGCCTCTTGGAGACTGTCAACTTTAGAATTTGGAATAGAAAGCAATACTAACTGGACCAGCTTTAAGCTAAGTCTCAAGACCTGGCATGCTATGCTGATAGGCATGGAGGACACTCAAGGGGCCAATTTAATCACTGAGCAAGATCCATTCCAGTACTTCTCCTAAAGTTTGCTGGATCCCAGGCAGACTGATGTTTTTAAATTGCAGTAATGTACCAGTATTTTTCCTAGAGGGAAAACTAGTTATTAATGGCCCTAAGACTTTAGAGCATTATTGATGTCTCTTTGTTATTGTCATGGTCTTTAAAAGATATAATTAAAATTACACAGCTAGAATCAGTTTTGATTAAAATCTTTGTTGGTAAGTTTAAACGCTTCAAAAGAAAGAAAGTTTTTTTTTCAGGTTATCTTTCCTTCTATTATTACTTTCTAAAAAGAAAGAATAGTGGAAAGGGCATTGAATTTGGAGTCAGAAGACCTAGTTACTATGTGGAGGACCTTGGCAAGACAATAAAATTGAATCAGTCACCTGGTGACATCAGCTGATGACAAATTAGATCTCTGCTGGGATTCTCTAAATCTATGATGATATAATTTTAAGAGCTATATATGTATCTTTTGATGTTACTTTTATGATTATTCTTTTAAGTTTTATTTAGTAGGTAAAATTTTCCTAAGAAGAAGGCTTTTCCTGGACAGAAACCCATGAGGGGAGTAAAATTATGTTTAACTGAAAATAAATTTCCAACTCATGTAGAAAAAATTTGGATTACAGTAGAAAATATATATTTTGATCTAAGTATTTTGTAATTCTGCCCATAATACAGCTTATATCTAAGTAAGATATCATTTTGGTAAGAAAAGTGAATAGTTTTCATCTTACCTGTGACTTTTCCTACCTGACAGTTGCAGTGAGTCTTAATTTAGAAGACTGAAAATAATAACACAGTCACTGAAAAAACTATGGTAAACTATATAGTGTATGCTCAAAGATAATTTCTACAGAACCTCAGAGTTAAAGTATTATGAAGAGAATGTACTGCAATCTTTGAATGGGCCAATTTTTTCTCCAACTCAGAGGCTATCTTTGACCTCTGAGATATATAAAATCAGTATAGGAGGTATCTAATTTTTCTTTTAACTAGTATTTAAAGTTTCATAATTTCCTAACATTGTACATAGCCATTTCAGAGCTGTTCTCTTCACTCCCAAAATAAACACCAAGAACTCTTTGAATGAAATAGTCTTTGTTTAAATAGGTGCTGTTGCTTCCATACCTTCTTAAGTTCATCAAGAAATTCTATCTGGAAACCATTTGTCTAACTTTTAAAGTCTAGGAAGGATATTCTGTGATTCTTTGTTTAACTTCTCATTAGATAGTTAGTAACATTGACTATGCAAACCTGTGAACATAGGTATGCTCAGAATATGGGCACTCTAGGCCTAGTTAAATCAGAACCAAAGGCCTACCTCCTAGCATTATGCTAGTAGTTTTCTAATAAGGTGGTCTTAGGAACATAGATTTAGAATTGGAAGGGAATTTAGGGGTCATCTAGTACAATTCTCTCATTTTACAGGTGAGAAAACTGACCTAACCCAAGGTCATAGAGCTGGTAAGCTATTCAATGACTTTTTCAAGGCCACAGAGCTAGTGAGAACTCCTTACAGAGACAGGATTTGACCCTAAGTTCTCTAACTCTAAAATTAATCCTACTTCACCACACTTGTTTACTAAAGGGCACACTCTAAAGTTAACAAAGCTTTTCCTTCAAACTAGTGTAGTGATCATTGCTACCATTTTAGAGATTGAAGAAACAGATTCAAAGAAGTTAAATAACTTACTCAAGATTACACATACTTTGTTAGTAGGATGGTGAATACTCAAAACTAGGTCTGATGAGAAGTTGAATCTTGCTGTAAAACCATGCTATTTCTAGCAAAAAAAAATCACACTTCAGTAAATCAGAAGAAGAATAGGGTCCTGATCAATCAACAGTTAATCCTTTGTTTTCAAAGAGGACCAATATGTCATTGACATGTGCATGACTTGAATTTAAGTGAGGCAGAGTTGTGCAGAGTCATCAGTCTCACTCTCTTCAAAAGTCACCAAAGGCCAGTTAAATTCATAAGAAGAGATGCTATCCTCTAGCAAATACTTTACACTTGCAAAGTAACTTTTCCTCATAGCTCTATGAAGCATTATCAGTATTTCCATTTTGTAGATGGATAAATCTGAGACTCAAGGATCTTCATATTACTGTATTTTTATAGCTAATATACAACTGATAGAGAAGATATCATTTAAATATAGATCTTTTGATGTTAAGTCTAGTAATCTTTCTGTTGTCCATCACTTTCCTTTCTGTTGGAAACTCTTAAGACTTGGGGAGGAAGAAGCAGTTTCTTTGGTCATTTTGAACTCAGATATGAAATCTATGTTTAGAAAAAGAGAAAGAAAAATTCCCTGATCTTTATGTTTACCCCACATGTTCATTGGCCAAAGGCCTATCAATAACTGTGGTTACGAAGTAGTGAATTAAATAAGCTTTTAAATTGAAAAATAGTAAAACATTTCAAAAACCACAAAAGTATAATGCCATGGAAATGAGTTGTTATTTAATGAATAATGTTTGTATATGGTGAAAGGGGATGTTTTTCCCTTAATTTGTGTTGGAAAGTGATAAATCTGCCAAATTAAGTACAAAAATTATTTTGGAACCAAAACAAGAACTAAGAGTTGAGAAAATTAATGCAAGGAATAAGAAATAAATGTTTTTTTTTTCTCTTCATTGTTAAAATGAGGAACTAAAACTAGGCTTTTTCTAAATCCAGTAATCCTATGGCAAAATTCACTGGAGTTTAGAAAGCCTAAAAAACAAAAAGATGTACCTATTGGATGCTAACACAATATATCAGAAGTTTTCTAAATTTGCTTTTTAGGATTACAGATTCAAAGTGGGAAGGAATTTAGAGTTCATCCAATCCAGTCCTTTCATTTTACAAATATGGAAACTGAAGCTTGTTTCTATATCCACCCTCTTTGTCAGTTGTTCTTTTCTGTAACTCTTCAGAGTGGAGACAGAAGTCATGGTTAGTTCTCAGTTATCTAGAAGCAAATGAAATCTACCTGACTTCTAAATTCAGGTTAAAAAGTCAATGGAGGGGTGACTAGATGGCGTAGTGGATAAAGCACCGGCCTTGGAGTCAGGAGTACCTGGGTTCAAATCCTCTCCCAGACACTTAATAATTACCTAGCTGTGTGGCCTTGGGCAAGCCACTTAACCCCATTGCCTTGCAAAAACCTAAAAAAAAAAAAAAGTCAATGAAGGGGCAGCTAGGTGGCGCAGTGGATATAGAGCACTGGCCCTGTAGTCAGGAGTACCTGAGTTCAAATCTGGCCTCAGACACTTAATAATTACCTAGCCATGTGGCCTTGGGCAAGACACTTAACCCCATTGCCTTGCAAAAACTTAAAAAATAAAAAAAAGTCAATTGAATAAAAGTACAATTAATTCCCTGCATCTCTTTTGTTCTTATTGGTCTGTCTGGTTTCCTTTTTCTAATCTGAAGTCCTACATATCCCTTCTGGTCAAATCAAGTCCCATACCTCCTTCCTAAGATTCAAGCCTGTTTATCATAGAGAATGATGTCTAACATCTAAGTGTACAGAAGTGTAAATTTTTTGCTAGTCAACTTTGAAACAAAGAATCCTGCTATCCTAGTCCATCAGTCTAATCAACATAACCAAATTCTTGTACAAGCAAGGTATCTTAATATCCCACAGGAGCATCTCACACCTGAGAAAATAGAGGGAGTTCCTAGAAAGTTGATTTCCTCTAGAGATGATAAAAAGACATCTTCCAAAGGTTATGTTTTTCTTTTTAGACAATGCTAAGCTTTATTAGCACAATAATATGGTAAAACTCAGAAAGTTCTTTTCATCCTTGAAGAGAAAAGGGAAATGGTCATCTCTTAAGCACATGCAGGAAGGCAACCAGGTAATTAAGATCAATATCATCAGATATTGGACCTGAGTCTCTGTGACTTCTAAGTTTGTATAGTTAGAAACATGATATTTTTTAAAAAGAGTAGCCTGATATGGAATTCTCTGTTGATTCCTTTGTGTTTTGGTTTTTGATTTGGTTAACAATGCAAAATTAAAGAATTCTGACTAACAGGTGATAGAAAATATTGGGGGAGAAAAGGAGATAGCTTGGTGAGCTAGAGATAGGATTGCCTTTTGTGTCAGAGAACTTGGAGTCAAATTTCAGTAGTTTTACATTGACCTGTCCCCTCCCTGAGCTCCTAGGTATCCCTTAAAGACTGAAAACAGAAACTTCTCCATTTAGCATGTTAAGCCTTTTATGACTTGAACCTTGCTTACCTGTCCAACTTTATTTCATATCGCTCCCTTCTATATAAATTTTTATCCAGCCAAGTTGGTTTTCTTCCTGTTCTTCATATTCAGTACTCCTATCTATATATATATATATATATATATATTTGCACTGGTTCTTTTATGCCTCAAAATTCTCCTTCCCTCCCTTCTATCTCTTAAAATCTCTAGTTTCCTTCAAGACACACTTTTACATGAAAATTTTCCTGTTTCCTTAGCTACTAGTGACTTCCATCTACCCCAAATTATTCTCCATTACCAAATCTATTCCTCTCTGGGCTCTGCTTCTTACTCTCTGACTTTAACACCATGTCTCATTTGCCTTCTCCTCATAGAACACTCTCTCTGACCCCCTTCTCACTAGTGAATTCTTCCTGCCACCCTTTATTTTAAGAAAAGGTCTAGGCCAGACACCCTGCATTCTTCTCCTGGCTTCTCATCTGTCTCTGCACTTTGTCACTATGTTTCCAATCCTTGCTTTTCAACTCCTTTTTATATGTTCTCTTTCCCTATTAGTGTCAGATGAGTATTGATTCACAAATGGTAGAAAATATTGAGGGGAGAGGAGGAGGTAGCTTTGGTGCAGTGGAGAAATCACTGGATTTTTAGTCAGTGGACTTGGATATAAATTCCAGCTCCTCAGCCAAAGGACCCATGTGACCTAAAGAAAGTCCATGAGCAAGCTGCAAAGTAAGGTCATGGGTTATTTTTCTTTTTCCTTGTATTTGTACCCACAGTACTTAGCAAATTTTCTGTTACATGTTGTTGACATTTAGTCTTCTTGAGGGCAGGAACTGGTTTTTTTTTTTTATCTTTGAATTCCCAGAATCTGGCACAGTGCCTAGAACTAATCTGGCATTTAATAAATGCCTTTTGATTATTGATTGATTGAGTTGTTAGAAGATAGTTTAAATGTATCCAAAAACTTTGACTAGTCCAGGGTTCTCTTAACAAGCTTGATTGTGAAGAAGTTTTAACCCTCTTAGACCTTTTCTTTTCTGTCTTCAGAAAACTCCTCCAGACAAAGCACCCCAACCTGAATTACTTTGCTACTAAACTTTTCAAATGTCAGTGACAAATTTCATGTGCCCTTGAGAATATGTTCTTGGTATGTAATAAGAGGATTTAATTGAAGTGGCTTAGAGTGAGTTAAGTGTATAGCTTATAGCAACCATTCAGAGTTGCTATCATTTGTAATTATGAGCATCTCCCCTAAAGTGATCTTTATATAATAATTAATAGGTGAAATTCATTATATCATTAAAGTCTAACTTCAGTAGTAACAGGGCAGCATTTTGTGGAATAAGTTAAATTATGGAAATCAAGAGAAGACACATCTTTAATTTTCTACTTCTTAAATTTAGCATTGTTGTCCAGAGAATGTCTTAACTGGTAATGGTGTATCTTTTTCTTTTGTACTATTAAACTAAAAAGAATGAAATCAAATGAGGACTACTTTTTTATATTTTTTTTAGGTTTTTTGCAAGGCAATGGGGTTAAGTGGCTTGCCTAGGGCCATACAGCTAGGTAATTAAGTGTCTGAGGTTGGATTTGAACTCAGGTACTCCTGACTCCAGGGCTGATGCTCTATCCACTGCAACACCTAGCTGCCCCAAGGACTACCTTTGGAGAAATGTTATGGTGGAATAGAAAGATTACTGACTTTGGATTCAGAACATTCAATAAATCTGAATGCCTTATGCCATGCCCTGATCTTTCTCGGCAAAAAACACTTGTCTTTTTTGTCTATTTTGTTTATTTTGATTTGAAAGTTCCTTATAGAACCATGTAAAAACACTGGTAGCTCAATAATCAGATTTGAGAAATATGTATATAATAGAAAAGCAGTGCACTTGAAGTCAAGAGGGGCTTGGGTTACTAGCATTGTCCGTGAGCAAGTCTCTTAACCCTTTTAAAAAATTTCCTCTTCCATAAAATGTGGATAATAATGTTGTATCATTTGCCTCATGGGGTTTCTGAAGAAAGAATATATATCATAAAAATTGAAAGAGCTATAGAAATTTGAGTTACTATTATAGTGTTTCCCTTGGATTCTGTAGAATTCAAACAATCATTAATAAAAATAGAAGGATCTAATGTAGTTAACCTCTTTCTCCCTCTACATTCCCAGGGTTTGGCACATTGCATTCATTATTCATATTAGCTGCTTAATAAAGATTTTCTGAATGAATGTGTCCCATCCAGCTATGGAGATAGAGATATAGATTAGCTAAATAAAAAATTAAATCAGGTAGATGTATTTTTGTTTCCAATCACCATTTATGTTTTAGATTTATTTTTGTTGTTGTTATATCTTTTGTTAATACTCTTAATAAGAATCTTTCTATGATTGTGTGTGTGTGTGTGTGTGTGTATGTGTGTGTGTGTGTGTGTGAAATCTTCAGATTGAAATTTCTTCCAGGGTAGAAACTTTCTTTATTTTCTATACCCCTTTAAGTGTCCAATTCAGGGGACCACATAATTGTTGCTCAAAAAAAAAAGTGGATAAACTGATTGTTAAAATATTCTGGATGAGTAATTATTGATTCTTTGAGATCATTTAGCTTTCACAATGTTATAGATTCTTTTAATTATGATTGCAACAAAAATAAAATAAATTATGGTTACCATTTTTTGGCCAGTAAGGTCCAGAGTCTGACTTGTTGATACTACTGATTTCTTACTCTTAGTATCTCTCCTCTTGATTTGAGTTCTTCCTCATCTGCTTTGACAAAATTTCTCATGTGATGCTTATGGATAAGATGAAGAGATATAGTTAGGTTATAGGTGATAGCAGGTTTAGGTTTAGGTGATTTAGGAACTGTTTAAGGACTGGATCAAAAAGTACACTGATAGTTTCACCAACTTGGAAATCGTGCTCAAGAGAGATCTCTCCTTGATATTATGCTACTATGACCTCTAAATTCCCTTATAATTTTAAGTCTGTTATCCTGAGAACTGGATCTTGAAGAAAAGAAGATGGAGCAAGGATTCTTAGCCTGGAGTCTATGCAATTTAGTTAACATTCTTAAAAATATAAGTAATATATATTTAATAAGTATAGTAATATATATTTAATAAATATAGTCAATTTAATAAATATAGCAATACAATTACTTTCCTTTAAAAATATTCTGCAAGAGGGACACATTGACATTAAAAAGATGAAGAGCCTCTGCAAGAAAATATGATTCTTCTCAAGTAATTGACAAACTTTCACATGGAAGAAAGATTAGATTTGTTCCTCTTGGTTTCAGAGAACAGAAACAAGAAAAATGTATGGAAGACAGAAAGAAATTTAGGTTTGAGGTAAAGAAAATTTTTTAATAATTAGAGCTATACCATTATGGCATGGGCTTACCCCATAGAAGAATGTCCTGTCCCTTAGGGCATAGTGGGTTCCCTCTTCTTGAAAGTTCTTAAAAAAGACCACAAGTTGGTGACTTGTTGAAAGTGCTTTAAAAAGACTTAACTAAACTGATACTACTGGTACCGAGATCCCTTCTAGCTATTGGATTCTGAGATTCATCATGTCCTCTCTTGACTTTTATCTCTGGTTTTGTACCACTGCTCTAACTGCTAGAATGTTCTATTAGTTACTAATATGCATTGTGTTTTTTTTTCCTGTTACAACATGAAACAGGAATTCTAATGAACCACTACCCTAAAGTGTGAAGGGGATGTCTGAAAATTATCAATCTGAAACAGGGAGATAGATTGAGCAGTATTCTAAACCAGGTAAAAGTAATGATACCTTCTTGTCTTCCCTTATCTCAACTCTGCCTATTATTAACTAATCTCTTGGGTTTCTATTTCTACTAACCAGTTTTGTCTTACTGTTTCCATTCCAAAGAATATTCTCATTGGAAGAGGAAACAGAAGCAAAATAAGAGTTGAGAAGTTATCCTATTCCCTGTCTATTATCATTATACCAATGAACCATTCTTTTTTGATTTTTCTTTAGCCTTCAATTCAGCTGATACATGTAGCACCAGACTCAGTTCATTTAGCATACCTAACACATTTTGTAAATATTGCTAATTCCTTACCCTTGCCTCCATGTTCTATGTATGCTCATTCTGAATTTGTTGAGGAATTTTTGTGCATCCATATTGATCTCTTCAAATAGTTCTTTTTTTCTTCCTTGTGGAAATCATTTCTCACTTTTGTTTTCAGAGTTTAATTCACTAGAGCTTCCTATCCTTGGGCTGCCTTCCTCCTCCTAGTATTTAGTTATTGAATTCCATTTCTCCTTTCTCTGAACTATTTGTAATGTGTTTATCCAAAAATGTAGTGTGCAAACTAAGCTATTCATAGCTTTCTTCTCTTCTACAATAATTCCTATGCCTCTAAGGATTTCTTCATTTGTACTTAAACAGTGAGTTCCTCATGGCAGTTAGAATCAAGTCTAGAATTACCCTTGTCCCTTCCCCCACTTGCTGAAGGATGAATTTTTTCCATTTTTTTTTTTTGCCTTCTCACTCATCCTTGTTGTTATTCAATCTTTCAGTCATGTCTGATTCTTCATGATCCCATTTGGGGTTTCTTGGCAAAAATACTAGAATGATTTACCATTTTCTTCTCCAGTTCCTTTTGTAAATAAGGAAACTAAAATAAAGAGGTATAAGTGACTTGTTCAGGGTCACATAGCTAGTAAGTGTCTGAGACCAGATTTGAGCTCAGGAAGGTGAGTCTTCTGACATCATTCTATCCACTGTGCCACTTAGCTGCCCCTTCACTCATCTTTAAGTTTCTAAAAGCTTTAATTTCCCCTTCTGTACTAGAAAATAATTCCCAAAACCATTAATATAAAAATTAACATATTGAGATCTGAGAAGTATGTTGAGACTAGACCTAGTATTTTAGTACATTGAAAAAAATATGTATTCACATTAGACTGTACAATTATGCTTGTAACACATTATATACTCTTAAAATTTGTATGCAGTGATTGGATATAAGCATAATTGGTAAAATAGAAAGTATCTTGTAAGCTCTTCTATTCTGATGTGACGCTTCTTTCTTCTTGTTTTTTTGTCCTTCTCAAGAACACATGACTTTCATACTACCCCTTTCTAGTGCCAGCAAAGGTACTATCTCCATGAAATACATCTTAGTGCCCTACTCTCTCTGTTAGAACTAATCTCACTGGGGTGGAGCTAAGAAGGCAACAGGAGAAGAACCTGTCCTAAGTGTTCTCTCCATAATATTTCAAAAATAAATTTTTGAGAGAACGAACACAGAGGGATCCACTGAGGCAATTCTCCAGACCAAGGTAACATGGAAAATAGTGGAAAGGCTCCCCTCCACAGAGTTAGAGTGGTGGCCCGCCAGAGTGAAGGAACCTCAGCCTCTCAGAGGCAGCCCCAGGGTACGTGGGAGCCACTGCTCATGGAAGCAGGGGCAGATTCCTGATCTACATCCCAGGGAGCCAGGTACAACTTGGAAGATCAGCAGGAGGAACCTCTGCCCCAGCCGTCAGGGCACTCAGAGGTGTCAGGGGTAGCCCAGATTTATGAAAGAGAAGCAGGCAGAGCCTGTAGACAACTGAGCCTTGAATGCTCAGCCTACCAAAAGTAGGGGGAGTGGAGAGAGACTTCCAGGGTCTGCCCTCTGTACCTGGAACAGTAGTCTGAGGCTCTAACCACATTCAAATCCTGATCACAGTCTAGGTTCCCCATAGAACAGCAGGGCCCCCCCACCTTAGCCCTGTGGCATAGGGGTGCACTTGTGGTCATTCACAGACCAGGAGGGAAGACAGAGTTTCACACACTGAGACCCTTGTGGGGGTGTGTCCAATAATACTCAAAAGCTCAGGAAGCACCCCAAAACCAGGCACAGCCTGGGGAAATGAGTAAACAGAGAAAAAAGAGGAATACCATTAAAAAATACATTGTCAGGGAGAGGGAAGGGAGGGTGGGGGAAAAATTGTAGAATTCAGAGGCTTGCAAAAAATGATGGGTACATATTACTATTGTATACAATTGGAAAACAAATGTTAAAATGTTAAAAAGGAAAAAGAAAAAAGAAAAAGAAATACATTGTCTATGATCCCAAGAAGGATCAAAATACTCAATCTGAAGATGAGGAAGTACAAGCTTCTGCATGTAAAGACTCCAAGAAAAACAGAAATTGGGCTCAGACTATGACAGAGCTAAAAAAAGATTTTGAAAATCAAGTAAAGGAGATAAAAGAAAAATTGGGGGGGTGGGTGAGGCGGCTAGGTGGCATAGTGGATAAAGCACTTGGCCTTGGAGTCAGGAGTACCTGGGTTCAAATCCAGTCTCAGACACTTAATAATTACCTAGCTGTATGGCCTTGGGCAAGCCACTTAATCCCATTTGCCTTGCAAAACCCTAAAAAAAAAAATTGGGAAAAGAAATGAGAGAGAGGCAGGAAAAACATGAAAAAGAAGTCAACAGCTTAGTCAAGGAAATGCAAAAAAATACTGAAGAAAATAACATGTTAAAAATCAACATATCAGATGGATAAAACAGTTCAAAAAGTTATTGAGGAGAAGAATGCTTTAAAAAGCAGAATTGGACACTGATCCGGGCCCCGGTCAGTCTGTGGCTTGGCCCGCCCGCCCGCCCGTCCTTCCGTGGGTGCCATCATGGCAGAGGCGGCCAGTCAGGTGCTGCTGGGCTCGGGCCTCACCATCCTCTCGCAGCCGCTCATGTACATGAAGGTGCTCGTGCAGGTGGGAAATGGACCTCTTCCTCCAACTATGGGAAGAAATATTTTTGGACGGCAGGTCTATCAACTCCCTGGCCTTTTTTGTTATGCTCAGGGTATTATGAATATCAATGGAAAAAGCGGACTTTTTAAGGGCTTAACTCCCAGACTGTGTTCTGGAGCCATTGGAACTGTAATCCATAGTAAAGTTTTGCAGCGATACCAGGATTATGACAAGGCTGAGGAGTTAAAATAAGGACTTGAACCTTCACAAAAAGATGGTCCATCCAGTTTTGACAAGGTTGTCAAGGAGACTACTCGGGAGATGTTGGCTCGTTCTGCTGCTACCCTTGTCCAACGCATCCCTTCCATGTGATCACTCTGAGGTCTATGGTACAATACATTGACAGAGAGACCAAATATTGTGGACTTTGTGACTCCATAGTAACCATTTATCGAGAGGAGGGCTTCCTAGGATTCTTTTGCGGGTCTTATTCCTCGTCTAATGGGGGATATCATTTCCTTGTGGCTTTGTAATTCATTGGCCTACCTGGTCAATACCTATGCACTGGAGAGTGGGGTTTCCACTATGAATGAAATGAAGAGTTATTCCCAGGCTGTCACTGGATTCTTTGCCAGTATGCTGACCTATCCCTTTGTACTAATCTCCAACCTGATGGCTGTCAACAACTGTGGGCTTGCTGGTGGATGCCCTCCTTATGCCCCAATTTATTCTTCCTGGTTAGACTGTTGGTGCATGCTACAAAAAGAGGGAAACATGAGCCGCGGAAATAGCTTGTTTTTTTTGGAAGGTCCCCTTTGGGAAGACTTACTGTTGTGACCTGAGGATGTTAATTTAAAGATATGGGGCAGGGACAGTGACATTTCTGTAGTCCCAGATGCACAGAATTATGGGAGAGAATGTTGATTTCTATACAGTGTGGTGCGCTTTTTTTTAATAATCATTTTAATCTTGGGAAAATGGAGGTGTTTGGTGTCTGCCTTTTTTGTTCCTTTCCCAATGCAAACTGCTTTACTGCTGAGATTCCCCAATGATTCTTTTTCCTGAAATGGGCAGTTTTTGCTTTGGGTTTAGATATGATTTCTATAAAGCAAAATTGCACTTTTCTGGAGGGGGGGCAGGTTATTATGGAGTTAAGGCCTCAGTTTTAAACTTTTTAAGAATGAAGAATCATAAAATTCCAAACAGGAATAGAAACAACTTGTGAAATATCAGAAAAAATTGCTAAAGCAACTTTCTAGGAAATAAATAATTATCCTCCTCTTGTGGACTCTATCTAAGGAGATAGTAGGATCCCCATAGAGCCTGCTTCCTGATATAAGGCTTTGAAAATAACTAAGTTTCTCTGACTCCATCCCTCATTTTGCACAACTCAGTGGAAGTAGAATGAGTTTTAAGAGTGAGATAGTAACAATAGCAAAGATTATTTTTAAATTCCTTTAACCAAAATGAAGTACAAAAAAGCTGACTTGGTAATGACTTCAACCCTCCTTCCCTATAAGCTCCACAACAAACCTTGTAAAGTAGAAAACAAATTAGAAAAATATTATGGCACTGTCTTTGGTCCTCTCTATGAGCTGAGTTCTTGCCATACCCAACAGGGCATTATAATATGATTTTAATTGTACATGATGTTTTTATTTTTCTTCTCCTCTCCCCTTCCCCCATTTTGTTTAAAGGAGGGTGGGCGTCATTTAGTTTTAATTTCTAATGACACTCTAAAATAGGATTTTTGTAATGCTGGGTCTGATAATGTAGATTTCATTCTCCACTACCAAGATTTTCTTAGCCAGAGCATCAATAGCCTGGCACAATGTGACCCACGACTAAATGTGTTACAGAGATATACAGAACAAAGAACATTTTAGAAGGAAATGGAAAAATAAAATTCTAAAAAGCTTTAAAAAAAAAGCAGAATTGGCCAGATGGAAGAAGAGATAAGAAAGCTCTTTGAGGAAAACAAATTCCTCAGATGTAGAATGGAGCTAAAGGAAGCTGTTGACTTTACAAGTAGTCAAGATACAATACTTGAATATCAAAAGAATGAAAAATTAGAAAATGTGAAACATCTCATTGGAAAAACAGCTGAACTGGAAAACAGATTCAGGAAAGATAATTTAAAAATTATTGGGATACCTGTAAGTCATGATCAGGAAAAGAGCCTTGACCTCATTTGTAAAGAATTCCTACAGGAAAATTGCCCAGATATCCTAGAAACAGAGGGCAAAATAGAAACTGAGGGAATCCACCAGTCTCCCCTGGAAAGAGATCCCCCCCAAAACCCTCCCCAGGAATATTATAGCCAAGTTCCAGAACTCCCAAGTCAAAGAGAAAATATTACAAGCAGCCAGAAGGACACAATTCAAATATCATGGAGCTGCAGTCTGGATCACACCAGGACTTAGCAACTACATCAAGGGCTTGTAGGGCTTGGAATGTAATATTCCAGAGGGCAAAAGAGCTCAGAATGAAACCAAGAATCAACTACCCAGCAAAATTGAACATCCTCTTCCTGAGGAAATGATGGACTTTCAATGAACCAGGGGAATTTCAGTTGTTCCTGTTGAAGCAACCAGAGCTGAACAGAAAGTTTGATCTTCAAATACAGGACTCAGGTGAAGCATAGAGAGTGGAGGAGAAGGGGAAAATATGAGGGACTTAATGATGATGAACTACATGTATTCATGCATAGAAAAATGATACTGATAATACTCATAAGAAACTTCTCATTTAATAGAGCATATGGAAGGAGCTTTCATAGATGAAGTACAGGAGAGGGCTGAATTTGAAGATATAATATAGTGTAAAAATGGCTAAAAGGGAAATGCAATGGGAGTAAGAGAAAGGAGAGGTGCAATAGGCTAAAATATTTTATATATAATAAGATTTTTTTATTATTGCAATGAGCTATTGCAATGATATGGAAGGGGGGAAGGTAAGGGGGAATGAAGGGACCTTCACTTTCATCAGAGGTGGCTCAGAGAGGAAACAGCATATATACTCAATAGGGGTATAAACATCTAGAGTAAAAAGGAGAGAAGGGGGACAGGGGGAAGGAGGGATGTGAGTGATAGAGGAGAGGGTGGACCATGGGGGAGAGTGGTCAGATATAACACATTTTCTTTTTTACTTCTTGGAAGGGGCTGGGATTGGATGGCCTGTCCGGGACCACAGGGCTGAGTGGTTGCTAGTCCTTAGGGGTGATATGTGGGCTCAGGGCCTCTTGGCCCCAGGGCCAGTGATCAGTCTGCTGCACCACTCAGCCACCCTACAGCACATTTAAGGTGAGGGACAGAGTGAAAGGAGAGAGAAAATATAGCATAGGGTAGTAAGAAGGTATGAATGGAGGGAGTTGCAATCAGCAGTGGCAACGGTGGAAAAATATGGAAGTAGCTTTTGTGACGGACTTATCATAAAGAATGTGATCCACCCACAACAGAGCTGGTAGTGTTGGAATACCAACTGAAGCACACTTTTTTTTCCTTTACTTTATTGCTCATGGGGTCTATATATTTTAGGGGGAGGGGGTATTATGTTTACTCTTAAACAAGACTATTTTAGTAATGTATATAAAAACATCATTTGTACAAAAAATAAAAAATATACAAAAATATATATATATAAGGTCAAAAAAAGAACTAATCTCATAAATTATGATTAGATTAGCTAATGGCTGGTAATTGTTCTATGTTTTATTCCTCCCATAATCTAAACATATTTTAACAGGAATTCTCACCCAATTGTATGTGAAATTAGGAAATTATAACCATTGTTTAAGTACTTTATAAAACATTAAGTCAACAAGAAAACAAGCAATCTGATTTAGGTTTTGCATGTTCAATCATGTTAAACATATCTCTACATTCTACTACTACTACTAATAATAATAATGTTTGGCCTTCATTTTCTAAGAAGATCATGACATTAGGTCAAGTACATGAATTGGTTTTGGGGGGGGGGCTGTCACCAACCTCACTTTCTCCTCCAGAAACATCTGGGTCCAGTGACCAGTTATGGTTCAGAATGACTGGAGATAGCCCTGGATAGAAGTTAGTCAGTGTTACGTGACTTCCCCAAGGTCACATAGCTAATAAGAGTCAAGTATCTGGGTCCAGATTTGAACTCCCATCTTCCTAACTCCAAGGCCATTGCTCTATCCACTGTGTCACCTAGCTGCCCATTTCTGTATTAGTGGTGTTATAAAAGAAGAATCAGAAAAAAAGGGAAAAGTCATTTAAAAAAAAAACCCAAAAAATAAGATAGTATGTTTTGATCTGCATTCAGACTCCACAATCCATAGTTCTTTCTTTAGCTATAGATAATATTTTCTATCACAACTCTTTTCAAATTGTTTTGGATCATTTGTACTGCTGAGAAGGATAGCACATTCATTTTAAGGTACTCAGCATTTGTTGAAAAATTACTGAAAGATTTCCTTTGGAGGAGGGGCTTTAACCTTTTTTGTGACATAGATCCTTTTAACAGCCCAGTGAAGCCTCTGAACTTCTCATAATAGCTTTTTAAACATCTCATAATTGAAGGAAATAGTAAATTTCAATTATAGGTAAGTGAAAATAAAGATTTTTTTTAATCATCCAATTTCTTGGAGCTCCTGAAATCTATCCAAGGTCCCCTTGGGAGAGTTCCTGCTTTAGATACTATGTTTAATGAGAAACAAAAAAAATTTTATATTAGGTTAAAGCCAGATATGGAGGACCTTAAATGATGGACCAAGGAGTTTAGATTTTATTCAAATTTTCTTGATGATGGGGTTGCCTTAGATATT
This sequence comes from Macrotis lagotis, assembly GCF_037893015.1. Lineage (NCBI taxonomy): Eukaryota > Metazoa > Chordata > Mammalia > Peramelemorphia > Peramelidae > Macrotis > Macrotis lagotis. The sequence continues at coordinate 17,763,040 of NC_133665.1, read as the reverse complement.
CTGTGGAATTTACTAATTTTCAAAGATTTTAAATACAGTAAAATACACAAGACTAAAATTGACTAAGCATCATTTAATTTCCCTTCAGTGATTCAGAAGCCACCTAAAGGTTCTTGTCATGGTTCATGGACATCATCATTATGAATATCAATTATCATTTTTATTGGTGGGATGCTAGTAAATAGATTGCCAAATTGCAGAAAGTTTATCAGCATCACAGAAGAAGACTAATGATGCCCATTCTGGATCTAATATGAGCCCTGTTTGTTGTCACCACCGAGCCCCCCTTATTCGACACAGGATTTTGAAGCAGATTTTCCTTTCAGATGTCTTTAATAAACTATTTGAACAGGTAACAAGGACAATGGAAACTTTACTTGTCACAGAACTACACATTTATATGACAAGGATGTGTTACACTTCTGAACCTCAGAATACTTATCAAGGAGGAATAGAATCAATCATGTAAAAGACTGTTCTAAATAAGAAGACCATTGAAGCTCTCTAATATTTCTTTCCTGTTTCCATGCTGCTGTTTTCTTCCCCACTGGCTCTTAACCTTTGATGGGTGACTACAGAATATTGCCCTTTTCCCTCTGTGTGTCTTTATGAAATGACCCACAGAATTCCAAAATGATACTAAAGATAAATATTTACAAAGATAACAACATTTTGTAGACTAAAATTTTCTTATAAAAACCATTGTAGAAACTGTTGAAAAGATTATTGGTTAGGGTGGGCATTACTAAGTTCACAGGAAAAATAGCATCAAGGACTCTGAACAGAATACTCAACATATTTTTGTTTGTGTTTTGTTTTTTTTTACTTTTGTGGCCAGCCTCAAAACACTCTTCATATAATGACCAGCTGTGAACAGACTTTCTGCCCAAATCCTATGTGGTTTTAATAGCCCTACTCTCTCTGGTATTTGATTCTAGGAAAAACAAGCTAGAGTATCAAGATTTAGAGCTTGAAGGAAGCTTAGAAATCATCAGTTAGGGCACTGATATTGCCCTAAGACACAAAGTAGACTCTCCAGAATCTAAGATGACAGAGTAAGCAGGAAATAGCCCTAGCTCTCCTATATTCACCCCCAGACAACCATAAAACAGTGCCCTGAAACAAATCCTGGAACAGCAAAACCAGCAAAAATACCAGGATAAAATATTCCTTTAGCCCAAGAAACTTGGAAGATCTCCAAGAAAGGTCTCTCTCACTTGGACAAGAGGGGAATACAGTCCAGGACAAGAAGCTTCTTACTGAGCCGGCAGCAAGCCCCACCTCAGCAAAGCAACAGGAGATCCTGAGCCACAATGCAGTGAAACAGGTAAACTCAATACCAAGACCCCACATGCCTCAGCATAGTCAAAGAAATGGACAGACTCTAGCTCCCAGAATCTCTGCATGCTTCAGCATAGCCCAGGGCAAACAAACAATGTGTCCAAGAAACTCCCCAGCAGCCTCAGGACACAGCAGACACCAGCACCAGGACCCCTGCTCAGCACCAAGCAAGCTCTGAGGCATAAAGAATCAAGCAAATTTGAAAGAATGAAAAAAATATAAGAAAATGTAAGATATCTCACTGGAAAAACAGCTGACCTTGAAAACAGACTCAGGAGAAACAAGGTTAGAATCATTGGACTACCTGAAAGCCATAATCAAAAGGGGACCTGGACAGCATCTTTTAAGAAATTAATAAGGAAAATTGCCCTGATAACCTAGGACCAGGGGGCAAAATAGGTATTGAAAGAATCCACAAATACCTTTTGAAAGAAATCTCCAAATAAAAACTCTTAGGAACATTATAGCCAAATTACAGAAATATCAGGTCAAAGAAAAAATACTGCAAGTGACTAGAAAGAAACAATTCAAATATCAGGTGAGAGCAGGTCATAATCAGAATTATACAAGACTTAGAAGCTGCAATATTATAGAATCAAAAATGTAAAGTATATAATTTTTATTATATTAAATTATTTCATATTATATATTTGTATTAAATTTAAAAAAACTCTTAAACAGCTCTTAAACCAATGCAAAACCAAAATTAGAAGGAAAGTAGAAATCTGGGAAACAACCTTTAGCAAGTGTCTCTGATGACTTCATTTCTCAAATATATAGAGAACTGAATATATAAGAATGCAGTCATTTCTGAACTGATGTCAAAAGATATAAATAGGCAATTATTAGATGAATTCAAAATTTTCTCTGGTCACATAAAGAAGAGTTCTACATCACTTTTGATTAGAGAAATGCAAATTAAAACAACAATAACCTCACAACTATTAGATCAGCTAATATATCAAAAAAAGGAAAATGATAAATGTTAAGGAAGATGTAGGAAAATTAGGACATCAGTGCATTGTTCATAGAGGTGTGAACAGACCCAGTCATCTGGAGAACAATTTGGAACTATGCCCAAAGGGAAATCAAACTGTGCATTCCCTTTGATCTTGCAAACTACTAACTCCAAAAGAGATCATAAAAAGGGAAAAGGACTTACTTTATAGCATCCATTTTTGTGGTGACAAAATATTGGAAATTGAGTGATGCCCCTCTATTGGGAAATGGCTGAACAAATTGTGTAGTATATGAATGTAATGGAGTACTAAATGTGCAGTAAGAAATGATGAACAGGCAGCTTTAAGAAAAAGCTGGAAAGTCTTGAATGAACTAATGCAAAGTGAAATGAGCAGAACCAGGAAAACATTGTACATAGTATTAATAATATTGTGTTTTGAACACCTATGAATGACTCAACTCTTCTTAGCAACACAATGATCCAAGACAAGTACAAAGGACTCATAATACAGAAGCACAGATAGACTCTGAATGCAGATCAAAACACTTTATTTTTTTTGTGAATTTTTTTCTTGTGTTTCTTCTTTCACAACTGTGACAAATATGGAAATAAGTTCTACATGATAGTATGTGTATAACTTACATGATATTGCCAACAATTTTAGAAAGAGAAAAGGGCAGAGAGGGACAGAGAAAAATTTGGAACTCAAAATCTCAAATAAATGGATGCTAAAAATTGTCTTGACATGTAATTGGGAAAAATAAAATGTCATTAAAAATTAAAATTTACATTTTAAAAGTAAAAAATAAAGTTATCTATTTCCATCATTTTATATATGAGGAAACTGAGGATCAGAGAGAGAGATGACAATTTACCCAAGTTCATATAACTAGAATCTAATAGACTCGAATAGAGTGAAGTTAAATCTCCAGGTAATTGCCAGCCTCATTTGGTTTCAACTTCCCTTTCAAAATGGAGAATTCTGCCTGTGAGGAAAAGGAGCTGAATTCCAAACAGAAAAAAATAAGCCCTTCTCTTAAAAGAACCCTGTTTGTTTCAGATCTGCTGAATTATCATTAAGGGGTCACCATAGCACTTCAAGGTTGGTTGCACATCTGGCTTCTGATTTTTCATAGGCTCTATCAAAGATGATGTACCCTTGTGCTCAATCAGTGTAATCTCAGTGCTTCTCTCTGTCTCTGCACCTTAAAGTTCATACCCTCCTCACCTCCACACCTGGACAAATGCAGCACCCTCCTGATTGATCTCTGCCTCCAACTTCTTTTTTTTCTCTAATTCCTCTTCATAGCTGTCAAGTTATTATCTCTAAAGCAAAGGTATCCAACTGGGCAACAGAGCTATGCAAAACTCCTGAGTGCGTATGGAACCAGATTAAAATGAATAAAAAAACAAAATAAATAAATAAAAATAAAACACAGTACTAATTTGGGGCTTTCTAAGTCAGTTTGTCACTGCCAGGGATCTATTTCTACTTGAATGTGACACCAATACTCTGAAGCACAGGTCTGTTCATAACCATCATACCATAGCTCATAGAGTGACTCCACCTAGAAGAAAATACCAATTCCTCTGATTGGTATTTAAAACCCTTCACTATCTGACTCCATTTTACCTGTCTAAATCACTGAATTTCATACACTCAAACTGAGACCTGGGAAAGTCCTTTGCTTAAAAAGACCAACATCTCCCATTGCATGCAGGGCCATCTCCAGTTGTCCTGATCCATATCTGACCATTGGATCCAGATGACTCTGGCAGAGAAAGTGAGATTGGTGCTTTAGCACAGCACCCCCTTGCTCAAATCCAATTCCTGTGCTTGTCATGCTATCTCTTCCCTGATGCTATGGTCTTCTTCAAGAAAAAAGAACAAATAACCACAATCCTTCCAGCAAATTACACATGACTCCTACAGTCAAACAGGCTCACTTGCTGTCCAAACATGCCATCTTCTTTCTCCATGTCTTTGTATAGGCTATCACCCAAACCTGGATGGTACTCTCTCCTCTCTTGCCTTTTGGTTTCTTTCAAAGTTCAACTCATGAATCATTTCTTGGGGGATTCCTTTTCTGTTGCTAGTTGGGTGTTATATTGTTTCCTCCTCCTCTAGCCCCAATAGAATATTTGATCTTTGCAGGAAAAGAGATTACATTTTTGACTATGTATTCCCAACACCTAAGCACATAGTAAGCACTTAATACTTATTTGTTGAATACAAAACCCCTTCTGATCCCCCTCTCCAACTACAAGTGCTCTCCCTAATTTCTTTGTACTTATTTTTTTTTGTTCTACATAGATTTTTGTGTGTACTTGGTGTGTTTCCCTAAAACGATATAAGCTCCTTGAGAATAATGTTTGGTTTCATTTTGTGTTCAGGTATCTATGGGCCAAGCAATTAATTCACTAATATCAAATAATTAATATACTTTTGTTGTCTGATTGATTTAATACTACATCTGCAGTCTCAGAATCTTTCTGCTAAATCATATATAAGGTCAAATTTCCCTAAAAAGATTCAATTTGGGATTTCTTTTGATCTGCCCTTGCCAAAATATTTTGATGTATGAAAATTGTTTGCAACCATGTGGAATTAGAAGTAGGGAGCACAAGTCAATGATGGAAGTTATAGGATTTTATGTAAGAATTCTCTCCAGAATAAAGATCATATTCAATAAAGGAAAAAATGAGTTCACATGATAAACAGTAACCCTTTAAGCTACAGAAACTGACTTCTTTTGAATGGATAATTGACTGCCTCTCAAATCCCAGTTCATAAGTGAAATGGAAAACAAATGTCTTTTCTTGAGTAGCCATCTCACTGTCAGGCAATTCAGATCATTTGGATCAATGTCACACACATGCCAATGACAGGAGGAAAGACCCAAAGCTTATTAAAAAGAGCAATTATCATCAAGTGCTCTCTACAGTTGCCATTCAGACAGAGAGTGACACTGTGGGACCCTGGTGGTTACAAGGAGAAAAAGATCAATGAAACTGAATAGATTTCTAAAATGGATGCAGGACCAAGAAGAATAAGAATGCTTAAAGACTGAGCACTGACCTGATAGGAAGAAAGAATTGATTTCCACAGCTTGAGAGAAGGACAAAAAAGAATGATATTTGAACAGTCTCCTGGGGAATACAGATGCCATTGATTCTTCCAGAAACTGCCTTCCAGACAAGCTTCTGTGAGAAATTCCAAAGAGAATAGGAGGTCAAGTGCAAGATATATACCAGACAAGGAAAAAGCATCCCTGGGTGGGCATCTCTAACCAATCAATAAACTTTCATTAAGGACCTACTATGTGCCAGACACTATAGTTCAATGCTTCAACTCCAATTGATTCAAGGGTCTAAGAGAAAGTGCAGCTGGTGGCAAACTCTTGCCATTTAGGTGACGCACCCAAGAAGTTATATTAGAAATAAGATTTTTTTTCACAACCAGTTTTTGGTTCAGAAGACAACAGTCAAAACGAACAAGTCAAGAATTATCCTTCCTTGTTAATTATGGTCAAGCTTTAACATCTTTTTGGAACCTCTGGAATCTATTTTTATAATAGGAACTTGTTTATCAATAGCCTATTATGTATCCACCCCTGTCCCAGGTGCTAAGCTTGGTGATGCAATACAAAGAATGAAATACCTGGAATTTCATCTTGGGGACAATTTTCTTATGATTGAAACCAGCCAAATAGCAATATCCTTTGCCACAGCAATTCACTAAGAAAAGTTTATATTCAATTGTCCTCTACCCCTAACTGATGCAAAAATCTTCTTTTGTACTATTTCCTACAACTCTTTCATCACTTCCTCTCAAAGCTTTTGGTGTTACTCTGGTTTCTTTTGTGAGGGGAAAAAATGGTCAGGTAAATTCATTCATATTCTATATTTTGGAATTTATATATTATGCATCTCAATTATTAGCATATTCAGGGAAAGCAATGCTTCACATAAAGGTGAGGAGATATGAAAAGAGTCTTGAATTAGGATCACAAATTTGTTTTCTAGTCTTGGCTATTAAATTAACTTGCATCACCTTAAAGAAGTCATATTATATCTCTAAAGCTTAATGTTCTTGTTTATAAAATTAGACAACATGTTTTTTAAGGTTTTGTGACAGTGGTGGTGGAATTTTCCAGTTCAAATGGAAGAATGTTTTCAGGTGGATCTCAAATCATACCACCTTAGAACTCCCTAACTGCACAATTGCAAGATCAAGCCTGAGCCAGAAAGAATGGTTTTTAGCCATATTGCCACTTCTACTGGGGAGTTGCTGAGAAAAGATGAACTCTCTGAGACCTTTACATAGAATGTATACTTGATGTCTGTTTTCCCCTTCCCTCCCCATTCCCTCACCAATGAGTGGGAATGATACTGGTTCCAATAAGAGGTTGAAGCCTACTGGAGATGAATTTGGAGAAACAGAAAACACTATGGGGATTGTCCTACTATTGATGGCTAATCCCTTTTCAAGAAGCAGAGACCATAAATGCAGAGCTAAAATTTAAATAAACCAATGTTTGCAACTTTACACCATTTGACCTTATTAATCAGTTGATCTCCTTCAAAAAAGTGTTTTTTAAAAAAAATGGAACTCAAAAGCCTCAGAAGTCAGCTCTAGGAGCCCTGGAACATAACTATGACTAGGAACTCTTTTTTTGGTGGCCTGATTTGTATCGACAAAGCAAGCTACAAAATGATATTTCATTTTTTCATTGCTCTGCTGTGGCTAACAAATGTTGTGAGGGATGAGAATTTCATTCAGAGGACATACATGCTCTACTTAAATAAGGGAAGCTTAGTGCTATATTGGGACCTTTAGTGAACCTTAATTAAAATTCAGTATCCCTTATTTAAGGCTGTCGTTTTAAATGAGTCACTACTCTTCACTAGCTACTCTGCTAAAAGAATCATGCAACAACCAAACTCTATAACACCTCCAGCAAAGCATTTTCTTTACTGTCAACTATTTAAATGTATTGATGTTGACTTTAGAATGATGTTTTCAATATGTTTCTTCCTACCTTTGGTTCTAGAGGTAGAAGAAGCTGTGATTATTTCAGTGTATTAGATTTAATGTTGATTCCAGGCAACACTCGTGGCCCCAACACCACTCACTGCCACTAAATTTGGTTCCTTTTGAAAGCACTTTCTTGGGAGAAGAGGAAAATGTCTAAGTTTTATTAACTCTGCATTTTAATTGTAGCACAGCCCTATTGGAGACCAAACACTTGGCCACTGAAGTATCCTTCATTTTGATGTATTCAGATGAAAACACAAACTGTTCTCATAGAATAATAAAATGTTAGCACCTACTAACATAGACCTAAAAGCTCATCTTTTGCAATGTCTTAATTTCATTAATGGTTGGGTTTGTGAGGGTGAGGACCTATATAGAATCTCCAATCACCTTTCCTTATATCCAGAGTAAAAATACTTTAGGATACACACACACACACACACACACACACACACACACACACACACAAACACGAAATAAACTGAATTTGAGGGAGCAAAGAGCTATTTAATTTAAATTCCTCAAGTTTCATCTACTAATAGAGATATAATTTCCTTCAGATCTAGAGAATAGGAATAGCCCTTTAGGAAATTAAAATCTGGAACTTAATAGTTACTCCTTCTGAGGACTATAGGGGAATATAGAGAGCCCTTCTCCCTCCTCTTCCCCTCCCCCCCCAAGATATTCCTTTTGTTGTTGTTAAGGCTCTTCAGCTGTGTTCAACTCTTTGTGACCTACTCTTTGCGACTTCATCTGGAGTTTTCTTGGCTAAGACACTGGAGTGTTTTGCCATTTCCTTCACCATTTTATAGATGAGGAAACTGAGGCAGACAGGGTGAAGTGACTTTGCCCAGAGTCCACAGCCAATAAGTATCTGAGATTAGATATGGACTCAGGTCTTCCTGATTCCAAGTCAGGTATTCCAATAATATTCTACCTTGCTATGCATACACTATTGTACATAGCTGTTTTAGGCCTGGTGTTGTTCTGCCTTCTTCAATTCCAAAACCTCTCTCCAATAACTTTACTTCCAAAAACTCCTTACCCTGGAATATCGGGATGCAATTGCATTGATTTTAGGTTTGTAACAGCCTTTCCTGACCCTTAGGTCAGATAGACACACCTTAGTCAACTAAGATCAAAAGGTATTATTTTGAAAACTAAGCTATATTAATCAATTAATAAACATTTATCTTGAGCCTTTTATGTACTAGGCATCTGCTCAGTATTTGAAGTGCAAAAATAAAAATGCTTCAGGTTTGGGAGATTCCGTTGTTTGCAGAGCTCTTGGCTTTAGCTGCCCATTAGTGGCAGTTGGTAGATAGGTGGTTACAGATCCCTGATACTACAGGAGGTATATCCTCTCAATGATGACTACCAAGGTTTGTCTGGAAGCAGTTACTGTGGCCAGAGGTCACTGCTGTTCTCAGATCTGGACTCAGAGTCTTGGGAGTTCTCCACTAGAGGGAGAGGAAAGGTGGTAGTCAGAGTTACTGCTTCCTTTTTCTCTCTCCAGTGCCATACTGCTTCTGCCAATTGGGGATTTTCCCTGCAAGTCTACAATAATAATTAAAATGAGAATAATAATAGCAGTAATAATTTATCATGTTTAATGATATACAAAACATTTTTCCTCATAGTAATCCTATGGGGCAGATAGTACAGATATTCTCATTTTACAGAGAAGAAAACTGAGACTCAGATTAAGCAACTTTCCCCTAGTTGCACTATAAGTTTAAAAGAAGGACCTTATAAAGAATTCGATAATTTTGAAATGTGAAAGATCCTTTATGAATGTGAGTAGTTTCTATTTTATCTGTTTCATAAGTTTGGATGTATTTTCTAGAAATCAGGCTCCATTTGTACTGGGCTTGGATGGCATATAAAATGTGTTTTTCAAATGTCTTGAATGACTTTAGATAAAGGTTAAATACAGTTGGTCTGGTAAATAGAGAAACAGTATGGTGGAGTGGAAAAAGTGTTAGACTTGGGGTCAGAAGTGACCTGAATCTGAATTTAGCTCATTCTTCTATAGCTGTGCAATCACAAACAAGGCACCTCAACTCCCCGAGAATGTCTCTTCATCTATAAAATGAAAACCATTTACATTACATATTTCACAGGGTTTTTGTGAGGAAATGGTTTTTGAAAATCTTTAAAGAACTCTTCAGATGTGAGTTATTATAATTGTTGTGGTATCTGGTTTTAGGCTATATTCCATTTCCACACTAGGCAATCAAAATCCTGATAACTTTTTGCTTATGAAGACTTGGACTAAATAACTAATTCTCTGTAAATATACAACCATTCTCTTTCTGTCTTGCAGTGACATCACACCTTCTGGAGAATCAGTAAGCAAAAACAGTCGGCCCAGAGTGGCTTCCCGCTTCCCCAAGTTATCCCGGAATCATCCAAGAGAACCACGTAATGTGGAACCACAGAGTGGCGACCTCTAATTCTTTTGCAGGCTCCCAGATGCTGGTGCTGTGTACTTTTCAAACTGGCCCAGTGCTTCTGACCTGTCTGAGACAGCTGGCTCCTTAGCCTCAGAGGAAAAATCAGTCATGCTACATTAACCCTGGAAAAGGACACCACCCACACCGTGACTTCTCACTCTGATTAAACAGGTCACCCAGAAGGCAGCACATGCTCATTGTCCTAAAGAAAAAGACTTCCCACCTGGAGATGCAGTAGCATGGCAACTGATTTCCCCTTGGCAGCTGCCTGTTTGATTTCATATTTTCCCAGCTGTGTCTTAAGGCAGCCTGAGATTCACTGCCCTTGGCCTCTTTCAGGAGAGATGCAGTCAATGGGGGAGGTGCAAGGAGCTCCTGGTCAAGAGATCATGCCTTTGTTTTTGAGGCATACAACTGAGATTTTCACTTTGCCAGAAAGCTATGATTGAAAACAACCTCTGACTTTTCCCTTTGGGAGGAAATAGGATGACTGTTATATTGTTTTTTCTATGTAATTGTCTTCTCCTACCCATAGTCTCCTCACTAGTATTTGGGAGCTCTCTATGTATGTTAATAATACACCATACAAGTGACCCAAATAGCTTTTTTCCAGGCATCCCTTTCCTTATCGGTATGTTCCCTGTAATGCCTTTGGGGAAGAACCAAGTGAGTTCAGGATTTTGTTGGCTTTTTATGTTTTAATCAACTATGTTGTTTTTGCCACTGGAGGTGGGGGGGGTGTTAAGGGGGAGACAGCCATAAATATAGGTCTTTTTTTCCCCAAATAAGACTGAAGAGTTTAATAAGAAAGTAATCCAGCCTTGGATGGAATTCTGAGCCTTTTGTTGTGTCCCATGACAGTTTTGTCAACTTGGTTCTTACAGAAATCCTCTATAGAATTAAAACTTGAGGCTGTTTGGGCATTCTTTTGTCATTCAACATATGAAATGTGTTAGAAGTGGCAAAAAAAAGACCTACTAGTCATTGACCTTCGTAAAAAATGAATGTTTTGTGCCTTAGAATAACTTAAGAGGCTGAAAAATCAGTTAAGGGTCAAGTTCCTGGGTTTCCTTGTTATACTGCTCATCTCCCTTGGTATTTTGGATGAGTTCTGACCTAAATATTTTTGACCCTCATTCACCTTTCTCCCCATCTCCACAATCATTTTGGGTTTTTCCCCTAAATATATATATATATATATATATATATATATATATATATATATATATATATATATATATATATATATATATATATTTATGGTAGATTTTTCCCTTATCATATCTTCATTTGGAGAGTCTCCCTATTTCCCCAGCATTGGAACATTCAATTAGCTGTTGGATTAGGGAGAAGGGACATTAACTCCAGCTTGATTATCAGCTACCTGGAACTTGGGAAGACTGCTTAGAATTTCATATATGACCTCAAGAGTTAGGAAAAAGGACCAAAAGCAAGAAAATGTAACCTCCATCAACTAAACATAACTTTGGGTCATGGTGCTCTGTACTTAAGTGAGAAAGCTTCATAATGTTCTCAAGTTAATGTGATGCCAAAATACACAAGGAGAAACTCAGTACATCCTAACAAAATCATGAGATGATCCTCCCACTGAGATCAGTCTTAAGTAGGAAGTTTCAGAAATTAGAGATGACCCAGGAGAACAGATGATCTGGAAAACAGATTGTGAAGAATGATGAATGGTTTTAGGGTACTGATAGAGAAAACATCAATAGGAAGTGTAATAATCATGTAAAAATATGGCTGTGATGATTATTAAAAAATTAGCACTGCACTCAGTAGCCAGTTTGAACTGTAGTCGATCAGTCAATAAACTTTTATTAAGTGTCTAGTATGTGCCAGGTCGTAAGATTAGGAGAAACCTCCACTTGTTCAAAGAGGCTCTTTCTTTGTATTTCCCAGGGGGCATATTGGGCCTCTTTCCTCCATAATTTAAAAAAATAGTTATTTGGGATTGTTTTATTATTGTCCTGGATAGAGAAAGGGACTGAGATGAAGTAATGATTATTGGAACCCTCCATTTGAATGATTCACACAAGGATGAATTAAAATATTAGAGAAGAAATTAAAGCTTAGATTTAATTAATATTTTAAAAACACTTGTACCAGTAGATTACTTTACCTTCAGCTTTCTGATTTTAGAACTTGGGAAGAACAGATAGACAAGGAGGAGGAAATGGGGTTGGGGGTGGGAGGGAGAAAGAAAGAGAAAGGGAAGAAATAGAGAGCATACATTTATCCCTGTCCTGGAAACAAAATATTGTCTCAATTACCCACCAATATCTGTAGCAAGAGAGCCCCAGGGGCCACTTATCAGTAACACCAGGATTTTTAAATTGCCAGTCTCATAGGAATATTTGTCCCCAGTTCTGTATGGAAGGTTGTTTTGAACATCTAGCCTCCAATATATATGTTAAATAAAGAGGGAAAGTTTAACAGCCAAAGTGATCCTGTACCTCTATACCTTGTTTCTGATTATTTTGAAATTTTTCTCTGTTAAAAAAAATTGAAGTTTTTATTCAGAAACTCTACTTTGAAATGCTTAAGAATCAATATCTCAGAAAAGTCCAGTGGCTAAAATACTCATAGAAACCTAAATGTAGAATGACAAATTGTTTTTTTTTCTTATTTTGGGTGGAATGTTGACAAAATTTGTTTACATTGTAAATCTGTGTTCATCTTCTTCAAACTTCTCACCATAATTGTCCCCCACTAAGAAAATCTTACCATCACCAAGGAGCACAAGGAGCCAAGACAGATAAATGCTAAATGGGGGGAAAAAATTACACATGTTGCCTATATTTTAAAAACCACTGTTCTTTTTTAGTTCACTAATCACTGAATGATTTCCCCCCCCCCTCTCTTGCCATTTTTAAATTCTTTAAAAAATCATTCACTTGATGACCCAGAGGAAAACATTAGGGTTCCAAACTGCACTTGCTCTGCCTATTAGCTTCCAATTGTTTGTTTCAAGATCATGGAGAAATTCTGGAATCATCTTTAGTGTACAGATTGTCCTCTGCTAATTTTAGCTCAAAGGCACACGTGACACAAAAATTACAGCAACTACAGACAGCCTTAACTTTGGAATCATGTATAATGCACTGCAATTATCAATTCACTTAACACTTCATTATTTTCTCACCCATTGCCTCAATTGAGGTTGGGTAAATTGTAAGAAAATGGGGCAGATAGGAATAGAATCAATAGATTTCTAAAGCAACAAAGCTAAAACATGAGTTTATGCATACTGGTCACACAGATCATAAGCATGCTCATGACACTTTAGAACCTGATGTCATAAAACTCATGTCCTTCCCTCCCCAAAACAATTCCAATATTAGAGCCAATAGGTTTACTGCTTCCCCTGTCATCTTTCTCTGATGCAGGGGTCTATCTATGTTGTGAGTAGCTATTAATCATGTATGTAACAAAGAAAAAGAAAGGAAGGAAGGAATTTTATGGAAGTCCTGTTATACATATATATATATATATATATATATATATATATATGTAAGGTTCAGATAAGCTATGTTGGACAGTTCTAAAGACAGAGTTAATATTCTTTTTACTATCCATTGATAGATGGTCATATCTATTCTATTGAACAGATGGCTAAAACTAATCTGAGAACATTTAACATGCCAGAATCTGTAGAAAATATAGACGAGTTACAGTGTCATCTCTTATAGAAGAAATATCTTAGGGAATTGGGAAGGAGAGAAAATAAATGCTTATTAATTGAAATATAAAATAAAAACAAAAAGTTGTATTTTTTTAATATAAAAGAACATCCCTCCACTTCATTTCTCCCAGGTCCTTCCAAGGCAGTCATCTTTACAGTTCTTTGTTCAGGACAATAGGGATGAAATATCAGTAATTATTTTAGGGTTGTTATGAGCAGCATTACCCAAACTTGTTAAGAACAAATTCCTTGGGGCTGGTTAGGTGGCGCAGTGGATAAAGCACCGGCCCTGGAGTCAGGTGTACCTGGGTTCAAATCCGGTCTCAGACACTTAATAATTATCTAGCTGTGTGGCCTTGGGCAAGCCACTTAACCCCATTTGCCTTGCAAAAACCTTAAAAAAAAAAAAAAACAAATTCCCCGTTGAAGAGAATTATAAATTGGAAATATTCTGAAAAGAGATAGTTTAAGCATATCTTTTGCTCTCTCTACCTTGGGCTCAATAGAAAAACTGTGGACTCTTCAAGGTTGACCCTCTAACACATTAATCTTTAATTCAAAGGAATTCAAGAATTTATGGAAAGAATGTTAATACTGTACTGAATAGCATATTTTATTCATACTCGATAAGAAAAATATGATTTATGGGTTGCCTGATTTAGTAAAAGCAATCCAGGGCATGATTAGGGCCAATTATTGTCAATCTTATTCAGTTTTCATTTAATTGAATAAGCTACATCACAACATAACCTATGTACCTAAAGTTATTAATATTATTATTATTATTGTTATCATCAATACTAGCAGGCCTTCTTGGCCACAGTTTCTAAAAATATCATCTATAGGGAGATCATTTTTGTTATTGCCAGACAAATGTTCTCTGCATCAATATAAAGCAACTCTACTATTTAGGGAAACACACACACACACACAATAGCACCAACTTTGTTCACAATAAGAATAATAAATTGGTAAAAAAGGCTTAACTTGACAAAGCTATCAACTTTCTTGTTGTTAGATGGGTTGATAATAACTAGGACAGTCAAATTTAAGTTTTTGTTTACAAAACAGTGTAAACAAATGTTATCATCTTCTACAGTCTAAAAGCATAAATCATGGAGAGAGAATTAATATTGACAAATATTTGGAAGTAAGGCATAATTATAGGAAGTTTGACATAATTCCATAGATTGCAACTTTATTAAAATGAATCCTTATGCATGACCAATTACAACACTAGAGCAAATTTTATTGGGAATTTTTTAGTTCTATATTTGTGTATGTTTGCACATACACACATGCATATTGTAAATTAATCCTAATTGGTTTACACAGATCAAATTTATAAATATACTATTATTGTTATTATTATTATGATTTAGTCACCAGGCCTTGGGACAAGAGTAAGTATTGTGGACACTGATGAATATTCTCTGACAAAACTGAACAAAACAAAAATGCCTTCCTGAAGAGTCCCATTTCTTTACACAGAAATGTCATGTACAAAGCAAAATGGAAGCTTGGGGTTATTCAGATTGTTTTATTCTCCTACTTGGGTAGAATTGTTCTATCCAGAGAGACCCTAGAATTCAATTTTATTACCTTTGAAATGCCAAAGGGGTGAAAAGTGAGTTCTTCAGCCTTGCTAGCACTGAATTCTGTCTTGAAGGTAGACTTGAGGCTAGACCCAACTAGCTGGTCCCCAAGCTAGCCCCATGAGAATGTCCACATTCCCAAACTTGTGTTGTGTTAATATTCTCCTTCTCTCAGTTTCTTTGCCCCAAACTATAGAGGGCACACATTTCAGGAATTACTTAAAGAATAAAAAAATTCTTCATATAAATTAGCCATATCCTTATAGTAAAGGAACAGTCTCCCAGATTCCTTTGCTTGATTTCTCATTGACCAACAACTTTAGGTGAATTTGCTCAGCTTTTTAATCATTACTTTTAGCATATGGGTGCAATTCCCTTTCTGTGATATTTTAAAAAGTTACTGTAAACTTGTAGCCAATAGTAATGGCATGAGCATTATTCCTCTTGGAATTAATTTCAATACATAGGAAACTCCATCCTACCACTCACTCTTTGACAATTAGGCCTTTGGTCGTAGTGATGTTGATATGCACTTTTCAGGGAAGGGAATTTTCTGCCACTGTGTCCATTCTTTCCTCACCTCCATAAAACAAACTCAACTATTAATGTAATACACCTTGGCAATTGGCAAATCTAGTCAGAAATCTTTGGAAAACTTGTGAAATTGGGACTCACTTTAATGGCTCTTTGAAAATTGACACAAGCAGTCTTCTGCTAAAGCTTTATTCCCTGAGTTCCACTCATAGGGCTTTTAAAGTTGCTCAGCACCCCCAGAACTGTCTTCATGTTTCATTTTGAATTGTTGCATCTCCTCTCCCATTACTCTCTTATTCATGTTTAGATCTTTCAGCCATCATCATGGTCTTGTTCCTCCAGAGCTAGAGAAGCTTCCAGGAAATATGCATTTTCATTCTCAACAAAATCTATTGTAATTAACACTTTTCAAAATATTGTGTATTGTTTCATTAAACTTAACATTAAATGTTTGCTTTTCCAAATTTTGCTCACTTCTATTTTTGCACAATTGTAGCACTGTATATTTTATCTAACATTTCTGTGCCAAAAAGTTCATTTTATGTTTCCATAGCATATGATCTTGATTATATTTCTAAAACAAAATATCAGTTAATGTATCAATAGGAATGAATGTATAAAGTGTAGAACTGGTGTTTTGAGGTTTTTTTTTGAAGGGGAATGGGGAGGGGCTACTAAGTTATATTCTTCCCAATCTTATTTAAATACATATAATTTTAATGTCCTTAGTGGCAGTTATTGCCAATTACCTCCATAATAAGTGCACTATTATAGACAAATGTCAATCTCTGACATCTTTAAAGTCTGCTATATGGACTTATTTTGGAATAATGCCAAAAAATGGAAGTTTTTAGATTTCACTTAACAACCAAAAGGAACAACTTTCCAAGCAATCCAATCACTTTTTGAATCATTGTTTTAAAAAGCAAGAATCCAAAACAATTAATACAATTAACAAATGATTGGTCTAGGAGCTTGTTTAAACAGAGCTATTGTCTGAAATGGTTAGATTAGTAGTTCTTCAAAGGACCTGTGCTTAGACCTTTCAACTTTCATTAGAATTTTTAATATTTTATCATGTTTGTAAAACCACTATCTTGGTCATATCCAGCCACCTTGTGGTGTATTTTCTTTGAATTTCATTAGTCTTTGCTTCCTATCTGCATGAACAGAATAGAAAGCCTGTTGTTCCAGGTTCACTTTGGAAAAATCAAATTTGGGTGGGGTGAACAGAATTCATGAAAGTGAAGTACTCTGGAGTACCAGGATGACATAGAGTCAGAAATGGCAACTTCTAGAGAGGCAGTCAGAGTGGCTGACAGCTGAAGAAAAGTGAAAACTCTTAACATGAATTTCTGCAAAACAAAATTGCCTCATGAATATTCTCATTAGCTAGAATTATTCTTGGAAAGAATTTATTCACCTATGCATCAATAGATTAGCCATCACTGGAATTATTCCTTGAATAGTAAATATTGCCTAACTCCTCAGGCAGCCACATAGAAGAGAGTAGTTTTAAAAAAGCATCAGTTTGAAAAGAATAAATCCCAAGGAGTGTTGATTATTGAGTGCAATAGGAGAAGATTATCATTGGTCTGGGCCCAAACCTGCAGGCAGTTGGCCAAGCCAGGGTTATCTGTTGATTGTGCTCTTGTTAGCTGAATGTCAATGGTAAGAAAAATCATTTTCATTCTAAAGTAGTGTGTATGTATGTATATAAGGCATACAGATATGCATTTATGTACTGGAATGTGTAGTATTATTTAACCCCTCTTCTGTTATGGTTTACAATAATAGAATTTTTAAACAAATGTATTTAATTTTCTAAAAAAAACCTTGCATTAAATATTTCTTTTGAAATAAGCTGTGGTAATTTTGTTATAATCCAGTTGAAAATATGCCTCTTCATGATAATAAAATACAAACGGTGACATTTTGTAAGTTAGAAGATATATTTACAGCCTATTAATAATTTTTGATTCTATTATAATTGTCTGTTTTATGTTCAATTTTTAAATGGGCATTGTTAACATCCACAGATCTGTTGCTTCATTTCCCATATGTTATATTAGACATCTGCTTTTAATTGAAGATAATGTCATCATTAATTTTATTTGATATGAAATGCAGTAGAACCCTGTCAAAGCACAAGGTATGTCATTACACAGATTACTTAATGTCAATTCATATTTCCTCATCATAATTCCATATAGTAAATGATTATTATAACAAAGTTTAATGATATGTAGGGGTTAGTCCTACATTATCAAAGATGTTTCCACTGAATTAATTCTTTGAGAGGAGTTTATAGAAATTAGCAAACTCAAATAGATGAATGTTCATAGGAAAATAGATTTAGAACTGGAAGGGACCTTCATTTTACAAATAAGGAAACTGAGTCCAAGATCACATGATTAGTGACAAAGGGATATCCAAACCTAGGTCTTCTACCCATTATATCACATTGCCTCCTCTTATGAAGCCATAGAAGATAAAAGTCAAATATATATTTTTGAAAAACTTATAACACAAGGCCTTCCAATTGTTTTTTTTTGCCTGAAATTATTGACATCACTATTAGAAATGCACTTCCATGTAATGAGTCTGTTAATATCTTTCCAGCAAAGGTCAATTAAAAGTAGAATGAAATCTTGAAACTCAAAAAGTTCCAAGGAGGTGGGGAAGAAGCTTAATTAAACCAATGCTAAAAATGGGAATAGTATAAACATTAAACCCAAGCTATTTGTTTAGAAGACATATTGCAAAATATATCAAAGAACATGTCCACTTTTATCTATGTTTTCTATGGTGATACCTGAAGCCAACTCTCAGAATTTTAAGGATTCAGTTTAGGTTTTTGAATTCAACTTTTGAAAGACATTTCTCTCTCTGTTTTATTGTTTGAGGAAAGGGGGGACAATTAAAAGAGTGGTTGACTTTGAAAAGAGTTACTAATATTATCAAGAAGTCCTTGAGTGAACTTTGGTGACCTCTGATAATGGGCAAGAGAATTGGTTTTGCTAATAATACTAATAATAAAACCTAAAGCCTTCTGATTCCTAATTTACTACATCTGGTATACATTTGGCTTGATTTTCAAGGTTCCCATAATCTACCTCCATTTATCTGGTCTCTAATCTTATTTCCTGTTTCCCTCTAATCTAGCCAGATTGATCTCACTATCCCACAAAGTTAGTCATCTCATTTCACACCAAGGTGCCTTCACTCAAGTGGATTCCTTCACCAGGATGCCTTTTCATTTCTTCCTGCTCAAATGTATGAAACTTCCATAACAATTCCAGCTCTCTTTGAAATCACTTTCCACCAAACTCCATACTATGTACTATACAATTGAATATCTAATTGTATATTATCTTTTTCCCCTAATATTCTAACATTTTCTGTCTGAGTAATGATCTTATCTACTCTACTAGCTTGTAAGGTCTTTGAAGGTAGAGACAACATTTCTTATCATCTGTATCATCTGTTGCTCCAAATCCACAGAAAGTATTCTAAAGATAGTGGTTTGATTGATTGATCTACTTTAGCAATGAAATATTTCCATCCTCATTTCTGAAGCCTGATTCTTAGATCTTCATATAACATGAAAAATTAGTAACTCAGATACTGTCCATGACTCATTTAAAACATATTGAGAAGAGGAAAGATATTTAGACTTTTATTTAAGAAAAGTCATCTTATTCTCCCTCTAATTTAAAATCCTAGGATCCTTTTTTTTGGCTGATTAAGATTAAAATTTCAATACTTTTGTATGAAACATGTCCTAAGGGCAAATGTCAAAGTGGACCGCTCAGACCTCATTTAATTATCATCTAAGTTATCATTTTTGTTAGTAGCTCAATTACTAATGATGTAATGATGGTCTGATGTTGGAGAGGCAGCAAAGTATAGTAAGTTGTAGACTAAATCACTAATTTGTACCTCTGAGAAGCCTGGGGCAAGTCCCTTAATTTCCCAGTGCCCCAGATCTTTATTGATGGAGAAAATTCCTCGCCAGGAATCCTATGCACTAAAGAATTTGTACACTGGATTTGGAATTGAATTATCAAAATTTCAATCTTGGAACTCACTTAGTATCCATATGATTTTGAGCAAGTCACTACATCTCTATAAGCCTAATTTCTTCATCTATAAAATGGGAACTTTTTAAATCTATGCCTCAAGAGGTAATTAAGAAAATCAAATAAGAATAATGTAGGTAAAGCATTTAGGACTACAAAGCAATTGGACTATAAACCATCCAAAAAATCTGAGTTATTGTTATCATTGATTAAGGATGCCTTCCTTTTCTTCTCTACCTTGGACCCAAATGAAAATGCATAGCTGAGACTGGGCTATTAACTTTAAAAATAAAAATCAGCATATATTTTAAAATTTGTAAGATGCTTTGCCTCCATTTTATTTGAGTCTCACAACCACCTTGTGACATAGGTTTATAGGCATATGTCTCCATTCTACATATGAGGAAGATAAAACTATAAGAAATTAAATGATTTCATTATTATTATCATCATCATCAATACCCCTCCTCTATCTTAATAGCAGAGTAGAAGTTACTTACTTTCCTTGGGAAACAATAAGGAGTCTTAATATCCTTTTACTAACAGCAACACAACAGGGGCCTGATACGGTATCTGCATACTAACATCCTAGTATCCTGAATCAGAAATGTGTGACAGGAGTCCACTGGCATGGATGTCATTTGGATTTATTTAGAATAAGGAATAAGTGTAAAGCTGAGGAGGGGGGGGGGGAAATCTATCTTCTTATGTACCTGTAATTCCTTTAAATTCTGGGTTGCTTGAAGATCCCATGCTACTTCTCTGCCTTAACATGTGACTCGAACTTAATGATGTATATACTATAATTCTTGTACATTTTTATACATTTTTAGTTAGTTTTACCTTGGAGCAATTCAGACCCTCAAAAGAATTTTCTGACTTGATATGAAAATACGAGATCTCAGTATGGATGGGTGATAGTGATAGTCAAATCAAAACTAAAACTTATGAACTTCCTAAAGTCAGAGTATGCTTGGGGCAGAGTGCCTTCTAGGATCAGTTTGTATAAATGTGCAACCTTTGTAGCTATGTTTTTCATAGGCATCAGCTGATTCAGAGGTTGCAAATTCCTTGAAACAAGCCATTAACCATTTTTAAATAGTACCAGTCTGATGATGTTAAGAGAAAAATGAATGGTGTGTGTTTATTAGCATCAAGGGTAACATTTCAATTTTCCTCTTTTTCTGGGTGCCATCCATTTGTTTTCACTACTAAATATTTATTTTTGTGACTTGACATCTTTACTAGTCAACAAACAAGACCAAGTACCAGCACTGATTTAAATCAATCATATTTTCCACTGGTTAAATTATTTTGATTCTCATTAAGACTCATTACACAGAGAAACACAAGATTTGTTACATCAATAAGTGAATACATCAACTTATTTGCAAATAGTGTAACATGTTTTATACCTAAGCAGAGGAATAGAAGGGAAGACTCATAATTTCGCTCCTAGTTCTTAAGCAACACTAATGGGCATGTTCTAGGTGGGCATATTCCTTTTCCCACATGAATCCATACCATTAATTAACTACTTGAAGATTTACAAAATGATTCCTCACAACCCCATGGGATAGATAAATAGTATATTATTACTCCTTTTAGATAAGAAAGTCATATAGCTAGTTAGTAATAGAGACAGGACTTAAAGGACTCTAATTCCCAGCAAAACAAATCTAGATATTGTCCATATATGAGAATGTATATCTGATTCTATACCTCTAGTCCATAGCTTTTCTATAAAGAAGTAGGAAAAATACTTTATTATCAATCTTTTGAAATCATGATTGGTTACTAATTTAACCAAACTTTGTTATTTCTCCTCACATTATTGACCTCATCATGCAAATTGTTTTAATTCTGAAAACTCATTTCACTCTGAACTAATTCATATGTCTTTCCCTGTTTCTCTGAATTTTTCATGTTTTTCATTTCTTAGGGTATTAAAAAATCCCATTGTATTTATATACTACAATATACCAAGCCATTTTCCAGTATTTAAACACATTTTGTTTTCACTTCTTTGCTTGAATAAAAAATACTGCTATAAATATTTTTGTACTGATGGTTTCTTTACTTCTGTTCTTGATTTCAACGGAGGTAGTACATAAACTGGATCAAAAGGTTAGTATAGTTTGGTTCATTTTTTGGGATGTAGTTTCAAATTGATTTCCAGAGTGGAAATCTACAACCAGGGCAATTATGGGCCTCTTCTTCCATAGCCATTTTCACTTTCTTGGCTCATCTATGCCAATCTGTTGACTGTTAGATGGAATCTTAGGGTTGTTTTGATTTATATTTTTCTTTTTTTCTATATTATTAGTGATAACTTTCATTTATTTATTTTCTCTTCATATCTTTGACCATGGAGGATTGTAGGGGCACTTAGGTGAAGCAGTGGATAGAGTGCTGAGCTTTGAGTCAGGAAAACTCTTCTTCATGAGTTCAAATCTGGCCTCAGATACTCATTAGCTATATGACACTCAGCAAGTCACTTAACCCTTTTTGCTTCAGTTTTCTCATCTGTAAATGAATTGGAGAAAAAAATGGCAAGCCACTCTGGAATCTATCAAGAAAACCCCAAATGTGGTCATGAAGAGTCAGACATGACTAAACAATAGCAAAATTAGAGAATAAGAGTCTCAGTTCCAAGAACTATAAATACAATAATATATTTTCTTTCACACAGAATTTTGTAAGGAAAAATACTTCATGAACTTTGATGTACTAGAAAAATATTTTTAATAATGATGCCTCTTGCTAGATAATAATAATAATAATAATAATAATAATAATAAAGAGTTAGCATTTGTTTAATGATGAAGGTGTATGATGGATGTTACACATATTATTTCATTTGATGTTTACAACTTTGAAAGATAGATGTTAATAGCCCTATTTTGGAGATAAAGAAACTGAGGCTTAAAGAAGTTAAATGATTTGCCTGAGGCATACAGTTAATACTTTGAATGCTCTTTTTACAGATGAAGAATTGAGGCAATCAGTGTTATATGACTTGCCCAGTGTCATACAGTTAGTAGGTCAGATTTGAAGATGAATCTTCCTGATTCCCAACCCAGTGCTCTATTTATTGTACCACTTAGTCATCCCATCCACTCTTTTACAAAGGTTCATTATTTTTGAAGATGAGTATCAGATCTATACATCCTGCCTTAATCTCTTTCTTAGGCTCCAGTCCTTCATCAATTAATCAGTCAATCACAACATATTTATTAAGCATCTACAATATTTTAGGCATTATGCTACATACTGAAAACTCAAAGTTTAGAAAATCTAACAACCCCCTCTTCTCAGGGAGCTTTTATTTATTTTAAACTGCATGTTTGAAGCCCCCTGCCCCTTGATACCTCACTGACTACTCAATCACAATCAAAATGAATCTCTTATCTCAGCACCTCTCCAAATTTCCCAATCATGCCTAGTCAAACTTTCGGATTTTCATGATGGCATCTTTCTTTCGGTATCCAGGTTTTCAATCTTTGTATTCAAATCATTCTTCTCCATCATTTGCTGTATCCAATCAGTTGCCAAATTTTGTCTGATTTACCTCCACAACTCCTTTCAAGTTGGACTTCTTTGCACTCACAGCCTCAATTCAGGTCTTTACTTCTTTTGCTTTAACTATTGTAAACAGCCTCTTAAAGAGATTCCCCACTTCCAGGCTCTCCCCATCTATTGTCTACTTGTCTACTAAAAGAATCTTCCTTAATCAAAAGTCTGACAACACTTTTCCCTGCTCAAGAGTTTTTAATGGCTACCGGGCAGCAAGGTGGCGCAGTGGATAGAGAGAGCACTGCCCTTAGAATTAGGAGGACAGGA
This sequence comes from Macrotis lagotis, assembly GCF_037893015.1. Lineage (NCBI taxonomy): Eukaryota > Metazoa > Chordata > Mammalia > Peramelemorphia > Peramelidae > Macrotis > Macrotis lagotis. The sequence continues at coordinate 17,739,487 of NC_133665.1, read as the reverse complement.
ATTTGAATCTGCCTTGGACATTTGACTCTTACTAGCTATGTGACCTTGAGCAAATCACTTAACTCTGACTGTCTCTCATCCAGAGCCATCTCCAGTCATCCAGATTCATATCAGACCTATGGACTAGATGACTTTGGAGGAAAAAGTGATGCTGATGATTTAGCACAGCACCCCCTTACTCAAATCCAATTCATATGCTTGTCACCTTATCACCTCCCTGCTCTTGTGGTCTTTGAAAATGAAGGACAAACAACATTATTAATAAAATACAAACAATTTACCTTGGCATTTAAAACCTTTTAGAATTTGATTCTATCCTTCCGCTAACCCTTTACTCTTCTGTCTCGGGCTTATTTGCTTTTGAATAGGTTGTCCTCAGTACCTGGAATTCCCCTCCCCCTTCACCTTTGTCTCTTAGAATGCTTAGCTATCCTTAAAACTCAGCTCAAGTACTTTCCTATGGGAAGTGTTGTCTTATCTGCCTTTAGTTGTTAGTGGCATCTCCCCTTCCTCAAATTATCAAATATATATACCCGCCTGTTTACAAATTATATTTCCACAATAGAATATAAGTTTCTTGAGGGAAGAGATAGGTTTTAATTTTGCCTTTGTATCCCCAGCACTTAGCACAATCTTATACCTAATAGACACTTAAACAATGCTAATCAAATTTGTTTGAATTAGATTGGAAGCTGCCTGATGATCTTCAGGGGGGTGGGTACTTCCCTCTTCCTTGTGACAGCCTCCCAAAATTGCCCAAGGCAATTGCTTGCATATGGTTTCCCTATTGCTCTGGGCCTGCCTGACTGCCCAACTCTTTCCTTTGCCTCCAGTCTTAGAAAGTACTTTGCTGTTCAAAGTATTATCCTTTTCCAATGTTATCCAGGTAGGGTGATATAGAGCAACAAGAACCTAGTAGACTCCAAATCAACATGCACAGGAAGATTCAACTGCTGATACTTGCTAGGTCTTGTCCTCTCTCTCTTTTTTTTAAAGGTTTTTTTTTGCAAGGCAAATGGAGTTAAGTGGCTTGCCCAAGGCCACACAGCTAGGTAATTATTAAGTGTCTGAACCCTGTTACTCCTGACTCCAAGGCCGGTGATTTATCCACTACCCCACCTAGCTGCCCATTGTCCTCTCTATTAGGACTTGGTGTTTGCATCACTCAGCTAGCTCAACAGCTCAGATCCCTGACTTGATTAGTTATTGTGCCCACCATAGGCTCAAGATCTTGAGATGCATCAGTGGAACATGAGCTCCCTAGGGGGAGGAACTCATTAATATATTTTTTACTTTATATTCCCAGCTCCTAGCATAGTGCCTTACACATTGCAGATGCAAACTGAATTGATTTGAATGGGCAAGAAGGAAAGGAGGTCTTTGCAAGGTTTCATGATCTCTTAAATAAGCGGTTATTACTCACAAAAGTACCTGGAATTATCCTATTTGCAGGTCCAGAAAGAGAGAAAAACAAACAAATAAACTAAACAAACCATTGGGAATGTTTTGACCTGAATAATTTCAGTTAGTGACTATAGGATCAGTGGGAGTTGTTTGGGGCAACTCTGGTACCCATTACCTCATCACACTGCCTGCTATTCTGTGGGAGTCTTTGGTTTCCATGGTTTTCATTTAATCAGCTCTTAATTAGATATCTCATCCCCTTTCAGTGACCCCAATTATTCAAAAAGACACAACAAGCTCATTGTACCCTTGAATGTGGATTATAGCATTTAGAAATGAAGAAAACATATATTCTTACTACTTTTAGCACCCTGATTTTCTTCTACTCCTGTATAGGTTTTATTACTGCAGCTCAGACTCTAGATGAGAAGGTCTGTAATGATTCTAACAGAGGTGTTTGCTTCGTAGAAGCAGGGTGGGAAGGAAAGGACTACAATGTGACACTGGTACACCTTTGAGGAATTTTAATTGCAATGCCTTACACATCAGTAGACTAGGCTTCCTGCTTAAATGTAAAAAGAAAAGAAGGAAGGAAAGGAAAGGAAGGGAAGGGAAGGGAAGGGAAGGGAAGGGAAGGGAAGGGAAGGGAAGGGAAGGGAAGGGAAGGGAAGGGAAGGGAAGGGAAGGGAAGGGAAGGGAAGGAAAGGGAAGGGAAGGAAAGGGAAGGGAAGGAAAGGAAAGGAAAGGAAAGGAAAGGAAAGGAAAGGAAAGGAAAGGAAAGGAAAGGAAAGGAAAGGAAAGGAAAGGAAAGGAAAGGAAAGGAAAGGAAAGGAAAGGAAAGGAAAGGAAAGGAAAGGAAAGGAAAGGAAAGGAAAGAGGAAAGGGAAAGGGAAGGGAAGGGAAGGGGAATTCACTGCTAAAACTTACTGCTAATTAGGTAATAGCAAGACTAGTGCCAAAATGGATCCTTTGAAGTATTTGTATTCACAGTATTTCAGTGTTGGAGGGATATCTTTCAGTGTCATCTAGTACAACCTATACCTGAAAAGGATCTTCCCTAAAACTTGACAAATAATCATTCAGTCATCTGAAAATGACTAGAGCAGAAGAAGCTAGAAGGAAGCCAAACTCAATTTGTCTCTTTGTAACTTGCACTATTGTTTCTAATTCACTCTGAAGTCAAATAGAATAAATCTAATCTCTCATACTTGTACCAGTCCTTCAAATACTTGAAAATAATTGTTGTTTTCCATACACTTGTCCCAAAGTCTTTTCTTCTCCAGGCTCAATATCTTTTGTTATTTAGTCATTTTTTAGTCATGTTTGTTTCTTTATGACTCCATTTGGGGATTTCTTGGAAAAGAATAGTGGAATCGTTTGCCATTTTCTTCTCCAGCTCATTTAATAGCCCCTCTTCTCAATGAACTTATATTCATCTTCAACTGTATGTTAGACAGCTCTCCCCTTGATGCCCTACTGACTTCTCAACCATAATCAAAATGAATCGCACACCCCAGCATCTCTACAAATTCCCCAGTCAAGCCTATTTATGACAACCCCATTTGGGGATTTCTTGAAAAAGAATACTGAAATGGTTTTCCATTTTTTTTCTCCAGATCATTTAATAGCTCTTATACACACATATGTATGTATATGTATGTATATTTGTGTATGTATGTGTATATGTACCTGTGTATGTGTGTGTGTGTGTGTGTGTTTATATTATCTCCCTCATAAGAATAAGATCTTTGAGGGCAGGGATAGTTTTTACCTTTCTAAGCACAGTGACAATCAAATAATCTAAGAGATAAAGTGGTAAATTAGTGAAATAGATTGGATACACAATACACAGTAGTAAATGACCATAGTAACTTGGCATTTGATAAATGGCAAAGACCCCAACTTTCAGGACAAGAATTCATTATTTGACCAAAAACTCCTAAGAAAACTGGAAAGCTGTTTGGCAGAAACTAGGTAGAGAATAATATCACACATTATAGATCAAGATAAGATCAAAATGAATACATGATTTACAAATAGACGGTGATATATACATAAAAATTAGGGGATCCTGTAATAGTTTATCTGTCAGATCTTGGTTAAGGGAATAATTTATGTCTAAACAAGAGATTAAAGAACATTATGGGAAGAAAGATGGACAATTCTGATTATATTAAATTTAGAAGCTTTTGCACAAACAAAACCAAGAAACCAAGATTAGAAGGAAAGCAAAAATCTTGGGAGTAGGGTGAGGAATTTACAATAAGTTTCTCTGATAAAGACCTCATTTCTCATATAGAAAACTAAATCAAATTTAAATGACTACAAGTCATTCCTCAACTGATAAATATTTGGTCAAAGATATGAAGACAGTTTTTAGGTAAAGAAATCAAAGCTATATTTAGTCATATGAAAAAATGCTCTAAATCATTATTGATTAGAGAAATGCAGATTAAAACAACTCTGAGATACTACCCCATTCCTACTTAGAGTCAGGAAGACTCATCTTCTTAATTCAAATTTGGCCTCAGATATTTCCCAGCTATGAGACCCTGGGACACTTAACATTATTTGCTTCAGTTTCCTCATCTGTAAATGAACTGGAGAAGAAAATGGCAGACACTTCAGTATTTCTTCCAAAAACCCCAAGAGAGGTCATGAAGACTTGGACATGACTGAAATGATTTAATAACAACAACAAAAACAATATGGCAGAAAAAGAAAATGATAAATGTTGAAGGGAATGTGGAAAAAAATAAGTTGATGAAGTTCTAAATTGATCCTACTAGTCTGGAGAAAAATTTGGAATTATACCCAAAGGGCCACAAAACATTGCATACCTTTTTGACCTAGCAATTTCACTACTAGGTCTATATCCCAAAGAGGTTTTTTGAAAAAAGGAAAAGGACAGGGGCAGCTAGGTGGCACAGTGTATAGAGCACTGGTTCTGAAGTCAGGAGTACCTGAGTTCAAATCTGACTTCAGACACTTAATTACCTAACTGTGTGGCCTTGGGCAAGCCACTTAAGTCCATTGCATTGCCAAAAAAAAGAAAAGAAAAGAAAAGAAAAAAAAGGAAATGGACTTATGTGTACAAAAATATTTATAGCAAGTCTTTTGTGGTGGCAAAGAGTTAGAAATTTAGGGGATGTTCATCAATTGGGGAATGGATGAATAAGTCATGATATATGATTATATTGGAATACTATTGTGCCAGAAGAAATGATGAGCAGGATACTTTCAGAAAAACCTGTAATGGGGGCGGCTAAGTGGCACAGTGGATAAAGCACCAGCCCTGGAGTCAGGAGTACTTGAGTTCAAATCCAACCTCAGACCCTTAATAATTACCTAGCTGTGTGGCCTTGGGCAAGCCACTTAACCCCATTTGCCGTGCAAAAAAAAAAAACCCAAAAAAGAAAAAAGAAAAACCTGTAATGACTTACAGGAACTGATGCAAAGTGTATGAGTAGAACCAGGAGAACAATGTACATGAGTAACAATATTGTGTGATGATCAACTATGAATGACTTAACTATTCTCAGTGATACAAGGATCTAAGACAATTCTGAAGGATTTATGAAAAATGCTACCCACTTCCAGTGGATTCTAAATGCAGATTAAAGTATACTATTTTTTACTTTATTTTTTATATATTTTTGATTTGTGTTTTCCTTTACATATGACTAATATGGGAATGTGTTTTGCATGATTGCACATGTATAACCGGTATCAAATTGCTTGCTATCACATGGAAAAGGGAGGAAACATAAGGAAGAAAAGAATTTTGAGCTCAAAATCTTTTAAAAAATGAATGCTAAAAATTTTTCTAGGGTCGGCTAGGTGGCGCAGTGGATAAAGCACCAGCCTTGGAGTCAGGAGTACCTCGGTTCAAATCTGGTCTCAGACACTTAATAATTACCTAGCTGTGTGGCCTTGGGCAAGCCACTTAACCCCGTTTGCCTTGCAAAAACCTAAAAAACAATTTTTCTACTTTTAACTTGAAAAAAGATAAAATATTGTTTTAAAAAATAAATGCATGCTGATTAAGGGGGGAAAGATAGCAGATCCTTATCTATTGTCATCAGGACAAGAAATAGCTCTTTCAATAATCTTCATTCAGTACAACCAATACTAAATGTTTCTTCTTATTGGGACCCTTATTTTTCTTTGTCAAAAAAGGTTGGAGATTGGAGGATCACTTAACCTACACTAGTGTGGAATAGATTTCTGCATCAGGTACAAGGATGGACTTAATGATCTCTTAGGTTCCATTCAATTTGGTGATCCTATGACTCTAAGAAGGATACAGTCTTCTAGTCAATTTTGCTTGGGGCCATTGTGGGAATGGGGGGAGTATGTGGGAGGACTTTAGAGGGGAAATAAGAATTGGTAGTATGGGCTTATCTAAATTCAGTGAGATATGTCCAAGTTCAGTGAGGATATTACCACTTTCACTGGATGCCTTCAGGAAAGGTCCTTCCAAAAGGAGAGGCAGGATGCCAAATAAAGTTGGTCATAGGGAGTTAGATCTAGAGGTGAAAAGGACCTCAGAGGCCATCTAATCCAATCCTTCATTTTACAGGTGAAGAAACTCAAGAGCAAATTATTGCTCAATGTCACTCAAGTATGTAAGCCTCAGAAGCACATTTGGAGATCATATCCTCTGATACCTTAGACATGTTCTTTCCACAATAACTGGCTTTTGTCTCCTTCCATCTTGTCCTGACTCTGAGCCTCCTTACTGACTGGGATCCTGCTGTAGTAGAACTAACTAAGGTACCTCAGTGATGACCATGAGTTTTCTTATTCTGGGAGATCATTGTTTTCTTGGCTCTCCTACATTTTAGACACGTGGCATTTCTCTACTCAGAGGCCCATCTGTGAAATTTAAGTTAAAATTCAGGGGAAAAAATGTCAATTTTGTGTTTTTAATATGCTTTTTTGTCAATATTATGTTTTATTGCAGTTTTGAAAATACAAAAAAAACACTCTTACATCAGTTACTGTAGCTAATGAGATTGATCATAGAAGCTGATCATGGAGTTGATTTGAAACCAAATATTATTAATATTAGTTTTCTGTGTTGGAAGGGGAAAAAAAAGACTGCTTCATTAGCTGGGTTTGAGAGTTTTTTGGTTCAAACCAAATGAAGCCTCTTGATGTTTTCCAAATTAGTAATTAATGTGTTCTAATTTGGGCTTTTGTGAGCATTAAACAAATAGCCCACCTGGTATGGACTTGAAATTTACAACTTTATCCCTACTAATTTTCCCTGAGTCAGTAGTAAATCTTTATTATGAGGAATAAAACCAGCCCCATTAAAGACTTAGCACTGGCTCAATGCAGTTGTTTATTTTTAAAATAAGTTTCCAGCCCCCTGGAATACAATCCCTATCAGCCTGCTTGGAGCAAAAATGACTGCTTAATACAAACTCCTTAGCCTGGCAGTCAAAACCCATTACCATCTGACTGCATTATACTTTCCTGACTTTATTTCATATTACTCTCCTTCATGTACCCCAAATTGAAGCTAGACCTTCAATCGACCGTTCTCTGACCTCATCCTGCCTTCTCTAGACTTCAAATTTATGTGAAATCTGTCTTGGACCAAGCCCTTCTCTAGTGCCAGAGACTGATAGTCCATATAGGATCAAGACCCTGCTCTGCCTTCAAGCTTCCCGGTTTCTCTGCCCCAGGCTCAGATCCAGACATTTACCCCCTTCCCCTCCCACTCCCACCCCCACCTTTTCTAGTTTTTGTCCACCTGGGGTCAAGACCTTCTTGAGGGGGTGCCCTGCAGTCTGAGGATTTTTTCCAGTCCCTATCCACCTCATCCCAGGAACAAGACTGTTTTAATTCTCCAGTCCAGAAGCAGGCCTCCTGCTCCTTCCTCCTCCCACCCAATCCCCTTCCACACTACCTCCAGTTTAGTCTCCCCATACCTGTTCCTGCTCCTTCCACTTCCTAGAACTTCACAGGCTACACTTCCTGCCATGAAAATCAACCTTTACATAGTCTAACCACTCTTCCTCCCTCAAAGATCTTGTCAATAACTATCAATATTCTGCTTGAACTCAGTTCTCAAAGTTAGAATGTTCCCATCCCCTTATTCGTTATCAATATCACTGATTCTGAACTTGAGGCTGCTGAATTACAAACCCCATTCCCCAATCCCCAGTTGCTCCATCATATCCATCTTAATACCCTTCAACTCTGCCTGTCTCTGTGAAATGTCCCATTGCAGTTCTGTTTACTTTTTCTTCTGGAATTCTACATCTTAAGCTATGAATTTGCTTTCTTCCTAAACTTTTTCCTTTCTCACTCCTTCCATCCTCCATTATTCACTGACCAGATTCCCCACTGCCTTTTTCCAGAACTGGGTCCATTTTCACACCCCTCATTCACACTGCTTATTAGGGACAGTTAGAATACTCCTTGTCCTTTTTCTCCATTGTCCTTTTACCATCATCACATAGAAACCTCTCCTATGAGATTTATGCTATCTAAATTTATGACCCAATCCACACTGTGGTGGCTGTTATCTATTAATACCTCAGACATTTTCTTTTTCTTCCTCAATGAGTAAGTGCCTCAACTTCTGCCCTTGAACTGGGGACTGCAACGAGCATATTAATGCTTTCTAAAACTAACATTAGTTCATCAGTCTACTCAGTCCCCTTAACCTTCTGTATAAATGATCATCCCCTGATCAACCATGATAGACTTAGCTCTTCTTACAATACAATGATCAAAGACAATTATAAAAGACTTGTAATGGAAAATACCATTCATATCCAGAGAAAGATGTATGGAGTCTGATTGCAGACCAAAGCATATTATTTTCACTTTTTAAAATTGTTTATTTTTTTCTTTCTTATGACTTTTCCCCCTTTTGTTCTGATTCTTCTTTCACAACAAGACTAATATGGAAATATTTAACATGACTGTACATGTGTAACCTATATCAGATTACTCGCTATCAAGGGAAGGAAGGAAGGTAGAAAAATGTGAAAATCAAAATCTTACCAAAAAATGAATGTTGAAAACTATTTTTATATTTATTGGAAAAATAAATAATAATAATAAGAAGAAATGTTTATCCCCTTGATCTTGCCATCACCCACCAGTATTTCACTTTCAAAATTCACAAAATCTGAAATTTTTTTTCATTTTATTGTCATTCTATTTTTCAAAAATTGTTTCTTTTCATTCATTCTTTATTTTCTTCATTCACCCTTTTGTTCATTCTCACCATGATCTGCATTCTCTTCCTCCCCAGTTCTTTCCCAGGCTTTCTCCAGTGCACTGGCTTACCTATCTAGATCCCTTGGTGAACTGCTTCAATTTAACACTAATGAGTGTATACTGCTGAGTCCTCTATCTCCTTGTCTTGCTAAACCTGAGTTATTCCCACCACTTACCCTCTTTCATTCCCATTCATATGTTGCAGTACAGACCTGGAAGAAATCACAAAAGCATGCATGCAGGTTGGATCTTCTACAAATTCATGTTGCTAATCTCAACACTGAAGCAAAAAATCTTTCCTATTCCACTTGCTAAAGTGGCTATACCAGACCTTCTCATCTTTTCTCAGGACTCTTACAGTTTCAGTCCCAAACTCTCCTCCTTTACTCTAGTCTCAGATGAAGAGATTCTTGCTAAAGTCAACCCTCCAATGTACCATTGATCACATCTCTCTAGCAGATTGTTTTCAATTATCACTACTCTTCAGTCTGTCCCTACCTAGGGTTTTTTACCCCTGACACATCTATATCTTCTCCATCACTATTAAACCTTCACTTGATTCTACCATCCTTATCAGTCTTTCTTCTATCTTCCAACATTCTCCTCTCTTTTGTGGTTAAACTCTTTGAGAAAGTCATTTATAATCAGTGATCCCAATTTGCTCACTCTCTTTTTTAAAAATTTTTTTTAACATTTTTATTTAGGGCTTTGAGTTCCAAATTCTGTCCCTACCTTTCCTCTCCCCTTCTTTTATGACAAGATTGTTACATGTGCAATTTTGTAAAACATTTCCATATCAATTATTTTGTATAAGAAGATTCAAACCCCCCCCCAAAAAATGTAAGAGTGAAAAGTAGTATGCTTCAGTCTGTATTCAGTGAATATCAGTTCTTTCTCTGAGATAATATGTTTCATTTCAGTAATCTGGGATTGTTTTGCATCATTGTATTGCTGAGAATAAGTCATTCCCAGTTCTTCACTGAACAATGTTGCTTTTACTGTGTATGATGTTCTCTTGTATCTGTACACTTTATTATGCATCAGTTTATTGAAATCTTTCCAGGTTTCTTTGAAGTCATTCTACTTGTAATTTCTTAGAGCACTATAGTAGTCCATTACAGTCATATACCCCAGCTTGTTTAGCCATTCCCAATTGATGGACATCCCTTTAATTTTCAATTGTTAGTCACCACAAAAAGTGCTGTCACAAATATTTTTGTACAAATAAGTCCTTTTCCCTTTTTGGGGAAGTCTTTGGGATATAGAGCCTCACTCTCTTTTAAATTCTCTTCAGTCTACCTTCTGACCTCATCATTCCCAGTGATCTCTTAACTGCCAAATCTAATGCCTTTTTTCATTCTCTTCATTCTTGACTTCTGCAAAATATGACACCTCCTACATTACATTCCCTAGTCTATTCCTTGAGTTCTAGAACCACATCAATAATTGTCCACTGCCAATTTGACTAGATGTTTCAGACTTTTCTCAAACTCAATCTTTTCAAAAGAGAACTTTTTTTCAGCTCATCTTCTTGCAAATTTCCTTATTTCTGTTGAGCACACTACCTTTCAGCTTTCTAGGCTTTCAACTTTTGAGACATCCCTAACTTAGTTTCAGTTACTTTCAATTCCATAAACTCCTAAGTACCAAAATGAACTAACTCAAATATGAGAAAGAGCTGTATTTGGTATGCATGAAAAAACCCCCAATTCTTACAAAACCCATGCTACTTCAAGAAAAAATGAGTTTGTTTTTATTTCCCTTTGTTGTTCAGAGAATATTATGAGATCATAATTATCTATTGTTCTGTCATTTTTCCTATTTTTTTCCTTTTCTTTCTTAAAAAGCAAGGTAGTTATCACTCTTTGTCTTCATACAATCAGCCATATCCTGGATGGAGCAATGTAATAGGTCAAGTGGAAATTGCTCTGGCTTATAAATTTAAAATTTTGGAGCAGTAAAGATAGACAGCCCCAAAAATTGGATTGGATGAACCCTATTACATGGGAAGGGTTGTCTTTGAAAAAGTCTTCCATCTGTCTCAATTATCCACAGGAACACATATGCTATTCCATTGTCAAATTGTAGCATATCCACAGGCTAGCGAGATGTACTGGAAAGGACAATGACTTCCAAATCAGAAGACCAGAGCTGTAATGCTCGTTTTGGTGGTTACTCCTCAAACAAATCATTTAAGCACGTAGGCTTAAATTTTTTCTTACTTGTAAAAAATAAGAGGATTGAATGAGAGGATCTAATGTACTTCCTATCTCTTGATGCTCTTGCTACTATGCAATACAAGTCCTATACAAAGGCGCTTGTAATAGGGTTGCTGCCTTTCAATTCAGACTAAGGGCAGTAACTCCCTTTTGTCACTAGAGGGATACCTATGACATGTAGTTGATCTTTTCTACAGAAGCATAATGAATAATCATAATGGCTAGCATTTATATAATGCCTTAAAATTTGCAAAATATTTTACAATTCTTATCTCATTTTATCCTCAAAAAATCAAGTATCTATGACCTATGATTATCTTTTCTCCTTTATCTTAATGATGATGAAGATGATGCAAGCTAGAAATTATATAACTGGATCACCAAGTGTTTTCTAATTACTATATAATTTTATCTTTACAACAACCTTGGGAAGAATGTGCTTTTTATTACACAATTTTTCTAGACAAGAAAACTGAGGCAGACAGCAGTTAAATAGTTTGTCCAGTGTCACATAGCTAGAAAGTATCTTATCCAGGATTTTAATTCAGGTCTTGCTAATAAAAAGGAAGCTTGAGCTGTACCTGTCTAGTTTAAACAGAGGACAAAAGTTGGGTAAGGATTGGGCAAGGAGAAAGGGAGGAAAAGTAAAAGGGTAGAAGGCAAGGTGGCATTGTTCAATGGACAAGAGCCTCCTAGAATTTAGAATTAAACATATTTTTTTCCTTAAATCAAACTAATATTTTTATGTGGTGTCATAACTAGTCACTTTTAACATTTTAGAAGATTCAGGATTTTATCCATCTTGGTATTGCCTTCACAGATGCTTTAATGGGATCATAGAATGTCAAAGCTGGAAGAGACATAGAAGTCTAATCTAATGTTTTCTTTTTGTTAGGTTTAGAGGCAGGTTTAGAGAGTGAAAGTGGGTTTTTTTGAGGTTATTTAACAAGTAAATGGTAGAGATGGGATGACAGGGGCCCTCCCACAGATGCTATCACTACAACTGCTGAAGACTCAGAAAAGAAAGTTTTTGTTTCCCAAGTCTTCGGCATTGTGCAATGGTTCAAAATCACAAATATAATTTTATCAGTGGAAATGACATTAATCCAGGGGCAGTAAGCATTTCCTTATCATAGTGCCTGTCACATACTAGATGCTTAATAAATGCTTCCTACTGTTTTGCTGCTGCACCTGAGGACCCTGGGATCTTTCCATCTGACTTATAGCTGAAACCTTACTTTCATATTGTCTCTCCCTTTAGAATATGAACTTCTATTTGTATTCCCAATGTGGCATACATTAGTGCTTAATAGATGCCTTATTCCTAAACTATTTATACCTATTACTTAATTTTGAACAAAATTCCAGTGAAAAGCAATATGTTTTAAAAATAATTTAAAATTGTTTTTAATTTAAACTCCCCCCCCAGAAAATAATCAAATTATCAAATATAATTAAAGAATTTGTCTTCGGCTATATCAAAATAAATGATTTTTTCTCTAGAATTTTCTATCTGTATTATCTTTTTTCTAGATCTCTGATTTTCTTCCAGAAAAGGAAAACTTACACTTTTGACTTCTACAACCCACATTTTTCAGACTTCTCATCTTTCCTTTAGCTCCCCAAAAGCTTTAGAACATTATACTTCACCTAATTTTTTCAAGACATATAATTATATAATTGTAATTAACATAGTCACTAATTATATAATTAATGGACGAGAGAGAGAGAGAGAGAGAGAGAGAGAGAGAGAGAGAGAGAGAGATTAATGCCTCTGGAGCATCTGGTCTCAATTTACCTGAAGATAAATGAATAGGAACTATTCCTGTGATTTCAATGGAATAGGAAACTCCCAGGTAAGAAAAATGTGTTTATGAATACAGATTAATTTTTCTTTCTTATGGTTTTTCTTTTTTGTTTTGATTATTCTTTCACAACATGTGGAAATACATGTAACATGACTGTGCATGTATAACCTATATTAGATTGCTTCCTGACTAGAGTGGGGAAAGGAAGGAGGGAGGAAACTTTTACAAAAATGGATGTTGAAAACTATCTACATGAAATTGGAAAAGAAATAAACAATGGCTTAAAAATTTTAAAAACTAATTTATCATCATAGACAATGCCTAGAACATTGAGAGGTTCATAGTCAAGATGTGGCAGAAGTGAGACATGAATCCATACTTTGTGTCCTAAGAGTTTGATTCAATGGGAAGAACCTCTATATAAGCACCCCTATTTCAGGAAAACTTGGATCTTTTATTTGGAATAACTCCTAATATACTCATTTGCTTTTTTAATTTATTTTTTTCTTTTAAACTCAACAGAAAGAATTGGTCATGCTTTATAATGCCACATATATTTTAGGAATTGACAGGCAAATAGATTCATTTAAATATCTATTTTTTAATTGATATTTTCTATTTTTGACATCACCATGGTTATCCCAAGTATACCCCTGTCTTCCCTTTTCACTCTCAGATAGTTGTCCCATAAGGCAAATAACATTATTTTGGAAAGGAAAAAAATTAGTATAACTGATCAATACATTGAAAAAGAATAAAAATATATGTGATGTATATTACCTGAGGACTGCCTATATCCATGAAGTCATAAGTTGGAAATGTCTACTTATATCTCTTCATTTGAGTCATGCTTAACCTATATAATTTTGATAATTTGATTTTTTTTGGTATGTGACTATTCTTTCCATTTGCATTGTTATAATTACTATATTTTTATTGGAGACAGTTGAAGAGAAAACAATGATACTAGTGCTTCTGGAATACAGGACAAAGGTCACCAGTTCCACTTATTTCATCCACTCTTGTACAGTGAAGATCCAAATGACATCAGGGGTATGATGGGAAATGAAAATTTTTCAACCCCAAACAAAAAAATTGTCATATGTGTAAAGTATTCTCTGAGGAAGAAGCAAAAAAAAAAAAGACAGATTTAATAGGGTAGAGATTTTTTTGTGGACTGGATGACTATCTGAGACTCTTAATTCGACTTAGTTAGATTAGGCAGCTAGTCTAGGTCAGTGGAAAGAGTATTGGACTTGGAATCAGGAAGACCTGAGTTCTAATTTGGTTTCAGACAGTGACTAGCTATGTGACTCCAGACAAGTCACTTAAGCTCTGTTTGCCTTAATCCACTGGAAAAGAAAATGACAAACCACTCCAATATCTTTTCAAGAAAATCTTATGGATGGGGCAGCTAGGTGTGCAGTGGATAGAGTACCTGCCCTGGAATCAGGAGGACCTGATTTCAAATCTGTCCTCAGACACCTAATAATTACCTAGCTGTGTGGCCTTGGGCAAGCCATTTAACCCCATTGCCTTGCAAAAATCTAAAAAAAAAAAACAAACAAAAAAACCCCCAAAAGCCTTATGGACAATATGGTCCACTAAATCATGGAAGAGTCAGAGATGACTGAACAACAACAAAGACCTAAACTATCAACCAAATACAAAAAAATCTTAGACCACTTCTCATGGTGAAGAGATGGCATAGTAACTATAATCAATAGAAGACAAACAGATGGCAATAGTTTGGCAGAAAAATCAACACCAGAAAATCATTGAAGAAAACAGTTTGGAATTCATTTGAGAGAGTGCCCTAGTAGATAAATTACCAAATTGATACAACAACCTCTGTAGTAACTTCAGGGGCAGAAGTGTTCCAGAAACCTTCAGAATGTGGATGTGTTCTGTCTTTCATATATATTCCCAAAATATATCTGTTCTTTTGCTCTATATATTCCTCATTCATATTCCCTTTTAGTCAGTAGGTCAACTAGCATTTTTATGTACCTACTATATACCAAGAAATATGCTAAGGTCTGAGTATAAAAAAAGGAAGACAAAAACAACCCCTGCTCTCAAGAAACTCAGAGTTTAATAAGGAAGACAACATGCAAACAACTGGTATAAACAAGATAGAAGAAACATAAATTAAGAATAGTCTAAGAGGAAAGGCACTAAGATTAAGGAGAATTGGAAAATACTTTTCCTTTTTTTTTTTGGCAGAACATGGGACTTTAGCTGAGACTTAGAGGAAGTTGAGGAAGTTAGGAGGAATAAATAGACAATGAAAATTCTCTGAATCAGAAGTGATTAGAAATCTTTGGAAGAGTACTCCTGTGAAGATGGTAGAATTTTTCTCTGTTATTCAGTTTAATTAAATGAAATTTTCTATAAATTAATGTTTTCTGGTTGTTTGGAATAAGAGAAGCAATATTGTTAACTGTGGTTTTGAATAAATACTGACTCAAATTGTGCCTTGAATTTGGAAGTAACATAATTGAGGTGGGCAAAAGCAGAAATCTAGCCAGACAAGTTCTGGTTATAGGTCACAGAGACATAGTTAGTACATCTGGACTATTAGGGACAAACTTGTTCACAAAGAATAAAATGAGGCTTTTAAGGGGGTAAAAAAGATCAGAGAAAAATTGTCTACTAACCTGAATTCTATGGAGGTATCTTATTCCCAGAAAATAGATAATGAAATACCTCTCTCTCTTGGCAGTAGAGCATTGATCTTATATGAATTTAAAATGTGTCAGATGTATGCTGTCAGATATAGTCACTGTGTTGGTTGGTTTTGTTTATTTTTATTACACTTGAAATTTCAGTGAAGAGGTTGGTGAATTAAGAATTGACTATGATATAACAACAAAAGAAATCTTGAAGTTATGCTTAAAAGTGACTAAATGTCCCTATCCTTTGACCCAGAGGTCCTACTGTTTAGGATTCTACCCCAAAGAGATCAAAGATAGGAAGAAAGATTCAATAAAACACTAAAATACTTACAGTATCACTTTTTACTAATTAACTGTAAACAGTAGGTATCCATTAATTAGGAAATACCTGAACAGGTAGTGGAATTCTCCAGTATATAAGTGATATTATTCTTTAATGAAGTAAAGAAAGCAGAACATAGAAAGAGTTGAATGACGTGATGTACAATGAAGTAAGCAGAATGAGGAAAACAAAGGACCAAATGACAATACTGTAAATATAAATAACAAGAAGACAAAACTGAACACCATTATTATATTGACCAAACTAGGTTTCAGGGAAGAGTTGAGAAAATACATTCTGTCTTTTCATTGCAGAGAACATTTCATAAACTATCAGGCGAGATCAATGCATTGTTTGTTTTTGCTTAACTAATTTTTTCCTTCTCGTTTAAAATCTTTGTTACCAGGGAAGGCTCATGGAGTCATGAAAGAAGGGAAGTGCTTAGAAATGAATAAACAGGGGCAGGTAGGTGGTTCAGGTAGATAGAGCACTGGCCCTGGAGTCAGGAGGACCTGAGTTCAAATATGACCTCAGAAGCTTAAAAATTGCCTAGTTGTGTGACCTTGGGCAAGTCACTTAACTCCATTGCCTTAAATAAATAAAATTCTTAAAAAAAGAAATGAATAAATAAAAAGTAAAAGCAAAAGTCATCAATAAAACTAAAAATCAGAAAATAATTATTCTGGATGTAGTTTTACCAGAGAAGCCAAGAGTAACCTGTAGATAGCAGTGTGTTACTTAAAGTTTAACATTTAGCTCTTAAAAAAGTAATCACAAAATACTTTAAAATTTAACCTTCATTATTAACATTTTTTTCTAAAATTTTCTAAACTTTCTTGAGTTTAAAAATCAACAAAGTAATAAATCATCTCCATGTATATAACATTACTTATTTCCAAATTATAAGTCCTTAAACTTGAAAATTTAGCAATAGACTTTGGAATCAAGCTTGAGCTGGTTCCAACACATATCAACTTGGAGGCTACTTTCTGTAACAGGGCTGGAAGAAACCCACTTCTTTATAGATGCCAAGGAAATTACAAGGAAATAAGAACTGGCAGAAGTTTGTTGGATCTGAGAGACTGGGATTATCAATAAATGACCAGCCTTAAAACTTGTTTAATCTATGCAACCTTTGAATATACCTAATCACCCCCCCCCCCCAGTTTGACCCTTTGTTTATCTCCTGGACAAGAATTCTTACAGCCTGAAATCCACACATTGGCTATCAGAATCTCCCTTTTTGCATCTTTATGTCTTATATCCTGCTTCTAGTTTTGATTTCACCTTCTACCTCTGTCAACTTGTGATCCCAGAAGAATGAAAGTCTTGTCCTAGTAAAATAAAAACTCTTTAGGGTCTGTTTCAATTTTAACTTTGACCTCAAATGATTAGCACAAGCCTGGCACAGGATAATGGATCATAGATCTCAAGCTGGAGAGTCCCTTTAAAGCCCAATTAATCCAATCATTTATAGAAGACATTTGATAAATGCTTGTTAGTTTTAGAATCAATGGGTTGTATCATATTCCATAACCCAATCTTATCTGGATTGAAACTCCCAGTTATCTTTCTCTCCAAAGACTCTGTAGAGTGGGTAGGGTCAATCAGCATAAGGATCCCTGATTCATACCAGATTCCAATCCAGGCTCTAGCCTGGGACAACAAAAGGATCAGAAAGAAATAAAAAATAAATGCTGAACTATCAAGCATAGTACAAAAGACAAAACACTAGGTTTGGAATTAGAGGATGAAGATTCAAAGCCCAGTCTGACCACTGACCATCTGTATAATATTAGACAAGTCAACCTTGCTGGATCTTAGTTTTCTCACTTTTAAAATGGGGCAACTGGATTATATAATATCTAGGGTAATTTTCAGATCTAAGACTAACCAAGGAGAAAGTAAAACTCCATAAGGTTAGGAACTATCTTTGTATCTCCAGTCCTTAGCATAGTGCCTGGTGTGGGGTAGCTGCTTAAAAAAAATTCATTGAATTGAATCAAATTGAAACCAGGAATCTTTCTGTTTCTATGTCTAGGACCTGGATTGATCCCAGAGCTGTTCAAGATGGAGGCATTTTGGGGCAAGGAACCAGGTGAGTCATCATACCTCTCTTCCCTTACCACTAAGACCCACAGTTTTCTCCAATATAAGCATAGGGAAATAACTTGAGCCTGGATCAATGAACTTCAATAAAAATTCTTTTTGTGAAAGTAACAACATCAACAACCAAAATCTCTAACAAATTTGCCTCTATGACTGCTACACTGTGGGAATATGAAGTAAAAAAGGATGAATCAGCAAGCAAACAGAGTCAAAGCCCCTATCCCTGGAGAGAACTGATGAGCTGTCTCTGAGCACATTGTGTATGACAAGAAAATGTTTGTATTGTTGTGGTTACATATTGAATAGTGTATGTGTCTGTGCTTTTTGATACTGTCCCAATCTGTATGGATTAGGAAAACAAAAACTCCAAATGAAGTCAGCTGGTTTTCTAATAATAGACTGACTTCCAAGAGACCTAAGACCAGAATGAACCTTGACAAATGACTAAAAACCACAGCAGAAGATAGAGTCAAGTTCTGGTTGGGGATTGTTATGGAGAAGGAAAGAAATCCATGGTCAAGACCAGCATCCATATCATACCATACCACCCGCAGATAGAGGTAAAAATCAGGCCTGTAGAACAGGAATTAGTTTTGGTAGGATTGCACCAACAGTGATTTTCTTACTAGAGAGGGGTCAGGACTATGTCCACCCCATCCAAGAGAATGGGATGAGGAAGAAGCTGACTGTAACACAAAATCCTAGGAACTGAGACTGGAGATATGAATAAATAGAAGAAAACTCTAAGTAAAGTGAAAAAGTATTCTAGCTTCAGAGAAGTAGAAGAAGTAAATCTAGGAGATAAATATTTTCTAGTAAGTAAATATTCTCTGAGGATAGCCTCAGAGAAGAGGATAGGTTGACCATTTTAACAGTGGCTAGAAGAAATGAGGCAAGATTAAAAAAAATGAAATTACAAATGGAATTAGAGTTCATAAAGAGGAAAAATGGAAAGAAAATTAAGTATCTTAGTACAGAAAATGGAAACTCATACCAATGTAATGGATTTTCTTAAAAATTGAATGGAACAATCAGAACTCAAATTCAGTGATTCCAAGAAACAAAAAAAATAATAGAACAAAGTCAAAGATTTGGAAAATTATACAGTATTAAGTTATCTAATACATTTAATATATATGTATGTATGTTTGTATTTTAAACTGACCTGGAAAACAGATCAGGTGGTGACTATTTAAAAGAAACATGCCTAGATCAATTAACATTAAAGAAGAAAGAATTCACAGGTCACCTCCTGAAAGAAGCTCCAGATTGAAAATATAAGAGAATATTATAGCCCAAATCCAGAGCTTACTGGTTGAAGAAAAGATATTTCATGCAAGGAACCCATAATCAAAAATCATATATAGCTAATGCTGAGATATAATAAAAGAGAGAAAAATCTTGGAATATGATTGTCCAAAAGACAAAAGAAAAAGAATTACCACCAAGAATAACTTATTTTCTAAAACTGAATATAATTCTATGAGGGAGAAAATGAATTTTTAATAGTCTAGAGACCTTTTAGGTATTCTTGATAAAAAAAAAACCAAAATAAGTAAAATCTTTGAAACAAAAATACACATAAAAGAGAAGAGTGTGAGAAGAGAAAACATCTCATGAACCTCACTGTTATCTTAATCATGTAAAGGAGGGTTGAAAAAATTATATAATAAAATATATAATTTAACAGAGAATCAGGTGAGAGTGTTAAGAGAGAGGTTAGAACATGTAGGAAATATTTAGAAGTAAAATAAACTTCAACTTTGGAAGGTAGATACTACATTGGAAATTAAAAAGAGAAAAAGAAAATGTAAGAATCAGTCTGAACTGGATGAGGAGAGTTGGGTGGCTCAGAAGAAGATCAGATCACTTTAATTATAATTTTATAGTGTTCCTTTACTTTTTCCCTCCTACTTCTTTGTAATGATCAGGGCAAGGGACAAAGTAAAATGCATAAGATATGATCAAGGGAAAAACATAATTAATAAGAATAACCATTAATATGAATGAGGCAAAACAAAGGAGGCTAGCAGATGGATCAGAAGGCAGATTCCAACAATATGTTCTTTTCTTGAAACATAAAATTAACACAGAATTAAAGTGAATGGTCAAAACAGAATTATTTTGCCTTAGAATAATTTTTAGAATCCAAGAGTGACTATAGTGATTTCTGTCAAGGCAACTGTCAAAAGAAATATGACCAAAAGAGATAAACAGATAAGAAATTCTTAAAGATATAGATAATGAGATAATATAAGTATTTAATAAATATGTACCAAATGGCAAAAAAAAATTAAGGACAAAAAAGTAGAGTTAATCAAATTTTAGAGAGAAATATACAACAAAACTATAATATCAAGAGAACTTAATATGCCTTTTTCAGATATAAAGAAAGCGAACAAAAAGATAAGCAAGAAAGAAATTGGGAACATGAACAGAATTTTAGGCAAGTTAGATGTTATGGATCTCTAGTGATTGTTGAATGGAAAGCTCTCTCTCTCCTTATATATGTATTGTGTGATATGTATATATATTTATATATATATCATATATATCAATTGAATGTGGAAACTATAAAAATTGCACATGAAATCACATAAATACAGAGATGCTTAAACATAAAAATGTTTTATTGAGCAATTCAATTATAATTAAAGTTTTTAGAGTTAGAATTCAGAACTTAGAGACAGCCTAAAAATGCAGGTTAAAGAATAAAGAAATAAAAGAAAATTTCATAAAAGAAAATGTCAAGAAGATAATATATCAAAGTATTCTTGGATATAGAGAAAAAATAAGTAAACTGGGTTCACAACTAAAAAAAACTAGAAAAGTAAC
This sequence comes from Macrotis lagotis, assembly GCF_037893015.1. Taxonomy (NCBI): domain Eukaryota; kingdom Metazoa; phylum Chordata; class Mammalia; order Peramelemorphia; family Peramelidae; genus Macrotis; species Macrotis lagotis. The sequence continues at coordinate 17,718,867 of NC_133665.1, read as the reverse complement.
AAATAAAAAACCCAACTCAACACAAAATTAGAAATTTTGAAACTCAAAGCATAAACAAACTGAAATCAAAAACTCCAATCAATAATGTAAACCAAGGACTTTTTTTTTATTTTGAAACATCTAATAAAATAGACAAACTCTTAGCTATTTTTGATATTAAAAGGGAAAACAAAAATCCATTACTCAAAAAATTTTAAGAAGAATACAAAGTAGAGAAATAAAAATATTAAAACAATTTTGCTCAGTTATGTGGGAACAATAATTGTTTAAATGAATAGATTAATATTTACAAAAATATAAGTCCCTAGATGAAAAGAATTAGAGAAAGCTTAGAAAAAGAAACTTAACTAAAGATAATGATAACTTCTCCTCCAAAAACAAAGAAAAAATACCCAAAGGACCAGATGAATAGATGAAAAAATTCTACCATTCAAAAAACAATTAATTCTAACACTATATAATTTTTTATAAAAATAGAGAAAGAAGGAATCCAATAAAATTTCTAGAAGACAAGTATATTTTCTGTTCCATAAAACATGATATTTTCTATTTCATGACATTTTTACCTCTAATAAACATCTATGCAAAAATATCAATTCAAATACTAACAAAAAGTCTTCTGCAATATTTAAAAATATTATGACTACTATAACCAGGTTGAATTTGTAGGAAAAATGCGAAGTTAATTCTGTATTAGGAAAACTGCAAATAAATAACAAAATAAATATCACATATTATAGATAGATTTTGAAAATTTTTTTAAAAAATACAACACAGTATGAAAAAACATTCAAAATCATAAGACTAGATGATCATTTCTCTTAACACAGAAATAATATTTAATCTAAAGCTAACAGTTTATCCTTAACAAGGAAATGCTTGAGGTCTTTTCAATAAAATGAGGAATAAAGCAAAAATATTTACTTTTATAAGCCATTTTTTAGTATAGTTGTATAAGTACTAGCTAGGTTAAAATACAAGAAACAAATTTCAGTTAATCCTCATGGTAATGAAGAAATAAAATGATCACTTTTAGCACTTTGTGAACTTCTTGTAGGCAGGGACTGTCTTTTGTAATTTTTTTGTATCTCTGGTACTTGCTTATGAGGTAGGCCCTTAAATGTTTGTTGACTGACTTTTTGAATGACTGATTCTTACTATCATCTCGTTCAGTCTTCTTTTCTGAAGCTGTTGTGAAAGATGCAAAGTTAGAGTTTGATTAATATCCTTAAACAGGTGTGGCATATTACCAAAGGACTCAAAAAAGCATGTTGTAAATAGATTGAATAAAGGACTCAGAAACATCAAGACCTGGGTCAGTTCCCTAATCTGTAAAGAAACTGAAAAATAACAATTATTCTTATAGTATCTATCTCATAGAGTATTTGCCAGGCTCAAATGAGATAATGTTTGCAAATATTTGTAAATGTTCCCTCACCATCTCCCTTTCTTACGAAAGTGCCAAAATGTAGACTATTCCACAGATCTGCTGGCAATATCCTTTTGTCTTTCTTTTGAAAGTTGTTCCTGTCTTCCTGGGGTCTGGTGAGTTCACATTAAAGAATCCAAGAGAAAAGGTGCCACTTCACAGGTTCTATATCCTTCACTGTGAGATTCCAGTATCAGTGTTCTAGACCTCAACAATCACTATCCTGTGTCTGGGGAAGTCAATTCATCAGAGTTGTTAGACCTGTTAAGGTTTGCTCTGTGCTATGTTAGTAATGAGGGATATCAAGGCTGTGGATATAGAACAGCTCATACATAAATAGTGCAATTCACTTAGGTGTATTGTGCAATTAAAAAACCAGCAGAGACAGAAAAAAGTCATCTGGTTGTCTGAAAGACAAAGACAGAGAAATATGATCAGTTTGTAAATGGTATCCTGATTAAGATTTTTCTCAGAGACAGATAGCTCTGGTGAAATTCAACTGATCATTTGACCCACCACTCCCCAAATAATGTTTGTAATGAGCAAAATGGGTACCACAAAACTAGAACTAGGAATTCTTGCACCTAGAGCAAATTTAATTTTGTTTGTTTGTTTGTGTGTGTGTGTGTGTGTGTGTGTGTGTGTGTGTGTGTGTGTGTGTTAGATATGGGAGTAGTGCACAGTGAACTTTTCAAGTGCTGTTTCTTTGCCCTCCTCAAGTTTCTCACATCCAGTCCACGTTCTCTACTTCCACTGACCTTAAAAGGCGCTCATATCCTAAAAAGGTTTTGCTTTCTCTGTGCTCCACTTTCTCTAAACTCCCTCCAATCCATCCTTCAGACTACAAGGATAATATTCCTTAAACATGCTCTCTTTTGCTCAAAAATATTTTGTGGCTCCTTATTGCTTCCCAGGTAAATTTCAAATTTCTTGCTTGGCATTCAAAATGTCTCCTTCTAACCCCCACTCCACCCCACCCCCAGTAATTTTGGCACCATCCTAGCCTTATTTCATAATATTCCCTTTCTTTGCAGCTGTTGTCTTCCTTTCAAATTAACATATATTGTCTACCAGATATGCTCTGTACTTTTATACTTTTGTACCTTGTTTATACTATTACCTGCCACTGGAATATTTTACTGCCCATCATTACTCTCCTTCATCCAACTTACATTCTAATCAAATTGGCCCACTTGCAATTTCCAATACACAACAATCCATTTTTCCATTTCCAGAACTTGAACAGGAATGTTCTTCTTCATCGCTGTCATATAGAATCCCTTCAATGCCAAGTTCAGATTCTGATTTCTTCTCAGGCCTTCCTGGGTCACTTTAGTTTCCAGTACCCTATTCATCCCACACAATCATATTATTTTGCATTTATTTATATATGCTTGGATTGTTTCCTTCCTTCCTTCCTTCCTTCCTTCCTTCCTTCCTTCCTTCCTTCCTTCTTGTCTGTAATATCTATCAGAGTGCCTGACAGATATAAATTAGGTGTTTAATGAATGCTTTTTGAATGAATTGTATGAATATCCTTTCTGTTTGGATATATTAACCTTTAGCTATTTTTTAAATTTATCTTTGGCTAAACTTTTGCTTATTCAACACAAATGCCATTTTCCTTCATAAAGCCATCACCAATCTTAACTATCTTCTCTTCTAGCTTTGGTTAAAACCTTCACCTTCAGAAGATGCATTTCTTTTATAACTTTTTTGTTTATTTTATAAAATCGGCATTTTTATTTTGTACTTGTCTAACTAAATTATTATGTATTATTATGCTTTAGAATTATGTTTTTGAATCTTATATCCATGAGAAAAGGAACTATATCTTATGTAAACATCTGCATGGTACTCTATTATGTTTCTGTGATCCTGTGTAATGTCACTTAATCTCTGTCAGCCTCAGTTTCCTTGTCTGTAAAAAGAGGATAATAATAGCATTTATTTCACTGAATTGTGAAGATAAAATGAGGAATTTGTAAAGTACCTCATAATCATTAAAGTGTGATATAAAATGCTAATTATTATTTCTATTTTAGGGTGAATGAATGAAATTCCCCATTTACTATGAGTGATAAGTCTCTCCAGATATGTCTATCTCTCTGCCAAGTGTTGGAGTCAAAAAAAAAACAAACAAGAAAAAAGAAAAGACAGTCCCTACTCTCAAGGAGTTTACATTCCTTGGAGAAGGAAACAACCTGAAAAATCTAATTAACTGAAGGTTTTTTGAGTGGGGGAAGGACCAGACTTGTGATTTCATAGATATAAAGCTTCCCCTACCGAAACAGGTTTGTATGTTTTTTGCAATTTATAATCTTAGGGATCTGCATAGGGGCAATGAGAAGTAAAGTGATTTGTCTCAGGTTACCTAGACACTGTTGCTAAAGGAGAACTTGAACTAGGGGTTTCTTATTTTTAAAGCTGCACTCTCTTTACTTCACTATCGAGATGCCCTTGTAGGTTATTTTTGTTTTATCCTTAAATCCAGGGGGGAAAGCTACCCTGAAGGGTTGGTTCACTTCAACTCTTTGCTTTTTCCATGCAGTGAATTAGCTCTGGTTTAGTGCCGAATTGTGCCGCTGAGGTAATTGTATAAGAGAATATATCATTTGCTAATTGAAAACGGAATTCTGAATGCTTTGTTGTTTGTGTTAGCTTTCTATCCCCCCCCCCTTTTTTAAGGGGCCTTAATTTGAGAGGACTCCAATCAAGCAGGTTCTAGTATTCTTGGCTACTTTTTTTTCCTCCCTCTCTTTTCCCTCTTTCCTCAGAAGCTGCCAGAAAATGCATTAAAATAGGGAGAATATATTTGCAGATCCAAATTATACCCTCCCTTTCCTTCCCTCAATGAAATTACTTTGAGAAAGGAAAACACATCCAAATAAATGAGCAACCAATGTATGCATAGTATCTTGGTGAACTAATGTTCAACATATGTAGGAGAAACAAATCTGTAAGGTTCTAAATGTGAACAGCCTGGAATCAAGCCATTAACAGGGAGAGTGGGTGAACTTATTTATCAAGGAGGTGATGTCATACGGTAGAAAGAATGGTGGCTTTGGAGTTAGAGAAGCTGGGCTTGATACCCTGGGCAAGTCAATTCATTTCCTTGATTTCCTTATTTATAAAATGAGAGATGACCACTGAGATCCTGTCCAGCTTAAAATTGATCATCGCTGGGTAGATTTCACTTGAAAATAAAAGGAATCTAAATAGAATTGAGAGAATGATAATAATCATATTTATAAAATATCACTTTAAAGTTTGCAAAGCACAGTATCATTATCATGATCATATTTGATGGAAGAAGCAATATCTTTCCCAAAAATTTAATTTGAAGTGGATCAAGAGGATTCCCTTTTAAAACTACTTCCTCCATGTGGTGGCTCAAGGTTCTCATCTCCTCACTTCCTTTAAATTTAAAAAGTTTTTTGAAAAAGGTGATGATGTCTGCAATCAGGGAGGTTAGACAATTGAGGTGTGGAGAACAAGAAGGAGCAGATACTGTTAATAACTTTAATAATGGCATAATCATGAGATCATATAATCATAGATTTTGTGTTAGAAAGGACCTTACAAGTTACTAATTCCAGTATCTTCATCTTACAGATAAGGGAAGTATGACTCAGGGATCAAGGTCACACATCTAGTAAGCACAGTTTTCCTTTGTTATTATAGTTATCTTTTGGTTATTGTACTGTCATTTCAGTCATATTTGATTTTGTGACCCCCATTTGAGTTTTTCTTGTCAAAGATACTGGAATTTGCCATTTCCTTCTCTAGCTCATTTTATAGATAAGGAAATTGATTAAAACAGAGTTAAGTGACTTATGCAGGAGGTATCTGAGACTAGATTTGAACTCAGGAAGATGAGTCTTCCTAAATCTAGGTCTAGCACTATATCCACTGTGTCACCTCACTGCCTGTCAAGCTGCCTACATACAGAAAATACAGAGATATCTGGTTCTTCTGGGCTAAATCTTCTGATTTTATCTGATGAACTTCTAAGGTGTATGGACCACTGTTAGTTCAAGAGGGAGATACAAATTTGAGTCTTTATATTGGAGAATTCATGTTCTAGTAGTGGGATAAGACAGAAATACACAGAGCTATGTTTTATATACAATTACAAATCCATTGTATTATAGAGATCTGAGGGGAAGATTGTTATTAAGAGGGGATCAGAGTTTCATGAAAGAAGGGACATCTGTGTTGGTATTTAAAGGATAGATAAATATTCAATAGTTAAAGAAGGGCAAGAAACATTAAAAAAATAGAACAATGGGAACATAGGCACAATTTAAAACATATAAGGCATGTTTGGGGTCAAAAGGGTAGTTGGGTTTGGCTAGAGTGCATGCAAAGGAACAATATGAGACATTACTGGGTGATAGTATAAGATCTAAAATTCAGAGCCAGAAGAAACCTTCAGTGTTCTTGAAATGAAAGTATTTGATGTTTATTTTGTAGACAGAGTCACTAAAATGTTTTGAACAGAATAGTGGCTAGCCAAATCTATGCAGCAGAAAATATTATTCCATCAGAAATAGGAGGGATGAACTTTAAGGGAAAGGGTTGAAGTGGGAAGAGTTGATAGATTAATGTGCTGGAATAGTCCACGAAGGTGATAATGAAGGCTTCTATTAAGGTGGTGGTTGTGGAAGAAAAAATAAAGGATGCATGAAAGAATTATAGTGGAACTGGTATCCATTAGACTTAACCACTGAATGCATGCAAAAAGTGATGGATTTAAGACCCTAATAAGAAATTATGAAAGAGGGAAGACAGTGAAGCTGGAGAATTAGATGTATGTCCTCAGTCGCAGTAGAAAGATCCCATGCAAAAAGATAGTTCTTCATTTATAGATATGAGAGAATAAAGGACAAAGAACAGAACAGGGGAGATGACATCAAGGGATCAAGAACAACAGGATTAGTTACAGAGCTGAGACTCAAGGAAGAGCCATGGTTGGTTGGAAATTTGGTACTAGAGGCTAGCAACAACCCCATCTTCTCTCATGAGATTAAGAAGGGCTCATTGTTTGAGCCCAGACTTTTGTACAGCAAACCAGACAACTTTGAAGTATAGCTCAGTGTATCTTTCTTTCACACAAATTCCCTAAGGTTAGCAAAATTCTTTGACAGAAGAGGAGATCAATGATTAGCAGAAGTGATGGATTTCTAGACTTAACCCATTACAGGCCAGCGGAACTCTGAACTAAGTTCCAAGACAAAGTACTATGACTTAGTTATAGGACAAAATCAATTTTTATAAAAAATAAGAAAATAATATAGGATCGATCTTAATCTTCTTGCATCATGTACTCTTCGATCCAGTGGTCTCCTGGCTGTTGCATGAAAAAGACAGTCCATCTCACGACTCTGGGCATTTTCTCTGATTGTTCCTTATACCTGGAATAATCTCTAGCACCAGGCTTCCCTGACTTCCTTCAAGTCTGAACTAAAATCCTCTCTTTTACAGGAAAACTTCTCAAACCCTCTTAAAGTTAGTTCCTTCCCTTTGTTAATTATTTCCTATTTGTTCTTTTTTTTAGGTTTTTGCAAGGCAAATGGGGTTAAGTGGCTTGCCCAAGGCCACACAGCTAGGTAATTATTAAGTATCTGAGACTGGATTTGAACCCAGGTACTCCTGACTCCAAGGCTGGTGCTTTATCCACTACGACACCTAGCCGCCCCTCCTATTTATTCTTTATATAGCTGGATGGTATATATATATTTGCTCTCTTTCCCATTAGAATATAAGCTCCTTAAGGGTAGAGATGTGCATTTTACTTCTTTCCATGTCCTCAGAGCTAGCACATATAAGAGGTGCTTAATAAATGTTTATTATTTATTTATTGATTGATTGATTGTACTAGTGGACAGTAGACAAATCATATACTTCATGGCATTGGATGTCTAAATGCATCATATTTTATCCCAGCCTCTAAGAGTTACAGATGAAGGAATACATAGTTTAAATAAGCCCAGTGAACAATGACTATGATGGAGCTGAAGTACTGGCCTGGAAAGAAGCCTAGGTATTTGCAGAGGTCCTGGGATCATGGGATTTAGATGGAGAAAGAACCTAAAATATAATCTATTCTAATCTCTTTTTTACTGCTTTTAATGCCCACGGAGGTTGTGATTCAAAATCAAGTGCTGTAGACAGGACCTGACCCAAGAGAGACTGACTCTTCCTCAGATGTGGGCATTTGGCTCACCTGGATGGTGAATAACTAGAGTCTAAGCAGAAGGATCCTGCTCCTGGTGTTTTCAGATGAATTCTAATAGCTCTGATTAAGGATTAATGTTGGCAAAATTCCTTAGAAGAGCATGGTGGAATGATTCATCTGTCAACTGTCCAAATTCAGATTTTTAAAAAATAATTCATCTGCCAGCTAATTGCATGGTCTGGAAATATAGGTAATAGGAATTGAGATAGCAGTAGAATTTCATTAATCTAGGGAACTCCCAGGGCACTTCTCTGCCACTTATAGGCATTGATAAGCCTAGAGCACTAAGAGGTTAAGTATTTACCACAGGGTCACAGATCAGTATACATCAGACCAGAGAGAAGGGAAGGGAAGAAGCATTTATTTATTGTGTGCCAAGACTCTGTGGTAAGTTCTACATGGTTCTCACAACCCTCTAAGCTTAGGTGCTATTCTTCTTCTTCTTTTACAATTAAAGTAATTTACTAATCCACCTTCATGGCCCCTAAGCCTTGGTCATTCAGTCTACAGGAAGAGCACCATGCTTTTCTATCTGCTGTAATGCTAAATCTTTCTACATTCTCTTTCTCACCTGGAGTTCAAATTCATTAAGAGCAAGTGCTGTTTTGTTTTTCTATTTGTATTCTCGATGCTTAGCATATAGTAGACCCTTCATGTTTTCATTCTAGTATTTTCATTAATTAACAAGATATGTTAGGGGGGGGAAGATGAATGCCAGATAAACCTTTTCCTCTTGTCTTGTTCCAAGAACTCCCATAAAGATACCCTCTTTGGATTGGGCAAGGAATAGAACCCTGTTGGTCACATCATCAAACTTTATATTGTTGGCGGAGCAGATTTTCTACCTATGTAGGGATGTGGCAGCTCTATCTCAAGGATCATAAAGAGGTGGATCATTAAATGAAAAATGAGAAAAGAAAGTCTAGGGAGTCCCTTGTTCATCACGGCTGATCTGTGGTTTAGCTTGCCAAATTATTAGGTGGAGCTCTGTTCAGCAGTGGGAATGAGTTGAGAACGATTTAATCTTCCCTGGTTCTTCCCCTGTTGTATAATGCAACAGCTCTCAATGGTTGCCTGGGAAAATGTAGGAATTTTCATCAGATTTTGATTTCAGCTAAAGGTGAGACTCGACACAAATATAATAATATAGGATAAATACAGTTATGTTAGTCACAATGTTCTCCCAAATCCATTCATTCTAAAAATGAAGTCATCCAAAAAATGAACTACCATATCAGGATTATTTTCCATCACTTTCTGAGTTGGAGCTAGAAGCTAACATATTCTACCATGGTCTTTTGGTCCTGCTAGAACGAGTGAGCCTGATGGCTAGCAATTCTTCTTAAGAGGTAGGGAACCAAAAATTCTCCTGAGCTTTTGATGAAATCCTTCTCTGTTATCTAGGAGTGAGCTATTTTCAGTGAAGTGAAGAGTTTCCCAGGAGAAAATTTGTCCCTTTATATGGGACATCATGAAGGCCATCTTGGTCTGTTTCATGGAAAAATTTCTGTGGGTAAAAGTTCAAAAACCTCTTGTATTTAGGAGCCTTGGAGACTGTTAGCTCAGCAAGAGAGTGAGGTCTGGGCTCCAGATGCTATCTAGGGACAAGGCTACTAAATCTAAGTGCTGTCTGAGCCTAGAGTTTGCTGCCTTTAGAATGACAAGTATGAGTTGCCAGTGTCAGATGCAGACTATCAGTTTAATAGTCAAGTTACATTGCTGAATCCTGCCTAAGGCTGAGATGACACATATGGATGATTAGGCAAGCATCCAGATGGAAGAAGACAATCCCTGCTCTGGAGTAGAGGTAGCAGGGTCTGAATCAGGTGTAAACTAAAAAGCTGGGCCAAGTTGGCTTCAGAGAATTTGTAGTTACACAACCCAAGGGGCTGAGGTAAGTAGAAAAAGTCATGGCTGAGCTAAGACTGAAGATGGGAGAGATGAGATAGATCAGGAGGCAAAATACAGGGAAGCTTGAAATTAGTTATGCTTCTGAAAGTCTTTTTATAAAAACTACTATAACTCTTTTCTTCACCATGTCCCATACTATTAGTCCATAATGTTGTGACCCAACTAAACTAAACTTGGGTTTGTGCAAAGACTTCTTTAAGATTGGGAAAATTAGGGGTGGCTAGGTGGCGCAGTAGGCACACCAGCCCTAGAGTCAAGAATACCTGGGTTCAAATCTGGTCTCAGACACTTAATAATGGCCTAGTTGTGTGGCCTTGCGCAAGCCACTTAATCCCATTGCCTTGCAAAAACTTAAAAAAAAGATTGGGAAAATTAAGTACAGCCTCTTTTATCCCCTATGCCAAAGACACATGCACCTGAGAATGAATAATATGTTGGTTGAAATGGAAATTCCTTGCTGTCATGATCCATAGGCTTACAAGAACTACATTACTTTTCCTATCACATGGAGAAGTTCTTGCAAGAGATGGTCATGTGTATTGAGTCACAAGGGTGAGCAAGGATGATGCATGAATGATCTGGAAGGGGACTTCTAGTGGGGAATTTGAGAAAGATGAACCAGGGAAGGATAGTGAAACATGGCATCAAGGGAACCAGATGGCATGACCAGCATTTGTGGAGTTGCCTCTGCCACCTCTATCTGATTATTACTATGGTTGGGCTAAACTAATATCTTGTCTCTCTGGGAGATCTCATGAAAACTATCAAGATATTCAACCCTCCTGAATACCTCACTGCCTGACAAGGCAGATATTAAATCTAAAGTTTTCCTGTTCCTTAAAGTTCATTTATTACTTTCTATTTTAATTAGTACCATGGCAAGTTATGGAACCAGATAACAGTTAAGGAAAGTGAATTTGTAATGGATGAAATCTCTCTATCTCTTGACTTTTTTTTCAGGGATTTTCATTAGCCCTAAATTAGCAATGAAGAAATCAAATGATGGCATTTTCCTAGAGATCAATAGTTACACGATAAGAAAAGAAAAAGGTAAAGGAGCCCAAAGAATTCTAGGATAGTCACTAGTGAAACATTGAAGGGGACAAAAATGGTATTAAGGCAAGAGGAGTAAGAGTGAGGGGAAATAGAGTAGATGAATAAAAATCAAACAAGGGATCAGGAGATAATAAAGGTGAAGAATAAGTTTTTTATGAATAAGAGCAGAGGATAAGTTGGAGGATAAGAGATTGCCACTGAAGGGATGTAATGAATTTCAGAGGAAGGCAAGGTCTGAGATACATCCATGTCAGTATGTAGGTAAAGTGGAGGAGAAGAGGAATAGCTAAGATTCAAGAGGTTGAGGAATTTTACTCTCAGAAGAACTATGAACATAAATAATAAAGATGATGGGAAAAATTGTGAACCAGTAAAAGTGAGATGTGTGTGTGTGTGTGTGTGTGTGTGTGTGTGTATGTGTAAGTGTGTAAAATGTGATAAGATTTTATGCTTTAGGAAAAGCACTTTGGCAGCCCCTGGACTTCAGTGACTAGAAAAGAGAATGAGGATGACAACTTTGAACAACTCTGCCTCATTTAAATCCAATTTATACACAAATCAAAAAAAGATATCACCTCACAAGGTTGTTGTAAGATGCAAATCAGCATATGTAAAGGACTGTGTAGACTTTGAGGTACTTTATGAAGTTAATCTATTATTATTATTATCATTGATAAGGTGATTCAAGCAATTAAAAAGTATTTATTGAGTACATATTGTGCCAATCCAATTTTTCAGGAACACATGATTTTATAAATGAAATAATTTTTGATGCTTTAGAGACTATTCTCTTTAAAGGGTATCCTTTGCTGAATCCTTTTATGAGGTGAATAATCCTTTGTTAATTTATTTTGAGAAAATCTGAGTTTTCATGTCCCAGGATTTGCTCAAAGTGAGGGATACCATTAGATGTATTCACGGGCCTTGATTAAAAAGGGGAGAGGTTCATGTAGTGGAATCCTCAACAGGATGGTGAAAATAACTTGCACCTTATCTGGGGACTTTCAATACCTTGGAGAATGGAATTGTCTGACATCTAGACTTCATTCCCCCAGATCCATGTGTGAAATGGAAATACTAAGTCAGGTCATGGCAAATCCCAAGCACCTAGTTCTCATGAGAAGCCAATGGCCTCCTGTTGGACTTGACCTCTAGAAGAGGCAACTCCTAGGGGCTCCCCAGAGGAAAGACTGAAACTCTCAGGATTCTGAATGCTTCCTAATTTCAGTTGTTATTTCTTATACTAATTATGGTACTCAGGACCATGGGGGTCTTGTGACTTACAGCCTTCTTAGCTCCCAACTCAGTCCTTCCCTATCCTGGGCCAACATTCTATTTTGTCCATTTTTTCCCTATTGTATTTGTTTCTAAAAGCAATATTTCACTATTGGCAAAAGTTTATCTCATTTCTGAAATTTCCTTCTGCTCTAAATGCATTGATGATCCCTGATTTAAGATGCTCTTATTAAGATAGCACTGCCAATTTATAGGCGTTCTCATAGACTTATTCTACCTAATCATGCTTGAGGAGATGGGAAGATAATATGCTTTTAAATATATTTGATGATAGGGACAGCTAGGTGGTGCAGTGTAGAGATTGAACACTGGAACTGGAGTAAGAAATACCAGAATTTTCTGAAATTCAGATACTTATTGTGTGACTCAGGGCAAATTAGTAATTTGCCCCTGTTTGCCTCAGTTTATTTATCTATAAAATGAGCTGGAGAAGGAAATAGTAATCTACTCCAGAATTGTCCAGAAATAGGCTCACAATTAAAATGGCTAACAGCAACAAAACAATATGTGATCCTATCTGTTTGGAGATTGATAGTGTGACAGATTGGATAGGGTCTTAGGCTTGGAGTCAGGAGGCAAGTCCTGAGGGCAGGTCCCTTTTACCCATGTGACAGTGCATGCTGCTTAAATTATCTGAGCCTCAGACAGCTCTCAAAAACTATGAATTATAGATAGATTTCAATTTGTCTAAATGAATAGAGCTCCCATACTGATGAAATCTTATGTCTATTACATATCTCTATTCAAAATAAGGTTCTATTATAATTGGAATAAAAAAATACAGCCATCTCTGAATCATGTCAATAGAGGGGGGCAACAGCATGGATAATCCAAAACCTAACTACTTATCTTTGGAATGCATTATATGATACTTATTTTTCCCCCAGAAAAAAGCAGACTAATTTGTATTTTTTTTTTCCTAGGAATGCAACCAACTTCCATTAGGAAAAGGTAGCCTGGGCTCATGCTGTGTGATAGGAGGGAAATCAGCCTCTGATTTTTAAATATACCACAGGTAATGGAAAAAGGAAGCAATCCCCAGGGAGATAATTGACAGATTGACTGTAATATCCTAGAAGAAAAACAGGTACAGCCTATTCTGTTAGAGAGGGGTTGTGCAAGGATAAATGAGGAAAGGATGTTGACTTTGTATCCAGGGAAAAATTACTGATAGTGACTACTTTTCCAATCTGATTTATTTTGAACTGACTGAAGAATTTTCTTGGGAGAATTTGAGGGTTTTGTGGTTGTCAGTTAAAGTCAGGGAGGGTTTCACAAAAGAATCAAGCAGATTAGTACTGCATAAGGCTGCAATCCTTTATTATGGTATGTGTGAGATAAAGGATATTCTAATAAAAGTCTATTGTGCATTATTCAGAGGCAAAAACTAAAAACTCGTGGTCAGGAGCAACAAGGAATGATGATAATTAGGAAAAATATAACTGGAGTGTATCCTGGGACTCTAGTTATACTGGTCTTCAGGTCACAGCAGGAGGAAGGAGCCAAGTCAGGGAGAGTCTTACAAGAACCTACCCTTAGACAAGGCTCAGTTAGTTCAGCTTCTATTGTCCAGGGGGCTACCCTCAAACTCAGCATCTGCAGAGCTCTTCCATTACTCCTCCATGTCAGCTTGCTGTGTGATTAATAATAATTACTGACCTTTATATATGGCTTTCAAATACCTTATATATATTAACTTGTTTGATCCCTATAATAACCCTGTCATTTAGAGTTTGCCAAATCCTTTACAAACTATCTTATTTGATCCTTAAAAGAAGCCTGTGAAGTAGGAGATATTGTCACCATTTTACAGATGAGGAAATTGAGGCTGAAGCAGTTACTATAGTGGATAGAGGGCTGGGCCTAGAGTTTGAAAGACCTGAGTTCAAATTTGGCTCAGATACTTACTTGGCTGAATGAACCTGGGCAAATCATTTAACCTTGGTGTGCCTCAGTATCCTCACTTGTCAAATAGAGATAATAGTACTATTTACTTCCCAGGATTGCACTAAGTATAAAATGACATAGTATTTGTAAAGTATTTTGCAAATCTTAAAATTCTACATAAATGCTAGAAAAGAAAAACCAAATGACTCAACCTAGGTCACACAGTTAGTTGGTATCTACTATGTCAACTGAATTATTTAAAAATGTAGAAAATGGAAGGCTAGACATAACCATAGATAAATAGCTTTAAAAACTATCAATTGAAATTATTATATACTTATCAAGAAAAGCAGTTACAATTTTAATCATCTTCTGTTCTACCACGTATATTGAATTCTCATTTTATTTGGGATGTATTAAGTTCAAAAGAAGCAGGAAAGAAAAGAGAGAAGAGAAGAGAGGAAAACAGGGCCAAAAACAAACATCTCTCCATGAAATCTATGACCATAGTGGATAGAGTGCCATATTACTGGACTTGGAATCAAAGAGACCTGAGTTCAAATTTTACCTTCACACTTATCTGTGTGACTCTGGGCAGGTCATTTAACCTCTTTATTACTCAGTTTCCTCATCAGTAACATGAGAATAATAATAATAGCACCTAGCTCCCAGAGTTGTGATAATAAAGGGAGAGAATATTTATTGTTTTATCAAACCTTTAAGAGCTATATAAATGTTAGTTTTTCATTTTATATTCAATAAACATTTGATAAATTATTACCATATGCCAGTTGCCATTCCAGGCAATGACAAAGACAAAAGTGAAAAATAGCATTTATACCCTTAAAGAACTTAGGGTAGGAACAAGGGGAGATGAAAAACAGGTACAAGATGATTTGGGGTAAGGGAGGGGAAGACATTAGCAGCAGGTGAGATCAGCAAAGTCCTCATGTAGAAAGAAGGTGGTCCTTGAGCTAAGCCTTGAAGAAAACTAAAAATCCTAAAGGAAAGAGTTGAAAAGGAATGCATTCTAATCATAGAGGTGGAGGGTCAGTCAATGTAAAGAAATGGAATCAGGAAAAGAGATATTATAAATGAGGAAGAGCAAGAAGGTCAGGTTGCCTGGATGTAGCCACACAGTGGGTACAAGGCAGTGGTATAAAACAAGACTGGAAAGTTAGGTTTTGGGAAACTTCCAAGGATTTTAATCAAGTCATTGAAAAATTTACTAAACAACACAAAGCCAGTGACAGATTCCTGGGATGCTATATTGGTTATCTTTTTCCAAGTTGACACTAGATCATTAATGAATACAAGAGAAGGAAGAAATTTATATCTTAATTTAACAAACCCCAAACCCAGCTTTTGTTCAGGGCTTCTGAGTTTGACCATTCAACTAATTCTGCACCTACTTTATTGTATGCCATTCAGACTCTTCATATCACCATCGTTTCTTTTCTTTAACAATAGCATCTAGACCTGTGATTTTATTGGTACAGGGAATTTCCAAGTGAGGCAATTCCCTTGACCAATGCTTGCTGGTAACTCATCGTCTTGTAAGTTATAATTGCTTGGGGCTATGAGAGATCAATATGTGCCAAAGATAGATCTTAAACCCAGGTCTTTCTGGTTTTAAGGTCTGTTCTCAAGCAAATCTGTTAAAGTCTAGGAAAGTCTTATCTATAGCATTCCTTTGATCCACCTCTATAGTTATGTTCTCTCAATAAAAGGAAATTAAATTATTTTCTAAAAAATGATTACATATATCTGGTTCCTCTCCCAAATATGAGATATACAATAACTTTAGGATTGAACAGCCCTTTATTTCATATAAGAAAGAAAGTGGAAGACAGCCCAGGGGATCTATCTCAATCAGATAATAAATATTTATTAAACACCTGTTCTGATCCAGACGCTAGTCTAAGTTCTGGGGATAAGAAACACAATACAGTCTTTGCCCTCAAGGAACCTAAAATCTACTGGGGAGGAGCAAGCTGAGAGGGAAGGGGGAGAAGATATCCAATATGGGGGCATAATGGAGTCCAGTCTAAGGAGGGTAGCTGGTGGGAATGAAGTCTTTGGGAGTAGTTCTTTGATCTATCTTCCATTCTTTTAATCAGAGGGGCAAAGGGTATTCTTATTCATCCTTTCTTTCAAAGAGGACCAATGACATCATGGGGTGATGTCTTGACTTTTGCAGGAATAGGATTTAAGTGAGACAGAGTTGCACAGTCACCAGACTCTCATTAGAGAGTCCAGAGGCAAGACAAAAGTCAGGCTGGCTGGCAATGGGTCAGGTTATAGTGGCTAACTTTGGCATCTTCAATGTCTGATTAAGCTCTAAGCACCCCACAATATCTTGTTTCATCCATCTTCTTGGTCATTGGAACAAATTTTTCTCATCTGCCCATTTTTTAGGGCAAAGTCTTCACATATTTGGGGGGAGACATCCTCTTAACTCATTGACAGGTTGAGGTTATCCTCAAACCCATTTGCCAAAATTGGTATGGCTACATATCAGTATGATACATGCTACAATTCATTGGAGCCACAGGTGAGATTTGGGACAGAGGGTACTGAAGATGCTGACTCTGAGTTATGAGGACTAAAGCTGATGAAACCTCACAGGATAATGAGTTTCCTGGTGATGCCATTTCCTGGGAGATGATCATGGTGGAATCCAGT
This sequence comes from Macrotis lagotis, assembly GCF_037893015.1. Taxonomy (NCBI): domain Eukaryota; kingdom Metazoa; phylum Chordata; class Mammalia; order Peramelemorphia; family Peramelidae; genus Macrotis; species Macrotis lagotis. Next base: position 17,702,362 of record NC_133665.1, on the reverse strand, counting down.
TCAAGGAAGGCAAGTTGTGGGAAATGAAACAGACAGTAGGCTCAGTGGATTGAGCCTTAGGAAGAGTAACTTAGGGTTGTATGACCTTTCTATTTGGAGGAAAGTATGTTCTCTAATGGGAGCAAGAACTAGTAAAATGAAGAGACTCCATGTTACACCTGGCTAGGACAGAGGGAGATTAGATCCTTAAATACACTAGAGAAAGATTTCTTTCTCTCTTTCCCACTACACTGTAGCACAGGCTAAACCAACCCTGATGTTGTTGCTATTGAAGACACAGTCATTTATTCACAGAAAATGTTTAGTACCAGGCTGGTAGATTCTCCCTGCCATCTAATACACAGTTGGGCTGCCTTTTCCCTAACAACATCTGGTGTGTGTTCAGGGAAAGAAAATTTGCTTTAATGTCAGACTAAGACAAACATAATAAAAAGAAGTTAATACAGTTTAAATGACTGTTGGATTATTTTAATTTGGAACTAGCTATATGACTTTGGGTAAGTTATTTCATTTTTCAATCAGAATTTGGTTGGTATGATGCCTTAGTCCCCTTATTTTATCTTTTTTGTTGGTCCCATAAATTAGTTTAGAGTTGGCAATAAATATTTGTCTTTTTTTTTTAACCATTCATTAGTATAGGAAGTTTCTGGAGAGCAACTCCCTCTACCAAAGCAGATGGGCACCTTTTCTGCAAAGTAGAGTCTTAGGTAGGGAATTGCCTGACGGTGGGGGGGGAGGGGGGTGGTTACTGAGTAGTTAAATGATTTACTCATGGTCACACATTATATATCAAAGGCAGGAGTTGAGCCCAGGTCTTCCTGACTCCAACACATCTCTTTTGTTACCCCCTCTCCCCATTAGTACTAATTTAGGGGAAGTTTTAAAAATCTAAACAAAAAACTTGTATCTGCATGTTTATTCAGGTTACAAATATAGTTTAATGATGAAAGCAGGAACACTACAATATGGGAGAAGGCTGAGGGTGAGAATACTTTTTTATTATCTTGTGGGCCTTTATAGTTCTCTGTGTGTGTGTGTGTGTGTGTGTGTGTGTGTGTGTGTGTGTGTGTGTGTATGTGTTTAAGTGGATGAGGACTGCAGTTTAATATTCTGCAAAGAAGAGATGTGAGGGGTTAACAGGCTCTGTGTGGAGAGGACCTGCTGTAAAAAGATATAAAGAATCCCCAGTTCTCTTCAAAGTTCAGTTCAAACACTATCTTTTACCTGGGATCTTAGATCTAGAACTGGAAAGGATTTCAGAAATCCATCTAGTCCACCCCTTTCATTTGGCAGATAAGGAAACTGAAACCTAGAGAGGTGAAGTCACTTGTCTAGGGTCACATAGCTAGGAAGTACCAAAGGTGAACCCAGATCCTCTGATGCCAGTCAGTGACCTTTCTCTTCTGCTGGGAAGCAAACCTTTCTTTATATATTTCCTAGCTACTAGTGCCTCTCTTTTCTTGTCCCTCATTAATTTGGGTTTATTTTGAATATATTTTATATTTGCTATCATATATATATATATATATATATATATATATATATATATATGTCTCTCACTCTTGAATATGACAGAACATGCTCCTTGTGAGCAGGAACTAATTCATTTTGGCTTTGTATACCTATTGCCAAGATCAGGATCCAGCATCCAGCATCTAATAGGTGTTTAATAAATGTTTATTAATTGATTTTTGCCATCACTTATCTCCAATTGGGTATAGAATCCTAGTCATCTCATAAATCAATAGCAGTTTGAATGTTAGATGGGCCTTTGCCCAGCTATATAGCCAGGCTAAGTAGTAGCTTAGAGTGTGGGAGAAGTTCTCTACTATTAGCTTGTTTTCCATATGCATTTTTTGAAATGACTGTTTTATGACTTCCCATCCAATTCAGTTCAGCAGAATATTTCTTCTTGAATGTTAGCCTTGTTACAGAGAATAGAAAAGACCACACCTTGAAGCCTGTTTTCCATTACCCTTTGAGGATTATTTGACAACTAACTCAGGTCACAATTTGCCATCTGCTGAGAGAGTTCCTGGTAAAAGAATAGGCATCTTAATTAGGAAGAAGATAGAGGGTAGTGATTGAAAACAGTTACCATCTGCCGTTGGCTCTTTGGAGCAAGGGAGGGGAGATAGAAAGGGGAGATTGAATTGGTGACCTCAATTTGGTTTCATGTGAAGCAGCCTTCAGGACCAAAGTAAAGAGAGAAGGTGTCCTTGATGACTACTTCAGGAGAAGAATAAAGGTCTTTGCAACCCAGGCCTGGGAAATGGCCTCTCAGCCTTCTCCAACAGAGCTTGAACACCTTTATCAGCAGGAAGTCTGTAGTCATTCAATGGTAATTGAACATCATCTGTATGTTCCCAGCAAAGGTGTGCTGAGGGTGCAGTCAAAGCTGGTAATCAGTTCCTTACGGACCAGAGTCTGGTTTCTTCACCCCTCCCCACTTCTTGGCTATTATAAACTGGAGTGAAAAGAAAGGGATTTAAAGCTCATCAGTTTTGACATAACTATTTTATAGAGAAGAAAATTCAGGCCAAGATAAGGTAATACATGTAATTAAAATGAATAGTAATGGCATTTTTATAGTGCTTTAAGATTTGCACAGTACCTTACAGGTATCTCATTTTATCCTTACAGCCACCCTGGGAGATAGGTGCTAACATTATGTTACAGATAAGGAAAATGAGGCAAAGCTCAAGGGATTTTACACAGGGGTCACACAGAGACTTTGAATTCAACTTTTCTTGACTCCAGCACTCTAACCACTGAACCTCCTAACTGCCAGAAGGAAGATTAAGAAGGAGGAGGAGGAGGAGGAAGAAAAAGAGAGAGGGAGTAGGTAGAGAAGAAGTTTTAGGTAGAGAAGAAGAATTGTTAAAGTTTAAAACAGCACTAAGACTTTTGGGACACCTTCTATAGCTCTTTAAAGTTTGCAACATATCAGGATTTGGAATTAGGTCCTATGACTGCAAATCCAAGGTTCTTTCAACTCTGTCATGTTCTTTCCCTACACAAGTGTTGATATTCTCCCATAACATTTTTTTTTAAAGAAAGGAATGGATCTATCCAGGGTGTTTGAGTGAAAAGATAAGACTAAAGCTGATAATAATAAAAAGACTCCTCCCCTCTTTTGGCATTCAGCTTTGGAAGGTGGGCATTGCTGGCCAGTTCAGACTCCACCTTTTCTCCTCCCACTTGAAGTTTCCTACTTTAGATACCACCTCTGTAGAGAGGGAGTTTGAAGTTCCAGAGGGACATCCAAGGAGAGATGGAGATGGGGATATGTATCTCAGGAGAGGGCTCAGGGATTATTATATAGATTTGAGAATCAACTACATAGAGGTAAAGGCTGACCCAACTGAGTAAATAGGATTTCCAAGGAAAAGAGTATAGAGGGAGAGGCCTATAGAGAAAAAACTTGGGGATCATCCTTCTTAAGGACTTTAGTTAGAGGATCATGGAAAAGATAGAGGTGTTATGGTTAAGAGTGGCGAGACAAAGTGTGTTGTTTCAAAAGAAGGGAGAATCAAATATCCAGAATGAGGGGAGAGCAACAGTATTAAAAATCATGGAGATAAAGGAGGAAGAGAACTTCATTTTGGTAATTAGGAAGCTCCTGCTAACCTTTGAGAGAACAGAAGTAGAACAATAGGGCAGAAATCACAATGTAAAGGGTTGAAGAAGGAATGGATGGTAAGTGGAGGTACCAGGTATAGATAAATTTTCTTGAGGTTTGGTAGTTAAAGAGAAGAAGAAAAATTGGTTTAGAAGGCAGATAGAAATATTTGATGATAGGGGGAGTTGCGATATCTGAACACATTTGCAGGTAAAAGTAGAGAAATAATTATGCATGAAAGAAAGAGGATGATTGCTGAATCTAGTTACTAGAAATAACAAAATTCATAGACTCTTAGAGCTAGGAGTGATTTTACAGATTATCTAAGCAACTCCTCACACACTTCTATTCAATTTATAGCTGAGAAAATCAGGGAAGATAGATGGTTTGTGACAATAGTTAAGAGAAAAGGGAATAAGAATCGTATCAAACTCAAATAGAAAAGGAATCACTAAACTGTTCATGAGAATTCCTGCCTTGCATATTTGACTTAGAAAAACATGTATTAAGGAACAACTGGATGGAACAATGACTAGAGAACTCACCTTAGAGTCAGGAGGACCTGAGTTCAAATCTAGCCTTCAGTTACTGGGCTTGTCATCTAACCCTGATTGCCTCTAAAGAGACAACCGCATATTTACATTATTTGTATTCTACTGTACTTATATTTATTTTATTAAATATTTCCCAATTATATTTTAATCTTCTTTGAGACCCTTTTTGATATAGCTGAGTAATAACAGAATTTTGACTCAGGAAGACCAGAGTTCAAATCCTATCTCGTCTACTTATCTGCAAAGTGGGGTTGTTTTTTGGCCTTCATTTTTGAAGAAGACCATGACATCAGAGAGATGATGTCATGACAAGCACATGAATTGGTGAGTAAGGGGTTACTGTGCTATGTCACCAGTCTCACTTTCTCTTCTGGAGCCATCTTGGTCCAGTGGCCAGATATGAATCAAGATGAATCAGGGTCAATGTTCTACCCACTGCGCCATCTACCTACTCTGGGATTGATGTTTCTACCTCACAGGATTTTTCTCTACAATGCTTTGTAAACCTTAAAGCACTATATAAATTCTAGTTATCCTTTTTCTTCTTCTTCTTCTTGACACTGTTTTTAATTAGCAGCACTGGGACTTGATTCCTACTCCCTAACTTTAGGTTGAGTGTTCTTTCTCTAGTAGTGAATGATGCTTCAATAGAACTGTGAACTTCATGTTTGAAAGCCAGTGTTTCCAGGTTTACACACTGTTCCTGTAATAGAAGAAGTATCCATTTCCCCAAATTCTGCTTTTAACATAGCATAGAAATAGGAGCATTTCTTTAAGAAGAGAAGTTCTATTCCTTATAATGAGAAAAGCACTGAACTGGAAACCAGGGAACCTGGGCTTGAGTCCCAGCTCTGCCATTTACCAGTGTGTTTGTGGCCTCAATTTCTTTATCTGTCAAATAATGAGTTTGGACTGACAGCCAGGTTTCCTTTTAGGCTTCAAATATCTAATGTGATGAGTAGGTGATTTTCTAAGGTTTTTGTTCAACTTGATTCTCTATGATTTGATGACTCATATTAAAAATTACAAGAAAAACTAACTCCCAGACAAGGAAAGGAAAATGACCAGAAAGAGGAGACAAGGAAAACACATCCCTCAAGAATATGAAACAGAGTGTAGGCAATGCCCTTTAGACTGTTGGCATAAGATTTAAGGACAGGGAATCCTTGAAATTTCCCTTTCCCCAAATGTCCTTAAACTGATTTCTACATAATGGATTTTTTTTCTCTAAGTAGAATCAAGGATCATATATTTATTATTATTATTAATGAGAGCATTTATACAACCCTTTAATTTTTGCCAGGAATTTTGTGTATATGTTTTATATATATACTTTTTTTTTCTCATTTCAATTCCAAGGAACTTCTTTAGAATTTAGGTTTTTTGCAAGGCAAATGGGGTTAAGTGGCTTGCCCAAGGCCACAGCTAGGTAATTATTAAATGTATGATACTGGATTTGAACCCAGGTACTCCTGACTCCAGGGCTGGTGCTTTATCCACTACACCACCTAGCTGCCCTAATTTGAGGGAAATCTTATCGGGCTGTCTCATGTATAAAGGAAGAAACTGAAATTCAGAGACTTTGATTTTTCTGTGGTTTCAGAAGCAAGGTCAATCCTACTTTTTCAGGCTCCAGCTCTAGCACATCAGACAGAGAGACAGCTAGGTGATGCAATGGATAGAGGATTAGGTTGGGATTCAGGAAGACCTGAGTTCAAATTTGATCTCAGTCACTTACTATATGTGTGACTTTGATCTTGGTGTAGCATCAGTTTCCTTATCAGTAAAATGGGAATAATTACCCACCTCTCAGGGTTGTTCTGATGATAAAATGAGATAAGATTTTAAAATTCTTTATAAATTTCAAACTCAAAGAAATGCTAGCTATTGTTATTATCATCATTTATATTATCTCTTCAGCTCTCTAGAGACACAGAGAACACCTCAGAACAAGATTTGCTGAGAGTTTTCACAATTGTTTTCTTCTCAGGAATATTCAAACATTGCTAGGAAGGTTTTTGTAATTTCTCTTTTTAATTTGAATTTATACAGCACTCTGATCCTGAAGTTTAATGAATACTTAACAATGTTTACCAACATCTTCAGGGCTCAGTCACCCCAGCTTTTTCAAGCATATGGCACAGATTTCATGGCTAGTCATGAGTTCATTTTGCTACAGCATGATGAACTTTCCATTTTACATTAATTTCCATGATTTAGTCTTTCATTTTATATATGAATTATGTAAAACACCTTTTATACAGCTCAATTGGGATGTGAATGTGGGAGATACTGAAATACAAGGATGAAAAAATATTAATTATGAATATTTGGACCAAATGCCACTCTTCTAATTCTTTTTTTTAATGGTATAGAATCATAGGATTTTACTTCTGGAAGTGCCCTTAGAGACCATCCAATCCGATCTCTCTTTTTTTATAGAAGAGGAAATTGAGACCCAGGGAAATTAAATGACTTCCTCAAGGTATACAGGCAGGAATCAACAGAGAGGGGATTTGAACCTAGATCCTTTGTCATTGAAGCCTTGTCTCCCTAGTTCAATTCAAACATTATCTTTAGAGTTGTATTATTACCTTGTTTTTATACCAGTTATAATTTTTTTTCTTAATTGCACCCAACTCTCATCTCTACCAACCCTTCCTTGTAACAACAAAGAACAGGAGTTAAGTAAGATCTACTGACACAGCAGCCATGTCTGGAAGTGTTTCATAATCACTTTTCTACAATTTCATCCCTTTACAGAGGAATAAATAGGCAATAAGAGGTGACAGAGCAGGAATTCAAATTCAGATCTACTGATTCCAAACTCAGTGGCATTTCCAATACACTCAGCTTGCTCCTAAAGACAAGTTAAAATTCACTTTACAGAATATATCTGTTTTGCCACCTTTTCCAGGCCATCCTTGTCTCTGACTAGCTTATCATCTCCTCCTTCATCACCATCCAGATACCAAATACTATCTCCTACCATCATCTTATTTCTGTCTTTTAAGATAAAAAAAAATCCTAAGAACCACAAGAGATCATCTAGTTCAGCCTCAACACCTTTCTCCAAGGTAGGATGTTACTATTCTCATTTTACAAATGAGAAGATTGAAGTCCAGAATCATTAAGTTGCTTATCCAAGTTCCCAGGTCTAATAGTGCTAATGAGAGATAATGCATCATGGAAAGAGCACCAGGTACAGAGTCAAGATTTAAGTTCACTTCTCAAGACTAACATTCACTCTTACTACTTGTTTGATCTTGGGGAAATTCAATCACCTCTTTAAGGTGGCTGGACTAGATGACCTCTAAGTTTATTTTGGAGGCAATTGGTTTCCTGGTAAATTGAATGCTGAGCCTAATATGACCTCAAGCAAATACTTAACCTCTGTTTACCTTAGTTTCCTCAATGCTAAAATGCAGCTGCCTTTTTCATAACAGCAGCTAGATGGTGCAATGGATGGAGCACCAGCCCTAGAGTCAGGAATACTTTATCTTCCTGAATTCAAATATGGTCAAAAATACTTCCAAGCTATGTGATCATAGACATAATCCTGTCTGCCTTGGTTTCCTCAACAGTAAAATGAGCTGGAGAAGGAAAGGGCAAACCGCTCCATAGCTTTGCCAATGAAACCCCTTTTGGGGTCACAGGGGGCAGAACACAACTGAAAAAGGACTGAACATGGATCAATTGAATTAAAAATTATAAATCACAGTGTCTGGCATACAGTAGGTCCTGTATAAATTCTTAATCCCTTTTCTCCAAGTTCTTTACTTCTTTGATCCTATGAAGGTGAACTAGAATCCAGACCTCCTACCTCAGAGTTGAAGGTTCTTCCCACCAAACCAAGCTTTCCTTCTCCTTATATTCTCTTTCTCCTTTAAAAACTATTATTCTATAATATATGTATAAATATTTCTATATATATATACAATACATAATACATAAAATACATATGCATATAATACATAAACATATACATATAGCAATAAAATGTCAAATGAAAATTCTCTGTAAATTGGTAGCTTTATTTTAGCAAAGTTTTCAAGCTTCATCTATGTTAATAGATTCCACCCATGAGTTTGTTGTGTTCACCCAGAGTCAATAATGCAATTGCTAACTTGCTTTAGTTGGCCTGTGTTGCAAGTGTATTGATGCTTAGGCTCATCTTGAATGTCTCTAAGTGGTTCTTGGAAGCTGAGCATTCCCCACTTGGCTATTGGTAGTTAAGTGAGATAGCAAAGCTATATAAAGTCTATAGATAAGAGGAGAACCACAGAACCCCATGCATAGAATCACAGAACTAGTCATTAAACCCAACCATCCTGATTTTTCAGATGAGGAAACTGAGTGATTAAAGTGACTTGTCTAAGTAATCATCAGAGGTGAATTTGGAAGTCACTGAAAAGGAGAAAGTCTTCAAATACAACAAAATATTTACAATAATACTTTTTGTGGTAGCAGAGATCTGGAAGCAGAGTAGATGGTTTTGCTTGGGGAAGGGCTAAACAAATTATGAACATAATGGATTATTACTATCCTGCAAGAATTAATGTATATGATGAAGTCTGTAGAGGCTTCCATGAACTGATACAGAGTGGTACATGCAGGGTCAAGAAAACATTATATACAGTGATTACAACAATGTGAATGAATGGAAAGAAATAAACAGAAAACAATCAAAGTGAATGTTGCAAAATGTCAAAAGAAAACATAACACAAAAAACCCAATCAAACACCTAACCCCAGAGATGTGTGAAGAGATCCTCCTTTGCAGAAATGAGGGTGTGGAACCTTGTGTAAATCTCTAGATATTTTGAACTATGTTGATCAGTTTTCATAGTACGTTTTTCTTTTTTGCTGAAAAATGTTCTTCATGGTATAGGATTACTCTCTGCTAGGAAGATTGAGAATGATAAATGCAAAAAAAATTAGGCAATGTGAAAACAAAAGATATTAATAAGAATTTATTTTTTAAAACTAGGAGATGATATGAACCCAGATCCTCTGGCTCCAGGGACAAAAGTCTTCCTTCTGTATTATGCTTCCTCATTCAAAGAATCACTGAAGGAAATACCTCAGTCTGTGCTCCCCAAATAATGTCTTCACTCTTTATCCTTCCTAAAGCCTTAGTTTTGCTTCTGCCCAGAAAGTAATATCCTCAGTCGAGAATGTCTACTTTTCTTTTCCAAATGACATTTCATTTAATTGAAGAGCAGACAGGTTTTTCTTTTCCCCTTTCAATCAGGGACCTAATTAACTCTGTTAGTGATAGAAAATGAACTGTGATGGGCAGTCCAGCTCATGTTCAGGTTAATAAGGCAGGCATTCAAAGCAGAAAAAAGCTCTCGTTTGTAAGGAGATTTGGAATCATAGTATGGAGCAGAGAAACTGGACAGAAAATGAATTGTGGTATGGAGAAAATCTTAGCTAAGGCAGGAAACATTAGCTCTAAACAAAACTGAGCTGGCACCTATTCCTTGGACCATATAGAAACAGAAGAATAGAAGCCTTAAAGTGGAAGGTCAACTTGTCCTTTCCTCTGTCTATTGTTCCAGATGGTTGAAAAGAATCTTTTACTTAAGACAAAGAATCTGGTTGCTAATTCAAGAAGTAAATAGTTTTTAATCAGAAAAGGAATTCAGTAATTAAGTTCTTCAAACTTTAATTTTTATTTTATTTTATATTTTCTTTTTTGAGATTGAGCATTTCTGTCTCACCAAACTGGGAGTTTAGGGGACACTCCTAACCAGATCCCACTGCTGGTTGACATGAAAACTTTGATCTGCTCTGTTTCTGATCTGGGCTAGTTTTTCCCTCTTAGGCAGTCCAGTGGGCCCCTGCTCCTGGGGTCTCACCATTATTGTGGTTTGATTTAATGCTAGCCAACTCAGTTGCAGTTCTCTATAGCTCCAAACTCCTGAGTTCAAGTAATCCACCAGCCTCGGTTTTCCCAGTAGCAGGAATTCTAGGCATTCACAACCACACCTGGTTGTACTTTTATTAGATCATAACTGACACATATAGAGTGTTATGATATAAAAGATATTTTGCATATTTAATCTCATTTGTTCCTCATAAGATGTATTATCTTATTTGGTTCTCACAACAACAATATAAGAGAGATATTACTATAATCTTCATTTTATAAATAAGAAAACAGGCTCAGAGAGCAGGTATGACTTACCTATGTACACAGAGATCTAGTATCTGAGACTAGATTTGAACATATGTCTTCCTGGCTCCCAATCAGTGTAAGAATTAGAAAGGAGATTTTAGTCAAGGTTTTTTCAGATTCCAAATCCAACATTTTTCTACCATACAACTTAGCTCTTGGAAATTGAGAACCTGTGGTCATTCCTGCTATAATAGTAATAATAATTAGCATTTATACAGCACTTTAAATTTTACAAAACACTATATAGATACTATTTTGTAAGAACTATTTTTAACAAAGATTAATTAACAAAAATTATGTGAGGGTTTTTCATAGGGAGTATAATAGTAGGGCTATTACTATACTTATCATGAGACAACCAAATGGTACATTGAATAGAAACACTGGATCTAGAGTCAGAAAGATCTGAGTCCAAATTTGACCTTACTTACTAAATGTATAACCTTGGGCAAGCCATTTAATTTATTTACCGCAGTTTTCTCAACTGTAAAATGAGGATAATAACAGTATCTACCTCCCAGCATTGTTGTGACAAATGGGCTAATTGTAAATAGCATTTAACAGTGTCTGACATGAAGTAGGTTTTATTAAGTGTTTATCCCCTCCCATTCTTCTTCTATTAGAGTGGGCACCAATTAGTTTCCCATTGTATATACATCATAAACTTTATTCGGAACCTTAAAGGACATACTATATGCATCTCCCTCATTTTATAGAAAAAAAAATACCGAGATTCAGAAAGGAAAGGATTTCAAGGCCAGATCGAGAGTAAGTAGCAGCAGCAAGAAGAGCCAAACACAGTTATTTTGGTTTCCAGAAATCTTTCAGTTTTGCTAGCATGCAAGATAAAGGGTCTTCTCCAAGGTGCCATGTTGAAGGAGGGGGATAATCAGTCCTGGCTTCTTTCTACTCTGCTTTGCTCTCTCCCTTTCTCCCAAGCTTCTCATTATTGCACCTGACCCAGCTTACCTGTATATTTTCTTACTTTCTTTGGTGGTTTTTTCCCTTACTCCAAACAGGAGTGTTTTGGAAAGTTCCTAGGATAAACTGACAATATAAAAACTCACATCTTTATTCCTTTCATTTGACTTTATAAGGCTGACTTAAACCCTTATTCCTACATCCAGGACCTGTTTTGATTCATGTATTAGATTCATATAATTGCTTTCCTATTAATTTTTGGTGATTGGAGATCCTAACATAACTTTATTGTTTCACCTTTATGAAGGCTCAGGAGAATAGCAATCTAATAATTTGCTAGAGGTGCCCAACACAGACTTTTAAACCCTTACTAATACAAATGTGCCAACTTGGTGATCAGGTCAACTGTGAAGATATATGAGAGATTCTTGCTCTCCCTTGGTGGCTAGAGAGCTGGACCTGGAATCCAGAAGATATAAATTTAAATCTGTCTTCAGATGTTAATTGTGTGACTAGGCAAATCACAACCTCTGTCTGCCTCAGTTTATCTATAAACTGGGGATAATAATTGTACTTGCTTTCCAGGGCGAGGATAAAATGTGTTTAATATTTATAAACCTTAAAGGACCATATAAAGGCAATCCCCTATTATCATTATTGTTGTTGTTGTTATAATATTATCCAAATCCTATCCATCCCTTCATGGCAAGTCAGGCTAATCTGTAAATGATAACTACTAATAATATTGTTGGTATTATAATTATCCAAATGCTACCCATTCCATTAAACAAGTCAAGAAGATTTGGGTTGAATTCCATCTCCTGGGGTGTGATGGAGTCCAGCTGATTCTCAAACTCATTGACAAATTTTCAATGTGAACATTTACATCTTGGAAATCAGTAAACACTGATTGCAGATTGGGGTTTGGTTTATTATTATTTTAATTGCAGGGATGGAAAAATATTAATACTATAAATTAAACTTGAAAGAATGTTGTATGTACAAAGCCCACTCCCCCCACCCCCTCCTGGAGATCTGGTTATTTAACATTTACCAGCAGATCCCTGCCTGCCTCTGACACTTTATTGGTTTTATAATGATGATCGAGATATTTAACTTTTCTGAGCTTCAGTTTCTTCATCTGAGAAATGGGGGTAATGATAGTTATAGTATTATCCTTTCTTGCAACATCAATACAAAACTAAAATGTCATAATGGATGTAAAATCCTCTGTAATTTTATAGCATTGTATAAATGATTGGTAATATCATCATTGTCATTTATTTCTCCGGCTCTGCTATTCACACTAATCTTTTTTCTTCTTTGAATATTTGAAGTCCAAGTCAAGCCAATGAGTTACTTTTGTGTTTTGCTCTATCTTGTCTCTCCCCCAAACTATAAACTCTTTGAGGACAGAGTTATTTTCATTTTCTTGTGCTCCTTTCATATTTAGTCTAGTATTGGGTATATGCTAGATACTTAGTCAAGATATGATTGACTGACTTTTGGAACACTCCTTGTTTCAAGAGTGTAGCATGGGTTAAAAAATGAAGGAGACATGGGTTCTAGGGGAAAGTAGTATTTTCCTGCTAGGAAAGGTTAGTACTGGAAATGTCACATAAAACAGGGTCACAAGTAAAATTTTGTTCTACAATGAGCCCTAGGTTTTTTGAAGATCCTGAACCTACCAAGGCCATAATGGTCCCTGAGAAGGGGCCTTCTTTCATCCATGGTCTTTTCATTTGTCCCTAGGTATTATGAGCAGACTCTCCAATATCAAAGTATCAAACTCAGAGTATCAAAGGCAGAGAGCATAAGCCAGAGTTTAGGACTCTAGGCTGACAAAGCAGTCGTACTACCATGATAGATTGAGAAAGATTCGTAGATTAAAATTTTTTTTTAAATTTTGTATGAGAAGCAGGTCCTGACCCCAAATATTTCAACTCCAAGGTGAAGACTATGGGCCTACTAAAATGATTTAATTCATTTCACCGTTTGGTTGTCATGACTCTTCTCGTAATAACTTAGCAGGTTAGCTAAATAGCACAATAGCTATAGTATTGGTCTCAGAGTGGCATCTTTCTGAGTTCAAATATGAATTCAAACACAAAGCTCTGGACAAGTCATTTAATTTCTGTGCCTCAGTTTCCTCATCTGTGAAATGAGAGTAATAATGATTCCCAGGATTATCATAAGGATAAAATGTAGCGTACCTTCCAAAGCTATATAAATGTTCAGTTGTGCCTGACTCTTTGTGACCCTGAGGATGATAACATGCCATCTTGAAAAGGATACTAAAGTGGTTTGCCATGTCCTTCTCCAGAGGGGAGCAAATGGTTTAAGTGAACTTGTCCAGGGATACACAGGAAGTAAGTATCTGAGACCACATTTGAACTCAGGTCTTCCTGCATCCAGGCCTAGTACTCTATCACTGAGCCAACTAGCTGGCTCCAAGACAAACTTGCCCAAGGTTACACAACCAGTAAGTATCTGAAATTAGATTTAAATGCTCAGATCTTCCTGACTGGATAGAGTCTAGAGCTCTATCCACTGGGCAATCTAGCTACCTTTTGCTAAAAACATACTATCACTTTTGGTGGAATTGTGGATTGGTTCAGACATTCTGGAGAGTAATTTGGAATGATGCCCAAAGGGCAATAAAACTGTGCATACCCTTTGATCCAGCAATACCACTGCTAAGTCTATATTCCAAAGAAATCATGAAAAAGAGGAAAAGATCCACATGTACAAAATATAGCAGCTCTTTTTTTTGTAGAGGCAAAAAATTGGAAATTGATGGGATGCCTATCAAATGGGCAATAGCTGAGCAGCAATTTATGAATGTGATAGAATACTATTGTTCTATAAAAAAATCAAGAGCAGTGAATTTCAGAAAAAAACCTGGAAAAACTTAAACACACTGATGCTGGGTGAAGTGAGCAGAACCAGGAGATCATGTATAGCTTAACAGCAGCATTGTCTGATGATCATCTAAGATAGACTTAGCACCTCTCAGCAGCTCAATGATCAAAGAGAGACTTGTTATGGAAAATGTCATCCACATCCACAGAAAAAACTAGGGAGACCAAAGGCAGAACAAAGTATACTAGTTTCACTTTTAAAAATTTGCTTATGGTTTTTTCTCATAGTTTTTCCCCTTTTGTTCTGATCTTTTGTTCACAACATAATTAATATGGAAATATATTTTACATGACTGTACATGTACCTATATTAGATTATTCACTGACAAGGGAGGGAGTGTAAGGAGGTTTAAAAATGTGGAACTCAAAATATTGCGAAAATGAATATTGAAAATTGTCTTTACATGCAATTAGAAAAAGTAAAAAATAAATACTAGCATCATATTTTTGCATGTAGAAGGATATATTTGGTATTTAGAAGTACTATAACATCTTTTAAGAAAAGAAATGAATTGATATTGCATACTATAGAATATGTTTATGCATGCATCAATTTTTTTATAGATAAATTAGTCCCCTGATATTAGAATCCATGTACCCTGGAAGTTTTCCCCCTACTCACCTATAGGAAAAAATATTAAAAAAAAATCTTTATCAAAAAGTCTTTGTCCTCTCATTACATGCCAAGGCCCTTCTCCCAGCAACTGAGAGACAGTAAAAGCTCCCTGGAAATACTTTGCCCATCCTAAATGTTTATTTTCCTGCACATCCATGGAGCCTTAATTGGGTCTCATTATGTTTTGCTTTATAACTTTAAATCTAACTGAAAAGTTCTCCTATTTTTACCATTATGATTTTATTGTCCTAGGAACTAACTGAGGAGAGGGAGCATCTTTAACATACATCAGAGTTTGGACTTTTCCTGTACAAAATGAGAAAACTGGGAAATTATCTTTGGACATTTTATACTACCTTTCTCCTCTTTGCTTTCTTTCACTCCTGTTCAGTTGTGTGGATGCAAACTTGGAGATTTGGAGGCATATTCACCCCTCCCTTTTTCACCTCTCCCAAGGTCTCTGGTTTTATACAAAACATCCTTCAATAGGTCTCATTTGGACATCTAAGTTTTGTATATGATTTTTTTTCCTTTCTTTGTATGGTAGCTCATTTAGGATCCTCCCCCCCCAAAAAAAACCCCAACAACTCTTATTTGGAGACATACTTGCTGCCAAATGAAAGAATTAGGATGGATCAGAGAAAGGGATCAATTATCTTTTTCTTTTAAGAAAAATCAAAGAAAATGATAATTGTTCAAATAGCAGGCCCTTCACTTGAGGTAATTTAGCCACTAAGACTTTTGTCTCTCATAAACAGAGATGTAAACCTTATTAAGTTCCCTGAAAGTTGCTTGTTAAACAAAAATGAGGAGAAAGCATAAATCTTTTTTTTGTCTTCTTTTTTAAGGTAATCAGGGTTAAGTGACTTTCCCAGAGTTCCAGTTTAGTGTCTGAGCCTGAATTTTAACTCAGGTCCTCTTGAATCTAGAGCTGATTTTTTTCCCCTGGCCCATGGAAGACTGGGATCTATTGAACTCAGTCTTCAGTAATATGCAAATGGTTGACCTTCCTCTGATAATCTCTAATAAAATTCCCAATAAACTAGGACCACTCTTTCCTGAGGTCTTATGAGGTAACTGAAAAAAAATTATGTTGAGACTGAGTATACAGGTTGGTGATATGTTGCTCTCTTCTTTTTTTATTTTATTTATTTTTTTAGATTTTTCAAGGCAATGGGGTTAAGTGGCTTGCCTAAGGCCACACAGCTAGGTAATTATTAAGTGTCTGAGGCCGCATTTGAACTCAGGTACTCCTGACTCCAAGGCCAGTGCTCTATCCACTGTGCCACCTAGCCACCCCTATGTTGCTCTCTTCTGAAGGGCCTGGCTTTGTTCTAAAGCAATGTGACTTTTTAAATTTATTCCTTCAAAAAGCAACTTGTAAAAGAAGTCATGCTGGTTGGATTGACTGAGGATCATGGCATTGTTGTGATGTTAATAATGTGTGCTGCTGAAAGTGTGCTCAATTTAGATCATTTTTAGGAAGAGAATTCTGCTTTTTCCTGAAAAAAAAAACCCAACTAACTCAACCAATCCAACAACTCATCTTTTTGACAATGATATGTATTGAGAGATGATTTATGGTTGAATTGCTACAGTCTCTAATCCAATCCAATAAGCATTTATTAAGTGTCTTTAGAGTAGAAGACAAAAAAAAGCTCTGAAGAATTACATTTGGAAGCCTCCAGTAGTGCAGTAAAAGAGATGCCAAAGGATCTTTAGAGGCTTTTGAATCCAGCAAACTCACTTTACAGCTGAGGAAACAGGGTTAAGTGACTTGATCACAAACTAGTAATTGTCCAAGGCAGGTTTTGGAAATCTATTCTTTCTAACACCCTCTCTAATGTTCTATCCATTAGGCCACAGGGGAAAGTGGAAGGAAAAAGGAATAGCATTTATATAATGTCTATGCAAATGTCAGACACTGTGCTGAGAAAGACAGCTCCTGCCTTCAAGGGGCAAACATTCTAATGGGAGAAGACAACACATAAAAGAAGATTCCAGAAGGGGGTATAAAAGAGAAAGGAGTGGAGCCAGAAGAGGAAAGAAGAAGTGAGCATTACTGACTTGGACACTTTAAAGTGAAGATTCCAAAAAGAACAGACCAATCAGAAGAAAGGATAAGAGAGCTAGTATGATTTTCCAGAGTGATGGGAAGACTGCTGATATAGTGGAGAAAGAAGCTGGAGATTCAGGAGCACAATCTGGAGAAGAATGAAAAAAATCAAGGAGAACCTAAATTCAGGTCTTGCCTTGGACACATATTGCTTTACCTCTCAATGACCTAAGACTTAAATTACAGATGAATTGCTGATCTGCATCCTGGAGAGTTCCCTACACTGACACACAGGTCCAGACCTGAAAAGGAAAACAATTAGGTCAGGGGCCATGTTGGTATTGAAGGCACAAAGATGAAAATGGTTCCTGACTTCCCAGTCTCAGAGTTCACACTGAAGTAGTCAGCCTTTATTATCAATAATTTTCTGTGCTCACAAAGATGATGAAAAATAAATTATCTTTCTAATTAGCTTCAGCCCAAGATTTTTCATGGAAGTGCCAAGGTTTAAGGGAGGACAACAATAGATCTTTTAACATGGAAAAGGTGGGGAAATTGCTATTATAATGAAATGTAGAGTTGAATAAACTTTTGTTTCTTCAGCTGAATGAGGCATTTGAATAATACCCTCTGAAAAGTAATTAGTCTGTACTTTCAAAAATGGGTCATAGCAACCAACAGAGAGTGTTCTTGTTCTCTTCCCCTACTTTCCCTTCTCTCTCTCTCTGCAAGTTGGACTGTTGGCAGGCAGCTCATGCTCTGCTAGTCCACTGTCTCAGCTCTCTCACTGCTCATGATCTGTTCTTTCTGGGGCTTCCTCTCCCTTATTTCCCATCCCTTCCTCTCTCTGCCTCTGTCTTTGATTATTCTATATAGTTCCTGTTCCCTCTCTACTCTTTGCTCTCACTTTTTTTGTTTTCTCTTTTCTCTCTCTGTTCTCCTGTCTCAATCTCTGCAGTTCCAAAGGATCCCAGATATAGAGTTGGATATAGATCTTAGAGGTCATCTAGTTTTACCCCTTCCTTTTGCAAATGAAATAACCAAAGCAATTTTTTTTCAAGCCAAACATAGTGACAGAAGCAATATTTGAATATGAGTCATAGACTATATATATATATATATATATATATATATATATATATATATATATATAAATAAACACATATATATGGATCAGACTTGTTCTTTCATTGGTACAAGGAGATTTCAATGAAAAATACCCTCTATCAATGAAGGTTGGCACTTTTTCTGATATTTATAATCTGAGACAATTGCCCCAAACACTGAAAGATTAAATGATTTTCCCCGGGTCCCAGAGCAAGCATGTGTCAAAAACAAGATGTGGATTCATCTTCCTGGCTTCCAGATTGGCAAGTCTCTCTTCATGAGCAACGGGATGGCTGGAAGATAAATCTGGTAGGGCTATGCAGGCTATAACAGAGTAGGAAGAACTTGGAAGCAGGAAACCTAATTAAGAAATCAACTCAATACCCCCCAAGAAGGAATTACTTGAAGGGGCACAGAAAAGAGTTCAAATCTCAGTCTTGGTTGTGGTCTTCTCCCTCTGCCCTGACTGAAGAAAAACCTTATGAAGTTTGGAAGGTTGAAGGACTTTTAGTTTGCATTGGCATTCTATCAATGTTTCTAGGACTATAACAGGAATTGTGGTAAGATAACTTCAGGGCCCTACAAGGATACCAGTGAAAAAATGTAATGTCTAAGGAGAAATTCATAGGAATTACCCCTTTCACTTTTCAATAAAGACTCTGAGGCTGAAACTTTCTCCTGAACTCTTTTTTTTAAAGGTTTTTTGCAAGACAATGGGGTTAAGTAGCTTGCCCAAGGCCACACAGCTAGGTAATTATTTAGTGTCTGAGGTCACATTTGAACTCAGGTACTCCTCACTCCAGGGCTGGTGCTCTCTCCACTGGGCCACCTAGCTGCCCCCATCTCGTGAACTCTTGAAAGGTTTGGGGGAGGGAGGGCTGTTTTGTATCAACTATGCCGCCATAGTATATACCCTTTTCTAAAACCTAATCAAATTGGCTATTATCAGCTGTTAATCATAGAGGAATATCATCTCATAGTTGAACAGTTAAAACTCAAAAGCTATAGAATTACATAGAGAGATTCCAACCACTCAGGGCTATCCCTAGACTTTGAGGGTAAGAAGTAGATGAATTCTGGAGTTGCAACCCATCAATATGAGTGGGTTAAAAGTAGCTCTAGATCCTATATATGCTATGCTTATTTTATAAAGAAACTTGTTATTGCTCTCAAGTTTGGAGTTCAAAGGCATGACTTTCCCAAACTGGCTGTTCTGGAGGCGGTGTGGAAGAAAAATTCCATTTTCCAAGTGAAGACTGAAATTTCATTGGAAAAGGATGAAAATTCCTTTTGCAAACATTTTGTCTCAAATCTAGATTGCAGTCATTCTGGAAGCTAATTTTATCTTTGTTGTCTTATGAAAGTTCACCTCCTCTGTTGTCTGAATAGGATTCTCTAACATATTTACCAACATTACCTCAAAGAATTTTCTTGGGAAGGGCATTCCAGTGGACATTTCTCTGTGAGGGTTGACCAATAAGTCAGACCACCCCGAAGCCCATACCCGAGAACAACAATTCACTTAGAATTGTTCCACATTGGGCAGGTTGTAAGATATCCTTCTGCCTTTCAGCAATCCTCCTCTGCTGGGGAGATGAGTCTGACATGTACTCCTCCATAGGAATCTGGTTAGTGATAATCACAGATGTTCAGAAAAGATTTTTAAAACCAAGGCTATAACTTAGTCTCACTCCAGGAAGATAAAAAATATGTTTTAAAAGTTTTATTTAAAACTGAATCATAAAGGATAAATCATAAAGGTCATTATAAAGAATGACCAAGATAGTTTTCTGAGAAGTGATGTACCACCCTCCTTTCATTGGAGAGAAAATGGCCATAGAATATTACATATATTATCAAGTTGGTATATTCCAGGGAGAAAATGTGCTAACAGGACCTAGACCTCTGAGCATCCACAATCTAATTTTCCTCATGCTGATCTAGTCTTAGGAAGGTTGTTTCTGGTAATGTATGATGACATGTATGGATGGGGCCTTGCCTCGAATTCAGAACATATGCAGGTATGCTATGACTATTTCCCCTCCATTTATTAAATGGTGAAGAAAAACCTTTTACCTGTCTGCCAAATGAGAACTGAGTGTGTATGTAAAAGGTGCTTATTTGCTAGCCAAATCACTTTGTGTAGACACAAAGTATAAATAATGATGGATCACTGGGTAGAGGAAAAACATTGGCCTATGATTACCATGAAGCCTGGAATGTATGATAATGCTGTTTTTCTGTCTCTCTTGAGTTTTGTCCTTTACTGTTCTTAAATTTTTTTAAAATAATATTCTAATTCTCTCCAACTGCATGTTGAAATATTTTTCCTTAAATATTGTTCCTCTCTCTCCTCCCTGAGATGGCAAGCAATCCCATACAGTTTATACATGTGCAATCATGTAAAATATCTCCATATTAATCATTTTGTACAAGAAGACTAAGAAAGAAAAAGAAAGGAAGGAAGGAGGGAAGGAAGGAAGGAAGGAAGGAAGGAAGGAAGGAAGGAAGGAAGGAAGGAAGGAAGGAAAAGAAAGACAGAAAGGAAGGAAAAAGAAAGACAGGAAGAAGGCAGGAAGAAGGAAGGAAAGAAGGAAGGAAGGAAGAAAGGAAGGAAAGGAAAGGAAAATAGCATGCTTTGATATTCAGACAATAACAGTTCTTTCTTTGAAGGCAGAGAGCATGCTTCATCATGAATCATTTGGGATTGTTTTGGATCACTGGATTGTGGAGAATAGCCAAGTCATCCACAATTCTTTATCGAGCAATATTGCTGTTACTATGTTCAGTGTTCTCCTAGTGCTGCTCACTTTACTTTGCTCCATTCACATAAGTCTTTCCAGGTTTTTCTGAGATTATCCTGCTCATTATTTCTTATAGCTCAGTAATACTTTGTTACAATTATCACAACCTATTTAGTCATTGCCTAATTGATTTCCAATTCTTAGCCCCCACAAAAAGAACTGCTATAAATATTTTTCTAGAAACATTAGTAAAATACTCCAATTCCTCAGAGTTACCCTAGGGATACCTAGAAAGGAAAAGTAGTTAAGCTGTAGGGACCCAGACCACTAGAATAAGCTGAGTTGGATTAGGGAGAGTAAGTCCAGAGTTTATTAAGGATCAAGCTTGGTTTTTATTTTTTTTAACCCTCATTTCAAATCTTTTTTTACAAGAAATGGCTCTCTGGGTAGGGATTAGGGAGGATTATATTCAGAAATAGATATGATATCAGAATATGATATCAAAAATAAAATCAAATGGAAAAAGTAATATAAAAGTTTTATTTAAAACAGCAGTGAAAATAAATCTAAACAAGAAAATTTGCTTAGTGGAAATTTATATTTAAATTAATTTGTACACATAAACAGTATAATATTATTTAAATCAACCCTTGAGATTAGGAAAACCAAAATAATGGTTTTGAGGCAGTAACCCAGATAATCTCTCTCAACCTTTTCTTCTATTTAAAATAATGCCTTAAATTGAATTTTGGATTGACAAAACCAACGAAAGGTTCTGACAATTTTTCAGCCTAAGACAATATTCATTTTTACCAAATTTTGAGTTCATATTTTTCTTTTTCCCTCCCTTCCCTCTTCCTAAAATGGTAAGCAATTTGATATAGGTAATATATGTGCAATCATGTCAAACATATTTCCATATTAGTCATGATGTAAAAAAAGAAATAGATCAAAAGAAAGAAAAATCTACAAAAATAAAGAAAATGAAAAGTAAATTTTTTTTGCTTTACTTTCAGAATACATCAATTCTTTCTCTAGACATGGATGGCATTTTCCATTATGAGTCCTTTAGACCTTGTATAATTTTATTGTTGAGAGAAGTTGTTCATAGTTGATCATCACATGATGTTTTAGTTACTATGTACAATATTCTCTTGTTTCTGCTCATTTAACTTAGCATCAATTCATACAAGTCTTTCTAGATTTTTCTGAAATTCATCTCCTCATCATTTTTTCACTTTATATAAAATTTTTAATTTATTTATTTTCCAACTATATGTAAAGATAGTTTTCAACTATTAATTTTGTAAGGATTTGAGTGTCACTTTTTCTCCCTCCTCCCCCATCTTGACAGAAAGCAATCTAATATATGTTAAACATAAATCCATATTAATTATTTTGTCAAAGAAGAATCAAATCAAAGAGGGAAAAATTAGAGAGAAAAAAACATAACACACAAGAAAACATTAAAAAATTGAAAGTAAACTTTGCTCTGCATTCCTTCTCTGGTTATGAATGGTATTTTCTATCACAAGGCTTTTAAACTTGTCTTTGATTATTGTACTGTTGAAATGAGCAAGTCCATCATAGTTGATCATCACTAATAGTGCTTTGTGTACAATGTTCTTATGGTTTTGCTCACTTCACTCAGCATCAATTCATTTAAATCTTTCTGAAGTCCATCTGTTCATGATTTCTTACAGAGCAATAGTACACCATCACATTAATGTACCACAATTTGTTCACCCATTCCCCAATTGATGGATGCTCCCTCAATTTCTAATTCTTTGCCACTATGAAAAGAGCTGCTAAAATATTTTTGTACACGTGGGTTTTTTTTTTTTTTTACCATTTTTGTGATCTCTTTGGGATATAGACCTAGTAGTGATATTGCTGGATGAAAAGAGTATACCCTTTTGGCATATTTCCAAATTGCTCTCCAGAAAAGATTGGATCAGTTCATAGCTCCACCAACAATGCATTAGTGTATCCAGTTTTCCTATATCCCCTCCAACATTGATCATTTTCCTTTTTTAGTCATATTGGCCAATCTGATGCGTGCTGCTTACAGTTTCTTATAGCAAAATGTTATTCAAATTACATTTATATACCATAGCTTATTTAGCCATTTCCCAATTGATGAGTATGCCCTCAATATCCATCACAAAAAAACTGTTATAAATATCATTGTGTATGTAGTTCCCTTTCTCTTTCTTTTGTGATCTCTTTGGGATAATGACTGAGAAGTGATATTGTTGGATCAAAGATTACTCTTTGGGCATAATTCCAAATTACTCTTTCAAAATTAGTTTGCAATTCTTCTAACAGTGCATTAGTGTCCCACTAATAGTGTCTCCTACATCCTCTCTAACATTTATTGTTTTCCTTTCTGTCTTACTAATCAATCTGGTAGATGTGAGGTGGTACCTCAAAGTTGTTTTAATGAATATAATCAAAAGTTGTTTCAAGCATTTCTTCATAGGACTATAGATAGCTATCACATTTTTATCTGAAAACAAATTTGACTCAGTTCTCTATATATTTGAGAAATGAGGCCTTTATCAGAGTCATTTGCTAAAGTGTTTCTCAGTTTTATACTTTCCTTCTAAAGTTGTCTTCACTGAATTTGTACAAAATCTTTTTAATTTAATATAATAAAATTTAACTATTTTATAGATATAGAGATCATTTATAATTCTTGTTTGACCACAAATTATTCTCTTATTTTTATATATTTATTTATATGTAAGGTAATGGGGTTAAGTGATGTGCACAAAGTCATACAGCTAGTAAGTATCAAGTATCTGAGGCCCAATTTAAACTCAGGTCCTCCTGTCTCCAGTGCTCTATTCACAGTACCACCTAGCTGCCCCAAATTATTCTCTTCTCCAAAGATCTGACAGGTAAACCTCCCTGCACTAAATTTGCTTTTGTATCACTCTATGTCTAAATCATGTACCCATTTTGACCTTATTTTGTTATATGTTAACATGTCAATTCATACCTAGTTTCTGCTATATTGCTTTATAGTTTTTCCAACAGTTTTGTCAAAAAGTGAGTTCTTATTCCAGAAGATAGGGTCCTTGAGTTTATCAAATACCAGGTTACTATTATATCTTGTATACTTAATATATTCCATTGATTCATCACTTTATTTCCTAGCCAGTACCAGATAATTTTGATGGTTGCTGCTTTAAAATATAGTTTTGCATATTATATTATATAATGTACACTTAAATTACATATATAATAGTTCTGGTGCTGCTAATCCACCTTCTTTTGCATTTTTAAAAATTTCCTTGATATTCTTGATCTTTTGTTCTTCCAGATGAGTTTTGTTGTTCATATATATATATAAATTTTATTTATTTATTATTTATGGCAATGGGGTTAAGTGATTTGCCAAAGGTCACATAACTAGGTAATTATTAAGTGTCTTAGGCTGGATTTGAACTCAGGTCCTCCTGACTTCAAGGTTGGTGCCCTATCCACTGTGCCACCTAGCTGCCCTATTTTTTTTAACTCTATAAAATATTTTTGGTAATTTTATTGGTATGGCACATGAAAGATTAAAAGGTGAACCCTTACTAAAAAGGAAGATGGTACTATAAATGGAAATAAATGCAAGCAAACTCCAGCTGTGGGTAATGGGGAGAGCACGTCTTTTTATGAAGTATTGGATATAGGATGCAGGGTGGTATGGTTTCTATAGGAAGTGGGAGTCATTGGGGTTTCCATGGAGGATGTGTTTTGTTTGGAGGGGTCACCAAGGGGAGAATGATGTCCTTGGGTCTGAAGTAGCATCATGGATTTGGCCATCTGAGATGTTGCAGTGTTTATTGTTTTTGCTTTTTTTTTTTTGGATGAAAGATATAAGTATCTAAAACAAAGGAGGACCTAAGAAGACAAGGATTAGTGGGGTTAATATGGAAGGAGCCAAGGTAGTATGTGGGAAGACTGAAACCAACTGGAATAGTTGTCAACTGATTTTTTCCCCTAATAGATGAGGTTCTAACGGTAGTTTTTTTTTAGCAACATCCTGAATCAATCCAGACTGATCAACACTGAAACAACATTCTTCGTCCAGGAACAAGCAGAGATCTCCCTTCGTGGAGGCCAGTAGATCCTGTTTTTGAAAAGTTACAGTGATGAGGAAATGCAATTGATCTTGAATTTGTAGGAAGCTTTTGGCCATATCAAGACTCCCCTGAAGGTCTTGTGATAGCTGCTGAGAGTAATATAGACAAATTGTGATGTTTCTTACCCCTGTGCCCACTCCAGAAAGGATACCTATAGTCTCTAAAGGAATGAGAGTGGTAGTCCTTTGGTATCTTGTATGTGTCTTGAGGGTGACAGGAAGGGCCTGAAAGTTTGGAGTCACCTCAATGTGGGGTAAGAGGTAGACCAGGGAACAAGTACCTATCCAGGTGGTGAGAAGATATAGGTATACAGTTATCCCACAGAGGAAGAAGATCCCGTCTCCTTTCAAGCATACACCAAGGTGGAGAGAGAGAAGAGTTGCGCAAACTCATTTCTCTCCCTGTGCCAAAGTGAGAGAAAACTCACAAGGGCTAGACTTGTCATGGGTTGCAAAGGGTGTCGTTCTACCTCAGGCTCAGTCAAAAGAAGTTTGGTGCCAGTGTCCACTAGTATGTTGAGGTTTTGGGGTAATCTAAAGCAACTGGATCCAGTTCCTTTGGTGGATGGGAGCCATGGATAGAAGGGAGTCTGGGAGCCACACATTGGTCAGCCACTGCAGTATTGAGTAGTAAGATCAGAGTTAGAAGCTGCCGGAACTGGGAAAGCTGAAAATCAAAGGGGATGGATAAATAGGCCATTTGCAGAGGGGGAGATAAAATAATAAACCCAAGTATTTTGATAATCAAAGGGTGGGGAAAGTAGCAGTAGATAATTGTAAGAGCCCACTGTGGAATTGGAGCTGGATTGCATCAGGAGATGCAAAATGGGACTTGATCAAATAAAGGAACATTCACAGCAATAGGACCAGTGATAGGGGTATTGCCCAGAGAGAGGCAAGAAAGTGAAAAGTAATAATCATTGTAAAACTTGGAAGCTGTGTTGGCAAGAGAAGTAGGGTAATTGCCCAGAAGATCATCAACATGATCTAGAAAGAATTACCCACTTCCTTATGAAGGGAATGGGAGGCAGGGGTATAAAGTCATATAGATAAGGGAGCTGGGAGGGCTTGATACACAGTGGGAGAGAGAGAGAGAGAGAGAGAGAGAGAGAGAGAGAGAGAGAGAGAGAGAGAGAGAGAGCGAGCCAGGATTTTTTTTTTTGCAAAGTCGGGATTGGTACAATTCAGTAAAGAGTAAGCCAAAGTAGGAGTCTGATCTAAATTCTGAGAGGTCAGAAATTGTTGGAATTGTGGGGCTGATAGGGTGAGGGAGATCTGAAGGAAGTAAAGATTAGAGAGCAAAAGAAAGTGAACCACTGTGAAAGAAGGGAGGTATAAAGATAAATTTGTTCAGGGGAGAAATGGATTAATTCACCCTGAAGCCAAAGAAAAGAGATAGTAGAATGAATATCCTCAGTAGGGATGAGGCAAGGGGCAACAATTTCTAGAAAATCCATAAAACAAGGCATAAGTATTAGGCCTGATTCATAGACAGTAAGATGAGGATCAGATAGGACACGAAGCAGAGCAATTGAAATCAGGAGGCACAGAATCTTGGGAGTTTGGATGGAGTGGCACAGTAAAGAAATCATCTATCAGATCTAAGACTGAGTATACTGTGGTAGAAGAGAGAATGAGGGAAAAGAGTGTATATGGGTCAGCCTGATTAATGATGGGTAGGTTAGGGGCAGTGAGGTGGCTCAGTGAATAGAACATTGACCTCTGAATCAGGAAGACTGGAGTTTGAATCTGACCTCAGATACTTAACACTAACTAGCTGTGTGACCTTGGGCAAGTCACTTAACCTGATTGCTTCACATCTAGGACTATCTTCAGTCATCCTAAATCATATCTGACCACTGGCCCCAGTTGCTTCTGGAGGAGAAAGTGAGGCTGGTGATATAGTACAGCAACATCTCACTCAAATCCAATTCACATGCTTGTCAGGGCATCACCTCTCTGATCTCATAGTCATCTTTGAGAATGAAGGACAAACATTATGATTTGTAGGAAAGAGCCATTAGGCTGATGTGGGTCATAGGAACCCTACCTACCTTATGAAGTCTAGCAATCAGGGACTGGAGTCCCCTAAGACCCTCAGGAGGGACAGGATATTGAGATCTACTAGGGAAAGAGGTAGGGTTCTTCAGCTTAATGCAAATTGGTTTATGATGGGAAGCTATTTTGGCACTAAATGAAAGATCAAAAGGTGAACCTTTGGTAAAAAGGAATATGGCACTATAAATAGAAGTGAATGCAAACCTCAGCAGTGGATAGTGGGGAGGGTAAGTCTTTTTATAGGGTATTGGATGTAAAAGGCAGGGTGGAGAGGTTTCTATAGGGACTGGGAGCCTTTGGGGTCTTCATAGAGGATGTGTTTTATTTGGGGGGGGGTCACTAAAGTGAGATTGGGCATTTTTTGGAGTTTCTATGGAAGTTAGGATTTCTGTCCTTAGGAGAGGATAATCAATGGGGCTTTACTGGTCAAAAATGAAACTCAGACCTAGATCCAACAGCACTGAATAAGTATGGAACTGAATTATTTTAGATAGCCCATGAGCAATTATTAGTTTTCCAATTTTTAAGATATGACTTTATTTGTTTGAAAAGTGTTTTATTATTGTGTTCCTATAGGACCTAGATTTTTCTTAACTGACAAACTCCCAATTATTTTATATTGTCTACAATTATTTAAAATGTATTTTCTCTATCTCTTGCTGCTCAACTTTGTTGGAAAAGATATAGAAATGCTGGTGATTTTTGTGGATTATTTTATATCCTGCAACTTTGCTATATTTGTTAATTACTTCAACTTGTTTTTTTTAGTTGATTCTCTAGGATTCTCCTATGCATACCATCATATCATCTGCAAAGAGTGATAGTTTTATTTCCTTGTTGTCTATTCTAATCCCTTCAATTTCTTTTTCTTCTCTTATTGCTATAGCTATCAGTTCAAATACAATATTCAATAATAGTAGTGATAATGGATATCCTTGCTTCACCCCTGATTTTATTGGGAAGGTTTCTAGCTTGTTCCTATTATAGATAATGCTTGCTGATGGTTTTATATAGATGTTACATATCATACTGGTAGGGTATAGTCCTTATGTTATATCACTGCAATCTCCTTGCCAGTATTTTATTTAAAATATTTGCATCCATATTTGTTAGTTTTGCTGTTTTAGCTTTTCCAGATTTAGGTATCACCACCATAATTGTGTCATAAAAGGAATTTGGTGGGACTCCACCCATTTTTCTAAATAGTTTACACAATATTGGAATTAATTATTCTTTAAATGTTTTGTGGAATTCAGTGGTGAAATCTATCAGGTCCTGAGGGTTTTTTCTTTGGAAGGTCATTGATGACTTGTTCAATTTCTTTTTATAAGATGCTTTAATTTAGGTATTCTGTTTCCTTTTCTGTTAATCTGGGCAAGTTATATTTTTGTAAATAATCATTGATCTCATTCAGATTGCCAGATTTATTGGCATATAATTGGGCAAAGTATTCCCTAATAATTATTCAATGAATTGAATGATTCAATTCTATTCAATTTAATATTCTCTTCATTGGTAGTGAATTCACCCTCTTCATGTAACATAATTTACATTACCTTCTAGTGTAGTCTTATGTCTCCTGCCTAATTAATTTTTTATATCATTTCCCCACAAACACCTTATATCCACACCCTTTGTCTATATATACTCCTTCTTATTGCACTATTTGTGATTCAATTCTTTTTAAAATATTTATTTATTCTCTTTTTGAAAAGATAATGTTTTTTATACTTTAATAAAATATTCTTGTTTAAGAGTAAACAGAATACCCCCTCCCCCCACAAAATATAGACTTGTTTGAGTGATAAAATAAAGGGGAGAGAAAAAATTAAAATTAAAAAAATAATAATAGTAATAATTGTAGGTATGGCCAGGTGGTACAATGGATAGAGCCCCAGCCCTGGAGCCAGGACCATCCAAGTCCATATCTGGCTCCATACACCCAACAATCACCCAGCCGTGTGACATGCAAGCCACCCCAACCCCCCTGCCCTGCAAAAACCAAAAAAATAAAATAAAATAAAGACCCAAAATAAAATAAAATAGTAATAATAGTAAAGGTGGCTGGGTGGCAGACAGAACATTGGCCCTTGAGCCAGGAGTACCCAGGTCCAAATCCAGCCTCAGACACCCAATGATCACCCTGCTATGTGGCTCCAGGCAGGCCACCCAGCCCCATTTGCCCTGCATCCCCCCAAAATAATAATAATAAAAAATGTGCTTCAGTCTTTGTTCCAACACCAACAACTCTGTCGTGGGTAGATTACATTCTTTACGGTAAGTTCATTGCAAAAGTTACTTCCATATTTTTCCACCGTTGCCATTGCTGATTGCAACTCCCTCCTTTCGTATTTCTCCACTACCATGTATGATATTTTCTCTCTCCTTTTACTCTGACTCTGCTGTAGGGTAGATGAGTGGCACAGCAGACAGATCCCTGGTCCTGGGGCCAAGAGGCCCCGAGTCCTCATACCAACCCTTAGGCCCAGCATCTACCTGGCCCTATGGTCCCGGACAGGCCATCCAATCCCAGCCTCTTGCAAGAAGTAAAAAGGAAAATGTGTTATATCTGACCACTCTCCCCCCATGGTCCATCCTCTCCTCCATCACTCACAGCCACCCCTTCCCCCTGTCCCCCCCTTTTCTTCTTACTCCAGATGCCTATACCCCATTGAGTATATATGCTGCCTCTTCTAGCCACCTCTGATGAGAGTGAAGATTCCCTCATTCCCCCTTGCCTTCCCCCCCTTCCATATCATTGCAATAGTTCATTGTAATAAAGAAAAAACTTATTATATGAGATATCTTGGCCTATTCCCCCCCTCTCCTTTTTCTTTCTCCCATTACATTTCCCTTTTTTTCTACTGACTCCATTTTTACACCATATTTTATCTTCAAATTCAGCTTTCTCCTGTGCTTCAAATATAAAAGCTCCCTCTATCTGTTCTATTAACTGAGAAGGGTCATATGAGTATTATCAGTGTCATTTTTCTATGCAGGAATACATGAAGTTCATCATCATCAAGTCCCTCATATTTTCCCCCTCTCCTTCGATCTCCATGCTTCACCTGAGTATTGTATCTGAAGATTAAACCTTCTGTTCATCTCTGGCCATTCCAAAAGGAACATTTAAAATTCCTCTGGTTAATTGAAAGACCATCTTTTTCCCTGGAAGAGGACATTCAGCCTTGCTGGGTAGATGATTCTCGGTTGCATTCTAAACTCTTTGGTCTTCCGGTATATTATATTCCAAGCCCTACGAGCTTTTAATGTAGTTGCTGCTAAGTCCTGTGTGATCCTGACTGCAGCTCCATAATATTTGAACTGTGTCCTTCTGGCTGCTTGTAATATTTTCTCTTTGATTTGGGAGTTCTGGAACTTGGCTATAATATTCCTAGGGGTTGGTTTTTTGGGATTTCTTTCTTGGGGGGATCGGTGGATTCTCTCCATTTCTATTTTACCCTCTGCTTCTAGAATATCAGGGAAATTTTCCTGTAGTAATTCTTTGAAAATGATGTTAAGGCTCTTTTCCTGATCATGACTTTCAGGTATTCCAATAATTTTTAAATTATCTTTCCTAAGTCTGTTCTCCATATCAGTTTTTTTCAATGAGATGTTTCACATTTTCTTCTAATTTTTCATTTTTTTGTTTTGTTTTTGAAGTAATGAATCCTGGTTTCTCGTAAATTCATCAATCTCCCTGAGTTCTATTCTTTGGCTGAAGGATTTGTTTTCCTCAGAGAGTTTTCTTATCTCTTTTTCCATGTGGCCAATTTTGCTTTTTAAAGCATTCTTCTCCTCCATAACTTTTTGAACTGTTTTATCCATTTGACCTAACCTGGCTTTTAGCATGCTATTTTCTTCAGCATTTTTTTGAATTTCCTTGACTAGGTTGCTGAGTTCATTTTCATGTTTTTCCTGCATCTCTCTCATTTCTTTTTCCTGTTTTTCTTCTAACTCCCTCATTTGATTTTTAAAGTCTTTTTTGAGCTCTGTCATAGCCTGAGACCAATTTCTGTTTTTCTTGAAGTCTTTAGATGCAGGAGCTTTGCTTCATCTTCAGACTGAGTGTTTTGATCCTTCTTGGGCTCATATGCAAAATATTTCTCAATGGTCTTCCTCTTATTTCTCTGCTTGCTCATTTTCCCAGCCTGAGCCTGCTTTTGGGGTGCTTCCTGAGCTTTTGTGACACTCCCACAAGGGTCTCAGTGTGTGAGGCTCTGTGAGTCCCTCTGCCATGGGGCTGAGGTGGGGGGCGGCCCTGCTGTCCTATGGGGGGCCTAGACTGCGATTAGGATCTGAATGTGGTCAGAGCCCCAGAGTCCTGTTCCAGGGGCAGAGCCCAGCAGTCTCTCTTCACTCCCCTCCCTAGGTTCAATGGTCTCATGCCCTGGGGGCTCCTGCTCACTGTCTTCATCTGCTTCTGTTCCTGGATCTGGGCTGCCGAAAGACCAAGTTGCTGGCTGCTCACTGTGTGCCCTGAGGGCTGGGCTCCACATGCTCTCTCTGGCAGAGGTCTCCCCACTGTTCCCCCACTTTGTGCCTGGTGCTCCCTGGGGTGTAGCTCAGTAGACTCCCCCACTGCTGTGAGCTGGGGCTCCCAGCGCCCTGGGGCTGCCTCCGGGAGGCTGAAGTTCTTTTCCTCTGGTGGGCTGCTCCTCTGGCGGGCAGCCCCTCCAACCCCGGGGAGCAGAGCCTTTCTGCTCTTTTCCAGGTTACCTTGAGTAGGAGAATTGCCTCACTGGGTCCCTGTGTGGGTTCTGTCTCTCAAAAGTTTAGTTAGAGTCCTTAGTTTATAAGTTTTATGAGAGAGCTTCTAAGAGAGGATCCTCTCTTGTTGCCATCTTGGCTCCGTCTCTGTGATTCAATTCTTAAGAATTGCAAGTGTCATAATGTAAATAGTTTAGCCTTATTGAGTCCCTTATATTTTCTTTCCTTTTTAACCTTTTTACCTTCTCTTGAGACTTGCTAATGAAAATCATCTTTTTTTTCTTATCTCTGGTCTTTTATCCTCAGGAAAAGTCTTTTATTTCATTAATGACTATTTTTTTCCTCTTGAAGGATTATGTTCAGTTTTGCTGTTAGGAGATTCTTGGTTATAGTCCTAGCTCCTTTGCTTTCCGGAATATCATATTCCATGACCTCTGATTCTTAAATATTGAAGCTGATAAGTCCTGTGTAATTCTGACTATGACACCCTGATATATGAATTCTTTCTGTCTGTTTGCAACAATTTTTCCTTGACATGGAAGCTCTGGAGTTTGGCTCTAATGTTCCTGGGATCATTTTCACTTTGGGATTTCTTTCTGAAGTTGATTGATGGAGTCCTGCAATGTCTATTTTACCCTTAGGGTATCAGAGTAGTTTTCTTTAGTGAGTTCTAGAGGTATGGCATTCAGGTCCCCTTTTGATAATAGCATTCTGGTGGTCCATTGATTCTTTTTTTAAAGGCCACATAACTAGGTAATCATTAAGTGTCTGAGGCCGGATTTGAGCTCAGGCATTCCACTGTGCCACCTAGCTGCCCCTCCATTGATTCTTAAATTATCTCTTCTGGAAATGTTTTACATGATTTGCACACATACAACCTGATAATTGAGATTTATCTTATCTTTATCTCTAGAGATAAAGTACTTTTTTAAAAGTACTACTGAAAATAGTCAATGAGCCACTTAAAAGAAACAGAAAATTTAGTATTTTAAATTATTCTTTCTTTGGAGGGAAAGGGAAGAGGAAGTTGGAGAAAAATAAAACTTTTACACAGGTTCTTCAGTTCTTAAAAACTAGTAAGCTCAATATGAAGTCTTTGTTCCATAAAACAGAGGCTTGGATCTGATTGCCAAGCTTAATTTCCAGTTCCAGAACACACACCACAGGTTTGCAGTAGGGTCATTTGTTCACACCAAACATACCCCTCTTGGATTCATTCTCCTGACAGAGCTGTTCAAAAACTGCCTATGGGGCAGCTAGGTGGCATAATGGATAAAGCTTCGGCCCTGGAGTCAGGAGTACCTGGGTTCAAATCCGGTCTCAGACACTTAATAATTGCCTAGCTATGTGGCCTTGGGCAAACCACTTAACCCCATTGCCTTGCAAAAAAAAACCACCTAAAAAAAGATTAGGAATTCCTACAAATATAATAAAGAGAAATGGGTTACCCTACAGTTTAGTAATCATAATAGTCTTTGAATTAGGTAAGATTCCCTCTACTCAAGTAGCATGTTCTGTGTATTTTTGGGGGGATTCTACTTGCAATGCCAAGAAACTGAGTCACATCTCACCTCTTAGAATTTCAGGTGATTCCACATGGATTTTGACTCTGTCATAAAATTTAAAATTCTTATTACTATCTCCTGCTTCCATAATGGTGACTGTAAGAAAAAATGCATGTGGTTATTGGCTAGTTTTTTCTCAGAAACTGTTGTATCTTTGCTAACTTTTCCAGGGTTTACCAATGTGACAGCCACGAAACTCTCCCATATTATTAATCTTAGATCTCTCCTTCTTAAAGGTAGAACTATTTCCTCTACTTCAAATTTCTAAGATTTCTAAAGCCAATTTCTTAGCTTATATAATGATAAAGTAGTTTGACTTGAAGGGCACCAGGAAATTAGGAATGATTTCAAGCAGAAGTTGACCTGGGGCTTCAAGGGCTTCAAGAGACCAAAGGGAGGAAAACTGGTAAAAGGGGGAATTGAATATCCATCCTACAGAGTGGTAAGTAGCAAAGCATATGAAGTTTAAAAAGATAGAAAGGGGCCAGGTGGTGAAGAGATTTAAATGTCAAACAGATGAGTTTATTCTTGCTTCTAAAGGAAGATACTGGAGTGTAAAGCAAGGGAGTGATCACACCTGAGAATATTAGAAGATAGGAATAGAAATTACTCCTTACTTTTCCACTGAATAGACTTTATTAACTTCTGTTATAAGATCTATTTTCCCCTCTTGTAACATGACCTACATTTCCCTGATTCAGCTTTTTCCCCTCTCAGTCATAATATGGGAAGTGTGCTAGCAAATGCTTAATAACTGGGATCTCTTAAAAATAGTATTAATCTGCATTATTAACATTTTCTTAAATCTGGACAATAGACAAACAATAAACTAAGCTGTGATTTGAAGTGGTCAGTTTCTAAGTTCATAGTGAAAATCTATCAAATCCTTAGAGTTGGCTTCAGCTAGACCCATATCTTTGCTGGATTAGGGGAAACAGACACTTTTGGTTTAATTTTCAACAACTTGCAAATGATTCATTTGCATCCCATCTATTATCAAACATAGACTAAGGATGTTGCTCTAAGACAGAGCTTGGAGATGTTCTTATCTTAACCTCTTTAAGACTAAGCCCCCTGCTTATCAAGGTTTTTTGACTATGTCTGTTGTTTTCTCCATTTTGCTTCTCCAGACCTCAGTTTCCTCATCTATAAAATGACAGCTTTGGAGTAGAAGACATTTCAGTGTCCTTTCTTGTGATAAGAGTCTGGTTCATGCAGGCATGTTTTTTTTTCTATTTTTTCTGGTTTGTAAAAGCCATCCATACTCTCTTCTACTATATTCTAGTATTCTCTATTCCCCTCACAAACTTTAAGGTGATTGATTAAAGAGATAATAAAACTCTTTGGAAATATCTAAGTGGAACTATCCGATATTAATGATTACAAATTTGTGATAAAAGACTCACTTTTTCCTTTTCTTCATAAAAAGTATTGTAAAGCTGTCTCCTTGGAGGCAGGAGGTTATTACCAAAAGCAAAGGATGCTTCTGTTTAATATATTGCTAGATTATGATGATCAAAAATGGCTTTTTAAAAAAATGAACCCTTACAGATAAGACATTAGATTTCAAAAGATGCAGATTTAAAAAGATTTTAGGTGAATTAATGGATGATAGTTCTCTAATGGGGAAAGGACTCTGGTGATATCTTAGGGGTACACCTTTAGAAATGTACTGTGATGAAGGATTCATTATATTCTTCCTCCCACAGCTTGTTTCTTTTTGATGTCCATGTTAGACATAAAATATTGGACTGGATTGGCCATGAATTTGACAATTCTTATGTCCCCATAATTACAATAACAGGTTTTCTACTATCTGGCAATTTCTTAGACTTTTCACACATACCATTGTAATCTTTCTTTTTTAATTTCCTTCCTTTTTCTTTTCTAGTTTGGTTGTCATTTGGGTGAGAGCCAAGTTCTCAATAATTTGACTATTCATACCAACCCTGATTTTTTTTCTCTTTCTTCAAATCAATTTTCTCAACATGTTAAAAGCATGTTAATTGAAAAAGAGTTTTAGTTTCTTTTCCTCACAAGAACTGGGTAAGACAGGAAGTCAATCAATCAATGGTTCCCATTTTGCAAGAGAGGAAAATAAAGTTTTTTTTCAAGTAACTCTGTTTAATGTTTACTACATAGTTCAGACTAATTAATCTAGTTAAAAGAATACCAATACTTGATTATATGCACCCTGATTTCAGTGTTGTTTTGATGAGGTAATTACATTTTTTGAAAGTTTGGTCTGAATGAATTTAACATGTATAAATCTTGGCTTAAATGGCAGTCTTTTGGGTCTCTCTCCTAATGGTGGAACATGATTATTCAGTGCCCTAAGCTTACACGAGGAATGGGTCAGAGTTGGTAAGAATGAGAGAGAAGGGAGATTCTGTTCTCTTCTGGTTTCCAGTTTTCAGAGAGAAAATGCATGATTTTTACCCCTCTTCATGTTTTTGAAGGAAGAGAAAGTCTCTGATAAGAAAGGGACATAAGAATAGTTGAAAATATCTATCCTGTGCTCATTCCTAGATTTCTATATTAGGGTCTTTGGGGAATTTCCCCTTGGAAAAGATTTTGGATTCTCTATTGGTTGATTTGAGTCACCTCATTCATTTTTTTAATTATTAAAGATATTATTTGAGTTTTACAGTTCCCTCCCCCCAGCCTTACTTCCCTCGCCCCCCCCCCCCCCCCCCCGGAAAGCAGTCTGTCAGTCTTTACGTTGTTTCCATGTTGTACATTGATCCAAAATGAGTGTGATGAGAGAGAAATAATATCCTTAAGGAAGAAACAAAAAGTCTAAGAGATAAGATCAGACAATAAGTTATCTGTTTCCCACCCCCCTAAATTAAAGGGAATAGTCCTTGAACTTTGTTCAAACTCCATTTTATCTGGATACAGATGGTGCTCAAAATTGGCCCTGATTGTTGCACTTGATGGATGAGCAAGTCCTTCAAGGTTGATCATTGTCCCCATGTTTCTGTTTGGGTGTACAGTGTTTTTTTCCTAGTTCTGTCCATCTCACTCAGCATCAATTCATGCAAATCCCTCCAGGCTTCCCTGAATTCCCATTCCTCCTGATTTCTAATAGAACAATAGTGTTCCATGACATACATATACCACAGTTCCCTAAGCCATTCCCCAATTGTGGGACATTTACTTTATTTCCAATTCTTTGCCACCACAAACAGGGCTGCTATGAATATTTTTGTACAAGTGATGTTTTTACCCTTTTTCATCATCACTTCGGGGTAGTGTTATTGCTGGGTCAAAGGGTATGCTCATTTTTTTTTAGGCAATGGGGTTAAGTGGCTTGCCCAAGGCCACACAGCTAGGTAATTATTAAGTGTATGAAGCGGGATTTGAACTTAGGTCCTCCTGACTGCAGGACCGGTGCTCTATCCACTGCACCACCTAGTTGCCTCCGGTATGCTCATTTTTGTTGCCCTTTGGGCATAGTTCCAAATTTCTCTCCAGAAAGGGAAAATAAAATTTTGAGAGGTGTCTTGCCTACAATTACAGAGCTAGTAAGGAGCAGAACCAGAGCTCAAACACAGAATTTCTGACCTTGAGGCCAATACTATTGCTACCAAAGGATGCCGCTGTGAGTCTTAAATTCTTCATCTATAGAGCAAAGATGTAGCACACAGTGAAAAGAGTATTACACTTGAAGTCTAAGGATCTGGGTTTAAATTCCATCACTGCCACTTTAACTAACCTGTGGTATCTTGGACAAATTAGGTAACTTCTCTGGGATTCAGTTTCTTCAACTATCAGATCATGGAATTGGAGGAGGAGGATGAGGAAGAAAAGGAGGAGGAAGAGGAAGAAGAGGAAGGGGAGGAGGGAGAGGATGAGGAGGAGGGGTGGAGGGGGAGGAGGATATGAATCAATCCTTGTCAGATCTATGTTGTAACATTTTGGTCATATCAGAAAGAGCAAAAGTCTTGTTCTATCATCAAATGGCTTTTCAGGTGTCTGCACATTTTAATAATGTTTGGCTCACATAGTGGACTATAATTTACTGAAGTGATAAACTCTTGGTAGAGTAAAAGTGGGAAAGAATTACTGTTTACTCTTCTATTCTTAGACAAGTAATACATGAGTCAGAAATTCTATAACATGAAGATGTCCCTCAAGGAATGCAGGTGGTCTTTATTATAGTAACAAAACCTGGAAAACCTTATCTTTACCTCCTCCGGGGTATGTAGTTACAATATCAGCAATTTTTCTGAACCCCAACCATTTAATGTTAGGGGAAGTCATTGTTGCCATGAGACTGACATTTTCAGAGCATAATTAACTCTGTTAAAAATCTTTGCTCATCAAAAACTAAATGGGATTCTGTCACAAGAGAATTAAAATTAATCTGCTGTGTATTTTTTTCTAAAGTCAAAGACATTTTAGAAATTTATCATTGGCATTAATTAATATTTCTGAATTTCTCTTTAATTCACCAGCTATTGAATCCATTTCTTTCTGTTAAGTTTGTTTAACTGGAATTAGATCCTACCTGCTAGCTGTACAATTATTATTGAAATTTGAATTCTTGATTCTCAGCATATTTTTGTAAAGATGACTTCTCACCTTCCCAGGACTCAAAAACTTAGCAATCATCTATGGGTCCTCTACTGTACATTTTATTGAGTTGTCTGGTGCAGAGGGAAACAGGGGAGAGTTTGTGATTGTTCTCATTCCCCAGCAGCATGAACAACCACCAGCATCACGCTTGGAGAAGCCAATCATCCCCTGACAGGAGTTACAATTATCAGCCCTGTTGGAGGGACACTGCCAAAATGTCTACACAACATCAAATAGCTTGTTTTCTTAAATTATAATTAGAGTGTCTCCATGGGTGGACTACTTCATAAGGGAGCTTCATGTGAAGTCTCTTCTTCTACATAAACAAACAAGATGAAATGTTGTGACCACTAGGGCACAGGCCACTGCTAATTAAACATGGCAGCAGTATTAATACTCCATTGGCTAATTATATCCGCTAAAGTAAATCAAACCAACTAAGCTCCCCCCCTCCACTCTGTATTCTCTGTGCCCCCCCCCCCATTTGTGCTTAGAGATTCCCATTCCCATTAAATAACTAGTTAAGGCTGCCCAGAAATCTCATTGTTATAGATCTTTTTTGGTTGCCTTATTCATTACCAGAGCTCCTTAGAGGAAAAAGGCTTAACTAAATGGAATAAGTAAATAAAATTGTTTCAGCTTGCAAGTAATTGTGGAATTTGTTTTTCAAAGGTGTCAATGAAAAGAATTTTGTTCTAGAAATTCAAAGGTGAAACCTAGTAAAGAACTAATTGAAGGCACTACAACTCTGGAAAAGCAATCTGTGAAACATTGAATGTATCATAGTACAGATGGGCCCATGCCTTTAGTTCTAAAGATGACAGATCCTTAAATATTTACTGAGCAATTGCTATGGTACTGTAAGTCTGAGTCTACTAGGTACTAAGCTTTCTGAGTAAAGAGGTGGGAAGGATATACATAAATAAATACACAAAATATACATATGTGCATGAACATATACACACATGTATATTTCCAATAAATGTGTGAATAAATGTATATATGTACATAAATACATATGTATATTGTAGTCATGAGATTAGACCCTCAAAATATGAAATAGCTTTTTTTCAATTAAAATTTTATTTTTCCAATTACATGTTATAAAAGTTTTTCAACATTCATCCACATGCATATGCATATTTTCAAATTACAAAATTTCCTTCCACCTTCCTTCCCCCACCCAGAAGTGAACAATCTGGTGAAGATTGTAATACACATTTGTGTTTAACATGTTTATATATTAGTCATTTTCTGTATGAGGAATTAGGATTAAGGGGAAAGAAAGAGAACCATGAGATAGGAAAGAAATACAAAAGAGAAAAATTTTTAAAGTGAATATAATGTTCATTCAGATTCTGTTTTTTGTTTTGTTTTTCTTCCTCTGGGTGGGGATAGCATTGTCCATAACCAATCTCCTAGGGTGATCCCAACTCTCTGAACTGCTGAGAGGATCTGCATCCATCAGGGTTGATCAACTCACAATGTTGTTGCTAATGTTTATAATGTTCTCTTGGTTCGGCTCCCTTTACTCAGCATTAGTTCCTATAATTCATTCCATGCTTCTCTAAAGTCTAACCATTCATGGTTTCTTATAGAACAAAACTATTCCATAACATTTATATATACCATAACTTGTTCAACCATTCCCTAATTGATGGACATCCCCTCAATTTCCAATTCTTTGCCACTACAAAAAGAGCTGCTATGAATATTTTGGAACATGAGGGACTTTTTCCATTTTTATGATTTCTTCTAGATATAAACCTAGTATTGGTATTGCTGGGTAAAGGGGTATGTATGATCAGTTTTATTGCTCTTTGGCATAGTTCCAGATTACTCTCCAGAATGAATGGATCAGCTCACAACTCCACCAACAGTGCATTAACATCCCAATCTTTCCATAACATCTCCAACATTGATTGTTTTCCCTGTTTGTCATCTCAATCAATCTGATAGGGGTGAGATGGAACCTTATAGTTGTTTTATTTTGCATTTCTCTAATTAGTAATGATTTGGAGCTTTTTTAATATGATTATATATAACTTTAATTTCTTCATTTGAAAACTGTTGATATCCTTTGACCATTTATTAATTGGGGAATGATTTGTAATCTCATAAATTTGATGCAATTCTCTTTATATTTTAGAAATGAGACCTTTTACAGAAACCCTAGCTGTGAAAATTGATTCCTAGCTTTCTGTTTTCCTTCTAATTCTGGCAGCATTGGATTTATTAGTGCAAAAATTATTTAATTTAATATAGTCAAAATCATCCATTTTGCAATTTATGATGTACTCTCTTGCTTGGTGATAAATTTCTCCCCTTTCCATAGATCTGATAGAGTATTTCTTGGTTGTTAATAGATCTGTGGTGTCACACTTTATGTCTAAATCCTGTACCCATTTTGACCTTATTTTGCTACAGGGTGTGTAAGGTCACCTAAATGGAGCAGTGGATAGAGCACTGATCTTGAAATCAGGAGGACAGGGGTTTGAATCCAGCCTCAGATACTTGCCACTTACTAGCTGTGTGATTATGGACAAGTCTTTTAACCCTGACTACCTCACATCCAGGGCCATCTCCAGTTGTCCTGATTCATATTTGGCTACTGAACCCAGATGACTCTGGAGGAGAAAGTGAGGCTGGTGACTTAGCACAGCCCCTCCTTCACTCAAATGCAATTCATGTGCTTTCATGGCATCTCCTCTCTGATGTCATGGCCTTCTTTGAGAATGAAGGACAAAAACATAATCATTATCAAATGGTGTGAGATGTGGGTCTATGCCTAGTTTTTGCCATACTATTTTCTAGTTTTCCCAACAATTTTTGTGAAATAGTGAGTTTTTAGCTTAGAAACTAATGTTTTGGGGCTTATCAGACAGTAGATTACTGTAGTAATTTAGTACTCTTTTGAACCTATCCTAATCCATTGATCCATTACTCTATTTCTTAACCAGTACTAGACAGTTTTGATGACTGCTGTTTTATAATATAATTTTAGATATGGTAAAGCTAGACCACTTTCCTTTACATATTTTTCCCTTGTTTCAGATGCATTTTGTTACTATTTTTTCTAGCTAAGTAAGATTGTTATTTGGTAGTTTGATTGGTATGGCATTAAATAAGTAATTTAATTTGGGTAGATTTGTCATTTTTATTATATTAGCTTGACCTAACCATGAGCAATTACATTTTTCCAGTTGTTTAGATCTGACTTTTTTTGTGTGTGAGAAGTGCTTTGTAATTGTATTCATACAGTTTCTAGGTTTGTCTTGGGAGGTAGATTCCCAATTATTTAATGTTGTCTGTGGTTATTTTAAATGGAATTTCTCTTTTTTGAACTCTTGCTACTTGACTTTGTTGTTCATATATAGAAATGCTGATAATTTATATGGGTTTGTTTTATATCCTACTACTTTGCTGCATTTGTTAACTGTTTCAAGTATTTTTTTGGATGATTTTCTCAAGTCCTCTAAGTATACCATCATATCATCTGCAAAGAGTGCAAGCTTTGCTTCCTCATTGCCAATTCTGATTCCTTCAATTTCTTTTTCTTCTCTTATTGCTAAAGCTAACATTTCTAAGTAATGGTGATAATGATAATGGGCATCCTTATTACATTCTGGATCTTTTTGGAAACACTCCTAGTTTATCCCCATTATATATAACATTTGTTGATGTTTTAGATAGATACTGGTATTATTTTAAGGAAAACTTCATTTCTCCCTATACTTTTTAGTATTTTTAATAGGAATGGATGTTGTGTTTTATCAAAGGCTTTTTTAGCATTTATTGATATAATCATGATTTCTGTTGGTTTTGTTATTGATATGTTCAATTATGTTGAATGTTTTCCTAATTCTGAACCATCCCTGCCTCCCTAATATAAATCTTATCTGATAACTTGCTGTAATCTCTTTGTTAAAATTTTATTTAATATTTTTTTGCATCAATATTGGTTCATTAGGGAGATTGGTCCATAATTTCCTTTGTCTATTTTGGTTCTTCCCAGTTTAGATATCAGCAATATATTGGTGTCTGAAAAAAGGAATTTGGCAGAACTTCTCACATGGAAAAAATTACAAGAATGATGCTGAGTGAAGGAAGCAGAACCAAGAGAACACTGTATACACTAACAACGATATTATGAGTTGATCAACCTTGATGTTTGCAGCTCCTCTCAATAGCTCAGAGAGCTAGCACAACTCTAGAAGACCAGCTATGGACAATGCCATTCCCATCTAGAGGAAGAAAAACAAAACAAAACAAAGCAAAAACCTTATAGAATCTGAATGAACCATTCTCCTTTTAAAAATTTCTCTTATGTACTTCTTTCCTATCTCATGGCTTTCTTTCTTTTCTCTTAACCCCAGTTCTTCATTTGAAAAATGACTAATCTGTAAACACATTAAAAACAAATGTATATGTACAATATTCATTGGATTGTTTGCCACTGAAGGGAGGGGTTGGGAGGGGAGGGTGGAGGGAAATTTGGTAACTTTAAAATATGCATATGAAAAATTAAGTAAGTAAATTCATATGGAGAAGTAAAAAGTCAAGAATTTCCAGGGATTTAATGAAAAAAAGTGCAAAAGAAGGTGTAGTAGCTCTACCTGATCTAAAATT
Organism: Macrotis lagotis; assembly: GCF_037893015.1. Classification (NCBI taxonomy): domain Eukaryota; kingdom Metazoa; phylum Chordata; class Mammalia; order Peramelemorphia; family Peramelidae; genus Macrotis; species Macrotis lagotis. The sequence goes on along the minus strand of NC_133665.1, from coordinate 17,659,956 downwards.
ATATTATCATCAGTCATCAAAACTGTCTGGTATTGGCTAAGAAATAGAATGGTGGACCAGTGGAATAGACTAGGTGTAGCAGGAAACAATTATAGTAATCTGCTGTTTGATAAACTCAGAGTTCAGCTATTGGGATAAAAACTCTCTCTTTGATAAAAAACTGCTGGGAAAATTGGAAGTTAGTATGGAAGAAACTTAGATTAGACCAACACGTCACATCCTATACCAAGATTAAGATCCAAATGGATACAGGATTTAGACATAAAAAAACAATACTATAAGCAAACTAGAAGATCAAGGACTAGTTTACCTGGCAGATCTATGGAAAGGAAAGCAGTTTATGACTAAGGAAGAGATGGAGAACATCACTAAAAACAAACTGGATGATTTTGATTACATTAAATTAAAAAGCTTTTGCACAGACAAAACCACTGTAACCAAGATCAAAAGAAATGTAGTAAATTGGGAAACAATCTTTACAACTAATGTTTCTGACAAAGGACTCATTTCTAAAATATACAGAGAACTGAGTCAATTTTTTTTAAAAACTAACTATTCCCCAATTGACAAATGGTCAAAGGATATGCAAAGGTAATTCACAGATGAGGAGATCAAAGCAATCCGTAGTTATATTAAAAATTCCTCTCAATCATTACTTATTAGAAAAATGCAAATTAAAGCTTCTCTGAGGCACCACCTCACACCTCTCAGCCTGACCAATATGACCAGAAAGTATAACAGCAACATGGGGGCAATGATCAACCTTGATGGACTCACTCATTCCCATCAGTACAACAATCAGGGACAATTTGGGGCTCTCTGCAATGGAGAATACCATCTTGTATCCAGAGAAAGAACTGTGGAGTTTGAATAAAGGCCAGGGACTATTACTTTTAATTTAGAAAAAAAAATTGCTATCTTGTTGTCTGATCTTGCTATCTCTTGTACTTTATGTTTCTTCCTTCAATTTGGATCAGTGTATACCATGGAAACAATGTAAAGACTGACAAATTGCCTTCTGTGGGGGGTGGGAGGAGGGAAGTAAGATCAGGGGAAAAATTGTAAAACTCAAAATAAATAAAATCTTTTAAAAATAAAATAAAATATGCATATTCATGTGGGTGAATGTTGAAAATTTTTCATAATATGCAATTGGAAAAATAAAACAAAATGTCAATGAAAAAAACTATTTTTAAAAAAAGTTAATGTAGAATTGGAATTAATTGTTCCTTAAATGGTAGAATTCACTTATAAATCCATCTGGATCTGGAGACTTTTTCTTAGTGAGTTTATTGATGGTTTCTTCAATTTCTTTTTCTGAAATGGGTTAGTTAAGTATTTTATTTCTTCTTTTAATCTGATCAGTTTGAATTTTGTAATTGTTTGTAATATTTTGCATATTTGTAATTATTGGTAAAGTAGTTCTGAATTATCTCTTTAATTTCTTCCTCATTGACAGTTATTTCACCTTTTCATTTTTAATACTAGTAATTTATTTTTTTCTTTCTTTTTTAATTGGGTTAATAAAAGGTTTATCTATTTTATTGGTTTTTTCATAAAAGCCACTCAGTTTTATTAGATCAATGTTTTTTGCTTTCAATTTTATTAATCTCTCCCTTGATTTTCAGAAATTTTAATTTGCTATTCAATTGAGGATCTTTAATGTGTTCTTTTTCTAATATTTTTAGTTGCATACCCAATTCATTGATCCCTACTTTCTCTATTTTATTCATATAAACATATTCATATAAAATTTCCCCTAAAAACTGCTTTGGCTACATTCCATAAATTTTGGTATGATGTCTTATTGTTATCATTTTCTTGGATGAAATGATTATTTCTATGACTTTTTTGATACACTCATTCTTTAAAATTAAGTTTTTAATTTCCAATTAATTTTTGGTTTATCTTCCATGACATGTATTTTTATGACATGTATTTTTTATTTCATCATGATCTGAAAAGTATGCATTAATTATTTCTGCCTTTCTGCATTTGACCGTTAGGCGTTTATGCCCTAGTATATAGTCAGTTTTGGTATAGGTACCATGTATTGCAGAGAAAAATGTCAATTCTTTTCTATCCCCTTTCAATTTTTCCAGAGGTCTATTATATCTAGGTTTTCTAAGATTTTATTTACCTTCTTAACTTCCTTCTTGTTTGTTTTGTAGTTAGATTTATCTAGTTCTGAGAGTGAGGTTGAGGTCCCTCAATATTAAAGCTTTGCTGGCTATGTCTCCTTGTAATTCACTCAGCTTGTCCTCTAAGAATTTGGATGCTATACCACTAAGTGCATTCATGTTTAGTAATAATTTGGCTTCATTACCTATGGTGCCTTTTAAGGAGCTGTAGTTTCCTTCCTCATCCCTTTTAATGAGATTGATTTTTGCTTTTGCTTTGTCTGAGATCAGAATCGCTACTCTTGATGTTTTTTTTTTATTTCCCTGATTTTGGTTGAAGCATAATATATTTTGCTCCAGTCTTTTACCTTTACCATGTATATATCTCTGTTTCAAATGTGTTTCTTGCAAACAATATTTTGTAGAATTCTGGTTTTCAACTCATTGTACTATCTGCTTACATTTTATGGGAGAGTTAATCCTATTCACATTTACAGTTAAGATTACTAATTCTGTATTTCCTTCCATGCTATCTTTCCCCATTTATATTTTTCTCTTTCCTTTCCTCTTATTGCTTCTCACCAAAATTTTACTCCCTTTCCCCTTTAACTTTTCTTTTAATTTTTAATTTTCAGGTTATTTTCACTTATATCTTTGCCTTCCCTTTTATCAGTCCCTTCTTCCCTTTTCTCCCCCCCCCCCCCACTTCCCTATACAGTAGGATAAATTTTTAAATCCAAATGGCAATGTATATTATTCCCTCTCTGGGCCAAATTTTAATCAGTGTTCACATTCTCCCTTGTTTTCCCTCTTCTATAATAAATCTTTGTGCTTCTTCACCTGGTGTTATTTATCCACTATGGCCTAGCCTGCTCCTTCTTTTTATGTTTTTATTGTTTTAACTCTGTCTTTTACTTATATCCCTTTTATCAAATTATATTTCATTTATCTGACCTGTTAGAAGTTCTGTATCAAAGGTTGGTTGATTGATTGCTTGATTGATAAATGGCATTGCCTCATAGACACTAAGTACCCTCCCCTCTTCTGCCTCATTAGAAATACATTTCTCAAGAGTCATGAATCACATCAAATTATAATCTCTTTATACCTTACTCCCTTTTTTAAAAGGTTTTTTTTTTTTGCAAGGCAATGGGATTAAGTGATTTGCCCAAGGTCACACAGCTAGATAATCACTAAATGTCTGAGACTGGATTTGAACTCAGGTCCTCCTGATTCCAGGGCTGGTGCTATTTGGGCTCTGTGTCCCCTTTTCCCCTAGAGACAGACCTTCAGTGAAGATCCACATCTTATCTCCAGTTGAAAACTTGTTTCTATCTTGTCTTTTTTGGTGGGATCTATAGCTTTAAAGTCTGTCTTCATTTAGCATTGTGTAGGGAAAAGCTCTAGGAGCATGCTAGATTCATACCGCCATCTTGACTCCACCTTGGAAGTCTGAAATAGTTTTAAAAAGAAATTTATGTGGTCATTTGGTAGAGGAAAGAACGAGGAAGTGGGGGGTGGTGGCTCCCTCATCTAGTCTCTGTGAGATTTACATTATCATTTAGAATTCAGACAAGAGCTTAAGGACATTGGCCTGATTAGTCTCACATAAACAGTTAATCTCCAGAGTGGGGCAATTTGACATGTAGGTCAACAAGTACATCAATTTAATATGAGGATCCCAAAATATAAATAAGACTTGGTAAACTAATGAGCACTGGGTGGATACTAAGCAATCCTTACAGAAATCCTCCCTGGAAGATTGGTGAGACCAACCTGATTGCTACAGTAGGTTTTTGGGTTTGACAGTTTTCTAGATCTATGAAATTAGTTACAAAAACATTAATAATTGATAAATAATTAGTATTTTCTACATATATTTTAAAAAAGATAATAAAAACATTTCCTTTTGGACCCTTAGGAGTTTACTAGATAGGGATAGAAAAACAGAAAACAAGACTAGATATGTATAATCTTGCTTGTTTTGGACATATACTTGTATAGATATCTAGAAGGATATTGAGGTATAGCAGATAGAAAACTGGCTTTGGAGTAAGGAAAACCTAGATCAAGTTTTACTTTGGACACTTATTAGCTCTACAGATCTACAAGTCTCAATGCACCAGTGGACTCTATCAGTAACAAATGAGAAATAGTACTGTTGGAAGAAATTTCCACACAAAGATGATTGCCCTTCACACATCCATGTTTCTCTCTCTCTCTCTCTCTCTCTCTCTCTCTCTCTCTCACACACACACACACACACACACACACAATAGATCAATAGAGCTATGATCTCACCAGTGAGAGAACTCCTTCCTATGATATAGATGACGATCCATTCATCTCTTTCCATTCTCTACAATTCTCCAGTGTTCTCTCATAAATCTGTCACAGAGACTTTACCCAAAATGCTGGGGGCTTTCTCCTCACATTCTCAGGACATAGATAACCAGTGAAGATGCAAGCTGTCCATCATTTGCTCTCAGGCTCATCTTTTATTTTTTTGCCTGATCGATTATGTTTTTCTGACCTCATCCCTTATATAATTTCTCTTGAAGAATTTTCCCTTGTTCTAATCCACCATGTCACTCTCCTTTGTTCTTCAGGTGACCATCAGCTTTAGTTTTTGGAAATGATGGTAGTCCATGACTCATAGCCATATAGCACTATATACTTTTAAAAGATGTACCTTAGTTTCAAGGAGAAGCTTGGGATCCTTAAATAAATTAAACCATTTTCCAAAAGCAAATCCAATCTGCTCTACTCCTCCTGTTCAGATCTGGGCCCAGTTCAAGGCTCACTTACAGTGTCTATCCCAGATATACCACTGATGGATGAGTGTTAAAGGTTGCTCATTCAACTGTATACCATAGCCTGGCTAATAAGATTGTCTGTAGAGAATATCTATGAAACTGCTGATCATTATCTGGACAAGAGGACAATAGATCTATACAAACAACTCCTCTCTTCCACCCATACTTCCACACCTATACATGCACACAAAAAAAACCAAGAACTAGTTTGTGTAGGATGTCAGAGGAGGGAGAGATCGGCAAGGGTTGGGGTAGTCATGGAAACCCTCATGGTGGTGGTGGTGAATCCTTAAAGAAGTGCCATATTTGGATTTGTGGAGAAGAGAGCATTCTAGGCAAGGGAACAATCTAAACATAGAGGTAGGGATTGAGGGAGAGGGAAAAGAAACAAAATTAGTAGACAAGATTTATCAAGAATATGAGAGAAAAGGTTCTATACAGAAGTTCATGCAGTATATGAGCTCATATGAACTGATATTATGTGAAATATGCACAACTAACTACATATGTACATATCACACAACACACACATCGACCACAGTAATGTGAAAGAATGGGATCGAATGTTGTATAACTATAATTATAATGACAAAATCTGGCTCAGAAGAGATGAGGAAAATGTCCCACATTTCTCTTTTCAGAAGACTAAGTGTTTATGGTCTGGAATTTAGTATATTCTATCAAATGGAGCTGATGCATTAATTAGTTTTTGCTATTCTTTTTCTTCTTTGTTAGAAGAGAAGGTTCACTACCGGGGAAGGATGGGAAGGGAAGGTGATAAATCATGAAATAATGGTATAAAAATACATAAAATGGTAAAAAAAAATGTGTGAAATAATGGAGCCAAAACAAAAGACAGGAAGAAAATTTCAAAACTTTAAAAATATCTACATGTATATGAAAGGTGTGTTTATAGACATAGAAAACACTGTGATTGCCATTGGGTCGTGCCCCCCCCCCCCCCGAAATGATAGCAGGGTCCTAGGATCTATTGGGATTTTTAAGCTGGGAGGCACAATTCAAGGATAATTTTCTATGTTGTATTTTTTTCCCTCCTTCATGATGAAGTCTGGCATTTTACTGGTCTTTTTGGTTACAACAATATATTTTCATTAACAGAGCTTTAGGGAATAGTCTACAATAATACTCAAATTCATTTTCTGGATTTAAAAAAATGTTATTTCTCACATTTAATTAAAAAGAACAAGCTCTGGAAAAGTAAACATCTTAATTAAAATAACAACAAAAAAGAATAATTAATAATGTACATTTTCCCATTAATATTAGGGGTTTGGTTTAGGTTAAAAAGAAGATAGAAGACCTAAAAAAAGCAAGAAAATTTCAAAATGGCAAAATTATTATAAAGTGGAATACTATATTCCTTTCAGGTTAGATATTCTAGTGGAAAAAACACTGGATCTGAAGTCAGGAAATACTCAGAAATCAAATCCAGTCTTAGACTTACTAGCTATGTTGCCCTGAGCAAGTCACTAAATCTCTATTTTGCCTCAGTTTCCTCATCTATTTTTATTGTTGTTCAGTTCTTCTAACTGTGTCTGACTCTCTATGACCCCCTTTGAGATTTTCATAGCAAAGATCTTGGAATAGTTTGCCATTTTCTTCTCCAGTCCATTTTACAGATGAGGAAAATGGAGACCGATTGTGTTATGACTTGCACAGAGCCACAAACTACTAAGTGTATGTGGCTATATTTGTACTCAAATCTTCCTGACTGCACACCCTGTGTGCTATCCACTGCACCACCTTGTTGCCCCTTCTTCACCTGTAAAATGGGGTGATAATAGTCCTGGGAGCGTTTTTATGAAGATCAAATGAGATAATAATTGTAAAGCTCTTGGCACATAGCATTATATAAATTTTAGATATTATTATTATTATTATTATTATTTTTCTGATTAATTTAATAGCAGAATAACTTTATATAGTTAGACTATTTTTTTCCTAAAAAGAAAAAATAGCCAAGCCTCTATAATGAAGCTACAGGGAAAGAATAGAGATGAAAACATAGAAAATTAAAATATAATTGTAAGAGCCTAAAGCAGTTACAACAAAAGACAGCCACATTTATACAAATCTAAATGAAAAAAGGTTTTCATTATGCATATGCTAAAAATGACCTTTTATACTGTCATTCTGTTGAAGGATGACTCATTTAAATATTTATTTATTTATTTAAACATACTTTTCTTTTTTAAATTTTCAGTTGCATAATTCCTTCCTCTCAGTCCACCCTTACTTTCTGGGAAGGCAAACAATATATGAATTATACTTGTGAAATCATATAAAACATTTCCTTATTAGTCATATCAAAAATAAATAAATCAAAAAAATTATACTTTAATTTGCACTCAGAATTCATCAGTTCTCTCTCTAGAGGTAGATAGCATTTTTTCTCATCATGAGTATTTTGAAATTGTCTTAGATCACTGTACTGATCAGATTAGCCAAGTCTTTTACAGTTGCTCATCCTTACAACATTGCTATTACTGTGCACAATGATCTCCTGTTCTTCTCACTTCACTTTGTGTCAGTTCATTTAATTATTGCCTTGTTTTTTTCTGAAACCACTAGTCACTTCAATGAGTATTCCATCATAATCATGTGCCACAATTTGTTCAGATATTCCCCAACTGATGAGCATCCTCTCAATTTCTACATCTTTGCCACCACAAAAAATTGCTATAACAATTCTAGTACATATAGGTCCTTTCCTTTTTCTTTCTTCTGTTTTGTATATAAATGTAGTAGTGGTATTGCTGGATCAAAATATGCAGTTTTATAGTCCCTTGGATATAGTCCCAGAATATTCTCCAGAATGGTTGGGCCAGTTCACTATTCCACCAATTATTCATTAATATACTTACTTTCCCTCATCCCCCCCCAACATTTTTCATTTCTGACAGGTGTGTAGTGCCTCAAGATTGTTTTAATTTACATTTCTCTAATAAATAATGATTTAGAGGCTTTTTTCCATATGACTAGAGATCTCTTTGATTTCTCCTTCTTTAAACTTTCTGTTTCTATCCTTTGACCATTTGTCGATTCAGGAATGTCTCTAATTTTTTCTTTTTATGAATTTGACTCAGTGCTCTATATATTTGAGAAATAAGGCCTTTATTGGAGAAACTTGCTGTAAACTTTTTTATATTTTTTCATTGTGCAAGGTACCATTAAGCAAAATATTCCTTTGATTATCTCTTTAAATTAGGTTTATAAATGTTAGGATTTTGCTTTGCCTAAGATCATGATTGCCATCCCTGCTCCAGTCCTTCATTTCAATTCTATGTGTATCTTTCTGTTCTAAGTGTGTCTCTTGTACCCACCATATTGTTGGATTCTAGTTTCCAATCTATTTTGTTATCTGCTTCTGTTCTATGGATTAGCTCATCCTATTCAAAGTTATGATTACTGTGTACTTCCTTTCTTCCCATTTCCCTCTTTTTATCCTTTCTCTCCTGTCTAGTTTCCAGTTATTGTCTCTCTGTATCTTTCCCTTTATTATTCTCCCTCTCCTGTATCTCTTATCCTTTATATATTTCTTGCCCTCCAATCTCCATATTGGGCAAAATAGATTTCTACAACCAATCAAGTATGTGCATATGTATGTATGCATACACACACACACACACACACACACATATATATATATATAATATATACATGCACACATATATGTGGCATTCCCTCTTTGAACTAATTCCAATGAGAGTGAGGTTCAACATTGCCTGCCACTGCCTCCATCTCCCCCTCCATGAAAAGCTCTTCCTTACATGCCTCCTTTATCTGAGAAAATGTGCACCATTCTACTTCTTCCTTCCTTCTCTTCCTATATTCCTCTTTCTCACCCCTACATTCTTTTTTTTTTTTTTTTTGGAGATCATCTCAGCATATTTAATTCATGCTCATGCTCCCTGGCTATGTAAACTCCTTCTAAGTACCTGAATAATGATAAAATTCTTAGGAGATACAAGTGTCATCTTCTCATATAGGGAATGTTAAGTTTACCTCCATTAACTATTCTCCACTGAGTCCCTTAAGATTACTGTTTCATGGTTTCCTTTTTATGTTTCTATTAAGTCTTTTGTTTGTCAAAATTTCTATTCAGCTCTGGTCTTTCCTTGGAAATTCTCTTTTTCATTAAATATCCATTTTCTCCATGAAGGATTAAACTCAGTTTTTCTGGGTGGGCTGTTCTTACTTGTAATCCAACCTCCTTTGCCCTCTGAATTATATTTCAAGTCCTTCCAGAACTTTAACAAGGAGGGAGCTAGATCTTGTGTGACTCTGGCTGAGGCTCAGTGACATATGAATGGTTTCTTTCTGGCTATAAGCAATGTTTTTTCTTTCACTTGGACAAGCACTGGGATTTGACTATAATATTCCTTGAAGTTTTTTTATTTTGGGATCTCTTTCACAAGATGATTGGTGGACTTTTTAAATTTCTATTTTACTTTCTGGATCTAAGATACCATTTTTTCCTTGAAAATTTTCTGAAAGATGATGTCTATGCCCTTTTTTTGGATCATGCTTTCAGGTGGTCCAATAATTCTTAAATTATCTTTTCTCAATCTATTTTCCAGATTGGTTGCTTTTTTTTTCCAATGAGATATCTCACATTTTCTTCTATTTTTTTCAGTCTTTTGACTTTGTTTTATTTGTCTCTTGAAGTATCATGAATTTGTAAGTTTCCAGTTTTCCAAATCTAATTTTTAAGGAATTATTTCCTTTACTGAACTTTTGTACTTTTTTATCCATTTGGCCTATTCATTTTTTTTATGTTTTTGCAAGGCAAATGGGGTTAAGTGGCTTGCCCAAGGCCACACATCTAGGTAATTATTAAGTGTCTGAGGCTGGATTTGAACTCAGGTCCTCCTGGCTCCAGGGCTGGTGCTGTATCTACTGCACCACCTAGCTGCCCCTGGCCTATTCATTTTTAAAGGAGTTATTTTCTTGAGCAAATATCATGCCTCTTTTACTATTAGGCCAATTCGGTCTTTTAAGATATTATTTTCTTTATTATTCTTTTTGTGCCACTTTTACCAAACCACCTTGTTTTTATAATTTTCTTGATTATCTTATTTTTCCATTTTTTTCATCTATCACTCTTAGCTCTTTCTTCAACACTTCCAGGAATTTTTGCTAACCTTGGATCCAATGAGCAATTTTCTTTGAGGCTTTGCTTGTAGACATTTTCACATTGTCACCTTATCAGTTTTTGTCTTGGTCTTCCCGACACCACAGTGGTTTGTTATTATCAAGTTCTTTTTTGTTGTTGTTGTTTACTCATTTCCCCAATTTTTTTCTTTACTTTGAACTTTGTATTAAAGTTGAAATCTTCTCACTGGGGGGTGGGGAAGTGCTGTGCCAAGTTTCAAATTTTTTGAGTTGCTATTCTCAGAACTATTTATGGAGGTCTGTGTATTTTTTGTGCTTTCCAAAGTGGTCATCTTGGGACAAGTGTGATCACTACTCTCCTGGTTTGTGCTCTGGTCTTACCCACCAAGGGCCCTTGCTCCTCTGTAATCACAAATACTATTTCTCCTTTTGGCTCTGGGACAGTGACTGAGCCCTGTGCCTGGTGACTGGACCTAGCCTAGTGTTACAAACATTGTCTGCAGGCATTCTAAATTGTGTTAGGCTGGGAAAATGTCTCCCACTTAAATTTTGTTGACTGCCACTCCAAAATGTGTTCTGAGGTGTAATTTTAAAGTTGTTCAGAGAGGGGGCATCTAGGTGGGGCAGTGTATAGGGCAGCCAGCCCTAGAGTCAGAAGGACCTGAGTTCAAATCTGTACTCAGGCACTTAATAATTATCAAGCTGTATTACCTTGGTCAAGTCACTTAAACCCATTGCCATGCCAAAAAAAAGTTGTTCAGAGAGGAATGTTGGGAAAATTTAGCTGGGTCCCATTATGTTCATTTTAGCTGTGCAGGATGACTTCCCTTTTCTGGATTTTAATTTATACTCATCATTTCATAAATATCATTCATGATCTAGTAGATGTAGCACTGTACTTGTAGTTAGGATCCTATATTTGAATCCCTACTTTTCCAAAAAAAAATTATGACTCCCAAATCCAAACTTAATACCAACCATTTCTTGCATACTCATTGCTGATGTGCTACAGTCTGCTTACAATAATCATACTTCTCCCCATTGCCCTTTATGAAAATATTTTTCACCAGGAAAATATTGGTATTAAAAATATGGGATTTTATGGCAGGAAGCAACTTGGACATATTAGAAGGGCTGTCCATTTTCTTCTTCTTGAATTCAAATCTGACTACAGGCACTTACCAGTTATATGATGCAGGGCTAGTCACTTAACCCTGTTTACCTCAGAGTCTCATCTTAAAAATGAGCTGGAGAAGGAAATGGCAAACCACTCTAGTATCTTTGTCAAGAAAACCCCAAATGAGGTCAAAAAGAATAAAATAGAATTGAAAAATGACTAAAAACAACAAAGCAGGCTTTTGTAAATGTTAGTCATACATAGTGGACTAAAAGGTGCAGAGGTTATAAGAGTTCACTGCCCTTGTTGTTTAATTGATTGTGGGGGGGAAGTGTATGATTTTATTCAGCAAAATGATGTTTTAAAAATCTCTCCTCCCACATAATATACAAGGATGTGAAAGATGACTGGTTATCTTCCAAGCATATTGTAAAATCATATGATTCTTTGAAAGATACAACAAAATAAATATGTGCAAAAGTATCAAATGAGGCATAAAACAAGGAAATATCTGCTAGACAAAAGTAATTTGCACTTGGAAGATATAAATTTTAAGAGAATTAATTTTTTAAAATAATAGATATCAAAGCTTTTGTTTCTGGATAACATGTTGATTGCATCATAGAAACATAGACTTAGGAGGAATCTTAGAAATCATTGAGATAAGTGATCTGTTCAAGTCATTTATTTGTTCAAAGTCATATAGGAAAGTAATTAGTAGAGCCAAGCTTTATATCCATGCTCTCTGATTCTAAATCCAATAATACATGTCCACTGAGTTGTTTTGCTCTCAAATCCAATAATACTACAGAGAATATTTTTCTTTTTCCTTCCATCTCTTTGAAGGATAGGCTTAGAAACTGTATAGCTTAGTGAAAACTATATTTTTGAGCATGGTTCCATAAGCTTTTCAGAATGGCTGGACCAATTCAAAGTTCTGTCAATGGTATGGGACTTTTTTGCTGCAATTCCTCCAACATTTTTCATTTTCCTTTTTTTGGTTAAGGATGAGTGTGAAGTGAAACCTCAGTTGTTTGAATTTGCATTTTGTAATTATTAGTGATTTGAAGCATTTTTTAGATGTTGCTATTGATAACTTGGATTTTTCCTTAGCAAACTACTTGTCAATGGAACTTATCAATGGAAAAAAGGAGGAAAAGCAAGGATATATAAATAGGGTAAAGTCACTGGTAGGAAGGAAGAAATGAATTCTGGAGAGTAGAATTAGGAGTGAGGTGGAGGATTCTTGGGGTCCCTCCTGAAATAGAGGTCCAGAGAGTAGTCATTAATCAGAAAAGTGGTTTCAAGGTGTAGGTTTCACAAGGGTGGCAGGGAAGTCAGTGAAGACAAAGTAGTCCATTTTCCCATCTAATCCAACTTATATCTAATTAAGAATTCCCTCTACAACATAACCAAGAACCTTTGTTTAAAGACCTCCAGGCAAGGGGTAGTTCCCAGAAGGCAGCACATTCTACTTTTGTGAAGCATTACTTATTACGTTTTTCTTTACATCATTATTAACATTTTGCCTTTTCAATTTTTACCTACTACTCCTAGGTCTGGCCTCCAAGACTAAGCAGAACAAATTTATTCTCTATTCTGTGCAAAGGTAGATTTCATAATCCCTATTCTCTTTTTCAAACTGAATATTCCCAGTCCTTTTAATTAATTCTCATATGAAATGAACTTGAGGCCCTTCACCATCCTGGTGGCTCTCCTCTGGATGCTCTCTAGATTATCATTGTTCTTCCAAAAAAGTGGTTTCCAGAATTGAATAAAATATGGTAGATATGATTTACACAGTTCAAAGTTTTACCATACCCCATTTCATGGAATCTATAGCGCTCAACTTAACCATGATCATATTCACTTTTTTTGGTTGCTATATCAGACTGCTCAAGTTGTATTCAACTTGCAGTCCTCTAAATCCCCTCAGGTTTTTATTTTTTTCAGCTGAAATGTTATCCAGTCATTTCTATCTCATCCTTCACTGTGAGGTTTATTATTTGAACCCAAATCTAAGAGTTTATATTTGTACCTATTAAATTTCATCCTATTAGATCTAGCCCCACATTTTTAACCTATTTTTTTTCTTGGATTCTGATATTTTCATAACTTATGTAGTCTGTAAAACTGATACATGAAGTTTTGAATGCCACAAGGTTAAGCACATGTTTGCTGGGGGGGAGGGGACATACTAGTAGAAACTGCTTTTCGAGTTTACATTGAATCATTAATGACTACCTTGGAGTTTTGGTCATTCAGTCTAACATTTGGTCATTCCTAACAGTGCTACCTTCTATTCCTAACAGTGCTACCTTCTATTCCAAAGGGAAGGTCTATCAGATCAGGTAAGTCATATGTGTAGAATTCCTTTTATCTACTGATAAAGTAATCCTCTCAAAAAAAGCAATGGAGATTAGTCTTTTTTTTAAATTAAAGATTTTATTTATTTGGAGGTTTATAATTTTTCCCTTAATCTTACTTCCCTCCCTTATCCCCCACAGAAGGCAATTTGTCAGTCTTTCCATTGTTTCCATGGTATACACGGATCCAAATTGAGTGTGATGAGAGAGAAATCATATCCTTAAGGAAGAAACATAAAGTATAAGAGATAGCAAGATCAGACAATAAAATATCTTTTTTTTTCTTTTCTAAATTTAAGGTAATAGTCCCTGGTCTTTGTTCCAACTCCACAGTTCTTCCTCTGGATACAGATGGTATTCTCCATTGCAGACAGCTCCAAATTGTCCCTGATTGTTGCACTAATGGAATGAGCAAGTCCATCAAGGTTGATCATTGCCTCCATGTTGCTGTTAGGGTGTACAGTGTTTTTCTGGTTCTGCTCATCTCACTCAGCATCAGTTCATGCAAATCCCTCCAGGCTTCACTGAATTCCCATCCCTCCTGGTTTCTAATAGAACAACAGTGTTCCATGACATACATACATACACCAATTTGCAAAGCCATTCCCCAATTGAAGGACATTTACTTGATTTCCAATTCTTTGCCACCACAAACAGGGCTGCTATGAATATTTTTGTACAAGTGATGTTTTTACCCTTTTTCAGAGATTAGTTTTAAATGACCAGTTCTTGATGAAACTATGCTGATTATTTTGGCTAATTAACTAACTGCCTATTATTAGTTGACATTAATTAATATTAAAGATGATCTTGAATTTTGTAAGGAGCTTAAGTCAATTCATTTTTATATTTTTTAAAAGATTTTGTTTCTTTCTGTTCTGAAAAATTGGACATTATTCGCCACAGTCCAGACAGATACAACCCTTTCCCATTATCCATGAGCTTTCAGAGAACAGTGGTAATAACATTCAACCATTTTTTCAACAGTTGGGTTGCAGTTTACTTGTGACTGATGTCTTAAATTAATTCTCTTACTATATACCTATTGATCTTGGTTTTTTTTTTTAGTTATTTTTTGCAAGGCAAATGGTGTTAAGTGGCTTGCCCAAGGCCATACAGCTAGGTAATTATTAAGTCACGCACCTAGCCTCCCGGATCTTGGGTTTTATACCCCATTTTTGTTTCATCCATCCTTTCCAGCACAAAGATCATTCTTTCAGATACACAAAATATAAATAGTTTTAACTTTTCTCCAGTCAGTTTTTATCTCATCCCCTCCTTCCCAATATGTTTTGCTATCATTATCATTCCTTGACAGCTTTGTTTCCATCTGAATTTTTGTGCACCTAACACCTTTTTAGGTTTTTTTTTTTAGCTTTTTGTAAGGCAAATGAGGTTAAGTGGCTTGCCCAAGGCCACACAGGTAATTATTAAGTGTCTGAGGTTGGATTTGAACTCAGGTACTCCTGACTCCAGGGCCAGTGCTCTATTCACTGTGCCACTTAGCTGCCTCTCCTAACATCTTTTTTTTTTTAAACAAAGTTGTGACATGTTTTAGTATTATTCTTGTTACCCATCCTTTCTTTAACTTTTGAATAAGGAGTTCCTAAATTTCTAAATTTTAAGCTATGGTTCAGAAATTTGCAATAATGGAGATAGATTCTTTTGTGAAAGAAGAGGTGGCATTGTGTTTTAATGAGGCACATTTGTGCTTTTTAGGGATTCAATCAAAAATAAACAGCAGGATACTCTATTCTCTAGACATTTCAGTCAGTTTTGTAGATGAGATATGGTTTGCTGTAGAAAATTGTTTGAGAAAGTGTTCTTCCCTTCTTTTAATTTCACTGATTCTCTCTTTTTCCATCATATATATGCATATATGTAATTTTTCTTTATCTTATTTAAAAATTATTTTTTTAGTTAAATGTAGAGATAGTTGTCAACATTCATTTTTGTAAAATGTAAATTTTTTCTTCTTTCTCTCTCCTCCCATATTAAGATTAATCAATCTTAATGGGTTGTACCTGCTATGTAGATCATTTTCATGAAGATTTTTTAAAGATGAGAAAATAGGAAAATAAATCAGTAGGTTCCAACGGTATAGGTACATGAGTTAATAGATTCTTGGTCATATTTCTTTGGAAGTAATTCTATTCATGATTATTAATATTATTTTTACAACTGACACCTTTTCTTATTCAAGAGATCTTGAAAATCAGTTGATGCTTTCAAATTTGTGCTGCTCTAGTGTCACTTTTTCTCATTATATTATTCTGGTCAAATGCCTCTTTCTGATTTCATCTACTCAGTGCTATTTTCACTTAGTTCTCTAGCATATTGGGTCCTGAAATGTTTTAGAAATCTAAAAGCAGTGATTTCTGGTCACCAATGATGAAAATGGACCATTATGGAAGTGCTTACAAATGTGTTACTTTCCATTCACTTGTTCTCTTTTCAGTTTGATCTTTAAATGCTACCAGCATGACATACTATAATTGGATCTCATGTCAAGTGCTCTGCAGACTCATTTTTCCTTTCCATGGATTTCTGTTATTTTGTAAGGTTGTTTGTAATCTGCCATCCTTTTAGCTGTTATAGTTCTACATTTGAGATCAAATGTTTGCTGGTCAAAGGTTGTAGCACAGTAGATGGAGAACTAGGAGTCAGGAAGATTTGGGTCCCAAAATGATATTATCTCCCTGGTTATCTGACTATTTAGCCTCTCAGAGCTTTAATTTCCTAACATGTGAAATGGGGATGAATATTTGAAAGACCTACTTCATGAGTTTGTTGGGAGGTTAAATTGAGATAATGTATCAAGTATCTTAGACATTTCAAAGGGCTCTGCTGTTTTGGTTTCTGGGCTTTGTTTTGGGCTTTATTTTGGTAACTACATCAGTTAAATTTATATAATAACTGATGTATTCAAAAATCAAAGTCTTTACCCTTATTCAGTTCCCATTTTTCAGAGGGAACTCTTTTAAAGAATAAGTCAGGTTGGAGTTTTGTTATTGTAGTATTTTCTTATCTAATTGAATTCTTCCTTCTAGTTTAATGTTAATTTTGCTCAATTTTGAAACGCTGAAGAACTATGATCAGTGGAAATGATCAATCCAATTTCAGTGAATCTAGAATGAAATAGTTTTACCCACTTCCTTGACAAAGAGTTGATGGATTCTGGGTAAAGTTAGAGACATATATTTGTTTTGCTTCATTATACATTTCTTTCATGAAGATTCTGTTTCTCTTTCCTTTAATGGAGGGCAGAGGTAGAAAAGAGAGAAAATAGATTTTTATTAATTAAAAAATTAAAAATAAAGTTCTATTTTTGTTCTAACTAATGTTCTTCAATAAATGAAAGCAGTGGCCTCAGACACTTAATAATTACCTAGCTGTGTGGCCTTGGGCAAGACACTTAACCCCATTGCCTTGCAAAAACCTAAAAAAAAACCCCAAAGAAATAAAGTGCAGTTAGATAGAAGGATATAGTTCACAGGTTCTTCTGGGAGAGGCATTGAAATAAAGAAGTTAACTTCACCAAATGCATCAGAGGTAATCAGAAAAAAATTTCACTGGTACACTCAATTGAAGTGTTGAGTTCGTGATAGTAGCTCATCTATCTAGGAGGTATTGTAATTTCCTGGGCATAATATGGAGACCATTTCAAAATTAATCAATGTGAGGAAGGGAGAGTGGGAGGGAGGGAGGGAGGGAGAGAGAGACAGAGACAGAAACAGAGACAAAGAGACAGGGAGAGATAGAGAGACAGAGAGAGATATGGAGAAAGAGACAGAGAAAGAGACAGAGACAGAGAGACAGAGAGAGACAGAGATAACCAAAAAAACTTGTAGGCTACTTCTCAAAATGATGCTAGTTTATCATGAATATTTTCTTCTAAGAGACAATGGACAGGAAGAACATTTAATATTATGCAAAATGAAATTGTTTATATTTGCACACAAATGGTTGGTTATTGACATAAGGGTCATTTCTAAGGCGGTGTCAAAAGTGACATTCTCAAAAACTAATGACATATTATAATTTTACATGGAAACTATTTTAACCTAACACTATTTCTGGTCATACTTTAGACAAAAAGAAAATATTTGTTTTAGTTCTGTCCAAATATTTTTAGAAAGATTTCACTCATTCATTTATTCATTCATTTATTCATTTATTCATTCATTCATTCATTCATTCATTCATTCATTTATCTGTTCATTTATTTATTTATTTAATTTATTTATTTTACAATTTCCCCCTAATCTTGCTTCCCTCCCCCCACCCCTTACAGAACTCAGTCTGTTAGTCTTTATATTGTTTCAATGGTATGCACTGATCTAAGCTGAATGTGATTAGAGATTATAACATTCAGGAAGAAACATAAAGTATAAGAGATAGCAAAATTGCATAATAAAATAACTTTTTTTTTAATTAAAGGTCTTTGTTCTTTGTTAAAACTCCACAATTCTTTCTTTGGTTACAGATATTATTCTACATCGCAGATATCTCAAAATTGTGCCTGACTGTTGCACTGATGGAATGAGCAAGTCCATTAAGGTTTATCATCAGCCCCATGTTGCTGTTAGGGTATACAATATTCTTGTGGTTCTGCTCATCTCGCTCAGCATCAGTTCATGCAAATCCTTCCAGGCTTCCCTGAATTCTCATCCCTCCTGGTTTCAAATAAAACAATAGTGTTTCATCACATACATATACCACAGTTTGTTAAGCCATTCCCAAATTGAAGGACATCCACTTAATTTCCAGTTCTTTGCCACCACAAGCAGGGCTGCTATGAATATTTTTGTACAAGTGAAGTTTTTATGCTTTTTCATCATCTATTCAGGCTATAGACCCAATAGTGGTATTGCTGGATCATGACTATGGATTGCTTTGATTTCTTAATTTGTAAATTGCCTTTGCCATATCCTTTGACCATTTTTCAATTGGGGAATGGCTTGTCTTATTAAAAATTTGACTGAGTTCTCTGTATGTTTTGGAAATGAGTCCTTTGTCCAAAATACTAGTTGTGGGGTGGATAGGTGGCGCAGCCCTGGAGTCAGGAGTACCTGAGTTCAAATCCAGCCTCAGACACTTAATAATTACCTAGCTGTGTGGTCTTGGGCAAGCCACTTAACCCTATTTGCCTTGCAAAATCCTAAAAAAAAAAAAAAGAAAGAAATACTAGTTGTAAAAATTGTTTACCAATTTACTACATTTCTTTTGATCTTGGTTACAGTGGTTTTGTTTGTACAAAATCTTTTTTAATTTAATGTATTCAAAATTGTCTAGTTTATTTTTAATGATCTTCTACATCTCTTCCTTGGTCATAAACTGCTTTATTTTCCATAGATCTGACAGGTAAACTATTCCTTGATTTCTTAGTTTGCTTATGTTTAAATCCTGCAACCATTTGGATCTTATCTTGGTATAGGGTATGAGGTGTTGGTCTAATCCAAGTTTCTGCCATACTAGATTCCAATTTTCCCAACAGTTTTTATCAAAGAGAGAGTTTTTATCCCAATAGCTGGACTCTTTGGCTTTATCAAACAGCAGATTATTACAATCAGTTCCTATTATTGCACCTAGTCTATTCCACTGGTCCACCACTTTATTTCTTAGCCAATACCAAACAGTTTTGATGACTGATACTTTATAATGTAATTTTAGATCTGGTAGGGCTAAGCTACCTTCTTCTACACTTTTTAAAATGAAATCCCTGGAGATTCTTAATTTTTATTTCTCCATATGAATTTACTTACAATTTTTACTAATTTACTGGAATTTTGATTGGTAGGGCACTAAGTAGTTTAATTTTGGTAGAATTGTCATTTTTATTATATTAGTTTGGACTATCCATGAGCAGTTGATATTTTCCCAGTTATTTAAACCTTATTTTATTTGTATGAGAAGTGTTTTATAACTGTTTTCAAAAAGTTTTTGAGTCTGCCTTGGCAGGTAGACTCCCAGGTATTTTATATTGTCTGAAATGCTCTTTCTAGCTCTTTCTGCTGCATCTTCCTAGTCACACATTCATACACAAACACACACACACACACACACACACACATATATGAGAATGTTGAGGATTCATGAGGGTTTATTTTATATCCTGTGACTTTGCTAAAGTTGCTAATTATTTCTAGTTTTTAGATGATTTTTTTTGATTCCCTAGGAATGTCTCTCATGTCTTTAAATGATTTTTTGGGATTTTCTAGGAAATTCTCTCATGTCATCTGCAAAGAGTGAGAATTTTGTCTCCTCCTTCACAATTTAAATTCCTTCAATTACTTTTTCTTCTCTTATTGCTGAATTTAACATTTCTAAAACAATATTGAATAGTAGTGGTGATAATGGCATCCTTTTTTTACCCTGATCTTATTGGGAATGCCTCCAGCCTATCCCCATTGCATATAATACTTGTTGATGGTTTCAGATAGATACTGCTTATTCTCTATGGAACAATCCATTTATTCCTACACTCTCTAGTATTTTTAGTAGGAGTGAGTGCTGTATTTTGTCAAAAGCTTTTTCAGCATCTATTGCTATAATCATATGATTTCTGATAGGTTTGATATTGATATAATTAATTATACTCACAGTTTTCCTAACATTGAAATTGCATTCCTGGGATAAATCCTAGTTGATCATAGTGTATCATCCTAGTGATAACTTGCTGTAAAAATATTGCTAAGATTTTATTTAAAATTTTTGTATCTATATTCATTAGGGAGTTAGGTCTTCAATTTTCTTTCTGTTTTAACTCTTCCTGGTTTAGGTATTAGCACCATATTGGTGTCAGAGAAAGAGTTAGGAAGAGTTCCATCTTCACTTATTTTTCCAAAGAGTTTATATAGAATTGGAACCAATTGTTCCTTAAATGTTTGATAGAATTCACCTGTGAATTCATCTGGCCCTGGAGATTTTTCTTAGAGAGTTCAATAATGTCTTGTTGAATTTCCTTTTCTAAGGTAAGGTTATTTAGGTATTTAATTTCCTCTTCATTTAACTAGGGCAACTTGTAGTTTTGTAAATATTCATCCATTTCACTTAGATTAACAAATTTACTGGCATAGAGTTGGGCAAAATAATTCTGAATTATTACTTGAATTTCCTCCTCCTTAATGGTGAGTTCACCTTTTTCATTTACGATACTAGCAATTTGGCTTTCTTCTTTCATTTTTTATCAAATTGACCAGAGATTTATCAATTTTATTGGTTTTTTCATAAAACCAACTCTTGGTTTTATTTATTAGTTCAATAGTTTTCTTGCTTTCGATTTTATTAATTTCTCCTTTAAATTTTAGAATTTCTAATTTGGGATTTAATTGGGGGATTTTAATTTGTTCTTTCTCTATTTTAGTTGCATATTTATTTGCTTGATTTCCTGTTTCTCTAATTTATTCATGTAAGCATTTAAAGATATAATATATCCCCTGACAGCCACTTTGAGTTTTTGGTATGCTGTTTTATTATTGTATTTTCTAGGATGAAATAATTAATTCTTTCTATAATTTGTTGTTCGATCCATACATTCTTTAAAATGAAATTATTTATTTTCCAATTAGTTTTGGGTCTATATCTCCCTGGCCCAATATTTCATGTAATTTTTATTGCATTATGATCTAACAAAGATGTATTTACTATTTCTGCCTTTCTGCAATTCATCATTAGGTTTTTATGTCCTAGAAGGTCAATTTTTGTATAAGGGCCATGTACTGCAGAAAAGTACTTTCTATATCTATTCAATTTCCTCCATAGGTCTATCATGCCCAGGTTTTCTAAAAATCTATTTACTTCCTTAAATTCATTCTTGTTTATTTTATGGTTAGATTTATCTAAATATGAGAGTGGGAGGTTGAGGTCTCCCACTAGTAGAGTTTTGCTGTTTATGTCTTCCTGTAGCTCTTTCAACTTCTCTAAGAATTTGGATGCCATACAATTGGGTGCATACATATTTAGTATTGAAATTACTTTATTGCCTATGGTACCTTTTAGGAGAATATAATTTCCTTCTTTATCTCTTTTAACACTATCTATTTTTGCAGCTTATTTGTCTGAGATAAGGATTGCTAGCCCTACTTTTTTTCACTTCAGCTGAAGCAAAATATATTTTTCTCCAACCTTTTATCTTTACTCTCTCTCTCTCTCTCTTCATATATATATATATATATATATATATATATATATATATATATATATATATCTATATATATCTATATCTATATATATATATATCTATATATGCTTCACATGAATTTCTTGTAAGCAGCATATTGTAGGATTCTGGTTTTTAATCCACTCTGCTATTTGCTTACATTTTAAGGGAGAGTTCATCCCATTCACATTCAAAGTTACAATTACTTACTCTTTATTGACCTTCATATTATCTTCCTCTGTTTGTATTTTTTCCTCTTTTCCCACTTTATCCATATTCCCCAGTATTTTGTTTCTGAATACCACCACCTTCAGTGTGTTTGCCCTCCAATATCAACCCTCCCCACCTTTTCCCCTTTCCCCTTTCCTTTCCCTTCTTCCTTCCCTTCCTTCGGTTGGATCCCCTTTCCTTCCCCCTCCCCTTTATCCCTTTTAATACTTGAAAGGTAAGATAAATTTCTTAACTTAACTGAGTGTATGTCTGTTAACTTTAAGCCAAATCTCATGAGAGCAACATTCAGGCAGTTCTCACATCCTCCCTTCCTCCCCACTATTGCAATAGGTCCTTTGCACCTCTTAAAGTAATTTACCCCATTCAGTCTCCTCCATCCTCCCATCTCTTTACTGTCCCCCCTTTTAAGGAGGTATTGTTTTTAAATCATTCTGAGTCACAGGAAATTCATGAGTGTTCATCACTTCTGGCTAAGTATATTCTCTCTAATAGAATTACAACCATTGAGAGTTATGAGTCTTTCTCTCAGGTAGGGATATAGCCAATTTCATCTTATTGGATAGCAGTTTCATGAATAAGTCAGGAGTGTCCATATTCTCTCTAGTAGAGTTACAATTCTGGGGAGTTATTAAAGTCTCCCAGGCAGGGATATAGCCAGTTCATCTATTGGATAGCAGTATATTTTCTTTTTCTTTACCACACCCCCTTGTTTTTATCTTTTCATGTTTCTCTTATTTGAAGTCCAAATTTTCTATTAAGCTCTGGAAAAGTTGGAAGTCTTCTATTTCATTGAATGTCCATCTCTTGCTCTGGAAGAGAAGGCTCAGCTTTGCTGGGTAGTGGATTCTTGGCTGCATTCCAAGCTCCCTTGCTCTTCAAATATTTCATTCCAGGTCTTTTGATCCCTTAATGTTGATGCAGCCAGGTCCTGTGTAATCCTTACTATGGCTTCTTGGAATCTAAATTGTTTCTTTCTGGCTGATTGCAGGATTTTCTCTTTTATCAGATAGTTCTGGAATTTGGCCAAAATATTCCTTGGCATTTTCATTTTTGCATCCCTTTCTGGAGGGGATCAATGTATTCTTTCAATAACTATTTTGCCCTCTAGTTCTATGATATCAGGGCAGTTTTCCACCACTAAATACTGTAATAGTAAGTGTAGGGTTTTTTTTTCTTTTTAATGTTTTCAGGAAGACCAATAATTCTTAGGTGATCTCTCCTTGATCTATTCTTGAGGTCAGTGGTTTTGCTGATGAGGTATTTTACATTTTCTTCTATTTTTTTCAATTTTTAAAGCTTTGTTTAACAGACTATTGTTGGCTCATGCAGTCATTAGTTTCCACAGACTCCATTCTTTTTTTTAGAGAAGAAGTTTCTTCATTTACCTTTTGCAACTGCCTTTTCCAACTGGTCAATTCTACTTTTGAAAGTTTTCCATTTGACCATTTGAGGTTTTGAGAGAATTGTTTTCTTTTTGCATTTGTCCAATTGTATTTTCCAAGGATTTGTTTTCTTATTGCAAGGTGTTAATTTTCCCTCCCAAATTTTCCAATTGATTTTTTTAAGGTTTTTGCAAGGCAAATGGGGTTAAGTGGCTTTCCCAAGGCCACACAGCTAGGTAATTATTAAACGTCTGAGACAGGATTTGAACCCAGGTACTCCTGACTCCAAGGCTCGTGCTTTATCTACTATGTCACCTAGCCACCCCTCCCCCAAATTGATTTTTAAACTCCTTCCTGATTTCTTCAAAGAAGTCTTTCTGTGCTGGAGACCAAATCATATTCTATTCAGAGGTTCTAGATCTCTCTGAGTTGGGGTCTTTTCCTTCTTGTAATTTTTCTATGGACCCTCCTTTCTGCTGGCCTTTCTTCATTTTCCTAAGATTCTGTGTTGGGGAGGGGGTGTTCACAGAGCTTTGGTGTTGAGATCCCTAGAAGCTTTACTCACTAGGTTTAGTAACTCCAAGTGGGCCAGCTGGTCAGGGGTGCTGGTTGATTTCTTTGGAATGTCTGTGACCTTGATTTGAGGCCCTCTCCCTTGAACTGGAGGGGGTGGTTGAAGCTGCTGAAAACTTTTATCTTTCAACAATGGTGGGCTATTCCCTGGGGCAAGGTAATTTCTCTCCATATTCACAGCTGAGGAAGCTCTGCTGCTCACACCTTAGCCTAGGGGGAGATGGGCTGTAATTGTATTTGTTCTGGTGAGATGCTTCAACTGAAATGAAGGTATGGACTTTGAGTACCTCCAGACCAAAGAAGCCCAGGGATTGATGCCCTCTCCCACACTGGAATGCACCTTCCAGACCTGCTGGTAAGCTCCAGACTGTCAGTCCCACAGCCAGTGCCTCTGCTCCCCAGTTGGCTCATGTCTTTGTGGCTCATAAGCTAGTCCTGCTCTCAGACTCTCACCCCATCCTGTGCTCCCAGCAGAGTTTCTGTTTTCCTCACCTGGCTCACCCATGATCACAAAAGACAAACCTTGAGGTAGATGTTCTTCTCCTAGCTTCTCATTCTGGGTTTTGTCAACTGGATTTCTCTTAAGAGGTTTGTTTCATGTTATATATGAGGGAAGATCTGGAGACCCTAGCACAAAGCTATTTTTTACCTGACAAATAGACATTGCTATTACTCATATGATTTGTGTTGTGATAATTTTCAAATATTGCAGAGCTGATATTTTAAAACTTGGTTCAATGATGACATTTTATATATTTACTTAATTTTCAAGAAACTGGGGATAGTGTTCATATATATGTGTGTGTAATAAATATTAAACATAATGAAATGAATATGGCATAATGGAACTAACTTGTCAGCTGTCTTTGTTTTTAAATTGAGACTATCTTTCAAATATGTTGTAGCAAAATGGAAAGAGGTATCAGGAGATTTAGGGATCAAGGTTTTTCATTACTTATTCTCAGTTCTTACATCTAGTTCCTTCATCTATTAAAAAACAGCATGTGGACCATGTAATTCATAAAGTCACTTCCAGTTCTAAAATCCAATGATTTTATTACTGATCCAAAGACTGTGACCTTTCAGATTTTG
Source organism: Macrotis lagotis (assembly GCF_037893015.1). NCBI lineage: Eukaryota > Metazoa > Chordata > Mammalia > Peramelemorphia > Peramelidae > Macrotis > Macrotis lagotis. The sequence goes on along the minus strand of NC_133665.1, from coordinate 17,634,962 downwards.
GAGACACTATATCACATTTACTGTCCATTAGGTCTATACAGTACAGCATAACTGAAAATAAGGATTTAGTGAAAGGCAGATGGTTCTCAATTCTAAACAGATGGTGGGAGTGCCATTGTATTTTGCCCAACAATATAAAGGTACATTATGCTGAAATTCAGTATTTCATATTTACTTTCACAAATAATTGCTTACTCCAGTTAAAAGTATGTTATAGGAAGACTTGTGATAGAAATACTATCCGCATTCAGAGAAAGAACTGTGGAATCTGAATGCAGATCAAAACATGCTATTTTCCCTTAAAATTTTCCCTTCTTGTGGTTTTCCCTTTTGTTGTGAGTCTTCTTTGACAGCCTGACTGAGAAATATGGAAATATGTGTAGCAAGATTGTATATGTTTAACCTATATCAGATTATTTAAAATTTTAGGGTAAGGGAAAGAGAAGCTGGGAGGGAGAAAATTTTTAAAAATGAATTGAAGGGGTGGCTACGTGGCACAGTGGATAAAGCACCGGCCCTGGAGTCAGGAGTCCCTGGGTTCAAATCTGGTCTCAGATACTTAATAATTACCTAGCTGTGTGGCCTTGGGCAAGCCACTTAACCCCATTTGCCTTACAAAAACCTAATAAAAATATAAAATGAATTGAAAATTATCTTTACAGATAATTGGAAAATAAATAAATTTTAGACCCAAGAAAAAAGTAAAAGACTAGATGGTTTCTGAGAGGTCTCACAGAACCAATTCTAGATCTATTAAAAATTATACAGCAAGAAAAAGAAAAAAAAGAAAAATGATATTAAAAGAAATTCATTATTTCTATATGCCTTTTTTGAACTTACCTAATGCCAATAAACTTGTTTCTTAGAGAGGAAAAAAGTATATTATAAAATATTTATGAATTACTAAGTTTACATTTTTACTGAAAAATTATTAATCCATAACTGATCCATAAATTCATTTCAGAATTGAAACATCATGAGCTCCAATAACATCACATTTCCTTTGTCCCACCAGAGTTGAACTTACTAAAGGCATCAAAGAATATGAAACCTGGATTAAAATTTACAAATATTTGGTATTCTATAATTTTTCTTTATGTGAAAATGACATTGCTATAGTGTCCTTCACCAATAATATTACTTTTTAATGTTCAAATAGTACAGTAGGATGGCATGCAAAATTTGTGATTATATGCCATCAATTTTATCTACCCAGATTAAATCTTTAAGCAAGAACTTTAAAAACCAACAACTCTGCCATCTGGACTAAAAGAAAGTAAAGAAAACAAAAATCCAGCAATGAAATAAGGGAATTAATTCCTTTAAAGACTTTTTAGTAGAGCAACAAAAGTCTTTATTATTTTACGAAAATATTTCCTTATTTTTCTACAAAACAAAAACTGAATGCCAATGGCATCTTAATGTCAAAAAGTAACATTTTTTTAAGGTTAAATGTACTATACATAGTAGGTTAATGCATTTTAAATGAATGCATGAATAAAAATAGATATCACAAAATTTTTCTAATGCAAGTAAAATTTAAAATGTTAAAGAAAGTGTGTATTACAAAAATAAACATTTAATTTTATTTCTAAATCATTTTTTAAAAATTCAATAAATCTAGACTTTGAAACTTAGCTTTTAAGTTACTTCTCATGGAATAGATTGTGACTGGTGCTCCTTTGCCTTTCCCATTTTTTTTACCTTAAAACATAAGCTATATTGCTTATGCCACATATGAGAAACATGAGAGACAATACCGTGAATTAAGGGAATCAACCTTGGAAGAATTGGATTCTTGTCCTGCCTAACACTCATAGCTATGTGATTGTGAGTAAGTTGCCTAGCCACTCAGTAAACAAGGCAAGTTTTTTTAAGACAATAAATTACAGAAATTTTGCTTAAATTGTTGTAAGGAAATTCCAAATCAGAAATTTCCTATGCTGATCAAATCTCAGGTCTGGACAAATTTGGACCAAAAAAATCCATGTGTGTTTGTGTTTATGTCTAAATCCAATTACATATGATTTATAACAAGGTATCTTGCTGTGAAAAAATAATCCATTTTCTCCAAAGTTGTCATAATATTTAGTTTTGAAGTCATCACTTTTCCTTAACCTATTTTCTGTCAGCAGTGGGTAAAAATTTCAAGGTAAAATCTTTATTTTTGTAACTATTTTCTGTCTCCATTTTAATGCCACTGGAATAATTTTTTGGAGATATTTTCTGGTCTCTATAATATTATTATAGACATTGGATGGTGTCAAGAAAACTTACATTAAGATAATCATTTATTCCACACACTCTGCAATTTTGACACTCCATCACTGTATTAAAAATTATTTCTTTTTCCACTTCCATGTCCTCCTTCCTTCTCCAAATAATATCATGTGACTTTTTAATTTTTAAATTAAAATTAATTTTGTTTTCTAACACTTCTTGAGCTAGGTAGAGACAATGGAAAAGGTGCAGTGGCAAGAAAGCACATGAGTGGTCAAGGGACAGACACCTTTTCTCCATGCTGGATCTATATTGATCTAGGCCCAGTCACTTTCTCGGGGCTATTTACTTTTCCTTTCACTTTCTTAACTGTCTTTGCTATTCTCTCTAGCCACTGAAACTCATCTTGCTGCTTCTCCAAAGAAGCTAACCTTTGGGTTTTTTCTAAGAACCTGTGAGCTTTTTGCAGTTACCTGTGAATTAAAATATAAGCTTTTTCTTACTTTCCTGAATCAAGAGAGCCTGGTGATTCTTCACCAAAAACAAACTCACATTGATCCTTAATGTCCCCTCCATGAGCCCATTTCCCAGCATCAATATTACAGCAAATTTTTTTTGAGGTAGTTGATATTAAGTGACTTGCCCAGGGTCACACAGCTAGTAAATGTCTGAAGCTGGATCTGAAATCTGGTCCTCCTGACTCCAGGACCAGAGTGCCACATAGCAGTCCCTGACAATTTTTAATGGAAACTTGAGGCTGCTATTCAGTGAAAGAGTAACTAGGTAATCAATAATAGCAACAGAATGGAATAAATGGATGAAGTTAACACATTGCACAGGAATCACTGTCTTCTCTCAGTAAATTTAAGTTCATTGATTTGAAAAATTGTCTATAAAATATTGCCTATTTTGACTAAAACATTTCATTTTGCCAACAGAAACTTGAACAATTAACAAGTACAATTAATCAATTAGTAGTCAATGTGGAGAAAGGTAGTGCACAAATATTGCTTTGCAGTCAGGGTCAAAGTGTAATAGGAGATCCAGGCTTTTGAAGCTATTTGCTCATATAAACTACAAATATATGATGGATGCTAAATGCCTTTGCAAGTCAGATCTCTCCTCTTTTTTTCCCTGATGTGCTCTTTATGTATAAACCAATTTACATGAAAAAAATGTAGCTTTCTTACCTTCAGGACAAACATACTCAGTCTTATTTGTATAAACTATATTCTACTTCATAAATCATCATAAAAGATAACTTATTACAGGTAGGTTATCTAGATCTATGTAAGTGGTTATATATGTTTCTTTTCACTAATAAGAAGTAGAGACAGTTGCTTTCAACAGAAAAAAGCACTCCAAAAAATCTCTAAAAGAACAAAACCCTTCATTATAGCTGACATTTTGAGAGTTACAAAGTTTGAGTCTGACTGAGCAGGTCTAAAGAAATAGATCTGTATCTGAATGGGATTAAGGAGAATGGGGAATCGTTGATAATATGCTACCATAAAAGAGTCAAAAGACACATCCTCAGGATAGTTTTTTCAAACAGCAAGCAAGAGAGATTTTAATCATAAAGATCATTCATTGAATTCTCTTCCATTAAGGAGGGTAAGCCTTCCATTTTGTAATTTAAGAGAAAACAAAGCAAACTTTTATGTATACATATCCCCAAATCACAAATCTTTTAAGGTTCTGCTATTGTATTTCAGTGAAATATTCCTTGGAAATACTGTCAAATGAAAAATCAAAAGATATAAGTAAAAACTGAACATGACTTAAAGAAAAATTGCTACTCTTGCTTAATCATACCTAACAGATCTTTCTCGATACCTTCATTACTTAGTTTATTTAAGCTGTAGTAGCGATGAATAATTTTCTCAGCTGTGACCACCACAACACGAAGTCCGTGGGTATCTTCACCTAATTGGCAGCCTATCGCAGATGATACCACCATATCGAGGTTGTTACAGACTCCACCAGCATTCCTATGGTAGTGTCCAGAGAATACAGCCTTAATGCCTATGAACAAAAAGAGAAACTTTTAACAATTGTGGAATACAAGAGTTGACCATTCATATAATTAAGTACTCAAACCTTTTATTTTTTTGTATAATAAACACTAAGAGACCAGAGTACTTTAGTGACATCCATGGTTTTGTTAGCCCAACTATCACTAGTAGCTTTCTGATTCCAAAATGCTCTACTAAGCATATAGTTACAAACTGTACATACTTGAATGGGCCATTCTATATATAGAGAGAATTAAATAGTTTGATTACATGCAACTTAGGAGTTGTGGAATTCATTATGACTTTGATAGCAATCTTAGGCAGGACTTATAAACCATTTTTCCTATGCTGTTTGAAGGAAAATGGAATAGTGTAGGATTAGCTTTGTAAAAGCCTGAGACAAAGCTTAATTTAGAGTTGTAAATATACTATTTTGGAAGGATGTTAGGTAATGTTGAAAATAGTTCACATTAGCAATAATTAACTTTAAAAGCTCATTTATGTTTAAATTTCATGCCACATTTATGGGTATTCTCATAGAAAAGTACATTATTGGTGATTTTCCAAGTAATCAGCAATACTTTTACAAAAGATTCAATTGGATATTTTTAGGTTTAATTTTTTTTTAAGTTTTTGCAAGGAGATGGGGTTAAGTGGCTTGCCCAAGGCCACAAGCTAGATAATTATTAAGTGAGTGAGGCCGGATTTGAACTCAGGTACTCCTGACTCCAGGGCCAGTGCTCTATCCACTGAGCCACCTAGCCACCCTCAGGTTTAACTTTTAAAAAATTAATGTTACTTTGTACCATCCTGGTTATATAAATCATAGCAAATATAATCAGAGAGGTATTCTCAGATTGTCCAAGGAGCTTAAAACCTCTAGGAATAAGTATGAGAGATTGTCCATGACTTACTGAATTCTGCTCCAAACTTTTTTTTTTTTTACAAAGCAGCTTGCTTACTTATTCAAATAAAGTGTGCAATTATTTTTTGGGGGAAAAAAGAAGAAATCAAACTTTGTAATGGGCATCCACAATGGGCAATCCTGTACTCTGGACAAAGTTATGTCCCAAGGACCCACACAGAAACTTTGGCACAGACAAGAGATGGAGGGAGGTGTGAGTAGCTTTTCAACAACCTGCTACCTCCTGCCACAAGCCTGTATAGCTTACACACTCACCTACATCTGAACTATTTCAAGAGTTCTTCCTGCCTCCAGTTTTTTTGTCTTTTTATCCAGTGTATACATGACTGCTAGAAGAACCCTAGCACTCCCCACTGTTGAAAAAACTGCCTAGGTTGTTTCAGTTCTTATCACAAAAAAGTCCAAATTCCTTAACCTGTAGTTATTACTTTATAATTTAGTCCTTACCTAACTTCAAATCCCATTACCCACTCCTAGAACAGAAACTCTCTTATTTCCCCCTGATCTTAGGGGCTGCAGATAGGAAAAAAAAGGCTTGCCACTGATAGTTTAAAATATGAGCATTTTGGTCCTGATACTACAGAATTAGAAACTGAAAATCAGTTTGACACTGTTTTTAGTTATGTCTGGGTTTGCTGTCCCCTTATAACTTCAACTGCAACTGGGGAAGAGGTAAACTGTTACAGAATCATAAAGTCAGAATGGGTGGAAATCTAAAGATTGAAATGAAATGTCCAAGTTTTTAAGGAGTTAGTAGTAAAAGCCTAGAATTCATGGTCAAAACAGAGCTTCTGTTAACTGCCACCATTCTTTCAGTCATAGCTTTGCAAGCCTCAAAGACACTTAGCTCTGAATTATTTCTCACCATCAGCTGGAGTGTGTTGTCAATTCTACTTTTATGCATCTTGGAATAATCTCCTCTTCACACACAAGACTTTAGCTCAGGTCTTCATCACCTTCTTCCTGTACTACTGAAAAATCTTTCTAATTGGTTTTCCTCCAATCTGTCTTTCTCATAGCTGCCAAAGTGATATTCTTAAATTATGGGTCTGATGATGTGATGTCATTCTCTTGCTCAAAAAGCTCCAAAGACTCCCTATTGCCTGTGGAATCCAATACAAGCTCTTCTATGTGTCTCTCCATGACATTCCACTTCCCAGATTCCACAGGCCAGCAGAACTGTTTTCTGACAGTTCCCATATGTAACATCTCTGATGTCTCTGCCTCAGCACAAGTCTGGAATGCCCTCCTATACATTCTTCTCAGAATACGTGGCTTCCTTCAAAGCTCAGCTCATATTCTATGTGAGGTCTTTTCTAGACATCTTATCCCTTTCCTTCACTCCATCCCCATTACTTTGTCATCGGCTATGAATAGATTTTTTTAAAGTACTCTAAGTGTCCATACTTATGCAAGTTCTCAAGAGCCAGGGCTACTTGTGTTATCAGTGTCTACAACAGGGCCTGGGAACATAGGAGATGCCTAATAAATGTTTGTATAGTGCCTGAGTGATCCTAGTTCCTAATCAAGCACCTTTCGTTTTCAAACTTTGAATTTAAACACTTAATAATGATAAATATTTCCATATAACACAGAACAAAGAGAGTGTACATGAAACATGAATCTATATTCTATGCTTATTAAAAACAAGTATAATAATTCTACAATTTTTTTCAAAACTAACTTGCTTCTGAACTTCCTTTTTTTCTCTTCTGTGCATTTTACAAAAGTCTTTCACTAGGGGGGTGGCTAGGTGGCGTAGTGGATAAAGCACAGGCCCTGGAGTCAGGAGTACCTGGGTTCAAATCCGGTCTCAGACACTTAATAATTACCTAGCTGTGTGGCCTTGGAAGCCACGTAACCCCATTTGCCTTGCAAAAACCTAAAAACAAAACAAAACAAAACAAAGTCTTTCACTGGTCTTTTTGGGGGGCTTCTATTGCTAATTCCTCATTTTTTCTTTTCTTCAAATAAAAAAAAATAAGCATAATGAAAACAAAATGAATCCATAAAGCAGTCATGTATAGAAAGTCTTTTTTTTTTCACCTCGAATCTATTATTACTCTATCAGGAGGCAAGTGACATGTTTCATTCAATAAAGTCCTCTGGAGACATGGCTGTTCATGGCATTGAGTAGAGATAAGTCTTTCAAAGTTGTTTTTAAGTTCAATGGTGTTTTCCTTGTTTCTACATACTTCACTATTCAGCAGTACAAATGACCCAGGATCCTCTGTAATCATCTCTTTAATATTTCTTCTCTTTCAATATTATCCCATTACATTAATAAACCATAATTTTTTAGCTATTCCCCAACTGATGGACACCTCATTGCCAGCTCATTTTATGGATGAGGCAAAGAGGATTAAGTGTCTTGCCTAGGATCACACAGTTAGTAAATATCCGAGGCCAGATTTGAACTCTGGTCTTACTAACTCTAGGTCAAGCACTCAATCCACTGTACCACTTAGCTGGCCAAAGCATCTCCTTAGAATCTAATAGTTTTCTTTTCTTCCCTTTTGTATCTTTTTTCCCCTTTTAATTTCTCTATACAACCCTCACTCTGCTACACTTTAAGACCACAGCATATTTTTTCTTTAGCCATAGAACTATTCCTTAAACATATGAACATGTGAAATGCTTTCTTGCCCCTACATTTTAGCTTATTTTTCCCGTTTGTATTATTCTCCCCCTGTGCTTCCAACTATCAAGATCATACACGTCTTAGAATATGGCCCAGCTTGAATGTGAAATTTTTCCTGAATACTTCTGTTTCCCTCAAATAAAAGATAAAAATATTTTTCTCTACAAATTCCTGCAAAGCTATTTATAATTATCTTATAATTTCTTGTCTGACCTCCAGTTTTGCATCTCTAATTATCTATTGGACATTTTGCACTAGACATTTCAGACAACTTCAAAATCAACATGTCCAAAATATATATTCCCCAAACTACTCTTTATTTCTAATTTCATTATTATTATTGAGTAACATTCTGGTTACTAGTCATCCACACTCCCATCCTAAGTGTCACCTTCATTCCCCCCACTTTCTCTCATTGACTACCTTCCCCACCTCTTCCCTCATCCAATTAGTTGCCAAATTATTTCCTTTTTTACTTAAGTCTGTCAATAAGTATTATTGAGTTCCTACTATGTGCAGACACTGTTCTAAGCTACTTTTCTAAATTCTCCAGAGAAGTTATATAACCCCTTTTTTCCCATTGATGGCACCAACCTTGTGCCTCTACTAAAATAGCTTGCTGGTTGGTCTCCTTGCTTCAAGTATCCCCCTACAATTCCAGTCCATCTCCTACTTAGCTGTCAACCTGATGTTCAATCTTCCTAAGGTATGAGTCTGATCATGTCATCCTAATGAATAAACTCCAGTGGATTCCTATCACGTCTAGAGTCAAATATGAAATCCTGTTTGACTTTTATAGCTCTTCATAAGCTAGGTCTTCCTGTTTTGCCAATCTTCTCATTCACTTCACAACACACCAGCTCATTCCCCCACCATACATTGTGATCTGGGAACACTGCCCTCCTTGCTATTCCTTTATCAGGACCCTCCATCTCCTCATTCCAACATATTCATTGGCTATTCCTCATGCATGGAATTCTCTTGTTCTTCTCTAGTGTCCTTTAAGTCTTAGCTAATGTTCCACCTTCTTCCCACCCCCAACTTTATTTTACTTTTTTCAATTACATGTAAAGGTAGTTTTCAACATTCAGCCTCTGCATTCATGTTTAACATTTCCTCTTCCCTCCCTAAGGCAGTGAACAATCTGGTAAAAGTTGCATATTTACAATTGTATTTAACACATTTCCATATTAGTTGTAAAAAAGGAATTAGAACTAAGAGGAAGAAAAACCATGAGAAAGAAAGAAAAACCATAAAAAAATTAAAAAAGTGAGCATAGTATTCTTTTTTTGCATTCAGACTCCATAGTGTTTTTTGTTTCTAGATATGGACGTCATTTTCCATAACAGGTCTCTCAGGATTGTCCTTGATCACTGAACCACTGAGAAGACCTGTGTTCATCAGAATAGATCATCTCACAATGTTGCTGTTAAAGTAACTGGTTCTGCTCATTTCACTCAGCATTAGTTCATCAAAGTCTTTCCAGGACTTTCTGAAATCTGACTGTTCATTATTCTTAAAGAATCATGGTATTCCATTACATTCATATACCACAATTTGTTCAACCATTCCCTAAATGATGGGTATTCCCTCAGTTTCCAATTCTTTACCACCCCATAAAGAGCTGCTATGAATAGTTCTGTTCAGGTGGATTCTTTTCTTCTTCTTCTTTTTCCTCCTCCTCCTCCTCCTCCTCCTTCTTCTTCTTCTTCACAAGGCAATGGGGTTAAGTAGCTTGCCCAAGGCCACACAGCTAGGTAATTATTAAGTGTCTGAGGCCGGATTTGAACTCAGGTACTCCTGACTCCAGGGCTGGTGCTCTATCCACTGTGCCACCTAGCCACCCCTGATTCTTTCTTCTTCTTACTGATCCCTGTGAGAGACAGACTTAGTAGTGATCTTGCTGGACCAAAGGGTATGCACTTTTATTGCCCTTTGGGCATACAGAGTCACTTTTCTTCAAGACGATTAACTATTCTTGATCATTTTCTACCAAGGATACTGTTCTTTGAACTTAAAAGAATAGAATAAAAATTGTTAATTGAGAACTGAAACCCCCTAAGTTGGAAGATAGAAAGAAGGCACCTTGATGATCTCGATGAGGCCAGATGATGAGGTCCAGGCAAACTGCATCCAAAGTTATGGAAAGACCCTGTAGATGAAACTGCTGAGCATGTGTTCTATGATCTTTGAAAGACTGTATGGGGAACAGGGAGATCCAGCAGAATTGAAGGGGACCAAATGTTTTCTCAGTTTTCCAAGTGGGAACAAAGTAGGATCTGAATAGTACTGGTCAATAAGTTTGACTCCAATTCCTAACTAAACTGTAGAATGTATTATGAAGAGATGGTTTGTAAACAATTGAAAGGGGGTGATTTCTTAAGAGTAACATCACTTTATCAAGAATAGGTCATTCTTTAATAAAGGAAATTTCATATATATATATATTTAAATTTAACTACACTGGGAGTTAAAGGGAATGTTTAGAAATCATTTACTTAGATAGACAAACATTTGGCTAACTCTGAGAACAGGGAGAGATGTGGACAAGATGATAATGAAATTAGGTAATATGAATTGGTTTCATAGTTGGATCCAAAGTCATCAAATAAATCTGTCATAATCAACTTGGAGGTTGCCCTATAGTGGAATGCCTCAGAGGTTTGTTTTGCCCTGTTTTATTTTTGCCAATGACTTTGATAAAGTCATTTACCTTGATACCTTGATAAAGGTATATATGTTGTGCTTAACTCATGAAGATGACACAGTATTAGGAGTATTAGTCACCTCAAATTAGAGTGTAAGGATGTAAAAATATGCCAGAAGATGAGAATAATAATCCAAATCTTATTGTTATTCAGTTTTCCCAGCAGTTTTTGTTGAATTGTGATTTTTATCCCCAAAGCTTGGATCTTTGTGTTTATTAAAAAAGATTACTTTAGTCATTTACTTATGAATATTGTATACCTAATCTATATCACTGATCCACCATTCTATTTCTCATCAGATTGTTCTGATGATTAATGTTTTGTTATACAGTTTGAAATCAGAATGGTTGGGCTGATTATTTATTACAGCTGTGTAATATGCTTCGTTTTAAAAAATTATTTATGTAAGGCTCAGTCCATATACGAATGCTTAATATTTCTTCCGCTGGTTAGATCTGTCTTCACTTGTGGGAAAAGTTTTTTGTAATTATTTTCACATAGTTCCTGTAAGTGACTTGGCCAAGTATTTCATACTGTCTGCAGTTACTTTGTATGGAACTTCTCTATCTCTCCCTACTAGTACTATTGGTGAGATGTAGAAATATTGATATTTCTGTGGGATTAAGTCCTGTAACTTTGCTAAAATGTAATTGTTTCAGCTAGTTTTTTAGTTGATTCTCTGGAGTTTTTCTCTACATATACCATCATCTCATTTCACCTGCAAAGAATGATAGCTTTGTTTCCTTATTGCCTATTTTTCTTCCTTCAATTTCTTTTTGTCTTATTGCTATGACTAGCATTTCTAGGATAATACTGAATAATAACTGTTATAATAGACAATTCTTGCTTCATTCCTTGATCTTATTGGAGAGGTTTCCTGATACTTAGTCTTGGCTTTAGATATATTCTTCTTATCATTTTAAGGAAACCTCCATTTGTTTCTAGGCTTTCAAGTGTATTTTAATATAAATAGGTGTTATTTTGTCAAAAGCCTTTTCTGTACCTACTAATTAAATTAATTTTTGTTGTTATTGATATTGTTATTAATATTTTGTTGTTATTGTTGTTCAATTATGTCAATCATGCATGTAGTTTTCTTGATATTGAGCCAGTCTTGCACTCCTGATAGGGATTCGATCTGACCATAATTTATAAACTTAGTGATATTGTTGTGGTTTACTTGCTAGCATTTTATTTAAAATTTTTTCATCAATGTTCACTAGGGGAATTCTTTCTTTTCACTCTTCTTACTTCAGTTATCAAAATCATATTTGTGTTACAAAAGGTCTCTGGCATGATTCCTTTATCTATTTTCCAAATACTTTATATATAGAATTGATTGTTCTTTAAAAAATATAATTGGGTAGAATTTATTTGTAAATTCTTGTATTTACCTATAAATAGTTGTCCTGGTTTTTTTTTTCCTTAGGGAGCTCTTTTCTGGCTCTTTATAAGGTAGAGTTTTCTCTTTCCTCTTTTGTTAAACTAAGCAATTCATATTTTTGTACATATTCATCCATTTTACTTAGTGTGTCAAGTTTTGTTGTCATGTAATTGGGCAAAATAGCTCCTAATATAAATTGCTTTAATTTCATCTTCATTGGTGGTATAGTTACCCTTATCATTTTTGATAGTGATAATCAAATAGGCCAATGATGTTTTCTTATTAAACCAGCTTGGTTTATAATTAGTTAAATTTTTCTTTGAGTTTTATTAATTTCTCCTTTGATTTTCAAGATTTCCAATTTGTTTTTCTGTTTGCTAGTATTTTTTAGTTGCCTTGATCTGCTCTTTTTCTTTTTATTGAATAAAAAGTTGATTCTTTTCTCATAATTTCTGCTTTGGCTCCATCTCAGAGATTTTGCTAGTTATCCTTACTGAAATTATGGATTGGTTCTATTATTTGTTTTTTTTTACTCATTCTTAAGGATTAACATATTTAGGTTCCAATTAATTTTTAATTCTTGCTTTGACAGCACTTTCTTGAATGTAATTTTTTATTGCATTATGGTCTGAAAAGGGTGAATTTAATATGTTTATGAAGTTTTTATAACCTAATACATGGCCAATGTTTGTGATGCTGGGGATAATTGAGAAAAATATGTACTTCTATTTTCAGATATCTAACTTTGTATTTTTCTCCTTAACTTTTTTCCTATTTATGATTAGATTTATCCAGTTCTGAGAAGAGATAATTGATGTCCCCCACTAGTATAATTTTGCTGTCTGTTTTCTCCTATAATTCATTTAATTTTTCCTTTAAGAAGTTGGATGTTCTGCCCTTTGGTGAATATATTTAGTATTCATATCACTTCATCATTCATGATACCTTTTATCAAAATGTAGATACCTTAATTATATCTTTTAATTAGGTCTATTTTTGTTTTGTCTGAGATGATTGTTGTGTGAATTTTTTTTACACAAGCTAAAGCATAATAAATTCTATTCCAGTCCCTTGTTTTAACTTTGTGTGTATCTTTCTATTTCACGTGTTTCTTGTTTCGACTTTGTGTTTCTTGTTGGATTCTAGTTTCTACATCATTCTGTTTTCTGCTTCCATTTTATGGGTGAGTCCATCCCATTCACATTCACAGTAATGATTGCTGTTTATATTTCCCTCAATCCTATTTTATTCTATTTAACTTTCTTTTTGTTCCTCCTCAAAAGTATGTTTTGCTTCTAAATATTGTCTCCCTTAATTCTCCCTTTTGCGAATACAGTGTTCAAGGAAGAATACTATCTTTAGTATGAAACCTGCCAACCTCTTTTTGGAGCTGAATTCTTCCATCGTATTCTCAATAGATCATCATCAATCAATCAATACTGAAGCCACTGACTATATACCTCATATTGAAGTCAATCTTTCTCTACTTACTTTTTCCTTAAAGAAGGGTAGAGATTTTGAATGCAATTTGAATGCAAATCCTCTCATGTGGCAAAACACCTGGTACTGATTTTATTTCAGCTGAGATTTCCAAGGAAGACGGTCCAATGCTTATACAAAAGTTGACAGAAATTTTATGATTATTTGGGAAGGGGATTATTCCTCAGGAGTTCAAAGATGCCTCTATTGTTCATTTTTATTAAGGAAAGGAATATAGATTCTCCTATGATGATCACAGGTGAGGCTTTTCTCTTAGCCACTGCTGGCAAGATTCTTTCCAGAGCCCTCTTTAAAATGGCTGATTCTTCACCTGGAAGACAGTCACCTGTATGGCTTTATAAAGGCCATGCAAAGGTCAATATGGTGTGTGTTGCTTGGAAATTCCAGGAGGAATGCCAAGAACATAACAGAGGACTATACATAATGCTCATTTATTTAATGAAGGCCTTTGGTACAGTCAGACATAAAGACTTGTAGAAAATTATAGCAAAATTTGGTTGTCCAGAGAAATTCTTCAGTTTTGTTCATGAGTTTCACGATGGCATAGTTGTTCAGATTGTGGATAAATGAAATGCTCTTGTGCTTTTCTAGTCACCAATGGAGAGATGAAGATCTGCTTGCTCCTATGAGATGATGTTTCCAGAGATGGATGCTTTCAGTGAGGATGAAAACAGCATCAAGGTCAGCTGTTGAAGTGATGAAAAGGTACAAAGAACAGACTAAAGTAGAGGAAGAGTTGGTAATGACTTTTTGTTTGTAGATGATTGTGTTCTCAATGCAGGTTTGGGCTGAGATGTAACAAAATATGGATCTCTGCTGCTTGTGCTAATTTGGTCTAACATTTAACACTTAGAAAACAGGTTCTATACTAGCCAGCATCATACCATCCATATGTAGAACCATCAGTTATAACAAATGGAGAAATTTTGAATGCTGCTGGATAAGTTCAATTTACTTTGATGTATACTTTCTAGGATGTACACATAGATTGTGAGGTTGTTGCTACAGCTAGTTCAGTATTTGGGAGGCTCCAAAGGAAAGTGTGGGAGAGAAGAAGAATTAGACTAAGCATCAAAATGGAGGTCTAGAGAGCTGTTAAGCTGACCGCATTGTTGACAGTCTACTAATACCATGCCAGGAAACTGAATTGCTTCCATATTAGAAAGATTCTGAAGATCACCGAACACAGAGTTCCTTTCTAAAGGTGAATTGCCTAGCATTCAAACTCTCCTGGAGAGAGTGCAACTTTGATGGGCTGCTCATGTTGTTTGAAGCCTATAAGACTATTCTATGGAGAACTCACACAAGGCAAGTGTTCATATGGAGGTCAGATGGAGTGATACAAGGATACTCTTGGTGTCTCTCTTAAGAGCTCTGGAATTGATTGTGAGACATGGAAGACATGGGAGCACAGGCCTGCTATAATGATGGTGTGCCCACATCAAAGACAGCACTGTATGTACTCTATAAGCAAAAAAGCACTTGCTATAACTCAAAAGAAATAGGAGATATGCAAATTTAGACATCTCCACTCCAAATGTTCATGTGAACTATTTGTGTCTGACTTGTGTTGGAGCCTTCCTGAGCTTATATTGATCTGATTAGCTACAAACACCATGCACTTTATCACTGAAAGAGTGATGCCATTTTGGTACTTTTTGAAAATGAAGGGCAACAACTAATCAACCACTATAGTATTTTTTATAGGTTATTTTTTTTTTGGCTCACTTTTCCAATTTTCATCTTAACAATGAATTTTATGTTAGAGCTCACCTCTTAAGGCTTGGAGTCACTTTCCCAAGCTTCAGGCTTTTTTTGTCCTGTTTTCACAGATAATTCTATCAGATCTATAAATTTTTTGTTGCTTCCATCCAGGGAGAGTTATGATCACTGTCCTCTTGGTCTGTATTCTGATCCATATTCAGTTACTACTCCTGCTCTCTTGTGACCACAACTCTTCTCCCTCCTTGGAACTATGACCAATAACCAGGTAGGTTCCCAACTCCCTCTCAGGCCTGTGAACTGGAACTAGGGTCCCTGTCTTCTTATGACTATTAATGTTCCTCTCTGCTCTGGAAGCATGATCCAAAATTACTGAGTAACAGGCAATGGAGTTGGCAAATGGTACCCAGCTCTGGGCCCAGTGATTAGGTGTGTAATCCTTTATTGTCTCTGGGTAGTGAGAACAAACAGTACTATTGCTGCTGCTATCAACCTTTTACCTCTAAAGCCCACAAATGATGTTATTGCATGCTCCCAGTGAGTCTCCACAACAGTACTACAGATCACTCCTTCCAGCATGTAAGTTGTCCTGAGTCTGAGAAATGTCTTATCCTAACTTTCTGTTGATCATATCATTCAAGAATTTGATTTGATGCAGTATTTTTAAGTTGTTTTGAGAGGAATATTGGGAGTGTTAAGCTAGAAGTTTCCCTCTACTCTGCCATCTTGGTTCCATTTCAAACATTTCCATTCAGATTAATTTGAGATCATAAAGCTAGAATTCAGTGTAACACCAAGGTCTAATACAAAAAAAGCAATCTTTAGGGATAGTATTTTGCTGGAAGTTATACAGTTTATTCTCTTCTAATCTCATATTTATTTTTATTTTACTTTATTATATACCTATATATGCATACATTTAACATGCCAAAATAGATATTTGCCTAGCCAGTCAGGGTGCTTATTGAGAAAATGTTGTAAATATGGCATAGAGTGCTAGATATATCAGGAAGTCCTAAGTGCAGATCTAACCTTAGACACTCATTGCCTTTATAAACCTAGACATAACTTGTCTACCTCAGTTTCCTCATCTTTATTATTTATTTATTTTTTAAGATTTTATTTCAGTTTTACAATTCCCCCCCCATCTTGCTTCCCTCTCCCCACCCCCAGTTTCCTCATATTTTAAAAAGGATTAATAATACTTATCTCACAGAACCACTAGATCAGGCAGAATCCAGATCTCACCCATCAATGTCCAACTGTTTTGGGGGCTTGCTTTACCAAACACTGTACTAGTTACCCTCAAGCCTCAAATTTATCGCAGTCATTTCTATCATCCTGGGCCTGGTAAGACTGGAAGTCTGAATGAAATGTTGGGCTAAGTTATTCCCTAATCATGCATCTCAGAGAATTTAGATGATTTATACTATGTAGGGGATAATCAGAATAGGCACCTTTCTGCATTAATTAATTGGGTGATTAAATAAATTGGGTAAACAACTAAAATGCATATATTATTAATTAAAGTTTATAAATAAAATTTCACTGAACAAATCATTGAATGTCTTTCTTTTCTTTTGAAGACATATTCTTATCTTTGCCTATCTTTTTAGCATAATAGTCTATGTACTTGTACTCAGAAAGTCAATAAAAGAACTGAGACAGAAGTCTATGCCAAATCAAAGAATCAGATGTTACATTTAGTATATTAAGTTACGGATGTCATAAGTGACTAGAATAGCTAGGTGAGGATGTATGTGACTGAATAAAGAAGAGTTATTTTAGTCTTAGTGGAAATGCTTCTGTTTTGAGTTTTAAGATTTCATTTTATTAGGCACTAATGAATGATCTTAACCTTGTACTTTAGAAAGTAATTCAGATGAGAAACAATTAAGAAGTCATGTTTTTGATTAGTCATTGACAATTGTAGTATTTTTACAGTTACTATTCATAATACTCTAGTGCAGAAGCCTGAGTACTTGAATACAATACTAACATAGCACAGGTTTTAACAATTCAACCTACTTCAACAAACAACTTATTAAGCATCTAAAATATACATAACGTTGTGACAAGTGTTATTAAATTTGGAAATCTTCAAGTATTCCCTTTTAAAGCTTGGCTCAAGTTCTGCCTCTAATATAAGGCATTTCCAGATTACCCCAAATGCTGATGCATTGCTTCAACCCCCAAATTACAATCCATTTACTATATTTTATGCCTATCTACAAAAATATAACATATATTATGAAATTATATTTATATTTACTTATATATATGCATGTTGTTTCCCTGATAGAATTTAAGGTCCTTAAAGGCAGAGAGTTGCTGATTGGTTAGGTGGTTCTGGTCCTTCTTTATTGAAGAAGACCAAAGAAATCTCAAAATTTGAGACAAATTACAATGTGTCTGACTGTAGCTTATCAGACATGGAATAAACATGGATAAACATGGAATGCTCTACCACTGGTTGGGCACAAACAGTCCATTTGAACATCTGGGGTGTTTACTCTAAACTTACATATTCCTTTGAGATGCTTCAATTTGCTAACAAGGTCAGAAGAAGCAATAGTGGGACATCCTGAAGGTCTCTCTTCAGAACTTTAGAATTCTTTCTGCAGTATGGGAGACCCTAATATAGGACTGCTCAGTAAGCACACACTCATTAGAGAGGGTGCTATGTTCTATGAGCAAAGCAGAATTTTTTTTCCATTTGATCAATTCTGCTTTTTAAGGAGTTCTATTTAGTGGATTTTTGTGCTCTTTTAATATTTGGACAGGGGCAGCTAGGTGTTGCAGTAGACAGAGCACTGGCCCTGGAGTCAGGAGGACCTGAGATCAAATCCGTCTTCAGACACTTAATAATAATTACCTAGCTGTTGATCTTAGGCAAGTTAATTAACCCCATTGCATTAAATAAAGAAAAATTAAAAAAAATTGGCTAACTCTTTTTTTTCAGTTGTTATTTTCTTCAGTAGTTTTTGTGGATGGAGGGAAATACATAGTAATTATAACTATGGAAAAATTTTATAGCAAGTTTTTTTGATAAAGGTCTCATTTCTAAAATATATAGATAATTGAATCAAATTTATATGAATAGAAATCATTCCTAATTGATAAACAATCGAAAAATATGAGCAGGTAAGTTGAAGAAAACAATGCTATCTATAGTCATTTGAAAAAGTGCTTTAAATAACTAATGCTTAGAGCAGGGGCTATATTAGTTTGGCATTGCCAAGGCAATTGCAGGCAGGATTTCAAATTCAAAAATCTAGTAGCTTTTTAGGGGTGAATTAAATAAATGTTTAATCAAATATAAATCATAAGTGATGTTATAAATATCCAAAAATGTCTATTGGTTAAAAAAAGGTTTCTTACTCCTGGCTTAGAAAAATGCAAATTAAAACAACACTAGGTGTCATCTCATACTATCAAATTAGTTAATATAACAGAAAATGAAAATGGTAAATGGTGGAAGGGATGTGGGAAAATTGAAAAACAAAAATAGTGCTGGTGGAGTTGAAAACTGATCCAACCATTCTGGAGAACAATTTGGAACTATGCCCAAAGATCTACAAAACTATGCATACCTTTTGGCCCAGCAATATGACTACTATGTCAGTATCCCCTATTTTGTGGTGGCAAAAATTAGAAATTGAGGAGTTGCCCATAAACTGGGAAATGGATGAACAAGTTGTGGTATACGATTGTGATGGAATACCTGAAGCTTTGAGAAAAACCTGTTATATATGAATTGATGAAAAGTGAAATCAGCAAAACTAGAAGATTGTACAACAGTCAATAGGAAAATAACTATGAATGACTTAGCTATTCTCAGCAATATAATGATCAAAGACAATTCCAAAGAAATGATGAAAATTGTCAGAGAAAGAGTCTGATGCATATTGAAGCATCCTTTTTAAAATTTTTTTTAATTTGGTCTGTGTTTTTTTAATAACATGACTAATATGGAAATGGTTTGCATGACTGCACATGTATAAACTATATCAAATTGCTTGCTGTCTCAGAGAGGGTTAAAAGAGGGGGAGAGGATTTGGAACTCAAAATTTAAAAAAAAAAGAAATGTTATTAATAGCAACATTGTGTGATCAACTGTGATGAACTTAGCTCCTCTCAATAGTTTTGCAATCAAGGACAATTCTAAAAGACTTGTGTTGAAAAATATTATTCACATCCAGAGGAAAAAACTATGGAGTCTGAATATAGACCAAAGCATACTATTTTCACTTTTTTCTTTTTTTCATGACTTATTTTTTCTTTAGTTTTGATTCTTTTTTCACAACATGACTAATATGGAAATATGTTAAATATGATTGTACATGAATAACCTATATTTGACTACCCACTGTCACAGGAAGTGGGGAAGGAAGAGGGAGATATAAAAATGTGGAACTCAAAAGCTTACAAAAAGATAAATGTTAAAAACCATCTTTCCATGTAATTTAAAAAATAAAATAACATAACATTTAAAAATAATATTAAAAACTATCTTTACATGTAATTACAGAAACCTTTTTCTAAAAAAAATAAAAAATAAAGATCCTACTATGTGCCAGGCACCCCTATCCCCACCAAAAAAAATCATGACTGGAAAAGGAGTTTGGTTTTTCTGTTAGACTGATAGAGGGTTAACTGATGGATAGCTCATGTATTTCACTGGTACCTATACAATATCAAAAGAATGCAAAATAAAATTACAAAACTGACAAATGTCCCTATACTTTTGAGTTTACTCTGAGAAGGATTTAAGGGAGGTCATGGATATAAGTTATGTTGAATGAAGTATCAATATATGCGAAAGGTACCATAATAGATTACAAATAAGCAAATAGAAGTCTCAGACCTCAGAAAGCTTTCATTTATTTTGCAGGAGGGTCCAGATGTATAAATGAAAGACTATTATATAAAGAAAGCACTAACAATGAGGAGACTTGGAAATGGCTTCACAAGAGGTGACACTATATGCTGAATCATGACTATGGCCAGGGATTCTACAAGGTGGAAGTGAGGACACGAAAGATGGTTTTGAAAAGGCAAAGGGGTATATGGCATTATAAGCTACCTATAATTAGATACAAGGATAAGCTCCTGGGTCAAGGTTTAATAAATGTTATATGTTAGTGAATATGAACTTACTTTAAAAAGTTGAATTCTCCAATTGTGGAGAATGCGCTAGAACTTCTAGTGGACATCAAACAAATACAGTATTACTAATTAAGTTAGTCTCTGCAAAATTGACCTTTAACCTAGAATATAGGTCATGATACATAATAGAGTCAGCATGTTGCTACTTAATTTACTAAGTCAATTCAAACGGTAGGAAAAATAAGTCAAATGGGGATGGAAGACTGATCAATTAAATCAGCCAAAGAGATAAATAACAAGAAAATCATGCCTTTGCCACTCACAGATTTCACTTTTATAAAAAAAAATCATATAAATTCAATATGAAACTATAATTCTTACTAAGGTTTGTCGTCTGTTGACCTGAGATAGTCTGTAGATTCTGAAAGTGTTATTATATTTGTCTTTGAAAGCTCCCGTAGTTGTAAAACTATGCTTGGTGAAATAATGACCCCCCCACAACTGCCTTTTGTTTTAAAAAAAAGGAAGTGAGAGTCATTTGAAAAGTATCCTTTTATCTATTAACATAAGTATGTAAATTACTTGCTTATATAGTATTATAAAACTTTTTACAGTTTCATATTTTCTTAAAGCTTCCTGGACAGTCAGGTGATTTACTTTTCCTCTTTGGAGCTCCATTTCTTCCTCTGCATAATGTAGTTGACCTAGATGATCTCTAGGGTATGAAGGGAAAAATAATGACAAAAATAGCAAAATTGCCTTTTCTCTTTTAGAAATTGGAAGTGATAACTATTCAAAAAGCGTCCTTTTATTTCTTTATGATAGATATATGATCCTATCCTTCTGCCATCCTATATGTGAATTTATCAGTCTTGCATTCCTAAAGAGATTGCAAGATCTTGAAGAGACCATATCTTCTACTTTGTATTTATCCCTAGACATATAGCAGCTGCACTCTAATTTTGCAATTCTAATTGCCTATTGGGGATATCTATTTGTTCTGGCAGTTACCTCAAATTCAACTATCTAAAACTACTTATCTTTACCTTAAAAAAAGTCTGTGTCATGACTATGTTATTTCTTCCATAGTTCTATCGTTGTCCTGAAGTAGGGGACATATTAGATAAAAAATATGCTTTGTAATAATTTCTGCACTGACTACCTACCTTGATTTCCCCTCTCCCTCATCCCATTGTCCAAGTGTTAGAGGAGGTCAATGAACTTTTAGTAAATAAAATACCTTGCCCCTCCTGGGCAAGGACACAGTAAATCCTAGGGCCTAGGCAAAAGACAAGCCCCTATCAAACAGTGGATGCCTGCCTTAGTCTGAAGGGCTACCCCCCTTTATTTGCATATCCCTAATTTCCTCATCTTTGCTCTCTGGGCTACTGGCTTCCACCTACCTCTCTCTACATCCTTCTTAAAAACTAAGTTCACTCCTCAGTTTAGCAGCTTATCTTCCTGTGAAGTTAGGCTGCTCTGTGGGGTGTATGATCCCTCAAACTCTCCTGCTCCTATACCTTTGCTTACTGCTCAACTGCTCATGATGGTTTGGGTTTAGGCTATTCTTTTCTTTAGCTTCCATCTTTGCTTAAGGATCAATGGTTTCCTACCTTTAGTTTCCTTTAGTCTCACCAATCCAGCCTGTGTCTGTTTCTTCTTTGTTTAACATCTCTACTTCTACTGAAACTCACTATCTTGCTACTTCTCCAAAGAATCTAACTGGAGAACTTTTTTTTAAGTTTTGTTTATTTAAGGCGATGGGGTTAAGAGTGACTTGTCCCAGGTCATACAGCTGGGCAATTATTAAGTGGCTGAGGCTGGATTTGAACTCAGGTCCTCCTGACTCCAGGACTAGTGGTCTATCACTGCACTATCTAGCTGCCCCCCCCCCACCCCCACTGGAGAATTTCTTGTAGTAACCTGTGAACCTCTGCAATAACCTGTCCTTACCCTTCTGAGTCGGAGAGTCTGGGTGATTTTGTCTCCCTATATGAAACTACATCCATCCTTAAGCTCCCTTCCCTGAGCTTTTCCCATCTTGAGGCCCAATCAACTCAACTCAAAAACTTGAATTCATTCTTCTTACTCCTTTCTCTCTCTCATTTATTTCATATCTGGTCAGTAACAAAATGATATCACTTTGTAATATCATTACATCCATTCAAAATTCTATTCAATCTTTCTTACAATCTTTCAGCTTTTTAGTTTACCACTATCTAATATAATTCTTTCATTCCAAATAGTTTTCAAATACTGGTCCCCTAAATACTGTATGTTCCTATATTCTCTCTGTTCTACTTACCTCGTTTGCTCTCCATCCACTCTTCACTGGGAAAAAGTTCACTGTCTTTTCAAAGTTCAATATTTCTGTAGAACCTTTCAAGAGAACCCCACCTATTGTAACCTCTCCTTTGAAATGATATAGCAATTATATTTTCTACCACTCACTTGGCATTTATCATATCTTGTAATGTTATTAATATTTTTGTTATACAAATATCAGATATCTTCAAATAAACTCCAAAATTTTTTCTATTTCTCTGTTTTTAGACCTGGTCACAGTAATAGGTGTTTAATAAACATATGATGCTGTTGCTAAGAGTCATTTATCTATTTATCAACAAATATTTATTAACACAGATTTGGGTGTTATAGAAGATCCAAAATTTAGATAAAATGTACTCTGCCCTCATGAAGATTATAGTCTTATAAAGAAATAGAACATATGTAACTATAGAACCCACTAATATATGATATATGCATAAGAAAAGTATTAAAAAAATGCTGTGTGATCTCCAAGTTCTTATTAGATTCTTACTAGTAGGGTGCAGTTGGATGAAGGAAGACTTCATGGAGGAGGTAGAATATGGGTAGGGATTCCACAGGCAGTGAGGGGGAATGAGGATCTGGAGGCATAAGGAACAACATAAGAAAGGGCATCAGGGTGGAAGGAGCTCAGAATATATTTAGAGGTCAGAGAGGAGTCTTCTTTGATCAGTGGTGGGATTCAAATAAATTAATAACTAGTTCTCTGACTTAATGACCATTTTAAGTACACAAAAAGATATATACTTAAAGGTAGTTTAAGATTTCATGCATTTAATACTCAAACAAGAACAATTAAAAAGATATGCAAAGTTAGATTATATTACTCATAGTAGGCAAATGTATCCTTATGGAATGAAAGAAGTCTTGTGACTACCACAGTCAATGTTGGAACACAGGCAGAACCAAAACTCATTCTACCTATTCTAACTTTTTTTTTTTAGGTTTTTGCAAGGCAAATGGGGTTAAGTGGCTTGCCCAAGGCCACACAGCTAGGTAATTATTAAGTGTCTGAGACTGGATTTGAACCCAGGTACTCCTGACTCCAAGGCCGGTGCTTTATCCACTATGCCACCTAGCCACTCCCTAACTCTTTTTTTTCATTTACTTCTATGGCTTCTGAAATGGGCAATAAGTCTTGAAATCTGTATTTCTCTTGGTTCATTTTGTCCCAGCTTCCTACTGATTTCACTGTTTAGGGAACACCAGTGCACTCATAATAACTCAGGGGAATTTTGGTTGTAACAAAGCGGAAACAAATGACAGCTTATTACCCCTGGTGGCTTGGCACTTTTTCTCTTTACATTACATGTTTGTTTACTGAAGTAATAAAAATGAGAGAATTAAATTGTAGTATTTCATCAAAGGTATAATGAATTTTTTTTAGGTTTTTGCAAGGCAATGGGGTTAAGTGGCTTGCCCAAGGCCACACAGGTAGGTCATTATTAAGTGTCTGAGGCTTAGATTTGAGCTCAGGTACTCCTGACTCCAGGGCCGGTGCTCTATCCACTGTGCCACCTAGCTTCCCCAAAGGTAGTTTTAAGAAATGAATAAATATTATAAGCATAGTTCCATAAACTTTTTTTCACCTATAACATTACTACAGGTGCTTAGAAAATGTGGTTGCACAACTGAACGTGAAAAAAAAGAGTAAGGGATGTAAATTGGTGATTTACGTGGTGGGCAGCCACCTGAAGGGAGAACCCTGATAACAAGTGCCATTTTAACAACTGGTTCATTGAACTCAACATAAAATTAGGTATTGGTTCTGTAGAACCTAAGCAAACTGGCTGAATCCCACCACTAACTCTGATATGAAATAAAGATAAAATAATTCCAGATTTTGGAGGGCCATGAATGTCAGGCAGAGAAATAGGACTTTTATTCAAAAGAGTAATAAGAAAATCAGTTTAGATTTTTGAGTAGAGGACCAATATAACTTGATTTGTGCCTGAGAAAGATTCTGTTCTGGCAGTGGCATAAAAACTGAGGCAATATAATCTGGTTTTGGAGCCTGGTGTAAAAGTTAAGATAGGTGGCAACAAAAGTCTGCATTAGGGTCCTGGGTGAGAATAAAACTAGGGAATGGTGGTGAGGAATGCTATAAAGGTGAAAGTGGAAGGATTCAGTACCTGGAGGGTGAAAAAGAGGCGATTGTCTATACTCCAAAAGGCTTTAGTGTTTAGAGTTACTGCTCTTAGTAACATCAATGGGATTTATTCTTTTTTCCAGTACTGGTGACTGATAGGACCAAGTCTTCAGTATATTATTGGTCAGATTCAGGGGTTGGTGCTTGGAGTATTAGACTGTGATTATGGAACCAAGTTTCTTGGTAGGAAGCTAATCTGTATCCTCTCTAACATTATGTTCTAAATATCAATTAAACTAACCTACTCTAGTCATAGTCACATATCTTTAGAATTGGAAGAAAATGGGGCAGCTATAGGTGGCACAGTGGATAAAGACCTGGCCCTGGAGTCAGGAGGACCTGAATTCAAATCTAAGCCCCAGACACTTAACACTTAATTTAGTTATGTGACCTTGGGCAAGTCACTTAAACCCCATTGCCTTGCAAAAACCAAAAAAAAAATTGGAAGAAATCTTGGAGAATATCTGATCCAACCTCTCATCTTTTAGAGGAAGAAGCTGATCTTGTGAGTGGTAAAGTGACTTGTTTATGGTTATATACTGCTCTGGTTCCTGGAGGATCAGATTTTTGTTTAAACAGTGTCAGTCTGGTGATGGAAAATGCCATCCAGAGAAAAAATTATGGATTCTGTTTATAAATCAAAGTATACTATTTTCACTTTTTAAATCTTTTTTTGTTCTTTTTTTTCCCACTGCATGACTAATATGGAAATTTGTTTAACATGATTGTGCATGTATAACCTTTATTAGATTGCTTTCTCTCTTGAGGAGTGAGGGAAGGGATGGAGAAAATTTTACAAAAATTAATTCTAAAAACTATCGCTACATGTAATAGGGGAAAAAACTCAACAACAATGGATTAAAAAACATCACTGCTTGAACCCAGATCTCTAGTCAATGTTCATAAACAGTTTACATATCAGACTTATATTCACCCACCTGATCTAGTAAGGGAAGGGGAGAATAAAAGATAACCTGAAGGTTATAAATATGAAAGGCGACAATAAATTGTGGTGCTAGAGTTAGAAAAAGTTGAGTCAAAAGAAGATTTGAGAGGAAAGAAAATTAGCTTGGTTTTAAGAATGGTAAATTTGATAGGCCATTAAAATAGCCTCATATGAGTATTCTGTGCATATTTGGAAATACAGGCTTCAGAACTCAGAATAAAAACCTGGACTGGAGATATCAGTTTGGGAATCATCTGCAGAGAGGTGTTAGCTGAAGCAAAGAGGAATAAATAAAGGAGAGAGAATGGTGTCAGTAAATCTTTGGTGAATAAATGGATCATGTAAAGGAGATGAAGGAAGACAAATTAGAGGAGCAATTCTTAAAGTATGACCTTTGCATCCTGGTTACTTGAGATCGCTTCAGGGGGAGTTGAGAGTCAAAATTTTTTTATAGCTAGGAAATTATTTGGTTATTAAAACATTCATCCCTCCTTTCCAACTACATAATTATATATGACTAGATTTTCTTGATATACTTCAACTAAAATATCACAAAAGATTAACTAAAAGCATAAACAGATGAGAATTCAGTTGTCTTCTATTTAGACAAACATTAAAGAAGTTAGCAAAAATATGCAAAATAATGCCATTCTTCACACTAATTTTTTTGGTTTTGGAAAATAAAGTTATTTTTCATAAAATGATTATATGTATGAATTAGGGAAGGTTAGTAAAACAATGGATTTATTATTTAGATTAACATTTATGCTAACATAGGATAGGTTTGTTACTATTATTTTAAAAAGAATTAATAAATAATCTTTAATTATCAATTTTAATTTCTAAGGTGGTAATATCAAGCTATAATCTATATCAATAAAACCTATTTAGCAGTCCTCAATAATTTATTTTTTAGGTTTTTGCAAGGGAATGGGGTTAAGTGACTTGCCCAAGGTCAATCAGGTAGATAATTATTAAGTATCTGAGGCCAGATTTGAACTCAGGTATTCCTGACTACAGGGCTGGTGCTCTATCCACTGTGACACCTAGCCACCTCTTTCAATAATTTTTACAAGTTGTAATGAGAAGTTTAAGAACTTCTCTGTTGGAGGAAAATCAAAAGATTGTGATAGTTTGCAAGTCAAGGGATGTGAGAACATCCAGCTGAATAGCATTATCAAGAAGAACTTTAAAAAGGTCAAGGAAGATGAGGATTAAAGCAGAGTTAATTAGCAAAATTCACAGAATCATGTGATCTATAGTTAGAGGAGGCCTTAAAGATTATCTAGTCCTATTTCTAGACACACACACACACACACACACACACACACACACATGCTCAAAGGTCAAATAGAGAGTAAATGGCAGAATTATATTAGAACCTTGGCCTTCTTGGTAACCTTGGGGAGAGCAGTTTAGAGTGTAGGGGCCAGAAGGTATCCTTCTTGAAATTACCATATTTACTGACTTGTATCCATGTGGTATCCTTTACCCATTACCAATAGAAATTAAGTTTCTCTAGCAATGGTGATGCTAAAAAGAAAAAGAAGAAAAGGGAGGCATTGAAGCTACCTTTCTAAATTTTTTGTGAGGTAATAGGGTTAAGTGACTTGCTCAAGGTGACATAGTAAGTATCAGGTGTATGAGGTCAAATTTGAACTCAGGTCCTCCTGACTTCAGGGTCAATGAGCTATTTACTGCACCAACTAGCTGCCCCAGAAGTTACTTTTTTAATGTACAAAAGAAAACTGAAGGAAATTCAGGAAAAAAAAGCACAGACAAGCAGCTCAGCTTTGAGGGAAGTGTGCTAGATTTATTATGTTCTTAACAACAAAAACTGCATGGAAGGAATTCAGGGTTTTATATATAATAGTCTTTATGTTCGACTTTCTAAGTTTAGAATAAAAAAGTAAAACAAAAGGGAAGGGAATAAGCATTTAAACAGTAATTACCATTCTATGCCAGGCAATGTTCTAGGCACTTTACAAATATTATCTCATTTTATCCTAACAACAATTTGGGAGGCAGATGTTGATTTATTTCCTTTACACTTGGAAAAAAACTAAGGCAGATAAAGATTAAATGCCTTACCTAGGGTCATATAGTTAATATGTATCTTACTAGATTTGAATTCAGATTTTCCTGGCTGCAGATCTAACACTTTATCCACTGGTTCTCCTAACAGTCAAAAAAAGAATGTAAACTACTAGTTTCATTTTTACTTTGCATATCTAGAAATATTTCAGGTAATTGCTTTGTACCTAGCTTAATAAATGCTAGATGAATTGAATCACCTTAAGGGGAGGAAATGAGGGAGAGAGCACTTTTTAAGAGATTTATAGGTGAAAGTCACTTGAAGCTTTATAGAAGAAGTCCAGTAATATTTTTGGGTATATCTTTAGAATTCTAGTATGTTATGTTGCTAGATCCATAAAATTGTAAATTGATGGTAAAATTAGAAGAAATAACCCCTAAAAAAGTGTGTTTAGTGTGGAGTATGTATAGAATTAATTGGATGATGTCCAAGTATAGAAATGGGCTTGACTGAGTCTTTCTAGAATTTATTTTCATTCACTCCATTAAAAATTATTTATTGAGTATCTATCATTTGTTTAATAATCCTGTTAGGAGCTGTTACACTGTCCCGTATCTTTATCTATATGTCAAGTATAAGTTAAAAATGGAACAAATCTGTCAATTAACTATTTACTTAAGTGATGGTAAACCACTGGTTTGAATTGTTCAACATTTCTGAAATGTTGAAGATGAAGTAACAAGTAATTATAGCATGGTGAATCATATATTGTTTCTCTAGTGAGTTGTGTTATGGTATGCTTTTCTAACAAAACTCACTCAAAAAACTGATATCTAAAACCAATTTTGCTTTAAAGAGTGAATCTGAGGACAGGGTTAAACATTGTTCCTCATCAGAAGGTCAGAAAAATACTAGGAGTAAAAGACACAACAGTGGACACTTTTGAATATTCAGTAATCATTCCAAGGGCAAACAGAAGCTAGGAAATAACAATGTGCTTTGTCCATTAGTGTTCAAGAGACAAATAGCACAACCTTGATAAATAGCGAAAAGGCAAATTACAGAAGAAACTGTGTCAATTCACCAATATTAAAGCTCTAGAAATGAAGTGGCTTGTTGAGTATTTCCCAACAAAAATCTTTAACATGGAATTGATGCTGAATAAACTTAAAGTAGCACTGTCAGACAACAGTTGGATTGAGAGTAGGGTTAGATTGCTGGGATGCTATTATTTACTTTACCAGGAGGGAGGAAATATGTCTCACAAGCAAAGATGATTTACATGTCTAAGTCTGCTCTTTGATTCCTCAAGATTCTTAGGAGAGCAAAAGGAAGTATGAGTCATCTAAGATATCGTGGAATTAACTCAGCTAAACCTAGATGAATAACCTTCCCTCTCCTTGCACATTTTTTTCTCTCCTATTACCATATGAGACAACATATCAAAAAAAAATTTAAATAGAGTTTCAGCTAGTTGACAGTTGTGGTCTGAAATATTGAAAACCAAATTCCAAATGTATGAAATCCAGAACTTTAGGATTATTTTGAAAACTCCCTCCGCCCAAGGTTCTATTCTGCTGGCTCTTCCAATCAATGACATTAATCTTGAATTCTCAATGGTTATGCCACAAGTACTGAACAGTTCTACTACAATGGAAAAGCTAGGTGTACAAGGCAGTTATTGGAATTATGTCTCCAAGAACCAGGCTGAGTTCTGTGAGACTCATCAGGCTGGCTCCAAGATGATAAACTTTCTGGCCACAGTAACTGTTTAAAGCAGTTTAACTTGGTGGTAGCAGGGCCATACTTATATGTCATGGCTCTCTGAATTAGGAAGAAGTATTTGAACAAAATTTAGACCCAGGAAATCAAATATTTTGATCTACTTTAGGTCCTATAAGTGACCAAGAAATACATTGGAACAAGTAATTAACTTTAATTTCCTACTGGCCTGAAAGAGTAAACACTATTTCCCCTTGTGCCAAAAGCATTTTAAAAGGGAGATCATATCCTGGGAGTAAATATTTTCTCTACAATTGGTCATTTATAGCATAATTCTCAAGTGAGGGGATTCCAGTACTTGTGTTTCAATAGAAAGAAAAGAAAAATATCTTGGGTCATAAAGTATACATAAAAAGTAAACATAAAGGGTCATAAATACCTAGGTATTTGATGACATATAATCTCATTTCAACAACTGAGTCAGGTCTTTTGAAAACTTTGAGAGCGGAGAAGGCATGTAAATTTATCTTCCCTGTTCACATGGAAAAGAAATATATCAGTTTGATGGGAACAGATCTTTCCTGAACTGCAGGAAATCTTACATTTAAACCTTTTGTTGGATCTATACAATATCCAGATAGTGACTTCAGTCACTTGTCCAGATGTTTGGTCTGTGTGACACTAAATATTCAGACTGCCTAAAGGCAATACAGTTTTTTGCTCTCATTTCTTGTATTTTTCTCTTTTTTTCAGAAGAAAATCAAGAAGTTGAAATCAGACTTCACCTAAGGTCATTCCAGAGCACGGATGCTTAATTGCTGCACTTTATAACCTTGGTGATTTTTTTTTTGTCCTGGAAACTTTGCAAGTTTTTTGCCCAAGAACTAACTTGCATATTAATCTTTCCTATGCCAAGTAGTAATGATGAAAAATATTATTATTTAAATATTTTTAAGGCTTTACTCAATTCAAGTTTCAGGGAATGAAATCAAGGGAAAAAAGGAAATCACAAATTCTTCATGATACAGAAACAGCAAAGAGAATATTTAATTATTTATTTTCAGTTTAATTAGAAGTGGAAATTGTACTGCCTGGAAAACTACCTAGGAATGAAGGGAGGAAAAAAAGAATTCCATTTGTGAGATACCAATAGTACAATGCACACCTTGAAGCACTGGATTCATTTTTTAGTTACAACTGAGAAGAAAAGCTACTGTTTATATTATAATATTTTAAATTTCAAATATACCTCATTCTACTTTTTAAAAAAAATTCTGTCTTCTTGTTCCTTATGAGCTCAACAATTCTCAAGCTCTAGGGAAAAGAATAGCATTCTTATGAAATAATTACACTGGCAGAACAGTAGCACCTTGCTCTACTTATGCATCAAAATCCCCAGGTGTGTGATTATACCACAACATCTATGCTTTTACCCTTCCTTACTGCTTAATTATGCTCTTGTAATTTGCAGGCTTAACCTATTCCAGAGCTATAAGTTAAATTATGAAAAACCTATTTGTATTTTTAATTTGTCCCTCATGCTTTGGTCATTCAAACCTGTTAGTAAGTGTGAAGGGAGGAGGTTAAGTAGAAAGCACATTTTATCATACTAAAATCAGTTTATTATGTTTCAAGTTGCCATAAAAACGTGATTTTGTAGGTAATTATTATATCTTTTATTTATGGGTAGATATTAAGATTTTTAGAGTTCAGAATTTATCTTCATTTCTAAAGAAGATAGTTGGCTTGTATATAAAGTGTAGCTTGGAGCCCATTACAGTTATAGTCCAACATTTACAATTTCCAGATTTCCATTATAGGGTATACACAGATTCCAAGTTCTATACTAAACACAGCTGTCAAGACAAGAAGCTCATTTAAAAAATTGTTTTGACTGATGGAATGTTCATGTATCAAACTGCAAATTTGAATTAAGGGCCAAAAATACTTAAGGGAAGTTTGGAAAGGTGCAGACTATATGGCCACAAAAGGAAACGTTCTTTAGAATGTTGAGGATGGAAAATGTGTTACCTCTGAATAACTAAATGTTCTCTAACAGAGAAGTTCTGAAGCTACCAAAATGTGAATTCTTTAAATAAGATGCTGTTGGTCTTAATAACTAGAAAAAGAAATCCCAAGGTGACAGATATTTCTGTAAGGGCTTATTTCCTTAGTCTCTTGGAAGTACTAAAGTATCAAATTTGAGGCAGCTCCTAAGGTATGTTTTAGCATAAATGAGTTACTTGTCCCAGATGAGAAACCCATATTTGGTTCATGGGAAATACATGTGAACTTCTTAGAAACAGAATTTTATGTAAATATAATTTAATAGATATGAATATTTCTCTCCCAAAACAAAAGGCAAAAGGTTTGTGAGGCATAATGTGATTCCTGACACAGACCTCAGCATTGTGTGACTAACAAAATAAAATTCTTAGCAGATTAATGAAAAATTCATTTTGTTTCAAGAAGAAACAACATCTGTGGCTATAGTTTTATGATGTTTTGTATATCTTCCCCTCAATTTTTCATGTTCTTTAATGGAAAGAGGGTTTCAGAATTTAATGCAATTCTAGTAAAGAAAAGAATTATAAGTGGCTATTATAAAAATAGTCATGAAACGATTTATAAGATAGGGATAATATGTTTTTGAGCAATTTCTCTGAAAATAAGGTATTAATATGTTGCTTTCCTTCTCATTAATTTCATTTCTGAGCTACCAGGTATGGGATATTACAATGTATACCTGCCATCGTAGGGGTAACCAATGACAGGTAATCATCAGCTTTTGAACCATATTAAGACTTAATTCATGAAGCTCCTACAGAGTGAGGGAGTTCACATGCCACTTGGAAAGTTCTACACAATTCTCTTCCCTTTAAGCCAGAATTCAATAGTAATCTTCACAGTTGTAGTATTCAGCAAATGACAGTGTTTAGTAACCTCACTGACATCATTTCCATCTTTCATAAAATTGATTTTCTTCTTGTTATAGATGGGATACATGTAGTAAGACCAATCTACAGACCAGATGGCAGTGTGACAGTAGCATAAATTGACAAAATATAATCAGTTTATAATTTCTGCATTCGCTATGGTCTTTGCCAAAAAACAAGGACAACTTCAATAGTGAGAGAGAAAGCATGGTAACTACAGATAAAAATTTTTGCAACATTTTGGAAATGAGGTAAATCCCTTCTCCCATCTCCCTAGCATATTCAGTAAGGAAGGCATTCAAAAATGCAATCACTAAAAACACAGGACCATTGATTAAAAAACATGCTAAAAACCCAAGCCAAAAATATGACCACAGTTTGACAACTGTTTTCATTTCCTCTCATGTATAATTCCATGCATGCAACTCAACTAGCATTTATCTGGGATACACTGTTATTTATAACTATCAATTCCTTTTATCAAAAGCTTTTCTTTGCATTGCTCCATCCACACTCTCTCTTGGTCTCACTTGTAACCAGTTGCATACATCCCAAAGAGAGCTGGATAATTCTTGAGATGTTCTTTATGAAAAGAATTGAAAGTTATGTAACTACAAAGCGTACATGTGAACATTTTTGAGCTTTCCAGAATTACCCTTAAGCAGTCAGGCTTCCACAATTTATGCAGACGTCCAGAGGAGTGGAAACACTGAACTGTGATGTTTACAGAAAGCAAGTGGGCCCACCCTTAAAATGTGGGCCCACCCTTAATGCTCCTAGAAATGTCATTGCTGCTTTAAGTGTAGATGGTGCCAAAGGAAGGTTAAAACACCTGTGTCATTGGCTCTGTGTAGACAAAAACATAAAGAAAAATAGGCTATTAAGAGTTTTTTTTAAAAGAAGAACTGAGTTAAAAGTTAAAAGTAGTAAATTTATTATCTCATTTTGAAATTAAATTTGTTTAAGAGTATTGATGACAGATGGTTATGCATATCTATGAAACAGAATCCTATCAGATGGGCAGAAGAATTCTATATGCAGCAAGTGATGTATTCACATTTATACAAATATGGTTTAATGGTAGAAAATTATATGAAAACTCCCCCCCTCAAAATTCCAGGGTGTTGCCCAAGGTTTCAAAAGAATTATGATTTTGTGAATGTTGCTACTTCCTACATTAATGGGGATTCTAATATTTCCTTACCTTAGTTATTATTTATTTTCCCTTTTGGAGGCAACTGGGGTTAAGTGACTAGCCCAAGAGTTACATAACAAGTAACTGAGACTAGATTTGCTCCAGACCCAACATTTGCTCCACATGCCACTTTACTACCTAGACAATGAATAGGGGGCTATGGCAAATATTGGAAATGATTACTAAGGGGGGGAGAAATTGGGGGCAGGCTATGTGACACAGTAGATTTAGCACCAACACTAGAGTCAGGAGGACTTGAGTTCAAATGTAGCCTCATCTACTGACTAGCTGTGTGACGTTGGGCAAATCACTGTAGCTCTATTTGCCTCAATTTCCTCAAATGTAAAATGGTGATTAAAAATATAATATCTATCTCTAAGGGTCATTGCAAGGAATAGATGAGTTATTTTTGTTCAGCATTTAGTACAGTACTTGGAAGCTAGCACAGTGAATGCTAGTTATTTTAGTGGCCAGTTTTCTGGTGGCATACTCATCTGTACCTAGTGAGGCTATTCCTCTTATGAAAAATGCCCAATCTTGGGGGGGCAGCTTGGTGGCACAGTGGATAGAGCACTGGATCTGGAGTCAGGAGGACCTGAGTTCAAATTTGACCTCAGACAATAATTGCCTAGCTGTGTGACCCTGGGTATGTCACTTAACCCCACTGCCTTAAATAAATGAAAAGGAAAAGAAAAATGCATAATCTGTGGCTGAGCTCATACCGCAAGCCCTTCCAACATGACAGGGAAAACCAGAACTTCTGATTTTCTGGTATAGCCTTTGGGAACCTAGGGTCACCTCACCACAATGAGTCACTCAAGTAGGGCTTTAATGGAGAGATACAGTAATAATAATATTAGCAAAATATACCCCAATTACATTAGAAACTCTACTTTACTAGCTTCAGTATAATAAAGTTCCATTGCAAAATATGAAATGTGGTCAAATTGACTGGCATCAAATCCAATTGTGAATTTAAGGGTTTTTTTTTTTTTTTTTTTGCAAGGCAAATGGGATTGAGTGGCTTGCCCAAGGCCACACAGCTAGGTGATTATTAAGTGTCTGACACCGGATTTGAACCTAGGTACTCCTGACTCCAGGGCCAGTGCTTTATCCACTGCGCCACCTAGCCGCCCCCAATTGTGAATTTAGTCATTAAAATATAAAAATTTTTATTTTAAGAACTTTGCTCTAATATTACTTAATTGTAGGAATGATTAATTTTGCTACTGAAAATGATAGGTATGACATGTTTCAAAATTAGGCATGTGTATTACGGAATGCCCTCCTGGGAATCCTGTTCTACTAAATTGTGACTCGTATTTTCAGTCCAGCATACTACACGACCATGCCAATGAGCACATGGTCATGGACTTCAATTATTGATTGAATTGGATAATTTTTATTCTGCTCTACAGTCACAGATAGTCTCTTTAACACTAGCTTTCTTTGATATGAATGAAATTGTCACAAAGGGTAGATCACTCTAAATCTAAAATTATCTCTAAGATAAACATCACAAAGTACATCTTCTATTGGGCAGATCAGTAGCATCATTTATGTAGAAGAAAGTACATTTCATACATGCAATATAAAGTGGAGGATTGAAGCAATTATCCAAGCTAAAGAAGAATCCTACAGTTCAATTATTGAATGTTGATCAAATAATCCACTTGTCACTTCTCTCAGAGAAAAAATCCTTTCCTCTTCTAAAATTCTGATTCTATGAATGAGATTCTAAGGTGATACAGTTATTTACAATATGTAATACTGGAAACAGTTAAGAAGAATTTTGTGAGTAACTTAAGAGCTCAGACTTTTTAAAAAGCTTTCTATGCATTCCCAGAGTTTAGCACAGTGTCTATAAACAGACTACAATTCTTTTTTTTCCCCCTAGGTTTTTGCAAGGCAAATGGGTTTAAGTGGCTTGCTTAAGGACACACGGCTAGGTAATTATTAACTCTCTGAGGCCAGAATTGAACTCAGGTACTCCTGACTCCAAGGCTGGTACTCTATCCACTTTGCCACCTAGCCGCCCCTAAGGAAAACAGACTATAATTCTAAGAAAACTCATTTTTGCTATACTTACGTGGCCCCAAACTGCCCTTTCCATGATACTGAGGAAGCAGATGTTATAAAGTTTGAGTCACTAAACCTAGAGAGTCACATGATATTTTATTACAAATAACATCACTAATCTGTGAAATTAAAACTGGATACAATTCAAAAATGTTTCTTTTCAGGAATTTACAGTCAGTTCAAAGGATGGAATATTGTGTTTTTATATAATTCTATATGTACTGAATACATATATATATATATGTGTAATGAAAGAACACCTTTTAACCCTTTTTTGCATTATAATTCAGAGAATTTGTGAGGTACACTGCTAGGCATTGAGGACAAAAAGATGCAAATTTAAAGTATTAGAGAGGTGGTTTCCTAGGAAACACAGAGGTTAAATTCTTTGCTCAGAGTATTAGAGTCAACATGTATCAGAAGTAGGAATTGAACCCTCATCAATCTGACACAGATGTTTGCTCTCTCCAAGATCCCATGCTGCTCCACAAATTAGAATATCAACAAGTCTCTTCTTATGATGAAGAGAAAACTATAGTTGCACCTAATTTCTAGTAAGTGAAAAAATTATATCTAGCACATGAAAATGTTTATTCAAATTACATAAACCAGAATTTTTAGTGCTGAACAAATCTGATAAAGTTATACTGATTCTTGTTGATATGAACTAAGAGCAAAAACATTTTTATTCTCATTTCATTACATCTTGATCAAGTTTGGGCTAGTCAGTGCTTTTGTGTCTTTTGCTATTTGCTACAATTAAAACAAATATGTCAATTCAAAAATAATTGTTTTTTTGGGAGAGATCAGGGCAGGTGGAAAATAAACAACAAAATAATAAAGAAATGATTTATTTACCATGGAAAAGTTATTTGTTTAATTTCAGTATGCAAAAGTACACATTTACAAGCACCAGATTCTCAATTTATAAATATTTATCATAAGGACATGATTTTAAGTTTAATTAGCCCAACTGTTAAGGATACCTCTAATGTGAGAAATGCAATTCATCACTTCACACCAGATGTAGCTTCTGCAGTTGGTCTTTTATCTAGGTTTATAGTAAATGAAATACAGACATCAAATGACTAAAACATGATGTTTACACAGAACTGATTGAAACATAAAAATGTAGCTAACCACATCAAAATGAGATCTAAACTTGGAAAATGAAATCAAGAAGCTAAAATTACTGAAGTGAATTTATATCTAAAGTCTTTATATTGTAAAAATGTTAATAAAAGAACTGTTTATTATTCTTTCCCTGTTTTTTAATTTGAAGATTAGTAAAACATCACTGAAATATTTTCTTAAGGAATAAATTTGAAACTAAGGGTAGGAGCAACTAGGGTGGTGGGTGCAGTGTATGAAGCACTAGTTCTTGAAGAGTTCTGGTCTCAGATACTTGATTCTTGGTAGCTGCGTGACTTTGAGCAAATCACTTAACCCCATTACCCCACAAAAAAAAAAACAACAACCCAGAAAGCACAGACAACATATGATGGGCAGCACCACATGGTTGCCAACTTTGCTTCATGGTTTTTAGGTGAGGAACTTAAAAATGAACATCATGTAAGGGATACAGTACAGTGTTTGCATGTAAGCATGGTTGCTAATAATTCCTTCAAAGTTATAGAGATTAAAAATATAAGATTAGTACCATATATGAATGAATTTTGGAGGAATTTTTTCTTTCAGAGATAGAATATAAATAATGAGTATATCTTGTTAAGAGGTTTTCATATCTATCTATCTATATCTATATCTATATCTATATCTATATCTATATCTATATCTATATCTATCTATCTATATATATATATATATATATATATATATATATATATATATATCCTGTGTAAGATATGTCAGTGTAACTGGATAGTGGTGCTTTCACAAGTAACAATGAACTTTTTAAGGAAGGAGAAACATCTTTCTCTGAAATATTCTGAGAATTGATTAAATGGTAGCTCATAAGCATAGTTATTAACTGACCCAGAACGATGCATGATTTCATAAGACTTGATTAGAAAAACATTTCAATGAGAAATGGAGTTTTTCCCCCTGAAAGTCAACAGCACCAGTTTGTGTTGGTAACCAAATCTGGGCCCATGCATTTGTAATTTAGGAGGACTATGTTAGTCTAAAATGACCACCATAAGCCACAACACACTCCCTTGTACCACCTTTCACTTCTGTTTTGGAAAAGCAAGCAAATATACTAGGGGAAGAAATCTCCAGTTCTATGAAATGTCTCATTAACTTTTAGCAGAAAAGATCAACTTATAGAGTTTTAAATAATTAGGGGCATTTTAAAACATGGCTCTAATTATCATGTTAAGAGAAAAAAGGACATTGGGAAAACATGTTCATTGCAAAACTAAAGTAACATTTTTTATTAAATTTTTAAAAATTGGTAAACATTAATTACTCAGGATATGAACTTTATGCTACAATGAGGTTTAACTGGAACTTCATTGTCTCATTGTCTCTTTTAGAACTCAAAACAAGTATCAAGTGAATTTCATAACTGGATCTGATGAAATTGATTATTCCTGAGCAAGGAAAAAAAGATATAATGTAACTGGTAAAATTTCCTCTCGGTCTTGCCATGATAGCTGTTTATTTATACTATCTAATGACTGCATTTTGTACACATACAAAGGAGGCTTTTCATGAGACTAAAATGAAGGAACCAAATGCATTTGTTACTAAGGAAACCTGCAGATATGAAGAGCTCACACTTTTTGATTAAGAGAACTCATCTCAGCATTTTTCAGTTGCCCTATTGTATGCTTCTTCCTCCTTCTCTTCACAGGTTTCCTCTCATTAAAAAAAATTAATACAACAATGTGAGAAGATTATTGGTATTCCTTATTAAATAATTTATTCATCCCACACAATGATTCAGAATTATCCATTAAGACAGCTATAAAGGATCTGGGTTTGGCCTCCATGGTCGTTTGGGGAGGGATTTGTTCTTTAAAAGGATGTTTTATCACAACACAATTATCATAATTAAAAGTTATCCTAATATTCTGATGAGCTTTTGACACATTTTTGAGTACTGGCAATTCAGCACAACTAGAAAAATGAGACTGAAATAGAAAAAAAAATACTACTCAGAAGAAGCCTAAGGCAATATTAAATACAATCTGCCATCATTACCTAAAAAAAAATTTATCATTGTCTTTAAGTTAATGAATTTTTACAAAATATCACTTGGATCACTTTAGCTTTTCCAAATGAGTTCAAATTAATTTGCTATAAACCAAGACATTTTCTGAATTACTCATAGATGTTTACATGTACTATTATAACTCACCTAATTACACTTCTATACGAAACATATAATTTACCTATTGTCACAATAGTGTCAAAGTGAAACCCTAAGCTCCTTTTCCCACAATAGTCTTTTTTTGTTTTTGTTTAGAAAGTCATTAAAAGGCATTGTCTGTTGAGCTAAGTCAGAATCTGGAATTAAGGTGGAATCTATTTGAAGGATGTCCTCTGTTTCCAGATTCTTCAAGGTGATATTTCAAAGTAATTAAAAATTCAACATGATATAAGTGTACAGGAAAAGCGGTCATTCTTTGATCTAAATTTCAGTCTTAAGATGAGATGAAACCAAGTATATAAGCTTGCAAAGAATATTTAGGTATGCAGGGAAAGTTGGTCATATATTCTGATCAGAAGGCAGCTCCACAAAAACAAAAAATAAAAAATAGAAGTAAATACTGCATTAACAAATACCAGTTACACTGATGGCATTTACATGGTTTAACATTTGATATGAAAGAAATAATTTCAGCGGAATTAACTGTTCTCCCTGACATTATTTCTTACTGTAAAAACAGTCTCTCAAAGAGTCTTTGATGCCACCTTGACAATTCACTTGTCACTGAAATGGTTTTCTGCATTACTTCAAGTTTGGAGTAAAATTCAAAGACCTTAATGGAATTTGCCTAACTACATCACCAATCTACAGTTGAAAAATGTCTCCTACTATGCTTGCTTTATGTGAAAATCTCCCCAATAGAGAAGTGCTTATTACTCTTTGCAAGTGAATGCTACCCTTCTTAATGAACAAAGATTACAAAGAGTCTATCAAGGTTGTTTAGGCATTTTTTAATAATAATCCCTTTCCTAATATATTGAACAACCTCCTGTAACTGAAATCTGTTTATTATTACCAATTTTTTTGTAAGGCTAGTCCATTAGTTATAACTTACTTACTATTCCCTACCAAATAAATACCTATCTATAACTGGAACAAAAATATAGCAGATTATGTTGAAATATATTTTCACAAGGTTAGGGTTCAGGAAATGTCTCATTAATCATAAAACTCTGGGAAGACCTAAAGCAAAACTATTAAATATCTTTTTGTACTTGACCACTGATGTTACCAACTCAATGTTTCTTAGGTACTAGTAAGAAATTTTACTCTTAACTTTCATCTATTCAGCTAAGTTTCTGTAATCTGAGGAAATGGTATTGTTCTTGTTCTTTGTATAGATGATGAAGTCATCACAGCAATTTTGTCAGATAATAAAGCTAAGATAGTGATTGTCTGATGGGGGTTCTGCATGCCTACCCTTCAAGTTTTGCTTTACTATTTAGATCTAAGAGAATCAACTTTGAAAATCTTTTAGAGATCTTCTAGTCTACTCCCTTCATTTTAGTAAAAAGAAATTGAAGCCTAAGAAGGGAAAATGATTGCCCAAGGTCACAAGGTTTGTAAATGGCAGAGTCTGGACTGAAAACCAGTTGTTTTGGTTCTAAGTCCAGTGTTCTTTGTATGACAGCATTTTTCCTTGGAAACACCCCAAGTTTCCATCCCTCTAGAAATTATACTTCCTTCCCTTACATTATTTTTTGAAAATGATATATGTATTTCACTACTTCAAAACAGTAGGCCATTTAATTTCTTCCAAAAGTAGAAATAACTTTCATAAAATAAAATGAGGAAAATAAAGAAAAAATTGAAAAAGTAAAAAACCAACCTGCATCAATGAACTTGTCCATTAACTCTTGGCGTACTGGTTTACTTATGTTGAAGTAATCATCTTCTTCATTGGCATTTTTGAGGAAAAGAGGGATGTGCTGGAATACAATGGCATGCTTGCACTTCCTCTGTTTTGCCATAGCTAGTTGGATGTCAAGCCATTGGTCCTGGGCCTGTTTCAAGTTGGGGCACTTAGAGGAATCGACATATAATTGTGAATTCAGGACAAGAAAAAGCACTCCTCCAACCCAGAAGCTGAAATAGTCATCTCCCCAAGTCTGGTGATACTCATCTATAGCTTCTGCTGTAGGAACATTACCAATGTCATGGTTTCCACTGACAAATACCAATGGGATTTCTTTGTTGATGTCCTTAAGAACTTTCTTTAAATCCTTTGTTTGATTTTCTCTCCACAGAGTTCCTAGAAAAATAATTATTAACAGTCATTAAATTCATGAAAAGTTTTAAATTTTATTAACTTTTAAGGTATTAAAAATCTTACACCAAAAGGGAAAAACATTTATTCTAAAGAATATTATACATAATTAAAACAGGAAGTTAATAGATTGGTAATATATGGTTATCAGACCTTTGTTCAATGGTTGGTATATAATAGATGCTTAATAAATTCTGACTGACTGACTGAGGTTATAGCAAAATCTAATATTTTTTTAGGTTTTATTTTTGCAAGGCAAAAGGGGTTAAGTGGCTTGCCCAAGGCCACACAGCTAGGTAATTATTAAGTGTCTGAGACTGGATTTGAACCCAGGTACTCCTGACTCCAGGGCCAGTGCTTTATCCACTATGCCACCTAGCTGCCTCTTCAAAATCTAATTTTAAGGAATCAATCTTAGATCTAAAATGGTTAAAAATTCAGTGACCTGGTTGGATTTCTCTTCTGTAAAGTCCATGGAAACTGAGTACTAACATTCACTTATTTAATTTTAAAACAATCTGGGTCCCAATAGGAAGAATAAAATGTGGTTCAGATTTTCAAATTCTGAATCTTTATGTTTTGCTTTGGACCTAAGGTATTCAAGTTTATGTTTACCTTGGCAGTGAAAAAGTAGAGTAAGTTTCCATTCATTGGGGGGAAGTAATTTTCTAACAAAATAGTTTCTTTTATTGAAATGGTGTTTATCTTATGCAAATTTATTTATCTTTTGCTAAGACTTCGTTTTTCAGTTTAAGGGTCCCTTTATACAAATTTATTTACTCTGTGGTTTTATGCTAAACTTAACAAGCATTTTTATTACATAATTCACTGTAAAGTTGTTTGTGAAATGTTTGTGAATTTGGAGATGATATATTTTCTTAATTAAAACTCTTTTCTCCTTTTATTTCCACAGGACTGATGAAAATATCTAGGGTGACTCGAGTCTTCCTTGTACTAAGGTTAATTTGGATTTTCTACTCATTATAGCTAGTTTTTTTCTTTATCTGACTTTGTAAAATATCAAAAGCCTGAACTTATCTAAGATTTTCTTGAGATAAAGTCTAAAAGGATAGGAACTATTTAATTGGCAAAGTTATGGGACATAAATTATGAAGCTGATTATACTGTTGTAAACAATTCCCAATGAGTAAACTAAGCCCCCTTTGAAGCTTTAGTTCAGCAATTCATTGCTTCTATGAATTTTTATGTTTTAATGTGGCTTCCTTAGGTATAAGAAAGATCTCTGTCAATAAATTAGCATTAAGGATGATTGTTTTCTTCATTTCACTAGATATATAACATTCTTTTACTTCTAAGTTTGCTTACAATGTTGACTTAAAGGTATGTCAAAAGCAATACCTTAGACATTATAAGTCATAAATAAACCACTTCCAAGAATTATGGGAAATTCAGAAAGGATCTCCAGTCCAACCTTTATCTTAATGGGAATAGCATCTCCATCTCTTGACAAGTAATCATCCAGTCCCTACTTAAAGACCTTCAGTGAGAAGAAACCATTGCCTAGTAGATAGCTCATTCAGTTTTTAGATAATTCTGGTCATTAGGGAATATATCTTGGATGGACCTGAACTCTGCCTCTTTGTAAATTCTGTTCTTTTTTATTAGTTCACTACTCTAATACCAAATGGAACCAATCTAATTCCTCATCTTCAAGACAGTCCTTCAAATATCTGAAGACACATATTTAAGTCCCTCTCCCAAATATTTTCTATGCCAGAAGTTCTCAAATTTTTTGAACTCAGGACCCCTTTACACTCTTAAGCAAAAACTTTGGTTATATGAATTATAGTTGTTGATATTTACGACATTAGAAGTTGTAACTGAATTTTGTCACATAAATATTTTATGAAAAACAATTTTTCCAAATAAAAATTAGTGAGAAGAGCTGCATTGTTTTACATATGTTCAAGAA
The DNA here is from genome assembly GCF_037893015.1 of Macrotis lagotis. Classification (NCBI taxonomy): domain Eukaryota; kingdom Metazoa; phylum Chordata; class Mammalia; order Peramelemorphia; family Peramelidae; genus Macrotis; species Macrotis lagotis. The sequence continues at coordinate 17,591,971 of NC_133665.1, read as the reverse complement.
TCTCTGTATTATCACTGACAAGCGAGTTTCTTATTCTTCTTCCACATTTTAATCTATTATGATATATTGTTTTGGTTGACATATATGAAGAAAATCAAGCCATACCCAGTTACAAAGATGAAAAAGGGAAAAGTATTTTAGTAGTAGGCAAAAAAACCTTAGTATTATTATGAAAACATATTTGACTATGTTGAGTCTCTAAAAGGTTCTCAGGGACCTCCAAGGAACTGTGGATCACACTAAAAAGCGCTGATCTAGAATAAACATAGATACAAAAAAAATCTCAATATTTTTTAAAAAGAAAGGGGACTTAAATTTGGATTTCAGAAGTAGTAAGAGCAGGGTAGATTATAAATTTATATCCATCATTTTTACTAAAATAGTTTATTAGAGGAAATAGAAATCATAAAAAGGAACCAAAACATCCAAAATGCCTGATTGGTATTGCCTCAACATAGGCTGCAATCAACTAAGGGCTTTCATAAAATGATTTTTTCCTTTTGTATTAATACATATTTAAAGCTAGCCTTGTTAGTACTGTGACATTTATCCATATGTAATGAAAGGCTATTATTCAATGTGATAGTAAAAAAGAATTAAGAATTTCCAGAAATGAAATTTTATAGATTCACCTTTGGCATCCACAAATATTCATGTTTACAGAAATCAATTTAAGGAATAAGTACAATTCATTTATATTTTGATCTTCTGGGATGCCAGGTGTTCAGAAAAGTCATGTTCCAAATGACTGTCTTTATTTTTAAGTCTCCATTTAGGCAATATCAACTTTGGATTCAATTATGCCACCACATTTTTCAGGACCATGTGGAGATTTATGTGTAATTTGGTAAAAGTCAATGGATGTTTCATAGTTAAAGAGATTCCAAAATCAGCTCCTAAAATTACAAAGTCAAAGACAAAATACAGAATGGCAGAAACAGAAATTACTTTTCTTCATCTATGTATCAGAAATTCCATACCTGTCATTTTATCAGTGTTAACAGAGGATAACAGTACTGCCTGGGGAAAATTAAGTTAAAGAGTTTAAAATATGTTGTATGTAGTTCATATTTTCTGGTTTAGTTCTTTTGAGGGCTCTGATATTGTATGTCAGAAGTGGGATTTTAATCCTGATTATCCTAATTCTGAGGTTTGCTCTTAAACCACTGAGCCAAGATGCTTTTCCAGTTCTTGGCCATCATAAAAAGAGCTGCTTTAAACATTTTGATATATAGGAGATTTTTCTCTCCTGTCTTTGACCTTCTTGGATTATATGACTCATAGAGCTATCATTGGGTCTACTGGTATGTAAAACTGAATGGTTTTTCTGACTTAATAATAAACGATATTGGATCATTGGACCATTTCCACAAAAAATCAAAGATATATAATAATTCATTAGTGTGTATGTCTTTTCATAGATATTTTTGTTAACTTGATGGTTGTCATCCGAAAGACCTAGAAATGCTAAGTATTCTTAGCATTAAAATTTTAATTTTTGTGTTATTATTCTTAGTAGTCTCTCAAATATGGTATGGGTCCAAAGTTTCCAGCTCTTTTGAAAACTACCTGTTCACATCTTTTGAACCATTTATCTACTGGGCATCTAATTCTTAAGATTTCTATCAACTCCATATACACACTAAAAGGGAACAAGGAGGTAAAATGGATAGTCTGGTAGGTCTAGGAGTCAGGCAGACCTGAGTTCAAATCCAGCACCATACACTAACTAACTATGTAATCCTGGGCAAGTCATTTACCTACTGTCTGTTTCAGTTTCCTTATCTGTAAAATGGAGACAAAAAGTAATATCTGTCTCCCAGGATTGTTTTAAGGATAAAATGAGAACATACCTATAAAATACTTTGCAAAACTTATAGTGATAGTATAAATGTTAGCTATCATTACTCACTATTAATATGACGACGACTACTACTACTACTATTAAATATCTTGAATATTAGTGATAAATAAAACAAAGATTCTCCCTCCCCCAGTTAAAGGCTTTTCTTCCTTTTTTTCCTTTTAACAAGGCAATGGAGTTAAGTGACTTGCCCAAAGTTGCACAGCTAGGTAATTATTAAGTATTTGAGATCACATTTGAACTCAGGTCCTCCTGACTCCAGAGCCAGTGCTCTATTCCCTGTGCCACCTAAATGCCCCAAGGACTTCTCTTCTTACTCCTGCTATACTAATCTTGTTTGTGAGAACTTTTTCATTTTTTATAACTGGAACCTTTCAAGTTTTGTGGTCACTTCTATCTCTTATTTAGATAAGAATTCTCATCCCAGACCTGTGTTTTTTAATCTTTTTTTGTGTTGTGAACTGTTTTTGTAGTCTTGTGAAGCTCAGAATTTTTGAGTGCATAAAATGAGATACATAGGATTGCAAAAGGAATCAATGATTTTGAAATACTCCTATAAAATTTTATTTTTAAGATAATGAAATCTAGATTGAGAATGCCTACCTTAAACATAGATATATTCTTCAATTTCCTCTAATTTTTTAATGATGTGACCTTTTCTTGGCTAGCTATCTTGCAAATGTCTGCCACTGTGAACTAGACAACAGCTTGCATGGCTCCACACAAAAGTAAATATAACTGACATTTATATAGGGCTTTAAGATTTGCAAAGCACTCTACAGATATTGCCTCATTTAATTCTTAAAACAACCCTGTGAGATAGTGTTACTTTATAGATAAGGAGACTGAGGCTCAGAGAAGTTAGACTTGTATTTGATCACAAGGCTACTAAGTACCAATAGTAGGATTTGAACCCAGGTCTTCCTACTGTCAAGACCAATATCCTATCCATTGTGTATTTTGCCTTTCCACAACTAAAAGCATGGGTTGTACTGATGATTGATTTTAATTCCATCTTTAAACACAAATGAGAAAGTAAATAAAGCATTAGTTAAGTAGGTTGAACAATGGATAGATGCAAAGCAATTCTTGAATAAAAATTTAAAGTTCATCATTTAGCAAACATTAGGGGCCTACAATATGCAAGGCACTAATGTCCTAACATAATTTCCTTGGGACCTTACTCAAAAGAAGCATGAAAACTTATGCTTCCTCTTCCCATTACTGATGAATGATTCTGTTTGAAGAGTTGTTTTACAGCAAACTATTGGTGCAGATCTTATTCAGTGACCAGTGTTAGTTAAGTACTATATTAAAAAAAAATTAAATTGGACAATTCTCTACATATATGGAATACTGAAGTCTTGATTTAGATCAAGCATACCAAAATCCAATTAAACCAAATGATATACCTCATTATGATGCAAATGCTTTATATAACTACTTCATCCCATAATTAAACATTTTATGGTACAGTAGATTAAACACCACAAAAAAGTAAATATAGTGAAGGTTAATGAAAGATTGCTCTCATACTTCAGACACCATAGTAAAACTCCAAATGGATGAGGTGACCTTTCAGGAGCATAGTTATTCCTGGAGCTTTAATGCATTACATTACATTAGTTATTGTGAACCTAGGCTACTTTTCTTTTTTCAACTACATGGGTGTCCACTTAACTACCCATTTCTTCAGATTATGGTTCTACCTTCTGCTGTGAAAATAATCACTATGCTTCATTTAAGCACATCTCACCCAGGACTCCAAATATATACCTCAGTGATTTAGTCCTTCCCTGTCAACCACAAACTGTCATAGCTTGAAAAAAATTTTTTTTGTTACTCTGAGAAGTAGGGGAGTCTATGCTAATTATAGAAAAGTTTGAACAATAAAGGAACAGTAAAGGTTCTAGTTATGTGTCTAATTTTTCCGTTTAAAGGTTTTCTCCTCTCCTCCTCCCTGTAATATGTAGGCATGGAAATTTTTTTTTAAAACATATAAACAACTGTTCAGAACCATATTCTAGCTTCCACCTTTGAGGCCTTCAAAATATTTTCCCTTTCCCACTGAGAAGCTACCAGATTGGCTAAATAATGGATACTGCAAATAGATTAAAAAAAAAACATCACAACCCTAGGAATCTACTTTCAGTTATTGTAGGAAGTCTCTTGTTAGGAAAAGTAGTGGCAATGGTCTCCATAGCAAATAGATGAACAAGGAGGGAAGAAAGTGGAATGGGAATCAAAAGGTCCTGTACTAATTTCAGTTAGTCCATTGACTGCTTATCACTTTAGGCACATTGCTTACCAACTCTGTTTGGATTTTCTCATCTGTAAAATGAAGGGGTTAGATCATGTGAACTTTATCCCAGTTCATTCTCTATATCTATATTTTAATCATATTTTATCTCAAAGAAGATTTAAAGCTGATATGAGTTACCCAGAAAAAGAGGTGTCTCCCATGGGATTTGGGGGAAATGGGAACAATGACAGAGGGGTGCTGGATGCCCCTGAATGATGCCAGGGAGGGCTGCTACCTGATAAGACCTCCATTGGGGCTGGCTTTTGTGCTGCTAGGGTCTATCTTGCTCTGGTGTTTCCCTCTATGAAACGGCTTAGGCATGTCACCCTTTGCGAGGCTGGAACATTCCCCACTTCCCATGCCAGGGTCTGAACCTTGCTGTAGATGCTACTACTATGTCTATGATAGGTACTGACACTTCTGGAATCTAACTCCTCCTCAATCCTGGGACTTATGTACATTTTTCCCATGCCACGGTAAAACTTCTGCCCCTCTATACTGGGGATGGACTAGGGACTACATTCCTTGTAGCAAGTTTGTTATATGCAACCGGTGCCACAAGCCAAGACATCACTGACCTCGCTGATTCACTGTGCTGATGAAGTGAGGGATGGCCATACAGGATGAGTGAGGCAAAGGGTTTTAGCTAAGCAGGCTAGAGCTTGTAGTTTTCTTCCTCTCAGTAGTCATCTTTTCTAGCTTAGGAAATTTAAACTGCTGCCATTCAGCCCTGACTGAGGGATTCAGGTTCTCCTGACTTCTCAAACTCATATAGTTGCTGTCAAAGTTAGGAATTTCCACCTCTGAATATCGAGGCTTGGGGAAAAAAAACACAAGGTACAAGAGGCAGTCAGAAAATACGTGAACTATGTGTCATTTATGCAAAGTTGGAGGTGCATGGAGCCTGAGCTCTCCCCTCACTGAAGTCTGAGAGAGAGAGAGAGAGAGAGAGAGAGAGAGAGAGAGAGAGAAAGAGAGAGAGAGACAAAGATAGAGAGACAGAGACAGACAGAGACAGACAAATACATAGAGAGCATTCTGGAGTGAAAATGGAAGCTCTCTCCTTATAAACTTATGCAAGTCCTCTAGGCTCTTGGAGAAGACCAAAGAGACCCTGCAAAGTCAATGCCCCCCCCCCCAAAAAAAACATTTAAAAAGACCAAAATAGTTCTTTGACCTAGTTTTTAGACAAACTCAAAATTCCAGTCTTGGACAGACTGTGGTGCTAATGGGTCTAGGAAATCATTATTAAGCTCAATTTTAAAAAAACAGTACAAATTAAAAAAACAACCTTTATCTTCATATACTTAGACACAAGATAATCTTATTGTAATGTTTGCATACTGGTGACAATTTACAAGTTAGTTAATCCCTTAATAAATGAGATCTAATGATCACCACCCTCTGCACAGCTCATATAAGTGATATCTCCCACTTCAATAAGGTCCATTCCAAACAAATCCTGCACCACTGATGCCAACTGTAACATGCCAGAGTTCAACCATGCTAAGCTGGTGCATAAGGTCTGATATTAGAAGAAAGCACTCATAGTACATCTAATAGTTCATACAAGGATTGCTTAATCAGAGTAGAAGAAAGACATTTTGAGAAGGAAATGGGTATTCATTTAGTCAAGGATATAGAACTGCTTGAACACAGATTTCCTGAGAAAACATTCTACTGTTCAATCCTTAGGTCCCCAGTGGAGTTCTTCATGACTCTCTGTACAGGGGTTCAGGAAGTTATGTCAACAAACTAAGTCTTAGTTTCCTGAATCAATTAAATCTCAGTTATGAAACCTTTTAAGGAAAAGAACAAGCTCATTGCCTTTGGCAGCTGATTTTTATGGATATTCCTATTCCCACAAGTGATATTCCTGCAATTCACTTGGTACACAGAGGTCACACACTAAGCTCAAATTATTCTTCCTAGCTCATGGATGGTACCAACAAGCTTCATCACTTCCACCCCAGTAACTGAGAGGAGATGATGAGATCTTGCTCAGACATTTTGATGTTCATTCATCTCTGATATCACATAAAGGGATATGGAAGGGGCTAACTGGGGACAGTTATTGCTTACAAGCAGAGACATGAAAGCTTCCAGTGGTTTCTTGGAAGAAGTAGATAGAGTCTACTACAAGAGACAATGTGTTTTGTGTAATGACTCATTCTTCCAGCTCCCAAATCCTAGGATTTCAAGCTATTACTTTGTCAACATCAAAAAGTGAGATTTACACTGTTGGTATGAAAGACCCATCCATGAGGAGGTTAAGCTTGAAGAGGAAAACTTATATTAAATAGCAAGACAATCTTAAAGACCATTAAGTGCAGTTAAGCAACGTTAAGGAGTTGCTAATACAGCCTTTCATTTATTCTCTGAAATCTGAACTGAACATTATAATTCAAAACACATAAGAGTCAGGGAACATCAAAATCAATATGATGTTGGAGGGAGTAACTTATAATGCTTGCAAGTCAAATGACTCTTCCAGATGACACAAGCTAAGAGAAAGAAAGATGAAATTATAGTTTATAATCTGAATATAGTTCATGACTCTTGTATTTGAGTACTAAGTGGATCTTTGCTGAGAAGGCAAGGAATTCCTGATTATCCCCTGTGACTTAGAGAGATTCACCAAAGATAATGAAGATAAAATGATGACTGAGAATGGGGACAGATGGGAAAGAAGCATCTCTTCATGGAATCTTCCATTCTGTAACGTAGAAAAGTGAGCTAAGGAAGTGGTTCTATCTCCTTTCAATTATTCTCCTTTTGTCTTCCTGGAAAGTAGGAAGATTTCTCATCTTCTCTAAGTGGTAAATGAGTCTTTCAGTGAAAGCAAATGGAACTGGGAAACATACTTGTCCAAATAACTTGAAACTGGGTCCCCTAAGATGCCCCAATTCTTGGATACCTTCTGTTTTTGTTTCTTTTTTCTGTGTGTAGGTCATCAGTGAGAAAAAGATGTTTATAACTTTGAAGGATCATTCCAAAGTGGTTGACCAAAGGAAGGCTTTCTTAATGTGCTTCTCAGAGAACAGTCAACAGGACTCTCTGCAGCTAGATATCTGAAGACATGTGATGAAAGACCATGAGACTGGGATACTGACCACTCACCACAATAATTGCTGAGTTGTTCAGACAGTATACTTCCAAAGTGAATGTGAAATAACTATGCAGCCTCCTTGAGTATTCTAGATTGCCTTTATTTTTCATGAAGATCTTTGAATCTCTTATGTATTGCTATCCATAACTGATGTCCATGTTGCAGAATGAGTGCCTTTATGAGAGACAATCCTATGACCCAGACCTGAGGAGACTCAAGACATGAGCCTTTGTTTTAAAGATTTTCCAGGAAGGATCCTGATGGAAACATTAAAAATATGAAGGGAAAATCTAATCCTTTTGGGGGGGGTCAGATTTTTTTTGGCTTTTTGCAAGACAATGGGGTTAAGTGGCTTGTCCAAGGCCACACAGCTAGGAAATGTCTGAGACTGAATTTGAACTCAGTTCCTCTTGACTCAGAGTTGGTGCTGTATGCACTGTGCCACCTAGCTTCCCCTGGGGTCAGTTTTAACAGGGATCCATGTGAACCCAATTTTCTTGGGGGGAAGTTTGGATCTTGGAGTACAGTGGATTCATATCTCAACACACTGACCTGACATGGATGGCAATGATGACTCTGGTGACAATACGTATTTAGTTGGTAGGGATGGTTATTCTCATGTATAGAAGAATCTTAAGTTGTGTTCATATTTCAAAGAATACCTCTCCTTTGGCATAATATGACTAATTTAAAGATCTAGACTATATTGTAGAGTGCTGAAAACAGAGTGACATTTTTAAAAGCACACATTGTGCTTAGGTCTGTACTTCATCATTAACCATTAAGACCAATAAAGACATCAGGTTATAATGTATATAGGTAATTCTCTGGGTAATGCAGGGCACAGAAAATGATGTATTCAGTTCTTAAGTAGCTCCAAAAATGTTGAGTGTAATAAAAACATGTTTTTATTAGATCATTACGTAGATGACTAATAGAAAACACAGGGGGTAGTCATATTCTGTGTAACAAAAATATTCAAATTTTCTTCTGGTTATAAAATCATTTTGATTTTATTTAGCTTAAGTGTATTATCTATGTTAACTATGACATGAAACAATTTATTTCAAAGGTTAAAAAATCCTCCCCTAACTATAGTCAGTTATATTATATTCTCTCCCTAATCCCCATTTTTTGGAAATTATTGAATTTGCTTTAATATTCAAATCTTTTAAATTTAGATACTATGGCAATGTTGTTCAAAATTTATAAACATAATTCCATATAGTTAATATATATATATATATGTTACAAACTAAAAAATGTGTTGTTTGACCTTATAGGAACACTTGCCAGACATATAATTGTTTTCTTTGGGTCTTGGGTAGTTTTCATCTAAATTTGAATAAATTCTAAATTTATATTTCCATTGGGTACTATCCTTTTTGCACCCCCATTAAGTCTAGCATCCATTTGTCTCCAGAGACCATTTCCTCTCTGTGTTAGTATCATAATATGACCTGAAGAAAACCAGGGAACAGTTATATTTTGTGAGACAGACAATTTAAAATTATTATTTCTGATTATAATATCATTCATTAGAATGGCTTTATCACCACATTACGGTGATAGGGTAGAACATGTCTATGAACAAACTTCTCTTGTAGCTTAGAGAATTCTCATGAAGTACATGAGTAAGTCAAAATCACTGAGTAGTTTAGACCAAATCTAAGATATTAAGGAATCAAAAGATTTTCAATACTGGAATTTATAGGCAGCTAGGTGGCACAGTGCATAGAGCACCAACTCTGAGTCAAGAGGAACTGAGTTCAAATTCAGTCTCAGTCCTATAAACATTTTTTTTCTTCCAGCTTACTTGAATACTTTCATTTTTCCTTATACAATGGAGCACTAGGTAATACAATTTCCAAGTTGCAGGATGACACTGAACTTTGATTTTCTTCTGTATATAAGAACATTAAGGCAATCTATAACATAAATACACTAGGTGCACAAATTTACAGGTTTTAAATACAAACTTTTTTTGTAATTCACTACTGAATGAATTGAGCGAAAACTGGGTTAAAAGGCAAAAAAAGATTCTGAAAGCTTTAAATAGATATATGTTCCTTTTAGGATAGTAGCAAGATATAATATTCATTTCTTAAATTCTTTATGTCAGGCTTGGGAGAGAATTCTAGAAGAATGAGTACTTTTTTGACCTTTAGATATGTATTACTGATCTGATGGAGGATTCTGGAAAACAATGGCCAGCAGCTGAATATGAGGCAAAACAAAAAAATTTTGGCTTTGAAGACCTCTCAGGTCAAGCCTAAGCTGTCTTGGTTAATATTCAAATCATGTCAATGAGATAGCGTTCAGACAAGTAGAAGGAGAAGAAGAATCTGAGTCATGGACCAGGCAGATCCAGAAACAGAAGCAGAATTGGAAGAAATTATGTAGATAAAAATATTTACCAGGGTCCAAGGAAGGAGAATTACATACATGGTATAGTTCTATGCTTCCTCCAAAGAAACAGAATGTTAGACCTGAAATGTATCTCACTGATCACATTTCTGTTATTGTTCTACCTTTCTATTCATTCTATCAACTCTTCAACATTTCAGGAAAGAGAGAACTTATAATAAAGATTTGCTTCATCCCTGTCAAATAATATCATTAACTATGCCAAGAAGTAGAGTTCAAAAATAGGTTGAGTTGTGAATTGGAGCCTCAGGCCATGTTTGAAAATGGCACCCTGTAAATTCACCAAAGATTTCTGAGCCTACACTCTTAACACTTAAAACTTGATGTATCACAAAGCAACATCCTAATTTGAAATAAGTACTCAACCACTTCATATAGATTGCCATTTGTCTTTAAGGCTTGAAGTACTTGGTGATTGTTTATTTTTGTTTTTATTTTTTTTGTAAAGGTTTCTAATTACTCTCCTAGTCAAAGATGAATGTCTAATAATATATTGTTTGCTAATATTTAAAGGGTTCTTGTTAATTCTTGATAATTCAATATACACATTATTAAAACTATGTAGCAAAGATTAAAGTTTTTCAAATTACTTCAAATCACAAAAGCATGAATGGCAGACTATGGCCAAGAATATATTACTTGGTTTATACTATAATGGAAATGCTAGTCTTTTAGGCCTAAAAAGTTTAGAGAAAATATCTTGCCTTCTAAGATACGAAAAGGATTATTCAAAGTATTTATACGTTCAGTTTAATATACCTATAAGGACAATACTTGTTAAACAAGTTGATATGCATAGTACCATGCTAAATCCTAGACAGAAATTACATTATAAATGTGTTCATAAAATGAAAATAAACTAGACAATCTGGAATCCATCAGCAAATTTGGTTACATAAAAACATTTCCCTCAGAAGATGATCTTGGCAAGGTTAATCACTGCTGACCTATAGGATCCTAATATCTCTATTACAAACACAAATCAATGATTTTATAAAATGGGTGAAAGTTTTTCCAATTTTATTAGATGGTAAAGTGTTTGTTCATCTGAATACAATGAGTCTATGAAAGCTGTTTGTTTCTTGTATTTGTGTGTCTATTTTTAAATAGCTTTCCTAGGTCTAATCACAAAGGAAAGAGCCAGGGATCCATATGCATCTGTCATGCATGGTAAGTAATTTAGTTAATAGTTTTGAAGAGCTAGCATTGTACTATATAATATTCCCATTTCTGAACTGGTCAAATTGCCTATTGCAGCAATGTAATGGAGAGCAATTATGACAAAATATAACAGTCACTCTAGGCCTACTAGTCAAGTAGAACTTAGAGTTTCATATTGTGGGTAGGAAAGAAGTTGGTAAATCATTAAAAAGGGAAGTCCTACTTAATAAATAGTTTTTGAGACACACAGAATGATTTCATGTCATGTTTTGAGAACAAGCAAAAATATAAAACACTACTTAAATGTCTTTTGATAAACTATGTGAATGGCCATATGCATGTTTACAAATCACTAAGAATATTCAGATGTAACTACAAATGGATACTATTGTTAGTGGCATTAGGAAGGCCAAAGAAACTCTATTCACTATAGGAAAGGGAAAAGTTTTCAGATATCCAGAATTGCTTCCTTTGTGATTGAGCAATTATTTGGTCTACTCTTGATCTGTTACACACAAAAAGTTGAAATGAATTAAGCACAGAGCTATAATTATGTTATCAGAGAAAAATAAAAAGATAAACTGATAAAGGTATGCTTCTATAGTACAAGAGGTAAGGGAAGGGAATAAGTATTTACAGAACATCTGCTCTAAGTGCTTTTAAAAATATTTGATTTTCATAATTCCATGACACAGATGCTATTATTATCTTCATTTTACAGTTGAGGAAACAGAGGCAAACAGAGGGTAAGTGGTTTACCTCAAACTGGTGGTGTCAAATTCAAATGGGGGCCACCATACCATCCACAGGATCCCTGAAACCTCATATAAATTACAAAATCCCCACAGCAATGACTGCAAGCGTTTTGATACCTCTGTTCTAAGTAAGCAAAACATTGAGAAACATTTGAAAGGGAGAGTATACATGATTATATTGAAACTATTATAATTCTTCTCACAGTTATTTGTGTGCATGTTTATATAATAGTTGCTAATGCACGAAGATAACAGCATTTCAGTTTTAAACTAAAATGCTTAACACATTATGAAACAGATTGATTGCTATAAACAAATTAACATAGAAACTGTACACAGAAGTAGCTATGATATTCACAGAAAAAATCCAAAGGTAACTACATACGTTTCCCAAATTGTTTTCATTTTGTAATTTAATCAGTGAAGTAGTTAATAATTGAAGAAGTATTATGAGAATAATGCCAGCTGCTTGATTAGCCAGTCTGATGGTTTAGCAAATTACACAATGATTTATAGGAAAGACAGTGAAGTATGTTAAATAACCTTGGGATTCATAATTTTCAAGAAGGATTTGAAAAGTTGTAACAATTTTACCAGCTGAAGATATTAAAACAAAGTGATTATATTAAAAGTGAAATTTTAATGTAGCTTCATAGTTTTAAAAATTAAATTTAAAAATGGTAAAACCTAAAATGAATGTGGGAGATAAAGTAAAAATAATAATAAGAAATCCCCTCAAATGCTACTGTCAATTCAATACTATATAAGTGTTTGTGTTGAAGTACTGAAGGCTTCTTTATTTATCAGTTTAGTATTTTAGTATTTAAAATAACATAATAAGGGGCTGATAAGGCTGAGGTGAAAGACTTTCTAAATGATCTCGTAAATCATTTCAATGGAAAAATCCTGAAATGAACACTACAAAGTATGACTTGGCTTTTTTGAGAAGCATTTTTTTTAGAACTCTAAAACTACCTTGTGGGATGTCCATGTCTCACATTTCTGCATGTGAGGCAGTTTTTTTTTTTTACGTTTTAATGTGATGTCATACTTGATATTCAAATTTCCTGTTTTCTACTGTCTGGAATAGGTGACTCTATTTAAGCTTGACAGCTTACACTTAATTTTCCCATAATGCCTTGTTCTTTAAATCTTAGTTTAAATATCAGGGGAAGAAAATCAACATATGCTATTTTTGCCTGGTTGTACCAATTTGTTAAGCTTTGAAATTAGTAAGTGGTGTGCCAGTTCTGACAGGAAAACAATGAATAAAAAGAGAAGAATGAATGCATGAGAAGTCAACAATTACATTTTTGTAATAGGAAATTACAATAGTAAGATGTGCTCTCACTTTTTAGATGTGAACAAAGGAATGTGCAATAATATTGGTAGTCTCAGCAAAATAAAGTATGATTAAGTAAATTAGGTAAAATCTGTCTAAAATGTTTTAAGTTACAAAACAGTACTTTGTCATGAAAAAACTCTTTCATTATGTTGCCCTGTGTTAACATACTGACAAATATAAATGTCACTGAAAGGCTTAATAGCCTGTGGAAATTTCTAAACACTTTGTTATCAAATGATAAAATTTAATGATCAATTGTTAGACTACAATATTGGGACTGTTTAACCATAAAAGAATCTTTCAGCCAGTCATAATTTTAGCACTCCTTCCTGTGACTTCAGTAGCAGGTTTGACAATTTAGACTCATGGTAGGCAGCTGACTTGTCAAACTTTTTTGCTGGTAACTTCTGGAAAAGAGATAGCAGAGTCAGACATGTATAAAAAGATTCTGCCTAAATAAAATATTAACTAAATTGATGTGTAGATCAAGAAAATATTATAAAAATGGCAAAATTTCTATAAAATCAAGATTTTATAAAATGCCAACCAGCCATATGAAAAATAGATGGTCAAATTCCCGAGTAATTAGAAAAATACTAATCAAAATGATTTTGAGTTTACCCATTAGAAGGGAAGAAAGAACAAAAACTGTGAAGTCCAAAGCAAATAAGATTGGGGAAACAGACACTGTAGGTGGGAATGCTAATGGCAATAATACCTTTCTAATTAATGATTTCATTGAGGGGACTCTCCCAAAAATATCATGAAGAGGAAGAATAAATCTGTCTGTACAATAATATCCATACCTCTTCTATCTGTAAAAGCAAAGTGCAAAATCAAACAAACAATAAAAGGAAAAACAACCTGACAATGCCCCACATTTCCAAAAAACTGGATAATGAATAAGTTATAGCATATTAGCATAATAGATTATGATGAAGCAATACAGGGCTATACACCAAGATTTAAATGAAGTGATCATAGGATTCTAGAGGCCATCTATTCTAAAATCTCATTTTATCTCTCTGGACCACAGTGATGTGGCCAAATCAAAGGATGAACTCAGATCCTTTGATTCCAAATGCAACCTTCTTTTCCTTTATACTAATCATACTACCTTTCTGATGAAGGGTGATATCAGCAAAATCAGAACTGCACATACAACTTTCTGGAACAAGTATTTTTATTTGAATATCTATAAAATTATACATACATAAATACATACTTATTTTTTAAGAAAGGAAAAGGGACTTTTTATAAAAATGGGCTAAAAACTTGGGACAAGCTTGGAAGGGGATTCAACAAACAGCATGGCTAAGATTTTTATCCCCTTTACTTTGTGTACTTAAAATTTGAGTGCTTGGTTTTTTTTTGTTGATGGTTTATTAAATTTACATTTTAAAAGATTTTATAATATTGATTTTTCAATAGTTTATTAGATATCTAGGACTGGCTCAGAACAAAGCAAAATCTGGGACTAAAGGGAAAGTGAAGAGGAAATTAATTTTGTATTTAGACAAGCCAGGGAAGTTGAGGGTTCTCTTTTCTTTATAAATACATGATAGTTAGATTTCTGCAGAACTATACAAGAAGGCTAAGATGCAATCTGAATCCCTAAGAGGTTTTCAATCTTATTAGGGACACAGGACCTGTTCATAAAAAGATTACTAATATTATAACAGCATATGCTAAATGCTAATTGACAAGAATAGTTAATAATCAAGTAGGTGATTCTTGAAAGAAGGATAGTATTTTGTCAAGGGGAAAGAAGAGAAAAGGTATTTCAGGAGTGGGAAATGGCAAGATAAAGTAGGGAAAGATGAATGTGGATGACATTTTAGAGACATTGACTGCAATCAATTGGCTGCAAGGTTTGTGGTGGGGAGAATGATATAAAGCTGCTGAGTGCCAGTTTGTAGAGTTAAAGAATCTGAGCATTTTCCTCTAAGCAATAAGAAGCAACTACAAGTTTTTTCTTTTCTTTGAATTTTTTAATCAGAATGAAATAAAGAATCACTTGCAAAATGAAGTATGTGAAGTGGTGACTCTATACCAAGAACTGATCTTAGATTGTTTGAAAAGCAATATAGGGAAAGAGAGAGAGAGAGAGGGAAACTTCTGCCAATGGTCCAGATTAGGATAGGGCAGTGGGTATGGAAAGAAAAGGGCAGATACTAGAGACATTTTAAAGGAACAATCCACTGATTTTAGTGTCTTGAGTGGATGTAGCATAACCCTATGGAATGAATTTATATGACCCAAAGAATAATAATGATGAATGTTGCATACACAGTAATCTTCATGCTATGGTCACCTTTAGAATGTTAGCTCCTTTATGGCAGGGACTTTTTTTTTCTCTCTAAGCACTGATGTGACACAGTAGATACAGCTATATATATATATATATATATATATATATATATATATACATATATACGTATATACATATATACATATATATGTATATACGTATATATGTATATATACATATATATGTATATATACATACACACATATATATACACACACACAAATATATATATATATATATATAGGCATATATAAATATATACATACACATATATATGCTAAACACTGTGAATATAGAAAAAGAGATAAAAGACAGTTCCTGCCCTGGAACGTCACATGCAAACACATAAATACAAAGCAAACTATATAAAAGATAAATGAATACTTAACAGAGGGAAGGCCCTAGAATTAAGAGGAATCAAGGAAGGCTTCCAGTAAAAGATGAGATTTTAAATGAGACTTAAAAGAAGTCAGAAGTCAGAGAAAGGAGAGAAATTTCAAGGTAAAAGGAACAGCCTGAGAAAGTGTCTAGGAGAAGGATGTTCATGGAATAGCCATGTGGTCAGTGTGACTGGATGAAAAAATACAAGGTGAGGAGCTAGACATAAGAAGATTGGAAAGGCAGGAGGGGCCCAGGTTACAAAAAAATGTGAATGTCAAACAATATTTTGATTTGGGTCCTGGAGGCAAAAGGGAGTCACTGAAGTTTACTGAGCAGGGGGTTGGGTGTGTGTGCTATGATTGAACTTGAGTATTAGGAAAATCATTTTAGTGGTTGAATGGAAGATAGATTGGAGTAGGCAAACACTTGAAGCAGGCAGACCCAAAAGCAGGTTATTGCAATAGTCCAGGCAGGGGCTAAGGAGGGCCTGCATAATAGTGGTGGCAGTGTCAGAAGAGATAAGGAGGCATAATCCAGAGGTCTTGCCTTGATCACAGATTGACCACAAAGGGTGAAACATAGTGAGGAGTTCTGGATGACTTCCGAGGTTGTAAGCCTTGAGGAACTGGAAGAATGGCATTGTTCTTTACAGTAACAGGAGAAGTAGGAGATGGGTGGGTTAGGGAAAAAGATAAGATGTGAATTCAAATCTGTCCTTAAGACATTAGCTTTGTGATACTGAACAAGTCATTTAACCTCTGTCTGCCTCAGTTTCCTCAATTTCCTCAAAATTAGGATGATCATAGACCTATGTTCTAGGGAAGTTCTCATAACAAAACAAGATGATGTGTAAACTTAGGACACTACTCCAGCACATGGTAGGTAATTTATAAAATCTCTCTTCCCCTTTTCCCCTCCTTTCTTCCTTCTACTGAGTGACAGTAATATTGACAAAAAAGGGAAAGAACTGTATTTTGGGGAAAAGGTCAATTTTAGATATATTGTGCTTAAAGTATAGCTGGACTTCTAAGGAGGAATACAGGACTAATGATTGGTGATGAATCATGGAAAGAATCATTAATGCATGTTGAGAGAATTTTGAAACTGATCCAATCATTCTGGATAATGATTTGGAATTACACCCAAAGGGCAATAAAACTGAGCATACCCTTTGGTCCAGCAATACAACTATGAGGTCGGTGTCCCAAAAAGATCACAAAAAAGGTAAAAAACCCAAAGGTACAAAAATATTTAAAGCACCTCTTTTTGTAGTAGCAAAGAATTGGAAATTTAGGGATATCCATCAACTGGAGAATGACTGAACAACTTGTGGTATATGAATATGATGGAGTACTATTGTTCTATAAAAAAGCATGAGGGAAGAAGTTGAGAAGAACTTGGGAAGACTTGCATGAACTGATGCTGAGTAAAATGAGCAGAACCAGAACATTATATGCAATAACAGCAACATTAAGAGATGATTAACTATGATAGAACTTGTTCATTTCACAGTACAATAATCAAAGGCAATTCTAAAAGATTTGTGATGGAAAATACCATCCATAACCAGAGAAGGAATTATGGAGTCTAAATGCAGACCAAATTTTACTAATTTCAATTTTTTGGGAGTGTATTTCATTTTTTAAAAAAATTTATATTCTAAGAAATAAAACATTTTTATAATATAGTAGAATAGAAAAAATGATTGTGTATAAAACTGCAAGTGTATTATGTACAACTTGCTATTCCTTTTAAATATATAGTAGAGTTATCATGTAATTTTCTTTTTTTTCATTTTTGCCTACTTACATATACCTTAGCCCCCCCCCCCCAGAGCTGGATATCATTAGACACCAATATTTCTCTATATGTATGTATGAATGTATGTAAAATGATTCTTTTTGTACTTTTACCCCTCAGTTCTTTTTCTAGATTTTGATGCAAAATGAAGACATTTGACTAGTCTGACTAGATCTTAGAGGTCTACTCTAGATGCAAATTCATGATCCTAATGAGGCTTTTTGTTTATTTTTTTCACATTACTTCAGTAGCCCCTCCCCCCACAAAGATAGAGAAACCTCAAGAAAAATAGAGGAAAAATAAGTGTGCTTCAGTCTGTATTCAGATACAATCAGCTGTTTTTCATGCTCATCAGAGAAGATGCTTTGATATTTTTTCCCCACAGTTGCTATTGATAGCTATATTTTCCTCTATCCTATTCCTCCCCACCCACATATATTCTATTCTCTCTTTCTTTTCACCCTATCCCTCCTCAAAAGTGTGTTACATCTGACTATTCTCTACCACCATTTTCCCTCTCTTCTATCACCTACACCTCTCCATCCCCTCCCCTGTTCCCTTTCTCCTATACCTTTCCTAAGGTAAGAGATTTTTATACCCTATTATGTATGTTATTTCTTTTCTGAGTTACTTCTAATGAGAATGAAGGCTCACTCATTCCCCCTCACCTCCCCAACTTCCACTCCAATGCAAAAGCTTTTTCTTGTCTTTTACATGAAGTCTTAACCCATTCTACTTCCCTTTCTCCGGTACATTCCTTTCTCACCAATTAACTCCCTCTTTATAATGTATTAAATCTTCATATCAGCTCCCATCTGTGCCTTGTCTATATATGCTCCCTCTAATTGCTTTAATAAATGAGAGGGTTCATATGAGTTATCAGTATCATTTTACCATGCAGGAATACACACAGTTCAACATCATTACATCCCTCATAATTTGCCCTTCCTGTCCACCCTCTCTATGCCTTACCTGAGTCCTGTACTTGAAGATCAAACTTTCTGTTCAGTTCTGGTAGTTTAACAGGAAATTGTGAAAGTCCCCTATTTCACTGAATGTTTTCCCTGAAGATATTCAGTTTTCTAGGTGACTGACTCTCAGTTATAATTCAAGCTCTCTTGCCTTCCAAAATATCATATTCTAAAACACTACAAGCTCTTAATGAAGATGCTGTTAAATCCTATATAATCCTGACTGAAGTTGTTTCTTTCTGGCTGCTTACAATATTTTCTCATTTACTTGAGACTTCTGGAATTTGGTTATAATATTCCTGGGAGTATTTATTTTGGGATCACTTTCAGGAGGAGAATAGTGGATTTTCTCAATTTTTATTTTAACCTCTGCTTCTAGGATATCTATCAGGGCAATTTTCCTGGAGAATTTCTTTAAAAATGATGACTAAATTCTTTTCCTGCTTGTGACTTTCAGGTAGCCCAATAAATTTTAAATGATCTCTTCTAAATCTGTTTTCTAGGTCAGTTGTTTTTCCAATGAAATATTACACATTTTCTTCTAGTTTTTCATTTTTTTGGTATTGTGTTATTGTTTCTTGATTTCTTACAAAGTCATCAGTTTCCCTTAGCTCCAATCTCCATTGAATTATTTTCTTCAGAGAGCTTTTGTATCTCCTTTCCCATCTGGCCAATTCTGCCTTTTAAGGTATTCTTCTTCTCACTGTCCTTTTGGACTGCTTTTTCCATTTGATCTAAAGTGGTTTTTAAGATGTCATTTTCTTTAGTATTTTTTTGTATCTCCTTAATCAAGCTGCTCACTTGGTTTCCATTACTTTCCTGCATTACTCTCATTTCTCTTTCCTATTTTTCCCTCTTACTTCCTTACTTGATTTTCAAAATCTTTTTTGGAGCTTTTCCATAGTCTGAGACCAATTCCTATTTTTTCTTGAAGGTTTGAATACAGAAGCCTTGACTTTGTCATCTTCTGAGTGTGTGTGTTTTGATCCCCCATGGAACCAAAGTAATTGCCTATAGTCGGATTCATTTTTTTTCTGTTTCCTCATTTCCCTAACCTATGGCCTTAATGTATTGAATGTTTTTAGGGCACCCACTCCAGGGACCTCAATTTCTTCAAGGTCTGCTGAAAGGCTATGACTACTTTTCTGGCCTGTACTCTGATCTGTGGATGACTACCCTAGAGCTGTGAGGAGTTATAGAGGTGTAGGTCCTACTCTGCTATGGCAGTATGGGGCTCCAGAATGCAACCTGAATCTGAACTTGGGCAGAACAACAACAGTCCTGTCACAAGGATAGCAGAGAGACCTCACAGTCTCCCGTAACTCCTTAACCTTCTATGAGCTGAGTACTCTGGAAGTATCCCTCAGTGGATCCATAGGCCTGCTTCTAGTTCCTGAGGCTGGGGCTGCACACTCTGGTGCAGAAGAATTTTCCTGCTGACCTTCCAAGCTGTCTGTGGGGATCCCTGGGCTAAGGGGTCTGGAAGCTGCTTTGGCTACCACAGATCCAGGTGCCCCCCCCCAGGGACCCAGGTGCCCTGAAGGTTATTCCTGGATTGTTGGAGCTGGTTTGCTGTGATGGGCTGGTGTGGCATGGGCTGCACTACAGCCCTTTCTAATCCCAGTGAAACAAGACCCTTCCAGTGAATCTTTCAAGTTGTCTTGCGTCAGAAAATTGTTTTACTTAGTTTTTCTGTGGGTTCTGACACTCAGTGCTTGAACAAGGGGTTTTCATTGTCAACTCTGTCTCTCTAATATGCTGCAGCTGCAGAAAGGGGTTTGGGAGGTTGAGTTTGTGGGCTGCATCACTAGCTTCAATTTTTAAAAGTTCTCTTATGTATTATGGTTTTTTCCCTATTTTCCCCCTCATTTTGATATGATTCTTCTTTCACAACATGATTAAAATGGCTCTATGTTCAACATAGTTATACATGTAGAGCCTATATTGGATTTCTTTCTGTCAGTGGAATGGGGGCAGGAAGAAAGGCAAGAAAAATGTAAAACTCAAAACTTTGCAAAAAATGATTGTTGAAAACTACTGTTATATGTACTTGGAAAAATAATTTTTTTTTCTACAAAGAGAAAGGGTTTAAACTGAATTCTGAATTTGTGAAGTCAGAAACTGATGCAATCATCTTCACATTATTGCCTTATTTACTTAAAGTGAGGAGGTGATTTCTATTTAAAACTGGATAGATAAATCTCTTGGAAAAAACTTCAAAATAAAGAAAACTGATTTCTAAGGAGGCTTCTTTCAATCTAAAAAAAAGACTCATTAATGAAAAATATATTTTCTGAAGAGCTGGAGAGCTCTTGAAAATATTCAGACCAATGCTCTCATCAGTCTGGGCCTTTCCTTTGATGATGCAGATAACCATGTGTGTCAACCCAGCCCGGGTGACTCCTGTTTATATCCTCCTTCTCATTCCCTGCAGGGGATCCACCCAAGCTGTGGGGTACTTTTTTCACTTTCCCAAGCTGTCCATCAGACTTCTCTTTTGCCTTATGATCAACCCATTATTATTTTTGCTCTTTGATATTTTCCTTTACTTTATTCCATCTGTAAAGTGTTGCAGGCCACTTGTTTTTGCCCATTTGCCTTCCCATTGTCCTCTTAGTAATCTTCATTTTCAGTTCTTAGATAGTATAATGTTTAAAATCTTGCAGATGTTCAAATAAATCATAATTCTTTTTAGATGGATCTTTGTTTTAGGGGTAAGTTTTGGGTCATTAAACATCCTAACAGCAACTCTGTTCACTACTCTCTTGTACAAGTCTTCTACATTTCATTTTACAGCAAGGGTTATTAATTTTTTCTGGTATCATGGCAGTCTGAGGAATACTCTGGGTTAGTTCTAAAAAGGTAAATACATACAATAAAATACCTAGAATTACAAAGGAAGACAGTTATATTGAAATACTTACCAAAATATTTTTAAAAGTTCTCAAACCTTAGTTAAAGAACCCCTGATATACAGTGTCTGTTCTTTTTAAAAAATATTTTTAAGGGATTAACTTAATTTTTGCTGAGATATCACATTAGCTAATCCAGTTAACTTCTTGCTTTGAAAAGACTCAAGATTCCCTCAATTCCTTCCATTGATTCTGCTCTTTTTTCATCCCTTGAAAAATAGCATTACAGATGTACTGTGGCCAAAAAATGGTAAACACTTGGTGGCCAAACTCAGTGGGTATAGTGTATAGCCAAAAGACAAACAGCTTTTTTGCTGTGATGCAGTCAAAGCCTGTGCAACTTGACTGGATCTGACAAGATTTGTGATCTTGTGAGCAGAGGCTTCAAGGACCTAGGATAAGAGTCATACCCATGCTATGAAAAAGCATGGAAGGTAAGACTTCAGCATAAGAAGAGTAGTAATAGAAGTCTAATAACCTAACTGCAATTTCTTTCTTTCTGCAGGTCTAAAAATATAGATTGTTTTAGTTGTATTTAAATGTACTGATTATTGAAGATTAAATTAGCTCTATGAGTCTCTCATTTTGGGATAACAATATAACAACTTTAATTTACATCCAACTTTACACTTTTACTTTTAAAGAAAAGAAAATGTATTTGATCTTTTATTCCACTAGGGATAGTATTTATTCTCCAGATGAAATTTAGTTAAAATATTTTCTAGTGCTCTGCCTTCCCACTCCCCTACCCCCAAATGACCACCACCACTTCAAAATCATTTGAATCCAGGGAAATCACGAAATTAAAAAGAAAAAAAAACTATCTTGCCCAGGAACACCCTTGGCCTAATTTTCTGGGTTGGCTCTCTGGATCTTCTTATCTGTTCCTCCTGTTTGGAAACTCCTGGAACATAGTGTGTGAGCACTAAGCCTAAGAAAGTATACTTTCTGAGTTCACTGATCATCTACTGTCCACGAGCATGAAAGCGTTGTTTGATTGGCTCTTTGGAGAATGTCATGTGAATGGGAGGAAACCAGGAACTAAAAATTGTATTTAAACTCTTCCTTGCTGCTTTGCTACTTTCCACTCCTGCCTCATTCAACATTGGTCTGAGAACTTGACTTCAGCTGGACTGAGTCAAGCAATAGGTTATAATAGTTGCAAGTAATAGAACAAGGAACTGCATCTATCATAATTGAATCAATTCACAATGTTGCTGTTAATGTATACCATGTTCTTCTGGTTCTATTCCTTTTACTCAGCATCAGTTTATGTAATTTTTCCATGTTTCTCTAAAGTTCAACCACACGTGATTTCTTATAGATCAATAGTATTCCATAACATTCATACACCATAACTTGTTCAGCCATTCCCCAGCTGATGGACATCCAATTCTTTGCTACTACAAAAAAAAAGCTGCTATAAATTATTTTGAATATGTGAAACCTTTTCTGTTTTTTTATAATCTATTCGGAATATAGGCCTAGTATTGAAATTCCTGGGTCAAAGTGTATCATCAGTTTTATTGCTCTTTGAGCATAACTCAGATGATCTGAAACCTTTATAAGCATCAACATTACTCACTTACTGATCAGTTATTACATCACTAACAGATCGAGCTTAATCAGATTCTGCAGTTTTTCAATTATGCACATTATTAGACAAGATTCATTTCATTTAGCCTCTAACAGATGTAGCTTATTAGAGTAGGAATTACTAGGATTTTTTTCAACTTACTGTCATAGTTGTTCTATTACTTCAAGTTGTAATTTGTTAAACAGATTTAACTACCTGGCAAGGCATAGTATTAAACATTTTAAAGAAAAGTGGAAGAATGTATGCTACATAAGAATTTAAAAACCCCAAACTTATTAAGTAATATTGATGTAACATTTCTTGAAAGTACATTACTTGTAAATTAAAATGTAAGGATTATAACAGCAGCATTAAGGAAGCGAAGAAAATAAACATTTACATAGTGTCTCCTATGTGCAAGGTTCTGTGCTAAACATTTTTTACAATTATTATCTCTTTTAGTCCTCACAACCCCCTGGGAGGTGAATGAGCCGCAAGGATCCCACCCTGGCAGTTAAGTATATGAGGTGGAATTTGAGCTCCAGCTCTCCTTGACTCCAAGTCCAGGGTTCTGTGCACTATGACTCCACTTAGCTGCCCCAGCATGCATTACAAAAATAACAAATGGCTTATTAAAAAGCAAGGAGAAAATTGATTAATAATGCAACTCAAATAAAATGTTATATACAAGGCTTACCATAATTATTGATAAGCCCCTTAAGAAATAGCAAAAAAAGAGAATTAACAAGCTAGTTAAATGGGTCTCTAAATTCCAGTTCTTTTATAGAAATGTGTTTTCTCAGCACTTTCTAGCATTTAATTGAGTTCTATTTTCAAACCTCTCATTATATTCTTTTTATTACCCATTCTGCTCATTTGACCAATTACCTGGTAATTCAACTCCTTTGGGATCATGATCCTTTCTAGTTTTTTTTTTTTTTTTTACATGGTAGAAGAAAACTGGCTCATCAAGGAGGCAAAGTATACCATTCCCAGGAAGTGAATGTTTAGAATAGGGAAGGAGCTTTGCACATTTTAATCAGTAAAAAAGATAGGATGCATAAGTCTGTCCTATGCTATATACTACATAAATTCATCAGAGATTTTGCAATCTTCAACTGAAATTTCATCTAAAGAACCTACAAGTAAAAATGAATAGCAGAATATTTCCTTGGTTCTATTCCAACTGTCCACTCAGGGTAAGAGGAATACTCTAGTATGACATAAAGGGGAAGAAGGTCATGGTCAGGAGTAGAAAATAGAGTTAACTGAACAATGTAACTCTTCTCTTTTTCAAACTCTGAAAAGATCAATTTTCAATTTTCTAGTTCATAATTCAAACATCAAGGATTCAGAGGAAAGAAAAGGAAAAATTTCCATAAACAATAATAACTATTCTCAAAAAATACTTTTTCTGATCACATATCTAATCAAAATAACTTTTCAAGTAATATTCTGAGTTTCCTAATTAGTAATATTAGGTAAATTAGTTCAAATCACTTTTAATCAGCATCAGGCTATGGAGGCATTGTCACTGATTACTTAGCTACTTTAACAGCATTTGTAATGGATATGAAGTGGTGACAAATCCATGCATTTCATCTGATTGCATCCTAGGTTTTCTGCTCTTCATTCTGTACATCACCTGTTTCTCTTGACAGCCCCCATTTGAAGGAACTAATATTAGTTCAAGTAATATATTTAATTTATAAAACCTTGTTTCTATGTATAAAAAAGGAAGCAAATAATATTTAAATTTTGTGCTTTTAAAAATGCATATTTTAAAACAATCCAGACCACTAGACCAGGTCATGCTTCATATTTCATCTACCTGTCCACTCCGACTATCTTGCATCTGACCTTCTATTTCCCCAATTCTTACTACCCTACAACCATTATGGACATATCAGTTGATTGCCCTCCTGAACAATTCACTGTCCTAATGACTAGACATTCTGTTCCCTGGCCACCATTCCATTATATGTACTGTGTAGTCCTATTAAAACGTAAGTGTTTTGAGGCAGAGAATGTCTAATTTTTGTATTTGTATTCCCAGTGCTTAGTTTAGTAGCACAGTGCCTAGGGAAGGCAGTGAAAACTTAATACATGCTTTTCCATGCATTCATCTACATGTTCCAAATATTAATAAAAATAAAGGATTAGAACCTTAATGTTAGGAAAGATCTTAAAAGAAATAATGTACTACACATAATCTTCAACTCTAAAATCCAATAATCCTTATGCAATAGATGGTGCAATGGAAGATCTGGGTTCAAAACTGACCACAGGTACTTAGTAGCTATGGAAACTTGAGCATATTAGTCATGCTGTGAAAGTAGAACTAGAACTAAAGGGGAAAAAAACCAAAAAGAGGGGAAAAAAAGCACAAAACAAGTTTTTAAAAGTGAACAGTATGATTTAGTCTGCATTCAGATTTCACTTTTTTCTCTAGGTATGGATGGCATTTTCCATCATGTCTTTTGGAATTGTCATTGATCAGTGAACTGCTAAGATTGTATTTCCCTATGTATAAGATGCATCCTTTTTCAAAAAATTTGGGGCCTAAAAACTGGGAGCATCTTGTACAATTATAGATTTTTTTACTTGCATTTCCCAGTTTTTCCCCTGCTTGTTTTTGTGCTCATTGTAGATTTTTTTAACTTTCATTTCACACTTTTTCCACGCTTGTTGTCTTTGTGCTCAATGTTTTGAATTTATTACCGGTATATTATGTTGCTGAATTCAAGTTCAAAGTGATCCAGTTTGCAAAAGTGAATGTAAATCATGCTGTTTAATGTCAGTTTGGTCCTCCAAGAAAACAATCCAAGACTGGCTACAAGAATTAGAAACCCTATTGAAAATGGCATGGCAGAAGAAGAAGAAGAAGGCAGCTAAATGGCCTGATTTAGAGTGGGATTGAAGAGCAAAAGGCAAATGGAATTCCTGTGTTCACAATGATGGTTCAGCAGGAGACCAGAAGAACTGCTGATGGAAAGAAAGAATTGCTGATTTCAAAGGACACAATTGCTGCTTCAGATTCATGAAATAGAATGGACTAAGCATGCATCCATACACCAAACTTGACCAAAAGATGCCTGAAAGCTATGAGCAGGAGGTCCCTGAATTTCATGATGAATAAAACTTGAATTCAATAACTTTCTGTAATACATTTTTTCAAACTTTTGGACCCCAAAATTAAGATATGTCTTATACATGGGAGCATCTTTTACATAGAGAAATATGTGGGAAATATCATAGTTGACCAACACACATTGTTGCTGTTAATTTGTATAATGTTCTGAGTCTACTAATAACACTCAATATCATTCATGCAAATCTTTCCAGACATTTTAGAAGTCTGTTTGCTCATGATTTCTCACAGAAAAAAGTATTCCATTACATTCAAATACCACAATTTGCTCAGTCATTCCCCAATTGAAGAGCCTCCTCTCAATTTTCAATTATTTGCCACTACAAAAGGAGTTGCTAATAATATCTTTGTACATGTAGGTCTTTTTCCCTTTTCTACTTTTCATAAAACAATATATGCAACGATATCCTTAGTAGATAGTTTATTCAAATATCATCAAAAATTTGCTATAATTATTTTGTAAAAACATTATGGGTATTGGTAAAAACTATAGTAATGTGGATTTTTCTAGCAAAAGTCTTGAACAGTAAAAGCTATAAACATAATTATCATAATAACAATATAATAATAATAATAATAATAATAATAATAATAATAATAATAATAATGATATGGAATCCCTAACAATGAAAGCCATGTATAATGTAAAACAAGATGAATGTAATCCAAAATAAAACACACTGGGGCATGACCATAGTGACTAGTACAAGGCCTTGCATGCCCCTGGATTCTAGCCCAATCAATACTGAAAGGGCACCAAGTGTCTGGGACCCAAGCCCAATGCTTTGCTGAGTAAGCCCCCAAATATCAGCCAACCTACACTAACATACTCTTCCTCCTGTTGTCTGATTTCTATAATTATCACAGGGGATGGGAGGAGAGGGTGTCTTCGCAGGGAATTCAATTAAGTTGCCTGGTCACTCACACCATACTGTTGTTATGTTAATATCCCATTTTGATTATTGAACTACTTATATAATATCAATCTAGAGCACATCATATAAAATACAAACCAACATATATAAAATTATTTTTGTAGTACTACATTCATTATCACAGGACCACATATTTAGAGATTGAAAGGTCCTTTGAGGTCATCTAGCCCAAACCCCTCATTTTTAAAGCTGAGAAAAATGGAAGGGCCAGATAATTTAAATGATTTGCCCAAAGTAATACAAAGTAGTACTAAGTGGAAAGACCTGGATTTGAATTTAGTACTATTCCAAATTCCATTCTATTGCAACTTCATTAAGTTGTGTTCCAAAACAAAAGGGGGAACCAAGAGGAGGGCAGCTTCCTTCATCTCTAAATCTATGTTTAAAGATAGGTTTTAGCAGGACATTGACTGCCTGGGAACTTCTGGGTAAAGGGAAGAAAGGGAGGCTAGTTATCATGAAATGACCCTACAAAACAACAGCACTCTATCACCTCACCAGAAGCCAGAGCAGGTTCAGTGGTGTATTAAGGCATTTTATTACACAAAGGGTCCTAGTCTTTTACCCCAGAGACTAAAAACAAAAAGAGATAGATACTGAAGACTGTCTAAGAATTGCTATGGAATATAGAAGGCAGGAGGTGTAGTGAGAGACAGAATGCAGTAAAGAATGGTATTCTTGTGATTCCAGGGAAACTTGAATTTTATTAAATGACTTTTGGGAGTGCCACCTGAGGTTGAAGTTTGCCAGACTGTTTTATTTATTTTGAACAGTTTGGTGGTTCTATTTTGTAATTTAGGGATTCCATTAGTACTGCCTTACACTGGAGATATTTCCAAGTGTCCTGCAAATATCCAGGGGAAATTTTTATTCTGGACCTTCAAAAGCACAATCTGAATAAGAGATTTGTCCAATCCTCCTGTTAGATCACCCTTTGCTGAAAGGAATCATAGGAGAATTGTGAACAGTTTGTCTGTTTATTTTCCTATGGGGAAGTGATTCCAGTCAATCCCAGGCCCTTTATCTCTGTGGGGAAGGCTCCTCCTGTTCCAGAACTTGGAATTAAAACTTCTCTGAATATTTTTGTTTATTTTTTTCTTCTTTTACTTGATATCCCCACCCCAGTTTTATAATCTTTTAAGCATAACTCCAAATTTCTCTCCAGATTTGTTGGCTCAGTCCCCAACACAACCAACAGTACATTAGTATTCCAATTTTTCCACATCCCCTCCAACATTGATCATTTTTCATTTCATTTTTTCATGTTAATAGTTTTGATTTCTTCATCTGAAAACCTCCTGTTCAAATCCTTTAATCACTTATTGACTGGGGAAATGAGGCATATTTCAGAGATAATTGCTGTAAAAATTTTCTCCCCAACTTTCTGCTTTTCTTCTAATGGTGGCTGCATTGGTTTTGTTTGTACATAACTTTTTAAATTTAATATAATCAAAACTATCCATCTTACATCCTGTAATGCTCTCTGCCTCTTGTTAGATCATAAAGTCTTCCATTCTCCATATATCTTATAGGTGAATTTTTCCATGCTCACTTACTTTGCTTATGTTTCACCCTTTATGTTTAAATCATGAACTCATTTCGACCTTATCTTGGTGTGTGTTGGGAAAAGTTGGTCTATACTTAGTTCCTATCAAACTATTTTCCAATTTTGCTAGCAATTTCTGTCAAATAGTGAGTCCCCAAAGCATGGATATTTTGGTTTATCAAACACTAGAAAACTATGGTGATTTTCTACTATGTATTGTGTACCTCACATTTTTTATTAATTCCCTTGATATTCTTGACCCTTTGTTCTTCCAGAGAAATTCTTTTATGTTTTTCTGGCTGTATAAAATATTTTTTGGTAGTTTTGAGTTGGTAGTTTGGCAATAAATAAGTAAATTAATTTAGGTAGAAATGCCATTTTAATTATATTTGCTCAGTCTATTCATGAGTAATTAACATTTTTCCAGTTGTTCAGGTCTTATTTTGAAGTGTTTTACAATAGAGTTTATAGAGTTCCTAGGTTTATCTAGGTAAGTAAACTCCCAAGTATTTTCTAATGCCTACAGTTATTTTACATGGAATTTCTATCTCTTGCTGCTAGGTCCTGTTAGAAATCTATAGAATTGCTGATGATATATGGGTTCATTTTTATTCTGCAACTTCGCTAAGATTGTTAATTATTTCAATTAGTTTAGTTGATTCTCTAAATATACCATTATATAATCTTCAAAGAGTGATAGTGTTCTTTCCTCAATGCCTATTCTAATTCCTTCAATTTCTTTTTTTTTTTTCTCTTATTGCTGTAGCTAGCATTTCTAGTAAAATGTTGAATAACAATGGTGATAGTGGTCATGGCTTCCTTTTTTCACATCTGAACTTATTGAAAAGGTTTCTAGCTTATCCTCACTAAAGCTAATGCTTGCTAATGATTTTAGGTGGATATTAATTATCATTTTGGGAAAGCTCAATTTAATCATATGCTTTCTATGTTTTTAATAGGAGTAAATACTTTTTGTCCAAAACTTTTTTCTACATCGAAGGATATGATCATATTTCTGTAGGTTTTGTTACTGATATAATAAATTATGCTGATAACTTTTATAATACTGAACCAGTCATGTATTCTTTGTGTAATTCCCATCTCCTCATAGTATAGAACTTTGTGATATACTGCTAAAATCTCCTTGATAGTATTTCATTAAAATTTTTGGGGTTAATTGGGCTATAATTTCTGTCTCTGTTGTTGCTCTTCATGGTTTAGATATCAGTACAATATTTGGGTTGTGAAAGGAATTGGAAGGACTCCTTTGCCTATTTTGTCAGAGAGTTTATATAAAATTGGAAATAATTGTTCTCTTAAATGTTTAGTAGAATTTCATTTGTGAAGTCAAATGATCCTGAAAATTTTTTCTTAGGGAGCTTATTGATGGGTAGTTCAATTTCTTTTTCTAAGAAAGGGTTATGTAAGTATACTACTTCAGGGCAGCTAGGTGGCGCAGTAGATAGAGCACCAGCCCTGGAGTCAGGAGTACCTGCGTTCAAATCTGACCTCAGACACTTAATAATTACCTAGCTGTGTGGCCTTAGGCGAGTCACTTAACCCCATTGCCTTGCAAAAAAAATTATACTATATCCTTTGTTAATCTGGAAATTTTATATTTTTTGTAAATTTTCATCTATTTCACTTAGATTGTTAAATTTATCAGGCTAAAATTCAGCAAAATACTTTCTAATAATTCCTTTAATTTCTTTTTCATTGATGGGAGAATTTACCCTTTTCATTTTTGATACTGGAAATTTGGCTTCTTTTTTTAAATCAAATTAATCAATGGTTTACTTATTGATTTTTTCATAAAATCAGACCCTAGTTTTATTTAGTAATTCAACCATTATCTTACTTTTCATTTTTATTCATCTCTTTTGATTTTCTGGATTTTTTTGTCTGCTATTAAATTGGAGATTTTTAATTTGTTCCTTTTCTAGCTTTTTTAATTACATGCCCAATTCACTGATCTGCTTTTCCTCTATTTATTGATTCAAGCATTAAGAGATATAAATGTTCACCTAAGTACTGTTTTGGTTACATTCCATAAGTCCTAATGTGTTGTCTCATTGTTGTCATTTTTTTTTGCAAGGCAAATGGGGTCAAGTGGCTCACCCAAGGCCACAAGCTGAGTAATTATTAAGTATCTGAGCCTGAATTTGAACTCAGGTACTCCTGTCTCCAGGGCTGGTGCTCTATCCACTATGCCACCTAGCTGTCCTGTTGACATTCTTTTTTAAAGAAATAATTTATGGGGGGCAGAGCCAAGATGGCGACAGGAGAGGAACTCTCCTAGGCGCTCTCTCATAAAAACTATAAACTAAGGACTCTAAATTTTCGAGAAACAGAACCCACAGAGGGACCCAGAGAGGCAGTTCTCCTACTTAAGGTAACCTGGAAAAGAGTAGAAAGGCTCTGCTCCCCAGGGTTGGAGAGGTGGCCCACCAGAGGGGTGGCCAACCAGAGCGAAAGAACTTCAGCCTCCCAGAGGCAGCCCCAGGGCGCTGGGAGCCGAGGCTCACAGCAGCGGGGGAGTCTCTTGAGCTAAGCCACAGGGAGCACAGGGCACACATTGGGGGAACGGCGGAGGGAACTCTGCGAGAGTGAAGTCCAGCCCTCAGGGCACACAAAGAGCAGCGTGGCTTCAGCAGGGCAGACCCAGGAAAAAGAAGCAGGCCGAGTGGTAGGTAAGCAGAAGCCCCGAGGGCATGAGCCCACTGAACCTGGGGAGGGGAGAGTTCTGTCCTCTGCCCTGGAACAGGATGCTGGGGTTCTGACCACAATCATATCCTGATCGTAGTCTAGCCCCCCTCCCCCACCTCAGCCCCATGGCAGAGGGGAGCGCATATGGTCATTCACAGACCAGGAGGGAGGACAGAGCCTCACACACTGAGACCCTTGTGGGAGTGTCTCCAAAGCTCAGGAAGCACCCCCAAAACAGGCTAAGGCTGGGAAAATGAGCAAGCAGAGAAAAAAGAGGAAGACCATTGAGAAATATTTTGCATATGAGTCCAAGAAGGATCAAAACACCCAGTCTGAAGTTGAGGAAGCCCAAGCTAGGGCATCTAAAGACTCCAAGAAAAACAGAAATTGGGCTCAGGCTATGACAGAGCTCAAAATGAGAGAGTTAGAAGAAAAACTGGGAAAAGAAATGAGAGAGATACAGGAAAAACATGAAAATGAAGTCAGTAGCTTAGTCAAGAAAATCCAAAAAAAAAAAAATGCTGAAGAAAATAGCATGCTAAAAACCAGCTTAGGTCAAATGGATAAAACAGTTAGAAAGTTATGGAGGAGAAGAATGCTTTAAAAAGCAAAACTGGCCAGATGGAAAAAGAGATAAGAAAACTCTCTGAGGAAAACAAATCCTTCAGACAAAGAATAGAACTCAGGGAGATTGATGAATTTATGAGAAATCAGGAATCAATGCTTCAAAACCAAAAAAATGTGAAACATCACATTGAAAAAACAACTGATATGGAAATCAGATTAAGGAAAGATAATTTAAAAATTATTGGAATACCTGAAAGTCATGATCAGGAAAAGAGCCTTGACATTATTTTCAAAGAATTACTACAGGAAAATTGTCCTGATATCCTAGAAGCAGAGGGCAAAATAGAAATGGAGAGAATCCACCGATCCCCTCGAGAAAGAGATCCCCAAAAAACAAACCCTAGGAATATTATAGCCAAGTTCCAGAACTCTCAAATCAAAGAGAAAATATTACAAGCAGCCAGAAGGATACAATTCAAATATCGTGGAGCTGCAGTCAGGATCACACAGAACTTAGCAGCAACTACATTAAAAGCTCGTAGGACTTGGAATATAATATACCAGAAGGCAAAAGAGCTTAGAAAGCAACTGAGAATCAACTACCCAGCAAGGCTGAATGTCCTCTTCCAGGGAAAAAGATGCACTTTCAATGAACCAGAGGAATTTCAAATGATCCTGTTGGAATGGCCAGAGCTGAACAGAAGGTTTGATCTTCAAATACAGGACTCAGGTGAAGCATAGAGAGTGGAGGAGAAGGGGAAAATATGAGGGACTTAATGATGATGAACTGCATGTATTCCTGCATAGAAAAATGACACTGATAATACTCATATGAACCTTCTCAGTTAATAGAGCAGGTAGGAGGAGTTTTTATATTTGATGCACAGGAGAAAGCTGAATTCGAAGATAAAATACGGTGTAAAAATCGAGTCAGTAGAAAAAAGGGAAATGTAATGGGAGAAAGGAAAAGGAGAGGGGGAATAGGCCAAGATATTTCATATAATAAGATTTTTCTTTATTACAATGAGCTATTGCAATGATATGGAATGAGGGAATCTTTGCTTTCATCAGAGGTGGCTAGGAGAGGAAACAGCATATATACTCAATGGGGTATAGGCATCTGGAGTAAGAAGAGGGGGGGACGGGGGAAAGGGGAGGATTTGAGTAATGGAAGAAAGGATCGACCATGGGGGGAGAGTGGTTAGATATAACACATTTTCTTTTTAACTTCTTGCAAGGGGCTGGGAATGGATGGCCTGTCTGGGACCATAGGGCCAGGTGGATGCTGGGCCTAAGGGGTGGTATGGGGGCTTGGGGCCTTGTGGCCCCAGGGCCAGGGATCTGTCTGCTGCACCACTCAGCCAGCCTACAGCAGAGTCAGAGTGAAAGGAGAGAGAAAATATAACACACAGTAGGGGAGAAATACAAAAGGTGGGAGTTGCAATCTACTGGCAATGGTGGAAAAATATGGAAGTAACTTTTGCGATGGACTTATCATAAAGAATGTGATCCACCTGCGACAGAGCTGAAGCACATTTTTCATTATTATTATTATTATTATTATTATTATTATTATTATTATTTGGGGGTGCAGAGCAAATGGGGCTGGG
Source organism: Macrotis lagotis (assembly GCF_037893015.1). Lineage (NCBI taxonomy): Eukaryota > Metazoa > Chordata > Mammalia > Peramelemorphia > Peramelidae > Macrotis > Macrotis lagotis. Next base: position 17,558,542 of record NC_133665.1, on the reverse strand, counting down.
TGGCCTGCCTGGGGCCACATAGCAGGGTGATCATTGGGTGTCTGAGGCTGGATTTGAACCTGGGTGCTCCTGACTCAAGGGCCAATGCTCTGTCTACCACCCAGCCACCCCTACTATTATTACTATTTTATTATATTTTGGGTCTTTTTTTTTCTTTTTTTGGTTTTTGCAGGGCAGTGGGGTAGGGGTGGCTTGCATGTCACACAGCTGGGTGATTGTTGGGTGCACGGGGCCGGAGATGGACTCAGGTGCTCGTGGCTCCAGGGCTGGTGCTCAGTCCATTGCGCCACTTGGCCATACCTACAATTATTACTATTATTTTTTTCTTTTTAATTTCAATTTTTTTCTCTCCCCTTCACTTTATCCCTCAAGTGAGTCTATATTTTTTTGGGGGAGGGGGTATTTAGTTTACTCTTAAACAAGAATATTTTATTAATTTATAAAAAACATTATTTGTACAAAATGAGAATATTAAATATAGAAATAATTTATGGTTTCTATAATTTGTTCTTTGTCACATTCATTCTTTAAAACAAGATTAGTTTCCAATTCATTTTTTTTTGAAGAGGCAATGGGGTCAAGTGACTTGTCTAAGGGTCACACAGCTAGTAAATGTCATGTGTCTAAAGCCAGATTTGAACTCAGGTCCTCCTGACCCCTGGTCTGGTGCTCTATCCATTGCAGCACCAAATGCCCCCTCCTGGAATTAATTTTTAATCTATGTTTCCATGGCTCTTTAATGAAAATAATTTTTATTGCATTATGATCTGAAAAGGATATTTAATATTTCTGCTTTCTGCATTTGATTGTAAAATTTTTATGCCCCAATACATGATTGACTTTTATGAAACAAAAAAATACTCTTTTCTATTCTCATTCAGCTTTCTCCAGGAGTCTATCATATCTAATTTTTCTAAAATTCTGTTTGCTTCCTTAAGTTCTTTCTTGTTTAATGTTTTTGGTTTGTATTTATCTAGTTCTAAAAGGGGTAAGTTGAGGTGCAAAAACCAAAGAGAAAAAAGAAAAAAAAAGACCCAAAATAAAATAAAATAGTAATAATAGTAGGGGTGGCTGGGTGGTGGACAGAGCATTGGCCCTTGAACCAGGAGCACCCGGGTCCAAATCTGGCCTCAGACAACCAACAATTACTCTGCTATGTGTCTCCAGGTAGGCCACCCAACTCCATTTGCCCTGCCCCCCAAATAATAATAATAATATTAAAAGATGTGCTTCAGTCTTTGTTCCAACACCAACAACTTTGTCGTGGGTGGATCACATTCTTTATGATAAGTCCATCACAAAAGTTACCTCCATATTTTTCCACCATTGCCATTGCTGATAGCAATATTCTCCATTCATATTTCTCCACTACCATGTACTATATTTTCTCTCTCATTTCACTCTGACTCTGCTGTAGGGTAGCTGAGTGGTGCAGCAGACAGATCCTTGGTCCTGGGGCCAAGAGGCCCTGAGCCCCCATATGACCCCTTAGGCCCAGCAGCCACCTGGCCCTATGGTTCCAGACAGGCCTTTCAATCCCAGCCCCTTGCAAGAAGTAAAAAAGAAAATGTGTTATATCTGACCACTCTCCTCCCATGGTCTACCCTCTTCTCCATCACTCACATCACCCTCCCCTCCCCCTATCCCCCCCTTCTTACTCCAGATGTCTATACCCCATTGAGTATATATGCTATTTCCTCTCCTAGCCACCTCTGATGAGAGCAAAGATTCCCTCATTCCCCCTTGCCTCCCCCTTCCATATCATTGCAATAGCTCATTGTAATAAAGAAAAATCTTATTACATGAAATATCTTGGCCTATTCCCCCTCTCCTTTTTCTTTCTCCCATTCCATTTCCCTTTTTTTCTATTGACTCCATTTTTACACCATATTTTATATTTGAATTCAGCTTTCTCCTGTGCTTCAACTATAAAAGCTCCCTCTACCTGCTCTATTAACTGAGAAGGTTCATATGAGTATTATCAGTGTCATTTTTCTATGCAGGAATACATGCAGTTCATCATCATTAAGTCCCTCATATTTTCCCCTTCTCCTACACTCTCTATGCTTCACCTGAGTCCTTTATCTGAAGTTCAAACCTTCTGTTCAGCTCTGGCCATTCCAAAAGGAACATTTGAAATTCCCCTGGTTCATTGAAAGTGCATCTTTTTCCCTAGAAGAGGACATTCAACCTTGCTGGGTAGTTGATTCTCAGTTGCATTCTAAGCTCTTTTGCCTTCTGGTATATTATATTCCAAGCCCTACGAGCTTCCAATGTAGTTACTGCCAAGTCCTGTGTGATCCTGACTGCAGCTCCACGAAATTTGAACTGGGTCCTTCTGGCTGCTTGTAATATTTTCTCTTTGACTTGGGAGTTCTGGAACTTGGCTATAATATTCCTAGGGGTTGATTTTTTGGGATCTCTTTCTCAGGGGGATCCATGGATTCTCTCCATTTCTATTTTGCCCTCTGCTTCTAGAATATCAGGGCAATTTTCCTGATAATGACTTTCAGGTATTCCAATAATTTTTAAATTATCTTTCCTAAGTCTGTTTTCCATATCAGTTGTTTATTTCAATGAGATATTTCACATTTTCTTCTAATTTTTCATTTTTTTTGGTTTTGAAGTATTGATTCCTGATTTTTGGTAAATTCATCAATCTTCCTGAATTCTATTCTTTGTCTGAAGGATTTGTTCTCTTCAGAGAGTTTTCTTATCTCTTTTTCCATCTGGCTAGTTTTGATTTTTAAAGCATTCTTCTCAATAACTTTTTGAACTGTTTTATCCATTTGACCTAAGCTGTTTTTTAGCATGCTATTTTCTTCAGCATTTTTTTTTGGATTTCCTTGACTAAGCTGTTGACTTCATTTTCATGTTTTTCCTGCAACTCTCTCATTTCTTTTCCCAGTTTTTCTTCTAACTCTCTCATTTGATTTTCAAAGTTTTTTTTGAGCTCTGTCATAGCCTGAGCCCAATTTCTGTTTTTCTTGGTGTCTTTAGATACAGGAGCTTGTGCTTTCTCATCTTCAGACTGAATATTTTGATCCTTCTTGGGCTCATATGCAAAATATTTCTCAATGGTGTTCCTCTTATTTCTCTGCTTGCTCATTTTCCCAGCCTAGGCCTGGTTTTGGGGTGCTTCCTGAGCTTTTGGGACACTCCCACAAGGGTCTCACTGTGTAAGGCTCTGTCCTCCCTCCTGGTCTGAGAATGATCATATGTGCCCCCCTCTGCTAAGGGGCTGAGGTGGGGAGGGCCCCTGCTGTTCTATTGGGGGTGGCTTAGACTGTGATCAATATCTGAATGTGGTCAGAGCCTCAGAGTCCTGTTCCAGGGGCAGAGGACAGAGCTCTGCAGTCTCTCTCTTCACTCCCCTCCCTAGGTTCAATGGGCTCATGCCCTGGGGGCTCCTGCTTATGGGCTCCGCCTGCTTCTGTTTCTGGATCTGGGCTGCTGAAAGACCATGCTGCTATCTGTGTGCCCTGAGGGCTGGGCTCCATGTGCTTGCTCTGGCAGAGGTCCCCCACTGTTCCCCCACTTTGTGCCCGGTGCTTCCTGGGGTGTAGCTCAGGAGACTCCCCCACTTCTGTGAGCCGCAAGCACTCTTTTCTCCCCTGGAAATGCTGTTAGTCCTCTTTCTTGCCCTGGGATTGCAACCTAAAAACTACATATGGGCAATGTAAAAGAGCCCCTGCAAAAGGATTTCCTGAAATATTCTTTTGGCTAATTGTCCAATCCCTTTATTGTTTGAGGACTGAGAACTCCAGGTTGCTTCAATTGCCCTCAAGTCTTCCTTCTGTCTTGCACTGGGTCCTCACTGTCATTCTGAGTCAGGCTGTGGGGTTTAAGCTGCTAGCCTGGGGAGGGTTGGAGACCTGAGCTGGACTGCCTCCCTCTCACCCTAATGAAACAGACCTTACCTGGTGACCATCTAAGACAGGGGTGGGGAACAATTTTTACTGCCTAGGGCCATTTATATATTTATAACATCAATCACCTCCTACAATTAGTCAAACATTTAATTAATTCATCCCTAAAAAGCTCCTGGACACATTGAATTTTGAGTCCCACCTGTGGTTGCTATGGCAGCACCAGGCCTCATATGGCCTGTGGGCCAGATATTTCCTGTCCCTGTTCCAAGTTGACTTGGGCTGGAAAATTGTTTCACCCTGACCTTTTCTTGGTTGTACTTCTCTAGAATTCATTTGTGGGCAGTATTTTTTATCTTTACTCTAAATAAGTCCTAGGTAACACAAACTAATCATTGTACCTTGTTTTGCATATAAAATTGATATGTTCATGAAAGTTGTATATTAAATTGTAACTGAAGATCAAATCATATTACAGTTACATGAGAAATTCACTAATTAAATACCTCTCCAATGATTTTCTAAAAACATATGAATTTACTCTGATTTTTATCTAAATTGAATTTTTGTATTTAAAAAACATATTTGTAATATTATCCAAGAGCATTATTAGGGCTCAATGAAAAAACTTATGCATAAATTTTATCAGAAGCTCTCATATGTCTGTCTTTGTTTAAAATTAATAAGGTTCTTGAGCACAATAAGTAGGTCAATGCTTCAACTTTCGAGTGTAATTTGGAAAAAATAACACTGGGCTCAAGAGCCAGAGATTAAAACACATAGCCTCAATTTGGTAAATTTCACTTATTTATTTATTTTCTGTTTTATCCTATAGATAATTTTGAAAATTATGGCATATCCCACAAGTTGTAGTGAATTAGAATACCTGATTCATAATTAAATAGTTGTCCAAAATAAAGAAAATATGGGAGAGGAATATTACTATACTCTTTACTTAAGGTTCATTTACAATTAGAACTGGAAGGATTTAAGGCATTATCTCGTTCAATTCTTTCATTTTTATTAAAGTAAATTTTATGGTCAGTATTTATAATGGAAAGAATAGTAAGTTCAAATGATAAACATTACTATTAAAGCTATATTCATTCATATTGAACTTTAAACTTTTTATACTGACACTAGGCAAATTAATGAATAAAACAACAGTTTTACAGTGCTTACCCAGCATCATCACTCTCCCTTGCTGGATATTAAAGGATGGATTATTCTATTTTTAAAACTTTATATTTAATATCAAGCTAAAATATTCTAAATTTTAGGGTCTTTCACTGACTCTTATAAAATGTCATAAGTATAAACTTTCAGAACAGAAAACTGAAAATTCACATTGTTTCTATTCATATAACACATGTTCCTGCCTAATAAAATAGATGATCAAAAATTTCCAGGTGCAATTTGGGAAATAGTTTGACAAAAGTGGTTCATGATGACCATTGTAAATAGATTTTGCAATTTATTTGCTTAGTATATTGTATCAAAGAGGCAATGTCATTTCAAGGAAATCTTTTTTTAAAATACCCATTTTGAAATGATATATCAGAATACATTAACATAATCTAGAAGATGCTAGTAAAAACCTATAAGAATATGTTATATAACCATCCTGGGAAATGTATTACACTATTTTTTTACAAGAAAACCAGGGAACCAGAAAATGCTAAACACTGTATCTTTCTTAAATCAAACAAGTAAAAAAACTAAAATAAGCTCATAAAGTGTTTTTGAGTGAACTATCCTGTTTGGTACTGGAGAATATAATAGCTGGACTCCACTAAGGCTTAATGAAACTACTTAACTCAAAGAGATTCTTTGGAACCAGTTTTGAGTTTTCTAAATATTTCTGTCCAGTTCAATCTGCTATACCAGTATGGTTAAACTTCAATTTCCTGGAAACCTTAGTGGACAAGCAATTTTGACTTGCAGGATTCTTCCTGAATGACTTAAGATTTACCTCTGTAAGCAACAATTTTTTTTGATGATTCAGGGTCATAATTTGGAAAATAAATTGTGTCATGTAATACATTGTACTGTATCACCATCAGAACCTGTTACATTAACAACTGTTCCATGGGTGTTAACGCTTTCTGAGTTTCTCTTTTTTTTATAGTTTTTTTCCTTTATTCCTTCCATTCCTGTAGCTATCAAAGTACTGGCTCCTGCAGGCTCTTTAAACCTGTATAATTTGAAGTTTTTAATCTGAGGGAGGTTTGGAAACCCATGGAATATTTTTTTTCTAAAATTTCTTAGCAAAAAGAAAATTCTTCTAAAATTCCTTAGCAAATTACATGGGAAATCATTTTAGAATGTCAACTCTGAGGGTTAAGAACATTTGATTTTTCTCTTTTTATTGACAACTCTTAAAAATGTCTCAAGTGTAGCTGGCATATAATAAATGCCTGCCGGACTAAAATAAACTGAATTAAGTCAAATGGAAGTCACTCATGACAAAACTGAATTTTTAATTAAGATCGTAAATGCAGTAGGCTTGTTAGAATTCTGTATATGAGGAAATAGGCTCTGAGGAGTAAATTGCACAGATTTTAATGGAATCTGTGTCATCAATTCTGGATGCACAGAGGACAGCACTGCAAAAAGCACTATTGTATAAACATGAGCAAATTATTTAACCTCTCTGGATTTAATTTCTTTATTTGCAAAATGGGATAATAATAATCCCAGAAATCACAATCTCATAGGCTGTATGTGGCTATAATATTTACAAAAGACTTTCATGTACTTTCACTTTTGATTCTCATAACTATGATGTCTTTAAATAGAACACTTGAATTGTAAAGTTTTAATGTAGCTTTCAAAGTAAGAATTTTCAGCAGAAATTGATAAGCCTAGGGTCTCACACTAGAAGTTGAGGTCGGTAGGTGATTTGGAGCCCTTGCTACTTTGACTCTGGTTTTTCAAATTGCAAATTATTTTGTAATCGATAAGACAGTGGACCTGGAGTTAAGAACATCTGATTTTCAATCTAGCCTCAAATAATTACTGGCTATGCAACTCTGGCAAGTCTCTTAAACCTCTCTTTGCCTCAGTTGCCTCAACTGTAAAATGGGGATAATGATATCTCATGGGGTCATCATGAGGGTCAAAAGAGTTATTATTTGTGAAAATGTTTTTTGCACAGTGTAGGGCACAAGGAAGATGCTTAATAAATGATTATTCCCTTAATAAATACCTCTTCTCTTTCCCTCCCTTCATTTAACTTTCTTTCCCTTCTTTTCCCTCCCCTTCCTTCTTCTTTCATAATACACTGAAAGTCACTAAAAGCCAAAAGGCAATTTGTTGAAGTACCAGGGATTGTGGCACTGCTTAAAGCTACAACTAGGAATTTCTTGAGTCAAGGCAAAATTAATTGGGGTTCAGGGAGGAAGGCATTGCTGAGGACAGCTAGGCCACACTGAATAAAGGACAGACCATCCCTTCCATAGTACAGTTCAGGCTAAAGAGAAAAACAGGGTGAAGAAAGAGAAGGGAGGTCTTGGGTGGGGTGTCTCTGGGTGGGGGGGGGGGCGGGCGGAGGGACTGGCCCTGGCCAGAGGGGGCAGTGTACTCCAATAAAGGACAACAGGGTGAGGCATGGGGATAGTGTTTGCTGTGAGGAACAGAAATTATCCTTCTGAAAGTTTGTGCCTTGGGACAGGCCGGGCACCAAGAAAAGCTTCTTCTCTATCCCTTGTCTAGTTAATAACCACTTCCTTTTGCTGCTACCTGCTACCTTTTTAATCAGGGCTTGTTCCTACAGGACATTATAACTGGGTGTGGAAGAAGAACAGAACAAATGGGAAAAAATGGGATAGAAATGGAGAAAAGTATCTTGGAAAAAAACAAAGAGATAAAGAAAAACTTGTGGAAAATGAAAGATGGGAGAAGACCAATTTTAAAACAATTTCATTCATAAACATGGACACCTAAGACCTATTCACGTTTTTCCTTTTGGAAATGAAGAGAAAGAAGGTAGACTGTGATCCTTTTAATCACTCACATTTAGTAAAAATTATAAAAACTTTTGCTTAGCCTAATTACTCTGATTAATCTATCCTAATTCTAAATATAAAATCAATATAAATTTTCCTATGTTCCATAATACTGAAATGATCATAAGGAGAAGCAAAAGAACATATGTTCAATAAAGATTTCCTTTTTGATCAACCATTTCTTCTGCATATTAAAAATATATTACTAGTTAAAGAAGAAATATCACCATTACTTTCTTAAATCTTACCAGGCATAGCATGTACAAGGTCACCACATAGAACAAAGAATTTAGGCTTGGGGTCAAGCTTGTTAATAGCTTGAATAGCTTGTTCTGTTAATCTGATCTCCTCTTTCCATTCATCACCACAGTTACTGCAGTCACCAAGTGCCCAGGCTTTCATCAGTCCAAATTGTGGATCTGCTCCTTGTATGAAGTAGAAAGGGGATTTCCACTGAAGCTCTTTTTCTTAAAAGGAAAATGGAAGAAATAAAGCAGCCAGGTTAAAACATAGCATTTTCTTAAATTAAATAGATAATTTTAATAAGCAATTTGTTCAAATATATCATTTTCCAATCACAGATATTCTTAACCATTTTTGTACCTTTGGAAATCTGAAGAAGCCTACTGATCCCTTCTTAGAATAATATTTTTAGATGTACAAAATAAAATACACAGGACTACTAAGAAAACATATATCAAAATGTACTTATCAAAATTAAAAAAAAAGTTTGCAGATCCTAGGTTAAGAATCCCTGGTTCAGGATATTTTGATTTATATTACCTCTGAGAAGTCATGTGGTATAGAGGCCAGAAAACTGACTTCCATCTGAGATGGAGTTGGATTCAAGTCTTGCCTTGGATATAAAGAAATGGTCACCTTGGACAAGTAGGTCACTTAACCTCTCAATACTCCAGGTAACTCCTAAACTAAGTTGTAGAGAAGGCATAGTTCTGTACTGTAGAGTGAAGTTCCTCCCAGGAGACTCCCTATGCCAGTGAAATGATAGATCTGAGTTAAGAAAAATAAAAGAGACTAGTTGATACCTAAAGATTGGAGGAAAAACATGGGGAAGAGCATAGCAAGGTCCTAATTAATACAAATAAGGAATCTGTGAGGTGGTTGGAACCAACGACCAATTTTATAAAATTTTAACTTAGAATAGTGCAAACCCTAATATATGTGACCACTTCACAGAATTCATTATTCAAACTTGGATTATATAAGCAATGAAACCAAGCTGTTTGCTTTAGAATTGTAGAATCAAAATGAAGTACAGATCATTAACATAACATTGGATACAGGATATTAGCTTTCAATAGCAAATTTTAAAGTCAGATTTTAAGACACCATCAACATTAACTCTCTGAAATTGATTAAATATTTCAAAATTTTTTATTCTTGCCATAATGTCACTATTTGCATTATTTAGGGATGAGCCAGCATTTTAAATTATAAAATTTGGAACTTGGAAATTTGACTATCTGGTTACATATATAATGCCACAAAGAAATCTTGAAATTAGTCAACATGGAAAATGCCAACATTTTAAAGACTGTAAATTTAATGTGAATATAAATGGGGATAATGGTATTTCTGGGGAAGTATTCATTACTGCATCCTTATTTTGTTTAACTGAATTTTGCCTTTAGAAACTAAAGACTTGAAAGGAAAAATAGAGAAGTTATTATTTTAAATGGTTTTCTATAAAACCTATTTATTTTTTCTATTTACCATCTAAATACATTTAAACACGTTTTTATTCAACAGTTGAATCCTGGTTAAATACTAAAATGTAAAAAAAAAGCTGCTAAATCTATTTTTTGGCTTTAGTGTCTGAAGTTGATGGATTATGGGGTATTTCCATTATTCATATTTAGTAAGGTTCATCAAAACTATAGTTCTGTTTAAGTACTGTTTAGTTAAGGTTCAAGTAGATTACATAGCAAAATATCAAAATTTCTATATGCACTTGTTCATTTGTATTCCTAAAGATAGAAATGAAAGTCTGTGGTACCTTCCAGCTCTCACTTTATGGCCATTATTAAGGCTTCCTCGATAGGATCCCAAAACTGGTAGCTACATATAATGGATAAAATGCTAGATCTGCAATCAAGAGAAGTGGTTTTGAATTCGGTCTTAAGATTTTACTAGTTACCTAACTATGATCAAATCACTTCAAAACAGGAAAACTACAGCTTACAACCTCAAAGAGTTCTAAGTATAAAATACTTTGTGAAACTTAGAGCACTTAACAAATGAGTATTTTTTTATGACTGTTGCTTTACTAAGATAACTTAAAAAAGTCAGATTAGCAACCCATATAAAAAAACAAGTGGATGAAAAATACATAGTATTTAAATTTCAGGATTCACTTGGTGAGAAAACCCAATGAGTTAATATAGCCATATAAACATTTTGGACAGGCTTCAGGTGTACAAGAAACTAGGTTCATAATTGAATTGGAGGAGGAAAATGGAAATGGACTGTATTACATTTAGGAAATAGCAAATGACTTTCAGTGGTTCTAAACTGCTCCTTGCCATCTAAGTCCATCATTATCAATCAATAATCTCCCAATGGCATACAAGTACAACACCAAAATCACAGAAGAAATACAATTTCACTCATTCAAAGAGTAAAGTAACAACTGTGTAGTAATGGGCAGCATAATAATATAACAACTGTGGGTTTTTAATTAGGCTATAGCCTATTCCCATGAATAGATTCTGTTAGAAATAGCATAAAAAGGCGGAGTCAAGATGGCAGCAGGTACAGCCTCTCAGGTGCTCTCTCCAATATTTCACAAATCTTAAAATTATGACTTAACTAAATTTTTGAGAGACAGAACCCACAGAAAGATCCAGTGAGGCAATTCTCCAGCCCAGGTAACCTGGAAAAATAGTGGGAAGGCTCTGTTCCAATGGGGTGGAGGAGAGGCAGCACACCAGAGCAAAGGAGCTTCAGCCTCCCAGGAACAACCCCAAGGCACCTGGGAGCCTGGGCTCCCAGCAGCAGAAGCAGTTTACTGACCTGCCACCCCAGCGAGCATCAAGAACAACTTAGATGATCAGCTGGATAACCTCTGTGGGAGTGAGTGCAAAGCCTAGGCCAGCATGGACCCTTCTCAGTGTAGCCACGGCCCTCAGCACAGCCCATATCCCAAGAAACAGAAGCAGACTGTGGAGCTGCCCAGCAGGAGCCACCCAGCAGCTACTCTCTGACTACTCAGTCCACAGAAGGTAAGGGAGTGGAGGGGGACTGTTGAGGTCTGCCCTCTGCCCCTGGGATAGGACTCTGGGGCTTTGACCACATTCAGACCCTGGTTACAGTCTGAGGCTCCAGAGGTTTAAAGCTTGTGGCTATTCAACAGACCAGGAGAGCAGTTAGACCCTCACATACTGGGATCCTTGCAGAGGGCGTGTCCCAATAGTACTCAAAAGCTCAGGAAGCACTCTAAAACCAGGCACAGGCTGGGGAAATGAGTAAACAGGAAAAAAAAGAGGAACCTGACCATAGACAATTACTTTGGTCCCATGGAGGACCAAAATACTCAATCTGAAGATGAGAAAGTCCAAGCTTCTGCATCTAAAGACTCCAAGAAATATAGAAGTTGGGCTCAGGCTAAGACAAAGCCCAGAAAAGATTTTGAAAATCAAGTAATGGAGGTATAAGAAAAATTGGGAAAAGAAATGAGAGAGATGCAGGGAAAAACATGAAAATAAAGTCAGCAGCTAAGGTCAAGGAAATCCAAAAAAATGCTGAAGAAAATAATATATTAAAAACCAGTTTAGGTCAAATGGATAAAACAGTTCAAAAAGTTATCAAGAAGAATGCTTTAAAAGCAGAATTGGCCAGATGGAAAAGAGAATAAGAAAACTCTCTGAGGAAAACAAATGTAGAATGGAGATAAAAGAAGCTTATGACTTTGTGAGAAATCAAGACAATAATTCAACACCAAATGAATGAAAAATTAGAAGAAAGTGTGAAATGTCTCATTGAAAAAATAACTGATCTAGAAAACAGATCCAGGAAAGTTAATTTAAAAATTATTGGGATATCTTAAAGTCATGATCAGGAAAAGAGCCTTGACCTCATTTTCAAAGAATTTCTACAGGAAAATTGCCCTGATATCCTAGAAGCAGAGGGTAAAATAGAAATTGAGAGAATCCACTGATCTCTTACTGAAAAGAGATCCCCCCCAAAAAATAACCCCCATGAATATTTTAGCTATGTTCCACAATTCCCATGTCAAAGAGAAAATATTATAAGCAGCCAGAAGGAAACAATTCAAATATCATGGAGCTACAGTCAGGATTACCCAGGACTTGTCAGCATCTACATTAAGGGCTTGTAGGGTTTGGAATGTAATATTCCATAGAACAAAAGAGGTTGGAATTAGTTAACTACCTAGCAAAACTGAACATCCTCTTCCAAGGGAAAAGATGGACTTTTAATGAAACAAGGGAATTTCAAATGTTCCTGTTGAAATGACCAGAGCTGAACAGAAAATTTAATCTTCAAGTGCAGGACCCAGGTGAAGCATAGAGAGAGTGGACAAGAATGGTAAATTATGAGGGACTTGATGATGAACTGTGTGTAATCCTGCATGGAAAGATGGTACTGATAATACTCACATGAACCTTCTCATTTAATAGAACAGGTAGGAGTTTTTCTAGATGAGGCACAGGAGAGAGCTGAATTTGAAGATAAAATATATTGTAAAAATGGAGTCCATGTGTGAAAGGGAAATGTACTGGGAGTAGGAGAAAGGAGAGTTAGAATAGGCTAAGATATCTCATGCAAAAGACATTTCATGTAGTTTTTGCAATGGTATGGAAGAGGGGAAGGTGAAGGGGAACGAGGGAGCCTTCATTCTCATTGGAAATGGCTCAGGAAGGCAACAGCATACACACTCAATAGGATATAGACATCTAGAAGAAAAAGGAGACAAGGAGGGAACAGGAGGAGAGGAGGGGTGATGTGGGTGATAGAGGATAGGATAGATCATAGGAGAGCATAGTCAGATATAACATATTTTCTTTTTTATTTTTTGCAAGGTGATAGGATTGGGTGGCCTGTGCAGGACCATGGGGCTGGTGATTGCTAGGTCTCTGGCCCCAGGGCTAGTGGTCTGTCTGTTGCATCATTTGACGGCCCAACAGCACATTTTTGAAGAGGGACAGCCAATGGGGGGAATTACAATCAGTAACAGCTGATGGTATCAGAACACAGATGGAACTGCCTTTTTTTTTCTTTCATTTTATTTCTCATGAAGTTTTATATTTTTGTGGGGGAGGGGTATTAGGTTTACTCTTAAACAAGAATATTTTAGTAAATAAATTAAAGAAAATTTAAAAAAGAAATAGCATAAAAAAGCAGAGACAAGGACATAAATGACTAGAAAAAGATTTGGGCTAATCCTTTAATGAGAATAATGGAAAACAGATGGACAGCCTGAATGTTACACTGATATTTTCTTAAATACTCGAATGCATTTGTAATTTCATTGATTCAGGAGTTCATGTCATGATGTAGATCAAGACCCATCCAGTTCTATCCATTCTGGGTAGCTCAAACTCATATATTATCCAAAAATCACCAGAGGGGTCATCTGAAGCACTGGAGGCCTTACTTTCTTTCTCCCAACATCAAGAGGAACCAGTGGCTGTCCATCTGTCAGTCCTCATTCTGACCATGTCATCAGTCCATTTTTTGTTTTTTCCTCACAGAATTTCATAGCTATTCCTTTATTTCTGTTCTCCAGAATTTTTTGTTGGTTACTTGTTATAGTCTGCTCACACTTACCTCTGCTGTAATTTTTTTGTAATAGTAATCTTTAAATCTTTGGAGTTAGTGGTGTTATATATCTTGCTGCCAGTGTCATGGATAAAATTAACTATTTAAAAGATGGGTGTCTACTTTCTCAGGAAACTCGAGGTTAGTAAAAGAGCCTTTTGGTTTTCCAAAAGTCATCCAATTCACTTTCCTCATGCTCCTCAAAGCAGGGCCAAGCCCACTGTTTTATTTGTACCATATCTCCATATGTATATAGGATATCCATCCAAATCTGGATGCAGCAGATATTTTTCATTCACATAACCTTTCTTTTGTGAATGAATAGGTCAAATTCCTTTGAGTGATTATAGATTTCTAGGAGAATCTGTTCAGTATTCATATAATAAGAGTATCAGAGACAGTCCTCTAGTGCTCTGAATGGCTTCTGTAGATTAACATTCATGGAAAGATACAGACAAAAATTCCAGAGGATAAGAATACACATATCAGTGGCAGGAATATTAAAAGTAATGATGCAATGGATACACTGATGTATCGAAATAAAGTAAATGCATTAAGCTAACAGTTATACGTGGACTTTTGGTAATTTTATTTATTTATTTATTTTTAATGTCTTCAGACATCCCCCCTCCACAATTTCAGGCAAAGATAGTTTTCAACATTTATTATTTTGCAAATTTTTTAGTTCCACATTTTTCTACCACTCTCACTTTCCACTTCCTTCCCCATGGCAGAAAACAATCTGCTGTACATGTACAATCATGCTTAACATATTTCTATATTATTCATTCTGTGAAGGAAGAATTAGAACTAAGGGAGGGGGAGAACATGAGAAAGAAAGTAAAAACATAAAAGAAGTTTTAAAAAGCGAACAAAGAAGTGGTTAAGTGATACATTAGATAAAGCACCAGCCCTAGAGTCAGGAGGACCAGAGTTCAAATCTGTGACTTTCTGCAAGGCACTTAACCTCATTGCCCTGCAAAAAACAAAAACAAAAACAAAAGAACTTATTCAGTCATTTCCTAATTTATGGACATCCCTTCAATTTCCAATTCTTTGCCACTACAAAAAAAGTTGCTAAATTTTTTTTTGTACATGTGGATCTTTCCCCCCTTTTGTGATCTCTTTGGGATATAGACCTTGTAGGAGTAATGCTGAATCCAAGGGTTTTCAGTTTTATTGCCTCGAGCATAGTTCCAAATTGCTATCCAGAATGGTTGGATCAGTTCACAACTCCACCAACAATGCATTAGTGCTGAACTTTTAGTATTAAATTTCCTTTTCTCTCCTCTTCCAATTAGTTTTATATGTCCATAAAGTTCTCTATTTATTTTATGATTTTTCCATAAAGTACATATATATTACTAAAATAAAATTTTATTTATTGTCTCTGTCATTTCTTCAATCAAATCTCAAGTGAATGTGAGAAACAACTACACAAAATGATGGTATGTTCACTCAATGGTCAAGGTGAAACAGAGTTATGATTCTATATGCTATAGTTAAGAGTTTACACAGTAGTAGCACTGAAACACATGACTTTCTTTGCAATTAACTTGAAATGACTGAGAAGTCATGAATATGTCCTCTCATGCTGACATATTTTTAGTGTCAGTCAATAAACATTTATCAAGCATCTATTTGTCCAAACCTGTGCTAAGAGCTGGAAATACAAAGAAGGGCCCCCTTGATGGGCCCAAATCTAAAGGGAAAAGTAGCATTCAAAGAACTATGTACAAACAAGCTACATGTACAATAAACATGAACTAAATAACAAATGGAAGGTACTAGAATTGGGAGGGATTGAAAAGGAGGTAGAATTTTGCTGGGACTTGAAGGAAGCCAGGGAGGTCAGAAAGAAGACATGGTGACAAAAAGCATTCCAGACATGAAATATAATCTATGACAATGCCTGCAGATGGTATTTCTTGTATGTAGAACAGCAAAGAGACAACTGTATTGAAGAATATCTGAGGGAATGTAAGGTGTAAGATTACTGAAAAGGTGGAGGAAGGGACTAGATTATGAAAGGTTTTGAATGTCAAACAGATTTTATATTAGATTTTGGGGCAATAAAGAGTCAGTGACATTTATCTAGTAGAAAGTGATATAATAGGACCTGTACTTTAGGAAATTCACTCTGATAGCTGAAGAAAGGGTATGTATTTGAGAGATATTACAAAGGCAAAACTGATAGACTCTAGCTACAGAGCAGACGTGAGCGGTAAGAGAGAGCTGAGGATGAAATGCAGGTTGCAAGTCTGGGAGAGTGGTGGTGCCCTTAATGATAAGAAAGAAGTTTGGAAAGAGACAGGGTTTGAAGAAGAAAGATAATGAGTTCAGTTTCTGACGTGCTGAATTTTAAAAGTCTAGAGAACATTCAATATAAGATGTTTAAAAGGCATTTGGAATATGAGAATGGATATTAGCAGAGAGGTTAGGGCTGGATAAAAAGATTTGAGAATTCAAGGGAGTTAAGGGGATAACCACATGAAATAATAGAGGGAAAAGACAAGAGGGCCCAAAATAGAGTTCATGAGTATTGGATACCCATGGTTAACAGACACGGTCTAGGATGAAGATTCATCAAAGGAATCTGGGAAGGAACAGTTGGGTAGGAAGAGAACTAGAGGAGAGAATAATGTTCCAAAAAACCTAGAGAAATGAATATCATCAAGAAGAGAGTGATTGAAAGTTCCAAAAGGCTCCAGTGAAGTCAAGAAGGATGAGGTGTGATAAAAGGTCATTGGAATTGCAAATTAAGGCATCACAAGTAACTTTGGAAATAACAGTTTCAATTTAATGAGGAAAAGGACAAAAACCAGAGAATCAAAGGACAAATTACAGGTGAACCTCTTAAGGAGTTTAGCTACAAACAGGAGAGACATAGAATGACAGAGTTTTTTGAAAATAGACACAGTTATGTTTGTAGGTAGTAGGGAAACTAATCTGTCAGGGAGAGATTAAGGAGAATCACCTACAATGTGCCAGGTACTGCCCTGGACACAAATTACCTTATCCTTACTGATTTGTGTCTTACTCAGCACAAAGTAGTCCCTGTAAATAAGAATTCTTTTTTTTCTTCTTCCCCATATGCCCATAAACAAGCTCAGTACCTTGAATTTAATTTTTAATTGAAATGAATAGACAATCAAAAAACTGTGAGACTATTAACATCTTCTGCTTGTTCCCTTTCCACCACTCAGTCATGAGGACTCATTTCAGAATCAGAAGTGGCTGCACAGAACTGCTAACCATTTTTCAGTTTCCTTTTGTTTATGAATTAATGAATTAAAAAAATTTAAGTGCTTAGTATGTGGTACTAGGGACACAGTCCTGGGGATGGTGCCCAGCTCTAGGAATATTCACATAAAAAGGGAGATGGTATCTGTGAACGAGGTACTTATATACCATGCCAAGGGATTCCTAGGGTTGACTGATAAATCAGATCCAAGCAGACCTAGAGGGAACCTAGGATACTGTGTAGAAGGGCACAAAAGCAAGGACTGACAGTCTTTCTTACCTGAAAGATTATAGCTGTTGACTTCTAGCTTATAAACAGTACAAGTGAGCACCCATGTCCACTCTTCAAGGTAATGAACTTCATTTAAATCATTAGGAAGTAGAGAGTAGGCCTGAGAGTCTGAATGGAGTGGAGTCCTGAGTTTTCTCATGCATCAGTAGGTAAAGGCATAGGTCAGTGCTTAGCCCAAAAGAGGAGGTGAGACAGAAGGCGAGACAGAAGGCAGTATTGACTAGAAGGTTGTAAATAGACTGTAAATAGTACCTGGTGATAACTGCTCCTTATCAGCTGTCCTAGATAGAATCTTGGGTGCCTCATCCAAACAATTAATCAGTTATTGCCATAGTTAAAGGATAAGCCTCACTTAGCTCTAGGTTGGTCCTCAAACAGCAGATAGTCTGTTATAGTGAACATACTTTAAAGACTTCCTAGTAACATTTATGCAGTGCTGGGCTAGCCTTTGAGAACTCAAGGTCTCTTGCAATGAATCATCAGAGTTTAAGTTTTTGAAGGACAAATAAGTATTTGGAGGACAAATACTTAGTATACTGACAGGCTATAAGAACAGGTTTAAAAAAATTAACTTTTTTTCAGGAAATGAAATAAACTAAAATAGTGTTTTGATTAGTTGCAAAATTACCTTACTAAAATCATCTGTATTCTGGAAGAAAACCCCAACAATCTCAAGTTCCTTTTTCTATTTCTCTTCCTTTTCATTTCTGAACTTCCAGAAAAGTAGTCTACATTGCTACTTCACCATCTATTCATTTTCCAATTCTCTGCAATTTTGTTTGTTTTTACCCTTCTACTGAAACAACTCTTTTCAAGGTCAACCATAATCTAACTGGCAAATTCAGTGGTCTCTTCTCAAATGTCTTCTTTCTTGAGACTGTAGCATCTGAGATTATGAAATAGACCTTCGATATTCTCTTGTTTTTTGATAATTTGATTTGTTCATCAGATAATTTATAGATTACAGAAGGTTTATAACTTTGAACCCAAGCAGAAGAAAGGGAAGTTTCCCAATATGGATTTTCCTTAAGAACAGGAACTGTTTCATTTTTATTTTATTCACAATGTTTAGTCAAGGTTCCTTGTATATAGTAGGTACTTAAAAATGCCTGCTGAATTGAACTAAAAAAGCAGGTTAAGTACCACATAGCTTAAGTTGCCCAGGACTCCAGTAAAAGATCTGAACCTAAGGTTTGTGAACTTTAAAAAAACATTTTTGATAACTTACATTATAATTAGTTCATTATAATCAGTCTGAATTATAATTATAATTTAGAGAAAGTCCACGCGCTTTATCAAACTGCTAAAAGGGACACCTGAAAAAAAAAAAGTTAGGAATCCCTTTTCTGGAGGCAACAGGGAGCCATCAAAATTTCTGAGCATGGGAATGATATGGTCAAACTGTATCTTTAGAAGAGTATTTGGTAGCTATATAAGAGGGAATGGATTAAAGAGCAGGAGATAAAGCAGGGAGATCAAAAAATTGTTAGAAAATTGTTACAACAGTCCAAGGGAGAAACGATGAGGACCTGAAATAAAGCTAAGTGAAAAGAAAAATACAGACATAGTGTTAGAACCTATAAGAAATGGCAGCTGATGGAATATAATGGATAAGGTAGAAGAGAAAGTCAAGGATTACTCCAAGGTTACTAACTTGAGTGACTAAGGATAGAGTAGCACCTGTCATAGAAAAAGGGATATTTGGAAGAGAGGTGAATTTAGGGAGAAAAGTATTGTACTTTGGGTATACTGAATTTGAGATGACAATGGAATATCCAGGTGGCACTGTCCATAAGTCAGTCTATACACATTAACTGATGACACTCAAAATTTTAGATCCTTGGACCAATGAGTCAAAAATAATATTGGAGAACTGAATTATAGCAATATTGATGTTATCACTACAAATAAAACCCAGGCCTTTTCAATAACAAAAATAAATAAAAGCAAAGGATATAAAGAAATTTGCAACTAAAAGGAAGTATGATCTATAGACTTTAATAACAGAATAGAAAAATGTAAAGTGGGTTGCTAGCATCTCTAAGAGCATTTGCTTTATATTGGAACTAAGAAGTTTTCTGGAATATGTACTAAAGGTTAAGTCTGAGAAATTTAATAAATTATCTAATATTAATATACATATTAGCACACATAAATACATATACATAAATATGCATGTGTGGACATTTATACACATGAAACTCCAAGTCCTGAACCAGATCAAATAACTTCTAGCAAGGCACTCTAAGTCATAAGAAAGGGTGTGCTGGATACCTTTCTTTACTTGTGAGTGCCAACATTTATCCCTCAGAATGATAACAGCTAAAAATATGGTCTTGATTTATTGTTTTGATTGTCTAGATTGGAAAAAGTGTTACAACTGCTTATTAAACTTAAGAGTCTATTTACTCCTCTTCCTTCTTTCCTCTTGTTAAACATTTGCCAGCATTCCCTACATTGCTCAGAGAAATGAAGTAAAAACAACTTATTTATTTATAAACAAATATTCATATTTATATTTATATATAGGTTTGAGGTTTATTTCACTTGAGCCTCAGGGCACCCTTGATTTTAAGTTCCTTTGTGCATATGGCACTTGGATAGGTCCTGCAGCAATCTGTTTAGACAACAGCTAGTAAAGATTCCTTTCAATAATTTATCATTTATCAAATGACTCTGCCCTTATCCCACAGAGATTCCAAACTCTTTCTCAACTGTCTGACCCTGAAGGATTATTCATTCATTGAGTGATTAAAATATACTTAACTAAAGCAGAATAGAAATGAACAAAGTACAGGATTAGAAATACGAGAAGCAGGACTATTCCTGGGTATCAGGTCATTACTACAGTAAAAATGAAATGAACAATGTCAGTTTTTAAAACTCCTAATAAATTCAATCCTTACAAAGTTCAAAATCCCAACTGGCTTCAGCCAATTTTCTTTACACCTGATGCTTTCCAACTGTATTCACAGGTTACATTGGTAGGGAATTTCTCCATGAACATTTTGGTCTCAAAAATGAAGGATACCAGGTAATCTTTAGTCTCAGATTACTGCATTAAGCCTCCTTTTGACTGCTCTACACTGCCACTTGAATTTCTTCCTAAGGTTCTTCAGGGCCCTTCAAGAACAGCAGAGCTCCTAGCTGGCCACCAGAGGGCACATGTTCAGGCACAGGTTTCCTTCACATGTCTCATGCATCTATCTCTGGACCATCTTCTGATTCTTTTTTTCATGAAGTCCTTACAAGCCCTACCAATGCAACCCTTAGAGTAGGCCTTTATGATAACTGAGTTTTTCTATTCTCTATTTTTATTTGCATAATAAATAACTTAAGGGAAAACACTAAGTAACTGTGACTTGCAAAGGGCTGCTACAACCAGGTCTAACACAAAGCAACTGCTGGTTACTTTTAACATGTCTCCAAAGGCCAAATGAAACATCATTTCATGGCATATGATGGGCATAAACAAAAAGACCATAATGAAGAAAATGTTGTTTAGGAATGAGGAAAAAAATAATGAATAAAAATTATAACAAAAATTTCTATAAAAACACATTAAGACCCTACAAATATTTTAGTGCAAAGGTAGGCACAGAAGAGGGAAGCATAAAATAGGTTGGAAAATGAGGTTTTAAGACTACACTGAATATCTCAAATTATTTCTCCAAGAAAACACAATTGAACACAAAAGATCAAAAAATTAAAAACTGACTAAATTTTAACAAATAAAAAATGACTGAAAACTGAAAGAACAAAGGTAAAAACAATACCAAACTAAAATAAAGTTAAAAATATATGATTATAAATAGAATTGTTCCAACCTGATCAATTCAAGTAAGCTGCTGACACTGTAAAATTAGAACTGGATGAAGGAAAAATATATCAATATTAACATTTATCATTTTCTATACAAGTTTGCTGAATCTAAAGTGACTGGCACAACAAGGAGGAATAACAAGTCTAGGAACCACTTTGGTTGGCAAATTCCTGATGTCTTTGTCAAGCAAAGAAATATGGTAGCCAAGGACAACTGTTAAAAGCATAAATTTATTTTCATGATCTTGCAGAGGAATAAGGTAGAAAATTATGAGCAGGAACTCTGTCTTATTAAACAGGGAGATACGAAGAATGAAAAAATGCACCAAACAATGATCTCATGAACATTAATGGATAAAACTGGAAGAATGATAGTTTAAACTGGGGGAAAAGTCACAATTTCTATAACAAATTATTCTTTACATTAATCCAAATCCTAGCTTACAATATAGGAATGATAGACTCCTAGCTTAATAGTGAATATGCCTAATAAGGGCCAGTAAGAATGTACTTCCCAAGAGTCTTGTCCATCTAATCAAAGGAACTTTAAAAGGAGAGAAAAAACTGCATGCCTATACACACACACACACACACACATACACAACAAAAACATACACATGTATATAAATGTATACAGATACCACTGATAGTAGCTATATATAGCACATACATATATGCACATGCAATTTTCTTTCCTCCTCTTTCATGTATAGGCATGCATATATGTGTGTGTACATATGCATATAGATAGGTGTATATGAAATCCAGTAGCCAGAGTGGGAAATCATAATGAAGAG
This sequence comes from Macrotis lagotis, assembly GCF_037893015.1. Classification (NCBI taxonomy): domain Eukaryota; kingdom Metazoa; phylum Chordata; class Mammalia; order Peramelemorphia; family Peramelidae; genus Macrotis; species Macrotis lagotis. The sequence goes on along the minus strand of NC_133665.1, from coordinate 17,536,713 downwards.
AGCTTGGGTGAAGAACAACAGAGCTGAAAGTGTAATTAAAGCGTATTACAAAATACAAAGAACAAGCAAATGAGGAATTTTTGAAATAGATCACAAGCTTGACACAGAGCTATATATATAAAAGTGATGGTGAACTTCTATTATCTAGACATATGTGCAAAGTTTCTTTGCCCAAAACAGTGCAGTTAAGTTTCTTATTTTGTCTTAGTGATAATATAATCCTTCAAAAGAAAGAACCAAGAAGGAGAACTTTCATATTGAATCTGATTTCACCAATAAGAAAGTACTGGCTACTGGAATGGAATTAATGGAAATCAGGGAGAAAATGGCAACTCTATCTTAGAATTTGTAAGAATTCTAGGGCTCCTTTAAGTCCTTGATCTTTGATTATATGACCCTAATAACCATTGTTATAGGTGAATGAGGCAAAGGTACCAGATGATAGAAGGTAGATCTAGTCAACTCATAATCTTTGGTGTGAAAATGAGAGAGCAAAATGGTTTAAACAAGTTGAAACCCAATATAAAAAGAGAGATAAAGTAGAAGACTAACTACCTAATCCTTAGGAACTCAAGTTGCTAGGACCAGATGAACTACACCTAAGGATACTGAAAGAACAAGATGTTACTATTGAGCTAATCATTATTTTTTTGAAAGATGATAGGAAATGAGTTAGTACAGGAAATGAAAAATTCTAAGGCCCCCATTTCAAAAAAAGTGAAGAAAATGGGAATTTGTAAATCATAGATTATATAGTCTTTAACTCCTTGCAAAAAATCTGCGAATACATAATTAAAGACACAGTTAGGAAACATACAGAAAAGGAAGCAGCTATCATGAAAAGCCAGCATGGCTCAATCAAAAAACAAAAACAGACCGTGTCATAATAACATCAATTTACTTTTTGATAGAAACTGATAGATTAGTAAATAAGTAGAATGCTACAGACATACACACACACAAATACACCCATATACACAACACACACACACACACACACACACACACGCAAAATATGCTATAAAGTCTATTATTCTATGCTCATGGGCAAGATATAGAGTTGTGGGGTAGACAATTTCATAATTAAATGGATTCAGAACTGACTGAATGACTGAACACAAGGAGTAGTCATTAATGGTTAATATTGGCTTGGAAGGAGATTTAAAATGAAGCACCTCAGGGATCTATGTTTGGATCTGTCCCATTTGACATTTTTACCCAATGACTTAGAATAGGACATAGATGGCATTAGATAAGAAAAACCTAGTACTGTTAGCTATTTTCACCCAATAACATGGATGACAATGTCAAGATAAAAAAAAAACTACTCTTGACAGGACAGAACACTAGAATGAATTCTAAAAGATGAAATTTCATAGGCATAAATGTAAAGTGTTTTGCTCTTGTTCCAAAAAAAAATGACTGTACAACCCATGAAATAGAAGAGACATGGGAAGACAATAGGTCATATGAAAAAGATCTGTGGGGTTTAGTGGACTGAAAATTCAATGAATTAACAATGCACTATATTAACTAAAAAAGTTAATTGTGATCTTAGGTTGCTTCAAGAAAGGGAGATTGTTCAGAAAGAAGGAAGTGATAATTCTACTACAGTACATTCTAATCTAGGTCACAATTAATGTGAGTTTAAATAATGTGAAATGTAACTGAGTGAATTATAAAAAAGTTCAATAGATATGAGCTACTTGATGGTTTTAACATGTTACTAAGTCATCAGTCCACATTTGCCTAAAGTTGTGAATGGATGTGATGTGCTGCTATATATCATATTACCAAAGTTGTGTTAATTTGGCAAGAGTCTTAAAAAAATGGACAAAAAGTAGAAATACTTCAGAGAAAAACACTGTGAATGCAAAAAAAGAAGAAGCTTATAAATACATCAGAAAAGAAATCTGATGTATTAACAGCACAAATGTAGTTACTATAAAATAAACCTAAACAGGACAGAATAGTTGAATCTATGGTATGGAGCATTAAAAAATACTCAGGTAAAATGAAGGAAAAAAGCAAAGTTCTTTCAAAAAAAAAGTACGCTGTCTCTATTTCTAAGAATAATTTTTGTTAGCCTAACATTAAGCATTCCTTAAATGTTTGACAAAATTTACTTGTACATTGATCTGACCTGTATGGGTTCCCCTCCCCACCTTAACAGCTTATGGTTTGTTTAATTTCTTTTTCTGTGACTGGGTTCTTTAATATTTCTACTTCTTATTTTGTTAGTTGGGTACTTTATATTGTTTAGAGAACATCAATTTTCCTTGAATTCTCAGTTTTGCTGTTCAATAATTATGCATGATAACCCTGTTTAAAAAGCCTTTTGAATCATGAACACTAAATCCAAAGCATAAAATGGGTAAGTAGATGTTCAAAAGCATTCTTTGATATTTTATATAGTAGCTCAGAGATGCAACAAGCTGCTGGCAATCCTTAAGAACGAACCCACCCCCACCCACACGCATACCCACATCCATACCCTTTCCTAACTTTAATAACTGTAGGAGGCAGTCATGTTATATTTCATTGACTTTCCATGATTCAAGGGGTATGGTACCACATTAGTGATGCTGGAGATGGCTCACCTATTCTCACATTGTAGGACTCCTAACTAGAGGATTCTAGTGGGCCAAGGATTCCTAAATATCTACTCCTAAAAGAGATCTTTAGTTTTCCAGTCTTCTCTTAGAACAAGGTATAGAGTTGGAGGATTTATGTTTAAATACCAGCTTTATTTACTATGTAACCTTCGACAAAATCCTATGATGTGAGGATCACCTTCAACTGTAAACTCCAGCCCATCCAACATTTCTATTAACAACCTTCAGGTAAAGATTGCTCTTTTTATAAAGCATATAACTTCTGTTTGAAGGACAGACAAGACTACTTAAAATCTCTGTTGTCATACCATTTACTATAATGAAGATTTAACTGCACATTTTAGAATTGTTATATATAAAAACTCAGTTTATCAACTTATCAACCCAAAACATGGCCTTCTAGATGATCTAGTTTCACTTCACATTTCCTTCCTCTTACTCTGTGAATCACAGTCCTTGTAATTATGGACTATATGGGGAAGCTGGAGAGTACTTGGGCTGATCTTTGTCATATCACATGAGCATCTGAAGCAGAATACAGATTGTTGAGCACTATTTCATTTTGCCTTTTTGACATTTCCATCTAGAGGTTTTAATAGGCATGTCTTTCCAATCTTGGAGTCATGGATGACTATTCCTTCTCTCACACTCCCCATAACCAGTCAGCTGCCAAGTATTGTTATTTTATGTGTGTGTGAGATAGCTATCAAATCCACTGCCTTTTCTTTATTCACTTGGCCATTACCACTTTAGTGGTGAATCACTTCTGATTTAGACTCCTCTAATAACTTCCAGACTTATTTCCCTCTTCTCTTCAATCCATCCCCACCCAGCTAGAAATTAAACATCAGTATGAATGCCATTCCCCCAATCAAGAAAATTTAGTGGTTCCCTTTGTCTAGAATAAAATACAAACTCCTCTTTTTGGAGTTTAATATCCTTCACAACCTGGCTACAAATTATCTTTTCAGACTAGTTTATATTACCCCCTCCTCTGCCAGCATTCTATCTTCCAGACAAACTTACCTACTTGCCATTATTATACAGAATACTCATTCCAACTCTAGTGTTTTGAACAGACAGTTGTCCAGGCATGGAATTCTCTTCCTATTCACCTCTATCTCTTAGAATCCCTAGTTCCTATCCAGGTTCAACTCAGGTACCAGCCCCTACATAAAGCTTTGCCTAATTCCTCCTGTCTTCCCCCACTCTTCTATACTCTTTGCCAGTGGTTCATGCTTTCTCACCTCACTAAATTACTTCATACACATTATTTAGGTGATGATTTCCAAATGAAAGTTATTTTTGATAGAGAACCACTGAATTTTTATTTTGTACTACCAGTGCCTAGCATAGAGCCTTGTTGATAATAGGTCCTTAAACAAGTCCTAGTAGGGGTGGCTAGGTGACACAGTGGATAGAGCACCAGCACTGGAGTCAGGAGTACCTGAGTACAAGTCCGGCCTCAGACACTTAATGGCCTCAGACACTTAATAATTACCTAGTGGTATGGCCTTGGGCAAGCCACTTAACCCCATTTGCCTTGCAAAAACCTAAAAAAAAGTGCTTGTAGAAGTAAATTGAACTGAATTCATAGGAAACCCTGGAATACACATCACAAAAAATGTATAACCAGTAGCCCTTCCTAGGAATTGTCATAAATATTAATAGGTCGCTCCTTTCACTCAGATGGTAAATTTGTCATGGGATCTGGTTGGTTTTAGCCACCATGCTGCATATTCACTCTGTGCTAAACTGATCTTTGGACCTATATTCTCCCTTCAAGTTCCCCCTCTTTGAGTAATGGTAGATATTCAGGAAAGAAGCTTCATAGGATATTTTCAATTCACAGTAGTATTCACTATTGCTTCCAGTACCTATTAGACTGACATATCTAGGGTTCAAAGAGATGACATAGGTGTTAGTACACAGAGGACTCAACTTGGAATAGTGGTAGAGCCCTTCCATTAAAGGAAGTTAAACTTACTCCATCAAGTTAAGGTCTTTTAGTGTGCATGTGTGTGAGGGGGTGTTGTTAGGGGAAAGTATAATATGCCAACTGAAGAGTGATTGTTGGGATTGGTTCAGTAAGAGATGATAAGACTCTAGGCTGGGATTGTAAGAGGTGATGTGGCAGGGAAAGCAAGCCTACAAAATAAATGGCTATTAGCTTCCAAAATCAGTTTGCATTTCAAAAAAGTATGGATGTCTTAATATATCTTATGCTATGGCTTCTTAAATTTTTCCTTTGCTTTGGATTCTCTGAGTAGTACTTGGCTTTGCCCTTTTGGATAGTATGTATCCCACAAGAGACTTTGTTAATTAATCTTGGCCTGGCCTAGCATAATGGTTTCTGTATTCTCATCTTTTTCAGGAAAAATTTATACTTTTCACATATTCCAACCGAGGTCATTTCCTCATTTATTGGTTCATTCTATACCTGACAAAGAAGAAGGCTGACAAATTTTATCTGTTCTAAACAGGCTATATATGTAATTTATGAAATAAATTATGCTAAAAATATAGCCAACAACTTTTTTCCTATATTTTGTTTTGATGTAACACTAATTTCTAAACTTCAGATTTTCGTCTTTCATATTTATAAGTGGATCAGTTTGTATTAAAATATCCTGTTTAAAAGACATACAACCAACTCATTTTTGATTTCTACCATCTAATATATTATATACTTTCCTGAATTTTCCTGTGTATGTGTGTATTTTTCCAGGTGAATTCATTCATTTATTTATTTAGTTAGTTTTTGCAAGGCAATGGGGTTAAGTGGCTTGCCCAAGGCCACACAGCTAGGTAATCATTAAGTCAAATTAGGTCAAATTTGAACTCAGGTGCTCCTGACTCCAGGGCTGGTACTTTATCCACTGCGCCACCTAGCCGTCCTTCCAGGTGAATTTATTATACCTGTTAGATATGTTTGTTGATTGTTAATAAAGTAGACCTTTTTTTTAAACATGCAATAACTTAAACATCTTATTGACAATTTTGGCTATTATTAGTTAATCAGTGTTTACACCATAATAAAAACATTACTAAAAGCAAAAGAATCAAGTTTTTAACCATTCATTTGGGATCATGTGTCTAACTACTGCCTAACTTTATGTTCTAATAGTACACTAAAACTGCAAGTTATCAACAACCTCAAGTGAATCACTATTGAAAGCAAGGCTAAATCTCCTTTTTTAAAAAATTGGAAATACTATCCTAGAGCCTTCCTTTAAGGAGTAAAATTAAAGTAATGACATTACTGTTTTAGGTGTCAAGTCCTAATCCATAAAATCTCAGATGTACTTATACTGCAAGGAACTGATAAAAAAAATAAAACTAATCTACTTGGCTTTTATTTATTCTTCAGTCTCACAGTGACACTGACAATAATCCTGGAGTCACATATATCCATTAGAATCAGATGTTAATACAGAGTTAACTAAGAACTGACTGCTGAGTTTGGCTAAGTCATTTTATATTTGTTTTTCTTTTTAAAAAATGCTTTGGCTGCACACCAACTTCTTTTATATAATACATTGTTGCTTCAGTTGCTTAGAAATGGGAAGGTACTCATGTACCTTAAAAGAGGGCTGGAAAAGTTTTAAGTTTAATAACAAATGCCAATAAAATGAAATTTCTACAATTTGTCACATTTGTACTCTGCAGTGAATCACAACCAAAATGTGTTCAGCATTTTTTTATCTTGGTATTAATCCCATTTTTATGGTAGAAATAGTGTCATAACATTATTCATTACATCTGAGTTCTTTCAGGTGTGACAAGTGAAATCCCCTTATTATAAAATAGCTCTTTGCCTCAAATTAAATATAATAGTAATATACAGATATCATAGCATTTATTTTTGTAACTGCTATGACAAGAGAAATATTCTCTAAATTATATGTTTCATTGTTGATGGAGTTGTGAACTAATTCAACTATTCTGGAGAGCAATTTGGAACTCTTCCCAAAGGACAATAAAACTGTGCATACCCTTTGATTCAGCAATACCACTACTAGGCCTATTTTCCAAAGAGATCCTAGAAAAGAGGGAAAGATCCACATATATGAAAATATTCACAGTAGCTTTTTTTTGTAGGGACAAATAATTAGAAATTGAAGGGATGCCCACCAATGCCCCTGCACAGATTTAAAATTTTACCAATGGCTTTGCAGATGACACAAAACAGGCAGATAGTTAACTGGTAGCTGGCAGAGTCAGGATCCAAAAGGATCTTCAAAGGTTAGAGCACTGGGCTGAGTGTAATAAGGTGAAATTTAACTTCATTCAGGTAAAAAAAAATTCATTCAGGTAAAATATTACAGTTGAATACAAAAAAATTACCTTATACCTCAACAGTACAACAGTATAACATAGAGATTCACTGTATTCAGTTCTGGGTACCGGTTTAAAAAGGGCATTGATAAATCTGAATATGTTTGATACAACCAGAAAGATAAAAGGGCCCTAAATCTATATTATGTGAAGATTGTTGAAAGAACTAGGCATATTTACCCTGAAGAGAAGATGAAGAAAGGTTAGGTGATATTGTGGAAGAAATAGTGTTTGATTCTAGAGGACAGAATCAGGAGCAATAGCTAGAAGTTGCAAAGCGGCAATTTTAGACTTGACGTCAGGAAGAACTTTTTAATAACTATAACTGTCCGAAGGCCTGGCTTAAATGGACTGCTGAAGAGTGGAGAAGCTTGTAACCCTACCCCCCACTAATAACAAATTGCTGGGCATGTTACAGTAAAATTAGACGGGGATGAACGGGACATTCTGGTATGTGGGCTCTAAGCACAATAGTCACAGCTTGATAAACTGTCTCAACTGACTAATAAATCGGTAAGAAACCTACTGGTAAGTTAGGCGAGTGTCTACCCCAAACATGTGAAGACTTCTCAGTGGAATGGAGCAATTTGTTCCAATGGCCATGAAGGCAGCTGAAGTAAGAGTAGTGGAACACTTAGAACTTGGACAGACACTGAAAATGCCTAGGTCATTCACTGCATCCTAGGTTATCACTGGTCATCCTGACTTTTGTCAGTGCCATAGAACTTCAATGATTCTGGAAGAGAATATGAGGCTGATGACTTTATGCAACTCTGCTTCACAAATTCAATTCAGTCAAGATATTGCCTAGAGATGTATTGGTCCTCTGGCCCGAGTTCTTCCAAATCGTGGATTCTGTGACTCTGAAATGCCAAAGGGACACTCAGTTTGAAATATGTGATATGATATTAGAGCTCAAGAGACTATCTCTGCAAGTTACTTGCTTAGAGATAATAACTGTACTCATGGGAATCAACATGTAAGAAATTAAAGAAGTCACAGGTATTTTCTATCTCTAATCAAAGAATGTGATCAATAACAGCATTCCACTTTTCACAAACAATAAAAAAACTTTATCCTTTAACATTGTTAAGCTACTCAGACATGTTCCTGGTAACATCCTCTATATCAGTACTAACTATTACACGGGGTTGATGATGAAAGTTCTTTGTAAACTTTAAGCCTATTCAAAAATGAACAGTTAAGCCTATCTTTTGATAGATTTGAGATAGTCAAAAGAGAAAACAAAACAAATTTTTGAAAATATAAATAGTTCTCTCATACTTGATTTAGTAATGGCTCAGCAAATGTACTAGATATTATTAAAACATGTATTCATTCCCTTCAAAGATTTTTTTTAAAATCAGGATTATTATATTTTCAATACTATTCATAATCTCATTTATATTTTTAAGAAGTATTTTAAATTTAGTCCTCTATTACTTCTGAGGTCACAGAGTTTTCTAGGTATGAGAGAGATCATTGAATATGCTAATAGAGGAAGAAACTTCAGAGTTCTTTGTTCAATTCCTTTATTTTAAAGATGAGGAAACAGAGCTACAGTGATGAAGGCAAATCCTTCAAAAGATGAAGTGAGAGGAACCTGTATTTATTCAGTAATGAATGAGAGAATTTCCTCAGAGAGAATCAAAGGCAACTTCAGGAACACTAAACATGTTCTGTGCCCCAGAAGAAGCTGGAAAGATTTAAGATTTCTTATTTTTCTTTTTAAGCATCAGAGTCTTTTTTCTTCAGGAAAAAAATACCCCAATGGCAATAAAAATGATAAGGCATTTTGGAAAAAGAGAGTAATTTAGATGAAAGCAACTGGATATATGTAAAAATATTGTGTTTGAATGCTTAAAAATGTTTTTGCTTCCATATTTTATATTCAAAGATCATTTCTTCACATGCAATTTATTAAAAGCCTAACTAAAAGGAAATTATTTGTTATGAAAGAGTAGTCTTAATTGGGAAATGTGTTAAGGAAAGCTAATTATCAATTTCTTCAATTAAGGTGAATATTTGAACAAAACTTGGAAGTATACACTTTCCAGATGAGATTTATACAATTAACTTTTTTATATAACATCCTTCAAACTGGGATTAGCAGAGTGTCTTTAGAGGAAGAGGCATAATTGTAGCTAGCTTGAGGAAATTGTTAAAATTGTATAAATCAAAAGGGAAAAAGTAATAATATTAAGATAAAGAATCTGTTTACCTGCCAATCTTCACACAAAAAGCAAATTATACAACTGACACACATATATCTGCATTGGCCAAACTACATATTTATTTCTTCATGATTCAAACAGGCTCACCTTTTGTTCTAATTTAGATGCCATCCTGTCTCCAACTTTGTTTCCTGTATTAAGGGAAATACAATTTGCTTGACTACAATCATTTTTTTCCTTTGTGCTGAGAAGGAATCTTTTGGTCAGCCAGTTTTACAACATTGGGAAGTAATTCTCAAACCTCATTCTACCTTGCCTCATATACTCATTCAGTGTCTAAGTCTTGCTGATTCTACTCTTACCTTTATTTTATCCTTCCTTCTCTACTCATTGTGGGGCATTCTATCTAGCTTAGGTCCTCATCAACTCCTGCCTGGACTACTCACTAGCCTCCTGATCATACTCCTACCTCCAGTTTCTTTCTATCTACCACATAGCAACCAAAATTATATTTTTAAATACAAGTCTAATTATGCCACTCCCCTGCTTAAAAAAAAAACCCTTATTATTGTATTCAGGATAAACTATAACCTCAATTGTTTGGCATTTTAAGGAGTTTTACAATCTGGTTACTTTCCTTTTTAGAATATTTTTTTTTCAAATTACATGTAAAGTTAATTTTCAATATTCATTTTTTAACAACTCAACTACTATTCTTCATAGTAGTTATTCTGTGCTTTTCTTCTCTGTCTTGTACTCACAACCTGTATCAAGATATACGTCTTTTATCTATCCTGATGATATACAATTCTGAAGGGTGGGTTGATTGATTTAAACCAACATTACCTTAGTCACTTCATATCCATACCCTGTTCAAGTACACTCCCCTCAACTGTCCCATTAGTAACATAATTCTCAAGAACCATAAATATCATCAAATTATAATCAATTTATATCACATCTTCTTTCCAAGTACCCTCTTTATAAATATGATCCTTATGTGCTAAAATATCAGGTAAAGTGAAATCCCTCAAGAGCTAAAAGTCTGATCATATCACAATCAATTTATATCCACACCCTTTGTCTTAATATGCTTTTCTATTGTCTTAAGAGAAATACAGTTTTCAAGAGTTAACTAACCTTCCCCCTTCCATTTATCTTTTTATCTATCTTTTGAGTACTGTATTTGAAAATCAAATTTGCTGTTCAGTTTTAGTCTTTTTATCAGTTAAGTCTCTATTTTCTTTTCCCCTGAAAGAATATTCTGAATTTTGGAGGATAATTAATTCTTGGTTGTAATCCAAGCTCATTTACCCTCTGGAATACCATTTTCTAGAATCTTCAATCCTTTAATGTTGAAACTGATAAGTCCTGAGTAATCTTTTTTTTTTTTTTTTTAGTTTTTACAAGGCAATGGGGTTGAATGGCTTGCCCAAGGCCACACAGCTAAGCAATTATTAAGTGTCTAAGGCCAGATTTGAACTCAGGTACTCCTGACTCAGGTGCTGGTGCTTTATCTACTGTGCTGCCTAGCTGCCCCAGTCCTGAGTTTAACTAGTTTCCCTGTTATTTTAATTGCTTCTTTTTGGCTGCTTGAAGTATTTTCTCCTTTAGTTGAGAATTCTGAAATTTGGTTACAATATTCCTTGGAGTTTTTATTTTGGGATCTCTTTCTGATAGGGGTGACCACAGATCACAGATTCTTTCAAGGAATATTTTATCTTCTTTGTTCTAGCATATTAGGGCAATTATCTATGATAATTTGTTGAATGATAATGCCCAGGGTCTTTTTGATTGTGACTTTCAGACAGATCAATAATTCATAAATTATCTCTCCTGGATCTATTTTCCAGGTTGGTCATTTTCCCCAAGAGATACTTTCTTTTTCCTTCCTTTTTTTTTTCAGTCTTTTGGTCTGTTTGATGGAATCTTGGTGTCTCATAGAGTCATTCATTTCCATTTATCCAATTCTAGTTTTCAAGGTTTTATTGTCTTCAGTGAATGTTTTTGTTTCCTTTTCGAATTGGTTAATTTATTTTCTAGCTGGTCAATTTTACTTTTAAAATTACTGTCTTCTTTAGTTAATTTTTCATAATTCTCCCTCAGGATTCTCATTTCTTTTCTCCATTTTTATTCTTCCTTTCTTCTTTGATTTTTAAAATCTTTTTGAACTCTTCCATGAAGTCTTTTTGAGATGTGTTTTTAACACCCCTATCAAAAGAGTAGTTGTCAATAGTTAGGCTTTTTTTAACCTGATCATTTTATCAGTTGAGCTCTATTCCTCTGGTATAGTCCTGAGCTTTTTTGGCTTGGGGTCCAAGTTCTGGTTCCAAGTTTTTCACTCTGGAATTTCTGTTTTCCCAGTTTTCTCACTGTGATAGGGTAGCTCAATACTGTATCCAATAATCATTTTTTGTAGGATTTCCAGTTCCAATTTTTTCCCTTCCTCCCTTCTCTCCCCTCTCCCCTTGACAGTAAGTAATCTGGTTATATATGTATAATCATGTTAAATATATTTCTGTATTAGTCATGTGTGAAAGAATAAGAATAAAAGGAAAAAAACATGAGAAAAAAATTTAAAAAGTGAAAATAGTATGCTTTGATCTGCATTCATTCTCTGGATGTGGATGGCATTTTCCATTATTAGTCCTTTGAACTGTCTTTGAATACTATTTTGTTGAGAAAAGCCATGTTTATCATAGTTAATCATCATATAATGTTGATGCTGCTTTGTACAATGTTCTCCTTGTTCTGCTCAGTTCGTGCAAGTTCATGTAATTCTTCCCAGGTTTTTCTGAATCTACCTGTTCATGATTTATTACCAAACAATTGTACCCTATCACATTCATATGCCACAACTTGTTCAACCATTAAACAATTGATAGGCATGGCCACAATTTCCAATTCTTTGCCACAATTTGGTTACATTCTAGACGTTTTATATGCCCAAATGATCCATTTTCTATCCCTCATACATACATACACAGCATGTAATCTCTTTCTTCTTTGCGTCTGGATAAGTAATTTCTACTTTCAGGGTTGTACTTCAAGGTCCAGTTCAAGTCCCACTTCCGATAGAACTTTTAGGACCACCACCAGGTGCTGATGCTTCATCACTTCCATGTACTTTTAAGACTACTCTGTATCTATTTATTCTAATTATGGGTTTACACTGTCTCATTCTTCAGAATATAAACTCCTTAAGGGCATGGACAGTTAGTTGCTATCTCCTTGACTTGTACCTAAATCTAAATTGTCCCTAAATTGTTCAAACTATTTTCCTATAAAACCAAATCCTAAACCCAATTTTGGTGCAAGAATGGCAGAAAAAAGGTAAGTGAATGGAGAAGGCTGGTTGTAAGAAAATCAAAAATGTAATTGAATTGTGATTGAGTTTGAAAATGATTCCCATTAGGCCAAGATAGCAGAGAGAAGACAGGCACTGCGCTAAAGTTGCCTGATCTTCCCTCATATATAATATGAAATAAACCTCTTAACAGAAATCCAACTGACAAAACCCAGAAAGAGAAGTTAAGAGAAGAACATCTACCTCAAGGTTTGTCTTCTGGGATCATGGGTGAGCCCACACAGAAGGCGGACTCTGCTGGGAGCATGGGTCAGGGTGACAGCCTGAGAACCTGAGAGCTGGACTAGCATGACTGGCAGCAGAGGCATGGGCCAACTAGGGAGCAGAGGCACTGGTTATGGCACTGATGGTCTGGAGCTTGCTGGCAGGACTAGAGAGTGAGTTTCAGTGCTGGAGAGCTGCAGACATCGATCCCTGGGATCCCCTGGTCTACAGGAAATCAGAGTCCATACCTTCATTTCAGCTGAAGCCTCTCACCAGAACAAATACAATTACAGCTCACCTCCATCCCAGGGTCAGGTATGAGCTCCCTCAGCTGTGAATAAGGAGAGTAAATTCCTTGATCTAGGGCAAAACCCACCATTGTTCAAAGATAAAAGTATTCAGCAGCTTCAACCACCCCCGCTAGGCTGGGGGAGAAGAAATCAAGTCAAGGTCACAGATACTCCAGAGAAAGCAACCAACACAGCCTACTGGCCAGCTCACTTGGAGTTACTAAACCCTGTGAGTAAAGCCTCTAGGGATCTCAACACGAAACATCTGTGAACCAGTCCCTCCCCAACACAAGGTCTTAGGAAAATGAAGAAAGGCCAGCAGAAAGGAGGGTCCATAGAAAAATTCCTAAAAGGAAAAGACCGTAACTCAGAGAGACCTAGAACTTCTGAGGAGAATATGATCTGGTCTCCAGCACAGAAAGACTTCATTGAAGGAATCAGGAAGTAACTGGAAAATCAATTGGAAAATCTGGGAGAGAAAATTAACACCTTGCAACAAGAAAACAAATCCTTGGAAAATACAATTGGACAAATGCTAAAAGAAAATAATTCTCTCAAAACCACAATTGGTCAAATAGAAAACTCTTTCAAAAATGGAACTGAGGGCAGCTAGGTGGCATAGTGGATAAAGCACCGGCCCTGGAGTCAGGAGTACCTGGGTTCAAATCCGGTCTCAGACACTTAATAATTACCTAGCCGTGTGGCCTCAGGCAAGCCACTTAACCACACTGCCTTGCAAAAACCTAAAAAAAAAATGAAACTGAGATCTATGGAAAGGGAAGCAGTTTATGATTAAGGAAGAGATGAAGAACACTAAAAACAAACTAGATGATTTCAATTATGTTAAATTAAAAAGCTTTTGCACAGACAAAACCACTGTAACCAAGACCAAAAGAAATGCAGTAAACTCGGAAACAATCTTTACAACTAAGGTTTCTGACAAAGGACGCATTTCTAAAATATACAGAGAACTGAGTCAATTTTTTTATAAAGCAAATTCCCCAATTGACAAATGGTCAAAGGATCTGCAAAGGCAATTCACAGATGAGGAAATCAAAGCAATCCATAGTCATATGAAAAATTGCTCTAAATCATTACTTATTAAAGAAATGCAAATTAAAGCTTCTCTGAGGTACCACCTCACACCTCTCAGACTAGCCAATATGACCAGAAAGGATAATGATCATTGTTGGAAGGATTGTGGAAAATCTGGGACACTATTACATTGTTGGTGGAGCTGTGAGCTCATCCAACCTTTCTGGAGAGAAATTTGGAACTATGCCCAAAGGGCATCAAAAATGTGCATACCCTTTGAGCCAGCAATACCATTACTGGGTATATACCCTGAAGAGATCATGAAAAAGGGTAAAAACATCACTTGTACAAAAATATTCATAGCAGCCCTGTTTGTGGTAGCAAAGAATTGGAAATCCAGTAAATGTCCTTCAATTGGGGAATGGCTTAGCAAACTGTGGTATATGTATGTCATGGAACACTATTCTTCTATTAGAAACCAGAAGGGATGGGAATTCAGGGAAGCCTGAAGGGATTTGCATGAACTGATGTTGAGTAAGATGAACAGAACCAGAAAAACACTATATACCTTAACAGCAAGTTGGGAGTGATAATCAACCTTGATGGACTTGCTCATTCCATCAGTGCAACAATCAGGGCCAATTTGGAGCTCTCTGAAATGGAGAATATCATCTGTATCCAGAGTAAGAACTGTGGAGTTTGAACAAAGATCAAGGACTATTGCCTTTAATGTAGAAAAAACCTGATATCTTATTGTCTGATCTTGCTATCTCTTATACTTTAATGCTTCTTCCTTAAGGATGTGATTTCTCTCTCATCACATTCAATTTGGTTCAATGTATGCCATGGAAACAATGTAAAGACTGTCAAATTGCCTTCTGTTGGGGGTGGGGAGAAGGAGATAAGATTAGGGGAAAAATTGTAAAACTCAAAATAAATAAAATCTTTAACAACCCCCCAAAAATTAGAACTGACCAGTTGGAAAAGTAGTTGCAAAAGGTAAATGAAGAAAGTTCTTCTCTAAAAAAAGAATGGAATCTGTGGAAACTAATGACGTCATGAGAAAGCAAGAGTCTGATAAACAAAAAACAAAAAAATAAAAAAATAGAAGAAAATGTAAAATACCTCATCAGCAAATCACTAACATCAAGAAGAGATCAAGAAGGGACAACCTGACAGTTATAGGTCTTCCTGAAAACATTGGAGAGGAAAAAAAGCCTGGACTTAATATTATAGGATTTAGTGAAGGAACACTGCCCTGATATCATGGAATCATGGAACCAGAGGGTAAAATAGTTATTGAAAGAATACATTGATCCCCTCTGGAAAAAGATCTTAAAATGAAAACACCAAGGACTGTTGTGGCCAAATTCCAAAACTATCAGATAAAAGAGAAAATCCTGTAATCAGCCAGAAAAACACAATTTAGATACCAAGGAGCCACAGTAAGGATTATGCAGGACCTGGCTGCATCAACATTAAGGGAGGGAAGGGCCTGAATTGAGATATTCGAAGAGCAAGGGAGCTTGGAATGCAGCCAAGAATCTACTACCAGCAAAACTGAGCCTTCTTTTGCAGGGGAAAAGATGGACATTTCATGACTTCAACATTTCCTCATGGAAAAGACCACAGCTAAATAGAAAAATTGGACATGAAACAGGAGGATCAAGAGACACATGAAAAGGTTTAAAAAAAGGTAAAGAAAAAAAACTGCTATCCAATAAGATGAAATTGGCTATATCCCCACCTGGAAGAAAGATTCTTATAACCCTTGAGAATTGTAACTCTATTAGAGAGAATAATACTTAGCCAGAAATGATGGACACTCATGACTTATTCATGAGACTGCTATCCACTAAGATGAAACTGGCTATATATCCCCTACCTGGGAGAAAGACTCTAATTATTCTTGAGAATTATTAACTATTAGAGAGGACATACTTAGCCAGAAGTGATGAACACTCATGACTTTTCTGTGACCCAGAACAGTTTAAAAATAATACCTCCTTAAAAAGGGGGACAGTAAGGAGATGGGAGGATGGAGGAGATTGAATTGGGTAAATCTCATTATATTAAGAGGTACAAAGGACCTATTGTAATAGAAGGGAAGGAGGAGGATAGTGAGAACCACCTGAATCTTTTGCTCATCAGACTTGGCTTAGTTAACTTACACACACATTCAGTTAAGTTAAGAAATTTATCTTAACTTTCGAGTATTAAAGGGGGAAAAGGGGAGATGGGGAAGGAAGAAAATGGGGAACTAACAGAAGGAAGGGAAGGAAAAAGGGGAAAAGGGAAAGGGGAAAGGGGAAAGAGGTGGGGTTGATATAAGAGGACAAAGGAAAAACACACAAAGTGGTGGTATTCGGAAACAAAATACGGGGGCATATGGATAAAGTGAAAAAAGGAGAAAATACAAACAGGGAAGATAGCATGGAGGGCAATAAAGAATTAGTAATTATAACTTTGAATGTGAATGGGATGAACTCTCCCTTAAAACATAAGCGAATAGCAACATGGATTAAAAAACAGAATCCTAAAATACGCTAACAAGAAACTCATGTGAAGCAGAGAGATACATATAGAGTAAAGGTAGAAGGTTGAAATAAAATATATTTTGCTTCAGCTAAAATGAAAAAAGCAGGAGTAGAAATCTTTATCTAAGACAAAGCAGCTACAAAAATAGATGGCATTAGGGGTGGCTAGGTGGCGCAATGGATAAAGCACCGGCCCTGGAGTCAGGAGTACCTGAGATCAAATCTGGCCTCAGACACTTAATAATTACCTAGCTGTGTGGTCTTGCGCAAGCCACTTGACCCCATTTGCTTTGCAAAAACCTAAAAAATATATAAGATAGCATTAAAAGAGATAAGGAAGGAAACTATATTTTCCTAAAAGGTACCATAAACAATTAAATAATTTCAGTACTAAATATGTATGCACCCAATGGTATGGCATCCAAATTCTTACAGGAGAAGTTTAAAGAGCTACAGGAAGACATAAACAGCAAACTCTACTAGTGAGAGACCTCATCCTCCCATTCTCAGATTTAGATAAATCTAATCATGAAATAAACAAGAAGAAAGTTAAGGGGGTAAATAGATTGTTAGAAAACCTAGATATGATAAACTTATGGAGGAAATTGAATGGGGATAGAAAGGAATATACTTTTTTTCTGAAGTACATGACACTTCCACAAAAATTGATCATATACTGGGGCATAAAAACCTAATGATCAATTGCCAAAAATCAGAAATAGTGAATAGTGAAAATCAGATCATCATGCAATAAAAATCATATGCAATATTGGTCCCGGGAGATTATAGACCCCAAACTAATTAGAAACTAAATAACCTCATTTTAAACAATGAATCGATCAAACAACAAATTATAGAAAATATTATTTCATCCTGGATAATGACAATAATGAAACAACATACCAAAACATTTGGAATTCACTCAAGGCAGCTGTCAGATAGTATATCTTTAGCTTACATGAATAAATTAGAGAAAGAGGAAATTAATGAACTAAATATGCAACTAATAAAATAGAAAAAGAACAAATAAAAAACCCCAATTAAATACCAAATTAGAAATTAAAAAAATTAAAAATTAAAGAAGTCAATAAAATTGAAGCCAAGAAAACTATTTAACTAATAAATAAAACCATAGGTTGGTTTTATGGAAAAACCAATAGGGGTGACTAAGTGGTGCAGTGGATGGAGCACTGGCCCTGGAGTCAGGAGTACCTGAGGTCAAATCCAGCCTCAGACACATAATAATTACCTAGATGTGTGGCCTTGGGCAAGCCATTTAACCCCATTTGCCCTGCAAAAAAGATAAATAACTAAATAAACCAATAAAATTGATAAACCTCTGGTCAATTTCATTAAAAAGAATGAAAGAAGAAAACCAAATTGCTAGTATCATAAATGAAAAAGGTGAACTCACCACCAATGAGGAGGAAATTAAAGTAATAATTTGACATTATTTTGAACAACTCTATGCCAATAAATTTGTCAATCTAAGTGAAATGGATGAATATGTAACAAAAATATAAGTTGCCCAGATTAAATGAAGAGGAAACTAAATACCTTAAATGACCATATCTCAGAAAAAAACAATTCAACAAGCCATTATTGAACTACCTAAGAAAAAATCTCCAGTGTCAGATGGATTCAAAAGTGAATTCTATCAAACATTTAAGGAACAAATAGTTTCAATTCTATATAAACTCTTTGGAAAAATAGGTAAAGATGGAACTCTGCCTAACTCTTTCTATGACACCAATATGGTGCTGATATCTAAACCAGTAAGAGTTAAAACAGAGAAAGAAAATAATAGACCTATCTCCCTGATGAATATAGATGCAAAAATCTTAAATAAAATCTTAAGAAAATGAATACAACAAGTTATCCCTAAGACCATACACTATGACCAAGTACGATTTGTTGCAGGGATGTGGGGTTGGTCCAATATTAGTTAAACAGTTAGTATAATTAATTATATCAATAACAAACCTATCAGAAATCACATGGCTATATCAATAGATGCTGAAAAAGCTTTTGACAAAATACAGCACCTATTTCTACTAAAACACTAGAGAGTGTAGGAATAAATGGTTTGTTCTTTAAAATAATAAGTAGTATCTATCTGAAACCATCAACAAACATTATATTCAATGGAGATAGTCTAGAAGCATTCACAATAAGATCAGGGGTGAAACAAGAATGCCCATTACCACCACTACTATTCAATATTGTATTAGAAATATTAGCTTCAGCAATAAAAGAAGAAACGAAATTGAAGGAATTAGAATAGGGAAGGAAGAGACAAAAACTCTCACTCTTTGCAGATGACAAGATGGGTATACCTAAAGGATCCCCAAAAATCATGTAAAAGACTACTAGAAATAATTAGCAACTTTAGCAAGGTCTCAGGATATAAAATAAACCCTCATAAATCTTCAACATTTCTATATATGACAAGCAAGATACAGCACAAAGAGCTAGAAAGAGAAATCCTATTCAAAGTAACCTCAGACAATATAAAATAACTGGGAATCTATCTGCCAAAGGCAGACTCAAAAACTTTTTGAAAACAATTACAAAACACTTCTCACACAAATAAAATCAGATTTAAATAACTGGGCAAACATCAACTGGGCTGAGCTAATATAATAAAAATGACAATTCTACCAAAAATAAATTACCTGTTTAGTGCCCTACCAATCAAAATTTCAAAAAATTACTTGAATGAGTTAGAAAAAGTTGTAAGCAAATTCACATGGAAAAATAAAAAGTCAAGAATTTCTAGGAATTCAAGGAATTCAATGAAAAAAAGTACAAAAGAAAGTGGCTTAGCCTTACCAGATCTAAAATTATATTATAAAGCATGAGTCATCAAAACTGTCTGGTATTGGCTAAGAAATAGAGTGGTTGATCAGTGGAATAGACAAACGCAATAGAAGAAAATGATTATAGTAATCTGCTGTTTGATTAACCCAAAGAGTCCAGCTATTGGGACAAAAACTCTCTCTTCGATAAAAACTGTTGGGAAAGTTGGAAGTTAGTATGGAAAAAACTTAGATTAGACCAACACCTCAAATCCTATACCAAGATAAGATCCAAATGGATACATGATTTAGATTTACAAAACAATATTATAACTAGATGATCAAGGAGTAGTTTACCTGTCAGATCTATGGAAAGGGAAGCAGTTTATAACCAAGGACAAGATGGAGAACATCATTAAAAACAAACTAGATAATTTTGATTAATTAAATTAAAAAGCTTTTGCACAGACAAATCCACTGTAACCAAAATCAAAAGAAATGTAGTAAATTGGGAAACAATTTTTACAACTAGTATTTCTGACAAAGGATTCATTTCTAAAATATATAGAGAACTGAGTCAAATTTTCAAAAAAACAAGCTATTCCCCAATTGACAAATGGTCAAAGGATATGCAAAGGCAATTCAAAGATGAGAAAATAAAGCGATCCATAATCATGAAAAAAATTGCTCTAAATCATTACTTATTAGAGAAATGCAAATTAAAGCATCTCTGAAGTACCACCTCACACCTCTCAGACTGGCCAACATGACCAGAAAGGACAATGATCAATGTTGGAAGGGATGTGAGAAATCTGGGATATATACATTGATGGTGGAGCTGTGAATTCATCCAACCTTTCTGGAAAGCAATTTGGAATTATCCCCAAAGGGCAACAAAAATGTGCACACCCTTTGATATAGCAATACCACTACTGGGTCTATACCCTGAAGAGATCAGGAAAAAGAGCAAAAACATCACTTGTACAAAAATATTCATAGCAGCCCTATTTATGGTGGCAAAGAATTGGAAATTAAGTAAATGTCTTTCAATTGGGGAATGGCTTAACAAACTGTGGTAACACAGCCTGGAAACATTTGCATGAACTGATGCTGAGTGAGATGAGCAGAAACAGGAAAATACTGTAAAATCTAACAGCAACATGGGGGTGATGATCAACCTTGATGGACTTGCTCATTCCATCAGTACAACCATCAGGGACAATTTTGGGCTATCTGCGATGGAGAATACCATCCAGAGAAAGAATGTTGGAGTTTGAACAAAGACCAAAGACTATTACCTTCAATTTAGGGAAAAACCTGTCATCTTATTATGTAATTTTGCTATCTCTTATACTTTATTTTTCTTCCTTAAGGATGTGATTTCTCTCTTATCACATTCTACTTAGATCAATGTATACCATGGAAATAATGTAAAGACTAACAGACTGACTTCTGTGGGGGGTGGGGGGAGGAAAGCAATATTAGGGAAAAAATAAATAAATAAAATCCTTCAAAAAAGAAAAAAGAAAATGATTCCCATTAAATGCTTGACCAGCATGAGTCTTCTTTTTTTCCTCCTCCCTTTGCTACCAAAGTATACTACTGTTTACAATGCATAGTGAATGGGATTTCTGTGTTACAGAGTAATCTAAGTCATAGAACCTTACTACTTTTAAGAAGTTCTACAGAAAGGAGAAAATTGGGAGAAATGATTTGTAGTATTTTAAGAGTAAGAAAATGAGTACATAGCTTTGTAACTACGAAACCTTCCATACCTGAATGGTACCAGCACCATACTTAGAAGCTGGAGCTCAGGGTTCTAGTTCAGCTTTTTAATTTGTCACATACTGATAATATATAAAACCATTTGTTTCCCAGGAGTCTTTCCCAATTTTATTAACATCTTCCTGGTCATTCACAGTCCCTCAATTCTGTCCCCTGAAAAAAACACCATAAATGGGAGTGATTTGACTATAGCAGCTTAAGGAATTTTATAGCATGAAGGAAATGAATGGAAGTCGGATGCCTAAAAGTAGGAGCAGTTAGAAATTTTAAAAATGTGACAAACTTGTTCAGGGAAAGGGTTCTATCTTTTATTCTTTGCATCTCATGTACATCATCTATATAGTAGATATTTAAAAAATAATTATTAATCGAATTATAGAAGGGAATCTTAGGAGGGACAAGACCATGAGGCCTTCTATTCTAACTCTACCCAAGTAATGATTCACAGCAACAGTATTTTAAACAATTAGTTAACTGCCTGAAGGCTCTTGATAGAGAATTTACTTTTACCTTTGAGGTAGCCCATGCCATTATCTGGATAATTGTAGGAATTTTTTCCTTATGTTAAATCAAAATCTATTTCCTGATAACCTTTGCCTACTGCTCTCTAGGGTCAAGCAAAACAAATCTAATACCTTTTCCACATGGAGAATTTTTACTGAAGACTATTATGTCTCCCTTAAGTTTTCTCTATATTAAACATTTTGATCTAATATGGTTTCCAAAGCTTTACAAACATGATTATTCAATTCTGGTCTGAGTCCAGCTCTTCAATGCTTTTTTTAAAATGACACCAGAAATGTCTGTCAAACTCCAGATGAGGCTGACCATGAATAGGATGATCAATTTTCCTTGCTCAGGTCACTATACTGCAATTGATGCTAACAATTCAATTCAATTCAATTTAACTTTAACAATTCAATTTAATGTTCAACTTAACATTAAGTATCAATTATGCCCAGAGCGTTTTGAAAGGTGCTAGCTAGAAAAACAACGCCTACTATGCCCAAATGATTGAACTCAGTAAGGCAATTATGAGCTCACTTCCTTACTTCCCTTATTTATTTCTGGCTTCAATTCTTATTAACCATATTTGTTCTATTTTACCAGCTTGAAGATCATTTTCTTGATAGCCCTTTGCTATCATATTTCTATTTACACTAAACAATATTCTTATTACTAAAAGCAGAGCTTTAAGAAGTCTTTTAGTTGACTTGGGTATTTAAAAAGTTAGTATACTGTAGGAGTGTTGAACTTTGATTCAGGAAGATTTGATTTTAAAGTCTGTCTCTAACACTGTGTGGTGATGGGAAAAACATATAGCCTCTCCAAGCCTCAGTTTCCTCATCTTTAAAATGGTGATAGGCATATCGTTGAAATTATTAGGTAAAATATTTTGTAGACTAAAACATAGTTCTGCATAATTATCACAGTATTATTTATCCAGTCTCAGTTCACATTACAGTTGCTTCCATGATATTATCCTTGGAGAACCTCTTCATTCTTTTTCTCTGTGTACTTAAAAAAAATCCGAGTTCTTCTTTAATTTCCCCTCAGGTTTGATAACTCTTGGGAGGTTCTCAATCACATGCAAAATGTACACCTGAGGAAGATATCATACTTTCCCATGACTAGTTCAAGTTTATTCAAAATTTTCCTTTCTAGATTAGGTTTTCCTGACCTCACAGCAGAATAGTATTTCTGCCTCTAGTCTCATCATCTTTCAAATCCTCAAACATGCTTCTTCCATGAATCACAAAAAATATGTCATTTTTTCAGCATGTTCCTCTAATTAAGAATTCATAATGGCTCCTAACAATAAAAGAACAAATGGATCAAGAGAATACAAAGCTGGTTCAAATTCTGGCTCCACCATTCAGTGTGACAGTCAAGATAAAGCAGATGATCTCCCTCTCTCTACAAAAGAGGTCTAAGACATGTATAATTTTAAAGGTAGTACTATATTTTTCTCAAAGGTTTATTGTGAGGAAAGCAATTTGCAAACTATAAAGGATAATGTAATATGAAATGATTACTACCAGATCTCACTGAAACTCGCTGGTCTACTTTTATAAGGTTTTTAAGATAGGGTCCTCTTACCTATCCAATCTTTCTTTTAACTTAAAATTATTTTTAAACTAAAATTTTAATAAATTGTTTTAAAATCATCTACATTTTCCAACAGCTCTTTTCATCCTTCCCCTCCCAGAAAGCCTCTATTGAACCTTTCCTTCTCTTCAAAAAAATCCTCAAGACATTACTTTGCCCCCCTTCTACAGCATAAGGACTCATTTGCTTATTCTAAAACCTTTGCTGATATTGATTTTCTTTACATTTATTTAGTACAAACTTAGTGGTGGGGTTAAGGTGTCATTTTTTTTTTTTACCATGATGATCTTGGTGCATAGTCTATACTACACATTATTCCTCTGCTCAAAAAGGTTCAATAGTTTCCCACTGACTACCAAATACAGAATACCTTAATCTGGTATTCAAAGCTCTCCAGAATTTGGCTCCTATTTACTTATCAAGATATGTATTATACCCCTTCACACATGCCCCAAAAAAGTCAAATTGGACTATTCATTGTTCAACAATAACAAATTCTATGCTTTTCCATCTCAGTACTTCAGTCTATCACATGGTCCTCTATGCCTAAAATAACCTCTCTGCAGTTCCACCTATAAAAGATCCTTCCCAAATTCTTCAAGATCCATCTCAAATTCCACCTCCTCTATGCCATTTTCTTTGATGCTGGCTCCTCCCTAATATGCTTTCTTTGTTCTAAAAAAACTTTTTTTTAAAAAATTCCTTTCCTATGCACTTAGTACATTTTACTATTTTCTCTTATGAACTTGTTACTACACTTTATATGAATTAAGCTATCTTATTCTTCACTTGGGCATCTTTGATCTAGCCTCTTCTGTTAGCTTTCAGAACGGTTATCAAAGGGACATAACTTGTGCCTCAGGAAAAATTAAGTCACCATTCAGGTAACTTCCAGCCACCACTCCCTAACTGATATGATCTCCCTCTATTAAAATATAAGCACCTTAAGGGAAGGAACTATGTGGATTTGTAATTTCATTATATATATATATACACAGCACAGGGTACATTTTTAACATATAGTTAGGGCTTAATTAACAATAAAAAAATACTAAGTGCCTACCATGCTTGCCAGGTAGATAAACAATCCCAAATCACAGTGAACTTACTGAAATTCTAATAGGGAAGGTCATAAGTTATAAATATATTATGTGTGTATACACACACACACACACACACGGTCTTCTTCAAGAAAAGAACAAACATTTTATATATATATATATGTATATACATATATGTATATACATATATATATATGTGTGTGTGTGTATATATATATATATATATATATATATATATATATATATATATATATATATGCTGTATTTTCCCACATATAAGACACACCTTAATTTTGGACCCTCAATGTGAAACAAAAATGTATTACATAAAGTTATTGAACTCAAGTTTTATTCATCATAAAATTGATATAACTCCTCATCACTGTCAAAACTCCCATCCATTAGCTTATCCTCATCTGTGTTTGATGATGAATCACTATCTTAGGAGAGGCTCTGACTGCTCTCCTGCCTGTGCTCTGGTTGACCACAAGCAGTGTGGTGCATGGACGCATGCTTAGTCCATTCTGTTTCAAGAACCTGAAGCACCAATTGCATCCTCTTTTGAAATCAGTAGCTTCTTTTTCATCAGCAATCTTCTGGCCTCATGCTGAAACATCTTTGTGAAAACAGGAATTCCAATGGCCCTTTGCTATTCAATTCCCTCTCTAAATTAGGCCATTTGGCTGACTTGCCTCTTATGGTCTTCGTTTGCCACAGCATTTTCAGGAGGGTTTCTTCTTCTTATAACCAGTCTCGGATTGTTTTCTCAGTTGGAGAAGGACCAAACTGACTTTCAGTGGCATGATTTCCATTCACTTTTGCAAACTTTGATCACTTTGAACTTGAATTCAGCACTGGATGAAAATCTTTTTTGAGCCATTTCTGGGAAGAATGTGGCAAAATGTAACCTAATATACCAGTAACAAATATGAAACAATGAGCACAAAGACAACAAGTGCAAAAAAAAAAAAAAAGCAGGAAATGCTTTTTTAGACCCCAAATTTTTCAAAAAAGGGTGCATCTTATACATGGGGGAAATATGGCATACACATACACACACATACACACATATATAAAAATACACTTTCATACAAACACATATACATACATATAAGTGAAACTGGAAACTTTGCATAGAGCTCCTTCACTTAAATCCAAGTCACTTGTATGTCATGGCATCATCGCCCTGAAGTCATGTCCAACATCAAGAATGAAGGATAAACAATAAGATACACATAGCATACATATAAAATTAAAACAAACAAATATAAGTAATTAAATACTGAGTAGAATGATGTTGGGAGCCAGGGTCTCTAAGTTGTTTGACACAGTCGTGGCAAGAAAACTCAAGGCGGCCACACTGCCTGATGAAACATTTCCTTCTTCAATATATATAGGGATTTCATGCATACCAATATTTATAGGTCTATTATTGATTGTAAAACTTACTCATCCTAATAGTGGAATGACTATAAAGGAAGAATTTCAGAGAAATTCCTTGAATAAAACAGATTGTGAACTCTGTCCAAATTTGCCTCTCCCTGAGACATACAACAGACTTCAACAATATGAAATCTTTGGAAAATACAGCACTGGGAGTTCCAGGGAGATGTCAGAATATATATACAGGGAAAACAGATATAAGATGTTTCAGATAGAATTCCAGGGAAATTAATAGTTTTGCCCCCCTTATCATACACAGGAATATATGATAAAGATGGTTTGAGAATAGTTAATATAGGTGACCAATATGTGAACCCTAACAACCTTAGTCTATTGGGAAAGAATAAAAAGTCATAGAAACCATAGCATCTACCAACAAGGGTGGAAAGGAAAATTGGTTATTGAAGGAGTCAACGGATGGGTGGACAAACATAACTACCCTCACCATAGGTTGTCAAGGGAGCATATTGAAAAACATTACATATGCGGCACAAAAACATAAAAGCATTCCATTAAACAAATTATATCAAAGATTATTATCAGAAAAGTTCTGTTTAATAACTTTACTATACAGCAACAAACTAGGCAACAGGCAGGTTGAGCTCATCACAGTCTGAGCAGGGACAAGAAAATTAACTACATGATTGATAATCACACTTGTAACCACTACATGATCAGACTCATAACCATGTGAACTGTATGATTAATGATGAAAATTGTACACTTTTGTAACCAAGGAAATGATTTTAGTTTGCTTGTTTGATATGATTCTGAGACTATAAAAATAAATCTAAGCAGCTGACAGTCAGTCAACCTGCTCCTGCCTTTACCCCTTTGTTGACTCAACTCATTTCCCTGACTCTATCGCTCCGGTGAGGTTCCAGGGACCCCGCAGAGGCTGGACCCCCGCATAATGGGAGGAAATACATTAGTATTTGGGGAGATCAAGAAAGACCTCATAAATCCAGGTTTGGGGTATTGCCAGGACAAAGGTATGGAGATAGGAGTTGGGAGTATTGTGAATGAGAAACAGAAAGAAGGTAAGTTTGGTTGAACACAGAATGTAAGAGGGAGAGTAATATCCAAAGAAGTTGGAAATATAACTAACTTGTAATGGGCTTTACATGCTAAATGCTATCCTAAAGGCAAAAGGAAGCCACTGGAGTTGGTGGATGGTGGAATCACTTGATCAGATCTGTACTAAGGGAAAACTACTTTGGTAGCAGTGTGTTGGATGGTCTGGAGTAAAGAAGGAAATCAATTAGAAGACTGAGTTTGTAAAAAGGACCTGAACTAAAGTGGCAGCAAGCTGAGTGGAGAGGTAGAAATGATAAAATTTGTACTACTGAATACAGAAATGCAAATTAAAACAACTCTAAGGTACCATTTCATATCTATTAGAATAACTACTTGTTCAGAAAAGGAAAATAGCAACTGTTGTAGGGGATGTGGAAAAAATGAAATATTAATCTACTGTTAGTAGAGTTGTGAACTGATGTAACCATTATAGAAAACAACTTGGAACTATATCTGTATATAAAGGAGATTTTTAAAAAATGAAAAAGAATCCTTTTGTTCAAAAATATTTATAGCAGATCTTTTTGTGATGCATAAGAATTAGAGATTAAGGGGAGGCCCATAAACTAAGCTGAAAAAGTTATGACATATAATTATAATGGAATTTCATTGTTCTATAAGAAATGACAAGCAAGATGATTTCAGGAAAACTTGAAATTTTGTGAACTGATATAAAGTGAAGTGAGCAGAACAAGAAGAACATTATATGTACAACAATATTTTATGATATATGTATGATGATCAATTGTGAATGACTTAGCTATTCTCAGCAACATGATTCAAGACAATTCCAGACTTATGATGAAAAATGCTACCTGCTTCCAGGGAAAGAACTAATGTCTGAATACAAACTAAAGCATACAATAAATCTTTCTTTTTCTCTTTCTTTCTTGCTTTTTTGTTCTAATTTTCTTGCACAAAATGACTAATATAGAAATATTTTATATGATTACACATATATAACTGACTGTCTCAGGGAGGGAGAAAGGGAAGAATAGAATTTGGAACTCAAAACTTTTTAAAAGGACAAAATTTTCATTTCTAAAACATGGTAAGATTTGGAAAATGGCTGCATATGTGGGTGAAAGAAAGTGAAGAGGCCAAGATAATGCTGAGATTATGAATGGGGGACCACATACTCTTCAGTATGTGGACAGAAGTATAGTGACAGAAATATGGAAATTTGGAAAAATGGATGATTTTGGCCACAATGGACATATGGGTTGAAATGTCCAATAAGTAATCAGTGATCCAGAACTTAAACTCGGGAGTACGGTATAGAACCTTTAGAGAACACCTACTATTATGAAGGTAATAAATATTTTTCATTCACTCAATATATTGTATCTAATTACAAATATTTCTTCTTTGCTAGTTTAAAAATTTATAGTAAAAGACAAAAACTACATTTGTTACTACTATCCCTCTATGCTCTATTCTTACTGCCTAGCACTATATATAATTAGGTGTTCAATAAGTTTTCGATATAATCCTATTCTTTAATTTTATGTACCATACAATTTAGTCCTTTATTATATTCATTTACAATGTTACTATAAAGATGCATAAAGCACAATGGTTTAGCAGATAGAGTACCTGCCTCAGAGTTAGTAGACCCAGATTCAAGTCCTGCCTCTTAAATACTGACTGTGTGACTCTGGAGAAGTCACTTAACCTCTCAGAGACTGGGGCAATTCTCTATGACTATAATTTGCAATGCTTCCATGCATTGATTGAGGTAATTTTCTCATTAGGAATGTACTCCCTAAAATAATGAAATGAACTTTAAAAAAACTGCATAAGAAATTATAATCTTTTTCAGTAATTATTTCACATAAGTCCTAGTTTTCCAAACTGTAAACTGTTATGATCCTTGTGGATAGATGACTTTTTGATACCCTATAATACTTGAGAAAATGGTAGGCACATACAATTCATCAATATATTATTGATCTGAATATTGTTGATACTCCTAAAATAAGCTCTCTCCAAAAGGAAAACATACGTAGGTAAAGAATAACAACAGCAACAACAATTACCGTGACCTATTCTAGGAAGTTTTACAAAGTACAGAAGAGAATAAGATATGAAATCAAAAGTCCTGGGCATCTGCTTTTTTTTTTTAGGTTTTTTTTTTTTTTAAGGCAAATGGGGTTAAGTGGCTTGCCCAAGGCCACACAGCTAAGTAATTATTAAGTATCTGAGGCAGGTATTCCTGACTCCAGGGCCGGTGCTCTATCCATTGCGCCACCTAGCTGCCCCCTGGGCACCTGCTTCTTAAAAACCTGAATGACCTTCAACAATAACTTACCCTCTCTGTCACACTTTCTTTATCTGCAGAATGAGGAACTTGTTCTAGATAATCTTTAAGACACCTTTCCCCTATAAATTTATGATTCTATGATACTTTGCAATTAAATTTTACCAGATGGGGGGAAAGAAAGCATGGTCTATTTCCCTAATGAGACTACTCAATTAAATACTCTATATTCACATTTTTGCATTAGCAGTTATCAAGTGTTGGTATGAAACTCTATAAAACTATGTGCCAATATTTGCATTTCTGGATGATACATAGTTTCCAGAGACCTTCATTTCATTCTCCTTCCTTTCTTAAAGGGTTCAGTAACTGGCTAACACTCTCTTCTCTCTACCCTAATGCTTCCTTTCAAACTTAAATATAAAAATGGATCCGATGTCCCTTGGAAATTATTGATTTCCCTGTTTATCAACTTCTTCTATATCTTTAACTTAGTAAACACAGGGATGGTCAAACCCCAGATTATATGATCTCTCTCTAATAACTCTTCTAACTTCTACAATCTTGAACTCTGAAATTCTTTTCTCTGATCACAACTCCTTATCCTTAAATCTCTTTCTTTGCCTCATTCTTCCTAATGCTTTGTTTGTCCTATTCTATTCTTTGTCCTCTTTGAGACTTCTAGTCTCTCTAATACTCCACATACCCTCAATCAATCAATCAATCAATTGGTTTTGCTCTAGAGTTCAATTTCCTTTCTTTACAACTTAATCCTACCTGTTGGCTAGTTAATTATACCTTTGAATCCTTCTGTCTCTAGTTTTTTTACTCACAACTTGGCAAACCACAATCCCAGGTTATCCACATTATCATCCTCCCTGCTTATTACCATACTATTGAACATTAAAGGAAGACATACAACTCCCTTTGTTGAGTCTAACATATATTCATGCTAATTTCAATTGGGAACTCATTGCTACAGAAATAATTCTTGTTTTTCCCTGACTCATACACTTCCTAGAAGCTATTCCAAACCTTTTACTTTTTGCTAAAATCTTCCACACCATCCACATACACCACCCTTAAGCAGATCCTTTAATGAGAAAATCAAGGTCACTATTGTGTGCTCCATCTTTTCTATAGCTCTATAGAACTATAGCTCTCCAAAGACCTGACTCTCTTTCCTTGATTTCTATGAACCCTGCTTTGTCCTAATTCTCCTCCCACCTAAGTGATTTTTTCTTCCAGTTCCCCTTGATGAATCATCTCTCATCTCCATCATCTCCAAATGAACCTGTCTCTCAAGCCTCTGTTCTTAGCAAGCCCCCCCCCCCCCCATAGCCTTTCCCAGTTCTCAGGGATTCAATTATCATTTCTAAAAAAGAATTTTCAAATTGAGAGACAGTCTAACAACGGAAGGGCATTTGACTAGGGATCAAAAGTCTTGGGTTCAAGATCCAGTTCAGCTACTGCTACCTGAGTTACTTCAGCAATTTATTTTGGGGAGGGCAAGTAGAAGCTGATTGGTTTTACCCAAAACCCATTTGAAATCGTAGGAGATAAGTAGTGTTGTTGATGAAATACAGAGATAAAGACAGAAGATCTTAAGGCAACTGAAAAGGAGAAGAATTCAAGTGCTCCCCAGGATGTTTTTTAAACTGCTCAAGATTTGATTATGAATTATTACAAAGTATACAGGTTTGAAAATTTTCAACAAGCACTTTAGGACAGGGTGAACAACAAAAGGCATGGTTGCTTGGTAGACAGAAACTGAGATGTCAGAAAGAGTGACTAGCAAAGAGACAGGACTGGCCAGGTCAAGTCTGAGTGAGAGTGTGAGAAAGAGAAAGGGAAAGAGAAAAGGGCAGGCAGCCAAGAGGCTTAACTTAGTCTGGCTACATGGCATGGGAGAGGCCCATGGGGCTCCACATGACCTAAGAAAGAGCACAAGAAAAACCCATCCTACTGGATGGGAATTGGAGTCAAAGAAAAAGGAGAGAGACAAAAAGCAGAGGTATTTCTCTAATAGATTGGGTGATGGGTGGCTCTTGGGGAATGGTCTTGCAATTTGGCCCAGCTACATACTGGTTTTTCCTGTCCTGTCAAGCCAGATCTACGGCCAATGTTAGGTGAAAGAGGAGGAAAATGGGAGTTAGGATACAATCAACGCGAGTCAGTTTACATCTCAGAAGCAAATAGTCTTCCACAATTAATAAGATTTTAATAGCATTTGAAAAATTACAGAATTTGTTTCTTCTGCATTCATAATTCTTTGCATCAGTAGCAGAGCTGAAGTATTAGTCAAATGAAGTGGTCAAGTGTGAATGTATTCACCCTGATGGAATGAGATAAACACCTTTTACCTTCCAAACTAAAAACAGGCCACATCCCTGGTGATCTTAGCAAGTAAGCTTGTCAATAATAAGCATCAAAGTAAGAAGCAGTTTTGAGGCCTGTGACCCTTCTTCTTCCCACTTTCCCACCAATGGCCCTGGTTAAAAAAGTAACTACCCCTAGCAGCAGAGAAGGATTTAAGAGCTAGGTAGTCTTAGCAGATCTTCAAGAAGGGCAGACTTAGGAACTCATATGACTAACCAGTCTAGCAGATATTTGTGAAAGAAGGTGTATGAGAACATCTCGAAAAGAGAAAGAAACTCTAAGATGCCAGAGGTATGAAATGATGTGCCCACTGCTTCTTTATGTAGGTGAATTACTACTAGTGTAATAGGATTTGTATTTAAAAAAAAAAGACTTAGTTATATAAATGTAGCAGTTGTCTACCTTCCCCCCTCCCTTTCCTACTCTAAATGTGTTCCCCTCTTTGTCTAGTGAAATTTTCATTTATGATATAATGAAATACAGCTCAGGGGAAAAAAGGCCTTGAAAAAGTCTACTGTGATTCAAATAAATCTATTAGACTACGCCTTTAAAGCACTAGGGCTTTCTTTGAAAGGACAATAATAGATCCCAGTCTAAAGTCTCCTCAATTGTTTGGGCTGTGGGGGTTCAGAATGAATGTAAATACAATTGCTTGGCTCAGAATGAATGTAAATAAATACAACAAATACAAACTCCCAGGGTCTTCCTTTCCCAGAGTGATTCTTTTGTGATAGCAAACTAGATCAAACTAGCCCTTAATCACAAATTGAGATCTAGTTTAAAAAGACCTAACTTTAAAATGCCAAGGAACTCACAGCATCCTGGGTCACTGACTAGTGATCTTGACTTTGTCTGGCCACAGGACTACAATGACTCTGGAGGAGAGAGTGAGGCTGATGACTTTGCTCATCTATGAGGAATATGTGGGTGTTTGGGTTCCACAAGAATTGTTAGTTTATATTACAAAGACTAGGGTCTGCCTCTATTATTGCCTATGGGCAGTTACTGAGTTAAAGTCAAAAGACTTAGCCTCAATCTGATCAAAAACTGATTAGGTGGGTGCACCCCACCTTTCTAAGTTGAGTCTTGACCTTCTCCTTTGCACATGCTTAAGGAAATAGCAGTTCTTGCTCATTAGTATAATGAGCAGGGCAGGGGAAATGTATGGAGACCAATATATCAATTAGACTGTGACCCCTGCCTATGATTGGCATGAAGGGGCAGGAACAAGTTCTTTCAAAGAGCATAAAAGACCTTGCATTTTGGGATTTCCTCGCCCCTCTCTCCCATCTTGAGAGAGGTGTGCCATTTTGTTAAGATATCTTAATAGCAAAAAAAAATTAATTTTAATCACTCTGGACTAAGTATTCACAAGCTATTTATAACAATTTGGGAGCCTCGTAGAGGAAAATAATATAAATCTCTTTCTGGAAGAACATAAGAAAATAATGTGTACAAATGACTTGATTTCAAGCCCGCTTTCTTGGTGTTCTCTGTGGGAAAAATATCTCAGAGATTCCTGGGACAATTGGAGAGGCCAGAGGATGACAGGAAAGAACGGGGATTTGGGTTCCTCTCCAGGAATTTCCCCAAAATCTTAAACAGGGAAGGTTGCCTTCAGACTTGGGGGGCAAGGGAGCCACATGGTCAATAGCCAGGAGCCACATGGTCAGTAGCCAGAAGACAAGGAAGCTGGAAGGCAGCCGATTAGATCCAGTGTACTGTATGAATGAGTTTCAATGTTCCCTTGGGGGGTGTGTGTTTTGTCTATGTCCTGTCTTGTGTTAGTGGTCTGTGTAGTTATTTCTGGGTCTGGGGACTCATTTAAGTTTTCAACTGATGGGGCTGGAAGTTGGGACAAAGCAGGTAGGGGAGGAGGAAGTAAATCTGCAGTATCCCTCTAGTGGAGATCAGCCTCTCCCTCATTGAGCTGGCCATAGCTGTGCTGATTCGTAGAATTAAAGAGAAGAGGGGAGGACTCTTCAGGAGAAAAAACTGTGGTCTGTGGAAAGTTTAAGAGAGAAAAAGAACTTTTAAGGGAAAGATTGAGAAATTATAGGAGGGAAGATTTCTTTTTTGGGTTAAGTGGCTTGCCCAAGGCCACACAGCTAGGTAATTATTAAGTGTCTGAGCCCGGATTTGAACCCAGGTACTCCTGACTCCAGGGCCGTACTTTATCCACTACGCCACCTAGCCGCCCCAAAGATTTCTTAACCTTATGAATGTCTGGGAAAGATACATGTTTTCTCCCTGGATTGGGGGGAAAGGGGGTGGGGGGTTGGACACCTGGTGATCTTGAACCCATCTTGCAGTCTTGTTAAGACTTGAACTCTAAACTGAGTTCAGCTGAGGAATGCCCCCCCCCCCACTCTGGGGTACAAGAGACTGGAATACTTAAGCCTTAAAAGGAAAGACCCCACCACAGGTGATTGGGAAACAAAGAAAATATTGGAGACATATTTATGCTCTGGCCACATGGCCTAAAAGAACTGACTCTCATGTTTTAAAGATTGATCCCTTTCTGAATTAGAGTTTTGGAAATCACTCTGAGGGTTTTAAAAGAGGAATATTAGTGTTGTTACATTCTGACAAAATTTGAACAGAATGGGAGGAATTAAATAACCTAGATTGTTAAAGTAATTTGAGATTTTAAACTACCATAACACCTTTGAGTTAAAGGAAAGAGGTACTGTGTTACTAAGAAGAAAAATACTTATGTTAGCAGGGATATTCATAGATTTCTTTAGGGAAAAAATTTTTAATTTATTTTAAATGTTAAGCTTAATAATGATAACAACTGTATTTTAAATTTGGATGGAGTTTTTGGAATGAGTGCTGGATTTTTTGTATAAGATACTCTAAAGCTTTTATCAAACTAAATTGTTGGGAACTTTAGTGGTATAGTTTTGTGTGGTCCCACTGTAAGGTGTATTTAGCAGTTATGTGATATTCTTTTGTAACTGCAAAGAAATATTTATAATATTTACAATAGTTTTCTTTTGTGAATATATAAACTATTTAAATACTGTAATGTTAAAGCCTGGGATTAACATATGATTGCTTTGAAGGGGTAATAAAGGGAAATATGAAAAATTATGATTCCTTTTGGGATAGATCTGTGGGTTCATGAATAATGTAATAATGAAAGGATTCTGTTTGTACAATCTAGTAATTTGTAAGTTATTCTTATTACTGTTTTGATATATTGGAATTAATTACACATGTTGGAAATTTAAAGTCTCCTAAGATGTTCTAATGCTTTTAAAGAATTCTGAAAATGATAATTTGTATGTTAGGGGGCAGCTAGGTGGTACAGTGGATAGAGCACTGGCCCTAGAGTCAGGAGGCCCTGAGTACAAATCTAGCCTCAGACACTTAATAATTACCTAGCTGTGTGGCCTTGGGCAAGACACTTGCAAAAAAAAATAATAATTTGTATGTTAAGGATGGCTAGTAGCTAAACATGCTTCTGTATAGAGGTTTCTAGCTATATATGTTAATTGGGACTATTTGGGATATGTATTTTATGTATGTGTGTGTATTCCAAAGCTATAGTTGTTTGATTTTAAGTAAAAGCACCTATGTAATATGAGAAAAATAAACACAAGAAAGATAGTTTGAGATTTTTCTGTGACAATATTTAGCTTAATTTTTATGTGAGAATTTAGGAGATGACAGGCAATCTCCTGGCCAAAGGAGGTGTTTATTTGTTGTAAAATACAACAAGCTAGAAGGAGGTGTTTCTAGCCAAGAGGAATCTGATATATCATCTTTACATAGAGATAGAATAGATATGATTTCAGACAAAGACATGTGAGTCCGGAAATCAGAGGCCTTGAGTAAAACGTAGGAGATGAGGCCTTTAGGGCCAGTCATAGTTAAAATTCCTGGTTTTAGCAAGGACCCAGGAAGAAGACTCAGAGCTTTAGATAGGGGATTCATTAATTGGAACCCCATCAAGATTGTAATCAAAATTTTGTAAATTGGACTCATTGGAAGTACTAATTTGGTAAAACAACTATTTTAGATCATGGGACTTTTAATCAATTTTCTCTTTTTATATCAGATATCAGGGTGGTCAGAAAAAGGAAATGTTACTGGGTCAATGTCATGCTCTTAGAGCCAAAGAAGCCAATGGGCTAAAGGTGTCAGGTGGTAGGGATGTGCAGTCAATGGGGCAGCTTTTCAGCATAGCCTGAGCCTGGACCCTTTTAACTCGATTTCTCCAAAAGTGACATTTGGATGATGTCTTACCTGGAAGAATAAACCTGGCCTAAGACATTTGACCTCTGCCTGAACACTAACATTCAATAATTATATCTATAAAGGAATTTTCTTTTGATGTCCTAGTTCTTTATAGTAAAACAATAAGTAAATCTAATAAAGAAGTTTTAGATCAAGTGGATTTAAGAGCCAGATAGGTTAGGTGTGTGGCTCTGACACCTGCTATCAGCTAAATGTTAAGAGAGGAACTGTTTCCTTAATTTTTATGTTAGAAGGGATATTTAAGTAAGAAGAAGAAAGGGAAATTCTTAGGATAATTAGTTTCAAGGTCTAGTTTAAGGAAAGAAATGTGAGTAAAACCTATGGTATATCTGGGAATATTTTGGGGAAAAATCCATTTTGGTTAAGAATATCTTGAGTCATTATAAAAAAGCAAAAGGTTAAAACTGTTAAAAGCTTAAGTTAATGTGGTAATTCTCAGTGGAGTTTACTCATGTAGTAAAACACTTATGGAAGTTTATTATGTTAAAGTGAAGCATGTATAACAATATGACAGTAAGGCAAAATGTAAATGGTAATAAGCTCCAGAATCTCATTGTCTTGTGATGAAAACATGTGTTTTGATCTAAGTAAAATGTTAAGCAGTTTTCTTACCAGAAGAGAAGGCCTCAACAAGTCACCTGAGCTGGAGAGGACCTTTTGGAACAGGTTCAGAAAATACAAAAGGACATTGGATGTCTCCGGGGGGGAAGAGGAGAGATATTGGACCAATTCACCTCCACCATCTCTCACTTATGTGTACATTGTTTAGTCAGGGGGGTCTGTAGCTGTAACTTCCCCTTGATTCCATAAGTATGACATCCCTACTTAATGCCCCTCTCCTTAGGAAAGGAGGAGAAGCAGGGTGAAGATGTTCTCCACTGAGAGAAAAGGAGGGAGATAATTGGCTGGTATGATTATATCCTACCTGAGTCTGTATGTCCTATCTAGAGACGGTCCTATCTCTGATTTAGACAACTGGGAATTAGAAATGGTGAGAGGGGAATCTAGCTGACAGAAGTCAATGCCCAGTCTTGTAGCATAGCTAATTGATGCACTTACAGTATTTCACAGAAGTTTGAGAATTGGTCTTGGGTGCCATTATCCCCTGGGTCCATTCTAGATTCTCAGTTCCTGGTCAGAGGTGCACTGTGGCACAGGATGCTGGATCAGAGAAGACAAACACTAGAAGCATATGACTGGGTCAGTTCCGGGTGACTATTGTTTATACCAGTCTGGCCAGGATATTTTCCTGGGAGTAGCAAATGTCTGTGGACTTATGGCCAGATGCAGAGTACATACCTTCTGAACTGTACAACCTAGAGATAGGTGACCCGAGACTCATGGGAGATGTAATGATGGTATCTGGATCCCTTGTCAGGATCCATTATGGTAAAGAAAATTGATTACTATTGCATATACCCATCTGTCAAGGGTTGGTCAGGGAACTGAATGTGATGAGAAATCATACTCTTAAGGGAGAAAAATAAAGTATAAAAGATAGCAAAATTACATAAGATAACAGTATTTTTTCCCTAAATTGAAGATAATAGTCTTTGGTCTCCACAATTCTTTCTCTGGATACAGATTGCATTCTCTATTGCAGACAGCCCAACGTTGTCTCTGATTGCTGCACTGATGGAATGAGCAAGTCCATCAAGGATGATCATTACCCCCATGTTGCTGTTAGGTTGTACAATGTTTTTCTGGTTCTGGTCATCTCACTCAGCATCAGTTCATGCAAATCCTTCCAGGCTTCCCTGAATTCCTGTCCCTCCTGGTTTCTAATAGAACAAGTGTTCCATCATATACATATACCACAGTTTGCTAAGCCATTCCCCAATTGAAGGACATTCACTTAATTTCGAATTCTTTGCCACTGCAAACAGGGCTGCTATGAATATTATATTTTTACCCTTTTTCATAATCTCTTCAGGGTATAGACCCAGTAGTAGTATTGTTGGATCAAAGGGTATGCACTTTTTTTTAGTTTTTTTTTTGCAGGCAATGGGGTTAAGTGGCTTGCCCAAGGCCACACAGCTAGGTAATTATTAAGTGTCTGACACCACATTTGAACTCGGGTCCTCCTGACTCCACTGGCCCCCTAGCTGCCCCCCCCCTTTTTTGTCTCTTCCAGTTCTAAAACTCTTTTGCTTATGTGTGTATTCTGGTTACTATCTCCTATTGTTGAAACCAAGCTACCCATCAGTTGCCACTATTGCTCCAATTACCCAAGTTTAGAATTTTGCAATCACCTTTGACTCTTCTATCATTTCCCCATCCTATGTAATTAGCCGCCAATATCTCTATTTCCCATTTCAGCACCTTCACACTAACCTGTGCCAAAGTTCACTTCTCAGCATCTTTATTCGATACTCAGCTGACGTGCCACTCTCCAGAAGCCTGTCTTCCCAGATGGTAGAGCTGACTCCTTCCTTAATTACTTGATTTTTAGTTATATGCGAGAATGAAGCCTATCCCTCCCCTCCAGAACCTAGGCCCTGGACGGCAGTAAGGAGCCCCAGGACCACTGCACTTACTGTTGATAAATAAGACCGAGAAATTCAACTTCACAAGGGAAAAACCTACAAAGGAGGTCGGCTCTCTCTAAGGTTTTTATTTCAGAGTTAGCAGTGCATTACAAAATACTTTTATTTTGCCCCAAATCCATCTTTAAAATAAAACAATTTCAGTTTTGGCGGTTTAAGAGGATTTTCTCGGGGTTGAAAAAAACACACTTCTTTCCCCAGGGGCAAGGAGTTATTTAAAGAGCGGTGTGTGCGTTCTGGAGATCTGGACAGGCCCCTGCCACCTCGGTCCCGGCCCAGCGCAGGGAGAGGCTGAGGAGGCTCCTGGCACCGGGAAGGGCAGCGCCCGTCCGGAACTTTGCTCGGCATTTAGCCTAGGGGATCGCGAGCTGGTGAAGGAAGGGTCCGGGACCACGGAGGCCGGTCCGGGTCGGCAGGGCAGGCCCGGCCCCGCCCCGCCCCCCGCGTTTTCCGGGTGGAAGCCGAGGACTTCCGGCCCGAGCCGGCCTCTGGGTGCGGCGGCCATTGAGGTCCCCCTGGGCCGGCCGGAAACGCGCCCCGCCTCGCCTCCGTGCTGGGAGCGGAGGTTCCGTTTCTTCATCTCCCCGGCGGCCTCGGTTATTCCCGGCCCCGCCGCCCCCCTCCCAGACCTAGAGAACGGGGCGGGAGGAGAGAGCGTACCTTCAGGGAAAGCGTCCAGGATCCTGCCGCGCGCCCTGGAGAAAACGTCCGTCTCGTCTTCGGACATGTCTCTTGCTGTAGAGCGAAGTCCGGACTCTGGACGGGGAGGAACAGACAGGCCCCGCGCCGCGCACACGTGGGAGCCGGCGCCCTCAGCTCCGGGCGGGGCGGGGCTGCCGAGGTCTCTGGTGCCCGGGATCGATCACTCCAAGCTCGATCGCGGCGCCTGGGCCGGAAGCGGCGGCGGCGGCCTGGACTGGTGGGGAAGGCCGCGAGCCCCCCCAGGAGCGGCCGCCGCCGCCCGCGAGGAGGGGGAGGAAGTGGGGACACGCACCCCCCGCTAAGAGCTGTGCCCCGGGCCTTCGGGGCTCTGAGGCCACCCCGAGTCCTTTCCCGCGCGCGGTGTGACCCCGAGAAGGGCTCGTCCTAAACTTCCCCTCCCCCCAAAAAAGACATTTGAACCCAGACCCCAAGAGGGCAGAACTAGATGTGCCTCCAGGCCGCACGCCCCCCCCCCCCCACTGTTGGGCAATTGTACCAGGAAAGGCCTTCGAATGAACCAGTTACTTATTGCCCTTATCAATAAAGCCAGACCCAAGCCTCTTTGATGCCAAGTACGGAAAGAGGCCCCGGGATTGTGGCCCTGGCAAACTGAAGGGGCGAGACCTTCCCGGCTTGGGGCCTTCCCTTTTCCTTGCAGAGGGAAGACCCTGCCTGCCAATGCTGAGGAATGAAAGAGTTGGCTTACTCCAAACACTGATAAGCCATAAGGCTTTTTCCTGATCCCTTTGTGTATCTGAAAGTGAACTTCTGACATCTCATAACAACTACTTGAGATGATGATTCAGACTTGGAAAAGGACTGTTGGAGGCTTTCTAGTACCAGACCCCCATTTTTCAGATTTCATGAACTGAGGTCCGAGGTTAACTGATTTGCCCTAAGTTCTCACAGAAAATGACAGTCATTATTTGAACTCTCATCTCTCGGCCAGCATTGTGGTATGCTGCCTCTGTGTGGTGCATATTGAAACTCCTCCGTCCCCTAGAAAATATAATGAATGAATGTGGCCCAAATTGGCCTATGTAAAACTGGTGATGAACCTTTCTGAAATTGCATAATTTGATTTCTGTATTAAAAATTTGCAGTCGAACTTATGCTTAGTCTTTCTCTCTTGGTAGGTCTTCTCAGAGCTTGCATTCCCCTGATAATAGCTTTGAAAACTCATCATTACTTGATGTATTCAAGGTAGGATTTTAACAAAGGACTATAATAGCTTTATATTTGTGTGTATATTGCATTTCCCTTACCAAATGACAAGTTTCCTGAAGGCAGGCATCATATCTTTATTTTCCTCAGCATCTAGAACACATAATAAATCTTTGTTGAATTGGCATTTTTCAGTGACCACTACCAAATCTATCACAGAGAATTGGGCAAAGGCAATGTGCAGATAATTTTTAGGCAAAATAAATGGCACTCCAAACAGACCTAAAAAGAAAGTTGGCAATCTACAGCAACTGGTATGTATAAATTATTAAAAAACCAGCAAAAGTATCTTTTATCCATTGCAACAATTGGCTTAAGAATTAAGCTTATTACATGTCTATTGAATAGTTTTACCTTTTTTATAACACTGAATCATCTTTCTCAATATTAGTATGGAGTACTATGTTATAATCAAGTGATGCTCCTGGA
Source organism: Macrotis lagotis (assembly GCF_037893015.1). Classification (NCBI taxonomy): domain Eukaryota; kingdom Metazoa; phylum Chordata; class Mammalia; order Peramelemorphia; family Peramelidae; genus Macrotis; species Macrotis lagotis. The sequence goes on along the minus strand of NC_133665.1, from coordinate 17,496,074 downwards.
ATCTAATGAAGTTTATTGGAAACTATTTGCACTGATTGCTGAGCTTTTATACTTTTTTGTTAATTTTTAATGGTTGTGTTCTTAAATTATAAGCTGTCATTTTTTTTTTACTGAAGTCTTTCTCCCTCTACAGTGTACCTCAAAGCCCCACTAATCTGCTTCTTCATATTTGCTATGGACTTGGAAATATGGTAACTAAGTCAATTGGAATATGTATAAAATGGATTTATCAATTTGTCAATTATCGTACTAAATGAAAGTCTATAGGCCTTCTCTAAAAAGTGAAGTTTTGATCATATAACTTTTACCACTTAAATGATTTTTCCTCTTTAGTCCTGGGGTCAGTTCTAGATGGCTGAGATTGCAAACAATTGGACCCAAAGAAGAAGTAGGGATTATTACTTTAGTAACATCACATGGATGATTAAAAAAAAACAAAAAAAAAACCTGTCACCTGTTTTCTTCTTTCCAGTGAAAATGTAAAAGTTCCTGAAATTTTCAGTGTGTCTGGTTCCATTCTTTTATATGGTAATCAATTTATTTTCTTGAAGCCCTTTAGGGGTCACTGCAACTCTTTGGGTGCTTTAATGTCATTTAAGGTTAATCCTTTACTTTTTTGGTGTGTGTAGTATGTAAGCCTATGCAAAAACATAATCATTGCAATCTGCTGAATTCAGTTTTGATTCTAAAAGTAAAAGGCCTATCCAAACTTAACCATTTAGAACCATAACCAAAGACCATTGCATAGTTTTATACAAGCCACAAAAAACTACCAAGGATATTACTTTCACTCCCTATTCTTTTTTTTTAAATTTTTTTAGGTTTTTTTGCAAGGCAGTGGGGTTAAGTGGTTTGCCCAAGGCCACCCAGCTAGGTAATTATTAAGTGTTTGAGGCCAGATTTGAATCCAGGTACTCCTGACTCCAGGGCTGGTGCTTTATCCACTGTGCCACCTAGCCGCCCCTTATTCCCTATTCTTATGAATCATTTGAATACAGAATCTAAAGTTAAAAATTTTGAATTCTTGAAAAGGACAATGACTTTTTAAAATTCACTTTTTGTAAACTAAGAGATATATAGTAATATATAAATCTTCCTTCAGAATGTCCTGTCTACTTTCAAGCTTTTTTCTAAAATATACTCTTCTTTTGTAGAAAGTGATGTATGCTGAATTAGCATTGTCCATAACGTAAAGTTTCCTTTGCCCCATAAACTTGGCCCTTTTAAGTAATGGGGTAGGATGGGGAGGTAAGTTAATGCTCATTTTCTTTTCTTTCAGAATTCAAAAATTTGAATTTCACTTATTCAGTAACTTTTTAACCTATTCATTTTTATGTCCCCTTTCCTCTCCACAACATTTTCATGTTTCTTTTGGATCATTATAGGTGCTCCAATTTTCTCATTTTCTGATTCTCATTTTCCAAGTCTGAACAGTGAGAGAGTAGTTTCATGAATAATTTAAATGGTTTAAATTTTTCACTTTGGTTTCTGAAAGCCCCTGTTATCTTTCAAATTTAATACTTTTTATGGAATATAATTCACTGAACATCAGAATTCTATAAAGACTCAAATATTTGGTTTTCACCGATTAGTTCATAACAAATATTTAGCTCTCTCATTTACTTATTTTTTGTTATTATTTAATCTATAGGTCTTTTTCATGTGAAAGAATAAAAATGCTAAAATTAGAATAGATTGATGTCTTTACATGGAATTCTCACAATTGGGTCCCTACTCTTTATCTCTTTGAATGATCTTTCTTAAACTTATCATATCCAAGATCAAACTCAATATTTCTCTTCCTCCTTTATCCTCAAATTCAACCCCCCCCTCCAAATTTTCTTATTTCTGTCAAGGGTAAATACTGTTATTTTCCTAATGACTCTTATTCATAAACCGAGTCATTTTAGATGTTCTACTTCCTAACATATCCATTTTTAAATAAGTTCTCAAGTATTAACGATGTCTGCCTCCACCTGTTATGTTCCACCTTTTTTCAAGTTCTTGTTTACCTGTCTGGATAAATGTAACATCATTTTAACTGGTCTTCTAGTCTCTCTTCTGCCTTTTTCCCCTCTTGCCCACAGTTATCAAAATAATTTTCCTAGAGCATAAATATAACTATATTTACTCCTTTAGTGTTTTTCTATTGCCTCTAGTTTAAAATGAATACTCTCACCCTTGCAGTTAGTCCTTGACAATCTGGCTCCCGTCTATCTTTCCAGCCTTAATTATCTTTCACTGTTCCCTGGACTACTTAATTCTTTCCTGAACTCAATACATGCTTGTCTGTGCATTTCCACAAACTACTTCCCCATCCCTGGAAGCATATTCCTTATTTATTCCTTCATTTTCAATATTTACTGTCAAGGTTTAAATCAGATGACATCTATCTCACAAAACTTTCTGTGGATCTCTTAGTTGAAATGATCTTGTTCATGTCTTACCTGTACTTGTGTTAGCCTTATAAAATGTAAAATATATCATGCAGTCTTTTTTGTTTTTATCTTGGTATCCCAAGTGCCTGTGATGGGTGCTTAAAAGATGTTTGTTGAATAGCTTGTGCTTCCATTCTTTCCAATTCTCTCTTTCACAAATTATTTTATTCTTGTTTGTACATCTGAGTTTTATCCATCATCTAAATGTCATTAGTAGGAGAATTGAAGCTTTGGGTTTTGAGCCTTGCTTATTGCCATCTGTACAATCCTGGGAAGCCATATAACCTCTTTGGTTCTCAATTTCTTTAGATGTAAAATGAGGGGAATTTGACTAAGGTCCTTTCCAACTATAAAGAACATGCTGATCATTTTTGGTGGATGGATAAGAAAAAGTTGAATTCTTATCAAGGACATAAAAATTCAGCTACATTTACAATCATAAGAATTTACAATCATATAAATTTTAGAAATTTCACTTGTCACTTTCATGATATTGGGTGGGTAGGAGAGGAGAATTAAAATCAAGGTTTCAGCCTTTAGCATATGCCCAACACTATTGGACAAAGTGTAGGATACAAAGAATACTTTTTAAAATAGGATCAATACCTTCAAGAAGCCTACAACCTAATTGGGCAAAGAAAATTAAGACATGAAATTGGAAATTTCACTGTATTGAGGATAAATCCATCTAGAATTCAGAGTCAGGAGAATTTTCAGAGAAAACTTCATGTGTTTTGAGCAAGAGTAATTAAAAATTATAAACAGAAAGCAAGACAGGAATTCTAGCAGGAAGAGCAATTCATGGTGTCACAGACAAGAATAAGCATAGAATCTGGCAGGGGCTATCAGCCTAAGTTAAGCATAGGGCATCTACATATGTTAAGGAGTGGTGGGAAATTAATTTGTACTGTTGAATGAAACTAGATTATGAAGAGCATGTTCAAAAATCCAGCATGACTGATAGTAAAATAAGAAATTAAGAAAAATTAATTAGCTAGTTTGATCATCAGCACTGGTACTGTATTTTAGCTAGGATATTTACTGATATAGATTGTTTTATATACATTCTGTGTTAAGAATAATAACATTAGCTATTGGGAATGCTGAATAGCAGAAGAAAAGCACTTTCCATTGAAAAAGCAAAAGGTGTATTGGTTTCTTTTAATATTTTATTAATTTTTTTTTCAGAAAAAGTCTTGACTTCTTAAAGGCTATTGGGAGCCATTATAGGTTTTTGAGGAGGGAGTCATATGATAAAATACATATTTTAAGGAAGATACATCTCTCAGCAAGAATAGATTGTAGTAAGAGGGTGTTTAAGGCAAGGAGACTAATTCGGGAAGCTATAGTAATCTAGCTGTAGAAATGGAGAGGAAAGGGGAATTTTATACACACACACACACACACACACATACACACATATGAAAGTCATGCTAGGACTTGGAGTTAGATTTGAAGTTTTATTCATTTGAAAGTTATATGATTGGGGAGATAGCTAGATCGCACAGTAGATAGTGCACTGGTCCTGGAGTCAGGAGGATCTGAGTTCAGATGCAGACTTACACTTAATAATTACTTAGCTGTGTGACCTTGGGCAAGTCATTTAACCCTCTTGCTTTGTAAAAATGAAAAAAAAGTTATGTGGTTTCTCGTAGCCTTAAATAAAAGACTTTCAATAGGATGTTCTCAAAGAGAAAAATTAGTAAAAAGAATGGAAATAGATATAAAGTTTTTATATATACAATATTAAAGGCATTAGTAATAAAAAATTAAAAGTATTAAATATAAACTTATTTTCTGACCCAAATCTTTTGAAATTATATAAAATCATAACTTTTAAAAATCCTTTATGATTTTTAAATATTGCTTTGTTTTAGAAGAAGCATTGTGTGTGGGCTATTATTTATTTAGCTTTTTTTATATCACCAGTTTTTCTTCTTGCTGTGAATATGGATCTGTTCTCTCCTACATATATCTATATATCTATATATCTATATATCTATATCTATATCTATATCTATATATCAGTGTTTTACCATAATTTTAAAAGAATGTCTCATGAGTACCTCAATGTACCATTTAAATCAAAGTTGTATAGGAAATGTTTCATAACTACAAAATTACAAGACATCAGCATTGTGTAGAAATAAATATACAATAATCTGAATGATACAACATCTTACAGCAAAGGCTGGGATTTATGTGTCTCACTCTATAGAAAATGACTACTGGACTAATATTATCTGCAATACTGAGATATGCTCTATATCAGAAATTGTAAGAAATCTTTGACAGAACATTTGTAATAATGTGGATGGAACACTTGTTGCATGAAGGAGTCCCTCGAAGTTATTCTAAACAAGCGATAAAGTGTTGTTTTGCAGAATTGAAGAATTACCAAAGCTGAAATGGATAAGAAAACCACGAATCTCCTGACTTTTGGGGAATCAGTCTTGGCTTAGAACTAAAGAAATATTGAGAAACACACATGAAAGTAGCGCATTTTTGTGTAATAGACTAGAAAATTTCAGGGAATCTATGCCATCTGTAATTCAAGTTGATTAATGCTAGAAATACAGTTCTTGGGATTTGTAACCTTTGTTTATAGGCCATTCAATTCAAAGTAACTAAGGTTAAAATGTCTGAGATTAATCACAATGTTTAAAGTACAGAATTAATTTATAAATTTATTTTAATGGTAGTTTAAATTGACCTTTACAGACTATATACAACTCACTTAGAACTGAAGTATTAGTATCCCAAATTAGAGGACGTGCAATAGCATTAGCTGTGTTGTTGAATAGTGTAGACAAGTTTAATTCAATAAATCTTTATTACTATATGCTTGGTACTGTTACATTTTCATTGGAAGTAGAACTGTCTGGAAAGTATATATAATATGAACCTCAGTTCTAGGAAGTGGCATCGTTGATTTCTTGAAGCAATAAAGGGTATTCTCAATAATGACCCCAATGAATTTGTAAGGGAGTCATACTTGCTGAAGCAGATGAAAAGACTTGGGGAAGCCCTTAAGAGATAGTCAGATCCAGTCCTGTTCCTTTCTGCTTTCCCTTCAACATCAATAGGGAAGATGACTAAACCAGCTATGACAGATGGTTGTTCTTTTAAAAGCCATTAGGTGGTAAGAACTCAAAGGGGTTCTAAACTATTGTGGAATAGGACTGACTATTTAGTGCCTACCATTTTTACAACACTGGACTGTGCCTGTGGAGTTTTATAGAATAACATGGCCTTGCCCTCAAGAAACTATCTAGTTGGACAGATAATTCTTTCTATATAAAGAAGACCAGCCTGTAATAAAAAAAACAGGCAAAATTAAGTATTAAATTGATTAAAGATTATAATTGCAATAGGGATTTAGCGTAGAGGGAGTAAAATATACTTGTTTCCTTGTTCCTAGTTTATATTTTATTAGCAGAAGCTGTTTTTTGAAAATTAATGCTTCATTTATCAAATCTAAGTATATAAAATCTTGAAATTCTAAGAAATCACAAGAATTTTTTGAGTCAAATACTTGAATTTAAGATGCTTTTATTTTTTGAGTTACCTGGAACAGATGTTTTAGTTAAAACAGCAAGCTGGCTTTGAACTCTGACTTTTCAGCAAGAACTTATTAAATACCTACAATGTCTCAGTGAGTGGGTCTTTTTTTGCTGGATTCCAGGAATACAAAGACAAAAATGAAACAGCCCTTAACCTTAAATGATTCTGATATATTGTCTTCAGGAGCCACAATTGACTGAGCAAGGGTTAGGGTTCATTCTGGATTTATCCAGATCTCTTTTTAGATTACTTTCTGGCATAAGGACACGGAATCAACTCTCAAATGTGAATCAGGGCTAAATTTGTGTTTTTCTTTCATTCCCCATCATAAAATAGAATTTCCTAAATGATAAATATGATGAACAGAGAAGAGCATGGGAAGATTTATATGAACTGACATAAAATGAAGGAAGCAGAACCATGAAGAAAATAGGGCATAATGAATAAAATAGAATAAATATAATGAATGACAACAAAGAAGTTGAAACTGAAAGCTGCAAAAAAAAAATGATGATCAAGTTGGGCCTTAAAGAAGTGATTATAAGAAGGCACCTTCCTTTGTAATGGATGTGAAATGCTGCATTCCAATAATGTTAGAATTGATATAATTTTTTTTTCTTCTTTCTAACCTTTCTTTTAAGAGATGTCATTCTAGGAGAGAGGAGGGAAGAATATTCTGGGAAAGAAACATGATATTAAAAAGTAGCAATAAAAATTTGTTTAAAATTTCCTATCATTTAGCTCCTGAAGTAGCTAAATGTCTTGTATCATAATGGTGTGAGATTGATAAGGTTCTGAGTCATTACAGAAGAATTTATCTGGTTTCTCTGGAAAGAATTTCTGTTTTCCAAATATATTACTCTGCTTTTACAGTCTGGGATCTTAATGAAGAGAGAACCCCATACTCAGTTGACCTAATTAAGGGATTTACTGATACACTAGTCCGTGGTTAAAAACTAGCAAGCAAATAAGGTGATGTGCAGTTAGTTTGTCTGCCTAGCAACTGTGTCTCCATTTTGATATTGTTCCAAGAGATAAAGCAGCAATGTGATAATCCCAGCAGAACAGCCCCATTCAGAACTTCAAGCTGTTCCTGATCGTCCTGGAGGTAGGTAGGCTTGATAGCTGACTTTATACAAAGACAAAGGAAGAGCAAGTTGGGTTTGTTTTTGATATTTTATTTTTCCATTAACATGTAATGAAATGTTTTCAACATATACACTTGCATATTTATAAGTTAAAAATTTTTTTTCCACCCTCCCTTCCCACTCCTCTCAGTGGTTAACAGTCTAGTGAATTTATACATGTACATTTCTGTTTAACATGTTTATATATTAGTCAATTTGTGTCTGAGGAACTAGGATTAAGAGAAAAGAAAGAAAACCATGGGATAGGAAGGAAAAAAAAATAGAAATTTTTAAAAAGTGAACATTCAGATTCTGTGATTGTTTTTTTTTTTAATCTACATGTAGACAGCACCACTCGAGTCTCCCAGGGTTTGTTCTAGCTCTCCAAGCTGCTGAAAGGAGCTGCATCCATCATAGTTGATAAAGTCATAATGTTGTTATTAATGTGTAAAATGGTCTTTTGGTTCTGCTCCCTTCGCTCAGCATCAGTTCATGTAATTCTTTTCATGCTTCTCTAGAGTCCAACCATTCACAGTTTCTTTAAAACAATAGTACTCCATAACATTCATGTGCCGTGTTCATAACTTGTTCAGTCATTCCCCAATTGATAGGCATTTCCTCAATTTCCAATTCTTTGCCATCACAAAAAGAGCTGCTACAAATATTTTAGAACATGTGCAACTTTTCCCAATTTTTTATGATCTGGAAGAATTTTTGACAAATGCACTGCTCTAGGACAATCAAATATCAGCCGATTTTTAATATAACCTAAATTATTAATAGGATAGATAAGTATAATCACAGAGCTTGGAAAATTCATTTTGTGTTAGGATTTATACTAGTAGATGCATCAGTTCTAGCTTTTTTCTGGCAGTATGGCCCTTCTTCTCTCCCTGGTCTATCAAGTTTGAAGTACCCTGCAAAAGCTATGGGACCTAGAAGAAAGATTATTGGATTTGTAGTCAGTGGTCATGGATTAAAATTCTCACTCTAGATATGTAACCTTGGACAGATCCCAATTTCTCTGGACCTTGATTTCTTCATTTATAAAATAAAATTTGAACTAGATTACTTCTACTTACTGCTTTAAATCTCTGATCAATTCTATTTTCCCAAGGTTGTTCCTAGAATAAAATATTAAATGTACTTGGGTGGTTAGTGGGATATGTAGTTCTACCATTTTGGGTGTTGGATGCACTGAAAAAAGGAGAGTCAAGGATCTTTATGTGTCAATTTCAAATCCTATTCCTACCTCTTAGTTTCAGACTTCAAGGTGGTCAACTAGAAAGAACACAGGCATTAAAAGAACAATGAGGCATCACCTCACATCTATCAGATGGTCCAAGATGAGTAAAGGAAAATAATCAATATTGTAGGGGTTGTGGAAGGAGTATTGGGACATTGATGCATTGCTGGTGGAGTTGTGAACAGATCCAACCCTTCTGGAGAGCAATATGGAATTATGTCCAAAGAGCAGTAAAACTGTTCATACCCTTTGACCCAACATTCCAAATCTAGACCTATATCCAGAAGAAATAAGAAATGGGAAAAGTCTTACATGTTCCAAAAAATATTCATAGCAGCTCTGTGTAGCAAAGAATTGGAAATTGAGGGGATGTCCATCAATTGGGGAATGATTAAACAAGTTATGGTACGTGAATACTATGGAATTTTGTTCTGTAAGAAACCATAAATGATCAGACTCTAGAGAAGCTTGGAAGTATTTACAGGATCTGATACTGAGTGAAGGGAGCAGAACCAAGAGCACAATGTACACCTTAACAGCAACATTGTGAGGTAATCAACTGCAGCTTCTCTTAGCAGTTCAGAAAGCTAGGACAACTGTATTAGACAATGTTAATGGACAATGTTATCCCCATCCAGAGGAAGACAAAACAAAACTCATTCGAATCTGATGAACACTTTATACAAATTATCTCTTATGTATCTCCCTTAATTTTAATTCTTCATATTGAAAATGACTAATCTTTAAGCATGTTTATCAAAAATATATATGTACAATACTAACCCACTGAGGGAAGGAGAGTGGAAGGAAATTTTGTAACTTAAAAATACACATGTGCATATGGCTGAAAAAAATTTTTTTTAAAAAGAACACAGGCCCTGGAATCAAGGGAACTATGAATTTAGTGTTGATTCTGCCAGTTTTCTGCTGAAGGACTTTGAGAAAATGATATCCTCTCAGAACATCAGCTTTTCTTACTTAAATGGAGATTGCAATAATATATCTTCTTAACATAGTTGATATGTAGTAATTGCTTTGTGAATTGTAAAATACTATACAAATGTGAGCTATTATTATTCTAACAGAAGATGTAGGTTCGTAGATTGCTAGTTCCAAAAGAAACTTTAAAAAATATAAATATATATATATATATATATATATATATTTGGCATTAATTAGAAAAATGAGTTCCAAATTCACTGTTTTTCTTTAGTCACTCCCCCATCCATTGAGAAGACAAGCAATACAACATCAATTATATATGTGAAATCATGTAAAACATTTCCTTTTTTGGACATGCAAAAAAAACAAGAAAAAAATAAAGTCAAGAAATTATACTTTAATCTGTACTTAGACTTCAGTTCTCTGTAGTTGGACAATATTTTTCAATTTGAGTTGCTTAGAATTGTCTTGGATCATTTTACTTATCAGTGTAGTTAAATCTTTCACAGCTGATCATCATAAAATATTGATATTACTGTGTACAATGTTTTTCTGGTTCTGTTCACTTTGTTTTGTATCACTTCATATAAGTCTTTCGCGGTTTTTCTAAAAGCATCCTGCTCATCATTTCTTATAGAAAAATAGTATATCCCATAACAATAATCTACTGCAACTTTGTTCTCAATTTCCCATTTCCTTTTTTTTTTGCCACCAGGAAAAAAATGCTATAAATATTTTTGTACAAAAATGCCTTTTTTCTTTTTCTTTGATCTCTTTGGTCTAGTAGTGGCATTGCTGGATCACAAGAATATACAGTTTTATAATCCCTTAAACATAGTCCCAAATTGTTCTCCAGAATGGTTGGACTGGTTTACTCAACCAACAATCCTTTAGATTGTTTTTCTACATTTTCTACAACTCTAGCATTTGCCATTTTCTTTTTATGTTTTCTTAACTAATCTGATAGGTGTAAGATGGTATTTCAAAACTGTTTAATTTGTATTTCACTAGTTAATAGGGGTTTAGTGTATTTTTCATATATGTATAGATAGCTTTCATTTTTTCTGAAAACTGCCAATTCATGCCCTTTGAACATTTGTCAATTGGGAAATGGCTCTTATTTTTATAATTTTGACTCAGTTTGCTATATTTTTGAGAACCAAGGCTCTTATCAAAGAAACTTGCTATAAGCATATCGACCTCTGCCCCCCACCCCTCCCCAGTTTCCTGCTTTCCTTCTAATCTTGGCTGCATTGATTTTGTTTGTATAAACCTTTTAAATTTAATGTAATCAAAATTATCCTTTATATTACCATGATCCTCTCTTTTTTTAGTTATAAGTTCTTATCCTTAGATTGACAGGTAAACTATTTGCTTTCCTAGTTCTCTTATGACATCATCCTTTATATATAAATCATGTATCCATTTTTATCTTATCTTAGTGTATGGTATAAGAGGTTGGTCTATACCTAGTTTCTGCAGAAATTTGTAGGTATTTTCAGCATTTTTTTTGTCAAATAGTGAGATCTTACCCCAAAAGTATGGATCTTTGAATTACTGGATTATTTGAATTATTGAATAGCAGATTACTATTGTCATTTACTCCCGTGTATCGTGTGCCTAATCTATTTCACTGATCCATCACTCTTTCTTAGCCAGTACAGATGACTTTATGCTGCTTTCTAATGTAGTTTGAAATCCAATGCCACTAAGACCCTCTTTTCAAGATCATTTTCTCCAGTCTCATTTTACAGGTGAAACTGAAGCCTGTAGGAAGTTGACTTGTTTCAATAACTTCTTCATCCAGTTATTGGCAAAGCTAGGACTTGATCTCAGACATCTTGATTCTTACGCAAGGAAACTTTCCATATGTTCCTTTCCATGATTAGATGTGAAACAGATTAGTAAATCCTGCCTGGCAAAGGGAAGCTATTTTGTTCACTCATATTCCTTTTTGCCTTCTATACTTGAATCTGTAACTAAATTCAGAATTAAAATGACTAGTCATAACAAATGTCTCTCAGAAATAATTTGTGCCTTGTATGGTTTTAGAAGAACAGTAAAGTTGGTTCATGGGGACATTTTGTGGGCAGAAAAATTATCTTCATTTACTGAGTCTTCCTAGCAACAGAAAGTTATATATATTTTCACCCTGATTCTTAAAGTATAAGTTGGCAAAATGATGAAAACAAATCTACTGTCTAGTCCAATTTCTTTTTTTTTTTTTTGCAAGGCAAATGGGGTTAAGTGGCTTGCCCAAGGCCACACACAGCTCGGTAATTATTAAGTGTCTGAGACCGGATTTGAACCCAGGTACTCCTGACTCCAGGGCCGGTGCTTTATCCACTATACCACCTAGCCACCCCAGTCCAATTTCTTTATAGCTATTTTTTTTTGTTATTATCACATGTGTCTTTCTGAATATCATCCATGCTCAAAAGCAGCTTTGGCTAACATGTACCAAAGTTCATATTATAGGAGTTCTAGGAAATCTGAAAAATATTCATGGCAGCTCTTTTATGGAAGCAACGAATTGAGGGGAAAGTAGATGCTCATCAGTTGGGAAAAGACAATAAATTGTGGTATAAGACTATATAAAATAGGATACCATTGTTTTCTAAGAATTGACAAGTGTGAGTATTTCAGAGAATTTTGGAGAGAAAGAAGCATAACCAGTAAAATAATATGCATTGTGAGTAAAATCATATAAATGCAAACATCACTAAGAAACATCTGAAATCATTAATTTTAATGATCAGACTCAGTACTGAAGAAGAGATAAAACAGAATTTTTTTCCTTTTAGTAAAGAGGATTATTTAAAGTGTTACATGTGCTACTCATAATGTCATAAAAATTGTGTTACTTGGTTTTATGTAACTTTTTCTTTGTTACAAAGGAAGCTTCAGTGGAGGAAGGAGATTTTAGGAAATGGCTATAATATATAAACAAGAAGTATCTACAAAACCTCAAAAAATCATACTTCTGAATTTGTGTCCTTTATTAGTACATACAATCAAATATTTTCTGGTCTCAGTGAAAAGACAGTGGCTTTTTGTCTTAATGGAAATAGTAAAGAAAATATACATAAATATTCAAGATCCTTTAGCCACATAGCAAAGATTCTGGGTGGAAGTATTCTTAATTCAGGATTGTGAAGCAAGTTTTTTTAGCCAGGAAATCCCTTAAATATCAAAAGAAAGAACAAGATAGAATCAGCTTGCCTACTTTCTTTACTACTGCTTTTACAGTCTAAAGGATGTATTATCCACAAAGATGCTATCATTTATTCAGGTCACTTGATATAATGGTGACTGACAAGCTTTCAAGGGGACCTCCAATCTTGGGTTGCAATCTCAATTCCAGAAATATGATAATTCTACATTATGCTCACAGTGATCCAAAGGTCAATAGGAAGATTGATCTTATTCCCCTTTTAAATTCTGGACATCCATGAGGGAATATATGCATACATACATATGTATTATGTATATATTTATATATAAAACAATCTCTAGGTTGAACAAAATAGCACTATGAATATATAAAGATATGATACAATGTAGTTCAAGTTAATGATATATAGAATATCTAATTAGCTTTACAGGTTGTATTTATAAATAATGTAAGGGGAAATTATAATTGTAGAACAGTCTGTGCATACTCTCAAGAAGTTATAGAAACTTGCTATTGTTACAACCTAAGTCAGAGGAAAAAAAATAAATGTTATCCATTGTTCCAAAGACCACTGGTCACTTGATTAGGTTGTGTGTACTATTGTCTGTCCTTCCTCAAGAACATAACATCTAAATTCCCTGGAAAAGTCTCTGAATTTTAAGGCATGTTATATAGAGGACCACAATCTCTACTACTACTACTACTGTTTCTATTATTCAGTGTCCTTCCTATAGTCCACTGGCTAACAATAAATATTGAATTAAAACCAAAGTATTGAAAAATATTGAATAAGTATTGAACAATAAATATTGAATAAAAGATATTTAAAATAGTAGTGAACAGAGGAAGGATTAATCTTTTAGCTTGCTAAAGGACTATTTCATTTTCATAAAAAAATTAGCTTTATAACAGAATTTTGAGTTATATAAAAAGATAACTCAATGTAATATATATATATATATATATATATATATATATATATATATATAAATACATATATCCTAGCCCAAGTGAGCATCATTTCTTTCTCCCCTTCCCCTACCCATTCCCAAGTATAGTTTCATCTTAATACCACAATAGACTCAACATAAATAAAGTCCTAGTAGCCTCAGTTACCTGCTGGGAATATCCTTTGGCAAATACAAGTTTTTGATCCCACTTATCAATCTTGGGAGAGGATTTCTTGAGATGGTTTGCAATACCCCCCCCCCCCAGTTCACTTCTTTCATCTGGACACTTCTCCACCTTTGCTTGTTCTGGAGTTCTCTTCTTGTCTCAGATACTTCTGGCCAATTCTCTCTCTCCATCACCCACTACCTGATACAGCCACCTGTTCCCAACAGCTATCATTACTATTTCTCAGAAGTATAATTCTTCACCCTGTTTACCCTCTCTACCTACCACAGCTACTTTCTCATCCTAGAATTGCCCTTGGCCTTACTTTGAAAGTATACTTTGCCCTTACTTCCCATTACGTCTTTTTAAGGAAAGTGCCTAGGCACATTTTCAGGTCCACTCCTTTCTCCTTCCATTTGTATTTCACCTTGCTAAGATACAATGTGTGATTAAAAAAAAAAACTTTTTGATTTGACTTATCTACCAGAATTCCTTCTTTATCCATTTTGTTCCTTTCCTTTCCTTTCCTTTCCTTTCCTTTCCTTTCCTTTCCTTTCCTTTCCTTTCCTTTCCTTCCCTTCCCTTCCCTTCCCTTCCCTTCCCGTCCCGTCCCGTCCCGTCCCGTCCCGTCCTTTCCTGTCCTTTCCTTTCCTTTTTTAAATATTTTTGCAAGGCAAATGGGGTTCAGTGGTTTGCCTGAGGCCACACAGCTACAATTATTAAGTGTCTGAGGCTGAATTTGAACTCAGGTACTCCTGACTCCAGGGCCAGTGCTCGCTGCTTAGCCACCCCTTGTTCCTTTCTTTTGTATATGTACCTCAGATCAAGGCTTACAGGAAAACCTGAGTCCTTCAGTAGTGAGTTTGGCGCTTATTATTTGGCCAGAATAGTGAGAAGTGAAAGAATTTCCTGAATAAAGTCAGTCAATAAGCATTTATTAAGTAGTATCAAGTCCTGGAAATACTAATATAAGAGGAAAGTATCCTCAAGAAATATTTATTCCAGTGGAAAAATATAACACATAAAAGGAAACTGGAAAATAAGTCTTTGAGAATGATAGATCCTAGAGAGGAATAAGACATGTCTAACTTGAGAGCCCTTCTTAAATGAGGTTCTGGATGAGCCATCTAATCAGAGGGAGAGTTCTTATGGACAGTTGGTACTTCTAATGAGGGAATTACAGCACTGGAATGAGCCTTCAGGATGAAAAGTTAGGGCATGGTAGGAGAAATCTAGTGCATCCTAGAAATCTTTTTGGAGCTTTATGGCTAAAATGAGATATTTTAAGTTAAAAAATTTAAAATTTTAAAAAAACAAGTTAACATGGATTTTCTTAGAAGTCAATATATGGAACTTGAAGTAAACCTTATCACAGGAGGTTCAGATGGAGTCATTTTGGTACCTAACATAGTTCATTTTCACAAAAATGGCTGTTGGTTGCTTTTTAAATCAGCATCCAAGCTCAATATTACTCAATTTTTCATTTAATAATTCCAATTCTCAGTTAAAATAACCTTAATGACAAATTCATTCCATTTGTCTGGAAGTTTGTTTTTTAAAAACATGTATTTGGACTGCTTAATGTTTAAGATCTATTCTAACTTTACAATGATTTTATGATCAAATAGATTTTAACATACAAAACCACATGTGAGTTATGAAAAGTATAAGTCTTCGTTAATTGTTTCAATACAGAGTATTCAGAAATAATAATGGGTTCTTAGGAAATGGGAAACTCATTCCTCTAGTACTGGATGATTTATAGAACTCTGACTTTATTACAACAGAGTTTTTAGTTAAATAAAAAAACAACTCTATCCATTAAATGTTTTTTGCTATGATCCTTCCCTATCTTTGAGGATCATAAAAGACTAGAGAATTCTGGTACAGAATAAAAAAAATCACCAAATCCCCAATATTTATCTATCACTGAGTTTTTCTGAAAATATTTTATATGGCTATACTATAGATGGACAAATCTATTTGTGTCTTAGGAACAGAAATAATACATTTTTTTTAACTTCAGGCTTTATCATATTAGAAGATCTATGGTTGTATTATACTAGTTGAGTGAAGACAGCTGAATACTCAACATTAAATCCTCCTCCACATAACCATCTGTGTAGCCAAAAGCACCATACTGCACACATAGTAAGTGCTCAATAAATAGTTGTTGATTGATTGTTTTGTAGGCAGCAAAAATTTTGCACTGTTGTGCCTCTCCTCATTGGGCTAATTTAGTTTTCTTTGGAAGAATATGTATGGAGGTTCCAGCTTTTATGTTTTCCTGACCAAACTGGAAATTCTGTTGAAATTCTGCAACTGATCTGTCCAAAGACAGGATTTGCCTTTGGAACAACTATATCTTTTAAGAACTTGGAATTGTTCTTTTTTTCCTTCTTGAAAGTACAAGTTATAATCACCAGAGACATTCATTCTGATCAGCATGCCTGATAGTAAAATAAGAAATTAAGAAAAATCAATTGTCTGGTTTGACCATCAGCACTGGTGTGCTGTATTTTAGCTGGCATATTTACTGATATAGATTGTTTTATAAACATTTGGTGTTAAGCATAATAGCATTACCTATTGAGAATGCTTAATAGCAGAGGAAAAGCACTTTCCATTGAGAAAGCAAAAGGTGTACTGGTTTCTTTTGTTAATATTTTATGTACAATAATCATTATATAGCATTATACAAACAGGAAGACTTTATTAACCTCTATTTACTCTGGAGTGATAGTTTTGTTGTTCAAAATCAGAATTGATACTTTCACAGATTGACTAGGGTTTTTATCCCATGGTGCTGATATCCCAAGTATTGGGGATACTTGAGGGATCCATATGAACTTCTCTTTGGAAGTGTGGTATAGGGGTAGTGCAAGGCCACAGCAGGGAAGAAGCACTTCCTAACTACTATCTCTGTTAGTCTATGAAAAAGAATCATCCTCACATGCACTGCTATCCTCATAAAGTCAGATCTCCAAAGGTTTTTGTCCTTTTATTTATTATTTTTGCCCCATTCCTGAGTTAACTTCCCCCCCCCCCCCATATAACTTTACTCAACTAGGTCAGATTTCCCCCTACGCTTACTGGAAGAATATATGGCAACAATAGCATAAACCTTAGGCAGTTAGGTAATGTAATAGAGTACTGGGTCTCAAATTAGGAAAATTCATTTTCATGAGTTCAAATCTAGCCATGGATATTTGCTACCTGTGTGACTCTGGGCAAGTAACTTAATCCCTAGTTGTCTCAGTTTGCTCATCTATAAAATTAGCTGGAGAAAAAAACGTGACTAATCTCTCCATTATCTTTGCTAAGAAAGCCCCAAATGGGGTTACAAAGAGTCAGAAATGACATAACAAAAAAAACCATGAACCTACTTTGGTATATTCACCAGCAACTGAATTTACTCCAGGTGCTAAATTTGCCAGTTATAACTCTGAGACTCTGATAACCCTGAGACTGTAATATCTTAAAGTTCCTTCTTAAATTGTCAAATAAAGAGTAAAATACATTCACAGCAATTTTCATGTTAATTTTATAGTTTCTTTAAAATTTGTAATCTATATGTGATATTTAATTCTTCTAATTATAATATTTACTTATTGACTGTACGTATAATTGACAATTACATATTATACTTTTCTCTGATTGACTTATACAGAGACCTCGTCTTCCTAGCTAGATTGTAAACTCTTAATGGAAAGGAACTATGATTTATATTTCTTTTATAATCTAGTGAGTATCTAGCATAGCACTAACCTCATGGTTATTAACTGATTTCTTACTCACACCACCCCATTTCCCAAGGATAAAGTCTGAGTAAACCCAAAGAATTTATTGTATTAAAAAAGTAAACTCATATATATCTTGAGCTATTAGAAATGTATGCAAATCTACTTCAAATATCATTTAATTGGGAAAGGACAATAATGGCATTGATTATTTCCAGAAGTAAGGTTTCACAAATTAATTGATTCTTATCTAGTGTGAGCTTAAACCATTTATCTGTAAAAGTGGTCATATATGTTTTGAATTATTTTAACTATAACTACTAAGTGAGGACTAATGAGTCAAATACTTGGTTGAACTATCTATTATTCCTGTGCTTTTAGCATCTATCGATATCTACATGTATATGACCACCATTCTGATTCAGTCCCTCATCACTTCTTGCCTTGATAATTACAATAACCCTGTCATTGGTTCCCCTGATTCCAATTCATACCTTCACTGATTCATCCTAGCAAATTTCAATGTATATTTTGTTCTGTGTAATGATGTATCTGTTCCCTGTTTGACTCCCAAATCTTTATATAAGATAGGGACCTACCCTTCTATCTCATAACCTCCTTTAAGGGCAATAGATTTAAGTAGATTTGTAACTCTTGGTTCAAATATTGTTATTTATATTCCCTTATTATCCTGTGTCCCCAACCCCATGGTAGAAATATTTGGTAAAATAAGGATTAATATATGATGAGTCACAGTTGTGAATGGCCTGTAAACAAATTGAGGTCCCTTTTTATAAATATACTTAAACTAAGGAGCACAAATATTTCTCATTTCTTGCCTCAGAGGCTTAGTGTACATTTCAGGGTCAAGGATTTTGTTCAAGTTCTTTAAGGTAATTATGAATTGCTTAGAGCCTAAGGGGCACTTTGAAATCTTTTTTGTGGTAAAAGATATTTCTTTATGTATTTTATATATGAATCATTGGGTGAAGTACTTTTATTTTCCCCTTTAAACTATATTTTCCAATGCTTTTAAAATCTTATTTTACTAATATTTAAGCTCTCTCTTGTAAGATTAAAGAAGAGTAAAAAAAAAGCAGTTCAACAAAGCTAAGTAATGCTTCAGCTGTGTCTGACAATATATTCCATCTCCATAAGGAAAAAAGTGTGTTTTATCAATTATTTCCTGAGTATTCAGTTTCATTTTGTTATTCTTTTAATTTACAGTGTAGTCATAATTTTGTGTTTTTTTCTGATTCTACTTACTTTAGTCTGTATCAGTTCAAACACATCTTTCCATTCTTCTCTGAATTCTTTGTCTTGTTATTTTTATAGGTCAATAACATTCCATTTAATTAATTTATGTGCTAAATGTTATATTTAAATATTGAGAATATAAAAATAGTCTGAAAGATAAAAATGAAGTAGCCCTTAAATCACCCTGTCCAAGCACCTTATATTCTACTGAGGAAACATAGTAAAATAAATTTAAATTATATTCAAAATATATATGTGTGTGTGTGTGTGTGTGTGTGTGTGTGTGTGTGTGTGTGTGTATATACATATATATATATATATATATAATTATTTGAGGAGGGGCAACAGTAAACAACTATGGGAATCACTAAGCTTGTTAGGAGAAAATCTTGTAATTCTGCTGAGCCTTGAATGGTTTCCAAGGGGCAGATGTGAAGAGGGAATACATTGTAGGAATAGGGTTCAACTTGTGGAAAAGGAGATAGAATGTCATTTATGGGGGGGAGTCAATAAATAGGATGATTTGGCTGGATAATAGAGTTTGTGAAGGTGAGCAAAGTGAAAACTATCTGAAAGGATAAGATGGAGCTAAATTGAAGGGCTTTAAGTGCTCAAAAGAGGAATATGTAAAGAATTAGTGAAATTTCTTACACAGAAGGGTGAGGTGGTCAGACCTATGTGCTTGACATACTAATTTGAGAATTGCATGGAGGATGAATCAGTGAAGGTATGAATTGGAATCAGGGGAACCAATGACAGGGTTATTGTAATTATCAAGGCAAGAAGTGATGAGGGACTGAATCAGAATGGTGGTCATATACATGTAGAGCAGATGAACCATCTTATGTAAGAAATGTGGCTATATGTTCAATAAGACAACAATTGATTAGAAATGGGGAGTGAGTGAGAAGAGAGAATGAAGAATGTTTCCAAGATTGTGAACCTAGGTGATAATAAGGATGGCATTTGACTTTCACAAAAATTAAGGAATTAGGACTGTTTCAGGGAGAGGAGTAGATTTAAGGTGAAAGATCCAAAAGGGATGGGGAGGGTGATAGTGAACTCAGAGGACTAACCAAACTTAGACTCATTGGAATAAAAATGAGGCTTTGTTTATTGAGTTTGAAATACTTGTGGGACATCTGGTTGATGATATGGGGTTGAAGCTCTGGAGAGAGATGAGATGTGGATATGAGATATGTAAATCATCTGCTTAGAGGTGTAAATGAACTCATGGGAGCTGCAGAGATTACCAGGAAAAAGAATATATAGAGAGAGGAGATCTTAGCCCAGGATATTGGCCTCCTTGCAAACAGAGACTAAGAAATGTTGGTCAGACAGGTAGGAGGAGAACCAGGAGAGCTGTTTTCATGAAAACTTTTGCTGCAGAGAAGTCAAGAAGTCAAAGACATTAAAAAAGTCCTGCTAGATTTAGTAAAATAAAAAAATGCTGACTTGAAGAACATCATTTCAGTCTGTTAAAGTCAGAAACCAGGCAGATGATGTCAAAGATGGCATGGTAGAAAAGAAAACTGATTCAAACAGTTCTTAGGCTATTTCTAATCATGATAATTAACATAACTATCACTTCTGATCAACCCTCATGAGCCTGCTCATTCCATTAGTGCAATAATCAGGGACAAATTTAGAGTATCTGTGTCAGAGAATACCATCTGTATCCAGAGAAAGAACAGTGATGTTTAGACAAAGATCAAAGATCATTACCTTCAATTTTTTAAAAAAGTTGATTTATGTACTATATAATTTTGTTATCTCTAATATTTTATTTCTTCCTCAATGATTTTTTTTTCTCTCAACACATTCAGTTTTGATCAATATATAGCATGGAAACAATGTAAAGATTATCAGATTGCCTTCTGTGGGGGAGAAGGGGAAGGAAGAGAAGGTGGGGGAAAAATTGTAAAATTCAAAACCTTACAAAAATTGATAGATAGAAATACTATTGTATATAATT
The DNA here is from genome assembly GCF_037893015.1 of Macrotis lagotis. Taxonomy (NCBI): domain Eukaryota; kingdom Metazoa; phylum Chordata; class Mammalia; order Peramelemorphia; family Peramelidae; genus Macrotis; species Macrotis lagotis. The sequence goes on along the minus strand of NC_133665.1, from coordinate 17,475,494 downwards.
TGTCTAGATTTTTTTTTGCAAGACAAGAGGTTAAGTGACTTGCCCAATGCCACACAGCTAGGCAATTTGAACTCAGGTCCTCCTGATTCCAGGATGTGTGTCTATCCAATGTGCCACCTAGCTGCCCTGTATAATTGGAAAAAATATTTATATAATAAAAAACATATTATCACCTCTATCAATATGAAGTCTTTGTTTAATGATAAACAAATTTGCACATCACTGGAAGAATTATCCTACAATAATATTGAATGAAACTGGAAGAAAAAAGAAAGTTGAATGTGAATGAAAGTTTACAGATTCTCCTTGTAAAGGCAGTCTTAAAGAATTATTTTTATTGTGTCCAAAAGGCAATAAGTGATGTAATTTCATGAAGTACTTCATCATCTTGGTTTATGGTGTTTATGATGAAATTAAACAAGGCCACAAGAATATAACTTAAGTATCAACATCTATTGCAGAGAATGAAGATGAGAAAGCAAGTAGGGTGATATGACTGGACCATAATGTACTTGGAGCAGAATAATGTACATGTAAAATCTGGAAAAGGATGATGGGTCAAGTGTATAGAGTTTTAAATGACTAGAGTTTATATTTCATCCTAGAGATAATAGGGAATCATAGATACTTATTGAGTAGGAGAGATGATGTAGTTGTAACTATAAGAAAACCACTTTGGTGACTGTGTGGCTGTCAGTTTGGAAGGATTCTTATTTTCTTTCTATAACCTGCTTTCAAGATGTCATAGGAAAAAATATCTACCCAATTAAGGCTAACTAGTTTTTCTTTAAAGATTTTTAAACTATCCATATAACTTAATTAGTCTAAGGAACTAAGGCTTGAACCATTTGCATGGTTTCCTGGTTAACTAAGCACAAGTTCAATTCCCTTTTCCATCGACCCTTAAAGTACTTGAAGACAGTTATATTTTTCCTTTAAGTAGCAAGGTACTGTCAAGGAATAGTGAGGTGGCATGTTTCAGGTGAATCAAACCACAACTATTACTTTGACCATAATTTTCCTTCAGACCCCTGAGGAGACAGTCCAGGTACATCAGCAGAAAAGCCCAAGGATTTGCAATGTGTTTCAGATCAGTACCTCTGCTTTCCAGCCTATCCCCTCTGTCCCATCCCCTGCCCTCATTAAAGGGAGCAATTCTTGAGATGAAGAGCCTGCCATCTCTGTCAATAACACCAATTGCCACCAATGGACAGATTAATCCAACAACCCTAGGAATATCAGTGCTCCTCACTGACCTTGCTTCATCCTAGTGCCTAAAGATATCATTTAGGGAAGTCTTGTGAGATTCAACCTTGCAATTGCCTTTGCAAGTGTTATAGTGCACACTTTCTTACTAGTGCAGTGTCTCAACACCCTGACAAAAAAAGTTCTTAGCACCAAATTCCTTGGCAGTGTTCAACATCAGAAACAGATATATTTGTTTGTTTTTTAATCAATGGAAATGATATTAGAGAAGAGTCATAATTAACATTTGCCTGGCTTCTGTACTCTAAGGGTCAGTGGGTCTTTCCATATGACTTAAACCTAAAATTCCCTTTATATTTCTTGCCATATTAGAACATAAACTCCTTGAGAGAAGGCAGTACTTTGTTTTTCTATTTATATCCCCAGTGTTTTTTTTAATGCTTTGCATATTGTAAATCCTTCTTTCTTTCTCCTTCACTTCCTTCGTTCCTTTGTTCCCTTCTTTCTCCTTTCCCTTTTCTCTCTTTCCTTCTTTTTCCAGGATAATATATTTACTAATATGTATCTCCAGGGACAATAACCCCAGAAACTTCAAATAAAACTCATTTGATATGATCTTAATGCCCTACATATCCTGGTTTCATACTTCCTGCTGCTCTCCAGCATATTTAAATGCTAGAATTCTTTCTGAAATGTCGTACCCAGAACTGACCACCTAACTCAAAATGAACTTTGACTAAGGAAAGTTGTGAACCATCAACATTGTTGGCATTATACCTCTCTTAAAACAACCTAAAACACATTCTTTTTTTCCTTTGTAGTTATTTTTCACTGACTCAAATTAGACTTATTGCTCTCTAAAAATGCAAATATCTTTTCAAAATTAATGATGTCCAGAAAATCTTTTTCTATCATATAGGTGCTAAGATTTATTTTTTGAATCTAACTATAAGACTTTACATTTATTTATTCTTATTAAATATCATCCTACTATATTTTGCCCATGTTTCTAGCCTGTCATGATCCTTTTGCATTCTGAGTTTGTTATCAGTATGTCAAATATGCCTTCTTTTGTGTTATCTTCAAAGTAAATCACAAGTTCTTTTAACCAAGTCACTAATAAAATGTTAATTAGCAGAGCACCAAGGAGAGACTATTAGAAAGTTTATTCCAAGTTGATAATGAGTCATTAATGAATATCCTGTGGGTGTGATCTTTTCTAAAAAAAATTAATTTTTCCTCTAGTTACATGCAAAAACAATTTTCAACATTTACTTTTAAAACCTTATTTTCTGAATTCTCTTCCTTCCTCCCTCTCCACTCCCCCACATTGAGGAAGCAAATTATTTGATTTAGATTAAAAATGTGTTATGAAAAATATTACCACAGTAGTCAAGAAATATAAAGTAAAAAAAAACATATGCTTCAATCTGTATTCAGACAACTCTCTTTGGAATAGATAGGATTCTTTTTTTTTTTTGGCAAGGCAATGGGGTTAAGTGACTTGCCCAAGGTCATAGAGCTTGATAATTATTAAGTGCTTGAAGCTGGATTTGAACTCAAGTCTTCCTGACTCCAGGGCCTGTGCTCTATTCACCATGTCACCTAGCTATCCCCTGGAATGGTTAGTATTCTTTATCCTATGCCCTGCAGAGTTCTCTTGGGTCACTGTATTGCTATGAAAAGGTAAGTCATTCACAACTGATCATCCTGCAACAACTACTTTGTAAGTAGTATATTTTCCATTGTATCTGCCCATCTAAATTTATTACTGAGAGCATCTTGTTCATCATTTATTATAACAGAATAACATTTCATTTTAATCATATACCACAATTTTTTCAGCCATTCCCCAACTAGTGGGCATCCCCTCAATCTCCAGTTCCTTGTCACCAGAAAAGGACTGCTATTTATAGAGAGAGGACCTTTTCCTTCCAGTTTTTCATCTCTTCGGGAATATAGACCTAGAGGTAGAACTCGTAGGTCAAATGGTAGGCATGGTTTTATAGCCCTTTGGGCATAGTTCCAAATTGCTCTATGGAGTTGTTGAATCATTTCACAACTCCTCCAAAAATACATTAATGTCACCGGCCAAGGTGGTGGAGAGAAGACAGGCACAGTTCTAAAGTCTCCTGATCTCTTCCCCATCTATCATATGAAACAAACCTCTTAAAAGAAATCCGAACCACAAAACCCAGAAAGAAAAGCAGGAGAAAGAACATCTGCTTCAGGATTTGTCTCCTGCAGCAGCCTTGGCTGAGTACCAGCGGGTGAGTCTGGGCTCAGAGGGAGGATCAGCCCCGGATCAGACAGATTAACAGCTAAATTGGAAATGGGAGTCTGAGGACCCAAGAGCTGGACCTGCTGAATCAGCAGTGGGGCTGGATGAAAGGGGCTTGGGTCCATGGGGAAGCAGAGGCCACTGGTGTTGGTGCTATCCCCCTGGAGCTTGGGGAAGGGGCTGCGGGGAGAGGTCTGGTGCAGGAGAGCTGCGGACACCATTGCTGGGCTCCTCCGGTCTGAGAAACTCTGAGTCCACGCCTCCATTGCACTGAGGCCTCCTCCAAAACAAATGATTGCAAACTACTTCTTCCTCAGGCCCAGGTGTGTGAGGTAAAGAACCAGCCCAGCTGAGGAATGACCTCAGGCCAGGGTAAAGCCCACCATTGATTGAAGGCAAAAGAATTCAATAGCTCCAATTCCTTCCCTCAAGCAAAGGGAGAAGGCCTCTCAACCAAGGTCACAGACACTCCAGAGAAAGCAACCAGCACCTCCTACCGGCCAGCCAGAGAAACTACACTCAGTAAAGCCTTTAGCGATCCCAAGCCCAAGTGAACCAGCCCCCCCCACCAAATCAAGGTCTTAGCATGATGAAGAAGGGTCAGTGGAAAGGTGGATCCATAGAAAAATTCCTGGAAGGGAAAGACCCCAACCCAGAGAGACCTGGAACCTCTGAGGAGAATACAATCTGGTCTCCAGCACAGAAAGACTTCCTTGAAGAAATAAGGAAGGAGCTTAAAAATTTGGGAGAGACAATTAATACCTTGCAACAAGAAAACAAAACCTTAGAAAGTACAATTGGACAAACACAAAAGGAGAAAAATCTCTCAGATCCTCAAATGAGCAAATGCAAAAAGAAATTAATTCTCTCAAAACCTCAATTGGTCAAATGGAAAGCTCTTTCAAAAGTAGAATTGACCAATTGGAAAAGTAGTTGCAAAAGGTTAACGAAGAAAACTCCTCCCCCCAAAAAAGAATGGAGTCTACAGAAACTAACGACTCCATGAGACAGCAAGAGTCAGTTAAACAAAATCAAAAAATAGAAAAAATAGAAGCAATGTAAAGTACCTCATCAACAAAACCACTGACCTAGAGAATAGATTGAGGAGGGGCAACCTGAAAATTATAGGAATTCCTGAAAACATTGTAGAGAAAAAAAGCCTGCACTTAATATTACAGAATCTAGTGATGGAAAACTGCCCTGATATCATGGAATCGGAGGGAAAAGTAGTTATTGAAAGAGTACATCGATCCCCACCAGAAAAAGATCCTAAAATGAAAACACCAAGGAATGTTGTGGCCAAACTCCAGAACTATCAGATAAAAGAGAAAATCCTGCAAGCAGCCAGAAAGAAACAATTTAAATATCAAGGAGCCACAGTAAGGATCATGCAGGACCTGGCTGCATCAACTTTAAGGCATCGAAGGGCCTGGAAAGAGATATTTCGAAGAGCATGGGAGATTGGAATGCAGCCAAGAATCTACTTTCCTGCAAAGCTGAGCCTTCTCTTCCAGGGAATAAGATGGACATTTAATGAAATGGAAGAATTCCAAAAATTTCTGAGGAAAAGACCAGAGCTAAACAGAAAATTTGGGCATCAAACAGGAGGTTCAAGAGACATATGAAAAGATAAAAACGGGGGTGCAGTAAAAGGAAAAAAAAATTGCAATCCAGTAAGTTGAAATTGGCTATATCCCAGCATGGGGGTAAAAAAAAAGATTCTCATAAACCTTGAGAAATGTAACTCTAACAGAGAGAATACACCTAGCCAGAAATGATGGACATTCATGACCTATCCACGAGACTACTATCTAATGGCAGGTAACTGGCTTTAACCCCACTTGGGAGAAAGACTCTAATAACTCTCAGGAATTTGGACTCTATTTGATAGAATATAGAGAATTAAAAGGGACAGACACTTAGAATTTTCTATGACTTAGAAAGAATGATCTAAAAAAACACTACTGCCCTAAAAAGGGGGACAGGAAAGAGATGGGAGGAGGGAGGGGATTGAATCGGGATAAATCTCATTACACTAAGAGGTACAAAAAACCTATGGTAATAGTGGGGAAGAAGGGAGCAAAGCAGAAACACCTGAATCTTCTCATCAGACTTGGCTTAAAGTCAACCTACACATACTCAGTTAACTTATAAAACATCTAACCTTTCAAGTTTTAAAAGGGGAAAAGGGGAGGGGGATGGAGAAAGGGAAAAGGAGTGGGGGAAATAAGGGGAAATAACAAAAGGAAGGGAAGGGAAAAGGTAAAAAGGGAAAGGGGAAAGAAAGGGGAGGGTGTGATATAGGAGAGCAAACACACTGAAGGGGGTGATTTTCAGAAACAAAAGACTGGGGAATATGGATAAAAGGGGTAAGGGGGAAAAATACAAACAGAAGGAAGATAACATGGAGGGCAATAAAGAATTAGTAATCATAACCTTGAATGTGAATGGGATGAACTCTCCCTTAAAACGTAAGCAAATAGCAGATTGGATTAAAAACCAGAATCCTACAATATGCTGCTTACAAGAAACTGATTTGAAGCAGAGAGATAAATATAGAGTAAAGGTAAAAGGGTGGAGCAAAATATATTTTGCTTCAGCTGAAGTAAAAAAAGCAGGGGTAGCAATCCTTATCTCAGACAAAGCAACAGCAAAAATAGATAGCGTTAAAAGAGATAAGGAAGGAAATTTTACCCTCCTAAAAGGTGCCATAGACAATAGTCATTTTAATATTGAATATATATGCACCCAGTGGGACAGCACCCAAATTCTTAGAGGAGAAGCTGAAAGAACTACAGGAAGACATAGACAGCAAAACTCTACTAGTGGGAGACCTCAACCTCCCACTATCAGATCTAGATAAATCAAATCATAAAACAAACAAGAAAGAAATGAAGGAGGTAAATAGATTGCTAGAAAAATTAGATATGGTAGACTTATGGAGGAAACTGAATGGGGATAGAAAGGAATATACCTTTTTCTCTGCAGTACATGGAACTTATACAAAAATTGACCATGTACTAGGACATAAAAACCTAATGATCAACTGCAGAAAGGCAGAAATAGTGAATACATCTTTTTCAGATCACAATGCAATAAAAGTCATATGCAATGCTGGGTCAAGGAGATACAGACCCAGAACAAATTGGAAACTGAATAAACTCATTTTAAAAAATAAGTGGACCAAAAAACAAATTATAGAAAGAATTAACCATTTTATCTTAGATAATGATAATAATGAAACAACATACCAAAACCTATGGGATTCATTCAAAGCAACTCTCAGGGGATATATTATAGCTCTAAATGCTTAAATGAATAAATTGGAGAAAGAGGAAATCAATGAACTAAACATGCAACTAAAAAATTTAGAGAAAGAACAAATCAAAAATCCCCAGTCCAATACCAAATTAGAAATTCTAAAAAATAAAGGAGAAATTAATAAAATTGAAAGCAAAAAGCTATTGAAATAATAAATAAAACCAAAAGTTGGTATTATGAAAAAAACAGTAAAATTGATAAACCTCTGGTCAATTTGATTAAAAAAAGAAAAAAACAAAATTGCTAGTATTATAAATGAAAAAGTTGAACTCACCACCAATGAGGAGGAAATTAAAGAAATAATTCGAAATTATTTTGCCCAACTCTATGCCAATAAATTTGATAATCTAAGTGAAATGGATGAATATTTACAAAAATATAAGTTGCCCAGGTTAAATGAAGAAGACATTAAATACCTAAACAACCCTATCTCAGAAAAAGAAATTCAAGAAGCCATTATTGAACTCCCTAAAAAAAATCTCCAGGGCCTGATGGATTCACAAGTGAATTCTACCAAACATTTAAGGAACAATTGGTTCCAATACTATATAAAGTCTTTGGAAAAATAGGGAAAGATGGAAATCTGCCTAACTCTTTTTTTATTAAAGATATTATTTGAGTTTTACAGTTTCCCCCAATCTTGCTTCCCTCCCCCCCACCCCCACCCCACAGATAGCACTCCATCAGTCTTTACTTTGTTTCCATATTGTACCTCTATCCAAATTGGGTGTGATGAGAGAGAAATCATATCCTTAAAGAGAACAGAATTCTCAGAGGTAACCAGATCAAACCATAAGACATCTGGGTTTTTTTTTTTCCGAATTAAAGGGAATAGTCCTTGTACTTTGTTCATACTCCACAGCTCCTTATCTGGATACAGATGGTACTCTCCTTTGCAGACAGCCAAAAATTGTTCCAAATTCTTGCACTGATGGAATGAGCAAGTCCTTCAAGGTTGAACATCACTCCCATGTTGCTGTTAGGGTGTACAGTGTTTTTCTGGTTCTGCTCATCTCACTCAGCATCAGTTCATGCAAATCCCTCCAGGTTTCCCTGAAATCCTGTCCCTCCTGATTTCTAATAGAACAATAGTATTCCATGACATACATATGCCACAGTTTGCTAAACCATTCCCCAATTGAAGGACATTTACTTGATTTCCAATTCTTTGCCACCACAAACAGGGCTGCTATAAATATTTTTGTACAAGTAATGTTTTTACCCTTTTTCCTCATCTCTTCAGGGTATAGACCCAGTAGTGGTATTGCTGGGTCAAAGGGTATGCACATTTTTGTTGCCCTTTGGGCATAGTTCCAAATAGCTCTCCAGAAGGGTTCGATGAGTTCACAGCTCCACCAACAGTGTAATAGTGTCCCAGATTTCCCACATCCCTTCCAACAATGATCATTATCATTCCTGGTCATACTGGCCAATCTGAGAGGTGTGAGGTGGTACCTCAACGAAGCTTTAATTTGCATTTCTCTAATAATTAATGATTTAGAGCATTTTTTCATATGGCTATGGATTGCTTTGATCTCCTCTTCTGTTAATTGCCTTTGCATATCCTTTGACCATTTGTCAATTGGGGAATGGCTTTTTGTTTTAAAAATATGACTCAGTTCTCTCTATATTTTAGAAATGAGTCCTTTGTCAGAATCATTAGTTGTAAAGATTGTTTCCCAATTTACTACTTTTCTTTTGATTTTGATTACATTGGTTTTACCTGTGCAAAAACTTTTTAATTTAATGTAATCGAAATCATCTAATTGCTTTTTAGTGATGTTCTCCATCTCTTCCTTAGTCATAAACTGTTTCCCTTTCCATAGATCTGACAGGTAGACTAGTCCTTGATCTTCTAATTTGCTTATAGTATTGTTTTTTATGTCTATGTCCTGTAACCATTTGGATCTTATCTTGGTAAAGGGTGTGAGGTGTTGGTCTAATCTAAGTTTCTTTCATACTAACTTCCAATTATCCCAGCAGTTTTTATCAAAGAGGGAGTTTTTATCCTGGTGGCCTGACTCTTTGGGTTTATCAAACAGCAGATTACTATAATCCTCTCCTGCTTTTACACCTAGTCTATTCCACTGGTCCACCACTCTATTTCTTAGCCAATACCAAACAGTTTTGATGACTGATGCTTTATAATATAATTTTAGATCTGGTAGTGCTAAGCCACCTTTGTTTGCATTTTTTTCATTAAGCTCCTGGCAATTCTTGACTTTTTATTTCTCCATGTGAATTTACTTACAATTTTTTCCAGCTCACTAAAGTATTTTTTTTGGAATTCTGATTGGTAGGGCACCAAACAGATAGTTTAGTTTTGGTAGAATTGTCATTTTTATTATATTAGCTCTACCTATCCATGAGCAGTTGATATTTGCCCAGTTATTTAAATCTGATTTAATTTGTGTGAGAAGTGTTTTATAATTGTTTTCAAAAAGATTCGGAGTCTGTCTTGGCAAATAGACTCCTAAGTATTTTACACTGTCTGAGGTTACTTTGAATTGAATTTCTCTTTCTAGCTCTTCCTGCTGTTTCTTGCTAGTCATATATAGGAAAGTTGAGGATTTATGGGTATTTATTTTATAACCTGCAACTTTGATAAAATTGCTAATTGTTTCCAGTAGGTTTTTAGATGATTTCTTGGGATTCTCTAGGTAGACCATCATGTCATCTGCGAATAGTGAGAGTTTTGTCTCTTCCTTCCCAATTCTAATTCCTTCAATTTCTTTTTCTTCTCTAATTGCTGATGCTAACATTTCTAATACAATATTGAATAGTACTGGTGATAATGGGCACTCTTGTTTAACCTCTGATCTTATTGGGAATGCCTCTAGCCTCTCCCCATTGAGTATAATGCTTGTTGATGGTTTCAGATAGATACTGCTCATTATTTTAAGGAACAGTCCATTTATTCCTACACTCTCTAGGGTTTTTAATAGGAATGGATGCTGTATTTTGTCAAAAGCTTTTTCAGCATCTATTGATATGATCATATGGTTTCTGATAGGTTTTTATTGATATAATTGAGTATACTAACAGTTTTCCTAATATTGAACCAACCCTGCATTCCTGGAATAAATCCTACTTGATCATAATGTATTATCCTAGTGATGACTTGTTGTAGTCGTTTTGCTAAGATTTTATTTAGGATTTTTGCATCTATATTCATGAGGGAAATAGGTCTATAATATTCTTTCTCTGTTTTAACTCTTCCTGGTTTAGGTAGCAGTACCATATTGGATTCATAGAAAGAGTTAGGCAGAGTTCCATCTTTCCCTATTTTTCCAAAGAATCAAACTCTTTGCAAAAATAGACCTAGAAGAGGTAGTTTAAGAGGTTTGGACTACCTAAAAGACATTATCATAAAAAGACCCTAGAGAACATCTAAGAAATCATAAAGGAAAACTACCCCGATATACTAGAATTAGAGGGCAAAACAATCAATCTCTTGAAAGGGATCCCCAAATGAAAACACCAAGGAATACTGTAACAAAATTCCAAAATTATCACATTGAGGAGAAAATCCTGAAGGCAGCCAGAAAGAAGCAATTCAAATAATAAGGAATCATAGTCAAGATTATGCAGTATGTGGCAGCATCAACATTAAAGGATCAGAGCATCTGGAATATTACATTACAGAGAGCAAAGGAGCTTGGGTTACAACCAAGAATCAAAAACTCAGCAAAACTGAACACACTCTTTCAAGGGAAAAATAGACATTTAATGAAACAGGTGACTTTCAAACTTTCTTGATGAAAAGACAGAACTGAGCACAAAGTCTAAACATCAAACTGGAGACTCAAGAGATACATAAAAAGGTATATAGGGGAAAATAAAAACTGCTATTCAATAAGATTCAATAGGGTCACATCCCTATATTGGAGGATTCTCATAATTATTGAAAACTGTAACTTTACTGGAGGGAATATACTTAGACATAAATTGACTTTTTGTGGGACGATTTTTTTCTAGATTTTGATGATTCTTTTTTGTTAACATTTTATTTGTTTTCCAATTATTTACAATGGTAGTAGTATCTACCTAATATTTTTGGAAAATTTTTTGAATTTTACAATTTCCCCCCACCTTCCCTCTCCCAGAAGGCTGTCTGATAGTCTTTACGTTGTTTCCATGCTATACAATGATGTAAATTGAATGTGTTATAAGAATAAACATAAGAGTAAGCATAAACCCACCTCCCCTCCAAGAAGATGAGAAACCTCAAGAATAGAGAGGAAAAAAATCACCTCAGTCTGTGTTCAAATTCCAATGGTTGTGTCTCTGGCATGAGTTGCTTTTCCTATCATAACTCCACCAGAGAAGTTGCTTCAATATTTTCCCCTCAGTTGCTATTACTAGCTGTACCTCCACCCTATTTCTCCCCACTCTCATTTATTCTAATCTCTCTCTCCTTTCATCCTGGCCTTGTCCAAAAGTCTGTTGCATCTGAGTATCCTCTCCCTTGATTTTTCCTCTCTTCTATCACATATCCTCCACTTCCCTCACCCCATTCCCCCTCATCCTGTCCCTTTCCTCCCATCCTTCTCCAGGGAAAGAGAGATTTCCTCACCCTATTAAGTGTGTATGTCATTTCCTCTCTGAGCCATTTCCAATGAGAATGAAGGCTCACTCATTCCCCCTTGCCTTCCCCCCTCCCCTCCATTGAAAAAGCTTTTTTTGACTCATGTTAAATCTCACAGCTTCTTCCTCTCCTCCCAGTACTTTCCTTTATAACACATTTACTCCAACTTTTTACTATATTATACCATTATAATCCGCTTCTTCCTCTGCCCTGTCTATATATCATCCTTCTAACAGCTCTTATAAATGAGAAATTTCATATGAGCTATCAATATCTTCTTCCCATGCAGGAATACAAACAGTTCAATATCATTTAAGTTCCTCATAGTTAGTCCTTCTCTTCCAGCCCCTCTATGGTTCACCAGAGTCCTGTACTTGGAGATCAAACTTTCTGTTCAGCTCTGATTGTTTCAATAGGAAAGTTTGAAAGTCCCCTGTTTCAATGAAAGTCCATCTTTTTCCCTGAAAGAGGATGTTCAATTTTGTTGGGTAGTTGATTCTCGGTTGTAAACCAAGATCTTTTGCCTTCCAGAATATCATATTCCAATTCCTACAAGCCTTTAATGTAGATGCTGTCAGATCCTGTGTAACCCTGACTATGAAGTCTGGGTAGTTGAATTGTTTGTTTCTGGCAGCTTTTAGAATTTCCTCTTTGACTTGGGAGTTTTGGAATTTGGCTATAATATTCCTGGAGGTTTTTCTTTTGGGATCTCTTTCAGGAGGTGACCAGTGAATTCCCTCAATTTCTATTTTCCCCTTTGCTTGTAGGATCTCAGGGCAATTTTGCTGTATTATTTCTTGAAAAATGAAGTCTAGGCTCTTCTCCTGATCATGACTTTCAGGTAGCCCAATAATTTGTAAATTATTTCTTCTGGATCTGTTTTCAAGGTTGGTTGTTTTTTTTCCAATGAGATATTTCACATTTTCTTCTAATTTTTGGCTTTTTGGGAAGACTTTTATTTCTTCTTGATTTCTTTCAAATTCATCAAATTCCTTTAGTTCCATTCTGCATTTGAAGGAGTTATTTTCTTCAGATAGCTTTTTTATCTCCTTTTCCAGCTGGCCAATTTTGCTTTTTAAGGTATTCTTCTCCCCATTTGCCTTTTGTTTTGTTTTTTCCATTAGGCCTAAACTGATTAGGTTTTTGCAAGGCAAATGGGGTTAAGTGGCTTGCTGAAGGCCACACAGCTAGGTAATTATTAAGTGTCTGGCACCAGATTTGAACCCAGGTACTCTTGTCTCCAAGGCCAGTGCTTTACCCACTATGCCACCTAGCTGCCCCCCAAAACTGATTTTTAACATATTATTTCCTTCAGTATGTTTTTGTATATCTTTCACCAAACTGTTGATTTTGTTTTTGTGATTTTTCTGCATCTCTCTCATTTCTCCTCCCAATTTTTCCTCCACCTCCCTTAATTACTTTTCAAAGTTATTTTTTTTTAACTCATCCATAGCCTGAGACCATTTTTTGTTTCTCTTGAGGTTTTGGATATGGAAGCTTCAATTTTGTCATCATCTGAGTATGTGTTTTGAACTTCTGTGGGACTAAAGTAATTTTCTATGGTCAGATTCTTCTTTTTTTGTTGTTGTTGTTTACTCATTTCCTCAGTCCAAGACTAATTTACAGTACTTCTAAGGCTTTGGTTTTTTTTTGGAAATACCCCACTGGGACTTTTGTCCCTCCAAGGTCTTATGCTCTCTTGCCTGTGCTTTGATATGTAGATGGCCCAGGTACTTCTCTCTGCCCTGGAGCTGTGAGAAGGATCTTCCTATCTTAGTATGGAAGTCCAAACTGCAACCTGGATCTGAGTGTAGGCTAGCAACAGAGTCCTACCTTGCGGGAGAGAAGAGAAATCTCTGCAGACTTCCCTTACTGTCTCTGGGGGTGCAGGCTGATTTCTCCATATTTTCACTGCAGGTTCTGTGGCTAGTGCTCCTCACTCCACACTCATTCTGGTGTAGCAGAGCTCTCTTCTTGCCCCTTCAAGCTGTTGCCAGTGATTGCTGGGCTGGGCTGGGTTGTGACCCAGGCTTTTTTCCAATTCCTGGTCTTGGTGAAACACACCTTTCCCTTGGAACTTCTAAGTTATCTTGGACTGGGAAATTGTGTCACTCAGTCTTTCTGTGGTTTCTGCCCCTCTAAATTTTGGCTAGAGTCACAATTTTTTTTTTGACTTTTGGAATTTTGGGGCAAAGGAGCTCCCAGGGAAATACTGCCTTCACACCGTCATCTTGGCTCCACCCCCATGGGATAATTTTTTTTTAAATTAAGACATTAAAAAAGATATTATAATGAGATGGGAGGAAGGGGGAGGCAAAATGGGGCAAATTACATCACACGAAGAGCTCCAAAGGACCTACTATAGTAAAGGGAAAAAGAATTTTAGTAAAGGAATTAGAATCCTTTGAATATTGCTCTCATTTATTAATACCCACTCAGTTAGGTTTAGAAATTACACTTACACTTTAGGCAGTAGGAGGGGAAAGTGGGAGAAGAAGGACCTGATAGAAAGGAGGGAAGGAAGAAGGGGACAGGAGAAAGAAAAGAGGGGGTTTGATAGAAGGGGGACAGATTGAGGGAGGATCAAAGTACTTGTGAGAAAAGATAGGGTGAAAGGAGAATGGTAAAAATGAATGGGAGAGGCGTGGCTAGGTGGTGCAGTGGATAGAGTACCAGCCCTGGACTCAGGAGTATCTTAATTCAAATCCGGCTTCAGACACTTAATAATTACTTAGCTGTGTGGCCTTAGGCAAGCCATTTAGCCCCTTTGCCTTGCAAAAACTAAAAACAAAATGAAGGGGAGATAAGATGGAGGGTATAAAAGAATTAGTAATTATAACTGTGAATGGGATGAACTCTTCCATAAAACAGGAGTAAATAGGACAGTGGATTAAAAACTAGAATTCTACAAAATATTGTTTACAAGAAACACCTTTTAAGCAGAGAAATATACACAGTAAAAATGTGGAGCAGAATATATTATGTTTCAGTTGAAGTGAAGGTAGCAATTCTAATCTCAGACAAAAAAAAGCAAAATAGATCTCATTAAAAGGTATAAGGAAGGAAACCACATTCTCCTAAGGGTATCACATTCAATAAAATAATTTCTACCAAACATGTATACATCAAGTGGCATAGCATTCAAATACTTAGAGAAGCTAAACGAGTTACAGGAAGACACAGACAGCAAAACTATACTGGTGGAGATTTCAACCTCCTTCTCTCAGAGTTAGATTAAATCTAACCAAATAACAAGGAGAAAGTTAAAGAAGTGTATTGAATGTTAGAAAAGTTAGATATGATAGGCTTCTGGAGAAAATTGAATGGGGATCAAAAGAAATATCCTTTTTTCTCTGTAGTTCTAGGCACTTACAGAAAAACTGACTATCTTTTAGGGAATAAAACCTTCACCATCAAATGCAGAAGACAAAAATATTAAATTCATCTTTTTCATATCATGGTGCAATAAAAATCACATGTAAAATAGTCATGGAAAGATAGACAAAAATCAATTGGAAACTTAAAAAAACCCTAATTTTAAAGAATAAGTGGATCAAAAAATAAATTATAGAAATATTTAATGATTTCATGTAAGACAATGACAAAAGAAGACAACTTAATAAAACCTGTGGGATTCAGCCAAAAATAGTTATTAGGGAAATTTTTATATCACTAAATGCTTATATGAATAAAACAGAGAAAAAGAGGTCAATGAATTGGGCATGCAACGAGAAAAGTTAAAGAACAAATTAAAAATTCTGAAAAGCAAAGAGACTAATAAAATTGAAAGTAAGACAACTATTGAACTAATAAATAAAACTAAGAGTTGATTTTATGAAAAATTAATAAAATAGATAAATATTTGTTTAATTTGATGAAAAAGAAGAAAGAATAAAACCAAATAACTAGTATCAAAAATAAATAAAATGGAGGAGCAGAGCCAAGATGATCGTGTGAAGGCAACATTTCCTGAGAACCCCTTCCCCCCAAAACTCCAAAATCTGTCAAATTATGACTCTAGCCAAAATTTAGAGGGGCAGAACTCACAGAAAGACTGAGTGATATATTTTCCCAGTCCAAGATAAGTTAGAAGTGCCATGGGAAAGGTGCATTTAGCCAGGACTGGGAATTGGAAAAAAAGCCCCAGCTGCAATGCAACTCAGTCCAGCCCAGCCCAGGATCACAGGGAAAAGTTTGATGGGATGATGAGAGAACTCTGTTACACCAGAATGAGTGTGGAGTGAGGAGCACTGGCCACAGAACCTGCAGCAAGAATCTGGACAAATCAGCCTGCACCTCCAGAGCACAGCCCACGGATGGTAAGGGGGTCAGGGGAGACTGCAGAAATCTCTCTGTTCTCCCTGGGGCAGGACTCTGCTGTTTACTCACACTCAGATCCAGGTTGCTATTTGGCCTGACATACTGAGATAGCAGTGATCCTCCTCATAGCTCCAGGGCAGTTGGGAGTGCTGTGGTCATCTACCTATCAAAGCACAGGCAAGAGAGCATAAGACCTTGGGGGAACAAAAGTCCAAGTGGGGTGTTCCAAAAAACCTCAAAGCCTTTGAAGTGCTGTAAATTAGTCTTGGACTGAGGAAATGAGTAAACAACAGAAAAAGAAGAATCTGACCATAGAAAATTACTTTAGTCCCACAGAAGTTCAAAACACATACTCAGATGATGACAAAATAGAAGCTTCCATATCTAAAACCTCAAGAGAAATAGAAAATGGTCTCAGGCTATGGATGAGCTCAAGAATACTTTGAAAAGCAATTAAGGGAGGTGGAAGAAAAATTGGGAGGAGAAATGAGAGAGATGCAGAAAAATCACAAATACCAATTCAACAGCTTGGTGAAAGATATACAAAAAAATACTGAAGAAAATAATATGTTAAAAATTAGTTTAGGCCAAATGGAAAAAGCAAAACAAAAGGCAAATGAGGAGAATACCTTAAAAAGCAAAATTGGCCAGCTGGAAAAGGAGATAAAAAAAGCTATCTGAAGAAAATAACTCCTTCAAATGCAGAATGGAACTAAAGGAAGTTGATGACTTTGAAAGAAATCAGGAAGAAATAAAAGTCTTCCCAAAAAGCCAAAAATTAGAAGAAAATGTAAAATATCTCCATGGAAAAACAACCAACCTCGAAAACAGATCCAGAAGAAATAATTTACAAATTATTGGGCTACCTGAAAGTTATGATCATGAGAAGAGCCTAGACTTCATTTTTCAAGAAATAATACAGCAAAATTGCCCTGAGATCCTACAAGCAAAGGGGAAAATAGAAATTGAGGGAATTCACTGGTCACCTCCTGAAAGAGATCCCAAAAGAAAAACCTCCAGGAATATTATAGCCAAATTCCAAAACTCCCAAGTCAAAGAGGAAATTCTAAAAGCTGCCAGAAACAAACAATTCAACTACCCAGACTTCATAGTCAGGGTTACACAGGATCTGACAGCATCTACATTAAAGGCTTGTAGGAATTGGAATATGATATTCTGGAAGGCAAAAGATCTTGGTTTACAACCGAGAATCAACTACCCAACAAAATTGAACATCCTCTTTCAGGGAAAAAGATGGACTTTCATTGAAACAGGGGACTTTCAAACTTTCCTATTGAAACAATCAGAGCTGAACAGAAAGTTTGATCTCCAAGTACAGGACTCTGGTGAACCATAGAGGGGCTGGAAGAGAAGGACTAACTATGAGGAACTTAAATGATATTGAACTGTTTAGATTCCTGCATAGGAAGAAGATATTGATAACTCATATGAATTTTCTCATTTATAAGAGCTGTTAGAAGGATCATATATAGACAGGGCAGAGGAAGAAGTGGAATGTAATGGTATAATATAGTAACAATTTGGAGTAAATGGATGATAAAGGAAAGTACTGGGAGGAAAGGAAAGGAGAGGCAGAAGGAGCCAAGAAATTTCACATAAGAGGCAAGAAAAAAGCTTTTTCAATGGAATGGAATGAGGGGAAGGCAAGGGAGAATGAGTGAGCCTTCACTCACATCAGAAATGACTCAGAGAGGAAATAACACGCACACTTAATAGGGTATAGAAATCTATCTTAACTCTAGAGAAAAATGAGAAGAAAGGGATGGGATAAGGGGGATGGCGAGCAGGGAAAGGGGAAATAGAAGAGAGGGAAGATTGTGGTAGAGGGTACTCAGATTCAACACACTTTTGGACAGGGCCAGGATGAAAGGAGAGAGCGAATAGAATATGTTAAGAGTGGGGAGGAATCGAGTGGAGGGAAATACAACTAGTAATAGCAACTGTAGGAAATTTTTTTTTCTTTAGAAAGATTTTTTTTAGTTTTTAGTTTTACAATTTCCCCCGATTCTTGCTTCCCTCCCCCACCCCTACAGAAGGCATTCTGTTAGTCAGCATAATTGACCATATCAATAACAAAACTAACAGAAATCAGATAATTATTTCAATATTTGTTGAAAAAAGGTTTTGATAATATCAGCACCTATTCCTATTAAAAAACATTAGAGAGCATAGGAATATAGTGTTCCTCAAAATGATAAGAAGTATTTATCTAAAACCATCAAGAAGCATTATATGTAATAGTGATTAGCAAGATGCATTCCCAATATAATCAGTGGTGAAAGAAGGATGCTCATTATCACCACAATTATTGAATATTGTAGTAGGAATGTTAGCTTTAGCAATTAGAGAAGAAAAAGAAATTGAAGGAATTAGAATTGGTAATGAAGGAAAAAAACTCTCTTTTAGAGGATATGATAGTCTACTTAGAGAACCCTATAAAATTCAGTAAAAACCTACTTGAAAAATTAGTGACTTTAGCGCAATAGCAGAGCATAAAATAAATCCAACATTTCTATGTATTACCAACACAATACAACAAGAGATAGAAAAAGAAATTTTTTAAAGTAGCTGAAGTCAATATAAAATACTTGGTTCACCTGCTGAGACAAATCCAGAAAGAATATGAAAGCAATTATAAAATACTTTTCACACAAATAAAATCAGAACTAAATAATTGTACACATGTCTGTTGTTCATGGGTAGGCCAAGATGGTATAATAAAAATGACAATTCCACTTAAATTAAATTATTTATTCAGTTACTTACTAATCAAACTACCACAAATTATTTTATTGAGCTAGAAAAAATAATAGCAATTCATCTAGAGGAACAAAAGTTCATGAATATCAAAGGGATTATTTTATAAAATGCAAAGGAAGGTGACCTAGACATATTAGATCTAAAATTATAAAGCATCAGTCAACAAAACCTTTAGGTGCTGGCTAAGAGAGTGGTGAATCAGTGGAATATATTAGGTACAAAAGCAACAATAGTAAGTGACTATGGCAATCTACTATTTGGATAAACACAAAGACTTTAACTTCTTGGTTAACAACTTGTTCTTTGATAAAAGCTGCTGGGAAAATTGGAGGATAGTTTGGCAGAAACTAGACATAGACCATAATCTCACATCCCAGATCAAGATAAGGTTTAGATAAGTACAGGATTTAGATGTAAAAGGTGATACTATAAGCCAATCAGGTTAAGAAGGAATCAATTATCTGTCAGATCTATGAAAATGAATGTGCAATCATCTGTAATCAGAAAATCATGCCCCAACACTCCCTCCATTTTTGTCTGTAGACTTTTTTTTTAGTTTTTTGCAAGGCAAATGGGGTTAAGCGGCTTGCCTAAAGCCACACAGCTAGGTGATTATTAAACTGAGAGGGATTTGAACTTGATAATCCTGACTCCAGGGCTGGTGCTTTATCCACTTCACCACCTAGCTGCCCCCACTCCTACTTTTGATGGAATTAAATGCTGCCTTCTTAGAAATGGAAGAGCTATTATGTGGAGTTCTCGTTTTTTCATTTAACAACTTCTGTATTTCCCCATCATTCTCATCACACCAGTCTTGATGTTTGTGAATGTTCTGACCCAGATGAACAAATGCAGTGCAGCAAATCTCTGAAAGCTGCCTACTCCTTTTTTTCTCCAATTTTTGCCAACTGTATGTTGACTCAGCTTTACCTCCAAGTTAGCAAAAAACTGTTCCCATTCAGAGAGACATTCTGATCTTTTGACATTAATTCTTTTGGTAGTCATTTTTCCTTGGGGTTGCTGCTTAGGTTGACTGTGAATACTTAGGTTGCTAAGGATGTGTCTGTGATCAGTCCATGCAATGCATTTGTCACTTTCACACCCTGTCTTACTCTTCTCTATATAATCATATAGTCTATTAGATGCCAATGTTTGCTATGAGGGTGCATCTGGGAAGTTTTATTGCATTTATGTAAATGGAAGATAGTGTTTGTGATGAGAAGGTCATGAGATGTGCAAGTTTTCAGTAGTAGGTGACCATTGTTTTTGCTTTTTCCAGCTCCATTTCTCCCAAGGGCTCCCTGCCATTTCTGGTAGTTTGAGTCTACTTGAGCATTAAAGTCACCCAGAATTATAAACTTGTCCCCTTTTGGTACATTGATGATAAGAATCTTCATGCATTGATAAAATTTATCTTTGACTTCATCAGTGTTCATCATGGTAGAAGCATAGAAACTGATTATGATGGCATTTTCCTTCTAGTGGAAATGTCATTATTATGAACTTGTCATTCACTCCTTTAGTAGGCATTCAAGCTTGTTCACTTAATTTGTTTTGATTGCAAAACCTACCTCAACTTCACCATACTTCCCTTCATTGTAGCCACTCCAAAAAATGTATATTAAGCTCTGACTTCGGTAAGCTGACCTTCATTTGCTAGCCTTATTTCATTCAGGGCTGCTATTTGGATATGATACCCACTGGGTTCTCTTTTGACCAAGCTGTTCATCTATTGGGTCTATTCGAGCTTGCATTGTCTGTAAGTATACACACATATATTCCATGCATTGATGAATGGAATCTTCTTTGAATAATTTTTTGTCCTTTTTTGTGTTTCATCCTTATATAGTGGTATGGGTGATGTATTTTGGATTCATGTATAAATTGGATTTAAATGAGGCAGAGTGGAAGGAAGCATCAACCTCACTCTCTCTTCTAAAGTCTCCATTGTCAAGTGGCAAAATAGAGTCAAGACAACTGGTGATTGCTTTAGCTACAGTGGATGTCTAACAAGCTCTAAGGACTGCACATTACCAGCTTGAGGTGCTTTCATGACCTTCGGAATGAATTGTTCTTATCTGCCCATTCTACCAGTGGAAGACTTCACATTCTGATGGGTTTGAGACCCCTCAGTTACCTTCAACCTGGTTTAGCCCATCTGCCAAAATGTTTTACTGGGGTGTGGCCGCTGTTCACACTATAACTTCTTGGAGCCGCAGGTGAGAGCTAGAGGGGTGGACATCAAGTAGAAACAGCTCTCACACCAGAGGTACAGTCTTCCTTGAACACACCTATACCCCTGGTGGCAAAGAACAGGAAGAGAACTAGAGGAGAAAATGAAGCTGGTGACAGCATAGTACTCTCTCACTCAAATCCAATTTGTGTGCTTGTCATGACTTACCTCTCTGCTGTTGTGGTCTTCTTCAAGAATGAAGGACAGACATCATTATTATTAGTAGTACAAAATATGTCAGAAAATGGGAAGGCAAAAATATAAAAAAACCAAGATTTTAATTTATTGAGATCTGACTATTTGACATGATAATAAAGCATTTTAAAGGTAAAAGATATGTCCTTATTTAAAACTTTTTTCTATTTAATTTCTAATGATATATGAACCTCCTTAAACCAACTTCTCTTGGTCAAATAAAGACTGCCTTTCAAAGTATTATTAGATACTGTAAGTCAGTGATTTGAATGTTTTTAAATATATAAAAAAACCTCCTTGGGATGTTTTTAGGTATACACAGTTCAAAGAAAAAAAATGTTGGAAAGAATTCAGTGACAGAGTCATAAGGATAATTAATATAGAAAAACTTGAACAATCAGATGTATATAAACCTTTAAACTTTAATGCATTATGAATAGCATAGATATTTTCTATAGTTAAGTGAACAAGTATCTTAGTAGGAAAATATTTCAGATAAAAATAAGTTGATGTAAGCTATTTGGAAGTCCTCACTTAGGTAATCACTAAGGTATCAAATATTACTAATGGTTGTAGAAGGTATTATGGGTAATCATTGCTATTGTAAATCTTTTAGTTTAATTTTAAAACTAAAAGGAAACTCAAAAAATTGTTAATTTCACATTCCAAGATGTTTTCTCGCACCAACACAAAACTCATATTTAAGTACTGTCATATAATTTAATATTCCAATAGAGCTATCAATTAGGAGGGTTTCCTTTCAAAGAATATTTCATTATGGCATCATTACAAATTTTAGTAAAACTTTGAAAATACTTTTCTCAATCTTGTATAAAATAGAAGGGTTATGTAAAATTTAAGTCTTGTATGTCACCAACTTAGTGTTACATTTGAACATTTACTTGGTATCGGTTTTTGGCAGTAAAATTATATTTGATTCTTCTGAGATTCTAGAAGGAGAAAATATTGTGCTATATTAATAATACTGTAAAATTATGTTTTATAATGTTTGTTTTATATAATTAAATTATTAATGTCACACTTCCTTACTTAGGATTTCTAAATGTTAATATGAAAAGGTATGAATTAAAATCTAGATTTTGTAAGTTCTATAAAATTTTTGTTTTGACCACTTTCCACTCCCTCCAGTCTATCTTCTTTTATCCTTTTGGGAAGTAAATGTTAAATAATGTGAAGGAGAAGTCAGTTAACATCTATTTTAGTTGAGCAATACATCTTGATGTTTACTAAAAATAAAGGTCAGTATCAGTTGTTTTAATAAGAGTTTATCATTCATCCCTCTGGACAATCTTATTGACAAAATAGCAATTTTTGAGTTATAAATTGTTTTGGTAATAGCTATTTCAGTTTAAAACCCTCTTCCCTAAATATGGTTATAAGCTAGGAGGCTATACCTAAATCTTGGAGGGGTTACAAAAGAATTTGATATTGTTGTTTGGTCATGTTAGACTCTTCATGACTCCAGACATTTTTTCCAGGGGGTTTTCTTGGTCAAGATATTGAAGTGGTTTGCCAAATAGAGACTGGATTTGACAGTAGGCAATCTCAAAAATGGCTTAATAGAGGAAAAAAGAGATGCTGACAAAAATCAGGAAGGTGAATAAAAAGTTAAAGTACCTGAGGGACAAGCTCCAAGATTTTGATAGTAGACTTAATGAACATCCCAACAAACTTGAAAGACTAGGTTCTGGATTTAGGGCAATGCCACCAAAGAGGGGAGGTAAGTGTTGTCCAAAAAAGATCCTAGCCATGGTCAGGTGGAGGAAATATGGAAAAGTATGAGTTTAGGAAATCACAGCTTCTGTCTGGAGAATAAGGCATTAGCTTAGATGACCTTTAAGGTAATTGCTGATGCTAAAGATACTAGTCACAGAAGCAACAATGGACTCCATCATAATATAATGATGATAAAGTGCTTCAGCCAGTCTCTAAGATTATAATTTGAAGATGAGTTATTGACCTGCAGTAGTAGTATGACGTTTTCTCATCTGGAGAAATGAGCAATAGAACAGGCTAAAAGGGGATCTGAATTTTCAATAAAAATTTTTAAAACACATGTCAAATAAAAAGTCATAATGGGTTCCAAAAATGCTTTGAGGGATGGCAAAATAATTGACATACATATCTATTCTCCAAAGGTGATATTGAAGGAGACAATGCTCATTTATGTAGTTATATTCTGGTAGATTTGTTAAAGCAAAACCATTTCTTTCTAAAACAGCAACACCTAGTAGACAGGAACTATGATGTACTGAGATGCTGGCAGCTTACTCTGGTAATCACAATACTCTTCTAAAATAAGCTAGAAGATTTCATAAATAAATTATATGATGGAGTTGGATAATACTATTTTTGATTTCAAGAAAATCAAGTATGAGTTGGTCTAAATGCTCTCTGAGTCTTCTAACAAATTCTCTGGAATTATGCTATTATCAGTAGAAATTAGAAAATAAAACTGTAAGATCCCTAGTTATCTTCTATATAAAATGAATATGTAAGATGATATACTTCTCATATTGATATTAATAAACTTTGCTAACTTCTATATCTCTAGCTTCAAATTTTTAAAAAATAATTTTCAACATATGAGGGGCAGCAGGATATAGTGGATATGAAGTGGCTTTGGAGTTTGGAAGACTTGGATTTAAATCCTATTTGTAATTCATAAAACTGTTGTTTTCTCATTGAAAGTGGGAACCTGGCACATAGTAGGCAATAAAGACTTCCTAACTGATAGCTGTGTGAAAATGACTAAATCACTTAGCCTCTTATTGCTTCAGGTAACTCTCTAAACCTTTACAAATTATAGACAGTTTGTTCAATGGAAGGAGTTTCTATGAATTCACTATACAAATGAAATCACATGACTAGACCAAAACAAAAAAAAGCAAATTTATGTAAAATCTAATACATATTAAGTAGAGTTTTTCCTACGTTATCTTTTGCCAAATTACTTTGCTCCTCAAAACTTCCCCAAAGAAAATAATATAAATTAGCAGAGCAAAATCTAATTTCTGAGTTTCTAGTAAGATTATATATATTTGAAGTCAAAAATAATGACTTTGGTTCATCACACACCATTAGCTAAAACCTGTTAAGTATGGACTGTGGAAATTTTTAAAATTGAATCAAAAATATATTCCTGAATTGATCCAGTAATTTTCAACCTTTTTCCCCCTGGAAAGATTGGCTTTACTATAGAAAGTAGAGTTCACCTAAACATATCTTTTCTTTAGGTTTGGTGCTTAAAACTAGAGAATTCCTAAGCCTTTTCTGAACCACAACTGGTCTTGTTCCTGGTATCACAGTTTCTACTGCATTCTGGAGAAAGGAAAGTTTGCCTTTCAATATACTCTATACATAGCCTCATCTTTATAGATCCCTCTTTACCTGGTTCTTCTTTGATATGGAGAGGGGTGTGGACAAAATAGATTGGATATTTTTTGACTCAACAAATATCATCAAATGATGTTTATGGTCTCTTCTCCAGATTTATTATTATTATTATGGGAATTTTGATCGTCAGCTAATTGGAAAGTAATGCAGTAGCCTTTACCTTTATATAGTAAAATTGTAGGACAAGATTGAAGAACAGGGGAACCCCAAGAATCAAATTTGAACTAAGTTATCAACCCACTCACTGAACAATACTGAAAACATTACCTCTTCCCTTGGGTCTTCACTGAAGACGGACTGTAAAGTGCAAGAAAGCAAGACCTAAATAAGTTGTGATTCATTTGAATGGAGCTTTTATTAGTAAACAAATTATGAAAAAAGAGAGATATTAGTAAGAATATGTGACTAGATCATCATCAAAATGCTGTGAGTCCTGTTTAGAGAAGTTCAGTCTGCTTCATTAATACTATTGCTTAGCATAGAAGATCCTTTTCAGTCTGAGTTAATGTAGAAGATATGGTAATATGGGATATGCTTAATGTTGAAGGAAAATAAGTTAAAATTGGATCTACTGCAATCTTTAGATTCCTACAGCCTTCAAAGAGCCCCATTTTAGGTCCTAAACTTGCATGATGATTCATGTATGAGATTGTGATCTAGACCTGAGGATTAACTGGAGCTCTTCTCACTATGAAGATCTTGAATCACCAAGTTTTTCCTCCCCCTTTCCTACTCTCAAGAAAATAGCTGATATTAAATCAGCAGCTGAGTATATTACTTTATTACCTAGTCAGGCTCGGAAGCTTAACAATAATGCATTAGGAATGATTTGGCAAAGTTGTGTTGTTCCCTCTAGAAGGAGAACACATATTAGAGACCAGGAAGTAGGAAGAGGTATGGTTGGATAGCTGCAATTACCCAAAATGGCCCTCTGAACTCTTGTCCTATGATTTTAACCTCTCTTTTCACTGGGGTTGTTTTCACTTGAACTTGTTTAAGCTACACAGTCAAAGAAGAGTTTAGCAGCATGAGCTCTATTAACACCTGTGCTGAATGGGAGTCAGGTGAAGGAAGGAAATCTCTGAGGACCACTTTAAAAGCTTTACTCAAATATGTTACCTTCCCATTCTTTATTCTCCACTGAGAATTATGGATGAAAACGATCAGATTGTTCACATAGACCCTGAAACTGAATCTTCATGATTAATTTTTTTTAGGATTTTTGCAAGGCAAATGGGGTTAAGTGGCTTGCCCACGGCCACACAGCTAGGTAATTATTAAGTGTCTGAGGCCAGATTTGAACTCAGGTACTCCTGACTCCAGGGCTGGTGCTCTATCCATGGTGCCACCTAGCCACCCCCCCCCACGGTTAATTTGATCTTTGCCTAGTATTAATACAGGCAAAAGGGAAGGATGAGAATAACCTTTAGATGAACTTTCCTAACAATGCTTTGGGATAGGGGTTTATGGATTCCCTTTAACCAACCCCCTGTCCCTGGAGTTTTGTTGGCTTTATCTTCCTTTTTACCTGCTAAAGCCTCTAGAATATGAAATTGTTTCATCAGCTTATTTTCATTTTAAAGGCAGAAGTAGTAAAGCTCTTAGAGAAAACAGATGAAAATATTGTACACAGCTCACTCTCAGTACAATGCTATGTCACCATTTTCTGGTGTATTTGGTTCTGTTGATTATTTTACAAGCTAGGGGGTCCTAGGCTGAGGTTGTACACTCAGAATATTTATTCTTTGATATTTTATAATATCAATTTCTGATTTTGGATTGAAAATGAACCCTGGGTTTCCATAATGGAAGTTTGATAACATAAAACATCCATGATTGAGAATAAATAAGTTGGGTCATTAGACAATTGAATTTATAACAAAGAAAAATAGACCTTATTTGAGGTGCTAAGAAATATGTATTTAATTCTCTAATGCAGATCATTACATGAGCCAAGCATTAATATTCTATTGCTGAACATGAAGCATTGAGAGGTTATTTGAAATATTAAATTATTCAATCCAGCATTAACTGACTGAGCATTCGTTAGTGTAGTCACTTCTTTAATTTCCTCATATCCATAAAAAAATAAGTTTAAAGAAATGGATCACAGTATGAGAAAGACTTTTTTTCTTTCAGAAATTAGATCACTCACAATTTATATTATTTTATTTTAAACTCCTTAATTCAATGTTATTGGGAGGTAGCCCTAGATTTTTCAGAACCA
Source organism: Macrotis lagotis (assembly GCF_037893015.1). Classification (NCBI taxonomy): domain Eukaryota; kingdom Metazoa; phylum Chordata; class Mammalia; order Peramelemorphia; family Peramelidae; genus Macrotis; species Macrotis lagotis. The sequence continues at coordinate 17,448,925 of NC_133665.1, read as the reverse complement.
TCACTAACAAAAATAGTCTCTCATGATTTGCCATATTTCCACATCTTCATTATTTGTTGCAGACCTTTTATGTATTGTGCTGTGAACGATGATGCCCCTTAAGGAACTAGCATTCTAGCTAGAGAGAAAAATAAAATATGTAAATTATTTGGGGATAAAATAAAATAATATTTATGCAGTATATGAATGCAGTAGGCATTCAGAGTAGAGGTAAAATCAGTGTTGGTTGAAGAATTAGGTAGAAACTTCAAAGAAGAAATAGGAAGGGCTTTAAAATTCAGATAGGATTTGTGTGGGCAGAAAGGCAGAGAGGAAAGCATTTCAGGGGTCACACTGAAATCAGGATCTATTTTTATGACTATACATGTTACTGAATGCAACATTCTCATATTTGGTTTTTTTAAAAAAAGAATGACTTATGGAAACTTGCTAGCACTTTCTATTCCTCATTTTGTCACATTAGAGTCAAATTTTAATAACTATAACCTAAAATAACAAAATCCTTCAAAAACCAGATTTTACCTCCTTTTTTCTTGCTTTACTCAATCTCAAAAATAGAGATTATTGAATTGAAATTTAGAGAGTATAAAATTGTATCCTTCTGTTTCTATTTTTAAGTCATTTTCAGAAATGTATGTCTATAATTAGTAATATCTGATTCATTAGTTTTATATTTATTAATTTAATAAGAAACTTATTTTTATTAATAAGCATGATTGATTAGGATTGAATGTTAAGTATTCTTTGGTTCAGTTATCCAGGCTTATGGAAAACTTGTGAATAAGACAGACAAGTCTAGGAATTATCATTCATTTAGTGAATGACTACTTGAATTTCAGAGATAGTGACCATTCCATGATTCATTCTGTGAATCATAAACTCATAGAATATCAAACCTGAATTACCTAGTACAACTACCTCATTTTATGGGTGAAGAAACTAAGCAGTGTTCTTTTTTTTGCAAGGCAAATGGGGTTAAGTGGCTTGCCCAAGGTCACACAGCTAGGTAATTATTAAGTATCTGAGGCTGGATTTGAACTCAGGTACTCCTGACTCCAGGGCCTGTGCTCTATACACTGTGCCACCTAGCTGCCCCAGCAGTGTTCTTTCTACAAATCAGTGACATTTTAGATTTAGAGCAGTGTAAGTCTTATAAACTCAAATGATACAAATTAAAATCCATACATACTTACTCATCTTATTCAACTCTCACCCATTTCTTCCCAAAGGTTCATTACAGGGAATATACAACATGCTGAAGCCCTTTCTGGCTTTTTCCTGACATAAACAGGATACTAGTAGAGTACTACTATGGTTATCTTCCTGTCACCACACCTCTCTCTCTTGTCAATTGATGAGCCATCTCCTGTCCTATAGTTTTAATGATTCTGAACTGTTCATCTTCAAGTTTCTCACTGACTGGTTATGTTGAAGCCTGATCATAGCCATCATATACTTTTCTTTTGCCTTCTTTGTGATTCCTGTCTTTAATTCTTCAAAGGTAGTGATGTATCAGTTCTTGTTGTCATATAGCAAAATATTTACATTGAAAATATGGGTCTTTGATGTTATGAACTTAGAGGTTAGTAAAAACTTTTTGTAATTTCCCAGAAGTTACCTAACTCACTCTTTCATCTGGGCCCAATTCATTATCTACTTATATTTTTCATCCCAAGAGAAATATACTCTTCAACAAGTTTTATAGGATTTCATTCTGATGCTTGTTGAAATCTGGGCAATAGGAATTCTTCATCCATCTGATATTTTCTTTGATATCTTGGCAGATAATGTTGAGGTCTCTCTAATGTCTTGTGGTTTTATGTAATCAGGAACATATGGAAGTGCTCACTATCCACAATTTCTTTGGCTGGGTCTGGGACCATTTTAAATCCTTTCCAGCAAAATAGGAATAGCCTTCAGAAACCTACTTTATGTCAGGATAAAGATGAGGCATCAGAGTCATTCTAATGATGCAAACCTTTAATAGATTTCCTCAATTACAACAAAAAGTTTGAGCAAATATGCATATCCCTGTTTTATGCCATGGCTATTGTTTATTATCAGAGGCTCATTGAATAGGATTATTTATGTTATTATGTCTTTTAAGAAATCTTAAATGGTCTTGATATGTGAACATGAGACATCTTGTAAAAGAATCTGTAAGGTGTCTTTATTTTTACCTAGTCAAATACTTTTTTGAAATGGGGGATCATAATACAAAAAATCCCAAACCATAATATGAAAAAGTATCTTGAATTCTCTACATCATTTAGCCCATTGTGAGATGGCATATATATGGTCTCTGGTTGAATATCATTTTCAAAAGTCTGCTTATTCTTTACTAACCCCTTCACTAAAGATACCATCAAACCATATATAGAATTATAAAAGACATTTTTTTCTGGGACATAGCATTTCTTTAGAAAGTATGAAGAAATATAAGGTAGTCATGTGTCCATTGCATTCAGATACCTGACCCTTAATAAATAACCTGGCCTTCTTAGTGGCAGTTTTATGAATTTCATATTGTATAATCTTTAAAACTAAACCAAGTAAAATTTATAATTTTTTATAGATTGAAAAATAAACATACAAGTCAATAGCTAGTGATTCCAAGATTCTCCCCCCCCCCACATCTTTGGTAGTTTCCAAGATTTTTCCCCCTACATCTTTGGTATTTTCCCTTCATTTAGATACCTTATAAATCAGTCTTTCAATGTCCTTACAATCATATTGCCTTCAGAAAGAATTTCTTTATAAAGAGTTAATACAATCTGGCTGTTTGTTCTTTTTTTCTCTTGTGCCATTTCTGCTTTTTCCATAAGTACCCTAGGGACTGTTATATTAGGATCCAATTGTAGTTCCACTATCCTTGAGAGGAAAAAAAATTTTTTGTGATGATTTTTTCAAGGACTAGACCAGAGATTTCATTGAGATAGGGAACTCCCAAATGAAAAAATTCCTACAGAAGTAGATTGGCAACTTCCCTACAACTTCTTGTCTAAGAGAGTTGTGTAAAGCAGTGAGAGATTAAATCCCATGCCCAGGGTCACATAACCAATATGTGTTAGAGTGGGAAATGGACCCAGCTCTCTGTGCTTATCTCTTTATCAAGATGAAGATGACTCAATTTTGAAAGTTGTAGGAGTTCTTTAGCAACAAAATTTGACCTCAAAAACTTAGTCTTCAAAAACTCCAATTATCCACAACGTACCATTCATGGAACATTTTCAGGAGTATTTTGTTTAAGAGAGAGAAGAAGCAAGACATGATATGGGGTGGCTAGGTGGCTCAGTGGATAGGACACCGGCCCTGGATTCAGGAGTACCTGAGTTCAAATCCAGCCTCAGACACTTAATAATTACCTAGCTGTGTGGCCTTGGGCAAGTCACTTAACCCCATTGCCTTGCAAAAGCAAAAAATCAAGACATGGTATGGAACAGGGCATTAGGAAAAAACATCAGAAAACAAAATAAACCAGGATCAATAAATGAAAGCAGGTCGGAATAATTTACTGAGTAATTTTTTACTTCAACTCTAAAGACTTTACAAAAAAAGATTCATAAAACTAACACTAAAAAAGGCCAGGGGCTTGTTTTTGTTTTTGGTCAGGTGGCTGGGGATATAACTGATACATGACTTTTTTCTTCCCCCAAAATTCCCAATAAGATACTTAGTTGGTCTCTTTAGAGTCATTGTTCTATCCCAGAAAAGTGGCTTTGATTTAAAAATCATTGTCATGTCAGTTTCAATGCTTTCATATTTAATGCTTCCAATCTGATGTAGCAAATTATGGACTGTTTAGAGCTAGCTGTATAATTGATAAAATTTGCTGGCTTATGATACCTGCATCTGGGATTAAAACTTATTTTTTATTGGCAAACACCATGATCTCCTGTGTATGTGTTAGCAGTTTGATGTGTTATTAAAATAAGATGATGCTCTGATGTTTACATATAACATGCTGATGCAAGAAAACAAACCACAAAAGACACCTCTAGGACCTGCACTCAGCAACTTCTCCCTCTGTTTCTCCCAATGACTTGATGTACATTTCAAATTAGAGTTAAGTCCTTTTCCCCATGCTGCATTATCCTTTTGCTGTGGCACCACTGCAATTCTGAGCAAACTTCAGTGTTAAACTACTAGGAAATAAAAAACAATAGTGAACACATGCTAACGTAACATGCTGGATTTTCTTAAAGTACCCTTTCCTCCCTCCCCCTCATCATTATACTAACAAGGTATATAATAAACAGATAGAATATATTTTTTAGTTCAAAATCCAAGTCTTCTGAATTGGCAAATATAAAAAAGATTGATCATGTTAACATAAGCATAATCATACTTATAAAAATTATATGTAACTATTGTCTTTTTTTTCTTTTTAGCTGTGTTTGGCTCCTTTTGTTGTCAGCACATCTGTTTGAAGGTAATAATCTTACCTGTTGTCTCCCTTGAGGGCAGACAGGCAAATTTTTCTGAAGCCAACTTCCATATCTAATTCTTTGGCTAGCTGTCAAACATAGTTAATCAAAACTTGGACTGCCTGACCAAAATTTTTGTGTGAAGTTCAATCTTTACTTGTCTATCTTATCCTTTTGTCTGTCATTTTCCATTCTCTTTTTGTAGAAATCCATTTTGAGTGTAGAAGTGGCAATATTTGAACTGCACTTGCATCAGTTATCAGTAAACTTTTCAATCCATGGACTACTTCAGGAAAAAATTCTCCTGGGAATCTCTTCTTTCCACTCCTGCTTTTTATTTCAAAACTAAAGCAAAATAACAATAACAACATCAAAACCTTGGTGGAATCCCTTTTTTCTTTTTTAGTGTTTGATAGATATAAATCAGTAAAAATATTAGTGTCAGAATCCAACAGCAGAAAATAACATTTACAATCCTTATAATTTCATGTGACTTTTATTTATGGAGACTTACTGCAAGATCCTTTACTTAACACACTTTATAAACAGCTGCCCTGTTTTTAGAAAACAGTATAAAATGTTTTCTTGCTGAATTATACAGACAGCATCAATGTCATTCATCACCCACAGCTGAAAATGCAAGTAAATTTCTATATGTTTTCATTGAAGTTTCAAAACTTCAGTAATTACATGGATAAGTGTAATTAGACGAACTTAATTAATTTCTTAAAATAAACCTACCAGACCAATGTTATATTAACCCAGAAGTCAATACATATTTGAACAAATAAACATTAGCATGTTATAGAATCCAGGACAATAAAAACTATACTATGTGGTTATGATTACAGAATATTTAGATTCCATTTCTTGAGTCAAGTCATCATTGTTTTTTAAAACTTAAAGCTGGAACTTCCTATTGCTGGTCTTAATCTAAAGGTTGTCTGAGCTAGGGATAGAAGAGCAGGATTGCAAGTGAAAGAGATGAGTTTACAACTTCTTGAATTGTGTATGCTATTTACTTGCTTTATTAATTTCTATACTTTTCCAATATTTCCCAGTCCTCTGACTCCAAATCTAGTTCTTGTTTAACAATAGGTTGTAAAGATTAACTTCTCAAAAGTAGGAATACCCTGGACAGCTTAATGTCAGCCACCTTGTCTTGGTCTGTTATCTTAGAAACCATTAACACATTTTCATATAAGCCAAGCATATAGTTCCCTGAGGGAAAATATATATATATTTGGAAAATAATGTTGTATGTCTATTATTTATGTATTTCATAGGATCATAGATATGGAGTTGAAAGGAATTTTAAAGGTTACATAGTTTACTCCCCTTATTTATCAGGCTATGTGACAGAATTGAATATGTGACAGAGCTGGAATGTGAATGAGGTCTTCTGTCCCCAAATTTGATAGTTTTTCTGATACTATAGTGATTCATCATGTTTCTTTTGATTTCTGAGATCCTAAAGAAGACAATGATACCAGTACTGGAAAAACAATATTTAGATAATTTGACTACTTCTTTTGTCACTTTAATTGACCATGGCAATTTTTACTTTAATTTTAAAGTTTTTTCTAAATAATAAGTTCTTCCTGTCTCCCCAAACTCTTCCTATTAAGGACTCTTAAAAACATATAAATTGTAAGAGTTGAATGGAACTTCAAAGATTATACCACCTTGGGTCTCAGTTTTTCTTATTTATAAAATGAAGAGTCTAGATTTCTAAGGTCTCTTTCCATCCTAAATCTGTAAACCCCATGCTTGATCTTGTCCAATGCCCTGATTTTACAGTGGAGAAAAGATGCTTATCAGATGATGTATCATCAGAGAGGTAGAGATTTGTCTAATGTCATAGAACAACCTGGAAGTAGAATCAAATCTAGAATTTATGCCTCCTGACTCCAAGAATAGTGATTTTTCTACTATATCACTCTTTATGAATGCTATTATTTTTAAAATGTCATTCTGAAATTCTGGGGAAGAGTCAATATGGTAGCACAAAGCTAGCATTTTCCAGGAGATTTTCCTCAATACAATTTTAAATGAAATTTCCTCACAGACATTAAAACTACAGATCACACAAAAAGAAAAGCAAAATAACTTCTCAACTCAAGTTATCATGGAGGATCTTCAGTAAGGTCTGGTTTTTCTGGGCTAAAGGAGAAATATAGTCCAACATAGACAAGAGAGCAGGAAAGTCAGTAGGAGGCTCTTAGATCCTGGTTCAGCAAGACAGCTTGATAGCAGGGAAGGTCCCAACCCAATACAAAGTGTGATCCCTGGAAACAATGGGACAAGAGACAAGATTGGGTTGCCTATGCAACCACTGTATAGGCAATGCCTGGACATAAAGGAGGAAACAAACCTCTGCAGGGGCAGCACCTTGGCAAATGATAAGCCAGGAAACAAATCCTAGCCCTAGCACAAAAAGCTTGGGAGTATACTCCCTGTAAAATTAAAGAATTGGAAAAGGAAACACAAAAACTAACTGAAGAAAATAAAATCCTAAAAATTAGAATTGGACAAATGAAAACTAATGATTCTATGAGATACCAAGATTTCCTCAAACCAAACCAAAGGACTGAAAAAGTAGAAGACAATGTAGAGTATCTTTCAGGAAAAATAAATGACCTAGAAAATAGATCAAAAAGAAATAATTTACAAATTATTGGTCTAACCAAAAGCCTTGATTAAAAAAAAAAGAACCTGGAAAATATCTTTCAGGAAATTATCTTGGAAAACTGCTCTAATGTCCTAGAACAGGAAAACAAAGAATCCACAGAAAATTTCCAGGAAGAGAACCCAGAATAAAAACTCCCAAGGAATATCATTGCAAACTCCAGATTTCTCAACTAAAAGGAGAAAATACTGTATACAGTCAAAAGAAACAATTTAAACACCAAGGAAGCCAATCATAAATACACAGGACTTATCAGCTTCATTACTAAAGGATCAGAGGCCTGGAATATGATATTCTGGAGGGCAAAGAACCTTAGATTTACAATGAAGAATTAACTACACTGCAAAATTCAGCAAATTTTTTCAAGGGGGGGGGATGAATTTTCAATGAAATAGAGGATTTCTAAAATTTTCTGATTAAAAAACAAATAACTAGAAAATTTGATCTTCAAAGACATGACTCAAGAGATTCATAAAAATGGAGGGGAAATACTGGTCAAGAATATTAAAGTGTATACATCTCTACAAGGAAAGATAATTCTTTTGGGGGGGGAAGATAATTCTTGCAACTCTTGAGAATTATATTTCTCTTAGGATAGTTAAAAGAAACCTACTTAGAGAGAAGGTATGGGTATAGAAAGACCACTAAAGTGTTAAGCCTGTAGTCAATATCTTGGCTAAAGAGGGTTAAACTATAGTTGCAAGGACTGTACTTAGAGGATATGGGTATAAAAGTCATGAAGCGATGTTGATTATAGGGTTATATATTCTGTTGAAAAAGAGGGAGAGAGAGTACTTAGAGGTTCTGTACAAAATTGAATCACGTAGTGATCTTACTTTACTAGATGGTTTAGTTAAGGAGGGTTGAAGTACAATAGGGACAGAGGGAGAGAGTGTACTTAGGAAGATCAGACATAAATAGATAGTATAGCGATCTTACCTTATTCCATACTTTAGTTAATAAGGATTGTAGTACTATAGTTGGAGTGCTATAGGGAGAGAGGGAGAGAGTGTGCCCAATATTTTAATTAAGGAGGGTTGTGGTGCTATGGTTTGAGTGCTATGGGGACAGAGGGAGAGACTGTGCCTGATATTTTAATTAAGAAGGGTTGGAGTGCTAAAAAGGAGAGAATGTTCATAGAGGGACTGGACAAGAATAGATCATGAAGCAATTTTTTTTTGTATAAGGGACTCTTGTGTGTAGGAGTACTATACATTTTCATTACCTGGTGTCCTCTAACACCAAAGCTTTATTTACTGGTTGATTGAAGAATGCCACAGGAGAGGGAGTGAACCAGAGACTGGGGAGAATATTAAAGCACTTGTATTTGGTCTAATAAATGAAGTACTTGGAGATCTTGGAGTACTTAGAGAATTTTCCCTCCTTGTCTCCCACCCCTTCAATGTTCGCCTGAGTAAGGATAGGCTAGCTGGCAGGAACCTAACACATCCTGAGCTGCTAGTTGACCAGGAACCTAATAAGTTTTGCTTGATGCTTTGGCTACAATTGGAGGGAGTTACTTAGAGAGGAGTGGTATAAATGGTTAATGAAATGATTTTTACTTTGCATGATGCTTTGGCTTTTGAGAATTGTGTGTCCATTGTGTGTCCATGGAGGTGTGGAAATTGACTATGATTTGATGTTGATTATGTCTCTTGAGAAGTATATTTCTAATGGGACAGAAGTACTTAGAAACTATGAGGCGCTATTGCTTACCAATCAATCAGGCAAACAACCCTTGAAAAAGTTTCTTCTTATCAAGATAGATAAAAGGAGGATATTTTGACAGAGGGGTGATAGGTACAAGACAGAGTTAAAGCAATAAAGATATAAAATGTCACTGCTGATGCCTTACTGTGCATGCTGAACACATCAAATTGCATATTTTTTCCAAGAGCCATAAATGCATTTTGATTATTATTATTATTATAAAAAAGGCAGTTTAGTGAAACCTGTAGTGAAATTCTTTGAGGGAAGAATCTTTTTCTGCCAAGGACCATTTGGATATTTATCACATCATTCATGGGCTATATTTGGTCAAATATTTCATTGATTTACCCCTAAAAACTATTAGATTTTTTGAATTTTGAATCTCATCTGTGGTTGCCTTGGCAACACCAGACCAATATTGCCCATAGACAGGAGGTTTCCTGCCTCTGCTATAGGAGATAATAAAGAATTGAGTGATTTAACAGTCTGAAGAGTTAATTTGAGGTGAATTTATAATTTGAGACTTTTAAATGATCAATATTTATATTTTTATTTTGTTTTGTTTCCAAGCATTCTTTTAAATATATGTTTTGAGAAATACTAATGTAGAAAAGTATAAAACATTAGACTTTCCCTTTTAGAAAAATATATAACTTTTCTTAAGATTAATTTTTCATTACTGTATTTTGGTTATTTAATTGTATCCTGCTTCCAAAGATAACCAAATCATAGAATTATAGAGTGTTACAATTTCTCACAAGTTATATACTCCTACCTACTAGAACATTTAAGGTTTAAGAAATCACAGAGATGGAAGGGTTTTTCCACATTCAAGTTCCTCATTGAATGTTGCAATTCAACTTATAGTCCCTACATTGTCCTTTCATTTTTGGTTGTAGGTTACTCAAAGAAAGTTTTCATAAAATAGTGGATTATAGGAACTTATATCTAGAGCTAGAAGGGACCTCAGAGGCTGTCTAGTTCAACCCTCTTATTTGATACATGAGGAAATTGAGTCCCAGGGATTTTGATTTCTAAAGATATAGAAGTTAAACTGACAAAAACATAGCTTTTATTTGGGTTCCTGCCTCTTTTCTGTCCCATGACCTGAAAAGCAACCGTTCGTTTTTTCTCATCATTTTTGGATAGGTCAGAATTTTACAACAATTAAAGGAAATTTATATATAATTTAATCCAAATTTCTCAGTCTATAAGATAGTTCAGAGATATAAAATGATTGTGCCAAAGACTACAGGGAATTTAAAAACTTTGAAAAGAGTTATAACAATTTATGGTGATTGTGGGGGCAATAACACAGATTCTCAAAAGTACTCATTTCCTCTCCTTTCTTTTCCTCTCTATTCTACCCCACTCTACTAATTCTCTTTGGATACTTTTTTAGTGTCCTATACATTCTAAAAGATGACTACAAAGTTGTTCTGAACATTCAATTTGATTCAGAGGTTTAGCTGGAATTTAAGTTTGCTATCAGGGAAACTAAGGCAGTGAAAGGGAAATTTTACTTTTGAAGTATCCATGGTTTGGTATAAGAATAATGACCTGGTAACTTTCTTCTTTGTAAGGTACTGCCTTGCAACAGGTCATCGTTTTTTTGAGGCAATCAGGCAGTCAAACAACCAGTAATTGTCTGAGGGGTTCACACAGCTAGTAAGTATCTGAGGCTGACTCCAAGGCTTGTGACCTATCCACTGCATCACCTAATTGCTCCAACAGGCCATCATTTCAAAATTTCTCTAGTCCCTATTTATTGAGAGAGCATGGTGTAGAGTAAAAAGCCCAGAACTAAAAGTCAGAGAATCTTTCTCTAGTCTTAACTATAACACTAACTTCCTACATAAGATTGTGTAAGTCATATCACTTATATGGCCTCAGTTTCTCCATTTGTAAAAGAAAGAATTTGAACTAGAAGATATTATCATCCTTTCCCTCTTCCACTCCTAATATATTTCTCTTCCCTCTTTTCATTATTCTTATAAGATAATCAAGACATAACAGATTCATTCCTAGACCTTTTAACTTAAAATCCTGTGATTCCATCAAATCTTTAATACTACACCTTTTAATTCCTCCTCCTATATTTATCTCTAATGTATCAATAAGGTTGTTCTGGCCTGGCCAGGAGAGAGTCTGTAGGGGAACCAAAGGGGCCAAAGTCAGAAAGGGGGAGAAAGAGAGAAAAAAAGAGACAAAGAATCAGAGAGATAAATACACAGAGAGACAAAAGGACACCATGATATATAAAAGAAAGAGAAAGAGAGAGATAGGGAGACAAGATTAAGAATAGACAACTTCTGGGGTGGCTAGGTGCCGCAGTGGATAGAGCACTGGCCCTGGAGTCAGGAGTACCTGAGTTCAAATGTGGCCTCAGACACTTAATAATTGCCTAGCTGTGTGGCCTTGGGCAAGTCACTTAACCCCATTGCCTTGCAAAAATAAATAAATAAATAAATTTAATAAAAAAAAGAATAGACAACTTCTTACTTGACTTTGTTATCACACTCTTTACCTTTCTAACTCCCCTCTGGGTTATTATTGTTCTTATTATTTTTTCACCTATTCCTTCTCCCTGCACTATTTCTGTTTGTGTGAACACCATTCACAGATTCTTAAATATTCGTAAAATCTAGTTTGTTTTTAATGATGTTCTCCATCTCTTCCTTGGTCATAAACTGCTTCCCTTTCCATAGATCTGACAGGTACACTATTCCTTGTTCTCCTAATATGCTTATAATATTGTCTTTTATGTCTAAATCCTGCACCCATTTTGATCTTATCTTGGTTTAAGGGTGTGAGATGTTGGTCTAATCCCAGTTTCTGCCGTACTATCTTCCAGTTTTCCCAGCAGTTTTTATTCTAGAGTTCTTATCCCAGAAGCTGGACTCTTTGGGTTTATCAAACAGTAGATTACTATAATGATTTCCTGCTGCCTCTTTTGCACCTAATCTATTCCACTGATCCACCACTCTGTTTCTTAGCCAGTACCAGACAGTTTGATGACTGATGTTTTATAATATAATTTTAGATCTGGTAAGACTAAGTCACCTTCTTTTGCATTTTTCCAAGACTAAGTCACCTTCTTTTGCATTTTTCCCCCCTTAATAGTTTTGACTTTTTTGTTTCTCCATATGAATTTAGTTACAATTTTTTCTGTAAAGTAATTTTTTGGAAGTTTGATTGGTAAGCACTAAATAAATAGTTTAATTTAGGTAGAATTGTCATTTTTATTGTATTATCTTGGCTGATTCATGAGAGTTGGTATTTACCCAGTTATTTAGATCTGATTTTATTTGTATGAAAAGTGTTTTTATAATTGTTTTCATAGAGTTTCAGAGTCTGACTTGGCAGGTAGACCCCTGAGTATTTTATGTTTTCTGAAGTTATTTTAAATGGAATTTCTCTTTCTAACTCTTGCTGCTCTATCTTGTTAGTAATATATAGAAAGGATGAAGATTTATGTGGTTTGTTTCACATCACATGACTTTGCTAAAGTTACTAATTGTTTCCAGGAGTTTTTAAGATGATATTTTTAGAGTTCTCTAGGTATACCATCATATCATCTACAAAGAGTGAGAGTTTTATTTCTTCCTTCCCAATTCTAATTCCTTCAATTTCTTATTCTTCTCTTGTTACTGAAACTAACTTTTCTAATACAATATTGAATAGTAGTGGTGACAACAGATATCCTTGTTTTACCCCAATCTTATTGGGAATGCTTCTAGTTTATCCCCATTGAATATAATTCTTGTTGATAGTTTCAGATAGATATTGCTTATCATTTTAAGGAACAACCCATTTATTCCTACACACTCTCTCTGTTTTTAGTAGGAATGGGTGCTGTATTTTGTCAGAGGCTTTTTCAGTATCTATTGAGATAATCATATGATTTCTGTTAGGTTTGTTATTGATAATAGTGAATTATGCTGATAGTTTTCCTAATATTGAACCAGCCCTACATTCCTGAAGTAAATCTTGCTTGGTCATATTGTGTTATCCTAGTGATACCTTGCTGTAATCCCTTTGCTAATATTTTACTTAATATTTTTGCATACATATTCATTAGGGAAATTGGTCTTTCTCTGTTTTGACCCTTCCTGGTTTGGGTATCAGCACCATATGTCATAGGAGAAATTAGGCAGACTTCCATCTTCATCTATTTTTCCAAAGAGTTTATATAGAATAGGAACTAATTGTTCCTTGATATTTGATAGAATTCACTTGTGAATACATCTGGCCCTGGACATTTTTTCTTAGGGAATTCAGTGATGGCTTTTTGAATTTCTTTTTTTCTGAGATAGGGTTATTTAGGTATTTAATTTCCTCTTCATTTAACCTGGGCAATTTAAATTTTTGTAAATATTCAACCATTTCACTTAGATTATCACATTTAATGGCATCCAATTTACCAAAATAGTTCAGAATTATTACTTTATTTTCTCCTTATTGGTAGTGAGTTCATCTTTTTCATTTTTGATACTAGTAATTTGGTTTTCTTTTTTTTTTTAATCAAGTTAAGCAAAGGTTTATCCATTTTATTGAGTTTTTTCATAAAATCAATTTGGTTCTATTTTTTAATTCAATAATTTTCTTGCTTTTGATTTTATTAATTTCTCCTTTAATTTTTAGAATTTCTAATTTGTTATTCAATTGGACATTTTTTATTTGTTCTCTAACTTTTTTAGTTATATGCTCAGCTTATTGTTTTCCTTTTTCTCTATTTTATTCATGTAAGCATTTAGAGATATATCTCCTAATAACTGTTTTGGCTGTATCCCATAAGTTTTAGTATGTTATCTCATTGTTATTGTCTTGGATAAACTCATTAATTCTTTTTATTTATTTTTCATTTTTTTTGCAAGGCAAATGGGGTTAAGTGGCTTGCCCAAGGCCACACAGCTAGGTAATTATTAAGTGTCTGAGACTGGATTTGAACCCAGGTACTCCTGACTCCAGGTCTGGTGCTTTATCCACTGCATCACCTAGCCTCCCCTTAAAATCATTACTTCTTTCTATAATTTGTTATTTGATTCCCTCATTCTTTAAAATGAGGTTATTTAGTTTCTAATTTGATTTAAGTTTGCCTCTCGATGGCCTATTATTGCAAGTGATTTTTATTGCAACATGGTCAGAAAAAAGTTGCATTTAATATTCTGCCTTTCTGCATTTGAATATGAGATTTTTATGCCTTAGTACATGGGCAATTTTTGTATAGGTGCCATGTACTGCAGAAAAATAGGTATATTATTTCCTGTCCTTGTTCAATTTTCTCCAAAGGTCTATCATGTCTAAGTTTTCCAACATTCTATTTACCTTCTTAATTTCCTTCTTGTTTATTTTGTGGTTAGATTTATCTAATTCTGAGAGAGGGAGGTTGAAATCTCCCAATAGTAGAAGTTTGTTGTCTATGCCTTCCTGTCGCTCTTTCAACTTCTCCTCTAAGAATTTGGATACTATACCATTGGGTACATGCATATTTAGTATTGAAATTATTTTCTATGGTACCTTTTAGTAGGTTATAATTCCCTTATCTCTTTTAATGAGATTTATTTTTTCAGCTGCTTTGTCTGAGATAAGGATTGCTACGCCTGACTTTTTCACTTCAGCTGAGGCATAATATATTCTGCCTTTTACCTTTACTCTGTATGTATCTCTCTGCTTCAAATGTGTTTATTGTATGCAGCATATTGTAGGATTGTGGTTTTTAATTCACTCTGTTATCTGCTTACATTTTATGGGAGAGTTCATTCCATTCACATTCAAAGCTATAATTACTCTTTATTGCCCTCCATGTTATCTTCCCTCCAATTGTATCTTTCCCTTTTATCCTCTTATACCTATTCCCCAGTATTTTGCTTCTGAATACCACCACCTTCAGTATTTTTACACCCTTCTAGCCAACACCCTCCCCTTTCTTTCCCTTTCCCCTTTGCCCTTTCTTCATCCTTTCCTTCTGTCAGTTCCTTTTTTCCTTCCCCTTTCCCCCTTCCCTCTCTTAATACTTAACAGGTAAGATAAGCTTCTAAACTCAATTGAGAATGTGTGTTTTAATCCCTCTTTGAGTCAAATCTGATGATAGTAAGATTCAGGCAGTTCTTACCTCTTCTGTTCTTCCTCTCATTTGCAATAGGTCCTTTCCACCTCTTCATTTTTACCCTTTTCAATCTCCTCCATCCTCCCATCTCTTTAATGTAACCCCCCTCTACTCCATTTTAAGGAGATATTTTAACATTTTAAATCATTCCATCAGAGTTATGGAGTCATGTGTTTCCATTACTTCTGGTTAAGTATATTCCCTCTAATAGAGTTACATATGATTCTCAAGAATTATGAGAATCTTTCTCCCAGGTGGGGATATATCCAATTTCATCTTATTGAATAAGTTTTTTTTTTCCTTTACACCTTCTTACCTTTCCATGTATCTCTTTTTTTAGAAAGATTTTATTTATTTTGAGTTTTACAATTTCCCTCCCATTCTTGCTTCTCTACCCCCACCCCCACAGAAGGCATTCTGTTAGCCTTTACATTGGTTTCATGTTATACATTGATCTCAGTTGAATGTGATGACAGAGAAATAATATCCTTAAGGAAGAGAAACAATGTATGTGATAGTAAAATTACATAATAATATAATGGGATTTTTTTTCTAATTTGAAGGTAATAGTCTTTGGTCTTTGTTCAAAGTCCATAATTCTTTCTCTGGATACAGATGGTATTCTCCATTGCAGATAGCCCAAGATTGTCCCTGGTTGTTGCACTGATGGAATGAGCAAGTCCATCAAGGTTGATCATCACCTCCCCTGTTGCTCTTAGGATGTACAATGTTTTTCTGGTTCTTCTTATTTTGCTCAGCATCAGTTCATGCAAATCCTTCCGGGCTTCCCTGAATTCCCATCCTTCCTGGTTTCTAACAGTACAATAGTGTTCCATGACATACATATACCACAGTTTGTTAAGCTATTCCCCAATTGAAAGACATTTACTTAATTTCCAATTTTTTTGCCACCACAAACAGGGCTACTATGAATATTTTTGTACAAGTTATTTTTTTACCCTTTTTCATAATCTCTTCAGAGTATAGACCCAGTAATGGTATTGCTCTTTCCACATATCTCTTGAGTCTCCTGTTCAAAGACTAAGTTTTCTGTTTAGCTTTGTTCTTTTTATCAGGAAAAGTTGAAAGTTTCCTATTTCTTTAAATGTCCACTTTATTCCCCTGGAAGAGAAGACTCCATTTTGCTGGATAGTGAGTTCTTGGCTGCATTCTACTGATTTCTGGAATATTGTATTCAAGGCCCTTTGAATCTTTAATGTTGATGTAACCAGGTCCTGTTGAACACTGACTATGTCTCTTTGGTATTTAAATTATATCTTTCTGGCCCCTTGCAGGATTTTCTTCTTGACCTGATAGTTCTGGAGTTTAACCACAATATTCCTTGGTGTTTGCATTTTATGATCCCTTTAAGGAGGGGATTGATGTATTCTTTCAATGAATATTTTGCCCCCTGTTCCAAGATATCAGGACAATTCTTCTTCACTATACCTTTAAGTAATTTCCTAAGCTTTTTTTTCTCTTCAAGGTATTAAGGAAATCCTATGATTCTTAAATTGTCTCTTCTGGATCTGTTTTCTAGGCCTGTTTTGCCAGTGAGGTATTTTATATTTTCTTCCACTTTTTAAATTTTGTTTAACAGATTCTTGGTGTCTCATGAAGTCATCAGTTTCCACAGATTCCAATCTCTTTTTTAGAGAAGAGTTTTCTTCATTTACCTTTTGCATCTCTTATTCCAATTGGTCAAATCTATTTTTGAAGGAGTTTTCCATTTGCCCAGTTAGGTTTTTGAGACAATTATTTTCTTTTTGCATTTGTTCAATTATATTTTCAAAGGATTTGTTTTCTTGTTAATTGTCTTTTGCATTTCCCCCCCCCCCCAGTTTTTCTATTTGATTTTTAAACTCCTTTTTGATCTCTTCTAGGAAGTAATTCTGGGCTGGAGATCAATTCATATTTTCCTCTGAGACTCTAGTCCTCAACCCCTCCCCCCTCCCCATGCTGACCTTTCTTCATTTTGTGTCTTTTCCCTAGGCTCTTGTGCTGGTGGAGGGGCTGGTTCACAGGCCTTAGGATCCCTAGAGATTTTGTCTACTTCAGGGATTATTCAATGGGTCAGCCTGTAGGGGATGCCAGAAGCTTTCTCTGCCTTGTATGTGATTATTGGCCCACTCCCTAGGCCTGGGCAGCAGGATTTGGGCTGTCATTGTACAATGTGGACTGCACCCTGGGGCTAGATAGTTAATCTACTGAATCCCCAATTAGCACTGGGGGGAGATCTGTCACCCACACCTGAGCCTTGGGGCAAGATACAAACATCTGGGGGGGGTTGTTTGTTCTGGAGAAAGTCTAGTTCTCCAATAGGGATGGGAGGAGGGGACCCAGTTGGAAACACAGGCGCTCACTGGTCTTCCAGACAAGCCTCCCTGGAGTTCTCTGGATTGCCACTCACACAGCAAATGTTTCCACTGCTGTTTTCAGGTCAGACCCCAGCTCACCCCACAGCCTTTGGGCTGGGTCTCTGTTATCTGACCCCACCTTACCCATGCTCCACTTTGACAGATCTTGTTTGGTAGATCTTCTCTGTTCTCTGGGTTTTGTGTTAATCTGTTAAGAGGCATGGTTCAAGTTAGTTCTGAAGGAAAGCCAGGAGAGCTTAAAAGAGAGCTTGGTTTCTCTCTGCTATCTTGACCAGAAGTCCCTGGAATGAAAGTTTAAGGCTTGGTGCTAAAGGATTTCAAAAGAAAAATTGAAGAATTTGGACTATGAAAAAATAAGATTTTGTTTTACTGTAGAGGAGGGCTGGACCATATAACATACAGAAATTCCTTTAAAGCTTTGCTAGATCTCTCAGAGAAACCTAATGTCCAATACTGATATGAAAAGTAGCATATCATACCTATGCTGACCTTTCTCTTTCTCTATTTACTTTTGTTTCTAAGGCTGATAGGCTTTTTAGATTTTTTTTTTGTACTGAGTTCTTAATGAGGGTAGGTATTGGAAAAAAGTAATTGGGTTTTGGGATAAAGAATGTATAGTTTAGTTGTTACTTGTTTATTGTGAGGTTCACAGAATCACAAAATTTCAGAGTGGGATGGGACCTTGGTGACCATTTTTTACAGCTCATTCCTGAAATAAAAATCAATCTCTTCCATAAGCAGTTGTCCAACCTTTGCTTGAAATCTAATGAGGGAGAACTCACCACCTCCCCATAATGTTTATCCATTTTGTATAGATCAATTTGTTGGTAAGTTCCCCCCTTATATCAAAGCTAAATTTGCTAGTTTCAAATTTGATTTATTGCCCCTAGTTATGTCCCCTGGGATGAAGCATATCCCTCTTGTGATAGCCCTTCCAAAATTTGGAGACAGAAATCATGTTCTTTATAAATCTTCTCTTCTCCATGGTAAACTTCCCAGTTTTTTTTCCAGTCAGTTCTCATGTGGAATGAACTCAAGGACTTTTATCATCCTGTTTTCCTTCCTCTGCACACTTTCCAACTTATCAATATTTAAATGTTATTTGACAAGGGTGGAATAAATGTAGATCACCAGTTCCTCATTTTCTAACACTAAACTGTTTTAATTTTTTTAATTTTTATTTTTTTAGGTTTTTACAAGGCAAATGGGGTTAAGTAGCTTGCCCAAGGCCACACAGCTAGGTAATTATTAAGTATCTGAGACTGGATTTGAACCCAGGTACTCCTGACACCGGGACCGGTGCTTTATCCACTGCATCACCTAGCCACCCCATACTAAACCTTTTTTAATGCACTCTTTTGACCTATCAGTTGTTCTAGTTTCCACATTACTCCTATTATAGAGCACCAAAAGCAAATAAGAAGTCCCCCCCCCAAAAGTCAAATATTTTTCCTTTCTTTTTTATTTTAAGGTTTTTGCAAGGTAATGGGGTTAAGTGGCTTGCCTAAGGCCACACAATTAGGTAATTATTAAGTGTCTGAGGTCAGATTTGAACTCGGGTACTCCTGACTCCAGGGTGGTGCTCTATCCACTGCACTACCTAGCTTCCCCCTACATACTTTTTCCAGAAGATTTTTCTCCCAGCTATGATAAGATAATGGATCTAAATTCCTTTCCAAACTTTTAAGTGTTGGGTACATTTATCAATTAAAAAAGTCCATGTATAAAATTAATTCTATGACCTTTAACTTTGTTTCATTATTGTTGCAATGTGCATGGCAGAATAGAATAATTAAAGATCCAGTTAATGAAATTCCTACATAGATATGAAAGCTATTCTACTGTAAATAATAATGTAATTTCTTTCAAAGATTGTCAAAGAAAGGAATTTTTCTCTGATTTCTCCTCATTTGTATATATACATTTAGAGAAAAATATGATGATCCCTTATCTTGGATAATCTTGCCAGGTGTTTCAATTATGCAGGTTTTGATGCCCCTTTAGGTACATTGCAAGAAATGGTTTCCCAATTACATCCCAAAGAAAGATGTTCCCATTAACCATAGACCTATTATTGCATGCATTTACTACAATACTGCACCCTGTAAACATTGATTTTAAAGATTCAAAATAAAACAAGACTCTCTCTGCTGCTTTGAAAATGTTTGGTACAACTCTGGAGAAACATATTCCTTGACTGACAGGCATGAAAACTAAAGTATGTACTGCACAAAAGAAAATGCAGAAAGTTTGATTTGGGAAGAAACAAATCTTTCCATCAAGCTTCATGTAGAGGTGAGATGTTTTAAAGAATTTCAAATGAACCATGTAAAAGTAATGAAAGTTTGGTCTGTTATTTTCACCTTTGTGTTCTTAGCACTTTTAGAGAAAAACAACTCTGTTAATTGAAGTATGTCAGTAAAGAACATTTCTTTCCTGGGAACCAAAGATAGATTCATTGGCAAGAGGTGATACTTAACAGAATTACACAAGTTTATAAATGGACTCCTTTGCTGAGACTTTCATTTAATGCAAAAAGACCAAATAACAAATATTAAAACATTAAAATAGACAATGAGCCAAAAATTCACTTCCTCTAGGGAGATGATCCTGATTTACATGACCCACCTCCTCTCACCCCTTCAACATTTTTTTCCTTTAAGTACTTATGCATCCTTGTGTATTAAATCCCCAATACTGATTTGCTTCTCTAAAAATGTGACCTTCAGCAGCTTCCAATGGTACAGCAAAAAAATGACTCTAGACTAAAAAAATGAGACCTAGGTCCTAGTCCTACCTCTGTTTGAACTATTTTAAGCTTTTTTGGAATTCATTTTTCTTCTCTGTAAAATGTTGTGCGTTTGTGTGTGTGTGTGTGTGTGTGTGTGTGTGTGTGTGTGTATGAATCTTGACTAGAGTTTGTATTGTATTTCTAAACACCAGTCCATAGAGAGGTATCTATATATGGTAATTTTAATTTTCATAAAACTTTTACTGCCAAAGGTTCTTTCTTAAATTAAAAAAAAGCAGATTCCTTCTTTCTGGGCCTGTTCCTTCACTCCTCTCTCCTTTTTTTACAGGTTTAAGCTTTACTCAGGGGATAGCTTCTCATTAGGATCATAGATTTAGAGCAGGAAGGGATCTCAGAGCCATCCAATTCTCCTTTATAGATAAGAAAACAGAGAAGTTGAAACTTGCTTGTAGTTGATGACTACTCCTCTTCCCTCCCTGCCCCCCCCCCCCAAGTCTATCCCTTCTGGTCTTCAGTAGTACTCTTATTTTCAAGGAATGAATTAAGGTATATTAAGGACATTGTAAAGCAAAGTGCTGTAACAAAAGGCATTATTATTAATTAGAATATTATGTATTATAGTTGCCTATATTAGTTTTCTATATTCTTACTAGACTTCTCTGCCTAAAGATGTAAAGGAATAAATCTTATCCAAACTTTGCTTTTCTGACAGTAGATACATAATAAATGTTTACTATTGTTATTCTTAGTTGGTGATCAGTGGTCTAGGAACTTCAAAGAGTCAGTGGACAATGTGGAGGACTGGGAAGCTCAAAGAAGAAAATTTAGCTATCATTACAGTATAGTTTGGGCTTGAAGATCCTAGAGAAGCTGATCTCTAGTAGAGCTTTCAAAAATAATTGTGTCTTTGTGCTCAGTCTAGAAGTGCATTGTAAGTTTTTTGAATGTGAAGTGAAATGTTATCCTCTTTATATCTTCTTTTTTCTTTACCTTTGGCTCCTGGTGTACTAGGGTCCCACAAATAACCTTATTGTAAATGGTACACACACACACACTCAGCCATGTTATACAGCAAGAACGATCTTTAGTCATTTTCTATTCTAGGTCATAAATCATGCATAAATATGAACATTAACAGTTTTGTAGGTTCCATTTTAATTAACAATATCTACCTATAGAAGACACTTCCACACCTTTTTGATGTAGTAACTGCAGTTGTGAAATAATATAGTCTTTCACATGAACTGAGCATATTCCCTGAGCAGTGATCTACAAAGTCACCACTGTTGCTTTGAAATAGTTTGAGTTGTTCATAACTCTTCAGGGGAAAAAGCAAAAGGCAAGTTATCTTATGGAAGAAGCAAATTATTAGGAAATAATGGAAGGATTACACAATCTCTCTTTCTTTAGCAGAATTGTAACAGAGTAATAAAACCATCTCCACATTTTAAAATTCTATTGAGGTACCGGCAGCATATCTTCCTTCATGGGGCCAAACCTATATAGGCTCTTGCAGATAATTACTCAGATCTTGGATGAAGAAAAGAACACATAAAATCTTACTTCATTGCAAATAGGACAGCAGACTGCCTCTAAAGTGTATACTTAGTTAATGCAATTAAAACAACAACAACAAAATGCCTGGGCGGGTAGAGATCTAAATTTGTCACAGCATAGTTGGTACAAACCATATTCAGAGGACTATGAGAAGTCAAATTCAAGCAGGGGTGAGGAAGAAGTGGGAGAAATAGGAAGGGGGAATGTGTGAAGATTTGGTGGAAAGATGAGACTAAAGGGTCCTGGATATAGAGGAGAAAAACAGAGAGGCGACTGTAAGCAGCAGAAGTCAGATGGAAGGGCACCTCTTCTTGCCCTTACTAGCTCTGGGTGAGGAATCAACAACTCAGTTTCTTGGGAGCATCACTGGGACTATCCTGAGGGACAATGAGGGTTCTCGGCTTAAGACAGGGCCTGATGGACAGCAATGAGTTTAGCTTACTCACAAGAAAGGGGCGATTCAGCTCAAGGCAGGTGTGTCAGCCTAGTCGGGGAAGGACGCAGGGCACGGGGAGAGGGAAGTGCGTGCAACAGCAGCTCTTTGAGCTACTAAAATTAGTAATAATTGTTAACTGTTTCTGGGAGAGACTGAGGTGAGGGGAATTGAGAGGTTGGCTTTCTCAACCCCTCTTCCACCAATCTGGTTCGAAGAGGTGGTTCTCTTCTAGTCTCTTTCCAGTCGGGTTCAACTTGGCGGTTAACCCATAGGAAAGGAGAAGGTTGCGGGTTGAAGGTCCCCTAGCTCTCCTCAAAAGAGCAAAAGAATGTCAGATTCTCCCTTGCCCTTCCCCCCCTTTTTTTGTAGCCCTGGTCTGGGATGGAACCTCTGATAGTCAGGAAAGCTTTTAGAGGAAGAATTCTCTATTTCAGCTGCACCCTTCGGCTGACATTTCCTAATCCTCCCTGGACACCCCCCCCCCCCCCTCAGGTTGTTACTATCTATTTCTCATTCCCGCCCCGAGGGTCTCCGCCGCACTCTAATCCCTAGCAGCCCCTCTCCATCAGCAACACTCTACCCTCTCCTTAAAGCAGGCACTAATTGTTCCCCACCTTCGGAAGTGCCTACCATCCTGCCCCCTGATCCGTCTTTTTCACTCTGGGTTCCTGGTAGTAGGGGATCAGGGGTATCCTGGATTTCTTTCGTGCTTCCTGAGCTCTGCAGGGGAGTGTAGGGAGCAGACCCAAGAGCGCAGTCTAGGAAAGCGCAGTACAACTCCATATGTAGAATGGGGTCACTGGACTTGGGATGGACCTCTTCCCCGTTCCCAAGTCCGAGCCCTTTCCAACCCTCCTTACGGCGCCTGCAGCCTCCTGGAGTTCGTTGCTCTGCCCCAGCATCTCCTTTTGGTCTTCACAGGAGTGAAAACGTTCCTGGCGCTCCCAATTCTGCAGCTCCCCGAGAGACGAGGGCCACTTCTCCAGGTTCGGGTCATATGCTATGCTATATGACCTCTCATATGATCCGTCCCTCTTGGAGAAGGTGAGTACTCTTCTAATCAAAGAGGTCCTGAACTGGAGACACGCCAGATTTTTCAATACTAGGAGATGAAGTGGCTTCTTCTCGCGCAGGCAGATTAAGAAGCGCTGTTCTTTCCTTCTAGTCTTTCTCTCTTCTCCCAGGGCTCTACACTGCCCCCGAGTCGCTCCCCCTCTTGCCACCCTTCTCTATTTTCCCCACTGCTACCCTGCTCCAGCTCCAGCCTTCCCCTCCCACCACTCTCGCCTCCTCAGCCTGCGTGCCCTCCTCCCTCCCTCTTTCCTCCTCGTCACCCCTCCTCTCTTCACACACACTCCTCCTTCCTCTTTCTCTCCCTCCTTCATTCCACAAGTGTCGCTTCCCTTTCACTCGCGCACTTGGGAAGCTGGAGAGGTGAGAAGAACCCGGCGAACGAGTACAAGGAGACTTAAAAGAATAGAGGGGAGGGGTACTGCAGGAACACCGGACAGAAGGGACCCTAGCACAGATTGATAATTCTCACAATCATCCTCTTCAGCCCCAAACACCTGCAACTGATTTGACCGTTTTCTCTTCCCCTTTCCCCCTTTCCCCCTCCCCACACCTCCACCCCCCCCCCCCCCCCCAGACCCTACGCGCAACGCCGCCGCGCCCAGCCCCTTGTGGCCACGCGCTGGAACCAAGCGCCACCGACTGAGAGCGCAGTGGCCGCGGACAGAGCGCCCCGCGCCGCCCCCTGCATGTGCGGCTCCTGGCGGCTCGCAGCCCCCGGCAGCCTCGGCAGCTTTAGCAGTTCCAGCGGCGGCGGCAGCTCCGGCGGTGGCGGCAGCGGCTCCGGCGGCTGCAGAGCGGCGGAGCCCGGACTGGGAGACACAATGCGCCGCGTCCTTCGCCTGCTCCTCGGCTGTTGCCTGACCGAGCTGTGCGCCCGCGTGTGCCGGGCGCAGGAGCGAGCCGGGCAGGGGCAGCTCCACCACCAGCAGCAGCAGCAGCAGCAGCAGCATCAACACCTGGTTCTGTCCGGGGGTAACCGCTCGGGAGCCGGGGAGCCTGGGGAAGCCGCCGGCGCTTCAGAGGCGGCCCCAACCAAAGCCCCTACGCCAGACTCTTGCCGAGGCTACTTCGATGTCATGGGACAGTGGGACCCTCCGTTTAACTGCAGCTCTGGGGACTTCATCTTCTGCTGCGGCACTTGTGGCTTTCGGTTTTGCTGCACGTTCAAGAAGAGGCGCCTGAACCAGAGCACCTGTACCAACTACGACACGCCACTCTGGCTCAACACGGGCAAGCCCCCGGCCCGCAAGGATGACCCCCTGCATGACCCAACCAAGGACAAGACTAACCTTATTGTCTACATCATTTGCGGGGTGGTGGCTGTCATGGTACTGGTGGGCATTTTCACCAAACTGGGGCTAGAGAAGGCTCACCGACCCCAGCGGGAGCACATGTCCAGGTGGGTCTCCCCTTAGTTTCCTCTCTATCTCCTTTTTCCCCTCCCTCTGGCAACGCCTCTTCAGCCTCCCTCCTCACTCTCCTGTAGGAGCCAAGCTGGGGAAGCCAACTTTGGGCTGGGGAGTGCAGGGAACTGACACTTTTCTCAGCGCAGGTGGGGGAGGTTCTCTATTCCCCATCTTGCCACACTCCCTCTTCCCCCGCAGAGAGGTGTGTGTGTGCGTTTGCGTGCGTGTGTGTGTGTGTGTGTGTGTGTGTGTGTGGTGTGGTGTGGTGGGGATCGAGGGGAGGTGTGCATTTGTGTGGCAGACACACTAAGCCGTCCCGTCCCTGTTCTAGTTCTGGGATTCAGGATCACGTTCTCCGATTGATCAGAGCTTCTTATGTAGCCCTGGATAAATAGAGCTAGGCTAGGCGCAAATCAAGGAGGATTGCAAGGGGAAGGGGGAGGGGGCGTGTGTGTGTGCGCGTGTGTGAGAGCATGTGTGTGTATTGCTTGCACCTCATCTGACTTGGGAAAATAAGGCGAAGGAGGCGTTGGGTGTGGGGAGGAGAACAAAAGCCTCTGGGAAACCGATCGGTTCTCCAAAGCAACTGCGGATTCTCCCCGAGAGGACTATAGTTCACCCGAGACAAGAACCTATTGTTCCCCCTCCTCCCCTCAACACCCGCCCCCTTTCTTTCTCTTCTCTCCCTATTTCCAAGCTAGGAAGCTCTGGTCACAGCTTGGGGTAAGCAGTGAGAGTAGTGCTTAGAGCTCCTGGAGCTGAGCTGGGCGCCCTGCACCAGGGCAATCAAGAAGAGCCGCTGCTAAGCCCCCTCCTCAGGAGCGCGAGCCCCATAGAGCCCTTTCCAAAGACAGTCAAGTTTTCAGTCTCATTCATTCTGAAAATTCCAGGCAAGGGGAAGTTGGAGCAGATGGGAGAGGACATTTGAGAATTAATGGAGCTATTTTTTTCATATATACATCTATAGCTGTATCTCCATATATTAAACAAGAGTTTAAATTGATCCTTGCGTCTTGGTAACTTTTGAGAGCTGACATAGTGACAAGGACGCCTTCTACTGGGGGATCAGCAACGGGTGGTGTGGGTTTCCAGCGGGTCTCTATCCCGTGTCGTAGATGCTGGATTGCGGCGAGGAAATAACTGGATGACCAGATCTGAGAGCTTTCCCCTACCCCTAGAACTAAAACCTAGAGATGAAATCGTCCTGTGTTCCCTCCCTTCCCGCCCCATTTTAGGGGTCGTGTGTGTATTTGTGTGAGTGAGCTGTTTTGCCTCTCCTGCGTTAAACAAAGAGACCCTCCAAAAATAGGCGAAGGAACGCATCACCAATTCACTAGCAATTATTTTCTATTTATACACAAGGGGATCAGATTAATTTTTCCTGACAGTGAGGGGTTTTAAAGGAAGAGGTGTGCGTATGTGTGAATGTTTGTATATGTTGGTATGTTGGGGGAGGTTTCTTCTTGGTAACTGCAGACTATCTTGAGTGGATGGAAGGGGACTGGAGGAAAGGGATTGGTTAGTAGTATATAAAAATAATTCTCCAGAGGTTTCAAGAAGCCCTGACCTACTAAACAAATTTAAAAAAACCCAAGCCCTACCAACACACAAACCGTAGAACAACCCACTAGTCCCATCCAATATCTCAGCATTTTCCCTTAACCTTGATCAATTACTTTCTTCTCTGGCACTTGCTTAGTCCATTAATTTCCTGCATCTTTATTTTTATTGAGGCAAGTTGTATAGAGAGGTCTGATATAGAGTGGCTTTGGATATTTCTTTGGATGTATCATAGATCCATAAGATTTACAGAATCATAGAATGCAAAGATCCTTTTAGAGGATCTGGTCTCTCTCTCTCTCTCTCTCTCCCTTCCATTTTACAGATGAAGAAAAAAGCCTAAAAATAGTTTCATGCCCAAGGTCACACTACCAATGAATGGTAGTATAAGACCAGATCCAAGGTCTCCCAAAATCCAGAGCAGGGTACCTTTATGGAGGGTCAGAAAACCATATAGTTTTGCTACTTCCTTGAAATCACAAGCTCTTTTCTGAGGAAACACATCCTTCATGACTCTTAAACAAGCTTTGTTCATAGTTGTGGGTATTAAAGGCCAAATATTTCCAAATATCCTTTATTCTAAGGGCAAGTATATTTTGGGGAGATCTTTAACCTGGCTATTCTAAAAGTTAAGAAATTTTCTTTCTGCTAATATTTTATAATCCTATCAGTTACAATGGCAAACTCATTCTGATTACCTCCTTCCCCTAATTAAAAAAAATGTTTGGCTAACCTTTTTCCCCTTCCCCATGGAGCTCAATTCTAGAAGGCATCTGGGGAGGGGGGATTTTAATGTGCAAAATGTTCTTAAAATCCTGAAGAAAATACTTTATAGTTCTTATTAGCCTATAATTAAAACCCTCAAGTCCTTGGGGAGTGATTGGAAAAAAGTTGTATGTCTTGTAACACTTTTAGGAGGCAAAAAATGTTTAATTGGAAAAAGTGAGCATTGATCAAGAGAGTTCTTCCATTCTTTTGAACTATTTTACATTGACTTTCTATGTATGACTTTTGTGCTTACTTTCACAGTGTTTCAGCAGTGGTGAACAGAATAGCTCCCAAGTTTTACTGTGTGCCATTCACCTAACCTCTTGTTGCTCACAATTTCAATTCCTAACAATGGTAATTTACTAATTAGGGTTCATCTGAAGATATTTAGGAAATTGTTGAACCTGGTCTGGAAACACCAAATTTAGTTGTAGAAACCTTTGTATAAGTCTGTGCCTCTCTATAAAATTAATTTGATGGTCCCAGCCCTGTTAATTAGTTTTGTCTGGGACAGAGGGACTCAGATTGAATTAGCTCTCATCTCATCTGAAAACATTTCCTCTTTAAGAAGAGGTTGAAATCCTAACTGGAAAAGGAGAACAGTGTTGATTCAGCTTTTAAACTTTGCCTGTGGTAAACAACATGCTTCAATCTTTGTCTGATGGGTCTTGAGGACCCACATTTTCCCAGAAAAAATGGTGTAGATACTGTTTGTACATAATGAAGCAGTGACACTGAAGGTTATAGTAGTATGTAGTGCATTCTCTTCCTTCCTTTCCCCCTGGCTATATAAAAGTAATAAGGCACCAGAGGGGTTTGAGGTCAGTAAAATTTATTGAATAACATTAATTTCCTGAGGCCCAGAGAGGTTAATTGATTCCTTCTAAGTAACACAGTGAGTTTTGGAGTCAGGGCAAGAACTGGAACTGGTGATATTATGGCCCAGCTAATTTAATGGAGAGTAGTAACAAGTGGATGGTGGAAAGTGGATAATGGGAAAAGTACTGATTAAGTCAGGAATCTGTAGACTAGTTCAGAACAGAATGAGAGCAGGTGGGCTCCTCAGTCAATACTGCCACAAAGATCCCTTCAGTGAAAGCCATTATTTACTTTGTAATTTGTAAAGTAAAATAAAATATAGGTGCCCCACAAACCTATGAGATAACTGCCCTTTTTGTCATTATCTAAATCTACCTTTGTCTCTGCCTTTATTTTTCTTGGTCTTAGCTTCCTCATCTATAAAATGAGGGACTATTTCTAAGGTCCCCTTCAGTTCCATCACTCCAAATCATATATCTGGTTTGGATGCTTGACAATAATATTGTAAATTAAATCATCAGAGAAGGTAGAAAAGCATTCCTACAGATATTCTGTTGAATCAAGTCTTTTCAAGCTTAGAGAAAGAAAATGTAGTACTCCCAACCCACCCATGTCCTGTACAAATGCTTCTTTTGCTCTGTACTGTTCTCTGAATATGACAGTGAGTTCAAAGAGCCAAAGAATAATCAAAGACAC
This sequence comes from Macrotis lagotis, assembly GCF_037893015.1. Taxonomy (NCBI): domain Eukaryota; kingdom Metazoa; phylum Chordata; class Mammalia; order Peramelemorphia; family Peramelidae; genus Macrotis; species Macrotis lagotis. Next base: position 17,420,544 of record NC_133665.1, on the reverse strand, counting down.
TAATGTTTTCTGTACTTGCCCCAAGCAGGATTGGACTTTATTCTAGAGGCATCCATTATAAGTGACCTTTGGGGGAGTAACATGTGTTGAAGGTTTTTTAGACTTGTAGCCAGTAGGGAGCATGTGTCATTGTTTTGCAAATCTTCAAACAGAATCAGAAATCCAAGTGGCAAACTAAATAGCAGTGTGTCCTGGGCATTTTTAAAAGCACTTTTCAGAGGACCTGGAGTCCCAAGATTTAAGGAGAAATGGTAACAAATCATTATGTGATTGGGTTTTTTTTTTACTTGACCTTACTCTCTCTTTTTCAGTTTGTTATTCCATAACCCTTCCTCTTTTCCTTCTTTCACAAAACATAACGTTTAATCCCATGATCTCTAACGTTTAATCCCATGATCTCTTCCGTTTACAAGCCCAGGAATCCCATACATGCAACCATGGATAAGAATGTCAAAGTTGTTTTTCTTATGGTTTGGGTACTCATAGTTCTTGTTTTGAGCAAGAAAATGCCTATAAATCTTTCCTGTGTGAGAAAGTAAGAATGCATTTTCATATCCTAGCAACTAATATTGGGAAGTATAGAATATTAGAGAAAAATCTTAAAGTCTGTTCCTTATCCATAGTAAGAACTGAGAAAAAATATGGATGTCTTATTCAACACATTCAGTTTTTATATGTGCCTAATTGTAATTTCCATTACACATTTATTTTCCTCTTCAAAGTCCTAAAATTTATAGAAGAAATGGTTTTGGAAATTGTCTTCTCACCTGTTTTAAACTTTGAAATTCTGCAAAACTATCTATGGTGCAATGCCTACTGAAAATTTGATAACTAACTAGAATTGGTAATACTTTCTCTCAGCTAAGTGTGGCCTCATATCTTATGCAGACATGAGTAACCAGTGAGGCATAAACCTTTCACATTTTGAGCTTCTTTTAGGAGGATCAACTGTAGCTCTTTAGTTGTGATATTCTTTTATCATCCTCACCTGTACTCAAAGGGAAGTGATATTCTTAACTGTGAAATATTTTGACAGATGACTGGGCTCTGTGAGTTTATGGATTTGGTTATCTTGCCTTTTTTGCTTGCTTCTTCTGTCTCATTTTTATCATTTTTACATCAAAAAAGATTCTCAAAGGTGGAGGTAGCCTTGATAACTCAAATAATTAGAGACCAAGCTGATACATTTCATCCCTGCTTCAACCCCAGTTAATTTAGTTTTCCAAGGTCACAGTTTTTCTCTCTTATCGTGATTTGTCACAATGGGGCATGAAGAAGAGCAATTAGGAGAGCATGAATAGAACAACATATATCCATCACTACTAATAGAAGCATATATATTATAATGTATTATTATAATTGTAAATTAATGTCATGTGTGAAATTTCAGTGGTTTATTTTTTAAAGCATAGTACAAGCAAAACTATTTTGAGAAAAAAAGTTTTTTCCAATGGAAATTCAACCTTAAAATAACAACTTGCAAATTTATTTTTTCTATACAACCTATGGAAAGCTTTTGGAATGGTTGATGTCCTAAATGGCAAGTATAAATATGCAAAAGAGATGTTTGATCTTAATAATAAACTTGATTTTAATCTTCTGCTGATTACTTCTATACTTGTGTTCTAAGATCATATAGGAAAATATAGATTACTCATTTTCACATTTTCACCATTCTAATGGAATCCCTTCATGTCATACATTTTCCTCAGTTCTGTATATCATAATTTACTTTGTAAATTTCTCAGTACCATTTTGTCTACTATTTCTAACTCTGATTGATCCACCTTGACTAGGTTGATCCACTGGGTCCTTGAAACACTTAAAAGGAATATGATAAGGCAAAGTCCTCTTTAGTGTTTCATGTTTTGCCTGCCTGAATTTTGCCATTGCTCATTCAATATACTAATGAACATCTATCTATACTTGATATTTTTACCTTTACCCACTCATTTGACAGCTTCCACCAATTATTCTTGATATAACAGATATATACAAGCTTAGTATGCTTTCAAGCAATCTAGTTTTTTTGACATGTTTTCCAAGAATACATAACATCTAAAGAATGCTCTTTTATGATCTAACATCAAGAATTGCCCATGGCATTACTAGGATACTGGTGTAGCAATAGAAATTCCAGTATGGTAAATTATAGTGTATTTATGTTGTCCAGGGCAAGATGATACTACTAATGTGAACCTCTACACTGCACCAGGATGACCCAGACAGATTTCATAATATTCCTTCTATATAATACTTATGCAAACACTTGCAATGCAACATTAATGTCACTTTGTAACATCTCACAATACAGTACATGGTAATGACTCAGGAAATTTCAGCCTTGGTGGTAGAGGGAGAACTGAAATATATTCCTTTGGTTATCATTTGTGAATTAACAACCAATTTCCCTATGCTTCTCCCTCTCCTTTCCTCTTCTCCCACCAGTTTTTCATAGCTGACATGAAAATTTGAGACAGAAAAACAGAGTATATTGCATATATATACCTAATATAATGATCTTGTTCCTTTTTGTTGGATGGAATTATGGGTGAGGGGAGTTGAGTAAAATGAGGACAGTGGTAATGATAATATCATCTCAAATTTGTAGAATGCTTTAGAATGTCAGTATGTCATGGTGGAGAGTAGGCAGGCCTTTGAAGTCAGGTTGTCCTTTCTCAGACACATATTAACTGTGTGACCATGTGCAAGTTACTCAACCACTCACTCAGCAACTCTTAAGCATCCATGAGGTGTGATAAGGTGCAATTTGTATTACTGAAGAGAGTTTTCACAGAAGAGGTTCATAACTAATGACTATATGCATATATGTATACTACTATATGTGTGTGTATATATTTATATACATATATATATATATGCACATCTGGCATATATGTGTTATACATTATGTAAAATGTTTTAGAAGAAAAGGGTGTATGGAATCTACTATACCAGATAGAAGGTGATTTTTTTTTTGAGGAGGGTCATTGATTATATCTATGTTCTTCATTTTTCTTAGGGCTCTTGCTGATGTTATGAGACCACAGGGCCACTGTACGACAGACCACATGGAAAGAGACCTTAACATTGTTGTTCATGTTCAGCATTATGAAAACATGGATACAAGAGCCCCTGTAAATAATTTACGTAAGTACAGCTGCTATAATCTACTTTAGGCCATGCAATGTGATATATAGCAACTGCTTTCAAAGCTCACAAAATACATATTTGAGTCAGAAAACGTTTTTCCCCTGTCAAATTAGGCAATCACTGTCCCTCATAGATTAAGCAGGGTATTATGGACAAAGTTGAGTATGAGGTGATTGTGTTTTGTTAGGGGTATCTTGTTTGATGACTTTATTTCCTTTAGTGGGATTAGTTTTTTTTTAATTTAAAGTTTTTATGATAGTAGTCAATTAAAAGACAGAATCATGACTAAGGAGGAATTTTAGATTCTATACAGAACACTGAACTTCCTAAAAAAGTTTAATACTATGATTTTTAGAGAGATGGTCATCCAAAAGGAATTTAATTGCTCTCTCAAGCTGAAGCAGTTATATTTGATTTCATCTTGCCATTGCTGTTTTATACCTAAGCAGTATTACTTATACATTTTTAAAAATTCTAAAGACACTTTATATTCTCTATTGACTCAACAAATACTATCAACTAGAGACATTGACTAATGGGATCAGAGGAAAAACAAGATTGCTTAGCTTTTGACAACATTGTACTACTATGAGCATTCATAACTATTGTTTTTAAATAACCCCCACATTAATGTTCAGGTTTAAAATACCAAAAGGCAGACAACTCAAGAGATTCAATTAGTTGTTTTTCTGGATTCAGAAATACTGAAATCAAGTTTTTACATATTTTATAGTCTCTGTTCCTTTAACTGAAACTCACCTTCACAATTATGTGGAATTTCATTAGCTGTATCTTAATGATTTCTGGGTTTGGGCTAGTGGGTATTTAGTTTATTTTAGCTATAATGTTTAAAAGGCAGAGGAAAAAGTTAGTGGAAACAAGTGAATAAGTGATGTAAGCTAATTATACGTTGTAAAGATTTTTCATTGCCATATAGGCTGTTCTAAACTTTGGAAATTCTTGGAAATAAACATTTATGCAATTTTTTGAAATGGATTAATAAGTAGAATGAATGAATGAATGAATGATTTAGATTTTCTTACAATCAATCATGTGGGTATAATTTCAGTCTGAACTGTACATATATGTGAGTAAATGACAATCATTTTTCAGGATAAATCATCTTGGTTGAAAGTTTTATGACTGATGCTCACTTCCCTGAAAAGCATAGTAAATTTGAACCACTGTGGCAGCACAGTTGTTGTGTAGAATGCTGACTTCAATAGAAATGAAAACATTCTATTTGAGATCCTTTTTCACCTGGGAATAAAATAAATCAAGATTTTTAGAAGCATTATATATCATAAGTGATTGATTATGATACAAGCATAAAAAGGCAAAATTGTATTGAGTCTGTGGTATAAATAGTGACTATTAAAAGGTTTCTCATTCAAAGTTACAACCTTCAGGATCATTTCAGATGGGGGCTTAAATGAACTTACAAGCCTATTGAAGTCACTTAGGTTTCATTGTTCAATGGTGCAAAAGGTTAGAGAATATTAATGGATCCTGTTTAAATTAAACATTCAAATGGGGTGATCTAGATTGGGGAAAAAAGCTTCTTCAAATGGATCTTCTATATTTGGGTACCTGGTAACCTCTTAGGCCCAGGATTCCATTTTAGCCCAATGATAGTGTTCCAGAGAGCAATTGGACATTTATGTGATAACCTTTGAATTGTACTGTCCATTTCTAGAGTCAGGTAAAGGAACAATGATGACAAATTATCTCTACTAGAAGCTCTGCTTAGTAGTTTGTCATTGTGAGAATTTTCTCAGTCTGTTTTAGAGAGCTTGTCCTACTTTGGTACAAGAGTACTGAAAAAGATTCAGTTTGTCCAGCTAATACATTTTTTTTAATTCATAGAATCAATAGATTTGATCTCATTAAAATTATTGCTATCTCGTGTGTTTTTTTAGAACACATATATCTCTGAATATATCCATTCTTATTTCTTACCCATCAAGCTATCTCCTGTAACAAAAATTTTTAAATAGAAGAGAAAAAAAAAAAGTAGTACTGCAAATCAACTCATGTATCAATTGTGTTTGGCAGTATTTGCAGTGCTGTAGACTCATAATCTCCCACTTTTACAAAGAAGGAATGGAAATTAAAATATTGAACCCCATGTATTAAAAGCTATCATTTTTAATATGGTCATTCCACTTGTTGGGCAGAAGATTTTTTAATAGGCATTTGGATACCCCAAAGATCAACTTTATGGGAAATTATTTCCAAAATTTCATTTTCCTATATCTGGTTAGCTCTGTGGTAATCACTTGTAAATCATCTTTGGCTTTTTCAGTGACCTCCTCTATGTTTCTATTTGCTATTGTTCAAATGTTTTCCTATCTTTGTGACCCCTTTTGGGGTTTTCATGGACAATATTAGAGTGGTTTGACATTTCCTACTTCAACTTATTTTACAGATAAGGAAACTAAGGCAAACAGAATTAAATGACTTGTCCAGAGGCAAAGATCTAGTGGGTGTCTGTGCCCAGATTTGAACTAAAAAAAGATGAGTCTTAGAGTAAAAAATTTCTCTAGCTATTAATTTTTCTTTTTCTCCTCTGTCACTGATATTAAGTCACTTCCTAGCCTTTTTCTTATGCTTCTATAAAACGTTAGAGAGCATGAATTGGTGTAGAATCCTGAGTATATGTATGAACTGAAAGGATGGGGTCCTAGTGAGGAAAGGAATAGTAACAATAATAAATAAATTGTTGATTTATATAGCACATTAAGGTGCTACCTCATTTGATCATCACATTGACTTTATTTTAAATATGTAGAAACTGAGTTTGAGAAAGGTTAAGTGACTTCCTTAGTCATACAGCTACTAGGGAATAAGGGAGTAGTATTTGAAATCAGATCTTCCCGACTCCAAGTTCAGTGCTCTATTCATTGTATTCCCTAGCTGCTAATAACAAGAAAGGAGGAGATACTATCATTTGGGGGTTTCTATGAAACCTTTCAATTTAATTTATCATACTATGTTATTACTTCTTCGTGAGACTTGAGATTTTCAGTTTAAGATGATCATCACCTGATGCTAATTATATTCCTATAAGACATAAATGGATATTGCCTAAAAATATTTAGTCTGATTATTCAAAGGCCCTTGACCTCTTTGATTAATGGAATAAGACACAGATGACATATTTCCCTCATCCCCCAAATTGTTCTCCTATTTGCCTACCTCCAAACTATTGTATAATAATAGTAAGCATTTAATGGGACATTTTGTCCTCAAGTATTTTATACATACTCTACTTCCTATAAATAAACCTTTGAGATCAGTGCAGCTAAGAGCTCTTACAAAGTTTTGTGCTAGAATAAGAGTACACTGAATGAACAATTAAGAATGAGAACTGTACCTTGATGATTATAATAATATTGTTGTTATTCACTCAGTCTGACTCTTTGTGACCCCATTTGTGGTTTTCTTGGCAGAGATACTGGAATAGTGTGCCATTTCCTTCTATAGCTCATTTTATAGATGATGAAAGCAAGGCAAACAGGGTTAGATAACTTACTCAGATAACTTATTCAGGGGCATTTGGTAAGTATCTGGGGTTGAATTTGAACTTGGGTCTTCCTGATTCCAGGTTCAGTACTCTATTCACTGTGCCATCTAGCTATCCCAGTAGTAATATTAGCAAACAGCTAACCCTGTTTACCTTACATTCCCCATCTGTGAAATGAGCTGCAAAAGAAAATGGCATTCCACTCCAGTATCTTTGCCAAGAAAACCCTAAATGTTTCACAAAAAGTTAGACGACTGAATAACAACAGCAATATAACATTTTAAGGCTTGCAAAATACACAGGTTACTTCACTTAATCTTCACAACTATGTAAAGTAGTTTTATTATTTTGCTAAGATTTATGTAGCATTATTATTATCCTCATTTTACAGGTAGGAACCTGAAGCTCAGAGACTTTCCAAGGATCACGTAATTAAGTGTTTGAGACAAGTTTCTAATTTAGGTCTTCCAAATTTCAGGTCCAATGTTCTATCCACTATTTTACCTAGCTGCCTCATAGCCATAAACACTCTCAGGTAAGTGATAGATGACAGAGGAGATGTTAGTTTCAGGGAATTAGACAAGGAAGATGAAGACCATATTTATGAAGAACTCTATCTTCATTAAAGCACATTCTTGGTCTTATTGTGAAGCAGTATGATAGAGTGGAATGAATAAAAGGTTTGGTGTTTCAGGACCTGGGTTTGAATCCCAGCTCTAATACTTACTCTATGTGTGACTTGGGCAAGATGAAGCCTCTCTGAATTTCGTCTTCCTCATTGGTAAACTGAAAGATTTAGAGATATTGATCTCTTAGGTCCTTTCTATCTTTAATTTTTGATATGACTGCTAAATCACATATCACCAAATGTGAGCCAGACCCCAAAGGAAGCTTGTAGAGAGGCTTATCTCTCTTTTTGATTTCCAGAATGAGGTGGTAATTAGGATAAAGATGAATTTCAATTCAATTGAGGTAATGTTTGCAGAGTAAGTGCAGAGTACATGACACACTAGGCCTTTGGTATGCCTTGGAGGGGCTTCTCAATACTTCCTGTAAGAATTTAGTTTCTAGGTCAAGTAATAAAGTCAGTTAGTTGGCATAAAACATAGGTGAATGGAGTGGGTAGTGTTGAGCTTGGAAGTCAAACCTGTTGCAGAAAGTTGCATGACCCTGGGCAAGTCACTTATGCTCTTTAATCTAAATTTCCTCATCTATAAAATGAAGAAATACTTCTTAGGTTTGCTGTGAGGATAAAATGCAATAATGATATAAAGCTCTTTGCAAACTTTAAAGTTGCTAACTCCATCATCATCATCATCATCATCATCATTATTAATAATTATTGTAGGCAGCAGAGGTCCTGTAACTTCATCAGTATAGGGAATTCCCTTGTGAGGAAATTTCCCTCTACGATTAGAGTTTGGCACCTTTTCTGCAACTTATATATTGTTTTATAGAGCTGTCTAGAACACAGAAAGATGAAGTCTCAGAGTTGCAGAATCATTGTATATCAGAGGTAGGCCTTGAATCTAGGTATTCCTGCCTTTGAAGCCAGTTGTATCATGCCTTAAGTGAAAGTTTATAGGCAGGTTAAACTCTTGCATATTAACCTCGCAGGGGTAGAAATGGATCCATTTGAAACTATACAAAGCTCTCTTGCCAATCAGCTAGGCTCAAAAATCCAAAAATAATTTAAAAAAATCAATGAATAGAAATTCAAAGTTAGAGTGCCTTGAAAGGGACCCATATCTGTGTAAGAGTAAAGTTAACCAGCTCTTGTGCATGGTAAATGGTCCCAACAGAACCTTTGAAGCAAGATTCTGACTTTAGGCTTAGGTTTTTTGGGAGAATATAAAGATGCCAGAGAGCCTGATTTCTTGGACTTGGAAGACCTGTTATTCCTTTAGCCATACTAATTATGAGTGGGTTGGGTGTTTTGGACAAGTCACTTATCAGGACCTCAGTTTCCTCACCTGTCAAATGAAAATTTTGGACTAGCTTATTTCCAGACTTCCTTCTAGTTCTATTAGCTTATCCTGCTTATTTGAAGTCAAGGAAAATATTCTAATTGTTTTAGACCTTGTTTATAGATTGTGCTCTCATAGTTGAGTAGAATGAATTATTTCATACAAAGATGGGCACATCCATTTGTAGATGGATGAGTCTCTGTACAGGGACATTAATGTTTATACAATTTATCTTAAAAGATGGAATCTATTGGTTGAACAGGAATTGGTGGTGTGCAGCATAGTGGCCATTATGAAAACTCAAAATCGTTTCCCATGTAGTGTTTCTTTTGGAAGAGGCAAGAGTACTGTATTTATATTACAAAACACTTCCATAAGTGAACTGCAGAATGTAGAAATCCATTGAAAGTCTTCCTCATCTCCTCATCAATCATCTCTGACCTAACATTATGCCCATAGAAATTTTCATCAAAAGGATCAGAACAATTGCTAGGATTTTGATTTTAGTTTGTGATAGCATAACACATGAATATCCTGGCAGGGCTTTCCTCTTCTCAGCACTAAGTATCTCTACATGGAAAATAATTTTAGAACAATCTTATATTCTTATGAATTATAATTTCAGGTTTGAAATTCATATGTGTTATACTAGTCCAACATTCTGCTACTTATTTGTTTAGTATCTAATCAGTGCACAACATTGTTTAACACATTGGAGCATATAATGATTGTCAAGTCAGAATTTCTACCCTTCTGGAGCTTCCAAACTAGTTAGATAGGGAAGAAATAAGCTAGGGAAAAACTGATTAACAGTATGATGTGATAAAGGTAATATGTACTAAAGATATTTAGAGGAAGAAGAAGAATATGTGAGAAATAGTTTGTTTTTCCATTTGACTTTCTAGACAACATAAGACCTCCTTTCTGTTCTTCTTCCCAACCTTCACCCCCTACCTCCATCCCCTCATACCTCAAGAGGAGTTTCTCAATTGTGATCAGCAGCAATGAGGTTTGTGGGAGTGATTTTCTTATCAGCAAGATAGGGAGCTCTTAAGGTCCTTTTTGGTTCTGCCACTTACTAACTGTTGTTATCTCGGGCAAGTTATTTTAACAACTTTTAATGTCTCTTTATCTGTAAAAATAAAAATTATAGTAACCTGCTTTCTCCAAGTATTTCAGTTGAATCTCACTTTTGAGCTTTAAGATAATGTGATTAAATGTGTTATACTGCAAAAGGTTATGCATGTGTGTCAGTCATTGCTTTTATTGTTACTTTGACTGTACAATGCAATGTTTTCTTCCAAAGTGAGACCTGGGAGGGTGATTACAGTTATGGGAGTTGACTCACTTCGCTAGGGGGCAGTATCAAGCATCTGCTTACTTTTTCCTTTCTGAAGACTGTCATTGTTTTTGTAATCAAAATGTTTTCCTCATGGTTGTTTGACAGCTAATAATACTGATTTTTACAAATGATTTGGGTGTTAAAGGGAAATGAAGATATTGTCAATGCTTTTCCAGAAGGAAATTTAGCAGGATTCATCTTTCCCTTTTCTCACTAACTTGTTCTTGTCTTCATTTTCCTTGCACTTTTATACTTTTCTTATGATAAAACAGGAGATTTTTATCTTCATTTGGATTTTGATCTTAATATTTTATTTATCATAATGGGCATGAATGACACAAAGATATTTTATTTTAAACAAGTGTTGTGTTTCATATTAATTTAAAAAAGGTTTGTTTTATTTGAACAAACCCTGAAAAAAACTCACTGTAAATCATCTCTGGAACTCTTAAAAAAACTCAACTTTTGTTAATGTTGTTTACATGCTACTGTTTAATGCAATTTGCATGGCCTTTCAAAAGTGTTCTCAATTAGATGTGTGGCTACTCTTCTCTAAACAGCGCCTAGGTGGGCAACACAATATTCCGTTTTTAATGTAGGCACTAAGGTCTGTGTCTTCATTCCGTCTAGGGAGAAAACAAAAAGTCTCTCTATACATATAATTCTTATTTCTTGCTCCCCTCTCCTTTTCTAAAAACATATTTTCTTGAGAGTTTAATTTTTTTTTTTTTTGTTCAGAAGAGGTTCAGGATCTGTCATTTCATCCATGTAAGGGACTTTCAGTGTGGAAATTCCCACTACCAATGCAATTGGACAGCTCAGCTCTGGAGTTTATAACTTAGAATTTCTTGAGTCACTGAAAGGTTGACTGACTTGCTCATAGTAGCATTAACTAGTATGTATGAAAGGCAGAATTCTTTGCAATTCCAAGGTCAACTTTGTATGCTGCCTCTTATTTTCTGAGTTAGAAAATTAAAAAAATTCTTTTGACATAAGAAGAAAGAGTACTGTATTTATATTACAAAACACTTCCATAAGTGAACTGAAGAATGCAGAATCCTTTGAAAGTCTTCCTCATTTACTGTGGGATACAAGGGTCAATCAATGAACACATTAAGTGCTTACTTTGTGCTAGGCACCTGGGACTAAAATACAAAGGATAAAACCTAAGCCTAAAGAATTATATTAAAGATCATTCACCTAGAGTTGAAAGGGACGCTTATAGTCCATATAGTTCAAGGCTGTCATTTTAATGAGGAGAAATCTGAGACTCAGAAAGGTTAAATCATTTGGTTAAGTGCAAGGGCCAGGATTTGGACTTAGGAAGTCTAACTCCAAGTCTATAGTCTATTCTATTGAATTATATTGCCTCCAAAATCAGCAAATATAAAGGGTATGCATATGAAGTAGCTAAATACAAGACAACTGGGAGTGAATAAACTAGCTGTAGTGGGGGTAGGTTAGCAAAGGCTCCATGTAGAAAGAAGATGGTGCTTAAATGCATCTTGAAGATAAGGAGATTCTAAAGGAGTCAGGTTTGAGGGTATCCTAGGTATGAGCAATAGCCAGAGCAAAGGTATGGAGAGGGAAGATGGAGGGCCACATGATAACACATATATGAGGAACAGATAGAAATATGGTTTATCTGGGAGGGGAACTTATGGGCCAAGAGGCTAGAAAAATATGTTGGGGCCAAATTGAAAAGGGTTTTAAAGTCTAAAGGAAGGCATTTGTATTTTTAACTAGAGGCATTCAGAAGCCAACAGAGCTGATTGGGGGGGGGATCATATAGTAAGATTTTGGCTTATGGAAAATCATATTGGCAGTAGTTTATGAAATGAAATAGAAAGTAGGAAGGCTTAAGGGAAGGAGATCAATTAGGAGACTATTGCAATAATCTTGGCAAGAGATTATTGAGTCCTTAACTAGAGTATGAGAAGGCATCAGAAGGGTATGGAGGTAGAAATAGCAAGATTAGGCAATTGATTGGATATGTGAGGGTCATAAGAGTGAAGAGTTGAGGATAACATTAAAATTATAAACCTTTGAGACTGGAGAATGGTAATGAAGAAGGATGGATTTGGAAAGGAAGTTCTGTTTTAGACATGCTGAATTTGAACTATCTCTTGGACATGCAGTTTGAAATTTTCTTAGTGGGGACAATTAGTTGTCACCCAAGTGTAGCACTAGGTTCCCTAAGTCTTTCTTGAAAGTCTATACCTAGACCACCTTATTACTTTTCTGAATATTTGTATGAAATGTTGACCCCAATTAATTATGTTTGCTGCTTGAACCTTTATTATATTTAAAAGTCACAAGTCAAGTAGTTAAGAATTTAAGATAGAATATCAAGATATTGCACTTAGGAAACTAAATGGAATGCAGAACCTTTTTTAGGAATCCTCTGTGAACAAATGGATATCATTACCTAGTCCTTTCCAATGAAGGAGATAAGGTTACCTGTGGATGGGGAAAACATAATTCTAACTGTATGTGAATGAATGAAATAGAGTCCCTCATTCCTTTGTCAACTCTCAGCATGCCTTTCATGGCCAGAATAGTTCTAAAGAAGCCCCCAGGACCAGATTATCAGCTCTAATTCTGTGCTTCCAATTTCTTCTACTTGGAGTCAATCTCTTAGATTCCCCTCCACTGCATTCATCACACATATTGAATATACTGAATGCCCCACCAACAAATCTTGTTTAGTAAAATATATTCTAGAATATCAGACTACTCTAGTTTGCCTCTCTTCTCAAAGCAATTTAGGAACATTACCAGACTATTTTTCCCCATGTGTCTCTCTACTGTCAAATTTCTCTCTTTTCTCCCTAATTTTATATCTTCAGATGCAATGGTTCATTCACTCACTAGTTTGATGTTATGAGCCTTTCTTTTATGTATGCTAATTTCTTTACCTCTTCATTGTGAGCATTTGAAATTGTACTAAAGAGCTCTATTATAGGCTAGAGTAATCCCTGACTATTTTACATGAGTAATGGATCTATAGATGACTTTCTCTTCCTGTATCTTTAGTTGGCACTTTGCAAGGAAGAAATTACTTTCAATTGAAACTCCTAAGATTATTTCAGTCGGTCAGTCAAGAGACATTAAGTCTTTCCTCTTTGCCAGACCCAGTGCTAAATGCTGAGCATGCAAAGAAAGTCAAAAGACAATCCAGATTCTTGAAAAATTCACAATCTAATGGGATAGGCAACATGAAAACAACTATGAACAATAAAGTTATATATATATATATATATATATATATACATATATATATATATATATATGATAAGTAGGAAGTAATCAACAGAAGGAAATCAGTAGAATTAAGAAGCCAGGAAAATTAAAAACAGGAAAAGAGGAGGGGGAGAATTCCTGGCATGGGAGGGAGCCAGTAAAAATGCCTGGAGAGGGAAGTATCTTGTGCAAATAACTGTAAGAAAACCAATGTCACTGGATCATGGTGCATGTAGGTGGGGTTCTTGGGTAAGGGGGAAGGTGCAAGAAGACTGGAAATATGGGGGGTAGGTTATGAAGGACTTTAAATGCCAGACAGATAATATTACCAACTGGGTATAAATATAATGTACACATAAATGTAAAGTTTTCTTTGAAAAGCAAAAGAAAAGAAAGCAAAACTTGGGCATTATTTCTTAGGCTTCATAGAAAAGTACACATCCTGAAATTCAATTTTCAAATGACAAGCAACATCAAAAATTGGAGAAAGAAATGACCTTGGAATCATAAAATCTAGGGTTGAGTTTTGCTTTTTATTGTGCACCTGCTGTGTGATTTGGGGCGGGTCACTTGATCTTTTTGAGTTTCAATTTTGTCATTCATGAATTGTTGTCTGTTTATTCACATATGACCCTTTGTAACACTACTTGTAACACCATTTGGTCAAAGTTTGTCTAGTTTGCCATTTATTTCTCCAGCTCATTTTACAGATGAGGGAACTGAGGCAAACAGGATTAAGTGACTTGCCCCAGGGTCATACAGTTAGGGGGTGTCTGAGGCCAGTTTTAAACTTATGAGAATGAATTTTCTTAACTTCAGGTGCAGCATTCTACTCTTTGTGTCACTCAGAAGTCTAAGAAATGGGCACAGTAGTACTTATATTTCTTATACTCCAGAGTAGTTATTGAGGCTGACATCATTTTGTGGTGTCACAGAAAGAGCCAAGGATTGAATATTTAATCCTGACATGACTCCAGATGATATGTGTGTGAACATGGATAAATTGTACCTCAGAGGTCTCAATTTTACAGTTTCAGTTTTTCTTATTTGTATCAATAGAGTTATTTTTCTAATCTACATTTTAAAATATTATTTTCAGATGTTAAAATAATATTTTCTTGATGCTTATAGATTTAAGGGTGGATTATTTTGTAATTAAATTTATTACTTTATTATTAAATTAAAGGTAGCTTTCGAGAGTTTTAGAAACTAGCTGGTCCAACCCTTTCATTTTAAGTGATTTGTCCATTGTCACAATAGCTAATATGGTAAAAAAAAATTGAGACTTGTACCCAAATCTTCCTGATTCCAAGCTAGAAATTTTCTTTTTCTTTTTTTTTCTCACCCTCCCCCCCCATCTCACCAGTAGAAATTTGCTTTTTAAGCAAAGGGAGAAAGGTTAAACAAAAAAACACAAAGCAAACTTGATGGATTTACTATGACTGTGACTGGATATATATTGCTTATCCCTGAGTGATTTCACACATATGTGTGTGTATGTGTTTATACATAGATTGTTTACCAAATGCTATATAAATAAATGTACATAACTTTATAAATATATAGCACTTTGTAACAAAATTCTACTAAAATGATTTATTTTTGTTGTTATCTACAATAGTGTATTTTATAATCATGACAGAAAAATATTTCTCATCTTTTTTGTCCTGGAGGCCAGATAGAAATAGTCATGGGACAGGCAACCACCCTGATGTTATTTTTTATATTTAATGTTTTACAGATTGTTAAACAAGTATATATAGTAATTGCCCTCATATGATTGAATAGAAGTATTAAGTTTTAAACTAATTTTCTTTATGTTCCTTACAAGCATGTTTGACACAATTTCTGTAATAAATAGGATGATAGTAATCATAGTCAGACAGGTTATACCATTGAAAAGAATACTGGGCTTGGAGTCAGGAAGACTTGAATTAAAATCTGGTTTTAGACTCTAGCTGTATAACCTTGGGCAAGTCACTTAATCTGTTTGCCTCAATTTCTCAGCTGTAAAATAGAAATAATAATTACACTGGTAGCATAGGGTCATTGTTAAGATCAGATGAGATAAGGGACAGTTAAGTGGTGCAGTGGATAGAACACTGAACCTAGAGTCAGGAGAACTTGAGTTCAAATGTGACCTCAGATGCTTGTTTCAGATTAACTGTGTAACCTTGGGTAAGTCACTTAATCCTATTGCCCCACAAAAAAAAAAAAACTAAACAAAAAGATCAAATAAGATAATATCTGTAAAGCACTTAGTTCAGTGTTTGACACATACATTTTTTGTTACAATAACCTGGGGATTATGATTATTTGGGGATGGTGCTAAAAGGAACAAGCATTTATAAGCACCTGCTATATACCAGACCCCTGAGCTAAGGACTTTATAAATGTTATCTCATTTGGTATGCTGTAATTTATTTAAAATTTATTTCTTACATTTTTATGGATTAATATTTATCAGGGTATTTATAGGAAATGGTTTCCTATTTTCTGGTTCCAATACAGTTTACAGGTTGAGTTGTCAAGGAGATCTTGAGGTCTGCATTTGTAGCATGGGGATTTGCTGTTCTGTTGCTTATAATCTATAATTCTAACCACAAAAATCTGGTCTTGTCAGAGTACTATTGTTTATTATAATCATCATTATTTTATTTTTCCTAATGCATTTGAAGAGAGGCAGCATGACATTTTGGATACAAGGCTCATCTTGAAGCCATGAAGTTTCTGAATTCAGGTCCTTCTTCTAATACATATTGACTTTGTGACCTGTAGCAAATTGCTCAATCTCAAAGACTAGAGGTTACAGATGTTACTCATTTGCATAGTGGGATGAATTCCCACATTGGGAGTTCTCCATACTGATGAACTAACAGACATAGACTATCTTGCCTCCCAAAATGCATAATGAATGTAAATAGTATATTAATTATAAATATAAAATTCCATATTAATATTACAATTATAGGCTTTCACCTGAGCCACAACTACTAGGACAAATAGAAAACTCCAGAGAAATAAGATATTTAATTTGATGTAAAAATGTCTTAATTCAGGAATCCAATGTATGTGTTTATGGTAACACTTAATGTCCATATCTTTCCTATCAGGACTTGCTAAGACTAAATTGTGAAGCAGGCAAAACTAAAACTTATTGTTCTACTTATTTGAATTCTTACTGTTTCTTTTAGATTCTTCTGGTTGAGATAAAGGCTATGAGGTTTTCAGAAATGAAATTATCTTGGAAGAACTAATTCAATTTCCAGACTTGTTGTAAAGAACTTCCAGGACTAGAGAAAATTTATTGGGATTTAATTTTAGATATTATTTGAGGGTAAGAACATGGCAATGCCAGAACTGATGTGTGGAATGCCAGTCTTCTAGCCTTAAGAGCTCTGATCAGTGTAACAACCAATCAAAATTCCATAGGATCAATAAATGAATTCTACCCACTGACGGAGGATTGAAAGACTTAGTGTCCAGATTAAGGCACATTTTAAAAAATAATAGGGCCACTATAGGGTTTTGCTTTGCTTGATTATGCATTATTTGTTATAAGGGTTTTGTATTTCTGTTTTTATTTCTTGATGCTGGAGAGAGAGAGAAAATTAATGCTTGCTAATTATAAAATTTAATAAAGAAGAAAAAATATTTTAGAATCAAATGTCAGGAAATGAATGTGACATTTTCAGACCTTCTTTGAAATTCATTTTTTTTATTCCTGGCTTGAATTAATTCATTTTGAATTTATGTTTACTATTTCTACTAATGGATAAAATGAAATTAAGCAACACATTTAATCCTATAATTCATATTATAATAATCTACAATGATTTTATAAACCTCTAAAAAACCATTAAACATTCTTAAAGAAGTTAATTGTACATTTTAAAAGGAATTCAATCACAAATTTAAAAACACACCAGGGCATCTAGGTGGTACAGTGGATAAAGCACCGGCCCTGGAATCAGGAGTACTTGGGTTCAAATCTGGTCTCAAACACTTAATAATTACCTGGCTGTGTGGCCCTGGGCAAGCCACTTAACCCCATTGCCTAGCAAAAACCTAAAAAAAAAAACCACACTAATGTTGAAAGTATAATCATAATCTGAATATTTCATTAAATTGATACTTAAATTTATCTATTTAAATCTTAGCACTGAGTTTCATGTATTTGGTAAGACTGTTTACCTTTTATTATTTGTCAGATGATGGAATTTAAAATCAATCTTGCAACCTGGAAGGTTTGTCTCAGATCTGTCCTTGGTCCTGAAATGCTTTCTTATACCATTGTCTCCTATCAGACTTAGTGATTAAAATGATGTTCTTTTCTAATTGATGAAGATTATTAATACTATTATTAAATTGTTAGTAAACATTAAACCATCACAGTCACATGTTAACCAGTGGATTTTGTCTTGGACAAAATAAGAGTTTAATAAGTATTGAATTGAATTTAATCTAGTCATTCCTAAAAAAGATTCAAAAGGAAAGAAAAAGGGGAGATACAAGATATTCAATGTGACAAAACTGTTTTGAATTTGATGTCTCACACATTCTATGAATCAAATCTTTTAAGATGTCTAGATGACATCTTAAAATATTTCACAGTCCCAAAATAATTTCATGAAAATACTATAGGGGGGTACTTTGATGTATTCATTGAATAAGAACAATCAGGAAATTAAAAAAATATTTTTATTAAAACTATCATTTAGAGATTTTAAAAATATTTCAGTAGTGTAACAGAATATCAATTCCATTGTCCTTTTTGAACTCTTTGGTCCTGAACCACCAAAAATGTAGAAAACAACTCAAAACTCAGAACCTTTGGTTCTCTAAAAAATATTTACTTTATGATATCTTTGGTGCATTTTCTATAATGTCATCTTCATGAATTAAAATCTAAAATATCAGGTTACTAGTGACTTATTTTCCATGTTGGTTATAGAAGTGTCTGGCATAAAGTTTAGATTATTATCTTAACTAAATGAAAGATGAATTGTGAACAAAATATCTTGAGTATTTACATTATTTTTCCATAACTTATAAACTGATCTGACTTTTAATTCTTTTATGGTAGGCTTGGATGTTTATATGAATTGAGTGAATGTCAATAAAATTCTGAGTTTAGCTTTCTACATTAAAAATCTTATGAAGATATGTTCTAGCACTATCAGGCAATTATAAAACATTCCATAGTCAAAGGTGATGTTTTTCAAAGTCCAGACTATAGATTAATTCACAAATGATTTTTTCATTAGCTTTATTCTATTTAATTTATTTTGGTTTTTCTGCACCATCCGTTCTGATTCTCAATTTTATCACCATAAAAGAAAACCCAGGAAGAAATTGGGTGTGATTAATATTTATGAACTGACAATGTTGCTGATATGAATAATACAAAATGAAATGGCATTTTGATTCTGGTGATATAAAACAACTTAAATAATCATGCACTTATGATCACAATATTGATTTTAATATGCATTGCCAAGTATACTATTAAGTCACTAACAGCTATGTTTCACACTTAATTATTATGCTTTATCAATGTTCTTAAAAAACCGGGGGTGGTGCTGCAAAATTTTGTCCTTCCAATTAAGGAATTCTCTGATTCTGCATTTAAAGAACAATTGCATCAGTGGTTAAAACCAAACATTTATCTAAATTTGAACTATGAATTATAAAATACCCTCAAATATGAAATCTTCATCTTTGGAACCAAATTTAAACTAATTAAATAAAGTATGAAAGAAAACGTACTACTTCTGTGTAGGTTAAAGACAGAAATTCTGAGCAACTTTGTCTTTCAATCTGATCTTTCTTTTGATGTGGATATAAGTGAGAAATGAGGGCTTGTGGGAAATTGCCTATCCTGACGTTTTGTGCTCCTGTACTTTCATCTGAGTTTCTTGGATTTTTATGTGACCTAGACATAATTTCATCCCCACTTTTTTTAGATGATAGACTATCCCCTCAAATTAAAAAAAGAAATTCTTAACATTTTAATAGTATAACAATATTATTTAATTTTTTACAAAATGAATGTTTTTGGTTCTGAGTCATCAAAAATGCAAAAGACAGTATAAAGACTTTGCTTCAGAAACTTTGGTACTGATTGTAATTTGAACTGGTGAATTATTAGTTGTTGGTGAGTAGTTTTTTGGTTGTGTCTGACTCTTCATGTGCTCATATGGGGATTTCCTTAGCATTTTCTTCCCTAGATCATTTTACAGATGAGAAACTGAGGCAAATGAAGTTAAGTGACTTGCCTAGGATCACATAGTTAGCAAGTGTTTTGAGGCTAGATTTACACTCAGGAAGGTGAGTCTTCCTGATTCTTAGATTATTGCTCTAACCATTGCAACCTAGTTGCCCTTATGTATGATATTTTTGGTAATATAATGTTATCTTTAAGGATGGAAGTCCAAAGGTATCAGATTACTAGGGGGCTTCCTTTTCCATGGTAGATATAGAAGAGTCTAGCATCAACTTGGTATTGTCATTTCAACTAACTAAAGGTGAATTAAGAATAAAATATCTTGAGTTGTTACTGTCATTTTTCTGTCTCATACATGAATCTGGTTTTTTAATTCTTCAGTTACCAGCATAAAAATGATCAAAAAATTTTGAAACATAATAATTTTGACTTTAATTTTACTGAAGGGGATCAGGGAAGTTAGAAACTCAGTTAAAAGGTTATCTGTTGAATGAAATAGAAGACAGTTGTTTTTCCAAATAATTTACTAAAATGTTTTCATGTAGCTTGAGTCATACAATTCAATTCTAGACATTTAATGCATTTTGTTCACAATATGAATGGAAATAATTATTCAAGGCACACTCAGTATTTAAATGAAATAGATGGTAGTCCTTTCAACCCATGTGTTTATAATCTAAGGAGAAAACACGAGGAGATGAAACACAACTTGAGAATATCAGTAAGTTAAAAATACTATTTATAAGTTATTAAATGCTGAGTTAGGCTAAGCACAAAACTAATCAGTATAAGATGAATTTATGTAGATAGTTGAACATTTAGTAGTATTTTGAAGAAAGTGATTTATCACAGATTTGTAAAAATATTTAGAAGTTCCCAGTGGGAAATCATCAGAGGCAAAGTTACAAGGGCAATGATAAGCAAGGAAAAGAAATCAAACCAGATGGACTGGGAGGAGTTACAATAGGGCATAGCAAGATTGCTAAGGTTGATAGAAGTCCTGAAATATCAGGCTGAGGAGCTTCATGTTAATCTGATAATAGAAAGCAATTTAAAACAGTGGAATATAGTAGAAAATGATACTGCTTTTGGAACTCCAAGATCTCACATCTCAGCTTTGCCATTTGTGATATAGGTAACTATTAGTAACTTACAAATATGTTTGACCATTTGTAAAATGAGAAATTTGTGCAACATGACTTTTGAGAATTCTTCAAATTATAAAGTTTTATGATTCTAGGATCACGTTGAAGTTAAATGACCTTAATTTGAGTACTGGTTCTGCTATTTAATAGCTCTGGCATCATAGTTAAGATATATTCCCTTTCTGGTTTTCTTTCTCTTAAAAGGAAGGGGTTAAACTAGATGATTTTAAAGGTCTCTTCTAAATCTAAACCTCTGAGCTTATGAGCCTATGAAAAGTTGAAGTCTATCCTAGAGAAGAGAAGAATTAGTGGAAGGATTTTATAGTTACCTTTTATGTTGATAATATAGAAGAGGCATTTAAACTTTCTGTGCTTGACAGAGAGGGCAAAACTAAAAATAACACATAAAACTTACAGGAGATAGATTTCATCTGAATGTAAGAAAATATTTCTTAACAATGCTATAGAAAAGTGGAAAGAATGGCTTAAGAAGTAGTGAGCTTCCCATCAGTAAAGGTTTTCCTAGCAGAGGATAGAGGACCGCTTGTTAGGGATTCTTACTGTTCATTCATATGTGGGTTGAATTAGATAGCCTCTGATCAGGTTTGAGATTTTGGAACTCTACATTCAAAACCCTGATTCTGTGATGCTAATGTACATGAAAACACCTATTTATATCTGTATGTCTATATTCATATCTTTCTCATCATTAACTCTATCTACATCTCCTCACTATCTCTATGTTTTTGTTTATATAGCTTAATTTAGGTGGCTTATCTCATAATAATATTGTCATGAATACAGAAGTGATGACAGAAGAGTGTTTTGAGATATATCAGAAAAACTCTTACTTAATTACAAGGCGATGCTGCTAAGATTATCACTTTTCCTTCATTCATATACGCTTGCTAATAGTAGTAGGGATGTAAGCTCCATCGGGTAGCTTATCTAAGCTCTGTATCTTACGTAGTACCTATTATATTGCCTATTTTCTGTGCCTAAAAAATAACTGTTGATTTTGAAAGAGATAAAACCAGAGTAAAGGAGATAAGGCTCATAATAAGAGTAAGGATAGAGAATGGACTTGTGATTTTCTTGCAAGGCAGGTCAGCACCTTTTCTGTAACTTAGTCCTGGATATCTAGGGCACTGAGAGGTAAAGTGACTTATCCAAAGTCACATGACTGTGAAGAAGACTCTTCAACCACTATGCCATATTGCCTCTCCCCAAGTAAGATGGACACAAATAACCATATTATATGACTAGTGTTCAAAGAGATGCTAGTATTCAGAGGTGGGAGAGATAACTTCTTGTTGGGAAGATCAGGGAAAGTTCCAAAGAACGTTTAGTAGGTAAAGACTGGAACTGAGGGAGAAGGCATTTAATATTGAAAGGGATAATGTACATAGGTAGGGAGACAGGAAGTTGCTTATTAAAATGCTGCCTTGTGATGGCCGTTGTATTATCTGATGTTAAAAATTTCAGAGGCAGCTCAGTTGATAGAGTGCTAGGCCTAGAGTCAGGAGTGCTAATGTGGTCTCAGACACTTACTAACTGGGTGATTATGAGCAAGTCCTTTAACCTCTGCTTGCTTTAATCAACAGGAGATGGACATGGTAAACCACTTCAGTATTTTTGCCAAGAAAGTA
Source organism: Macrotis lagotis (assembly GCF_037893015.1). Classification (NCBI taxonomy): domain Eukaryota; kingdom Metazoa; phylum Chordata; class Mammalia; order Peramelemorphia; family Peramelidae; genus Macrotis; species Macrotis lagotis. Next base: position 17,398,293 of record NC_133665.1, on the reverse strand, counting down.
ATATGAATGATATTGGTATTCTATAGTCCCATGAGGTCAGGAAGAATCAGAAATAATTGAAAAATAACAATTGCTCTTTCACTAATGTACTATTATTTAACTTTCTATTTGGGAATGCCATATGTCCTAATTGAGGCACCTTGATGATAGGGGTCAAATATTATTTGTACTCCTTACAACACCTAGTATATATAACAGATATATTAAGAAAATACTTATTAATTAATGAACAAGTGATTGAATCTAGTTATCATTTTCGGAAATTTTTTTTTAGGTTTTTGCAAGGTAAATAGAGTTAAGTGGCTTGCCCAAGGCCACACAGTCAGGCAGTTATTAACTATCTGAGGCCAGAATTGAATTCAGGTACTCCTGACTCCAGGGCCCATTCTCTATCCACTGCACTACCTAACCACCCCTATTTTGGGAATTTTTTAGAAAATGCTACTATAATAAAAGTTTCCTGTTAAGTGACTCTACCTACCTATATTTTTGTATATATTTGTATTTATTTATTTATTCTTAGAAAGATTTTTATTTAGAGTTTTACAATTTTTCCCCTAATCTTGCTTCCCTCCCCCTACCCCCCACAGAAGGCAGTCTGCTAGTTCTTACATTATTTCCATGGTCTACATAGATCTAAGTTGAATATGATGAGAGAGAAATCATATCCTTAAGGAAAAAATAAAGTATAAGAGATAGAAAAGTTACATAATGAGATATTGTGTTTTTTTTTTTAAATTAAAGGTAATAGTCTTTGATCTTTGTTCAAGCTCCACAATTCTTTCTCTGGATACAGATTGCACTCTCCTTTGCAGTAGCCTCAAATTTTCCCTGATTGTTGCATTGATGAGATGAGCAAGTCCATCAAGGTTGTTTATCATCCCCATGTCACTGTTAGGGTGTATTATGTTTTTCTGATTCTGCTCATATCTCTCAGCATCAGTTCATGCAAATCCTTCCAGGCTTCCCTGAATTCCCATCCCTCCTTGTTTCCTAATAGAACAATAGTGTTCCATGACATACATATATCACAGTTTGTTAAGCCATTCCCCAATTAAAGGACCATTTGCTTTATTTCCATTTCTTTGCCACCACAAACCAGGGTTGCTATGAATATTTTCGTACAAGTGATGTTTTTGCCCTTTTTCATAATCTCTTTAGGGTGTAGACCCAGTAGTGGTGTTGCTTGATCAAAGGGTATGCACAGTTTTGTTGCCCTTTCGGCATAATTCCAAATTGTTCTACAGAAGTTTGGGGTGAGTTCTCCACCAACAATGTATTAGTGTCTCAGATTTCCCACAACCCTTCCAACATTGATCTTTGTCCTTTCTGGTCATATTGGACAGTCTGAGAGGTTATACCTACCTATATTTTTGATCATAGTCTTTGGTGGTTAAAAAAATCTGACATGCACCTGACATGCACATATCATTATGATGAATGTAGTCACAAGTTTTTACATACTACTTGGACTCATATAATGCTTCACAAACACTATGGGAATAGAAATTTTGAATTTAATCACACTTTAAATATATGAGAAGTTTTTAAATATCAGGTTTTCTCAAAGCAGAGTCTATTTTGGTAGATACCAATCCAAATCAATCAATAAAACAAAAATTTATTATGCAACTATAATGTGCTCCAAGTACTGGGGATACAATAAATAAATAGATAGTTCCTGCCCTCCAGGAGCTTGCAATCTAAAAGGAGAGGCAACACACAAAAGGAGGCAGGAAAGTAGAGCACCAGGGGGGCATCATGTTACAGGGAGGTGAAGCCAGGAAGGCAACAGATGAAAAATGGAATGAGTTCAGAGTTCATTTTCTGCCCTCTCTAAGTAAAGGCTTTGGAAGGAGTTTAGTACTCTGCCTTCCCAGCCCTTCACTCAGGAGGCTGAGCAAGATGAATTCAATCAAGGCTTCAGAAGACTGCAAACTCATTTTTTTGGGGGGAAAAATTGTCACAAGCAAATAATCTACCACCCCTTAGGTGGTTAAGCTTGCAGGGAGGCATCTGGCTATATTTTGACAGTAGTTCCTTAAGACTGACGTTTTGGTGAATTTTTCAGAATCCCTTTGCTGAGTGGACTTTCCAGAAGCTGATCTGAAACCACAGCAGAAAATTGTTATTCCTTCAGTCCAAAAAAATTACCCGATCAGCAGCATTTTGCTCCTCAGTGCTCTCGGCCTTCAGGCACAAGCTCCTCAAAGTGAATAGAGTACCTTCTAAGCGTTTTATTTCATTTAAATAAGTTCTTGGGAATCGTTATTTTTCTTTCATTACGAGAAAAGACATGCTCACCAGTGTCTCTTTTTGCTGCCTTTCTATCATGGAACTGGCACATCAGGGACATTGAATGTCCTGTCTATGATGTTTCTTGGTGTTATGTAGACTAGCTCTTAAAAAAAGAACCAACTGTCAAAATGAACTCAGTTAACCTTAGAAATGTGTTTATTTTTTCTTTTTGTCCTTCATATTTTAAGAACCAGTTCTTATGTAGGACAATAACATATCATTAGAAAATAAATGGAGATGTTTTTTGTCTTGATATTTTAATGAATCTTGGATATCTCTTCTATGTTAACTTAATAATAATTTTAAATATCTAGAAACTTTTAGTGCTTGTGTATATTTTATCTATTTTAATTTGAACTTATGATTTCATCTGTAGCTTTCAGTGGGGATACTTCTTCTAACAACTCCTTGATAATTTACATACTGTAGGACCTGAGAAGTTAAGTTGCTTTTAGTCACATAGATTGTGTGTATCATAGTCAGGACTTTAAGCCAGGCATTCTTTATTTTGAAATGTGATTTCTATTTCTATTTTATTCTGCTTTTCTTGTTTAACATTAAATTGTTTAAAGCACTAGGTGCCCAGAAAAACCTTGGAAGGCTAGGAGCTTAGAGGTTCACAGAACCTAAAACAACCTTGGGACTCATGATTATGGGAGAAAGTAGAGATTTGTTTGTTCTTTTTTCCTTGAGTAATTGGTGTATATTTTACTTTCTTCATCATATCTTACTTAAATTACATAATTGGAGTAGAAGACCATGGTCTTCTGAAGGCAGAATTGAGAAAGGTCATATTTCAATGGAGTCTGACACATTTGGAGCTAAAGGATAGAACTAAGAGTGATGAGTGGAGATTGCAAGGAGGACAATTTAGGCTTATGTTAGGAAAAAGCTCTCTAACAGTTAATGATTCAGAAGCAAATAAGTATCTTAGGGAGGGTGGCAGTTTCCTTCTCCTTGGAGGTCTTTAACTATAGTCCAGACAACTATTTGTGAGATATTGTCATGAGGATTTCTTTCATATGAAGGTTGGACTAATTGATTGACGAGGTCCCTTTCAACTATCACATTTTTTTTTGTAAATTTTAAAATTTTAAACTTAAATACAAAATGAGAAAAGAAATAAAATACCATAAACACAGCAGACCAAAAGGGAAGATTCAATGCGAAAAAATAAATTTTCATTTAAAAAATTTATATAATAATAAACTCCACACATTCTTTTCAAAGCTGCTCAGCTTTTCTTTGATTCCTTATTGATTTTCTTTTGTTCTCTTCTCTGTACTTTTTATTTTATTTTCCCCTCCCTTCCCCCTACCCTAAAGTAGACTACAATTAAGCATGGATATATAATATATCTTATATTCATGCATTGGGATATTGATACATATATCCACAAATACACTCATATACAACTATGTAAGACAGTAGTCTACTTATTTCCATCGGTCATCTGTTTCTCTTAAAATCGATAGTATCTTTCTTCATAGCTTAAGTCTTTCTATATTTTTCTAAATCAACATGCTCATCATTTCCTATACCACAACAATGTTCCAAACCAATCACATTCTAACTCAAGAGATTGTTTAGGAAAGTTCCCCCTCCCCCACCAAAAAATTCTGCATTCCTTCTATTCTTGATTACCTAGGTTTTATTTATAAAAGAAGATTTAATTGAAAATAATCAAAATGATCCTTTTTATGCTTCAACAATTCTCTCCCTTATAATATACTTTAAGGTCTGATACTGCTTTATCTTCTTAATTTGCATATTTTTCCTGGTTTCTTCCTGTTCTTCCAAATGAACTTTATTATTTTTCTCAGTAAAATAATTTTTAGTAATTTAATTGAAATGACACTGAATAAAAACTCTCTTTTAAAAAATATATTGGCTTTACATACCCATGAACAACACATATTATTTGAATTATTTAGATGAGTTTATATGAATAAAAATTAGTTTATGTTTATTTACATATTTCCTGTGTCTGTTTTGGCAGGTATATACTTAGTTATTTAAACTAGATATTTTAGATGGTCTGAAACAATATTGAATAATATTATTGACACATAGTATAGTTTTTCTAGCTTCCAGTTTTGAATAAATCTATTTTAACTTTATCTGAGATCATGATTACTACCCCTGCTTTTTTATCATAATAAATTCTTTCATTTTAATTTTGTGTTTCCTGAAAACAACATATTATTGAATTCAAACTTTTAATCACTATCCATTTTCATTTTATGGGTAAATTGATCTCATTCTCATTCTAAGCTACAATTACTTGTGTATTTTCCTCCTTCCTATTTTTCCTCACTCTACTCCTCACCCTATTTACCCAATCTTCTCCTCTGCTTTACTTTTATTCTCCTACTTGCCCTTCTATTCATTAATCTACTTACCATCTAATAGTCCCTCCTTTATCCCCTCTCCCAACCTATCTCCTTGCCCTCTTTCTGAATTTAGAAGGCTTTTATACCCTTCTCTCTATCTTTCTATCTCCACCCTCTTTCTCTACCCCCATCTACATAATGATGACAATCATAAAAATATTACTTATATCTTCATATATACGAAGTAAACAATTTGACCTTATTGAGACTTTATAATTGTTCTTTAATGTTTACCTTATATTTCTCCTGGATGTTATTTTGCCTTGAGTTCTGGAGTTTTTTTCAGAAAAACCTGAAAGCTTTTCAGTTCATTAAACATTCTTTTTTTTTCCATTTAGGATTACACTTAACTTTTGCTGATTGTTACCCTTAGATATAACCTCAGTTCTTTAATGTAGTAGGTCTTGTAACTCCATGATATTTACTTTCTTCAGTTAGTCTTTGTGTTTCCTTTTCTGGTTGGGTAATTTTGCTTTTAAATGAGTTGTTTCCCTTTTCCAATTGGTTAATTTTGTGTTTGATGATCTTATTCCTTTTCCGGTTGGTCAATTTTATTTTTTGATGAGTTATATTCTTTTTCTAGTTGAGAACTTGTTTTGCTCTTTTTTTTTGGTGGGATCTTAACTTCAAGGTCTGTGTAAGAGGCTTCATTTAAAATTGTTTCCAGAAAAGCTTTGAGAGCCATTTTGACTCTGCCACAGAAGTTTGTTCCATGATATTTAAAATTTTTTTTCTTGTTGCTTCCAATATTTTCTCCTTAGCCTGGGAATTTTAAAACTTGGTTATCATATTACTGTAAGTTGCTCTCTTGATCACTTCCAGATGATGAATGGTAGATTTTTTCTATTTCTTTTTTTTCTTGTCTAGAACTCCATAATAATTTTTATAGTGTTGTACAAAAATAATTTTTATCTTAATTTTCAGGTAATCCATCTATCTGTGTATTACTTCTCCTTGATCTGTTCACCAGATCAGTTGTTTTTCTGGTGATTTCATTTCTTCTCTATTTTTCTTTTGTTTTATGATTTCTTGTCTTAGAACATCATTAGCTTCCTCATCAAAGAATTATTTTCTTCCTTAATTTTTTCTACTCTAGTTTAAGACTGACTTTCTTTTCATAATTTTCCTGAGATTGCTCTTATTTTTTTCTATTTTTTCCTCAATCTTTTTTTATTTGATTTCTAAAGTCCTTTCAAAAATCTTTTTGTTCTTGGGACCTTCTGTCATTTCTCATTGAAAAAGGAGTGATTGTTTTAGCTCCATTGTTTTCTGCTGAATATGAACCTATATCTTCTCTATTCCCACAGTAACTATTAATGCTTGAGTTTTTTTCTTTGCTTACTCATTTTCACTCATTCATTACTTTTTTAGCAGCTATTAATGCAATCAAATTGGAGTCCCAAAGTATGGGGAATAATGCTTCATGTCATTGGCCCAACCATGGATTTTCCTCTCTACTCCTAAGCCAAAGTGGCTAGGGCTCCCAGCCATATTGTCCCATAAATGATCGTGCTCCCTGAAATCCTTTCAGTGGCTGCAAATTGTAGCTATCCTCTCTGCCCTGGAACTGAAATCAGGGTCTCTGTTTTCCTTCAAGTGACCACAAACTAAAGGGCCTTTGTTACTGCCCTCATCAGGTTTGTGCTAGCACCTTCTCCCCATAGCCACAACCTGGGATGTGTCTGATCAGCACAGCTGTGCTTAGTGTCCCTCAACAGTGAAGGGTCCTTCAATGTTCTTCTATTCAATGATCAGATTCCCACACCAACTGCTAAGGGCTTGTTGCTTTTTGATTCTGCAGAATCAACCTGATGGTGTTCGCACTTCTCTAAAGATGAACTTCCAACCATGGAGGTTGGGTCTTTCCTAGGTCTTCTCAAATTTCTTAGAGGGCCAGGTGTTTATTTCTGCCTGTGATGAGATGATGTTCTTTTTATCTTTTTTTAATCTTCTCCACCATCTTCTCAGAATCCTTTCACTAGGTATCAAATTCTATGGAGCAGAACCAAGGAAACTGTAAAAATTGGGAAGATATAATAATGGGGAATGAGAAAAAAGAACAAAAATGAAGGTAAAATGATGGTCATCAAAATGTGATATGTAAGTCTCTTATGTTTTGTGACTTTTAGTTTTTCAGTCAACAAGCATTTATTAAATACTTGGCATATACCAGAACTGTGTTAGATATGGGAAATTCTCAGAAAGGTAATAGTGTAATCCACTTCCACAAGGAGCATATTAACGGGGGAGACAACATATATAAACAACTTTTCATATATCTATATATCTATATACATATATATATGATATATACAGAGTAGATGGAAGGTAATCATAGAGAGAAGGCATTTGTTGAAGGGAAATAGAGGGGCAACCTCCTCCAATCAGTTAATAAACATTTATTAAATATCTACTATGTACCAGATATAGTACTAAACACTAGAAAATACAAGCAAAGGTAAAAGACAATCCTGCTCTTAAGGAACTCAAAGTCTAATGGGGGCGACAACATACAATCAAATATGTCCAATTAAGCTATATTCAAGATAAACTGGAAATACTCAAATGTGAGAGGAAGCATTTGGATTAAGGTATTAAGAAATAATTCATAGAGAAAGAGACATTTTTGCTGGTATCTGAAGGAAGCCAGGGAAATCAAGATGTGGAGATGAGGAGGGAGAGCATTCCACGCATGAGGGAAACTCAATAAAAACACCTAGAGTTGGGAGAATGAATTATTTCTTTGTTCAGAACAGCAAGAAGACCAGTGTCACCAGATCTAAGAGCATGTGTAAAGAAGTAAGGTATATAACAAGCAAGACGAAAGTCCTACTCTGATGTCTCATACTATTGTGGCAAATGTCCTTGGTATTATCAGAGGCTATGCAATAAAACAATCTTTGTTAAATCTCATCAAATTGGAAAGAATTGAACATGTTTCCATCTAAAAGCTATGTACCTCTCTACTGAAGATGAATCAAGCTAAATAAGGATAAATTATCGCTACTAGAAGATCAAGCACCATTTTTCTTCTGTGGAGGAATTGGAATCCACATAATTTTATTGTAATTATAAATCTTTATTGTAATTGTAAATTTTTGTAATTATAAATCTTTCAAAACTCAAAGCAAAAACTACTATCATAAATCTCTTTCAACTTTTGAGATTATGGCATGTGATACATACACTTTGAGTAATCATTGAGAAGGTTATTAAACACCCTTCCCCTGAACCATTCATATTGTCCCTACTGAGTTGTACTTTCAAAGTACTTCCATAATTACTACCTCATTGTAAGATTATTACCACATATTTTTGTATTTCCTTTAATTTATAGCTAGTGTTTTTAACATAATAGACATTTGTTTACTCACTAATAATTAGTGATTTATTACTTATGACATCCATTCTCCTACCTCTTGCTTTTCTTGTGAATTTCTTTCTTTCAGAACTGCACTTTGGGTCACTGTTCTTACTGTATCTGGGGATACCTTTGGAGGACATTAAATTCATTGGAAGAATTGCCTGGTTAGGTAAAAAGAACACTTAGAAATTGGAGACTTTAGACTTGGAGTCTGGAGAACTGAAATTAAAGTCAGGAAAAAATTATTTCAAATCTCAGTTCTGACTTATGAGTTGTGCAACCCTGATTAAGTTACTTAATCTTTTTAGTCTTGATTTTCTCATCTGCAAAACTGGTATGATAACTGTTCTACCTACCTCCAAGATTTATTGTGAAAAGGTGCTTTGTGACCCTTAGAACCTCTATATTAATGTATGTTATTTATTTATTAAAACTAATTTATAATATTCAGTTCAAACTGAGTAGAAACTGAACCTAAACCACTGTTTGGATCTTTAGGTGGATTTCATACTGGATCAGAAACATATTTCTGGAAACATTTTCTTTCATTTTTAACTGAAATAACCTCAAGCACACAAGACCACATAAGAATAATGAACAATTATCTGTTCATTAGGAGGCTTCTTTTTTCTGAATATTTTCTATATCTTCTATAGGGAGCTTTGGGTGTTGGACCATACTGGGACTCTTTATTCCATTGACCCCTCTCCAGATGTAATGTTAGCCCTTTTAATCACTAAGGGTAGATGTTATTGTCTTTTCAGGTGATAAGGATTGGTGTTATTCAAAATTATTAATGTGTATTTGGGGAGAATTATCTGAATTTTCATCAGAGGAGAAAACTCTTGCAGTAGCAATTTCTTTCACTGATGCAGATGTACAATTTAAAATAATAGGTGATGAAATAGGCCAAGAGAAGTTAGGGATGATAACATATCTAGAAATTGAGTGATTTATTTTTCTCTTGAAAACAAATCTAGTAGGTTTCAAAGGAAGAACTTGAACGCTGAACTCTGTGACTCCAAGGCTGGCTTTCTAGTGACTATCACATGTTGCCTCTCTCTATTTTATGAATAATGCACTTAAGTCTATGAAATATTGTTAAATACATAATTTCATTTGTTTTTTTTATAATATTCCAGTGAGGCATACTAGGAAGATAGTATTATCTCTATTTGATAGATAGGAAAACTGAGGTTAATTGAGATTAAGTTCTTTGTCTAAGTTCACATGGTTAGTAAATTATGGAGTCAGGTCTAGAGCTCACATCATGTGATTCATGGACCATGATTCCTGACACCACATTATTTATTCTTTAAACCACTTCCTTGTACTGAGTTACTTCATGTTACTCCCCATTTCATAAATGAATCCCAACTTCCAAATCTTTCTGTTCTTCCTTCTCTACTGAAGTATTTGACCTGTGACATTTCCTGAGGTCCCTGCTAGATAACTGATTCCCTTGTCTGAAGAGCTATTTTTTGCTAAGGTGTCAACAGCTGATAGTGACTTAATGTCCTTTGCCTTCCAGGTAATTTCTGAATTTTAATAATGGCTCATGAGGTATTTGACACAAAGAATGAATCATGTGGATTTTTTTTTTGGTAACATAAACAGAACTGATATCCTTCAACTCAAAAGCAGTACTCTGTTTTTACATAAGTTCAGCCAAATTTAAGTTTGATATTCTCTCTTTGTCCAGAAGGATCTCCTTTAAGAAGTGAACTTGTTAGTTCTTTCTCAACTCTAGCCTCAAAGTGACACAATAGCTTTGTGAATGATCCTAATTTGGATAGGGAGAGAAGTGAGGAAGACCAAGAGAGCTTTAGAGTGATATAGATCTCAAGGAAACTAACAATTAATGAAAAAGAGCTTCTGGTAATCTACCCCCTAAAAATTCTTCTCATTGGTTTAGCTTGTGAACCATAAGGGGAATAATACTAGCATTTACAATACATAAGGCAATTAATATCCCTGTTTGGTTTCATAATTAAACCACTGAGAAAACATTGCTATAAAATCATATTAGTATATTGCAAATTGAATGAGGTTGTATGATTGAACTTCAGTGTAGTGTCATAAAAATGAAAGTTTGTTGACCAAATTGCATTTCTTGTTTTATAAGAACAGGATGATGCCTCTAACAATCTATTATTTGAACTAGAGGCATTTGAAATTTTTAGGTGTGGTGACATCTTGAAGGGAACATGATATTCCAGCAGCCAAATTGATAATAAAGATGAAAGCCATAGAATGGAGAATGTTCTCACAGGACAACTTCTTACATGTATCATTAACTGGGACAGCTCACTGTCCTAGGAGAGATTCCAATCTCCTGAAAGTTCCATAGGAACAGGATTTCTAGGACAAACCCTGGAGAGAGGAAAAGCTTCAGGAGTCAATGCTAATTAGAACATCATTTCTGGGGAAAAAGAAAGGTACAAATGAACCAAAAGCGGTAGTTACAATGTCTTTGAAGTAGAGTCATGGAATATTTAAGAACCCAAAATAACTCTGAGATAAATGTATCAATGTTATGCCTTTTACAGAGGTTTAGAGTAACATTAGAGAGCTTGTTAATAAACTCGATAACTCGCTTTGATAACAAAAAATAAAATCCTAAAAAATAATTCTTCCCTAATTGGTGAAAGTGAAAGAAAAAATATTTATGTGAAGGTTAAATGACTTCCCCTCTGGTATTCTGAAGGAGGGGATTCTTGTTATATAGCTTCTGAGACCCTTTCCAACTCTGAGATTTTGTCATTGTCTAACTTTGTGAAGTGATAATATAAATCTTAGTTATACAAATTGATGAGAACTGAATAGTATTTTAGTTGTTTTGCAGAATGACAAGTCAGGGTGCATACTGAGGTACAAGATAATGACATATTTTGAAGACTGTTTTTTAACTCTACTGGCTTGCCTAGCTTCTAAATAACCCAGTTCTTTCCTTTCTTGAAAACTGGCAAGCCATAAACTCTTATTGATAGTTTGATTTTCCTCAGTGCATAATTCCTCATGCTGAATGGAAATTCATTTGTTGCCCTTTTGAACTTAAAATGAAACCACTGGTAATATGACTGAAGTAGCTGGAGAAAAAAGTTTCAGATTGCTGAAGACTACATGTGTTCAGGAGCCTCTTTCAGAGGCATTGTGATTGATTGGAAAAAGCATTATACCTATGTATGTACTCTATAGTCATGAGATCTGACTCTAGTTTTTCTTCTGACTGGAAATATTATGACTCCTACATTAGTTGTTTGTCACAAATCTTGTGCAGGCAAATAATTTAACTGCTCCGAGCCTCAGTTTCATCATTCACAAAATGGAGGTAAAGATATGTGCTCTACCTCAGGAATTTGTTCAAATCAATAAAGAAATACCAACTGTATACAAGCACATGAGTGCTAGATGTATATAGAATGAGAAATGATCATCCTGCATCAAGGGACTTAAAATTTAATTATGGTAAACACTTTGTGAATAGTAAAAGAGCTATATAAAACAGTTGTTATGAAAATAGTGGAAAATCCCCCAATTGCAAGTCCATTTACCATGCCATTCAGGGCATGGAGAATGTAAGAGGAGCTAGATCTGCTCCTCACCAAAAAGTCCACAGCAATTTTCAGAATCATATCTTTAGTACCATCTTCACAGTGTATTGATACCCCAAAAATCAAAAATCCATATTTTAGGGGAATTATTAATTCAAGCTGTTTTGTAGGTTGAGAGTCATTAAACCAACTGGCATAAATTTGCTTTGGTCTGCCATCTTGTGCTTTCCAGGGAAACCAATGTTTAGACAAATCTCTACTCTTTGCTTGGAATAAGTTGAATTTGGGCTGCATAGTGATGATAAATCTCCTTTGGACTTAGAGATTCCAAATTGCAGGCAGTCATGTTTTTAACTTATATAGAGGGAAGCTTTTGATTTTCCAGTGGATTTGACTTGGGTTTTAGGATCTCAAAAATTTCAGTAGGGTGCAATTAACAGTTCTCTCTGAGTATGGAATGTCACAGATATAGATTTCTTGATTCCTTCCCTCAAATGTCTTGATGTCAAAATGCCGACAATGATTAGATCAAATCTTTGTAAATAAGGTTTACAGTGTGAAATACTTTGCCCAGAACAGTTTGTTTACTATTGATGACCTCTAATTGCTGGTTGGATGGACCTGAATAATATGGATGAAGTGATGCATCACTCCTAGGTGTGTTTTTTTATTTTAATGAATTATTTTTACAACTATATGCAAAGAAAGTTTTAAACATTCATATTAAACATATTTCCATGTTAGTCATATTGTGAAAGAAGAATCAGAACAAAAGGAAAAACATAACTCATAAAACAAATTTCAAAAATTGAAAATAATATGATTTGGTCTGCCTTCAGACTCCATAATTTTGTCTCTGGATGTAGATGGCATTTTCCATCAGAATTCCTTTAGAATTATCTTTGATCATTGTACTGCTGAGAAGAGCTAAGTCCTTCATAGTTTATCATCACACAATGTTGCTGTTAATGTGTACAATGTTTTTTTGGTCTTGCTCACTTCACTCAGCATCAGTTCATGTAAGTCTTAACAGGCCTTTCTGACATTCACCCATTCATGATTTCTCACAGAAGAATAGTGTTCCATCACATTCATATACCATAATTTGTTTAGCCATTCCCTAATTGATGGGAATCCCTTCAATTTCCAATTATTTGCCACTACAAAAAGAGCTGCTATAAATATATTCTCCCTTCTTTATGATCTCTTTGGGATACAAGACTAGTATTAGAGTTGCTGGATCAAAGAGTATATGTAGTTTTATTGCTTTGGGGGTATAGTTTCAAATTTCTCTACAGAATGGTTTGGATCAGTTCACAATTCCCTTAAGTGTGCTTCTTATCACCTTCCAGAAGGTCAAGAAGCTTATGAAAATCAGCTCCAAAGATTTGATGCTATTTATGTTTCCTAGGTAATTATCTTAAGATAGTAGTTGTGCAATCATTCAGTTATGTTCATCTCTATGTAACTTAAGTTCATGGGGTTTTCTTCGCAAAGATAATGGAATGATTTACTATTTCCTTCTTCAGCATGTTCCTGTTTTAAAGATGACTCCAAGGTCAGTCATCATCATCATCATCATCATCATCATCATTATTTTAAAGATGAGGACATGAGATAAATCAGAGTTAAGTGACTTGCCCAGGGTCACATAGCTAATAAGTATTTGAGTCTAGATTGTCCTGATTCCAGGCCCAGTGCTCTATCTACTGCAACACCTAGCTATTACCAAATACAGAGTTTTCCTTTCAACTATGTACCTAAAATCATAGAAAGTTTTTTTAATATTATTTTATTGGTAGGTTTTTGTAAATACTTGTTCCCTCCTTATATCATATTTTAACCTTTTATAATATGTTACATTACTTCATGACATCTAACAGTGTTCTCATTCTTGCAATAGTTGTATTTTCAGGAGAGCTACATCTAATTTCTTAAAGGTTAAGACACTTTTTGGGGGAGGCTAATATTCCTACTCATAGGTACTCATCTTACAGTTGAACTTTATAGCAATTGTTTATGGTCAAAACAGATAGGGAGAATTGATTCAAAACTTTTCATCAAGGCAGATTTGTGGATTTCATCATGACCAAAAAAAATGTGAGATTGTACATTTATATTCTCTGAATTGCTAGAAATCTCTAGAATTCCCTAGAATGTATACTGAATTCATATTTAGGCATGTGTAACTACCCATTTCTGGCTACTAGTTTCACTTGGCAGTTCTCAAACTTAGACAGGGGATTATTAGCAATTATGTTATCAATATTGAAAACTGAGCTTGAGGCTCCATAATGATAACTTTCCCTCCATCTCAGAGGGAACAATTTTCCAGAATTGTTCTCAAAATGATTGTGAATTGAGAAGGTGTATTGTATAAACATACCTGAAGATAGTCTACCTTCCACTCATGCATTATATATAAAACATTTTTGTTTTTCTGAAAATCCTTCCATTCCTTAGGTATAAGATGCATCAAGCTATTCAAGTACTCTATTGTTGCAAACCTCTGTATTTCCCCCACCCCCACCCCCCCATTATCCACTTCTTTGCTTCACCACAGAAAGTATGGATGGTCAGGGTCTTATTCCAGTTTGTTGCATGCAATATTCTGGTAGCTTATTGTATAGACTTTGTTTTAAAATTAATTTAAAAATTGGGGCAATTAGAGGGCACTGTGGATTGAGCACTGGCTTTGGAATTAGGAGGACAGGAGTTTGAATCCAGCCTCTGACATTTAGTAGCTTTGACCTTGGACAAGTTACTTAACCCTGATTGCCCGGCATCCAGGGCCATCTCTAGTCATCCTGATTCATATCTGGCCACTGGAACCAGATGGTTCTGGAGAAAAAATTGAGGCTGGTGACTTAGTGTACAGCACCTCCTCACTCAAATCCAATTTATGTGCTCATCATGGTATCACCTCCCTGACTTTGTGGTCTTCTTTGAAAAATGAAGGACAAAAAACATTAATTTAAAATTTAAGATAAATAAGGTTTTGTCTGAACAGAGGAGAGTCACTTAGTTATTACTTTAAAAGACCCTGCAACTTGAGATTAACTTCTATAAATTAGGAGAGAAAACATTTCTGGAGTTTGCAGCTTCAGCTCACTTCCCATATAAAGCAAAATAATCACAGAAGTATTTTGTATTTTAACAAATAACTTAAAATTACATTCATATATCATATTTTCTTTATATATTGGGTATTGATTGAACAAATTTAATTATATGAATGTAATGAAATAATTTTGCACTGAAAGAAATTAAAAATATAAGATGATAATAGAAACATGGTAAAACACTACGAAATGACCCAGAGAGTTAATCATTAAGAAGAATCAGGAAAATAATGTAGACAATGTTTATAAGGGTAATGGAATAATAAAACAAAACTATAATGATCCTAGAGGAGAGATCAGAAAATGTATTTATCAAGTTATGTACAAGAGGCATATTACCACATTGTTGATAGAGATACAAATATAACTAATCATTCTGGATTTCAGTTTGTAATTCTTTAATAAAAGTAGATATTCAAGAGAATATCTTTAATTGAGAGATGCCACTACTGGATATATACCCAAAGAAATCAGACAAAAAAATCCAAAATATACCAAAAATATTAACAATAGCCTTTTTTGTGGTAGTAAAGAGTTAGAAACAAAGTAAATGTCTGTTGGTTGGAGACTTACAGAAAAAAATTACTAAAAAACATACAAATGTAATGGTATATTGCTATATATAGTAAAAAGTTACAAATAGGAATTTGGAGAAACTTAGGAAGAATTACATAAAACTGATATAAAATAAAATTATTCACAATGATGAGTATAATGTAAATGAATAAATTCACTAAAAGAAGCTGAATTCTGAATAATGGAAAAACAAAACAAAACAAAACAATTAAAGTCCCAGAAAACAGATTAAATATTGCAAGAATAGTGAGAGACTTGATTGGAAGAAGTTTCCTTTTTAGTCATATTGGCCAGTTTGATAAGTGTGAGGTGGTATCTCAGAGTTATTTTAATTTGCTTAATTAATTACTCTAATCAATAATGATTTAGAATATGTTTTCATGTGACTATATAGTGTTAATTTGTTTTTCTGAGAATTGCCTTTTTCATATCTTTGATCTTTGATTAATTGGAGAATGACTTCTTTCTTATAAATTTGACTCAGTTCTCTATATATTTTAGAAATGAGGCCTTTGTCAGAAATACTAATTGTAAAAATTGTTTCCCAACTTATTGCCTTCTTTTTCATCTTGATTGCATTGGTTTTATTTCAACAAAAACTTTTCAATTTAATGCAATCAAAATTATTCATTTTGTATTTTATAATTTTCTTTATCTCTTATTTGATCATAAACTGCTCCCATCTCCATAGATTTGACAAGTAAACTATTCCTTGTTGTCCTAATTGGTTTATGATATCACCTTTTATGTCTAAGCCTTTAACCATTTTGACCTTATCTTGGTAGAGGGTATGAGATGTTGGTCTGTGCCTACTTTCTGCCATACTATCCTTTTTGTTTTGCCAGCACTTTTTATTCAAGAGTGAGTCCTTATCCCAGAAGCTGTATTCTTTGGGTTTATCAAACAGCAGATTGCTGTTGTCATTTATTACTGTTTCTTTTGCACTTAATCTATTCCAGTGATCCACTACTCTATTTCTGAGTCAGTACCAAACATTTTTTTAAGGTTTTTGCAAGGCAAATGGGGTTAAGTGGCTTGCCTAAGGCCACACAGCTAGGTAATTATTAAGTGTCTGAGACTGGACTTGAACCCAAGTACTCCTGACTCCAAGGCCGGTGCTTTATCCACTACGCCACCTAGCCGCCCAAGATGCACATTTTTTCAAAAAAAATTAGGGTCTAAAAAACTGGGAGCATCTTATACAATGGTTGTAGATTTTTTTACTTTCATTTCCCACTTTTTTTTGTGCTTGTTGTCTTTGCTTTCATTGTCTTTCATTTGTTACAGAATAGTAGGTTACATTTTGCCACTTTCTGTCCAGAAATGGCTCAGAAAAGATTTTCATACAGTGCTGAATTCAAATTCAAAGTGATTCAGTTTGCAAAAATGAATGGAAATCATGCTGCTGAATGTGTCGTTTGACAGTCCTCCAACTGAGAAAACAATCTGTGACTGGCTGCAGGAAGAAGAAACCCTACTGAAAATGCCATGGCAAAAGAGGGTCATGAGAGACAAGTCAGCAAAGTGGGTATTTTTTACAAGGCAATGGGATTAAGTGACTTGCCCAAGGTCATACAGCTAAGTAAGTATTGTGTCTAAGGCTAGATTTGAACTCAGGTTCTCCTGACTCCAGGCCGATGCTCTATCCACTGCATCATTTAGCTGCCCCTAAAGTTAACATTTTTAATACAATACTGAATAACAGTGTTGATAACAGGCATCCTTGTTTCATGTCTGATGTTATTGGGAATATCTCTAGCTTATCTCCATTACATATAATGCTTTTTGATGATTTTAGATAGATACTCCTTATTGTTTTAAGAAACATGACATTACTTTCTGTATGTCTAGTATTTTTAAAAGGAATGAGTGCTGTATTTTGTCAAAATCTTTTTCAGCATCTATTGAAGTAATCATCTGATTTCTGTTAGGTTTGTTATTGATATATGGTTAATTATGCTGATAATATTCCTAATATTGAGCTAACCCTGTAATCCTGTATAAATCTTACTTGATCATAGTGTATTAGCCTAGTGATAACTTGCTGTAATCACTTTACTAATAATTTAATTAAAATTTTATATTCATATTCATTAGGGAAATTGGTCTATAATTTTCTTTCTCTCTTTTAACTCCTCCTGATTACGATATCAATACCATATTGAAGTCATAGAAGTAATTTGGCAGAACTCCTTCTTTACTTATTTTTTTTTCAAATAATTTATATAAAATTGCAACTATTAGTGCCTTGAATGTTTGGTAGAATTCACTTGTGAATCCACTTGGCCCTGGAGATTTTTTTCTTAGGGGAAATAATTGATGGCTTGTTCAAAAATTAAAACATCTTAATAGTAATCTGAAACTAGTTACAACTTTTTAGATCCCTCTGAAAGAACTTTGGAACTTCTTAGATTATACTTCAGAGAACTGCTATGCTAGAGAGTACAGAGAAGGGAGAACTCAGGTTAGAGTTGTCTGGTGAAACCTCCTGGAGAAAAAGGATAATAGCATCTATCATTTGGAAATTGAAGTGATCTTCAAAACCATCTAGTCCAATACCCTCATTTTAAATATGAAAAAACTGAGTCCCAAAGAGATAAATGACTTGTCCAAGGTCACATAGAGAAATGACAGCTAGAATTTGCACACAAGTTACTAATTTTGAAATCCATGTGCTCTATACATTGCATTATGCTGCATATTTGAGTTTGAACCCATGGAAAGCAGAGATGAGAATCGTTAAAGCATTGTGATCTAATGGATAGGATTTTCTCTCTCTCTCTCTCTCAAAGTGATCAAGGGACAACAAATTCAGGAAAGACAGGTAGAGAGAATTTTTCCTAGGTCCCAGCATAGTATTGCTGTGCTCTAAGGTAGAATTTGCTATCTGCATACTATATAAGTATTTAAATCCACTTAATGTTCATTTCCAGAAGTACATTTCATTTAGAAAACCTTAATCAGAGGAATGGAAAGTCTAGAGTGCACTGAATGAATGCATTAAAGCATAATTATTTGGAGTGCTAACAAATAAGTCTGGTCACTTAAGATAAAAATGTAAAGCATGTACTTTGCCTTCATAGTAATAGTTAAGCAGGAAAATATTTCTTAAGCCCTTGATATTTGTAAGCCTTTTATAGTCCAAACTTTTAGAGTCCTTCATTCAACACCAAGACAAACATGAATTGACTGGTAACAGGGACAAGAAACTGTTTTTGAAAATACCCTGAAACCCATAAAGTATTTTTGTCAAAGAAGAGTTTAATTTTAAATATTGAGTGCCTTTAGGATACTCATCTATCATAGGACCAATTTAAATCTCATTAATCATGAAAAAGAGATGAGGAAATAATTTACTTTTCCTTTAAGCTATTAGTATACAACTGTGAAAGAGAGACGTGGTTCCACTGAGAAATGGAACACAAGTGGTTTAATTACATCTGAGAATGAAACATGTGTGGTTCCTTCAGAACAATGGATATCATAGTTTCCAAGTTATCATTATTAAGACCTAAGACAGAAGGCTATCAAGGAAATTAGGAGATCATGAAAGTAGTAGACCTTTCTGTTTAGTGTGGGAATGTGGAAGGAGAAACAAAGTTGTACAGTACAAACTTCTGCTGAAAACATTTGAACTTTAAGTGATTGACCTGACATGGTTCATAGTTTGTTGTATTTAAGAATTGTAAGGTACTTTAGAAATCATCCAATCTAACCAATTTTTAGACCAATAAGAACCTCCATCATTATCTTCAAGGCTAATAATAGTACTTTAAGATTTGTAAAATTTGTAAAGTTTTACATACATTATCTTGTCTGATCCATGAATAATAGTAGGGGAACCATTTTATAATGATTGACTAAATGAATTTGTGCAGGAAATCTTATAGTACTTTACTCCAGTTTCAGGAATCCTAGTCTCACTTCTTTTGTGTCTTTGAGGTAGTATAGCATAATTGAAAGAGCACTGAACTTGGAATCAGAAGATTGTGTTTACATGTTGTACTTCCTCCATCAGAATGTAAATGCCTTGAAGGCAAGGACTCTTTTTCATTTTTCCTTTGCATTACCAGAATCTAATACAGCATTTAATAAATGATTATTGGATTGGATCAGAGACTAGGTTAACATACTGGCTTTGACATTGACAGACTTTGGTGACTATAGGCAAATCATGTGTACCTCTTATGCCTTATTCTTCATCTGTAAAATGGGGATAGTAATACATTTGGAATTTCTAAAAGAAAAGAATTTTGTGAATTTTAAAGTTCTAAATAAGTTAATATGAAATGAAGATGATGTATTCTGATACTGTTAAGTATAGCAGTGCTAAATATATATAATATATTCATATATATGTATATCTTTATATCTATATGTATCTGGGATATGTTCTATCCTTCAAATTAATAAAATGATATTCATTCCCCACAAAAAAGTCAAGCAGATACTTTTTGATCAATAGTGGTGATAGACTTGCCTTGAACTACATATAGCTTCTTAGATGATTCTCTTTTTTTTCTTTTGCATTTATAAAATGGCTGACCATGGATACTGGGAAAGTCTGTGACTGTGTATCTGAGGTATGAGTAGAAATTGTTTCCTCATTAGCATTTTTTAAACTTTATGACTCCAAAGCTCTTTTGGATTTGGATTCAGAATCACTGTTCTAACCAAATGAATTAACAGGTTATGTATGACTAGTGCCATTTTAGTCACGTCTATATGTGATAAAAGAGTAGACATTTTTTGAAATTAGGTACTTATTTCAATTTTTTACCTTTGTATTCCCAGAGCTTAGCACAGTGTCTAATAAATGACCAATGTTTATTGTATTGAATTAAATGAACCATTCTCCTCCCCTTCCTCCTTTCCCCTTCACTTCCCAATATTTTCACCACAATGGGAAAAATTATGTAGCCCATTTTTCCTTTGAGGAGCTTTGACAATGAAACTTCTCCAAAGAGAAATGTGAGAATGTGGAAGGGGAAGTAGAAATGTACAGTACAAACTTCTGCTGAAAGCATTTGAACTTTAAGTGATTGAACTAACATGGTCCATAGTTTGTTGTATTTAAGAATTGTAAGAGACTTTATAAATCATCCAATCTAACTTCTTCATAAATTTTCGACCATTAAGAGCCTCCATCATAATCTTCATAGCAACAATAGTGCTTCAAGGTTTGTAAAGTTGGTAAAATTAAGATCATAATTTTAGAAGTTTAGTGACTCCAATCTGCTAATTTTATAGATGGGGAAACCAAGGAACAGAGAATTTATGACTTCTCCAGGGTCACACAGTTAGTAGGGTTTGAGATAGAATTTGAATTTCTTCTTGATTTCACATCTAATGTCCTATCCACTCTCCCATGAAGGAACTATGTAACTTATCATGGCATTTTATACCTGATGCTTACTACTCAAAAAAACTACTTAAAAAAAATTCAACCCATAGGGCAGAAACTATATTCCATGTTTAGTCATATAAATTTCTTTGATAATGATAAAATATATTCCTTCCCATCCTTTGTGTGGTTCAGATGGCACCCAAGTTGATCCTTGAAAGAAGTTAGGGACTCTACAAAGTAGAGAGAGAGAGAATTTAGGGGAAAGATCATTCTTATGGGAGATAGTCTATGCAAAGTTATGGAGACAGGAGAGGCTGTTGTGGATAGGAACAACAGACAGCTTAGAACATAAACGTATAGGGATATAGGGTTATATTATATGAAATCAATTTGGAAAGAGAGGTTGGAGCTACTTTGTGAATGTCTTTGTGAATGTCTTTAATTTTAACCTAGAGACAACAGATAGCCACTGAAGCATCTTAAGTAGGGATCTTAAGAAGCATCTTAAGAAGGTCACATTGGTGCTTTAGGAATAATAATTTATCATCTGTGTGGAAGGAAAATTGGAAAGGGGAGAGACTAGAAGGAGGAAAACCAATTGGGAGCTACTGAAAATACTCAGGAGAAATATAATCTGGGTTCTGAAGTAGAGTGGTGCCTTAGGAGCAGAGAGAAAGAGGCGATGAATTAAGAAGATGTGGTTGAGTTAGAATCTTTGTAATGGAAATGATCATTGCTAAGACTTATTGATTCCATGACTATTTCCAGTTATGTTATTTTTTTTAATCTTCATGGACTCGTGCAATATTTCCCTATTAGTCTTCCTAGCTCAAGTCTCTCTACTTTTCAAATTTATCCAAAGAAATGAAACATTTCTTTAGCTCTAGTTTTCCAATTTGGATTTGATTTGTCCAAGTCACTGCTTTGGCTTCAAGAAAATTTATTATCTCAATTATCATTGGTGGCAAGAAACTGAAGTGTTCAACGCACACTGCAGCTTCTTCCTTTGGCAGAGTCATGCTGGGGACTAACTTTTATTCATGGATGATAGCAATAATCATAATTATAATGATAGTGATTTTTGTATGTTAATACACTATTCAGGCGATCCCTTGTTCTGAACTCTGGTTGATCACTAATTCTCTATTGGACATTTTTTAACTTGATGTTTCTAAGTCATCTTTTCTCAGTGTTCAAAATTGAACCCATCATCTTCTTTCCCAGTCTCAAATTCCTTTTGAACTTCTATTTTTGAATTCTTCTAGTCATCCAAATTTGAAACCTTGGAGTCATCTTTGATGTCTTATCCTTCTTTATCTTCTATTACCAATCAGTTGCAGGGAGATTTCTTATGAGTTTCCCTGCTTCAAGTCTCTCCACATTTTCGAACCATCTTTAATACCTATATCAAAGTGATATATACACCTAAAGTGAAGGTTTGATCCAGGTTTGATCACTGCTCAAAAAATTCTAGAGGTTCTCAATTCCAACTAGTATCAAATACAAGCCCTCATTTAAAGCATTTCATAACCTGACTCCAACTTACTATTCTAGAAATATAAAATATCATATATGGTTTAGTCAAACTGGCCACCTTGCTATGTTCTAATGACATGAAATTTCATTTGCTATATCTATGCACAAATTGTTCCTCATTCCAGGAATTTATTTCTTTCATCTACTAATGAATTGTGTTTTTCAAATAGGAGGTTAAACATAAGCATAAAGTCTGGAAGAACAAGATGTCTCAACAACTTTGGATATCCAATCTCTTTCTCTTCTTTTAACTATGTCACAGAAGATCTCTTTTAATACTACTCTCTCTGCACACTGACCTACACTTTTCACAATTTTTTTCATCATCAAGAAGGCACACATCTCAATAATAGGTTCTAGTTTGGTTTTATGATGATAAATTGTGTCTTACATGTTTGAAGCTTTTTTTGATTTAATGTCTTATTTAGTGTCATGAAGCTAACCATTATGAACCATAAAGCAAACCATTTTCTCCTCAGCCATCTTATCCCCTGAAGCAATCTTAAACAAATTATTTCAAGTCTTTCAAAATGGCTTGATGATTTTTTTTCAATTAGAGAACCAGCAAACATATTTTAAGGATAAAAAGTATTGGTAATATTCATACTTCATAGTAATATAATGTTTATGGTTTACAAAGTGCTTTTCTTATAACAAGAGTCTGTAGATAATAGATAATACAAGAATTTAAACTCAATTGATAAATGAGAGTAAAAGTCAGAGAGGATAAGTGATTAGCCCAAGGCCACTAGGACTGTAATCCAGGGTATCCTATGAATAGGAGAACTCCCTCCTCAATTTGCTAATGGAAAATGCACTAGGCCAGAAGTCTAAAGACATGCATTCTATCCCTCTCTGTACTACTTACCAAACATGGATAACATGGGCAAATCATTTAACTTCTCAGAGTTCTAATTTTGTTCGTTGCAAAATATGGGGATATTGTTTACTTTGTCTTACTCTTAGGATTGCTGTGAGGACAACTGAAATAATATAGATAATATATTATTGATATATTATTATAATATATTATTAATATATAAATAATATATACATATATATATATATTTTGTAAATTGAAGCAAATTGCTTTGCAAATGAGAGATATTTATGATGGTGGTTGGTATTGTTTTCCTGATCATTATTATTGATACTATTGTAAGGATGCTTCACTAGGACCTTTGTGAGACTTTTTCTATACAGAGGAAAGAAAGAAAGAATGGAAGGAAGGAAAGAAGGAAGGAAGGAAGGAAAGAGGGAATTCTCTCAGTATTTTCCTCATTAGCAATACAAACCCTTAGGAAAACTCAGAAGAGGTGTGTGCTTATTCCAGGAACTGGAATTCTTGGGACAAGCAGTGGGAATGTGTACTGTGTGCTATCTGATATCTGTAGTAGTAGAAGAAGAAGAAGAATATTAGGAGACTCAGATAGAAATATGAAATATCTCTGGTTTTTTTATTCCATAAAGAAGTCTTTACCCTTACAACTCTTTATTCCCTCCCCAATCTCTTCATGTTTGAGTCATCATTTCCAATTCTCCTTATCCTCTGCTTTGCTGGAGATTCTACACTTAACCCATTAAGCATTCAATACTAATGACTTGGATCTATGAAGAAAATAGACTTTTATTATAAGAGAAGGGAAGGGTAGGGAAATTCACCTATCCAATTACACCTATCCAATTGATTAGAGAAGATGTATTCCTGAATCTCATATTGGAACTTTTAATGCATTTTTTTATAGAGAAACAATGTTACACTAGATACTTTGCTCCTATTAGTTTAAAACTATGCTGCACCTATGTGAAATTATGTATTGTTAGATTTTTGTGGACTGACCTACAAGTATGAATTGCTAGCAGGTTTTCTGGGCATGTGGGAATAAAGAACAGGTCCTTGAGTATTTTGGAGGCACTTATGAGTGTGCTTATGTTTTTGACTTTCCTTTCTGCTTCCACCCGCCGTATTCATCTAAAGCAGTAGGAAGTTTGTGAAATGTTTTAGAAACTTTAAAGTACTATATAAATACTAGTTCTTCTTATTATTTTACTTAAACTAAATCTATTGAACCATAGAGTTTACAGTTCAATTCAGTAGAATAAAACAGAGCTCTTGTAAATGGTAAATGACAAAAAAAAATCAATTACAATTTAAATCAGTAGAAGAGAGAGAAGATAAGGCAATTACTGATTAATTACCAAGGAAACTATATGTGTGTGTGTATACACACACACACACACACACACACACACACACACACACACACACACAGAACTTCTTTAAAAAGATGCCCAGATAGGGTAAAGTGTTGGGGAAGATTTTATGGAGTGGGTTGGGATAATGTGAAACAGGAAAGTTTGAAAAACATTAATGAGATAAGAAGACTTTGATTCAAATCCTAGTTTTGGCATTTACTCCTTTGAGCAAGTAACTTAAATTCTTTGTTCCTGAGATGCCCATCTATAAAAAGATCATTTTGGAATATATGTCCTCTAAAGTTTTTCTAGTTTTAAATTGATGATTCCATGATCTTACTATACATACATGTCACTTCCTCCAAGTTGTAAGCTTATTGGGTTCAGGACTATCATGTACTTCCTTTAATTATTTTCCTCCCATGCTTTGGGTTTGAATTTCCTTATCTGTAAAATGAGAAGGAGTTGGACTAGCTAGCTTCTAAGGTTCCTTCATTATTCCCCTTTTTCTTCTCTGACAATGCTACCTTCCTAAACTAATGGTCTAACTATAGCCACCACACCTCCACCGAATCCATACATTCGATATACTCTAGTATCTCCTGTTACTTCAAGGATAGAATATGAAATCCTCTAGCTTTTAAAATCCTTCATTAATTGGGCCCCCTCCCCTACCATCTTACACTCTGTTCTCTTCCACATACTCTGAAGTTTGGTGATCATAACCTCCTTGCTATTTCTAACACAAGACATTCTATCTCTCACTTCTGTGCATTTGCACTAGCTGTCATCTATAGTCTGGAATTTTTTCCTACCCTCTCCAGTTCTTGGCTTCCTTCAAGTCTCATCTAAAATCCCACCTTCTGTAAGAAGCCTTTCCCTTTCCCCCTTAATGCTAGAGTTGTGACTTCCTTCTATTATCTCCAATTTAGGCTATAGATAGCTTATATTTATATAGTTGTTCGCAGGTTATCTTTCCCATTAGGATTTAAGTTACTTCAGGTCAAGGACAATTTTTGTCTTTGTAATGCCAGAACTTAGATGTCACTAGTTTTAGATGCTCACATAACATCTCACAAATTTTAAGTACTCAATAAACACTTGTTGACTTCCAACTCTTGATCTAGGATCCTGTCAACTCATTTATATGTGTTTACACACATTTTTTATGTCTCACTATATTTCATCTTCCCATTATAAATTTCTTAGAGGCAGGGATCACACATTTTATTTCTTTTAGTATTTCCTCCCTTGGGGGAAGCTAGATGGCACCATAGTACTTAGAAGGACCAGGTCCTGGAGTCAGGAAGACTCATTTTCCTGAGTTCAAATCTTAGTAAGTTGTCACTTAACCCTGTTTGCCTTAATTTTCCTATCTTAAAATGAGTTGGAGAAGGAAATGGCAAACCACTCCATATCTTTGTGAAGAAAACCTCAAATAAGATCACAAAAAGTTGGACAGGATTGAAAAATACCTAAACAATAGTAATGAATCTCCATCTAAATATGGATATGTATATATATATATATATATATATATGTATATATGCATATTCACACATGTGTGCCTGTGTGTTTACATGTAGGTATTCTTTTGGAGTTCTTGACATTGTATAGATACCAATGAAGTACAAAGTCTTTTCATTGGTTTTCCCTCAATCCTATCATTAGATTGATGGGTTAGGGTACATGGGCATTCTTAGGCACTCAATTTATCTCATTAATTTCAGTCATGAACAAGACTTTTATGTGTCAGCTACTATGTGATTCCTGAGTGGTCAGTATTCAAAATTCTTAGAGAGAAAAATATTATCTAATCAACCAAGACTGAGAAGTAACAGGTATATTTGAGTATAAGGGGTTATCCCCAAAGCTTAGTGTGTTTCTACCCTATGAGGTTATGGTAAATTGTAATAGGGATTGGTATTTGCAGTTTCTCTTTATAAATGAATATTCCCCTGTAATTTTGGGTCAAAAGCTTGTTTCAATTGAGTTTTTCCTCAGATGTAAGGAAAACTATAAATATGAACATGAGTCTATATGCATTTTTGCTTTTGTGATTTGTTTACAGAACCTTTTATAAATATTACCTAGTTTGATCACTTACAAGAACCCTGTTAATTAAGCTTTGCAAA
This sequence comes from Macrotis lagotis, assembly GCF_037893015.1. Taxonomy (NCBI): domain Eukaryota; kingdom Metazoa; phylum Chordata; class Mammalia; order Peramelemorphia; family Peramelidae; genus Macrotis; species Macrotis lagotis. The sequence continues at coordinate 17,371,772 of NC_133665.1, read as the reverse complement.
TTATTATTATTATTATTATTATTAATATCTGAATCTATGATTTCATTCACATAGAGAATTCATAGTGAGGAATATCCTCAATTGATGCAAGCTAGCAAGCGTTCTACAACTTAGAGTCTTGGAGAATTATCTAAGTCACTGATAGACTAAGGGTTATGCCCAGGGTTAAATAGCCATTATGTGTTACTTGAGATGGAACTTAAACCTGGGTCTCCTTGACCCTCAGGTTGCTTTCCAATCTACTCTGCCACTCTGAAAATAGCATGACATATAGATGAGAAAATCAGAGTTCACAGAAGTCAAACAACTTACTTCTGGTATTATAGCCATGAAACCAGGTAGAGGCCAGGACTTGAATCCATTTGTTTGCTTACAAATATTGTGCTTTTTCCTTTATATTATGCTGCCCAGTTCAATGTCCAGAAGCTTGAAGTGATTATGAGAAGAGGTGTAGGTTTCTATGTTTTTTTTAAAATTCATGCTCAAAGTCTCCATCACTGCTCTCTGTTGCTGTATTTGCTTTTCATTTGCTTCCCACTCTGGCTTTGAGTTTTATCAATTAGCTTTTCAAGCATTCAGTGTTGCCACAAGTATTCCTGGAATGGATGCCAGCCAATGAGGGTGTGAGGCTCAGATCTGGAGAGCAGGCACTAGCTTGGTGGTACAAAGTCACTTTCCTTCTTCTCAGATCATTTAACTACTTGCTCCTGGGTCCTCTTGAGAGGTGACCTTTTTGTCTGTGGCACTCTTTTCCTAAATTGGTACTCACTGCTTCTGTTGGGGCATCTTGGTATAAAATATGTTGTAATCTTGAGCTTGATGAAGGCATTGGCAATAACTTTGTCATGCACTTCTCTGTTCATATTTGTACATGGGAAATGTTTGCAGCTCCTGTGATCATCATCTACTGCTCTGAAGCCGCTGAGCTTTCAGTTTTCTAGGTTGAGTTGAGTTGCTTTTGATTTTCAAAGTGCTTAAATTCTTTTCAGAAGCCCAAGTCAGTCTGACTTGGCAAACTGGATGGAAATTTGAACAGTCTGTGGGTTTTTATTCAATGTGTTTAAGTACCAGAGACAGATATGTCTTCATACCCAGCAGTCTGGTGCTATACTGATAACTGAGCCATCCTGTTGTCAGAATGTCAGAAGACTCCTTGCCAGGCCAGGGTCTTGCAGTCCTGATTCGGTAAACATGGTCTCTTTTTTTCACTCCTATCATTAGAAGCAAGTGGAGGAAATGCTGCCTAACTACTTGTCACCCAGGCAGCAACTCAGCTGACTCCCTGGTGGATTGATAGGCAGCATAGCCAAGTGGAAAGAACATTGAATTAGGAATCAGGACGTTTGAGTAAAAGTGATAGAGGAAGAAAGCAACCTCCTCATACTGAATCTATACAATAAAACCATTGGATCATTGTATGACCTGAATTCATTTGGTATTCCAATTGTTCAATCTGTGAAATGGGAAGAATAATCACTTTCTCCTTATGTCAGAGTGATGTTCTGAAGATATATAAATAAGATAATAGATAATGACTTGGGAATAGAGACATTAGCTTACGTACAGCCTGGTCCTTGTGTATGAAAGAACACTTTCTGTGACTATTTAGAAGACAACTCCATTGACTTTCAATCAAAATTTGGGGTGAAATGAGGAATCAATTCATTAAAGGTTCTTTACATGAGTTTCTAGTTTCTGCTTTATAACCTGTAGAATTTGGGCTAAATTCAGTATTAAGAAATCTTCCTTACTCTTCCCTTTCTTTCCCTCAATGTGATACAATACACCTGGTAAAAGGAAAGGAGCTTTCCTAGCTTTCCCCTAGGTATTGTGTCTTGGTTCTATTTTCAGTGTCATCCTCCTGTCTAAGTCATAGTGAGATCCTTTAGCCAATTGGGTAGGAAGATATAAACAGGAACATCTAGTGGGATGGCATTGATAAAAACAAAGAAACAAACACTGTAATAATATTCCTGTGGAGAGCTCCATAGCATAACAGGGTCCACCTATCTAGACATGGAGCCATCATTTCAATGTTTACCTTGTAAGTTTTTTTTTTTAATTATTGATTCATTTCACATTACCTTCACTTCTGAATTTATCTCTCCTTTTCAATGAGTTAAACCTTGAGGAAAAAAAAGAAGAAAGAAGAAATAAAAATCATTTCACAAAACTGCCTCAGATCTACTGAGTTTGACCATATAGGCTTTTTCACACACCTAATTCTCCAATTCTCAAAAGAAGGAAGAAAAAGAATTTCTTATTTCCTCTCTTGGATCAAGCTAAAGGATAAAGATACACAGCAGTCAGAGTCTTTTCTGAAAGACTTGGGAGAGGAGTTTTCCACTTACATTGCTGTAGTCATTAGGAATATTCTTTTTCTTTCACCTCCTTCACTCCATTCATAGGGAATCTGTCCCTCTGCTTTTGCTCCCAGCTCCACTCACATGATCCCTGTCTAGCTGGTGTGTCTCACCATGCAAACTGGTGACAAGGTCAGAACATTATATATTTTTTTCAAAGAGGTAACATTTGATTGAATTAAAAGAGCAAAAATGTCCCTTTGTTCAGAGGGAACAGCCACAACATAATCGTTCCCCTTCTGCTGCAGTCATTTCCATAGTAGAGTGAAGATTCTTCCCAGAAAAAAGAAAAAAACTGGAGGAAGCTTCCTTCATTAGTAAGAGTCAGCTTGAAATCAACCTCAGCTGTGTATTTACAGGGCCACCTGTCATAGCTCAATTAGCCACTTAAACATCACACACACGCATACTAAATGTGCACTATCACAGGCATGTCAGATTGACACAAACCACTTGTACATACACAATGGTGCATCGCCCCAAGACATTTCAACAACCAACATTTTAAGTATAAGACAATTTGCTAAAGACTGGTTACTAAGACAAAAAAAAGACCCTTACTCTCAAGAAGCTTATATTCTATAGGGACAGGGGATTACAAAACTCACTCAGAAAAGTAAACACAACATAATTTGAGGAGGGAGAAAGCATTAATATACTTCTTGAAAGAATGGCACTAGTTAGAATTGAAGGAAGTTAAAAATTATTAGAGACAGAAAAAGGGGGGGAGTAAATTTTGGAAATCGAGGACAGCATAAGGAGGACAGCTGAAGATTGTGTACATTATATATAATGGAATTTTACAGTTCATAAATGATTACATTTATTTTATGTAAATTTGTGAAATGTATATTTATATGTATATACATATATCTACAAAGTAAATTCAAAGTAATTTTGGGGTAATCTAGTAAATAGGAGAAAAACGATAGATAGGAGATGACTCTGAAGTTTTGAACTTGAGTAATTAGTAGCGTATTGGTCCCCTCAGATATAATAGAGAAATTTGGAGGAAGATGAGGTTTAGAAAGGAAGATGATGAATTCTTATTTGGAAATGTTAAATTTGAGATATCTATAGGATAGGCAGATAGAGCTGTCCAGTATGTTGAAGAATTGGGAGCACATCAATGTAATACTCATTTATATAGTACTCAATTATAGGCACATTCATATTACTTACATAACCATAACTGACATATCACAATTTAGAGTTTTTCAGTATCAGTTTCACTTCTGCTTTTCCTTCAAACATTGGTCCTCATAATTTTGAGCCAAAGTGAACCATCTCCCTGTTTCTCCCTTAATCTTAGGATTTCATTTATTCGGGGACTCCTTTTACCAAAACAAATCTGTAACATCTACTAGTATAGAGTTTCCAGGGAGCTAAGAGTCAAAGGCAAGATTTTAACTAAACTCTTCCTGATTTCAAGGACAGTCATCTATTCAGTGTTCTGTTCTTCCTCCCTGCAATTTCTTTAATTATTGTGTAAATACTAGCCCTCATATTTACATTTCTAGTAATTGATGGAAATTCTTCAACCTAGCCCACCTAGTTAGGGAATGCTTCCTGGAGGTTAGCAGAGATTTTTTTTTTCTGATACTTGCCCAGATAATTACTCTTCTGTAAAGAGCTCTAGATTTGAAATCAGGAAATCTGGACTTGAATTCTATATTTCCTACTTACTAGTTGTATGACCTTGGGCAAGTTGATGACACTATCTCTTCATCTGTAAATAGGAGAAAAAATGTATGAAGAGAAGAATGGTACTGCATATGGAGGACTGTCAGAAAAATCTGAATCTAAATCTTGCCTCTCTCATAAAGTAGCTTTATGAAGCTGGATAAGCTACTTAAACTTTCAATGATTCAGACAATTATCAATGATTTATAGAGCAGATGCCTATCTACACTGGTAGGAGTTTCATCCCTGGGAGTTCCCTATCCCAATAAAATCACATCTCTCCCTCCCTATACCCATGCCTAAGCTATCTCTCTTTTACAAAGTTGTTGTGAGACTCAAATGAGGTAATATATGTAAAAACATGTGAAAATGGAAAAGTATTGTATAACTCTCAGTTACTAATATTATTACTACTTCCAACCAGTATTGCAGGAATTCAAAGAAACATAAAATTTGATTACCTCAAATGGTTTTCTACTCTCTCTTCCTCCCTTTTTGGGAAATGATAAACAGATCATAGAGGGTTCATGGAATTTTAAAGCAGGAAGGGACTTTACAGATAACTTGTTAAGATTTATAAAAACCTTATAGGTTACACAGAAATTTGGTAGTGTTCTGCGGGGGTGTTTCACAAGTGAAATTAGGTTAGGTTTGATGTGCTTTGGGAAAATGATTTTTTTCTCATATTTTAAGTTCATGTGAGGATTGTCTTTCTGTATGCAATTCTCTTTTAACATCTTCAAATTATACTTTCATCCTCATGGAATGATGGTACATTTGCTCCCAAGTGCAATCAAAAACCCATGGCAGACAGCAGACAGTATAAAAGGTGTTAACTTTGAATGGAAATTTAATTACATTTGTTTACCTGAATAAGGAACACATAAAAAGGAAAAAGCAATAATGTTATTACAGCCTCACAATCTTCACCCTTACCTAGCTATAAAAGTTATTTCTCTTTTCCTTTTCCTTTTTCAGTTTTCCCATTTTCTTCATTCTTCCTCCTATCTCTATACTGACTTGATGCTGACTAAAATAAAATTCAGCAAGTAACAAGGCAGAAAGAAATGATAATGAGTGTTAGTTAGGTCTGTCCTCCTTTTCTCCTTCTGTTAAGTTGCATTAAAAAAAATGCCCCTCTCTGGAAGTATTAGAGCAGTAGCAGATGATATTGAATCCTATGATTTCTAATTATTAGTGTTAACAAATGGTATAACAAATATCCTGGTGTGGTTATGGATAGTACTAATAACTATCTTTCCAGTTCCCTATCAAAGCATGTTGTTAGATCCTTCATTTACACAAAAATATAAATAACTGACAGTATTTTAAGGTGTTATCTGCTGAGAAGGATTTGAATTTTTAAACAGGATTAGAAGCCTTAAGTCTCTCTCTTTCTGTCTCTCCTTCTGTCTCTATCTCTGTCTCTGTCTCTGTCTCTTCTTTCTCTTTATCAGCAATCAGGATTAAATGACTTGCCCAGAGGCACCCAACTAGTAAATGTTTGAGATCAGATTTCAATTCTGTTCCTCCTGCCACCAGGACCACTGCTCTAATCCCTTGTGCCACCTAGCTGCCCTAAAGCCTTAAGTCTCTATAAATGACACACGACTGTATATAAAGGCAGGATCACAAATACTCTATTCCTACTTTGTCTTAATACCTTTGTCAAATAAGAACACATCTCCTGGTCCCAGCCAATCAGAAGGTTAGCTAGGTGTGAAAAATTCATAGATATTAATCAGCTGAAGGCATTTCCATCCTATACTATAGAAATTCTCTTCTTACTGATTAAGGGTCTTGGACACAACATGTCAGCCTTCTATAAAAGAGTAGACTGGTTCAGAATCTTGGTTGAATCAAATGCCTGACAAGTTGGGTAGAAGCAGTTCAGCTACCCCCCCAAAGGAATTTTTTGTTATGGGGGAGATGCATTAGCCTTAGCCTCAACTTTAGCTTTAGTTTTCATCTTCTTTCTTACCCATTTTATCCAGTCTGTCACAGGGAAAAATTCTTGAACTTCAGAGAACTGATGATTTGGAGTTCATAATCACTCTAACAAATAATGATACCATTGAGAAACGCAAAAGCATATGTAACAGGGAAGAGTCCTAGGCTGTCTTATGAACTATGACCTAGTGATTTATACCAGATTCTCCCTCCCTATCCTTGGCCCTGTTCCTGGAAGAACTGTTGAGGAATTTTAAAAAGACTTCTTGTGTATGCCCTTCTACTTATCTCACCCTATTGTATTATTTCTGAATTTCTAGCTTCTATATCTTGTTAATAAATCCTAGGGAAGAGGCAACTGGGTGGCACAATGGATGTCGCACTGGCCCTGGAATCAGGAGGACCTGAGTTCAAATCCAGCCTCCAATATTTAATACTTACTCAGCTGTGTGACCTCGGACAAGTCACTTAACCCCATTGGTCTTGTCACAAACAAAAAAGCAAACAAAAAAATCCTAGGGGGAAAAAAAGTAGTTATGTGATCTCTAATGTATGGAGACAGATGAAAAGATTGGTTACCCATGAGGTGGTAGTAGCAGCAGAGAAGTAAATGTAAATAGTGTTCATGTATAACAGATCTTTTAACTCAGGAGTCAAGCAGGCTCAGAGCAAGGAAAGTCAAGTCTTTGACCTTAGGTTATTGTTCTCAGTTCAGGGTGCTGGAAAAAGAATTCTGAGGCAAAAGTAAAGACCCTTTGGATTGAGTGGAGAGGAGAAGTTCCTGGTGAATGCTAGTTAGGAAAAGGGGACAGCTCAGGGCTGAATGCTGGATAATGATCATTTACAGAGAGTGTGGATATTACAGAGTGTGGATATTGAAAAGGGATGCCACAAAATTAGACCTGGGACCCTTCCCTGTTGCTTATGCTTTTATATTTCTCAATTGTATCATTATTTGTTAGAGTGAGTATGAACTCCAAATCATCAGTTCTCTAAAGTTCAGGAATTTTTCCCCTGTGCCATACTGGATAAAATGGGAAAGGAAGAAGATGAAAACTAAAAGGGATGCCACAAAGTGACAAGATTTAGTGTAGTTATACCTCTACAATAGGCATGTACTCTAATCCTTTTCTTGAGTTAAATTCTAGAGAAAAGGACTTTTTCATTAGGATTATCTCTTATGTTGACAATAAGGGTGGTCTATGGTTGTCTTCCAGGATATTGTTTTCATTAAGATGGAGATAAAAATCCAAGCATCATAGACTTTCTCTTGAGGATTGATGAATTAACCATTCACCTGTTATATTTGAAAGGCCATCAGACTGACAGAAGTTCTGAGTTCTAGTTATGGCTCCCCCACAGCTAGCTTTATGACTTTAACCAAATCCTAGCCTCTTCCTCTGTATCAGTTTATTTGGCGAGCTAAGAATGTTTTTTACATTTAAAAAAGTTATTGTATTTAAAAATATAAGAACTATCTTTTTTCAGGCTGTATGGAAAGAAATTACGGGATAGTGGAAAACAGTTTGCTTATACCTGGTCACTAGGAATAAGTTCGCAGCTCTCTTCTGATGCTAAAATTCTGTTAGACCTTCCAACTATTCATTCATCTTTTATGTTCTGATTTATGCATGCTTTCTCCTCCATTAGAATGAGAGATCCTTGAAGGCAAATTGTTTTTACTTTTTCTTAGCATGGTGTATAGAGCATAATAAAGGCTTAATTAAGTGCTTATCGATCAACTGTTTCTATGAATATTTGGTTTTCCAATACTTAAGGGAACAGTATCATGCAAACTTCAGTGTAGCATGATATCTCCAATGATAATATTGTTAAATTATGATTTTTAGAACACAGAAGTTGTCCCAGGAAATTAGATTCTGATATAGAATGATGTTTGAAAAGCTTAGTCTGAAATAAGTCTTTTAATTTATCCATGATAAGGGAAGTAGTATGGTATATTTGAGCACTATAGTTAGACAGTCAGGATTCAGCTACTACTATTTCTTTTGTTATTGTTTATTCAATTCAATCACGTCTGAACCTTTATGAACCATTTTGGGGTTTTCTTGGCAAAGATACTGGGAATAGATTGCCATTTTCTTCTCTAGTTCATTTTACAGATGAGAAACTGAGGCAAATAGGCTTAAGTGACTTTCACAGGGTCACACAGCTAGAAAGAGTTTGAGGTCACATTTGAGCCCAGGTCATAATAAGTTCATGGCTGACATTATTCATTGTGCCAACTAATTGTTCCTTCTATAACCTTAGGCAAGTTATTTAACCTTCCTGGGCCCCAATTTCTTCATCTGTAAAATATGATCTATAAGCTCTCTTCCAAATGCAGTCTCATTTAACTTTCCTTTCTGTTTGCAATCTGTAGTTTTTATAATAGGAAGCATTTATGAGCACCCGTTTTGTGCTAGTTGTACATTAAAGCAGTGAAAGAAAGACTTGGAGTCAGGAGACCTAGTTTGAAGTCCCGGCTCTGACACTTACTAGTTGTATGAGCTTTAGAATGTCACTCCTCTCTGAGTCTCAGTATCTCCATGTAGAAAATTAGGACACTAGTATTCTGCACATTTCAGTGATAGTATTGGAGGGAACATTTGACAAATAAGAAATGCTATCTAATGTTAGCAATTGCTTTATTAAAAATTTACTTTCTTTTGTGACAGCATAGAGTATTCAAGCTGAAGGTCATATGGGGCTAAAGGACCCAAGACATTTATATATAAAGGGGACCAAATCTCTAACTCAAAAGGGACTAAGACTTGAATAACTCAACTCTATATGAAGAGGCCAATAAGACAATGAATTTGACTTTAGATCATATATTGAATTCATAATCTTGTTGGGCCAGTCATCTGCATAAGATCTCCAAAGGCATATGAAAAGTAGAAGTGTTCAAATTTGGACTGGTTACCCTATGATGAAGTGGTGTGCTTTACTGAGGGAAGGGATTTCTGATCCAGGAAGGATTGCCAGGACTGGGGAGGTTAGACATTTCAGCTTCCTGGAGAGACTTCTGTTAGAGATGGTTACCCCAACTGAAAGAGCACCATTGTGCTCCAGCTCAAAAAAAAATTACATTCTAGTTGAAAAGAGAACGATAACCCTAGGATTTGAAGGTAAAAAAAAAGAATTTAATTGCCTATAAAAAAGCAAGTACAAGGAGCCCATCTAATCAACCAGACCAACAAAGACACCATTCCCTGGGAAGATCCCAGTAATCATGCCCCATAGTAAACTTTGAGAGGACTTTATAGGGAAAAAAGGTTTCTTAGGCCTTGCAATTTCAGAGTTGTGAGTTGAGAAGTTGTCTGGTTACATGTGTTTTACTGACATATGCCCACTCTTTCCCCACTCCCCTTTCCATTCATTGAATATATTTGTGGAGTGTGTGCCTGAACTTCAACACCATACATCAGATGCAATCACACACTAAAATCTTCCTTAGGTTTTGGGACCTTTTTGCCTAGCACATCTATATTATGTGCTGGCTCACTTTTCCCATTATGAGTTCTTCTTAGTACCTATATTTTACGGAAAAACAAAGCCAACCAAAATTTATTAACCTCTAGCTATGTAGTTGACTCTCTAGACTCTAAAACCTTGTCATTGGTTCATACTATCTTTCCCTACTTGCCTCTTTTGGTTCCCTTGTATATGATATTTTGCCCCATTAGAAAGGAAGCTTCTTGAGGTCAGGTAATGAATTTTTTCCTGTATTTGTATCACAAGCACCTAGCATGTAGTAATCTCCCTGGCATAAAGTAAGCTTTTAATAAATATTACTTACATTATCCTGATTGAAAAGGTGGAGAGAGAAAATGATTTTTAACTATTTACTGTTCTTGCTATGTCTTTTGAATAAATGCCTTTGCTAAAAACTGTCCATCAGTTGATTATTAAGGTGAAACACATTAGTTGGGGCTTTTAAGCTAGTGTTAGGATAGTTACCCACAATGTTCCTCCTAGAACTCTGAATGCAGTAGCAGTCACTCTGTGATGACTCAATCTGGCACTTTACATAGGGCCTAAATTAGTTCAACAGGGGTATGCTACATTTAGAATATTCTCCATTATCATTTCTGATTTGTATAATAGTTTCTTCCTTTTTCTTCACTGCCCTCCCCAGTGGTTTTTCCTTCTAGTTTCAATATACTTTTTTTTTGTATCTTATATATGCTTATTTAGGTACCTATCACACCTCCATTAGAATATAAGCTCCTTGAAGTCAAGGATTGTTCTTATTCTCTAGGTAATACAATGCCTGGGAAATAATAAATGCTTATTGGTCAATTAATTAAAGGAGAAGACCTAGTCCTTGCTTTTGAGCTAATAATAATATTTATATATCACTTTAAAGTTTGTAAATACTTGACAACTGTCTCATTTTGTCCTTGCTATTATTTTGTCATTTTACATAAGAAAAAACTGAAAGATCATGGATACAAGATATATATGTGTAAAAAAACAAAATAATTGTAGACTACTTATAAAGGAATCCAAAATAATTACATAGCAGCTGCTTAATGGTATATTTGTGCTGAGGAGATTTAGAGAACATAGAAGATAGAGAAACAGGGCTATACAGTAAATAATATTGTCCCAAGGTTTCTATTATTCCTAATTGTGTGCTTGTTTTCCAAATTTTAAGGGAGAAAGATTGCTCTAGAACTCTAATAGGAAGTAGAAATTGACCCTGGGGTTTTGGGAGCAAAAGTCAAATTCTGCATAGGTCTTAAGGAAGTTGGCACTTTCCAGCAGCTGGGAGAAGAGGATTTAGTTCAATTAGAAGACCTGCAAACCAAGCACTTCTGGGAGTTCCTCCTGAGCTGAACATCAATGCCATTTTCCCAGAATGATCCCATATGAAAGGAAATGCATCTAAGTGGGTTAGAAATGCATCTAAGTGGGTTATCTGATCTTGCTGCTGAGTGAGCAGCTTGGGGTGTACTGTTTATCCACCATTTAATACTTTTGCTAGTTATAGGAAAATCAACTACCTTTTTCCAGTGCTGTGAAGAAGTGGAGCTAGAGCCTACTGGACATAGAGCTGGTCTTATACATAGCTGGAGAGGGCAATGATCTATCTATGTAATGTGATTTAAGGGTTGTGGACCACACTCAAAAATAGTTCCAGGTCTGTAACACCAATTTTTACTTAGTTCTGCCTTAAGTTCTACCATTAGGGATTCATTTATTTGGATGAACAACTAACTTCATCTAAGAGAAGTTATTATTTTAAAGACACAGATGGTCCTGAAAAGAATATCATAATAAGGAACTATTTGTCCTTTTCACTTTAATGTAAATTGGTTTAATTCATGACTTTTATCCTAAGAATTAAAATCTAGGCATTGCAAAACTAGAGGACTCATCAATAATTCTCATCAACAGAGAGGAAAAAGGACTTAAACTCCTAGCATTTCTAGGTAGAGCTCTGGGATTTTTGAAGGTTTTGAATCAAATTATACTAAAATAGTTTGAATTTTACTATAAAAACATAAATTTTCTTTAGAAAATTATTGTGATACTTTGAACAGGATGGCAACCAAACTTCTTTCAAACAAGGTACGATAGCTGCAAGATCTCAAAAGCACTTTTAAGTAGTTGCGGTAATATTAAACTTGACTAGACCAAGATTTAAAAACAGCTGACAGAGCCAAGTTGGTAAAAGCAGGGACTTGCCTGAGCTCTTCCAAATTTCCTTCTAAGCAATTTGAAAATAACACTTCAAAATGAATTCTGGAGCAATAGAACCAACAAAAGAATGAGGTTAAACAATTCTAGTTCAAGGAAGCTTAAAAAAGTTGACAGGAAAAGTCTTTTTCACTGCGGTGAGAGTAGAATACAGCACGTCACACCTAATAAATCACTAGCATGGCCTTGGGAGTTCTTGAATTAGAATCAGTAGCTTCCAGAGATCTTAACTCACAGAAGAGGTCAGACAAGTCAGAAGGAGATTATAGAAGACCTTTTAACTGGCAATGGGTACAGAACTCTGTTGTATTGCACATATGCTATTCTATATCACATTTCCAGGGTGAGGAGGAGCACTACCACACCAGAGTTTGCTGTTGCAGGGGAGTGGGGACCCTGGTCACATTTCAAGCTGAAAAAGAGGGTTTGTTGTCACTCACAGATCAGGGAATAGACCAGGATAGCAGTGGCCACACCTCTCCTTAGATAATACTGCCTTGGGAGAACTGAAAACTTGAAAACAACAGCATAAAAAATCTGCAACTTTGGACAGTATTTCCTTCACCCTGAGAGGTGAGGCAAAGTTTAACATAAAACTAAAAGTAAAAAAAAGGTTGAAAAAAAAATGAGCAAGCAACAACAACAACAACAAACCTGACAACAAAGAGTTATTGTGACAGGGAAGACCAACATATATTCAGAAGACAGCATAGTCAAACTAGTTACATGGAAAACCTCAAAGAAAAATGCGAATTGTTTTCAGCCCCCAAAAGAATTCCTGGAAGACTCAAAAAGTCTTTTAAAAATCAAATAAGAGAAGTAGAGGAAAAATTTGGAAAAGAAATGAAAGTGATGCAAAAAAAATGTATAAAAGAGTTAACAGCTTGGTAAAGAAGGCACAAAATATATTATAGAAAAAACACCTTAAAAACAGAATATGCCAAATGGTTAAAAGGAGCAAAAAAATCCACTGAAGAGAATAACTTCTTAAAAAGCAGAATTGGTCACTTGGAAAAAGATGTATGGAAATGCCTAGAAAAAAAGAACTCCATAAAAAGTAGAATTGGCCAAATGGAAGCTAATGACTTCATGAGACATCAAGAAACAAAATAAAATAAACAAAATAAAACAAAATAAAAATAATGAAAAAACAGATGAAAATGAAAAAGTTCTTATCAGAAAAAAACAACTGACTTGGAAAATAGATTTGAAGAGACATAATTTAAAAATTATTGAACTATCTGAAAACCATGATTTAAAAAAAGAGCCTAGATATCATCTTTTAAGAAATTTTATCATGGAAAACTGCCCTGATATCCTAAAATTAGAAATTAAAAGAATCACAAGTGATCACAAAATGAAAACTCCTAGCATTAATTCCAGGTCAAGGAGAAAATATTTCAAGCAGTCAGAAATTCAAATATTGTAAACATGCAGTTAGGATAATATAAGATTCAGCATTTTCTACCTAAAAACATCAGAGAGTTTTAAATATTATATTCTGGAGGGCAAAGGAGCTAGGATTACAACCAAGAATTACCTACCCAACAAAACAGAGTATGATCCTTCGGGGGAAATTGGAATATATAATAAAATAGAGGATTTTCTAGTATTTCTAATAAAAAAACTATGCTAAACAGAAAATTTTACTTGTAAATGCAAAGACTCAAGAATAATAAATAGGCAAACAGGGAAGAGAAATCATCAGAGATTTAAAAAAATCAGACTGTATACATTCCTATATGGGGAAATGATACCCATTAACTTCTAAGAACTTTATCATTATTAGAACAGTTAAAATTAGTATATATAGACAGAGGATATTAGTAAGAGTTGATTATGATGGGATGCTGTCTTAAAAAATAAAAATATAAAGAGTTGAGGAAATATGCACTGGGGGAAGAATGAAGAGAGAGGGAGAATGAGCTAAATTATCTCAACTTAAAGAGACATGAAAGTGTTTTACATTGGAGGAAAGATGGGGTAAGAGGATAATACCTGAACGTTACTCTCATTGGAATTGACTCAAAAAAGGAATAGCCTACTCATTTGGGCATATAATCTATCTTATCCTAGAAGGAAGTAGGAGGGAAATGGGGTGTTGATGAAATCAAGAGGTGGTCAATAAAATCAGAGGAGGTGATGGTCAGAGACAGGGAAGAAAGGAGAGAGAGAGAGAGAGAGAGAGAGAGAGAGAGAGAGAGAGAGAGAGAGAGAGAGAGAGAGAGAGAGAGAGGAAATCTTAGAGAGGGAAATACATAGTAATGAAACTAAAAAAAATTACAGCAAGTTTCTCTGCTAAAATTCTCTTTCTCAAATATATATAAAGACCTGAATCAAATTTATAAGTCATTCCTTAATTGAGAAATGGTTAAGGGATATGAATAAGCAGTTTTCAGATGAAAAAATCAAATTCATCTATAGCCATATAAAAATACTGTAAATAATTGTCAATTAGAGAAAGGCACATTAAAACAACTCTTGTTGCTATCCCATTGGCTAATATGACAGAAAAGGGAAATGACAAATTTTGGAGGGGATGTGGAAAAATTACATCACTAAAGCATTGGTGGTGGAGTTGTGGACCAATCAAACCATTCTAGAGAGCAAGCTGACATTATGCCTAAAGGATTATAATACTATGCATACCCTTTCACCCAGAAATGCCATTACTAGGTCTGAATCCCAAAGAAATTAAAAATGAAAAGGACTTATATGCACAAAAATATTTCTAGCAACAAGTTCTGGTATATGGTTATGATGAAACATTATTGTGCAATTAGAAATGACCAGCAGGATTTTTTCAGAAAGATCTGAAAGGACTTACATGAAACTATATAAAATGATGTGATCAGAACTAGAACAGTATATATAGAAGAATCAATATTGCACAATAATCAACTGTGAATGACTTACCTGTTCTTAGCAATACAATGATCCAAGTCAGTTGTAAAGGACTTATAATACTATCCAACTCCAGAGAAAGTACTGATGGAGACTGAGTAGTTTCTTTGGGGGTGGGGGGGGAGGGGTTGTCTTTCACAATATGACTAATATGGAAATATGTTTTTCATGACTGTACATGTATTACTTAAATCAAATTGCATGCTTTCTCAAAGATGGGCTAGGGGCGGGAGAGAAAATTTGGATCTCAAAATTTAAGGAAAGCAAATGTTGAAAATTATTTTAATGTAATTGGAAAAAATATTCAATTGATTTTTTTCCAATGCAAAAAATAAAATAAAAACAAAGAATTGAGTCAGTGACATGGTGCAGTGGATAGAACACCTGTCCTGGAATCAGGAGGATCTGATTTCAAATCCATCCTCAGACAAAGGGCAAGTAACTTTATTCAAATTGCCTCCAAAAATAAAACAAAAACAAAGTTACTATTGGAAGGAATACTTTCTACTTTAAAAAGTTTTCAATTTTTCTGAATATCAAGAACTTCTTTTTATTCTTCTCACCTTCACCTATTTCCTGAAAAGCATGAAAAAGGAGGTAAAGAAGGAAGAAAGAAACATAACTTTTATATCATATAAACATAATCAAAAACAAAATAAATTTCCACATTGAGCCAGTCCAAAAATTTCATTCTCATTCTGCAATGTAACTTGTAATACTTCTGTCATGAGTGCACATTGTTCTTCTTAATCAATCCTCTTGATTCTTTTGAGGATTCTTGTGTTGATCAGAGAAATTAAGCCTTTATGACTGATATTTTAATATTGTATTATTCCTGGTTATATTCATTTCACTATGTATCATTTCATATGGGTCTTCTCAGGCTTCTTTAAAACCATGCCCTTCTTTGTTTTAACAGCAGAATAATTTACTATTACATTCATCAACTATAATTTGTTCAGTCATTTCCCAGTTCATGTGTATTCTCTTAGTCTCCATTTCTTTGTGACTATAAAAATTTTAATATTATCTATTCATATATCTATCTATATGTATATAAATATATATCCTATGCAAGTGATAATGCTGAATGCTGTGACTATGTCATGTTTTATCTTTGGATCCCCAATGTCAAGTATAAAATTTTATACCATGTAATCATATAATTCATATTTATGGAATTCAAAATAACTGAATCAGAGATATCTAGAGGTGGGAAGTCATAAGTATTTACTCTAGTTCTGAATAACAGTGTCACATTAGGTGGGTCATTTACAACTTAGCCCATTATTTTTAATGGCTGAGCCTTTTTTCCCTCCTTTTTTCTCCTTTTTTTGGAGAGAGTGGCAGTTATTTATAGCTCTTATGCTTTAGAGAGTTAGGCCTGGAATCAGAAAGCCCTGAGTTCAAATCCCAATTCTACACTTACTTTCTCTGTGAGCATAAAGAGTCCATTGTCTCTTAATTTATTAATTAAAAGCAGTCCTAAAGATCAGAGGGACTCTTTAAAAGACTTGGTGTAATAAAATAAAATTTCCACAGATATATATTTTCATTTGGACAAATAGCAACTGAGGTTTGATGTGCCTTTGGTTGAAAGAATGTTTGATTCTGAGCAAGCAGCCCTGAACTTACTTTGTCCTTTGGGGTTACCAGAGCCATACCACTGCCAATTCATGTCTATAGTTCTTATTTAAAGAAAGGTTAATGAACATGTAAGCTTACTGTAGATGTACTGAAGAACCCAGAGAATGAACACCTACTATTTTAGGGCTCAGACTGAATTTGTTTTTTGAAATGTTTTTAAGTCACTCACATTTCTCCCATTATTTTTTTTCTAGACAGCCATCCTCCAATAGCAAAGAATATTTTTAAGAGAATAAAAAAAGAAGAAAAAGAGAAAAGAAAATCAACAAAACCAATCAATACATTGAAAAAAGTCAGAATGAATTTGGATAATGAATTTAAGACCTGTTTCCTTTAGGAATTTGGAACCAAAAGCAGGCTCACCATCAGCTTGATCTTTAAAGTAAAGGAGAATTTATTTGTACTTGGAAGGAAAATCACCAGAAATAGGTTGTGGCTCACTCAGGTTTTTTGACCATAGGTTCTTGCAAAGAGCCTGACTCTATAATTAAGAGGACATGGGTTAAAATCTGATACTTTCATGTATTTTCATTATGTCCTTGCACAAAGGGCCGCTAGGTGGTGCAGTGAATAGAGGACTGGCCTTGCAGTCAGGAAGACAGGAGTTTAAATCCAGTCTCAGACACTTGAACAGTTATTAGTTGTGTGACCTTGGCCTAGTCACTTAACCCTGGTTGTCTGACATCCAAGGTCATCTCCAGTTATCCTGATTCATACCTTACCGCTGGACTCAGATAGCTCTAGAGGAGAAAGTGTGACTGGTGACTTAGCATGCACCTTTCTCACTAAAATCCAATTCATGTGATTGTCATGGCATCACCTTCCATGATGTCATGGTCTTTTTCAAGGTTGAAGGAGAACATCAAAGGTGAGCCAATTGCTTAATCTCTCTGTTAACTCATCTACCCAGGGAAGAATTTGAATCAGATGATCTCTACCTTCTAAATCCATGATCCCTTTCTCTTTCTTATCCTGCTTCC
The DNA here is from genome assembly GCF_037893015.1 of Macrotis lagotis. Lineage (NCBI taxonomy): Eukaryota > Metazoa > Chordata > Mammalia > Peramelemorphia > Peramelidae > Macrotis > Macrotis lagotis. Next base: position 17,354,536 of record NC_133665.1, on the reverse strand, counting down.
TTTCTCTCACCTGTTGGATGAGTATGAAATTGAGTAAAAGGATTTAGAGAATTCAGTGCTTAAATGTGTTTGGTAATTCATTGTCTCATTGAACATAGTAGTTATAATTGGTGTAATTTAGCTTTGATAATTATGCCATTACACATAAATGGTTGTAGTACTAATTTTATTTGTCTTTCAAACACATTACTGAATATATCTAAAAGAGACTGTGTGTATGCTGCAAGCCTGTTTGAAGTCAAATGTCATGATTTGTTCCAGAGTAATGATTTTATAAACACAATCTGGTTTAAAGTGGGAAAAGAATACAGCTGAGGGCTAACTTTTTTCCTCTTTTTTTTCCCTTTTAATAAATAGGGATTAGATGACTGGTAAGTTCCAAAAAATGTCAACAAAGGAATTAGATAGAAATGTCCTGTTCTCAAAGAGTTTGCCATATTGGGAAACTCAAGAGGATACCCAAGAATCAGTATGTACATGTTGGGATGTAATTAGAGACAGTTAGTGAATGGAATGCTTGGTTTAATTATTGCTTGTGAAATTTTCTAAATTATTTGACCTTGGGCAAGTGACTTAATTTATAAGTACCTCAGGTAGTTCTTTAGGAGAGGGTTGTGTTGAGGATAGTGTGAGGGATTTGAAGTTAAGAAGCCTCAGAATGTAATCTCTAAGTATAGGATCAATATACTTAGTAGCTGTGTGATTCAGTTTCAATTTTCCTCACCTGTAAAATGGAGATAATAATAACACCAACTTCACAATATTGTTGAGAACAGGTTAAGCTAATGTGTAAAAAGCTCCTTGCAAACCTTAGAGATTATATAAAGTTAGCTATTATGATTTATCTATAGATAGGTAGCAATCTGTCTCAGTGATGAGAGTTTCTATTACCAGGATGTCCCACAAGCTGACCAAAACACATTCTTTGAATATTCACATGAAATGCTTATGGTATAGATTCTGAAGGTTGTTGTTCTTCAGTGTAGAGAGAAAGTCAGAATTCATGTACTTCTTAGAATTCAATCTGCTACCTTGGGAATGAGGAGTAGGTAGCTTTCTCCATTCTCCATTAATACAGTTTACAGTTACTAATTTTCACACTAACAGTGAGTCCAACAGTAGTATGGCACTTTCACCAGCAATAAAAGCTCCAGGCAAGCATTAGGAAGGAGAAATGTGGCTCATTACTCCCTTAAATTTCAAACTTCTATTGTATAGAAAAGGCAATTATTGCCTCCTGCCTTGCTTGTTCCACAGGTTTTGCTAATAAATACTGATGCCTTCTGTCAATATCCATAAAAGACAGGTTGCTTGCACTGCCTCCAAATTCTAATGGGTAGCTGAGGTGGGGGTGGGTGGAAGGTGATGAATTGCTGTGTGGCAAAGTCACTGCCTGGCCGGGCCCAAGAAACAGAAACTCTTGGCTGACTGCCTGCCCCTAGAAGGGAAGAGGTCTTACCCTGAAGACTGAGTCAGTCTCCCAACCTGGGGAAACTACAACCTGATTTGGTGCATAATTGAGGAGGAAAGTATTCTTTTGCTGATATAGGAAAGGCTGTCATTTAAAAAATTAATGATTTCTTCCTGCTTGCTTTCAGATCATGTGTGGATTCTTTGAATATGTATGCAGATTTCAAGATAAGCTTTTTATCTTGTTATTAGTATTATTATCCTCTTAAATGTGCATTGAAGGGGTATGGATAGGTGGATACAGAATCTGATTACCTTGCCTTTTTGAATCCCTGCCCTAGTGCTTATTGAATGAATGAATTATAGCAGACAACTGCAGCATTCAATTTGAAAAGACTCAAATAACTGTGAAAGCAACTCTGACTTCAGCTGAATTTTCCATCTTTTTCACCTTATATTCCTTTTAGAGGGGTTTAAAAATTAGGTTTTCTATGATTATGTTTCTACACACATATATATGCATATATACATATATATGGTGTTTTGTGTAAAGTACTAAGTAAATAAAAATTTATTAATAACAATGTTATTGTGGGACAGCTCAATTTCAGTGATTTTCAGATGCTGTTCCTTGATTTTCTTAAAAAATACAGTCTCTAATCTGAACCAGTCTATTACAATTTGGGCAGTTACAGACTGTACCAAATGAGGTAGTTCATTAGTTTCATAGGAGGGTTCTTCCAGATGATTCTTGTGTGGGGGGAAAATGCCCCCCCAAGCTATATGAGAAATTTGTAGATAGTAGAATCATGATATATGAAGCATTCTAAGTTTGGGAGACTCATTGTCCATGATCTGAAATGGGTCTTTGTTAATTTAGCATTGATAATTCATTTTGTGATCTATTTTTTGGATTCAGTTAGTCAGCAAACATTTTTTAAAGCTTACAGTGTCTTATACAGAGGATATAAGGAATGGCAAAGCTGCTATAAAGGAGCTCACCTTCAAATGGTAGATATTATGTGTAATAATTCAATATTTTATACAAGATATTTACAGAGTAGATGAAGATGATCTCTGAAGGGAAGTCATTAGCCCTGGAAGGATTGGGAAAGGCTTCCTGCTGGATATGAATTGGATCTTGAAGGAAGCCACTGAAACTAAGAATTGAGAATTGGGGGGTAGGGCATTCCAGGTACAGAGAATAAGCAGGTTCAATAGGCAGGGCCTGGAGATGTGTTCTCTTTGTGACCTTGGATCAGTTACTTAGCCTCTATAGGTCCCAATTTATCATTTATAAATAAAATGAAGTTGGAATAGATGACTTGTGAGATTTCTTTAAGCTTGAAGTCTATGCAGGATCACAGAATTTCAGTTGGAAAGACCATCTACCCCAATCTATACCTGAAATAAAACCCTGTGTATATATAAAACAAAAAAGGGAAACGTTTTAAATGTGTTTCCATGATAGATAATATATCAAGGGAATATCTGCAAAAGAGTTGCAAATGGTTTTTAACAATATTAATGCTTGCTGTATGGTTTACAAATCACTCTACATAAACATTATTTCATTTAAACTTCATGATACCCTACAAGATAGGTATTTATCATTTTTTCCATTTTACTGATAAAGAAATTGAAATTTAGAAATTTTCTGAGAATAAGTTTTGCTTCATTCTTTGTCTTTATATATCTAGTGTCTGACATAGTAGGTACTTAATCAATGCATATTGATTGATTACTTATACAACTAGAAAGTATTTGACAGGAAATTCATATTCAGTTCTTTTAAGATATTTTACAGCAGTGGTATCCAACTAAAATAGAATCAGGGGCCACTAAATTGTATAAAATGATTCTGGTGGTCTACTTATTGATTTTTAGAAAGTCATATATTTCTTTTTTTTTAATTAATTAAATTTGTTAAATAGTTTCCAATTACATTTTAATCTGTGGTTCAGGTTGCATTCTGTAGTATGGTCCCCTTTGCCATGTATTTGATACCTATAAAACTATAGTCAGATATTTCTAATTACAAGTGTAACTTTGGTTAACCAGAACTTAATTCATAGGATCATCGATTTAGAACCAGAGGGATTTTTCGAAGTCATCCAGTCCAAACTCTTCATTTTGAATGTAGGTAAGGAAAACAAGACCTAAAGTGGTTGTCCAAGGTCACACAATAATAAGTGGAAGAAGTAAACTAAATCCTCTTAAATTCAGAGTCAGTACCATTCTCTCTCAATTAACTATAATGGTTCTTTTTGGTATTCAGCTTTTAGGAGAAAGCACTAACAAATCAGAGGTATTTATTAAAAAATTGCAGCTTTCAAGAGTCAAACAAAGATTAAGTCCAATCTTTTATTCTTTCTCCACTTATATCTATTTTTCTATGCAATCATTATTGATGCTCAAAAATGATGAGAACTCCGAGATTCTCAAATACCCAATAAAATTCAGCTGTGATTACTCTTTCAGATATACTAAATTTAATTTTAGAATTTTAAAATCAAGAATTAAAGCAAAAAGGGGGTTAAACTTAAAGTACTTCATCTTGAAGTCATTAAACCTGAACATTCTGTTGAATTTGTTTCATTGTAATTGTCCAGTATTTTCCCCTCCATATTTTTAGATCTACTACTTGATGGAAGTAGCTATCCAAAGTGGAATCACAAGAATTGTTAACCCATTGTTTTTTCTGAGTAAAATACTTTCTAATTTCTGAGTTGATTGGCCTTTTGAATCTTCTACTGTATAATGTCTGAGCTCTGAAGATTTTGGATAGAATGTTCCATAGTAAATTTTCTTCACTGGTGGAAACTCAATGTCACAGGAGACTTTTGAAAAGCTTTGATAGTGATGGTTTTGGGGTGGGAAAGAAATATTGGGAGAGGAGAAGATTATTTTATTCTGTGGACTGAATGTACTTTCTTAATTCAATATAAGATTTAACAGTTCCTTTAAAATATGTGTACCAATGTCACATGCTTTATGGGATACAAATATGACTTGTAACAGGTTATGAGTTACCAAAAAAAAAAGAAAGACTTTACCAAAATATTTATTGTATTCTTAACTCTGAGAAAACAATGAAATCTCTTACTTACTTATAGATTCTTTGGGCACAGGGATAGTTTCTCATATTCCTTTGTCCCTTCTCTGCTGATAAGTACAATATTATGCCCATTGTTGCTGCTATTCAGTCATGTTTCATTCTTTGTACAATATGTGCCACATCATGCCAATACTGTCCATAGAGTTTTCTTAGAAAAGATACTGCAGTTATTTGCTATTTTCTTTTCCAGTAGATTAAGACAAACAGATTAAGAAATAAGCCCAAGGCCATATAGCTAGTAAATCTTAATCCAGATTTGAATTCAGGTATTCCTGACTCCAAATTTAGTGCCCTCTGCACTGAGTCTATCATGCCCATTAAAGGTATTTAATAACTTTATAGTATTGTTTAATATTATTCCTATTTCCATACTTTCTGTTCATACTATTCTATTAGCACTTTCCTTATGTACAGGAGTGTTCTCTTTCACCTTTCTTTCAGCCTTTTCATGCTTACCCTTCATGTTGGAAAGGCATTCTTCACTTTTACCATATAGAATACCTAACTTCCTTGAAAGATCAGTGCAGTTAATAACTAGTTACTCTAATTCTCTAGAAATTGTTTCAAATTGGGATAGATAGGTGATACAGTGGATAGAACACTGACCCTGGAGTCAGGAGGACCTGAGTTAGAATCCAACGTCAGATTCTTAATTGCTTAGCTGTGTGACCTTGGGCAAGTCACTTAAATAAAAATAAATAAACCCTTAAATTAAAAAAAAATTAAAAATTGCTTCAAATTTCTTTACATGTTCTTTATGTTCATATTTGTCCTTGTGTTCATATTGTACTCCTCCAAATAGAATGTAAACTCCATCATCATCATCATCATCATCATAATGATTATTATCATTGTATTTCCAGGTCCTTGCACAATGACTCACACATATAGTAGGTATTTAAGGGCTGACTGAAATTTAAAAAAAATTGTTGAACAATGAATGAATGAATGACTCTTCCCCTTATATTTCAAATGAATTTTGGTTATTTTCAATTGGTCATTCATTTAAAACTTATTTTTCAAATGCTTTCTTTGAGGTGGTAGGTGTTGAGGGTGATATTAGGATGAGGTTTCAGGGGCAGCTAGGTAGTACTGTGGATAGAGCACCTTGCCTTGGAATCAGAAGGACCTGAGTTCAAATCCAACCCCAGACACTTAATAATTACCTAGCTGTGTGGCCTTGGCAAATCACTTAACCCCATTGCCTTGCAAAAATAAAAAAAAAAAGGTGAGGTTCCTATTCTCAATGAGCTTCTTAAAACAATAACCTGGTTACATTTGAAAAGGTAACTAAATAACCAGAGATCAAATGTTGAAGGTTGTGTGAATAGCATAGAGAGGAAATACCATGTACTATGTAGAAGGCACTATAGACTGCAGTAATCAGAGGAAGCAGTTGGTAGCATTATATTTCATCAACTAGGGCTATAAAATTTTTCACTGATCTTTGATTTCTCTTAAATTGACAAAAATAAATTGTGTGGAAAAGTGTCATCCCTAATGTGAAGGAGAAGGCTGTTAAACTCTCCTGGGATGACGGTGGAAATCATATGTAGGCTCCTAGTCTGATTGGATAGATACTGTCAACTTAATCTACCACTTAATCTCTTCTCATAACTTAAAATCAATCATTTAATCAACCAATAATTAGGAAGCACTTATTAAGTATTCATTATATGTCAGGTACTATGTAAAACCTTGCGAATACAAAGAAAAAAGCAAAACCTCTCCCTGTTTTCAAGGAATTTATATTCTAATGAACAAATTATACAGTTGATAATGTGGTGGGACTGTGGCCCATTTTCATCTGGGTCAAGAATTTTTAATCTGAGTTCTGTAAACTTTCTTTAAAAATTTTTTTGATATCTCTATTTCAATATAATTGATTTCCTTTCTAATCCTATGTATTTTTTTTTTGTATTTAAAAACATTCTGAAAAGATATCCATAGGCTTTACCAGATTGCCAAAGGGGTTCATGACACACAAAATGAAGAAACTTGAGTATAGAAGAGCCAGAGAGGAACAGTGGAAATCATTAGAGATAATTTGTCCAATGACGTCCATCACATTCTAATCTTCTGATCTGACAAGTGGCACCTTGGAAGAAAGCACCAATTTAAATTACTCTTTTTTTTTTTTTTTTAGGTTTTTGCAGGGCAAATGGGGTTAAGTGGCTTGCCCAAGGCCACACAGCTAAGTAATTATTAAGTGTCTGAGACTGTATTTGAACCCAGGTACTCCTGACTCCAGGGCCAGTGCTTTATCTACTGCCACCTAGCCGCCCCCTAAATTACTCTTGAAGTAGAAAGATAATAGAGAAGATTAAGACTGAATAAACCACAAGAAAGATGATCAAGGCAGGGATAATAGTAATAATGCTATTGAGAGAATTACAAAACTGTTGATTATGTGAAGACCAAAAGTTAAGGAATTGGTACTCCAGAAGAAAACTGATCTTTTTACTTTGATATGATGTTAGGATATTTTCTTTGAAAGCTCCAATGACCCCAAATTTCCCATAGAAGCAAAGCTCCAATGACCCCAAATTTCCCATAGAAGCAAAGTGCCATCTTTTTAATGACAACATTTTGATACAATTGTTCTATGAAATTGAGATAATAAACAACTCTTTTTGAAAAGTTAAGAAACAAATATACCATATCAAAAAATATTTTTCCTTCAGTGATGTTCTTTCCACTGGATCACCATGCTTCCTTAGTCTCACTCTTATACAGGTGCAAACTTTTTCAGTTACGTTTCTAGTTGAACCTTGGACTTTGTTATCTGTCTCACAGCTGGACCTTTACTATATCCCCTATTAAACTCTGAGCTCTTTGTGATCAAGATTGACTTACTTTTCTGTTTGTATCCCAGTGCTTATCATAGATTTGGGTACATAGTAGAGGGCTTTAAACTTTTATATGTTTATTAAATTTTTAAAAAATTTTATTTTATTTAAGGCAATGGAGTTAACTGACTTATCCAAGGTCACACAGCTGGGCAATTATTAAGTGTCTGAGACCAGATATAAACTCAGGTCCTCCTGACTCCAGGGCTGGTGGTATATCCTCTATGCCACCTAGCTGCCCCTGTTCATTAAATTTTAAAAAGGAATACCATACATAAAATTTATGTATATGTGTTTTATTTATATTTTTAATGTCATCTAATACTCTTTTGATAAATTCATTAAAAAGTTAGTGCAATAAAATTACTTTGATTTGAGTAGCATCTTATCAAGTGGGTAAAATATGAATAGGTTAACAAGATGGGGTAGAACATTTCCAGGCAGTTCTATAGCTTGGGCAAAGATGTGAAAGGAGAAAAATATAAAACGTGTTTAGGTGTTAAAAAATAGGCTATTTGATAAAGTATTTCAACATTTATTAAAATACTTCTCCAAAAGGAAACTATAATATTCATGATCATTCCAGAATAAATGGTAATCTATCATTTAAAAAAAAGTTCATAGACAATAAGAAAATAAATAGGAGGCAATTAAGAATTCAGGAAAATCTGGAGAATTTTACATGTATTAATGTGGCCAATAAAAATTCATCACCTTATGGCTAATCTTCTGGTGCTGAACTTATCTGAACTTAGCCAGGCTGATTCTTGGATGATTTTTTTTATTACCAGGCTTCAACTTAAAGTGATTCTAGTTTGGTAGAACTTTTCAGAATTTACACTCTCTGGGTTAAGCCTTTTTGGAACTCAAGGTCACCTTTATGTCATGATGAATCACTGTAGTAAGATTGTATAGAGTAGTGAAAGTTGTTCTCTATTATGTGTAACCAAATGGAGAACTTTGAAAGATCCAAGAGTTTGTCTCCATTGTTCAACTTAACAGTAAACTTTGCAAATCTTATACACTGTGAACCTAGCATTGACCCTGCAAAAGAATGTGTTTGACCATTTTCTAATTTATTTATTCACTATGAGATTAATGGGATGAGAGTACAAAATCTGAATGAAAAAATACTGAATAACTAGGACAATTATATTTCAAATGACAGACTCCTCACCTTCTCACCTTACAAAATAAATAACCAAGTAAATAAGCAAATAAATAACAAAAATGAAATGTATGGGTAGCACTGACTTGCATCTCTATCATTCTATATGCTAAAGTAGGGTTGGTATGGAACTCACCTTTTTTTATTGCCCAGATCTATGATTTCATGATTGAAGGGAAATTCTGAAACCCCCTCAACTAATACAGATTAGTTCATTATCTATAACCTTTAGTCTTAAGAAGTTGTCCAGGAGAATGGCTGCACAAATTGTGTTATATGATTGTAATGCAATATTTCTCTGCTATGAGGAATGATGAACAGATTGATTTCAGAAAACCCCATAAAGATGTATATAAATTGATGCAAAGAGTTAAGTGAGAAGAACCAAGAGAACAATTGTACACAGTTACAGCAATACTATATGCTGATCAACTGTGAATGACTTAACTATTAAATGTTATTAAGCAATACATTGATCCAAAGAACTCATGATGGAAAGAACTGATGTAGCCTGAATGTAGAATGAAGCATAATATTTTTCATTTTCTGTATTTTTGTTTTGGTTCTGTGTCTTCACAATGTGATTAATATGGTTATATGTTTTTCACGACTGAACATGCATACCCTGTATAAGATTGTTTACTGAAGATTGTTTACTGTCTCATGAAAGAAAGAAAATCTGGAATTCAAAAATACTTAATGTTGAAAATTGTTTTATGTAAAAAGTACATATAAATGGGGAAAAATAAAATACTATTTTTTAAAAAAAAGTTGTCCAGAGCACCAGCTTCCCTCAGAGTCACACAGGTAGAATTTGTCAAAAGTCAAGCTTGAAACCAGATCTTCCTGAATTCTCAGTTGCCTTCCATCTACTGCCCTACTGCCTAGGAACTTTTTTTTTTTAATGATCATCATTTTCTCTGGAATGATCATGCATACCATGGTTTCCTCTTGGAAAAAGTATTTTAATAAATATTGAAATATTTTGTAATTATATTTGCTTTCTTTATTGAGAAAGGAGAAGACTAGGATGGAACCAAGACAGCAGAGAAAAGCTAGTGACTTGCCTGAGCTCTCCCTCAAACCCCCTCTGACACCTTTAAGTAATGCCATAGAACAATTCCTAAAACAGCAGAACCCACAGAAGGATAGTGAGAAATAATTTTCTAGTCAAAGACAGCTTAGAAAGTCAACAAAATGGAGCACAGTCAAATGTAATTTGTGCTAGTACAGATGCAGTTCCAGTAAACCCAATATAGATCTGGTGAGCCACTGAATCGGTGACATCACTGTTTGCTTTTGCAACTCTCAAGCCACATACTATAAGGAAGTTGAATAACTGATTAGAAGGAGATTATAGGGATCTTTTTGCTGACTCTGGAGGCAGGATTCATTTGCTTTGCCCATACTCAGACCTGGATCATAGTCCAGGGTGGCAGTCCCAGGGTGAGGAGGAGCACTAGCATACCAGAGCTTGCAGCTGCAGTGGAGCAGGGGCCTTTATCACAGTTACAGAGCAGAAGAGATTGAGTGTTTGTGGTCCCTCACAGACCACAGCATAGGCCAAATAGCCTTGGAAGAATTGAAAATTTATAGGTCCCTAGAAGTATCTCTGAAAACAGCTGTACAAACACTGAAGGTTGGCATAGTGTGTCATTTATCCTGGAAACAGAGACCCATGTTAACAAAGAGTTAACAAAGATTGGAAAATGAGCAAATGATAGAAAAAAATTTTGACCACAGAAAATTACTATAGTCACAGGGAAGATCAAACACATTCAGAAGACAATGAAGATAAAATTCCTGCATCCAAAGCTTCCAAGAAAAAAATATTACTTGGTCCTAGGCCATGGAAGAACTCAAAAAGATTTTGAAAATCAAATAAGAGGTAAAAGAAAAATTGAGAAATGAGAGTGATCCAAAAAAATCATAGAAGAAGAATCAACAGTTTGGTAAAGGAGGCATAAAAAATGCAAAAGAAAATAACACCTTAAAAACAGAACAGGTCAAATGATAAACGAAGTACAAAAAAGTAATGAGGAGAAGAATGCCTTGAAAAGTAGAATTGGCCAAATGGGGAAAAGCAGCACAAGAACTTACTGAAGAAAAATCTCCTTAAAAATATAATTGGTCGATTGGGGGAAATTGTAAAATTCAAAAAAAATAAACTCTTCCTTTTAAAAAATATAATTGGTTAAATGGAAAAGAGGATACAGAAGTTCACTGAAGATAGAGGAAAGCCTATCAAGGAGTGAAATTGTTTTTGTATCAAAGGTTAAAAGAGTATTTGATTTTGAGTTTAATTTTACTCCACAGACTCAAGATAAAGTAAAATATTAAGGCTATTTGTTTATTTTCAAAGTGCAAGTCATGCAAATTTTCTCTCCCAAATTTAGAATAAACAATTTATAAGTATTTCTGGAGTAATAAATTGAATATTGAATACAAATAATGTGGACAAACAAAACTGAAATGGTTGGATCTCACTGGAGTGGTGAGATAATTCTCATGCATGCATTTCTTAAGTACTTGTTATGTGGCATAACTGTGCTAGGAAGACAAAGACAGAAATGACATCATTCCTTTCCTCAAAGAGAGAAAACATGTTTATGTATAAGTATATACCAAAAACTGCTAGATCGGTTTTTGAGAGGAGACATTAGAAGCCTAGGGGTGTGGTAGAGAGGTAGGGAAGCTTCAGGAATGACTTTATGAAGAAGGAGGCTCTTTAGGGATGCTAAGATGTGGAGGTAAGGAGAGAGATCATTCTCACATCAGGTAGGTGACAAGCAGGAGATGGAATATTATGTCTCATTAACAGTATGTACTTTGTATAGACTCTAGAGTTTTCGAAAGAGAATATTATAATAAACTAGGAGAGGTAGGTTATAGTCATGTTGTAAAGGATTTGAAATTATAAACAGAGGAAATAATAGTAGAAGTAATAGGAAGCCTTTGGAGTTTATTGGTCAGGAGAGTGCCATGGTTAGACCTGTGCTGTAGGAAAATTGTCTTGGCAGCTGTGATGAGGTTGGGTTAGAGAGGGTAGAGGCTTGAAGGAAGCAAGATAAATTAAGAAACTATTGAAATAGACTTGGAAAGAAGTGAATGAAGTGAGTATGATATATGTGAAAGTGGCTTTGTGAATAGACGAGGGGATAGATATGAGAAAATATTGTAGAGGTAGAAATTAAAAGATTTGAATTGAATTGATTGAATATATGGGGTTGAGGATGACTTCTAAGTGGTAAACCTGGTTTACTGGTGGGAGAATCCAGAAATAGATTAAGCTTGGAAGAAGGAAAGGTTTTTGCAAATGAAAATAACGAGTCCTTTGGATATGTTGAGTTTGAGCTAGTTATGCAACATTTAATTCAAAATGCCCATGTGAAGACAGTTGAGCTAGTGTGAAACTGAAACTGAATTTATTGTTCTTGGATTCATCTGCCTAAAAATCACAATTACATTCATGAGAACTATTGAGATCACTGAGAGCGTAGGTGTAGAGAGATTGAAGGCACAAGAGAGAATCTTTGGAGTATGGATCCACAATTATAGGTAATTGTTTAATGCCTATTAAGAAGAAATGTAAAGATGAGTTCCTAATTTTTCCCTCCTTAGCATCATTTTTCCACTTATCTGATTAGATTACACAGGCATCCCCTCTCAGTATCTATTCCTTGTTTCATTACTTTTATATTGTAGAGCAGAAATTCCCTTGTATACATCACTGAGAAATAACCATCCAGCTTCTCCCTAAAGATCTTCAGTGCCTTCCACAGTAGTTTATCTAATTTCTGGATACTTCTAAATGTGAGAATTTTTTTCTTTTTTAATCAAAATCTGTCTCTATACCTTCCCACAATTATTCTTTGTTAAACTGTTTAGATCTAAGCAAAGCCTAATTTCTCCTTTACACCACAGTCCTTAAGATAGGATCAAGGAATTTTGGATAGGACTATAGAAATTTTCTGGTCTATTCTCTTAGGTTTAAATGTTCCAAATGATCTGTAGAAATCTTCTGTTCTATTCCTTTAGTTTCAGATGCTCCAACTGATCTTTAATCTCATTGATTTGGGAATTACTTTCAATGGTACAGATCTGAACTCAAGTATGCCTGTCCATCCAGTGTAACTTTTATCAATGTTCTCCCCAAATTCACCAGAGGGGGTCCCCTAATGTTTTAGAAGCCTTCCCTTGTTTTCTCCCAACATTGTGAAGTTACCAGTAGAACAGTGATCCTCGAAATACTAAATATTTAACTAGTTCCTTCTTTTCTAAGGTTACTCTGCATGTGACAAACTAGAGGGTCTGAAATGTGGCAAACTTGAGTTCTTTTCATCCTGACTCTCTTATTTGCTTATTATATGAGTGGACAAGTCTCTGTTTCTATATCAAAGAACTGGAAGGGACTTTACAGAGAATATCTAATCAAACCATCTCATTAAATTTTCTTTAAAAATATACTTTGTTAATATATTTTGTCATTGTAGCATAGTCATTTCAGTCTTGTCTCCAGACTGAACACTCTTTTGAGGCCAAGAAAAGAATTAAGGAAAAAAAAACATCTAATGCAGTACATTATGTGACAGTGTTCACAATAATCAGGACTAAAAGTCCTCTGCCTCTGTCATGAACAGGGAAGCTGATTTATTATCTATTTTCTGAGTTCTTCATGGTTTTTTCAATGACAGTTTCAATTTGGACTTCTTTTTAGTGAATGTTTTATTTTCTTTATTGGGATTATTCTCTTGATTATATTTCCATCTGTATCAGTTCATATAAATCTTCCCAATCGTCTCTAAATTAGCCAAACCATGTTATTTCTTAAGATTTAATAATATTCCTTTCCACTTATGAAACATAATATTTTTTCCTTCCTGATCAAAGTGAAATATTTTTTAGGTTTTTTACTATCAATTTATATATATATATATATATATATTACATATTATTGTTTTATTTTTTTTACTACATATTAGTGCTTTATTTCTACTTTCTACTTCTAGATAACTCCCTTATTTTAAAGGTGAAGAAAATGAGAAAGAGGGAAAGTAATTTGTTCAAGGTCAAACAGCTAGTTCCTAGAAGACTTAGGAAAAGAACAGATATGTTTGGAATCCTTGTCTAAGACTCTGTTCACCAAACCTCTGTCCACAAACTGTTCTTTTCAGTCTTCTTTTAAATTCTCCCCCAATTAATCTAGACTTTCATTCACTTGTTTCAAATTCAGGCATCCAGGAAACTTTAAATGACTTATTTCTCAATGCCAAATGGTGCCAGGCCCACAGGAGGCATCTAGTAAATCTTGATATTTTACTTAATAATTGCCTATATTTATTTAGTATTTCAAAGTTTTCAAATGTACTTTAAATATAACTTACTTGGTCTTCACACTAACCTTTCTAGATAGGTATAAATATCATTAAAGGTAAAGCTAATTGAGTTGGCCCAGGTCACACATCTAGTTAACTAGATGAAGTATGAGTCAAACAGCTCTTTCTGACTACATGTCCAGAGCTCCATCTACTATCTCTCTTTACTTGTTAGAGGGTCATTGGAATGATTAGGAAAAACAATCTACTTAAGCGATCTTTATTGCAACTAGAAGTTCAGCATACTTAAAAAAAAAAAGCTGACTCTCACCGAGCCAGCTTTAAACAACATTTACTCAGGGGTTGTAGCCTGTGCCAGGAGGTTTTCCAGTCTTGTTTTCCTTCAGTACTAGAACCTAACTGTGCTTGGTGTCAATACAACTTGGCTTCAGATAATTTCTCTTCTTCTCAAAGGTTAGATAACATGCTTTCCATGGCACTTTTCCTTTTAATTTTTTAAAGCTCTGAATTTCAAAGGAAATTCAGCATACACATTTCTGACTCATTTATGCACAAGTCATTAAAAGAATCTTTAGTAAGAGATGCCTGATAGTCTATGATCATTACTTTTTAGAGTTTTTCCCAAGTTAGAAACAGTAAGGTCATTAAAAGTTTATGAAATTCTTAGGAAACTACTCAGCATGATTTTACCAAAATAAATGAAGCTAATGCTCTTAAATTTTGGATTGTGGATTGCAAATTTGAGGACCTTAAAGTTTTAAGAAATTTCCAAAATTAACAAAATCAGAGATAGCACATAGCTTTCCAAACCTTGAAGCACTATATAAATGCCAATTATTATCTGTGAAAGACCTTGGCAAAGTCTAAAATCCATAGACCTTGGTGTTTACTCTTTTGTAAAAAGGAGTCAGACTGGATGACTCTGAAGTCTTCTGAATTTGATCTTAGTAAAAAGAGGGTTTTGCTTATTGTATTAGGTCCTGGGATCAAATTTCAATTCTTCTATTTGGTAATTTTTTTAAAGGTTTCTTGCATGGCAAATGGGGATAAGTGGCTTGCCCAAGGCCATGTAGCTAGGTAATTATTAAGTGTCTGAGGTCTGATTTGAACTCAAATACTCCTGACTCCAGGACTGGTGCTCTATCCACTGTGCCACCTAGTCGCCCCTGTTTGCTACTTTTGAAGCAAGTTTTCTAGTTGTCAGTTTCAAAATTTGTAAAATGACTAGGAATGTTAGCCATGGTTACCTACTGAAATATAGAGAAACCTGGATTAGAACTTGGATCTTCTGACTTCTAACCTGATCTTCTTCCAAAAGAACCACTAGATTGTTTTTAATTATATTATTCACACCATTCTCTTCTTAACTATTAAACTACAATTTTCTTTTTCTTTATCTCTTGCTTTGGATAATTATCAGTATTACTCTGATACATTGACCCCCTTTTACCAAAGAGCTAAAAGCTATTTTCTTTATCTTTTATATTCTCATTTATAGATTAAGAAGCTGAAAAACAACAGTGTTATCCAAACTTCTATGGCAGCAACTGTACCAATTCACTGGCATTTGATCTTGTACTGTATATGGATCTTCTATTGTTGGGCAAGCCTATTTATTTACCTGCCATACTATTTTTACATTTTAATGTAATTGTAATGTAAATGTAAATGTAATTTTTAATACATGTTAAACTAACATCATGGAGCCATATCTTTCCCCTCAAAGGGAAATCTGAGACTAGAGAATTTAAGGTACGTGCCAGAAGTCAAAGACAGATAAGAGTGGCAGAGTTGATTTTTGAACAGATATCCTCTCTCTGATTCCAAAATCAGTGCTCGTTCTCTTGTAACATTAAATTAATTAATCAATGAACATTTATTAAACTCATTGTATTCTTGACATTGTGTTAATCTCAGGGGACACAGACACAAAATTTTTCCTTGTGGGGTTAGGGGTAAAAGGTAGGGTTGCCTAATTTTAACAAAAGAAAAGTAAATAAAGGATATATACAAAATACCCTATGAGATTATTTTTTGGGGGAAGGGAATGCTAAAAAGGTAGTAAATCAGAAAAGACCTCTTGAAGGAGGTGGTAATTGAGCTGAACTTTGAGGGGAACTAGGGATTCCAAGAGGTAAGTGGGAGGTTGGGTAGACATTACAGATATAGTGGCCTGAGGCAAGAGATAGAATGTTGTGTTTGGAAAACAGCAAGCAGACCAATATGGTTGAAGCATGAAGATTGTGAGGGGGAGTAATGTGTAATCAGCCTGGAAAGATAGTCTGCAGCCTGTGAAGGACTTTAAATGCCAAACAGAGGGATGTATATTTGCAGATCACTGCCTTCTCACTCTATGCAATTCCTATCCATGTTTTCCCAGAGATCTATGCTGACAGTGAGGGCTGAGTGATGGACAGCCTGTGTGTTCAACTAGTGTCTTCTCAGTGTCAAGAGAAATTAAGAAAGATTCCCAGGAAGTATGGTAAACCTCCTATGGCAACAAGAGTTGCTCAGGATGAACACACTTGGTGAAGCCATGATATATCTCCTTAAAGGAAATGCCTACATTTGTGAGATGACAGATCCATTGGAGTCCTTGGATTTTGGAGTTTCCTCAAAAAAAAATCTTCCTTAGAGGATCTACCCCAAAGGCTAGACTTGTCTCTTGTTATAGTGGTCCTACAGTCACCCAGGCTATATATCTGTTGCCTTTCTATCCTTCCTCTGATGCAGCCCACCTCCCATCATATGTATCTTTGTTAATCTTTTTACCTTCTTTTCGTGGGCAAATGATTTATAATCAGTTGTCTCCATATAAACATCTGTTAAATAACCAGATCTGCTTGCCCCAATGCCCTTGAGAATGCCTTTCACCCAGTTCCTTTGACACCTTGGTTTTTGACTGTTACCATATTCCTCCTCTCCTTGTCCCCCTCCCTTCCATCAGAGAAGAAATCTGTGCCTGGACTCCAAAGTCCATAACTTGACAGTTACATAAAAGAAAGACAAAGAAATAATATCCAAGCATGTTTATGCTCATTTTTATTTACTTAGGAAAAATTTGTCATTTCATTCAATAAGATTGTAATTAGGTAATACTGTCTTGTTTTTTAATTTTAATTAAGTCTGCACTGAGCTGTTTTAAGTTTAGAAGCTGAGGGAGGTGTTTAAGCTCTTACCTCCCTTAGGATGGTTTACTCCTGGACAGTAGACACACATAATCTTTGAATATAGAGTTTCTCTTTTTGAGAGACTGTTGTGGGACAAGAGGCCTATTTTCAGCATGATGTCTGTGGGTGGTATTGATAGGCTATGCAGTATGTGTTAACTACTTGCCATTACTATGCAGCTTGATTTTCTGGCCTAGTAGGACTGTCTCTCTAGTATATTGAATATATTAATTCCAGGGAATCCTGGGAAAGATAGAGAGGTATCAAAAAGCACTTGAAGGGCATAGGAAAATGATATCAAAGGTACCAGAGTTGTTCAGTAGACACAACTGTCGACACAAGTACAGTATAGTCTACCTCATTTTGTTCCTGAAAAGTTGTGTAGGAATCAAATCATATTTTCAATGTACTGGGGGAGGTGTCTATTTAAAGGTGCCCTGCTGTGAATGCTTTTGTACAGTGAAGACTTTTAACCAGGTGAAGAATTTTTGATTAAGATCATAGAGAATTCTTTCCTAAGGAAAATAATCTTACTGGAATTTGTCTGTTTGGGGAGTTTGTTTCCTTATTTCAATTCAAATTCACTAGTGTTTATAAATGTTACCTAGTCTAATAGCAAGCTGTACATAGAAGATTTGCAATTTCATGTGCAGTTATTTTTTATTATATTATGCTATGGAAATGCTTGTTTTATTCCACAAAATTATAAATAAAATAAATAAATATGGGAAAAATAAAAAATAATGTACCTAGTCTGTGTTAGTCACTGTGTATATACCAAGATAGACAGTAGTGCCAGGCCTCAAGGAGTTTACATTTCCTGACTAACCAACTCCTATTTTTCTTAAATGGGAAGAAGGATATTTCTGCTTAGATGTCATTTTAAGGCAATGCCTCAGAATCCTTTATGGCATTATTAGAACTGTCTAAGTTTGTATGCTTGGTGTTTAGCCCAGTGCTTAGTAAATAGCAGCTGCTTAAATAAGTGTTTCCTGACTGACTGAGACAAAAAAATAAAGCTAGTTTTTAGTACTAGAGGTGTAATGGACTTGAAAGTTCTGCCTACCCCTTCATTATTGAGGCAAAATTAGGTGAAGTTGGTGCTGCAAATGGTTATGGTACAGAGATGCCAAACTAACTCCAATATTTATAGACATCCTTTATGGCCAATCTTTCTATATCGAATTTCATGGGAACAGTCAAATTAGGTTCTGGGGCTCCTGAAATCTCTAATGAGATGGAGGGGGAATTGGAGAATAGCAGGGTCATTGGAAGGGCCTAATGTTCCTTATTCATCTCTGCGTTTTACTTTTGTGGCCATGGCTATCAATTCTGGTAGGCTGAGTCCTTAGAGTGTGTCTGAATTACCAAGAGGTAATGTGCAGGTCTGAAGATAGGTCTTGTGTTATCCTAGAAGTCAGTCACCAAGTACACAGTATCATCATCATCATCATCATCATCATCATCGTCATCATCATCATCTATCAGCAGTCATCAACATCATCATAATAATGTTTGTCAGAGATTCAGCCTATGGCTGCTACCCACTAAGAATTCAATATCCCATTCCTAGGAGAGCCAATCATAGGATCAGAGACCTAGAGTTGAACCTATAGAAGTCATCGAGTTTAATCCTTTTGTTTTATAGATGAGGAAATGATGACCAATTTGAATACAAGCAAATTGTCCAAGATCAAAAAGGTAGTAAATGGCAGAGTATGATTTTGACCTCATGTCTATGATGCTGAATTGAGCTTCTATCCTCCTGCATCAGTGCCAGGCAAGCAGGCACTAGACTTGAATACAAGAAAAGCATTTAAGATTTACTTTTGGAAGGGTGGCTAGGTGGTGCAGTGGATAGAGTACCAGCCCTGGAGTCAGGAGTACCTGAGTTCAAATCCAGCCTCAGACACTTAATAATTACCTAGCTGTGTGTCATTGGGCAAACCACTTAACCCCATTACCTTGCAAAAATAAAACCTAAAAAAAATTTACTTTTTTGTAAAGATACCAGAGGAGCTATTGGACAGCTAGATCATACAGTGGATAGAATTCCAGGCTTGGAATTAGGAAGACTCATCTTTGTGAGTTCAAATCTGACCTCAGATACTTATTAGCTTTGTGATCCTAGGCAAGTCACTTAACTCGGTTTGCCTCAGTTTCTTCATGTATAAAATGGGCTGGAGAAGGATAATGGCAAACCACTCCAGGTATCTTTGCCAAGAGAACCTTAAATGAGGTCACAGAGAGATTGACACAACTGAAAAATTACAATAAAAAGGAGCTATTGAATCAATGATTGAAGAGGCTTCCCTTTCCTTTTGGTTAGAATGAATGATTTACTCCCTAGATAGTAACTTGGTGAAAATGAAGCTCTTCTAAAGATTAAAAGTTCTTCATATTGTAAACTATTTCATTAATTTTGACACCATCCCTTATTGTTCTCTTAAACACAATGGACCAAACCATAGGAGTCTAACTCACCGGGGATTTCCAATGTATAAACAATGTACTATGCATATAAAAACTGCTATATGAATGATAAATATTGCAATAATGAGTAGAGCTACCTCAGGTGTGGGAGAAATTATCAACCTTTCTCTCTCATCTCTACCTTATTTCCTGCCAGCAGCGAACACATTGTTTCTCCAATGCACCTATATAATAGAATTCATAAAAAATTCATGATCCGCATGAAGAGGTTTTTAAGCCCATTAATTAATACAGCCACAAAGAATATTATAGATATAAGTTCTTAGGATTTTTGTTGTTGCAGCTTGCTTTTCTTTTTTCTAATCTATAAGGAAGATTGTTCTAGGTGATTGAGATAACTTTCCTCCCTTTTCTTCTCCTTTCTCTCCTCTTTTATTTCTCTCTCCCTACTTCAACTCCATCTGAATAACCAATTCATCAGTTATTTGAAGGATTTTGAAAGTACAGAAGTTAGATTGTAGCAGGTGCTTTATCCTTAGAGAAGACTATTTATTGTAGTCACCTGGGACTCAGGGCAGACTCTCCTTTTAGCCCTAATCTCCTTTATATTGATATAAAGAAATATTTTAGCCTGGAGGTGATCCAGGTCACCGAACCTGGGCAGCCTGGAAGAGAAGGAAGGAAATTCCAGGAACCTTCTGTGTTCTCATTCTTGCAGCATTTGTTTATAAGTGCAGCTGGATTCTAAGCTACCCCATTGAGAAATGATCAGTGTCTTGTGAAGAGTTTTAAAAAAGTAGACGCTGCTCATCCAAACCTCTAACTGCCTTCACATCTCCAGCAGCTCTGATGAAGAACATTTATTTGGTGGAGGCAAGAGAAGAAAAGAGTGGTAGGAAAGGGGTAGATAGAGCCTTTTCAAGTCTGTCTTTTTGTTCATACTTCTTATGTTCTATCTGCAGAGAAGTGTGATAGCTGGTCCCAAACTATGATGACCCAGGTTCAAAGTTTATCTAAGATGAACTGGTTGTGTGACTCTAGGCAAGTTACTTAACATTTCCATGCTCAAGAAAAACTTTCTAAGACATGAGTTTGTAACCTAAGGCTCATGAACTTGTATTAAAATTTTTTTTGGTTAACTATTTGAATAAAATCAGTTTCCTTTGCAATTCTATATATTTTATTCATTTTTAAAAATAACATTATGAGAAGGGGTCCATATGCTTGATCAGACGGCCTATGGGGTCCATGATGAAAAAAAAGGACCCATGTTCTAAAACTATAAATGCCAAAGAAAGTGCAAATCTACATTGGTGTGGAGATCTATCTCCCCTTCTTTACAGGTATCTAGGCTAGTACTCTGCTTATAGGTGCTTTTCAATAAATGCTGTTTAAAATAAATAAATGGCAAATTCCCAGACTCTGAGCTTGAAAATCTAGTTTTCTTCTTCTTCTTCTTCTTCTTCTTCTTCTTCTTCTTCTTCTTCTTCTTCTTCCTCTTCTTCTTTTTCTTTAAAGATGTCTTAAATTTGCTGCTTAAAAGGGAGAGATATAATTCTGAGTTTAGCTTTAGATCTGGGCATGGCTGTGAGCTAACTTGGTTGGAGGGGGAATTCAGGTCAAAGGAAAACTTATCTCATTTTAGGAACTGCTTTTTTTCCCCCTCATGTAAGTTTTATTTTACACATATACATACTCACATTCACATATATACTAAAATATACATACTTTATATGCACACACCTAGATGCTACTTTTCTGTTTCTCTTTTAAGAAGAGTTAAGGCATGTCTTTTGTCTGGTCAACACTCTGTCCATCCAAATGTAAAGTAGATAGGGGGACAAACCAATTATTTAATATTTCAAAGACAGACTCCAAAGGTCTGTGGAATCAAGGCATTTGCAGTATAAGATTTTTTTCTTGAAACAAAGCCCATACCCCATACCTATCCCAGTAATGGCATAAGTAGTCTTAAACCTGTGTTGAGAGGAGGAGGAAGAAGAGGAAGTCAAAGGGATGTTAGTAGTCAGGGGCAGATTATATAGAGCAATAGCTTATGTCTTTCTATTGATGTGAAAGTTAACTTTCATCATGCTAGGAGTGATATTTCCTCTCTTCTAGATGGTGCTGGGGTCAGGTCTTTGACAAAAAGATTTTGGCATCTTTTCCTCCAAGATAGATATGCTCTTGACTGTCCACACTGACCTATTTTCAGCATTCTTCTAGTTCCAGTTTCTTTCTTTGGGGAAATGTTTAGCTCATTATCTCATGTGTGCCAAATCCCTGCTTGGGCTAAGTTTTACCTAATTATTTGAATGTGATTATCTTTGCAGAACATAGAAATTTATAGAGTTAAAAATGACCTCTGGAGGTTATCAAAACCATTCTTTGTTTCCTGGCAGGAGTAAATATATAATTTTATCATAATGTCCACCAAATTTCAGTTGTTGGTTACTTAGAATAGCAGTTGTATCCATATTGCAGTTCTCATGTGTCCTTTCCTTGTGAACAGGAAAAGGCATGAGGCCATATAAGGTTTTCATCCTCTGGGAGAAGAGCGCAGAATCCTAGAGTAATTTTGCTTCGCAAAGTCACTAACAAAGGCACATGTTTCACTGCAGCATAAGCTACAGATGGGCAGTGAAAAAAATACTCCGAGACTCTGATTTCAGATGAGCTTTTATTAGCTAACATATCATCTGCAAAAGGAACTGACTCACATCTGAGCATTTGCATGACTTGGGGGGAAGCTGCTTGCCAAACTCATCATTTTCTCACGAAAGGTAGGCTAGAAGTGCCAGGTAAGACCCCTGGAAATCTAAGTAGATGTGCTTGCCTCAGCCACCTGGCCCCTGGCTTGGATTTCTGAATCTGAAAAATAGTATTTGGAGAGGATTGGACCCATTGAAGCCAAGAGAAAGCTTCAGGTGAGGGAGAGAGTTGGAAGGAGGAGGCACATGTTCTATGCATGAAGAGCAAAGTTAGGGGATGTAATTCATAGAGTTTGCCTTCATACAACTTAAAATCCACTTGGGGGAATTGAGGTTCATACACAAAACAACTGAATAACAAAAGATAATTTATAATTATGTGCTAAATTGTATTGTACTCATTTTAAGGTCTATAGCAATTTGGGACAGAGGAGAAGCTTAATGATGGCTGAAGCAGTGAGAGAAAGCTTTCCAATGTAAACCAAACTTGCCCTGGATAAGTACTTCCAACAAAGGGAAGATTGGATGTGGGGGAGGGAAAATGAAATACTATTTTAGGCAAGGGATATAACATATGGAAAGATGGAGGAGAAAATGAGCAAATTATATTCATGGATAATAAGGACATATTCACAGAATCACAGAATGTCAAAACTGGAAAAGAGCTCAGAGGCCAGCTACTCCAACCTGCCTTTACAATACCATGTGATCAACTAGCTTTTGTTTGAAGATATCAATCACTCAACCAACCAGTATTTATTAGTAACTTCCATGTACCAGGCACTATGCTTATATGCCTAGAGAGAAGAAATATACATATATATATATATATATATATGTATATATATGTATATATATACAAATACATAGGAACTAGCAAGCCAAGGTAATTTGGGAAGGTCACTAGCAATTGAAGGGTTTAGGAAGCTTCATATAGAACACAGTGCTTAAGCTGCATTTTATAGATGGTGCTTAAGCTGCATCTTAAAGAAGTACAAAGTCAGAGAGATGGGACATAGAATGTCCTGATGAAGAGAGAGAAGGCCAGTTTGGATCTTGAAGTGAAGACCTAGTGAGACTGGAAAATAGATGCTAGGTTGTGCAGAGTCCTGAAATAATCCTCTCCTCTATCTCCTACAATTCTGTCTGTGTCTTTTTCTCTGTCTCTATCTTTGTATCTCTCTCTCTCTCTCTCTCTCTCTCTCTCTCTCTCTCTCTCTCCCTCTCCCTCTCCCTCTCCCTCTCCCCCTCTCCCTCTCCCTCTCTCATGTCTTTCCACTTGGAGATAGCTCTACTTGTCAGGAAGTTTCCCTTAATACTCTGGATCTGTTAGCCCCATGGATTTGAAGATTTCTTCCAATGATGCAGATCACAACCCATCCATGCCTGTCCCTTCTAGCCATGCTCCTCTCTATGTTTGTCATAAGGAACCCACCCAACTAATACTTTTCATTTTATTGAGTCTAATTTTGCTTCTCTATGACTTCCACTTCCTGCTTCTAATTTTGCTTTCTGGAATCAAGAACAAATTTAACCCTCTTTCCAAGTGAAAACCCTTAAATTACCTGAAGATGTTCGATATTCTCTTCAGTATCTCTTGAAATCCTCTCCTTCAACCC
Organism: Macrotis lagotis; assembly: GCF_037893015.1. Lineage (NCBI taxonomy): Eukaryota > Metazoa > Chordata > Mammalia > Peramelemorphia > Peramelidae > Macrotis > Macrotis lagotis. The sequence continues at coordinate 17,330,722 of NC_133665.1, read as the reverse complement.
ATTTGAGATTAATCATCTGTTTCTTGAATCAAAGAGGAATTGAAATTCTGGCTTCTCTCTGTCCCTCTCCCTCAATATTAAGCACTAGGAGTTGAACTGCGATGAACTGGACTCTAAGTCAGAAGGAAGGGTCTTTAAACTATTTTTGTCAGTAGCAATCCTTCAAAAATTATTCTATATAGAATTGAGAGTAGGTTTTATGGCAGAAAATAACTTTTCTGTGGTCTAGGAATATTTTCCTTATGAAATAAGACAGTCCAAGGATGTTTGATACCTTTTTTCTTTCATGAACATCTTTGGCAGTCTGGTAAAGAATATGGACTTTACAGAATTGTATTTTTAAATAATTGAAGGTCATATTAAATTTTACTAAGAATTTAGTGAAAATAAAGTTTCAATTGCTTTTCCCCTATCTAAATTTATGAACTTTCTGACTGCTCCTGGGGGTCCACGAATGCAGATTAAGAACTCCTAAAGTAAACACATAGTTTTGGCCAGCCCAAGTCCTTAATATATATTTGTTGATGAGGAACTACCACATGTACCAGTGAATAGGACTGCCCTTCAAAGGCAGTCTAATGTTATCCAACTTATTGGTGGATGTTTCTACCTTCCCCTATCCCTTCTCCTTATAAACGTGTTTTTATTGAAGAAATTCCAAGGTTGCAGAATCATGGATTTAAATTTAGAATATGATGTAGTGGATGAAGTACTGCACTTGGAGTCAAGAAGTCCCAGGTTCACATATCCTGCCTGAGACAGCAGCTGTATGACCTTGGGCAAATCATTTAACTTCCCTGGGGCCTCATGTCCTCTTATTTCAAATAAGGAAGTTGAACTAAATTACCTCTAATGTCCCTTATAATTCTTAAAATTTATGATCTCTTTTCCCTGCTTCATTTTATAGGTGAATAAGTGGAGGCCAAGAAAAGTTAAATGACTTTTTCAAAGTCAAACACATGCACAAACAGAATTATAATTTGAACCTAGGGCTTTTGATTCTACAATCAGAATCCTTTCCACTGAGCCACCCTATATCACCTCACTTGATTTTACAAATATTTTCTTCCACACATTGAATCATAGGCAGTAGCTGAGTCCACTTCTTTTGTTTGCCTCCTACTGATTTAGTCTCTCCTAACCAATCTGTCAGCACATGGCAATTGACTGTTTCCTGTGTCACTGGAGGGGCCTAGACACCACAAATCAACAACTTTTAAGTGTGTGTGAGATTTTTTTTGTGTGTGTGTGTGTGTGTGTGTGTGTGTGTGTGTGTATGTGTGTGTGTGAGAGAGAGAGAGAGAGAGAGAGAGAGAGAGAGAGAGAGAGATAGAGAGAGAGAGGCTGCTGTGACAGCATCTGTGCCTCACTATCTCCATGGCACCCAGGCATTGGGATCTAATTAGGCTATTTTCAGTGTCTTTTGGGTGTTGGGGGGGGAGGGAAAGGGTGAGGGAGAAAAAGATAAAGGATCTGATTTCCTTCCTTTCTTTCTCCCTGGTCAGTGTTGATTGAGCAATGGGTAAGCAGGAGTATCTTTCCTTGAACTCTCACTAGAGATCAAATGGAGGTTTTTTGGCAAAAAGATGAGCCTTATGTGTAATGCCAGAGATGCCATCCTTGGAAAGCCTCCAAAGTTCTGGTAGTACCGTGAGCCCAAGCCAAGAGATTTGACCCAAAATGTTGGAACTGCAGGCATCATTTCTATTGGAGCTGTCAGCCACAAAATATCTTTGGAATAAGGTAGAATATCTTTAGAAGAAAGGTGGGTGTGTTAGGTTGTTTTCTGTAAACTACTGGCAATTTATTTGATGAGAAAGTATAAAACTGAAACAAGCCTTGAACCTGAAGAGAGGGCCATAGGACAATATCTCTTCAACCTGGTTACTATGTTTTGAATCTGTTATATGTAACTAGAGGTCAATTTGAAATCAAAAGCACCTGAGTTTGAATCCAATTCTGTGGCTTACTATTTCCTTTATCTTGGGAAAATCACATCTATTCTGGACCTCAGCTTCTCATCCATAATATGATTGATTAGAATATTTGATTTCTGAGGTCTGTTCCAGCTCTAAATCTATGAACTCAGATACTCCTTTCTCCAAGCTCAATGTTCTGTTCCCTACACTTTGCTTTCTCTCAAGAGTTAAGAAGGGCATCAAATTAGGCTAGTGCTTTGCAGAGTCTGAAAGGAGATGCAGTCTACCACTAGCATGCAGTTGGACAAGAGGAGTAGGCCATTTTCTCCCTCTCACCCAATATTGTCAATCTATTACTCAGCTTTAAGTGTAAATTTTGAGGACATCAAATGTACATCATTGAGCAATTATTCTTATAGTCTGAACTAAATTATTCTCTGATTGTTTCCTATGTGTCAGTCTTATTTCCCCAAAAGGACTTAAAAGGCAGGGGGTTATGTTTTATATTTCCTGTGTCTCTGTCACAGTGGGGGTCATAAGTAGCCTCTCAATAAATACTTTGGAGCACAGGAACTAGATTTAGACCTGGAAGAGATTATTTTTTCAGATGAGGGTAAGGATGACTTTATTGCATTCTTCTTAGTGTGGATTATCAGTAATTACAGTATTTCAATCTTGATTTGTTCATATATTCAGGTTGGGAACTGGAGGGCTACAAAAGTCACTGCAAGCATTAGATTGTCTTAGAAGTGCTTTTCAGGAGATTTGGATAGCCTGCAGTTGGCAGATCATACATACATACTTCTATATATCAATTTTTTTCTTGGGAGGTAGTATCTTCCCTCATAAGTCCTTTATTGTTGATTTGAATATTCATATTACTCAGCATAGTTTAGTCATTCATAGTTTCTCTTGGAACAATATTCTTGCTATGGTATATAGCATTTTCTTGGTTCTGCTTCTTCCACTCTTCATTATTTCATACAAATCTTTCCATGCTTTTCTAAAATCAACTTGCTCATCATTTCTTACAGCATAGTGGTATTCCATCACAATCATATACCATAATTTATTCAGCCATACCTCAATTGATAGTCATCCCCATTTATATTTTTGTTTTCAATGCTTTGTCCCCCACAAAGAGAGCTGCTATAAATGTTAGAATATATAAGTTCTTTTCCTTTTCCCCCTGATCACCATAGGAACAGACCCAATTTAGTAGAATAGCTGGATCAAAGTGAATACAGTTTTATAACACTTTGAACATAATTCAAAATTGCTTTCCAAAATTATTGAATCAGTTCAAAGTTCCATAAGTATCTCAATTTTTCCATATCCCCTCTAAGATTTCTCTGAGAGATGTGAGATGGTATCTCAAAGTAGTTTTAATTTTCATTTTTCTAATCAATAACAAATTAGAACATTTTATATGAATAAATATAGCTTTGACTTATTCCAAAAACTGCATGTTCACATCATTTGAATATTTATCAATTAGGGAATGATCCTTCTTATAAATTTGAAAAAATTTTCTATATATTTGAGCTATGAGGCATTTATTCAAAAAACTATATATGTATATATGTATAAATCTCCCTCTTCTCCCCCTCAATTTTCAGTTTTCCTCCTAATCTTGACTGCATTCATTTTATTTGCACAGATATTTTTAATTTAATCAAAATTATTCATTTACCTCTCTCAATACTCTGTTTTTATTTGTATTTTTCTTCTATTCATTAATCTGATAGGATGTTTCATGTTCTTCTAATTTATTAATGTTATCTCCTTCTATGTCTGTCATATAGTCATTTTGATCTTGTCTCAGTAAATGGTATAAGATATTGGTCTATGCCTAGTTTTTGACAGCCTGCTTTCCAGTTTTCTAATTTTTTAACCAAATAATGAATTTTTATTCCAAAAGCTTAAATCTTTACTTTTATCAAGCGTAAAATTACTAGACTCACCATTATGTGTTGTTTATCTACTTATTCCACTGATCTACCATTCTATTTAATAACCAGTATTAGATAGTTTTGATAGAGTTTAAGATCTGGTACCACTAGACATCCTTTACACTTTTTTATTATTTCTTTTGATAGTCTTGATTTTTGTTCTTCCAAATGAGTTTATAATTATTTTTTTCCTAATCCAATAACATTACATTTTGGTGGGTAATTCAAAGATGGCACTAAATAAGTAGTTTAATTAGAACTGTCATTTTTATCATATTGACTTTGTCTACCCATGAATCACTAACATTTTTCTAATTATTTAAATGTGGCTTTATTTTTATGAAAATCTTTTAAAATTAAGTTTATATAGTTCCTGAGTTTGTTTTAGGTATTCTGCTATGTATTTTATATTGGCTGCTTTTTAAAAATTCAATAACTCTTCCTATCATTTCTTGGAGGACTTTGTTGGTGATATAAAGAAATAATGATTTATGTCCTGCTACTTTGCTAAAATTATTCATTGTTTCATTTTTCACTTTTAGTTGAATCTTTAGAATTTTCCAAATATCATCTCATTTACTAAAAGACATAGTTTCATTACTTCATTTATCATTCTGTTACCTTCAAATTTTTTTCTTTTCTTATTGCTAGCAGTTCTAGGATAATATTGAATCTTATGGGCAATAATGTTCATTCTTCTAACTTATCCCTGTTACAGATGCTGCTTGCTGAAGGTTTTAGGTAGATAGTTCTTATCATTTTTAAGGGAAAATTAATTTATACTTATACTTTCAACTTTTAAAAATTATATAAATATTTTGGCTTCTAAGTATATACAATAGTAATTTCTATTACAATAATATTTTACAAGATTTTGAATTTTACATTTTTATCCATCCCTCCCTTCCCTCCCTCCCCCTCCCTGCAAAAGAAGGCAATCTGACATAGTCTTTACATTTGTTTTCATGATATATACATATCAAAATTGAATGTGTTGAGAGAAAAAAAATATCCTTAAGGAAGAAATAAAATATTAGAGATAGCCAAATTATGTAATACATAAGACAAGTTTTTAAAAATCAAAAATAATAATCTTTGGTCTTTGTTTAAACTCCACAGTTCCTTCTCTGGATACAGATGGTATTCTCTCTCATGTATCCCCTAATATTGTCCCTGATTGTTGCACTGATGGAGTGAGCATATCCATCATGATTGATCATTGCCCCATGCTGTTGTTCTTCTGGTACTGCTCATCTCACTCAGCATCAATTCATGCAAGTTTTTCCAGGCTTTTCTGAAATCCCATCCTCCTGATTTCTTTTTTTTTTTTTTTAGGTTTTTTGCAAGGCACATGGGGTTAAGTGGCTTGGCAAGGCCACACAGCTAGGTAATTATTAAGTGTCTGAGACTGGATTTGAACCCAGGTACTCCTGACTCCAAGGCCGGTGCTTTGTCCACTGCACCACCTAGCCACCCCTCTGATTTCTAATAGAGCAATAATACCACAATTTGTTCAGCAACTCCCCAATTGATAGACATCCCTTCTATTTCTAATTCTTTGTCACTACAAACAGAGATGCTATGAATGTTTTTGCTCATGTGGGGTTTTTACCCATTTTCATGATCTCTTCAGGATATATACCCAGTAGTGGTATTGCTGGATCAAAGGGTATACACATTTTTATTGGGCATAATTACAAATTATTCATTTTTTCATTGTTCACTTTTAGTTGAATCTTTAGCATTTTCTAGTTATGCCATCATCTCATTTACAGAAAGATTGGATCAGTTCACAGCTCCACCAACAATATATTAGTGTTCCAGATTTACAACATCCCTTCCATAGCTTTTCTGGTCATATTGGCCAATCTAAGAGGTGTGAGGTGATACCTCAGATTTGCATTTCTCTATTCAGTAATGATTTAGAGCAATTTTTCACATAACTATAGAAATATTTGATTTCCTCCTCTGAAAATTGTTTTTGCATGTCCTTTGACCATTTGTCATTTGGGGAATGCCTTCCTTTTTTATAAATTTGACTCATTGTTTCCCAATTTACTATTATTTCTTTTGATCTTGGTTAGAGGTTTTGTGTGTACAAAAGTTTTTTAATTTAATGTAATCAAAATTGTCCAATTTGTTTTTTATAATGTTCTCTAGCTCTTCCTTGCTCATAAACTCCCTTTTCCATGGATCTGATAAGTAAACTATTCCTTGTTTTTCTAATTTGCTTATAATATTGTCTTTTATGTCTAAATCCTGCACCCATTTTGATTTTATCTTGGTATAAGGTGTGAGATGTTGGTCTAATCCTAGTTTCTGCCATACTACCTTTCATTTTCCCAGCAGTTTTTATTGAAGAGTGAGTTCTTATCCCAGAAACTGAACTCTTTGGGTTTATCAAACAGCAGATTACTATAATCATTTCCTGCTGTCTCTTTTGCACTTAATCTATTCCACCGATCTACCACTCTTATTTCTTAATCAGTACCAATTTTGATGTCTTATGCTTTATAATATAATTTTAGATTTGATAAGGCTAAACCACCTTCTTTTGCATTTTTCATTAAATCCCTTAATAGTTTTGACTTTTTGTTTCTCCATATGAATTTAGTTACAATGTTTTCTGGCTCAATAAAGTAATTTTTTGGAACTTTGATTGGTATGCACTAAATATATAATTTAATATAGGTAGAATTGTCATTTTTATTGTATTAGCTTGGCTGATCCATGAAAGTTGATATTTACCCAGTTATTTAGATCTGATTTTATTTATATGAAAAGTGTTTTATAATTGTTTTCATAGAGTTTCAGAGTCTGCCTTGGCAGGTAGACTCCCAAGTATTTTATGTTGTCTGAAGTTATTTTAAATGGAATTTCTCTTTCTAACTCTTGCTGCTCTAACTTGTTGTAATATATAGAAAAAGGCTGAGGATATATGTGGTTTGTTTTATATCCTATGACTTTGCTAAAGTTGCTAATTGTTTCCAGGAGTTTTTAAGATGATTTTTTAGAGTTCTCTAGGTAGAACATCATATCATCTGCAAAGAGTGAGAGTTTTGTTTCTTCCTTCCCAATTCTAATTACTTTAATTTCTTTTTCTTCTCTTATTACTGAAGCTAACATTTCTAATACAATATTGAATAGTAGTGGTAACAACAGGTATCCTTGTTTCACCCCAATCTTATTGGGAATGCTTCTAGTTTATCCCCTTTGAATATAATTCTTGTTGATAGTTTCAGATAGATATTGCTTATCTTTTTAAGGAACAACCCATTTATTCCTACACTCTCTCTAGTGTGTTTAGTAGGAATGGGTGCTGTATTTTGTCAGAGACTTTTTCAGTATCTATTGAGATAATCATATGATTTCTGTTAGGTTTGCTTTTGATATAGTCAATTATGCTGATAAGTTTTCCTAGTATTGAACAGCCCTGCATTTCTGGAATAAATTCTGATTGGTCATAGTGTATTATACTAGTGATAACTTTCTATAATCACTTTGCTAAAATTTTATTTAAGATTTTTGCATATGTATTCATTAGGGAATTGGACTATAATTTTCTTTCTCTGTTTTGACTCTTCTTGGTTTAGGTATTAGCAACATATTGGTGTCAGAAGGAATTATACAGAATTCTGTCTTCACCTATTTTCCCAAAAAGTTTATATAGAATTGGAACCAATTGTTCCTTGAATGTTTGATAGAATTCACTTGTGAACCTATATGGCCCTGGAGATTTTTTTTCTTAGGCAGTTCAATGATGGCTTGTTGAGTTTCTTTTTCTGAGATAGGGTTATCTAGGTACTTAATTTCTTCTTCATTTAACCTGGGCAATTTATCTTTTTTGTAAATATTCATTCATTTCACTTAGATTATTACATTTATTGGCATACTATTGGGCAAAATAGTTCTGAATTATTATTTTAATTTCCTCCTTATTGGTGGTGAATTCACTTTTTTATTTTTGATGCTAGTAATTTGGTTTCTTTCTTTCTTTTTTTTTTGCTTTGAATTGTATGTCAGTTTTTTTAATTTTTATTAAAGCTTCCCCCCCCCCCACAGATAGCACTCCATCAGTCTTTACTTTGTTTCCATGTTGTACCTCAATTCAAATTGAGTGTGATGAGAGAGAAATCATATCCTTAAAGAGAACAGAATTCTCAGAGGGAACCAGATCAAACCATAAGACATCTGGGTTTTTTTTTCCGAATTAAAGGGAATAGTCCTTGTACTTTGTTCATACTCCACAGCTCCTTATCTGGATACAGATGGTACTCTCCTTTGCAGACAGCCCAAACTTGTTCCCAATTGTTGCGCTGATGGAATGAGCAAGTCCTTCAAGGTTGAACAACACTCCCATGTTGCTGTTAGGGTGTACAGTGTTTTTCTGGTTCTGCTCACCTCACTCAGCATCAGTTCATGCAAATCCCTCCAGGTTTCCCTGAAATCCAGTCCCTCCTGGTTTCTAATAGAACAATAGTGTTCCATGACATACATATACCACAGTTTGCTAAACCATTCCTCAATTGAAGGACATTTACTGGATTTCTAATTCTTTGCCACCACAAACAGGGCTGCTATAAATATTATTGTACAAGTAATGTTTTTACCCTTTTTCCTTATCTCTTCAGGGTATAGACCCACTAGTGGTATTGCTGGGTCAAAGGGTATGCACATTTTTGTTGCCCTTTGGGCATAGTTCCAAATAGCTCTCCAGAAGGGTTCGATGAGTTCACAGCTCCACCAACAGTGCAATAGTGTCCCAGATTTCCCACATCCCTTCCAACAATGATCATTATCCTTCCTAGTCATACTGGCCAATCTGAGAGGTGTGAGGTGGTATCTCAGAGAAACTTTCATTTGCATTTCTCTAATAATTAATGATTTAGAGCATTTTTTCATATGGTTATGGATTGCTTTGATCTCCTCATCTGTAAATTGCCTTTGCATATCCTTTGACCATTTGTCAATTGGGGAATGGGTTTTTGTTTTAAAAATATGACTCATTTCTCTGTATATTTTAGAAATGAGTCCTTTGTCAGAATCATTAGTTGTAAAGATTGTTTCCCAATTTACTACTTTTCTTTTGATCTTGATTACATTGGTTTAATCTGTGCAAAAACTTTTTAATTTAATGTAATTGAAATCATCTAATTGGTTTTTAGTGATGTTCTCCAACTCTTCCTTAGTCATAAACTGTTCCCCTTTCCATAGATCTGACAGGAAGACTAGTCCTTGATCTTCTAATTTGCTTATAGTATTGTTTTTTATGTCTATGTCCTGTAACCATTTGGATCTTATCTTGGTAAAGGGTGTGAGGTGTTGGTCTAATCTAAGTTTCTTCCATACTAACTTCCAATTATCCCAGCAGTTTTTATCAAAGAGGGAGTTTTTATCCCAGTGGCCTGACTCTTTGGGATTATCAAACAGCAGATTACTATAATCCTCTCCTGCTTTTACACCTAGTCTATTCCACTGGTCCACCACTCTATTTCTTAGCCAATACCAAACAGTTTTGATGACTGATGCTTTATCATATAATTTTAGATCGGGTAGTGCTAAGCCACCTTTGTTTGCATTTTTTTCATTAAGCTCCTGGCAATTCTTGACTTTTTTTTCTCCATATGAATTTACTTACAATTTTTTCTAACTCATTAAAGTAATTTTTGGAATTTTGATTGGTAGGGCACTAAACAGATAGTTTAGTTTTGGTAGAATTGTCATGTTTATTATATTAGCCCTACCTATCCATGAGCAGTTGATATTTGCCCAGTTATTTAAATCTGATTTAATTTGTGTGAGAAGTGTTTTATAATTGTTTTCAAAAAGATTCTGAGTCTGTCTTGGCAAATAGACTCCCAAGTATTTTACACTGTCTGAGGTTACTTTGAATGGAATTTCTCTTTCTAGCTCTTCCTGCTGTTTCTTGCTAGTCATTTATAGGAAAGTTGAGGATTTATGGGGGTTTATTTTATAACCTGCAACTTTGCTAAAATTGCTAATTGTTTCCAGTAGTTTTTTAGATGATTTCTTGGGATTCTCTAGGTAGACCATCATGTCATCTGTGAATAGTGAGAGTTTTGTCTCTTCCTTCCCAATTCTAATTCCTTTAATTTCTTTTTCTTCTCTAATTGCTGATGCTAACATTTCTAATACAATATTGAATAGTAGTGGTGATAATGGGCACCCTTGTTTAACCCCTGATCTTATTGGGAATGCCTCTAGCCTCTCCCCATTGAGTATAATGCTTGTTGATGGTTTCAGATAGATACTGCTAATTATTTTAAGGAACAGTCCATTTATTGCTACACTCTCTAGTGTTTTTAATAGGAATGGATGCTGTATTTTGTCAAAAGGTTTTTCAGCATCTATAGATATGATCATATGGTTTCTGATAGGTTTGTTATTGATATAATTGAGTATACTAACAGTTTTCCTAATATTGAACCAACCCTGCATTCCTGGAATAAATCCTACTTGATCATAATGTATTATCCTAGTGATGACTTGTTGTAGTAGTTTTGCTAAGATTTTATTTAGGATTTTTGCATCTATATCCATCAGGGAAACAGGTCTATAATTTTCTTTCTCTGTTTTAACTCTTCCTGGTTTAGGTAGCAGTACCATATTGGTTTCATAGAAAGAGTTAGGCAGAGTTCCATCTTTCCCTATTTTTCCAAAAGAGTTTATATAGGATTGGAACCAATTGTTCCTTAAATGTTTGGTAGAATTCACTTGTGAATCCATCAGGTCCTGGAGATTTTTTTTAAGGAGTTCACTAATGACTTGTTGAATTTCTTTTTCTGAGATAGGGTTGTTCAGGTATTTCATCTCTTCTTCATTTAGCCTGGGCAACTTATATTTTTTGTAAATATTCATCCATTTCACTTAGATTATCAAATTTATTGGCATAAAGTTGGGCAAAATAATTTCGAATTATTACTTCAATTTCCTCCTCATTGGTGGTGAGTTCACCTTTTTTCATTTATAATACTAGCGATTTGGTTTTCTTCTTTCTTTTTTTAATCAAATTGACCAGAGGTTATCAATTTTATTGTTTTTTTCATAATACCAACTTTTGGTTTTATTTATTAATTCAATAGTTTTTTTGCTTTCAATTTTATTAATTTCTCCTTTGTTTTTTAAAATTTCTAATTTGGTATTTGATTGGGGATTTTTGATTTGTTCTTTCTCTAATTTTTTTAGTTGCATGTTTAGTTCATTGATTTCCTCTTTCTCCAATTTATTCATATAAGCATTTAGAGCTATATCACCTGAGAGTTGCTTTGAATGAATCCCATAGGTTTTGGTATGTTGTTTCATTATTATCATTATCTAGGATAAAATGGTTAATTCTTTCTATAATTTGTTTTTTGGTTACTCATTTTTTAAGATGAGGTTATTCAGTTTCCAATTTGCTCTGGGTCTATATCTCCTTGGCCCAGTATTGCATATGACTTTTATTACATTGTGATCTGAGAAAGATGTATTCACTATTTCTGCCTTTCTGCAGTTGATCATTAGGTTTTTATGTCCTAGTACATGGTCAATTTTTGTATAAGTTCCATGTACTGCAGAGAAAAAGGTATATTCCTTCCTATCCCCATTCAGCTTCCTCCATAAGTCTACCATATCTAATTTTTCTAAAAATCTATTTACCTCCCTAATTTCTTTCTTGTTTGTTTTATGATTTGATTTATCTAGATCTGATAGCGGGAGATTGAGGTCTCCTACTAGTAGAGTTTTGCTGTCTATGTCTTCCTGTAATTCTTTCAGCTTCTCCTCTAAGAATTTGGGTGCTGCCCCACTGGGTGCATATATATTCAATATTGAAATGACTTTATTGTCTATGGTACCTTTTAGGAGGATAAAGTTTCCTTCCTTATCTCTTTTAAAGCTATCTATTTTTGCTGCTGCTTTGTCTGAGATAAGGATTGCTACCCCTGCTTTTTTTACTTCAGCTGAAGCAAAATATATTTTGCTCCACCCTTTTACCTTTACTCTATATGTATCTCTCTGCTTTAAATGAGTTTCTTGTAAGCAGAATATTGTAGGATTCTGGTTTTTAATCCACTCTGCTATTTGCTTACGTTTTAAGGGAGAGTTCATCCCATTCACATTCAAGGTTACGATTACTAATTCTTCATTGCCCTCTGTGCTATCTTCCCTCTGTTTGTATTTTCCCCCTCCCCCCTTTTATCCATATTCCCCAGTATTTTGTTTTTGAATACCACCCCCTTCAGTGTGTTTGCCTTCCTATATCCACCCCCTCCCCTTTCTTTCCCCTTACACTTTTTCCCTTTTCCCTTCACTTACTTTTGTTAGTTCCCCTTTCTCCCCTTTCTCTGTCCCTCCTCCCCTTTTCACCTTTTACTACTTGAAATGTTAGATTTTTTTTTAAGTTAACTGAGTATGTGTGTAAGTTGACTTTTAGCCAAGTGTGATGATCAGAAGATTCAGGTATTTCCCATCTCCTCCCTTCTTCCCTTCTATTATCATAGGTATTTTGTACCTCTTAGTGTAATGAGATTTACCCCATTCAATCCCTCCCCTCCTACTGTTTCCTTCCTTGTCCCCCATTTTAAGGAGGAGGTGTTTTTAAAATCATTCTATCTGTCAGAAAATTCTGAATATCCGTCACTTCTAGCTAAGTATATTCTATCTAATAGAGTTAAATTTCTTGAAAGTTATTAGAGTTTTTCTCCCAAGTGGGGTTATAGCCAGTTTCATCCCATTGGATAGCAGTCTCATGGATAGGTCATGAATGTCCATCACTTCTGGACAGGTATATTCTCTCTGTTAGAGTTACAGTTCTCAAGAGTTATGAGAATCTTTTCCCCCATTCTGGGATATAGCCAGTTTCAGCTTATTAGATAGCAGTTTTTTTCCTTTACTCCCCCCCCCCCTTTATTTACCTTTCATGTGTCTGTCTCTTGAACCTCCTTCTGAAGTCCAAATTTTCTATTTAGCTCTGGTCTTTTCATCAGAAATTTTTGGAATTCTTGGATTTCGTTAAATGTCCATCTTTTTCCCTGGAAGAGAAGGCTCAGCTTTGCAGGAAAGTAGATTCTTGGCTGCATTCCTTACTGTGGCTCCTTGATATTTAAATTGTTTCTTTCTGGCTGCTTGCAGGATTTTCTCTTTTATCTGATAGTTCTGGAGTTTGGCCACAACATTCCTTGGTGTTTTTCTTTTAGGATCTTTTTCTGGTAGGGATCGATGTACTCTTTCAATAACTACTTTGCCCTCCGATTCCATGATGTCAGGGCAGTTTTCCATCACTAGATCCTGTAATATTAAGTCCAGGCTTTTTTTCTCTTCAGTGTTTTCAGGAAGTCCTATAATTTTCAGGTTTCCCCTCCTCGATCTATTCTCGAGGTCAGTGGTTTTGTTGATGAGGTATTTCACATTTGCTTCTATTTTTTCTATTTTTTGATTTTGTTTAACTGACTCTTGCTGTCTCGTGGAGTCATTAGTTTCTGTAGACTCCATTATTTTTTGGGGGGGAGGAATTTTCTTCATTAACCTTTTCCAATTGGTCAATTCTACTTTTGAAAGAGCTTTCCATTTGACCAATTGAAGTTTTGAGAGAATTCTTTTTGCATTTGCTCATTTGAGGATCTGAGAGAATTGTTCTCATTTTGTAATTGTCCAATTCTACTTTCTAAGGTTGTTTTCTTGTTGCAAGGTATTAATTGTCTCCCCCAAATTTTCCAGTTGATTTTTAAACTCCTTCCTTTTTTCTTCAAGGAAGTCTTTAAGTGCTGGAAACCAGGTCTCTCTGGGTTGGGGTCTTTCCCTTCCAGGAATTTTTCTATGCATCCACCTTTCCACTAACCCTTCTTCATTATGCTAAGACCTTGAGTTGGGTGGGGCTGGTTCACCTGGGCTTGGGATCTCTAAAGGCTTTACTGAGTGCAGTTTCTCTGGCTGGCCAGTAGGAGGAGCTGGTTGCTCTCTCTGGAGTGTCTGTAACCTTGGTTGTGAGGCCTTCTCCCATTGCTTGAGGGAGGGAATTGGAGATATTGAATTCTTTTGCCTTCAATCAATGGTGGGCTTTACCCTGGCCTGAGGTGATTCCTCAGCTGGGCTGGTTCTTTTGCTCACACACCTGGGCCTGAGGCAGAAATAATTTGCATTTGTTTGGGAGGAGGCCTCAGTGCAATGGAGGCATGGGCTCAGAGTTTCTCAGACCTGAGGAGCCCAGAGATGGTGTCCGCAGCTGTCCTGCACCAGACCTCTCCCCGCAGCCCCTTCCCCAAGCTCCGGGGGCAACACCAACACCAGCACCTCTGCTTCCCCGCAGACCCAAGCCCCCTTCATCCAGCCCCACTGCTGATCCAGCAGGTTCGACTCTTGGGCCCTCAGACTCCCGGTTCTGATTCACCTGTTTGTCTGGCTGATCTTCCCTGGGAGCTCAGACTCATCTGCTGGTACTCAGCCAAGGCTGCTGCGGGAGACAAATCCTGAGGTAGATTTTCCTCTCCTGGCTTTTCTTTCTGGGTTTCCTGGTTTGGATTTCTTTTAAGAGGTTTGTTTCATGTGATAGATGGGGAAGAGATCAGGAGACTTTTAGAACTGTGCCTGTCTTCTCTCTGCCATCTTGGCCGGACTCCCTCTTTCTTTCTTTTTTAATCAAATTAACCAAAGGTTTATGTATTTCATTGACTTTTTTTTCATAAACCAGTTCTTGATTTTATTTATTAGTTCAATAGTTTTCTTGCTTTTGATTTTATTAATGTCTTCCTAATTTTTAGAATTTCTAATTGATTATTTATTTGGGGGTTTTATTGTGTTCTTTCTCTTATTTGTTTAGTTGCATGCTCAGTTCATTGATTTCCTCTTTCTCTATTTTATTCATGTAAGCATTTAGAGATATAATACATTCCCCAATAACTACTTTGGCTGTATCCCATAAGTTTTGGTATGTTGTCTCATTATCCTCATTGTCTTAGATACAATCATTAATTCTTTCTATAATTTGTTGTTTGATCCACTCATTCTTTAAAATGAGCTTATTTAGTTTTCTATTAGTTTCAGATTTATCTTTCCATGTACCTTATTTCATGTGATTTTTATTGCCTTATAGACTGACAAAGATGTATTCACTATTTTTGCCTTTCAGCATTTGATTATGAAGTTTTTTTGCTCTAGTACATGGTCAATTTTTGTGTAGGTGCCATGTACTGCAGGAAAAAAGATATATTTCTCTCTATTCCCTTTCAGTTTTCTACAACATTCTATCTATTTAAATCCTTAACTTCCATCTTCTTTATTTTATGGTTAGATTTATTTAATTCTGAGAGAGGAAAATTGAGGTCTCCCACCAGTAGGGTTTTTCTTTCTATGTCTTCCTGTAACTCATTCAGTTTCTCTAAAAATTTGGATGCTATACCACTTGGTGCATACATATTTAGTACTGAAATTACTTCATTGTCTATGATACCTTTTAGGAGGATTTAGTTTCCTTCCTCATCTCTTTTAATGAGATCTATTTTTGCTGCTGCTTTGTCTGAGATAAGGATTGCTACCCCTGCCTTTTTCAATTCAGCTGAAGAATAGTATATTTGCTCCAACCTTTTACCTTTACTCTGTATGTGTATCTCTGCTTCAAATGCATTTCTTGCAAGCAGCATAGTATAGGATTCTGATTTTTAATCTACTTGCTATCTGCTTTCATTTTATGGGACAGTTTATTCCATTCACATTCAAAGTTATAATAACTCACTCTTTTTTGCCTTCCATGTTATTTTCTCTCTGTTTGTATTCTTCTCCTTTTTTTCACCTTATCCCATTCCTCAGTATTTTCTTTCTGAATACCACCACTGCAGTGTGTTTGTCCTCTTCTTTCCAACTCCCTCTCCATTCTTTCTCTTTGCCTTTGACTTCTTCCTTCCCTACTGTCTGTCAATTCTTCTTTTCCCCCCTTTCCCCTCTTAATATGTGAAAGTTTCTAAGCTTAGCTGAGTGTGTTTGTGTGTTTGTGTGTGTGTGTGTGTGTGTGTGTGTGTGTTAATCCCTCTGTGAGCCAAATCTGATGGGAGTAAAATTCAAGTTTTCACCTCCTCCCTTCTTTCCCCTCTATTGCAACAGGTCCTTTTGCACCTCTTCATGTGATGTAATTTACTGCATTCAATTTATTCAATTAATTTACTGCATCCTCTCATTTCTTTACTGTCCCCCCTTTTTAAGGAGATATTATTTTTAAATTATTCCATCAGAGTCACAGAGAAGTCATGAATGTCCATTACTTCTGGCTAAGTATAACAGAGTTATAGTTCTCAAGAGTTTTGAGAATCTTTCTCCCAGGTGGGCATACAGGGCATTCATCTTATTGGATAACAGTTTTTTTCTTTTTTCTTTTTTTACCTTTTCATGTATATTTTGAATCTCCTGTTTGAAGACAAGATTTTCTGTTTAACTCTGGTGTTTTCATCAGGAAAAATTGAAAGTCTCCTATTTCACTAAATGTCCATCTTTTCCCCTGGAAGAGAAGGTTCACTTTTTCTGGATAGTGAACTCTTAGCTGCATTTCAAGCTGCTTTGCTCTCTGGAATCCTCCAGTCCCTTCAGTCCCTTAATGCTGATGCAGTCAAGTCCTGTGTAATCCTGACTGTGACACCTCTCTATTTAAATTGTTTCTTTCTTGCTGCTTGAAGGATTTTCTTCTTGACCTGATAGTTCTGCAGTTTGACCACAATATTTCTTGGTGTTTTCATTTTGGGATCTCTTTCAGGTGTCAGGGGGGAAATCAATGTATTCTTTCAATGACTGTTTTGCCCCTCTGGTTCCTAGCTAGCAGGGCAATTCTCCTTAACCATATCCTGAAGTATGGATCCAGTCTTTTTCTCTCTTCAAAGGTTTCCAGGAAGTCGTATGAGCCTTAAATTGTCTCTTCTAATCTATTTTCCAGGCCTCTTGTTTTGCTAATGAGGAATTTTATATTTTCTTCTTTTTTTTTCATTTTTTGATATTGTTTAACAGATTCTTGTTGTCTGATGAGGTCATTAGTTTCCATAGGTTCCAATTATTTTTTAGAGAAAAGTTTTTTTATTCACCTTTTTCATCTCCGTCTATTTTTGAAGGAGTTGTCTTTTTCCATTTGCCCAGTTGTGCTTTTGAGAGAATTATTTTCTTTTTGAGAGAATTATTTTCTTTTTGCACTTGTCCAATTGTATTTTCAAAGGATTTGTTTTCATGTTGTAAGATCTTAATTTTCTCTTGCATTTCTTTTCCCAATTTTTCCATTTGATCTTTAAACTACTTTCTGATTTCTTATAAGAAATCTTTCTGGGCTAGAGACCAGTTTATATATTCTTCTCTGAAGCTCTAGTCATCTCTTGAGTTAGGATCCTTATCTTGAAGGTGATCCTTATCTTTAAGCTGGTCTTCATTTTGGGTCCTTTCCCAAGGGTTTTGTTGGGTGAGGGGCTGGTTCACAGACTTTTTGGTGTTGAGATCCCTAAAGGCCTTGCCCACTCCAGGGGGTTACTCAGTGGGCTGGCCTGTATGGGATGTAAACAACTTTTTTTTCTGGATTGTCTGTGATGTTGATTAGTGGCCCACTTTCTAGGCCTGGGCCTAGAAATCTGGGCTGTCCTTGCACAATGTGGGCTGAGTTAGATAGTTAATTAACTTAATCTGAAATCAGTACTAGGGGAAATCTGATGCTCACACCTGAGCCTTAGGCCAAAGTGCAAACACCTGGGGGCTATTACAATGTTTGTTCTGGAGAAAGTCTCACACCAATGGGCGGGGCAGGGCTCACCTGGAAATATGGGGACTCCTCTGAAAAGTTGGGGGCTTGTGGTCTAAATCTTCCAGACCAGCCAAGCTGACTGGATAGATGTTTGGACTGCAGTGCTGGAGTTCTCCCATCCACCCCCCCCCCCCCCCCCCCACACACACACACATACAGCAAATGCTTCTGCTACTTTCTCAGGTTAGTGCCCTGGCCATATCCCACAGCACCTGTGCTGAGTCTCTGGCCCACACTTTCCTGTGACAGATCTTGCTGTGGGATATTCTCCTTGTTACTTCTCTGGGTTTTGTGCATCCAAAATCTGTTTAGAGACTTGGTTCATGTTAGTTCTGAGGAAAAACCAGGAGAGCTTAAAACAATGCCTGGCTTCTTCCTGTCATTTTGGTCAAAAGTCACTTTCAATTTTTTTTAATTGGAATAAGTGTTGTATTTTTTCAAAAACTTTTTTCTGCATCTATTGATTTTTCTTATGTTTAATCAGCCCTGCATTCTTGGTATAAATCTTACTTGGTCATAATGTATATAATCTTTGAGATTCATTGTAAGCTCCTAGCAAGTATTTTGTTTAGGAATTTTATTTTAATATTCATTTGTGAAACTGGTCTACAGTTTTCTTGCTCTGTTTCTCTGTTTTTGTTCTTCCTGATCTGGGTATCAGCACCATGTTTGTTTCATAAATGGAGTTTGGGGGTACTCTTTCTTTGCCTATTATTTCAAATAGTTTATTATTGGAAATGGTTAATTTTTCAATTTTTGCTAGAATTCACTCTCAAATGCATCTAGTCCTGATGTTATTTTCTTAGGAAGCTCATTTGTGGCTTCTAATTTCTTTTTCTAAACTGAATTCATTTGGATATTCTGGTTTTTTTTTTTAGGCAGTTTATTTTTTTGTAAGTATTCTTTGATCTCATTTAAGTTGTTATAATTATTGGCATATAATCGAACAAACAACTCCTGATAATTGCTCTGATTTCATCCTCATTAATAATATATTTATCCTTTTCATTTTTGATACTAATAATTTGGTTTTCTTCTCTTTATGAAAATTATATTAACCAAAGGTTTATCCATTATGTTATTTTTTCATAAAACCAATTTCTAGTTTTATTTTTTAATTCAATGATTTTATTATATTCAATTTTACTACTTTTATATTTAATTTTTAGGATTTCCAGTTTGAAGTTTAATTAGGTATTTTAATTTTTTTTCTTTTTTTTTGTAATTGCACATCCAATTCATTGATCTGTTCTTTCTCTCTTTTATTGATGTTCTCATTTAGAGTTATAAATTTCCCTCTGATTACTGCTTTTACTACACCCCATAAATTTTGGTGTGTTGAATTATTGTTGTCATTCTCTTTATTGAAATTATTTATTGTTTCTATGATTTGTTTTTTGATACACTCATTCTATAGGAATAGATTATTTAGCGTCCAACTAATTTTTAATATTTTTGTGGTATTTTATTAAATGTAATTTGTATTGCATTGTGATCTGAAAAGTATGCATTTAATATTTCTGCTTTTTTGTATTTAACAATAATGTTTTAATGCCCTAGTATATGGTCAGTTTTTATATATGAAGAAAAAGGAATATTTCTTTTGATTCCTATTCAGTTCTCTCTAGATGTGTATCATATCTAGCTTATTTAAGATTCTATTCATATCCTTGACTTCTTTCTTATTTATTTTTTCTTATATTTACCTAATTTTGAGAGAAGCTTCTCCATTATTATAATTTTGCTATTATATACATCTGTAATTCATAACCTTTCCTTTAAAAATTTATTATAGCATATGGTGCAAATATGTTTAATATTGATTTCATTTCATTATTTATGAAACTTTTTCACCTATTTTATTTTTTTATAATGTAGTTAGTTTCTATGTTCATTTCTTTTAATTAAATCTAATTTAGCTTTAACTTTGAGACCATGATCTGTTTTTTAACATCAACAGATGCTCTGTCTGTCGTTATCTGTCTTTCTCTTTACCTCTGTTTCTCTGTTTCTGTGTTTCTCTGTGTTTCTCTGTGTTTCTCTCTCTCTCTCTCTCTCATATCTTTCTTCAGAAGTCTAATTTACTTCAGTTTCTACAAGCTCACTCCAAATACCTTTCAAAGAGTCCCTTCCTTATCCTATCCCCTTGCCCTCCTATTTCTCTGCCAGTTAAGAAAATTTTTTTAACCTTGTTAGATGTATATATTATTCTCTCTTTGAACCCATTCTGTTGAGAATAAGGTTCTTGTACTACCCATCCTTAACCTTCTCTTCCCCTCCATTGTAGTTCTTCCATTCACACAAATATAATTTGCTCCAATTTAGTTCTCCCTACCTAATTTTATTCTTTAGAACTCAATTCAAACTCAAGTCTTCTATGTAAACTCTTTTTAATTACTTTAGTAATGATAGCATCCTTAATGGTTACAAATATCATTTTCTGATAGAAGATGTAAATAGATTACTCTTATTAAATCCCATATAATTAGTCTTTCATATATATATATATATATATATATATATATATATACACACATATATATATATCTTCTTATGTTTCTCCTGATTCATATATGTCAAATTTTTCATTCTGTTCTGATCTTTTCCATTTTTTTCCTTGCAGCATTATACTCAACTTTGCTGAGTATTTTTTAGTAGCAAATCCAGCTCCTTTGCTCTTCAGAATATCATATACCATGCTTTTCTGTCTTTTAATGTAGAAACGGCTAAATCCTGTGTTATTTTGACTTCAGTTAAAGCATATTTAAATTTTTTTTCTTTCTAATTGCTTGTAATATTTTCTCCACTTGGAAGCTTTGAAATTTAGGTATAATATTCCTGTGAGTTTTCATTTTGGGTTTCTTTCAGGTGATGATTAGTGAATTTTTTTCAATTTCTATTTTATCCTTTTGTTCTAAAACTTCAGGAAATTTTTCTTAATAATTTCTTTTTTTGTTGTTTGTTTTTTAGGTTTTTGCAAGGCAAACAGGGTTAAGTGGCTTGCCCAACGCCACCCAGCTAGGTAATTATTAAGTGTCTGAGACCAGATTTGAACCCAGGTACTCCTGACTCCAAGGCCAGTTCTCTATCCACTGTGCCACCTAGCCGCCCTTAGTAATTTCTTAAAGTACTGTTTAGACTCTTTTTTTGATAGTGACTTTCAGGTAGTACAATGGCACTTACATTTTATCTCCTCAAATTGTTTTCCAGATCAATTATTTTTTAATGAGATAAGGTAACCCTTTATTTTTTCATTCTTTTGATTTTCTTTTATTATTTCTTGATAGCTTATGAAGTTATTAGTTTACCCTTACTCAATTTTATTTTTTAAAATAAATTTAATTTAGTTTAGTGAAAATTTTCCCTAAGTTTTTTCATCTCTTTCCAATTGGAAATTGGTTGACTTTCTTTTCACAATTTTCATGATTTCCTTGCATTACTCATTTCTTTTCCCATTTTCTCTTCAATCTCTCTTATTTGATTTTTGAAGTCCCTTAAAATTCTTCCAAAAATTCGTTTTTGGGCTTGTGCCCATTTTATATTTTTCTTTGAAGTTTTACAAGCAACTGTTTTGACTTCTTTTTCTTCTGAACTGATGTCTTTCAGAATAGTTAGCTATATTAATTCTTTCTTTGTTGTTTATTCATTTTTTTAAATGACTTTATTCTTGACTGTTAACTTTATTTTAAGGCCCATTTCCACTCTTCAATTGTTGGGGATAATATTTCAGCCATCAGATTTGTTGGTTTCTGAGTTTTATCTGGAAGTCTTTGATTTTTTTGGTACTTTCAGTGTTCTAAGATCCAAGGCTAGGTGTGGTCACTGCTCCTGTGGCCACATGTTTCAACTCACCCCTCTGCCCTCAATATTACATTTTAATGTGGGAAACAATATACAAACAAATATATACAAAATAAACTATGCAAGATAAATAGGAAATAATTAGCAAAGGCAAGTCACTGGAATCAAGACAAGCTGTAGATGGCTTCCTGTAGAAGATGGGATTTTAGTTAAGACTTAAAAGGAGGCCAGGTGGGGTCAGTTGTTGAAGTGGAAGGGGAGGAGCATTCCAAACATGGGGGACAGAAAAAAAAATACTTGGAGCCAGGAGATGGAAGAAAGAGGAGCCAGTATTGGAAAGGGTGACCAAGGAGTGTGTGTCATCAGTTTCACTAAGAGCTAATAGATTTAACAAGTGAGAGAGAGAAAAAAGATTAAGTGAAGTTTGTTGTCTATGGAAGAAGCATTTCATTAGGCATATTTTGGGTGGTATTGCCTGAAACTTTGAGGTGGAAGATTTGAGGGATTGGGAATTAAGAATTGGATGGTGATGGAGTGGGAAAGAGATCCTTAATGATAATCTAGATAAAAAAGGAGATAACTTGAGATAAGGTAGGGAATTGAGGAAAAAGAATTATAAAATTAGACTGAGGTTACTGAGTCACATCTGCAATAGCCCATAATACAAATTGATATGTGAAAGAAAGGTCTGTTGATGAAGGCAAGAAGTTAATTGTCGGGGTGGCTAGGTGGCACAGTGGATAGAGAACTGGCCCTGGAGTCAGGAGTATCCGAGCTCAAATCTGGATATATAACATAAATATAAATATAAATATAAATATAAACCAGGATATATAACATAAGGATCAATAGACTTATAAAGAGAAAACTGTAGGTGAAGTCCTAGTTCTACAACTTAAGCAAATTTACCTAAATTCTCTGATCTTGGAGTCTTTGTCTTTGAAAGGGATGACTTCTAAGGTCTTCTGCAGTTGAGGATATCTATGATTCTGTGATTTGAAAGTAGATTGGGTTAAATGTTATGAAAATTCTGGGTTCTAGTCTTGCCCTTGCACAAGTTCTTTACATTCTTAGGGGGCAGCTAGATGGCACAGTGGATAGAGCACTGGCCTTAGAGTCAGGAGGAGGGGAGTTCAAATTCGACCTATTTCTACTTGTGTGACCTTGGGCAAGTCACTTAAGCTTTATTGCCTTGCATTCAGGGCCATCTCCAAACAGTGAGGCCAGTAGCTTATCACAGCACCCCCTTCAAATCCAATTCATATGTTTGTCATGGTATCTCCTCCCCGATGTCATAGTCTTCTTAAAAAATGAAGAATGAAAAAAAAACCCCACAAATAAAACAGGCTTGTGTGTGTGTGTGGGGGAAGGAGTTAATATTGATTTTATCATTCTCACAGGGTTGATGTGAAGAACAAATGAAAAGATATACAGGACATTATGCTCAAACTGAAAGGATCCTTAAAAGTCATCTATTCCAGTACCTTCAAATTATCTAGGCCTATAGAAATTATGGTGTAGTGGATAGAATGCTGGATTTGTACTCATCAAATTATATATTTAGCTAGCAGGGACTTAACAGGCTGTCAAGTTCAACTCATTTTTTTAAAAATGAGGAAAGCTTGGCATAGAAAATTTAAGTGATTGTAAGCCTCCTTCTTTTAATGAGAATATGATGAGCATCATCACTGATGAAAGGGACAAGTTCTCAGGGCAGGGATGAATGGACAAAGTAGTGCTGAATCCAAGAAGGCATGATCTTTCCCAAGAGCTGGGAAAGGAAAATACTTTGCCCTGCTGTATCAGTATCATATCCTAAGGTATTTAGAATGGTAATTGACATGCTTTGTTTATAAGATTTTAGTGACAGGACATGGAGCCAGGGAAGGAAGGACAATGCTTAATTGGATAAATCAACTGTCTGGTCAAGACTGTGATAAGAGGGAAGTGAGTACCTAACAGGGAGAAAAGAGATGAATGAAGGAATTGGAGAGCATAGTGAGGACAAATGATATATTTAGCAGAAATGGTTTGCAGGGAGAGATACAAAGTAATGCTCATTTGGGGGAATGCCAGCATTCAGGATTATGAAAGTAGCACAGTTATCAATGATAGTGAGAGTTAAGATAGGACTGCCCCTGTCTATGACTAACCTATTGAGGTTATGTCATTTGAAGATTGGATGAAGGACCCAGGAAATTTTAAGTTTAGATAAAGATTTAAAGGGACATGATAGTTATTGATATAATTTTGAAAGGCTAATTTGAGAAAGACAATTAATCTTGTTCTGGTTGATCCCATAAGGCAGTATGAGTAGTACTGAATAGATATTGCAAAGAATGAGAGTTTGGTTTAGAATGAAAAGCTACCTAACAATAAATACTTTTAAGAAGAGGATAAACATTTATTCATCTTCCCCATTGTGCTAAATGCTTTGAAATATCACATTTAATATTTTTGATGACTCTGTGAAGTGCTACAATTATTCCCATTTTACAGCTGAGGAAATTGAGGCAGACAGAGATTAAGTGATTTGCCAATAAGTGCCTGAAGATGGATTTGAAATCAAGTCTTCCTGACTCCAGGCAAAATGCTTTATCCATTACACCTCCTATGTGTCTCAAAGTATTAACTATATAACCTTCAGTAACTTAAGACTACAAAGAAAAAGTTAAGGGATCATGCAAAAAATAGTCTCTGCCCTTATGAAACATACATTGTAATTGGACGAGAAAACCTGTAGGACACATACAGTGTTAGGTGAAAGATAATCCTAGAAAGACAGGCATCAGAAATGAGAAAGCTATGAGCTTATTCTATCAGCAAGTCAGAAATTCTAAGAGATGTCCTGGGGATAAGGAGAAAACATTCCAGGAGTGGAACCAGCTAGTACAAAGGTATTGGAATGAGAGATGGCATATTGTGTGAGAACAGCAAATAGATCAGTATAGCTGGACTATAGAGAATGTGAAGGAGGAAAAATATGCATGGAGACTAGAAAGATAAGAAGAGAGCAAGTTATGAAGAGCTTTAAAATGCCAGTCAGAGGACCATGTATTTGATCCTGGAAGTAAGAGGATGTCACTGAAATTCATTTAATAGAGGAGTGGCATAATCATATCTATGCTTTAGGAAAACCAATAAAAACAAAGCATACAATCTTTTGTGTGCATTTTGTGTCCCCCACAAGACTATAGCTTTAGGTCAAAGTTTATCTTAATTTTAACTTATTTATCTTTTATTACTTCCAGCACCTTGAACCATTTCTTGAATAAATTCATAGAACACCTATTCAGTAATATTGATTGATTAAATGGTTAAACTGTATCCCTTCAGGTAATATACTCTTTTCATGACTTTTTTTCCTTAAAGTTGTAATAATGAGATTTAGCATGCATTTGCACAGAATAACTATACAATATTAGTATTAGTGGACTAGATGGGTTCCTTGCAGGCAATTCATATCAGAGGTTTCTGAAACTTGTATTGTGGGAGTGGTGGGCAATCAGAGGGTGGGAGTTGTATGAATGATTTGGTCTGAGATATAATGGAATATTTTTAATGGAGATGACCTGTTTTATGATAGGAGTTTATTGTTTTACTTTTTCTCCTGCAAAAATCCTGATTAATCTGAAAAAGAGAAAGTTTGGGGGAGGCTTAACAACTGCTTTCAAGTATTTGATGGATTGCTATGTTGAAGAAGGGTTAGATTTTCCCTATTTGGTCTAAGAGCTAGAACTAGTATCAACAAATGGAAGTGACAGATTTCGTCTTAATGTAAGAAAAAAAAATACCCAGCAAACCTAAATTGCAATGCCTCTGATATGCAAGATTTCATTCCCACCATAGTGAATAGTTTTTTGCTTAGCTATTGCTTCTCATACAGCCAGTTCCTTCTTATAGGAGTGAAGGAGAAGGGGAGGGTGAGCACAGTTAACACATCAGCCCAGATGACCCAACATCTCAGTTTCTGACTTCACCTCCTGTCCCTTGCCAGACTTGCTAATGAGCAGTGAGGCTGACTCATGTCTTACAGAAGGCAGGTAGCTGGATGTTATATTTTCCCCCTTTGGAGAAAGTTGATGAGGAGCAAAAAGGGAAGAGAAAGAATATGAGAATAAATCCCAGGTTTATTCCAGAATAACTGAGAAATAAAACCTGAATGTAGTTTGGGGTTCATTTATTATTGTTATTGCTTAAGTTCACTTGTGATGTGAGTGCAGAAAGATAGCCTCATCTTTCCGAATGACAGATCTAGATTTTAGGAAGTGTTTTGTAAACTTGTAAACCAATGTACAAATGTATCATTATTATAATCACTAACAAGTCTAGTCTTGAATTTGTTAATGAGCATTCCGGGTAACTCAGAATGAATGCCAAGTCCTCCTGGAGAACCTGGTACACTGGTGCCTGTCACTTTGTATGACTTTCTAATCTTTTAATATCAGCAGCACATCAGTAAAGTCTTGGTCATTATTACTAATAACAGAATTTGGTTTGAATATCATGTCCTCATTTCTTGTCCTTTGAAAAACTTAAAATTCTCACAAATAGTCAGCAAAGTCTATAAACAGTAACTCTTTCGAGTTCATTTGAACTCTGATTGATGGATTTTATGCAAGACCCTCTTTCCTCCCAACCCGCCCCCCCCAATATTGCAGTGACAGATCTTAACCTATGACAGGTGGAAATAATACAACAGTGAATGCTGGAATTTCCTGTTTTAATGCTCTTTGCAAGCCTCCATTCTGACCATCCTCCTTTTATTCAGATTCCTATCTTTAGGACCTCTGAGCTCTGAGAAGAGAATTTTAACTTCATCTTGCCTTAAATCATTCCACTTTCTGGCCGGCTCCAAGTCATAATGTATCTTGTAAATTCTTGGCCACTGCCCCTTCACTTTTAATTCCTCTACATTTGTTGTCTTCTATTAAAATGTAAACTCTTTGAGGACAAGAAATTATTTCAGTTGCTTGTATTTTTAACTCTATCAATTAGCATAATATTAGAACTAAATAAATGTATTTTTATTCATCAATTTTAGAAACAGTCAATACTTAAATAATTTTCAGTATTGTCATTGTGTGTACTCCTTCAAACAAAGCACATTTCAGGTTCTCTCTTAATTGATATGCTTAGACTTCTATTGCCCCCCCCCAATTTTTTTGTTTTTCATACAACATCACAAAGCTAAGTTTAAAGGTAAGTGTGTGTATGCATGTGCAAATTTTGCCAAAAAACTTTATAGTTTCTTTTTGGTTTTCTTACAGCAATTTCTGGGTATTATAAAACCTTCCTTGTAAGCAAAACTGATACCCTGAAATTTTAACAATGTGTGTGAAATTCTATACTTGTTCTCTCCTATTTCTTTACTGAAAGGAGGAACTACTTCCTTAGCTCTTTTTTGAAGTTCAAGGTTGATCATTGAAGTTATTCAAAATTTTTATTCATTGAGTATTTTTTTTTCATTTACAATAATGAAATTGAATATATTGCCTTCCATGTTTGGCTTACTTCATTCTATGTCAGTTCATATAGATCTTTCCACATTTTTTCTGATTTTTAATTTATTTATATTGATAATTTCTATTGGCATAACATCCTTATAATATAATTTATTCTGCTAATCCCAACTCATTGGGAAACCACTTTATTTCCTACTTTTGGCAAGCACAGAGTATTTTGATTTATATGGGACCTTTATGTCACTAACTTCCATAATCCAAACATGAAGTGTTTTCCAGAATGGTAAGACTAAGTCATCATTCCACCAATAATGTGTTTGTGTCATTGTCTTCATGTAGCCCCTTAAATAATTGTTGTTTTTTTTGTTTTTGTATCTTGGTCAATTTGCTGGTTATAAGATGAAGCTCAATAATATTTTAATATATATTTATCTTATTAGTGATTTGGATGAATCTTATGGTTGTTGTTAAGTTGCAGGATCATTTCAGAAAAAACTTAGAAACACTTACATGAACTGATGCAAAGTAAAATTAGCAGAACTAGAAGCAGAATTAGGTATTCACTCTTCTCAGCAATATAAAGATCCAAGACAGTTCCAAAGAACTCATTAAAAATACTGCTACTGACATCCAGAGGAAAAAAATTGATGGAGTCTGAATGCAGATTGAAGCATACTATTTTCGCTTTCTAAGTTGGGGGTGACATGTTTTCATTCTTTTGGTCTGTTTCTTTTTTTTACAATATGACTAATATGGAAATATTATGTTTTTACATGATTACATTAAAATTTTACATGATTATACATTTATAACCTATATTTAATAGTTTTTTAAATAGCATGTTAGGGAAGGGGAGAGGGAGAAGAGGGAGAAAAGGAGAAAATTTGGAATTCAGAATATTTAAAAATGATTGTTATAAATCATCTTTACATGTAATTGGAAAAAATAAAATTTTATTAAAAATATAAAAAGGAAAATCTAGCTATAGCAATATAATAAAAGAATGAAATTAAATAGACTAGGCTAGACAAAATTATCTTTATTTGAAAACAGCATGTTGATTAACTAAGATTATCCTCAGAAATCAGCAAAGAAACTAATTGATTAGATACAATAGATGTTATTGATTGGTTAAAATGATTAATAATTTCAATAAAGTGGGAAGATACAAAATAAATCTATAGCTTTATGTACCAATTTAAAAAAATAGTATAGAAAAGTCTCATTCAAGACAATTATATATTGTTTAAAATATTTGTAAGTCAATTTGCCAGGACACTTTCAAGACTGAAAAAAGTACTCATTCCTGAAATAAAAGAAGACTAATTATTGGATAAATATGCATTGCTCAAGTTTTGGACCATGCCATTATATTCAAATATAATATTATCTATACTAATTTATAGATTTGGTGTGATCATTCAACCTAAGATGAGGTTACTTGACAGAACTAAAATAATAAGAACAAAATATATTCAAAAGAATTGTCTTAAATTTCAATGGAAATTATGACAAAAATGAAGAAGTGAGATCATTTTCTCACTTCAAAATATATTGGGAAACAAAAATCAATAAAAGTATTTAATATTGTATAGCAAAAAGCAAAGTAGATCAGAAAAGGGTTAGATGAACAATATTCAGATACAATCAAACTCAATAGTATAGCATTTGATAAGCTCAAAATCAAACTACGGGGGGGGGGAAGAATTCACCATTTGTTAAGAATCGCTTAGGGGGTGGGATCAAGATAACAGCATGAAGGCAGCATTTCCTGGGAACTCCTTCCCCCAAAAAACTACAAAAGTCATCAAATTATGACTCTAGCCAAAATTTAGAGGGGCAGAACCCAGAGAAAGACTGAGTGATAACTTTTCCCAGTCCAAGATAACTTAGAAGTTCTATGGGAAAGGTGTGTTTCACCAGGACCTGGAGTTGGAAAAAGCTTGGTCATGGCACAGCCTGGGAACAGCTTGAAGGGGTGGTGAGAGAATTTGGCTACACCAGAATGAGTCTGGAGTGAGGAGTACTGGCCAGAGAACCTGGAGTAAGAATCTGGACAAATCACCCTGCACCTCTAGAGCACAGCCCACAGATGGTAAGGGGGTCAGGGGAGACTGCAGAAATCTCTCTCTGCTCTCCCTGGCGGCAGGAATCTGATGTTTGCCCACATTCAGATCCAGGTTGCAGTTTGGGCTTCCATACTAAGATGGCCAAGCAGGACTCCTTACAGCTCCAGGGCAGAGGGGAGTGCTGTGGTCATCTACATATCAAAAGCACAGGCCAGAGAGCATAAAACCTTGGAGGAATAAAGGCCCCAGTGGGGTGTCCCCAAAAAACCCCCCAAAGCTTTGGAAGCATTGTAAATTAGTCTTGGGCTGAGGAAATGAGTAAAAAATAGAAAAAAAAGAAGAATCTAACCATAGAAAATTACTTTAGTCCCATGAAAGATCAAAACACATACTCAGATGATAACAAAATTCTGTATCCAAAACCTCCAAGAGAAAGAGAAAATGGGCTCAGATTATGGATGAGCTCAAAAAAAGACTTTGAAAAGTAATTAATGGAGGTGGAGGAAAAATAAGAGCCTTGCAGAAAAATCATGAAAACCAAATCAATAGCTTGGTGAAAGATATACAAAAATATACTGAAGAAAATAATATGTTAAAAACCAGTTTAGGCCAGATGAAAATAGCAAAACAAAAGGCAAATGAGGAGAGGAATGCCTGGAAGAAGCAGAATTGGCCAGCTGGGAAAAGGAGATTTAAAAAAAAGCTCTCTGAAGAAAATAACTCCTTCAAATGCAGAATGGAACTAAAGGAAGCTGATGAAGAAATAAAGGAGAAATAAAACTCTTCCCAAAAAGCTAAAAATTGGAAGAAAATGTGAAATATCTCATTGGAAAAACAACGAACCTCAAAAACAGATCCAGAAGAAATAATTTAAAAATTATTGTGCCACCTGAAAGTCACAACCAGGAAAAGAGCCTAGACTTCATTTTCAAAGAAATAATACAACAAAATTGCCCTGAGATCCTAGAAGCAGAGGGTAAAATAGAAATTGAGGGAATTCACTGGGTACCTCCTAAAAGAGATCCCAAAAGAAAAACTTCTAGGAATATTATAGCCAGATTCCAAAATTCCCAAGTGAGAGAGAAAATTCTAAAAGCTGCCAGAAACAAACAATTCAACTACCAAGATTCTGTAGTCAGGATTACACAGGATCTGGCAGCATCTACATTAATGGCTCATTGGGATTGGAATATGATATTCTGGAAGGCAAAAGACCTTGCTTTACAACCAAAAATCAACTACTCAGCAAAACTGAACATCCTCTTTCAGGGGAAAAGATGGACCTTAAATGAAACAGGGGACTTTCAAACTTTCCTGTTGAAACAACCAGAGCTGAACAGAAAGTTTGATCTCCAAATATAGGACTCTGGATGAGAAGGACTAATTAAGAGGAACTTAATGATATTGAACTGTTTGTATTCCTTCATGGGAAGAAGATATTGTTAACTCATATGAACTTTCTCATTTATAAGAGCTGTTATAAGGAACATCTATAGACAGGGCATAGGAAAGAGTGGAATATAATGGTATAATAATGATAAAAAATATGAAGTCAATGGGTGATAAAGGAAAGTCCTGGGAGGAAGGGAAAGAAGATGGAGAAGAAGCTAAGAAATTTCACATAAGAGTCAAGAAAAAGCTTTTTTCAATGGAGTGGAATGGTGGAAGGCAAGGGGGAATGAGTGAGCCTTCTTTCTCATCAGAAATGGCTCAGAGAAGAAATAAATACACACTTAATAGGGTGAGGAAATCTATCTTACCCTAGAGAAAAATGAGAAGAAAGGGATGGGATAAGGGGGAATGGGGGAGGGAAGGGGGGGAATAGGTGATAGAAGAGAGAAAAGATTGTGGGAGAGTGTACTCAGATATAACACACTTTTGGACAGGGCCAGGATGAAAGGAGAGAGAGAATAGAATAAATGAGAGTGGGGAGGAATAGAGTGGAGGAAAATACAGCCAGTAATAGCAACTGTGGGAAAAATATTGAAACATCTCATCTGGTGGAGATGATAAAGAAAGCAACTCACCCTAGAGACAGAGTCATTAGAATCTGAACACTTTTTTTTCTCTCTGTCACTATTCTTGAGGTTTCTCATCTTGGTGGGGAGGGTTATGTTTACTCGTAATAAAATTATTGTAATAATGTGCAATAAATCTAGATCCTTAAAACCAGAATTGCTGAGAAAATTATAGTTTTATAGAAATTAGATTTAGTTCATCATCTTATACCATATCCTCTTCAACATTTATCATTTTCCTGTTCTGTCATATTACCCAATCTGATAGGTGTGCAGTGCCTCAGAGTTGATTCAATTTACATTTCTTCAATCAATAGTGATTTAGGACATTTTTTCATGATATCTAGCATTTCTAGAATTGCCTCAAACTACAGTAAGGAAAAGGGACATCCTTGTTTCATTTCTATGTTAACTGGCACAATTTCTAGCATTTCTCCTTGGCAAATAATGTTATCTTTTGATTGTACTCTCTTTCTTGTTCTCTGTCTCTCTATCTGTTTTTCTCTGGATCTGACTCTGTGTCTTATCTCTCACAAAAGGATTCTCTCATGTTTTTAAAAAAATATATATTTAAAAGTATATAAAATATGTGATGTATTTTGTTGTCTTTTATATATGTATTTATATAATCATATCATTTTCCATTACTTTTGTTTTCCTAAAAATTGAATCTTCATTATCTTCCTGGCATGAATTCAGCTTAGCCATAATGAATTGATCTTCCTTCCTTTCATCCTTTTCCTCCTTCCTTCCTTGATTTATTGCTGTGATCTTTTTGCTAGAATTTTATTTGAAATATTTCGATCAATATTATTTAGTAATATCGGTCTCCAGTTCTCTTTCTGTGCCATTATCTTTCCCTGATTTAGGTGTCAGGTCCATATTGGTCAAAACAGAACTTTTTTTTCCTCAACCACTATCATTTGGAGTTGTGAAGGTCTCATTGGTTCCCTGCTCTTCACAAAGAAAGGATTAACTTTGGATAATTTAGAGCATCAGGTTCTTAAGGGGGGAGAGGGCATTGCTGTTTTTATTGAATAATCATATTCTGCTCCCAGGGCATAAGATAGGTATGCTTCACGACACTTGAACTAGTGTAAGTGGGGATGTGTGAAAGAACTACAGGTACATTTACTGAAGTTTGCTTTTTACATATGAGATTACTTGTCAAGAAGATTTTTTTTCTCAGTTCTCACAGGACAGAAACAAGAGTGTTATATAATACACGAAGTATTTTCTAAGATTTAAGACCAAGGAAAGGTTAGCAAGTGTGCAGGTTACTGGCAGAATAGCAATTAGTATCATGGGCTCTTTGCAATATGCTGAGTGGGAGGATAGGGAAGGGGTTGTTTCAATGAAGGCAGAATACCCAAATGGAAAGAACCTTACACTTTCTGTGCTTTCTGGAGAGTCCCTCTTCCCTCTCTTCCCCTTCTTTCTTAATGGTTAATTGGGGGAAATTATATATGCCTGATCTATCACCAACCCTCTCCTATTTATTTATCCAGCCCATGAGAGAGGTGATAAGAATAAAGAAGATGACACATGGGAAAATGCATCATAATGCTGGCAATTATTTTATTACCCTTCTGAAGATAAATTGTCTTTGCCAGGGATCATTTTTCCTCCCTAAATAAGGAATAAGCTGGGGGGGGGGGGACTCAGAAGTACCACCTTGTGATCTGTAGATATTGGAAAATAATGACCAAAGTGAAAGACTATGGGAGGCCTCCGTGGTGTGTGGACTGGTCTCTGACAGCATTCGTGTTGATCTAAGCCTCACGACTTCTAGGCATTTGTTTCTGGAAGGAGTGAATAATATAGCTATGATTCTTGGTAAAAGTCAGACATCACCTCACCCAAGCTTCATCACTAGCAGTATCATCTTTTGTATTTAGTCAGAAGAGGTCTTATTGTGTCAGCAAACTGGAATGGATAACATAGGTATCCCTAGGGTCATTGACCTGGTGGGAGTGACTCATGGGCTTTTGTGAAATAAAAAGATAGATACAAAGAAAGAAAGAGCATATAAAACACAATTTGACAGGTACTGTTCTAAGTACTGAGAACATAAATATTAAATATCAAGACAATCTCTATCTTCAAGAAACTTATATTCTAATAGAGGAAGATGACAACTAGGTGAACTGGAAAGGGAGTAGGAGGCAA
This sequence comes from Macrotis lagotis, assembly GCF_037893015.1. Classification (NCBI taxonomy): domain Eukaryota; kingdom Metazoa; phylum Chordata; class Mammalia; order Peramelemorphia; family Peramelidae; genus Macrotis; species Macrotis lagotis. The sequence continues at coordinate 17,297,570 of NC_133665.1, read as the reverse complement.
GATACTTGTAAAGGGCAATATAGCAGGGGAGGATTAGTGAGGTGAAAGGTTGGTGTCCCTTATAAAATGGTAGTCCCAGGGAAGAATTTACCACTAAGGAGAAAAGAGTCAGAGCAGAGAATATAGTAGGCGAGAAAAAAAGAGGATTTCAGAAAGAGTCTAGGCATGAATTTGAAAATCCACTGTTTTAGAACAATCACCTGTGGTAATATACTAAATAGCCTAGTTTCATGCTTCTCAGACATCATGGGACAGAAGGAAAGGCAAGCATTGGCTTGAAAAGAGGGCACAATAATGGGAAGTGAAATGGTATACTATTTCACTTAAGAAAGATATGAAACCAGCCCACACCTTCTGAAAAGATAGCCACAATTTGTGGATAAACTTATGTACCTAAGCAATCATTGATCACAGTTTTAGAGCTATATGAGATCATCTCCAGGGATGGGGAACCTGACCTGTGGTCCATATTGGTTTGGTATTGCCAAGGCAACCATAGGTGGGGACTCAAAATTCAATTATTCTAGAAACTTTTTAGGGGTGAATTAAATGTTTAATCAAATGATGTTATAAATATCCAAATGACCTTGGCAGGAAAAAGGTTCCCCACCTCTGAGATTCTAGATCATCCAGTGCAGCTTCTGCATTTTGCAAACAGAGATTGTGACTTGCCAAAGTTCAGATAGGTAGTAAATTGTAGAGTTAGAATCTGAACCCATCTTCTGCCTTTAAAATAAAGTACTTTTTCCATTCCCACTGCCTTATTTCTCTAATTTAAGTTATATATACAACATTATGTTTCTTTATTCTTCTTTATTTCTTTTACTTCAAGTTTTTACTGAGGAACTGAAAGGTGACTTGCTTAAAAATTAAGGGTCTATTCCCCATTCTGTTGTTGATGTTAGACTACTAAATCTAGAAGAAGTTACAATAGTAACAACATCATGGATTGAGAAGGAAGGCCACAGTGACAAAATCCAAAGGGATAACACCAAGGCTTTCCAAGGAGCAGCGAAGTCACATGCCTAGGCTCTGAGCAAAGACTGGGATCAGAGTGAGAAAGATACCTGCCAGTGCCAGTGATTTCAGCGGCCCTCAGTGGCCTACAAAATCCTATGGTATCCTGTGGTTTGGTCTTCCCAGTGGATAGAGCACTGACCTTGAAATTTAGGAGGAAAGGGGTTCAAATCAAGTCTCAGACATTTGACTCTTACTAGTTGTGTGACTTGGGCAAGTAACGTAACCCTGATTACCTCCTATCCAGGTTCATCTCCAGTCATCCTGATCTATATCTGGTTACTGGACCCAGATGACTATGGAGGAGAAAGTGAGTCAGGTGACTTAGCACAACATCCCTTCACTCAAATCCAATTCATGTGCTTTTCATGGCATCACCTCCCTGATGTCATGGTCTTCTTTGAAAATGAAGGACAAACATTATAATAACAAAAGTTAAGAATGCTTCTGTTATTGACTGTATTTATTCTTTTTAGGACTGTTAGGATTAATGAAGTCACAGTGTAATGTTGATTATAATGAATGGAAATTACTAGAATGGGTTTCAAGTACTAAAAAAACTAAACTCATCAATATAATAAATAAACATAAAATTAGTCTTGTAATAGGCTCAGAATGAAAATTTTTGTTGTCAAAGGCTTTCAATAAGAAGATCTAATCACAAAATACATTTTAATTGGATGGAATTGAAAAATAGATTGAGGAAGGGACAAATTCTTAGACACAACAACAGATTCATTTTAGCTCGTGATTCCTACATGGATCTCTAGAATCAGCTCTGAAGACATATATGTTGCCCATTTACAAATCCAGGTGGCTTGTGGGCATGCCAAAAGGCAGTATTAGCTATTTTTTCAAATTATATGCAAAGGTAGTTTTTAACATTCATCCATTTGCAAATTTATGAGTTCCACATTTTTCTACCACCCTCTTTTCCTTCCACCCTCTTCATAGTGGTGAACGATTTAGTAAAAGTTGCATATGTTCAATCATGTTTAGCTTATTTCCATATTAGTCATGTTGTAAAAGAGGTATTAGAATGAAGGGGAAATAAACCATGTGAAAGAAAAAAAATATAAAAGAAGTTTTAAGAAGTGAGCATAGTATGCTTTGCTTTACATTTAGACTTTATGATTTTTTTTCTGGTTGTGGATAGTATTTTTCATAACTTTTCTCTCAGAATTGTCCTTGATCACTGAACTACTGAGAGGATCAGGATCCTATATAGTTGATCATCTCACAATGTTAATATGTACAATGTTCTTGTGCTTCTGTTCACTTCACTCAGTATCAGTTCATATGTCTTTTCATGCTTTACTAAAGTCTGGCCACTCATGATTTCTTACAGAAGTACAATAGTATTCTATAACATTCATATACCATAACTTATTTAGTCACTCGCCAATTGATGGGCATCCCTTCAATTTCCAATTCTTTGCCATTACAAAAAGAACTTATAAATATTTTTGTCCATGAAGGATTTTTCCCATTTTTATGATGTCTTTGGAATATAGACTTAATAGTGGTATTGCTGGATCAAAGGATAGGTAGCATTAACTTTTAAGACAGTTTTTTTCCTTTGGTGGGTGCTGAGAAGGGAGATAATGATCTAAGAAAGATCCTCTTTGGTGTAGCATCAGGATCTCCCTGTGTAGGATTCACAAGGTAGTTTAAGCAGAAGAGTAATGGAGCTGATAAAAATATCAGATAAGGAAGGAGGTCTTTGGAGGAATCTAGGAAGGAGTAGAGTGTGCTGAGAAAGAATGGATGGAAAATGTAATGATTTGTACCTTTTGGTGGAAAATTTCTCCCTCCAACATTGTTGAACTCCTGTTTCACAAAGCTTCTGCTCACCTTTCCTAGGTATTTTATATATGGATACTTTTTCCTCTGGCTATTGGAATCAAGAGAAAAGGGATAAAGGCCAGAATTTTTTTTTAACAAGGGTGGCTTGAAGCCTTGAACTTGTGTGGTTAAGATAGTCTAGAGATAGAGAAGCTGCTTCCCATCTACCAACCCCATCTTTCCATATCCCAAATAAAGGAAAACTTATGTCTGATGTCATAGAGTTGGAGGAGTTCATGAGAGGTCATTATTCTTCTTGTTTCAAGGCAACTGGATGTCTAAAATTTAGGTTGTTTAAGAAACATAATTGTCTGGGAGGCTAGGTGGCATAGTGGATAGAGCACTGGCCCTGGGGTCAGGAGTACCTGAGTTCAAATCTGACCTTAGACACTTAATAATTACCTAGTTGTGTGGCCTTGGGCAAGCCACTCAAACCCATTTACCCTGCAAAAACCTAAAATAAAAAAAAAAACCAAACCATAACTGTCTGCCAGATTGTTGGGGATTTCTAGATAAATCCCACAGCCTTCTATTCTGATTTGGGATGTTTCATTTTTTAATCATCTCATGGCCAGGTTCTTGCTTTCTAATAAAAATGGATCATAATCTTCTCTCCAATCTTAATTTAACTCCATTCCTTCACGTTTGGGGAAAGCAATTCTTCCCCATATCTAGAATGCAGGTAGTCTTTACTTTAGTCTCTCAAGAATCCCTTGATTACCCTAAAATTTAGCTCAGTGATCATCTATGTGCAGTCTTTTCTATTCCCTTCATATGTTAGTACTCCCCCCAATTCACCTTGTGTATTTTTCTCTATATCTCTATGTTTGTATTTCTAGCTCTTAGTAGACTGTCTAACATTTATGTAAAGCTTACAATGTAGAGCTTACCAAGCACAGTGTTAGGCTGATTATTGGTTTCCTTAATCATGATATTGATAAGAGATAAGTAAGACACAGTGGGTAAAGCACTAGGTCTGGAGTATGGAAGACATGAGTTCCAATTTAGTCTCTGATACTTAATACTTGTGTGACCCTGAAAAATTACTTAACCTCTGTTTCCCTCAATTATCTAAACTGTAAAATGGGAATATTCCCTACCTCACAAAGATTGTGAGGATCAAATGAGATAATAACTGTAAACCACTTAGCTTGGCATGGAATAGGGATATTATAAATGCTAGTAATCATCACCATCATCATCACCATCATTATTAATTACAGTGGTGAGGGGACTATGGATATGGAATATTATACATATTGTCAAGCATGGCAGCTGCTTTCCTTCTATTGTTCTTTTCTCCTCCCCATTTCTTTTAAAATATCTATTACAAGAGATAATTCACCAGATAGGGTAATGGAGATGAATGCATTCAGAAACAAAGGTAATGTAAAAAGGAAAAGAATAAAAAAAGAGACAGAAATCTTAGGAGCTAGACAGTGCTGATCATTATATATGACCCCTGAAAAGATATCCTAAAATGTATATGGAATTGATTCAGAGACACCTAGATTCTATATAAAGACCCAGGTAATTCTATATTAAGGGAAAGCAATGTATATTTACAAATTCATTGTGCCTAGAAATAGACTCAAAACATTTAGGAAATTCAAAATAGAGCCTTGATCCTAATTATGTTAAAAATATCATTCATTTTCTTATGTTCCTTCATTATTTTAATAAAACTGTGTTCTTTTTGAAATGGGTACTCTCTCCGGTGGTTCATGTAACAACTCATTCAGAACTTTTTACCTTTACAGACCCAAAATCAGATTTCTGAAATAATTTAAAAAGAATCATCTGATCCATCCCCTGTCTTTAGAACTGTTAAAATCTCCAATGACAAATGACTATCTTCTCTTTTCTTCAGAATCTCTATTGAATGAAAACTCATTGTCAGTACTTTAAAAAAGTTGTACTATTACATTATATTTTATCTATCTGTTTTTTAAATTGAAGTTTACTCACATCTTCATAAATATGGAATACAATTTGAGTATTCATTGGAATTATTGATATAGTATCTTAAAAATAGATGCTTAAAAATGAAACATTGAACTCCTCATGTATCAACTAAATCTTTGTTTTTGGAGGGTTGTGTGAGCTGAATTACATTTTTTATTGGTCACAGAGGCAATGCAGCACCTTGGAGCAAAGGTGTTGTGCCAGCTAACAAGCTGTCAGCTTGTCTTTCTCCCATAAGAGAGTACATGTCACCTTCATAAATTCAAATCAAATTTCAGGATGGTCAGTCCCATTCAGTAAATCAGATCTTCCTAATATATTCTATGTCAATATTTATTTAAATTCTTACCTCTTTGGAACTGAGGAGTCAGGATCTAAATTTCCAATAGAGTCCATTAATTTCCTTTGAATGCAATGGCATATTAGTCAAGCATAATTAAGGAAACTTTGGCCGGAAACTGTTGTAATATTAAGAAATGTCATTTGTTTTCTGAGAAGAAACACGTTTTTTTCCTATTATTGTATACATTTTTTAGAGGTTAGTTGTATCCAAGATAAAGCTAGCTGTGATACAACTGAATGAGTAAGAATGAAGATGAACAGTTTCATTCTTCATTGATGAATATATCTTTTTGTTCTTTACTTTTAGTTTGGAGGGATATTGTGGTAGAGGGCAATAGAATGTCACAGTGGGGTGAAATAAGAGAGACTGGAATAAGGAATTATGGTTATTCTCATGAGGTAATATCCATCTTGAATATTTGCAAATCTCATTTTCACTAATACCTTTTGTTTTTATATCCCATTCACTTTTCTTTCTTCTTCTTCTTCTTCTTTTTTTTTTTTTTTTTTGCAAGGCAGTGGGGTTAAGTGGCTTGCCCAAGACCTCACAGCTAGGTAATTATTAAGTGTCTGAGGCCAGATTTGAACTCAGGTACTCCTGACTCCAGGGCCAGTGCTCTATCCACTGCGCCACCTAGCCACCCCCCCATTCACTTTTGAATTTATTTCTCCTTCTTCTGCACAGAGGATCATTTCTTATACCAAAACTTTTTTTTAAAGAGAGAAAAAAAAAGTTTTAACAAAGAAGACCAAACCACACTGACAGAATATGAAGTAATCTGCATGCATATCAGTGCTGTGTCAGTAAATGACTAACAACCAGCTCTCCAGAAAAACAAAAATGTAGTATGGCATAAGTTTAAGTGCATTATCAACATTTTCTCCATTACTTTCTTAGGTCTAGACAATCAACAAAAGAAGCAATCAAACACTGATTTCCCAGGTGTAGATGTTCACATAAAAAATTTAGCCAGTTTGCATTGGCTTCTGTATACCCTCAGTCTCCTTCACCTTTGCAAAGAGGTGGGGGTGATGTATTTTCTCAATTTTTCTTTAAGCTTAGATGTAATTGCACCCTGTTCAGTTTTTTCTTTTTTTGATATTTTTATTTACATGTCTTGTTATTGTGTACATTGTTTTCCTTATTCTTATGTCACTATGCATCAATTCAACATCTTATACTTCTCTTAAATATTCATATTTACTATTTTTTATGCTTCAGCTATGTCACATTACTTGTGCTTACTTTGATTACAATTCTTTGCCTCCACAAAAAGTTGCTTCTATGAATATTTTGTTGTATATGAAATGTTTGTTTTTTTAATGTCTGATTTTCTTAGAGATCTATTCCCATCACTGGGGTCTCTGGTCAGAGGATAGGGGCATTGTAGTCATTTTAGAAAAAAAAAGTTATATAATTTCAAATAGCTTCCTACAGTGATTAGTTCAATTCACAACTCCATCAATACAATGGGTGAGTATATCTATGTTCCTATAGCCTTCCAATGTTTTGCCATCTTTTCCAATTTCCTGAGTGAAAACCAGAGTTTTTTATATTTCTCCTATTAATAATGATTTGAAGCAATAATTCATGTAGTTGTTGAAAGTTCCACTTTTAAGATTCTTTTAGAAGCAGTATGGTATAATGGATAAAGTATTGGACATGGAATCTGAAAGATCTGCGTTTAAATCCTACCTTAGATACTTAGTAGATGTGTATATTATCACTTTCCCTCTCAGAGACTTAGTTCCATCATTTCTAAAATAGTAATAAGAATAACAGTAGCTTCTTCAAAGAGTTGACATGATAAAATAAGATGTGTAAAGCACTTTGCAAACCTTAAAGCATTATGTAAATATGAACAATTACTAATACAGGTCTAAAACTTTAGTTTGATATCCAATTCGATCCAGCTCCACAAATGTTTTAAAAGTCTTTGCAGTTTGCAATGTACTATGCTATGTTCTGAGAGTAAATATATAAAAATGAAACACTCCATGGTCTCTGTATTCTATATTTTACTGGAGGAGTAAGGTTGTAACATATATGCAGATGAGCATGTCATAAAAAAAAAAACTGAGATGAGAGAGAGTATTAACACTGAGGGGATCTTGGAACACTTCACATAGGAGACGACTCTTTAATTGAATCTTGTAAGAAGACAAGATAGAATCTGAGCAGTATAGTCAAGAAAGGAGGAAATTCCATAGATGAAGAAGTGACATAGATATATGCATTATAAAGATTATTTTGGCAGCTATAGGTAGGAAAGATTTGATAAAGGAGAGAGACTTTGGAAAAGGAGATTAATTAGGAAGCAACTGTAATAATCTTTAGTATGGTTGTAGTAAGAATGGACAGGAGACACATGTGAGAGATGGAACTGACAAGGCTTGGCAGTTGATTGTATATAAAGGATAAGGGAGAAGAAAGCATTAAGAATGACTGTAAGAGGGGCAGCTAGGTGGCACAGTGGATAGAGCACCGGCCTTGGAGTCAGGAGTACCTGGGTCTCAGACACTTAATAATTGCCTAGCTGTGTGGCCTTGGCAAGCCACTTAACCCCATCTGCCTTGCAAAAACCTTAAAAAAAAAGAATGACTCTAAGAATAAGAACCTCAGTGAATGGGATTATTATACCTTAAGTGGAAATAGGGGGATTTAGAGGAGAGTAGATTAAGGAAGGAAGATGATAATTTTCTTTTTAGACATATTGAATCTGAGATACTTACAGACAGAGGAGATATTATCCAAACAGTTGACAATGAATGCCTGGAATGAATCTATCCATGAGCATGTGTATATGTGCATATATATTTCTGATGCTGGTTAGATCAGATGCCTGTTAGTGTAGTGTTCATTGTGATTGGATTATACAACTGGAAGAGTAAAAAATAATAACAGATAAAAATGCTGCATATGTAAAAAAGAACTAATCAAATTCATGCACTACATGGTACATTTATAAAGTCTAGACATATATAAGAAAACAAGGAGTTCAAAGTGTCTTCTATCATCTTCTCTAGAATTGTTGGTAGTGGGGCGGCTAGGTGGAGCAGTGGATAAAGCACCGACCCTGGAGTCAGGAGTACCTGGGTTCAAATCTGGTCTCAGACACTCAATAATTACTTAGCTGTGTGGCCTTGGGCAAGCCACTTAACCCCATTTGCCTTGCAAAAAAAAAAAAGAATTGTTGGTAGAACAGCTGGGGGAAAGAGGGAAGAGTAGGGAGTGTAAGAGTTAGTGAGATACTCATGAAGACCTATTTGCTCAGAATGAGAATTAGGTAGTTTGTTTTATTCACATGATAACAACTGTGTATCATAATATACCAACTTTGGAGATAACTGAAGAAATATAAAATCTCTGGTGACTCAGCCTGGTGCATTCTGGGAAGATGAAACAAGGCAGTACTGGAGCTGCTTCCATGAGATCCCCCAAAGGCCTGAAGGAGAAAAGTAAATCAATAGTAGGCAAAAGAACAAAATGACGGCTTTTTTTGGCTGGCAGAAAATAAAATTTTAAGACTTTGTATCCAGAACTTAGAAATGGTTTTGATCCTTTTCCTGGCAAACCATGAAAATTTACTTGAGCTTCTGAAGCCTTATGTGCTACCCAGACCCTGCTGAGGAAGTGTACACTCACTTTTCTAGGAGAACCTGGACCATCATTCTAAATATGATGGCATCCCTGAACAATCTACAGTTCAGTCCTAGTATCATAGGTCTAGCTCTGGGAAGAATTTCAGAGACCATCTAGTCCAGTCTCCTCATTTTATAGAGAAGGAAACAGAGATTAATTGCCCAAAGTCATGAAGCTTTAATACATGTTAGAGGTGGAATATGAGCCCAGATTCCCCAGCTCTTAGAGACAGTGCTCTTTCAGTAGAACTGAAACTGAGAAGCTGAAACACAGTAGAGTTTGCTTCATGTTAATATTCTAAGCAATGATCATAATTTTATGATTAGTGTGTGTTCAAACTGGACAGGTCAGTGTTGTTTAGCAGGTGAACTGTATTATTTCTGGGCCTTGAAGCATTTGTGATGGATGAATATATAAAATGGGGATCACAATACTTGCTTAATAAGTAGTTAATGGAATCAAATGAAATAATGTATATCAAGTGTTTTGCAAAACTTAAAGCACTATATAAGCTGAGTTATTGCTAGATTTAATAAGGGGTGACTTTAGGGCATGCATTAGAAATTAGAGATTTCCTTGGTGAAAGATGTGAAACTTCCAGATTGAGAGGGAAATCTTGAAAACATGGATGACATCTTCTGGTCATGGGCAATAGAAAGGGGATCTTACTCCCTAAGGGAATAGAGGCAAAAAATTATTTGATGATTACTCTGATAGAGTGGCCATTGTAATTGAGGTGGCTTTTTTAACATATGATAAATAATTTTGTTTTGGAAATTTATAAATTTGTAATCAATTTTTTGGGGGGAGGAGAGGTAAGCTGGAAGAACTGAATGTAGTTTCCTAAAAGTAATTAAAATTTCATAAAGTTTATATAATGGGGATTTGGTATATACCAATATGGCATCACTCATATGGAACATGATAGGGTACTGGTTTCAGGAGACTAGAATCCTTGTCTGAGCCCAATCTCTCCCAAAATATGATTCAAGATTCCCAAGTTTTTTTTAAAATATTCACCCTCAAACCAGTAGTAAGTGTCCTTAGGTTTACAGAAGACTTTGCTACTAAATCCAATTAATTCTGGGTCCCATATACCTAATCTATTTTATTATTATGTCTAGTACTCTAGTGTATCTCTTTGATAGTGTGATTAGTGTGGTACGAAATCAATATTAATTTAGCTAGACTTGTCATTTTTATTGTATTATCAAGGCCCAACTATGAGCAGCAAATATATTTCTAATTATTTGTATATCTTTATTTTTGTAAAGAATATTTTGTAACTTTACTCATATAATTCCAGTCTCTTTGAAAATAAACTTTAGATATTTTGTGAATTCTATAGTTGTTTTGAACATAATTTAATTTTCTGTCTCTTAGTTTTGCTAGTAATATAAAGTCTGCTGATTTCTGTGAATTTGTCTGCAAATTGAACTGGAAATTGGGGGGAAAAGACTAAAATAATAGGTGACTTCAGTGTGCCTCTTTCAAGCCATATACAAATCTAATAAAGAAGTAAATGAGAAAGAAATTAAGAACCTGAATAAATTTTTAGAAAAGTAAGTTATGCTATGCTCAAAGGGCAACAAAAATGTACATACCCTTTGATCCAGCAATACCACTACTGGGTCTGTACCCTTGAAGAGATGATGAAAAAGGGTAAAAACATCACTTGTACAAAAATATTCATAGCAGCCCTGTTTGTGGTGGCAAAGAATTGGAAATCAAGTAAATGTCCTTCAATTGGGAAATGGCTTAGCAAACTGGTATATGTATGTCATGGAACACTATTGTTCTATTAGAAACCAGGAGGGATGGGAATTCAGGGAAGCCTGATGCTGAGTGAGATGAACAGAATCAAAAAAAAAATATTGTATACCCTAAAAGCAACATGGGGGTGATGATCAACCTTGATGGACTAGCTCATTTCATCAGTGCAACAATCAAACAATCAGGGACAATTTGGGGCTGTCTGCAATATCCAAAGAAAAAACTGTGAAGTATGAACAAAGACCAAGGATTATTACCTTTAATTTAGAAAAAAAAAATGATATCTTATTGTCTGATCTTGCTATCTCTTATAATTTATGTTTCTTCCTTAAGGATATGATTTCTCTCTCATCACATTGGAAACAATGTAAAGACTGGCAAATTGCCTTCTGTGGGGGGGTGTGGGAGGAGGGAAGTAAGATTAAGGGAAAAATTGTAAAACTCAAAATAAATAAAATCTTTAGAATTCAAAAAAAGAAAAGTAAGTTATGTCTGAGAATAGAAAGGATATTTTATTACTCTATTAATAAAAATTTATTAGTTTTTCAATTAATTTTAGTTGAATCTCTAGGTTCTCTAATATATAGGTCTCTCTAATCTATCATTTCAATTTTTAAAAAGTATTAATTTTGTTTCATCTTCACCTATACTTATTCCTTTAATTTATTTTCCTTTTTATTTTTATAGCTAGCATTTCTAGAATTGTATTAATTAATAGTGGTGATAATGGATATCCTAGTCTAACCCTGTTCTTTTTGGAAAGGCCTCTAATATTTAAAAAATATCAGAGATGATGAACTATTGCCATATAAAGGAAAGACATTAATTCCTTTGATTTAAAATGTTTTAAAATGTAAAGAGTGTTATATTTTGTCATCAAAACCTTTTATAATTTATTTTGCTATCAATAATATTATTTTTCTTTTTATTTTCTATTATGTTTTAAATTTTCCTAATATTGAACCCTGCATTCCTGGAATTAATCATACCTAGTCATATTGCAAAATATTTTAGTATGTTTTTATAATTTCCTTGTAATATTTATTAAAATATATATCAATATTCATAATAGATTTGATCTATGGTTTTCCCCCTGTGATTTTCCCCCTTCTCTCTAGTCATATATTCTCTCTAGTATCATGTATTAGTCCCACATTGTATTATAGAAGGAATTTGGTAGGATGGTTTTCCCCCCATATCTTTGCAAACAACTGATTCATTTTTTAATGTTCTTGACTATGTAATAGGTACAAAATAGTTTCTAATGATTTCTATTACTTTTTTTATTATTGCATTTACCCCCTCTCTCTTAAAATTAATTTAACCAAATAAATTCATAAATAGCTTATCTTCTTTTATTATTTTTTTGAAATAAAAACTCTCCTTTGAATCAATCTAATTAAAATATTTTTAATCTTTTCTTTGAATTTTCAGAATTTTTATTTTTTAAATTTGGAGTTTTTATTTGTGGTTTTCTAGAATTTTATGGTTGAAGCCCCAATTTATCAATCAATTACTTTTTAGCTAATGCTGATTAAATAAATTAGACATGCTTATTTATTCCTAAGAAATATTTTGGCTATATCCTAAAAGTCATTGAATGTTGCTTCATTACTATTCTTTTTGATGAACTTATCCATTGTTTCTGTGACTTGATATTTGACTCACCAATGGAATTCATTCTTTGCTCAGAGATCCCATAGATTTCCTTTTTTTTTACATGACAAAAGTGACTTGCCCAAGGTCACACAGCCAGGTAATTATTTAGTGACTGAGGTCAAATTTGAATTTGGGTCCTCCTGACTCCAGGGCCAGTGCTATCTACTGCACCACCTAGCTTCCCCGGATCCCTTAGATATCTATCCCTAATTACCAAAGCTTTGCCTTGGTGAGGCCCTTTACTTGGCCATTTTCTTATGGTATCACTCCTGTGTTCATTTTGACCTTATGATGTTGGTTTATGCCTTATTTCTGCCATACTGTTTTCCAGTTTTCCCAGTAGTTTTTGTCAAATAATCAGTTCTTAGTCCTGAAGCTGGAGTCTTTGGATTTATCAAATTTACTAAAGATTACTATAATTATTTACCATTCTTTCTTTTATGCCAAATCTAATCCACAGATCTATCACACTACTCCTTAACCAATACCAAAAAGTTTGGATGACTGCTACTTTATGATATAATTTTAAATCTGGTATGGCTTTGCATTTCTTTTGCATTGATATTCTTGACCTTTTGTTCCTCCACTTGAATTTTGTTACTATTTATTCTAGTTCTAAAAAATATTTTTGGTAGTTTGATTGGTATGACAGTGAATAAATGATTTAGGCTAGGTAGAAATGTCATTTTTTATTATGTTAGCTTGACCTAGCCATAAGCAATTGACATTTTCCCCATCATGTAGATCTGATTTTATTTGTGTGAAAAATTTTATAATTGTTTTCATATAGTTTCTAGACTCCCAAGAATTTTATATTATCTACAGGTACTGAAAATGGAATTTCTCTCTCTGGCTCTTGCTGCTGTATTTTGTTGGTAGTATATAGAAATGCTAATGATTTCTGGGGATTTATTTTGTATCCTGCAACTTTGCTAAAATTGTTAAGTGATTCAAACAGTTTTTAGTTGATTTTCTAGGATTCTCTAAGAATACCATCATATCATCTTCAAGGAGAGAGAGTTTTGTGTCCTCATTGACTATTCTAATTCCTTCTATATCTTTTACTCCTTTCATTGCTAAGGCTAACATTTCTAATACAGTATTGAAAATAGTGGTGTTATTGAGCTTCCTTGTTTTGCCCCGATCTTATTAGGGATGCTTTTAACCTATCTTCAATACATATAATGCATGCTGATAGTTTTAGATGGATACTGTTTATTTTAAGGAAAACTTCTGTTTGTATGTTCTCTCATGTTTTTATAGCAATTGGTGCTGTATTCTCAATTCCTATTAAAAAACACAAGAGGACATATGAATAAATGCAGTTTTTCCTTAAAATGATAAACAGTATCCATTTAAAACCAACATGCTGAGTTTTCCTGATATTGAACCAATCCCAAATACCTGTTGTCAACCCAACCTGAATCAAAGTGTATTATTCTGGTGATAACTTGCTGCAGTCTACTAATACTTTATTTAAAATTTTTGTATTTATGTTCATTAGGGAAATTGGTCTAACATTTTCTTTCTCTGTTTTGACTCATCTTTTTTTAGATTTCAGCACCATATTGGGTCAAAAATGGATTTTGGCAGAACTCCACCTATTTTTTAAAATAGTTTATATGGAATTGGAATTCATTGTTCTTTAAATGTTTGATAGAATTTACTTGCAAATCCACCTGACCCTAAAGATTTTTTGTTAGAGAATTTATTGATACATTGTTAAATATTTTTTTATTTAAAGCAGTGGGGTTAAGGTGACTTGCCCAAGGTCACACAACTTGGTAATTATTAAATGTCTGAGGTCTTATTTGAACTCAAGTCCTCCTGACTCTAGGGCCAATGCTCTATTCACTGTACCACCTACCTGCCCCCATTCAGTTTCTTTTTTCTGAAATGGAATTTATTGAAGTTTTTTGTTTCTTATTCTATAAATCTGAGCATTTTGTATTTTGGTAAATATTCATCAGTTTCACCTATCTTATCAAATTTATTGGCATACAATTAGGCAGATTCTTTCAGTAATTATTTTACCTTTCTTGATGATTTCTTGAAAGATGTTGTTCAGGTTCTTTTTTTTTTTATCATAACTTTCAGGTATTTTCCAGATCAGTTGTTTTATCAATGAGGTATTTTATATTTTCTCATATTTTTTCATTTTTTGATTTTTTTCTGGACTAATCCTTGCTGTTTCAAAGAGTCATTAGCTTCTACTTGCCCAATTTTATTTTTCATGAAATTATTTTATTAAAGTACTTTTATGCATGTCCTTTTCCATTCAACCAATTCTGTTTTTAAATGAGCTTTAATCTTTTTACACTTGAAGGAGTTGGTTTCTTTTTCCATTTGGTCAATTCTGTTTTTAAAAGAATTGCTTTCTTTATCCTTTTGTACAATTGTATCTTTAAAAGAGTTGTTTTCAGGGTGGCTAGGTGGCCTAGTGGATAAAGCACCCGCCTTGGAGTCAGGAGTACCTGGGTTCAAATTTGGTCTCAGATACTTAATAATTACCTAGCTGTGGCCTTGGGCAAGCCACCTAACCCCACTTGCCTTGCAAAAACCTTACAAAAAAAAAGGAGTTGTTTTCTTCAGTCAATTTTTGTGTTTCCTTTTCCAAAGCTGTTGACTTCCTTTTGCATACCTCTCATTTCTTTTCCCAATTCTTGTACTTAATTTTAAAAATCCTTTTTGGGCCCTTCTAAGAGGTCTTTTTGTTTGTTTGTTTTTAGGTTTTAGATTTTTTCAAGGCAGAGTTAAGTGGCTTGCCCAAGGCCACACAGTTAGGTAATTTGAACTCAGGCACTCCTGACTCCAGGGCTGGTGCTTTATCCACTGCACCACCTAGCTGCCCCTAAGAGGTCTTTTTGGATGGGGACCAGTTCATACATCCCCTGTATGACTTCCCATTGAGTGTTGTGATCTTCCTTTTTTCCATAGCAACTTTCTATCATCATGGCTTTTCTCTGACTTTTTTTTTTTACTTATTTTGAATTCTGTTCCTTGGCCACAGGGCTTATGTCCCAAGTTTCTTGTGGTGGGGGAAGGGCCTGCTCAGATACCTTCTTCATTGAGAACACTAGAATCTTGTTTACTAGACTGGGACTGGATGCTGAATGCACAGAAGGTATCTAAGGACACCTATTTTGGGAGCCCTTTCAGCTGGACTAACTCTGCTGTTGGTTTGCTGAGCTGAGACCTAGGGGTCTCAGCTTCATTTTTCTGCTGTAGCTTGGACTGGCTTCCTCTGTACCTGACCTTCACTGGTCTAAGCACCCTGAGTTAGACTTTGCTCCCTGTACTCCCTGAATCATGCTCCCCCTTCACCCTAGCAAGATACATCTTTTATTTAAATCTTTCCCAGAAATCTAAAGCTGGAAAATGCCTTACTCTGTCACTCCAGAATCTGTTTAGAGGCTTAACATTGTTTCTGAGGGAAGCCTAGAAAAGTGTAAGAAGTTCCTGGCTTCTGTCCACCATCTTGACTCCACCCTATTCCTGGCCATCCTGGCCATTTTTGTTTTTATTTCGTTTTTTGGTTTTTGCAGGACAGTGGGGTTAAATGATTTGTCCAAGGTCACACAACTAAATAATTATTAAGTTTCTGAGGTCAGATTTGAACAGAGGTCCTCCTGACTCTAGAGCCATCACTCTATCTACTGTACCACCTAAGTGCCCTACCCCTGGCCATTTTCTTATGCAGTCATGGATTAGATGTAGGCTCTTTTTTGTTTGCTTGTTTTTTGGTGGTTGGCTGATTGTTTTTTTAAGTTTATTTTCATCCATAAAAATATCCATGTATATTTTTAAGTTACAAAATTTCCTTATACCCCCTCTTCCCATCCCCCTCCCTTCAGCAGTGAACAGTCATTGTACATATTTTTGATAAACATATTTACAGATTAGTTATTTTCCATATGAGGAATTAGGATTGAGGAAAAGAGATACATAAGAGATAATTTTTAAAAGTGTTCATCAGATTCTGAAGGATTGGTTTTTTTTGAGTTTCTATTTTGTTTTGTTTTATTTTTCTTCCTCTGGATGGGGATAACATTATCCATAGTCAGTCTAATACAATTATCCTAACTCTCTGAACTGCTGAAAGGAGCTGCTTCTATCAAAGTTGTTCATCTCGCAATGTTGTTGTTAATGTGTACATTGCTCTTTTGGTTCTACTCCCTTTGCTCAGCATCAGATCCCCTAAGTCATTTCATGCTTCTCTAGAGTCTGATCAGTTATGATTTCTTATTGAACAATGATATTCCATAGTATTCATGTACCATTATTTGTTTAGCCATTCCCCAATTGATGGGCATCCCCTCAATTTCCAATTCTTTGCCATTACAAAAAGAGCTGCTATGAATATTTTGGAACATGTAGGACTTTTCCCTTTTTTTATAATTTATTCTAGATATAGACCTAAAATTGAATCGCTGGATCAAAGGGTATGGCCAGTTTTATTGCTCTTTGGGCACAATTCCATATTGCTCTCCAGAAAAGTTGAATCTCTTCACAACTCCACCAGCAATGCATCGGTGTTCCAGTCCTCCCACAATCTCTCCAACATTGATCATTTTCCCTTTTTCTTATCTTGACCAATCTGATAGGTGTAAGGTGATATCTCATTGTTGTTTTAATTTGCATTTTTCTAATCAATAATGATTTGGAGCATTTTTTCATATGATTATATATAACTTTAATTTCTTCATTTGAAAACTATCTGTTCATATTCTTTCACCATTTATCAATTGGGGAATGACTTGCATAGATGTAGGCTCTTACTCTATTTCTCTTTGGTCTTCTTGATCATTTTCTATCTGTTGCTATTTTACATATATATCTTTTTAAATTTTTATTTATTTTTTTAGTTGAACAATTTATATTTTACACATTTTTCTATTACCTTCCTTTTCCATACCCCCTTTGTGGCAAACAGTCTGGTAAAACTTGTACATGTATATTTGTGTTTAACATATTTATATATTAATCATTTTGTGTAAGAGGAAAAGGGACTAAGAAAAAAGAAAGAAAACCATGAGATAAGATGGAAAAAACATGAGATGTCTTTAAAAAGTGAACATAGTATACATTCTGTAGTCTGTAGTATAGATTCTGTAGTTTTTTTTTTGTTTTCCCCTTTGAACATGGATATCATTATTCATTAAGGTGTCTCAGGGTTGTCCTTGATCTCTGAAATGCTGAGAGGAGCTACAACCATCATAGTTGATCAACTCACAATGTTGTTAATGTATACACTGTTCTCTTGGCTCTGCTCCCTTTGCTCTGCTTCTCAGAAGTCCGACCACTCATGATTTCTTATAAGAGCAATAGTATTCCATCACATTTATATACCAGTTTTTTCTGTCATTTCCCAATTGATGGGTATCTCCTCAATTTCCAATTCTTTACCAATATAAAAAGAGCTGCTACAAATAATTTTGAAAATGTGGGATGTGTTTAATGATTTCTTTTGGATATTGACCTAGTATTGGTATTACTGAGAAAAAGGGTAAAATTAGTTTTATTGCTCTTTTGGCATAGTTCCAGATTGCTCTTTGGAATAGTTGTATCAGTTCACAACTCCACCAACAGTGTATTAATGTTCCAGTCTTCCCATATCCTCTCCAACTTTGATCATTTTCCATTCTTGTCATCTTAGTCAATCTGATATATGTGAGGTAGTACATCATAATTGTTTTAATTTGCATTTCTCTAATGAATAATGATTTGGAGCATTTCTTCATATGTCTATATGAAAAATAGCTTTAATGTCTTCATTTGAAAATTGCCTGTTCATATTCTTTGACCATTTATCATTTTTGCGAATGGATGGAAATCTTATACATTTGATTCAATTCTCCTTATATATTATTTTTAAAACCTTGTCTGGGTTTTTATGAAGGATTTGGATTCCTCTAGGACCTCACATCATTATCTTAATTAGAGATGCTGGATCTACTAGAATTTACTTGCCTGTCACCTAGTGTTTTCAGATTGCTTTATAGGATAGGTGTTTTTAAAATCATTTATAAGTGAGGTAACTGCAGTGCAGAATTGCCCAAAGGACTTATTCAAGGTCATATGGTAAGTCTGTGGCAGAATCCATATGAGAATTCAGGATTCTTTTTTATTAGAGGTTAATGTTTTTTAATAATGAACCAAAGTGGGGCAGCTAGGTGGCACAGTGGATAGAGCACTGGCCCTGAAGTCAGGAGTACCTGAGTTCAAATCTGGCCTCAGACACTTAATAATTACCTGTCTGTGTGGCCTTGGGCAATCCACTTAAACCCATTTTCCTTGCAAAAACATAAATAATAATAACAATAATAAAAATAATAATAAACAAAAGCAGCAAAACAAAACAAATACCCTCCCAAACATTTTTAGTTCTTCTTGTTGAAAAGTTGTAGCTTTTAAAATAAAGATATTTAAAGAACTGAGCAAGCATAATCCAGCATCTTACCTGATTCTATGACTGAGACCATGATACACATATAATTCTATCTGTAGTACCTTTGAAAGTGTATTCCATGAACAATGTGGATCAGGAAAAGAAAATAAACAAAAAACAATTTAGGATTGATCCAAAAAAGAAAAACAAAACAAAACAAAGCATGAGAATTGGGGTGTGGTGGCAGAGGAGAAGCTATGAGGAACAGAAAATATAGAGTGCCAAACTGGACAATTGTAAATGATAAAATTGGAATTCAAACTCAGATCTTCTTGCTTCAAAAAAAAGCACTCTCAATACAGGGGTTTCCCTTAATATTCTTCTCTTCCCTTTACCTGAAATTTTTAGATTTCATTGGTTTAGGAAACTCTATTGGAGGACATTCCTTCAACCCTAACATGCAAATCTGGCACTCCCACTAAACAAATGCAAAATTTCTGTGAATATTCTACAGAGAAATCTTCAATGGCTTATTATTTATGTTCCTAATATTTCATTATTGCAATTATTATTGCTTGGTTAGGACCTCTGATTTCAGTTGTTATAGGGAACTATCAATGAATATATTCACTCTGTTCACCAGTCCAAATCTGGAATTAGTCTACAATTCATAGTCTTAGAAAAATGGAAAGGTTAAGTTACTTGCCCAGGTTCACACAACTAGTATGAATCAGAGGTAAGACTTGAACCCAGATCTCTTGAATGCTCCTAGATTTAGTTTCTATCCTCTATGTCAGTCTTCTGAGGTTCAGACATTTCAGTCATGTCTGACTCTTTGTGACCTATTTGAGGTTTTCTTTATCAAGATACTGGAGTGGTTTGCCATTTCCTTCTACCAACTCTTACAGATGAGAAAACTGAGGCAAGCAGGGTTAAGGGACTTCACAGCTACTAAATATCTGAGTTTAGATTTGAACTCAGGAAGATAAATCTTCCTGACTCCAGGACAGGAATTAGATCTACCTGTGTCTGTCTACCTTAATTAAATATCCTAGTTATCCAAAAGCCAAAGTAATGACTTTTTTGAAGAGATATTCAATAATTTTAATGAGCTAACGAACTCTGATTTAAGCAAAAATGTGTTGATAATTTTTTAAAATTGATTTTAAAATCATATCCCAAGGCCATAATTACAAAAGCCATAGAAGTTATTCTGAAGTTCTGTTTGAGTATTTTATCATTTAGTACTTCTGAAGTAAAGTATAGTTAGTATGTAGGGTGGAAAGGTATAAGATTAGTGCAAGGTACAAACCGGAATCCAAAAATCTTACTCAGCAGTTTCCTATAGATTAGGGTTTCTGAGTCTGTGTAGCCCCTGAGATAGACAATAGTACACATTCTTTTCAACATAGAGAGAAGATAAGACTGGAGTAGGATATGGAAAATCACCTTTGGTGTAAGCATGAAAAGAGAGATTGCTTCTAGAATATTCCACTTTGCCTATTGGATGTAGATAATGAGAGACCAACTTAAGAATAGTCTGTCTGGGGCTGCTTTGGCCAAGGTCTTTTAAGGGAAGGGGATGTTGAGAATGAAGCCTGTGTATTCTCAGAAATGCAACATAAATGGCAGTTTATAGACTAGTGTGAAACTAGAATAAGGGAGGAACTAGATGGGGCGGGGGGACTAGGCAATATGCAACTAGCAACCAGTACTCCTAGGTACATTCCTTATAAGCATTTTATATGCAAATCTTAGCCCTATTTCTGAAATATTACAGGCACTTATAAATGCTTGGTGACTTGTTCATTTATTTCATTTGAGTCTGATTCTTTATGATCCTATTTGGGGTTTTCTGGTAAAGTACTGGAACTGTTTGCCATTTCCTTTTCCAGCTCATTTTACAAATGAGGAAACTGAAGCAAGCAGAGTTAAATGACTAACCCAGGATCAACACAGTTTTAGAAAGTGTCTGAGGTCAGATTTGAGCTCAGAAAGATAAATCTTCCAGACTCCAGGCCTCCATCTACTATATCACCTAAGTGACTTGACTTGAGTCTTTATATGCTCTTATGATTGTTCTTTCATAAAATTAACCTGAAGGTGGGGTGGCTAGGTGGCGTAGTGGATAAAGCACCAGCCTTGGAGTCAGGTTCAAATCTGTGGGTTCAAATCTAGTCTCAGACACTTAATAATTACCTAGCTGTGCGGCCTTAGGCAAGCCACTTAACCCCATTTGCCTTGCAAAAAACTAAAAAAAAAAAAATTAACCTGAAGGGACTGTGTCAGTGCTATCTGGTAACTCAACCCTTAAGTTTGCATGATGAAGATGTAACATTAATAATGGAGTGGAATATAAATTCACTTAGCATGTCCTAAATTAGGAAAAGAAATAGTTAAATGAGGTAATTCCTGCTTACATTGACCTCAGATTCTAATATTTTATGGTTTAAAAACTATATCTCAACCCTGAGAAATGGATGTTATGGGTATGCTTATTTTTATTTTACAGATAAGGAAATTGAGGTTTGGAGAATTGGTGACTTGACCATAATCACACACCAAATAAATATCTAGAGCAGGATTTCTAAACCTGGAGTCCATAAACTTTAGAAAAATTGCATTTCAATGTTTCTTTTGTACATTATTGTATGAATCTAAAAAAACATGTTTTTTTTTTCTGAGAAGGAATCCATAGGCTTCACCAGATTGCCAAAAGGAGTGGGGGGGGGGGGTTAAAAAACCCTTATAAAAAGTTCTTAAGGCCCTGATTGGATTGCTAGTAGTAAAATAGGTAGCGTGATGCCTAGATTCATCTTCCTGAGTTCAAATCCAGCCTCAAACACTTACTAGCTGTGTGACCCTGAACAAATCAATTAACCCTGTTTGTTCTCATTTTCTTTACCTGTTAAACAAGCTGGAGAAGGAAATGTCAAACCATTCCAGCATCTTTAACAAGAAAACCCCCAAAATGGGATCAGGTGGGACTGAAATTACTGAACAACAACAACAGGAATCCCATAATAAGTAATAGGAACATTGAATTGAAGTCTCTATCGATTCCCTGCCCAGTACTGCTTCCAATAAATTATTCTGCAACTGGATTTAGGGCTCTAATGAAAATCTTAAGGTCTGTAAATACAGTGACCCCAAGAAATGCTGACCCCTTCTCTTGTTTTAAGGGTGTGTCTCCAGTTATTTATAGGAACCATATAGTAATTGAGGAAAAACATTTTAAGTGATAGACATTCAATAATATTGACATGAAAGAAATTTCTACCAACTCCTTCAAAAATGACCCCTAAAGCAACTTTAGATGAGTTCAGATGGCACAGTGACATTAGTTTAATGATGATTCCTTTTATGAATATTTTAGCTATTCTTACCTTTGAATGTGTACCAACCTTGTTCTGATTGGAGCTTTAATAAAATTAGCTAGTATTTACATAGTACTTTAAGGTTTTCAAAGCACTTCCTATGTCCCAAGTCTTTGAACATTTTCTTTCAAAGTGCTGGATACTTTGTATCTACACTCAACGGTAAGGTCTTGTCTTACTTCTTTGGACAGGAATAAAATTGTGACTGGATATGACAGGTATTTATTGAGATCCTATCTGGCAGTGAATTTGGGACTATGAAGTGAAACATTAGTTATGATCTTTAATCATAGTAAAAGGATATAATATTTATATAATTTACAAAGTACTTATATAGTCTCAGTTAAACCTCATAAAAGTCTCACAAGATAGGTAGTATAAAGATTATTATTACTAGCTTCCTGGCTGTTTCACTAACAAGATATTTCACTTTTTTGGTACTGGGTATTTTCTCTGGTTGTTCCCCATGCCTGAATTGCTTTTCTTCTTCATCTCAGCTTACTGACTTCTCACACTTCCTCAAGTCTCATTCCAAACCCTATATTTTATAGGAAATCTTTCCTAATTCTTCTTCATTCTAGTTCCTTCCCTCTGTTAATTATTCCCTACTTATCCTATATATTGATTGTTTTTTGAGTGTATATATATATATATATATATATATATATATATATATTTTTTTTTTTTTTCAGCTTTGCCTCCTCTCTTTCGCTTTTCTTAATAGATTGTAAGCTCCTTGCAGGCAAAGTCTGACTTGCAATTCAGGAGATGGAGGTTAAATCCTATTTATGCCATCTTCAATAGTTCTCCATTCCAAATGCATTAGCCTTGTAATGGAGACTTTCCTTAAAATGAGCTGGATATCAAAAATAATAATTTACTGTATCTATGCATATACATACATACATACATACATACATGTATGTCTGTTCAATCTTTCAATATAAATCTCACCAATCCTCATTTTGAAACTGACACCCAATATGTCTAGTACTTGCCCAAGGACAAATCACTCAAACTCTCTGAATTCCAGTCTCCTTATCTGTTAAATGGGGATAGGAGTTGACTTAATGGCTTCTAAAAACACCCACAAAAATGGTAAACTAATCCTTTTTAGACATTTTCAGGATAATTGTAATAATAGACAGGGCAATGGGAATGACATGCTTTTTGTGCTATTCCCACAGTTTTGATTTTTGTCTGCTAGATCTCTACATTTCAAGAGCTTTTCATTCCACTTAATTTGGAGGTTATAAGTTTTTGGTATAGTGATATCTATTTGTAATATTGTTCTCAGATTTCTGATGAGGGCAAAAGTTTTTTTTTCCTGTGATGATGCTTCATTTTCAATATAGTGCATTACTTAAATTCTCAAGGATATTTTGGGATTCATATTATTATTGTTGTTATTGTCATATTGCCGCTAGTTCCATTTGATTATTTGCAGCATAGCTTATATACCACATTCTCTTACTCTTGGGTGGGCTGGCTGGAATTCAGGCAATGTGGAGAGTTGATTTGGAGGTGTGGAGAAGGAGTGCTGGACATCAGCTATTATGTTCCTAGGGAAAGAACAGGTGCCAATAAGAGGCTATTTCATCTTGCTTCACTCCCTTACATTTTATATTTTCTTTTTTAATTGCTTCTCACCCCAAGCTGAATATTCTTGGGTTAGAGGTATAATATCAAGGGCAGAGTAAATCGAATCCAACCACAGAAAGCCAGAAATTACATTCATTTCAAATATACAAACAATATAAAACCTAAGTTAGAGCCCAGTCTATGAAAAAAAATTATGGTTCCATTAGCAATTTAATCATTGCCCACCCACCCTCAATATACTCCTGGGCTGTAGAAATGAAATAGTTTTTGTGTAATAAGTCTTTTGAACATGTCATTGGTACTGTTTGGCTATAAAAATGATTCAAGATGGTATGTGAGGGGGAAGGATAATAGTACAGCTTAGTCTTCTGGGGTACTTTATATCTGAAAAGTATTTTACAAACATTAATTAATAATAGAGTGATCATTTCCCAAATTGGTGATTAATTATTTGAATGAATCTCTGAAATATCAATTACACTGAAATAATAGAGTCAGGTAGATCCATGAAAAAATACCATCGACTAGCTAGAGTTGTGTTGTGTAAGAATTGCATTCAAATAAGTTCACTGAACCAAGAAATCCATATGTTCCCAAGTTGCTGGGAAGCTGCCTTTGTTTTCCTGGATTAAGTTAAATTTCTTTAACCATATGCTGTTCTTTTCAAGTGACAGAAATGTTAATTGAAATCAAGGGGATGTGTGTGTGTGTGTGTGTGTGTGTGTGTGTGTGTAAGATACTAGTTGGGTATTGAATCATTTCTCTTAATGTTTTTCATTCTAATTGTCTCTATATAGCTTGTTAGCTCAGTGGGTAAGAGCATTGCATGACAAGGTCATGGATACAGTTTGGTGCAATTGGCTTTGTGGTCCTCAGACCATGAATATATTTACAACAGGTGCTGGCAATGTTAGTGAAAGTATTAGTACCAAACCATTCATATTAATGTAAAAATAGCTTTCAAAAACTACTTTCTAGGTATGTGACCTTGGGCAAATCATTTTGACTCTTTGATCTCCCAGGTAAAATTGTCTATGATCATTGACCACAAAGGAAAATATATGAAAATATATTATGTTTAAAATAATCAATGTTCTGATACATATGAATGGTAATAAAATGATAAAGTTCCATAACATAAAATGTTACATTTATCTAACAGAATGCTCCTTTTGATTTCAGGTCTAGGGAAACTCTTTCCTCTTGTAAAAGTCCATTCATTAAGATCTAGGGGAATCAGAGCACAATGGAAGGACTTTAACTTTTGTTGAAACATGGAAGTGACAATTATT
Source organism: Macrotis lagotis (assembly GCF_037893015.1). NCBI lineage: Eukaryota > Metazoa > Chordata > Mammalia > Peramelemorphia > Peramelidae > Macrotis > Macrotis lagotis. The sequence continues at coordinate 17,272,667 of NC_133665.1, read as the reverse complement.
TTCCCCTATGGGAAATTCCATTTGTGACCCCATCCTATTCTCAAATGACATTACAGGATTTTTTGCAAAAACCAGGTAATCCCCTGCCCAGAAGTCTGACTGGCTGTACAGTTTTGTCTACTGGTCTAGTTCTGTGGGGATTTTCTTTCATTAGTAAAGTGATTATCATTTTAACATGGGGAGCTAATTGTGATTAGTGTATTTTTCTCAGCACCTTAACCTCTAATCCCATTCACTAATTACAATTTAAGAAGCAAATTCTTTAGATTTACCTTTTTTTAATTTATTTATCTATTTATCTATTTATTTATTTATTTATTTTCATCCATTTGTACATGCATATTTCCAAGTTACAAAATTTCCCTCCACCCTCCCTTCCCCCCACCTCCTCAGCAAGGAATAGTCAGGTTAGCATTTTACATACCTATTTTGTTAAACATATTTACAAATTAGTAATTTTTTGGCATGAGGAATTAGGATTAAGGGAAAGAGATACTATATAAGAGATAATTTTTATAAAGTGTTCAGATTTGAAAGAGTTTTTTTTTCCTGTGTATTTTGTTTTGTTTTGTTTTGTTTTCCTCTGGCTGGGGATAATATAGACCATAACCGATCAAATTCAGTTGTCCTAACTCTCTGGATTATTGAGAAGAGTTGCTATCATTAAGGTTGTTCATCTCATAATGTTTTTCATGTGTACATTGTTGTCTTGGCTCTACTCCTTTCACTCAGCATCAGATCCTGTGGTTTCTTATAGAAAAATAATATTCCATAGTATTCATGTACCATAACTTGTTTAACCATTCCCCAGTTGTTGGTATCCCCTCAATTTCCAATTCTTTGCCACTACAAAAAGAGCTGCTATGAATATTTTGGAACATGTAGGGCTTTTCCCATTTTTTTGCAATTTCTTCTGGATATAGTCTTAGGATTGGAATTGCTGTGTCAAAGGGCATGCTCAGTTTTATTGTTCTTTGGGCATAGTTCCATATTGTTCTCCAGAAAAGTTGGATCCATTCACAACTCCACCAGCAATGTATTAGTGTCCCAATCCTCCCACAACCTCTCCACCATTGATCATCTGAACTTTTTCTCATCTGGGCTAATCTAATAGGTATGAGATGATAGCTCAATGTTGTTTTAATTTGCATTTCTTAATCAATAGTGATTTGGAGCATTTTTTATATTTGATGCAATTCTCTATATATTTTAGAAATGACACCTTTTTCAGAACTCCTGGTTAAAAAGATTTATTTCCAGATTTCCTGATTTTCTTCTAATTTTGGCAGCATTGATTTTATTAGTGCAAAAACTTTTTGATTTAATAGAGTTGAAATCATTCAATTTGCATTTTATAATGTGTTCTAATTCTTGTTTGGTCATAAATTTATCCCTTTTCCATAGATCAGATAGATGAGTAATTTTAGTTTATTAATTTGTCTATGGTATCACTCTTTATGTTTAAGTCCTGTACCCTTTTTGACCTTATTGGTATAGGGTGTGAGATGTGGATCTATGCCTAGTTTTGCCATACTATTTTCCAGTGTTCCCAACAATCTTTGTTACATAGTAAGTTCTTATCCCAGAGGCTGATATCTTTGGGTTTGTCAAATAGTAGATTACAGTAGTCATTTACTGCAGTTTCTTTTGAACCTTTCCTCATCCACTGATCCATTACTCTATTTCAAGTACCAGGCATTTTTGATGACTGCTGCTTTATAGTATAGTTTTAGATCTGGTAGAGCTAGTCCACCTTCCTTTATATTATTTCTCATCAGTTTTCTCACTATTCTTGCCCTTTTGCTCCAGATGAATTTTTTTTTTTTCTGGCTCAGTAAAGTAGTTATTTGGTAGTTTGATTGATATAGCACTGATTAAGTAATTTAAGTTGGGTAGAATTGTCATTTTTATTATACTAGTTCAACCTATCCATGAACATTTGACATTTTCCCAACTTTTTAGATCTGACTTTATTTGGATGGGGAAAGCTTTATAATTGTGTTCATACAGTTTCTGGATTTGTCTTGGGAGGTAGATTCCCAAGTATTTAATATTGTCTACAATTACTTTAAATGGAATTTCTCTTTCTATCTCTTGTTCTTGGACTTTGTTGTTCATATATAGAAATGCTGATGATTTATGTGGGTTCATTTTATATCCTGCTACTTTGCTGAATTTGTTAATTGTTTCAAGGAGATTTTTAGATGATTTTCTCTGGTTCTCTAAATATACCATCATATCATCTGCAAAGAGTGAAAGTTTTACTTCTTCATTGCCAATTCTAATTCCTTCAATTTGTTTTTCTTCTCTTACTACTATTGCCAGCATTTCTAATACTATATTGAATAATAATGGTGATAATGGGCATCCTTGTTTCATTCCTGAATTTATTGGAAATGCTCTGAGTTTATTCCCATTAAATATAATGATTGTTGATGGTTTTAGATAGATAACTATTTATTATTTTAAGGAAAACTCCAATTTTCCCTAAACTTTCTAATGTTTTTAATAGGAATGAATGTTGTGTTTTATCAAAGGCTTTTTCAGTATCTATTGAGATAATCAAATGATTTCTGTTGGTTTTACTATTTATATGTTTAATTATGTTGATTGTTTTCCTAATGTTGAAACATCCCTGCCTTCCTGGTATAATCCAACCTGATCATAGTGTATTATCCTAGTAATAACTTGTAATCTCATTGCTAAAATTTTATTTAAGATGTTTGTATCAATATTTATTAGGGAGATTCATCTACAATTTTCTTTGTTTTGGTTCTTCCTGGTTTAGGTATGAGTACCATGTTGGTGTCATAAAAGGAGTTTGGCAGAACTCCTTCCTCTCCTATTTTTTAAAAATAGTTTATGTAGAATAGGAATTAATTGTTCTTCAAATATTTGGTAGAATTCACTTGTAAATTCATCTGGACCTGGAGACTTTTCTTATGGAGTTTATTGGTGGTTTGTTCAATTTCTTTTTCTGAAATAGGGTTATTTAAGTAATTTATTTCCTCTTCTGTTAATCTGGGCAGTTTGTATTTTTGTAAATATTCATCCATTTCACTCAAATTGTCCAATTTATTGGCATACAGTTCAGCAAAGTAGCTCCGAATAATCTCTTTGATTTCCTCCTTATTGGTGGTTAGTTTACCTTTTTTTATTTTTGATACTGGTAATTTGGTTATTTTCTTTCTTTTTAAAAATCAAATTAACCAGATGTTTGTCTATTTTATTGGCTTTTTCATAAAACCAACTCTTAGTTTGATTTATGAGATCAGTGGTTTTCTTGCTTTCCATTTGATTAATCTCTCCCTTGATTTTCAGAATTTCTAATTTGGTATTTAATTGGATCTGTTGAATTTGTTCTTTTTCTAGCTTTTTTAGTTGCATACTCAATTCATTGATCTTCTCTTTCTCTATTTTATTCATATAGGCATTTAGAGATATAAAGTTTCCCCTCAAAATTGCCTTGACTGCATCCCATAAATTTTGGTATAATGTCTCATTATTGTCATTTTCTTGGATATAATTATTATTTATATTATTTACGTTCACTCCATCCATTATTTAAGATAAAGTTATTTAATTTCCAATTAGTTCTTGGTTTATCTTTCCCTGACTCTTTATTACATGTAATTTTTATTGATCATGGTCTGAGAAGTATGTATTTATTATTTCTACATTTAATTTTAAGGTTTTTGTGCCCTAGTACATGGTCAGTTTTGGTGAAGGTGCCATGTACTGCTGAGAAAAAGGTGTAGTCTTTTCTATTACCATTAAGTTTTCTCCAGAGGTCTATCACATCTAAGTTTTCTAGAATTTCATTCACCTTCTTAACTTCTTTCTTATTTATTTTGTTGTTAGATTTATCTAGTTCTGAGAGAGGGAGATTGAGGTCTCACATTATTAAAGTTTTGCTATCTATTTCTCCTTGTAATTCTCTCAGCTTTTCTGCTAGGAATCTGGATGCTATATAACTAGGTACACACATGTTTAGTAATGATATAGTTTCATTTTCCAATGGTGACTTTTAAGAAGATGTAGTTTCCTTCCTTAACCCTTTTAATGAGATTGATTTTTACTTTTGCTTGGTCTGAGATTAGGATCACTACCCCAAATTTTTTTACTTCTGCTGAGGCATAATTTATTTTGCTCCAACCTTTTCCCATTTCCCTGTGTATATCTCTCTGCTTCAAATATGTTTCTTGTAAAAAACATATGTAGGATTCTGGTTTTATAATCCATTCTGTTATCCACTTTTGTTTTATGGGACAGTTCATCCCATTCATATTTACAGTTAAAATTACTAATTCTGTATTTCCCTTCATGATATCCTTCTCCAATAATATTTATCTCTTTCCTTTTCTCTTATTTCCTTTTCTCTTTCTCTTTCCTTTTCTCTTATTCCTCCTTACCAAAATTTTACTACCTTTCCCCTTTGTCAATAAAGACAAAATTTAACTTTCAGTTTATTTTTCAATTATACCTTCCCTTCCCTTTTATCAGTCCCTTCTTCCCTTATCTTTCCCTTTTTCAGCCCCCCCCCCCCTTTATGATTAAGTTAGATTTTTAAACCCAAGTTGGAATATATTATATTCCCTCATTGGGCTAAATCTATTGAATAGAATTTACTTAGCATTCACATTCTCCCTTCTTTCCCTCTAAAATTACAAATCTTTGTGCCTTTTCCCTTGGTGTTATTTGCCACTCTTAATATTATTAATCAAGTATCAGCAATCATAGTTTGATTATTTGTTTTCTTGATAAGCTCCTATTGTTATCAAGGTATCACAGATTGTTTACTTGATTGCTTGATAAGGAGCATTGACTCAAATTGCATTCAAATTGCATCAGATTATAATTGTAATCATTTTTTTACCTTACCCCCTTTTTCAAGTATCTTTCAAGTACCCACAATCCTCCTCACAAACCAAAGTACTATCCAAAGCCCTATCATTTCTTGGACTATTTGTGCCCCTCCTCCCAGGCCTACTCTCTTTCATACTTTACCTCCTGCCCTTCTCAGCCAAGGTACTTAACTTTGTTAAGGGAAACAAGGTCTATGGTCTCTCCTGCTTTAACCCTCAGCCCTTCCCACTCAGGTCCCTTGTTAAGTGAAGCACCAGATGCTGATCTAATTAACTGTAAGAATCTTGAAGATTTGTAAGTACTGGAAGGTTCTGGAGGTCTCACCTGAGAACTTTATAAGTAACAGAGACACTATCTTAGGTCTTCACAGTTTGTGATGCCCTTATTACCAAGGTGCTTAAAGTGAGTCAAAGTATAATGGCACACTTAAGTTGAAGTTTAACACCCCTGCTTTTTTTTTCAGAACTTTTTGTCTCATAGTGATGTCATCTTGGAACTCTTCAATTGAGAGATAAGACCCAATTATACCCATATACCCATACATACCCATTTATTCTCTTCAATTATATTCTACCCCCTAATTATCCTTATAAGTAAAGTTCTAAGTATATCCTTATAAAGTTCTAAAGAATTAGAAGTGTTATAATTTCCCTTTTAGGACTGTATACAATTTGATAGTCAACCAAACTTTGTTGAAAAGTTTTGTTTTTTCAGTTCACTTTTCATTTGCCTTTTTAATGCAACTCTTCAGTTGTGTATTTGGTGATAGAATTCTCTGTTCAGTTCTGGTCTTTGTGTCAGGAAATTCTGGAAGTCCTCTATTTCATTGAACATACATCTTTTTCCCTGACAGTATATGCTAAATTTTGCAGGGTAGTACTTCCAGGGTTATAATCCCAGGTTTTTAGTTCTTTGATATATGTTATTTCAATTCTTCTGATTCTTCAGTGCTGAGGCTGATAGGTCCTGTGTTAGTCTGATTGTGTTCCCTTTATATTTGAATTGTTTTCTTTTTTGCTGTTTGCAATATTCTCTCCTTTATTTGAGGGTTCTGGAATTGGGCTGTTGCAGCCCTTGGAGTTTTTATCCTGGGGTCTCTTTCTGGAGGGGTTCTGTGGATTCTTTCATTATCTTGTTTTAGTAGATTTGGGCAGCTTTCCCTTATAATTTCCTGCATATTTTCCAGGTTCTTTTGTTGGTCCAGGCTTTCTAGTAGTAGTCCAGTGATTCATAGATTGTCTCTCCTGAATCTATTTTCCAGGTCATTTATTTTTCCCAGAAGGTACTTTATATTTTCTTTAATTTTTTCTGCCTTTTTATTTGATGGAATCTTGTAGTCTTGTAGATTCATTGGTTTCTAATTGTTCAATTCTCATTTTTAGGATTTTATTTTCTTCAATTAGCTTGTGTTTCCTTTTCTAGTTGATTATTTTTACTTTTAATGGAGGTGATTTCTTTGGTCAACTTTTCACAATTTTCCTGCGTGACTTTCATTTCTTTTTTCCATTTTTCTTCTTCCTCTCTTCTTTTTTTTTTTTTTTTAGGTTTTTGCAAGGCAAATGGGGTTAAGTGGCTTGCCCAAGGCCACACAGCTAGGTAATTATTAAGTGTCTGAGGCTGGATTTGAACTCAGGTACTCCTGACTGCAGGGCTGGTGCTCTATCCATTGCGCCGCCTAGCTGCCCTGCTCCTACCTTTTGATCTATGGTTTGGAGCTCATGCCCAAGAATTGTAAGTCCTCATAAATTTATTGGGACTTTCATCCTCTGTGAGGTATGTTGGGATGTCATTCTTTCTTCTGCTGAGATACAGGTGAAATAATGGGAAACAGATTTTTGGCATTTGATTCTCCCATTGGGGGTTGAACCAAAGATAGGAGATTATTAAATCCTGAGTTTTGTAGCTAAGGCATCTTAGTGAAACTTCTGCTATTACCTATTTCTACAGTGATATTTTTATATATGTTATCTCCCTTTATTATTATGGAGATTTTTGAGAACTCTTTGATCTTGTGTTGTGTTCCCAATATTTTGCATATAATAAGTCCTTAATGAACATTTTTTTCATATTCTTTTCTTTGATTCATTCACTTATTGCATTTGAGAACCACCCTCTTGTTCTGGGATCTTTCAGGAATTCTGTATAGTATAATATATCATTAATTAAAATACTAATAGCTAGTCTTTCAGTAGCCACCCTTCCTATAAGTAACATTTGCTCTCAGTGAAATTGTGAAAAAAGTCTTGTCTATAGTGTTCTCAACCCCTTCCCTGTTTTGAGCTCTTCTCTTCCTTTTTTATTGTTCAGATACTTGATGCCCTCATTCTCAAGGGAAAGAGTTTCTGTCCTTCAACAAGAATGGAATACTGGATTCATTTCTTGATGATATTTCCCCAACATTTCATCTTCAGCTCCAAGCTCCCAACTTCAGTAGGTAGTCTACAGTGCTTTGATTGAAAAAAGTCAATAGGAAAGAGGAGAATGGGAGAATACAAGTCTTAATTGTTTTCCTAAAACCATAGGATCATAGATATATAGCTCAAAGGTATCATTGAAGTCATTTAGTCAAATTCCCTCATTTTAAAAATGAGGAAACTGAGGATCAAAATATTAAGTGATTTGTTCAGGGTCATAATGATAATCAATGCCTTTTGTTGTTATTGTTGCTGCTGTTGTTCAGGTGTTTCTCACTCTTTGCGACCCTATTTGGGATTTTCTTGGCAAAGAGATTGGAATGGTTTACCATTTCCTTCTCCAGCTCATTTTATAAAGATAATGAGGCAATCAGGGTTAAGTGATTTGTCCAGGGTCACACAGCTAGGAAGTGTCTGCAGCCAAATTTTCTCATTAGATCTTCACAAAAACCCAAGAAGATCCCTGTTTTATGTTTGAGGAAAACTGAGGTAGAGAGAAATTAAGTAACTTGCCCAGGGTCACACAGCTAGGAAGTGTTAGAGGCAGAATTTGAGTGTAAGTTGCCTGACTCCAGGTCCTTTACTCTTTCTATTACACTATCAACTGCCTCTAAACAAGAGAAAAAGATTATAGCCTTCATTTATCTGAGTCAGACAACAAAATTGTGATGTTTGTAGAAAAAGGATTTATACCTCAAGTCCACTCATATGTTTAACCCCTGAAAATCCAGTTGTTCTTAGAATAACATGAATCATAATGATTGTTCTTGAACCTGGAGCCAACACAGGCAGTGGTAATGTGGTGTGTATATTGCAGAATTCTAGACACAGGATTCTTGCATTTTGTTCTGGGCTCTGATATCTATTAGCTGTGAGACCACAGGCAAATCACTTAATCTCTCCATATCTCAATTTCTTCATTTAGAAAATGAGGAAATAATACTTTCCTACTTATCTCACAGTGTGACCATGAGGAAAAAAATTGATAAACCTTAAAGAGGCATATAAATGTGATAATAAATTTTTATTCTGAAAGGCATCTGGTAAAGGAGAAAGAGGTGGGCAAGGCCTGAGGCTCCTCCAGACATAATCAGCACACAAAATCCCTATAGGCACTGAGGCAGAATTTATGGAGCCTTTACCTATATCTATTTTACATAACCCTTTTAGGCAATAATTTTTTTTGTTACCCTCCTCATGACTATCGTTGAAAAAATATTATGTCAGAGAGTGATGGTGGGCAATGAACATTTAGCATGATTTACCAATGGGGTTTAGGGAGGGCAGAGGCTAAACTCCATAGAAATGGCCCTCAGCCCTAGAGGATGGGACTGGAGTAAATTATTTCATCTTCCCTTGGTTTGGACTCCTTTGTCCCAATTTGCTTATCATGTTGCAACATAGATTTCCAAATTGTATTCACTGTTTCCAGGGAGAGGGACTGTCAGAATACGTTGCTCTCTGGTTGCCTGTATATTCTAGTGGTTTGTTAGTTGCCTGCTCACATTCACACCACCCCAGTGAGAAGGCTGACTGATAACATCAGGTGGTCTTATTTCTTCTTATTACTCATTTCAATATTTCGTATAATTGTTGTCTAGTCCTACTGATGTTGGTTAATATTTTTGCTGCAAAAGGAGAATAGCTAAATTGGGGAAGTTTGAAGGTAGAAATGTTGTCAGTTTGAGGAAGTCTGGATAGTTTATTCCTGGGCTGTAGATGACTTTTTTTGAAATCTCAGTCATTTGGGTAATTCTGACATGTGGCATTGTTTAAGCAAGTATTAGGATGGGGAAAAGCAATTACTGTCTAGAAGGGTGCAGCTTGGAATTGGGTGCTGAGCAAAAGTAAACTTGAAAGCCAGACTAGATCAAGTATCAGAATATTTTTTCTATAAGAAGTTTGAGCCAAGCAACAAAACAGTTATCAGAGTAGTGATTAAGACCTGAAGGTCATTACTATTGCTCAGTTATTTTTCAATTGTGTCCAAACACTCCATGCCCATATTTGGGGTTTTCTTAGCAAAAATATGGAGTGATTTGCCATTTCCTTCTCCAGTTCATTTTACAGATGAGGATACAGAGGCAAATAGAATAAAGCATCTAAGGCTGGATTTGAACTTAGGAAGATGAATCTTCTTGATTCCAGTCCCAGCTCTTTATTCACTGTGTTCTCTATCTGCCCCTACATTAGGATTGTTGCCTAGATTGAGGCAACATGTGGACTTTGCTTGAAGAACTGATTATTTATCTGACTTAAGTCTCCCTAAAGCTTATAGCTTTATGGTAACAGCTTGATTTTTTTTATTCTATTTTTTTAATTGATACCTCCTTGGGTATAGTTTCTACCTGGGCTACAGCATTATCTTCTGCAGGCCGGGGACTACCCTTAGAGTCTCCTCAATCTATTAGTCTACAATGTGTAACAACACATTAGATTGACTTTAGGAGTAGTCATCTGGTGAGGAGGGAAGGGCACACCTCTTTGACTTGATAGGAGGGCCCCTTCACCTGATTGGCTCCTCATCTTCTTCTTCTTTGAATCTCCTGAAGTCCTTAAGAGTTAGACTGAATTAAATTTCATAGAATTTAAAGTTGGAAGGGACTTTAGAATCTAATCTAAATTTTTCACTCTATAAATATGGCAACAGATCCTTATTGGTCAAGTGACTTGCCCAAGGTCACATAGCTGGCAAGTAGCATAGTTAGCATTTAAATGGATATCTTTTGTTTCTGTAGCAGAAAACCTGAACTAGAACTAACAATTTCCTCCTAATAATGCACAAAGAATATAACTAAACACACCAGTCACAAAATCCAGTTGTAATCTAAGATATTTCAGCGTTAGTATTAAATGTGTCATGGGTGAGGGGGATCATATTATTGGGTTATAAGGAAAGCAACTTGAGTTGCTTTTATAGGAAAACCTTTTGAAGTTTAATTTTTTCTTCTTTCAACCAAAGTTTGTTTAGAAATCATAATCCATACTCAGTCAGTGATTGCCAAACCAGTTGGAATTGTCAAATGCAAATAAATAAATAAATAAATGAATGAATGAATGAATGAATGAATGAATAAATAAATAAATAAATAAATGTTTACATGTTGCATTTGGCTTACTCCCCTCCTTACCCAATGCTTAGTAGAGAGTTCCATTTTGCCCTTTGATTTAGGGTCCAAAATATTTGGTTGTCAGGAACTGCTTCTGGGAAGCACACATAACAATGAAGAATGAATTGGAAATCAGATTGCTGGATCATCTTTTGAAAAAAATCAAAATGCCAACAAAATGGTGGTGTCCTATGTCTTGCTTTTTTTTTAATGGCAGTACTGGATTTTGGGAGAATTAACAGGAGACCTTTGATTTTCACATGTTATATTAAACTCAAATATCTTAACATTTGTATATAGGTGTTTATAATTAATAGCTGAAGTCTAGAATTTATATGAATTGCTTTGCATAAAGAAGACATAATAAGCAATGTAGGTTTTGATCCAAGAGGCTGATCTGAAAGGAGTTTAACTGTAAGTATTTCCAACATTAATCTTTCCAGCTCAACAACAAATATTGCCTAATCAAATAGTATCTAATCATTTTGGTTAAAAAAAACTGAAAAAGTGTTTTATATGGGTAATAGAACCAACAAGATAAAAGAATGGGCTTGATCCAATCATTGGGAAGGAAGCAAAATGCAGCTATATACATTGCCACATTAGGAAGAGAAATGGGAAGGAATCAGGAGAATACAGTTCTAATCTAATCTAACTAACTATAAATAGTTCCTAGAACAAGACATGTAAACTCTTTGGTCCTCAATCATCTGATCTTTGAAATGAAGAGTAAGATTTTTATGGTTCTTTTTCATTCTGAGTCTATGAGCATAAGGTGAAAATGCATCTGGATAAATGGTCAAAGATCCAGTTCTTAGACTTAACTACCATTGCTCTTTTCCAAGGAAACTAACTTTATTTCATCTGTAAAATTGAAAGGGTCATACTAGATGTCTTAAAAATCAGTAATATTGGACTTTCATAGAAAAATATTAGGTCTTTTGCCCCATGTGAGTATTGCCTAGAGAAGGAATTAAAACTTCTTTCTCAACTGAGGGAAAGTTTGAGGAAAACAATTTCTAAAAACCAATACAAATAATGAATGGCCTAAAAGCCAGGCTGCCTAGAAACAGCACAATGGATTAAGTCTGGAAAGTACATTCAGAGATGATCCAGTTTAGAAATTTGTTTAAGTTCTACTTGTCACTTAAATTGATCAAACTACAAGTATTTATTAAATACCTACTTTGTATCAGGCACACTCCACTTCAGTTTTAGAACTCATACTTCATTAATACTCTTAATTATTAACATATTATTAACATCTGAATAGTGGAGACTTCTTCCCAGAACCTCTGTTTAAGGAGGGTACCTAGGCCAACCATCTCTTCATTTCCCATCTTACTGCACTTCTCTTGACTTTATCATGTTCTAGTTCCAGGTATCTTTCTTTTCTCCACTTCCACTCCCATTTTCAGCTTACTTTTGTGTTATGCCTTCACTCATTAAATTGTAAGCTTCTTTTTTTTTTTTTTTTTTTTTAGGTTTTTGCAAGGCAAACGGGTTTAAGTGGCTTGCCCAAGGCCACACAGCTAGGTAATTATTAAGTGTCTGAGACCGGATTTGAACCCAGGTACTCCTGACTCCAGGGCCAGTGCTTTATCCACTACGCCACCTAGCTGCCCCAAATTGTAAGCTTCTTGATGGCAAAGTCTTTCTTTTTTTCTTTTTTCAAATTTGTTTTCCTAACACTTAGCACTTAGTAGGTACCTACATTTTTATTAATTGACTGACCAAACACTAAAGATACAAGAAAAGAAAATCTGCGCTCTATCCTCTGCCCTCCACTATATTCTAATGGAGAATACAGCAATGCACATATATAAGGTAATTTTAGAGAAGAGTATACTGCATCTGGAAGAAAATAAATATAAAATATTTTGCTAACCTCAAAGGATTACATAAATGTTAGCTATTATTATTGTTGCGATTATGATTGTGATTCTTATTAAGAGCATAGAATTTGAACTGAGTCTTGTTGCACACTTGGAATTCCAAGAGGTGAATTTCAGTAAGGGGAACATTCTATGTATTGGGATAACTTCTGCAAAAGAATGGAGAAGGTAGGGAGAGATCAGTCTTTTGATTAGGAACTGTTTCCCTTCCCTTCTCCCCCTACACCCATTAAATGTTCTAAGAATTAGTCTGTACAATGACCAAGGGCATTCCTTGGAATGGTGGTAGTAAAATTTTTGAATAGAACTAAGATTCCTGACTACCTGGATTTTTTAAAATATTTTATTTATTTTCAGATTCTTTAGAATCTTATCTGATTCTGAGAAAACCAAGAGTTGATCAAGAACAAAATTATATTCTTCATTGTCTCTTGCAAAGTTTTTCTTTTAATTGATGCCTTTTGAGTTTACATCACATTCAGTCTTTATGCATCCCCTCCTCCCTACCTTTTACCTGTATGCTTATTGCTTAAGAGAGAAATAGCCTAAGGAGGCGCCACTCCTAATCAAAAGGTAGAGATTGTGGGTATGATGGGACTAGTAGTTCATTCAAATAGACTTACCTGTTTAGACAGGAAACTCAGCAAGATGACATCAACCACTGGTGTTCTTAGATGCTTTTGTGCATAAAGTTTTGCTAGGTCAATTTCGCTTCTGTTAAATTAGGCCCATGTCTGACAAACTGCATTCAAAATAGGGTTTGAACATGCTTATTGCAGCATACATATATGGTTTTGAACCTCTTTTTTCCTCCAAGAAATTTTTAGTGTGACAACACTTTGAGTTTAAGCCTAATTTTTTTCACCTTTAACTCATATTTTTATTACCAGTAAACAGGAATTATAATGTTTTTCTAGCTGTAATATTCTGATTTGTTGACTTTTAAAATTATATTGGCAGCTGGGTGGATCAATAGATATATCTCTGGGGTCAGAAAGATCTAAGTTCAAATCCTGCTTTAGACAACTTTGTAACTGAATGACCCCAGACAAGTTACTTAACTTCTATCTGTTTCCCCATCTTTGCAGTAGTGCCTACCTCTCAATATTATTGTAAAGATCACCTGAGATAATATTCATAAAGCATTTAATATAGTTCCTAGCACATTGTAAGTGATTAATAAATGTTTTCTTCCTTCCTTCTTTTTATGTAATATTAGGATATGCTTGGATTTAATAATGTTTTGCCCTTTATAAATAAAGACAATTCTTGTCCACTCAAGCAATTGTCTCAGTGATTGATTCTACCAATCTCTACAGAGAAACAGCACAAATGTCCTTACAAGATCTCTTGAGGTCAGTGGATTATATCCATAAAAAAACTCTTGGCCAGTGTTTGAGATCTAGTCTCTGGGTAGAACCAAATTCACCAGCACCACTCTCTATCCTTCCTTCCAAGACCAAATCTGAAACCTGGTCCTCATTTAATAATGTCGTATACTAATCAACTGAGCAAAGCAGCTAAAAAACATTTGGTACTTGATTCTGTTGTGACAGATTAGTTAGAAGGCAGAAGGCAGCATGTTGTAATGGAAGGAATGGACTAGGAGTCAAAAGACTTGGGCTTAAGTCCCAAATTCACTGCTTACTTACCATATGACCTTTGGGGGATGTTAATTTGGGGGCCACTAAAAGTAGATTTTGTGGTTTTTCTGAAGGTCATATGAAATAAAGCTGTTAAAGTACTTTGTCAACTATAAAACACTTTGAAAACATAAAACATTATTATTATTTTCTTTTAGATTAACTTTCATTTCTTTAAGTGAATCGAAACCTGGTTTTTAACCTGGTGACTCCTTGTCCTTGGAATGAATGAAGTTTATTTAGGCCTCCATTCTCATAGTTTTACGGGACCATTGTGAGAGAGATTAGCATATTTCTTTTTTCATACTACTGCTTCCAGATTATAGTTCTAGCTCTCTCAAAAATTTTTCTGTTTTAAAAAGTTTGTATCAAGTGTCTGTTGAATTCTTTTCTTATCCCTGTTTGCCTGATGACCTCCAGGAAACCATATTGGTGATCTCTCATGCTTCCTTGACTTTTCCAACTACAATGATATTTATCTCCACTGCTTCAATCACCTACTGGCATGTTCATCTAAAGTGAATTCTTTTAACTTTCTTCCTTTCTACTTTGAAATTTATCTATATGTTTAAATTTACTTTTTTCCTCTCTGGTTACTAAGGGGAAAAAGTTCATGGTTCTTGCCAAGGCTAATCCATTCTTCTTTACTCTGGATAAGTACTCTGTTCTATTTCTTCCAGAATCTTGCTTCATCAATGATTTGATTACTTTTGAAACTTTCTCTTTCTGCTGACTTTTTCCTTCCTGTCCACATTCTATCCTTAAACATACATGTGTGGCATATGCATACACACACATACAACAGTTACCACTTTTCCTTTCAATCTTATTGTCCATTTTTACCTTTTTCCTTCCGTTTGTTAGTAAAGTTTTTTTTTTTTTTTTTATTAAAGGCAAATGGGATTAAGTGGCTTGCCCAAGGCCTCACAGCTAGGTAATTATTAAGTGTCTGAGACCAGATTTGAACCCAGGTACTCCTGACTCCAGGGCCAGTGCTGTCATCCACTGCAACACCTAGCTGCCCCTAGTAAAGTTTTTCAAAGAATAACTATTGTCTATCACTTCCTCCCTACTCATTTTTTAAATTGCTTTAAATCTCATTTTTGTTCTCAGCTTTGATCTTTTATTCTTTATTCATGAATGACCTTCTAACTGTACGACCATAGACAAGTGGACTTTATTTCCCTATCTGTAGAATTGGGCTAGAAGGCCTCTGATGTTCCTCCTAATTCTAGCTCTATGTTACCTTATTTTAGCCTGAATTTTCCTTCTTCGAACATTTTCACTGTGTTTTTCTTAGTTCTTCTCATACTGCCTCTTTGGCTACTACTTCCAACTAGTTCTTTCTCCTAAACCTCAAATTTCTCTCCCTTCCCCTCTCTCAAATTCTTCCTATTCCTATTCCTCCTCCTCTTCTTCCCCCTTTAAACACCAATATTCTCCCAATTGATGTCTGTCCTTCATTCTTTTTTTTTTTTTCAAGGCAAATGGGCTTAAGTGGCTTGCCCAAGGCCACACAGCTAGGTAATTAGTAAGTGTCTGAGACCGGATTTGAACCCAGGTACTCCTGACTCCAAGGCCAGTGCTTTATCCACCACGCCACCTAGCTGCCCCATGTCCTTCATTCTTAAAGAAGGCTATGGCATCTGCAGATGCCATGACAATCACATGAATTGAATTTGAGTGAGAGGGTACTATGCTAAGTCACCAGCCTCACTTTTTCCTTCAGAGTCATCTGAGTCCAGTGGAGATGACCCTGAATGTGAGACAATCAGGGTTAAGGGACAAAGCTGGTAAGTGTCAAACATCTCAAGCCATATTCGAACTCCTGACCTCGTCAATGCTCTATGCAACCTAGCTGCTTCGAATTCCTGGAATAATTTTTGGTGCTTTCTTCTTTTTTTTCTCTGAGAGGAAGCTGATAATACAGTATGGATAAAGCACTAGGATTCAAGTCAGGAAATATTGCACACTTCCTAGCTGTGTGACTCTGGGTGAGTTATTTCACCTCTGTTTGCAGTAAGTTTTCTCAACTTAAAATGAGGATCATATTGGCACCCACCTCATAGAGTTGTTTGAATGATCAAATGTGATTAATATTCATTTAAAAAAAGTTTTAGCACTGTACTTACCACATAATAAGCATCATATAAATGCTTATTTTCTTCCCCCTCTCCTATACCCAAAATCCATTTCAGTTGTCAAAAAACTAATTTCCAATTCTACTTTTCATTCTTCTCTTCTTTTCCTAACATCCTACAAACCATTCTAGTTCTCACCCCCTTTATGTCAATAAAACTATAATGCCCTGCCAGATTAAGCTTTCAAAAGCAATACTCTTATTTTATCTTCTGGTACAAAAACTATCCATGGCTCCCTATCTCCTGCCATCTAAGATTTATCAAGCTGTGATTATTTTTCCTTTTTCAGTCTTATCATGCATCATGTAGTCTCTGCTTTAGACTAACTGGATTACTCTTTATTCTTGGAATATCCCTTGTGATATCCCATCTTCTTCACTATTCAGTTTGTTAAGAATCTCTCAAACCCCTATCCTTATCTTTTGAAATTCTACCTTCTAGGTCTGGTCCCAGGTGTCATGTTTTTCAAGTAACCTTTTTTACTCCCTACTGTTTTCCTAATATGATTATGTCCTCTCCCTTCTCTGAATTCTCACATCCCTACCTTTCCTGGGATACTTATTCTATTCTCTCTTGTACTTCAGTTATTACCATATTTTTCTTATTTTTCTTATTCTCCCTTGCTGGATGATAAACTGCTGAAGTCAGGAAGTTTTTAGCATCTCTCCTCATTTTTGCATCTCCCATAGTGATTTGCCCAACAGTAGGTGCACAGCAAATGATTGTTTGAATTGGTTAGAATTGAATTAAATGATTATAGATTGATATAGTTCCCCTATGTAAGGGGGAAAAAAGTCTTATTTCTTTCAAATGCCAATTTCAGAAAGTGATTGGGTATATATATAAGGCAAACAAAGAAGAGAGCAATTAAGCCTCAACATTTATCTCTATTTTTATTGGAAAAGAAAATTAGTTGCTATGCAGCAATGTTAGGCTTCATTTTAACCCAGTGTCTACAGGGTTAACCTCCAATAAACATAGTAAACACCAGGACTGCACATCACTGACTTCACATCATGGAGATATGGGTATAAGTATAACCTACTAGGGCAGGTTTCAAAAGGATTTGCATATGCTGTATGCTACAGGAGGAGATATAAATATGCCTCACACACAGCATTAAAAGAATCATTCCACAGCCTACACAGATGTCAAAATAATAACAGGATGATGTTAGGCAAGGAAATATTTTTTATGACTATTCTACCATCCAGAGTTATATAATACATCTTTGCAGAATGAAGGAAACTGAAGGTTGATGGTGAGATGGAAGGGCTAAGAAGGTAGAAAGGCTACTAAAGGGCCTTTGGCCTTTCAAGTTTACTAACTCTTGGGGTTAAATGGGATGTGGACCTAGATAGGATTTATAGTGATCTTTTTGGAGGAAATATTTGAGAAGTACAGGCTGGGGGTCAAGGAGAAGGCCATTTATTTGTTGTCACTATTTGTTGCTGGTAAGGGGACTCATAAAGGAACCAATCTATATCCAGACCTAGGACCTTTTCACCTTTCTAACATCTCTACAGATTCAAACTCCCTTGAGTTTCCTTTGATCCCTTAATCAGGATGGGGCAAAGAAAAAGAACACAGGACAAACTTTGCCACCAACTGACTTATGTGACCTTCTTAATATCCCTGTATCTCACTTTTTTTTAATCTGTAGAAGATAAGAATAGCTATTCTAATTTCTTCGTAGCATAGATTCTTAATCTTTTTTTGTGTGTTATGAGCACATTTGACTGTCTGGTAAAGTCCAAGGGCCCCTTTTCAGAATTACATTTTTAAGTGAGGTTATTATGATACTGAATTTTGTTTTCTTATTTACTACACCTTGGGGCCTGTCAACAGGAAACAATTGTTCTTATAACCAGCTTCTGGGCCAACTAAGAATATAATTCTAGGAGCAGCTAGGTAGTACTGTGTATAGAGCGCGGGCCCTGGAGTCAGTAGACCCTGAGTTCAAATCCTATCCTACCTCAGACATTTAATAATTACCTAGCTGTGTAATCTTAAGCAAGTCACTTAACTCCACTGCCAAAAAAGAGAATACAATTATAGTCAGAGTCATATTGGAAATTTTCTTTCTAAGGCAAAAATTACTTCATTTTTTAAGATACCTTATCTTTGAAACTGGCCATCCTGCCTACCTCATTCTATACATTTATAGTTCTTAACACCTTGCTTCGTTCCATTTTTTGACTCATTAACTGACTTTTAATTTGATATCATCATCTTCTCCATTATTTGATTTCTTCCTGATTCCTGACTCTTTACTTGGATACTATTTCTTTTGTCCATCCACTACTGCCTTGATCTTTGGCTTTCATGTACTTCATAGGTCTGGACCCTTCACTTCGTTCTACCCTTTTGTCTCGGCCTTGGCCTTGATCTATTCTTTTTTTTTTTTGGAAGATCTTGGGCTGACTGAGGTATAACAATGAGATTATTTCTATAACTCCTCTCCTACTCCCAATTTTCCTTTTATTCCATACTTTTCTTCTGTTTTCTGATCCTGAAAAAGGTCCTTTTGATTTTGCTACAAATATTTATTAATAGTATTACATTTGTATGTCTCCTAAAAGTACTTTATAAAAATTTCTCTGTAAGTATGTGTTGTTATTCCCATTTTTTTAGATAAGGAAATGGGCTCAGATTGATTAATTGATTTGCCCTCCCTCACATAGTCAGAATTTAAACTCTTTTCCAACTTCAAATTCACTTCTCTTTCCATAATGCACAATAGTATCTCTTCTACTTGTTAAATGCAAGGAGCTCCCCATAATCAAAGATTAAGAACTTGAAGTAGTTTTTAAAGATACAACCTTTTCATTTTATAAATTATTAACTGAGATCCCCAGATGTTAAGATATTTGTGCAAAGAATAACTAGAAGATCTGGTATTAGAACTAAGTTCCTTTTGCCAGGCTGACCATTTCCTGTTATTCTGCCTAATAGTTCTATATGGAACTACCCTGTTACATCTTAGTTTATACTTCTGAGGCCAGTCTTTGTAACAATAGTTGTGAATGAGATATTTTTTAAAGACAGGGAAGGAATTAATTGCCAAATGCTTGAGTAGTAAATACTTAAGTGAAGTTATTGAAGCCCTGTTCCTGTCCTAGAGGGCCAGTTCACATTTATTTATCCATTTAATCTAAGGTTGTTAACATGAAGAATAGGTTGTGTTGTATTCTTACTTAATAATCCTTGGCTAATTTTTTTCTCTTCAATTTTTCTTCTCTAGTTCAAAGATGTTGCTATGGCAGAGTTCGAAAATGCATAGCACTTACTATATCAATGTACCTCTTCAAGCATAAAGATAGTGGTGTGGTGTGTGTGTGTGTGTGTGTGTGTGTGTGTGTGTGTGTGTGTGTGTGTGTGTCTGTATGTGTGTGTGTGTATGTGTGTAAGGGGGTAGTATAGAAAAAGTTTGCGTACAACACTTTATTTTTTAAAGATTTCTCAATAAACATTGCTTATTATGCTGTTACCCTCTGCTTGTCTGATAATCTGGACCTTCCTTATTATATTCCTGTAGCTGAGGCTATGAATATACCTTTATGACTATGTTTGAACATCCTTACTGTGCATTTTTATATTATCTATGATAAACTATTAAATCCATAAACACACATATAATATCACAGGCACTGTACTATTTATTCATAGCACCCCATATAAATGTCCTATCAGCAACTTAATCCAAGTATTGTCAGCTCCCTTTTATAGATGGAAAAATTGGAAATGGAAAAAGGTTATCTATAGGTGGGAAAGATGAAGGGCAGAGTGACCAAATGATTTCCCTAATGATTTGCCTAAGTTCACTCAAGTAGGACTATAGTTTTTCTTACTACTATCCAGCTTATTTAACAGTTGTTTGTGAAATATCTCACAAGAAGAATTTACTGGGTTTGAACCCTTTTGGAAGATACTGGGTTAAGTCCTTTAATAAAAAATGTTTGAATAAAAGAAATAATTCATCCCTTTGAAGCTTTTGCTGATGTGAGAGTATCAAAAAGATATTATTTTGGGGGTAGTGAGAATACATTTTAATGCAAAAAAACAGGGAAGACAGATAACATAAAATATTCCTAGATTTCATTTCTATGGGATAGTTTGCATTGATCTTATCAGGAGGGAGAGGCATATGTAGGACCAGTCTAACCTAATTTTCTTTTTGACAGTTACTAGATCGGTAGATAAGGAGACTTCTATGCATAGAGTAACTCAGTTTCTTCAAGGAACTTGATAGTTTTTTATAAATATCCTTGTAGACAAACTATAAATGTGACCTGGATGATAGTTTGTTTAGGTTGATTCAGAACTAAGTGAATGACTAGTTAGTAGTCCTCCTTGATAAGAGCATAATTATCAATTGATGCCTCATTATCTTCCAGCTATTTAAGAGAGGATTTAATAATTCACCCCTCCCCTACTCATTACTATCCATAACAATAGGCAAAAGTGGGTAGCAATGAGTCATGTGACTAGTGGAGGGGGTGGTTTTCTGTTGTTAATAGGATCTCCAAAATTCAAAATTATTTCTAGAAAATGATCTTTTCATTGGCCTTTAGATCTGGCACATAGTTTGGAATGTAGAAAATATGATTGCTATCTTAAATCCTCAGAAGGTACAGAGAAGCAGGCTATAAAAGTCTCTAGTAAGTAAAAAGGTTATTTGATGTAATTTAACTGGACTGTAAGAAGTCATGAATGGGACATAAAGACCACCAATCTTCTAAGGGCCAAATAATTGATTCTTAGGGGCAAGTGGTACTGTGCATAGAGCACTGGCTTTGGAGTCAGGAAGACAGGAGTTCAAATCTGGCCTCAGATATTTGACCCTTGCTGAATGTGTAAGCAAGTCAGTTAACCTTGATTGCCTCTCATCCAGGGTCATTTCCATATCTGGCCACTAGACTCAGATGCCTGGAGGAAAAAGTGAGACTGGTGACTTAGCACAAAACCCACTCACTCAAACCCAATTCATGAGTTTGTCTTGGCATCACTTTTCTTTGAGAACTAAGGACAGGCATCATCATCATCATTGTCATCATCATCAATTGGCTCTTATCTTCTTCTCCCCTTATTTTTTTCTCCCACCAGTTTTTTCCTTTCTTCCATCTTTCTATACTTTCTCCTTCTATCCTTTTCTCCTTTTCTTCCTCTTTGGTTTTACCAATCAGCCTACATGGTCTCAAATCATAGTAAGTCTAGTTGAGAATCATTAACTTAAACTTAACTATTTTCACTTTTAGTACTTAGAATTTATTCTTTGTCTTGCATTTACTTAACTTTTTAAGTGATAGATGTATCTATTGAAGGTAATGTCCCTGAGGGCAGAGATTCAATTTCCTTTTTTGTCTTAGTATCTATCCCTTGTGCATAATACTGTGCTGTATATTTAGTAGCTGCTTAATAAATGCTTTTTGTTTTATTGTTGACCCAGGGAAAAAGTAATTTAATGCAATCCTGTTTGAAGGAATGATTATATTTCTTGCTTCATTGAAGTTGTTGTTAAAAAATTATATTCTCAATTTATAGGTTATTTTTAATGGATTTTCATGGTTGTACTGACCTGTAAATTTTATCTCAAATTCTTGTGCTTGCTAATTATTAAACATTTCTCTCCTTTTCCAAATTTCTCAAATAAAATGCTCTCTTTATTCAGTGTTGATCAACAATGTGTGTTGATCTTTCATCACTTAAAGATTCCATGGTTACTGGAGAGAAGGAATAAAGACCAATTGTTCCTCAACTCCCTCTTCAGAGGCTCAACCCAGTGAGTAGTGATCTCTACAAACCAGTGAGGAGGTCTCTAAAGTAATACACAGGCTGTTATTGACTATTTTCCAATCAGCATTTTTATTGATGGATTTGGATGAAAGCATAGATAACATGTTTAAGAAATTTATAAATAGCACAAATAAAAAAAAGCATTGCTAACACTGAATTATTGAATAGGAATTCACGAAGATTTTGATGGACTGGAACAATGGACTGATGAAATAAATTGAAATTTAATAGAAATATATACTTTGATTAAAATATCAGGGGCAGAAAGCAGTTTGAGATAAGCATGACTAGAGAGCAATATAAAAATGTTAGGTTTTTTTAGAAGACTAATGATTTGCCTTCAGCGTGGCTCAAGAGAAGGACATGGCCCCTGAAAAGTTAATGAGATCTTAAGCTATGGGAGCATAATGTTCAGAGTGAGGGAGATTTGTGTTTTTGGAAAGATTTTGAAAAGAGGAGAGAGAGAGAGAATTCCATGTGTGAAGGTTCACCAGTGAAATGACCTGGAATGAGAAACAGGGAGAGTTATGTGCAAGGAATAGCAAGGAGGCTGATGTTACTGAATTATACATACCTGATGGGGTATAAGAGGTAAGAAGATTGGACAGGTTAGGTTAGGGAGGGTTTTAAAAGTTAAACAGGGCGGGGGGATGGCTAGGTGGTACAGTGCATAAAGCACTGGCCCTGGAGTCAGGAGTACCTGGGTTCAAATCTGGTCTCAAACACTTAATAATTACCTAGCTGTGTGGCCCAAGCCACTTAACCCCATTTGCCTTGCAAAAAAAAAGTTAAACAAAGGATTTTATATTTGATTCTGTAGTTGATAGGGAATCACTAGAGTTTATTGAATATGGGAGTGACATGATCAGACCTGTACTTCAGGAAGATCACTTTGAGAGCATAGATACAATTAATCAGAGTGGGGAGAGATATGAAGCAGGGAGAGTTACTAAAAGGCTAAATAAAATGTCCTAAGAGGCAATCCTTTGAAGACTGCTTACCAAGTTGAGACTATTCTCTATTTGGCTGTATTATTGAATAGTCACTGTTTCTGCATTCTCCCCCCCCCCCCCACCTCCATGAAATACTTTAACAAGTATCTGGCTAAAAATCTAGGTAACTATACCTACAGCATTCCCCTCATCTAGCAGTTTAAGAACTCTATTAAAAAAAGAAAATAAGGTTAGTCTGGTATGAACTGTTCTTAATGAAACCATGCTGGCTCTTTAAAATCAACTCTCTTCTTAATATTCATTATCGCTTTAATGATCCATTCTAAAAATTTCTCAGGAATTTAAATTAAAATCACTGTTCATACTTAGCAGTTGCTATTTTGTTCTCAAGTTGTATAACCTGGACATTTTCTCTTTTTTTGCTTTTGTGGCATTTCTCTTGTTCTCCACAAGCTTTCAAATATCACCAGTAGCTCAGTAATCCTATCATCCAAATGAATCCTTCTAAAATATTTCCTTACTTATTTTGAGCATCACTGCCCTCTTAGTTGTTATTGTCTAGGCATTTCCAGCATAAAGCTAATTTTTCTGGTCAGAGAAAATAAAATCAATGTAAGAGCTAAGTATTTCTGCCTTCTTGCTCTTTTCGATTAATCATCACCCCATGCACCCCCAAGCTACAAGTCTTTCTCATCTTTGATACTTTCCTTTCCCCAAAATTAGCTCAAAAATACCCCCTTTTTTGCTGTAGTTGCTCATGGGTTTCAGCTCCCATGAGTGCCCATGAGCTTCTTATTTTTAAGGGACCTTATTACATTCTCATATCATTCTTTGTTATCCTTGTTTTCTTCTTCCAGACACAAGTCAAGTTGGTTAGGGAATTCTTATCATTTATTTTCCCCCCTCATTTCTTTTCCAATTGCATTCAAAGATAATTTTCATCACTCATCCTTTTGCAAGCTTTTGAGTTCTATATTTTTCCAGCCCCTTTCCTTCACACTCCACTCCCCTTGGCAGCAAACAATTTGATATAGGTTATACATGTAAAATCACATTTAACATATTTCAATATTAGTTTAGAAAGTGAAAGAAAACTGGAACTAAAGGGAAAAACATGAAAAAGAAAAGATGTAAAAGCAGTTTTAAAAAATGAACTTGGTATGCTTTGCTCTGAATTCAGAATCCAAAATCCAGTTTTTTTCTCTGGATGTGAATGACATTTTCCTCAACAAGTTACTCAGGATTGTCCTTGATCACTGAACAGCTAAGAGGAGTTGTGTGCATCATAATTGATCATCTCCTAAGGTTGCTGTTAGTGTGTACAAAGTTCTCCTAGTTCTGCTCACTTCCCTCAGCATCAATTCATACAAGTCTTTCCAGGCTTTTCTGAAGTCAGGCCACTCATGATTTCTTACAGAACAACAGTACTCCATAACATTCATTATCATAACTTGTTCAGTCATTCCCCAATTGATAGACATTCCCTCAATTTCCGATTTTTTACCACTACAAAAAGAACTGCTATAAATATTTTTGTATACACTGGCTCTTTTCCCTTTTTTGTTGATCTTTTCAGGAAATAGACCTATTACTGGATCAAAGGCTATGCCCAGTTCTATTTTATTTCCCTTTGAACATAGTTCCAAATTGCTCTCTAGAATGGTTGGATCAATTCACAAGTCCAACAACAATGCATTAGTGTCCCAGTTCTCCCACATCCTCTCCAACATATATCACTTCCTTTTTTTTGTCAGTTTAGCAAATCTGATAGGTGTGAGGAGGTACCCCAGAGTAGTTTTAATTGGCATTACTCTAATCAGTAAAAATTTGGAGCATTTTTTCATAGAACTATAGATAATTTTAATTTTTTCATGTGAAAACTATCTGTTAATATCCTTTGGCTATTTATCAACTGGACAATGACTTGCATTCTTATAAATTTGATTCAATTTTCTATATATTTTATCAAATTTATCAAATTTCTATATATTTTATCAGAAACATTAGCTGTGAAAATGTTTCCCATCTTTCTGCATTTCTTCTAATCTTGGTTGTATTGGTTTTATTTGTGCAAAACATTTTTAATTTAACGTAATCAAAATTGTCCATTTTGTAATTGATTATATTCTCTATCATTTCTTTAATTATAAATCTCCCCACTCCATAGATCTGACAGATTATTCCTAATTGGCTCTTGGCATTATTCTATATGTCTAAATTCTATACACATCTCAACCTTATCTTGATATAGGGATGAGATGTAGGTCTATGCCTATTTTTTTGCCATAGTATTTTTCCGGTTTTCCCAGCAGTATTTATCAAATGTGAGTTCTTATTCCCAGAAACTAGAGTTTGCATTTTCAGTCTTTTACCTCCTTCCTTTATATTTTTAAAAATTAATTCCCTTGATATTCTTGAACTTTTGTTCTTCCAGATTAATTTTGTTGCTAATTTTCTAGCTGTTCAAAATACTTTTTTGATAGTTTGATTGGCATGGCACTGAATAAGTAATTTAATATAGGTGGAATTGTCATTTTTATTATATTGTTCAGACTATCCATAAGCAATTGAAATTTTTACAGTTTTTTAGATCTTACTTTGTATGAAAAGTGTCTTGTAATCGTGTTCAGATTGTTACTGAGTTTGTCTTGGGAGGTAAATTCACAAGCATTTTATGTTTTCCACAGGTACTTTAAGTAAAATTTCTCTTTCTAGCTCTTGCTATTGAGTTTTATTGATAATAAATAGAAATTCTAATAATTCATGTGGGTTGCATTGTTTATATCCTGCTACTTTGCTAAAGTTGCTAATTGTTTCAAGTAGTTTTTTAAATTGATTTTCTAAGAGTGAAAGTTTTGTTCCTTATTGCCTATTCTAATTCCTTCAATTTCTTTTTTTTCTTATTGCTAAAAAGTTAACATTTCTAACAACAATATTGAATAATAGTGGTGAAAATGGTCATTCTTGTCTCACCCCTGATCTTATTGGCAATGCCTCTATAAAATTACATATAATACTTGTTGATAGATACTGCTTATTATTTTAAGAAAAAACTCCATTTATTCTTATATTCTCTAATTTTTTTTAAAAATAGGAATGGGTGCTTTATTTTGTCACTTTTTCAGCAACTATTGAGATAATCAAGTGATTTCTGTTAATTTTCCTATTGATATGAACAATTATGCTGTTTTCCTAATACTGAAAATACTGCATTGCTGGTATAAATCCTACCTGTTCATAGTGTATTATCCTAGTGATAACTTGCTATATCTCTGCTAAAGTTTTGTTTAAAATTTTTGTATCAATATTCAATGTTCCCATCATTTCTAACCCAGCAACCAGTTTCCCCCTGTTGGTGAAACTTAGGTCCCAAATGAAATTTCTCTGCTGACTCCCCACTTTTAGACACATGGAATCATTAAAGCAAGTCAAAAATTCATCACCTGCTTTGCTTTCAGCAGAATAAGAACTCCATCAGATATCAAGATAATCAAAGTCCTCCTTTCACAACTTCATCATGAAAGTGTGAGGGGCTTGTGATCTATTTCTCTAACTTTTCACCTAATTCTTTCCATGTAAGTGGCTAAAATATTCTTTGAGGACAAAGTTGCTTTGGTTTTTCCCTCCATTATTCTTAACCTCAATTCTTTCCACTATGCTTACCTTCTTTGG
This sequence comes from Macrotis lagotis, assembly GCF_037893015.1. Lineage (NCBI taxonomy): Eukaryota > Metazoa > Chordata > Mammalia > Peramelemorphia > Peramelidae > Macrotis > Macrotis lagotis. The sequence continues at coordinate 17,246,177 of NC_133665.1, read as the reverse complement.
TTACTAGATCTTTCTACCAGAAGATAATTTTAAGTATAATTCCACTCATACCTATTCTTTTCTTGTAAATAAGACTCGTCCAGAGTCATATTCCAGTCATAGTTTTCATCCAACGAAACCTCAGTAATACTTATAAAGTAAAATTTGCTTCCTTTCATTTAGTTTAACTTTTGATCATTTAACTTTTGATTGTTAAAGCCAAGAGTTTTATTAATTCCTTTTTTTAATATTTGGTGCTCTGTGTCCTTCTGAGCATCTCAACTGATATTCTTTCTTCACTTTAGTCACTTTAAAGTGTATTTAGCTTGGTTACTATACCTAGATATCTTTTTCTTCCACTCTTGTTTTTCTTATTGAATAATTTTTTTTTTGTTAGATGTGCAAGTCTCACAGAAAATACATTCTAACAAATATTTATTAGATGCATGTCATCCCTGGACATAAACTTATCATTCCTGAATTTTAAATTGTTTTCCAGAAATCCAAATCTTATCCCATCTTCTTGACCAGCTGTTCACATTTCAAGTTGCTTTTTCTCTTCCGTATACCTTACTTCCTGGAGTCAGCAGAGAGGAAAACACCACCTGTGCTTTTTGTTGTAAGCAGTGATGTCACATATATGACCTGCAAACATGAGGAATGAAAAATGTACTAATTAAAAATCTATAAAAGTTGTGATCCTTATGTACAAATTAGGGAATCACATTTTATACCACTTTTATAGTTTCTTGGCTAAGAAATTTATTCTTATAATAATTATTCTTATAATATTAATTAAATAATTAACAAGCATATTTAAGTAATAATCCCTTTGTTCCTTGGGATTGCACTTTTGTGCCAACAGGGATTGTCAGAAAAGAGTAAATGATCTTGTGAATTTGGAAGTCTTGTGATATTTTGATTGTATTTTAAATACGTTCCCTAGAAATATTATGACTACAACTATACCTACTTGTTTTACTACCATTACTGCTTCTGATAATGATTGGGGTCTTGATAAAGACCATTTATATAGTGCTTTGCTTTTAAGTCAATAAATAGCCAGTTGCCTTAGTGCCTTTGAGATATTGGCCACTCCTATGCTTCCCTTCCTCCTAACATCTTTATTAGATGATCTTTCACTTGACATCTTCTGAGGGTCTTTTATGATTCCTTGGAAGACAAGTAGATTCCTTTTCTTTTGAGTAATTCCTTCTACTTTGGGAAGATCTTCAGATTTCTTTTTTTTCAGTTTTAATTCCAAGTGCACAGTTGTATTTTTCCTGGAACTTGAAGAAAGTGGAAATAAACTGTAGATTATAAACTCTTCTAAGGGCAGGAAAATTTTTTTTCTTGTCTGGTTTTTTTATTCCCAATGCCTAAAACAATTTTTTTGTACATAATAGTGAATAATTATTAGATTGGATTAGAAGTTAGTTAAGAGACTGAAAATAATCTAGGACAGAGTTGTTGAAAGGCTGAATTAGGTTGACAGCATTAGGAATAGAAATGAAAGGACAGATAAAAATTATAATGAAGAATCAGGTTTCAGTACATTATAATGAAATTTTTATTGCATGTTCTTACAAAATTTTTTGTTGCTCCACTGCTTTTCTTTCCAAAGTCCCAATAAAAAGAGCCAAATTTCATACATGTTATAGTTTATTTTTAAGGAGAGAAAGATATTTTTTAAAGAAAAATATACCTTTTCTTGTGTCAGATTCTCACAGCATGAAAGCTGCTGTCTGGGATTGAGAACCTTTGTGTAACTGCAGCCCTAGTTTCAGACAGCAATATATTTTGTGCAAAATATGTACTAAAATACTCTGTAGCAAGTTTTAAATTTTCAGAGTTTTGGAGTCATATTTTCCATGTGAAAATTACTCCCTGGAGGTAGGTGTTTATTTAGGTAACAATGAGTGCTTCTGTTCCCTAACAGTCTTATAATAAATTGGAAAAAGTATCTATAGCCCTTAGAGAGCTCAGTTAGAGCTTTGTATAAGTTATATCCAAAGTTAGTTGCTTATGTCTGGGGAGAATCTAGACTCATAAGTTAAGATATTATGTGGGAAAGTTATTCTAACATTGTACTCAATGACCATACTATGAAAATTAGGGTGAAAACTACCTTATAATGAAAACATTTGGGAAGCATCAATCCCTGAAATTCCTTAGAGACCTAACATCTTTTCGGTTGAAAAGCTACAATTTGGTTTGTACAAGTTACAGTGGAAGTAGGGCCAGTTCTTGACAAAATTGTGAAATCAGTGAACTATGTCTTCAGCTTTCTACCTAATTCCTCTGTTTTCTTTCCATTTTCTTCCTATTTCTTCCTTTTCTTCCCAGTTTCTCTGTTTTGCTGATACTCAGCCTTTTTGACTTCCCATTAGATTGTGAGTTTCTTTTTTAGATCCTCATCATTAGTATGGTGTTTGACACATGGTAGACACTCAATAAATGTTTATTAATGATTGATTCATTCATTCCCACTGTGAGACTTTATCTGGTATTATTCTCTCTAGGTATTGGTTATATGAGGAATTCTTCCTTTTCTTTATCAATTCCTATTTCCATTCCTATTAAAATTTACTCTATTTCCATTTTAAAGTATTCTTTTGTGATAAATTAATTTTGGATAAAATATTTCACAAGCAGTTGTGACTTCTAAGAGCAGAGATTGTTTTACTCTACCTTATAAGCCCTTCTCTGGCCCATACACATAGGAGCTGGCACAATGCTTTATAATTAATGAATTCAACAAAGATGAATGAGTGAAAAACCAAAACCAATGAATCAATTAGAGAATCACAGAATGCAAGAGTTGGAGCAAATCTCAGAGCTCATCTACTTAGGGGTGAGGGTCTGAATGTGGAACTTCTTCATAGCATTACAGACAAATTGTTATCCTACTTTTGCCTCAAGACAGCAAGAGAGGGAAGGGTCATGAGTCACTGCTTTCTGAAAGCATTCCACTTTGGGGTGGCTTTTTATTATTAGGAAGATTTTCATTCCATAAAATCTAAAATGTTCCTCTTTCTATCTTTCACTAATTGTTCCTAGTTCCCCTTTCCCTCTAAGCTAAACAGAACAAGTTTTATCTCTTATCCCCATGACAGCCTGTAAAATACTTGAAGATAAGCATATTTCCCTTAAGAATTTTTCATTATAAAGATCTCTACTTCTTTCAACTGACCCTCATATAGCATTATCTCTAATCCCTTTTCTATTCTAGTCATGTTCCATCAATATCCTTTCTAAAATATTGTGCTCGGAGCAAAGCACAGTATCGAGGGTATGATCTAACCAGGGTAGAGTATATTGAGACTAACAATTCATTATTGCTATAAACTCTGTTTCTAAATGTAGCACAAGGTCTTAGTAGTATTCTTGTTTACTCTGCTACTACTAGTACTTTGGTCTGGAAGAAGACCATGTCAACATACCAAATTATTGGAGGCATGAGTTGCATAGTCATGTTTATTATAGTATACATAATATACTATGTAAGGAATCCTTCTCACTTGCCTTTACCGTAGTCATTCATCCCAGAGCCTGATTTATAGGAAATATATTGGAGATTGTTTGGCTGCATTGAAATTTTTAAGTAGAAACTTTAATTTACCCTATTTGTTCTGGAATTATCGCAGCTGCTGGCACCAGACTTGGCTACCAATGGATCTTCAATTAAAGATTTAAAATGTACTCATTTCAATTACAGGGGCCTTGAAAGAGTTCTGTATTGTTATTTTTTTGCTACATTTTTACTCATTTTGAAGTCAACAAATTAGCAAATGTTTATCTAGGATCCACTCTGGACCAGATTCTGCATTATGTGCTGAGGTTGCAAAAGCCAAAAAAACCCCAAAACTCTACCCTCAAGGAGTTTATAATCTAAGGAAAGAGATATATGCAAAAAAGTTTGCATTAAATACATATATGTATATACAAATATAAACATATACACATACTCATATAATATATATATATATATATATATATATATATATATATATATATGCATGTAATAAATTAGAGATAACCTCTCAGAGGAAAGGCTTATTAGCTGTAAGCTACATTTTCAAATGGGACCTGAAGAAAGACAGGGGAGCCTGAGATGAAGATGAGCAGGGAGAGAATTCTAGACAAAGGAGACATATAGTAAAAATACTATGTTCAAGGATTCTTCTTATGAAGATTGGAAAGGTAGGGAAGTGGCCTGGTTATGAAGAGATTTAAAAGCAAAATAGGATTTTATGTATGATCTTGGAAGTAATAATGAAATTTATTAAATATAGTGAGTCACAAGATCAGACCTGTACTTTTAAAAAAATCAGTTTGACAGTTGAATGGAGGGTGGACTGCAGTGGAAAGAGATTTGAGTGACAAAGAACAATTAGAAAAATGTTGCAGTAATTCAAGTGAAATGATGGAGTATTGGGTTGGTGGTAGTGTGAGAAGAAAGAAAAGTACAAAAACCAAAAAGGTTATAAAGGTGTGTTTGGCAACACACTGGATATGGGAGATAAGAATGTGGAGTTGAAGATGACTGGGTGATCAGGAGGATGTTGTTGCCCTTGGTAGTAAAAGGGAAGTAGAGGCAAGGAAATTTTGGGGGAATAGATAATGAGTTTAATTTTGGACAATCCAAGATATCCAACAGACAGTTGGAGATGTGAGACTGAAGGTCAGAAGAGAAGGGGATTGGCTAAATCAATCTAAGAATCATCTACTTAAAAATGATAATTGAATCCATGGGAACTGATGAGATTACTAAGGGAAATAATTTAGAATAATTGTATCTTGAACTTTCTCTCCATTTTTTCCTCAGTTCTTTCCAAATAATGTTTCCTGATCTTTTTTTGCATAAGACTATCTCACTTAAGTATTCCTCAATCATTAATTGCCTTTGTTTCCATCATCTAGACATTTTGTAGAATCCACATTGACCAGGGAGTTCCCTGTGCTTGCATATTAGTCTTGTTAAATAACTCTAAATTCAATTTATGTTAAATAAATTTTTTGTATTACCTTTACATACATTTAAACAGTGGCTTTCTGGAAATGAAATCTTCTGACTCTTTAATGCAAAGAAATGGAATTGTAATGGTTGGATTTCAGGCATTGTGACCAGAGTTTTTTGTTTGTTGATTTTCTGGTTATTCTCTCAGCATTCATCAAATCACAGCACAAGATGTTTACTATATAAGTTTGACTTTAAGCAGCAGTGATTGGACTGTCTGGGCACTGCAAATGAAGTATTTGCCCTTGAATAAAATAGTAATTTAACAGAGTCCAGATTTGCCCTGGGAGGGGCCTATATTCTGAGGGTACTTAAAAAAGAATCCTTGGCATTTTTGAACCAAAACTTTTATCCTATTTCTTTCTAAGCTGCTTTTGCTATTTGCTTTATTTATTATAGTATCATGCCCCTATTTCCCTTTTCAGCCTGGGAAACAAAGACCATGTTAGCAAAGCTAGCACTAATTATATTAACAGAGAGAAAGGAATGTGTGAAAACCACATTTTAACTCATAATAATGTTATAAATTCACAGCTTTTTGGACAATTTCCAGTGGTCTTTTGAAATTTCTTTTTACATTACTATTATTTATTTCTCACAGGTTTTTAAAGTACACACACATATTTTAAGTTAAAATTGGCATTTATTTTCTTCACTTGAAACTTCAAAATAATTCAGTTACCATAGAAGGTCTCTATTGTAGAAGAGAAAAGGCAAAACTAAGGATGACATGCTGTTTTCTTACCCAGGTGCTTCTGTCTGAGCAAATAATCAATTAAAACCTATTGATTACCCTATGAAGAGACTAAGTTAAGGTGTTTTTTTTTTTTTGGTGGGATGGAAAGATACATAGATAGAAGGCTTATAGTTCAGTTGAATTATGTACTTGTGGTGGTTTTTAGTGATAACTAGGAAGATGATAGGCATAATCAACACTTTATATATTTAAACATGGATATATAATCAATACCTATGTACTTAAACAACTATATGCATTAATCCTGGATTCCAGGTAAAAGACATAGTCTATTCTCTAGGAATTTGCAATCCAATCTATATCTTTTGAAAAAAGTATTATTGATGCCTTTTTATCACATTAATTTCATTTCTGCCTCTTCCAGCCTGATTTATCCCTTGTAACAAAGAAAAACTAGGTAAAAATATTCAATTCAATGATTGTATGTTCTTTTTTGGTAGTCCTCTGCCACTCTGCAAAGAAGAGGGAAGTAGGGTTTCATTTTCCTTTTTCTAAATCCTTCATTGGTTTCTGATTATTCAGTGTTCAATTTCCTTATTTCTTTCATTTATACATTATAGTTTTGGGGGTGGCTAGGTGGTGCAGTGGATAAAGCACCGACTATGGAGTCAGGAGAACTTGAGTTCAAATCCAGCATCAGACAATAATTACCTAGCTGTGTGACCTTGCGCAAGCCACTTAACCCCATTTGCTTTGCAAAAACCTTAAAAGAAAAGAAATTAATATAAATTATAGTTTTGTATATATATTTTCCTCTTGCTTTTGCCTATATACAATATTATTCTATTATATTCTAATATAATTTTTCAGTTATGTCCAACCTTTGATGGGTAACCATTTTATTCACATTTCTTTGCTACTACAAAGAAAGCTGCTATGAATATTTTGGACTTTTTTTTTTTAACTTTCTAAGGATATATATCAAAGAATGAAAGGTGGAATCATTAAATTAAAGGATATGGACAGTATACTTTCTCTCTCTCTCTCTCTCTCTCTGTATGTGTGTATGTGTATGTGTATGTGTGTGTGTGTGTGTGTGTGTGTGTGTGTAGTGTTTGTGTTTTGAGATTGGAGAAGTAAGAAAGGGGAATAGTTTACTCACAGTTTTGATTCTTTTGGAAAGTCTATAGAAAAAGAGCAATGTGGTTTTAAATTATTTTTCAAAGATGTAGTAAAAACATCATACCTCTATTTCCTGTCCCTGTTTCAAATACAGCTTATTTTGACAATTAAGTCAAAATTCCTCTCTGATAAATTGAAACTTCTCAGTTAAATATTTAAAACATTTCACAATATGGCTTTAGCTTACCTTTTCAGGCTGAATGTATTCCACTTTCTAGTCATTCCCAGGATGACTACTTGTTACTTCCTAAATTTCATCTTCCTTCTCTATATCTTTTTTTTTTTAGGTTTTTACAAGGCAAATGGGGTTAAATGGCTTGCCCAAGGCCACACAGCTAGGCAATTATTAAGTGTCTGAGACCGGATTTGAACTCAGGTACTCCTGACTCCAGGGCTGGTGCTCTATCCACTGCACCACCTAGCCACCCCTCTCTAATATCTTCTTACAAGGCTGTCTGTCCATGTTTGAAATGCACTCCTTTACTCATGCCTCTTAGAATCCCTAATTTCCTTCAATGTTCCTCCCATTTTTTATCCTTTTAATTACTAGTACTTTTTTCTGTTTTCACAAATTATCATGTATCTCCCATGACAACTCAGGTGTCTGTCTGGACATTTATTGAGAGCCAGGAACACTTAGATGTCATGAAAGCCACCAACATATAATATTGTGAAAACCATCTCTTTATTGTTGAATATCCAGACTTTTATAACAAAACTTATCTCAGACATGACAAGTCAGACAAAACCCAGATGCATAGCTTCCCTGATTAAATTTATGATTATTTATCCTTGAAGTCTGTAGAATTCCTTATCAGAAAGGTTCTCACACACTTCTAGTTCCACCGATGTTTTAAGTCAGGTTTCATTGGTAAGCCAACCAATGCGTTAATGAGCAAGAATACATGCTTATCTGATGGCCTTCATCATTAGAAAACACCTATGTTCCTCTCACAGGGGCTGGCCCTTGACAATTATGTATATAATTATCTGTTTGAATATTGAATCTGATAATTTTAAACAACGTTATCTAAAACAGAACTTAGTATCTTTCCCCACAAATATTCTTCTTTTTTCTTTTTTTCTTTCTTTTTTTTACAATTTTACAATTTTTTGCAATTTTTTTACATTTTTTTTACAGTTTTTCTTTTACTGTCCGGGATCCCTGTTATCCTTCCAGTCAACCAGACTTGTAACTTCAGTTTCATCCTTGACTCCTCACTCACACTCACCTCACACCTGCTGTAGGCACTCACCATTTTGTCCGCTGGACTACTGAAATAACATCTCTCTTAATGCAATCCATCCTTCATTCCACTTCTAAGGTATTTTTTCCTAAATCATATATCTGACTATGTTACTCCCCAATCCTCCATTCATTAAATTCTAGTGACTCCCTGTTACCTCCAGGATCAAAAAGAAAATTCTCAGTTGGATTTTTAAAGCATTTCACAATTTGACCTGTTCTTACTTTTCAAGTCTTCTTATGCTTTCCTCACTTCATATACTCTTCAATTCAACTACACTAACATGCATGCTGTGACAGTTCAACTCCCAAACTCATAATTTTGTACTGATTGTCCCTCATGCCTGAAATGCTCCCCCTCTCATCTCCACTTCCCAGCTTATTTGCCTTCCTTTAAAACATCCCCAATCCTACTTTATGGAAGAAGATTTACTTATATCTCTCTTCTGATACTGCATCAGGGATGTGGGCTCAACCCTTCTCATTCAGAGGTGAGTTCAACTCTGCCTCACCTGCTGCCTCCTCCACACATGCCTCTGCATTCTATACACTTTTACATGCTTGACTCCTCCATTAGAATGTAAGCTCCCTGAGGATAGGGATCACTTTTTTTTTCCTTCCCCAACATTTAGCACTGTATGTAACACATAATAAGTGGCTAACAAATGCTTGTTGACACACCTCTATAGAATGTAAGCCACTTAAGGACAAGATCTCTTTTGGTCTTTGTATCTTCAGCACTTAACATATTAACTTGTATGCTCCACAAATGCTTGCATTAGAGGGGATTAGAAAAATACTCAGGCAAGCCTTGGAGAGAACATTGACATTTTAAAGAGAGCTGTCCAAGCAAACCATCAATTACTTTGAGATTCATCATGGAATGAATGAGCTAGACTTTTTTCTCACTTCATTTCAGGCCTTCAGGAAATAAGGGATTATAAAAGGTTGCCTTAGGATTAACAGCTCAGATTCCATTATGAGTCTTTAACTATGTGCTTTGAAACAGGGATTCTATTATTAACACCCCTGTTTTAACCATGACTGAGATGGAAATGCAGAGTTGTAGGATCTTTTTTCTCCCTAGGTTTCCCAGTAAGCAGAGATGTGACAAGAACTCCTGATTTCTACCATAGGGCTGACTCTCCTAGAGCCTGCTGCCTCCCTCATCATTACCTGTTCCAGAACCTGATGGCTTTTCAGCAAACACTATGTTCTCAATGACAGGTTCTGTGGAACTAATCACAGCAATTGAGAACGTCCTCATTTCTGGCAGGGTCAGCGTGGAGCCAATAGGTGTATAGAGTAGCCCATTCCTGTGAGAGAAAAGGCTCCCTTTTCCCTTCCACTAACAATTCCCTGTTAGAAATGACAGGTGCCCCAAATACAAGGTATTGAAATGTAAATAGCCAGCATACAAAGGAGGCAAGATTATTGAATGACTAGCTATAATTGCCTTACCACACTTTTACTGCATGTCAAACCCAAAGTCAGACACATAGGTACAAATGTGAAAACATACTTATGGCCAGTTTCTAGCCAGGTCACAATTCTGAGAGCAATCATCTTTGAGGAGAAGGGGGTGCAGCAAAAACCATGTCAGCATACTTTAGGGGAAAGACTTGTAGGTGAGCAGTGATAAAATATGGATGAGGATCTGTTTTTTCTCTACTTCAAAGGCTAGCAGGTAATCAGATTGTTGTGTAAATCTAGAAATTTGTGGGGGCACAAAAAGTTCTCTCTGTTTCTGTCTCTTCATATTACTTAAGGAGTCTGTGGAATGTTTTCCTGAGAGATTTACAAGATGTCAATGGGGTCTGTTTGTTTAGTTGGATTTAGCACTTTCTGGAGGCATGATAGTATACTGGAAATTCACTTTCAAAATCCTGTTGTGATTTTTCTGGGGAATAACTTTGTAAGCCCATTTTATACCTGTCTCAGATCACTGACAACCAGCTACTATCTCTTTTAAAAAGTTTGAGAGTATAGAGCAATTAAATAGAATGTGTGGAATAGTTCTAGTTTATAATGGGAGAGGTGTTCAACCCTAAAACAAAATTTCATTGTCATCAGCATGAGGCAGCATGTCAGGGCAGAAAAAAAATAAAAGAACACAGTTGAAAATTATCTCAAAGATCATTTAGTGCAAACACCTTATTTTACAGATGAGGAAACTGAGGCCTATGAGGCTTAAGAGACTTGCTTAAGCTCATATAAGTATTAACTATCAGAAGGAAAATTTGACTCTACAGACAATGTGCTTTCTGTTATACTTCCAGGGCATTTGAATATGAATCCTAGTTCTGATATTTAACTTGTGTGACTTTAGGCTTGTAACTTAACCTCTCTGGGTCTCTGTTTCCTAATGTATAAAAATGAGAGTATTGAGCATTAAACCACAGGCATGGACTAGTTGAGTTTTTTACTTTCGGCAAATAACTTGAAGCTTTCTGGTTCTCCTGTTCCTCATATATAACACAAAGGGATAGACTCAATGAGAACAAAGGTTCCCTTTGACCCTAAGTTTGCTATTTTCCTTCCTTCCTTCCTTCCTTCCTTCCTTCCTTCCTTCCTTCCTTCCTTCCTTCCTTCCTTCCTTCCTTCCTTCCTTCCTTCCTTCACTTCCCTTCCCTCCCTCCTTCCCTCCCTCCTTTATTGCATAGTCTTTGTCTTCCTGTTGGCTTTGCTCACCCTCTGTGTGCCAGAAGCAATGTGCTAGTTACCTAGGAAACCACTGCTGGATGGTGGATGGTGATTGGCCAAGCTGGAGGACTGACTGTCAGATGGGGGGCAGAGTTTTTGGGTGATCGATGGGCCTGCAGGAGATTCAGAAAGATCTTTGCTTTCCTTGTAGAGGTGCCTTTGTTTAGAACTTGAAAGGAACTCTTCCTAGTCTGGCAGGTTGCTCTTTCCTGGCCAGGATTCAGGCTCTGGGGGAGGTGTAGAGCCTCTCAGGAGGAGGAGTTGATATGATGATGAGGGAAAGGAATCTGTGGGTCTGAACCAATAAATTAGCCAAAAAAAAAAAGCATACGTCCTGAGGTTTGGGAGTCCATAAAGCTTTCCGACAAGAATTCTGTGGAATTGTCTTCTCTGAGGTTTCCAAAGGAAAGCGTTAATATATATATACATATATATATGTATATATAATATGTATATACATATATACATATATATACATACATATATATATCTTTATCTATATCTATAATGATACTTTGTGATAGGGGGATACAGAAAATAACCTCCCAACAGTCTCCTGCCCTGTTCAGCATTCCAATTTGGTGCACCATTTATCACTTCTACTTGCGTCAAGGCATGAGTGATGGGGGTGGGGGGGAGCATTGACTGAAGTGAATAAGAGGCAAGGGCATCCAACTCAAAAGAGAACCTGAAGTCTGACAGGGACCTTCAAAGGAATGGAACCTACTATGTGATAGTAGAAGTACTAAGACTATAGGCAGAATTTTAGGACCCAACCAGATCATACTTTACTAAGGGAAGAGTTAATGTTTCATTCATTCCTTTAAACTTTGGCATCTTAAAAACTCCTGTTTTAGCTTCTGGAAGAAATTGGGTGTCTTACACAGGGCATCATATCTCTAAACCTTTTAATTTACCTCTTGGGCTATTTTTAGAGGGGAGGTACAGAATTATTTGAAGGCACTTCACTCTGGAACAGCTCATTTCATTTCATTAGAATATCTACAGTCCAAGAGAAGTGGATAAGCTAATGAAGAGAGAATCCTGCTTTTCCCCAGAGTTGAGAGTCAGATCCTCCCATCTCACAGCTGATTCCCCTGTTCACTGAGGCTTGAGTCCCAACCATTTCCTATTGTGGGGGCAATTTGCCCTCCCAAGTCAGCTCCCAGTGTCCTCAAAGTGTCAAAGTCTGTTCCAGCGATGCTGAGAAGGATAGCCTGGAAATAAACCCGTGATCCAGTGCTGGAAAGCTTGCCAGATCAAAGCTAATGAGGCACATCCTCAGGAAATACAAGGAAGTCAGGAAATGTCTAGTGTGATTACCTGTCATCATCATTTCTGGAACGATTGCAGCATGTTGGCAGGTGTGGCGGAATGCAGGTCTTTGATGGATCTGGGGAGGAAATCCCAAGGTAAAAGAAATCACCTTTTGAACACTGTATTTCAATATTCCCTGTTTTGCCAATCCCATGGGTTTAAAAAAATCACCTTGTTACACAGAGTTTGCCAAAAGGAGCAGCAGTTCATTGTAGGCAAATCTCTCACACATATACCCATATCCATTATGCCAAGTAAGACAGAAAACATACATAACCAAATTCATACTCATAAGAGGAAGCTAGGATTTGGGATTAGTTTTGGCTCCTATACTTAAAAAGGAATAATTTTTTCTTCTAATTTCCTATTAGCATTTTTTCTTTACTGTAATTGGCAGAGTGATGAAATACAGATTTGATTTATCTATATACTTCTATATATAGACACCTATACACATGCATATTTTTAAAGGTCCAACAGGTGCACCTCTGTGTGCAAGGCCTAGACAGAAGACTGCGCTAGAATGAGAACAGCTGAGAAACATTAGGCTAGACTCCCTGACCCACATCTGCAAGGCAGAACCACTGATTAGGGAGAGTGGTGCAGAAAATTTTCTAATAAGCTGCTTGGATGGTATAATGAAGTCAACATGCAACATAATTACATACTTGAGAAGTTTCCATTATTTGCCATGTTCTGCTTTTTCAATGTATAGTAGGGTGTCATTCCCCAAGAGAAGATGAATAAATCTTCCCATCCCAGCTGGGAACAATCATCAGCTTGTTTGGCCCTGAAGGATATTGTTTCATAAGAACCTCCTAACTAAATCCTCTGAGAGGTTTTTAGAAACTTGAGGCTCTTTATTAATGAACCCTAGCCTGGCATTTGAGGGCTTCCCAGGACAATATGGGAGTATGGGATGGAAAGACACATTTTGTTAAAGATGGATACCCTGGATGATTACAGAGACCCTCTCCTCTCAACCTTCAATCTATGCTTCTACATAGGCCTAATCTGAGAAATAGGAAGATTTGACCATGTGGCCCATGTTGACAATATCCTTTCCAAATAAATGACCCATTCACTTTGTCTTTGTTGGCTATTACATATGTGTTCCCTGTTCTTCATACATACACACAAGAAATATCTAGCAAGGGATGGTTTTAAATATTCTTTACTTCATACTCCAATTACTTTTAGTATTCTTTGAAAAAAAGGGTTCCCTGAATTTATTATAGTTTATTAATATTGTGCTCTTTCTGGTAAGTGGGGTTTGTGTTCACTTTCTCCTGTCAAAAGGATAATCAATCACCTCTGGTTTGCTGGTGCACTTGGCTTAGGTAGGTTCTGAAGTGCTCTGAAAGGAAGTCTGGACATATCACCTTTCCTGTGAACCCCACAGTAAATCAAACTCTAGTCAAACAGCAATGATTTTCCTGAATTTTTTCCCTAAATCAATTAAAAGTCTGAATTACATTTTCCCCCCAAAATATAGCTTTGTTAGTTTTAAGGACAGATGGTAATTTGAATTATGTTAATGACACATGGACAAAGAAGTGTTAGAAGACCTATTTTATCAATGTTACAAATAATTATTAATCAGAATATCAGTTCTATGAATGGATGATTCTAATGTGCTTGAAAGTGGATTTTTTTTTTCTTTTTTGAGGTTAAAAATGTCCTTTATACTACAATTTGTTTAGTTTTTCCTACAGATATACCATGGCATGGATGATATATTATTCTTTTCAAAGATATACCATCTCTGAACTTTGACATTCATAATTGGTGGAGAGTCTAAATAAATGAGGTTTAATGTAGATTGACAAACCCAGAAGTTGTAATGCAGCCTAGGAACCTCCTTGAGGGCTGGGATTGGCTGCTTTATATTTTATTATTATTATTATATTTTGTAATATATTGTATTATATTTTGTTGTATCCTAAACAGTATCTAGTACTGAGCTTTGCACTCAGTGGGTGTTTACCAGAATCAAAGCATTTTGGAGCAAGAAGAAACTTAAGTAACCCTCAAATCCAACTCTCTCTTAATAGTCTCCTTTAAAATATACTACAAAACTGCCTGGCCTTTCTTTAAAAACCTCCACTGAAGGAGATTTCACTGCCATCTAAGATAACTCATTATTTTTTCAGATCATTGATTTAAAAAACCAAGCAAACCCAAGCATTTAAATAGCACTCACTATTGCCAGGCACTGCTAAATGCTTTACAAAATATTATCTCATTTGATTCTCACAACCACTCTGGGAGGCACTGCTGTTCTTAATCTGATTATACAGTTGAAGAAATTGAGGCAAGCAGAGGTTAAGTGCCTAGGAACACAAAGTGAGTTAGTGTTCCAAAGTAAGTTAATGTCCCAATCTGGATTTAAACCCAGGCATTCTTGATTTCATCAAGCCAAAATTCTCCTCTTTGAAACTTCACTCAATTGTTCTTTGATTTGCCTTTGGAGTTTATCAGAATTAATCCAATCTCTCCTTTATTTGACAGCCTTACAAATACTTGAGGATAGCTTTCATGTTTTCCCTAAGCCTTTTCTTCTTCAAGCTTTTATCTTTCCATTCCCCCACAAGAATTAGTAAGAGATTATTTCTCAAGTGCTTTGCTATTATCTAGGTAATCTGTATCTACAGGGTTCCTCTAATTTATCAGTTTAATCATTTGACAAATAAGAATGAGATTAATTAATCTGATATGACTGGATTTTAATGAAGGCTCATTGGCTCTTTAAAGTCACTGTTTTCTTTTACCTAGATGTTCACTAACAATCTCTTTAAAAGTATGTTTTAGATTTGTTAGTATTTGATTTCTAATTCACTAGCCTATAGTTTGTATATGACCTTCTCTTTCCTTTTTGGGTGGAACTTGTCTTTCTCTAGTCTTACTGTATGTTTTCTGTTCCTGATGACTTTTAAGATAATAGATAATTACTTAGCAATTACATTTATTAATTCTTTCAGTGTCTAAAAATGTTAATTCATTTGGGTCAGCTGATTTAAACTCATCAGGTATTTCTAAATGCTCTTTTACTGTTTTATCCTGAATATCACCTTTCTACTGTCCATAACTGTTCCATTTGACAGAGAAACATTAAAAATATAAAAATTAAACTTCTTTTTGCTATCTGTATCATCATTTCAACCTTCCAAAACAATTTTCTAAGACTTTCTTTGACTGTAAAACAGGTAGATGGTGCACTGGAGAGAGTGTTTGATGTGGAGTCAAGAAAACTTGGGTTTGAATTTAGCTTCAGATTTAGTTGTGTGAAATTGAGCAATTTATTTAACGTCTTTGAGTCTCAGTATCCTCATTCTGTAAAATGATATAATAATAATCACTCCACAGGGTTGTTGGGACGATAGGATAATTTAACAGGTAAAGTATTTTATCAGTTTTAGAGCATCAAATAAATACTAGATAATATTGTTAATATCTTCTTTTTATCAGTATAGTTAAAAGTATCTTTTGTTGTTGTTGTCCTAGCTTTCCTCACTAGCCTCAGATTATTCTCCATCTTCTTAGAGGACTGTGCTGCTCACTTATATTCAGTCTATGTTTGAGCCTTTCTTCTTTTCTTCTGTAGATTTCTTTAAAAATTCCATCTTGTTTGGTGAGTTCCCTCTGCATCCATATTAGCATTTTAGGCACTAACTCTTTTTCTCCTCTTTGAAACTATTTTCCTTTGCATCTCATCCCTGTTGTCCTGACTTCTTAAGAGAATTTTAGACCATGAGATCTAGTTTACCCTTTCTCATAAGTGCATCTTTGACTATTCTTGGCTTCTATTTTTTTAACTACAGTCTTAAGATACAGTGGTCACTTCCCCCCAAGATTACACTTTGGCAACCATTTTCTCCCTCAATCCATATCATTTCTCTCAATGACTCAATTATACCAATAATAGATCTTGTTTAGGTCTAGGTTAATCCTCCAGCTCTTTTTTCCAGGCTCTTATTTCTACCATTGTCAACATGGAACAACATGGTATTTTGGACAAATACAAGAGAATATTAAGAGTCCACTTTAGCGCTTGCTTTATCTGTGGCTCATTGTTGTACTTTTATGTTGAGAGGGAGGCAGTCTGTCTGTAAATTATTTGATTTCTTTACTGTTGCTCATTATGGGCAACTAGGTGGTGCAAAGGAAAAGAGCACCATTAGAGGAGTCAGGAATTCATGAGTTCAAATGTAGCTTCAGATACTGTGTGACTCTGGACAAGTCACTTTGCCTCAGTCAGTGTTCTCATCTGTAAAATGGGGACAATAATGGCACCTACCTCTTAGGATTATTGAAAGAATTAAATGGAATAATTATAAAGTACTTAGCACAGTACCCGGCACATAGCATACACTATTATTATTACTCATTATTAACATACATTTCCTTTAATCATCTTGCTGTGATCTGGCAAAAAAAATGATAGTGAAAGAGGAAAACTTAGGTCATTAAAAATAAAACCATAAACAAATCAAACGCAAAAATGTTCTTCAGTTAAGTAATCTATTGTGTAATTAACAAATTACACTTAATTATTGTAAAAGTACCTTAATAGGAGTAGGATTTTTATGTCAATCAAACCTCCTTGTAAACAATACATTTCTTCTAGAAGATCTATTGTTTCATTTTGATGTTATTTGTATTCTTGGGTGGATTTGTGTGGGTTTAATGAGACATGAGATCAGTACCACAAAAACTATTTCAAACTCTCCTTGGCTCCTTGGTAGAAGTTATTTCTTGGTAGAAGCATTTCAATGTATTTATTTGATTTGCGCATGGAGTTAGTAAGTTGGTAAGGTTAGGTTCAAACTTATCAAGTTCCAAACTTGAAACTAAACCTTTCATTCTTCTCTGAGATTTGGGAAGCAAGCTTAACTTTGCTAATTAGAATTGGCTTTTCACTTTCTTTGTTGCCTAATCAATAACATTGACCATATAAGTACTAACCAAATGCAAAGCCTTCTACCTAGAACTATAGAGGAATGCTGAAAGAATTTGGAATATGATTCATGTTCTGGGATCATTTTAAACTTTTGCAGAACTTAAATAAGTATCCATGAAATGGTTAAAGGGAATATTCAATGTGTGGCCTAATGGACAGAGACAAGGACTGTAATTCAGGATACTTGAGTTTTCTAGTTTATGCTCATTCTTTAACTGCAGGATATCAAGTAATTTTAACCCTTTCTGAATCCCAGTCCCCTTGTCTTTAAATTGTGATATAATAATAATAATAGTAATAATGATAATGATAATAATTAATAATAGTCAACATTAATATAGTGTTTGCTATGAGACAGGCACTTTGCTAAGTATTTTATAATTATCATCTCATTTGATCCTCAGAACTCTGTGTGAGGTATATGCTATTCCCATTTTACAGATAAGGAAACTGAGGCCAACAGAAGTTTAAGTGACTTGTCCAGATTATACATCTAGGAAGTATCTGAGGCTGTATTTGAACTCAGGTCTTCCTGACTCCAGTCTCAGTGTTCTATCCACTATGACATTTAGGTGTCTTGCATAATAACATAATATGTATTTAGAAAAAAAGACTGTGTGGTACAATGGAAAGAACACTCTCATCACTTAACATCCATGAGTGCTCATTCCTTCATTTGTAAAATGAAGAAGATTGGACTAAATATCCTCTGAGGTCTCTTTCAGCTGTCAATCTATATAATTTCCCTCTTTCCCTTTTTTTTAACCCAAAAGGCAGTTGTGAAAAACAAATGATACAATACATGAGATACTTCTTTGAGAAGTTAAAGGCATCATAGAAATGTCAGTCATCACAGTTTAAACACTATTATCTGTCAGATTGAGATGTTCTGGTTTTCTGGTGATGAATAACCATATATGTATACTATATATTTGAAAATTAGTATAATTAGAATATTATGTTACAGTGAGGATGTCATGGTAATTGGAAAATGCACTAGACTAGAAACTGGGATCTGAGTCAAGTTGCAACACTGCAACTTGCTGTGTGTACCTGAAGAAATCATTTAATTTCTCTTGGCCTCTGTTTCCTCATCCCTAATGCATCAAGGAAATGGTAATCTCATCATTGCGGATATTCACTCTTTCAGCACAGATTGATATCCATATCTTCTTATCCTGTGTGATTATTGGTCATATCTGTTTAAAGATTCTCCACAGATTACCTGTGTTCTCTATAGACCTTTCTCTACATCATTTTATATTTCACAGGTATCTGGGCATTGTATTGCTTGTCCTTTCTTTTATCCCATAATCTCATTGCATGATTAACCATGTTTTTTTTCTGATCATATATATCCTGAATGATAATCACTCACTCTCTTCTTTAACATATGCCATCAATAGAAATATACTTTAGCAATCTGTTCCCACTCTTGGTCTTTGTGACTCCACTTTGGGTCACTTGCAACTTTGATTCTTTTAACATTATAGTGTTTCAAGATTACTAATCATAATAGGAAAATGTTTATATTAAAAATATAGGTTTAGTGCTAAGGAGCAGATTAGAATCATTAAAGCTACCATGCAATTTTCCAAATGAAATCTATTCCTTTTCCTTCTTCCTATTCATTTCCTCATTGCGGTATTTGTCCTAGACAAATGGATTAACTAAATGGACAGACCTCTTAACAGTATGTCATTAACAAAAGCCTTTTTCATCTGTATAGTTTGGTAGTGATCTCTTCTGAGTAATCATATATTTTATTGAGGAATCCCTGCACTATTTGGGGATTTATACAGTCAGCACAACATCAAATTCCTTATCTATAGAGTGGAGATAATATCTATCATACCTAACTCCAAGGTTGTGAAAGTTAAATGGGATGTCATATTGAACAATTAAAAATAAAAAGATTTGAAATGGAATATTTGAAACCCCTTTTTTATTCTGCTGAACAAAAGAGTTCTGATTAAATTGAAAACAGTTAAATACTTTCTCTTTATTAGCAAATGTGTAAAAGTAGGATACAAACTAATTTGAGGGTAGTGAAGATTGAGGTTTAAAGAGTCTTCAAAGATCACTTGGGTGGACCAGCTGGAAAAATACCTCCTCCTGACTCTTTCATGTTTGATTTATCCCTCTAACCCTTGCTACAGGGCTATCCTCATTGTCCTTGATTTCCCTTCTCCTTATATCCCATAATTTCTTTAAATAAATATGCTTTTCTATCTTCTGTCTAAACCTTTGCTTGCATTTTTTCAACATAGAACACTATCTTCTCCACATTCAGCTTATTCAGTCCCCATCTTCCAAGACTGACCTCAGTCTTAGTTCATCCAGAAAGCCTTCAATGACTGTTCCAGCCCACATTGATTTCTCTCTTTTCTTCTGAATCCCCATAGCACATGTTTTTATTATTCTATTTGGCAATTGTCTGTGACACTGTATTTTCACAGATCTTATATTATTGTCTTGAACTGTTTTTTATTTTTGGTCTAATTTAACTTGTTGCATGTTTGTGACTTTTCTTTTCATTAATATTTTATTTTTGCCCAATTACATACCAAAACAATATTTTAAATTTTTTTTATTTTTTATTTTTCACCCAGTTATATGCAAAAACAAGTTTCAACATTCACTTCCAAAACCTTGAGTTCCAAATTCTCTCCCTTCCTCCCACCCCATTCTCCCTCATGGAGAAAACAAATTACTTGATACAGGTTAAAAATGCATAGTCAGTCATGTTGTAAGAGTAAACATAACCCCACCCCCTCAAAAAAAAAGGAGACACTTCAGGAAAATAAATTGAAAAAAAGTATACTTCAATTTATATCAGACAGACACTATCAACTCTAGTCTTTAGGATGGATAATATTTTTATCATAAATCTTTCAGATTTCTCTTGGGTCATAGCACTGCTGGGAAAAAGGTAGGCCATTCTCAGATCATCTTGCAACTTTGTTGCTTTGTATACCTGTTTCTTTGTAACAGGCTATAGGGCTATCCTCGCGCTCCTTGATTTCCCTTCTTATAAACCACTGTATCTGCTCATGCAAGTTTTTACTAAGAGCATCCTGTTCATAATTTCCCATTACAGAACTGCATTTCATCTCAGTCAAATAACACAATTTGTTCAGGCATTCCCCAAATGATGGGCATCCCTTCATCTCCAACTCCCCACCACCAGAAAGGAACTACTATAAGTATTCCTCTTCATATAGATTGTTTTCTTCCCATATTCCCTCTCTTCTGAAATATAAGTGATACTGCAAAGACCAAGGGATAGGCATGGTTTTATAAACCTTTAGGTATAGTTCCAAATTGCTCTACAGGATTGTTGAATCCTTTCACAACTCCTTAAACATTGCATCCATGTCTCAATTTTCCTGCATCCATGTCTCAATTTTCCTGCATCCCTTCCAACAGTTTTCATTTTCTCCAGTCCAATTTGTCAATCTAATAGCTATAAGGTAGTACCTCAGAATTATTTCAACCAACATTCCTCCTAGTTTGGGGTCCCTACCTTTTCTCCACCATCTTGGCTCCCAATCTCTGCCTTTTCTTTTAGAGAGAGAGAGCTGGTTTGGGAGTCAGGAGATAGTTCTTTTCCTTCAGACACTTCCAAGTTATGTGACTATGGGAAAGTCACATTATTGACTGAGATTTTATGTAAATTGGGGATGATAATATCTACAATACTTTTCTCACAGGGTTGTTGCAATCAATGAATAAGATAATGCATTGAATTGAGAATAAGTAGGGGAGGAACTAGGTGGTGCAGTGGATAGAACACCAGCCCTGGAGTCATGAGGACCTGATTTCAAGTCTGACCTCAGATACTTAATACTTGCCTAGCTGTGTAACCTTGGGCAAGTCAATCTTAATCCCCTTGCCTTAAATAAACAAAACTGTTTTTTAAAAAAGAATTGAGAATAGAAGGGAGAACATTTTCCTGGAGGTGACTATGAAAGGCAGAGGTCTCTTTCCAAATTTGTTGATGATTTGGACTGTGACTTAAGTTCTGGATGAATATAGAAACATATCTCAATACCCAGATAAAATCTAACATTGGGCTAGAAGAAGAGAACTGTTTGTAGGGTTTTCACCTTTGACAAAGACAAAAGCTCTAATACAGGTATAGTACTGTGGATGGAAATGATGATGGGGAATTTTAATTGACCCTAAAATATCATGAGTTCTCCTAGGAATCAACTTATGATAAGGAGTACTGACATCTTAAGAGTAGGAATTTCTCAAATAAGAAGAAAACTATTGTTGGTTTTTTGTTTATTTGTTTCTAATTAATTTTTTCATTTCAAAAACATATGTAACTGTGTTTATGAATAAGCATCTGTACATGAGTATGTCCTTTTAAATAATAAATCTCATTTATGATGAGAAATACTAGTTTTGGAAAAAATGGAAGGCAAAAGCATATGAATTGTCCCTCTTTCCTACCCTACTAATATAGTTTGGGATCAGTTTCTTCTTTTAATGATATAAATATTTTATGTATTATTCAATTATATACAATAGAAATTTCTACTAATTTTTTTGCAAGGTTTTAATTTTACAATTTTTCCCCCCTCCTTCCTCCCCCAAGAGAAGGCAATCTGACATAGTTTTTACATTTGTTTCCATGATACACATAAACACACACACACACATATACATATATATATATATATATATATATATATACATACACACACACACACACACACATATATATATAAATTGAATGTGTTCATAGGAAAAACATATCCTGAAGGTAGAAATAAAATATTAGCGATAACAAAATTTTGTGATACTTGAGAGAACTTTTTAAAAATTGAAGATAATAATCTTTGGTCTTCATTTAAATTCTCTATCACTGATCTCCTAAAATTGTCCCTGTTCTTTGTACTGATGGAATGAGCATGTCCATCAAGGTTGATCATCACCACATGTTGTTGTTAAGGTGTACAATGTTCTGCCGGTTCTACTCATCTCAGCATGAATTCATGCACATTTTTCCAGGCTGCTCTGAAATCCTATCCCTCCTGATTTGTAATTGAACAATAATATTCAATCACATACATAAACCACAATTTGTTCAGCTATTCTTCACTTGATGGACATCCCTACAATTTCCCTTTGCTACTACAAACAGAACTGCTATGAATATTTTGTACATGCAGGGTTTTTTTACCCATTGTCATGATCAGGATGTAGACTCAGTAGTGGTATTGCTGGATCAAAGAGTATGCAGGTTTTTAATTGTCCTTTGGGCATAATTTTAAATTGCTTCCAGAAGGTTGGATCATTTTACAGCTCCACCAACAATTCTTAAGTTCCCACATCCCTTCCAACATTGATCATTAGCCTTTCTGGTCATAATGGCCAATCTGAGAGGTGTGAGGTGGTACCTCAGAGATGTTTTGATTTGCATTTATCTTATCAGTAATGATTTAGAGCAATTTTTCATATGATTATAGATAGCTTTGATTTCCTCATCTGAAAATTGTATTTACATATCCTTTGACCATTTGTCAATTGGGGAATGGTTTTTTATATTTATATTTTTTATAAATTTGACTCAGTTCTCTATGTATTTTAGAAATGAGTACTTGTTAGAAACACTAGTTGTAAAAATTGTTTTCCAAATTACTACATTTCTTTTGATCTTGGTTAGAGTGATTTTATTTGTGCAAGAGCTTTTTGATTTAATGTAATCAAAATTATCTAATTTTATTTTTATAAAGTTCTCTGTCTCTCCTTTGGTCATAAATTGCTCCCCTTTCCATAAATGACAGGTAAACTATTCCTTGATTTCTTAATTTGCTTATTATATTGTCTTTTATGTCCAAATCCTGCACTAATTTAGATCCTATATTGATATAAGGTATGAGATGCTGGTCTAATCCTAGTTTCTGCCATGCTATCTTCCAGTTTTCCTAGCAGTTTTTATTGAAGGGTGAGAGCTTATCCCAGAAGCTGAACTGTTTGGGTTTATCAAATAGCAGATTATTATAATCATTTCCTGCTCTCTTTTGCAACTAATCTATTCCACTGATCCACCATTCTATTTCTTAGCCAGTACCAGACAGTTTTGATGACTTATGCTTTATAATATAATTTTAGATTTGGTAAGACTAAGTCACTTTTGCATTTTTTTCATTAAATCCTTGGTATTCTTGACTTTTTTTTCTCCATATGAATTTAATTACAATTTTTTTAGCTCACTAAAATAATTTTTTGGAAGTTAATTGATATGGCACTAAATAAGTAGTTTAATTTATGTAGAATTGTCATTTTATTATTATATTAGCTCGGCCTATCCATGAGCAGTTATTTGTCCAGTTATTTAGATCTGATTTTATTTGTGTGAAAAGTGTTTCATAGTTGTTTTCATAGAGTTTCTGAGTCTGCCTTTCAGATAGACTCCCAAGTATTTTATGTTCTCTGAAGTTATTTTAAATGGCATTTCTCTTTCTAACTTTTGCTGCTGTATCTATTTAGTAATATATAGAAATGCTAAGGATTTATGTGGTTTTATTTTATGTCCTGTGACGTTACTAAAATTAATAATTGTTTTCAAAGGTTTTTAGATTTTTTTTAGGGTTCTCTAGATACTATCATGTCATCTGCAAAGAATGAGAGTTTTGTTTCTTCCTTCCCAGCTCTAATTCTTTGAATTTTTTTCTTCTCTTATTGCTGAAGCTAACATTTCTAATACAATGCTGATCTTATTGTGAATGCCTCTAGCTCATTCTCATTGCATATAATGGTTGTTGATGTTTTCATCAACAATTACAGATATTGCTTATCATTTTAAAAAATTTATAGAAAATTTTATTTATTTAAGGCAATGGGGTTTGAGTGATTTGCCCAAGGTCACACAGCTAGGCAATTATTAAGTGTCTGAGCCTGGATTTGGACTCATTGTCGTCCTGACTCCAGGGCTGGTGCTCTATCCACTGCATCACCTAGCTTCCCCCCTATATTGTTTATCATTTATTTCTATGCTCTCTAGTGTTTTTAGTACAAAATGGGTGTTGCATTTTTTCAAAGACTTTTTCAGCATTGATTGAGATAATCATATTATTTCTGTTAGGCTTGTTATTGATATAGTCAGTTATTCTGACAGCTTCCCTAATATTGAACCAACCCTGCATTCCTAGAGTAAATCCTGCTTGGTCATAGTGGATTATCCTAGTGATTACATGCTGTAATTGTTTTACTAAAATTTTATTTAAGATTTTTGCATCTATATTCATTAGGGAAATTGGTTTATAATTTTCTTTATTCTATTTTGACTCTTCCTGGTTTAGGTATCAGTACCATATTGGTGTCATAGAAGGAATTAGGCATCTTCATCTGTTTTTCCAAATAGTTTATATAGAATTGTAACCAATTGTTCCTTGAATGTTTAATAGAATTCATTTGTGAATCCATGTGATTTTTCTTAGGGAGTTCATTTGTGGTTTCTTGAATTTCTTTTTCTGAAATAGAGTTATTTAGGTATTTAAGTTCCTCTTCAAGAAACCTGAGAAATTTATATTTTTGGAAATATTCATCTATTTCACTTAAATTATCAAATTTATTGGCATCCAGTTGGGCAAAATAGTTCCTGAATTATTACTTCAATTTCCTCCTCAGTGGTGGTGAGTTTACCTTTTTCATTTTTGATACTAGTAATTTGGTTTTCTTCTTTCTTTTTTTAATCAAATTAGCCAAAGGTTTATCTAGTTTTTGTTTTTTTCATAAAACCGACTCTTGGTTCTATTTACTAGTTCAATAGCTTTTTTGTTTTCGGCATCATTAATTTCTCTTTTAATTTTTAGACTTTCTAATTGGGTATTTAATTGGGGGTTTTTAATTTTTCTTTCTCTTTTTTAGGTGCATGTTCAGTTAATTGATTTCTTCTTTCTCTATTTATTCATGTAAGCACTTAGAGATATAATATATCCCCATAACTATTTTGACTGTGTCTCATAAGTTTTGGTATGTTGTCTCCTTATTGTCATTGTCTTGAATGGAATCATTAATTCTTTTTATGATTTGTTGTTTGAACGAGGTTATTTAGTTTCCAATTAGTTTTAGATCCATCTCTCCAGGGCCCCTCATTGCACTTGATTTTTTTTAGAGTTTTTTTTTCCCACAAGGCATACGGGGTTAAGTGGCTTGCCCAAGGCTACACAGCTAGGTAATTATTAAGTGTCTGAGACCGGATTTGAACCCAGGTACTCCTGACTGCAAGTCTGGTGCTTTATCTACTATGCCACCTAGCCATCCCTTGCACTTGATTTTTATTATGGTCTGAAAAGGATGCATTCACTATTGCTCCCTTTCTGTATTTGATTATGAGGTTTTTATGCCCTGGTAAATGGTCAGTTTTTGTGTAGGTGCCAGGTACTGCAGAAAAAAAGGTATATTCCTATCTATCCCCTTTCAATTTTCTCCAAAGGTCTATCATGTCTAAGTTTTCTAACATTTTATTTACCTCCTTAATTTCCTTCTTGTTTATTTTATTAGATTTTTTTTTAATTCTGAGAGAAGGAGGTTGAATTCTCCCATCAGTGGAGTTTTGCTGTCTATGTTTTCCTCTAACTCATTCAGCTTCTCTTTTAAGAATTTGAATGCTATACCAGCTGGTGCATATATATTTAGTATTGAAATTACTTCATTGTCAATGGTACCTTTTATGAGGATATATATATATATATATTCCTCCCTTATCTCTTTTAATGAGATCTATTTTTTTTGCAAGGTAAGTGGCTTGCCCAAGGCTACACAGCTAGGTAATTATTAAGTGTCTGAGACCGGATTTGAACCCAGGTACTCCTGACTCCAGGGCCGGTGCTTTATCCACTATGCCACCTAGCTGCCCCTAATGAGATCTATTTTTGCAGCTGCTTTGTCTGAGATAAGGACTGATATCCCTGCCTTTATCACTTCAGCTGAAGCCTAATATATTTTGCTTCAGCCTTTTACCTTTACTCTGTATGTATCTCTCTGCTTCAAATGCATTTCTTGTAAGCAGCATATTGTAGGATTATGGTTTTTATTCTACTCTGCTATCTGGTTACATTTTATGGAAGAATTCATCCAATTCACATTCAAAATTATAATTACTAACTCTTTATTGCCCTCCATACAATCTTCCCTCCATCTGTACTTTTCCCCTTTTTTCACCTTATCCCTTGTATTTTCCTTCTGAATACCATGACTTTAGTGTGTTTGTCCCCTTCTATCCAATTCCCTTCCCCTTTCCTTCCCCTTTCCCTTGATCCCTTTTCCATTCCCTGTCTTCTATGAATTCCTCTTTTCCTCCCCCCTCCCCTTTTCCCCTCTTAATACTTGAAAGGTAAAACAGTTTCTAAACTCAACTGAGTGTGTGTGTGTGTGTGTGTGTGTGTGTGTGTGTGTGTGTGTGTGTGTATCTCCCTCTTTGAGCCAAATCTGATGAGAGCAAGTTTCAGGCAGTTCTCTCTTCTTCCTTTCTTTGCCCCTATTACAATAGGTTATTTGTGTGATATAATTTGCCCCCATTCAGTCTCCCCTTTCATGTGATGTAATTTATCCCATTCAATCACATCCATCTTCCCATATCTTTACCATGCCCCCTTTTAAGGAGATATTGTTTTTAAATTATTCCACGAGAGTCATGGACAAGTCATGAATGCCCATTACTTCAATTCTCAAGAGTTATAAGAATCTTTCATCTTACTGGATAAGTTTTTTCCTTCTTTTCTCCTTTTTTTACCTTTTTATGTATCTCTTGCGTCTCTAGAAGTTTGAAGACCTAATTTTCCTTTTTGCTCTGGTTAAATGTTCATCTGTTCCTCTGGAAGACAAGGCTCAGTTTTGCTGGATAGTGAATTCTTGGTTGCATTCCAAGCTCCTTTGCTCTCCAGAATATCTCCAGTCCTTTTGATACCTTAATGCTGATTTAGCTATGCCCTGTGTAATTCTGACTGGCATCCTGGTATTAGAATTTTTTCTTTCTGGCCCCTTGCAGGATTTTCTTTGATCTGCTCTGGGGTTTGGCCATAATATTTTTTGGTGTTTCATTTTGAGATCACTTTCAGGAAAAGATTGATATATTTTGTCCTCTCCTTCCAGAATCTCAGGGAAATTCTCTTTCACTATATCCTGAAGTATGGATTCCAGGTTTTTTTCTCTTCAAGGTTTTCAGGAAGTCCTAGGATGCTTAAATTGTCTTTCCTGGATCTATTTTCCAGATCAGTTGTTTTGGTAATTTTACATTTTCTTCTATTTTTTCATTTTCTTAAAATTTTGATTAACAGATTTTTGTTATGTCACAAAGTCATTAGTTTCCACAGATTCCAATCTTTTTTAAAGAGATTTCTTCATTTACCTTTTGCATCTCCTTTTCCAATTGGTCAATTCTGTTTTTGAAGGAGTTTTTTTGCCTTTTCTCATTTGCTCCTTTGTGTTATTGAAAGAATTATTTTCTTTTTGCATTTGTCCAATTGTATTTTTCAAAGGATTTGTTTTCTTGTTTTAAGATGTTGATTTTCTCTTGCATTTCTAGTTCCAATTTTTCCATTTTATTTTTAAATTCTTTTTCCTTTCTCTTCTAATATGTCTTTCTGGGTTGGAGACCAATTTATAGTCTCCTCTGAAGCTCTTGTCCTCTCTGAGTTAGGATCCTTGTATTCAAGGTAATATTCAGTAGACCATGCTTTGCTCTGCCTTTTCTTCATTTTGGACCCTTTCCCTAGGGTCTTGTTTTGGAGAAAAAGCTGGTTCACAGGCCTTCAGAGGTGAGATCCTTAGAGGCCTTACCTCCTTCAGGGGGTCACTCAGCACTGGCTTGTTAAGGAATGCCAGAACCTTTCTTTGGATTGTGTGTGATGTTGATTATTGGCTCTCCCTAGGCCTGGGTGGGGACAGCAAGATCTGGGCTGTTCTTGCACAATGCAGACTGGGTCCATGGGCTAGACAGTTAGTTAACTTAATCTGCAATCAACCTGGGAGAGATCTGCAGCCATCCACCCAAGCCCTGGGGGAAAGTGCAAACACTTGGGGGTTGTTACTATGTTTATTCTGGAGAAATTCCTACAGGAATGGGAGGAGGACTCAGCTGGAAAAACCAGGACTCCTCTGAAAACATGGAGACTCCTGGCTCAGGTCTTCCAGACCAGCTGAGCTGACCAGATAGATGCCTAGGCAGCCAGTCCACTACACACACAGCAAATGATTCCACAGCTGTTCTCAGGTTAGTGCCCCAGCCTCTCTCTACCACTTTGGCACTGGGTCTCTGCTCTCTGCTTCTGGCTCTCCCATGTTATCCTGTGACAGACTTTGATGCATGATGTTCTCCTCAGTTCTTCTCTGGATTCTGTGTATTCAGAATTTATTAAGAGACTTGTTTCATGTTAGTTATGAGGGAAAGCCAGTAGAGTTTAAAGCAGTGCCTAGTTTCTCTCCACCATCTTGACTGGAAGTTGGATCAGTTTCTAAAAGGTTGATTGATGGATATCATGATTTAAGTTTCTTTTCTGATTTCTCTTATCTACTTCCTTAATCTTTCACAATACTTTTATACCAGCACACAGACCTTCTATAGGCTGTAATATCCTCTTGAGGACAAGGGCTATTTCATTTTTGCCTTTGTATCTCTGGCGGCTAACGCAGTCCTTGTTTAATAACTGACTGACTCATTATGAATAGTATTTTACAAGATATATCAACTCTTATTTTTATGATTATTTCTCTATATAGTAAGGAATATGATAATCAGGTGATATGAGTTTTCTTGAATTAAACTGGTAATGTTTGGATTAGAGAAGAAAATATTTAGTCTAGGGTCAGAGACAGGTGATACAATTGCTGCTTACACATATGTGGAGGGTTGACATATAAAAACAGTAGGCTTGATTCTTTGACAAGGGAACAGAATTAGCATCAATTGTGGGCAGTTACAAAAGAGCTCATTTTAGATCAGTATAAGAAACTCCTAATGATTAGTTCTGTCTACAAATAAACTCTTGTGACATTATAAGATCCCCATCTCTGAGGAAGTTTAAGCAGAGTGTGAATTACCACTGACCAGATACACAGTAGAGCAAATTCCTATGTAAGGTACAATGTTGAAGATGAGATTACCACTGTTATCTTCATACTCTAATATTTTATGATTCTAAAATTGATTCTAAATTCCTTGAGCATAGGAACCATGCTTTATTTTGCTCTACTTTATACAAATGGTTTGCTGTGTGGGCCTAGATATCAATAACTTTTCAGTCCCTCTCCCTAAGATTTACCTAGATTATAGTAGGAATTCACAGAAGAGTTGAAGAAGTCATATGTATATATATATATATATATATATATGTATATATATATATATATATATACATACAAATAATAGATCTTTATTGGCTTCTTCAGTTAAACAATTTCAAATTGTGCTTATGATTCAGAGGCACATATTTTGAGTAAAAGTATTATAAATTATCTCTTCCACATCACAGTGGCTAAGGGTGTGTGGTGCTCCTGTGATCTGGAAAATTCATGTAAAAATTTTTGAGCCTCCTTTTGTAACAGAGAAGGTCTGAATTAATATGATATTAAATGATAAAAATATCTTGTTATTTTGCAATATTATACATTTGCTTTATACAGTTTTGAATATCTAAACTTTTTCTGTGTCATCTACTATCCTTTAGATGTCATTTGTGGCTTCTACAAAATTTCCCTGAATTCCCATTTAATTTCTTATGCTGACCCATGCATGATATAGTGAAACCAAGATGGGGAAGGGATAACTTTACTTTTAGATTTACTGATCATTTAAATAAAATGAAGGAGTTAGAAGCAATTAAGTGTTGTGGGCAAAGACCTTGACTTTGAGTCTGGAAGAGCTGGAATTGAGTCCTACCAGTATACTTACCTGGTGTATGATCCAGACAAATTATTTAATCTTTGTGCTTCTGAAGCACCCTAGAGTAAATGTACAATAAATGCTTGTTCACTTCACTTGGCTAATCTGGTAAAACGGACATTTTCTCAGAATCATGTAAATATGCATATACATATATATGTGTGTATATATATATATATATATATAGTTAAAAAGAATTAAAATAGTTATGAAAAAAATTTAAATCAAGTTCATAGACATTAGGTTAAAAATTCCTGCTCTAGGATTTTGTTCTAAGTTGCCTCTTTTTTTAACCCCCAGGATAGATTTCTCATATCATAAGTAAGTTACCTGATCCTTTCCTAAAAACCATTTTGTTTTGTTTTGGTCAGGAACACAATAGAAAAGGGATTGTTAAATACCCAAGTTAGAAAGAAGAAGCAACTTTGAGAGAGAAAATACAGAAAGGAGAGACTAGGAATGCTGAAGATATACTGTGCCAATTCAGCAGTCTCCTAAAGACAAACCCTTGGTAAGTTTCCTAAATAATATGCAAGAGCCAGACCTAATACTGTTTAATATACTTTGTTTATTCCAACATCCAAATGAGGTATGAATATAACTTGATTTCCTAATTATTTTTATTGAACATCTCATGAAACTTGTTGAATTCTCTCCTTGACTTCAAAGCCTTACAAGTCTTTACTCCTAGCTATCTGTTCTCCCTCCTCACTCCTCCTGGTGAAACTGATTTCTCCCTGATTTTGTCTTAGCACTTTGCCTGGATCTTCCCCCCCCCCCCCATTTATCTCATTTTCCTTTTTTTTTTTTTTTGGAATTTTTTCCTCTCTATTAAATTGTAAACTTCTTGAAAACAAGACCTATAACATATCTATTTTTGTGTCCTCTTAGTCCAGCACTTTTCCCCTGCTTAATAAAAGCTTATTGAATGAATCAAACTAAGATGAATAGGCTCTTAAAACTCCAAGCTGAGTATCAGCAGGCAGCTCTCAGGACCAGGATAATGGGAAGATATCCATGGAGAAATTTGACACTGTATTCCAAGAGGTAACTGTAATAAATTGGCTAGTTGTTCTACTTTGATTTTAGCTGACCTTGGACACACAGAAACATATCTTAAAGGCTAAAAATTTATGTTATAATAGTCGGTTTATCACTTAAAAATAAAAATAAAATTTCTATTCTTTTACCCAATACTACCAACTAAGGTAATCACTAGAAAGGAAAAAAAAACTCTTATGGGATTTATCTTTATTAATCAGTTATGCTAATTTGTAATTTTAAATATATTTCAATTAAATAATCATTAACATATTTAAATGGGAAAACTTCTATGGTTGTGTGTGTGTATGTGTGTGTGAAAGACTCTTTGAGATGAGGGAGACTTCCATTCGGGGGAGAGGTTCCCCTAAGATAGGTACTAATTATCTCTTAATCAGTAGTTTTCTATCATTCCTACCCCTGGATATTTTATTTCTCTGAAGTCAGTTTGTTGGCAGTAGCTCATACCTTGCACCTCCAAAAAAGAGAGCAGATGTGTGAGTTGATCCAGCACTTTACAGTCCCAAGAGGATTTAGGGACTGGAAGCCAACGATTGTTCTTCTCAATGATTTTTAAAGCAGCAATCAGAGAAGAAGCAAATAGTATTTCTCTTTCAGTATCTCTTTCTTGTCTCTTCAGAATGGAAGTGCTACAGAGTTAAGTCAAGGGCTTGCCAATCTGACAAGAGAACAGAATTAGAACATATTAGAATCCTATCCTGTAGCCTTTGGGTAAATACTTGACAATCAAGGAACTTTGAGAATATATAGTATTAGAAAGCCAGTCTGGTATTATGGGAAGATCAATGACTAAGAGACAGAAATAGTTTTTACAGTTGTGTTGGAGTTGGAAGGAACTCATTTTATAACCGAGGAAAATAGTAACTCAACAGGGCAAGTGATTTTTTTTTCTTAAATTTTAATTATTTAAAGCAATGGGGTTAAGTGACTTGCCCAAGGTCACACAGCTAGGCAATTATTAAGTGTCTGAGGTTGCATTTGAATTTAGGTCCTCCTGACTCCAGGGCTGGTGCTCTATCCTCTGCACCCCCTAGCTACCCCAATGACTTGTTTCAGGGCATATAAATCAGCTGAGATTTGAGCCTGGATGAACTTTTATGCATACATTTTAGTAAAAGCCTGAGTGTTTATGTATATCTGGGCAAATGAATTCAGATAAAATTTTCACTGGGTGTAAGGCTTGATTCATCCTCTTCCTAGTTGAGCTACCTTGAGCAAGTCACAACCCTTTCTAAATCTAAAGCATTTGGCATGGTGTATAGTGTGCTTTGTCTGGAGTTGGGAAGAATCTTCCTGAGTCCACTCTGCTCTCAGATACTTACTAGCTAATGCTATTTGCCTTGGTTTACTCAACAGTAAAATGAGGAGGAGAAGGAAATGGCAAACCATTTTAGGAAACCCCCAAATAGGGTTCTGAAAGTCAGGCATGACTGAAAAAGACTGAACAACAACAAAAGAGGAAGGAGAGAAGGGAACCTGCAGAAATTGCCCTAAGTACTTACACACACACACACACACACACACACACACACAAACATACACACTATCACCTATGGCAAGTGGTCCTCACAAGAGCTGCAGAATAGGTGCTATTATTATTCACATTTTACTTCTGAGGAAACCTGGCAGGCTGAGATTAGGTGAACTGCCCAGGGTCACACTGCTAGAAAGTATATGGTTGAATTTGAATTTGGGTATTCTTGATTCTAGACCCAGCTCTCTATACATGAAGCAACCTGTCTCTACTACTTGGTGCTTATATAATTCAGATATAAAGAAACAAACAAGAAATTTATATTCTATTGAGAGACACAATATATATGTACACATTTATATATGTACATGCATACAAACATATATATGTGTGTATTGTTGTTTGTGAAGATGACCATGTCATCAGCGAGGCAATGCCATGGCATTCAGTGCATTGAATTTAAGTGAGAGGGTATTGTGCAAAGTTACTTTCTCCTTCCAGACTGAGTCCAGCAGGCAAACTTGGATCAGGATGACTGGAGATGTCCCTGAATGTGATAGAGACCTTGGCATGTTTAAATGAAGGTCTTTTACAGGTCTCAATTTGACTGAGGCAATGCCCATTCATTGATTAAAGCAGGTAAGAAAGAAATGAAACAAAGAAGGACTTCTTTTGCATAGTGGGAAAAAAAAATCAGTCTTGAAGGGAAAAGACCTCCAGGGGTTTCTGGCTAAAACAGAAACAATTGCTATTTGTGTCAGAATAATTTGGAACTGATAAACTCCAAGATATTTTTCCATATTTCAGAATCAAAATTTTCATACCTTTGGGCAGAGCACCCACAGATAGGAATGTGACTGTGTAATAAAGACAGAATGAAGGGGAAGGAAGGAAGGAACAAAGGGAGAGAGGAAGGGAGGGAGGCAGAAACTACTACTCTGATTACTCCCACAGATTATTGTTTGTCCATTCTGAAGGAAGACCATGACATCAAAGATGTGTATATTCATATAATAAATGCAATGTAGTTTAGGGAGAGAAGGAAGCTAAGGTGGTACAGTGGACCTAGAGTCAGGAAAACTCATCTCCTCAAGTTTAAACCTGTCCTCAAACATCTAGTAATCCAGTAATGTTTCCTTTCTCTTACTTGGCCATGAATTCTTCCCTTTCCCTACCCTAAACCATTCTTTAATCTCCTTATTTGCTTGTGGTATCACCCTTTGTGTTTAAATCATAGACCCATTTTGATTTTATCTGGTATGCAATGTAAGATGCTGGTCTATATCTAATTTATGCCATACTGTTTTCTAATATTCCCAGCAGTTATTGTCAAAGAGTGAGTTCTTTTCACAAAAACTGAAGTCTTTGAGTTTATCAAACATTAGATTACTTTGATCATTTATTTCCGAGTCTTGTGTACCAAATCTATTTTGTTGATCCATCATGATTTCTTAGCCATTACCAGAAAGTTTTAATGATTGCTACTTTATAATACAGTTTGAGATCTGGTACATCTAAACCATAATTCTTCAAATTTTTTTCATTAATTTCCTTGACATAATTGATCTTTTACTTTCCAAATCTTATAATTTTTTTCTAAATTTTTTTTTTTAGGTTTTCGTAAGGCAAACAGGGTTAAGTGGCTTGCCCAAGGCCACACAGCTAGGTAATCATTAAGTGTCTGAGACCGGATTTGAACCCAGGTATTCCTGACTCTAGGGCTGGTACTTTATCCACTACGCCACCTAGCTGCCCCAAATCTTATAATTTTTAAAAGATTTAAATAGCATTTTCTTATTCTAGGCTCCCTATGTTTGAATCAACATTTCCAAATTCAGTCACAGGATTCTCCTCTTTCCATAGTCTCCTATATGAAATAAGAAAGATTTGGCTGCTAAATTTCCCAATCAAGATTAAACTGATCAATTATCTTTTCCCCTTCCACGTGCTATATTGGTACTCAGCATTTTTTTTTTTGTTCCCTAGTTGTGTCCAATAATTTATTGTTTTGAGAAGCATTGTCTGAATTCATCTAGAGTCTGTAGTTAAATTTTAGGTATGGGGACTTATAAAAAGGAAAGAGTTAAGCATTTTAGCCCCCCCTCTTTATAGGATCCAACTAAGGATCTATCAACACCTGCCCTGGGATGGGGGTTCATATCCCAGTTTCCTTCTCCTGACTGTAATTTTTGGAAATTTATTTTGTATAATTTTTGGAAATTTATTTTTCTTATGTAATTTTGTATAATTTGTGTAATTTTTGGAAGTTTATTTCTCTCATTATTGCTTCAGTTTCCTCATCTCTAATACCCAGGCATTCACTCAGATGATCTCTAAGCTCCTTTCCATTCTAAAACTATGAATCTTGAGCAGTAGTCCTATAGTTGTCAACTCCCCACATACTTGTTGGTCCCTGATCTTTCTTTACTCTGTTGCTCTACCTATCAGATGAAACCTCAATTTCTTCTCCATTAGATTGCCTACCATTCACAAATCTTAGGGATTTCTCTGATAATTTGTAGATGTCAGACTCTTGGGGCTATTAATTATCCAAGAGTTCCTATCCAATATAGCCCAAACAAGAACAGAAACATCCTACAATTTTCTTAGGTCTTTGAAAAGATAAGGGTTTACTCTCTTTCCCTAAATTAACTTGTATTTATTTTATGGATACATGCATGTATATCTATCTGTCTGTATTGCATAATGTGTGTATATATTTGTGAATACATACATATATATGTATATGGGGGAGAGAGAGAGAGAGAGAGAGAGAGAGTCTCCCTCAGTAGATTTTAAGATTTTATAGCCTTTATTTTGGATTTATTTTCCAACAATCAGTTTTTACTTTAAGGTTATTTTTGATAGGTTTAGAACTAGAAGGGACCTTGCAGTCATCTAATCCAGTCCTTTCTTTTACATATGAAGAATTTTAAGGCCTAGAGGGGTTAAGTGACTTACTTGCCCAAGATAAGTACCAGAGATGGAATTTAAATTTGGATCCTTTGATTTCAAATCTATTTTTTTGGGTTCCATATCAAGGTACCATCCATGTGCATACTTTCAATTTCCATCTTGTTACTGTGGATTAAATGATTCCTAACAACATATCTAATGTTGTATTTTCAAGGAACCAATCAATGAGGTTTGGTGAGGAAGAATGGGATCTTCTAAAGTAAATCTGAAGGGATGAGAAAGTTCCAGGAAGTCAGACACCACTTGGGAACTGCAATAGCTCATTTAAAGAGTCTTTTCTTTGTTTCAAATCTTATTTGAATTCAGCACAAGATTTTTCCTGTGTTTGACTTTTGAGAATTTTCTGAGAAATCTGAATTTAGTATTTTTCTTTCCTCCCCTTCTCCCCCTTCTGTTTTTACATCTCTAAATCTCTACCATGCAAAGTGTCTTTGTGTGGACATTACAGTAGCAATATGGGTGTATTGGGTGTATATCTGTGTATCTATCTGTCTTTCTCTATCTACCTATTTATCTTCCTATCCCTCTCTCTGTCTTTTTAACTATCTTTCTATCAATAAGGAAGAGAAGAAAAGAGAGTTCAGATAAAATTGAGACTGAATCAGACATCCACTCTCTTGTTATAGAGGTGACTTTGTGAGATTTAAGTAAATATTATTGTTCTCCAGGTTCTCTCTGTCTCTGTCTCTATCTTTCTCTCTCTCTCTCTCTCTCTCTCTCTCTCTTCTCTCTCTCTCTCTCTCTCTCTCTTTCTCTCTTTCTCTCTCTCTCTGTCTCCATTTATCTGCCTTTTTCCCTGTCCTCAACACTCCTATGTTTCATCTTTTCTTTTAGTTTTTCTGCCTCTTTCCTTCTTGAGTCCAGGAAAAGAAATATATTGTATTCTGAAGTGAGTTTAAACACTACCATTGTCTGTTCACTAGGAACACAAATATAGTTTTCTCAGAGTGTGGGCTCTCTCTTATCTGTCTTCTTTCCATTTGGACAACAAATGAAATGTTTGAAAATGAAATACTGCCTTCTTAAGGCAGGGGGGGAAAGGTGTTTTATATATTTCATAGGTTATGTTCAAAAAAGAAGCATTTTAAAAAACTCCAGGAAGTAGTTTACAAAATATGTAGCACAACTCCAAGTACACAGATGACTCTAAAATATGCCATTAGACAAAAGTAAGCTAAGAGCCAAATTAGTGCTAAATATATTCATTCTTACAAAATCTGCTATTTTTGAGTTAAATGTTGCGGAAATTACGGAATTTGCATTTAATTATTTTAATAGATCTTGTTTACAGATGACTAGGCAAAAAATAAAAGTAAAAATAAAAAAAACAAATGAATTCACTTTGACAGTTCTGGTTGTTACTACAGCTAAAATAGAAAAATATCTTTTCAATAGAGTCTAACAATATTGTGAGTAGACTATTTTATTGAACTTAACCTCAAGATTTCTGACCACTTGCATATCATATCAGGTGAATGTTTTTGTGTTTGGGAAGTGAGTTCTGTTTTTCTTGTGTAATGTGTGTGTAGTGTGCAGGGAAATTAGGTTCATAACTGGTTGACCAGAGTTTGTTTATTTTTGAGGGGGTGGGAATTCATTCTAATTATTCAAAGATTATTTTTTTAAACATTAAAAAAGATTCTGGATGTAATAGTTTCTCAGATTCTTCCCAAGTCCCAGGTATGACTTGAAGAAAATAATCTAATAACTCACATTTTTATCAATCTCTTAGCTCTACATTGAGGCACCCACATTTCTTTTTTTTTTTTTTTTAGATTTTTCTTTTTTGTAAGGCAATGGGGTTAAGTGGCTTGCCCAAGGCCACACTAGATAATTATTAAGTGTCTGAGGCCAGATTTGAACTCAGGTACTCCTGACTCCAAGGCCAGTGCTCTATCCACTGTGTCACCTAGCTGCCCCAAGGCACCCACATTTCTGACTGTTACTCTGGCTTTACTTATACAATCCTCCAAGAAAACAGGAAACTTGATTGATCTTGATAGAATTGTGTAATAGGGAAAACTGTTGTAGAGGGAAAAAACATATAGGAGCCAAAAGACTCAGGTTAAAGTCCCATGTTTTCTCATAGTTAGCTGGGTGACCTTGGGAAAGGTCTACTAGTTCATTGGACCTCAGTTTACTCATCTCTAAAATGATGGATTTGAACTGAATGACCCCAAAGGAACTTTTTAGCTTTACTTGACTTTAGCATCTGCTGAATGTCTATACTGTCAGGCTGTCCACCTGATAGTAATTTGGGGGATGATTTGTTTTTAGGTTATTCTAGTATAATGGAAAGGTGATTATATTTGGGAGGAAGTTGGAAGAGGCTACCACTCTTCTCTTCTCAGAAAAGTACTCAGCTAGAATTTTATATGCTCCTTTAAGTATTATTGGTCTATGAGATATGACTTTTAGGTTTAATCTAATCTCTGATCACTGTTTCATTAATGGGGGAAATAGGATGACCCCATGTTTTATATTCAAGGCTTGAATTTCCTTTCCTACCAAATACAAGTTTCACAATGAACATATACATAGATAGCAAAGAAGCCCATTTATCCAAATGGAATAATAACACATATATTCAGAAGAAGTACAGCTAGGAGAATAAATACCAGGCAATACAGAGTGAAGGTGCTCTCCCATTGAAAACAAAGTAAATCAAGTCTACCAAAGGAGAGAACCCTAGATTTTTTTTCCAAGGGGAAGTTCCCTTAAGGCTATAGGATACCAGGCTGGTGATAGGGAAATGATGGGGATGACCAGCTCCTCTTATGCCAATGTTTTTTTCGTAGTCTTTTCTTTTAGGAACCTGAAGTAGGGTTGGCATCTTTCATGTCTTCTTTTTTTAAGCTGGAAGCCAGAAGTAAATGAGGCTGAAGAGATGAAGAGACTAAAGAGAGTCCTAAGCAAGAAGAGAATGAACTCCTTTCTCTAACTCTCACCATTTCTGCCCCACTCTTCACACCAGTACAGGGTCTTGATCTCTACCACTGAGGAGACAGTCTTAGACTAATAAGTTTTTGAACTTAGGTAATAGAGGGAGAAGGTTATCACCCATGGAGCATTATTTAGGGAAGATGGGCCCAGGTCATTTTTAATAGACTTGGATGCCAGATTGAGGGAGTTTAGTGATATTGGAGAATGCCTAAAGAAGGAGAAAGGGGAACAAAGGAGCATGAATGATAATGATGTTTTGCTTTACTATTTTGTCTGGACTTATCTTGACAATAAAAATCTCCATATGACCATGATAAAAGAGCCACTCATTAACAGTTAACTCCAGGCTATGTTTGAGTTGTGTATTTCATTCTATGCCAAGAGATAAGTCCAGATTTTTTGTTAATTACTATACAATATTAACAATACATCTCAGTACATCCAAAGAATCCTAATTTTCTTTTAAGTTCCTGGCATCATGGATCTTTTCATCTGGTTTTTAGATTTCTGAACCTTGTTCTCTGAATGTAAGGGGTGGGACCTTTTTTATTGTTCACTAGTGCCAATCTCCATCTGCCTTCAAGTTGAAAAGAGTAAATGATAGTAGCTCAGAAGTAGTAAAATTATTGCAAACAGAGGCTGCAAATGAATCAAAAGGGCCTTGAAAGTTCCTGGAGAAATGGAGGGGTAGAATTTCCAGGGGATATGCTTAAGAAGCCATCGAGACAAGAGCAGATCTCTGAACAATTTTTTTGATAGAAATTATAGAAAAGGACAGATTTTGTGAATAGAGTAGGTCTTTGTATTCATGTCCTTTCCACTTTACCTTCTTTCCTCCCTTCCTATCTCTTATCTTTTAAGATTTGTTGAGTCATCATAAAAATGCCACACAGATTTGGGGGCAGAAGAGACATAGGAATAAGAGAAACAAGTCAGTATTTATGACCCAGGGGAGGCAGTAGTTGCTGTGGGCCAGGGTGAGCTTGAAGGATCTAATTGAGGAGAGAACTTGAATAAACAAACAAATCTAACAATTATTTAATAAGAATAAATTAAACTAGAAAGTTACCAGGTAATGTGCTCCCTAGGTAGAGTTTTCTGTCCTCTTTGCTCAAGTCTATCTATGTAGCAGCAACTGCCCTACTTGTCTTGGATGTGGTGTGGTGATTGATTAAAACACAAAAATTGCTGACTGATACACTGGCTATTACAAATTATCACTTACTTGATCAATAAAGATCGAAGACCTTGTTGGAAGATGGTATAAAAATTTTGAAAGCCATCAATATACCATATTTTCATTTTAATATGCCATGCAGAGTTGTGACATAAAATAATATTACTTTAAAAAATTATAAATGCAGCTTGGAGAAAAAGTGTCATTCAGAATGATTATTCCTTTGTATTAGACCCCTTTGACTTTTTTTTTTTGGCAAGTTTATAGGGGTTAAATGACTTCCCCATAGTCTTACAGCTAGGAACTATCAAGTGTCTGAGGCTGGATTTGAACTCAGGTCCTCCTGACTCCAAGGCCAGTGCTCCATCCAAAGTGCCACCTAGTTGCCCCTCGCCCTGTTTGCCTTTTAATAGAAACTTGAACTCAACTATGTACTGAAATTGATATTTGAAATAATAGTCATATAATAACTAACATTTATATAGTAATGTGACATTTACAAAGTGTTTTACATAAATTATCTTATTTGATCTTCACAACAATCCTGCAAATTAGGGGCTATTATTATCCCAGTTTTATGAATGTGGAAACCAAGGCTGAAATCGGTTAAATAATTGATTAAGTATTGGCACTGAATACTTAATTCTGTGAAAGGCTTAGTGATGGATGCAGAAGAAACATAATTTTTAAATTTTTTGGGGCTTACTCTATTTGGGGTGACATTATTAGTTACATAAAAAGTCAAATCAGGAAGGGCCAAAATGCTTCAGTATTATGACCCAGGGGAAGTAGAAGTTACTATGGGCTAGGGTGGGCTTGAAAGATCTAATTGAGGAGATAGAACCTAATTAAACTTTAAAGATTAATTAAGAGAAAGAGAAAGAGAAGAAAAGTATGTTCTCCTGATTCTGGATATCCCTGATACAGTGATGCTTACAAAAACACATACTTTAGTCTTAAAGGAAAATTAAATTAAAATCAAATGCAGAGTTGACTGAGGGTTATAACTAGTAACTAAAGGATAAATTTCATGCTTCTTGTATCATATTTAGAGATCAAAACTTTGTCCCAGGGTGGCAAATTTAAAGGTCACCAATACCACTGGTATTCTTTCTTTCTTTCTTTCTTTCTTTCTTTCTTTCTTTCTTTCTTTCTTTCTTTCTTTCTTTCTTTCTGTCTGTCTGTCTTATTTTTTTTTTTTTTGTTTGTTTTTAGATTTTTGCAAGGCAGTGGGGTTAAGTGGCTTACCCAAGGCCACACAGCTAGGTAATTATTAAGTGTCTTAGGTAGGATTTGAATTCAGGTTCTCCTGACTCCAGGGCTGGTACTCTATCCACTGCACCACCTAGTTGCCTGGACTGGTAGTCTTTCAACAAGAATAAACACACACATTTTGTTATGGTTTGAACTGAAGAATCTTAGAGTAGTATACTTCTTCATCATCAGCTATGGTAATTCATGTTCTCTATCCAGAGACAATTTTAAACTTATCCTGCTGAGGGCAGGGAGATACTCTATCATTTAGTTCTGTTCTCAAGATAGTTTTTTTTCTCTTTCCAAACTGAGAAGAGATATTGTTCCCAGAATTTTTATTGACTTAACCCCTCATTCTCCCCACTTTCAAGGAAGCCAATTCAAACCTTGCTGGTTTGCCTGTTACATTGCTCCCTAGGGGTTTAAATTTTTTTAGTCCTTTGTAAAATCATCTATCGTAAACTGGGCTTCTGGAATTATAACATATTAGGAAAAGACATGTTGAAGAAGTAATGACAGAAAGAAGGAACTCCTAGTGAGGAATGTCTTAGAAACTGTAAGAGACCCCAAATGTTATCTAGTTTTGATCTTTCTTTTAGAGATAAGGAAACTGAAAATCACTTTGGTGGTGATAAATGGAAGAGCTGCAATTTGAACCCAAGTCCTCTGCCTTCAAAGCAAGTACTTCTTCCATGATACCATATTTCCTCTTAAGAAAGCAGATTGTTTTTACATGTAATTGGGGAAAAATAAAATATTAAATTAAAAAACAAGAGCAAAGCAGATTGATAGCTTCTCAGCAACTTTGAGTCTAACAATCATTTAATAAGAATAAATTAAACTAGAAAGTTACCAGGTGATACACTTACTAAGCAGGGTCTTCTGTTCTCCTTGCTCAAGTCTATCTGTGTAGCAGCAATTGCCCTAGCTTGTCTTGGATGTGGTGTGGTGATTGATTAAAACACAAAAATTGCTGACTGATACACTGGCTAATACAAAATATCACCTACTTGATCATCTAGTTATTCCTAGGAAAGCTAAGACTCCATGATTTTCTTTGTTTATTTCATACTTGACCAGTCATCTCAAAATCCCCTTCCCCCTGACCCACTACATAATATTAGTATCAGTGGTGTCTGTCTCTGGTTACAATAGTCTACATAGAATGGCCAGGAGAAGCAATTAGA
Source organism: Macrotis lagotis (assembly GCF_037893015.1). Classification (NCBI taxonomy): domain Eukaryota; kingdom Metazoa; phylum Chordata; class Mammalia; order Peramelemorphia; family Peramelidae; genus Macrotis; species Macrotis lagotis. The sequence goes on along the minus strand of NC_133665.1, from coordinate 17,204,102 downwards.
CAAAATTCCCTGAAGTTGCTATTTTGGGGAATGCCTGAACTAAACCTGGGGGAGGCAGAATTGATTTCATTAACATTAGATCCCTCTTGGGGGGAGAGAATGGAGCCCTAGACCTCAGAATTGAGAGAGGAAGGAGAAACCACATTTGACCTCCTGATGTTCGTCAAGAATTGGTAGGAGCTCAGCATATTACACCTTTGTATTCATTTTGCTGTAGTCAGCCTGGGCTCCCTCTGAATTACATTTCTGAGATATTCTTTTTTCTGGATGGGATGGAGTGGGACAGAGGTTAAAAGGATGATTTTCTGTTTATTTCTAGCTGATGACTTAATGCAGACATCTTAGACAATGTGCTCTCAAAGAAAATTTAGAATTGGGGACTGGGGCTTAGAAAACATTTCTTCTATGACATAGTAATTGATATTTTTTTTTCACCTGTTGTTCTCCCTTCTGTTCTTTCTTCTCCCCATTCTTCTTTCCCTTGCTAGTATGATGCTTCATTGATTCTCCTTCATGTTTGGGCAGAATTAACTGTTACCCTCATGACTTGTTCTAGTGCTGTTAATCCTCCATCAAAGTGTTGCATCCAATATAATTGGTGTTTAGCACAAAATAATTATTAATCTGTCGGAATTCAGTCTGCATAAAGTAATCTTAATTTAAAAGGTGAATTGCTAATTTAACATTTAGACTTACCATTCTTAAGGAAGGTTTGGGGGTAGGTAAGATGGCTAAAATCTCTAAGTACACATTTAAATGGAAATTTCCTTTTTTCAGTCAATGAAAAACCTCATTATTTCTAATTGAGAGCTAAAGTTATGGGGATCACAGGGCCTAATGCACAGTAAGGGATAAGAATGGCCATTTGAAAATTGAGGTAGTAGCTTTTCCTCTGGTTCAGAAGACTTTGTCATGATACAGTTAGCTCTTTAGGAACTGAATAGAGATCTTGAAGACCTCAGTAAGGGAAAGTAAAGTTTACCTCGACCTGAATCATTAGTTGGTCTATAGGTAGTGGTAATTTGGAGAAGATACCAAGGGGTTATAGTGGGGAAGGGTAACAGATTGGTAAACAATTTTCTGAGGACTTGGAAGTGCTAGACAACAAATCTTAGAACCACTAAATAGGCAATTTCTTTCTTTCAGAGGTGCTCTTAAGTACTGGAAAGGATTGCCCTACCAAAGTCTGGATCATTCTGTGTGCTCTCTACCTTTCCCCCACCTCAACATCTTGCATTTTTATTCAAGTGAAATCAGGTTAAAATGAATGCCTGAAGGAGTCTTGAAGGGAGAAGAAACTTCATATAAGGTCAATGTGCAGGCTGGAATTGAGAGGTGGGGTGAAGATGGAGGAGGGACAGTTCCAATGCTTTTCATCAGTAATGGGGTGTTTGGGGACATGACCCAGCAGATTATTATCAGCTGAGTTCTATGAGTGAAGCAGAATTTCAGCAATTCAAAAAAAAAAAGGTAAGATGCACAAATTCAGAGACATCTCCATTCCAAATGTACATATGTACTATTTGTGCCTGACTTGTGGTAGAGCCTTTCAATTTCAGATTGGTTTGATTGAACAGAACTGGACACATTGTATGTACCTTGACTCCAATCTAATGACATCATTTTGGCACCAACTATTGTTGGAGATAGGAATTATCTAACCATTCTGGTCAGTAAAAGAGCCCAAGATAATCTCACCTGAGGTATAATCAATTGGAATTATGTGAAAAAAATTAACTAAAATATCCATACCCTTTGACCCAGGGATCCCATTTCAAGAATATATCTGGAAGAGATCACTAACAACCACAACAAAAAAAGGCTCCATGTGCAAACAATATGTTCACTGTAGTACTTTTTATAATAGAAAAGAAGAAAAGTTACAACTAAGTTTTGCAGTTGATAGAATGTTGGAATCCAGAAGATCTAAATCCAAATCTGGTTTTAGACAACTACTAGCTCTGTGACCAGAGGCAAATCATTTAGCTTCTCTGAACCTTAGTCTTCTAATCTGGAAAATGGAAATAATAATACCATCTATCTCATAGGTTTGAGGCATCAGTGAGAGTATCAATGAGACAAGATATATAATGCTCTGCCAACCTTAAAGTGATAAATAAGTGCTAAGTATTATTATTGTTATTACAAACCAAATGATTGCTTTATTTCCTGAGTAATGATTAAATAACTTGTGGTCCATGAATGTAATTTAGGGGTATATAGAAATTTAGAGAAATTTGAAAAGTTATATAAGTGGATGTGGAATGAATTAAATAGAATGTGAATATATGTGTGTGTGTGTGTGTGTGTAAAATATTCCCAGTAATGAAGCCAATATAAATGCAAAGAATAATAAAATGAAGTGAATATTATGTAATGATATTGAACAAACTTAGTTCTCACCTGAGAAGAGATAAGAAAATGCACTTTCCACCAATTATTAGAGAAGGGAATCATGGGGGTGGAATACTACACATAACCTGTCCTATAATAGTCAAAGCAGAGAGTGTTTTTACTGAGTTAAAAAAACAATTTTGTTACAAAGGAATGTGCACTGAATAGCAGAAGGGAACAGAAACTCATAAATGAATATTATGTAAAAACAAAAGGCATTATTGAAAGTTTAAAAATTATCACACAAATGAAACCTTGATTCAGATTTTTAATAAAAATCTATGGAATGTTCTATCCTGGCCTGGAGTGTTCTATCTCTCACTTCTACCTCTTAGTATCCTTGGTTTCTTAAAAAGATATTTCCTGGTCCTACAAGCTACCAGAGTCTTCCCTTTTTACTTTACTTTCTGTGTATGTATTTTGATTATTTCTTGCATGTGTAATTACTTATACAGTATTTCCCTTTTTTACAATAAAAGCACATTGAAGTTGAGGATTGTTTTTGTCTTGGTACACAATTTCTATGTTTGGGAGAAGGACAAGGGAGAGTTAAGGGTATTGCCACCTGATGGAAAAAGATACTGCGTTCTATGACTATAGACCTTATGGGACACTTTGAGGTTACTGTTGGGGAAAGGGAAGCAATAAGGGTGTTAAACTGCAGGGGAACTCCTGGGAGAAAATAGCAAGCCAGTCTGGAGTTGGAGAGAGAGATAGTTTGTGTGTGTGTGTGTGTGTGTGTGTGTGTGTGTGTGTGTGTAAATCGGGGAGGGGACAGTCTAATTCTAGCTAACTAGCAATTAAGATCCATTGCTCTTATGGTATTGAAAGACTGTAAGTATTCTAACTATTTTCTAAATTTCAGTGCCCAGGGACCAATCTCTAGTCTTCTCCATCCTACTTTGAGCTGAGATTGGGGTGAGTTAATTAAATGCAAATGAGACTATTTAGTCATCAAAGGAGCCCATAACAAAAGTTAGGGTGATCCTTCTAATTTGTGATACCCAAGAAATAGTCTTGGATCCTGAATGGCATCTTGTGTTGCATATATTCTCAGTCAATTTCCCTGGAGAAGATTTGATGATAAGTATTTGAGGTAGAAAGACATAAGAACTGGATTTTAAAAAATAAGTAGGAGGAGGGACCAAGAGAAGACAAAAGAATTTGTTATTTTAAGGCAATGCCTTTGTTAAAAGCACACCTTAATAATAACCTTGTGGGTTTATTCCAAAGGAAGTAGAAACTTGATGAGCCCTGGTTCATTATCAAGACACATGAAGCAATTTGAAAATGGGCCCTGGCTTTCCATCCACCCCATGTACCTATTTATCCCAGCTCAATTTCTTGCTCCATTGTATTCCCTGAAATATCAGGCAACAAACCCAAGAAACTCTGCTAATTAGGTTCTGGTCCAGATAGGTTTTTGGCTCCCCCAAGTGCCAGATAGATTGGAACCACCTCCCTGTGAAAATAAAATATTATGCATGTAAAAGAGGACATCAACTCTCAACTATTCTGGAGTTTTGATCAGGGCTGTTAGTGGGAGACCTAGGGTCCAGACTTGTAGACCCTTTTTAAAATGCCAACAGCTTGCAATGCAATGAGCAATTAGTCTCTCTGAGGAGCTGTCAGAGTCATTATCATCTTTATCTCCTGGCTGGGTGTGGGACTATCATTCAAAAGTCTTGGTCTTCCTTTATCAATTCCCAAGACCTCTCTAGTACTGCAACCAAAGAGGTTGGATTATTCTACAAAAATAAAAAAATGACTGAAGAGGGGAATGAGAACAGAAAATTCAGGAGAAGTGAACTCTGAACTTGTCTCTAGATATGTGATTTTGAAGATATTCTGCATAGGACAATTCCAAGAATAGGATCAATAAAATTCTTGAGCTTTACTAATCATAATATTAGTGCGTAATGATATCTTATTCATATTGGGGAAGAGAGAACAGGAAGGTGGGACTGCTTGGTAAGGAGAGCCTGTTTACTGATTCCTTACACTTATAAGTAAATTAGTGCTTAATACTTTTCAAGAATCATGTGTGTGTGTGTGTGTGTGTGTGTGTGTGTGTATGTGTATGTGTGTGTGTGTGTGTGAATAAAGAATGTTAAATTTCAGCTTGCCATTCGCCATTTTTTAGAGAAGAGCATTTTTATTACTGAAAGGTTAAATCAACAAATATTAAGTGCTTAGAATATACCAGGCACTGTGCCATGCACTGAGGCTATAAAGAAAGGGAAAAAAAGAACACTCCCTGTCCTCTACGAGCTTATATCCTAATGGATAACTTGCTATCATTCAGTCCTGTACAACTCTAGATGACCCCATGAACAATTTGTCTATGGGATTTTCTTGGCAAAAATACTAGAATGGTTTGCCATTTCCTTCTCCAGTGTGTCCCCATTTTACAGATGAGGAGCTGAGGCAAATAGGAATTAAGTGGCTATCCAGGATCACACAGCTAATAAATTTTTGAGTCCAGAATTCCACTCAGAGCTTCCTGATTCCAGATCTACTATGCTATTCACTGCCTCACCTAACTGCCCAGCTGCATAACAACTTGGGTTGTCACACACATGTTTGCAAGACACTTTATACACACTATTTATTTAATTTGATCCTCATAAATTACCCTATAAAGTACCTGATAACATCTCCATTTTTAAAGATGAAGAAGCTGATAATCAAAAAAGTTAAGTGCTTTGTCCATAGTCATACAGCTAACAATAGTCAAGAGGTAGTATTTGCAGCCAAATTTTCTTGATTTCAAGTCTGATATTCTTTCAACTAGGGAAGAAGGACTCAATTTCTTCTGCTTAGTCTTAGATAATAGAAAGATAGATAATGGGTAGAAGTTGTAGTGATATATCCTCACACAAATGTAAAGAAAAACTTTTTTTTTAAGTTTTTGCAAGGCAGTAGGGTTAAATGGCTAGCCCAAGGCCACACAGCTAACTAATTATTAAGTGTCTGAGGTTGGATTTGAACTCAGGTACTCCTGACTCCAGGGCTGGTGCTCTATCCACTATACCACCTAGCCACCCCCTAAAGAAAAACTTCTTAACATTATATTAATCTCTTAAGTACAATGGACTGCCTTGGGAGGTAATAGAGATTATCTCCACTGACAGATTTAAAGCAAAGGTTTGTTGACCACTTCCTAAATATGTCATTGAGATTCTTGTTTAGCTTCTGGTTGAACTAGTCATCCTCCAAGATCCTTTCCAATTATAAACTTCTGTGAATCATGTATATACCTTATCACATTTGATCTTCATAACCATGCAAAACAGTCAATCCAGATATCTCTATTTGAGAGATACACTTAGTGGAGTTCAATTTTGACCCAGAAATACCATTACTGGGCCTGTACCCAGAAAGATTAAACAGATGAACAAAAATATGGGGAGTTTGATTTAGAATGGAATTTGTTTTTCCTGACTGTGCATATTTGTTATAAGGCCTTTATTTTAATTTTTTTCTAAGCAGAGAGTGGGAGGGAGGAGAAGAATGATGAGAGAAAGAGAGGAGAGAATGGAAGGAGAAAGAGGAAAGAAGGAAGAAGAGGAAAAGAAGAAAAACAATAAGAACAAAAAAGCAGAAGAAGGAAGAGGGAAAGAAGATAGATCATTGAAAGATCTTTTGAATAAACAACTAAAGGAAGGGCAGAAAGAATCACAGACAAGCAGGTCAGCTTAATTGGAAATATGAAAGCTACAAGTTGAATTTATTATATAATTATTATATAATTGCAAAAAAAGCAATATGGACATGAGATTACAATTTCATGTATAAATCTTTTTCTCTTTTTTTAGAAATGTCCATTTCCTTAGTGTTTAAGTTCCAGAAAAAAAATTAAACACAAATGCAGTTAGTGGGTTCTAGTTAGGATAGGATCCAGTCCTCTGGAATTCTACTCTAGTATCCATACTTCACAATCAATCAATTAACAAGCATTTATTGAGCATACACTATGTGTTGGGTACTGGGTATACAAATATAGATGAAACACTTGTTGCCCTCAATGAGCCTATATGCTATTTAGAGAAAGCAATGTGTTTGTTTATAGGTATATTTGAGATATATACAAAATTAAAAACGTAATGTTGGGTGTTGGAGTGGGAGAAAGGGAATAATAACTAGAGAGAGTCTGAAAAATCTTTGAAGAGTTCAGATTCTAAGAGGTGAAGTGAGAAAAGACAGCCTTACCTAATGTCATTGTGTCCTTGAGAACTCTAATTAGAGAAAACAGTATTATATGGTGTAGAAAGTTTCATAGTGGGATCATTTGATTCAGGCTGAATATCATAGTGGAGTTTAGTGATATATTGGTGAGTTTTATTTATAATGACATTGTGAAATGACATTAATCTAGGAAATAGTAGAACGTAAGTTCAAATAACTGCCTTGAGCTAATTACTTGACCACTCTGGACCTCAGTTTGTCATTCATTAAAAAGAAGAGGATTGGACTATATAGCTTCTTGGAGTATGCCTATAAGATACTCCTTAAGAGAGGTGACTTTCTTGCTTCATCCATAGTTTTTTTTTTTTTTTTGGCTGAATTTCTTGGTACAGCTTACAGCTAGCTCTCTTTCTTTACCAGACCCCAGCAGCACAGAGGAAGGTCACTGCCTGCCCTTCAGGAGAATTTATAGTAGTAAACAGACACAAATTTACTCTTTAAATATCTCCATATAGTGCCAGACATTATTTATATCTAGGAGTTTTAATTATTCAACAGGAAGGATTAAATCTATAACAGCCTGGGCACTAAAAGGGCACCCCATACATCAGTTGCCTCTGTGGATTTTTCAATTATTGAAGGTTTTTTTGCAGAGGCATTTTTTGAACTTAATTTCTGGAGCTTGGCTTTACCAGAAGGAGGACAGTGACCCTTAGCCTCATCTATTCCTTCAGTACAGGTATGGTGACCCTCCCAGTTTTGCTTCTGGTGAATAGCAGAATAAAGAATTCAGAAGCCCGAATGTCTTGGTTCTCTTTGTAAAGGCAGAGACAAGCTCTCTGTCTTGCTTCCAGCTCTCTTTATAATTCCTCATCAGAACCTGCATAACAATGTGTACCATGTACATCATAAAAATAAAAATACCCTGAAGAGGCAGGTGTTAGCTGGGGATTTTTCAACTGGAAGCTCTTTCTTCCCCCTTGGCCAATTAGGATATAACAAAGAAGACATTTCCATTTTCGACTGTGTGTAGGTAAACTTAAACTATTTACAAAGCTGGGGAGTTGAGTGGCCTGATGAACTTTACAAGTTTGTAATGAACCAATTAAGTTGCCTGATTTCTCCCAGAACACTTCTCCTCAATTGACTTCTCTCTGGGTTATTGAACTTTAGGACTCAGTGGATGACAATCTAAAAATGAATGGACTGTATGATATCAATACTAGATGCAATCTTAGACTGCATTAACAGAATCACGGTATGAATAAAGAAGATGATAGTGAAGGCCAAATCTGGAACATTATGGTCAGTTTGGGGGGGGTCACATATCAGGAAGCACAATGGCAAGTTAGGGTAAAACCAAAGAATGACCACCAGAATTATAAAGGGACTTAAGACAATGCTGAAATTGACTGAAAGAAATAGGGATCTTTAGCTTGGAGAAATGATAATTGTTTTCAAAGGAGGGGAGAGAATATTGAATTTTTTTATTTCCCTTCAAACTTCATCCCTAAATTGCCCATCCAGTTTCTGTTCCATTACTCCCTATGCTCTATTGGGTTGACCTCATCACTGTCTCCCAGACAGATCTCCATTCCCTCAAGACAATAAGAAGTGTTCATTTAAAGTCAAACAGTCATCTGCTAAAGGAAGAGTTCCCTTGATGAGCACTTGAACAGTGGCTGTTGTCCACTTGTTGCTTTTCAATCATAGTGGGATTTCTAAATCATAGCCTGTACAGTGGGTCTTATTTCAATCTTGCCCATTTAGTACAGCCAGGGAGGGTGGCCACCTAAGATAAGGCATTCTATTTTTGTGTCCTTGTTTAGCCTGAGAAATGGAACAAATTCCCCTTCTCTAATAGTTACTGGTCTCTCAGTGGGAGACTGATCAACCCTTTGGCTTGACTGATTTATGGAGCTTTGGTTACATGAATGGGAAATGATTGTGACTTGGAGTGAATTATATTGTGTGTAACTTGCCCCTATAACCTCTTAAGTGTCTGCGAGAATGTGAATGATAAGTGCAGAGAATGATGGGAAACAAACCAGGGAATAAGAATTCTGCATAGCTGACACTTTTTTGGGAAGAATCAACTCTGAGCAAATATTCCTTCTCGAGAGAATAAGAAACAGTCAGACTTTCTCTGCTTCTCCCCCCCCCCCCCCATGCCACAGCAACAGGTTTCCCTTACTCAGCTTTTTTCCATTTTTCAACTAAAGTTCCTCATATTGGGAGTGCTTGGAAGAAGGAAGAAAGAGAAGTTACCAGGGGAAGTCCTGTTGGCTCCCAATTAGACTGATCATTGCAATTCTGGAAGTCTGGGTGAGTGCCAGTGGGGACGGCCATTCTGATTTGGGAAAGTAAAAAATAGAGCAAGAAAAATGGAGCAAAACTTAGCTAAGCAGCCAGTTTCCTTTTGTGCATAGCAGTTGTTTTTTCTGTCAGGAAAAATAACACTCACCCCTCCATAGGAGAACTCACAGCAACCAAACTGCTCCTTGCAAAATCTGGCAGCAAAATACCTTCTGCAGACCATTATGTCTTTCTAACTACTCTGGTTCATTCTACTTTTTCCTGTCTCTGAATTCCAATAGCATTTATAATTTATAATACACAACTAGATACTGAATTACATAATTCTCTATATTTCTCTTAATAATTGTTTGGGGTTGAGGAAGCCTTAAACAAGAAAAGACAGGATTTTCTTTCAGTAATAGAGAACTGATGTTTGTTTTGTTTGTTTGTTTGTCTTTTAGTGAACCAAAACTTCTTCCTGAACAGAAGTTCATCTTCTTAAGGTCACTATTTTTCATTGTCCTTATGGGGCTGAAAATCATAGAAAGTTATCGTCTCCCAAAAACTGAAATTGAAGCTCACCCAAAAGGCAAGAGACTCTAGTCTATAATTCCCTAGAGACAAGGAATCACAAGGGAGGAGTGAAGGAAAGATGCCATCAAATAAATACAAGAAGATGGGCTAATCAAGCAGTAAAAAAATGAGGGATAGAAGTATTTGCAAAATTGATATTTGTATATTGTCAAAAAAAAAAAGCCCTCAGCACTTTGGGTGGACCTTCTATGATGAACTTACCCGACACAGACAAGATTTGCATAGAATAGGTAGACATGAATGATCTGTGATCTATACTCTTTGAGGGACTTTCCATTTGAAGTGATGTGAACTTCAATTTTAATGATTGTCTTGTTTTCCATTTTAGATGTACAGTGGATAGAGCATTGGACCTAGAGTCAGAAAAATGAGACTCAGAGAAGTTAATGTTGCATAGCTATTATGATTCAGAGCTGCAATTGGTATAGGTCCCCTGATTTTCAGTACACTACTTTATACATTTTGGATGATACAAGATACCCCTAGGGAAAGAGCACTAAATCCTAGCTTCTTATCTGTTAACTCTTGTTTATGTGACTCTAGGTAAGCCACATTCTCATTCATGGGCCCCAGTTTCTTTATTTTCTAGTTTAATTGAATAGATATTTTTTACAGTAGGGCTCAACAACATCAGGCTTTATATTCAAGGGACCAGAAAACCTAAATGTTAGAGAAATTGACTGATTTTTCCATCATTATCTAAATACCCTCATTCTTCCACCAATTATCTGCTAATGATATCCCAGAATTCTAAATCTGTTAAGAATCAATATTTTTTCCCCCTAGGAATTATTGCCAGTAGAGGCCACCAGAGCACCTGGCAGTTTGAACTGCACTGAATAAATCTGCACAATTTTGTTTAAGAAATAGAGTTAAGATATTTCATGAGAATCACCAAGAACATTCACTACAGGGCAAATTTCTTCCTCAGTATAAACATAAAAATGTATTTAAAAAAAATCATTCTCAGGGGGCAGCTAGGTGATGCAGTGGATAGAGCACTGGCTTTGGAGTCAGGAGGACCGGAGTTCAAATGCAGCCTCAGACACTTAATAATTACCTAGCTGTGTGACCTTGGGCAAGTCACTTAACCCCACTTCCTTGCAAAAACCAAAACCTAAAACAAAAAAGATCACTCCTATTTAATAAGAGTGGAGTTCTTAACAATAATCCTAAAAAAAATAAGGCACACAATTATTTATTTATTGTTTTATTTTTCTCAATTACATAGCAACATATAAAATTTAAAAAAATTTTGATTGCAAATTCTTTGCCATCTCCCCTAGAGAAGGTAAGCTATTTGATGTAGATTATATATATGAAATCATGCAAAACGAATTTTCATATTAGACATGTTGCAAAAAAATAGACAAAAAAAATCCCAAGAAAAATAAAATAAAAGAAGTATGCTTCAATCTGCATTCAGACTTAATCAGTTCTTTCTTTGGAATTGTCTTAGATTATTGTATTGCTGAAAATGGCTAGGTCAGTCACATTGTACAATGTACATGTACAATTTTGTTATTCCTGCATACATTGTTCTCCTAGTTCTAGTTTTTATAGGTCTTCCTAGGTTTTTCTGATATCGTCCTGCTCATCATTTCTTTTTAGCACAATAGTATTCTATCATAATCATGAACTACAATCTCTTCACTCCATTTCTTAAGCAGTAACAGATTGATGCTAAGTTTACCTTCCTTCAAGTTTTTTTTCTTTGATTCCTTTGATATTTTGTCCTTTTATTCTTCCAGATGAATTTTTTAGTGTTTAAAATAATTTTTTGTTAGTTTGGTAAGGCACTGAGTAAAATAATTTAGGTAGAATTGTCATTTTTCTTATTTGTCAAATTCTTATTTCTCAGTCTATTCATGAGTAATTAACATATCTCTAATTGTTTGGATCTGACATCATTTGTATGAAGCATTTTGTAATTTTATTCATATAGTTTCTGTGTTTGTCTTTAGTTATTTGTCTTTAGTTAGTTTAAATTGAATTTCTCTTTCTATCTCTTCCTAGGGACTTTTTTGGTAATGTATAGAAATGTTGATTTATATGAGTTTACTTTATATCTTGCAATTTTGCTAAAGTTGTTAATTATTTCAAACTAGTTTTTTTAAGTGATTAGCTAGGATTCTCAATATACCATCATTTCATCTGCAAAGGGTGATCATTTTTATTTTTTTTTAGGTTTTTGCTAGGCAATGGGGTTAAGTGGCTTGCTCAAGGCCACACAGCTAGGTAATTATTAAGTGCCTGAGACCAGATTTGAACCACTACTGAGTCCAGGACTGGTGCTCTATCCACTGTGCCACCTAGCCACCCCTTATTTTGATTTCTTATTGATTATTGCTTTCTTTTATTTTTATTCTCTTATTTCTATAGCTATTTTTCTTTATAATATTGAATAAATAAAAGTGTTTATAATGAGTATCCTTCTTTTACCCCTGATCTTATTGGGAAGGCTTTTAACATCCCCATTATAGATGATTCTTGCTAATGATTTTAGATAGATGCTACTTATCATTTTAAGGATAAACTCCATTTATCCCTGTGCTTTCTACTGTTTTTTTTTAAAATTCAGTGTTGTAAATGAGTGTTGTATTTTGTCAAAAGTTTTTTCTGCATCTAATGATATGATCATATCTTTGTTGTTTTTGTTATTGATATGGTCAGTTATGCTGTTAGTTTTCCTATATTAAACCAACCCTGCAATGCTACTTTAAATTCCATCTGCTCATTGAATTATCATCTTTAAGATTTATTGCTATAATCTCTTTGCTTGTATTTTATTTAACTTTTAGGGGGTAATTAGTCATTAGTTTTCTTTCTCAGTTTTTGCTGTTCCTGATTTAGGTATCAGCATCATATTTGTGTCATAGAAGAAATTTGGTAGAACTCCTTTTATATCTATCTCAAGTGGTACAATTAATCATTTTTTAACTATTTGGTACATATACTAGTGAATCCATTTGTTCCTGGAATTGTTTCCTAGGGAGTTCATTTATGGCCTGTTTAAATTCTTTTTCTAAGATAGTTTTATTTAAGTATTCTGTTTGAGTAATTTATATTTTTATAAATTTCATCCTACACAATTATTTCCAAAAGGAGGATGGCAATAGATATTTATCCTTGGTCAAACTGGGTATTCCTTGACATGAGACTACATGGGCACTCCATCTCTGAGCAGAGACAGTGAAAGAGGGAAAGGAAGAGGGAATGGGAAAATGACTTCTAATTAATTTCTGTCCATTAGAAGAGTCATTTTATCCTATTTTTTGAGCAGATGAGAAGCTATGATGTTCTCCCTATTTCTCTGTCATCCAGAGGAGAGGAGAGTTAAAACTGAGCAGGTAGAGCCTATAAGAATCTGTCCTCTTATTTATGAGGTAGAAAAAAGAGAGAACAATAGAGCCAACTTTCTATTCACTCATTTCAGTGGAAGGAAAGACAGTAAAGTTAAGAGGAAGACCCCCTCAAGACCTGTGTCTTGAAGACCCATCTACTACTTCTATCTGGTCAAGTCATGGTCATGTTCTTCCTTGCTAGAATATTTATTTTCTCAGTTTTGCCTTCTTAAGGATTGGAGAATAACTTTTATTTTCAAAAAACTGCCAACTCTGAAGGTTAATAGAATGGTATTCTTTTTTTCCAAAAAAGTAAATTTTTAATCAGGTCTTGGTCTATTCAGAACAGAAAGCTTCCTCCCTCCCTTTGCAATTATCTGGCACATAGTGGGTGCTTAATAAATTGATTGGTTGGTTGTTTCCAAGTGAGAGGGAGAGCAACCTATCATGATTCTACACAACTAGAAGGTAATTAGGTGTAAGTTGATAACTTCGGACATTGTTATCAATGATCAAAGAGACAATTTTCTAGTGCTAGAAGCAAAGGTTAAGGGACAGGTTTAGGAGTGACTTGGATCTGGGGATAGTTACAGAGGAAAATGGGAGTTGTGAATCCAGACCCAAGGGAGCAAGTCCAAGTAGGCAGAACCATAACACAAGACTTTAGTGTCTGGAGGCTACTGAAGATCATGGCAGGTAACATTTTGGGAATGCAATATATCTTTTTTTTTTGTTTTGTTTTGTTCCTGGCAAGACAATGGAGCTAAAATGACTTGCCAAGTATCTTTTTTCAAGTTAAGAAACAGACTTGGGGAGATTAAGAGATTTGTAAGAAATCATTGTACTCTAGACATAGGCCATTGTGTAGTAGACATAGCAATAAACAGAACCCTGCTTCTTAAGGGAGCTTCCTATATAATTCCTATATAATTGTTGCTAATTGAAGCAAGAATCGATTCTAGCCTAGCTGATCTTAGTCTTGTAGATTGTGAGTAAGCATAGTATTTGACTAAGGTGAAGAGAATGTGAGATACAGAGGAGACAAAAGTCAGCAGCTTTTGACAGGCAGATTTAGATAGACATATTCATTTAAAATCCTATATCATAAGCAATGGTTTCTATATGAAAGGTGAATGAAGTTTCTTTGGTTCCAGAAATTTTCTGATGATGTGAATTATTCTGATTATAGATATATTCCTAGGGAAAAAAGTCATTCTCATCAACATTTCTGATATGAAGGGACATGTGCTGTTTGTCTCTTTATAACTCACAGTCACAGACAAAAGCAGCCTTTCGTCCTGATATCTGGGAACTGAAATCCTCAAATATCTCTAGTTCAGCTGACTGACTCCTTGCCAGACAGACAGATGTATGTAGTTTCTTTGTTTTCCTTGCTACAGGAGATTATATAGCCATCTAGAGAATGTTTGCTTCTAGGGCCATCCAGTTTGGGGAGCAGAGGAGTAATAGCTAAAATTTATGTAGTGAGTACAAGGAATTGTATATATATCTATATATCTATATATATATCCATATATGTGAATATATAAACATATATAAATATATACATGTATATGTATGTATGTATTATGCACATCTATATACACATATCACACACAATGATCCTCAAAAAAACCTCTAGAGATAAGGGCTATTATTTTGTAGATGAGTAAACAGACTCTGAGAGAAGTTAAGTAACTTACCTAGGGTTAAACAGTTAGTCTCTGAGAGAGTATCCAAATTCAGTTCTTCCTGACTCAAATCAAGTGCTCTATCTTCCAAGTGACCTAGCTGTTTCACCATTGATGTTTTTATCTTCCTTCCTGTTATCACTAATTAGAACTCCCAAAGAGTCTTCCTTGTATGCCAGACCACAACAAGCAAATATCCTCCAAGTTGGCCTCCCTGCCTCCCCTCTCCTCAATGCAATTCACCCTCCACATAACTGCCAAAATGATTGTAAGTTGTAGAACAGTTGGTATCTCCATTGGTAGAAGAATTTTCTTCACTAGGCATTCCCTACCACCAGCAAGATATAGATTTGCATTAAAACAATTAGAGTCCTTCAAATTTATACTGCATTTATTTTTTTGATATCCAAATGATTTAGATTTTGGTAATCCAAAGAGTATGTTCTTAATTTTTTTTTTTTTCTGAAACAAATCCTAAATTTAGCTCTATACTTCCCATTCCCCATTCCTAGTTCTATTCTCTGTAGTCAAGTAGAATCATAGGTTCTGGAAGAGACCCTAGAGACTATGATTCTCCCAGTTTCATTTTACAAAGGAGAAAATTGAGACTCAGAAAAGATTCTTACCTAAGGTCACACAGGTAGTACATGACAAAGACAGAATTTGAACCCAGGTCCTCTGATTCTAAATCCATTCTCTTTCCATTTTACCTTGGTGCTTCTAATATATGTCATGATATTAAAATTCCCCCATGATCTAGTTACCATTTTTGAATACTCCTTTATCCATTTCTGGTAAAATGTGACTTTCAGAATTGGTGTGGTTTGGCAACGTCAAGATATTTTAGCATTATCACCTCTCCTCAGAGGCATATCAGTATTTCTGGTCCAAGACACAAGATGACCTGGGTTTGATTTCCATTTTTGCACTATACTAGCCATTTGACATTGGACAAGTCATTTAACCTTTATCTTTTAGGCAAATAAGGAGGGAAGGGAATAGAAAAAAATAAGCATTTGTATGCGTCCTACCATTTGCTAGATATAGTACTTTACAAATATTGCATTATTTTACTTCAGTTGAGCTAAGACCATATATTGCAGAGAAGCTGACAACATGTGTTGGTAGAGGAAGCATCTTCACTGGTGAAATAAAAGGTCCAGGTACTATCACTATCAACCTCCTCCCTCTGAACTCTATACTTAATGGAACCTAAAATCACATAAGATTAGGTTTTTTTCAACTGCTAGGGATATGAGACATCACTGAGAGCAGCATCCATGAGATCCACCAGTTTCTTTCTGGAAGGAACACTCACTCTCATCAACAAATTTTAAGAGAAAAGGGAAGAATTTGACTGTTGAAGCTCAACTCTTCCACCTTACAAGAGCTAGGAAGCTACCATTGATGTTTTCCCACTGAAAAGGGTTTTTCATCCCAGAGACAAAATGATGAATGTCATGAGAAGCATGTGATATATATATATGTGTGTGTGTGTGTGTGTGTGTGTGTGTGTGTGTGTGTGTGTGTGTATTTTTCCTTTTTTAGGGATAGAATCAAGAAACAATCCTTCTAAACACCTTCTCCTCGGATACATTCTAATTCTTAAAACACAGGAAGTCATTTCTGAATGGGCAAAGTGCAGGAGAAATGAAAATGATTTCCTCAAAGTCTAACTAGGAAATGAGTCCTATCAATCAGTTAATCAACCAAAGAGTCCTGATTAAGCTTCTTTCTTGGCTTACTGTTGGGCAGATACCCAGACCCCTTCCTGCCATGAAGGATCGTCTTCCTGTATTACAGGTGACAAGGCTAATGTTGTATGAGTATACAAATTAAATGAATGACATATTAATCATGGCTTGAAACATGAAGGGAAAAAGCCTCTGTAAAATTCTTTTCCTCCTTTTGCTCCAGTGTCAACTCTGTGTTTTTCTCTATTCCAAAACACAGTGTCAGATATGGGGGGGCTAAATTGGTGAGTGAAAAGAAGAGAGGAGAGAAAAAGGAGAGAATAAGATACTAGCAAGCATTTTTATGTACACTAATAAATATATACATTCATACATATATCTATATTAATAAAGATAACTATATAAACAAATATTAGGGGAAAAGATGGTATGAAGAAATCTTGGAATTGTAGTTACAGATTTGCGAGCAACTTTAGAGGTTATTTAATCCAACTCCTCCATTTTATAGTGAACTCAGGCCCAGGGAGATTAAATGACTTGTACAAGGACATCTAGGTAGTAAATGTCAAAATAATTAAAGCTGGAGGGGACTTAGTTCAACTCTCTTGTTTTCTAAATGAAGAAATTGAAGTCAAGAGAGGGTTCCCCCCCATCCTACAATACATACCTATAGCAAGTATGATTTGGTATAAAACAAACTAAGATGAAAAGAAAATGAAATTTTGGTTTAGGTTAGAGAATATGTTGATGGACTAACTTAGTTTTAGTGAAAAGAAATGGTCTATCTTGGATCTTAGAATTTGGAACCAGAAGATTCTATATGAGATTATCTCATCTTATCCTTTCATTTTCCATGATGATGTTTATGATGATAATGAGGATGATTATGATGATCTTTGTTCTTCATTCTCAAAGAAGACCATGATAAGAATTGAGTGAGGGGTTGCTTTTACATACTAAGATCAGCAAGGACTAAGAGTCTTGCTCTTGGCCACACAACAATAAGTACCAGAAATGGAATTTAACACCAGAGTCTCTGACCCCAAATTCATTGTGCTGTTGACTTTAAAAAATGTTTGTTCCAGTGTGTAGTTCAGTTTAAAAGGAAAACTGAACAACATATTCAGGGTTCATTACTGTGGGTTTGTTCCAGTTTTTGGTTCACAGTTTGGTTGCTTCAGATCTTTGATTTGGACACTAACCAGTGATTTACAACCTGGTAGGGTTGTACAATACCATCTGGAGAAAAATCAAAGCCCTCCTGGAAGTCCTATAACTCCTGGTCTCCAGGACTCCTCCTTCTCTTTCCTTTATAGGAAAGTCAAAGCAATTGTTTTGTTAATATTTCCTCTCTTTAAGCCCTTTTGGACCTTGTCTTCTCAACCCAGAAGACTGGAAACCCCCCTACCCCCCAATAATTTCTTTTTTGCTTTCTTGGACTCCACCTGCAGCCCTAAGAACATGACTTCTGCTTTTTGACCTGAACTCCGAGTGGCCCTATTTTGTCTCCTTCGGTTTAGATTTCTGTCTCCCTATGCATGAAGACCTGGGGAAGTGAGAGTGATTATTGGCCTTTGAGAAAGGTGTTTTCTGGGCCTTCTTGACTGAGGTTGAGTTTTCTTTTAGGGATCATCCACCCATGAAGAAGCATTAATATGAATACTTGATTTGCCTTTTTCACTGCCAAGAGGGAGAGAATCCAGCTCTGCTTGATGTGATGGTTGAACAGTAGCCAGCCAACTTTGTAGATGGCCTAAAGGCACTTACTAATTGGGAAGAAATAGGAGATTGGAATTACATGAAAATATCTCTTTGAGTAGTCTAGAGAAACTCTTTAATTGCTGTCCCAAGAAGGTCAGAGTTAATATACAACTACTCTAGGAAAAGAGGAATTTGGAACACCCTGTTATTCAGTGTGTTTATCTTCTGTTATTGTTATTATTTTCATTTTATCCTTAAGACCCATAGGTTTTAAGGGTATAGAAATGTATATAAACACTGCAAGAGTCAGACCAAGACCTAGCTCACAAAATGGGAAATATGAATTTTATAATTCAGGTCAGTTATACCCTTTCTCCTAAAGTGTTCACTTGGTCCATACTACTGTTTCCACACAAGCCTGTACCACAACCTGCCCTCTTATCATAAGGCAACATTATATATGATTAAAATATTGGTCTTGGAATCAAGAAGATTTTGACTCAGCTTACTAGCTATTTGTTGCTAGATGAATCTCTTAAACTCCCTGGGATTTAGTTCTTACTCTGTAAAATAAGGGTCTTAGATTAGATAGCTTCTGAGGTCCCTTCTGGGTAGTTAAGTAGTACAGTGAATATAGTGCTTCTTTCTGAGTTTAAATCTGGCCTAGGACACTTTTCTGAACCTAGCCAAGTCACTTATATCTGTTTACCTCAGTTTCCTCATTTGTAAAAAGAGTTGGAGAAATAGTAAAACCCTTCAATATCTTTGCAAAGGAAACCCCAGTCACGAATTGAATACAACTAAATAACAAAAACATCATAGTCTCTTCTAACTCTATCATTTTAATCCTATGAAATGAGAGCTATTGTTTCACATGTGAGATGGGTCAGTTAAGTGACATTAGTGGATAGGGTTCTGCGCTTGGAGTCTGGAAGACCTATGTTCCAATCCTGTCTTAGACATCTAATGGTTTTATGACCCTGGACAAGAAACTTAACATCACTGGGTCCCAGCTTCTCCATCTATGAAATTAGGATAACAATATTACTTACCTTGTAGGGCTGCTTATGGGAATCAAATCAGATAATATATTGAAAGCACTTTTGCAAATCTTATGGTTTGAAAATATTTATCATCATCATCATCATAATCTTCACCTATACCACCTTATATTGATTGAAATTAATGAGCTCTTTTCCCCACTTTTACTCTCAATACAAACCTAGAGGGACACCAAACCCAGCAAAATGCAGAGGGATTAGATTGCCTGTGTTTGTTAGAATTTCCCTGAAGTAACCATTTTTCTCAAAATGGAGCCCAGTATCCCAAAACTGACAGGGCATGAATTTGAGGCTGAAGAGAATGAAGTTAGATCAAAGGAACTGGCAGGGGAAGGGATGATCATAAAGTTATTTTTAGATTATAAGGAGGTACTTCCATTGGGGCAGTTCCTATTAGAATGGATCTTGATTTTCAAAGTAGTTGATACCATCTTATTGTGGTCCACTTACATTTTAATCATCTTTGGTGAGAGGATAATCTCCTTCTTAGATGACTGGTATTCAAAAGACCTGTGTCTAGGGAATAATCTCTTCATTCCACAAACATTCACTGAATGCTTGCTGCATCTGTAAAATAATAACATCCTTGGTATTTTGGCTGTAGTATGAGGGAAACAAGGGGCTGTATAACTATAATGCTTGGTCCCAGTGTAGCTTATTGGAGATTTAAGACATTTATATGTAAATGAAAGCACTGAAGAATGTTATCAGAAGGCAAGATATGATTGAATAAAAGATAGTGTTGGATCTGATAGAAGAGTATGTAGTGGGGGGCCTTCTAGGTAGGCAGAATAATATAAGCAATGGTGTGGAGGTAAGAATGAGAATAGTTTGATAGGCCTGATTGCAATAGAGATTCCTTTTTGGAGAATTGTTGGAAACAAGTTTGGACTAATAAGATGGGTCCTTAAAGTCAAGGTTAAAGACCAGTGGAAATGAAGTAAAATTATCTTTCTTAACCCCCCCCCCCCCCACCTCCCCAAAAACTCAGGGCAGGGGCTAATGTGAGGGGGAGAATCAGCACACTGAGGGGAATTGAAAGAAATTAGTGATAGACTTGCAATGAGCCACCCTAGTGTAGAAAATAATCCTATTTAGGTGGTAGGTGAAAAAAATGTTGCCAGAGACACCTGAAGAGAATTGTTGTGCAGTCTGGAGTGGTGGGACTCATACTGAACACTGAAAACAGTGTAAGACTTAAATAGGAGGCATTTGATGACCCTGAGGAAGCAAAAAGCAATAACAGTTTCAAATGAAGCTCTAGCATAATTGTTCCATGGTTCAGCTGCTCTAAGAGAACTAAACAGCAGGGAATGGTGAAGTAGAGATGAAAGTGGCAGCCACAGCATGTACTGGGAGCAGAGGATAGCTTATGGGGATAGAAGACAGTGGCAGCAGAATGGGCAGGGCACCAACAATAGGAGAGTTTCTGGTGAAAGATCAATGGAGTTACAATGTGCCATGTACAAAGTGCAATGGAGGTACTGATTTATGGGAGAGGTCTGGGTCAGGTCATTCCCAGAGATTCTCTTTACTTGCTTAACTATAATTATCATATATGACAAATATCAGGAGCCAGAATTCACCTGTTATTGAAAAATAATTTTATAATCCCTCCTCCCACTTCCCCAGCATTTGAAAATTTAAACCACTGATTATACAGAATATCATGCTGATGCAAAAGCTTGTTTCCATTTGTTTCTATGTTACAATGTTTGGTTCTTTCAAAAGATTTGGAATTTTATCTATTCACAACATCAATACAACTTTATCAGAATTATTTTTTTCTTCATGTCTTTTTCAAGGGTTGAGTATGAAGCTCCAAAGAACCTTAGATAGTTCATGAGCCATGGATTGGCCATCCACTACCTGTAGAAATATCCAAGGGAAGTCCCACTGAAGAACAGACTTGTATAGATTAGGGACAGGGAATAATTGCTGTAGTAGATAGAGTTGACCTCAGAGACAGGAAGGTCTGGATTCAAATCATGCTTCTGACATGTACTGCTTGGATTGCTCTGCATAAATCAGTTAATCTCTCCCTAAAACAATAAATTGAAGAGTACTTCCTAATTTTCAGTGGTAGAGAACATTTACTTTAGATTACTATACCACTGAAATCATAGGTATGAATCCCTCTCAAAGAAACAATTGGGCAGATAGGTGGATGGAGTGTCAGTGGATAGAATGACAGACCTGAATTCAGGAAGCTTCATCTCAAATCCATCCTTAGATACTTACAAGTTAAGTCACTTAACCCTGTTTAGCTCAGTTCCTCATCTGTATGTAAAAGGAGCTGGAGAAGGAAATGGCAAACCATTCTTTGTCAAGAAAATCTCAAAAGAGTCACCAAGAGTCATGACTCAACAAGGACAACAAAGATCCAAATAGATAATTGTAAATGCAAACACCTATAGAAAGGAATGATTTTGGCAAAATCAGGGTACTCCTCAGGGAATGTTTTCTTGAGGAGGCAGTTGCCTTTATTTTCCCTTGTCAGAAAATTATGTATTTTTTGGATAATAATAACACCCACAATAACGTGGGTACAGGACAAATATTACTACCTTTGGGGTCAATGTACCTAGATTCAAAACCTCGGTCCACTGACATTTAGAAATTGTGTGACCATGGGCAAGTCACTTCAACTTTTTTGGCCTTAATTTCCTCATCTCTAAAATGAGGAGATTGTATTAGATAATTGGATGTATTTTTCCTCTAGCGCCTGATCTTGAATTTTATGATGGATATCTTTTAGAAATACTAACACCCTCTTCCAACCTCACCCATTTTTGACATACAATGTCCTACAAACTACAAACATCAATAGGAGTAGATTTTTCTGATCAGAGAGTGAGCTATATCTTTAAAATTGACTCCAGTGAGGTAAGTTAATATTTTGAATCCATTCATTGTTTCTAGACCCTCCTCTAACCATAAATCATAAGATGCTATACAATCAAAATAAAACCTGAAATTCATATAACACTTTACAATTTATAAAGTTCTTTCCTCAGAGTCCTGATATTATCATCCTTATTTTGTAGATGAGGAAATTGAGATTTGCCTTTAATTAAATAGCTGATTTAAATCTAGTCCTCTAATTCTAGCTTTTATTTAACTGCACCAGTTTGCTTTCTTGTACTTAAGTGTTCCATCTTAAATACTTTAAAATCTTCCTTGACTTTTTCAGCACATAAAAACGGTCTTTTTGCATACTTGGAACTCATTGTTCTGATTGACAATAAATTAACATGACTTATACTGACTTGTAGCAATTCTTGCATTTACCATTTTGTGTTGTTATTGAACCATTTCAAGCATTCATGTCTTATTTCCCTGTTTTCCTTAAGAACTATTCTTACCTCATGTCTCATTTTTCCATTGTGAGGTATAGGGATGTTTAATAACTGCTCTAGGACCACTTTGGGAGTAGGAGGCAGAACTGGGACTCACAACCAGGTCCTCTGATCCCAGCTCAGATCTTTCCAGCTCTCAATTCTCTGCCTAGCACAAAGCTACCCATGTAATACCATTCATTTCTTAATGAATGAGCTAGTCCCCACTTATTAAGTATTATACACTATGCTAAGCACTGGAAATACAAAAGGAGACAAAATACAATCCCTGCCCTCAAGTATTCACAATCTAATGGAGGACACAAAAGGTAAATGAATGTTTGAAATTAAGGATGTTGTCCAAACATGCTTGCTAGGACATTCTAACTGGGACTTTAAGGAAACCAGGATAACCAGAGGTAGAGATGAGGGGGAAGAACATTCCAGACCTTGGGAAAGCCAGAAAAAATATCTGGAACTGAGATAGAATGGCTTCTTTGTGGAAGGAGATCAGTGTCACTGAATTAAAATAGTTGCTTGGGAGAAAAGTGTAAGAAGTCTGGAAAAGTGTAGGGGTGAGGTGATGGGTGGGTGATAATGAAGGGCTTTGAATGCCAGGAAGAATATTTTGTATTTATTCCTACAGGTGATTTGGAATCATTGGAATTTAATGAGTTGGGGCGGCTAGGTGGTGCAGTGGATAAAGCACTGGCCCTAGAGTCAGGAGTAGCTGGGTTCAAATCTGGTCTCAGACACTTAGTAGTAATTGCCTAGCTGTGTGGCCTTGGGCAAGCCACTTAACCCCATTTGCCTTGCAAAAAAACCTAAAAAAAAAGAATTTAATGAGTATGGAGACCTGCACTTTAGGAAAATCATTTTAGTGGCAGAGTGGAGCATGAATTGGAGAAGGGAGAGACTTGAGACAGGCTGTCCCACCAGCAAGTTATGACAGTAGCCTAAGCATGAGGTAATTCAGGACCTACCCTAGGGTAGTAGTAGTAGTATCAGAGGAGAGAAAAGGCTATATTTGAGGGATGTTGCAAAGGGGGAATTGACAGGCCTTAGCATTGGTTATGGGGGCTAAGAAATAGTGAGATGTTGGCAATGACAGAGAGATCATAAGCCTGAGAGACTGGGGGGATGGTGGTGTCCTCAACAATAGGGCAAGTTGGAAATTTGGAAAATTACTGAATTCAGTTTTGTATATGTTGCTTCAAGCCATCCACTGGACATACAGTTTAAGATTTCTAAAAAGGCAGATGGAGATGTGAGATTGGAGGTAAGCACAAGGGTTAATGCAGGATAGATTGAGAATCATCATCATAGCAATGATAATTAAACCCATGGGAGTTGCTGAGATCATTTAATGAAGTAATATAGAGGGAGAAAAAGGCCTAGAACAGAGCCCTTTGGGACAACTATAGTCAGTGAATATAATCTGAATGAGGATCAAGCAAAGGAGACTGAGGAATGGTCTGATAGGTAGGAGATCCAAGAGAGTGTTGTCCCAAAAATCTAGAGAAGAAAGAGTGGTGAGGAAAAGAGATCAAGGAAAATGAGGATTGAGAAAAGGTCATTGGATTTGAAAAATAAGAAATCACAGGTAATTTTGGAGACAGCAATTTCAGTGGAACAATGAATTTAGGGTTAAGAAGAAAGAGAAGCAAAAGTGGCAGCATCTCTTATAACTGACTTTCTCAAGTTTAGCTACATAGATCTAAAGAGGTATAGGAAAAAAGTTATCAGGGATGGAAAGATCAAGTAAAGGTTTTTTCAAGATAGGGAAGATATCCAACATGTTTATAGGTTTTAGGGAAGAAGCCAGTAGACAAGGAGTGATTACATGACTGAGGAAGTAATCTGTTGGAGGCGATGTGAGAAGTAATCTTTTATGCAGAGGGACTTGTATTAGTTAGGAGTGAGTTCACCTCTTTGTGTGAGACAGGGTGGCAGAAGTCATCTGAGTGATAGGAGATAAGGAAGAGAAAAGAGGGAGTTCATGGCAAAAGGGCTCAACTTTATTTTCTGTAAAATATGAAGCAATTTTCTTAAGACTATGGGGAAATGAATGAATGAATTACAAAATGACCTCTTATTTAGGTCTCAAAGAAAACTTTTAAAGGAGTATTTAAAAGACAGGTGGTAGAAAACATGACTTTTCTCCTTTACCCAGTGACTTGAACACAGCAAATAAATGTTTGTGGGATGAATGCTGTGAAAATAGTCCTAGAAAACAATCATAATAACTTGAGGCTACTAAACTTCAAGTACTGGCTCTGAAGTTAGGGTGATCTGCATATCCAAATCCAGCTTCAATTACTTATTATCTGTGCTGAGTGAGGTATCACTTCATTTCTATCTTCCTAAATTCCCTTATTTGTAAATTAGAGATAATAGCACTTATCTTTCAGTGTTACTAAGGATAAAATGAGAGAATATTTGTTTAATGTTTTGAAAATCTTAAAGCTCTTTCTATGTCTCTATATACACATATGCATATGCAATATTATGTATAGATATGTATATGTATTTGTAAACATATTTATATATCTGTATTTAATATACATTATATATAATCATGTTCCTTGTGATTTTTTTTGAAACAATTACAAAAGTTGAGAAATTTGACATTTTTTAAAAGTGCATTCAGATAACACTTTTATCAGTGAGCAAGTCTGCCTTCCAGATCCACTTTGAAAATGGAACAAGTTGGCTTTCCTTCTGTTTTGTTGTATTGCTTTTTTAAGGAAAGTAATTTCCTTGGCCAGCCGTTGTTTGCATGGTCGCTGAGTTTATTGGGCCCTTTCCAGTCTGAATTAGAAAGCTTGCTCTTGCAGCTCAGTAGTTTCCCATGTTTGCCCCTTCCTCCACTTCTCCACCTCCTCTTCTTCATCATGATGCAGTACCCCAACTGGCTATTAGATCCCTGTCTACTGCTAATCTATTGTGAGATGGCAGACAAACCATCTGATCCCTACTTGGAAAAGAAGGATAAATCTTTGTTCCATACAAATGCTTTGTCTAGCTTAGAAACAGGTTTTCTCTTCCAGAGTTGCTTTCAAGGGCATGCTCTGCTTCTCAGTTGTTTTGGAAATTAAAATGCAAATTGGCATCTTAAGCTCATTGCTCAGACACATTGTATTTGCTGTTGTTGTTGTTGCTGTTTTGTGAGATTATCCTATAACCTGATTAGGTCCCAGTAAGGTCTTCAGATTTTAGAACATATATGTAAATATATCACACACACACACACACACACACATATATATGTATGTATGTATGTATGTATATAGGTCTATCCCAGTAGTCTGGGGATTTAGAGGTTTTTATAAAAGATATAGGCCAGTGATATATATATATATATATATATATAGAAACAGATCTTAAGTTTGGCATGTTTTAATGCTTACAGGGGAAGATCCAAGAACTGAAATGAAACTTATTGGGGAGGAGTGAGTGATCCCAGGCAACAATAATACAGCATAGAACCTTGAACATAATAGCTTTCAGGTCAAAGAAGGAAGAAAAAAGTAGTGAAATGGTCAGTGATGCCAGAAAGAAAGATCAGGTGAAAGAAAAAATATTTATTAAGTTCTTATGAAAGACTTCCTTTGACTTGGAAGTCTCAATTTTGCCTGCTTTTCATCACAACTGCTAGTTGATGTGAGGGAAAACAGGATTTGCCTTAGCTCCACATAAAACAACTAGTAGAGCAGCTAGGTGGCAGTGGTTAGAGCACTGACCCTAGAGTCAAGAGGATCTGAGTTCAAATGTGACCTAGCTGTGTGACCTTGGGCAAGTCACTTAACCCCATTGCCTTAAATAAATAAAATTAAAAACAACAACAACAACAACCATAAAAACCAGGCTTGGACTATTGGTTTATATAGGGGTAGGGGGAAGGTTTCTCATCACAGATGTCATAGGCAAGGATTATCATATCGAGTTGGGAAAGGAAGTTTTGCATTTGCAAATTTAACATGATGAGGTGAGTGCACTCACGGCTGAGATTCTCTTTACCAAAAGCTGCTGGTTGTAAAAAAATTCCAAAAAACCAGAGAGGTGTTATGGACTGAGACATCATAGAATGTCAGGGTTGCTTTGGAATTCTCCTAGTTCAGTGGTTTATATGCTAAAGTCTGTGAACTTGTTTTGAAAATATTTTTATAACTATTTTAACAGTTTCACTTTCTCCTCCAGAGCCATCTGGGTCCAATGGTCAGATATGAATCAGGATGACTGGAGATGGTCCTGGAGATGAGGCAATCAGGGTTAAGTGACTTGCCCAAGGTCACACGGTTAGTATGTGGCAAGTATCTGAGGTTGGATTCAAACTCCCATCATACTAACACCAGTGCTTTATCCTCTGTGCCACTTAGGTGACTTGCCTTCCTCATCCACTGTAGATGAGGAAACTGAAACCACCATGTCAAGTTTTTCTTTCACTTTTCTAACCTGATATATCATAGGAGCAACTGAACCAGGCTTCCTTCTGTCCTTAATAATGGTATAGAGGGTAGAACCACTGTACTTGGAGTCAGGAATTTGAATTCAAATCCTACCTTAGACACTTACTAGTTCTGTGACCCTGAACAAATCACTTTCCACTCACTCTGTTTCTCAGTTTCTTCATCTATAAAATGAAGGAGTTGGACTCCCTGATCTCTCTAGTATCTTCTAGATTAAAATCTATGAGTCCCTAAAATTAGAATCCCTGCCATAAGAAGTAGAGACCTTGAACACCAGGTGGCTTATACTCCTCACTGGTTCTTCAAGAACATAGACATTATTGTTGTCATTTTTCAGTCATTTAAGTTGTGTCCAACTCTTTGCAACCCATTTTGTATTTTTTCTTGGCAGAGATATTGGAGTAGTTTGCCAATTCCTTCTCCAACTCATTTTACATTTGAGAAAAGTGAAGCAAATGGGTTAAGTGACTTATCCAGGGTCACACAGCTAGTATGTGTCTGAGGCTAGATTTGACCTAAAAATGATGAGTCTTTTGACTTCGTCTCAGAACTCTATCCACTGTACCACCTAACTGTCCCAGGACATAACCTTACAAATGACATAGGTAGTCATTCTGAGGCAGTGTGCACTGGAGTGTACACTGGATTTAGAGTCAGATGTCCTGGATTCAAATCCCTCTTCTTTTGTTGACCACCAGCTTGATCTTGGGAAAGTTTTTTTTAACGTTTCTGTGACTTCATTTTTTCATTTGTAAAATGAGAGTGTTAAACTAGTTGACTCCTAAAGTTCCCTTCATTTCTAAATCTATGATGCTTTGTCAGTGATCCTTAAACTCTTGACCTAGATCCCATTACCCTATTAAAAAGATATACTTGAGTGCACTTTAAATCCAGAGTAATCAGATAGTTACTAGGGAACTGAATATAGAGGCCAAAGCTATCTGATCACAGAAGTTTCTCAAAAAATTATTGGAGGAATACTTTAGTATTCTACTTTAGTATTGCCTGACATTGTACCTTAGAACAACCCTGGACTCTACCTCTCCACCTGATATCTGGGAGGGAAATATTGAGATCTTGATGACTGAAATGACTTTACAATGACTTTAACTCCTACTAAGCTTGCCATCTCTGGTCAATATGACCTGAGTGACATCGAGATGAGTTAATCCCTAAGCAGCAAATACTGGTTGAGATGTAACATGCCATCTTGCATTGAAATAAAAAAACTGTTTCAAAGGAGTAAAGCATTGAGAGTTCATTAAGAGTCATCTGAGTCTGCTCTTCATCCCTTTCAGAAAAAGTTTGAAATAATTGGAAGTAGAAATACTGAATAAAAACTACATTTCTCCGAGTTTCTTTTAGGGGCTTAACTCCATTTAAGACTCCTACTTTCTTGCCCTTTTTGTTTACTCTATTAATGGTATTTATGATCACCTCTATTTCTTTGGTCACATTCCCCTCCTGCCTTTTCCACTTACTAATTTATAACCTATCCATTCTTCTAGTCTAGCTCTATCACCACCTTCTCTTCTATAAAGTCTTTTACAAATATTCTGCCTACCAATTCAATACACATTTCTTATTGTATGTTAGACCCTTTGCTAGATTTTATATATATATATATATATATATATATATATATATATATATATATATATCATATCTTTTCCATCACATAGTATTAGGTCTAACATTCTTGTTTATATGACTAGATTATAAGACTCATGAAGGCAGAGACAATGTCTTTTATATATTTTTTGAATTACCTGCTTTGCTTGAGAAGGTCTTGGTTATATAGCAAATAGTGTCACAGGGTGATTTCAATTTACAGAGAAAAGAATACCTTAAACTCTCAACCTAATCTCCTAAAACGAGATTGAGAAGTAGAGGGGGAGCCAAGATTGTAGAGAACAGGAATCACCCAGCGGAATTCTCCCCAAAATTCCTCTCTACAACTTGAAAATAACTCCTCAAATCAAATTTTGGAGCTGCAGAGTCAGTAGGAAGTCAGAGTAAGACATTCTTCAAGGCTAAGACAGGATAGGTAGGAGCTGGTCTGGAAGATGGCAGGAATGCCAGTAGTGGAGGTGGCATAGAAGTGCAGGCAACAGCTTCAGAGCTCTCAGCACAGAGATGGTGAGGAAGTATGATAACTGAACAGAAAGAGATTACAGTGAACTCTGCTAGCATTGGGTTCACCTGGCACTGATTGGCAGCTATATTGCCTGTTAGTAGGTCTGGATCACAGTTCCAGGGTCCAGAAAAACTAGTACTTGCAGCTGCAGGAGAACAGGGGTCCTTTATGGGTAAAAATCAGAGCACAGACCAGGAAAATAGTGACAATGCTCTACCAGGATCACATCACATGGAAGCACCAAAAACTTGCAGGTCTCCTGAACTAGATATAAAAATTGCAGCATGGAAAAGCCTGAAGCTTGGCATAAGACCAAGATTGTGCCACAATTTCCAAGATGAGCAGAGACAAACTTTACCATAAAGTTCAAAGTGAAAAAGTAGTCTGGGAAATGAATAAATAACAAGAGAAATTGACTATAAAAAGCTACTATGGTGGCAGGGAAGAACAAGACTAAAATAGAAAAACAATGTAAAATTGGAACCAAGCCCAACAAGAATTCCTAGAAGTGTTAAAGAAATAGAGGGGTTATAGAGAAAAACTGGGGAAAGAAATGAGGATGATTTAAGAAAATTATGAAAAGAGACCTTGGTAAAAGAGGCACAAAAATTACTGAAGAAAATAACACCTGAAAAAAGCAGAATTGGTTTAATGGTAAATTTGGTGCAAAAATTCATTGTAAAAAGAACTGAAAAATAGAATTGGTCAAGTGGAAAAAGAGGTACAAAAGCTCAATGAAGAAAATAATTTCTTAAAAATTAGAATTGGGCACCTGGAAACTATTTCCATGTGATGTTCAGGAGATATCACAAAAGGATAAAACAAAGTCAATAGAATGAAAAAAATAGAAGCAAATGTTAAAATATCTTACTGTAGAAATAACTGACTTGAAAATAATAGATTGAAGAGAAATTATCTAAGAAGTACTGGACTACATGAAAACCATGATCAAAAAAGAACCTAGACATCATAACTTAAGAAATTATTAAGAAAAACTGCTTTGGTATCTTAAATACTGATGTTAAGGTAGAAATTGAAAGAATATGTCCAACTTCCTGAAAGAGATATCAAAGTGAAAACTCATAAGAATATTATAGCTAAATTCCAAAGCTCAAGAAGAAAAATATTGTAGGCAGCTAAAAAGAAATAATTCAAATATTATGAAGCCACAATCAAAATCACAAACAAATAAAAGCTATATTAAAGAAATGGAAAATGTGGAATTTATTTCAGAAGGTAAAGGAGTTGGGATACAGCAAAACTTAGTGTTATCCATCAGGGGAATAATGAATATTTAATGAAATAGGGGACTTTCAAGAATTTCAGATGAAAAGACTAGAGCTGAATAAATTTCACATTCAAACGCAAAACTCAAGAAAAGCATTAAAATGTAAACATAAGAGATATCATAAGAAAGACAATAAAATTAAGCTATTATTTCCCAACATGGGAAGATGATACATATAATCCTAAGAACTTTATCATTATTAGAACATTTAGTTGCATGCTATATAAAGGGCACGAGTGTGAACCAAATATATTGGGATGGTCTTCAAGAAAAAATGATGAAGTGAGATAGAGCAATGTACTGAGAGAATGGAAAGGGGAGAGGTAGAATAAGAAAATGTTTCTCATATAAGAGATTTGCAAAGAAGAGCTTTTATAGTGAAGTGGAAAATGTCCATGTAAGGGTGAAAGCTAATGCTTGAACCTAGAAATATAATATGGAAATGGGAAAGAATTATGGTGAGGGTGATAAAAGGGAGGTCAGATTAAGAGAGGCAGTTGTCAGAAGAAAAATATACTTTTGAGGAGAAACAGGATAAAAAGAGAAAGAGAAGGATAAACAGAAGAAAATAGGATTCAGGAAAATCTATAGTTAGTAATCATAACCATGAATTTGAATGGATCAACTTACCTTAAAATGAAATTAGATAACATAATGGATTAGAAACCAGAATCTACCATTGTATTGCTGATAAGAGACACATCTGAAACAGAAAGACAGACACAGTTAAAATAAAGCATTGGTATAGAATCTATTATACTTCAGCAAAAGTAGCAACCATTATCTCAGACAAAGCAAAAATAAAAATTAACCTAATTAAAAGAGAATCAGGTTAACTATATTTTGCTAAAACTACCATAAACAATGATGTGACTTCTCTTTTAAAGATCCCATTTCTCAAACATATATGGGACTGAGTCATTTATTAAAATAAGAGCCAACCCCATTTGATAAATGATCAAAGGATATGAACAGGCAGTTTTCAGAAGAAAAAAAATTAAAGATACTTATATAAAAATTCCCTAAATCACTATTGATAGAAGAAATACAAATGAAAATAATTGAGGTACCCATGTCACATATCAGAAATGATAAATGCTGGTGAGGATGAGGAAAATTAGATACAAATAATAAATTGTTGGTGGAGTTGTGAACTGGTTCAACCATTCTGGAAAGCAATTTAGAACTATAAAAACTGCATATCCTTTGACTCAGCAATATCATTACCAGGTCTATACCCCATGGAGATCAAAGAAAAAGGACCTATATATACAAAAGTGGTCATAGTGGCTTTTCTTTTAGTGGCAGGGAATTTGAGATTGAAGAGAATAACTGAACAAGTTGTGGTATGTGATTGTGATGGAGTTACTATTGTGCTATAAGAAATGATAAGGTTGGGTGATTTCAGACAAAGCTTGCAAGACCTATTTGAACTGATGCAAACAACAATTGTAATAGTGATCAACTGTGAAAGATTTGGTTACCCTGACCAATACAATGATCCAAGACCATTTCAAAATATTCATGATGAATGAACTGATGAGCTCAGTGCAAATTTAAACATAATTTTCTTGCTTTATTATTTTTATGATACGGTTAATATGGAAATATGTTTTGCATGATTTTGCATATATAATTAATTAATTAATGTAATTTTGCTTGCTTTGCCAGTAGGTGGGGGAGGGAATCCATATCTCAAAATTTAAAAAGAAAAGAATGTTAAAAATAAATTTTTGAAGAAGAGTTTGGGAGAGATAAGTGCTATTTAAGATTTTTTCTCTTTAAAAAATTAAAACCAAAACAAAAATGTACATCATTTTATTAACAGAGATAGCAGTGAGCTTCTAGGTAAGTCCCAAGGACAGTTATCTGGGTAGCTACTTAACATTATTCTACTTTGGATTCCTCATACAAAAAATAGGGAGAGAATTGAGCTAAATGAACTCTAAGAATTCATGTACTTCTATCATCTCCTGGGTTTGATGGGATTTGGCCAGAAATCAATTGATTAGCCAGCATTTTATGAAAGGAAGTATGACATAGTAGAGAACTAACTTCGATTTTACAAGACCTGAGTTCAAGTCTTACCTCAGACATATTTGGTTAATTGACGCTGGACAAATCAGGAAACCTCCCCAGTGCCTCCAAGAAACTCTCTAAGATGATGAATTACAGAGGAGGTGCTGATCTCCATTCCTTGAGAAAATGCCTTTCTGGGAGCTCCCTAAATTTTATTGAAATCACAGGTCTGGTAAAAAAAATCCTAAACACTTACTATATAGAAAAACAAATGTAGGATAAAGTTATTGCTAAACTTGCCCAATTTAATAATTTCTTCAGGAATATATATATATATATATATATATATATGTTAGGCTTTAGAATTTAAAATATTGCCAAGGTACATGAAGATTCCAAGATGACTGAAGTTTGGGATAATTTTGGATACTTCAAGAGGAAACACCAGATTTATTTTGTGATTTTTATATTAGAACCTTTGATGAGGTATTTGGAGACCTATATTCACACCTCAGCTTAATTGTTTATTAGATGTTTGACTTTAAACAAGTTACATGTGTCTTGTGCCTCAGTTTCCTCCCCTGTAAAATGAGACCAATCATATTTATACCATATAACAACAGAATTTGGGGGGATAAAATGAAAAATTAGATATGTAAATACTTTACAAATATCAAAAAAATAAAAATTCGAAGGTGCTATTGCTACCATTATTACCAGTATGATTGCTATTATCAGTACCCAAAGCATTTTTAATCACTGGCTCTGTTTCCCTGACATAGCTCAGCAGCAAAGATACAGCAGCCTCAGACTTCTCTGTGGGCCAAAGCTGCTGTTGCCTGTTTGTCAGCATGGAAGGGTTGGGGCTGGTGAATAATTGGTTGAGTTGAACGCCTGAATCTTTACAATCCTCTCAGGGAATCCCCAACAGCATGGATAAAGTCTTATGGCTGGGAATAGCTAATAAGATTCACTGTCTGTCTGAGCTGACGGGGTTTTCTCTCTGGCTTATACTGCAGTTTGGTACAGTGACTCTTGCCAGAACTCATTTCCTTAAACAATACTCCACACGGGGCGGGATGCAGGCCAGTTAAAGAATTTTGTGAGGGTGTGGATTGTATGGGGTATTGGTCCTTTTTTTTTCTTTTATTAAAGACTTTATTTGAGTTTTATAATTTTCCCCCCAATCTTACTTCCCCCCCAGAAAGCAATCTGTTAGTCTTTACTTTGTTTCCATGTTGTACATTAATCCAAATTGAGTGTGATGAGAGAGAAATCATATCCTTAAGGAAGAAACAAAAAGTATGAGAGATAACAAGATCAGACAATAAGATATCTGTTTTTTTCCCCTAAATTAAAGGGAATAGTCCTTGAACTTTGTTCAAACTCCACGGCTCTTTATCTGGATACAGATGGTATTCTCCATTGCAGACAGTCCCAAATTGTCCCTGATTGTTGCACTGATGGAATGAGCGAGTCTATCAAGGTTGATCATCACCCCCATGGTGCTGTTAGGGTGTACAGTGTTTTTCTGGTTCTACTCATGTCACTCAGCATCAGTTTATACAAAGCCCTCCAGGCTTCCCTGAATTCCTGTCCCTTCTTGTTTCTAATAGAACAATAGTGTTCCATGACATACATATACCACAGTTTGCTAAGCCATTCCCCAATTGAAGGACATTTACTTGATTTCCAATTCTTTGCCACCACAAACAGGGCTGCTATGAATATTTTTGTTCAAGTGATGTTTTTACCCTTTTTCATCATCTCTTCAGGGTATAGACCCAGTATTGGTATTGCTGGATCAAAGGGTATGCACATTTTTGATGCCCTTTGGGTGTAGTTCCAAATTTCTCTCTAGAAATGTTGGATGAGTTCAGCTCCACCAACAGTGTAATAGTATCCCAGATTTCCTACAACCCTTCCCAAAATGATCATTATACTTTCTGGTCATATTGGCCAGTCTGAGAGGTGTGAGGTGGTACCTCAGAGAAGCTTTGATTTGCATTTCTTTAATAAGTAATGATTTAGAGCAATTTTTCATATGACTATGGATTGCTTTGATCTCCTCATCTGTAAATTGCCTTTGCATATGCTTTGACCATTTGTCAATTAGAGAATGGCTTTTTTTAAAAAAAATATGACTCAGTTCTCTGTATATTTTAGAAATGAGTCCTTTGTCAGAATCTTTAGTTGTAAAGATCGTTTCCCAGTTTACTACATTTCTTTTGATCTTGGTTACAGTGGTTTTATCTGTGCAAAAGCTTTTTAATTTAATGTAATCAAAATCATCTAGTTTGTT
Source organism: Macrotis lagotis (assembly GCF_037893015.1). NCBI lineage: Eukaryota > Metazoa > Chordata > Mammalia > Peramelemorphia > Peramelidae > Macrotis > Macrotis lagotis. The sequence goes on along the minus strand of NC_133665.1, from coordinate 17,169,584 downwards.
TTTGGTGATGTTCTCCATCTCTTCCTTAGTCATAAACTGCTCTCCTTTCCATAGATCTGACAGGTAAACTAGTCCTTGATCTTCTAATTTGTTTATAGTATTTTTTATGTCTAAATCCTGTATCCATTTGGATCTTATCTTGGTAAAGGGTGTGAGGTGTTGGTCTGATCTAAGTTTCTTCCATACTAACTTCCAATTTTCCCAGCAGTTTTCATCAAAGAGAGAGTTTTTATCCCAATATCTGGACTCTTTGGGTTTATCAAACAGCAGATTACTATAATCGTTTCCTGCTATTGCACCTAGTCTATTCCACTGATCCACCACTCTATTTCTTAGCTGTTACCAGACAGTTTTGATGACTGATGCTTTATAGGTGTTGGTCCTTTTAATGAGTGCTCACTCCATGGTGAAGTTCTGATCCTGGAATAAGGAAGGCGAGAATCCAGGTTTTGTTTCTGATGTATACTGGCTTTGTGGCTGTCTATGGGGTAAGGAAAGAGAGCAAGCATTTATTAAGTATCTACAATATTCTAGGCACTGTGTTAAGTTTTTACAAATATTTCATTTGATCCATGCAACAGCTTTATAAGGTAGGTTCTATTATTATTATTCTCATTTTATAGTTGAAGAAATTGAGGCAAAAAGAGATTAAGTGACTTGTCTAGAATCACACAGCTAGTAAGGATCTGAAGCAAGATTTGAATTTTGGTCTTCCTAATTCTACTAAGTATTCTATCCACTAAGTCATCTTGCTAAAGGACCATTCCTTTCACTTTCAGTTGTGACTACAAGGTCATTTACTCACATGAGTCTATTAGTTGGTATTGGATTTGGGGATGGAGAAGACTTGAGTTTAAATTCAGCCTCAGATACTAACTGCATGACTCTGGGCTAGTTACTTAGCCTCAGTTTCCTCATCTATATAACTGAGGTAATAACAGCACCATGTGCAGAGGTTATTGTAAGATTATCATACTTCAAAGCACCATGTAAAATGCTTGCTAATATTATTACCTTATGAAACAGTTGCACAGTTCTAGTTGCTAGAAAGCCCAGTCTTATATTGAATCAAATTGTTACTTTTTAGATTTAGAAATGGAAGGGACCTTAGGGGTCACCTAGCCTGATCCCTCCATTTGTCATATTGAGGAAGCTAAGATGTTAAAGAAATGAAATGACTACTTAAGCTAACAATTGGCAAGATCTTCTAACTCAAGTCCAATTTTCTTACCATCTCAGCATGCTGCTTCCACTGACTGGGGCTTCATCTGCTCTCTAGCTCTATGGATTAAGGCAACTACTTTAATAGGTTTAGTAACTAGCACTTTGCACAAGGACTGAAACTTAGTGTTTAAAAAAACTGAAGGAAGGAAATAAGGAATATAAGGAAATAAGGAAATATAAGGAAATAAGAATTTATTAATTATGCTATGCTTTACAATATTATCACATTTTATTTTTATCATAACCCTGGGGGCTAGGGGTAGGTGCCATTACTATCATCATCTCTATTTTACAGTCAAGGAAACTGGGACAGACAGAAGTTTATTTGTTACAGTGATTTTCCCAAGGTCCAAGAGCTGGGACACATCTAAGGCCATACTTGAATTCAAGTCTTCTTGATTTCAGGCCTGGTGCTCCATCCACTGCAACACCTAACTCTAATTGCAATGGGATTAATAGAAGGATCAAATGAGGTGTGATATGTGGGAGCTCTTTGAAAAACTTGCAAGTGTTATAAATGTATGCCAAGAATAATGGCAATTAGAAATATATTAATATTAATCAGGAAATGACAGCATCTATGAATATATATGTAAATATATACATATTATAATAAAGAGTACTTAAGAAAGTTGGATTGTTAGAAGGCTAAGATTGCACTCAGGGTCACTTCTCCCACTGCCACTCCCTAGTTATGTTTTTTTCCGTGGAAGTTTTCATAGCTTGGGCCTTCTTCTTAGTGCTCAATAAGCTCCATCAGACATTTGGTAGAACTGAATGTGTGGCCCAGTTTTTTTAACATTTTATACATTTATTATTATTATGATACTTTTAATAAAGTGAAAGAAGCATACTTCAGTCTGTGCTAATAAGCTCTGTTTCTGGTATGAATTATATTCTTTATCATAAGTCCATCAGAGAAGTTGCTTCAGTGTTTTTTTCCCCACAGTTGCTACTGCTAGTTGCATTTCCCTCTATCTTATAACCTCCCACCCCCATTATATTCTATTCTCTCTCTTTTTCCTTTCACCCTGTCCCTCCTTAAGAGTGTGTTGTATCTGACTACCCTCTCCCAGGACCTTCCCGCGCTTCTATCACCTATACCCCCCCATCCCCTTCTCTTGTCTCCTTTCTCTCATCCCTCTCCTCTCTTTTTTCCTCTAGGGTAAGAAAGACTTTTATGTCTTATTGAGTGTGTATGTTATTTCCTCTCTGAGCCAGTTCTGATGAGAATAAAGACTCACTCATTCCCCCTCACTCCCCCCTCCATTCCATGATATTACAAAAGCTTTTACTTGCCTCTTTTACATGAATAGCTTAGCTCATTCTACCTCTCCTTTCCCTTTCTCCCAGGACATTCTTTTCTTGCCCACTTACTCTATCTTTATAATATATTATACCTTCATATTCAACTCCTTTCTATTCCTTGTCTATATATGCTCCTTCTAACTGCACTAATAGATGAGAAGGTTCATATGAGTTATCAGTATCATCTTCCTATGCAGTAATACAGGCAGTTCAACATCATTAAATCCCTCTTCATTTGCCCTTCCCATCCACCCTTTTTATGCTTCACCTGAGTCTAGTACTTGAAGATAAAACTTTCTGTTAAGCTCTGGTATTTCAACAGGAAAGTTTGAAAGTCCCCTATTTCATTGAATGTCCATATTTTCCCCTGAAAGAAGATGCTTAGTTTCACTGGGTAGTTGATTTTTGGTTGTAACCCAAGCTCTTTTGCCTTCTATAATATGATATTCCAAGCCCTACAAGCCTTAATGTAGATGCTGCTAAATCCTGTGTAATCTGACTGCAGCTTCACTATATTTAGATTGTTTCTTTTTGGCTGCTTGTAATATTTTCTCTTTGACTTGGGAGTTCTGGAATTTTGTGGTCCAGTTTTTATTGAGGCCTGAAGGCAGGTGATCTGGTATCATGTTAGTAGGAGCTTCCAAAGACTTCCCTGTGGGATTTTGCAGATAAGAGAACACCGGGGACTACTAGAACATATTTCTAAACATAAATATTTATGTCAAATCAGCTCAACTAAGAAGGTGGCAAAACAAGGCGTGAAAATAAAATGAAACAGAGCAGCCCAACTTTTTTGCAAATATTTATGAGAGAGAAAAATGCTGAGAGAAAGGATGGGAATGAGCCATGGAGGCCTGATGGTGGAGAGGGAATTAAAAAAAAAAAAAAGAGAAAGAATCCCTGTAGGGTCTGACTATTGCCTTCTTAGAGAAAGACAGCTTAGAGATGCCAAATGAATGAATGCAATTAAAATTCCATCTCAATGTATACCATTGTCAAGAGGACTTCTGAAGAAATAATTGATTTCTGTGGCCCAGCAGGTAACTCACAGGAAAAAAAAATTTATAGCTGACATTACATGGCACTTAGGTTTACAAAGACCTTTGCACACATGATTGAATTTGATTTTCATAACAACCTTTTGAGGTAAGTAGCATTGGTCCCCATTTTACAATGAGAAAATGGAGGAGTCTGTATGGTACTGAACTTGGAATCACATGACCTGAGCTCAAATCCTCTCTCTGGGCACTTAATACTTGTTTGAATATGGACAAATCATTTAATTTTCCTGGGGCTCAGTTTTCTTTTCTATCGATGAGGGACTTGAATTGAATGACTTCAATGGGACTTTCTAGCTGTAGGGTTCAAAGCTCACACAGCTAATAGGTATCTGAGGGCAGAGTTTTCAACTCAGGTCAGACTTTGAACTCAGCTCTTTCGGATTTCAGGTTTGGTGTTTTGTCCACCATGTGTCACAATGTGCTCTTTCCTTGTCTGACCATGATCAGTTTTGTATGAGGAAGAATAGCCTAGAAGCGTTTTTCTCTCGTCTTTATTCTTGCAAAACTCACATTGTTTGGAGAAAGATTATACTTGTCAAAAGCAGCTGCAGTGCAATACAAAGAGAATTGACTCTGGCATTAGGGGTGCTGAGCTGAAGATCTGAGCCCTGCCCTGCCTTCACTAGGTATTTGGAGACAAATAATCTCTATTTCTTTGAACTTCAGTTTCCTTATCTATAAAATGGAAACAACAGCAAATGAAGATGACCAGGATGACAACAGTGATGACGACTACAATGATGATGATAGCATTTACATAGCATTTACAGAGGAACATGCTCTGAGATAAAAGTGAAATTTTTTTCTGTATAGCAGCTATACTCTTTGTGTATTTTGTGGCATTGTAAGCCAGAAAATAGAGCAGAACCTAAGTGGGAATGTCCATGAGCTCTATGTATAGTACTTTTAATTCAACATCATTTAGAAATTATTCTTCAGTTTCTATCCCATTGTACCACCTCAGGCTACCCAAACTAAATTGCCTTAAGCTCCCAAATGACCCAGTAAAACAAAACAACCAACAAAAAGAAGCCAGAACTAGAATGATCTGGGAGATAATGGGTACATGACAACTTTCTCTCTTAAGTGATAAATTCACTGTCAGGAGGTTGGACTCAGTCCTGTATTTACCTATTTCTTCCAGCTAAAGGGGTGTACAATTAATTTGGGTATCTTGGAAGTTTGATCAAACTCTGTTTTTAAAGCAATTCAGATGTCTTTCCTTACTGATCTGTGCTAAGAAGTAGCAGGTCATAGGATGATGAAGAGGGGGACTCAGATTCAGGAAGTTATAGGTTTGATTCTTACCTTTGACAAATATGGGAACAAATACTGTGAGTCAAACCAACTTGCATTTGTTGAAGTAGAGGAATTTCTTATAATTAGTTGTCCATTCCCTATAGATTTCTTAATTTGTGATTCATTTATTGCCCTAACAGGAGCTTGTTGCCCAGGGCTGAAGTCATCAGGGTCAGTATCTCCTTGTTGCTGGTGCCACTTTTTTACCCAACACATTTTTGCTTGTCTTTTAAATTCTGCCTCATATGCTTTCTTCGTGATCCTTTTAGTGTCCTTTGACAATTTGACTGCAGTCCACCTTTCCATGCTTATTCCACGTGATTTTTCTTCAAGTATGATTTTGTCTAGTCAAACTCACAGAGACAATGTTCCATCTCTTATTTGCAAGGATGGGCAAGCGCACTGAAGAAGGAAAGGAAGATGGATTTTCAAATTTGAGAATTAGATACACCTGTTTGCTCCTCTCCCCTCCCAACTTGGAAAGTTCCTAATCTTTCATCCAACTGGAAATCAGATTCCCTCATGCTACATTGTTTCCTTGTAATTAATTGACCTTATTTGATTTTTATTTTATTTGTTGCATATAAAAGTTGTCACACCCTTGTATTCAGGATCTAGCCCTAAGCTTAAGAAGGTGCCTGGCCTCATTTGTTAGGCAATCAGCATGCATTGTTTATTAAATTGATTTTCTAAGAAGATCAAATCTTTGTTTCCTCTGTTATTTCATCTTTCACCTGCTACAATAATCGATTATAACTGGAACAAAGAGTACTTAAGGGAGGATAATATGAAACAAGGCTGGAAAGGTAGGTGGAGAGCTCCTAGCTAAGGAGTTTGGATTTTATCCTATAGAACAGAAGCCACTGAAGAGTGTTTTCTGTGCCTTAGTAAGATTACTTTGGCAGCTGAGTGCAGGATAAAAGGAGAGCAAATTAGAAGGCTATTGCCATAATCTAGGTAAGAGTGGATAAGGGCCAGAGTTTGAGTCACAAGTCCTTTCCTCTAGTATTGGGCCTTGAATTCTTGTCTTTCCATTGCCCTATTGTTGAAATGGGGCTTATTAGAGGGGAATTTAAACCACGTAATGATTAGTCTGATGATAAAAGAGTAATAAATTCTTTTGGGAATGCATCTAGCTAATTGTTAGTACTCCCAAGTGTTTTCCAATCTGTGTTTTAAAAGTGCGTGTGTGTGTGTGTGTGTGTGTGTGTGTGTGTGTGTGTGTGTTGTAAATGAGAGCAAAATATGGTTAACATTTTTTCCTTTTAAGTCATCCATAACTTGTTTCTGACGTCAGATGAGGTATTGATCTCACATCCCTTATGTTATGGTCCTCTTCAAGAAGGAAGAGTAAACAACAGCAAACAAACAACAACAAATTACATGCCAATCACATCTTTCTTAGAATTCTGGGAGGGAGAGAAATCTTTTTTAATACAGGAGATCTGTGCAAATTCTTGGGCTATGAGTGGGACAGAGAAGGAGAGAAGATAATAATTTCTGAGTAAGAGATTGAAAAATATGTAGAATCATAGAATCTTCGAACTGGAAGCAGTTAGGGCAATCATCTTTCTCAGGAATTCTTAACCATTTTTTTAATGCCCATGAAACCTTTTTGCAGTTGCTAAATCCTATGAAGTTTTTTTTCTCAGAATAATGTTATTAAATGCATAAAATGAAATTACAAAGGAAACCAATTATCTTGAAAGTTAGCAAAATATTTTTAAAATATTTAAAAATTTAAATATTTAATATTTTAAGAAACAAATTTATGGATACCCAAGGTTAAGGAAACCAATCCTTTTATTTTACAACTGAGGAAATTAAGACCCAGAAAAGAAAGAAGGAAACAGGTATTTTTAGGTTTTTGCAAGGCAATGGGTTTACGTGACTTGTCTAAGGCCACACAGTTAGGTAATTATTAAGTGTTTGAGGTTGAATTTGAATTCAGGTCCTCTTGACTCCAGACAAATACTCTATTCACTGCATCACCTAGATGCCCCAGAAACAGGTATTTTTAAAGTAAGTTTTAAGTACCAGGTTTTTAAGTACCAAGTGTTTTACAAATAAAGTCTCATTTGTTCCTTTCATCAATCCTGGGAGATTGACGCTATTGTTATTCCAATTTTAAAGCTGAGGAAAATGAGTCAGATAAAGGTTAAATGAATTGTCCAGGGTTACATAGCAAGTGTCTAAAGCTGTATTGGATTCAGGTCTTTAGATCCACACTCTAATCTCTAAACCATCTAACAGCATCTAGGAAGGCTTAAGAAGTTAAATGACATGCCCAAAGTCATATAGATAGTAAATTTCAGAGGTGAAATTTGAACCCAGCTCTTCAGACTGTCGCTGTGCTTTTCCCTCTATCACATGATGTCACCCTGGGAGGTAGTATGATTTTTACTTAGGTCACCTGTCTGCCTTCCTGTTTTCATTACTTCTTGATGACTTCCTCATGCTTCTCTTGCCCAGTGCAGGTATAGGGAAGAAGTCAGTTCAGTAATTGGCACAGAGGAATCTAAGCCTCAGATAAATTGCATGTCTGATTAAAAATTCAAAGGCTAGAAAATGGCAGGACTTGGCCTTTAACACAGGTATCCTCATTGGCTCACTTAGGCATATATTGGGGATGAGGGGCTAGCCTATGGGAAATCAAAGTGTTTAAGTAAAAAGGGAAAAAACACCAGACATAAATCATGTGTAATTCAAAGTACAATTGACTCAATGAGCTCTCCTAAAAGAAAAAAAGGGGCAACTTGTGGTGTAATTTTCTTTAGTGCCTTTTCTTGAGTTCAAATGTGACCTCACACACTTACTGGTTATGTGACCCTGGTGAGTCATTTAACCTTGCTTGCCTCAGTTTCCTCATCCATAAAATTATCTAAAGAAGGAAATGGTAAATATTCCAGTCAAGAAAATTTCAAATGGAAATTACAAATGTAAAATGACTAAACAACAACAAAGGGGGAAAAAAAGCAGGTCATAGTTGATAAGCCAAAACATTTGACTAGTACCATTCATTCACTCACTCACTCACTCATTCTTTCATTCATTCATTCATTCATATATTTGCTCATGATGGAGACTCTATAATGGAGTGCGATATTTAGAGTAAAGTCAGAGAAGGAGACAGAGAGGAAAGGTTGAAACAAAGTATGGTATCCAGACCTGTGATGTTATTAGGGTGCAATTTTTACTGTTAGAGAAAGTCCAGTATGAAAACTCCTTTTACTAGTACAGATGGAAACCCAACAGGTCTTAGAGAGCTGTCTGGGACTCTAAGATGTTAACTGGCTTGGTCATGGTCACTGGACCATCATGTATCAAAGACAGGAATCAAACCCCAAGTCTTTCTGATTTTTAGGTCATCTTCTCTGCCATGTTACCTCTAAAAGAATACATAACAGATGTGAAAGACATGTTTCCAGCCCTTGTGAGACTTACATTTTAGGTGGGAAGGCAAGAGTATAAGACATGAAGTGATAAAATAATAATGCATGTAGAATGATAAGTATTATATAAGAAAAGCAGGCAATAAGTGTTAATGAGTTTATTTTCTATAAGTAAAGGTTTGGAAAGGGGACTTAGCATGATATACATTGACCACTAGATTTGGATTTCAAAGACCTGGGTTTGAGTCCTAGCTCTTGACTCTACCCTCACTAATAACTCTGTGTTCATAGGCAAGCCACTTAATTTGACTCTTAGTTTCTCTATCAATATCTTACTAAAGTTTGTACTCTTTATTTCACAAGGTTGTTTTGAGGAATTCATTCTGCAAACTCAAGTATTACATAAATGAACTATCATTACTTATTATTCAAAGTTTGATAGATATTCTGAAACTATCTTTGCTCAGAAGAATTGCTTTGGAGAAATAATGATTTCCAGTTGGCTGATGGAGTATTCTGAAATTGGGACTCTTTGTCTTACTGTAATGAAACCATCCCTGATTGGGGGAGGAAATAGAAAATCAGCAAGGAGTATGGAAGTGAACCATTCTTTTCGATTCCTGTGGTTTCAGGGAAGACAAAGACTTTACAATTGTTAGCCCCCAATGGAGAGATGTCAGATTTGGTGACCTCATGTGCCTTAGCCAGCCTCAGCACCACATTTGGGTGCAGCTGTGCTGGGCTATATTGCACACTCTCCCGGGGCCAGACTCAGGGGACAAGTTTGCTTCTTTGGTTACTATTAATGGAAACTGTGTTCCTAATTCCCCTCCCGCTGAGCAGTAAATTTACCTCTTAATGTCTTGCAGAGCCAGTGTGCAGAAAGATTGACAACATTGTTCACACTGTTTAAAGGTTCCACTGTGTGTTGAAAATTGTCTAAATGGGGGGATAATGAACAATAACCAAATTGGAGTTTTTTCAAGCTGAGAGCAAAAAGGGCTTCAGAGAGGGGTTAGCACCATGATGATTGTGTCTACTGAACAGAGTGAGGAGTGTGAAGGCTGAGGATCCAAAGTCAGATTTTAAGTTTGGAAGCTCATGACTTATTCAGAGCAGTATCTTCCAACTTATTTGGGTTTGGAATATACTTATGAATTTTCCAGGATATACCAGGTAGGGATTGTGGTGAGTAGGAAGGCCAACTCTTTGTTCCTCTCAAATTACCTAATGACTTAGCTAGTCGTTCATCTTGATCATGACTATATAGAGGATTAGCCTATTAAGAAGAGACAATATGGGGTAGCTGACAAAAAAGTTGGACTCTGATTCAGGAAGACCTATGTTCAAGTCCCAATTCTCACACATGCTGACTATGTGACCCTTGTCTAGTTAATTAATGTCTTAGTGACTCTAGGTGACTTAAGCTATAAATGACAGAGCAATTGTGCATTTTCATTTGCAGAGTGACATACCTACAACCCAGGAATCACATGTTTTGGTCAAACAAGAAAAAAATCATTTGCTTAAAATTTTGTTGTTTTTGTTGTTACTGATTTGTGTTCTACTCTTTGTGACCACATTTGGGGTTTTCTTGACAAAGATAATGAGGTAGTTTGCCATTTTCTTCTCCAACTCATTTTACAGAATGAGGAAGCTGAGACAAAAGAGGGTTAAAGGGCTTGTAAGGTAAGTGAGCCTCTGAGTCTGGATTTGAACTCAGAAAAAGAAATCTTCCTGACTCCAGACCTGGCATTCTATCCATTGAGTGCTGGTTGCCCTCTCTACTTAAATAGTAAACATTAATATTTTATGACTATGCTAAATGATTGAGTACTTAAGGGAAAATATATAGTGGATATACAGAATCAGTAATCATTAGATTGTAAGCTCCTTGAAGTCAAGAAGTTTTTGTAAAAAAATTTGTCATTGTATCCTTAGCACCTGGCACAATGAACTGGACATAGTGTAGATGTGTGCTTAATAAGTGCTTATTGCATTGAACTGGACCAATTGTCTTTACTGTCAAATATTTTTAAGATGGAAAGAACATGAAGGTAAATCTTTAATTAGTTGGAAAGAGTGCTGTACTATTATGACAGAACACCTGAGTTCATATTCCTGCCTCTGATAGCAAATATTCATGTGGCGTTGGGCCAGTCACTGAACTTCTAACTCAATCTCACATTTTTCAGAGAGGAAAAAAGCATCATATTAATGACAGGCCACTACCCTTTATTGTTCTAAGAATTGCAGTTACCATGCCTTTATATTCAGTAATTTCCCTTGGTTTAATGGCTCATGATTCTATGAATAAGAACTTTCATGTATTTCTCACAGGCTGGATTATTTTGAATCTTGTGCTATGAAGGCAATTGGATGTCCAGGAAGTGTTTCATTAATATTAAGGGTTTGATGACCCTAGCTTGGTAGCAGAATTCCTTTGGTCCTATAATGTGCTGTGGTCTCTCTCAGTTTACCAGTCCCTGCGTTTGTAGTTTGGCTTTGTCACTGAGCTCCTTCCCTGAATTTAAGATCACTCAGGAGGTCTGCTTAGGTAACAGCCTGCTATCTTGACTGTTTTTCTTCAGGAGGAAGGATGGGCAGAGTGGTGTCCAACTGTGCAAGGCAGTTAAGTGGCTCTGGTTCTCATGGAACCATTATAACCATTCTGGCCTGAAATGCTGTTCCTTAGATATATGTGAACACAAGGAATGTGAGGAGGTCTGATATGTCTATGTGGACTTGCACTTCATATACATGAATTTTTGGATTTTCATTTGTGGATGTGTTTACATGCTCTTTTCTGGGCATGCGCATTTTCACATATGATTATGTTTGTGTATGTATGTAGCTATTTGTAGATTTCTATATACTACATGTATCTGAGGTGTTGCATGTGCCTCTGTGTGTGTATGTGTGTGTACGCATACGCATGTATATCTATGTGACAGAGAGATTTATGTGGCACACTGGAGAGAGCACTGACTCTGGAATCAGGTGAATCTGAGTTCAAATCTGGCCTCAAACACTTGACATTATCTGTGTGACTCTGTGAAAGTCACTTAATCCTGTTTATCTCACATCCAGGGCCATCTCCAGTTGTCCTGATTTATATCTGGCCACTGGATCCATATGGTTCTAGAGGAGAAAGTTTTAACTTAGTGGTTAGCATAGCACCCCCCTCATTAAAATTCAGTTCACATGCTTGTTATGATATCATCTCCCTGATGTCATGGTTTTCTTCAAAAATGAAGGACAAACAATCACTATCTATCTTTTTATCTATCTAATGAATCTATTTGTCTGTCTATCTATATCTATCTATCTACTAGAGATACAGACATAATGTATATGTGAGTTAGTATTTATGTGTGTTTATGTGTGAGTGAGAGATAAGAGAGATACAGAACATTAAATGGACCCTTATCCATTTTTGTCCTCTTCAACCACACCCTTTAGTGTATGCCCTTGTCTGAGTGTGCATTTTCATATATAATTATGTTTGTGTAGCTATTTGTATATTTCTGTGTGTGGATTTGCACCTGAGCTTTTTCATGTGCCTCTGTTTATCTTTGTTGATATGTGTGTGCACATACATGTTTGGGGGCACACATTTGTAAGGACCCCTACCAGTCATGTGTTTTTCATCCCAACTTCCACCCCATGTATTATGAATCAAGAAGTTGGCATTGAAGACTTTCACCTTCACATTGATGAATCTTGTGAGTACTCACACATCAATAAATCCCTAACTGGAGACACCTCATTATATCACAGACTGAGATATACTGTAGGTCAAGTTTCTTCTATAAACAAGATGATGTATAGAACATTTTATGCTGTGACATGGAAAACCTATTCAAGAACAGCATTCCAATAAAATTCCATTGTATACTCAGCACTGTATCAAAGTACAATCCTTCATTACTTATTATCTTCATCATTATCATCACCACCATTATCATCATCATCATTTACATTTATATAATATCCTACCCTTGATTAAAATTGTTTCCTTATAGCAATTGTATGAGTTAGATAGTGCAAGCATTATGATCTACCTTTGATGTGTTAGAATACCGAGACCCAGCCTAATTAAAAAAACTTGTCTGAGGTTACTATAACACTAAGTGCCACAGAATGACTCTGAACTCCTATTTCCAAGCTTTACAGCTATCCACTACCCTAAGACTATATGATGATCACTTGTTCTATACCCTTTTCTGGATATTTCATATATTTAACAAAGATTTCAGGCAGGGGGCATCCATGGGAAAAATTAGTCTCTATTTTCATTAACCTCTACCTGAAATTCATCATTTTCTTCATTTATGACCATATGTCCCAAACATTATTTTGAGGAGTCCATATAAAACTGCCAAAGTGTCTTTGGCATTAAAAAATTGATTAAGAACCCCTAGTATAGTGGATGAACTGACCATCACTCCATCCTGATTACCCAGTCAATACAAGGATTTTTGTTTCTGTTTTTTAATTTTAATTTTTGTTTTGAACTTAATAGTATTTGTATATACATATTAGAACAACAAAAAAGGATTGTATATGAAATTTCAAGTCTCTATTCAAGTATATAAGTACAGCCTATTTTACTCTTCAAATATTTAATAAGATTAATTTATAGCTTTTAAATCTGTACTGCTTGTCTGACCTTCCTTTTTGCAGGTACCTAAGCAAGGTTTCTGTCTGACTGGGAGGGGCAGAGAATACATAATCCTTTCAATGAAGATTTTTTGAGTACATACTGCATAGAAGATTAGATGTGCTAAACCTGTGCTAGGAGGTCTAGAGAATACAAGGAATGAGGAATTATACTTACCCTCAGGGAGCTTATAAACCATCCATGGGTAGTTGAACCAAATGTGAATTCAACTGACATAATGCTTTATTCCTGCTCTGCTTCCCTCAATTCCCTGAGGTCCTGAGCTCAGGTGGTATCTTAAGAGTGTCCTGGAATCACTGGCTTTATCCAGAGACCGAGCTTATGTCCTCCCTCTCTTCTCCCCCTTCCTTGACTAAGAAAGGACAAGGTGGAATGGATCCAGAACAGCTGAGGACTGCAGAAGTGGAAGAGTGTAGGGGGTGGGGCAGAGGATTATTGTCTGTGTTTTTTAGGATTTACATGAATAACTTTAGCTTTAGAGAAAACAGTTGTGCTTTTAATGAGTAGGATATGTTGAACTTGAGCTCTGTAAATTGCTTTCAATTAATTATGCTGTTTGAAATGATCTAGTTATTAAAAAAAGCTGAGGATTAATTACTTAATTGTTGTAAAATAATTGAGGTAAGTCATGTGCCCAACAAAAGTCCCTGTCTAGGCTTCAGTCCCTTTTCCAACACCTAACTTCACATACAGGAATGGAAACTTTACTTGACTGCTCCTAATGACTTAGTAGGGAGATTTCCCTACTAAGAAAATCCAGTCAATATTCCTTAGATGAGTGGACCTTCCTTGGCTTCTATAGAAATTCTGTACCTAAGAGGACTTTAGTAACCCAATGTTTGTAAAATATTCATAATACCCATGAGCATATTTTAAGAGTTGTGAAGTTTTGGGTAAATATACCTGTGTGAAAAGTGACTCCAAGTTGAGTGGAAGAAGAATGAATCATATAGGGTCATAGATCATTAGCTGTTCTATGAATGCATGTAGGGCAGCCTGGGACCTTAGTTATAACCTAATCCAATCTTCCTCATTTTACAAAGGAGGAAATGAGACACAGAGAGCAGGTCACACATCTCTATCTCTAACATCATCATCTAGTCAGAGATCACAGCTCTTTCCAATAATATCCAGCAATATCACAAACCTAGATTAAAATTCTCATTTCTCCTTATTTATTTCCTGAATTTATTCAGGTTGTATAGATTTTGCTTCAAGAGAAAAACTTGAAAAGTATAGAACTCATTGTATGGTTGTCCCTAGATCTAGTTTTTGCGAGAGTCATCTTTATCCATGTCAACAATAGCACAAAAATTTATTGAGAAATTAGGAACTATAGAGCATCAAGCTAAGGAAACAATGTCTTCCCTGGGTATCATTAAAGCTGATTTCTTCAAGTATTTGAAGGGCTGTCATTTGGAATAGGAATTAGACATTTTCCACTTAGCTCTAGAGGACTGAACTAGGAACAATATAGATTGCAAAGATGAAAATGTAAGCTTAAGACGAGGGAAAATTTCCCTTGCTTACTCAATAGACATGTCAAGGAAAGACTACAAAACCACTTATTTGGTCAGTTAATGGATTCAAATGGGGAGGGGTTGGATTGAGGTATAGATTGGACTAGATCTGACCTTTGTAGCTCATTTGATATCCTGTCAATCTGTGATGAAAGATGGACATTCCTCACATGGCACTTATGCATTATCTTCTGGAAGAAGACTCATATTTTTAATAAGATTTGTTATCAGATTTTTTCAGAGGGATGAAACTCAAAAGTCACTCCAAATTTAAATAAAGGTGGGCTCATGTTAAAGTAGAATTTGTTGGTGAAGTTGTATCCAGTGGGACTAATGTTTGCTGAAGGAGTTTTCCTTCTAGGGAGGCAGGAAAGGGGGAGTTGGATGCTTTAGGATTTCATGTCTTTGCACAGGCTAATTTCCCTTTGCCCTCAATGTCCTCTTTCTTCAAGTCTACCTCATGGAATTCCTATCTCACTTCCAGACTCAGATCTTTCCTCATTCTCACAGTTATTTATGTTCCTCCACAAAACTACTTTGGACTTATAGTTGCAATTCACACATTCTTACATTGTTTATCTGTGAATCTGCTATTACCCCTCAGTAAATTCCAATTTTTGTTTTTGTCCTGGTGTCCTTAGCACCCAGTATAGTACTGTCATATAGTGGGTATTTCACAGATACCTGTTGAATTGAAATAAGAAAAATATAGGTTTCAATCAGCTGCATTGCTTTGGAAACCATCAGGGAGTGAAAAAATCCAAATCTAAGCTCCACCTGTTGAGCTAGTTTTTCTTTTGAGCACACCCTTTAAGACCTTGTGTTAATTTAAACACCCTAGCTCTGTGGCTAATTTTCCATTGAAAACAATGCTTGGAGTAGGTAATCCTGAAACTCCCTCTAATCCATGATCATCACATCCTTTCAACTACCCCTGGTATTTCTGTATGGAGTAATTAAGATAAGAGACATGAAGACATGTTGAGTCCTTTACTGGACAGATGCTTTTACAAAATTGTAAACTATAATCAAATCTTTATTATAGTTATGGTCAATTTGTAATTATAGGTGATGGCAAGATGATGGTTCTCTCTATACTTTGAACTCTGCCGATTCGAACCTTTCTGTCACTAATCACTCTGAGTGATTCTTGTCTCTGAATTTCTGTAAATATTCCATATAAGGGGACTTGCTCAATATCATGTAAGCCTTCTAGATCTCTTAAAACTAAGGGAATGCCAATGATCACCAAACATTATCTCTATGTCTTGCCATGTGACTGACTTGCCATCGTTTTCTCATCATAAGTAACAGAATAATAAAAAAGTCTTTTAGTATGACTTGAGTACAAGATGTATTTGTCATTTTGTGTGCATGCTAGATTTAACATTTGAATTATATTTTGTTCTGGCTAATATTGAAGTTTCCTTTAAAAGTACACTTCTGATTCTTTGTTATAGCTTGGTGTGACCTTGGGTTCCTGAGGGCTATACCATTGCTGGCACTGAGAGTCTTACCAAGTTCGAAAGGACCCAAGGAATGTACCAACCTAGTTGAATTCAGAGAACTCATTTTCTAAAGACTGGGGAGGGACCATCCTAGCTGAGTTCAGAGAAGCTCATTTTGTAAAGGCTGGTTGCCAAATGATGAATTTTTTGTCACAGCAACAGATAAAATGTGTAAGATTTATGATTTGTATTTCCTTAATCTTGCAATTTCTGGTAGACAATATTCCATCTACTGCCTTTGCATCTTTGCTTAGATTATATCTTCCCCACCCCTTCCTCACTTCCACTTTTTAGAATCTCTAACTTTCTTTATAGTTCTACTTGAGCCAGCTCCTTCAGAAACCTGCCTTGCTTCCTTCCAAGGCGATAGTGCCCCCTTCCATTATTCTCTCTCTCTCTCTCTCTCTCTCTCTCTCTCTCTCTCTCTCTCTCTCTCTCTCTCTCTTTATATATATATATATATATATATATATATATGTATAGCTTCTCTGTGAACACATCCTGTCTTCCTTGTGGGAAGTCACTCTTTGAGGGCAAGATCTGTCCTACTTTCATATTTAAATTTTCAACCCCTGGCATAGTATTAGCTCCATAGCAGGCACTTAATAAAATCTTCTTGATTGATTTGTGAAGTGGGTGCCCACATCAACACAATAACAGCTATTTCAAAGTACCAAGCAAATATTAAAATTAGCTTTGTTGCTTGAGCACAAACCAATTGGCAGCAGAGATGTTTGGCCAGAAGTAAGCAGGGCAGGAGAGGAAAACCTGCTTGAGCTTTAGAATTTGAAATTAGAAATTTGAAAAAAAAAGTCCACAGAATTCATCATCTATGCCATTGGCTAATAAAGAATTGCTGGTATTAACTCTTTTTTCTTTACTATTGAAACTGAGCCAAGACTGACCAGTGCTTTGCAATACTGTTATCTGCCCTCCATGATCTCAGCCACTGAGGTCAATTGTTAAGCATGCCACTTGTTCTAGGGTCTAACCATGATTTCTGTGTCTGACATCTTTATAGACAGAAGAAGTGGCTGTTTTTCTGGGTCTCAGTTACCTCATCTTTAAACCAAGGGAATTGGACTAAATAATGTCTGAGTCCTTTAATGTCCTAAAATTCTGATTGCCTAGTTCTATGACAATCTAATTAGGGGATGGAGGGCTTGGTGGGGGAAAGGAAAAAATTCATATTTTGGCTCTCTGACAGGAGCAGCCCCAACTGGAGCCAAATCAGCATTTAGTAAGAGACAGATCTAGTCAAAGCTGTGCCTGTCAACATGGGGATGAATTGAGTTTGGAAGGAGTGAAATTCATGGAGAAAAAAAAAGGAGGGAGCCTTTCTAAGCACTTAACACTGAAAAGATTGAACTGTTTAGAAGACAGCTGTAGAGCTCAGCAATTTGCAGCCCTGGATAAAAGCTTTCCCTGATTTCTAGGACATGAGGGAAGTCTCTATGTCAGGGAAACTTCTTGAAGATCAAAAGGGGATCTGTAGGACAATGGGTTCTCTGCTCTCATTGTGCAAAAAAGATTGTGAGTTGGAGTTAAGAAAAATCATAATAGTGTCATTTCCCATTTGTGTATGCTACAATTTGAACTCCTTTCATATCTATGAATCTCATTTGATGTCCAAAATAACCCTGAAAGATAGGTAGTCCTGGTAGTGTCATTTTTATTTGTTAAATGAGCAGAAGGAAATACAAAGAGATCATAGGATCATAGATCTAGAGTGTGAAGGGACCTCAGAGGGCATCTACTCTATACTCCATTCTCCATTTTAAAGATGAGGAAATTGAGAATAAGAGATGTTAAAGTGATTTGCCAAGTCTGACCAGTAGTAAACATCAGGACTGGGATTTGATCCCAGATACTCTGACTCAGAACTAGTTCTCTTTCCCCTATACTATGAGTTGCTACATAGCCAGTTAACAGTCTGACCATCTCTCCTGTGCTCTTTCTACCAGATTGCTCACTTACTGGGATTCCATATTATCCTGTCAGTTTTCAGAAAACTTCAAAAAACTTACTTAGTGTCTTTCAGTAGGATGTAATGAATGCAGATGTCATGGGAAGGAGGGAGTCACTATTTCATGGCTAATGGCCAACATAAGATTATAATGGTATCATCACTTAGGAAAGTTCAGCTTAGGGATCTTGGCCAAGGCTGTTGTTTGAAAAGGGAAAAGTGTCCTTTTTGTGCTTGTGTCTTTGGAAACCAGCTGCAATCAAAATATTTAATTCAACTTCATGCTGCATATTCAGGCTTCTATCCTCAATGCACCACTGCCAGAAGTTTAATTGGAAGCTTGTTAATTAGTGAAACCACCCTATCACTTCATTTAACACACTGTGTCTGAGGTGTTCATTGCCTGCTGTAGATATCTTGCCATTTATGTTCCCTCCAAGCCCCAAAGGCAGACAGGATAAATGCATATGATTCTTTTCCATTACAGATAGAATAACTGAGGCCCAGGGATAAAAGAATCTCAGAATCATAGATTTAAAGCTGAAAGGAACCTTAAAGACCATTTTATTCAATTCTCCTCCTTTTGCAGATAAGGAAACTGATCACTAGTGAGTAGAAGTGATTTGCTCAAGGGCACAGAGAGAATAAATAATAAATATGGAATTTGAACTTCGGACCTTTGCCACCAGTTCTTATGTATGATCTTCCTACTTTACTTTGGTACATTATCCAAGGTCACATAGAAAATCATTTATTGGCAAGGTTTCTAGATTTCTAATTCAAGTGAAATAGCCATTGGATCAATTTTTTTGAATAATTCATCCACTTGCTTGCAAGAATCTGTTTGGGATCTAAGAGGAGTCTAAGGAAGCAACTCAAGTCTGGTTACCTTATTGGATTTATGATATGTCAGAAGTCCCAAAGGGTTAAACCAAAGTCAGGCAGAGAACCAGATAAAAGTGAAAGGGATATGAACACTCAACCAGATTGGGACTTTAGTCAAATGAAGGAAGAAAAGCAAGATGGCAGATTCCTGATGTTTCATTGTTGATTCAAATCAGAATCATGAGCAGAGAGCAGAGCAAGGTAAAGATACAAACTTCTGTAGAACTCAGAGAACAGCTTCAGAATTATAGAACAAATATGAAGGAAAGCAGGCTATGTTGGGGATTACTTTGTAGACACTGCACCAGTGCAAACATGACATGTTTACATATTCCAAATCCCCAGCATGGCCCTGGTTGGAAAATCACGACTCTCTGTAGGTAAAAAAAACACTTCTCCATAGGGCAGGAGCAGACTTCTTATTGGCTGGAAGATAAATTGACCCAGAAAGCCTAAAGGATCAGAAGCAGAAAGAAATTGCAAAATAGTTGATAGAAAAGTGAAAACATTTATCAGGCACCCATTATGTTTCAAGTCCTATGATAAGTTCTTTGCAAATATTATTCTGACAATAACAACATGACTTAAAATGACTTATTTTTTTGTTATTTTTGCAAGGCAAATGGGGTTAAGTGGCTTGCCCAAGGCCATATAAGCTAGGTAATTATTAAGTGTCTGAGGCCTCATTTGAACTCAGGTCCTTCTGACTCCAGGGCCAGTGCTCTATCTATTGAGCAACCTAACCACCCCAACAACTAGTATTATTAATACACCCATTTTCAGTTGAGAAAACTAAAGACAGACAATGATAAAGTGACTTGCCTGGGGTCACACAAGTCTCTGAGACTGAATTTGAATTCAGGTCTTCCTGACTATAGGTCCAGTGCTCTATTTATGTCAGTTAGATGTCACATAGTGGTTTTGGAAAGTAAGGTTTTAGTGGCTGAAGGTAATAACAATTTTGATGATGATGATGATATTAGCTAGCATTTATATGTGATCCCTTTCCTAGAGTCCATTGGTATGGCACTCTCTCCATATTGGCAGAGATGAAGGTCATTCCCTGCTTGAGGGTTAGGTAGAGTTGTAAATAGGTAAGAGATTCAATTCTTAGGCAGTTCCCCTTTGAGAATCTATAAGCTGAGTCCCTTTTGAGTCCTTGAGATTTTCTACCTTCTAGAGTCATCATTGTGTATTAAAATGACTTAGAGCTTCAAGAGAGAATTTGTAAGAGGTAAAACCCATTTCAGGTTCTTGAGGGAAAAAAAATTCTGGAAAGATGTTAGAGGGGCTGGTAGTCTCCATCAAGTCCCTAGTCCAACTTGTTACTCTAGAGACTGTGGTAAGTTTCTTCTTGGATGATATCTAGTGCCCTCTTTGCTAGTTGAACTTAGTTATCTCACTCTTAGAGAGTTCCTTCATTCTGTATTATTTATATTCTTTTATGTATAAAGAAATTTTTTGGTTTTGTTTTGAACAAATGAATTTCTTTGCTATTCCATGTGTTTTTATTGTAGAACTAGTATTTAGTGAGGAAGACATCATGCTTTGGATATAGAACTTGTAGCCCCCTTCTCCCACAAATGCTAAAACAATCAAAAGTTAGCATGAACTTGATCATATTTCCTGGACAAACAGCCTAAGCCTGAAGAGAGAAGGATGTAACCTCTAGTCACAATCTTCTGCTTTGCTTCCTATCAAGAATGAAAGTCTCTCTTGAGTTGTATACAATGACAGTGAGAGCATCCTCTCCTTAAACATGTGGCCACTCATTTCCTTAAATATATAATACTTTAATATTTGCAATGTGCTTTACTCTTAGTATCTCATTTTAGCCTTATAACAACCCTGGGAGGTAGGGATTATTATTATATCTATAATACAGATGTGGAAACTGAGATGGTAGAAATTGACTTGCTCAGGGTCTTAAAGCTAGTATATGAGAAATTCCATTATAATGTTCAAGGTGTAATAAAGCATCTCCTCCATGTCATGGAAATGCTTCAACCTTCTATGTATATCCTTTTCTAGGGGCAGAATACTGTCAGCTGCCAACTTGTATTCAATAAATACAATGACACAATACCTTCTTTCTCATCTCTTGAAAAGATTCTACATAGAAAGAGCACTGATACATAATCAGAGGATTCAAATCCCTATCCTATGATCTACCACCTATGAGATTTTAGCCTATTGGGGCTTCAACTTCCTTAACTATAAAAAAAATAGCTTGGCCTGGATGACATTGGGGGTTTCTTCCAACTCTTAATATATAGTCCTAAATATTTGGCATTTATAGTGGGCCCTATTCACAAACATTTGACTTCCTAGGATTTTATATATATATACATAAACACACACACACACACACACACACACACACACACACACACACACACACACATATATATATATATATAAAATTTGTGATGGAGTCAGAAGAATGACCCATTCAAGCCTAGCACTCTTTCTATCATACAATGCTACTTTGCCTTGTCTTCTTTTTGAAGACATGGCAATGGTTACTCTATAGTAATTTCTTTTATTTCCTTTTTTTCTCTGGATCTCTGGGCTGAATCTGTGTGTAAAATATCTGCAATTTTCTTTTCTTCCATATGACTTCTTATGATTCAAATAGGCTTTTCTGATAACCAGGATAACTATTGTTTTCTAATTCTTGAAGATCATGGTTTTTTATAATTTTTTTCTAATTTCCTCAGTTAATCGCATCTCTCCCTCTTGATATTATTTTATGTATGCTTTATACTCAGTTTTTCACATGTTGTAGTTTCTGAGTCCTTGAGGACATGTCTTATTTACTTCTACCACTCAGTGTGTGGAAATGTCTACTGAATTTAATTGAATATCAGGGGCAAATCTCTGGTCTTTCAGTAGCTGTCATCCTCCCCAGGAAAAAAAATCCCTCAGTCTTTGTCCATTCTTTGAGGAATCATCAAGAGAAATGATTTGAGATCAAGGTTGTAAGAGCAAACATGAATGAATGTTTCTCAAGGTTGACTAAATGTGATCTAGAGAAGTGGTTGTTCTCTAAGTTCCCTAAGTCAGACCCCAAGCTAAGTGCTGGGGCTCAGAAATTTCTCAGGGCCTTCTAGTGAGATGTAGTTGACCCTAAGAATCTGTCTTTCTTTTCTCTTATTAGAGCATAATTGATTAGATATAGCTTTAGTAAAAGATCCTATCATTAATGTTAATCTGAAAGGCATATTAGTGATCATCCATTTATAAGGTCATTTAATTCTTTATTTTCTAATTCTTTATTTCTAATTCCTTTATTTATTTAACTGAGACTGGAGAATTTAAGTATCTTGCCAAAGAAAACACAGAATCTGTATTCAAACTTCTGACTCTAAGGTCCTTCTACTCCACCATGTTACAGGAAGAGAGAACTTTAAATTTTGTCCTCTTAGGTCCTTAAAATAGGGACTTGCTAAAATTTCTTATCTTATTTCTAGTGACAGCAGTCTTATAAATTAATAAGACCTGAATATACAATATTTAAAAATATATAGTCTTATAGAGTTACCATTGAGAGGTTAATTTATTAGCCCACAATCATAGGATAGTCACAGGTGAAGAACTTGGACTGTGAAGAACTTCCTGATTCGCCATTGTCCCCATTGCCTCTGTCCAAGGATACAGGACACTAAACTAAAGAAATTGGATTTTTATCCTTCCTTCTTCCCATGCTGCCCTCAGTAAGAATACTAAATGAGAATGGTTTTATTTTATGGTGTCTTAGAAGTCTCTACAAAGAATCAGAAGGGCAAAACATTTCACCATTCTAAACTTTGGACACAAGGTTACTATGGGAATCAGATGTGATAGTGGGATAATGTAAAGGGTGTTCCCAAATCTAAGTGCAGTTTTAAGTTTTAATCTCTTAAATAAGCTCAGTTTTTTAAACTAAGAGTAAGATTAAGACTTTGAAGACATTCTGTATTTAGATTGGAGTGGTTTGCCATTTCCTTCTCCAAACCACTTTGCAGATGAGCTAAGAGACAAACAAGGTTCAGTGAGTTATCCAAGATCACATAGCTAATAAGTGTCTAAGGTCAGATCTGAACTTAGGAAAATAAATCTTTCTGACTTCAGGACTAGCAATTCATCCACTGCTCTGCCTAGCTGCCCTTCCATGCTCTTCTATATAAATTCACTTATTAAATGATATAGTGAAGGGATAGCGATTTTACCAATTAGTTGTGATTTTCTGTTCATTCCCTATCTCTGACACATTAATTTCAGCTAACCTGTATCCAGCCTCTAAACTAGCACAATACAGTGATCTTCTTGTGTTTTGCATTTTCTGCAAAAGAGTTTTTTGGTTGAGGAAAAGGGAAACTAGATGGTCAAGAGGATAAGCATCTTGGCATCATGGATAGAAAGGTAGCATCACTTTTAAAAACTTGAATTAATTTCTTGACTCTGACATATATTGTGTGAATCTGAGCAAGTCACTCCATCCCTCTGTGTCTCAGGTGGTTCTCTAAGATATAAAATGTAGAATAGGTACAGATTTGCACTGATAGGAGTTTCCTCAGTAAGTTCCCTTTCTGGAAAAAGGATTATGGGAATGGTCTAAAATAAAGAAAAATTTTAAAAAATCTTGAGAAAAGCAAAGAAGGGGAATTTGAGGAAAACAGTTTCTTTCTTATCTGTCTCTCTGTTTCTTTGTCTCTGTCTCTTTCTGTCTCTCTCTCCCTCCCCCTCTCTACATTCCTCCCCTTTCTTCTCTCCCTTTCCCTCTTTTTTTTCTTCCCCCTTCCCTCCCCTTTCCTCCTTTGTTTGTGTGTATATGTAAAGAGGGAGATGGATATTAACTGAATTTCTAACCATCTAAGTTCATTAAGGGTTTTCACTGGTGGAATAAGCAGTTGTTAAAATAGTATTTCCAGACTTCCTCTCCTCCACTCCAATATAGAAGGTAGAATTTCAAAGGTAACTAAGAGCAGGATATTAGGAAGGTCATGATTGGAGCTGACAGCAAGACAGTGTTATATGCCCCATTCTCTCACACATAGATTTCCTTACCCCCTCCCCCCAAGTCCTTTCCTCAGACTGTCTGACCTCACTGTTGCTTGTCTTTGAGGCATAACCAGTTCCTCAGGGAAGGGGAGGCCCTCATTAAGAAAGCCAGCATTTCTTAGAGAGGCAGTAGGGCACTTTCCTGAAGGCACCATAGAGGAGGATTTGACTACATCTATACCTTCCTGCTCTATGCATCCTTTATATTTTTAAGCTTTAATGCTTTGGTGACTAGCTCCCATATTCCTTTATTTCCCCCTCAATGCATTGGGACCAAATAATGATCAGGAGGGAGGGAGAGCTGGGGCATATGCCCCTTCCTGGAGGTAATAGCCAGATAAAAAAACTATGTTATTAGAGAGATTGCTTCTCTAAGGTGGTGAGCAATTATGTTGTGAATTCTATTTGGCACTTAAAGAATGCTTCGGATGAGGTTTTGAAACTTTGTCTCTCAAGTTCTACTTTGTTAGACTCTGAAATAAATCAGTATCTTTTCTTGTGGGTGGAAATGAAGGTCACAGGTATAAGCTGGAAAGAAAAATGAGTTGGCAAAACAGTTCATGGGAATTCCAGCTACTTTCTGCTAAGTTGAATTTGGTGCTGCAGCAGTGCTGATGATAGGAAATGGGAAAAGGAGGGTGGTACTTGGTATGCCAAAGCATCTAGGAAATGAAGATGGGACTCACCAACAAACACAAACCCTAATTTTTTTTTACAATAAACTAATGCATACTCTCCTATTATTGTTGTTCAATTGTTTCAGTTGTGCCCTACTCTTTGTGTCCTCATTTGTGCTTGTCTTGGCAAAGAATGGAGTGGTTTGCCATTTCCTTCTTCAGCCCATTTTGCAGATGACCTAAGAGACAAACAAAGTTCTGTGACTTATCCAAGATCACACAGTTAGTAAATGTCTAAGATCAGATTTGAACTTAGGAAAATGAGTCTTTCTGACTTCAGGACTGGCAAGTCATTCACTGCTCTACCTAGCTGCTCTTCATGCTCTTCTATATAAATTCATTAATTAAATGATATATTGAAGGGATAATATTGGGCTAGGAAAATCAGGCTGGTCCTCAGAGAAAGGCAAACCTGGATTCAAGTCATCCCTTTTATACATGTTAGTTGTGCACCACTGGGCAAGATTCAACCTTTTTGTTTCCCCAAAAAACTCTTCTCAAAAATTCTGGAAGGTAGGGATTGTTTTATAAATGAGGAAACTTAGACTTCAGAGATTAAATGATTTGTCTAGAGCCACATAGATCATGCTTAAAGATGTATTTGGCTGTAGATCTTCCTGATGAGCCACCTAGTTTCCTCAAAATAAAAAAAGAGACAAGGGAGAATTTATCTACCTTAGATATTATTAAATAATGATTTTAAATCATCAGTGAGAAAACTCTCTATTCTCACTCCTGGTGTTTGTCTTTTTTTTTAAATTTTTTGACCTTTGACTACTCAGTCACATAGAAGCTTCTATAGTAGATTCCACAACTCCCACCCAAAGTTGGAGAAAATTTTAGAAGTCATTTAATCAGGAGGTGGCTAGGTGGCGCAGTGAATAAAGCACCAGCCCTGGAGTCAGGAGTACCTGGGTTCAAATCCGGTCTCAGACACTCAATAATTACCTAGCTGTGTGGCCTTGGGCAAGCCACTTAACCCTATTTGCCTTTGCAAAAACCTAAAAAAAAAGTAATTTAATCCAAAAAACTTTTTAACACATGAGGGAATGGGGCCCAGAAATGTGAAGTGATTTGCTCAGCATCACAAAGCAAATTAACTGCAGAGCCAAGATTAGAAGAAAGCTCTCCTGACTCCCCATTCAGTGCATTTCCCATCATTCCATGTTATCTCTCCTACTGATGATGCCTAGGTCATCTCAGGATAGAGCTCCAGGTCCAGTTTACCTATATCTTTAGGAAGTCAGGAACCAGGAACAATATTATTTATTTTATGAGTATATGCTATCACTCCCAAGTGGCTTGTAAATTTGTATCATCAGAAACTTTCATGTTGTTCAATGAATGAATCAGGTGATCTGGGGTCAAATTTCTTCTTCTGATATTTATCAACTATGTGACCTTGGCCAAATCACTTTATTTTGGTCTTGGTCCCTTATCTGTAAAATGAAGGGTTTGGATAGATGAACAATATGATTTCTTCTAGCTCTGCATCAATGATTCCATAATGACTTTCAATTTGATTATACTTTAGGAGTGAGATTATTATAATAATGATAATAACTTGAATTTTATATATTAATATAATATTAACATTAATATTATAAATTATGTATATATTAGGATTTTCAAAACAAAAAATGAGTAAGGTGAGCCATTATTTCTCTGTTAGTATTTAGGGGGGAGGGACTAGAATTATGATTATATTGGTTTTAGAAACTCCCTGTGAATAATTTCTTTCTACAGAAGTTCTTGTTCTGAAACTTAAGATTCTTAAAGAGTTGTTCGGGGCCCTGAGAGGGCCCCGAATGTGATTCCCCATTATCACAGAGTCAGTATATAGTATATATCAGAGGAGTACTTGAATTCAGGTGTTAATGCTCCAAGACCATCTCACTATCTTTTATGCTGTCTAAAACCATCTAATTAGGAAAAGAAAACAAACCAATTAAACTGTTGGAGGGTTCAAGAATTGGATTATAGGAACTCTACACTCTGTGTCAAGCCTGGCATTAGGATCTATTCTATTCTAGAACCATTTATTGTGTGTACATTTCCATGATAGCAATCCAAATGATGGCTGGTGGTGTTGGTGTGTGTGTGAGCTGGAGTAGTTAGGGAAGTAAGAGACAAACCAGATACTCAAAAATATTAAGAAAGCTTTTGTAGTCAGAGAGGATAAGAGAGTACCTTATTGAACTGACAGATAGGGGGTATTCAGGGAAATGTACAAGTAAGTCCCTCTACTTAAATCTGTCAGGTTGGATACTTGCTATTAGGGGTGAGAAGGAAGCGGTCAGCATTAGGCAAGACAACTTATCACTGGCTGACAAAGACCACTATTCCTTAAATCCCTTGTCTGGGTATTTTGTCGAGAGTGCACTTCAGCACTGATGAGTTTCAGCAGGACAAATCTACAATTTGCTTTTCATGGACTAGCAAGTGTATCAAAGGTGGAGGGAAACCACTCTGTTGTACCAGCTCAATCCCACACTCCTTGTAACTTCCTCTGTGGGGTTCTGCAAATTGCTGTGTAGAGTTGTAAGAAATCTGTTTCTTGGAATGGAAATCATAGGAAGTCAGTAGAGCATGGGATGCTGGCCTGTGAATTCGGTCAGTATCAAAGCAGTGGTGTTACAAGAACTGCAATGTGGTCTGAGCCTCAGAACATGAAACAAATAGATCTTCAGAACCATTGCAAGGATTGATGAAGGGTCTGCTGTTTGACTTGGAGAAGCCAAAATGTATGCCCCATTTGAGTAGAACTTGATACTGCACAATAGAACTGAGGGGGCCTAAAAGGAAGGGATATCACAAAGCACTCAGGTAGAACTGGGCCTTCCTAATACCTTGGAAGAGTTAAAAAAAAGTACATTTGAAGCTCTGGGATTCAGAGTCCACTAATTGGAAGTGTGTGATGTTCTGACTCAGACTCAGGAAGTTCACCTTTTCACTATTAAGAAGAAAGGATTTACTAAGCAAATTAGGAGTATAAACAAGATTACGGGGTGGGGGGGATGTTTGACCTATTTAAGGGAACAAATGATTTTCAAGCATATTAGAAAAATTTATTTACATCCCAATAACTGATGGTCTAATTAGGAATCATTTCTTTTATCTCTTCATTAGAGCAGGTTCAGAAGAAACTCTTTTTTGACTATATTTTCTTAACCAAGTTATTATTAATATTTTTATCAAACCTAATGATTTCATAGGTATATGGATCCTCCTCTACCAATGCAGGCTTGCAATTTAACATTTTATAGAATTTCCTGGGTTACTGAGAATTTAAGTGACTTGGCTTAAAGTGACTTGGGGGGGGGTGTCATCCAGGTAATATGTCATAGCTAGAACTTGAATCAAGGTCTTCCTGACTTCCAGACTGAATCTTTATCAGTCATTGTTGTTCATCATTTTTCAGTTGTGTCTGACTCTTTGTGACCACATTTTGGAGTTTTCTTGGCAAATATACTTGAGTTTGCCATTTTCTTCTCCAGCCATTTTCTTTCTAGATGAGGAAATTGGGGCAAATAGGGTTGGGTGACTTTCCCAGTATCACACAACTAGTAAGTGGCTGAGGCTGAAATTGTATTCAAGGCTTCCTGCTCCAGGCTTGGTGCTTTATCTGTTGGGCCACCTAGTTGAGAAATAGGTATTATTATTCTTCTCATTTTAAAAATGAAGAAACTGAAGCTAAGAGGTTATTTTACTTGCCCAGGCTTAACCAGATGGGAAATAACTGGAGTAGGGTTTGAATGCATTCTTCCTAACCGAAAAGTCCAGAATTTTTTCCACCACACATAAGGGACACTCAAGAAAGTATTCACTCTAGATTGGAAGAAAGAGCAAAGATTACATGGAATGGATGACTTGACTTGGACCTTGAAGGATGGATAGAATTCAGATAATAAGAGAAAAAGGAAAGGGGAGTCCAAATAAAAGAAATGGCACAAAGAATGTGTGAAGGTAGGATAAATACATCTTTTCAAGAAAGTAGTAGCTTATTTCCAGATCTATTTATCATGCTTGTGACATCCATTCCCAGGTAGGTGGATAAGGAATGATCACAGGCACATAGATTTAGAGCTAGAAAAGACCTTAGAACAATAGCAACAAAATACCATGAGTTGATTAACTCACTTACTCACCTGGACACATCAAGGACACTCACCATAGGATCCAATAGTAATCCTCTAATTATATCTCCCTTCTTCCTCCTCCTCTTTCCCTCTTCTCCTCTTTCTCTCTTTCCTTTCTCTCTCCCTTGCATAGTCCAACCTCTTCATTTTAAGGAAAGGATAAGGAAAGAAGGTAAATCAATTTGCCAAAATGTCCAATGCTCTTCCCTTGTACCAGGCTGTCCCAGAGCTAGGTATCTGGAGTTGAGTGGTAAGGGAAATTACTCCTTGCTAGATAATGGGGGGCAGGAACTCAGTATAGGTTTGGGTTAGAGGTTGTCTACCACCCCACCCCAATTTGTCTGAATGAAACTGTGGGAAAATCAGGAAGGTTTTTTTTTTTTTTGCAAGTCAATGGGGTTAAGTGACCTGCCCAAGATCACCCAGCTAGGTAATTATTAAGTGTCTGAGGTAGGATTTGAACTCAGGTCCTCCTGACTTCAGGCCTGGTGCTCTATCATTGCACTACCTAGCTGCTCCCATAAATAAGGAAACTTTAATGGTAATGTCCCATTTCTATAGTAATCTACTTTTTTGATAAAGCCATAAGTTTCTGCCATAAGACTCCTCTATTTGACAAAAATTGTTGGGAAAACTAGTCTAGATGTCAACCCTTAAACCTGCTCTAAAAATCCAAAATGTGCTTGTAACAGTAGGCTGGGCATTGTTGCTACCATCTCTGTGGCAGGCAATGCCACTCCTCAATTTGACAGTAGCCAGATGGCAATGGCCAGCAAATTCCACCCATTTTGGCAAAGCAGGCCAACATATTTATGAAATTTAGAAGCCTGAGCTCTGTGCTGAGCTCAGTCCTGGGTAATTTCAGGTATTATTTCTGCTGACTGATTCCTGTTACCAGGACCAGGGGCAGGCAAGTGGCACCATTTTTAGATTCATCAGAGTTTTCCAGGTTCATTGACAAAATAATACCACTCAGTATAATGGCCTAAGGGACTGATTTTCCTTGAAAGCGGTGGTAAAGCACAGGGGAAAAAAAGACCTGACAGAAAAACCTCAATTAACTGGACCTAAATATATCAACTGCTGTCTTTCAATTAACACTACTTTTTGAGGCAATCCTAACCAATATCATGTTTATTAAATGTGTTAATTAAGTTTTGGAAATTAGCTTCAAAGGAATGTTTTGTGGCCCTCATGGATTTAGGCTAGTTGCCAATATATTATACATTTGTAACTAGATATAATAAATGAATTTATCAATTATGACCCTGAAATCCTATAAAGTTTCCACTTAGGAAACAGAGAGTCATTCTGCTAAAGACATAGTCTTTGGATTGGATAAAACCTCAGGTGACCTGGCCATATCAGATATAAAACTATTTTATCAAGTAGCAGTTATCAAAAGTATTTAGTACTGGTTAAGACATAGAGTAGTGGATCAGTGCAACAACAGTAAATGATTATAGTAATCTACTTTTTGATAAAGCCTAAACCTCCAGTTTCTGTGATAAGAACCCACTATTTGACAAAAATTGATGGGAAAAGTAGTATGGCAGAAACTAGGTATAGACCAACCAAAATAAGATTGAAATGGATACAGGATATCAGTGAATCTTTATCTGCAGATATATGGAGAAGGGAAGAATTTGTGACCAAACAGAAGACAGTCATAAAATGCAATATCAATAATTTTGATTACAATAAGTTTAAAAGTTTTGCACAAACAAAACCAATGAAGATTAAAAGGAATATAGAAAGCTAGGCAGCATTTTTTACAGCCAGCATTTCTGATAAAGGACTCATTTCTAAAATATATAGATAAATGAGTCAAATTTATAAGAATATAAATCATTCCTCAGTTGTTAAGTGATCAAAGATATGAACAGACAGTTTTAAGATGAAAAATTAAAGTTATCTATAGTCATATGAAAAAATGCTCCAAAGCATTATTAATTAGAAAAAAATGCTAATTAAGACAACTCTGAGGTGCCACCTCACACTTATCAGATTGATTAACATGATAGGAAAAGAAAATGACATTATGTTGAAGGGGATATGGGAATACTGAGACATTAAAGAACTGTTGGTAGAGTTGTGAAATGATCCAACCTTTCTGGAGAGCAATTTACTATCAAACTGTGCATACCCCTTTGATACAGGAATACTACTACTAGGTCTGTATTCCAAAGAAATCATAAAAGAGGAAAAAAGATCTACTTGTATAGAAATATTTATAGCAACTTTTTTTTAAAGTGGCAAAGAAATGGAAATTGAGGACCTGCCCATAAATTGGTAAATGGCTCAACAAACTGAGTATATATGAATGTGATGGAACACTATTGTTCTGAAATAAATCATGAGCAGGTGGATTTCTGAAAAACCTGAAAGACTTATATAAACTGATGCTGAGTGAAGTCCGCAGAATCAGGTGATAATTGTATACCCTAACAACAACATCATATAATGATCAACTATGATAGATTTAGCTTTTTTTCTGCAGTATAGTCTAAAGGACTTCAAATGGGACATACTATCCACATCCAAAGAAAGAACTATGAACTTTGAATGCAAATCTAAGTATACTATTTTCACTTTTGAAAAATATTTTGTTTTTTCTTTCTCACAAGTGATTTCCCTTTTTTTCTGATTCTTCTTTCACATCATGACTAACAATCAAAATATGTTTAACATGACTGTAAGTGTATAACATTTATCAGATTATCCTGAGGATATCCTCACTATCCTGAGTAGTGGAGAAGGAAAAGAGGGAGGGAAAAATATGAAACTCAAAATCTTATTACAAATGATTGTTGGAAACTATCTTTATATGTAATTGGAAAAATTAAAATTAAAAAAATGAAGAATCTTAGGAATCATCTAAATTGGGATTCTTAACCTTTTTTGTGCTTGGAACCCATTGGAAGTTTGGTCAAGCCTAGGGACCTTTTCTCTGCATAAAATAAAGTGCTTTGGATTACAAGGGAAATTTGTAATATTGAATTAAATATATAATTGTTTCCCTATCCAAATCCCTAGATCCCCTGGAAGTTCATAAGTTCAGAAAGGGAAGGCAACTTGCCTAAGGTTTCATACTAGAACCTGGGTACCAATATCAGAAAGAAAATAGGGAACACTGTAGGAAGTAGAGGCCAAGCAAGGGACAAATTTTGTTTTGTAGAGCAATTATAAGATATGGTAGGAGTTTTACTGCAAATCCATCAACAAATATTAAGTGCCTACCAAATGGCAGTCCCGTATTAGGTATTGGGAATACAAAAACAAAAATAAAAGATCCAGCTCTCAGAAAACTTAGTCCATGGATAGGAATACATAAAATGTTATAAACTAATTATTCCAAATATATGCAAGGTAAATTTGGAGAGGGATGGTATCAATTGTTGGAAATCAAGAAAAGCTTCAAAATGTGTTGGGCAAAGTTTTGGATGAAACAAGTTATTTCTTGAAAGGGAAGTGAGGTTCCAGTACCTTTAGGGAATAGGGTATAGCTAATGCAAAGGTCCAGAGATGGGAAATGTCTTGTGAGAGGAAATAACTAGAGCTTAGAACAGTTGAGTTCTGACATCAGTGAAAGTTTGCTTCTTTCCTGGGAGGTATGCTTCTTTTCTTCTTCTGGTGCTATCTCCTCTCCCATCCTCTTGGCTCTCAACTTCTCTGGGGGGTAAAAGGCTTAGACCAGATTTTTCTGTTACCCCCACCAGTACAACTACAATTGTTGTCAGAATGACCTGGGGACTGCCACCCTACTCCCCTTACCTTAAACAACTTCATTTATCCCAAATGCCTAGTTTTATAATCTTGGCTATAGAAACAGTTCAATAGAGGGCAGCTGTTTACATGGCACTCAAATTAGATGATGGTAAGGCTCAAATAGATGTGATTGAATTGTGGTGAGAAAGAATGAATATAGTGGGAATCCTGGTTGGGGCTCAGAATCCTGGTGTCTTGTAATTGTATGAAATTTCAAGTGTTGGTCTTTCTTCCTCTGTATTGTGATTGTGGGGTATGGGGTTGTTGTGTTTCTGTTGATTTAGACTCATGGCTCATACTGTCATGGACCCCCCAAACAGCAAATGCCAGAAGTGGAGGAATAAGAAAAAATGCAAACTGTGGTCATATCTGCCCTAGAGCTGCCTCTCTGAATTACACCAGCTGAGCTTTTTCTCAGTTTTCTGTCCCTAGAGAAAGAGTGGCTGGTGATGGACACTGGAAGTAAGACTTGACTTTCTGTCTCTAGCCTGTACTATAAATAAAGAAAATTGGACTGCTATATTTTAGGAATATTTTCAGTCACAAGAGTTGGAGTTAAAAAAAAAGGATTTCTATTTAACCCTTAATTAACCTCAAATTCAATGACTCCACATATTTTAAATCCTAAGCGGTCTAAATTGGGAGTTTTATAGTATTCTGCCCATCAACAAATTATTAAAGTAGATTGTTCAGAATTCCAATTAAATTCAAAAGCCTTTATTAAATACCTACTATGTGCCAGGCACCAGAGATACGAAAACAAAAAATATTACCTGATTTCTTTCAAGCATGTAATTTTGCAAATGAGAGCTGGTAGGGCTAACAAGAATATAAGTAAATGTAAATGTAGCAGTAGCTATTACACATATATAGCATGGAAATCTTGTTATGTGATGTCAAGGAAAGCAGAATAGATATCTCTATACTCTTCTTCCCCCTCCCCCTCTCTAAGTGAGATTTTCAATTTCTTCCAGGGGATAGAAAGGGAACTTGGGGTCAGAAACTTAGCAGGTACAGGACTAGATTATATTATTAGTCTAAGGGTTATGATTTTCAGATTAAAAATAAACTTCTCATCACTGTCTGTCAGTTGGAGAAGGGAAGACCTTAAGGGCTGATTCCCTTTCTACCAAATACCAGTTCATAGTGAACACATATATAGCAAAAAATAGCAAGTTATTTATTTATTTATTTAAGGTGATAGAAAAATAAACATAAATCAGAGAAAGATACACAGGAAAATATATACCAGACAAAATAAAGTGAAGGAGCTCTCCCACTGGAAACAAAGTAATTCTGTTCAACCAATAGAGTTCCAGATCTCACCCAAGGGATGTTCCCTTAAATCTTTAATATCACAAACTGGGGTAGTGGCATGATTCAGACCATCAGCTCCTCTCATGTTAGCTTCTTCCCAGAATTTTTCCCTTTAGTGAAGTGAAGTTGACATCATCCATCTGCTTTTTCAAAATTATAAGACAGATGTTCCTTAAGTGTAGAACCCAAATTTCTCAAGAGACCTGAAGAAAGTCCAAGCTCTTCTCAGAAAGACTAGAGCTTGTCACCTCTCCAGCTTTTACCAATTCTGCCCCAAGCCTTGAAGAGAGTTTCATATCCATGGGCTTTGGGACTTGGGTTACACAAAATATAAACAGAGTGGTAAGGGAAAGAAATAAACATTTATATAGCAGCTATTACTTTCAGGAAGAAATTGTACTAAGCACTTTTTACAAATATCTCATTTGATCCTCATATTATTTGACCGAATTATTATTTGACCCAATCCTCATATTGTAAGTGAAACAAATGACTTGGGGTAGCTTGTTGATGCAGTGGATAGAGCACCGGCCCTGGAGTCAAGAGGACCTGAGATCAAATCCAACCTCAGACACTTAATACTTACTTAGCTGTGTGATCTTGGATAATTCACTTAACTCCATTGCCTTGCAAAAATAAAAAAAAACTTAAAAAAATAAAAAAACTAAGTGACTTGCCTAGGATTACCCAACAATTAAGGATCTGATGTCAGATCTGAAATCAGGTCTTAATATACTGTACTAACTTGTTCTTGTTCAGTCATTTTGCAATCATTTTGCATTTTGCAATCAAATCTTTGTGACTTCCCCTTTGGGGTTTCTTGTCAAAGACATGGAGTGGCTTGCCACTTCCTTCTTCAATTCATTTTAGAGATGAAGAAACTGAGGCAAACATAATTAAGTGACACGCTCAAGGTCACATAACTAGGAAGTTTCTGAAATGCAATTTGAATTCAGGTCTTTTGACTCCAGATCCAGCAACCTCTCCACTGTGCCACCTAGCTGTCTCAGGGGTGGAGGGTAACACTAACAAATGAGGAAAACAAGAAAGGTATACTGTAGAGACAGAACTGAAAGAGAGTCTTGAAGGCAAACAGGAATTTCAATAAGTAAGGGGTAAGTACATCTGAGGGAAAGTTTGTGCAAGGTAAAGTAGTAGCAGATGAAACCTCATGTGTGCAGAAGATCAACTAGTCAATTTGACTGGAATGTGAAATGAGGGAGCGATAGTAATATAAATCAAGGGAGGGAACCCTTCTTCTGAGACAAAAGTCAGGTTTAGTGATTTTTAATGGAGGATGGAGACATTTTGAGCTGGAAAATAGAGGTGTTAAGACTGGCACATCTCAAAATGAAATTAGTATATTCTGGTTATTATTAAAGGCTCTTCCCATATATTAAAACTCTTTTCCCTTAAGAAAAGAAAGAAACATTTATTTACTGTTGAGGTTTGGTGCTAAAATTGGCCTTTTCATATATATTCATGACCTTAGCTTAAAAGATAGTGGAGCAGAGGTCATCACTAACTTGCATTGTTTTTCTTTTTAATGGCCAAGATGGTGCAAGAAAAAAAAGCTTCATCAGTGGAAATGAGGTTCTATCAATTTTCTTTTTATGAATAGATAGCAGAAAAACAAGCCCACACATAAGCATAAACAAAAAGCAAAACACAGAGTAGAATATAAAAGACAAAGTAAACAATTATTTTTGATTTATTGATCTAAGCCAAAAGATAGAGGTCTTGACTGAGCAGGGAGTATCATTCTATTCTCAATTAGTGTCATGATTCCCCAGCACTTATCAACAAGTCAGTTTCCCTAGTCTCATTACTCTAATTCTGATCTTCTTTAGTGCACTGCTTAACTTTCTAGACTGAAACTCGATTACAGAGAAAAGAGGAAAATAGAAATATCCAACCCAAGCAGTCTGACAGCTTTCTTATTTGCCTGCCTAATAGGATGGATTGATTTCTGTTTGTTGACCATGGAGGACTAGAGTAGTAAATCACTGCAGTGTTCATAGCAGACTGAGTTGGGCATTTTATATTAGAATTAGAGAAGCAATTACAGGCAGGCATTACAGCACATATACCACAGCCATAGCTAGGGTGGGACCAGGGCTTTACTCAAGGTGTTAAATTTAGAGGCTACTGATAGAAATTTCTGCCTTTTAGCTGCACGGAAACAGTTTCACATCTGATGAGCAAAAAATATTAAGTAAAATTGGAAACTGCCATAGCAGTCTGATATGAACTATTCCATTTTACCTTATACTTCCTCATTCCCTCGACACATGCCTGTCCAAACAGTAGCCTCCTACTATTGTCTAAGGGTCTCTGTTTCTCTTCAGGTTATGCAAGAAAATGCAGACATCATACAATATATCATGCCCCCTTCCCCTGGAGTCATGCTTCATAATTAATTCTACTCCAGCCTAAGATGTTTTGTATTCCTTTCCCCTGAGGTGGTTTGTGGTACTTGTCATTGTGCAAAATTTTCTTCTTTGTCATTCTTCTCTTATACAATGGAGTCTGTATAAAAATGGTCCTTAGATACATCTGTATCCTTCTATTATTCTTTTATGTTCAATGTTCTGTGGATGTTTATGAAGGTGGATAAAATTAGTGTCTTTTTGGTAATTGAATAAAAGTTTGGGAGCTTAGCTCTTCTAGGCTTCCTAATAGCATCTTCAGTAGAACTTCTATAAGAAAAAGAATGGTGGGCGGCTAGGTGGCGTAGTAGATAAAGCACTGGCCCTGGAGTCAGGAGTACCTGGGTTCAAATCCGGTCTCAGACACTTAATAATGACCTAGCTGTGTGGCCTTGGGCAAGCCACTTAACCCCATTTGCCTTGCAAAAACCTAAAAAAAAAAAGAATGGTGAGAATATTCTGTGTCTCTTGTTGTTCTCATATGGTTTTGCATTTGCTAGATCTCTATATGCTGAAAACACTTAATTCTACATATTATAGCTTGGAAACTATGAGTAACAACAATATTGATAGTTAACATATATATATATATGCATATGAAATGTTTTATGGTTTGTGAAACACATCATATACATATACATACATATATATATATATATATATATATATAAATTTAATCTCCCTTTTGCACAAAATGATGTGTCACAAAGTGACTTGAACATTGCCCACAGTGATATGCGTGAGGAAGAATTTGAATTCAGATTTTCATGACTCCAAGTCATGTACTCTCTTCACTATGCCAGCTGTCAAAATGGTACCATCTATTGAAAATGTTGTTCTTATATTTTTAATGGTTTAGTGTTCTGTCTGGACAATTGTGGGCAACCATTTTAAATGTGATGATGCTCTAATTCCAGTAGAGTTTCTTTGTTGAATTCTCAAAGGATAATTTGGGATTCTGTTTTTATCCTATGGGGATTTATCACTGGTTAGTTTATCAAAAAGAGTGTCACATCTTTCAGCAAGTCCTAAGTTTTTGCAGTATACTATGATATATTGCATGATGTTTGCCATTTTCTTGCATAACCTGAATCAATCATTAAATTTTGTCTCCTAAAGAGGTCTTTTCTTAACCTCTAAATGGAAAAGATAAGTTGCCTCATCTTTGTTGAAGTTGTATAATGGTACAGTGGATAGAATGCAGTACTTGAAGACATGAGTTTAAATCCTGTCTCAGACATAACCTTAGACTACTCATCTACAAAATGAAAATAATTAACACTCCTAGAATACAGGGTATAAAATAACATCCTTAAAGCACTTTATAAAACTACAGTTAGCTATTATCATTTCAGTAACAAATCATCATGACTCAGTCATTGCTCGATATATCTTTGTCTTCATATTGTGTGTTGACTACTATCATTATTATTATTATTGAGAGGGAATAAAGAGACTCCCAGAAGGGTGTGATCTTTTAATTATAATTTTCTGATAAAATATAAGATCAAAGAAGAGAAAAATAATTGGGCAATGACTCAGGATAACTTGGTATTGAAATCAGCCTTGCCATTTATTTAGTGTATTTATTTAATATAAATATTGGGTAGACCATGACTTCAAGGACCTGATGCCATGACATGCAACTAGATGCTGCAGTAGATAAGATCACTGACCCTGGAGTCAGGAAGATGGGAATTTGAATTAGGTTTCAGACACTTGACACTAGCTAAGTGACCTTGGGCAAGTCATCTAACTCTGACTACTTCACATCCAGGGACATCTCTAATCATCTTTATTGATATCTGGTCACTGAATCCCGATGACTCTGGAGGAGAAAATGAGGTTGATGACTCAGCACAGCACCCTCATCACTCAAATCCAATTCATGTACTTGTCATGATGTCACCTCCCTGATATCATAATTGTTTTTAAGAATGAAGGACAAACATCATTATCATCATGTAATATTGGGTAGATCTCTTCTCTTTTTTTCTCATCTATAAAATCAGAATGCTAGATTGTATGATTACAAAGTGTCATTTATAAGGACTAATGTTTTGTGAATTCTGTGAATGGACCAATGATCTCTAATTCTAGAAGAAAATCAAATTGATGAGCTTTAAGGCATAATACTTGATTTGTGGAATAAGATATGACCTAAGCTGGAACCCTATGGACAAAGGTATTATTGTTCATCAGCATGACTGACCTTCTAACATGGTTATTATAGATGATTCCCCTCTGAGTTACTATTTGAGAGACATTGGATAAAATCCTCTCTTTTCCCTA
Organism: Macrotis lagotis; assembly: GCF_037893015.1. Taxonomy (NCBI): domain Eukaryota; kingdom Metazoa; phylum Chordata; class Mammalia; order Peramelemorphia; family Peramelidae; genus Macrotis; species Macrotis lagotis. The sequence continues at coordinate 17,131,072 of NC_133665.1, read as the reverse complement.
AAAGAATCCTCTTCTTTGTAGGTAGATAATTAACTTTCTTGAATTTATACCATTAGAGATTAATTCCTTTGGGTCTCTATGAAACATAGGTGGCATAGTGGATAGGATGCTGGACTTGGAGCAATGAAGATTTGAGTTCAAATCCTACCTCAGACATAGTTGTCTACTCTTGTAAAGTTCATTTGACCATTCTTAGCCTCAGTTTCCTTATAATTAGAATGAGAAGAGTAATGATGCCTTTCTCACAGGATGAAGAGGATCAAATAAGTTTTACAGGCAAAGCACTTTGAATGCCAGTAACTGATTATAATTATAAAAAGAAAAATACCTTCCAAAAGGGAAAATTATTAAAGCCACTCTCAGTTATTAATACCTTAATGTTAGTAATACAGAGTAGAATTAGTTTGTTTACTTGGGAGAACTCTGAGGGAGAATTAAAAAAAAGGATACAATAAAAACATGCAAACAAGGGACAGTTTTGGTTGGGCTCCTTGAACAGTCAAGGGGGTGGCAGCATTAAGTCACTGAATACTTAGCACTGGGAAGATACCAGTAAAGGAGGCAGATGCTAAAAGAGGGTAAATGAAGTGCAGAGTGAGAGGAGAAAGGCCCTTTAGACAAACCTGGCTTATTGCAAATGGGTCTAGTTCATAGGAAGTCTATTGAGAGAAGTCTTGGTTTGAATATGGATTATTTTATTTGAATGCATTTCTTTTTTTAAAAATGGATTTATTTATTTATTTATTTTTACATCTACATGTAAAGATGGTTTTCAACAATCATTTCTTGGGTAAGGTTTTGGGTTTTACATTTTTCTCCCTCCCTCCCTTCTTTCTCCCCTCTTCTAGACAGAGTAGCCTATTATAGATTATACATGGATAACTATGTTAAACATATTTCCATATTAATCATATTGTGAAAGAATTGGAATGAAAAGAAAAACCATGAAAAGAAAAAACATATGACATGAAACAAATTTTAAAAATTGAAAATGGTATGCTTTGATCTACATTCAGACTCGACTATAATTTCTTTCTGGTTGTGGATGGTATTTTCCATCATAAGGCTTTATTCTGGTTGTGGTTACTTCATTCAGGATCAGTTCATGCAAGTCTTTCCAGGGTTTTCTGAAATCCACTTGCTCATGTTTTCTCACAGAGCTATACTATTCCATCACACACATATGCCACAGTTTGTTCAGGCATTTCCTCATTGATGAGCATCCCCTCAGTTTCCAATTGTTTGCCACTACATAAAGAACTGCTATAATATTTCGGTACATGTGGGCTTTTTGCACAAATGAAACCAATGCAACCAAGATTTAAAGGAACAAGGAAACTGGGCAACAATTTTTTACAACTAGTGTTTCTGATATAGGATTCAATTCTAAAATATGTATCATTTGACCTTTGGTCAATTGGGGAATGTCTTGTTTTCTTATAAATTTGATTATATATTTTATAACCTATGTTTCTAGTCTATGCCTAATTTCTGCCATTCTATTTTCCAGTTTTCCCAGCAATTTTTGATCAAATCATGAGTTCTTATCCTAGCAGCTTGAGTCTTCAAGTTTATCAAATAGCAGATTATTATAGTCATTTACTACTGTTTCTTTTGTACCTAATTGATTTCACTGATCCACCATTTTATTTCTTAGCCAGTACCGATCAGTTTTCATGACTGCTGCTTTATAATATAAATTTAGATCGGGTACAGTTGAATGCATCTCTATCCCTGTTGTCAGTAGTGGATATAGGAATGAAAGCATACACATGGGACCCTGCAACTCCAGCAAATCCTCCTATATTTGAGTTAGAGAGGAAAGTTTCTAGCAAAACCAATACCTCAAACAGTGCCCATGTACAGATATCAAATTGACTGATCTTCAGTGACAGTTACCATGTATTGTGTCCTACACTATGTGACAGAATGTGGGAGGAAATAGCCAGAAAATGAGCCAAAGGAGCTTTCCACAACCCAGCTGCAATGGCCTATTTGGCATTCCTTCATTCATTTTTCCCTAGCTGTTTGTTTTCTGTGACTCATTCTGATTCACTGGAAAAGATAAGAAAAAGTCTGTTTGTGTGTGTTTGTGTTTGTGTTTGTGTGTGTGTGTGTGTGTGTCTGTGTGTCTGTGGATGTTCCTAGGTACCCGAGTTTAGACTACAGTTAGGCCCTATGTTAAATCCAGAGCAGAATATATCAAAAGGGGTATCTGAAAAATAATGGCCTGTCATAGATTCACCCTAGAGTTACCATCTGATCCAGAATGACTGAATTTCATCCCTCTCCTCTAGAAAGGGAGTGACTAGAAGTAGGTATAGGGCTGTGTCACCCAGGATTAGGGATTATCCCAGCGAAGGCTTAGAGCCTGGAAAAGCTAGGGAGTAGTAGAGATTGGGTGGATGGCCATATTCATTGGTGAGGGCATCCCCTGAGAGGTGTGGGAGATGATGTAGGGGACCTGTAGACTCTCTCATTGCCTATGGAACATTCCCAATGGAGAAGACATTTCTAAAGGGAAACATTCAAATTGTTATATTTTTAATGGATGGAGGAAAAAACCATGGGGTTCTTGAGCACTGTGGAGCACAGCTCTGCCATCCCGCTCAGTGTCACCATCTCTGTTACACACGTGTTTCCTTGGGATAATACTTCAGCTGTGAGAAGAGCGCCTGGGGCTAAAGCCTGGCAAAATCCAGTCCCAGAGAGAGCAGACTCACTTAAAAAATACATATATTTAAAGCTTTAAAACTTAGTGGGGGAAATAAATTCAGTTAGTTATTTTTAGCTACCCCAAGTTTAAATATGGCCTTATTTCATTTTAAAGCAACCTTTTCTGTGGTTATATAACCCCAAACACATTTGACTCAACATTAAGGCCCAATTCTACCCTTAATGATGAATGCAACATTCATTTGTATTAACAGGAACAGCAGGTACTCTCTGAGAGTATGATCTCTTCCTAATTTGACCATGTTAGAATTTTATTCAAAGGGAAAAAATTCCTCCTAGACCCACCAAGGGCCACATGTAAATGACCATTTCTCTTTACTTAGTGGAACTTTGTACTTCAAGGCTACCTGTTGGAAATCATGTGTGTGTGTGTGTGTGTGTGTGTGTAGTGTATTTTTGGGAGCAATTCTAATTTTAAAGGAGGAAAGCAACTATCACTGCTATTATTTCTACAATCCACCTCATCTTTGTGAGATCCCAGCAGTCATAGGATGTTGTTGAGTCCTTTCAGTCATTTCCAAATATTCTGTGACTCCATTTGGAGTTTTTTTTTGGCAAAGATACTGGATAGTTTTCCATTTCCTTCTCCAACTCATTTTACAGATGAAGAAATTGAAGTAAATAGGGTTAAGTGATTTGCCCAAGGTCACACTACCAGAAAGAGTTTTAGGATAGTAAATTGAGCTGAAAGGAACCTTGAATGTTATCTAGTCTAATTCTATTATTTTATAGCACAAGAAAAAAGAGTAACGTGGTTAAAGTACTTATCCAAGGACATATAGGTAATAAATGGCGGAGCCAGAATTCAAATTCAGGTCCTCTGACTTTTAAGTTAAACATTCTTTTTACTGTATAATGCTGCCTCCATGAATGTGAGCCCTCAAATGAAGTGAGAAGAGTGGACATTTAGGAGCTTATTCTCTAGTTGATGGGTTTTACATCTAATACTCTGCCTGATTTTTAACTCTGTGGAGCAAGATGCCCCCCCCTTCACAATGTCCTGCTACCCACTTTTCAGCCTCCTTTTGGGTGTTGTTCCTCCACATTATTTTGATGTAGGAACTGTCTTTTTATTAATTGTATCCTTGGAGTTTAGCAAAGAACCTAGCATATAGTGGGTGCTTAATTAATGTATATTGAATTATTGAATTGGATTGATATAATAATACCTGACTTTGACTTTTTCTTTTTGGAAGATACTTTGGCTGTACCCAAACTGCTAGGCTTTTCTTATTTTTTTCCAACTCTCTTGTCTTCCATTAAGTTTTAATCCTCTTTACCCATTAGTTTATAATTAGGCTGTCCTCTGAAGAGAGAAAAATTGTTTCAAAAGAAACTAGTGGTGGTATATTCTGCCCCTCTTTGGAAGTGGAACATTCATTAAAGCAAAGCCCAGTGAGCTTTTGCTCTTGTTGGACTCCTCAGGAGGCCCAGTCATTTTATTGAGGCTTCCTGCCCTCAGTTTTGACCTTGTGCCATTTCTCTGGAACTATGCAGAGAATGGTGCCAATATTTCTGTAATTTGTGTGTAAGATGCTAAAGATGAAGTCAGGGGTTAGGAAGAGTGGTGATATGGACCTTTTTGAGAAAACCAATTAAGCATTCAAAGCTGTATCAAAAAGATGAAAAATGACTTTGAGTGAGAATAGAATAACGAAACTAATAATACCACAATACCTTATATTTCACTGTCCCCTCATTTCTAAGACAGGGATCAACAATCTACATCAGGAGAGCAGTATGGGTAAAGATTTACTGAGGCTTAGGAAGTGGTTATTACCATCAAACCATAAGAAAGAATTGCAAAGTAGTTGAAATTTGGAGTCTTCCCAAATCTCTTTCTGTTCCCCCCACCCCGACCTTGCTTGTAGCCCTTCTTCTCTGCCTCCACATACAATTGTCTTCTGAATAAGTTGACTCTTAAGGATGAATATAGTTTACAGTTGTGACCATACAAATACAGTAAAGAAGATTTGTGGTTAGACAGCAATTTGCCTGGGAAAGATCTGGGCATATTAGTGAATTGAAAATTGAAAACTCATTGTGATGTGACAGTCAAAAAAATTGATCTTAAGATGCATTAAAAGAAAAATTTGTGTTGTTCAGTCATTTCTGATACTTCATAACCCTATTTGGGTTGTCTTGGCAGAGATTCTAGAGGGGTTTGCTTCTCCAGCTCATTTTACAGATGAGGAAACTGAGGCAAAGGGGGTTAAAATGATTTGCCCAGGGTTATGTAGCTAGTAAGTATCTGAGGCTGAATTTGAACTTGAATCTTCCTGAATTCTGGTCTATTCAAAGTGCTCTATTCACTGAACTACCTAACTGCCATGAAAAGAAATATAGCTTCCAGTAATTGACTTTGTATGCTCTGTCCTAATTCTATTTCTAGGTGTATTGCATTCAGATTTGAGTGTCCCAGTGAAGGAATGATATTGATAAGGAGAGAGTGTCCAGAGAAAGGTTACCAGAATGATCAGGGAAAAAAGACCATGCCACATGACATATATCCATAAAAGTGTGTACAAGAGAAATACAAGGGGCACATGCTGAGCTTTGAAGGATGCTAGATTCTTAGAGGTAGAAGAGAGGACATGGTACATTCTAGACATGAAGTTCAACCTCTTCAAAGGCATAAATATGGGTGAGGAATACAATAGGTAAAGAATAGCATGAAAGTCAGTTTGACTGGATTGTAGAGACTGAAGGGGAAGGTTGGAAAGACAGGTGGGAACCAGGTTGTGAAGGGTTTTAAATTCCAGAGTTTATCTGGTAAGATATATAACAGGTATCTTCTAGGTGCTAGTGATACCAAGAAATAAACAGTCCCTGCCTCCATAAAATGTGCATTATGACTGGGAGGATGCAGAGGAAGTACACAACGTGAATTCTCAGTCATTGGAGATATTTAAATGGAGGTTAGATGATCATTATGGAATGTCATAGGAGGGAATTTATGCTTCATTCCAGAGACAGAGGAGGAGACCTTTAAGGTCCCTTCCACCTAAAAGCCTATTATTCTTTGAATGTCTCATAATGGTTTAACTCTCCCAGGGAATATTTGTATTTTATAAGAGTAGCATATGAGCATAAATTTATCTACAGCTTGAATAATATAGGCATTGGAAAGGAGAAATACGTTTTTGATCATTAAGTTCCTCTGTATGCATTACATTTTATCCAGGATCCTCACATTCCCTTCTATCAACCACAGTAGAAGAAAAAGGATTAGCAATTTGGTACTTTATTTTTGAAAATTTTCTAGACCACTGTTGTTTTGTTTTGAGATTTAGATATATTTCACTGTTAGTAAATGGTAGCATAGTATAGTTCATAGTATACTGGATCCTAGAGACCTGTGTTCCAATGCTGATTTTGACAACTATTAATAGTGTTATCTTTAGCAAACCAAACAAAATCTTTCTGAGACTCTACTTATTCTTTGGGGTATAATGATATGTGTATTATCTTCCTATTAGGCTAACAGTTGTGGTGGGAGTACCTCTTTGCAAACTTTACCATATAAATGTGATTTACTATCTAACATAGTGCTAGAGACTAAGAATCACTCAGGAAGTGTTTGCTTCCTTGATTCCCCCTGAAGCAACTCCAGGAGGTTAAAGAGGGATATCAAGGAATCAGTCAATGGCATGATAATCTTACTGTCTAGTTTGCAGCAAGAGGTAGCCTATAACAAAAAAGATTTCTGTGCCTGGAATTAGAAGAGAACTAGGTTAAAATGCCACCTCTGTCACTTACTGGCTGTGTAGACATCGGCAAATCACTTGTCCTCTCTGAACCTTACTTTGCTCAAATAAAAAAAATACTGTTATAACTTCTATAGTACTTATTTTACGTGGTTCTTGTAGGAATCCAATAAAATATTGTATGTAAAGTATTTTGCAAACCCTAAAGTGAGACAGCAATGTCACTTTTGATTATTATGGTTCACTAGTTTTGTTATTTTTTTTTTACAAGATAGTCTGCTAGCCATTGATCCTTCAGTCCTTCTCAGATTGGAAGCAGGTCTCTTTCAAAAGTTATTGGTATGAAAATAAGATCTTGGAGGACATCAAAATAGGAATAACATTTCAAGTATATTAGTTGCCTCACTATTGATAAGATCAGACAGTTTCTCTTGTTCAAAATAGATAAATAAAAGAGGTTCCTTCCAGCAACCAGGCTCTAAAGGTATCCAGAGAGGTATAACAAGGGTTTTATTGCATGGTCTTCTAAAAGGAAAAATCAAGACAAGTTATTTGCATCAGATCTTGCTGTTCCAGAAGCATGGCTAGAGACCTACCTTGGAGAAGGGGATTCAAACCCTGCCTCTGGCATAAACTGAGTGAGTTATTTTACCATTTAGTTGTCCTGAGGCAAGCCTTTCAAGATTATAAAATGCAGAGGTGATGCCAAGTACCAAATAATTTTCTCATCAGGGAGTTCACTATACTGATGAAATCACAGGTTTATTTTTTTTTAAAGACTCTTCAAACTAAGTTTCATTTCTATTCTCCCTAGCCATTCATGTTGAATTTGGAAGTATTAATAATAATAACTTTTATTTGGTTTTAAGGTTTGCAAAGTGCTTCAACTATATGTTAACTCATTTGATCCTTACATTGTATCTGTCTGACTGACTGTCTCTCCTGCTTTGTTTCTGCTATGCATTTTCTCTGCCCTGTTAGCTAGAATCTGGCATGATGGTCATTATAAGTTACATTTGTTGTGATTTTTTTTTGACAAACCACTTTTCTCTTAACAACCCTGTGAAATAAGAAGTATAAATAGGATTATTCCCATTTTACATATGAGAAAAATGAGGCTCAAAATATTTAAGTGACTTGTTCAAGTTCTCTCATGGGCCAGGATTTGAGTCTAGATCTTCTGAGTCAAGTTGTTCTTTCTGCAACATTAGTAAACTGCATTCCATTGGTCTGGGTGATATTTGCTGGGTGGTCCTAGAAACTGATGATTAGAGTTTGCTGAGTGAGTAGAATGAATATCATTGTTTGTTACTTCTTCATTTAGCCCACTAAAGCCTCTTCCTCCTTCCCATTCAAGCTGGGTTTTTTTTGACTGATTCTGTTTTGAACCGGTTGTACTCCAGAAAGAAAACATTCCCCTCCAGAGGGTATCAAGGCTTGTTCTAGGATGCTTGCCAATCTTTTTTGAAGTATGAGAAAATATTGTACTTAGTGATCTTTCATTTTGATTACACTGCTGCTACCATGGTTTATGGTACTTTTTGCAATGTTTGGGGATGATAAATCTCTAGATATCAATCTATGCACATTAGAAATCAATGTTGTGATATGATCACATTTGTAAAGCAGATGGATGTATCTGAGCCCACAGTTGTGAGTTCCTCCAGAAACAGTAACAATAACATCCCTGGTTTGGCATTCTTTGGAGGGAGGTCATTGAAAAAATACTCTTTGTCTCTACGTAGAGATACCTGGAGCCTACATTGCACCCTTGAAATAGTTTCCTGAGATTAGAAGGGAGGCTATTCCTGAAACTTTCATATGTGGGTTACCTGTTGAGAGTAACTTATCAGGGGTTGCCTTGTTCAGCAGTAGTGGTGAGTTAGAATTTGGGAGATTGCTTAGTCTTCTCTGTCACTGATTTTTTTTTGTAGTAATTTGAGTATGAGTGATTTCAGGAGAGAGAAGTCTAAAAAAGGGGAGGGTGAAATAAAGGATGAGGTCAGATCATGAACTATTTTATTTTGCTGCTGGGAAGGATGATTAGACCTTACAGAAAAATTCTTTCAAATGGAGAATTGATTTCCTGGCCAATCTACGATGACATCTCTTCCTAATTTTTGTCTTTTTTGGGAGAAGAGGTTGGGTCTCATCCTTATTTCTCAGGTTGACATTTGTGGCTCAGATTTACATCCTAGTCATCCTACTTTTCTGCCCTGTCCAATCTGAAGATAGAATGAGTGATGGCAGGTTGATTATCTCTTCAATATGAGGGAAATAGATTCAAAAGGATAAAGGGATGAATAAATGAATATAAAAGCATGTTTAAGCACTTAAACTTCCTTACCCTATGCTGAGGATACAAATTCAGAAGAGAAATTCTTGTCTTCAAGGAGCTTACATTCTGTCATTCAAGCAGGAATAATATATCAGGTCACAGGGATGGTGAATGGAGTTAGTAAGAAAATGATTGATCCACTTTTCCTAGCAGAGCTGGCAAGGGTTGTTGATGGTTATAAATAGGGCAGGTAGGGCAGATATATGAAAATGGAGAAAATAAAATATAAAGCATGAATAAAACATTTTCACTAATAAGGACATCCTGGAGAGAAATGGTTATAAAAAGGCCCCTGTATTTGGGCAAACAAGACATGTTGATGGAATTTCTAAAGAATCTTTGTATGAAGACAATCTTGAGGCATCCCTGGACCGGGTACATTTCAACAGAAGAAGGAGAAAACCTTCATAAACAATTAGAGCTATCCAATAAAAGATGGTATTTATATACTATTTAAAGATTTACCAAGATATCTTTTATACATTGTCTCATTTGAACTTTACAACAACTCGGCGAGGCAAGTGCTATCATTGCTTCCATTTTAGAGAATTAGAAAAATTAAATGATTTACTTGGGATAAAGGAACTAGAAAGCATTTGTGACTGAATTAGAAACTTCAGGAAGTATTAGGTTCTTCTTTGTTGAAGTTCTTCAAACAGCTTAGATGATCCCTTGTTGGATATGTTAGAATGGAAGATTTCCTCTGGTGTTGTATTAGACTACTTAGATGAGTTTCCTTCTAATCCTGAAATTCTTGGATGAGAAGACAACATGTTTTAGCTAGTGCTTTGAGATTTTCATCTCCTGCTGCTGCTGCTAGAACAGGTCTGTGCATCTTCCACCTTTGCCAGCACAAGGTATTTACTTTCTGTTGCTAGCCCAATCTCCCAACTGGAATATGGAGAATGTCTAGTGCAAAGAACAACCCAATTGCCCAATTGGAATGTGGACCTCTAGAGCAAAGAACAACCATCCTTTTGAGTTCAGTCTTCTCATCTCCTGTCACATTTGTCTTTTGAGGCTAGAAGAGTGATGCCCTCACATCTAGTCTTACCCTTCGTATCCCAATGAAGCAGAACTCCTTCACATCATTATCCCATTCAATATCCCACATGATTCCTTACTGTTACCCCTCCTCAACCCTTCCACTCTGAAGTTTCAACCTAATTCCAACCAGCCCTTTCACTGTGCATTTTGAAATGCCTGTTTCATAGGCAATAAGATTTTCTTTATTTTACATTTTTTCTTTGCTTAGTCCTTCCATTTGCTACCTTTTACTAAAATCTGGTGTACAGTCTCCTTGGTGACCCTTTTCTAGTACTGGTTACATCTTTATTCATTTTCCTTGATTCACTATACAAGTCAGAAGAGTTAAGAAGACTCTTTATTCCTCATTGCTACTTTCAGGTTACCTCACTTCCTTCTTCACTCAGTATTCTCTCTTCCTTTGAGGTTCATGCTAGTCTTATCTACAACTCAATCAAAATCCTGGTAGTGGTTGTCTACAGACTCTTAGGTCATTCCCCTTCCTTCCTTAATGAGTTTAATATCTGGCTTACAGTTTTTCTCTTCTCCCCAACTCCTGTGCCTTATACTAGGGAATCTTAACATGCAGATTGATTTGCCCCCAAATATCTCACCACTCAGTTCCTCAATATGCTCTCCTTCCATGTGATATACATCCACCCAACCTCAGCCACACATAAGGATGATCATACTATTATTTATCTTGCCTTTACCCACAATTGTATCACTCTAATAATAATGATAGCTCATATTTATATAGCTCTTATTATGTACTAAGGGTTTTATAATTATTTTCTCATTTAATCCTCATAATGATCCTGGGGAGGTAGGAACTATAATTATCCCCTTTTCACAGATGGGGAAACTGAGGCAAATTGTGCTTAACTTGACCAAGTTCACTTAGCTAGCTGGGTTTAACTCAGATTTTCCTGACTAGCCACTGTATCATCTGGCAACCTCTGTGTTCAAATCTTCTGAAATCCCCTTATTTGATCATGATCTATTGGCTTTTCAAGTCTTTCTCTTCCTTTCCTTACAAAATGCTACTCTTCATTCACATTGTGTTCATCAAACTCTTGAACCCCCAATTCTTTTCCAGATTATCAATCCTGCTCTAGCCATTCCTTCGTCTTTTTCCAATCTTGATCCCTTGGTGAATTAATTCAACTTTACACTGTCCTCACTTTACCCTTTTATCTCTTTATGACATCTCTGATTACACTGAGTCAAACCTCACATTGGATTATTCCCACATTTATTGCCTTTACTCCTACACATATGCTAATGAACCAAGGTAGAAAAAATCATATCCACTACAAATTTATATTCTACAACCTCAATTGACCCCCACTACTACTACTAGGTAGTCCTGTTATACCTTTCTTATTAACTCATTATCCCACTTTGCACAAGGACTCTTCCAAACCTTTTTCATAACTCCTCAAACCTCCCATTGCTCCCTTTCCCCAAAATCCAATGTGATTTGGGCCTGCCTTTGCATTCAATGATGTGACTAACAGCATTATTATGTCTCTGAGGTCCAAAATGGTGTGAACACCATGGAAGATAGTGAGTTATCTGTCATTGGAGGGCTTCAAGCAAAAGTTAGACAATTATTCATTAGTATTGGTATAGAAAAGATTTGTGTTTCCAATAAAGATTGGACCAGATGTTTCCTCAAAAACGTTCCAGCCCTAAGAACTCTAATTTGAATCTTTCCAGTGCTGGGCCTGGAGTCAGGAAGACCTAAATTTCAACTACTGCCTCGGACACTTATTAGATGTTTGATCCTTGGCAAGTCACTTAACTCTGTTTGCCTCAGTTTCTTCATCTGTAAAAATGAGCTAGAGAAGGAAATGGCAAACCACTCCAATATCTCATTTTCCCCTTTCTCTCTGCCAAGAAATCCCCAAATGAGGCCATGAAGAGTCAGAAATGATTGGAATGACCCCATAATAACACACAAAAGTTCAATTCCTTTGCCTCCATCCTATTTCCTCTGCTTTTATTATCCTCCTCTTATATCAAGAGAGATTCTCTCCTTGACAAAGTATGCAAACTCAAGTTCAACATGATCACTTGTCTTTAATCATCCTCCTATATCAGTAACAGGATCTTTTCCAGTTTTAGCACTTGATTATATCCTACCCACCATTGTGCTCTAAATTGTTTCATATGTGTAAGTCCTGTCTTTTCAATACGATTTTCAAGACTTGCTAGAAAGGAGCTATGTAAGGATTATGAGACACTCCCACTGTGCCTCCCGTAAGGGTGGGCCCTTAGAAGGTGATCATTAAATACTTCCTGAATTGAATGGAATGGAATGTTTGAGGGCTGGCCTCTTCTTTCCTCTCTGCTTTAAACTTCAGTTTCACCCTTCTCTCACTGCACCTGTAATTAGGCAGCTAAATGTAGAGAGCTATTCATGCTACTGATTTCAGGTGACTACTAGCAAAGTATCCTTCTCCTGTAGAAGGTAATTTCTGCCATTAGCATCAGGCCACCAGCTAGGATTCAGCCTCAGGCTTAGCCTCTGGCCGTTTAAATGGTAACTGGAAACCTGTGGATAGCTGGGGGCTCAGAATATATAGCTTTGAGCCCAGAGTCATTGGGGAAATCAACTTTAGCCAAAATTGGGAAATTCATTATTGTATTAGGGTGGTTTTAACTAATTTCATTTTGGGAATGGAAATTGAAATTTTGCAATTAACTCCTCCATTGGTGACAGATTCTTTTTCTCTTCTTTCACTAACTCTGCTCCTTCCCTCCCTCTGCCCTAACCTTGAAGTTGTTTTTTTCCCCCTGAAGGAGGGGATTTACTTGGGAATGACAACACAGGAAACAATCTTGTTTTTAAAAAGAAAGCAGAAAAAACCAGCAACTATTTGCCATTTTCCCAAAATGCAGTGAAATGTCTATAAGTGGAGAGAGGAGGCAGGCATTTATAGTTTGTATTTCCAAAGTACTTTAAACTCTTTTAATTACTTGTGGATGCTTTGTGTTCAGGAAAATGATCCTATGGTATTATTATTATTCATGGTTCACAGATGAGAAAACAGGGACAAATGGAATTTCATAAAAGAGGATACTTCTTATAGTGCAAGATGCATTGGTGTTTAAACTAGCTGCAAAATCCTGGATTGGTGACAGCCTCAGTTTTCTCCTTTGTAAAATGGAATAAATAATTCTTGAACTACTTTCCTCCTAGTGTTAGTATGCAAGGAATTGTGAGCACAGGAAATATAACAATTGGAAAAAAATTTTGTAATTTTTTTGAAGTTCAAATCCTGTAATCTTAGGATCCTTGTAAACTCTGTATTGTCGAAACTCTTCCTCTTGACTTTCATTTTTGACCTCACTGGTGAGTCAAACTAGATGCTAGATTAAGCAGGCTGACAATCTTTTTAAACCAGAGGAAAGGATGTGTTGGTCTTAAAGATCACACCCTTTGGGACAGGAAAGACTAGTGTGTAGATCATCACTGTCTTGGCCACTCCTTGGTGGGCCATCTCTGTCCAACCTATTATATAAATACATTTAAATAAGAAGTCCCAGAAGAGAATCTCTCTTTTTTTCCCTTCTTTTCCCCCATGCAGGAAGGTGGCTGGAGAACTATGACTTCTATTGCTTCCTCCTTCCTGTCAGGCAGTCCCTCCTAGAACTTTGTTGTTCAACCTGTTCTCAAGTCTGAGCCTTCTGCTCCAAGATAGTCCCCATTAGAGTTTCAACCTAGCCAAGTCTCCTGGCAATTTTCCTTTCTCTCTTTCCCTCAGTCATGTCTTCTAGTCCTTTGTGATTTGTTCTTTCCTCATGCCATTTATCAGTGAATTTTGAAGTTTTATGAAATAAATACTAAGCTATTTCTACTCCAGGGCTAGTAGTGAATTCTTTCACCTTCATAATAGTTCTCAGTCTTTATTGGTGACAAATTTCTCCAGGACCAAAATGAGGTGTTAACTTATAGAAGAAAGCTATCATTATTACACACAGAAAAATGTGTACAGGTACAGCTCTGTACATACACTAAACTGTGAATAAAGAATTCTGATAACACACAGAAGCAGGGAGAAACTGAGTCAATTTCATTTTTCCCTTTCTCTCTCAATAAGTGTCTTTAAGTGGCCAGTAAGAAAATCTGGCTAAATTGAAGATAGGTAATTAGGTAATTTGTTAAGTGCAGACTGCCAATTCAAATTTAACTCAGTAAATATTTACTGCTCACAAGATCTTATGTTAGGTATAGAGAATAAAATGGTTACAAATGATCTCATCTGAGCCCAAAAGGAGATAGAATAATTCAGTTGAGATATGTGTGAGATGTACATGCATACAATTATAAAATAAGCTAGAAAATGATTATGGGTGCAAGACAACTCAATTGCCATGTCCTTTGCACCTAAGGGAGTGACATCAATTATGGCAGGGAGGACTAGATCAGCTTCATGGAGAAAGTAATATTTGAGTTGGAAATCCTAAGACAAGGAGGATATTGTGTGCAAATGTATGGAACATTTTGAACATGGAGGGGACAGGGAAAGATTTCCAGATAGTAAGATGTACAATTTTACTGAAGGTAAAGGATACAAAGGTGAATGCTGTCAAATGAGATTTGACTGCAATCTATTTTTAGAGGGTCTTAAGCACCAGGTTAGAGTTTGCATTTTATTCTTCACAGAATTTGAAATTTAAAAGGAACTTCAGTGATCCCCTAGTCTGACCCATTTAAAAAAAAAGGAATCCCCCTATTATATTCTAAGCAATGATTGCCCAATTTAGGCTTAAGGTCCTCCGTCTCTCAAATGGAAAGCTTGTAATGAAGAGTAGGGAGACCAGCAAATATTTAACAGCCGTATTTCTAAAAATCAAACAAATAAACAAGCTGTAGGAATAACACACTTTTAAGTTTAATCTCTATTATTAGCACCTTCCTTCATCATTTTCCTAAGTTTGGACAATCAGTAAAACAATAAATCAAGTCCTGATTTGAAGCATTTTTCACTTTATAATTAGTGTTTGCTCTAGTATGTGGACCCCCCTCCCCCCAATCTCACATTAGGTACTGAACGCTGGTACTTGTAACATATTTTTCTTGAGGAGAGGACAAAAGAATCTAGTCAACTGGACTGCTTAATAGTGACATTAATAATATTGCCCTGAACTTGCTCACTTCCATGCAATTAAACTCACTGTGGCTTCCTCATATTCTTTTACTTCCAGCTCAGCTGGTATTTCCTCTATAAAGTCTTTACCTAATCCTTCCAGCTAAAAGTGATCTCTCCCTCCTGGGAACATTCCCTAATTAGTAACCTATCTCACCCAAAGTCAGATTATTTATGAAGTAGTATAAAGACATACTTAGCAACATTCACCCAGTTATCTAGAATCTGCTTCCTGTTGTGGATCCATAGAAGGCTTAAAAAAGAGGAGGTGGATTCTTGCATGATTCTCTCCTGTATCTGTAGCTGTGTGGTTGAATTGTCAGCTACATCAGAAAAGGAAGTCATAACATGCCAACCAATTGAAACCCATCACTGGTTTGTCTGATGTTGACCAATAACTCAGGAAACTGGTGGCATTGGGCAACCTCACTATTTTTTCTGGGATCAGCATAGCACAAGATTCCAGGAGAAAAGTCAGCCAGGACCATTTTTAGAACAGACTTCTGATCCTTCATTTCTTTTGGTCTTATTCTTTGATCAATCAATGATCTTTTAATAAGCACCAGGCACTGTGGACCCCCCATCGCCCTCAAAACCCAAAACTAAAAGGAGAGAGTCCCTGATCTCAAGGTTCTTTCATTCTACGCATATTGGTCTTTGCTGTTCTCTTTTGGATGGAGTAGGTTTTCTTCTTGACAAGTCAGTTTCCTCACCAGCAGGGATAATATTCTTGCTACAAGGCACCCAGGAAGCTCATTCAGTTTCTGTTTTACAAACAAAGGGGAATAGGAAGTAGGAGGAGAGTACTGGGAGGGGAAGAACCTTTCATTGTCACTTTGACTCTGTAGTTGTCTCCCTCATAGTTCATTTTCTCAGCAGGGTTCTTACCAGTTGTACATACTGGGTGCTTGGATGTTGTGAATCAAAGAGCACACTGGGTTAGGATTTGGGAGATGTGGGTTCTACCCCTGTTTCCACTGCCAATGGGCTATTTTACTTTGGATGAATCATTTAACCTCTCTGTGCCTCAGTTGCTTAATTTATGAAAATAAGATAATTTTCATTGTTTTGCTTATAACACTTAGCATTTAAAACATTTAAAAGAGTTTGCATTGATAGTTTTGGTTTTATATCATCTTTATTTCAGAATATATTCCTTCTTCTCTACTCAGCAAGTCATTTCTTGTTGCAAAGAACAAAAATTAAATAAAAAAAGAAATTTAGGAAAATCAACGAATATACCATTGGAATCTGAGAAGCAACTGGGCAGCTCAGTGAATAGTGTTGAATTTGGAGTATGGAATATCTGAGTTTGAACCATGCCTCAGTCCTCAGATGCTTACTAGCTATGTAACAATAGACAAGTAACTTAACTTCTGTCAATCAGTTTCTTCATCTGTAAAATGGGAATGAAAATGGAGATGATAATAATGTCTACTTCACAGAGTATCAAATGGGATAACATTAACCTTAAAGCTTTATATAAATGCTATTATTATTATTATTATTATTATTATTATTATTATTTCATGCCCATTGTCACTCAACACTGAAAAGAATGGAGGGAAACAACTTTTCCAAAGGCAAACAGTACAATATGAATATTTAAGGGCATAAAAAAGAATAAAATGCTAGACAGATCTTGGGATTATGATTTTATTTGCTCATTGTTGAGTTCGTCTTAGAGTGTCCATTATATAGAAGGATCCAAGCTGACCTACCATCTTTCCTCTCTAGTTTCTTGTTTCTGAATTTCTGGACTTTGCTACCATGCTGCAATTGCTTTCTCTCTCTGGAATGTCCCTTGGTGTCTTGGATCCCCTTATCTTAGAACATTTAATCTTCTCTTATAGCCTTCTTACTCTGAAATACTCCTCTAGCATACCAATGCTTTATTCTCTTTGCTAAGTTCTTCCAGAGGCCTCCATGTTGGGAAGAGACTCAGGCTGACCTACATTCCATTTAATTGCTATGTTTTGCAACTGGACCTTCTGCCCTGTCCAGGTACCTTACCTTCTCCCTGATTCCTCTTTTCTCAACACTATGTGTGTATTATCTACCTCCCCCATTAGAATGTAAGATCCTAGAGGATAGGGTCTGTATTTCTTTTTCCTTACACAAATGTATCTCAGTTGTTGTTGATGCTGGTTTTATTTGTCTTTTGTTATTGAAGAATGCCATGACATCAGGGAGGTGATGCCATGACATGCAAGTGAATTGGATTTAAGAGCGTGTGTGTGTGTGTGTGTGTGTGTGTGTGTGTTTGTATGTATTTTGTAAAATAATGAAAGTCACTTTCTCCTGAGTCATCTGGATCCAGATATGGATTAGGATGATTGGCCTTGGATGCACTGGGAGACCTTGAGGTCTCAGTTTGTTTGAAGCAATACCCATTTGGGGATTAAGGTAGGTAGGGAAAAAAAGAAGTAAAGAAAAGCCTTATTTGAGTAGTTAAAAAAAATTAATCTGGGAGGGGGAGACTCTCAAGGTTTCTAGCCAAAACAGAAAGAATTGCTATCTAAGTTTACTCTGAGTCAATGAAGGCTCAAAAATGAAATAAGTGGACTGACTAAGGAAGAAAAAGATGGAAAGATGAAGGAAAGAGGGAAGGAAGGAAGGAAGGAAGGAAGGAAGGAAGGAAGGAAGGAAGGAAGGAAGGAAAGGTGTTTCTTAACTGGTCAGCTAATGCTAATACCAATATCTCATCTGAGGCCAGGAACAATTTATGGGTGATTTGACATGAAAGAATGTTGACCATAATTTTTGGAACTCAGTCTAAACAACACACCTTTGCCTTGCTTTTAATATTTAATCTATTTGAAGAAAGTATCAAGCCCTGAGAGTCCTCACACACTTGCCTAATTCCCTAAAGTCACATTTTGTAGGTGTTAGTTGTCGAAATCTTACTGGTTTCTCCTATGACATATCAGGATATCTTTCAGATTAGGAGCACAGATACTGGAGTGATCCATGTTTCATCCCCTGTCTACCTGGACTTAGTTTTTCTTCCTAGTTCTTGTCACCCAGCCTTGGTAGAAATTTTCTAAATGACACAAATTAGGCAAAGCAGTGATGCATAAATAATATTATCATACTGAGTCAATTTTGTGCAGATGCATAACTATACACACACTGGTCTATGAATGAAGAATACTGCAGGTTCACAAGACCAGGCCCTAGGGAGACTTCACACCCTTGAAGCTTTCACCTGTTTGACCTTCCTGTCCTCCATCATCCCTAACCATTCTACAGACAAAAAAGTTTCAATAAATGCAAATATAAAAGCAACACATTGACAAGGGCTCTGTTAGCTTGTTGAAGGTTTACAAAATGTGTGTGTGGGGGGAGTGATTTGGGTCAGAAATATATCAAAAAGACAACTTGCAAGATTTCTTTTTTAAAAAAATCAGCCCTCTATTAAAGTATCTCAGAGTCTCTCCTTTTTGGAACTATAAGTTTTCATTTCTATTTCCTGCAGTTAACAATAAGCCTAAGGATAAACTTTCCTTGTTTACAAAGCCCTACCATTCTTTCCTTTAAATCAGCAACATTTGTTAAATAGTTTTTAACTATGTATAGAATAGCACCCTGAGTTAGACTCTGGTAGGAGATACAATTTTTAGATAAGATGCAGTTCCTCCCTGATAAAACTTACAGTTTAATAGATGGTTAAAGTATAATATGCAGATAAACATGTTATCACAATATTTGGTAACTGCAGTATTAGAGCAAAACAAAGTACCCTGTGATGGCCAAGAGACTAGGTCATTGCCAACAAAGGAGATCCAGGAGAGTTTCTCTAGTCTCTACTCCCTTCAATGCTCCACATTTTCTTAAACATAGATACTTTGCTGCTACTGTTTCCTGAGAAACCACAATATCTACCACATCAAGTATAACGTTGGTGGTGCTAAGAACAAAAAAGGGGGCACCAGGGATGGGGCCTGGAATCAGGAAGACCTGCATTCAAATTTGACCTTAAATACCTATTAGCTGATGTGACAACCCTGATTGTCTTATTTTCCTCATCTGTAAGATGGGGATAATAAAGGTACCTTCTTCCAGGGTTGTTAATGAAGATAAAATGAGATGCTAATTATAAAATGCTTAGAACTATGTCTGGTATATAGTAGGTTCTATGGAAGTTTTAGTTATTATTATTATTATCATCTCCTCTGGCTTTTCAAAGTCCATCTTGATCTTTATATCCACTTAAAAATACAGGGAGGAAGTGGACATATCAGATGTATGGTGCAGACGATATGCTCATTACACAGAACAAGCATCTGCAAAATAATATTTAATGATATCAGCATATCAAAGATTTACTTTTTCTACCATTCTCTGGTATGCTTACCATGCTAATATTGAGACTTAAAGCCAGTAACTCAGATGAATGTATAGAGAACCTAGGTTCATGTCCCTCATCTGACACATACTGGCTATCTAACCCTAATCAAACTGCTTATCCTGTCTGTGCCCAAAGAAGATTTATAGACAAATTGCAAGGTTTTTTTTTTAACAGACTAAGACCAGGAATTGATTTATAATCAAGAAATTATAGGTCTTGTCAAGAAACAAAAACTAAATAGAACTGTTTAGAACACACATAACTATTCAATAGAGCCAGGAAAATAAAAACAGACAGAAATTCCAAGCCATCAAGTTTTGGTCCTTGAAAGGACTTTTGTTCCTTCTACTTTTCTTGGAAAGAAAAAAATGTTGGTAATCAAAGTGACTGAGTCTTAGAGAAAGACACCCCAAAAATTTATTGTAGGTCACCTCGTAAGGTTAAAGGATCACAGATTTAATTTAGAGATCATCTAGCATATAATCCCCTTATTTTACAGGTGAACTCCCAAAGAAATTTCAGGAGGTCCATGGTACTGCAAATATTTAGTGGCATTAGATCCTGGTCCAACCCTTAAATCTAACACTCCACTGCAGCATGCTGCTTAGAGGCAGCTAAGTGTGTCAGAGCTCTGGGCATGGAGTTAGGAAGTAATTATTAAATGGGTGACCCTAGACAAGTCACTTAAATGTCTGTCTACCTCAGTTTCCTCAACTATTGTAATAGCACCTACCTCTTTGGATTGTTCTGAAGATCAAAAGCAATAATATTTGCAAATCAATTAACACAATATCTGGGGTAAAAAAAAACACCTTGTTCATTTCCTCTTCTCTTTCCATTCCCCCCTACCCCCACCCTCACACAATTCCCAAGAGAGCCTAGATGGAAGTGGAAAATTAAGTGTGTAGTGGAAAGTATGCTGGGTTTGGAATCAGAGTGTCTGGGTTCAAATCATTTCATAGAAGCAATAAGAAGCAAATTTAGACTAGATGAAAGTTGGGAGGGAGGTCCTAGCAATTACAGGGAGATCACCTGTCACATTTTCTTTTTATAATGGGGATTTATTTCTTTTTTATATATTTTAAATTTATTTATTTTTTTGAATTTTACAATTTTCCCCCTAGTCTCGCTTTCCTTCTCCCCCTCCCACAGAAGGCAGTCAGTTGGTCTTTACATTGTTTCCATGCTAAATATTGATCTAAATTGAATGTGAGAAATCATATCCTTAAGGAAAAAATAAAATATAAAAGAAAAATTACACAATAAGATAATGTTTTTTTTTTCTTTTTAAATTAAAGGTAACAAACTTTGGTCTTTGTTCAAACTCCACAATTTTTCTCTGGTTACAGATGGTATTTTCCATCGAAGATAACCCAAAATTGCACCTGATTGTTGTACTGATGAATGAGAAAGTCCATTAAGATTGATCTGGTTCTGCTCATCTTGCTCAGTATCAGTTCATGCAAATCCCTCCACAGGCTTCTCTGAATTGATTATAGTGGTTTGTCTGTGCAAAAGCTTTTTAATTAAATGTAATAAAAATTATCTAGTTTGTTTTTAATAATGTTCTCCATTTCTTCCTTGGTCATAAACTGCTTCCCTTTCCATAGATCTAGTAAACTATCGCTTGATCTCCTAGTTTTCTTATAATATTGTCTTTTATGTCTAAATCCTGTATCTGTTTGGTTTTTATCCTGGTATAGGGTGTGAGGTGTTGGTCTAATCCAAGTTTCTGCCATACTAATTTCCAATTTTCCCAGCAGTTTTTATTGAAGAGAGAGTTTTTATCCCCAAAGCTGGACTCTTTGGGTTTATCAAACAGCAGATTACCACAATCATTTCCTGCTATTGTACCTAGTCTATTCCACTGATCTACCACTCTTTTTCCTTAGCCAATACCAGACAGTTTTGATGGAATTTCTTTCAAGTAGTGAATAATATGACCAATGAAGTCTCTTCTAGTTCTAAATTCTATTAAGAGGGAATTGAGACTCAAAATAAACAATGAAAAAGTAATAAGATATAGTGAATTGAGTGATGGACTTGGTATCAGGAAAACCTGGGCTCAGACTCTGCCTATTCTACAAGATATTACTGGAGACAAGTTAGTTAATCTCTCTGGGTCTCAATTTTCATATAAGTAAAATGAGGAAAATATTTTGGTTTTAGTTCTGACTATTGTCAGAATCAAATGAAATAAAATGTGTTAGGGTGGGACTCTAGTGATTAACCTGCCCACTTAAAAGTAATTATCCTTTAGGTAAGATCACTTCCTGATTGAATTAATCATAACTGAATATGAACAAGACCTCTATACCTCCAAGAATTGATCAAAACCTTCCCCCAGAGACTTGAATAAAAAGAGAGACCTGTATAAAAAAGTACTATCTCAAAGCCATATAGATTCCAAAGGTCTAAAAGCAGAATTATATAAAGCAGAGCTGTAAAATTCTGGCATTCTAAGAAAAAGATAAGTCTGTATTGAACTGGGATAAAGAAGGAAAGATTAAAGAGGGCCATCAGCCTTCAGGCACTTGGGAATAAGGGGCTAATACCATCATTAAAATTACCTCCTCCAGGACTGTGGGAGGTCTGAGAAAAGGTCTATGGTTTCTCCTACTGTCTCCTTCTGATGATTTTCAACCCACCTACACTATAAATTTACAATCTTATGTTTCATATTTTCAGGAACTTGAATTCTGCCTCAACCATAAAGAAGCCAGAGGTAAACTAGTTATAAACATAAATGCAATAAACATAGAGAACCTAGTTTCTATGTAAATATTCATAACTTCCCTGAGAGTTCAGAGTAATTATGACTGACCTCATAATACTTTTTTGAAAATAAAGACCCTTGGGACAGCTAGGTGGCGCAGTGGATAAAGCACCAGCCCTGGAGTCGGTAGTACCTGGGTTCAAATACAGTCTCAGACACTTAATAATTACCTAGGTGTGTGGCCTTGGACAAGCCACTTAACCCCATTTGCCTTGCAAAAACCTTAAAAAAAAAAGAAAGAAAATAAAGACCCTTACCCACAGAGGAGGATACTATGTGGATCTTAGAGAACATTATATTTTCTTTAGTCTTAAGATGAATGATTTTAATAGTATAACAATCATAAAGTGAGTTATTAAATTTAGAGTGTTTATATAAATGTCTAATATTATTATTAGTAATAGTAAGAGGGCACTAGTAATCTTTCATAATTATTCATACCTAAGCAAATTGCATTCTATAGTATTGAAAGTGCTGGTAGATTTCTAAGTTGCTGGTAGTGATCTTTGAAAGACCATGAGAGTTTTACCACAAGTCTCTTTACAAAGAGAAGACAATATGATCTTCTATAGCCTATAGGTCAGTGTAAATTTGACTTCAATTCCTCGAGAAATTTTATCATTAAAGGGGTAATTTGTGACCTTCTATAATGGGAAGCACTGTTCACAAAGGGCCAACATGATTTCTTAAAACACAGATCATGCCTGATCTATTTAACTTGATTACATCCTTAGTATTCTATCAAACTAGCAAGAGAATGCTTTATAGAGGTAGACAAAAATATTAAAATTCACTCGGAGGAGAAATGTATAGCATCTCAAAGGAAATAATGAAAATATATAAAAATGAAGGGGAAAATAACACTTCAGATCTCAAATACTATTAGAAACTTTAATCATCAAAGGCATTTGGTACCAGTTAAAAATCAGAAAAAAAAATCAGTAGAAAATACTAGATAACAAGGAAGCAGGGACACTTTATTCAATAACCTAATATTTGATAAATAAACAAAAATATCAATTACTTAGGAAAGAACTCTCTGTTTGACAAGAACTGCTGGGAAGATTTCAAAGTAGTTTAACAAACCAAAGATGATTTTACACCGTCATATCATATATCACAATAAACTCAAAATGGTTAGGATAGAGATAGGAACTGGAAATACATTTTAATTGATACAGAGAACTCCCAAATGCTTAAACTCCCTTAAATAAACGGGTTAACATCTCTTCAATTTATGATCTTAAAGAATTACCTAGAACACTAAGAGCTTTAATAAGGGTCACAAAGCCAACATGTATCAAAAGCTGCACTTAAACTTAAGTCATCCTTGTTCTCTATTTACTACCCACCTTTGTCTTGCTCAAAAATGGTTATGCTACCTAAACATTGAAGGCTTCATAATATTGCTATGAAATATTAATTTATTATTAAACAAATAGATCAGGTACCATTATTAGCTATAGTTTGTGGAAAGGGTGGTAGAATGAGAAGTTCTTAACTGAAAAAGGGTAAAGATCACAAAGTATAAAATAGGTCATTTAATTTTCATGACATTAAAAAATTCTTGCTTGAATAAAATTAATGCCACTATGATAAGAAAAGCAACTGTCAATTAGAAAAATGTTTGCATCAGATCTCAAATAAAGATCTGATGTTCATGATATATATGGAACTAGTACATGTATAAAACCAAGGGCCATTCCCTAATACATAAGGCATCAAAGGATAAGAGCAAAGAATTTTCAAAATAAGAATTTCAAATTAAATCATATGAAAGATTGCTACAAATCATAAATAATAATGAGAGAAATGCTAGTCAAAGCAGCTCTGAGATTCTTCTTCATAATCAGTGAATTGGCAGAGATATTAAGAGAAAGTAATAGTGAATGTTGAGGCGTATGTAGGAAGGCAAAAAATGCCAATATACTGGTGGCAGATCTGTGAATTGTCCACCTATCTAGAAAGTAACTTGAAATTATCCTTTTAAAAAGTGACTCTAATACCATATATATTTTACCTAGAGATCCAACTGCTTGTGTAAAGATCAAAGAGACAATGCTACATACACTCAAATATTCATAGCAGTACTTTTTGTGATATAAAGAAAGAAAGTAGGTGCCTTGGGAATTGTCTAACCAAATTTGGTTTATGGATATTACTGTCTTGTAAGAAAGAATAAATATGAAAAATTCAAAAAGGATGAGGAGATTATGAAGTGATATATAATGAAGTAAGAGAACAGGTTGAACAAAGTCACAAAGATTTCAGTGATGTAGATAGAAATAACAACAATACCAGTCATAAATTATTGCTTTGTTATTATAGTGTCAAACATATTCCCAAAGAGATAAAACAATGTATTTTTCTCCTTGCAGATGTGAACTGAAGTGAAAATAATAAAATGAAATTTAATAAGAATAAACACAAATTGTTGTATGTGTGTGCAAAAACTTCAGAAGTGCAGAATGGGAGAAGCTGTTTAGATAACAATTCATTTGAAGAAAGGAGGTTTTGTGGATTGCAAATCTAGTATCTAAAAAGTTAGTGCAACCATAAGGTAAATTAAGAGAGGTTTTGGTTACAGAATTAGGAAGATGAAACTCTTGTTGTAGAGTAGCTGGATCAAATCATTTTTGGAGTATTATTTTTAGTCCCTGGTGCAATATTCTAGGAAGGACATTAATAATTTGAATTGATTTAATTAATTGAATCCAGAGGAATTCACCAGGAACGTGAAGGACATCACACTTATGCCAAGCAAGGATCAATGGAAGAACCTGGGAATATTTAAATGGAAGAAGATATTGAGGATTAGAAGGGAAGATATGGCTTCTAGTATTTTGAGGGCTTCCATATAGATGGGAGATTAGCCTATTCTTCTTTGTCCTAGAGGGCTGAATTGGGAGCTATGAGTTGCCATTGCAGTTGTAAATTTCGATTTTTATATAAGACCAAACTTCCTAATTGATAAAGCTATCCATTAAGCTACTTTGGAAGGCATTTGGTTCTTTCCAATTGGAGGTTTTCAGAATTGTTGTACAGAGGATTCTTGAATGAGGATAACCTGAACTAGAATTAGCCTTGCAAGTTCCTTCCAGCTCTGAGATTTTGTGACTCTGTGATTCTAGGGAAGCTGGAAAGACCCCAGGCCTGAGAAATGAGTCACTCTGCCTGAGGAAGGAGTCAGATTTAAGACATTGAGTTAAGCAGTCATGAAGGAAAGCTATTAGGATATGAGCTCAGTCAACTATAAGCATTAATTAAGCACACACCTTGATTAGGGGCTTATATTGGGTGCCAAGGATGTCAGATACAAAGGAAATAAATGGGGAATCCACTAATTCATGAAAGAAATCAGAGGCAGAAAGAATCTCTCTTCTTGAGGAATTTATAATCTGGAGCTAGGAGGAGGTGGGATTGTTTATCTGGAACCTCCCTAGCCTTCAAGGTTCAACTCAATACCAATCTCCTCTATGAAGCCTTCCCTCACCAACTGAGTTCATAACTATCTCTACCCGCTCCTAATTCCTATAGCCCTTTTTGTTACTCTTAGAAATATCATTAATCAAAATCAATCAATCAGTCAATGAGCAGCCATTAAGTACTTCCTATGTGCTAAGCACTAGGTGCTCAGATACAAAACAAAAAAATGAAACAGTCCTTCCCTTCATTAGAATATATGCATATACAGAAATACATACATATCCACACAGAACAATACTTTCATTAATATCCAGGGAGCTCTCAATGAAATACTTCTACTACCAATGTAGATTTGTGCCTTTTCTGCAATTTTAGTCTTAGAGTTTTCCTACCATGTTGAAATGAATTATCTAGTCATAATACACACAGATTTGGGAATATGAAGGATCAAGGTTTACCATCTCATACATAGAGGTCAGTGTGTCAGAGGTAAGACTTAATCCTTGATCTACCTGAATCTGGGACCATCTTACACTAAACTGTGGTTACATGCCTCTATATTACCCACACAGACATGCACACACACACACACACACACACACACACACACACGTAAACACAGAGAGAATACACACAGGAAATTAAAGAACTTTTGCCAATATTAATGCATATCTATATATACTCACATAATATCCATACCTATATATATATATATATATATATACATATATATATATATATATATACACACACACACACACACACACACACACACACACACAAAATAAATGCAAGGTAGTTTTATTGGGGAAACATATATTTCTTTGAGGGGGAAGAACAGAAAAAAAAAGTCTTATGAAGGCAGTGGCATTTGAGATGAATTTCAAAGAGAATTGGAAAAGGGAATCTAAGAAGTTGAGATGAGGAGGAAATGCATTCCAAGGCTGGAGGACAATTTGTGCAAAAGCATAGGGGTTTAGAGATGGGATACAGTATATGAGTAACAGCAAGAAGACTAGTTTCACTGCATAAGTTATGTGCAGGGGAATATACATATTGCAGCTGGAAAGATAGGTTGGAGCCAAGTTAGGAAGGATTGCTCATTTTGCTATCTTGGCATATTATATATATATATCAAGGTACTTAAAATCTAACTGGAAGAACAAGAAATGCATACATACACATGTACATACATATGTATGTATACATATATATGGCATATGTATGCACATGTGTATGTATGCATTTCTTGTTCTTCCAGTTAGATTTTAAGTACCTTGATCAAGGAAGGAGATACATATTTTATATTTTATATTTCTTAGTGCCTCTAGAATATTATCTTGTATGTAGTACATGCTCAACCTCTATTTTTCAATGGTGAAATAAGGTTAATAATAGCATTTATATTGAACTCTGAGAATCATATGAGATAATATTTGTAAAGTATTTTGCATATTGTCTGACACATAGTAGGTCTATTTATTATAGTAACTATATTAATGATATGGTTGTTATTATTGCTATTATTATTATTATAACTACATCCTCAATAAATGCTTGTAAATTGATACTGACCAAACGTATACATATACAAACACCCATGACAGGCACCTATTAACATGTACATAATGGCAACTATATTGAAAATTTTCCCTACAGTTTCCTTTATCGTTTGCTCATCTTGGCCCAGGATAAGAGAAAAATTAACCAGTTACATTTTAAGGCTGCACAACTCCAAAGCAATATCTGTGAATTCCCAGCCCCTGGGGAGTCATCACTGTTGAAATGACCACAATTTTCTCCATTACACCATTGCCCCCACCTCTATCTGCCTATGGCAAGAGGAGTAAAAAGCTTGGCATTTGTGCTGAAGCTTAATAAATAATTTGTTAGAGAAGCCAAACCATAGTTTAGAGCCAGAGGCTTTTGATTTTCAAAGAAACTGTAGAAATTCTCTGTTGCTCTGTCCCCCAGCAACTCCTCTCTCATTCTCCCCCGCCCTTCTACTCTTCAGGCTGTATCTAAAGAAGAACTCATGAGGTGGACAGATAAATCAACTGTTCAGTTTGAAATGTTAAAGCACACAATGAACAGGGAGAGGTTCATGACCCTGGGACATTCATAGATCTTGCATAGAAAAACATAACACCCTTGAACTATTAGGACAAGAGGTGTGTTCCTCTCCTAAACAGGTAGGTTATTTTCCTTAACCCTAAAGATTCAGGAGCTAATTTGACCACTCCAGGATAGGGACCATGGATATTCTGGAGCTGTCTCATATTGGATCAGGAAAGTCAACTGCTAAATTTTTAGTGTGAGCATTCATTCACACCTTGGACATTGACAAACCTACAAATTTAAACTTGATTTTTTTGTTTTGCTGATTGTCTTAATTTAAGTAAATTATGGAGAAATTGTTAGTAATGTAGATTAAACTTAAAAGTGTGTCAAATCTTTTGGGTATACTCCTCCTGCCACAGGGAACCAATTGCTAAACCTTTACCAGAATACTGATTTAACCTCCTTAGCCCAGCAAAGTAGTATCTCTCCCATCTGTAAATCATTGCTATTTTACTTTACTTCCAATTATACATGCTTTGGAATTCTCAATTAAATAATTTACTTAAATTTACTTGCTTTCTCTTCTTCCCTGTGCATCCCATGGGTTATATCCTATGATTGGCATTATTCACAGAAGTCTCTCAGTGAGAAAGCAAATACTTGAAGAATAAATGAAGCGACTTATTGTTTATAGAACAAATTATAGAATACCTGAAAAAATAAATGGTTACTGAAGGAATGAAGTTACCAAGTAACTTGGATTGATGGAACTGCTAAAATAATTAGTATGGTTGAACAAGCCTTCACAATAGAGTGCTTCCCTTCTCTGTTGAGGAAGATTCTTTGCAAAAGACCTGGTTTGTTGCTCCTAAATAGGACTAGACTTCCTAGTCACTACTTAGAAGACCAGTAGGGACTGTGAGAGGACAAACTAATAACAACAGAATCTTAGAGAGGCAGAGATAGCATGGTGGATTTGCTGGGGAGACTTTGGTTTAAAATCCTTCCTGTGACATTTAATAACTAAATGACTCTGACTGAGCTTGTTAATGTCTCCAAGGATCAGTTTCCTAATCTGTAAAGTGAGAAAATTGGATTCTAAAACCTCTAAAGTTTCTTCTGGAATTAAATCTATAATCATGTGACTAATTTATCAGTCAGGAATTATAAAGATATTCTTAAGACAAATACCACCTTTAATAAGATGAGGGTTAAACTTACTGGTGGACTGAGAAAGGAGACTCAGAGCTTCAGCCAATGAGAGAATCTGTATGTTCCAAGAGTAAACATCACTTATAATTTCTTTTCCCTATCCAGGTCTCAGTGATATTTAATTGTGCAGAGCTGATTCTCCCTAAGGTTTTCTTATGCTGGGGATGTAGTAAGGAAGAGTGATTATGCTATTGGTCAGTTGGAACCAGGCCTTGGGAGAGCATGTGCCAATGAAAATTGAATATTATACACATTTCTTTCTCTCTCTCTCTCTCTCTCTCTCTCTCTCTCTCTCTCTCTCTCTCTCTCCCCCCCCTCCATTTTATAGTCATTAAAATTTATATCAAAGGAAGCTAGAAGAGAAGGTAGAAATACTGAGTGGAAGGTAAATTATGGTCAATTTGTATGTTTATACAAGCATTTATTCAACATTTATCTTGTGCCAGGCATCATACTAGGAGCTGGGGAAGCAAAGACAAACATTAATACAACAGTCCCTGTCACATTAAGGGATTGACCCTATGAGAATGAGCCTCTGGTAAATGTTCTTTCTGTCTACCTGCTTCCTGAGATAATGTCCCGCCAATAACAGCACAGGACTGGATAGTCAATGCTTCCAGTTGCCTAAAATCTAGGACAGCACTATGGACAGTAATAGATTCCTTTTCTAAAAAAAATTTTTAATGAAATCTTATTTTTTCAATTAGCAAAAATCAGTGTTTTCTTCCCCAAGTCTTAGAAGAAAAGAGCATTTGTAATAAATTTTCATAGTAAAACCAAATTCTTAAATTGGCTATGTTTATCATTCACACCATCATTACTTCTCAGGAGATGAGTAGCATAGATCTATATTGGACCTCTGGAATCATGGATGGTCATTTCATTGATTAAAATTCTTTAGTCTTTCAAAGTTGATATTTTTTTGTCCTTGTTTTACTCACTTTTCTTTGCACCAGGCATTCAAGTCTTCTTTGAATTCAGTTGAAACCTTCCCTCTTTTTATGTTTTATGCCATAAAAATATTCCATTATATTCATATAACATAAGTTGTTCAGCCATTTCTCAAATGATGGTGACCCCTGTGATTTCCTACATAGCCTAAGTGACTTTTCTTCTTTTTTGACCAAAGATGTAGTAGATTCATGGAACCAAGTGCCATCAATCTATCTACCATTCTGGCATAAGAGAAAGACATTAGTCACCTATGGAAGATAAAGAAGGCAGCAAGCAAGTTGAGTTGTTCTTCTGTCTTCAATTGAGTTATGTTAGGATGCTAACATTAAATTTTAGAAAAATAGATCATAGGAGCATGACTGTAGAGCTGAGAAAAAGCTTACACATCATCTAGTCCAATCTTCTTTTTAAAAATGAGAAAAACCCAGAGAGGCCAGATAATCAGCTTATTAAGGTCACAGAGAGATGGGATTTTAACTCAGGTCCTCTGCCTTGAAATTTGACATCTTTCAATTGAGTCACTATTCCCCTCCATAGCTCCCAAGATATGAAAAATGGCAAATAAATTTATTAACCAACTTAAAGGTGACCAGACTCCAATAGGGCTCACTGTGCCATGGGAAAGTTTATTACCTTCCTTGATTTTGTTTACTTATTTTTAGAGTGGGGTATATGAAATTGGTCAAATCTCAATGATCCTAGATATTCATATTATTTGATATTGCATTTTTATCTGTAGTTTCACAGTAGTAATGCAACCTTCACACCCATTCTCTATTCCAGGACATTGTGAACTTCCTAAATTCATCTCTAAACTGCTAGTAATTTCTTCTTTTATCGACTTTTTCTTAGCATTTACCCATTTATTAGTTACTCTTCTATTTTGTACTTGGTGATAAATTGCTTTCCAAGTATCTTGAAGGTGCTTCAAGTGATTAAGTATCCAGAAGGATTTTAAATTCCTCTATGAAAAGGAACAGTCTCTACTTTAATACATTCCCAGTTTGATTTTTATTCTGATCAAATGACATAATGCATATAAACTGCTCTGCAAACCTTAACACACTATAATGAATGTGGGTTCCTACTATCACTGAGAAGTTTGCATTGGTGGATAAAGAAGTTAACCTAGGGAGTCAGAAATATCTGGGTCCAAGGCCCTCATCTGTCCCAGTCCGGTGGTGTGACTCCTCTCAATGACCTCGGGCAGCTCTCTAAGGCTCTAAGTTGGATAGCAGGAATGGTTCTACATTGTTAGAGAGAATTTTCTTGAGGAACATTCCCTGTACCAAATAAATACTAGGCCTGATTTCTTCAACTACTTCTATGATCACTCCTCCTCCTCCTCCTCCTCCTCCTACTACTACTACTACCACCATTGCCACCACTACTACTACACCACTGCCACCACCACTATTACTATACACTGCTGCTGTTGCTGCTACTATATATTATTTATTTAGTTATTTATTTAATATTTATTTATTCTCTTTACAAATAATGTTTTATACATTAATAAAATATTCTTGTTTAAAAGTAAACAAAATACCCCACATGCAAAATATAGACTTGCTTGAGTGATAAAGTAAAGGGCAGAGAAAAAAAAATTAAAATTGAAAAAATAATAGTAATAATTGTAGTTATGGCCAGGTGGCACAATGGGGGGCCAGGAGCACCCGAGCCCAAATCCAGCCCCATACACCCAACAATCACCCAGCCATGTGACATGCAAGCTACCCCAACCACAATGCCCTGCAAAAACCAAAAAAAGAAAAAAAGACCCAAAATAAAATAAAATATTAATAATAGTAGGGGTGGCTGGGTGGTGGACAGAGCATTGGCCCTTGAGCCAGGAGCACCTGGGTCTGAATCCAGCCTCAGACACCCAAAGATCACCCTGCTATATGGCTCCAGGCAGGTCACCCAGGCCCATTCGCCATGTACCCCCCCCCCCAAATAATAAAAAATAATAAAAAGTCTTTGTTCCAACACCAACAACTGTGTTGCGGGTGGATCACATTCTTTATGGTAAGTCCATCTCAAAAGTTACTTCCATATTTTTCCACCATTGCCATTGCTGATTGCAACTCCCTCCTTTTGTATTTCTCCACTACCATGTACTATATTTTCTTTCTCCTTTCACTCTGACTCTGTTGTTGTAGGGTAGCTGAGTGGCACAGCAGACAGATCCCTGGTCCTGGGGCCAAGAGGCCCCGAGCCCCCATACCACCCTTTAGGCCCAGCACCCACCTGGCCCTATGGTCCTGGACAGGCCATCCAATCCTAGCCCCTTGCTAGAAGTAAAAAGGAAAATGTGTTATATCTGACGACTCTCCCCCCATGGTCCATTCTCTCCTCCATCACTCAAATCCCCCCCTTCCCCCTGTGCCCCCCTTTTCTTCTTACTCTAGATGTCTATACTCCATTGAGTATATATGCTGTTTTCTCTCCTAGCCACTTCTGATGAGAGTGAAGATTCCATCATTACCCCTTCCTTCCCCGACTCCATATCATTGCAGTAGCTCATTGTAATAAAGAAAAAACTTATATGAGATATCTTGGCCTATTCCCCCTCTCCTTTTTCTTTCTCCCATCACATTTCCCTTTTTTTTCTATTCACTCCATTTTTACACCATATTTTACCTTCAAATTCAGCTTTCTCCTGTGCTTCATCTATAAAAGCTCCTTCTACCTGCTTTGTAAATTGAGAAGGTTCATATGAATATTATCAGTGTCATTTTTCTATGCAGGAATACATGCAGTTCATCATCATTAAGTCCCTCATATTTTCCCCTTCTCCTTCAGTCTCCATGCTTCACCTGAGTCCTGTATTTGAAGATCAAACCTTCTGTTCAGCTCTGGCCATTCCAACAGGGACATGTGAAATTCCCCTGGTTCATTGAAAGTCCATCTTTTTCCCTGGAAGAGGACATTCAGCCTTGCTGGGTAGTTGATTCTCGGTTGCATTCTAAGCTATTTTGCCTTCCAGTATATTGTATTCCAAGACCTACAACCCCTTAACGTAGTTGCTGCTAAGTCCTGTGAGATCCTGATTGCAGTTCCATGATATTTGAACTGTGTCCTTCTGGCTGCTTGTAATATTTTCTCTTTGACTTGGGAGTTCTGGAACTTGGCTATAATATTCCTAGGGGTTGGTTTTTTTGGATCTCTTTTTGGGAGGATCGGTGGATTCTCTCCATTTCTATTTTGCCCTCTGCTTCTATAATATCAGGGCAATTTTCCTGTAGCAATTCTTTGAAAATGATGTTAAGGCTCTTTTCCTGATCATGACTTTCAGGTATTCCAATAATTTTTAAATCATCTTTCCTAAGTCTGTTTTCCATATCAGTTGTTGGTTTTTCAATGAAATGTTTCACATTTTCTTGTAATTTTTCATTTTTTTGGTTTTGAAATAATGAATCCTGTTTCTCATAAATTCATCAATCTCCCTGAGTTCCATTCTTTGTCTGAAGGATTTGTTCTCATCAGATTTTTCTTATCTCTTTTTCCATCTGGCCAATTTTGCTTTTTAAAGCATTCTTCTCCTCAATAACTTTTTTGAACTGTTTTATCCATTTGACCCAAGCTGGTTTTTAGAATGCTATTTTCTTCAGCATTTTTTTTTTGGATTTCCTTGACTAGGCTGCCGATTTCATTTTTCATGTTTTTCCTGCATCTCTCTCCTTTCTTTCCCCAGTTTTTCTTCTAACTCCCTCATTTGATTTTCAAAGTCTTTTTTGAGCTCTGTCATAGCCTGAGCCCAATTTCTGTTTTTCTTGGAGTCTTTAGATATAGGAGCTTGTGCTTCCTCATCTTCAGACTGAGTGGTTTGATCCTTCTTGGGCTCATAAGCAAAATATTTCTCAATAGTCTTCCTGTTGTTTCTCTTCTTGCTCATTTTCCCAGTCTGAGCCTGGTTTTGGGGTGCTTCCTGAGCTTTTGGGACACTCCCACAAGGGTCTCAGTGTATGAGGCTCTGTCCTCCCTCCTGGTCTGTGAATGACCATAAGTGCCCCCCTCTGCCACAGGGCTGAGGTGGAGGGGGCCCTTGCTTCTCTTCTGGAGCGGGCCTAGACTGTGATCAGGATCTAAATGTGGTTAGAGCCCCAGAGTCCTGTTCCAGGGACAGAGCCGGGCAGTCTCTCTCTCTCTCTTCACTCCCCTCCCTAGGTTCAATGGGCTCATGCCCTGGGGGCTCCTGCTTACTGGCTCTGCCTGCTTCTGTTCCTGGATCTGGGCTGCTGAAAGACCAACTTGCTGGCTGTGTGTCCTGAGGGCTGGGCTTCAAGTGCTTGCTCTTGCAGAGGTCCCCCGCTGGTCCCCCAATTTGTGCTTGGTGCTCCCCGGGCGTGTAGCACAGGAGAACCCCCTGCTGCTGAGAGCCGTGGCTCCCAGCGCCCTTGGGCTGCCTCCCGGAGGCTGAAGTTCTTTCGCTCTGGCAGGCCGACCCTCTGACCACGGGGAGCAGAGCCTTTCTGCTCTTTTATAGGTTACCTTGAGTAGGAGAACTGCCTCATTGGGTGCTTCTGTGGGTTCTGTCTCTCGAAAGTTTAGTTAGAGTCCTTAGTTTCAAAGTTTTATGAGAGAGCTTCTAAGAGAAGTTGCTCTCTTGTCACCATCTTGGCTCTGCCCCCTCTACTATATATTATTTAATAGTGATCAACTAATACCGGTAGATGAAACTACTACTTTTCTTTTGTAGCCCCTGTAAAGGGGCATCTCTATTATTATCTAGACCATCTAGGTCATGGAGATGGCACCTGAGGTTGCATGCATAGATCGGCATAGGGAAGATCTTGAGAAGAAAAGAAATCGACCTATTACTCTAGTCTAAAATTTCAGATAGCTGTAATCCAAAGCAGGTCATTAGTTCAACATTGTTTTGAAAGAGCATGAAGATGGAAGAATCAAAGGTCAACAGATACATATGACTTTTCTACATAGTCAATAGCAGTCATTGTTCTAGATACCATTATGACTTCAAGAACTGTCACTTCAATGCTTTATTGATTGACTTGGTATAAGGGAGAGAATAATTGGGATTTGGGAAATACATGGAGTCAAGGTCAATATGATGTGAGAATAATACAGAAGAGGAATATATGGACAGAGATGAATAATTTTTAATAAGCACAACACATTTATAGCAAAGCTATACAGGCAACCAAGGAGGAAGGTATAGAAGGAGATTCCAGTAGTTTCTACCAGATTCTGACATGTATTGGATCATGCCTTATTCCTAGGTCCATAGCAAGGATAAGATAACTGGAACTATGACCCTGGATGCCAAAATATAAAGGATGCTGATTGCATTTGAACTCTTTTGTAGAAACTACTGAGAATAGTTAGCAAGGATGCTTAGTTTAAAAAAGAATGTATCAGATAAAACACTTCATGCTCATTCAGATTCCTTTAACCCAGCTCACCAAATCACTTCTCTTGTTGACCCATCCTATTCATTTCCTTTTAGTAATCTCTCTAGCCTGTTTTCTTCTAGGCCTGTTGTCTTAAAATGTCTCCTCCCCATGGGATCCTGTGTTTCAATTTCTCCTTCCCATCCTGGTATCTTTATTACTTTGGGACCAGAGGAGGAATATTATTCAATGCTGCTAAATTTCTACAACTGGGCTATGATGCAGCCCAATTTGGAAGTCTAGGTATTAACTTCATGAAGAATAGAAGTAAGAGGGAGAAGGAGCTTCAAAACAGCATGTAGGTTTTCTGCTCAGGAATTCTAATCAGCTATTAACTAAAAAGCTAGAAGATTCTTTGGGGATTGACCTTTGAAAACCTATGCCAGGTGACGTCCAAATTCTTGAGAGAAAGGAGCTCACCCAAATCCTCAAATTAGCTAGAAAGAATCAGTGACTTTTATGTTGTCAGGGAAAATATCTAGGGCTCATGAAGCTATCTTGCAAGTGCAGGCAAAGAAGGGCATGAAATTTTATAATGGTGTGAAAGAACCCTTGCCCAATATAGCTATATTTGCAGTAGGGAAGTGTTTTATATGGAACTAGCTGGGTGGTGAGGAGGGATTCTGTGATATTTCCATATTTGTTGTTATTCTTGTTTTTAATAGTTTGATGATCAATAAGGAAGGGTGATCAGGGTTGTAGAGGCAGAAGAGAAGAGGGATAGAAAAGGTGGTAACTCACTCTCATCCCTGGTCCCCAGCTCATTTGGAACAGATTCATATTTTGTTGTCAGAACATGTTAAAAATAACCTTGTTCTTATCTGGAACTCTGTTGGGTGGGGAAGAGAGAGGAGACATTTGCCCTACAGTGACCTTTCTTATACCCTTTCCCAATAAAGCCCTTTAAGTCCCTAGAAATTCTGGAGCTGAGGTGTCTTATATACAACAAAGTCAAAAACACAAATATTTACAATTGGTTCAAATTAACTCTCAAGAAAAATATTGCCTCAAACACTGCCTATGCTTCCTATTATTGGTGTGACCAGGGAATGTGTCATTTAGTTTCATTGAGATTTGAGATCACATAGCATAGTTTTGAATCTGGAACTATGAAAGTTCTCTGGTTTCAAGTCTTGGGTTTATAATGTACAAGCTCTGTAACTTTGGATTTTCAACCACAACATACCCTCTACCTTTGCAACTCCTCCTTGGGTCAGCTTTGCTTCTCCTTCCATAGCACTTCATTTGCTGATCTCATTAACTCCCACAGATTCAATTATCATCTCTATGCAAATGATTCTTAAATTTCTTTGTCCAACCCTAACCTCCCAACCTCCAATTTTGCATCTTCAAATGCCTTTTAAACATCAAACTGAATGTTCTTGGAGACATCTAAACTCCACTTGTCCACAACTGAAATCAAAGCATTCTTTTCTTTTTAACTTCCTTAGTCCTATACTATTGTCTTCCTAGTCAGTCAGATTCATAACTTAAATATCATTCTTGATTTCAGATTCTTCATCACTCCCTATAGACAATCAGTTGTCAATTTCTACATTTTCCTTTGTGACCTATTTGGTATGTGTCCCATTCTCTCTGACTCTGCAAGTATCTTGGCAAAAAATCTTTAACAACTCATTTCTAGACTGTTAAACTATTTGCTGGTTAGTCTCTGCTATAACTCTCCCTTCTCTAATCCATTCTTCATTTATAGTGATTGTCTTAAAAAGCAGGTTATCCTCTTTCATGTTCCTATTCAATAAGATCAGTTGGTTTTCCTATTGTCTCCAGGATCATATATAAAATTCTCTGACTTTTAAAGCTCTTCACAAAGAACCTTATCATTCTAGCCTTCTTCCACCCATCTCTCTTCTATGTGCTCCCCAATCTGGCTTCCTTGCTGTTCTCCCACACAATGCACATTTCCAGACTGAGTGTTTTCACTGACTGTCTCCTGTGATTGGGATGTTCTCTCTCTCTCTTCATCTCCACCTCTTAACTCCCCTGGATTCATTCAAGTTTAACATCCCACCGTCTCGACAAAGTCTTTTAAAGTTCTAAAATTAGCATCTTCCCAATGAGATCATTTTCCCCTACCCCAGTTTGTCCTGTAAGTATCTTGTTTGTGCCCAGTTGTTTCCTATAGTCTCCCCCATCAGAATGAAAGCTCCTTCAGAACAGGGATTTTTTTTTTGTCTTTCTTTGTACCCTCACAACTTAACATAGTGTCAATTGTATAGTTGATATTTAATAAATACTAGTTGACTAACATAATTTAAGTGTCAGTGCCTCTCCTATAAAATAAGGAAAATAGCTACAAAAAGAGAATATTGATCTCTGAACTAATTCTCACACAGGATGGTTATAGGAAGAGTGCTTTCACATAATAAATGTTTGTGGTTTGATTGATTGAAAGTGTCTTTTAAACTTTTGTTGTCTAGTCAATTAGCTGTTGTCTGACTCTTTGTGACTCCTTTTGTGGTTTTCTTGGCAAAGATACTAGAGTGGTTTTCCATTTCCTTCTCCAACTCACTTTACAGATGAGGAAACAGAGGACAACAGGGTGAAGTGACTTGCCCAAGGTCACATAGCTAGTAGGGGTCTAAGGCTAAATTTGAACTCAGGTCTTTGACTTCAGGACTGTACCCTATCTACTGTGCTATTCAGTTGCCTCCTTAAATTTTAATTCACTTTATAAAAATGAATGGATAATTTTGGTTTAAGTTGTACCTACCTACAGCTGTAATTAGCCATTTTTAAGCCTAGAGGAGGTAAAAAAATCAACTGGAATAGTTGGCCTAAAAGGGGATGCTACTGTTGGGGCTTGGACCAGGTAAGAGTTCACCTGGATGAACTGGTCTCTGAATCTGTGTCTGGAAGAGAAAAGAAGTCAACTGGTAACTCCCTATCCTTACTCCTTATTGTTTCTGATTGTATGTTAAATTAAATTGTTCCTAGCTACTGAGAAACTGCAAATGCTTTCAGTGACCTAGAAGTTTCAGTGTTCTAAATCAGAGAGCCCCAATAACTCTATATCCTCCTGATGGCTTTCTATAGGTATTGAGGTGATTTGTAAACTGCAAAGGGCTAGATATATGTCAACTATTACTAATATGATCTTGACCTCAGCCAGTTTAAAATTTCAATGGATAGAATATTGATCTTGAAGTCAACAAGACCTGAATTTCCTATCGGTCTCTAGTATCAAATATCCTACCTGAGATACTTGGGTGACTCTGCCCAAGTTACCTAATGTCCAACCTCAGTTTCATCACATGTAAAATGAGATTAAAAATAGCAACAAATTCTAGGATGAGTTGAGATTGTACCTGCAGAATACCTATACACATATAAATACACACATATATTTGTTTGTTTATATTCCTATACAGGTACATATATTTATACACATATTATTTTAAGACCTTAAAACTCTTTAACTCTATAAATGCTAGCTTTTGTTAGCTCTTTGCAACTGATAAAACTGGAATCATCTATTTCCACTGTTTTTCATCATTGATCTTCCCTGCTTTATACATATGTATGCACACATAAACACACAGAGGTCAAGTATTACCCTGACATAGTGTACATATATATATATATATATATATATATATATATATATATATATTTGTAAATATGTAAATACATACATATATATATGTATGCATGTAGTCTATCACTATTCAGCCAGTATGTATACTATCTATCACCATCAGTTATTAGTCTGACATTGTATGAAACCTTTCCCCTGAGACAATACATATGAGCTCCCCAGAGTCAGAAGGATTAGGCAGAAGTAGGCTGCCTCGGTAACTTGTCTTGCTGGCTGGTTGGCACTGCAGTGAGGATCTTGCTGCTTTATGTAGATTAGTAACTCTAACATGTGACATTTGCAGAAATGTAGAGCAATGTGTATATTCTGTCATGTATCAGTTTCTAGGGCAAATTGTTTCCTGCTGCAGATTTATTAAGATTAATTTACTGGGTGTGTTAGAGGATTTATAGAGTACTTAAAAATGTTAATGGACATAGTTTCCAATAAATCATGTCAACAGATTTTTATAAAACAGTAGGAAGCTTTTCTAATCCAGAACAGGAAACAGTAAAGGTCTTGAAAAGAAGATGCTGTTCATCATTTTTTGGAGCCTCTGCAATCCAGCCGGAGTATGGGGACACAGTGGGGTGGAGGGTGTCTCTGATTTTCAATGGTTTAGTGATTTTTAACTTTCTGGCTTCTCATTGGGCATTAACTTTATACTCTAATTTCAGTCACTGTTCAACTCCCATTCTCTCTATAGACCAGGGTTCTCCTTACTTTAATGAGCAAGTTTGGAATAAAAGTAATGTTACTACTAGCAAGATTGCTTTCTTTTTGAAACCAAGCAATGTAAAAGAACACTCATTGATAAGAACCTCTGTTAAATTCTCATTGTGCTGGTAAATACTACTACTAAACCAAAAAATGCAAGAGGAGTTAAATCCTACTAGGAGTTCTTTCTATGAAATCTTGGTTTTGAACCCTCAGAGACAAGACATCAAATATTTTCAAAGCCTACCCTCTTCCCCCATGATTTGGTGTTTAATCATAATTTATGGATATTTATCAAGAGGGGATTTAAAAAAAAGGTTTTATGCATGCTAGTTAAAACTTGGGCAAGCTATTTCTCCTTTGACTATGGTTTTATTTAAATGAGTTCTGTGTTCTCTTCCCACTCTAAGTCTTATGGTCCTATATATTCTGACTTCAGTATTTTCAAGCAGGGTGATTATAAGTCATTTGATTGATTAGCATATTTATTAAGCATTTATGTGCCAGAAACTATGCTAGGTACTGATAAAAGATAAAAATAAAAGGTAAAATAGTTCCTCACTTATACTGTGTGAGCGACCAGTATAAATAAAGATACATCATAAGTAAGCTCCTTAAATAATCTTACATCCTGTAGGGAAAAACATGTATCTGAATAAATATATACAAAATTACAAAAAGAAGAATTTTTTTTCATTTTTTGGAGGGGCAGAGAAGGTCCTAGCAGCTGGGGAGGAATGAGAAAAGGCTTCATATAGGGCTTGGTGTTTGACTGAGCTTAGAAGGAACCAGGGTAATCTGAGACATAGATAAAAGTACATGGGGGAGTCTTTGAAAAGATCTGTGAAATGAGAGGATTGGGTTAGATTTTTAAGGTCCCCTCTGGCTGTAAATCTATGAGCCTCTTTTGTCAATAACATTCCATTTCTTCATTTATTAAGAAACTATGAGCAAAATCACTAATAAGAAAACCAGTAAGGGTTTGTTGTTACCTCTTCAAATTTGTTGTTTTTATTTTTCCTTTGGAAATGACTTGGAACAACATAAAAGAAATTTTTATTTCTCTATAAAACTAATTGATAAAACAAAGAGAGTTGCATCAGGAGACAACCTTCAAAGTGGAGAGGCCAGATTTGGTGAAGAGCATGTAAAATTTGTAGCATCTAGTTTGATTCAGAATCAGTTAAGTGGTGTAGTGGACAGAGTGCTGGCACTGAAGTCAGGGAGACTTGAATTCAAATAGGCCTCAGATAACTTCCCAACTGTATGACTTTAGGCAAATTTCTTCAATTGTGAAATGAGGATAATTAGCACCTGTCTCCATGGTTAATTATGAGGATTAAATGAAATAATATTTGTAAAACACTTAGCAATGATTCATGCTTTTTTTAAAAAAAAGTCCTTTTAAAATCCTTTTTTCTGACCATCTTAACCCATAAAGCTTTTCTTTCCTTTTTCCTGCAGTACCCACTAGCTGGACTATTCATTTAGCCCTTGTAAGGGATCAAGGAATCAAATAAAGAAATTGGACTCCAAAGAACTGAAGAGACTTACCCAAGGTTGCACCATTTATGCCAGTTTTATAGTCTTTTTTATTTATTTGATGAGCATTCAAGACAAATCTTTTTTTATATTATAGAAATATTATCAGGGCTTGCTCACAATATGACAGTGATAGTGTTATGAAGGGAGTAGTCAATTTTTCTGCTTTACAGTTTCAATGTAAAGCAATCTCAGTGATCACTTTTGATTTTCCAAGCTCCTAGTGATCCTCTATGGATTACTTTAGCTTTCAAAGTCCGTTCTAAAATATAATCTGACCAGGCCAGAGTACTGATGAAACCAGATAATATGGTGGAGTATTTTATCCCCAGTAAGCAATGAAACCCAATCATGATTAAACATCATACAATCATATAATATCAGAGCTAGAAGGACCTTAGAGATCATTTAGAATAATCTCCTGACTTTATAGTTTTGGAAACTAAGGCATAGGAAAGTAAATCGACCTTTACAAAAAGGTCAAAAAGCTAGTCAAATTCACTTCTATTCAGTTAGCATTAATTATCTACTATATGAGAGACTGAGAACTAGAGATAAAAAGACAAGGTGAAAACAGTATTTCCCAGCAGTGAATTTCAATTCTTTTGGACAGAAAAGAATGCAAATAAGTAGAAAGTCATTTGACTAGGGGAGAAAAAGCTGGAGGGGATTAGAAAAGGTCTTATCTAGGGAGGGATATGGCAGAAAGTGGTATGGTGGATAGAGCATTGGGCCTGAAGTCAAGAATTTTGTGTTCAGTCATTAGCTATCCAGGTCATTTAACCCTGCTTATCTCAGTTTCTTATTTGTAAAATGAGCTGGAAAAGGAAATAGCAAACCATTTCAGTCTGGAAAAGGAAATGGCAAACCATTTCAGTATCTTTGCCATAAAAGCCCCCTAAAATGGAGTAATGAAGAGTTAGACATGACTGAAAAATGACTGAACAACAGCAACAAGGAATGATACCTCAAAGACATTTCAGGAGGTAAAGATGAGGAGGGAGAGAATACCAGGATAGCCTGGGCAGTCAGAATTAGAACTGATTCCCAAGACACTGCCCTTGAAATAGATTAATTTATCCTTTTGCAGCCCATAAAACAATTCACTGTACTTATTCCTCATCTCTCATTGACATGCACAGTAGAACTATGTTGTACATGAATCCAAATCATTGTTGTACTTATTATTCACATTTTTTTCTAGACAACTTCAAAAAGAAAGAGATGAATGACAATGAAACAGGAATCAAGAGTTATGTTTAAAAAAAACCCAAAAAACAATTTTGAGGCTTTGTCCTGGGACTAATCCATATTTTGTAAATGTATACATACTACATATACTATATCTATATCTATATATATATATATATATATATTTAAAATAAACTTGAACAACATAAATTAGTGTTCATAATGATGGCCCTGAAATTCACAGACAACAGAGAAAAAGTCTTAAAGCAACAGACCATTTAGCAAAATGAGAGATCTAAGGAATCATTTAATCCAATGAATTATTTTTACAAGTAAGAAAATTAAGATTTAGAAAAATGAGGGCAGTGACTTGTCCAAAGTCACCCAAACAAGATAGCATCAGAGCCAGGACTTGAGTTCAGGTCTTTTGATCTCTAGGTTAATTGGTGTGATCAGAAGATTCAAACAATTTGAAATGATTTTAATAGTAGGATTTGAAACTGAAATTTCCTTTACCTAAAAAAACCATAATTAACTAAAATCCTTTTCTCAGTCTAGTAATTTTTGTTAATTGCAATTTCACTATACCAGTAAACACATAGATAACAAATATCTTGTTGGCATGAACCTGTTGATGTGAAAATTTTTCTACACAAGTTTGATAGCAGTTGCTGGGTTTGTCTTTCTTAGGTAGGTGTCCACAATTGAAGTTCATTTAGAGTAATATGTTCTCATTGTTTGTACACCAAGCCTTGAAAGGACTCTAGTACTGTCACACAAGTTTTTGCAAATTCTTTGCACAAGCTCAAGCTTGTTTAGATACATAGTGCCTTGAACTCTTTCTTGGTTGTGACCAATTTTTTCCCACTTGCCTTTGAATCTATTCATTACTGTAATCATTTGTTCAGAACTAGGATATAACTTCCACCTTTGGCCCTGGATAACTTAACAATTCATGCCAGCTTCTGTGATAATTAGCATATTGTATACAAAGACCTACCTCTTGCCACTGATTTCTTCATCATTGTGAACTGTTTCATCCTTTTAGACTGGTCCACCTAGATTAGATCTTTGACACTCCAATGCACATCAAGAATGACTCCTGGCTACAGCCCCTGGCTGAAATCAGAGATTGAAGCCAGAATTGTATCTCTCAGGAAATTGTAAGATTCTTCAAGAATTTCCTTCCAACAAAATACTGATCATTACTGGAAGTTGGCATCTGCTCCATCTTTCCCTTCTCACCCCTTTTGTCACATACTCAGGGTTAAGAGGTTGAATTTTTCCATAGAATGATAACTCCTTGAGGGCAGTTACTTGTTTTCATTGGTTTCCCTGGCACCTATCACAATGCTTAGGACATAGAAGTAAATAAAAATTTGATTAATGATTAAGATTATACAATGGCATGAAGGAAAAATGATGATGCACTTTAGATTTTATAACCACAAGAGACCTCAGAGACAAAACTGAATAGCTCCTTCATTTAGGGGTTTATTTGGAAATTAAATTGAGCTCAGTTAGTGGGACAGTGATCTACTTTTAAGTCTACTCATTTAACAAATGTTCAAGTGAAAATTCAAGTATAGAAATATCCCAAGGGTTTCAAAATAACCTGATATTGATAGGATTCTTAGAAAGATGACTACTTTCTTTGCCTTGCAGGTTTAATGTTATTCTGGCTTTTTCTGATTTTGAAGGTTGGCTTTTTAAAGTTTTTATTTTGCATGCAATTAATGAATAAACAGATGATTAGTTCATTATATAAATATTCCAAAACAACATCATTTGTGATGTCTCAAGCACACAAGAGGACAGATGAGCTTGACTTTTTTTTTTCTCTGTCAAATCAGAGTGTCTGGGAAAGTTACTATTGTATACCAAAGTATTAAATCTCTTTAACCACTGAGGCACCATTATATGAAAAATAATAATTAAAGCTCTCAAGGGTATTTGTTAAAAGACAATACTTTTAAAGTTCATAATCCTTTCAAATTTTATTGCTTTTGTTATCTTCATAAAAATTCTAAGTGTGTGAAATGTGAGTGATTAGAAAAACTTTGTTTAAAGTATTTCTGAAAATTACTAAATAGCTGATCAGTCATTTCAGTTCAAAAACTAAAGTATTTAAGTCAGATTTCTGACTACTGGCATAACATTTTCAGAACAATTTCCAATAGTCAGGATTAGACATCTTAAGATTAATGCCAGAATTTGGGAGTCCTCATTCTTTCTTAAATATAATGATTTTTATTGCTGAGTGGCAGCGATTTTTTAAATGGAATACTTTTATAATATGTCCCTTTTACTCCATGACTTCTTAAGGATAGGGATGATTTCTTCTTCCTTGTATCAACCTCAGTATCTTAAATATATCGTGTACTCAATAAATATTTGTCAAATAATTGCATAGATGTGATTTACTAATGACTATATAGTAAAGGTAGACTGCTTTCATTAAACTAAAGAATTAACTCTGAGAACTGAAAAATAAACAGAAGCAAAATGAATGAATTTTCTATTTAGTTTTGAAGACTTTTTGGATTATCATTTAATCAAAAAACCAATCATTCAT
Source organism: Macrotis lagotis (assembly GCF_037893015.1). Lineage (NCBI taxonomy): Eukaryota > Metazoa > Chordata > Mammalia > Peramelemorphia > Peramelidae > Macrotis > Macrotis lagotis. The sequence continues at coordinate 17,086,289 of NC_133665.1, read as the reverse complement.
TTATTTATTTGTTTCAGATGAAGGTTTATCATTTATTTCTCCTTCCCTCATCTCCACCCCCAATGGAGAAAGAAAGAAAAATGATACCCCTGTTAGAAATGTGTATTATCAAGCAAAACAAATTGCCACATTGATATTGTCCAATATATATATATATATGTATATATATATATATATATATATATATATATATATATATATATATTTCTCAGTCTGTACTCTAATTCCATTTTCTGTCTGCCTAGAGGTAGGTATCTAGTTTCAAAGAGTCCTCTAGATCATGGTTGGTCACTGTGATGATCAAAATTCCTAAGCCTGTTTATTTTTTAGCACTTATTATTTACAGTACAATTATACTAAGAAATGTATATTTGGATTCTCTCAATCTTACAATTCACCTTGTGTGTAATTTTGTGAATTCAAAATCTGTTTTCAGCAGAAGTCTCATTTAAAGAAACAATTGGTACTGGAAATATAAGACTAAAGACACAATTAATTAGATAGGCATGAACTATAGGCCAATTTTTAGCCATAAGGCAGTATATTATGGTCCCTGTGAAGATCCTGTCAGTCAGGAAGAACAGGGTTCACGTCCTGCCTCTGACCCATACAAGGTGAGTGACCTCGAGCAAATCTTTTCACTGATCAGTACCTCCAGGCAACTTCCTGAGAAGGTGTTGATCAGCATGGAGAAAATTCCTTACAGAAACTCTTGATATTGTTAAAATCAGAGATATAGTTTAAAAAAGATGAAGGGAATATGCTTAGTATTGTAAAGAATCTATAAAATGCATAGTGCTACGAATTTTGATATTAGAATCTTTTTTGTTTCCTTTATGGAACTTATTTATAACTTTTGAAAAAATAAATGTAATGACAATGGTATTTCATTTTTCTGATGGTAGTATGGTTGAGAAGATTGAGAGAGAAACCTTACACTCCCATCCCTCTCAGTTCCTTAGAATTATATTCCTTTCACATAGTGTTTGTTTAGACACGTCAAAGTAATAAAGTAACCATTTGGCTCAATCATACATCACTTATCCTAATAGAGATTCTTTCTTTCTTTTTGGTAATTATTCCTCAATACAGATTCCTGTTGGGACTAGGATAAAGGAGAGATTTTAATGAAATGGAAATATTTTAGAATGCTGGATAATGTATTTTGCTTGTCACCTAATTACTTATCTACAGCTTAATAGCATATTTCATAATATCTTACTTCATGATCTGTTCATCTGGCAATAAACATTCCTCTTTTCCATTGCTGTGTGTTAACAAGTAGAAACAAGTTCATTAGGAACTCAGAATGTAATGACACTTTAATGATCCAATAATGTCTCTTTTATGAAATGTAGAAACTAAGATTTTCTTGTTTCACTGTAACACATTTTCTTCTGCATAATCATTATTTGAAGGGGAATAGTGAGTCAAACTAAAAAAAAAATACCCACAATGAACCACCAAGCACGAAACAAAGGGGACTGTTCCAGTTTCCAATTATAGTAAATATTTTTGGTTACTTTCGCTTTAACACAGTTACAAAATCATAAAGTATTGAACACATTCTGGAAGGAAGTACATTGTCCTTGCTTAGAAAATACATCTTGGAAACTGTCACAGGTTGAAAACTTTCCCCATGAGAGGAAGAAGATGTAATGATAGCCATATGTATTAATTACAAGTCTAGAGCACAACTAGCAATAAGAAACAGTGTGGGATAGGAGTTGTGGATTATGATTGTGGAGGCTTTCTAATCCTAGCTCTGCAATTTAGCCATTTTATCTGTTTTCTTAATTGTAAAATGGAAGTGATTGGACTCATCTTTAAATTCCTTGTACCCCAGGCCCTTTGCCTAATGCTTCTATTTTATTCTTAAATATGTTTTGTGTACCAAACATTGAATTCAAGAGCTGAGAGCAGGTGGAGTACTAGTATCTTAAAAATACTTAGTTAAAAAAATGTCATTTTAGGATAAATTGAGGGAAGCCCTAACTGGTGGACTAATGGTAGAAAATTTATGACATGTGTTCTCAAAGGACAATGCAGGTTGAAAATATAAATAGGCTCAAGAAGGTTTTCAACAAATTCAGAGATTTCCAAATTGTGGAAAAATTACCATTAAACTATACAAGCAAGGGTTCTTAACTTGACATTTGTGGACCTCTTTTTCAAAATATATTGAGGATTGCATTTTAATATAATTGATTTCCTTTATAATCCTTTGTAGTTTATTTTATGCATTTAAAAACAGAATTCTTAGAAGGGGTTCCTGGGTTTAGCCAGATTATCAAAGAGATTCATGACAAACAAAATATAGGTTAAGAGTCCCTGCTCTAGAGATTTGTGGGATATTATGACATCTTAAATATATGGCATTCTCCAAGTACATAAGGGATTTTTATAAATTACATTACAAAAGAAAACAAACCATGGTCTTGCATCATAGGGATATTGTTATGTCCAGGAGGAATACAATATGGAAATCTTCAACTATATTCACTAGCAATAAGCCCTTCTTCTATAGGACTCTGTTTATCCCCCTTTTACATAGATATGAAGGATTTTAAAGAAGGTCCAAAGAGAATTCAAAAAGATGATGTCAAACTGGAAAATAAATGAAGGAAATTGGTAGAATTCATTTCAAAGAAGAGAAAAGTGACAACCTTGTGTGTTAGAACAGGCATATTGTTATTGAATTGTACTTTATATTCAAGGATTATGTTCTATTATCACTAGGGAAAGCTCTTTAATATTTTTTTCCATTATAGAATGGACTTGTGTCAGTTTTCCCATGATTCCTTGTCTCATTCCACTCTGGACTAGTGATATTCACTTTAAAATAATTCATTGTAGATAGAATAATCTGTTACCATGAAAAATATGTTGGCCTCAATTGTACTGTATAGCATCCACAGATATAAACAATAATATACAGGTACCATGCACAGAGAGTAGTTTTAAGAATTTCATTTATCAAAGATATCATATTGGAAAAAAATTGACTCAGTGTAACAAATAGATATGAGGAAATTCTTCCTGTTAGCAATGGGCATTCATCTTTGGCTAGAGAGAGAGAGATTATCTAATACCTTCTTTCAAGAATGTGGCAAATGACCAAACATTATAATGTGATATGAATTATAACAGAATAGAGATGATGATAGGGATCCTGATCATTAGGAACAAAAGATAACATGTCCTAACAAATAAAGTCGGGAAGAACTGGGGATAAGATCCTGTCTCTGACACATACTAATTATGTGAATTTAGGTAAGTCACTCAAACTCTCAATGCTCTAGACATCTATGATTGTAAGTTAAAGAAAATGTACCAAACTTCATTGGCAGAAAAAGTTTCTTCATTTGGGAGTTCCTTATACCAATGACATCGCCAATTCAATCCCTTTCTTGCGCAAGTAATAGTTGGAAATCAGGAATTGTTTAATTTGGAGAAGGGCAACAGAAGAACACAAATCTAGGAAGTGAATTGGCAACCAGAATTTATAGCTTCATGAGTCCAGGAAAGCAAAAAGAACCTCAAATTCAGGGAAGTGAATAAAGGTATGTAGGCAAATGAAGTTGTAGAGAGTAGTGCTGTGGACTTCTAATCACACTGATTTCTGACCAGGTTTTATGTTCTCTTCTGCATGAATGAGTAAGGGATTGAAGGGACTTTTGTAACCAGAATCAGAATAGATGATCTTTTAGATCCCTTGCAGCTCTAGATACACAATCTGTGAAAAAGGAATGAAATTGTCATCTTCCTGACTGAGGTTGGCCTTCCATCCACTTCATCATTTCAATTTTCTGATGTGGGTTACATTTAGGAAGATGCATACTAATGTATCTCATGATTCTTTCCAGCCATTCTGTTTTTTGATCCCTTGTTGATGAGAGTTGGGATGATGATGAAGTTTGGGCGGGGAAAGAATAGCATATCTGTGCATAGTTGACATGGAAATAATCTAAATTTTGTAACTGAATCTGAAACTAAAACAATGATATGTAGTCATGGCATCCTTGGTTCAAAAATTTCATAAAATAATTTTAATGGAGAAATTGCCTTAATGTTAGAAGGTCCAGAGATACAGTGTACACAATCATTGAAGATTCCCCACCAGTTTTTTACTCTTGAGTTATTAGTTTCAATTGACATGCATCCTTTGAAGTGGGAATGTGGAAGAAGTCAACCGCCATGCTCTATTCCCTCCTATAAAGATTATGTTCAATCACTAGGCTTATATGCTCTTCAAATCCCTGATCAAAAGTTATGGTGGATACAGAAACTTCCAGAAGTCAATGTGAAAAGAAAATATAATGCTAAAGTCAGGGTATCACTTTCTCAGTTTAGTTCAATTAGTTCAATTCAGAATAATTCAACAAGCCCTTATTAAGTTCCAACTCTATACCAGATGCTGGTGATGTGTAGACAAAAATACAAATCCTTATGTTTTAGACTCTATCCATTGACTTGATAAAGAAGTATGAAAAGATGGATTTTGAGAAGCGAAATGATCAAAATCTATAAATTCTTAAGAAGATGGAAAGGTGAAATCATTGGCTAAACCTAGTATCAAGGAAGAATTAGCTGGAAAGAAATAGTTTTAGGACTCTAATTAATGAAACAATCTAGAGACATTTATTAAGTACCTACTAGATGCCTTTAATATAATTTGGCTCTGTGATCCTGGGCAGCTCATTTAACCTGTCAGTGCTTCAGGAAATGCTCTAAGGTATTAAGTGGTAGAACAATTGTTCATCTACATTGGGAGAGGAAATGCCTCCACTGAGGAGTTTCCTACCAAAAAATCACACATCTCAAATATTAAACAAAAGCCAAGATGCCAGACATTGTAGTAGATACTTCCACAGTAACAACACCAACAATAAAATTGTTTTCTTCTAATTTTGTTGATGAATTGTGTTGTTTTGAACTCTGGTTTTTGAAGTAATATTCCCATTGATTGTGTTGTATTATATTGTATTGTTTTTCCTTTCAAGATGGTGATGGGGAAGAAAATTAGATACACAAGGTGGGAATGTGGGAAGAACAACCCAAAGACTGCTATATAATCTGATTGATTAAATCAAGTATAGAGTGTTAAATGGACCAACTTAGAATGCCCAGTTTGACAGAGTGCCTAGTTAGACAAATCCTAAGTCAACTATTATTTTTGCAGGAAAGAACCTATTATCTTTGTGGTATCATTGGTTATCTAGTTACTTAGGTCTAGAGAGAAGCACTGACCTACTACTAATTCTGAATGTGTATGAAAAAGACATTGTCTAGGAGTTGAAAGTGACTTCAGTGGTCATTTGGTCCAACCCCGATGAAGAAGAAACTGAGAATAGAAATTTAGTGATTTGCTCAAAGTCCTACAAATAGAAAGCAACAAGAAGTGATATTTAAACTGGATTTTCTGACTCTAGAGTCTTTCTACTGTGCCATGAGTTGATGATACTTTGTTTGCAATACCTAGTGATAATGATGATGATGATGATGATGCTTTTCCTTCATTTTCAAAGAAGACCATAACATCAGGGAAGTGTTACCATGACAAGCAGACTGGCAGGGATACAAATACCTAATAAATTGGCAAAGATACAAATCTGAGAAGACAATGGTGGCAAGCTCATAATATACTGTCTTCAGAGATGGAAGAGGGCTATCACTGATACCATACCAATCCTATACCATGCATTTATGACCTCAAGGTTCAGAGGAAAATTTTAGGGGTATAAGTGATATTTCTGTCCTTAACTCTTTAAATTCAGTGGGACAAGAATTTTATGTAGGCTGTTTAACAATATAGTGTTATCAACTCTTTGAGTATGTGTGTGTGTGGGGGTGCTGTATGTAGCTCCCAGGGATCATTCCCTATGACCCTAGGCTCTCTGCTTGAGCAAGTTCTCTGCAATATGATCTTACTTCCAAGGAAAGAAGGCAGAGCAATCTCAACTCCAAGGGGTCCTGCATTCAGTCAGCCTACTCTGGGCTCTTAGTTCCTAAATAGCATTTCTAAAATAGTCTATATAATTCTATTTAGGTCATTGGTATAATGGAAAGACTATTTATTTGGAATCAGAGGACTTTGGTTCAAATACCAACCCTGACACTCTCTAGTTGTGTGATTTTGGACAAGTTATTTAAGAATGAGGGTATTGACCTCTGTGATCATCAGTTCTAAATTTAGTCTTATGATTCCTACACAACCTTGTGAAATAGGTAATAAAATGTTATTATCTATCCTTTCAAATGAGAAAATTCAAAGAGGCTAAGATGGATTGACTTGTACCAAGTCACACAGCAGGCATCATTTCCCTGAAATGAGGCTGGTTTGTGATGAATCTAATATTACCACCAACTAGAAATGGAAGGAAATTGACAGGAGAATCCTGAAACTTCCACTGTCCCTTTGGGTTCTTCTATGATCACATAATTCACACAGCCAAATATACCAGCAGTTATTGTCACCAAAAGTTTTGCTCTAGGTCCCATGGCCTACAATTTCTGTGAGGAAAGTATATGTTCAAGCCAAGAAAGAAGAATCCATCCAAAACTGACCCTTGTAAGGATGCCAACCTCATTTATGCTTGGAGAACAGACAATTGGATATGAGTACCAGCATTATGCAACACGAGCAGATCTGGTTGAAGTTTAGTACTGCAGTTTGTCTTCTAATGTAAGTGTCTTTTGGTATGACTGATTAATTGGATGCCTCAATTTAGGTTTTCACAATAATGCATCTACCTATAGATTTCTATGTTCATGGAAATAGGTGATTATGAAAAAGAATATTTGTAAAAATTATGTCAAAAGTATTGATTTTCCCATTCTCCCTTAAACTCAGTACCCCTCCTTTAATACTAATCTTAATTTACCCTGTGTATATCTCATTTGAACATAGCTTTCTGCATGTTGTCTCCTCAATTTGATTATGAGCTCCTTGAGTTAAAGAACAGGTTTCTTTTTCTTTTTTGCCTTACTTTTTATCTCCAGCACTTAGCCTAGTGAATTAGCTAGTGGCACAGTGCTGGCTGGATCTAAGTGACTTGAGCAAGTCACTTAACCTCTGTTTGCCTCAGTTTCTTCAACTGGAAAAGGGGGGGATAATACAACTTCCAAAGCAAGATTAATGTGAAGATGAAAAAAAATTTGTAAAAAGTGCTTAGCATAGCACCTGGCAATAGTAGGCACTAAATAAATACTTAATCTTTTATATTCTCTTTTCTTTCCCCCTCCTTCCTAGTACCTGACACAGTACTAGTGCTTAAATACTTGTTGCTTGACTGACTGAAACTCCTTAGCTGTAGATGATGATGATGATGATGATGATGATGATGATGATGATGAAGAGAAGGAAGACAAGGAGTCACCATGTTACCTCAAGATGACATTTGTATAACTTGACTGAGAGCAGCCCTTCTATAATGTATGTTTATTTTCTTTATAGAATAATTTGCAAGTGAATGGATCTTGGGGATGGGATATGGTGGAGGTTGCTGTGGTGTGTAAGAGGTTGCCATCCCTTTGGCAATATCAGGGGTAAAGGTCACCGTTATAGATTAAAAGAGGGACTGAGGTTCATTGATTATTCAGGTTATTCAGTGTGCCTCTTAACTCCAATTCACTAGAAAGGCTTAGATGAGTCAGTGGGATCTACAGGGCAGAGAAGTTGGGGAATAAAGTGGCAGCACTATCCTCTGGGGGTGACAAAATAATACAGGTTCCTTTTTTTATCTGATACAGAAGGTCTCTAATTTATGTGAATTTATACAGATTCTCTGATGACTTCATATGATGATATGTACTCTCAGAACTCCAGCTCCTTCTCAAATAGTCATTGCTCCAATAGCTAGTATTGGCCAAGAATGACCACAGCTTAAGTGCTTTCATTCATAATATTTTTTTAGAGTCTTTCTCATTCATAAAATTAATAGGAATAATATATATATATAACTTTATATATAACTTTTATATATAACTTAGTATAACTTTTACTATTTATCAGGCACTAAATACTTTACAATTTTTGTCTCATTTTTCTTTACAATAACAACTATTAACTCAATTTAACAAATGAGGAAACTGAGGCAGAGTTTAAGTGACTTGCTCAGGATTATAGAGCTAGTAAGTGTCTGAGGCCAGTTTTGAATTGAGGTTTTCCTGATTCAAGGTCCAGACTCTATCTAAAGCATTTCATTCATTCATTCAATAATCATACATTAATTGTCTACTATATACTAGGATTTATGCTAGATCAATAAGGGTATGAGAAAGAAAAACCACTTTGAAAAATAGCAGAGTTTTGCACAAACTAAATGTCATAACTCCATGTTCATAAATTCTACACTAGGTTTGGAAATAGTACATATGTACATATATGTATATATATATATATATATATGTATATAATATATATTTACTTCTATGCATTTTCCCCCAATGGGTCTGCATTTGCTGAATTTCACTATCCTAGTAAACTGGCCTATCAGGACAAGGAGCAAGGGTAGGGGGTAGGTGATACTGGTTCTGATAGTGATGGTGTTGGCAGTCTTAATTCCATATTTTTCATTTCGATTGGTACTCCTGCAGAAAAAGTAAAATCTATTTCTGTTCAATAATTCCTACAAGGTTACTTCTTCAATAGGTAGACTCTGCCAGTTGGAATTGGAACCCCAAATCCAAAAGGATTAATAATTGTATAATTGGAACTTACTACATTTTTGTAAGTCCTTTTACTTGGAGAAACTTGAGTCTTGGAAATATGGCTAGATAAGGCATGAATATAAAAATCTGTTAATCCTTTAAGTGAACTGGACTGTGACATCCTTCAAATAAGAATAAATGACCAGATTATGTGAAATAATCCCTAGTATCATGTGGAAGAAATGGAAAGAGGGTTATATTCAGACCAAGTTCATCATTAGACCTATAGTGGCTTGGTCTTCTGAATTCTTCATTGTCCATTGAGTGTTTCAGTTAACATTATGTTGTCATGGGATTTCTAGGACATTGGTTCTCTTTTTCTGGGTTTGGATTGATTCCATAAAGTTCTCAGAGATTTCTGAATCTAATTGCTGGAATTTATGAAGCCTAGCAGTTCAATTTCAAGGGTCAGGAGTATAATATGGAACAGAATATTAGGAATATTCAGTCTTGAGATGGGTGAGGAGAGGGAGATTTCATTGATTTCTTAAATATTCCCATAGCCATTGATCTCTGAGCATTGGGTTCATATGCAGGTAATCCCCAGCATGGAGAGGACCACATAACTAGGACAAAGGGAGCACACTTAACTCAGAATATCACAAGATGCACCAAGTACCCTGTACCACACATTATCTGATAGTGATGTAAGGTCCATTCAAACTTCACATGTAATTGAAGATTTGACTTATTGACTAAAAATTGATGTTTAAACATGGGCAGGTTGATCATCATGTGGCCTGGTCCAGTTAATTGTGGATGGTTGCTGTCAACCACCCCCCTTAAATTGATTCACCCCAAACTGAGATATATTATGTTAACTGCTAGTTAACTGCTAGTTTCTGCCTAGAAGGGGCTGGCATATCTATTGTAGTCCTTTGCTTTTGTTGGAGTTGTTGAATGTACTGATTAGCAACCTCAGTGGGGAAAGGAATGTAGAAACCAAATATTTTATTAAGTTCCTAAAGGAACTCTTATACACTGTCTTATACACAATGAATTTTTTCTATGAAGTAGGAGGTAGTCTCATTGTCAGGTGAATATGCTTTACTTCTTGGGTCACAAGAATCCCTCTGGCCAAGATATGTGAACAACTTGAACTTGATCAGGAATCTTGAGAGGTCCATTGACTCTCCCTTTCCATTTACTTAATCCCCACCTCCAAATCTTCTTCCCAAAAGCATCTCTATATGCTGTATTTTGGAAATCAGGTTAACTTTATTTCCTGAACCAGAAATTTACTTCCTACAAAGAACCAAGTAAAATTCTGAGGATTTCCAGGTCTTCTAGAGATCTGCTCCGATGACTGTTATAGATTTTTTTTATCTGCTACTTTCCCCCACAGACAGTTTATTTTTGGAATCAGACAATACTGTTGTGTCTCCCTGAAGAGGATGTTAACACTTTTTATAATTAAGACAATCACTGAGTCTTTATGTGGGCCTTATTGGGATTCTAATAATGATAATCATAACATTTATATAGTTCTTTAAGATTTGCAAATTTGCAAATATTTCAAGTTATCCTTATAACAGTCCTGGAAAGTAGGTGCTATTATTATCTCCAATTTATAGATGAGAAGATTGAGGAAGAGGTTAAGTGATAAGCCTAGATTCACATAGCTAGTAAATATAACTGAATTAGGGAAGGAAGTGTGGAATTCTTCTCCAGACATACTGTCATAATCAGCATATGGTAAATAATAGCACATGGATAGTTCTCATAAAAGGTTAAAGCTTTGAGGAAACAGGTTGAGTCAAATAGTCAGCTCATCAACACTCTCTGTATATTGTTTCATGATTCAGTTCTGACCTTCATGGTTTGAATCTTTGCTCCTGAACCTGATTCTTTCTTATCTCAACCCATCTATATTCCAGAAATACCCAAGTTCCTTGAATTGGTTTAACATTACCTAGATCCTAAATATTCCCTATATTTTTTTCCTAGGAAGAAATTTTCCCCTAATCTAGTCCAAATGATTGTCCTGGGTCAACATCTATAAGTTTGTCCCCATTGAAAAGGGATATGTTAAGTTGAGTATTTTTTTTTGTTCTTTATTCTGAAGAAGACCATGACATCAGGGAGATGGTATCATGACAAGCATATGATTTGGATTTGAGTGAGAGGGATGCTGTGCTAAGTCACCAACCTCACTTTCTCCACCAACATCATCTGAGTCCAGTGTCCAGATATGGATTAGGATGACTGGAGACAGCCCTGGATGTGGGGCAATCAGGTTTAAGTGACTTGCCCAAGGTAACACAGCTGGCAAGTGTCTCAGTCTGTATTTGAACTCCTATCCTCCGGAATCCAAGGTCAGTGCACCAAAGTTTGGACAGTTTCAGTGATTGCTAATTAAGAATTCTTAGCTCCAAAATCCAAGTGACTGAGATAGAAACAGGAAGCCATGGAGGTATATAGATTCAGGATAGAATGCTAATAACAGATGAAGAGAAAAGAGATAGGAAACATTAGAAAATGAACAGTTATATAATCTCCCTCCCCTCAAGACCCAAAGAAAGCTCTCTGAACTTTCAATATGGCAGTGTACACTTTCTCTCCTGATACGCTTTGAATTCTTGAGTCTCCTTGTCATGATTCATCAGAAGTTTTGTGGGTCAAGATTAGTGGGATCCCTGGAAAACTGTCTGAGATCAACATAGTCCAAGACTGAGAGTTTTATCTGTCAGAACAAGAAATAAAATGAAAAGCTATTTAATATAGGTTTTAGAAAACTTAATGGAAATTATTTTGGAGGTCACAATGTGTTTCTTTAATCAAGTAGAATCTTAGTCAAACCTGATGGAAATATTAGAGCTTATTTCATCCAACTCCCATCATTTGACCAATGAAGCAACATTCCCCATGAGGTTCAATGACTTGCCCATGATCATAGTGATGGTTAGGGCAAAGTTCAGTTTTCTTATTCTTAGTGTCTGGCTCTTTCAATTTCACTACTTGCCTTATGAAAAAGCTAAAATTACAAATGGTTTTAAATCTTTCCACTCACAGAAATACAGATCTCAAAATGGAAAGAACTGCAGAAGCCGTCTAATGCAACCTAGTATTATAAAGAAGACAACTGAGGTTCAGAAATAGGAAGTAATTTGCTTAAGATAAGTTGGGAATTAAGAGCTTGAAGTAAAATTAAAAGCCATGGTATTTAAAATGGGAAAATTTGATAATGTACATCATAAGAACTTTAAATAAATGCTTTTTGGATTGAAATAAAGATAAAAAAAGTGATGTGATCACTAAGTTCATAGAATGAATTAATGCCAAATAAGGATTAGTATTTGGGTGTCTAGGTGATATAGTGTATAGGCTGATGGACTTGGAATCAAGTATATCTGAATTCAAACCTACCCAAAACATGAGCCATGTGACCCTACGCAAAATGCCTTAATCACCTTCAGTCTTTGTTTTCTCATTTGAAAATGCAAGCACCTGCTTGGACTCAATGTCTTCTAAGGTTTCTTCTATGATTCCATGATTCTGACTTCCCATCTAAGGTTCTTTTCATTAGGTTGTGGATTACAATATGAGCATGTTCAGGTCCTCTGATTCTAGAGCTATTAGCCTCTTAAGTTTTGCCCAGGTTGTGCCAGAAATGGGACATGAACCCTCCTCTTTCTGACTCCAAGTTTGGTTTTCTCAATCTCCTATTCAATGCCACTTTTCCCTGTGCATACACAGGGATTTTTGTATGTCCATTCTCTTTCCAATTGTGTCTCACTGATTAAATGATATTGGAATTATTTTTATTTTTTCTTATCTGAATAGATATATATTTTAGTGGATATTTGAAATTCAACTCCATCCAGTCAACTCAGTGGACTTTATGAGCCCTTAGGGTAGTTTAAAGTTTAATGTAGGTTTTAGAAAACTTATGGAAATTATTATGGAGGTTTTTTTGATCCAAAGTTTTTGTTGATTCCAATGACTGGTGTTCTTGAGTAGCATAATTTGGCTATTTATAAATGATGGCATGTACATTATTAATTTTTGAACATCCTTTTCCTCCATTTATCCTCATCAAGGGAACATAAAGGATGGAGGTAAATAAGAACCAATCAGTCTAAGACTGGTGCAGGCATAGGACAAGAATGAACCCCGAGTTACCATTTTTCCCCTTCTACCACTGATACAGAGCTATCTCAGGTTGTCACTTGTTCTTCTTGAACTTGACTTGGCCTTGAACAATTTTCTGTTGCTAATTTTGAAAATATAGGCAGTAGAAGATTTGTGGAGAATGTGTCTTATATTCTGGTATTTTTGCCTTCTCTTTGGACAAACATTCTATTATCTATTCTTATAAAGTTACAAAGAGTAGTCAAATGAGTTTGATGTTAGACCATCTCTGCCAATTACTATCTGACTGATCTTTGGCATATCATTCAAATTTACTAGATCTTAGTTCTCATATGAAAGTAAGGGGATTGAAATAATTGACCTTTAAACTCTTTTTCAGATGAATTCATTATGATCCTGTAATAAATCAGAATTGGTCTGATAGCTTCAAGCATATCTTATAAGGGTCATAGAAGAGCCAGATCCTTTGAACTTTGTAAGATTTAGATGAGGATTCCATGTCATGATGGCAACCTAAGGTTTATTTAGACTGTGTGAATAGACATAATACATTCAACATGTTATACTCTCTCCTTATCCCTAAAGTAATTTTCTTGCCACTGTTATGGCAGGGTGCTAGAATGATTCCTGACAACCTAAAACAGGTGAGATTAGCTAAATGTGACCTTTTCCAATTCACACTGAGTGATTCTAGGTATGAGAATGACTTTACCTAAAGTGCCAAGGAATTTTATCTTTACTTTTGTAATTACCTATAATAATGGTGTCAAATGGGTCATGGAGACACCTGGGCCACTGCAGAATTTTGAGACTTGGAAGAGATTTTAGAGAGAAATCTAATTCAACCATTTTTGCCACTGACATAAAATACATACTCCTCTCTTTGTCTGGCATTTAAAGTTCCTCATAATATCACTCCAACTTATCTTTGCAGACTGATTTCACATTACTCCTCTTCATGCTCTCTATGTTCCAGTTATTGTACATGCTGTTTCCCATTCTCCCTTTTCTATGTTTTTGCAACTATCCTTCCCTCACCCTGGGAATGCTTTCTTTTCTCACTTCCACCTCCTGGAATCTTTAGCTCTCTTCAAGATTCAGTTTAAATTTTGCCACTTTTAGAAAAATACCTTCCAATTGTTAACACATCCCTTCTCCTTTCTTCCCCTTCCCCATAACCATCTTTAATTTGCTTTCTAGTATACATTTTATATTTATTTATTTATTTATCTGTGTACAAATAAACTCCCCTTGAGAGTAAAGATCATTTCCCTTTTAGTCTTTTGAACTGAATTACAGATTAGGAAACTGAACGCTGTCAATGAAGTGACTTGCCCAAGGTCATGTAGTAAAATAGTGGCAGAGAGAGAACTAATTCTCTGGTCTCCTGACTAGTAGGCTAGTGTTCTTTCCATTAGGCTATGGCAGAGTATAACCCCTGACCCTGGGATGGAGCCCTTTACTTGTCTAACATTTACATTTCTAGATTAGGAAAAATATCAATGTCATTCAGGAAAGAATTCTAACTCTGACAAGGAAATCTGGGAACAGTTTATGAGTTGAATAAGGGTTTGTCAAATTTCTACTATCTGAATTGGTTTGGAAGAGGGGACTGGGGCTGTTGTATATATCAGACTTCCTTCAAGTATATTATATATATATATATATATATATATATATATATATATATATGTATATATAGATAGATAGTGAATAAAAGAAGCCAAAATGACTTGAAGGAAGTCTACTTCTGGGTAAATATCAGGAAGATAGGATCATAGACTTAGAGTAGAAAGATATCTTAAAGATGAGGAATTTGAGGTCCATTGAGGTTAAGTTACTTGCTCAAGGTGACATAGGGAGTAAATGGAAAAGCTAAGATTTGGATCCATTTCTCCTTACATATCCTGAACTCCTCAATGCTACCTCCAAGTAAGTTCCTCAAAAAGTATTTATTAATTACAAAGAATTTTGCTAAATGCTATGGGAAAAATAAAGGCAACAAAGACTCCCTAATCCCATGGAATTTATATAATAATGGAGAAGAGGGAAACAGCATAGAAATAACTAGATACATTGCATATACATAAAGGGTAGGTGGAAGATCATCTCAGAGAAGAAGTATTAGCAGCTAGGGAGACTGGGAAAAACATTCAAGGAATGAGAAGTAAACAATTATTTAGGATATTGAGTAAACTAGAATTTTTCCAGGTTAAAACAAAATTCTTTGAAAATGCCACATTCATTTAGAAAGTTAGGTGGTAGGAAGAGAATTTGAAGCAATTGCCCAAAGGCAGGAAAGAAATAGGATGGAGTCAAGATGGTGGAGTGATAGAAACCAGTATGGTGGACTCCCCTCCTCCAAGTAGATCTAGAAAATGCCTCAGACAAAATCTTGATGGAGTAACACAGAAAAAGTCATATTGAGTCTGTCCAGTTTGGCATGGATCAACAAATAATGTCTGAGGACACTGGCGGCAACAGTACATGGTATAATACTTCAGTGACCATAAAGAGGCTATGTGCCAGGGCCAGGGGACAAACTGGACCATTCCAGGGCTCTACCACATCTACACCAATGCATCACAGTGAGGATAAATGACAACTGGCAGCTTTGTCACCTATTACCTAATTGTGGGTCACAGATTCCCAGAGCAGAGTAAGAAGGGGAACGGCACATAGGGGTTTCTTGACTGAACAGTGTACCTGTTCTGAGAAAGGAAGAAATTCAATAGTCAGCAACAGCAGTAGTGTGACTCAGACCCAAGATTAGAGTAGAATCTAACTTCTACAATCTAGACTGGCCTGTAGAGGAATAATCAAAGGAGGAAGACAAATCAAGAAAGAGCCTACAATTCTGCCACTCTGAACCAATAGAACTTTCCAATTGGCTAACAGAGGTAGAATATAATAATGTGCTCTTGCATAGTCCCAAACCTAAGTCAGGAGCTTCCAGACTTCAGACCAGGAGTACAACAATCAAACTTTTTTCTTGTTTTTTTTTTATGCAAGGCAATGAGGTTAAGTGACTTGCCCAAGGTCACACAGCTAAGTAAGTATTAAGTATCTGAGGCCAGATTTGACCAAGTCCCCCTGACTCCAGGGCTGGGACTCTAACCACCACACCATCTAGCTGCCTCATCAAACAAACGTTTTACCCATATTAGACCACAAACTGGTCAAATGAAGAAAGGTTACACATATACAATTGGAGACAGAAATACATTATTCTCTCAACAGTGAAACAGGAGGAAAAGGGGAAAAGAGGAAAAAGAGAAATTAGAGAGTAAATAATGAGAGGGATTAATTTAAAAAAAATAAAATCTAAGAAAAACCAAAAAAAATTATAGAACTTTTTGAAGTGAAAAAGAATGGGAATCTGACAGAGAGCTCATAAATAGAGGAAGGGATGAGTAAGTTATACATTATAAATGTGATGGAATACTATTGTACCAATCACTTATCAGTATGATAACCAATTCCAGAATTCCAGAAGATCTAATGATGCTACCAACTTCCTGTTGGAGAAGTTACAGACTCAGAATTTAGAATGAGACTTTTTTTTGGACATGGTCAAAGTGGAAATTTGTTTTGACTGATTTTACATATATATATATATATATATATATATATATATATATATATATGATAGGTTTGGCTTCTTATTATGTTCTCAACTGGAAACAAGGGGAAGGTTTGAGTAGGAGGGTGAGAAGGCAGATCTTGTCTGATTAAATAAAATATTTTTTAAAACTGGGGAAATTAGCAAGAACCAATAATAATAATAATAATAATAATAATAATAATAATAATTATTATTATTATTATTTGCAAGGCAATGGGGTTAAGTGGCTTGCCCAAGGCCACACAGCTAGGTAATTATTAAGTGTCTGAGGCTGGATTTGAACTCAGGTACTACTGACTCCAGGGCCAGTGCCCTATTCACTGCACCACCTAGCCACCCCAAGAACCAATAACATTATAAAGGGAAGTAATAAATATCACTAAAATGACTGTTTTAGGAATGTAGAATAATAGATTTAGGACTGGATAAAATCTTAGAGATTGCCTCATCTAATTTTCCTTTTTGGAGATGAGGAAACTGAGATTGAGAGTAGTGGAATGATTTGCCCAAGATTGCACAAGTAGTTTGTTAGTGGTACAACCAGGATCTGAATAAAGTGTTTTTGCTTTCAAATCCAATTCTTTCCCCACTGTAGCATGTTGTTTCCCATCGTGAAATTTTGAGCATCAAGATAATTGTATTTTATGGCAGTGCCATGCTAAATGCCCCATTTTTACTGTGCCCTTCAGTCCTGAGAAGCCCTGATTATTTGCACAATTGTTCTTTTTTATGTCAACTGCAATGCTTAGTTTTCTTCTCTCTAATTTCCTGACTCCATTTGCTTCTCTGGAAATAATTTTTTTATAAAAAAAAATGCTCTTCTGAATTCTAGGTAAGTGGGGTAGAGGCAATAACATTAAGATGGGCATGGTCACAGATCTTAAAATATTCCTCTCTTTCTTTTCTGCTCCTTTATGGCTGACCTGCAGAGAGAGAGAGAGAGAGGCAGAAACAGAGACAGAGACAGATTCAGACAGACAGAGACAGATGAATACAGAAACAAAGACAAAGAAAGAGAAATAGAAACAGAAACAGAAACAGAAAGAGAGAAACACAGAGATGGAGAGAGAAAGACAGAAACAGAGACAAAACACTTCACTTGGGCCCATAGCAAACTGAGATTAGAAAGAAGAATTCCTAGGATTTCTGGTTAGTGTTCTGAGTTGTTATTGCTTGCTACAAGGGTTGGCTTTTGGCCTCTTTCCTCAGTGGTTCACTCTTTCCCTAGTTATATAACAGAGACAAACACATCTGTGAGCTGGCACTTTGACTCACCATTATTTCTTTTCTTTTCTTTCTTTTTTTTAAAAAAATAAAATATAATTGCAGGCTTACTGTTATATTATAACCTCAAACAGAGGAGTGGGTGGTGGGGTGGTTCACAGCTAAAGACAGAACATGGCCTTAAGCTGCTAAAGCTTTGGAGTCACTGGAGTATTTCTATTTTTTTCTTGATATTGGGAAAATGATAGACCTGATACTGTTTTAATAGTATTAGTGCACATGGTTACTCATTAGGCAGGAGAACTTAGTTTTCCAATTTTAGGATATATATATATATATATATATATATATTTGAAATTCAGGTTTCCTACTTGATAGGGAACCAGGAAATCTAGAAGTTTAGATTTTCTTGCATTTTCCCCATTCAGCTCCTAAATGAAAAGAGTGTTTACCAATTATAAAAACAAAACCCCTACCACTTTCAAAACAATGTGATGATTTAATTCAAAAAGAATCAGAGAAAGATAAATTCACCTTCCCACCAAGGACAGAACCTGAAAAATAGAAAGCTGGGATACACAGAATGAAAATATGAATTCTGGGCAAAGATCCCTTGACACTGAAACCTTTGAATGTGACTAAATCTAATTCCCAGAGCTTCCCTATCACTAGACTTGTGCATCTTCTTGGTTAGGGATCTTTTTATAGATTATCTCTTTGATGTTTTAAGTTCTCCACAACTTGACATCTTTCTGTTTTCCAGTTTTCTTATACATTACATCTCCTCCACAAACTTTCCTCACCAATGCATATCAGCACTGGAGAGAAGTTTTGTCACTGAAAATTAAAGTGATAAGCCCAGGGTCACAGAGAGCATCCTATGGTAAAGATGGTACTCAACCTGATTTTGAGGCCAGTTTTTGATTCATTATTCCACACATCCATTATGCATAAGCACTCACATTTACACAGGTGCATATATACATGTACACATAAATGTTGCTTGTGTGTAAAGGTACTAAGTCCTTATAAAATTGTAAAGAAGTTTTGTTCACTACCTATTTCAACTGTGATCCCTGATTATTTTTTAGTGTCTATTTCTTACCAGAGGGCCCAGTGCTTTGAAATACCTCAGCCATTCATAGTCATATATTAAGGATTTAATTTGTGACTTTTCTTAAGGTATTTATGGATTTAAAAAAGGAAGATTGCATTCATTCACTCATTCATTTGGCAGCTTTTTATTAGATGCCTCCTGTGTACAAAGTACTTTTCTAGGTATTAGGGTGTTTCAAAGATAATTAAATTTTTTTTTAATTTCCACAAATATTTATTAGATACCTACCATGTACTAGATATTGTGCTAAGGGCTTTACAATATTTTCTCAACTTCACAAACCTTAAGAGGTAAATACTATTATTATTCCAATTTTACAGATCAGGAAATGGAAGCAGACATAAGTTAAATGACTTACTCAAGGTCACAGAGTTAGTAATATTGAAGTCTGGATTTTCTCTCATGTTTCCCTGATTCTAAATCCAGGGATATACCTACTTTGCCACCTGTTTGCCTCCACAATAATGAAGACATTTTCCTCATTGAATTTCCCTGGAAGTTGAGGAGATTTGACTAGACTAAATTAGACTAGAAATCTCTTTCTGGCATTACTACTATAATGATATATATTTTATATACAATGGGTATGTTTATATAATACATGTATGCATGTATAAATACATGCATACATATATGTATACATTTGGCTGAGGACTTTCTAAGATCTATTAAATCACAAATGTAGGTGACTGCCTACTTTTATTATATGATAGTAGTAG
The DNA here is from genome assembly GCF_037893015.1 of Macrotis lagotis. NCBI lineage: Eukaryota > Metazoa > Chordata > Mammalia > Peramelemorphia > Peramelidae > Macrotis > Macrotis lagotis. The sequence goes on along the minus strand of NC_133665.1, from coordinate 17,066,800 downwards.
ACAGCATGAAATGTACACTTGAGCATGGATTTAGATTTAAAAAGACCTGTATTCAAATCTTGTTTCTGACATACTGGACATGTGATCCTGAACAAACCACTTCATGTTTCAGAGTTTATTTCCTAATGTGTAAAATAATAGAGGGAGAAGGAATTCTAAGTTCCCTTACAGTTCTATGCTCTCATTATGTATAAAATTATGTGTGTACTTCCTAAGCATATTGGATTCATGCCTTTCCTAAAAAGTGATTTTCATTTAATGTGATTCTTAATAGTAAAGCAAACAATCTATTACACTTGGTGATTGGTCAGTACATGATTTTTGGCGATCATTTATAGTGACTGACAGGACATAGCATGCCTAGGATATTGGCATAAGAAATGTTTGTTATACTAATTTGCCAAGATGTGGTGAGAATCTACCATTTTTGTTGGAGAGGAGCTAGTATGTTACTGACATCTGGCATAGCTAAAACCACTGCTTAAAATGCAAAATTCCAAACTACTGCATCATATATGTTTTTTCTCTTTATAGCCGATAAAGGTCAGACAACCTCTGCTGAAGCTCCCTGATCAATTGTGGGTATAATGAATGTAGGGATACAATTGATATCTCTGTTTGGATGCTGAGGAAAAGGGGGAAGGGAAAGGGCATCCTATTCAACAAGTCACAAGATAAGTTTCAAACCTTAGAAAACTCATGTGAAATTAATTCTCAATTGCAATAGGAAAAAAGAAGGGGATGGAAAATTCCATCCAGTAGGATGTGAAATTTTAGAGCAATAAGCAAAAGAGGACCATAGAGAGGCTTTCGTCTAACTTCTTTGTTTTGTGCATGAGAAAACAAATCCAGATATGTAAAGTTACTTATCCAAGATCACACAGATTAATAATTATTGAGGAAATCAGAGCTGGAACTCAGTTGTTTGCATTTCTACTCTAGGATTCATTCAGTACTTATCATCTTTTGTGTTATGAGTGCATATTAGGACTTTGAGAGCCAGACATCTCCCTGCCTAATCATGTCTGGCTCATATGTTGAATGGATTTATATTTTTATGCATAAAATAGTAATAATACTATAGGCTATCAGCTAGGGGAAGAAATGTGTTAAGGCAGGCAGAAGGAAAACAGTTTGTATTTAAAACAAATGTTCAAGTAGTTCCCAGACTGAATAATCAATGTGTCAGTAATTGCAAAGACTGTATTGCCATCATATTTCATCCATTAGGATATATCTGGGTCTGTTATTCTGTCCAAGCAGCATGAAATGCCAGGGTTTTTTACCTGCCCTTGGAAGGTTTTCTTCTTAATCTTCTGTCTTCTTAATCTGTGGTGGCTGTTTCATGTGTCTAAATCTTGCTTTACTTTCAGGGTAATTTCCTTCAAAAGAATGAACAAGTTTTTGCATCTTCTTGATGTCTTCCATAGGCCTATATGTATAATTCAGACTCCATAAATAACTATTTCTTAATCAACAAACATAAATTAAACATAAACTATATGTTTAAGCCATGAAAAAGTAGAAATATATTCAGTGCTTGTCTTCAAAAAGCATTATTGGGAATAAAAGAAGTGGAAATTAGGTCTCTTTTCTCTTTCTTTCTTATCCCAAATATCTGAAATTCTACCATTATCAATTTCTTTTGGAGAAATCATCTAAATAAATCCTTCATTTTATTGGGAGTTCCTGGAAGAAAGCATTGTTTTCTATTAGACTGTAACCTCCATGACCTGAAGACCCCACCCCCCATCTCATTTCACATATATACAAACACCCACAGAGACAATATTTTGTACCTTTGCACATTCACTCATATTATTTCCTGATGGGGAATACCTTCTCACTTAATTTTTTTGACTGTTTGGAAAAAGTCATCTTCCATGAAGATTTCCATACTATATCAGTCTTCAAGGATTTCTTCTTCCTTTAAATATTAATAGCACATAATTTGAATGAATCATTTGATAATTAACATTAACTACTTCCTATTTTTAACTGTCTTTTCACCTGTAAACTTCTTAGAGTAAGTATTACAGTGAGGAGATCTAAATTGAAATCCAGCCTCAGATAATTAACTTCTTGGGCAAGTCACTTAAATTCTGTCTGCCTCAGTTTCCATATCTGTTAAATAAGGGTAAAAATGATACCTACTGTCCAGGGTTCTTATGGGGATAAAATGAATTACTACTTGTAAAACACTTTGTAAAATTTAAAATATTACAAAATGTTATTTATTAACTTATAATTTTGCACATATGTGTGTATTAGAGCAATTCAAAGAGGAACCACAGAATTATTGCTGTCTACTGGTAACATGGCTTCATTCTGAAGGAAAAAGAGTAGTTGAGGGATTCAGATGTGACACATGCATACTTCCTTATAGGCATCTGAAAAGGAACTGATGGCAGCAAGAAAAAAATTGGGGAGCAATATGTAAAGAGGATATTGTCTGAGTATTGTCTAGAATCAGCTAGAAGTTGATAAATGAATTTTATTTCCAGCACTGCTAGGAACTGTGTGACTTTGGACAAGTTCCTTGACTTTTCAGTGTCCTCATCTGTAAAATGAGGGGGTCAGAAGAGATGATACTGAAAAGCTCTAAAATTCTACAACTCAGTCTATTTAGGGTGAATTTTCTTATGCTAACCCTCTTCGCCACCCCTCTCTGTAAGGAACTGTTGTTTGTATTCACACCTTCCTCCATGTATGCTGAATTACTTACCTTTTACACACTATGACTCATTCCATGTAACAAGAGCAACTTACACAGCAGTTATGAAATCTAGCCCTATATAGCAGGGCTGGCAGGGATGGCTTGTTTCTTCTGTCTGTTGGTGACCTGAGTATTATAGAACGTAAATAATTAGAGACTCTGCTGAGACACATACGGCACTTAATCTAATGCTTCATTTTGCCATTATGAAATGCTGGGGAGCATAGGACTGAAAGCTAGCATTACATGAAGAAACAGCTGCAGCTCTGGTTGTGTGTGGAAAATTCTGAGGTTGGAGTGGGTGTGTTGAGGAGACATTCTGCCACTGTCCTTGGTTCTAAACTTTCCATCCATAGGTAGGGTGAGTTGTCAGACCTTTAGGAGCTCATAAGGAATTATAGGATTTTCTATCTCTGGGTTATTTCTGTTTCTGGAAGTAGGGATGGGGTGGAAAGAGGAAAGGAGGAAGAAATGCAGGTTGTGGTCGTGGACTACCTGAAAGAAAGACACAATTAATTTTTAATTCTCGTGTACTTTTTTCCATTCTCAGTGTGTCCGGTGTCCTATTCCCTTAGGGCCTTGTTCTTAGATGTCTGTTAACTAATTCTTGCTAAGGTAATGAATGATTCAAAATGCTTTGCCTTCTAGGGATATGTAAGTTTTAATTGGAGTCTTTGGAATGCTCCAAAGCCTTCAAGATCCAAAGATAGTTTTTAAGATACACTTCCAGGTTTGCATATAGCTTGTGAAGGAGACATGAATGTCCCAGTACCATTAATATCATACTTCACAGGGGACTACCTACTTCTATCATTATGTGTAGAAACATTCATCAAAAAACATGTATTTAATACCTAGTATATTCCAGGAACTATGCTAAAGCAATGTGTATACAAGGAAATCAAAAGACTGTCCCTTTTGTCAAAGAGCTCACAATCTAATTGGTAGAGACAACATAAAAACATCTATGTACTAACAAGATAGTCAAACCTCTTTTAGACTATTGTCAGATCACTTACTGACTTAATCAGTAATTTGACTATTACCCAAATAACCCCTATAAAACTCATGAACCCAGAGACTGAAAAAGATTCCAGGAAACCCACCAAGAAGTCACAGATAAGTAGTCCTCCCCTACTCAGGTTCTGTTAATTGAAGCCAAGTGACTCCCAGGAGATTATCCATATGGCTATATATATGATGTTTTCTTAATGTATTCTCTTCATCTAATCCCTCTAAATTTTCTGAGAGCTAAAGTAGAAAAAAAACAGTAGAGAGTTAGCTAAAGTCATAGAAGGAACAACCCCTACTAAATATCTCCTTTTGTCTTCACTTCCTTTTTCTTAAGCACAGGTCTGATCATATTTTAACTCCCATCTCTTCTGTCCACCTCAATAAGCTCTAACAGCTCACCACTAGCTTCAGGATTAAGTATAAAATTATCTGTCACTTAGATCTCTTCACTATTCTATATTTTCTGTCTTCATACACATAACTCCCTCCTGTGCACGCCAAATTACAGCAATGTCCAGAAGACAAAGTAATAATTTGCTTTAAAAACCTTGCAAGAGCTGGAGAAACAAAAGGTAAGAAGAAGATCAAGAAGAATAATAATGAAGTTTAGAGAGTCTTAGAAGGGTAGGATTTGAATTAGAGAATGATGGAGAATTGTTTTCCTTGTGTTCTTCCCCCATAATATTCTATCTTCTCACTTCTTATCTTTTCACTGACTGTCCTTCATAGTTAGAATGCTCATCTTGTTATCTTATACTTCCTGATTTCCTTCAAGCCAGTTCCACCCCCATTACGTTCCTTCTGAAACCCCTTCTATTAATCATGTGTCATATAGATACATAATTATTTTGTCCCATTATCACAAGAGCTCCTTGAGACCAGGAGCCATGTTTTAGCCTTTCTTCATATCTTCAGCTTAGCCTAGTACATGATACATAGGAATCATTTAATACATGTTTTTTGACAATGCATCAATTTTATTACAAAAAGTAAAAATCATTAAAGTAGCAGTTTCCTCTCCCAGAGAAATATGTTGATATGACAATTTACTAAGCTATCATCATAAAACCTATGGCTATATGCACAACAAGTATACTGTGATTAAGGTTAGAGTACTAACACAATTTCCCACAATTCCCATAGCTGTGGGAATCAGGGAAAGCCTCTTGAAGAAGCTATCACTTGAGCTAAACCTCTAAGAGATCAAAGGATTCCAAGAATTGGAAATAGGGAAGGAGAGTATTCCCATGTATTGGGGTGGCAATGAAACAATTTGTGCAAAGGCACATGCAGAGATAGAAATACCAAGTGGACCATTGGCTTGGAATGTGGTGTGCAAGAGGAGAAGTCATATGTAACTGAAAGGAAAGTTATGTTGGAATGATACTATGATGAAGCAAGAATTTGTGTTCTATTCTATTGACAATAGGGAGACACTAGAACTTTTGGAGCAGGAGACTTATATAGTCATACCTCATTTTACAGATGAGGAATCTGAGAGACCCAGAGAGATGAAATGTCCAAAGTCATTTAGGTAAGTATCAGGGTCAGGATTTGAACCTATGTTTTCTAATTCTAAATCCAGTGTTTTTTTCCCTGCTATTGATCATTGATCTAGAATCTAAAAATTACTTCAGAGATTTTTATTACTTTCTCATTTTACAGGTGAGAAAAATTGAGAACCAAGAAAATTGCCTCAGCAGGATCCAAGAAGGCTGAGGGAAGAGGGTAGAGGGCAGAGGAAGAATATTGTTGTATGGCTGTTAGGTTTGGAAAGATAATATTTATTGATGGAATTTAATAAGATCTAATGGCATAGATTAAATCAAAATTTCTTGTCTCAGGAATACTTCATTTATTCAGCCATCATCCATATTACCATTATCATTGGATTCTGCAAACAGAAGACCTAGAGTTAAATTCTGTCTTTGGTGTCTTCTACCTGTTTCACTTTGGGCAAGACATTTAATTCCTTGCTTCAGTTTCCTCTCTTTGTAAAATGGAGGAGGTAAGCTAATGACCTCTTGGGTCCTTACAGTTTTAGATTGATGATCCTATGCTCTATGTATTAAGAACCAATTATTTTTCCCATATACATGTCATTTCACATAGAATAAATAAACATAGGGTAAATCATATTCCTTATTGTTGTATGACTGGAGGATTTCCTTTGGTTATGGAAAGCCCAAAGGCAAATCTGTTTCTCCCCTAATGAGAGACATTGTGATCTACCAAAAAGAACACAGTGAAAGTAGTTGGGAGACAAGGATAAAAATTCCTCTCTGTTAATAACAGCATGACCTTGAGTAAATCTTTTACTCTCTAGAGCTATTTCCTCATCTGCAAAATTTGGGAATTGAACCAGAATTCTAAGATTCTCTACAGTCTTGACATTATCGAGCTTCTTTCTCTATCACAGATCTCACATTCCACTTAATGCCATCTCCAAAGAATCTCTCAGTTTCTGACACAACAGATGGAGATGATGTCCACCTACGATTGACAGATGACTCTATTTTACAATCCTCATCATTTAACCATTCAGTCATTTGGCAAAGACATTCATAGCCCCTCCAATTGTGGAAAAACCCTCCATATTCCTAGTCATACTGACTGCTCTACACCTCCAGACACAGTGCCTCAGAGACTTCAGAGTGTAGTAAAAAAATCCATGTTTCTTGGCCTTGGATTTGTAAAACTGCAGAGAAGCAACAGGTTTGGACCTTGGAATGTTTTTATATAGCAATCACTTTCTTGCTTGGTCAATTATCCAATTTTTTCAGTCCCAGGATGGTTTCCCCTTGCTGCCTGGCACACTCACAGGCACTGCAAATGGTGGGTATTCAGTGAATATACACTCATTTTAACAGTAGCTCAATTCAAGCATAATTGAGATGGTAAATTTGCTGGATATAAAATTACATATAATGCATTTCCAAAGTCAAACTGAGAAGGTTTTTGGATTATCTATTATTCTCAATCTTTACTTTCCTCAGTATAAAAAAATCAAGAAAATTCACTGTGTATATATGTACATATAAATATAAATATTTAAAATTCATTAATTAAAATAATTTAAAAGTTATTTATCTTATTTTATATAAGATAACATTGTTCTAGTCACCATGGGGGAGAAGAGAAATCTAAGGTATACTTTCTATCTTCAAAGAGTTTGCTAAGGAGAAAGAAGACATCCATATGTGAAAGGTTAGCCAGCCAAACTAGTGATTTCATTGGCATAGGCAGTCTTCAATGAAAAATTTCCTCTACTAAGACTATTTATCATCTTAAAGAGTTACCCTAGAGAATTCAGAGGTTTAAGTCAGCAGATACACAGAACCATTTTACAACAAAGATTAGACAGGATTCCAGGTCTTTTTGACTCTAAGACCAATTTTCTATTCACTATAAGAAAGTATATGCTAAGCATATAAATATATGATTAAGGATAGCACATGCTAGTGGATCTCAGGGGAAGGATTGTGTTAAGTTTGAAGTGTTAAGTTTAAGGAAGGATGGGGCTTACAGAGGAGGGACGCAATGATAGTTAAGGGCCTGAAATTCATGCCATATAGAATGAACTGAAGGATCTGAGGGCGTTTAGTCTAGAAAATATAAGTCTTACAGGGGACATAACAGCTGTGTTCAAACATTTGTAGGATTGTAATGTAGAATAAGGATTAGTCTTGTTCTCTTTGACTCCAGAGGGAAGAACTGGAAATAGTGACAAACTTGGGCTTCATGGAAAGAGAAACTTGTAATGATGATAACTCTTCCATCGGGGTAGTATTCCCTCATTTTACAAAAGAAGGGCTGGAAGATCCTCTATTATGTTTGTCATAGACAATATTCTTTTTCATGTATGGGTTCACAATATCATATTTTAGAGGTGAAATGGACATCAATGGTCAGTCCATTTAAAGAGAACTCCCACTATAGCACAAGACAAGAGTGATTACATAACCTCAGAGGTCCCCTCTATCTTTGAAATTTTTTGATTTCATGAAGGAGAGATTGACATTGACATGGATAATAGTTAGTAGGAGAGATTTGAGTTAGACCCTGAGGAAAGAATAATATTTGGATAGATGGAGAAGATGGCTAAACAAAGATTTTTTAAAAAATCATTTAGATTACAAACATGATAACATTTGCCAGGTTTCTTTATATAACCTAAAATGTACTAGTATATACTTAAAATTTTCTATGCTTGATTTCATCACCATCCATTAGCTCATATTTATTCAACACTGATATTATTTAGAAAACCCCTAAGTTTTACATCCCGTTCTTGAAAAGTGAACTTTGGGGTCATCCTAACTCCTGAAAAATTTATTCTTGTCTTGGGTTATACCTGATAGAGTTGTAAAAAAGTTAATACACATTCATTTCTGAACATTTTAGAATTTTTTTTTTCAGTTTAGGGAACAAGTTGTTTATCTCCTAGAAATCAGAAGAGGACAAATAGTGATATTTAGATAATAATTCAGTAAAACCCCTTCTGTCCTAAAATATAAACTGCATGCATATTGCCAAATAACAACCATCAAGGAGAAAAATATTAAACATCACAGAATAGGATGATATAGGCAAAAGTTGTGTTATCTGTTCATTATTGCTGGAAATTATTGTGGTACCTGATAATCTTAATAAAAATTCTGCTTTCTCAGAAAAACTGAGATCTGACTTACCATAACAAGTTGTTAAAAGGTAAATAAGCTTATTTTTGTGCTTTGACTTCCTGTTCCCATATTCTCTATGTCTTCCAGAATTCTAGAGATGATGATATGAGGAATTAGAAAGTCTCTCTCTCTGTCTCTCTCTCTCCCTCTCCCTCTCCCTCTCTCAGTCTGACATTTTCTGTTGTTATCTTTGATATTCCCCCATCCATTCTACCAGTCAAGTTAATCTTTTTTACTATATTTCTGATGTTATTTGTCTAAAGTGATCATTCCTTGGGATTGACTCTTGCCTTAATAGGAAGTATATGAGACTTCCTGTCTGAGATACCAAGATGGTACAATGGAATGGATTTGAAACCTGGAAATCCTGAATTCAAATATGACCTCAGACATTTAGTAGTTGTATGACCTTGGACAGTCACTTAACTTCTTTTGTATCAGTTTCCTCATTTGTAAAAAGGGTTATTGAGAGAATAAAAATATGAAACATGGGTAAAATGCTTATTTTTATAAATGAAAACTATTCTTGTTACTTTGGTTTCAAGGTCTCATTGCTGATGGTTCCTCATATCTATTTTGAGGACTCCTTGCTTAGTTTCTATTTTACTGCCTTGCAATGACTCCCTGTTTCCTTATTGCTCTTCTGGTTTCTGCTCTCTAGCTATATCTTCAATTGAATAAAAATAATTTAGTATTTTGTAGTAGTAGTATTATGGTAGGTGCCAGCAAATAGTTTTGCCTCAAAAAGGGTAAGCTAAGTAAGCTCCCTAAACTCTAGTCAAGCTTCTGTCTTGACTTGCTGAGGGATTTAACTCACTTTTTAAAAATTTTACTTCAATTACATGTAAAAATAATTTTTAACATCTTAAAAATAATTTTATATTTCAAATTCTATCCCTCCTTCTTTCTTCCCTTCCACCCTTGCCAACATGGTAAGGAATCTGATATAAATTATACATGTATAATCAAATGAAACAGATGAAAGAAAATTCAGGAAAGAAGGATAAAAGGAAGAAACAAGAAAGAAGGAAAGAAAGTATGCTTTCATCTGTAGATTCTATCAGTTCTTTTTTCTGGAGGCAGATAGTATTTTTTATCATGCATTCTTAGGGATTATTTTGGATCATTGTATTGCTGAGAATAGCTAAGTTTTTTTCTCCACTGTTATTGTTTCTTTTAGATTTTTGTAAGGCAAATGGGATTAAGTGGCTTGACCAAGGCCATACAGCTAGGTAATTATTAAATGTCTGAGGTCAGATTTGAACTCAGGTACTCCTGACTCCAGGGCTGGTGCTCTATCCACTGTGCCACCTAACTGCCCTCCACTGTTATTCTTAATGCTCACCTCATTTCTTGGCAACTGGAATACTTCACTTTAAATTATTTTTCTTTTTTTATTTATCTATTGTTTGTTTGTCTGTATCTATCTATCTATCTATCTATCTATCTATTTTAATTAGCACAGTGTAGCTATCTGTTGGTGTCCTGGAAATCAAGGAAGAATCAAAGAATCATGAATTCAATAGATTTTAAGCTGGAAGGGATCTCAATCCTCTAATTTTACATATGAAGAAATAGGGACCAGAGCTATTAGTGATAATAACTTGCATCTATATGACACTTTAAGGTTGTAAAGGTATTTTTTACTCATGATCTCATTTAATCTTCACAACAATCCTCTTAGAGAGGGACCATTATCACATCTATTTTACAGTTAAAATCCTTCACAACCTTCACATCCTAATTCTTTAATCTTACACTTTGCTTGAATTCTATAATCCAGTGGCACTACGATGACCTACTTTCTATTCTTTAAATTCAAAATTCTATCTCCTAGTTCTGTGACTTTAAATTTGTAATCCCATACCTGGAATGCTTTCCTTGCCTCTAATTCCTGTTTTCTCTGACTTCCTTCAAGACTGCTTCCAGAGTTTTCTTGATCCTGCCAATTCTAGTGTATAACCTCTGAGATAGCATTCAACATACTTTGTACATATTATATTTGTACATAGTTATTTGCTTTGTCTCTTCCATTTTGATGGAGCTCCTTGAGAATATGGTCTGCATTTTTGTTTTTGTTGTATCCCTACCATTTATCAAGACAGTTGTTGTCAATAAAAACATTGGCAAAATAGTAAAAATTTAATAAATGTTTGTTGGTCCACCGACTGATTGATCAAAGATAGGCTCATACATATATAACAAGATTTATATATAATGAGATTATACGTTTACATTTACTTTCCAAGATGAGAAAATTAGGCCTAGAATTTTTAGGTTACTTGCCAAAAAACTGGGATTTGGATCTCAGTATTCTGGCCTGAATTCAGTATTCTTTCAATAGTATCTTAAGTCCTTACTAACTGAATCTTTTATGGAATGGCATCCTGATGTCTTCATTACTTAGGAATACCCAATTGGCACTTTTTCCTTAGAACAGAATTCTTTACATGACATGATATTAAACTGTTCATTACTTAGTTAATTCTTCTGACATTTAAAAATATATTTTTGATAAAGAATTTTGCTAATGAAACTAGGTAGTATGGTAACTAGAGCACTAGACTAGAGGAAGACCTGAGTTTGAATCTAGTCTCAGACACTTACTAACTGTGTGATTGTAGGCAAGTCATTTAATTTCTTTCTACTTCAGTGTCCTCATGCATAAAATGGAGATAATAATGTTAAATGTTAAAATGAGATTATATTTGTTCAAGTGAGATTATATTTGTTAAAGGGGTATAACAATACCAGCTAATATTATTACTATTAATAATTCATAGGTAGATGAGAGGGAGGGGTATATTTGCAAATAAGGATTATCTTAAAAGAAAACATCATTAAAAAAAAGAATAGCCATGTCTGCAGTTTAATTAGAAACTCTGCACAGACTTTGATGGAGAAAGACTGGTGTGATTGAAAGAGTATGGGAGTTGGAATGAAGAGTGGGTTCAAATCTTGGCTCTGTCACTGAATACTTGTGTAACTCAGGGGAAGTCATTTAATTACCCCAGATTTCAGTTTTCTCATCTGAAGGTTGACCTCTGGGATTTATTCTAGTTCTAGTGCCAGATCCTGTGATCCTATAAATTTACAAATTTGCCTTAGGTTAAAGCAGTGGTTTCTTCTTTGGTGAAACTTTCCTTCATATGGGAGAAGAGGACCTAGTCTCTCCTTAGAGGAAGGTCCCAAAGCCTTATTTTGGGGGTAAAATGAAAGAAATGGTCTTACAAAATTGAGGTGAGTCTAAATCTGGATTTATTCAATCACTTTTCTGTTGTGTATGAATCTTTATAGCCCCATTTGGAGTTTCCTTCGTAAAAATACTGGAACAGTTTGCCATTTCTTTCTCTAGTTCATTTTATAGATGAGAAAACTGAGGCAAAAATAAAGGTTATTTGATTCGCCCAAGATAGCACAGCTAGTAGTAAGCATCTTGAGGCCAAATTGGAATGCAATGTCTTCCTGAATTCAGATCCAGTGCTTTATCCACTGAGTCATTTAACTGCCCCAATTGTTTGATTATTTTATACTTTATATATTAACCCCATTCCTGCTGTAATTTAATATCATTTTCATAAACCATTGTAAGAGTTTCCTAATTTGTCTCTCTACTTTTAGTTGCTCCACTCTTCAATCTCTCCTTCACTCAACTTTGAAAATTATTGTCCTAAGACAAATGAATGTCTTTTTTCCTGATTTGCACACTTCAGTGATTCCCTATTAGCTCTAGAATAAAATACAAGCTTATCTACCTGACATTTAAGACCTTCCACTATCTAGTCTCATACAACTTTTTGGTTCATTTCAAAGTCTGTCACATGCTCTGTAATTTAACCAGATTGGACTATTAGCTGTTTCTCACATTTGTTAGGCTCCTGCCTTCATGAATTTGTTCTGTAAATCAAATGAAAAAAATTAATTAGCAAAAAAAATCTATTTTTCTCTCTTCCGTCTCCCATTGGGAAAAAATAAAGAAAAGAAAACCTTTATAACAAATATTTATAGTTAAGGTGGTCAGTCAATCAACTACCATTTATTAATTGCTTACTACATGCTAAACCTTATTCTAAACACTGAAGGTACCAAAAAAAGGCAACAACAGTCCTGTTCTCAAGGAGTTCATAGTCAAAGGAAGAATCAAAATGCAAATAACTATGTGGAATTAGGATATTTACAGAGTAAGATGAAGATAATCTCAGAGGGAAGGCACTAAAATTAAGTAGTACTGGAAAGATTTTTAATAGAAGTTGGGGTATTAGATGAGAAGGAAGACAGAGAATTGAAGAGGCAAAGATGAGGAGAGTTCCAGTGGGTGATATTGGTCATCTTGGAGTTAGGACCACAGAGTATTTAGAGGGGTATAAATGGTAAGAAGACTTAAAAAGGTAAGCAGAAGAAGGTTATGGAGTGTTTTAAAAAGCCAAATATAGTGTTTCATATTTGATTCTGGGGGCAGTAGGAAGTCACTGGAGTCGATTGAATGGTGAGAGAGAGAGAGAGAGAGAGAGAGAGAGACAGACAGACAGACAGACAGAGACAGACAGACAGACAGAAACAGAGATATAAAGGAGAGACATGGTCAAGATTTGTATTTGGGGAATAACAATTTGACAGCTGAATGTTAGGTGAACTAAAGTAGGAAATGACTCAAAGCAGGAAGACCAATTAGCAGACTGTTTCAGTGTTCCAGATATGAATTGATGGAAGTATGTCCTAGGGTGGTGGCAGAGTCAGAAGTGGAAAGAGAATGTTTGCATATGACACAAATTCCTTTTTTAACCATATCCAAAAAAAAAGTCTCAATTTGTACCGAGTCAGCCACCTCTCTGGCAGGAGATGAGTACCATCTTTCATCATGTATCCTTTAGAATTGTGGTTGATCAGAGTTTTGAAGTCTTCCAAAGTTATTGGTCTTTACATATTCTACAATTAGATAGTTTCCCTCATTTTACTTACTTTATATCAGTTCATACAAGTTTTCTCAGGTTTCTCTGAATCCATTCTCTTCATCATCTAGTATAATAGTAGTCCATCACATTCATATACCATAATTAGCTGAGTCATTCCCTAGTTGATGTGCAATTCCTTAATTTCCAGTTTTTTCTACACAGAAAGCTTATAAATATCTTTGTCCATACAGATTTTTTTTCTTTCTCTTTGATCCCTGTAATATAGGCTTAGTAGTAATATTGCTGGGTCAACTGGACTTGTAATTTAATAATTTGGGGGCATATAGTTCCAAATTGCTTTTTAAAATGGCTAGATCAACTCAGTTTCTACCAACAATAATATATGTTTTCCTGAAACCCTCCCTACATTATAGTTTATATCTCTCCTAAAGAATGATCACTCCCTGATGACAGAATTTATATAATTTTGGTTACTTTTAGGAGATTTGGAGAAGGGCTTCTTTTTCATGCATAAGTTGAACTAGATGACCTTAGAAGTCAATTCTAACTATGAAATCATGTGAATTTTTTAATTCTATAATTGTCTTTGTAGCCCCCATCCTTAACTTAGTGCCTTAAGATAGGAGCTGACCAAATGTTTCTTCAAAGGAACTGAGAGGACAATCATGGAATGGACTTTAGAAATCATCTAGGGATTTCTCAGATGCAGAAAATGAGGATCCAGATGGTGTGATGACTTGCCTATGGTCCCATAGTTGAGCAGAAAAACAAAAGAGCTAAAGAACTAGTATTTGAACATAAGAGTTTTGAAGTCCATATCCAAAATTATTTTGCCCTGATAAACCAAACTGGTAATGTTTCTATGTAAATCAGATTAAGAGGCATTTTGGCAAAAGAAATCTAAGGAGATATAATTTAAGTTTATAAATCCATAAATAGGGATAGTGAATAAGGCTTATTTACTAACTAGCAGAATATTAGGACTAAGAGCTATTCTTCCTAGATCATAAATAGGGTTGGAAAGGACTCTAAAAGTCATCTATCTGGTCCAAACCCAAAGTCACATAGGAAGTAAAACAGAAGAGATTAAATTCAAACCAATTCAAATCCAATACTATTTCTAATGCACCATTTAGAACTCTGATAATCTCAAACCTCTCTTTTCTACCTGGTAACAGATCCTATAATCTGACCCCAGAGTATATTCCTTGATAGTTTCCTCTGGCTTGGTTGATCCTGGTTTTTAGTCAGATTCTCTTCAGTTCCAGATAAAACTTTCTGCTTCTGACCAGTGAGATTCAAATAATTAACAACCATTTCTCTGACCTAATGACCATTTTAAGTATACAAAAAGATATTCCAAAGTTATTTTAATGTTTCATGCATTAATACTCAAATAAGAATAATAAAAAGGGTACACAAAATTAGGCTATGTTATATTACTCACAGTGAAGAAATGTGTCCTTTTGGAGCAAAAGCACCCATGTGACCACAGCAGCCAATGTTGGAACATATGGAGAACCAAAGCTCATTCTATTTTTTTTTAAGTTTTTGCAAGGCAAATGGGGTTAAGTGGCTTGCTCAAGGCCACACAGCTAGGTAATTATTAAGTGTCTGAGACCAGATTTGAACCCAGGGCAGGTGCTTTATCCACTGCTCCACCTAGCCGCCCCCATTCTGTCTTTTTTAACTCTTTTTTTCTTCTGTGGCTTCCAAAATGGGTAATAAGATAACTCTTGAAATCTGTATTTCTATGGGTTCATTGTATCCCAGCTTCTATTGGTTTCACTGCTCAAGGAGCATCAGCACACTCATAATATCTCAGGAGAATTTTGGGCGTAACACAAAGCTGAAACAGATGATAGCTTGTCCCCACCTGGGGACTTTTTGTTTGGCACCTTTTTCCTTTATGATATATGTTTGTTTACTGAAGTAACAAAAATGAGGGAATTAAAATGTAGTATTTCATCAAAGGTATAATTAGTTTTATGAAATGAATAAATAAATAAATATTGCAAGCATAGTTTTGTCAATGTTTTTCACCTATGGACAAAATAAACCCTACTATGGTACTTAGAAAATGCTATGTTAAATGATGAATGTTAAAGAAAGAGTAAGAAATGTAAATTTGATATTTCACATGGTGGCTGTCCAGGTGCCCACCTTAAAGAAAACCCTAATTACAAGTGCCATTTTAACAAGTGGTTCCCTGAACTCAACACAAAATTAAGTAGTGGTTCTGCCTAACTGGCTAAATCTCGCCACTGCTTCTGTCCCCAAATCATTCATGAACTGCATCTATCTCAGGTAAGCAACTTGGAATTTATTTATTTATTTTTTAGGTTTTTTTTTGTAAGGCAGATGGGGTTAAGTGACTTGCCCAAGGCCACACAGCTAGGTAATTATTAAGTATCTGAGGCCGTATTCAAACTCAGGTACTCCTGACTCCAGAGCTGGTGCTCTATCTACTGAGCAATCTAGCCACCTCCTAACTTGGAATTTATTTTGCTTAAAACTTCTGGTCTTTATACAGCAGCTATTTGGCTATCATGTCTCATCATCTCCAGTTTAGGAAGGCTTCAACTATTACAATGGACCTTACCCAACTATAATCTGTGACAAGCCTTGACCATCACCCTGTTCAGAGACAGAGCTAGAATTAATAAAAACCGTGTAAGTTGGGGAATTAAAAATTCTATCTCATCAACATGTTGGTTAGTATAAAGTCCCAATTAAATCATACATGATTTACCCTTTTAAAATAGTTTGTTGTTGAGTTGTACTCAGTTGTATCTGATTCTGTGATCTCATTTGTGGTTTATTTGGCAAAGATACTAGAGTAGTTTGTCATTTCCTTTTTCAGCTCATTGTACAGATGAGAAAACTGAGGCAAACAGTGTCAAATGACTTACCTGAAGTTACAAAGATGGTAAGTATCTGAGACCAGATTTGAATTAGGAAGATGACTGAATCTAGACCCAGCACTCTATCCCTTGGGCCACGTAGTTACCCTTAAAAGAATCAGAACACAATAAAATAGCCTTAATATGTGTTTTAATGTTTTATGACTCAGAAGAAGCTACTAGTTATTTCAGGGTTTCAGGGGGTCATTATTATTTAAATCAATTGGCATAGATTTAACAATGTACAGTAATCTTAACAATAAGAGATTTATGGTTGATAGACTAGTGAAGAACCAGCTATTCTTTGACTTCTGTTTAGTAACAATATGGTGACACTCACCTCAATTCACCACTTTTTAGACGCTTCCAAAAACATTTCAGTGAAACAGGGTTTGAAATCTAGGTAGTTAGAGAAAATACATTGGCATTATCATTATGATGACCATTGTCATAGACCCAACAAAAAAGATTCCCTGAAAATTAGCATGGAAATGGAAAGAATGTTGATTTTGGAATCATAGGATCTGAATTAAAATGCTAGTACTGACATTCACTACTTTTGTGACCTCAACAAATAACCAACATTCTGAGCATCAATTTTCTCTTCTGTCATATTAGAAAGTTGAACATGATTATAGAAATCAAAGATTCTTTACCTATTTAGTGTCAATGACCCTTTTGGCAGTATGGTAAAGTCCATGAGTCATGCCTCAGAATTAATGCATAGGATTACAAAGGAAGCCAATTTTACCAACATATCAAAATATTTTAAAAATAATTTCAAAAGCTCCACTTAAGAATTTCCTCTCCAGATCTAAGAT
Organism: Macrotis lagotis; assembly: GCF_037893015.1. Lineage (NCBI taxonomy): Eukaryota > Metazoa > Chordata > Mammalia > Peramelemorphia > Peramelidae > Macrotis > Macrotis lagotis. The sequence goes on along the minus strand of NC_133665.1, from coordinate 17,049,751 downwards.
TGTATGATCCTCTGATCCATAGTAAATATTTTCCAGAGAGCACAAATACCATGTTTTTTTTAAAATCAGATCTAATAGGAATGATATGGTGATTGATGGTCTTTAGTGAATATCTGTTACTTGTGACTTCAGTAAATTTGAAAGGCTTGGTATGCAGTAAGCCATTTTCCATCCAACTCTTCTAAGTGATGACCAGCATTTGCAACACAGTTGGTTTTCCTGGGTTGGATGTGTGGTCTGTGGCCAAAAACTGTTTTTCTTTGCTTTAAGTCAATTATCCTCTAAGGAAAATTGGTATGCCATTGATAAGTTAATTCTCGAATAACTTCCCAAACATTTCCTTGGTTCATTTCTACTAGTACACTTGACAGGACAAATTAGTTTGGTTTCTAGTTCTTCTTTAACCATATGCCTATCCCCAACCACATTTCTTGGATGTTACAGTGGGACAGATTGTAGTTTATAATAAGAAACAACTCCATAAGTGCACTGTTCAAAAGGACCAAAGTCTACTTTGAGAGAAAGTAAATTCTCATCATTGTGATTAAACTTATCAGGGATATTGCAGAGAGGATTTTTATTTAGGTATGGGTTTGCTAAGATTTGAGGTTCTGTCTACCTGAGAGAGTCATGCATTTGGGAATTCTCTGACATGTTAATTTATTTTATTTACATACAAGTATAGTTTTCTACTTAATTGGTTTTGTTACAAAAGTTAGTTTGGAAGTTGGTTGTTTGGGAACTAGAACACACTGTAGAAAAAATGTTGTGTCATGATTAGGTTCTAGAACTGTATCACTTATAAACTAACTGAAAGAGTGGATATTTGCAATAAAGAAAAGTAGGGGATATTGCTGCAGTGTAATAATTAGGTGAAATTGAAAAATCCACACATTTAATAAGGAATTTTTTTAAAAACATCAATCTTGAATGTTGGCACTTGAAGAAAAAGCTAATTTAATTAGTCAAAGATAAGTGACTTCTGTAGAGATTCTGATGGGGATTTATGGGCACTAGAGGTTGGTGACATTGGCTCTTTATTATGCTTAATTTCACTTCAAATCTGAGGGACTTTTTCCTATTATTGCAATGGTATAATGAGCACTACTTTTATCCTTATACTTTATGATAAAGGTCACTTGGGGAATCGTAAATAGAATAAAGAGGGAGAGAAAAGGAGACAAATTTTCCTAAGACAATGGGACAAGCATTCAAAGAAGGAATAAAGAATCAAGTCAAAGAAAATGTGTGATAGAAGACACAGTAAAAGGGCATGATGTGTGCATGCAAATCTTTTTTTTTAAAGATTTTATTTATTTTGAGTTTTACAATTTTTCCCTTAATCTTATTTCGCTCCCCCACCCCCCAGAGAAGGCAATTTGCCAGTCTTTACATTGTTTCCATGGTATACATTGATTCAAATCGAATGTAATGAGAGAGAAATCATATCCTTAAGGAAGAAACATGAAGTAAAAGAGATAGCAAGATCAGACAATAAGATATAAGTTTTTTTTTCTAAATTAAAGGCAATAGTCCTTGGTTTTTGTTCAAACGCCACAGTTTTTTTTTTTTTTTGGATACAGATAGTATTCTCCATAACAGACAGTCCCAAATTGTCCCTGATTGTTGCACTGATGGTATGAGCAATTTCATCAAGGTTGAACATCACTCCCATGCTGCTGTTAGGGTATACAATATTTTTCTGGTTCTGCTCATCTCACTCAGCATCAGTTCATGCAAATCTCTCCAGGCTTCCCTGAATTCCTGTCCCTCCTGGTTTCTAATAGAACAATAGTGTTCCATGTCATACATATACTGCAGTTGTGCATGCAAATCTTAATGGAAATAAAGAAACTGTTAAAGAAGAACTGTTGGATCAGATAGTCACCCCAAACTTGCCACCAGGTAGTGCCATTGACCAGAACATACATCTTAAATGCCACTCTTATGTAAGGTAAAAATGGCTATCAATATTAAGAAATGTTATTGTGTTGAGTATTAATAATTTGGAAATTGCCAAAATATCAATGGCCTTTATTCCATATTATTGGCTTTAAGTCCATATTTTATAACAGGTTAGTCATAAGACTATAGGTTTGGAACTAGAAAGGAGTTTAGGGGTTAATTAGTTTAGTACTCTTATTTTACATATGAGGAAGCTTTGACTCTTTGAAGTTAGGTAATATTATCATACTAGTAATACCACTCACTAGCTCAAAAATTTTTTATAGGGTCATAGGTTTACAGAACAGTCACTTCCCAGGAAGGGGGAACCTTCTTGAAAAGGAAGGGACTGGAAGAGACCTCTAAGATCATCTATTCATAGACTTTAGAGTTACCAGGGACCTTGAAGATCATCAAAACCACTCCTTTTAAACTTGATGAAACTGAATCTCTTATATGAAAGTAATCATATGAGAAGGTAATAAGTGGCATAGCTGTAACTGGAAGAAACATCCTCTAATTCTGTGTCTTCTTCAATAACTCACTATTACTACTGGATAAAATTAAAACCCTTTAGCTCAGTAGCCTTCTACAATATGTTGCCTTGCTATTTTTTTCAGCTTTATATCATGTTACTCTTCTCCATCAACTCTATGCTCCAACTATATACTGTTCTCCACACATCTTATATATTCTTGGCTCTGTGATTTTGCTTATGTTATTTTTCCCTGTGACTGGCATGCCTTCCCTTCCAATCCTTGCCTACTGAATTCCTGCCCATTCTTTAAGGCTCTGCTCATATGCAATCTTCTTCTCGAAGTCTTTTGTGATTCATCCTGTTGGCAATGACCTATACTTCGGATCTCATACATTTTTGTTTTGCATGCTTTTGCTCTTATATTTAAATGATCTGGACTCCTCTTCCAAGTGTAGTTTGAAAACCATCCAAGTCTGTTCAACTTATACAATTATTATCTAAGTCCTTCTAAAGAAGTTCTCCACTATGCACAGAGGGCTATGGAACTGTGCATACCCTTTGATCCAGCAATACCACTACTAGGTATGTATCCTAAAGAGATATTTAAAAAATGGGAAAGGACCTATTTGTACAAAAATATATATAGCAGGTCTTTTTTGTGACAATGAAGAATTGGAAATTGAGAAGATGTCCATCAATTGGGGAATGAATGAGCAAATTGCATATGATTACAATAGAATACTATTGTACTATAAGAAAGGAGGACCAAGATGGTTTAAAAAAAAAAACTAGAAAATTTACATGGTGCAAAGTGAAGTGAACAGAACCAAGAGAACATTGCACATAGTAATAGCAATCCTGGATGATGATCAACTGAGTGTGACTTAGCTATGCTCAGCAATACAGTGATCCAAAACAATTTCAAAGAACTCATGATGAAAAGTGCTGTCCACCTCCAGAGAAAGTACTTATGGAGTCTGAATGCAAATAAAATCGTGCTATTTTCAGTTAATTTTTTTCCTTATTTTTTGGGGGGGGTTATGTTTCCTTTCACAATATGACTATTATGGAATGTTTTGAATGATTACACACGTATAACCTCTATCAAATTGCTTATCATTGCAGGGAAGGGGGAAAGGGAGAGAAAGAGAATATGGAACTCAAAATTTTTAAAAAATGAATGTTAAAGATTATTTTTCCTGGTAATTGGAAAAATGTGTAAAAACTCTCCATAGACTATTCGTATAACATAATGGAGGACTTTCTCTAGGTCTTTAAATCTTTTTACATGTATCAGCACATCCTTGGAACTGGTCATCTGGATCTAAGACTGGCTCACCTCCAATCTAATGCATTTATTTCTGTTGTGTATTATGGTTGTTGATGTAGTATTTACTATATTATTAGTATTAGATAAGAAAGGAGACTGATTTAAGAAAATAAGAATGTAATCATTGATGTCAAGACCATCTTGATGATCATCATTAAGGACAATAATGCTTTTTGACTTACATTCCTTTAACTTTTCCTTTTTCCTTTAACCATGGAACTGGATGAATTGACAATGAAGAGAAAGTAAAAAAGGCAAGTGAGATGTTATGATGGCAGAGATGTTCTGGGGATTCTGATTGTGTGGATTTTTCTGAGTATCTAAATTTGTCTTGCCCTGTGTTATATATACCTCTGGGGACAATCTTGTGTATTGGATTATGTTGCAAACTCTCTGAGGTATGGGGTACAGACTGGTTTCTTCCCTATTCTTGCAGTTGTGTCTGTGTTATAGGACTCTGACATAATAGATTGAAGTTCCATGAGGGTAGGGATAATGTCTTATATAAACTCTATAACTTCTTCATAATTAGAAGAATGATTTACACTGAATAGTTGCTGAATAAATGTTCATTTAGAGAAGTGAATTTAATAATCTCATCTGACACTATCATCCCTTAGCAATTCTTCTCAATACACACTATCCCTTATCTAAATAGTCTAATTACTATCTCAAAAATTTTATTTTCTCATTTAAATGCCTTTTTTGCACAATGTTCCCAGTTTCAATTCTATAAGTATTTATTAAGTGTCTACTATGTATATAGCTCTATGCTCAGAGCTGGAAAAACAAAAATAAAACAAAACCAAAAAGTCCCAATCTCATTCCTTAAAAATCTTGCATTCTATTGGGTATATGATGTATAGATGAGTGAGTATAAAAACACAATAATTTGAGATTGGTGAAAGCATTAAGATTTAGGGGAATTTAGGAAACCCTTCCTGTAGGAGATGGCACTTGACATGACTCTAGAACAAATCTAAGGGAGATGGCACTTGACAATCTTAGATCTTAATATATTATATATTCCAGGAATGAATGATAGTCTTAATGTATTGTATTCCAGGAATGAATGATAGTCTTTTTAAGGATGTGACTGTTGGTAGGAATTAAAATGTCAAGTGAAAGGAATGGCAAAAAAGTCACTTTAATGCTGGAACATAGATTACATTAAAGGATGTAAAATGAAATCATATTGTAAAAGGTCAACTGAAGTCGATTTATGGAGGATTTCACATGCCAGACAGAAGGATTTGTATTTTGTTCTAGTGCCAGTAGGGAATCCAAATTCTTGGACTGGGGTGTGGCATTGTCAGATATATGCTTTCAGAAGATGAATGGACTAGATTGAAGGATACATTGGGAAAGTAAGGAAAAGGAAGTCCAGAGAACAGTTAGGCAGTTCATGAAATAGTCCAGTTAGGAAATGATGAAGACCTAAATTAAAGTAGTGGCCAAATGATTGGGGTTAAGACAATGGGTGTAAAGGTAAAGAAATTGGTAAAAGGAAAATAATAAGGTTTAGCAATGGATTAGACAAAACATAGAAGAGAAGGTCAATTATGAGGTTGTGAACTGGGTGATTTGGAAAATGGTGTACATTCCATAGAAATATGAAAGTTTGGAGAAATAGAGGTTGGAGGTAGGGGGAAGGTAATAAATTCTGTTTCAAACATGTGAAGTTAGGACAAAGTATCTGATGATGTGGGACTATACCTCAAGAGAGAGATAAGGACTGGGAATGCTGATTTGGAAATGATTCTACCTTACTAGAAAGCCATTCCCTCATTTTTCAAACTAGTCATCCTTTAAGATTCAACTCAGGTTCTGCCTCATGAATAATTTTTTTACTTATTATACTAGTTTGCCATGCTGGAGCACAAGATTTGGATATAGAAAGACATGAGCTGAAATCCAACTTAAGAGACTGACTAGCTATGTAACCCTGGGGAAGTTGTTTAGCATCTATGTCTCACTTGCCTCAACAGCAAAATGAAGATAATAGCATCTACCTCCCTCAGTTGTTGTGAAGCTAAAGTGACTTAATTAAATAACAATTAGATAAAATCATTCTGTTCAAATGCTTTTGTAGTGGTGTGCTGATAAATGTTTAACAACTGAATCTTAGAATTTTTCATGATAAAATTAACAAATTATTAATATTTTCTCTATTATTTTCTTAAATCTACACAGTCAGGAAAACAATAAATAAAATCCTAATTTGTGGCTTTTGTCATTTTCCAAGATATAAATGCTCACAGTGAATTAACAATTGGTTTTTGTGCACTGGTAGCGGCTAGTTCCACCATAGCCAACTAGCTTTCTCATTCTATCCTAGGAGTCTAATCTAATGAGATATGTTTCATTATTGGTTCTCATTCTTCTATTGATTTTTAAGTCCCTTAGAAGTTTTCTTGCATTTAATAATGTTTTCATTTACATTGTAGTTTCATTTACATTATGGGGTATATTGTTCTTTAATTCCTGCTTATTTCATTAAGTATCAATACAACTTTCCCCAGCTTTTTTGAATTTGTAATTTTCATTTTTTTATTGAATGATAATATCTCAATACATTTGTTTGGTTTTTTTCAGTAATTTCACAACTTAGTTTTCAAATTTTTGTTAACATGAAGACTGCTATCATTAATATTTTGGTCATACATTTAATGACTTCCATATATGTCTTTAACTGCTGACAAAACTTGTTTAGAAACTTTGAAAATTATCAGCTAATCTTCTGCTTACCTGATTTTTTATCTTCATCTAGGATCTTGATAGCCAAAACTATTTTCTTTTGTTTTCAATGTAGTTGAATTCCAGTGAAAAGGGGTTTTATTATCCAAGGGACATATATCTACTTGGATGAAGGTAATAATGTTTTTTTTTTTAAAGTAGTCTTACAAAACATACAGAAACTAGAACACTAGAGAAGCATTTAAAAGCTTTCACAATGAAGATGGGGAAATCGATTTATCAGCAAACCCTTATTAAGTTTTATTATGTGCCAGACACCTTTGATCCATTCTTGAGATACAAAACTAAAAATGAAAATAATCCCAACAAGCCATTCCTCAATTGACAAATGGTCAAAGGATATGCAAAGGCAATTTACAGATGAGGAAATCAAAGTGATCCATGGTCATATGAAAAATTGCTCTAAATCATTACTGACTAGAGAAATGCAAATTAAAGCATCTCTAAGGTATCACCTCTCAGATTAACCAATATGACCAGAAAAGACAATGATCAATGTTGGAAGGGATGTGGGAAATCTGAGACACTAATGCATTTCTGATGGAAGTGTGAATTTATCCAACCTTGCTAGAGAGCACTTTGGAATTATGCCAAAGGGGCATTAAATATGCGCATTCCCTTTGATCCAGCAATAGCACCACTGGGTCTATACCCAGAAGAGATCATGATAAAGGATAAAAACATCACTTCTACAAAAATAAACATAGCAGGGGCAGCTAGGTGGTGCAGTGGAGTCAGAAGTACCTGAGTTCAAATCAGGCCTCAGACACTTAATAATTACCTAGATGTGTGACCTTGGGCAAGCCACTTAACCCCAATGTCTTGCAAAAAATAAAAATAAATAAAAATAAATAAACATAGCAGCTCTTGTTTGTGGTGGCAAAGAATTGGAAATTGAGTGAATGTCCATTGATTGGGGTATAGCTGAACAAATTGTGAAATATATCTATATATCCATATCTATCTATCTATCTATCTATCTATCTATCTATCTATCTATATATATATATATATATATGAAATATGTAGGGGCAGCTAGGTGGCACAGTGAATAGAACACTGGCTCTGAAGGCAGGAGGACCTGAGTTCAAATGCAGTTTAAAACACTTAATAATTATCTAGCTGTGTGGCCTTGGGCAAGCCACTTAAACCCATTGCCTTGCAAAAAAAACCCCAAAACTTATATATGATATGTGTGTATACATACATATGTATGTATGTATATGTATATATATATGTATGTATGTATGTTATGGAACACTATTGTTCTATTAGAAACAAGGAGGGATGAGAATTCAGAAAAGAAAGCCTGGAAGCATTTGCATGTACTGATGCTAAGAAAGATGAACAGAACCAGAAGAACATTGTACACCTTAACAGCAACATGGGGGTGATGATCAACCTTAATGCACTTGCTCATTTCATCAATCCAACGATCAGGGGCAATTTTAAGTTATCTCTTACTGGAGAATACCATCTGTATCTAATTAAAGAATTGTGGAGTTTAAACAAAGACCAAGGACTATTATCTTTTATTGTAAAAAAAAAAAACCCAAGGTATCTTATTATGCAATTTTGCTATCTTTTATATTTTATTTTTTCCTTAAGGATATGATTTCTCTCTCAACACATTCAAGGTTGATCAGTGTATAGCATAGAAACAATGTAAAGACTATCAGACTGCCTTCTGTTGGGGGGGTAGAGGGAGGGAAGCGAGATTGGGGGAAAAATTGTAAAATTCAAAAAACATTAAAAAATTGGTCTCTTCCCTTTAGCAATCCATAATTCTAGCCAGGAAAACAACATATCTACCAATAAGGATATACAAATATACAAAAGCCATATGATATAAGAAAAAAAAATCCAGTTAGTTTCATGCATGTGAAGATGATAAATTTAGATCATGTTTCTTTCTTGGCAGAGAAATCTGGAAAAAACTACCTTTACATTGTATGGAGAGATATTTCTTATTAATGCTTTCAAAATCCAGATCCTATTTAATCCTGGAAAATACTTTTTAGAACTTTATATATCTGTCTTCCAAATGATAAAATTTACTGTGAAACTGTCCATCTTTAAATGATGAGTCTAATCTGATGCCTGGAAAAGTTTGAAATATAGACATTAGTTCCTTCAGAAATTAGAAACATAATTGAAGAGAGTCTTAATTTTTTAGGCCTTTTGTTTCTAAATAAAAACAAAAACCCTGAATTTAAATTTTGTTCTTTTCACTCAAGGTAAGAGAAATTATTTCTTTTAAAATTTTTTAAAATTTATTTATTTTTCAATTGTACAATTTTCCCCCTAATCTCACTTCCCTCCCCCCACCCCCACAGAAGGCAATCTGTTAGTCTTTACATTGTTTCCATGCTATATATTAATCTAAGTTGAATGTGTTGAGAGAGAAATCATATCCTCAAGGAAAAAAATATAATATGAGCAAAATTACATAATAGGATAATTTTTTTAAATTAAAGGCAATAGTCTTTGGTCCTTGTTTAAATTCCACAATTCTTTCTCTGGATACAGATGATATTTTCCATCGCAAATACCCCAAAATTGTCCCTGATTGTTGCATTGATGGAATGAGCAAGTCCATTAAGATTGTTAGGGTATACAATGTTCTTCTGGTTCTATTCAACTGTCTCAGCATCAGTACATGAAAATCCTTCCAGCGTTTTCTGAATTCTCATCCCTCCTGCTGGGAATTTTTTTCTAATAAAACTATAGTGCTATTGATATCTTCAGGGTATAGACCCTGAAGTGGTCTTGTTGGATTAAAGGGTATGCACATTTTTATTGTCCTTTCGGTATAATTCCAAATTGATGTCCAGAAAGGTTGGATGAGTTCATAGTTCCACCAACAATGTATTAGTGTCCCAGATTTCCAACATCCCTTCCAATTGATAATTGTCCTTTCTGGTCATATTGGCCAGTCTGAGAGTAGTGAGGTGGTGCCTCAGAGATGCTTTAATTTGCATTTCTACAATAAGTAATGATTTAGACCAATTTTTCATATGACTATGGATCACTTTAATTTCCTTATTTGTAAATTGCCACTGAAATAATCCTTTGACCATTTGTGAACTGGATTGTTTTTTTTTTTTAGGCTTGTTTTTTTTTTTTTTTTTGCAAGGCAAATGGGGCAAAGTGGCTTGCCCAAGGCCACACAGCTAATTATTAAGTGTCTGAGACTGGATCTGAACCCAGGTACTCCTGACTCCAGGGCCAGTGCTTTATCCACTGTGCCACCTAGCTGCCCCTCCGGATTGTTTTTAATTATAAATTTGACTCAGTTCTCTATATATTTTAGAAATGAATCTTTTGTTAGTAACACTAGTTGTAAAAATTGTCTCCCAATTTAATACATTTCTTTTGATCTTGGTTACAGTGGTTGTCTGTGCAAAAACCTTTTAATTTAATGTGATCAAAATTATCTAGTTTGTTTTTAATGATGTTCTCTATCTTTTCATCATAAACTGCTTCCCTTTACATAGATCTGACAGTTAAACTATTCCTTGATCTCCTAGTTTGCTCATAACATTGTCTTTTATATCTGAATCCTATATCTATTTTGATCTTATTTGATATAGGGTGTGACGTGTTGGTCTAATCCAAGTTTCTACCATACTAACTTCCAATTTTCCCAACAGTTTTTATCAAAGAGAGAGTTTTTATCCCCAAAGCTGGATGCTTTGGATTTATCAAACAGCAAATTACTATAATCATTTCCTGCTATTGCACCTAGTCTATTCCACTGATACACCACTCTATTTCTTAGCCAATACCAGACAGTTTGAATAATTGATGTTTATAATATAATTTTCTCTTTCACGCCCTCCCATTAAATCCCTGGAAATTCTCTACTTTTTATTTCTCCATATGAATTTACTTACAATTTCTTGTAACTCATTAAAGTAATTTTTTGCCCTTTTGATTGGTAGGGCACTAAATCAGTAGTTTAATTTAGGTAGAATTGTCATTTTTATTATATTACCTTGGCCTATCCATGAGCAGTTGATATTTACCCAGTTATTTAAATCTGATTTTATTTATGTGAGAAGTTTTTTGTAATCATTTTCATAAAGTTTCTGAGTTTGCTTGGGTAGGTAACCTCCAAAGTATTTTAGATTGTCTGAAGTTACTTTTAATGGGATTTCTCTTTCTAGCTCTTTCTGCTGTATCTTGATAATCATATATAGAAATGTTGAGTATTTATGAGGGTTTATTTTATATCCTGTGATTTTGCTAAAGTTGCTAATTGTTTCTAGTAGTTCTTTAGATGATTTTGGGGGATTCTCTAGGTATACTATCATGTCATCTGCAAAGAGTGTAAGTTTTGGCTATTCCTTCTCAATTCTAATTCCTTCAATTTCTTTTTCTTCTCTTATTGCTGAAGCTAACATTTAATTTCCTTCTTGTTTATTTTATGGTTAGATTTATCTAAATCTTAGAGCAGGAGGTTGAAGTCTCCCACCAGTAGAGTTTTTCTGCCTATGTTTTCTTGTAAATCATTCAACTTCTCTCTTCTAAGAAATTGCATGCTATACCACTTGGTAGATATATATTCAGTATTGAAATTGCTTCATTGTCTATGGTACCTTTTAGGAGGATATAGTTTCCTTCTTTATCTCTTTTAATAAGATCTGAGATAAGGATTGCTACCTCTGTTTTTTTTCACTTCAGCTGAAGCAAAATATATTTTGCTTCAATATTTTATCTTTACCCTATATGTATCTATCTGCTTCAGATGAGTTTCTTGTAAGCAGCATATTGTAGGATTCTGGTTTTTAATCCACTCTGCTACTCACATTTTATGGGAGAATTCATCTCATTGACATCCAAAGTTATAATTACTCTTTATTGCCCTCCGTGCTATCTTCCCTCTGTTTGTATTTTCCTCCTTTTCCACTTTTTTTCATATTCCCCAGGATTTTACTGCTGAATACCACCTCCTTCAGTGTGTTTGCCCCCTTACATCCAACCCTCCCCTATCTTTCCCGTTTCCCTTTGCCCCTTCTTCCTTCTCTTCCTATTAGTTCCTCTTTTCCTCCCTCCTCCCCCTTTCCCATTTTAATATTTGAAATGTAGGATAGCTTTCTTAACTTAACCTAGTGGGTGTATGTTAATCCTTCTTTGAACCAAAGCTGATGACAGTAAGATTCAGGTAGTTCCTACCTCCTCCCTTCTTCCCCTCTATTGCGGTAGGTCCTTTGTACCTCTTTATGTAATATGATTTACCCCCATTCAATCTCCTTCATCTTCCTGTCTCTTTACTGTCTCCCTTATCATTCTTTCAGAGCCATGGTTAAGTCATGACTGTCCATTATTTCTGGCTAGGTCTATTCTTTCTAATAGAGTTATAATTCTTGAGAGTTATGAGAGTCTTTCTCCTAGGTGATGATAGACCCAGTGTCATATAATTGAATAGCAGTTTTTTTACCCTTTTTCCCCTTTTCATGTGTATCTTGAGTCTCCTGTTTGAAGTCCAAATTTTCTATTTAGTTCTGGTCTTTTCATCAGGAAAAGTTGGAAGTCTTCAATTTTATTAAATGGCCATCTTTTCCCCTGGAAGAGAAGGCTCAGTTTTGCCAGATAGTGATTTTTTTTACTGCATTCCAAGCTCCTTTGCTCTTTGGAATATTTCATTCCAGGTCCTTTGATCCTTGAATGTTGATGCATCCAGGTCCTGCATAATCCTTACTGTGACTCTTTGGTATTGAAATTGTTTCTTTCTGGCTGTTTGCAGGATTTTCTCTTTTATTTAATAGTTCTGGAACTTGGCTACAATATTCCTTGGTGTTTTCATTTTACGATACCTTTCTGGAGGGGATCAATGCATTCATTCAACAATGATTTGGCACTCTGGTTCCATGATATCAGGGCAATTTTCCATCACTAAATTTTGTAATATTAAGTCCAGGCGTTTTTCTCTTCAATATTTTCAAGGAGCCCAATGATTCTTATGCTGTCTCTTCTAGAATTATTCTTGAGGTCAGTGGCTTTGCCATTGAGATATTTTATATTTTCTTCAATGTTTTTGATTTTCTGGGATTTTTTTTGGACCAGATTCTTGTTGTCTCATGAAGTCATTAGTTTCCACAGATTCCATTCTTTTTTTTTTTAGAGAAGAAATTTCTTCATTTATCTTTTGCAACTCCTTTTCCAATTGGCCAGTTTTATTTTTGAAGGAGTTTTCCATTTGTCCAATTGAGGTTTTGAGAGAATTATTTTCCTTTTGCATTTGACCAATAGAGGTTTTGAGATAATATATTCTTTGCGCATTTGTCCAATTATTTTCCAAGGATTTGTTTTCTTGCAAAGTGTTAATTTTCTCTTGGGTTTCTATTGCCAAATTTTCCAATTCATTTTTAAACTCCTTCCTTATTTCTTTAAGGAAGTCTTTCTTTTTAGGATTTTGCAAGGCAAATGGGGTTAAGTGACTTGCTGAAGGCCACACAGCTAGGTAATTATTAAGGGTCTGAGGCAGGATTTGAACTCAGGTACTCCTGATTCCAGTGCTGTATCCACTACGCCACCTAGCCGCCCCTTCAAGGAAGTCCTTGTGGGCTGGAGATCAAATCATATTCTCCTCACAAGTTCTAGATTTCTCTGAGTTAAGGTCTTTACTTTCAATGTAGTTTTCTGTGGACCACCCCCATTCCACTGTCCTTCCTTCAATTTTCCCAAGTTTTTGTGTTGGGGGAGGGGCTGTTTCACAGAGATTTGGTGTTGAAATCCCTAGAGGCTTTGCTTATTTGGTTTAATAACTCCAAGTAGGCTGGCCAGTAGGAGAGTACTGGTTGTTTTCTCTGGAGTGTCTGTGATCTTGATTTGAGGTCCTCACCCTAGGCCTGGATATTTTTATCCTTGAACAATGTGGGCTGGGTCCTGGGTTGAGGTAATTAATCTCCCTATTTAGCTGAGGGAGCTCTGCTGCCCATGCCTGAGTCTGGGGGTGGTGGGGGTGGGGACTGTTACTGTGTTTATTCTGGGAAAAGGATTCCACTGAAATGTAAATATGGTGTCCGTGGTCCTCTAGACCAGCTGGGTCCAGCAGATCTGTAATTTTCTATGTTGGAACTTGCCCTCTAACCCTGCAGGGGCACCCCAGACTATCAGTTCCACAGCCAAAACCTCCGCTCCCCAGTTGGCTCTTGGACTATAGCTCCCACAGTCAAAGCCTCCGCCACTGATCTTAGGTTAGTCCAGCTCTCACCCTGCCCCCACTGGCTTTCTGCACTTTGCCTGCAGCTCACTCACAGTTCCCAGAGACAAACCTTGTTGGTAGATGTTCTTCAACCAGCTTCTTTCTCTGGTTTTTGTCGACTGAATTTCTGTTAAGAGGTTTGTTTCATAATATATATATATATATATGTATATATATATATATATATATATATATGTATGTATGTATATGAGGGAAGACCAGGAGACCTTAGTACAGTGCATGTCTTCTCTCTCTGCCATCTTGGCTAGAAATTGAGAGAAACTATTTTTAATTACTTAGCAAAAAATCAAATAACATGGAATTGAATTATCACAAATTTAAAATTATTGGCAGTTGAATCATTGAAGTTTGATAATAATCTCCTTGAAGGCATGGACTATTTAATTTCTGTTTTGGTATTCCCAGAAAGTGGTGGTCCCTTAATAAATGCTTTTAAATTGATGACACTTAATACTCAAGGGACCTAAGGCAAACATTTTGCCTTCTGAGAGTCTCTATATCTCTTCTGTAAAATGAGGGTATTGTGCTAGAAAACATATGTGGTTTTTCTAGCTCTAGATATATGGAGCCTGAGAGTGAATAACTCAGAAAGACTTCATTGAACTGATGCAGAGCAGAACCAGAGTGGCAACACTGGATGATCATCAATTATGATGGATTGATTATTTCAGCAGCAAAATAATTCAAGACTTGTGATGGAGAATACCATTCATATCCAGAGAAGGAAATTTAGAATTTAAATGCAGATCAAAACTTACTATCTTCAGTTCTTTAAAAAAGTTGTCTTATGAATTGTCATTTTTTTAAAACAAATTTTTTGCCTTTCGTATGTGATTCTTCTTTCACAACATGATTGATATGGATCTATGTTCAGCATGGTTATAAATTTAGAACTTATATTGCTTTCTGTCAGGGGTGGGGGAGAGTAGAGAGGGAGGAAGAAAAATGGAAAAAAATGATTTTTGAAAAGTTATTACATGAGGTTCGGAAATAAATAAATATATAAATAAAATAACATAAAAGAGGGAAATATTTCATTTTTCTTTCCTTCCCTCTCCCTCTAGAGATGGAAAACTTTAGACATGCACACACAATAGATATATATTAGATATATACACACACACAAATATTATATATATATATATATGAAATCATTCTATACATCTTTATGTTTCTCAGTTCTTTATCTGGATGCAGATAGTATCTTCCTTCATAGATCCTTTGTAGTTTCATGATAACTTTATTTTCTATTTGAAAGAAATAGCAAGCTGTACATAATAGGTTTACAAATTCATGTATACTCATTTTTTTTAAAAAAAGTTCCTGCTATGGAAATGCATATTTTAGTTTTTAAATTAAAAATAAAATTAACCAAAAATATTAAAATTTTACAAAAGAGGGAAAGTGATGATCCTGAGAAGAAAGGGAAAGAATATTTGGGAACATTGATGTAGGATCAAAAAAGAATTAACTGGAGTATCTTTTCTATGGCTCCTAGCACCATTCACTATTGCCTTGACAGAGGGACCTTTAAAAACAGAACTTCATTCTAGTAAGGAGGAGATACTTGAGCTCAAACATGAGCACTTTGTGAACAGATAAAATGGAGGTTTTATGGGGAAATTACAGGAAAAGACTGCAGCTGTGAATCTACAGTATGAAACTTTACAAATTGAGATAAAATCACTTAAAGTTCTTTTTTGGTGCAAATTGAAAATTTTCTAAAACAACCTACAATATGGGCATGTCTGAAGGCTAGGGCAACTCCTGCTGAGAGGCAGGTTTTATTGGAGACCTGAAGAGATAAGAATTTCATCCTTCACTTAACATTGAAAAAATACAGCATTTTTTTTGTCCCAAGAAATTGAGCAAAGTCCAAAATAGTCAACTGGTCAAGCTGAGCTAACTTTCTGGCACATGGCACTGTTTTCTTATTTTCTGGCCAGGACAGTGTTTTGTATGGTACAAAGCTAAAACTCAGTATCCCTCTTTTATCTGCTGCTGACCAAATATTTATCAACTAGTAAAAACTCATCTCTCTCCTATTTGGAACAGAGTTGGGACCTACATATTAAGGGAAAAATGGTCTCTTTGTCATGAAAGTAGATATTACATATATATTTGATTAAAGACATACACTTTCCATAGAGGAGAGCCTTCTCTGGCCCTCACTTAGAGAATATATATATTTTTTGTTTTACATATAGTCTTAACATGCTTAGTTATCTATTTTCCAAACGACATCAAGTTAAGAGTAGCATATTAGAAAAGAGAGAGGGGTTGGTATAAGTGAGAAATACTGGTAACATTTCTAAATGACAGCCTAATAATAAGAGAGGAACAGGAAAATTATAGAAAATAGACACAAGAATTTTAAAAGCATGACACTCTGGGACAATTTTGCTTATGGATAAATAGTGCTGCTCACCTTAATAAATCCTAAGGGAATCATATCAGAGCAGAATAACTGATGCTCACAATCATCAAGAAAAGGTTAAATTCTGTTCAGTGTTTAAGAAGGCAGGAAAGTGTATCACATTATTTACAAAAAGTGTCTATAAAATTATTAAAATATAAAAATGTTGGGTTTTTTAAGTGGTACTATTTAGGGCACTTAGATATCCAGAAAAACTTTTCTGAAGGGTTCTAGGGAGTCACAGTCTTGTCTTTCTGTATATGTCTGTTTTTCTGTCTATGTAATGATGTAAAAGACTTGCACAAAATACATATTTGTAATTTATCATGGAGGAAATTGGAAACCACTGAATATTCTTGAATAGCTATATGAAATGATCAGATCTATGCCTTGAAAAGATTATTTTGGCAAATATGTAAAGTCTGAATAAGAGAGAATAGGTTTCAGAGGAAGAGAAACTTATAGTAGTTTTGGCAGGAGGTAATAAATATTGAGGTCCCTTACCTATTTAAAATGTATTGTGGGATATGGTGTTAGTTACTGTCTGTTTGATTTCTGCCATACTACTTATCAATTTTCCTAGCAAATTTTATCAAATAAGAAATTTTATCCTAGGTAATTATTTTAAACTTTATCAAATACTAGATGACTAAGTGCTATTGTCTCTAATTCTTCCTTGTGCAGTCTGTTCCATTAGTCTATCTTTCTGTTTTAATCATTACCAGATGGTTTTTATGACTGCTATTTTAAAAGATAGATGATTTTAAAAGATGAGATTTGGAGGTATGCTACTCCCTTCATTCCTTCCTCTTTTCCTCATTTCCTTCGATATTCTGGATCTTTTGTTTTTCCAAATGAATTTTATTATTATTGTAGCAAGTTCTAATAATCCCTTTGGTAATTTGTTTGGTATAGTATTAAAAATGTAAATTAACTTTTGTAGTATTGTCATTTTTATTTTATTGGAATGGTCTAGCAATGCCTGAATATTGGATGCTGGTCACATGAAAAATACAGATATAAGTGAGGTTAGGATAGATAGCATCAACATGTTATGGCAAATAATTATATTAGAGAAGATGTAGGAGAAGTAAAAGATAACTGACATTTAGAAACTGCATAAATGATAAGATATGCAGTTAGGTGCTATTAAAATGGGAAGCCTGAAATCAGGGAAGACTCACCTTCCTGAGTTCAAATCTAGTCTTGAATTTTTATTAGCTGTGTGACCCTGAGTAAGTCACTTAACTCTTTTTATCTCAGTTGTTCATCTCTAAAAATGAATTGGAGAAGGAAAAGGTTAAATCATGCTCATATCCTTGTGAAAAAAATAGCAAATGGGATAACAATGTGTCAGACACAATTGAAATGATTGAACAACAACAAATGTTAAGATGTTAGTGTCTATTATGGAAACAGGGAAATCTGGTGGAGGGGAGGGTTTAAGAGAGAATGTAGTAAATTGGGAAACAATCTTTACAACTAATGATTCTGACAAAAGACTCATTTCTAAAATATACAGAGAACTGAGTCATATTTTTAAAACAAAAAGCCACTCCCCAATTGACAAATGGTCAAAGGATATGCAAAGGCAATTTACAGATGAGGAGATCAAAGTAATCTATAGCCATATGAAAAAATGCTCTAAATCATTAATTATTAGAGAAATGCAAATTAAAGCTTCTGTGAGGTACCACCTCACACCTCTCAGATTGGCCAGTATGACCAGGAAGGATAATGATCATTGTTGGAAGGGATGTGGGAAATATGGGACACTATTACACTGTTGGTGGAGCTGTGAACTCATCCAACCCTTCCGGAGAGCTATTTGGAACTATGCCCAAAGGGCAACAAAAATGTGCATACCCTTTGACCCAGCAATACCACTACTGGGTCTATACCCTGAAGAGATGAGGAAAAAGGGTAAAAACATTACTTGTACAAAAATATTTATAGCAGCCCTGTTCGTGGTGGCAAAGAATTGGAAATCCAGTAAATGCCCTTCAATTGGGGAATGGCTTAGTAAACTGTGGTATATGTATGTCATGGAACACTATTGTTCTATTAGAAACCAGGAGGGATGGGATTTCAGGGAAACTTGGAGGGATTTGCATGAACTGATGCTGAGTGAGATGAGCAGAACCAGAAAAACACTGTATACCCTAACAGCAACATGGGAGTGATGTTCAACCTTGAAGGACTTGCTCATTCCATCAGGGCAACAATCGGGAACAATTTGGGGCTGTCTGCAAAGGAGAATACCATCTGTATCCAGATAAGGAGTTGTGAATTTTGAACAAAGTGCAAGGACTATTCCCTTTAATTTAGAAAAAAAACCAGATAGCTTATTGTCTGATCTTTTTACCTCTTAGACTTCTCTTCTCTTTAAGGATATGATTTCTCTCTCATCACACCCAATTTGGATCAAGGTACAACATGGAAACAAAGTAAAGACTGAAAGAGTGCTCTCTGTGGGGGGAGGGGGGAAGGAAGCAAGATTGGGGGAAAATGTGAAACTCAAATAATATCTTTAATAAAAATAAATTTAAATTAAAAAAAGAGAGAAGGTAGAGAATAATGAATTTTGTTTTATTTTGGATATGCTGAATATGAGATTCTAATGACAAATCCAAATGGATATCTCTCTGTAGGCATTTGGTACTACATGATTAGAACTCAATAGAAAGATTAGGACTGAATAAAAAAGAATTCAGAGTGACTTTCTTAGAAATTCAACCAATAGAAACAAATGACATTGATAAGAAATATTTAGATAAAAAATGTAGTCCAAGAAAAGAGGTTCTAGAGGAACACCCATACTTAGGGAATAAGAGATATATGATAATGCAGGAAAGGAAACCAAGAAATAGAGATCAAATGAATAGGAGAACAAGAAGAAATCATAGAAACCACATAAAGGTATCATAGAAACCACAAAAGGAGAATCTAAGAGAAGATGGCTAGGAGAAGATGGTTAAATGAGTTTGAAAACAGCAGAAGGATCAGAGTTGGTGAGGATTAGTAAAAAATGCCCACAATTTGACATTTGAGATGATTTGTATCCTTTGAGAGAGAAAATTCAATAGAAAAGGTGGGTGAGGTCAAGTACAGATTTTCCATAATGCTGAGCAGTGATTAGTTGGTGAGGAAATAGAAGGAGTTATGTGTAGACTATTTTTTTCTAGGTTTAGCAATCATTAAGTATTTTAAAGTATATACTATTTTCCAGGTACTGCATTAGGCACTAGAAGTATAAGTACAAATAATGAAATAATTCCTACCCTTAAGAAATTTATTTTCTAATGGAAGAAACAAGTCCATATAGGATATATATATATATATATATATATATATATATATATATATATATATATATGATATATATAAGCATATATATTATATATATATATAATGAGTATAAAGGGAATAATGTGTGTGTGTGTGTGTGTGTGTGTGTGTGTGTGTGTGTGTGTGTTCAAGAAAGTTTGGAAGGGAAGGCAATAAAGGGATCAGGGAGCACTTCAACCAGAAACAGAAAGTAGGACCTAAGAAGTATCTTCAAGGAAGGGAAGTGTGTGGGGGGGTGTTCTATAAGTCTCTAGTAAGGAGAGGAGAGGAAGTGTATTCCAGACATGTGGAATAATCAATGCAAAGTCACAAAGATAAAAGATGGCATGTCCTTTGTAAAAGAACAGAGAGAAGAGTGTGTGCTAAGAGTGTGGGAGGAGAAATAATGTCTAATGAGATTACGGACAAGGGTCAAGTTGTATAAACTGTGCCAGGGTTTTAAAAGATAACAAAAAATTTATATTTTGTATTAGAGGTAATAGAAAACTGTGGAAACTGATTGAATGGGAGTGTTAAATGATCAGATCTATGCTTAAGAAAAATTATGTTAGCAGGAATGCATAGGATATTCTGGAGAGGACAGGGGCAAAGAGACCAATTACTAGACTGTTGTAACAATGAACATGAAAGGTGACGATTACCTTAACCAAGGTAGTAACTATATTACTGACAAGAATGAAAACTTCTGGGAAAATAGACTGGTAAAAAATTAGATTCAGATAAACATCTTACACCACATTTCACAATAAATCCAAATGGATATATGGCATGATATTTTTAAATATATAGAAGGCAGTCTGATCATTTAATTTTCACAGTTAAGATAAAATAAGAGATAAATTCTTAGACAAACATGGGATTGAGGCAATTATCAAAGTTAATACAGATATTTTGATTACATTAAATTTAGAAAAGCTTTTATACAGATAAAATTAGATGCATCTGGTATAAAAAGGGAATTGTTGACTGGAAAAAAAAATCAAAGGCCAAAAACTATTTCCAGTGGACAAGTGGTTAAAGGGTAAAAACAAAGACTGCTTAAAAGAGTTGCAAACTATTAACAGCTTTATAAACTAATGCTCTAAGTCACTAATAATAAGAAAAATTCAAGTCAAAACAACTTAACTTTATTTTGCATCTAGGAATTCATTAAAGATGACAAAAGATAGGAAATAGTCTATATTAGAGGAATTATATTGTTGGTGAAGCTGAGAATTAATGTGATCAATCTGCAAAGCAATTTGTAATTAAGCAAATAAAATGGGGAAAATGTCCATACCCTTTGAACTAGAGACTATAGGCACATACTCTAACAACAATAACACAAAATTAATAATAATAATAACCAGTATCTACATTGCATTTTAAAGTTTGTAAAATACTTGACAAATAACTTTTTCCCCCTTTCACAAAAGGATAGATAGCATTATGATCTTCATTTTATAGATGAGAAAGCTGAAGGTAGAGTTTAATTGATTTACTCAGGGTCATAGCTAGTAAGTGTCTTCTGATGTTAGATTTAAACTCATGTCTTCCTGAATTCCAGCCTAACATTCTATCCACTGAGAAAAAAGGGGTTCTGTATATGCCAACAATTTTGTGGCAGAAAAGAACTGGTAACAAAATAGATGTCCACTGATTGGTGAATAGCTAAACACATTTGGTACATGAATTTAAAATGAAATATCATTGTATTGTAAGAAATTTATGGGAGAGCAGTAATTTTCCCCTTCATTGAAGCAAGAAGAATATTGGGGCAACTAGCTGGCACAGTGGATAGATCACCAGCCCTGGAATCAGGAAGATCTGAGTTCAAATCCAGAATCAGACAATGATTACCTAGCTGTGAGACCTTGAGCAAGTCACTTAATCCTGCTGTCTTGCAAAAAAATAAACAAGATAAATACAGAGAATCATCCAAAGGTATGCATTATGATGCAAGGTGAAGTGAGCAGAGTCAAGAATGAAAACAATTTTCATAATGACTACACCAATCTAAATGATAAGAATAAGAAGTATAAAAACAATAGAAAATGATTATTACAAAATTATAAAGAACAACCTTGACCCCAAAAAAGAGATTTGAGAAGACTCTTTCTACCCTTTTCTCCACTCTTTTTTTTCTTTTTTTAGGTTTTTGCAAGGCAAATGGGGTTAAGTGGCTTGCCCAAGGCCACACAGCTAGGTAGTTATTAAGTGTTTGAGGCTGGATTTGAACTCAGGTACTCCTGACTCCAGGGCCAGTGTTCTAAGTGTTCTATCCACTGCACCACCTAGCCGCTCCTTCTCCACTCTTTTTATAGAGTAGGGAAACTATGGTTGTGGAACAATGCATATAAAAGTCAAAAGTTTTTCAATATATTTATGGACTTTGCTAATTTGTTTTCTTTTTCTTTTTTTTAATGAAAATTCTTTAGTAGGGAAATCTAAGTGATTTGAAAGCAAACCATGTGGGGGAAGGTTAAAAAAAGAAAAATAAATTTGCATGATAACCTTATTACATATTTAAAAGGAACAAGTTGTATATAATAAATCTGCAGTTTCATGTGCAACCAATTTTTCCTGCTGTGGAAATGTTTGTTTTATTCCATAAATTAAAAAATACATTGAAAAATTAAATAAATAAAAACAAGAGGTAAATAACAATGCACTAAATTAAGTGTATAATCAGCATAAATATAAATGTATACAATGCAGTTAAATACAAGATAGTTCTGGTTGGAGAGTCATAGCAATGGAGTTTTCAGAAATTACATCAAGCAGAAAATGGTACTAGAATTATAGCTTAAAGGAAAAGAAAGGGACACTGCAAAATGGTAAGTAAAGGAGGAGTTCATTCCAGTTATGGGAGACAGCCAGTGCCAAGTTCTGTGTTGTGTATAAGAAACAGAGTATCTTCTCTCCTAATAGTAGGGTATGTTGGATACAAGAATTTTCCCATAGCATTCCTGACAGGGTTGCTTTTATATTACTTTCCTTATGTAAATAGAGTATGGTTGAGTGAAAATAACCCTGGGATTGGGGTCAGGAAGACTAGGGTTTAAATTCTGCCTTCTAGTTTTGTGAACTTTGACAAGTCACTTATTCCTTTAAGTCTTGGTTTTCTCATTTGTACAATGGGAATAATGATAATGATAATAATAATAATATATAGGGTCAAATAAGATGGTATATGCAAAATATTTGAAAATATTAAAAGTAGTCTATATTTATACATTCCAGTTACAATTATTACTTCAACTTCTCCATCATATTTCTCTATTTAGTGACAAAATGGTCCTCATAAATACTATATTTGTACTCTGGTTTTCTCAATAGAAACCTTCCATATGCTAGAATACTTAGATTATACTAATTTAGTTTCAACTTGTTGAAAATATTTCTAAAATTTTTGAGTCTCTTTTCCTGCCATAGTAAGTAGAAAATATAACTATGATTGAATCTTCCTCTACTAATATAGGAACATAAATTGTCATCTGTACATGTTAACGGTCTTCATTATTCCTCATGGATGTATTGGCTAGTTTTATAATGGAAAAATAAAGCAGGCAAATTCTTCTTTCAAATGATGGGGGAAGAAGATTCTCCAGAAGGATTTAGGAGGAACCTAGGATCAAGGGTAGGCCTTTTTTGTAGTTTTATCCATATAATCTTGCACAGTACTTGGACACCCAGTAGTTGCTTTGATTGTTTAACGATCATGGAGTTCAGTTCTTTCATTTTGTAGATGAGCAAACTGATACTCAAAGAAGGTAAACAAATGGCTTGTCCAAGACACATAGCCAGTAGAGAAGGTAGGATTCAAGACCCAGTATTATTAATTCCAAGTTCAACACTCTTCTCACTACACCATATTGCCCTCTAGCAATTGGATAACAAACAATAAATAATAATTATATATTCCTGACTTTTTACTGCTTTCCTCTCCATTGAGACAATCAGTTATATCATCTTCACAACTTCACAACTACTTTTTAGTTCTGACTCATCCAAGGAGGGTAATATCTTTTGGATGCTCAGCTCTTTAAATCTCAAACTCTCCCTGGAGATGTATAGCATAACTGGCGTCCAAACCTTGGGAAGTGTTCAACCTTCAATTGGATATGTTCCCTGTGAAAATAGGTCCTTGTACAATCCTTGGGCCAGGGTGATGTGGGAGAATAAGTGAAAGTAAAAGAGAGAAAAAATGTCTTAGATTTGAGGACTAATTTGATTAAAAGATCCCTTTCTCCACCCCTTTCCCTTCCATCTTCCAATAGAATCCGGACCAAAGTGCCAACTGTGGGAACAGAAGTGCTCTCCCACTTACTTGGACTCCCACCAGAGACTAGGTCCCTCTAACTATATTTACCCACGTTCTCAGTTAACTACTTCATGCGTATGTGTGTGTGTGATGGGGCATATGCAGAAGCAAAAATATGCTCAAACGTCACTCCAGCATTAACTATAGTACGCTTCTCTATATGTAGCTTGTCAGCTTATATATAGGTGCTTATACTGTGTGTATTTCTGACTCTACTTGCGTTTTCCATAAAATTTAGACAGGTTGATTTTTCCCCCACTAAAGGAAGAAAAGGAATAATGTCTAACTCTCTTGAAAACTTTTAGAGCTTAGTTGGCCATTGAAATCATCTTCAGTTTATAGAATTACATTAGACTTTCTTGTTTTTCATAGGATCATAAATTTAGAGCTGAAATTAACTTTAGAAACCATTTATTTCATATTTTTCACTTTACAAATGGGAAAATCTGAAGCTTAAAGAGGTTAGTGATTTGCTCATGGTAGTAAAAAAATCAGATCAGAATTTTAAACTGGATGCTTTGATTCCAGAGTCAGCACTTCTCCCACCATACCACATTGATACCCCCCCATTCACTTTCTAACTCTCCCAATTTTTCCCTCCACCTTTTACCTGTCTCCATAGATGAAAGAATCATCTATCTGCCTTACAGTCAGCTCAACAACCTTGACTGAACCCTATGCTCACTGACCTGTACCACATACCATTTAGGGAGAAAATAAAGGAAAGAGGAAAGACTTGTCCTTTATAGGCATGTAAAGTCTAGATGAAAAAATATGAGGAAATTTTAATGATGCATATTCAAGCAAATGTTAATGAAAATAGTGTAAACAATACTAGTGCTGAGGAGATGAGGGAGGAAAGCAAAGTCATTAAGATGAAAATTAGATCTAGGGAGGCTTCTAGGCTATATTCACTCCTCTTATCTATTAATACCTTCTGGGCTTGTTTCTCCAGGTTTAAAATGGGGGTATTAATAGCACCTACCCCCCATAGAGTTACAATGGCAGGAGGGAAAGGATAGAGAGACAGACAGACAGACAGACAGACAGAGAGAGAGAGAGAGAAGAGAGAGATTTTTTTTTTACCACGCAATTACTCTTCAGGGCAATATTGTGTAGTGAGTAGTTGTTGTAACTCATAGTCGGTGCTTTTTAAATGGTTGGGGATTGAATTGAAAAAATTATGTGACAAACATATTTTATAAGGTAGACCTAGTTAGGAAGATGTGACTTCAAATCCTGCCTTAGATATAATAGACTGCTGCTGGGTCTGCCTGTCACAGATCTCTCCCCAATCCATTCTCAGCCACTAAAGTGACTTTTTCTAAAGCATAGGTTCTGATCATATCACTTCCTTACTCAATGAACTCCAGTGGCTCCCTATTGCCTCTAGGATCAAATATGAAAAGCTTTGTTGGGCATTCAAAGTCCTTCATAATTCACCCCCCCCCCTTCTTCCTTCCCAGTCTTCTTATACCTTACTTCTTCACACCTTTTTTATTTAGGGATTAATTCTGGCTGTTTCACAAATGAGACATTCCATCTCTTGACTCCTGGTGTTTTCTCTAGTTGTTCCCTCCCCAACCCCCAACCATGTCTGTCCTTGGAATGTCTATCCCTTCCTGTGTTTGCAGCTTTAAGTCCCAGCTAAAATCCTACCTTTCATAGGAAGCTATCCTTAACCTCTCTTAATCCTAGTTTTCCCTCTGTTAATTATTTTCTATTTATTGTAAATAACTTGATTTGTATTTATTTATTATTCTATTAGGCTGTAAACTCCTTGAGGGTAGAGATTGCCTTTACTTCTGTTTTGCATTCCTATGACTTAGCTTGGTTTCTGGCATATATAGGCTTGTGACCATTGGTAAATCATTGAACTTCTCTAGGCTTCAGTTTCCTTACCTATAAAATGGGAATAATAATAATAATAATAATAAGTCCTATCTCCCAGAGTTGATAGTTTGTCCTTTACTCTTTTTTCTTTTTGTTTTTTTTTAAGTTTTTTTTTTTTTTTGCAAGGCAATGGGGTTAAGTGACTTGCCCAAGGACACACAGCTAGGTAATTATTACGTGTCTGAGGTCGGATTTGAATTCAGGTACTCCTGACTCCAGGACCGGTGTCTATCCACTGCACCACCTAGCCGCCCCTTGTCTTTCACTCTTGAAGAAGACCATGCCGTGGCATGTAAGTGACTTGGATTTAAGTGAGGAAGGGCTATGCAAAGTTACCAGCGTCACACTCTCATCCAGAGTTACCTGTTTCCAGGAGCCAGATATGGATCAGGACAACTGGAGACAACCCTCTAGAGTTGTTGTGAAGATCAAATAAGATCAGTGCTTTGCAAATCTTATAGTATGATATAATTAACCACTGGTTTATGTCTTGTAATACTCAGTTACAAGTCTAGCCAGAGTGGGGACCATACTTTGTAGGGCTAACTAAATTTTTATTCATTTGAATAGAACTGATTCCTAGATCAGTTTATGAGCCTAATTAATCTCCTACCCTCAGAAATGGACCTTTTCCCACTGATAATACTGATTTTGAATGAATTACTAATCTGGGCTTGTAAAGTTAATCAGACTATCCAACCACTTAAGTACTGTATAACTTGAGCAAGAGCTTTGGTTTTAGGGGAAAGAGCTTAGACTGTAGAAACAGAAAACTGAAGGCAAGACAGTCAAATTTGGATGCTACTTGGATTACCTCAAGGCCTTTGGGCTAGCTCCAATTTCTCTGGAGGCAAATTTCCTTGAGTATCTGTGTTTTGGGGTTGAAACCCCCCCCATTTTAACTAGTTATTGTTCAGTGGTTCAATAATATCTGACTCTTTGTGATTCCATTTTGGGTTTTCTTGGCAAAAAGTATGGAAACTATTAGCCATTTCCTTCTCTAGCTCATTTTCCAGATGAGGAAACTGAGGCAAACAGCATTAAGTGACTTGCTCAAGGTTGCACAACTAATAAGTATCTAGGCCAGATTTGAATTTAGGAAGATGAGTCACCTAGTTAGTTGATTTTAACTAGGCAAGGATATTTTATTGAATTAAACAATTGGAATGGAATATTGATAAAGAGCTGCACACTTTCTTGAATCAATCAGATCCATTATGTGTGAGACTGGATAATGCTCTAATTCAGAAGTAGCAAACTCAAATAGAAACAGATCCCTCAGATTGCATATTGATTTAGAAAACTTTAAATTAAAGTATTCAAGTTTTATTGCTTTTAAAAAATATTTTATTAAACATTTCTTAAGGCCAGTACTTGGGTGTTGTGGGTCACAGACAATAGTGTTTTATATCTCTGTCCTAAGAAATTTGTATAAAAAGAAGTTATTTTGGAAGGGGAAAACTTTCTTATTTTCTAGCTTGAAGAGACTGGAGCAAGCTAGCATTTTCAACATACCCTTGAGGAAAAAAAGCTTGTTCTGATCTCTGAAAGGGAAAAGAGAAATTGTGAATTCACGGATGTTACCAGAATCTCAGAACAGAAACCTCAAGTAAAGATCAGCACTTTCCTCACCTTCCCCTTCCAATTTTTATCTATTCATTGACACAGTGATATGATCAGCTATTTCATTGAAAAATATTTCCAAAAAACTTAATTTTGTCAAATTCGCAAACAGACCAAAGATAACTAGGAATAAGTTGGATATGCAAATTTAGTCAAAGAATGTAGCCTCTGTCTAAAATGTTAGACATTATCCTAACTGGGGACTTGGAGTAATTGTGAATGAATTCAGAGCTTTTTTCATTTAAAATACATTCCCAAAAGTCAAAGAGGAAAAAGCCAGGTGGGCTTAAGGATCATGATGTTACCCCAGTCTTAAAGGAGTTCAGTATTATAACAGGATTTTAAATATAAAATGATAGTGTTGAACTAGGTGTTCTCAGAAGTCTTTGCCAGTTCTAAATCCATGTTTCTAATTTGGGTGGAGGAAAGGAAAAACTTTATTAAAAGGAAATTTGTTTGGAAAATATCATTTTTGGATTCAGAACCAATTGATAGAGAAGTGTCTCACTTTGATATGTCCCTGGTCTCTAATTATTAGTTTGGGATTGTGAGACTGAATAAACAAGATGTTACCCTAGCTCTGCCAAGGTAGTTTTTCTTTTTGTGTGTGTGTTACCATCATGACAGATGAGGTAGATACAAAGAGGATGGGACTTTTTTGTTCAAGGAAAAGCTGAAGCTAGGATTTCTAGCACCAGCACAAATTCAGTTGGGGCTAGAGAGTATTCAAAGGTATGACTTCTCTTCTGTGTAGTCTTCAGAGAGAGAGATCATGTGATATGAAGAATTAGAGGAACTTGGAGGTCAGAGTGTTTGATAGAAGGAGGGGTTATAAGGTAATGACGTCTATAAGTTGGATATTGAACTTCTTTTGGGGGGGATGGAGGTGGCAGAATGACTCAGAGGTCCCTAGATGACAGTAGTGCTGAAGTTGGGGTCACAAAGACCTGGGTTTAAAACTTGCTTCTGATATTTCTTGCTATGTGCGTTTGGGCTAGTCATTTATATCATTCCACCCTCCATGTAGATAATAATGTTCAGAGTAGCTATTTTACAGGGTTGTCATAAGATTAAAATAAGATATGGTACATAAAGTGCTTTGGAAAAAACTGTAGAATTACCGTAAAATTATAGATTAGGAGCTGGAAGTACCTTTAGAGGGCACATCTCAATCCAGCCCCTTCATTTTGTATATAATAAACTTGAGACCCAGGGGAATGAATTTAATGAATCACTTGGCTAAGTTTACACAGGTAAAAAGTGTTATAGGTGGGATAAAAATTTGTGTCCTCTGACTTAGGAACTATGTTTCCACAGAGTCAAATATTTTAAACTTCTTCTAGTGTATTAGGAAAAAATGCAAACAAAGTCTTATTCATCCATTAGAATATAAGGTCTTTGGAAGTAAGGACTATTTTTTGTTTTTGATTTTGTTGGGAATATAACTTTGACTTTGCATTCCCAATATCTAGCATAGCGTCTGGCTTGTAGTAGGAATTTAATAAATACTAGTAGATTTGGATCAGGAGAAAAAAGAAAGTTAAGATTATACCACAAAAATGTATTTTACAAGCTGCTGCTTCTCTGGACCTGAAACCTGTTGTGATGTGGGAGGAATAAAGTAATGCATGGCCTTTGACCTTTTTGTAAATACATCTATCTTTAGAGTGAAAAGGAGGGAGGAGGAAGATTCACCCTCATTACTGTTCATCACCCAGTGGTAATTGGATGGTGACCCACTGCAAAAGTGAAAGCCATCAGGTCAACCCTGGATCCTTTGGCTTACTGATGGGGATGACAAGATAGGGCAGCTACTTTCTGTTTACACTGGCAGCATCCACTGAACATTCCCCTTACCTCTGAGACTATCTCCATATGATTTCCCCTTAGTCACAATTCTAAGACTATGTTCACTTGTTCCCTTGGCCTGAAAATACGTCACTTCTCCACACCCTGACCATCCTTCAAAGATCCACAAATAATAGTGATATCAATAATTCATAACAATAATAACTAGCATTTATAAAACACTTTATGTTTTGCAAGGAGTTTCATATATCTTATCTCAGTTGATCCTCACAGCAACTTTATAAGGGATGAGAATTATCATTATTATCACCATTTGACAATTGAAGAAATCAGTGCTGAGATAGGCCCACACAGCTGGAATGTGTCTGAGGGAGGATTTGAAACCAGGTTTTCCTGATTCCAAGCCTATCCACTATGCCGTTTAATTGCCTCACTCATGCAAACCTTAAGTTACAAGTCATTCTCTGCTGTATCCCCCAACTCCAATCACTTAGTGATGGGATTTAAATCTAGGTCTTTCTGACTTCAAATTAAGTACTTAATCCACTATGTCATAGTTCCCCCAATCAAAGAAATGATGAAAAATAAAGAATGAATATATATCTATCCTTCTCTCTGCCATTTCTCTCCCCCATAAAAAGTGCTCCCCTCATTATTTCAACCCTCACTGTCCTCTTTGTCTGAACTTCTATAGTCTTTCAATAAGACACACCCAATCTATCATATAATTTTGATATTATATCATTTGAGAGGTTGTATAACACAGAAAATAAGGAGCTGGCCTCAGAGTGAGAATGAATCAGGTTCAAATCCTTCCTTTGATGTATTAACTGTACAACCTTGGCTAAATTCTCCAAACTCTCCATGCTCTAGGCAGCTCTATAGGACTATTAAGTTGCAGAGAAAGTTCTAAGTTGCATTGGTAGAATTTCCTTAACTGTGATTTCTCTATACTGATAAAATCATTAGTCCATCCCTATTTGATGGGGATAATGCTTCTGAGATTGTTGGAAATCAGACTGAAGATATCAGATTTACATCAAAACCCTATACCATGTTTTACATGTTTTACAATGCAATCTATATGGATACATGATTGGATATATAATCTTAATATTAAAGATCATATCTCAAAAATGTTAGAAGGGAAATAGATCGTGTGTGTGTGTGTGTGTGTCTGTGCCTTTCACACAACTATGGGTAGTCGTTGAATTCCTAACCAAAGGAAAGAGACAATTACAAAACATAAGATAAATAACTTTGATTGCATGATACTAAAAGGCTTCTGCACAAATAAAATTAATGCACCTATGACAAGAAGGGAAATGGTTAAATAGAAAGCAAATGTTTTTCAAATTTTTCTGATAAGGGTTTGGTATTCTGGATATGTAAACAATTAAAAATATCTGTATCTTTGTTATAAAGATTATATTTTATTGATATTAAATAATTTAATTACTAATTATTAATCAACAATTATTAAATTGATAAACATTATGTATAGTATAAAAATTATTAGTACAGTTCTTATTCCGGGGGATTTCCTACTAATTGTTTCATGTGTATTAATCTTGACTCCCCAATGACAGTATAAGTTCTTAAAAGCAGAGACCATGCATGTTCAGCTTCTCTAATTCCTCACATTACCTGCACATTGTAGATATAACTTCATAAAATAGGCATATGATGAATATTTGAGCAATTGGATGATTTTTAGGGGGTTTTTTTTTTGGAAGGTAATGGGGTTAAGTGGCTCACCCAAGGCCACATGGCTAGGTAATTATTAAGTGTCTGAGAATGGATTTGAACTCAGGTACTCCTGACTCCAGGGCTGGTGCTCTATCTACTAGCTGCGCCCCCAGAATTGGATGATTTTTTGATTGAATAACAGCAACGCTTCTGTGGTCCATTTTACCCTTAAAGGTCTTCATAACTTGGCCTTTTCCTGTCCTTCCACTCTTTCCTTCCCTTCATACTATCTTTCATTTAGCTACTTTGATCTTCTGTTATTCATCTTCCAGTCTCTGTATTGGCTGTCCCCTCAAGTCTAGGATACTTTCTCCCATGACTTTTGATTCCTAACTTTTCTTCCTTCTTTTTAAGACATGATTAAAATCCTATTTTATATAGGAGGCATGTCCCATCCTATCCACTTCTAAGATAAATGCCTATTTATACTATATACAGATCTTTTTATCTACATAGTTATTTGCATATTTCCCCTATTAGAATGCAAACTCTCTAAGGGCAAGGATTCTGTTTTTCTTTCTTTTTAAATATTTTTTTGTATTCCTATTACTTAAGCCAGTGCTTGAAACATAGTAACTGCTTAATAAATACTTATTGACTGTCTGAATAGGTGTTCTGATTGGACAAGGAGGAGTTTGAGGTGAAAGCTATCAGTTCTTTCACTCTTTGTTAACTATCTTTCTCTCTGTTGTTTATTGCAGATGCCACTCAACTGAACAATGCAGTGCCAACCTCCCCTCTTCTCCCACAGATGTCACATCCCCATTCGTATCCCAACTTGGGGCAAATCTCCAATCCATATGAACAGCAGCCTCCTGGCAAGGAACTGAACAAGTATGCCTCCTTAAAAGCTGTGGGTAAGCCCTGAAGATACCATGCTTGTTTTCTCTTTTGATTGAGTATGTTGCAAGCACTAATTCATATTCTAAATAAGACAGACTTTGCAGGTGCTTTGAAATCTTCAAGCATTTGGTAACTTTTGTTCTCATAGTTAACTAAAACAAATGAGGAAGATGTAGTCCCAGTTAAGTCAATGAAAAGATTCACTCTTTTTTTTTATTATAGGCATATCCAGAAAATGCTATTTTTCAGGATTGCTACTTAGACATTAAAATTATTGCTCACTGTAATGGTATGGATCCAGAACTTGGTATAGTACCTGAAATGGAATAAGTGCTTAATAATTGCTTATTGAATTGAATTGAATTGATCTATTTTCTCAGGCCATTATAGTAGGATAATGTTAACATCATTAGTTTTTCTGGCTTAGACTCCTGCCTGACAGTTTCTATTTCTTGTTCCCTTATTGCTTGCCATCTTTCTTTTGTTGTTCAGTGCTCCCTTCTCTAGTGGTTTTAGCTTTCTCCAATGTTTTTGGACTAACTGCTCTTGAAATGTTGCTTCATCCAATATCACATTTTCACGAAATCAAGAAATGATGTCAGGCAAGACATGACTATCTTCTCTGTAGGTAGCTCACTAGGTACTAGGCAGTAGTTCCCAAAATTTTTTTCAATAGTATGTTTTAGGTAGTTGAGCAAATGACTCAAACAACCAAAGAAATCTAGTTATTATATATTATTTTTAATATTAGGGTCATCACATAGTCATCTCACTTTTCTAAGCCTATAATCCTGGATATTAATAACTGAGACTTAGAATGATGACCACATGACTTTGTGTGATCATCAGTGATCAAAGTCAGTCTATATTCTCTTCTGAGCCTGTCTTCCATTGCTTCATATGTTTTCTATATTCTATTTAATAAAGAAGGAAAAGCAAATCCAGACATTTTTGAAGAGTTTCCAACAACTGAATCAGAAATACTGTTTCCTAAATCATTCCTTATAATCAAGACAACGTTGTACTGAAATTTAACTCATCATCTACTTTGTTTTAAGGTTTACTAAACAATTAAAAATTATCAGGGAGCTAAAGTACAAATTGCCCACACATACAAAAGAAGAAGCACTCCAGGCTAAGCAAACCAAACTCTAGCTATTAGAAAAGCTTCCCTTCCCTAGTCTTTCCCCACTATCTTTTACAAATGGAAATTTATTCCTATTATAGCAAGTTAGAATCTCATAGTTGCAAGAGATCTCAGAGTTCATGGATGCTGCACTTTACCTTCTGTTGGTAACACATTATTCCTTCTCTGAAGTTGGGTGAAAAGATTCCTTGGGTATCTAGAAATTCATGATGATATGCAATTTTAATGATTTAAGAAAATGTAAAATAACCTGATAAACAGGAGAAGCTAGAATTCAGTATTATCAACAAAGGTCAACCATACATTCCCCTCCCTAAACTTTATATAAGTTGCTATAGAAATTATTTTTCTATGCCTGCCATGTTTCAGTATTTTTATATATCTCTATATTCTAATATTTTTGTCTTTCAAAGGACATATTATTACTTCTAACCACAGGAGCAGTAAAATTCACAAGATATTTTCTTTTCTTTTCCATGCTTGCTTTAAGGGTCACTATTCACGCTCTGAAGGGTCATTGATTGAACATGCCTAGCTTAGTTGAAAAGATCCCAGAAAATATGTCTTTGGAATGCAACTCAGCTAGATATAGTAGAGCACTCTTCTTTTTGTTTTCTTTTATAGGAAATAGGGATCATTTTGAAGTCTTTCTCATTTTCCCCCTCTAGTTTCTGCTTCACTCCCTAGCAGTTCATCCTGAATGATAAATCTGTTAGTCCCTTAGGGAATAATCTTAAGACTTTGACTGTAAAACAGTTTTCTACATCTTAATGAATTTTGTTTCCCCCCCTCCCCCCAGCCTGCCTTCTTCTTACAGCTTCCTAATAGGCAGAATACTGCTTCTGGATATGACCGATGGCCAAATGCAAAGAGAGAAAGGCAGTGAGGATTGCAACCAGTCAAGCTTAGCAATCAATTCTCATAGGTTCTCATCACTCTTGTCCTATGACTTTAATTTTCCCTCTATAGTGGGGGGGGAACATCATTCTTACTACCTGATGCAGGGATATAGTAGTTAGCATGGTCCTTATCTGTAGTCTCTAGACACTAACCAGAAGCATTCAAATGTAGCTGAATCTATGAGATTTTGTCAGTTTGATTACCAACTCTTTCCAATGTCTCTTTTCTATTGCCTGCTAGAGATTAGTGTATAAAATAGAACTGGAAGTGTATGAGATAGTTTTGGTTTTCTCTAAAGAAAACTTTGATCAATTGAGAAAGGAACAGTATAGCCATTGAGAGATTCTGATGCATTTAGGTTTTAGTTTAAATACTCTTTGTAAAAATTTGGATTTATAAAATCTGACAATTTATCAATTTAGAAAGTAAAAAATCATGCCCAAAACTACTTTATAAATGGATTGACTATAGGATTCCTCTAAATCAAGAGTTCTTAACATTTTTTTTATGTATCACGGACATTTTTAGGTATCTGGTGAACCCTTAGAGGCATCTTCTCAAAATATTGTGTGCATGCAAGCAAGCGTGTATGCGTGCGTGCACACACACACACATGCATACATACTTCCATATATGTTATCAGCATTACCCAGCTGGAACTGTCCTATTGGGTCCTCAGAGGGGACCTATTCACATTCATTCTTCTTGTAAATCAAGTCATTACCCTCCTGATGTCATTGGTTCTCTTTGAGAATGAAGGGTGAACAATATACATATATGTATCTATTTCTCTCTATATACATATACACGTACACATACATATACACATACACATACATATACATATAATATCAATAAAATAATAACCAATTTATATAGCACGCTAAAGTTTACAAAGAGCTTTATATATGTTGATTCATTGGTTTTTCATAACACTCCTGTGTCCATTTTACAAATGAAGATATTAAGAATTAAAGTTAAGTGATTTGTCCAGGATTACACAATTAATAAGTATCTAAAGCAGGATTCCAACTTAGGTCTTTCTGACTCCCAAGTCTAATACTCTATCCATTGCAAAAAAAATGCTTTATTTCAGTTATAGGTTAGTTGAAAAAAAAAGATAATTTTTCCCCTCCTCCAAGTTTGTGGACCCTCAAAATCTGGCGTCAATGTTCTTCTACTAGGATTCTTCTTTCTTTTAAAAGAAACTATTGAAAAATATTTATATCTTTACAGAAACACATGTTGTATAAAAATAAGACATTTATTAATCTTGATGAACATTTCATTTAAAGAATCAGAGGACATTGGTGGGGAATCTTCGTCTTTCTCTGAATGCCAGTGTGTGAGCTTGGGCAGTACTTCACCTCTAGGGAATCCCTTATCGCATCTATAAAATGAAAGGGTTAGACTAAGAAGGTAAGGTGGGATAGTAGTCAGAGAGCTGACCTAGAAAGCCAGGAAGGCTTGAACCATCTCTGACATAGATTGGCCATATAACCTTGGACAGGTCACTTAAATTCTCGTTCCCTAGGCAACTGTCCAAGACTATAACTGCATACATGCACCTAGGGAGTACTCTATACTAATGAAATCACAATTCCAATTCCTAGATTGTTGTTGTTGTTCAGTTGCTTTTCTCTGTGACCTCATTTGGGGTTTCCTTGGCAAAAATATTTGAGTAATTTACCATTTCCTTCTCTAGCTTTTACAGTTGAGGAAATTGAGGCAAGTAGGGTTAAATGACTTAATAAAGGTTATAAAGCTAAGTGTCTGGGGGTCAGATTTGAACTTGAGAAGACAAGTCTTCCTGACTCCACTCTTCCTGATTTCCTGCTCTCTATCCACTGCATCAACTAACTGCTTTATCCCTAAACTAGATGTACTAAATCTATGATTTTATAATTTTTGATATTTCTTTCAGTTCTAAGTTTATGATCTTCTGAACCTTACTTCTTTTTTGGACTTCATCAGTCTCCTCATCTCCACACACAAAGAGCTGATCTTTTTCTCTACTAGTCTCCCCCTTCCCTATACTGATAATATCATTTTGATCAAATCAAGTAACAATAATTTCTAATGCATGCATATTATTATGCTCCTGATGACATCATTTTCTGACTCACTAAAAGAGTTGAGATTGTACAGAGTATGTTCCCTCTAATGGTCCCTGATCTCTTTCCCAACTGGAGATTATCTCAAGTTTAAAAAAATCAAATAGTCTGTTATATTGCAAAATATATAGCCTCAACTTAGACTTACTTTCTGTGAATTAGGAGCTATGTTAACAGCCTTTTATTTTTTTTATTTTAGGCTGTATCTTAGTCTCCTACACTATACTCACTTGACTAGAGTGAACAACAATTTAGGTATCATCAGTGGTAAGGAATGATGACTTCAATGATACTACCTATGACATTGGGCAAGTCACCTAATTTCACTGGTTCTGTTTCCTCCTCTATAAATATTTTCGGGGGGCATTGAACCAAATTGTCCCTTCCAACTCTAGATCTATGAATGTATGATTATTTAATTCACTCTACATACAAATTAATATAATAATAGCCATCTTCTAATGAAATTCTGTAGTACTGACTGAGAAAATTAAAACACTTTATTTTTTTGATATTGTCTCCATTTTTTTCCTCTCCTGTAATCTTTTCTTGTAATCTTTTCTTGCTGCAGTCAAACTTCTTGTCCACAGTAGAACATCTATCAGTGGAACCCTTTGCAGCCTGATGTGACCAAATCCCCAAAAGAGGGTTATTTTTCTATGAGAAAAGAATCCCTTGAGATCACATGCAGGCTAAATCTATTATCTCTTCTTCTGGCTTCCTGCTGGCCACTCATTTCAAAAATGTCAAAAAATATTTTATCTTTCCATATCTAAATTTTCTGATTCTCTTGAGGTCTCAATCTCATGACCCTGAGTCCTTCCCAATAATTTATTATCTGAGCACCAAAGCATACATTGTTTTGTCTGCCCCAAACTTCTCAATTCACCAGACTTGCTTTTCTCTTGTTCCAATGGTCATATTCTTTTCTAAGACTGTGTGCCATTGTTAACTGGCATAGAGATCAGAGGTAGTGAGTGTTATAGACAGAAAATTGACCCAAGCTTAGAAGTAAGTACTCAGATGAGACATATAGGAACTGCCTCAAAACTAGAAATGGGAAAAATGCTTGCAAGGCAATATTCTTGATATGGGTAATCAAACTCTGAGCTCTACCTGATGCTTCTCCTCCTCACTGCCACTCCCAACACAAGATTTAAAAAATTCTAGTCTTATGACCTTATCCTTAATAATTTAAATAAAAAAGAATAATGAGCCCATTCTTTCTTTCCAACCAATATCTTTTAGTTTCGAGCAAGTGCCTTTTAAGAGGCATATTACTTCCAAAGATATTTTCTTGAAAGTTCTCTAACATCTACATAATTTTTGAAAGTATTCCTGTGGACTTTTAAAAATCATCTCCTCCTCTTTACCCTAGAAAACAAAATGATGCACATATATAGAGTCAAAGAAAATATATTACCACATTGTCTATGTCCATTCTTCATATTTAGTACCTCACTCCTATGTTAGGATGTGGTCACCATACATCAGACTAAAAAGCCCCAAGTATAAATGCCATAGTGGTCAGCTCTTTGCAGACAGACCAATATGCTGTTCCTCATTCCCTGGTTCTTGACTTGGCTAATCATTTCATTTAGTCTGGCCCTAAACATCAGGTCTTAGACTTTTAGGATACCAATTCATGTATTCACCTGAGGAATTGGGCTTCTCTTTAAAAGACATGGAAAGCTTTTCCCTTTCAGTTGTCTAGATCTTCTTGGGCCACCTAGGAAGTTTTAGCAAGGTACTTTATCTCATGCCCCATGATCCAGGGGCACAGGGACCATTGGCCATTGCCAGATTGCTCTTTAGGGGACAGGGTTTGCTCAATTCAATTCAATAAGCACTTATTAAGTTTGAAACAACATGCATAAAGATAAGAACATACAGATTCAGCATAAATATAATGTTATTTCAGAGGGAAGGGTGCTAGCAAACTGATTTCTCTGGAGATGATATTCTTTAGGAAAGGTTCAGGGCAACTTTCCTTCAGAAAGGCCAACTGGTATATATTGGGTAGCCTAGAGAGTAACCTGTATTGGGGGATGGTAAATAGTGAGGGACAGGAAATGCTACTTGTAGGCACTCTACAATCATAGTTTGGAATCATGGAAAATTTATCTAGCCTTTTTGGGAAAAGGTAACTAGAGAAATTAAGGCCCAAGTATATTATTGTCATAAAAACATCAGATTTCCATTAATTATTCAGGTCTTAGCTACCAAAGGCAAAATCACAAATGATTTTCAGTAGATGAAGGATCCTAAGGGCTTCCACAGAGGAACCAAGTAGGGCAGTATTTATTTTTGACAGTCTCCCACCTCCATTTTCTACCCTTTTCCTGTTTCCTAATCCTTTTTTGTCCTTATGCTGTTTAGAGACCCTTCATTTAATATAGCTCTTCTAAGAAATTGTTCATACACTTCAAAATTATACCTTTTGCCTTCCACAATTAAAATTACCTTTCCTTCAGTGTCAATCTGAAATACATGTTGTCTGACGATCTAATTTAAATTCTCTATACGATGTGAATGACTGATATCTCCCAGGAACAATTATACTTTAAAAGAGGAACTTGTAATGAATTTATAATAGGAAGGATATGTGGGGGAGAAATTGGGAGCCACCTTCTTCATACCTATTATAGGTTATTTCCTCTCTTTTCCCTCCTTGAAAGAATAATATGACTCAGTAACTTGGTATCTCAGTTGTGAAAAGATGTCAACTTTACCCTTTAGTCATCAACCTCAACAAAGAAAATTGATCAATGCCCAGGTTTCATATTTTAGAATGGGGAAACTATGACTCAGAATGTTACCCTTTTGCTTTAGTTGCTAAAGAACTTTGAAACCAATGTGATGCCCACATTCTGTAGTTTGCAAAGTCAAGTGCCCCAAAGTATTTATTTCTTCTGTTTCATTTCAGATGATTTCTTTTATTTTATCCTTAAATGATTTATCTTGCACTGACTATAAATCAGCAACCTATTCAAGTCTTTTGAGAAGTAAATAGGATACAGATCCTAAAACATTAATAATATAACAAATATAACATATGTGAATTACTGGTTTGGATCCAAAAATCCCAGATTCAATCCTGATCTCCACTCTAACTCTGGGGTGCTCAGCTAAGGTATCCTGAAGAATTGGGTAGTTATACAAGGATCCGGGCTTTCAGATAGACACTGTGGGTGGGATGTTTGTATACAACCAACCAACAGTTGAGCATCTTTCGATTATTATTTTTTAGGAAGTTGTGATGGTGACTGGGCAGTAGCAACACTTAAGTCACCCAAAGGTATTGTATGGCTTTTCTTGATCCTTTGTTTGGATGTCTCAGAAAATTTTTTTGAAAAGTACAGAAAAGTCCTAGTGTCTGTACCCGTCCAACTGCACGCATATGTACAGTGTAGTAACATGTGTATGTCCAAGTTCACGTGTGTACATGTGAAATTATACATCTGTGTATCTATATATCAGCTGGCAAATGAGATCTGGCCAGACTCACTGATGCATCAGTGATGGGTAGTAATCCCTGGTGATTCCTCTGCCCTGCATCTTTTCATGGCTCATGTTTAAGGAAAGTACATATAAACAACAGAAAGGAGAACAGGTAAGAAGTCTACAAAAATTGTTTTTCTTACATATCTACCCAAGCAAACTAACTGGAAGACAAAACATGGAAATGGGATGAAATTATTCTCCTAAATGATGTATTGTGCTCATTCATGTTCTAGTTGATTTTTTTTCCTACTATTTGAAAAGACTGAAACTTTGGAAATATCAATCCTATTTTGGTATATGAAGGTTTATGCTGTGTGAGATTCTCTTATTCTGGAATCTGCTACCCTCAGCCTCTGGAACCAAGTACTAATGACTCACCATACTTCCTGTTGAGATATTCTAAACCATAAAGGTAAATAACTTGGGGCTTATTGCCAAGAATCTTCATGAAGAGAGACAACAACCAAAACACGTTTTTCTTCTAACTTTCCTCAGATTGGGGAAGTTTGAAGTATAGCTGGGTGATTGGTGATCAGTTATAAAGAGTTGATGAATATTTCTGAGTCTAATATTGACCTGGGTTCCATAAGTGATTATTCATTAGACCCACAGGAAGGAGGAAATCTGAGTAAGGATATAACAAATTAGAAAGCATTGTCTTCCTGAGAATGTAATTGCTGCCTGATAATATGGTCCATGTTTCTATTGCCTCTTTTGTATCTCTAGTACTTATCATAATGTCTGGCATATAGTAGGTACTCCTAAAATGTTTATTGAATTGAAAAGAAGATAGTGCTACATGGTGGATAGAATTGTGGACTTGGAGAGAAGAAGACCTCAGTTTATGGGGCAGCTAGGTGGTACAGTGGATAGAGCCCTGGAGTCAGAAGGACCTGAGCTCAAATTTGGCTTCAGATATTTAATACTTTCTAGCTGAAGTCATTTAACCCCATGGTCCCACAAAAAACCCAAACCAAAGCAAACCAAAACAAAAAAAAAGACCTGAGTTTAAATTCGGTCTTAGACAATTGTGTGACTTGGGCAAGTCACTTAACTCTTCTTACCTTCTTTGTTTTCATCTGTAAAAATGGGAATAATAACAGTCCGTACCTCATAGGAGTGTTGCAAAGATAAAAGGAAATGATATTTTCAAAGCACTTTGCAAACTTTAAAGCACTGTATAATTATGCACTATTATTATTATTATTATTATTATTATTATTTGGAGGAAAACAGTCTTTCTGGTCATGAGTTACATAAAAACTGCCTACATGTCAAAGTACATTTTTAGAAATGAAAACAATTTGGAACATGACAGACCTACTAATTTGAGGTTTATTTTTTATTCTTGTGGAAAATAATGCCAATATGATAGTTTTGACAGTATTTTGATACAATCAATTATTCCTTATAGCCTGCTGTTCTCTCTAAGAGTTTGGGAAGCCCTTGAAAGTATAGTGGGAATGTTAGTGTGGAAGTCAAAATGTGGCAGAGCAAAAAGGGAAGTGGTTTGGAGAAAGAAGATCTGACTACAAGTCAAACTGTGTGATTTTTGGTCCATTCACATTCCCACTTTGAACCTTATTTTTTGCATCTGTAAAATAAAGGGATGGTGTGATGAAGTTGACAGAGATAGGCCTTAGAATCAGAATCACTCAGATTTCAATCCTATCTTATTTGAATCCTATTCTTAATGCCTTTGGGACCTTAGCCAATTGATTCAAAATTAGTTCATATCTGCCTTGTATACTTGTTAGCTGTGTGAACCTAGGCAAGACACTCAATCTCTGTGGACTCAGTTTCTTCATCTATTGCATTTACTTACTAAGATTGTTGTGAGGATCAAATTGGATAAAATTTGTAAAGCAGAATGCCTGACTAAATTATATGTATTAGTTACAATGATAATAATAATATTTGTTAATATATTATTATTATTATTATCCCAAACAACTCTTTAAACATATCAATTATAAAACCATCACTCATTAGTAGAAGAAGATATCACATTAGGAGTTTTAGATAGGATGGAAGATCTTCATGATCCCATTCAGTGTTTTCTTGGAAGAGATACAGTAGCCGTTTGCCATTTTCTTCTTCATCTGATTTTACAGATGTAGCAACTGAGGTAAACAGGGTTAAGTGACTTGTCCAAAGTCACATAAGTAATAAGTTCTTGAGGCTGATTTACCTCAGGTCTTCCTGACTCTAAGCCCAGAACCTAAGCACTGCACCACTTAACTGTTAAATAAAATTATAGGTCTAGGCAAAAAAATAATCCAAACAAAAATAAATGGGTTGAATTCAAATAGAAATAAGGTCGACCAAACTATATGTGAGCATCTTTAGGGGATGCATATTGCCTTAGAAAGCAACATATTTATATATTTATTTTTTATTAATATGTCAGCACATTAAAATCAGAGAGGATTTCAGTATGGTTTAGACAACATTAAGGAGTGCCATGGGCTACATGTGACCCTCTGTGCTAAATATTTAACCCTTAATTTCCCTTCTTGCCCCAAACAGTATTGATCCTTTCCCTTTCAGCCAAACCTGAGAAAACTTTAATGTTTGCCTTCTCTGTCAAATCTCTTTTAAAAAAACCAATTAATTTATGAAATAAAATAACTATTTAGATAACATAGTAGGATTAAAAAAAGATGATTGCAAATCTGTTATGTACTGTTTGCTATTCCTTTTAAATATATAATAGTTATCATATAACTTCCTTTTTATTTTATTTTTTCTTCCCTCTCCTATTTGCTCTTGAGATGACTATCATTAGACACAAAATTGTATGTATACATATATATATATATACAATAATTCTACTTCTCTTTATCACTTCTTTCAATAGATGTAGAGATAGCATATTCCTTCATAGTTGCTTTGTAGTTAATTTGTACATTTATAATAGTCAAAAAATTAACTACAAAGTAATTCAAAGTTATTCTGTTTTTTTGCCTTTTTTTTTACAAAGCAATGGTTAAGTGGCTTGCCCAAGGTCACACAGCTAGGCAATTATTAAGTGTCTGAGGATAGATTTGAACTCAGGTCCTCCTGACTCCAGGGCCAGTACTCTATCCACTGTGCCACCTAGCTTCCCCTCAAAGTTATTCTTAAAACAATATTGCTGTTACTATAAACAGTGTTCTTTTGGTTCTGTTCATTTCACTCTTCATTATTTCATTGAAGTTCATTCAAGTCTATCTATATATATTTTTAAATCAATAAGATTATCATTTCTTATAGCACAATAATATTCTGTCACAATCATATTACCCTGTCTTCATTGATTAAAAAAATGGAGTAGATGTTGTGTAGCCTAGATGACATCTGACTCTATACTGTTTTTACCTTTTTGTTACCATTCCTCAATATTGGCTTTGTCTCCACCCACCCCAGGCACTAGAAAACCCAACCTTGACTCCTTTTGATTTTCTTGGAATCAAATGAAGAGAAGGAATTCTCTCATCACAGTTGATACTAAAAGTTGTATTTCTAAGAACAATTGCCTTTGGTTTCCTTTTTTTCTTTACTCCAACTCTAGATTGAATATGCACAATAGAGATAATATATTAAACCCTCCAAAATTCTTTTTGATTTTGTTTAAATGAGTGTTTTGAGGATGGAAAAGAAAATAATTTGATGGGAATGGTACATTATTCAAGAAGATTCCCTCCCCTATGATTTACCATGCTTCCTGTGGAGTTTTATATTTTAAAGATACAACTAAAATTCAGACTCATGTGTTAGACTGAAGGTCTGAGGATCAGAGATGTAAATAGTTTAGGGCATCTGGATATTGTCTCAAGTGCTGATACGGGTACAGTGACTTAGCTGTCTATGACCCTGCTAGGTATTCTGACTTCCACCCCATCCCAGTTTCTTATGAAAATGGCCATCTTCTTCTGACCTGGACTACCTCCAAAACACCACCTGACCTGGAGACTTGTATCAGGTAAGATGCCCTGGAACACTGCAAGATGAGCATAAAGTTATTTGCCACCTTCTACCATTATTTATGCCTCCCATAGTTTGCATCATTCTCTATTCTTCTTTTCTGTGGTAGCTATAGAAACCCTCCAGTTTCTTCCATCTCCTGGTGCTCAATGAAATATACAGTTCTCCTGAAGACAACACATCTCTTGGCACTTGATCCAAGGTTGGCTGCACCTTCTCTCATATGCAGAACTCAGAGGAAGAGTTGACACACATCATGTGTGTAACTTTCATACCCTCTTTTACTTTTATTCAGCAATCAACTCTCCTCCTTTAAAGTTCTTTCCATCCTGTTCAAATATTTTCTGCTGTCATTTAGAGTATTTTCCTTCCTCCTATAAATAAGGTCCTAGCCCCTTACTACATTCTGAGTTTCTCAGTCTCTTCACCTCCCATGACCTTTTTTTCTTTAGTCTACCTCCATTATGCAAAAGGCTCTGGATATATTAGACCTTCAATCAGCTCAATTTGCCCCAGGTGCTAGAATTCCTAATTATATACATGCTGAGAATAACACACTTGTGTATTAACATTCCCTGAGAATCTGCATGATTCTCAGGCTCAAATACAGGTTCAGATTCCTAAACCATTTCATAGGATTGAAGCATCATAGATTTAGAACTATAATGGGCCTCAGAATCCACTGAGTACAACTCCCTCATTTTATGGGAAAATAAGGGAATGTAGGTACAGACTAGTTGTGACTCACCCAGACTCATATAAGTAGTAAATGTCTGAGACCAGTTTTGAACTTATTTTCTTTTGTCTCCAAGTCCCATGCCCTATTTTTATACTAGTTTTTCATTTTTTTTTTCAGTCTAGGCAGAAATGAGAAAAGAGTGAAGAATTGAGGTTAAGAATTGAGAATTTAAAAATTAGGGATTGCAGGTAGTAGGGTGAACCACATAATTTTTAGAATTCACTGTTGCTTCTCCCTCTGCTTACTGTTTCTACCCCTGACTCCTAGGACAGCAGCGGCTAGAGGATAGGCAACTAGAAGTATATGATTTCTGAGACTATATCTGTGTAATACTCAATCAGACACTTAAATCAGACAAAGATGATCCAAGTTTCATTGTGGCTAAGCAAGATAAGTAAACTGAATGTCTATTTGATTTACTGAATTTCTCCACTTTTACCTCTGTTCTTTTGGTATAAGACAGATGAAACTTGAGCAAGATATTTAACTACAATGATCCTGAGTGAGGAGGCAGCTTTTCAGTAAGCTGTAATAAGCAGTTATAAAGTTCTTATTTTGTGGTGGGTGATAATTAACTCTTTTGTCTCATGTAGTTTTTTTCATTTATGATTTCTTGAAATATTACTCTAGGAAGCCAGACTTTGTTAAAGTCCATTGTGATTTAAATGGAGCTATTTGACCATGCTTTTAAACCCACATCACTCTGACTTTCACTGATGGACCTATTAATAGGTCCCAGACAAAGCCTCATTTACTCATTGTTTGGGTTTTGATGTCTCAGAGTGAGTATAAATAGAAATTGTTTTTCCTCTGACCAGAAACTCTTAGGGTCTTTCCCTTCCAGACTGATTCTTTTATGAAAGCAA
Source organism: Macrotis lagotis (assembly GCF_037893015.1). NCBI lineage: Eukaryota > Metazoa > Chordata > Mammalia > Peramelemorphia > Peramelidae > Macrotis > Macrotis lagotis. The sequence goes on along the minus strand of NC_133665.1, from coordinate 17,004,791 downwards.
ACTAAGCCATTTTTTGCCTCAATTCTTACCCAACTCTTAATTACTGAATGGGCTTTGCCTCATACACTGAAACCTGGGAAATATCTTAATTTTAAAAAGCCAAGGTCCTCCAATGCATCCAGGGCCATCACCAATCATCCTGACTTCTATCTTGCCATTGGACTCCAATGTCTCTGGAGAAGGGGGTAAGACAGATGATAGCATAGCTCTTCCTCACTTAAATCCAATTCGCTTGCAAGTCCTGATGTGGTCCTCTTGGAGAATGAAGGGTGAACAACAGTTTTATATTAGATATTGTGCAAAGTACTTATATATAAGTAGAAAATATTTTTTCTCCCATCAAGGAAATCACAGTCAAATGGAGGAGACAAACAACTATGTACATACAAAATATGTACAGAGTAAATGGAAGGTGCTGGAGGCCAGAAGAAAGATCACTTGTAAATTAATGTATGTTTGCCCTTATACATGAAAAAGGGGATTTTATGAGTTAAGGTAGGGAAGGAGAAAAAATTCTTTGAAGAAAAACTGATAAGCTAGGGAAGAACAGCAACATGTATGGAGGTTAAGAGCAAGGCTAAACTAGGTAGGCTATTACATCCAGCCTGGCATAAATGTGGTCATTGCCCGATAAAAGAAGTCAAGCAGAAACCATCATTCTTTCTGTGGAAAAGAGAGACTACACTTAAAAAAAAATTAAACCTGTCTCTGGAGCCCCCAGAAACAGAGCCTCCAGGAAGGCACATAGGCAAATGTCCTTAGCCAGAAGGATTAGTCAAGAGAGCTGCCAAAAATAATACAAAGAACCAAAAATTTGGCTTCCAGCCAATGTATGGAGGTCAAAATGACTTCTACAGTGACCTTAAAAAAGCATTTGCGTTTCTTCCAGTACAAGTAATTTTTATGTATGTACAAAATGAAAACTGATATTCATCCTAAAAAAGAAAATGAAAGGTCTGGGAGAATATATCTTTATAAGTTGATACAAAAAGCACTTTAAAATAAAAGCTAAGTAACATGAAATGAAGCATAGTATAGTATGGTATAGTGGTATAGTGTAAAGGATATGGGGGAGTCTAGAATCAAGAAAGCCCTCTGAAACTTACTATCTGTGTTGAAAATAGGCTCATTAAGCCTCAGTTTCTTTACCTTTAAAATGGGGGTATTCATATTCATAGTCACTAACTCACAAGGTGGTTGTAATGATATGATTTTGTTGATCAACTATTGTAGTCATGTTGGACACTTTGTGACTCCATTTACGGTTTTCTTGGCAAAAATACTGGAATAGATGCTTCCATTTTGTTCTCCAACTAATTTACAGATGAGAAATTGAGGCAAATAGGTTAAATGACTTGCCCAGGATCACACAACTCAGTGTTTGAGGCCAGATTTGAACTTAGGAAGATGACTCAAGCTCCATTCGCTATGCCATTTAGATGATCTTTTAGGCAAAATGTAAAACCTGTTAGACTTGTAAATCTTAAAGAGCTATATAAATGGAATCTGTCTGTAATTTGTATTAGCAGACTGGAAAGCAAATGAGAACATAAATAATTCTTAGTTGAGAAAGAATAAAATTTAAGAAAAATGAAAAAAATAAAATTCTGTAGCATTCAATAGAGGATCGATAGGAAGCTCTCAAGAATGGAATTCTGAAGACAAAGAGAAATGATTCCTATTGGCAGGAGACATGAGAGCTTCCTAAAGAGATCAATGGAATTATTTAAGGAATTCATTGGCCAGTTCCAATTTTTAAAAAGACATTTATAAGAAATAGAAACAGGGGTGGCTAGGTGGCACAGTGGATAGAGCACCAGCCCTAGAGTCAGGAGTACATGGTTCAAATCTGGCCTCAGACACTTAATAATTACCTAGCTGTGTGGCCTTGGGCAAGCTACTTAACCCCATTTGCCTTGCAAAAACCTAAAAAAAAAAAAGAAATAGAAACCAAGACGGGTAACTCAGCATGAATCAGCATAGACTTGTAAAAAGTTGTGTAAAGAGTGCAAAAACCCAGAGTGAACATATAATGAATGTTAAGAACAAAATGGATGCTATTTGCTTGTTTATGGTGAAGGCTGGAAATATTCATAAAGGACATACACACTGCTCAGAATTAGGATAGATGGGATGATGACAGCAGACATTGGTGAGATTGACTGAACTATCTTACTTCAGTGGTTTTTTTACCCCCCTTTCCTTCCTTTCCTCAAAGAAAATGATCTTTCTAGGAAGGAAAGAATAAAAATGGATAAATGTAAGTTGAAACTGGAAAGGATAAGAGGATACCTAGTTGCCCTCAGTGAATTCAATACAGTAGGCAGAGCAATTCACATCCTAGGGCAATTGTATAACCAGCAACTGTGATCACTGAACCCCCATTGATAATCTTTGAAAGAACATGAAGAATGGGAAAGGTGCTATAAGACTGGAGAAAGCCAAGTACTATCCTGATTTTCAAAGTGGAGAAGAGAATGGAATCTGAAAATTATGGATCAATAAGCTCAATTTATATTCCTAGAAAAATTTCTGAACACATTATTAAAAGATGGTTTGTGGGCATTTAGAAAGAAATGTAGTTATCACTAAAAGCCAGCATAGCTTCACCAAGAATAGGTCATGCCAGACCAACCTCATTTCCTTTGTTGACAGGATAACTAGGCTGGTATGTTAGGGGAATGGTAGATATGTATTTAGCTTAACAAAGCATTTTGCATATATATATATATATATATATATATATATATATATATATATATATGATTATAATACAGTTAGCTAGTTGAATGACAGGTCCAAAGAATGGTTGTTAATAGATATGCAATAGTTTTTTGGGGGCAAGAGGGATGGGCTGGGATGGAAGGGGAAAGTTTACTGCAATGTCCTAGAGAAATTTTTATAATTGTTCTGGATAAAAATGTAAAAAGTAAGGGGTGGCTAGGTGGCATAGTGGATAAAGCACCGGCCTTGGAGTCAGGAGTACCTGGGTTCAAATCCGGTCTCAGACACTTAACAATTACTTAGCTGTGTGGCCTTGGGCAAGCCACTTAACCCTGTTTGCCTTAAAAAACCTAAAAAACAAAAACAAAAAAAAATGTAAAAAGTATACTTGTCAAACATTGAAATAACACAGCTTGGAAATATAAAAAAAATCCTATATGACAAAATTAGGATACAAAAAATAAATTTACATGGGAGTAGATCACACACATATACATATATATGTATATGTATATACATATATATATGTATATATATATGTAACTTAAGGGTAAATCTCTATATAATTGGTGGGTCAGACTGTGACTAATGACACAATAAACAAAGTTTATCTTATGGATATATTTGAGAGTAATCTCAACAGTTTATGCTGGACTCCACCAAGAGCAAAAGAATCTGACAAATATCCTTCAAAAGGCTCCTTTGTAAGCACTCAGGTTAACAAAGATACAAAACATAAATTCGCTTTGTTTCTTTGAGTAAAGAATCCAGAAATGGCTCATATGAGCCCTCTGTAAAATATTAGTTTATCACAATAATCTTACTTTTTCTCTGCAGTGAAAATTCATTTGTAAAAAGTATCCTTGCATGTCCTAAGGCTGAAACAACTTTCTACCTGGTGTTTCTTCCCATCTATATGGATATACATGGATCTGGTGGTCTACATCCATTTCTGATCTCACTCCTATATTCTCACAGTCTGCTTTACATCTGATATATCTCTTTTGCAGGCCATCTTAGCCCATTTTATCCAACATAGTCAGGAACTTAGAAGCACCATTCTCTCACTTCAAATATGATTTAGAATTCCCTCCCATCCTGAATGGGGGAGGGACTAATTGTGTTCTTATCTAGTGCACAAAGTTCAATTTTTCTGTAACTTATATAACATTCTGGGGCATTATCAGTCCAAATCTCACTCTTAAAGAAGATTCAGCTTCCTGAGCAAGACTACTTCTCCCTATCTTGGGGCTTTAACTGCCTTGGGGGATAGTGAGTTACCATTCTTTAATGCTATCTGCTCAAATCCCTATTCTAATGTGTTCTTCCCAATGTAAATCATCAGTGATTAATTCCTTAGTTTCACATAATGAATTAACATAAAAAATTTTGCAAAGAAATATTTTTCTGAAGATATAGTAAGAAGAGAAGTTACAAAGCATTCATTACTCCTCACATGCTTTCCCAGGCCTTTAGGAAAAGTAGGCTCAAATTTATATATATAAATATATATATGTATATATACATAATATTTTTACCTTTTTCCAAGACCCTCTGCCATGTTTACTTCTAAATTTGCTATGGTCAGCAGGTGAATTGTTATATTTCAATCTTTGCTGGTCAAAGTGTTCTCTCAAACTTTATTCCTTGCCATCTGGATGCAAAACCCAAATCTCTGGTGTCTTGTTCTCCTATCCTGCTTAAGTAAGATCAGAGCATGGTAATAATTTCTCATACCCTTTCATCCCAAAGCAGGAAAGAATAGATACTACAGTGACAGAAGCAACAATGGGATTGTGTACTCAAGGGGTGACTTGGGTGGGGAAAAATGTCTAAGGTTTCTCTTCCAGTTGGAGGCTCATTCAAACACAAGGAGGAAGGAGAGGAAGGACACCATATTTTGACCCTTAAGTAATTTTTGAATCCTTCCCAGACTTAGCAGCCACTCAAAAAGCACTCTTCTTCACTCAAGGAGACCAGAAATAATATCTATGCATACTCAGTTCCACAAGGGGAATGAATCAGCAGAGTACACTGCAGACACTCATAAAGACTGGGCTTCTTGACCAGTTCCTCCTTATATCTAATTTGAAAAACCAAACTTCCAAGGTTTAGGATTAGAGAGGAATGACTTAGCAAAAGTTAAAAAAAATCTGAAGGATTTCATCGAATGAAAGTATAATATTAGTATACAGCATGATATATCAGCTAAAAATATTGATGTAATAAAAGACTGTATTAATTAGTTATTTGCAAGGTAGTGGATAAAGCATTGGAACTGATGACAGGCAGAATTAAGTTCAAATCCAGCCTCAGACACTTACCAGTTATGTGATCCTGGGCAAGTCACTTGATGCTGTTTGCCTCAGTTTCCTCATCTCTAAAATGAGCTGAAGAAGGAAATGGCAAACTATTCTACTATTTTTGCCAAGAAAACCCCAAATAGGATCATGAAGTGTCAGATACAACTAAAACAAATGAAAAACAATAACCTGTAAGCTGATATCCAGAAAAAATGTAACTGTGGTGCTGAAGGACCCCAAGGTCATGCCATATGAGAATTGGTTGGAGACAATAGGAATGCTCAACTAGGAGAAAAGAAAGCTTAAAGGAGAAATTATAGTTTATAAAAGCTTGTTATGTGGAACAGGAATTAACTTTGTTTTCCTTGACTCCAAAGAACAAAATCAGAATTAATTACTGGAAATTGCAAAGCAATAGAATCAGAATCAGGTTTGATATTCTCTCTCTCTCTCTCTCTCTCTCTCTCTCTCTCTCTCTCTCTCTCTCTCTCCTCTCTCATTAGATGTTTCAAAAGAGAATGAGTTTATTCCAAAAATAGTGCATCCTACCTCCCTTCCCATTGAAGTGAGGTCTTCACCTATTTGGAGGTGTTGTAGAGAAAAATTTTTATCAAGTACATTTTGGATAACATGACATTTAACATCCCATAATGATCCACTGTAATATACTTTGGATCCTTGTGTGGGAAGCATTTTGGAAAAACAGACAATGATTGGTTTTCTTTCTCTGTTTCTATCTATTGTCTATCTGTCTGCCTGTCTGTCTGAATATATTTGAATATGTATGTATATATATATATATATGTATATGCATATATAAATTATATATATATATATGCATATACACACACAAATTAAGGTTGGAACTCATTGGCCAGTCCATCATTATACTTAATTAAAAAAAACATAACTTATTAAGTTTAAGATTGGGAAGGCAAAACTAGTTAAAGTTCCTTTTTAAAAACAACAAACAAGTAAACGAAGCCAAAATGGCAGCATGGAGGCAAGAATTCCAAGAAGCTCTCCTCCAGAACACTCCAAATTCCTTAAAATTACAGCTCTAATCAAATCTAGAGTGGCAGAACCAACAGAAAAATTGAGTGAAATAATTTTCCAGTCCAAGACAAATTGGAAGATCCATAGGAAGAGTCTGTTCTACTGGGGTTGGAAAGGGCTGTGCAACTCAACCCTGGCCACACCATGAAGTAGTAAACCAGAGGCAGTCTTCCAGGAACAGCCTATGGGGAACCTGGGAACCCTGGGGGCACCCGGGTCTGTGGCAGCGGGAGTGGTTTCCAGACCTCTCAGCCCAGGAATCGCCAAGAAAAACTTGGAAGGTCAGCTGGAAAATTCTGCCACACCAGAGTAAGCAGAGCCCAGTGCAACTTAGGCATCAGAATAGGCTTGGGAACTAGAAGCAGGTCTGTGGAGCCACCTGGCAGATACTCCCAGAATTCTCAGCCCATGGATAGTAAGGGACCTTGAAGGAAGTAACGTCCTTGGGGGACTCAAAAACTTGGGAAGTCTGTTAAACTCAGGTTCATGGACCAGGGAAATGAGTAAACAGAAAAAAAATCTGGCCTAAGAAAATTATTTTGATGCCATGGAGGATCAAAGTACAGTCAGAGGATAACAAAGTCAAAGCTACTATATTCAAAGCCTCCAAGGAAAATAGGAATTGGTCTCAAAAAGATTCTGAAAATCAAGTAGAGGAAAAATTTGGAAGAGAAATGAGAGTAATGCAGGAAAATCATGAAAACCAAGTCAGCAACCTGTGAAGAAGATAAAAAAAAAATCAAAGAAAATATGTCAAAAATCAATTTTTTGGGGGGGAGGTGAGAGAGAAATGGGTGAACCTTCATTCTCATCATAAGTGGCTCAAAGAGGAATAATATACATACTCAATAGGTTATGGAAAACTATCTTACCCTAGAGGAAAAAGGAGAGGAAAGAGGTGGAAGGAAGGAGACAGGGGGAGGAGAGAGGCAAGATTGTGGGAGAGGGTAGTTGGATACAATACACTTTTGAAGAGGGACAAAGTGAAAGGAAAGAGAGAATAGAATAAATGGGAGTCACGAGGAATGGAATGGAGGGAAATACAGGAGGGAAATACACCAACTGAGGCAAAAAAAAAATATTGAAGCAACTTCTTTGATGTACTTACAATAAAGAATGTTATCCATCCCAGAGACAGAGCTGATGGAACCTGAACCTAGACTAAAGTACATTTTTTTCTTTTTCTCTCAAGTTGTTTTTCTTGAGGTTTCTCTATCTTTGTGGGGCATGGGAGGAATTATGGTTACTTTTGCAACAAGACTACTGTAGTGATGTGAAAACAAACAAACAAATAAATAAATAGATAAACAAAATGTTAAACAACAAAGCTGAAGGATTTCATAGACTGAAAGTACAATTGCAATATACAAGTATGATATAATAGTCAAAAAAGCTAATGCTAGACTAGGTTGAAGTTGCCGATCATGTAGTAGTGGATAAGGCTACTGAACTGGAGTCAGTCCGGAAGAACTAAAATCTCTCTCTGTCTCTGTCTTTCTCTCTCCCCACACATACACATATACAAACACTCACAGACAGAGGCTAATATACATCTTATAGACACACTCCAAGACATAGCTATGGTCAGTCTACTCCCAACACCCTTATTTTCCACCATTCACATTTGACATTTGTTTTTAATTCATGATGAAAGAAACTGCCTCAAGTCTAACAGCCTACTATGATCAAGAAATATATGCAGTTCTGGGATTCTGTTTACTTTTTGAAATGAAACTGAGTCTTATTATTTTAGTTGCTTCAGTATATGGAAGATAGTATGCTAAAGCTTATTTAGGGGGATTGAACTCATGAAGAAACAGCTCAGTTTGGTTTCTTTTTTGTTTTTCTTATTTTTTGCAAAGAAAAGGAGAAAGGTCATTAGCTCTTAGAGTTAAGAAACCCAAGTTCTAGTCAGGGCTCTACCATTAGCAAGTGATGTGACATCTGTTGGTTTTAGTTTCTTTAGTTATAAAATGAAGGGTTAGGGCAGATGAGCTCTCAGGTCCTTTACAATTCTAATTCAGAATAATAAACGGGTATTTTCAGCACTGCTATCTTTGAATGACTTTCTGGCTAAGATTGTGATGTTTATTACTTATGGAAATATTTGCCTTGGGATTATAGATTGCTTAAAAAGATTATCTCTCTTAGGAGAAGCTAAAAAGACTTGAATTCTTTAGAGAAGAAAATGTTGAAGAAAAAAATATTAATATAGCTAAGTTCCAAATCCTGTGAAATGGCCTCATGTATTCATATTCTTACTACTTAACAATATAGTTATATAAATCATGATAATTGTTTATAGCCCAATGTAAACATGCAGTGTGAATTTGTGATCACTTCATATTTGTTGACACTAATCAGGTCTTGACCATTGTGGTATTTGGGATCATTAATAATAGTATCCTATATTATATGAGAACAAATACAAAATGTTTCTAGTTCAGTACCTCATAATGGAGTAGAGTTGTGTCTGGAAGACCACACCAATGGAACCCAAGCTCTGACAGCTTCTTCTAAGCTTTTGAATATAGATTTATGGTTAGTAAATGTTTCCACTCTCATGGTTTTAATTATGATCTCTATATAAATAATTCAGTGATCTATTTATCTAGCCATCATCTAAATCTTGAGCTCTTTTTCTGTATCCCAACAAGCTTATTGGGCATCTCAAATTGGCTGTCCCCTACATATCTCATACTCAACATATCCAGAACAAAATTCATTATCTTCCTCCCACAAATAGACCTCTTCCACAAATAGATTTCTATATTTTTGTCAAGGACTTGATCATCCTTCCACTCATCTGGGTTAGCCACCTTACCACCATCCCTGACTCTTCATTCTTATCCCACATATTTTTCAGGAGCCAAATCTTGTTTCTACCTCTGCAATTTAACTCATATAAAAACTCATATTACATATACAAATATATGTAATTATATATGTGCATACAGATACATACACATGTAGGCACATATAAGAGTTTATATTTATCTTTATATTTATCTTTATATTTATCTCCTTATCTCTACTCACATAGCTAATATTATAGTTCAGGTTTTCATAATCTCTTACCTTGACAACTGTGACAGTCTTCTAATTGGTCTCCTTGCTTCAAGTCTTTCCTCTCCACAATCCATTCAATCCATAATCCAACTTCCAAATTGATTTTCCTAAAATGAGAGTCTGAAAATTCAATGAAATTCAGTCATTCTCTATTACCTCTAAGATGAAACATAATCTTTTTGACATATGACCATTTTCTATCTTTATTTTTGGATTGATTATAATTTTATTGACTTATTGTTTTTCATTTAATTATATGATTTTTGTTCTCTTTTGTATTCTCAAGTTGTTTTTTTAAATTTACATTATTGTTTATTTACAATTTCTAAAATAGTCTTGTTGTAAGAGTAAACATACCCCTACCCCCACAAAAAATAAAAAAAACCTCATGAAAAAATAAAGTGAAAGAGAAAAAAATGTGCTTCAGTTTGTGTTCAGATACCACCAGCTATCTCTGGGATGGATAAGCACCCTTTATCATAAGTCCATCAGAGAAGTTACTTCCATATTTTTCCACAGTTGCTGTTGCTGATCGTACTTCCTCCTAGTACAATTTATTATATTTTCCCCTCTCCTTTCTCTCTGTCCCTCTTCAAAAGTGTGCTGTTGGGGCAGCCTAGTGGTGCAATGGACACAGCACTGGCCCTGGGGCCAGGAGGCTGCAAGCCTACATCCCACCCCAGACACCCAGCAGCCACCTAGCAGTGGGGTCCCAGATACGCTACCCAATCCCACTGGGATCCCAGACATGCCAGCCAATCCCACTACCTTGCTAAAAGTAAAAAATGTGTTATATCTGTTTGTCCTCTCCCATGATCTACCCTCTCCTCTATCACCTACATCCACTCTCCCTTCCCCTTCCCCCCTTTTCCCATCCCCTTTCCCTTTTCTCCTAGATTTTTATACCCTATCATATATATATGTTGTATCCTCTCTGAGCTATTTCCAGTGAGAATGTAGGCTCCATCATTCCCCCTCACCTTCTCCCCCTCCCATACCATTGAAAAAAGCTATTTCTTGACTCTTACATGAAATATCTTAGCCTATTCTCCTTCTCCTTTCCCTCTCTCCCAGTACATTTCCTTTCCACCCATTGACTCCATTTTTACAATATATTATACCTTGAGATTCAGCACCCTCCTTTTCCTTGTCTATATATATATATGCTCCTTCTAACTGCTTTATTAAATGAGAAAGTTCATATGAATATTATCAATATATTCTTTCTATGCAAGAATATATGCAATTCAGCATCATTAAATCCCTCATAATTTACCTTTCTCATCCACCCTTTCTATGCTTCCCCTGAGTCCTGTACTTGAAGATCAAACTTTCTGTTCAGCTCTGGCTGTTTCAACAGGAACATTAGAAATTCCCCTCTTTAATTGAATGTCCATCTTTTCCCCTGGAAAAGCATGTTCAATTTTTCTGGGTATTTGATTCTTGGTTGCATTCTAAGGTCTTTTTCTTCCAGAATATTATATTCCAGGTACTACGAGCCCTTAATATAGATGCTGCTAAGTCCTGTGTAATCCTGATTGCAGCACAATGATATCTGAATTGTTTTCTTTTGGCTGCTTATAATATTTTTTCTTTGACTTGGGAATTCTGGAACTTGGCTATAACATACCTGGGGGTTATTTTTTTATCTCTTTCTGGAGGAGATTGGTGGATTCTCTCAATTTCTATTTTGCCCTTTGTTTCTAGGATATCAGGGCAATTTTCCTGTAGAAATTTTTTAAAAGTGAAGTCAAGGCTCTTTTCCTGATCATGACTTTCAGATAGCCTAATAACTTTTAAATTGTTTCTCCTGGGATCTGTTTTCCTCATCAGTCATTCTTTTCAATGAGATAATTCATGTTTTCTTCTAGTTTTCCATTCTTTTGTTATTGTTTTATTGTTTCCTTATTCCCTGCTAAGTCATCAGTTTCCTTTAGCTCCATTCTACATTTGAAGGAGTTGTTTTCTTCAGAGAGTTTTCTTATCTCCTTTTCCACCTGGCCTGATTCTGCTTTTTAAGGTATTCACCTCTTTAACTTTTTGGATTGCTTTTTCCATTTGATTAAATTAGTTTTTAACATGTTGCTTTCCTCAGCATTTTTTTTGATCTCCTTGACTAAGTTGCTGACTTGGTTTTCATGTTTTTCTTGCATCTCTTTCATTTCTCTTCCCAATTTTTCCTCTGTCTCCCTTACTTGGTTTTCAAAATCTTTTTTGAGCTCTGCATAATTTGAGTCCAACTCCTATTTTTCTTGGATGCTTTGGATACGGAAGCTTGGACTTTCTCATCTTCTGAGTGTGTATTTTGATCCACAAATGGACCAAAGTAATTGTCTATGGTCAGGTTCTTTTTTTGCTGTTTAATCATTTCCCCAACCTGTGCCCTGGTTTTGGGGTGCTTCCCAAGCTTTTAATTATTTTAAGTATTACAAGTATTATTAGGGCATCCCTGTAACCTCAGTTCCTTCAAGGTCTTATGAGAAACTGACTGCTCTCTTGGCCTGTGCTCTGGTCTGTGGATGTCCACAAACACTCCCTTCTGCCCTAGATCTGTGAGGAAGGTCTCTGCTCTTGGCAATGGGGGTACAATGCAACCATGGTCTGAATATGGAAAAAGCACAAGAATTCTGTACCAGGGACAGAGTAGAGACCTTGACAATCTCCCCCACCCTCCACCCTCTTACCTTCCTTTGGGTGAGAGTTGATCCTTTCTGGGTGGCTCCACAGGTCTGCCTCTGTTTCCTGGGGTCTGGGCTGTGCTGATGGCTGTGGTTGCATTGAGGGCCACACTGGCTCTCACTCATTCTGGCAGAGGTTTCCCTACTGATCTTCCAAGTTGTGCTTGGTGTTTCCTGGGCTGACAGATCAGGAAACTGCTTCTGCTGCCAGGATCCATCACCCTGCAGGCTGTTCCCAGAAGACTGTAGGACCTTGGCCATGGCTCAATGATCCTGACTGTGCTGCTGCCCCACCCCCAACCTTGTTGAACAGAACCTTCCCACAAACTTCCAGGTTACTTTGGGCTGAAGAATTGCCTCATTGGATCTTTCTGTGGGTTCTGTCTTTCAAAAATTTAATTAGAGTCATAATTTTAAGGTTTTTGAAATATTTTGGAGAGACCTCCTAGGAAAGGCTGTTCTTCTGCCACCATCTTAGTTCCCCTTTTCTATCTTTCCAGTCTTACATTTGATTTCTTTCCATGCATTCTATGATCTGGTCATACTTACCATTCCTCATACATAGCACCACATACTCTGGCTCCATATCTTTGCAGTGGAAATTGCATGTCTAGAAAGGTCTCCCTTTTTGTTTGTCTCTTAAAATTTCTAGTTTTTTTTCAAGACTAGGTTAAAGTGTCATCTTTTGTTCAAGATATTTCCGGGTCCCCTGCCCCCCCCCAACACATGCACAACTGCTAGTGACTTTCCTTCTAAGGTTATCTTTTATTTACTGTGTATACCTTTATGTATAGCTTGTATATAATTACATATGTTCATAAAACATAATATATGTAAAATATATATATTTATATATATATATATATATATATATATATATATATATATAATTACATATGTTTCCCTCATTAGAATGTATCTTGACTCAGGGTAAGGAATTTTTGCCTTTCTTTGTATTTCCTGTGTTCAACACTGTATCTAGTAAACTTTTAATACAGGTTTATTGCCTGAAGTTCAATGTTATCTTCAGTTTATTAAAATGTTCATATATTTTGCTTTTTATTCAGTTCATTTTGTATAAAAAGAAAAATTTAAAAAAAGGTGAATTCTAAAATTGAGGTGGACAGGAGTAGGTCAAATTATTATCCTCAGATGTTTTGTTATGTTTTTTCCATGTAGGTTTCTTGCCTTACCAGTATAGAATTATCTCTTTTGTTGATACAGCATGGTATTTAATATTTCATCATTAAGAATTATGATAAATCCAAAAAACTACTGGAAACAATGAACAATTTTAGCAAAGTTTCAGGATATAAAATAAACCCTCATAAATCCGCAACTTTTCTATATATGTCTAGCAAGATACAGCCAGAAGGGTTAGAAAGAGAAATCCCATTCAAAGTAATCTCAGACAATATAAAATACTTGGGAGTCTATTTGCCAAGACAGACTCAGAATCTTTTTGAAAACAATTATAAAACACTTCTCACACAAATTAAATCAGATTTAAATAACTGGGCAAACATCAATTGCTCATGGATAGATCGAGCTAATCTAATAAAAATGACAATTCTACCAAAACTAAACTACCTGTTTAGTGCCCTACCAATCAAAATTCCAAAACCTTACTTTATTGAGTTAGAAAAAGTTGAAAGTAAATTCATATGGAGGAATAAAAAGTCAAGAATTTCTAGGGATTTAATGAAAAAAGGGGCAAAAGAAGGGGGCTTAGCCCTACCTGATCTAAAATTATATTATAAAGCATCAGTCATCAAAACTGTCTGGTACTGGCTAAGAAATAGAGTGGTGGACCAGTGGGATAGACTAGGTGCAATAGCAGGAAATGATTATAGTAATCTGCTGTTTAATAAACCCAAAGAGTCCAGCTATTGGGATAAACACTCTCTTTAATAAAACTGCTGGGAAAATTGGAAGTTAGTATGGAAGAAACTTAGATTAGACCAACACCTCACACCCTTTTCCAAGATAAGATCCAAATGGATACAGGATTTAGACATAAAAGCAATACTATAAGCAAATTAGAAAATCAAGGACTAGTTTACCTGTCAGATCTATGGAAAGGGGAGCAGTATATTACTAAGGAAGAGATGGAGAACATCACCAAAAACAAACTAGATGATTTCAATTACATTAAATTAAAAAAGCTTTTGCACAGATAAAACGACTGTAACCAAGATCAAAAGTAATGTAGTAAACTGGGAAACAATCTTTACAACTAATGATTCTGACAAAGGACTCATTTCTAAATTATACAGAGAACTGAGTCATATTTTTTTAAAAAAAAGTCATTCCCCAGTTGACAAATGGTCAAAGGATATACAAAGGCAATTTACAGATGAGGAGATCAAAGAAATCCACGGTCATAGGAAAAATTGCTCTAAGAAATACAAATTAAAGCTTCTCTGAGGTACTATTTCACACCTCCTCAGACTGGCCAATATGACCAGAAAGGATAATGATCATTGTTGGAAGGGTTGTGGGAAATCTGGACCACTATTACACTGTTGGTGAAGCTATGAACTCATCCAACCCTTCTGGAGAGAAATTTGGAATTAGTCCCAAAGGGCAACAAAAATGTGCATACCCTTTGAACCAGCAATACCACTACTGGGTCTATACCCTGAAGTGATGATGAAAAAGGGTAAAAACATCACTTGTACAAAAATATTCATAGCAGCCCTGTTTGTGGTGACAAAGAATTGGAAATCAAGTAAATGTCCTTCAATTGGAGAATGGCTTAGCAAATTGTGGCATATGTATGTCATTGAACACTATTGTTCTATTAGAAACCAGGAGGGACCAGAATTCAGGGAAGCCTAGAGGGATTTGCATGAACTGATGCTGAGTGAGATGAGTAGAACCAGAAAAACACTGTACACTCTAACAGCAACATGGGGGTGATGATCAACCTTGATGGACTTGCCCATTCCATCAGTACAACAATCAGGGACAATTTTGGACTGTATGCAATGGAGAACACTATATGTGTCCAGATAAAGAACTGTGGAGTTTGAACAAAGTGCAAGGACTATTCCCTTTAATTTAGGGGGAAAAAAGATATGTTATTGTCTGATCTTGTTATTTCTTATACTTTTTGTTTCTTCCTTAAAGATATGATTTCTCTCTCATCACACTCAATTTGGATCAATATACAACATGGAAATAAAGTAAAGACTGACAAACTGTTTTCTGTGGGGGGATGGGTGGAGGGAAGTAAGATTGGGGGGGAAAATTATAAAACTCAAAATAAATAAAATCTTTAATAAAAAAGGAATGATGATAAAACTGGTACAAAGCATTTTAAAATTCACACAATACTTTATATATGTTAGCTCATCTGATTATCACAAAAACAGAATGAGGAAGGTTTGACATATATTTTCTCTATTTTGCATATCAGGAAACTGAAACACAAATATGTTAAAATACTTGACCATGATCATATAACTAGGAAAGCATCAGAGGCAGGATTCAAAAATACTTATCACCTAACTCTAAGTCTCAGATTCTTTCCTCTATACCATACCATGTCTTAATTAGAAATTTATTTTTCTAGATTAGTAGTTCTTAAACTAGGGCCCTTGAATTTTTTAAAATGTGTTGATAACTGTACTGTAATCAGTTTGCTTTGTAATCCTCTATAATTTACTTTATGCATTCCTAGGCTTCAATTATGTCACCTAAAGTAATTAAGAACTACTGCTCTAGAGAAAGTCATCAAGGTGTGATAGAAAGAGTACAGAATCTACACAGGAGAGACCTGAGTTCAAATCTTATCTCTGATACTTACTAGCCACATGACCACAGTTAAGTCATTTAACATTTTCAAGTCTCAGTTTCCTCATCTATAAAACAATATATTGGGGCAGCTAGGTGGCATAGTGGATAAAGCATCGGCCCTGGAGTCAGGAGTACCTGGGTTCAAATCTGGTCTCAGACACTTAATAATTATCTAGCTGTGTGGCCTTGGGCAAGTCACTTAACCACTGTTTGCCTTGCAAAAAAAAAACCCCAAACCAATATATTGAATAAAGGAAGTTGTGAAGATGAAATTAAATGATACTTATAAATATTCTTTACAACTATAAAGAGCTATAAATGATAGCTATTATTTTGGGATCAAGGCATTATTTCCTATTAATATGCAATTTTATCTCCTGGAATAATCTATGAAATCATTATCAGTCATGAACAATTTAGGCTAAATTCATTTACTAAATCCTTTCTAGTGTGCCAGCTGGCAGAGAACAAGTTTCCTTTGAGAGGAAGTCAAGGAAAGACATGAAGAACCCACAGCGAGGGAAGGGGCTAACCTGAATTAGAGATTATGAGCAACATAGAATACCTAGGAGGGAGGTTGGCATGTTGTCAGAGAAAGTGCTATAAATGGAGTGGGGATTGCTAGTAACTTGACTTGTCCACTTCATTTTTATGGAACCCAGCCCTGACTATAACCATTGTAGTGGAAGGTGCCCTAGAATTGGAATCAGGAAGATCTCGATTTAAGTCCCAATTATGCCATTTCACACACACACACACACACACACACACACACACAGATAAAGATAGAAATGTATACAGTCAGAGAAAGGGGAATAGAAGAGAGAATGAGTTAGAAGAGGAGGAGAGAGAGAGAAAAAAAGATTGAAAGGGAAAGAAAAGGGAGAGGAGAAAGAAAAGAAGAATGAAAAAGAGAAGAAAATGAGAGAGGAGAGAAGATGGAGGAAGATGCAAAGGAGAAAGGATAAGAGAGGAGGAGGAGAGAGAGACAAAGAAGAGAGCAGAAAGGAGAAGAGAATAAGAGAGGAAAGGAGAATGGGAGAACAAAAGAGACAGAAAAGAGAATGACAGAGAGAGAGAATGAGGGGATAAGAACAAGAGGAGGAAGGAGGAGAAGAAGAGAACCAAGAATGAGAGATAAGAGGAAGCTAGAAAGTGACAAAAGAATGAGAGAGGCTAGAAGAATATAGAGACAGAAGAGAGAGATTAGAGGAGAAGAGAGAATGACAGAGAGATATGAGAGAAGAAATAGAGAGGAGAAGAGAGGGGAGGAGAGGAGGAAGAGGATGAGAAAGATACAGCGGAGAGAGAATGACGAGAGAGAGAGAGAGAGAGAGAGAGAGAGTGAGAGAGAGAGAGAGAGAGAGAGAGAGAAACTTTCTAAAATGTTTAAAAAAATGCAAGTTATTATTACATTACCCAGAAATTCAAGCTGGCCTAGTAAGAATCCTTGATACCTGGGCATTCATATAAATGTGGTGGATTTTGAGCTGTTGATTTAGTCAGTTCAAGTTAAATATGACTTTGCGTTGTATGTAGTTGGCAGGGGGCCAGGGGGAGGAGTGGAAGCTATAGGATGTTTTAAAGATGAGAATTGGTCCAGAAAAGCAAAATGTCATAACCTCAAGTCAGAAGTTTTCGTCCCAGGAGATTTTCATAGGATGCAAAATGAAAAAAGAAAACCTTTAATTTGTTTCTGAATTCAGTCGAAGCTGAGCCCTGCATGTGATGAGACCACTTGTAATCCCAGGGAAAAGCAGTCACATGAAAGCTACCTTGAAGATTACTTCATGGAAATCTGACTTTTTAATATTCTCTTTTTCCTTATTGGTTTGGCAGTGGGCGGACTTCCTTCTGGCTCTAGCAACGTATGGAGCAGGAGAGAAAAGGGATGTGAGACATTTTTAATAAAAATCCAATCCCACCAGCACTGGAGCTCAAATGCTTTGAAAAACACAAAGCAAACAATTGAACCTATTAAGCTTTACAACCTTTGATGAGCTGTCTTGGGAGTGTACAGGTGGTAAAATGAGTTACCACAGGGACCCCTTGCTCACTTGCCTTTGAAAAACTGCTGAAATGAAGTTACAAGTAAAATTTCATTAGTTTAAATGAAGAGCACAGAAAAGCCCAAGCCTAGTGCATTCAGGTCATTCCAAACTGGGTCAGGGAAGTTGGAAATCCCATGTTTTCTTTGGTCCTAAACTTGGAGTTACCCACAAGGCAATTCTCAAAGCTAGGGAATCTCCCTTCTGGAAAGGTGGATTTTAAGATAATGCTGTCTAGGGAATTCAGAATGCCTTTAGGTATTCTAGGAGTTTGGGGTTCAGGAACCTTCTCTTGGGGCATATACAATCAGTATATACCTCTCACTGCTATGTGTTTGAAATACAAATCAACTTTTGCTGTTCCTGGTGATCATAGGGACAAGGAGAGAGAAATGACTTTCCCTTCCTTGCTGCATTTTCCTGGAAGATACAAAAATAAAAGTAAAGACTCTGAAGATCAAGACATTAATTCCTGAGACTTTAAAATAGTAGGACAAAATTCCTTTGAGGGATGTGACTGAACTTCAGCTAATAACTGGGAGTACCCTCATCCCATTAATCTCATTTAGGGAAATGATTAGGAACTAATAAGGGCCCATACTCAATTATCTTAACAGGTCAGTTGGAGAATTTCTCCATTTGATCAAAATTACCCTGGCCCACTCCCTTGATATCTCCAATACTTAGCACAGTTCCTAGTACATAGTAGGCACTTAATAAATGCTTACTGAATGACCATCTACTTATGTCATTTTCATTTACACAAAAAATGGAAGTATTGTGTTTAGAATCAGAACTTAGGTTTGAATCTTGGCCCGTTAAATTAGCCATTAGACCTTAAGCAAAGTTGCTTAAATTCCCTGGACCCCTTTTATCTCCTCTTAAAAATAAGATGATTGAACTAGATAATCTTTAGAGCAAATTCCTCCTAACTCTAAAACTGTCTTCATATACTCTCTAGATCTCAATTTCCTAATCTGTTAAATAAAGGGGTAGGACTAGATTGCCTTTAAGATCCCATTGGGGGGGTGGCTAGGTGGCTAGGTGGCGCAGTGGATAAAGCACCGGCCCTGGAGTCAGGAGTACCTGGGTTCAAATCCGGTCTCAGACACTTAATAATTACCTAGCTGTGTGGCCTTGGGCAAGCCACTTAACCCCATTTGCCTTGCAAAAAACTAAAAAAAAATTATTCCAAAAAAAAGATCCCATTGGGTTATAAGGTCCATGAGGCATGAGACTGTCTTCTGCTTCTTTCTGTATCTCAGAGCTTACTATATAATAGATACTTATTAAATGTTTATATATTGATGAAGGTCCCTCACAACTCTATTATCTTTTGCTTTCATCTATTTCTGACATTCAATGATTATTAATGAAAGTTTTGTCCATGCTTGCCAATCAATACACTGAAGGTCTCCCTTGTTTTTGCCTGCCACTGTGAGAGTTCTAGTGAAGTAGTCTGGCTGTTCATCCCTTGTCATGTGGGCAGACCATCTTCTCTTTCAATCATATAATTCCTCAGTGACATCATTTCCTCTTACTCTTCTTTAGAGTACCTCATTGGTTTCATGTTGTAACCTGCTCATCCTCATCATATCCCTCTCCATGTGTGATATTCATTTTTAATTTTGGGGGGACTTGTTTTCCCCCCTTGCTGCCATATAGTGCCAGTAAGATGTTGGTATTAAAAAGATGGGTCTTTGCTTTCATGGAAAACTTAGGATCGTTAAAAGAGCTTTTCCAGTTCCTGAAGGCAATATAACCCACTCCCTTCCTCCTCTTCAACTCTCAGCCCAATTCTTGTCCATTTGTACTATCTTTACAAGTCTAAACATACTGACAGACAAGCCCAATAAATGTTGGTTGAATTCAATTGGAATGGATTGAATCGAATTGAATGTACAAGGCACTCTAGCCAGACAAGTCTGGATCCTCCTTCAAAATCATCTTGTCAAGTTAAACAGCTACCAAAATAGGTTAACTACACAACAAAATTGACTGAGAGAAGAGACAAAGGACTTGGATTTTCAAAAGACTCGCCCCAAAACCCAACTGTCACTGTAATGTCAAAAGCAGGACCTCAATGGTTTGGCAGACCTCCAGGGATAAAGGCAGAGCTCTAGGCAGCCTTGAAACTTTGGTGAAAACTTGACGCCACAGTCATTTTCTATTATATTTGAATCTTTTGGGACAAGTGGTAGGAGCTCTCTTTAGAACCTAGCTCTCTGGAACAGGATAAAAGAAAGACAAGAATTCAGCTTCCTGGCTTGATTGTCCAAATTTTTCTCCCGAAAAAGCTAAGGCTTCAGCACATTTGGGAATCCCTGCATGGCTGGTTGAGAGTTTTGCCTGATTAAGTCCAGGTTCAATGCCTAGTTTTCCGATTTTTATTTCAGCGGCTGCGATTCAACCAAAAAGGGGGGCTTGTTCATTACAAAGGCAGGTTTTCTGGTTTCCTCCCCCTCTGGCTTTCTTTTATGTTTTGAAGTCTTGCTGTTCCTTTGACTTTCTGGTTTCTATCTGCTGAGAATGCAAAACCCCAGGAGCACTGCCCACTTTAAATCAAGTTTCTAAAAAAAAATGGAGAGAGACAGAGAGACAGAGAGAGAGAGAGAGAGAGAGAGAGAGAGAGAGAGAGAGAGACAGACAGACAGACAGACAGACAGACAGACAGACAGACAGACAGAGATTTGGGACATTTCTTGCCCTAGAACCTACTGTTCAAATTGTTAATGACATGTCCATGAAACTGCAATGAAAAAACAATCATTCTTCAGAAAGGCCGTCCTCCCCTGAAGCACCCTCATCATCCCTTTGTGCACCTCAGACCTTTTAGGAGGTATAACCTCAAGCCCTATGACAGGGGAATTTTTTTTTATTATGTTATTTGTAAGCAGTCACAGACAAATGTTAACCTGCATTGCAGCAGCCTAAAGGCAACTGTTAAAATATCTACAAGTGTAGTCAGGACATCTAGAATTCTGACAGATTAGAATTTTGACACTGTACCTCTTGTTCCCCCAAATCAGTATTGATACCTTTCTCTTTTCAATTTCACTTGAGAAAAGTAGAAGGGGAAATGTGAGGTTTACAATATATTTTGAATGTCTATGTTTATTAACTTAGGGAAAAGAATTTTTTCTGTCCCTGACCTCTTATTCCCCCCCCCCCCCAGGATAATGCCCCACTTACTTGTGTAATTCATGGTATCATGTTCCCAAGTTTGAACCTTCATAGACCATATTTGATCATAGATTTCAGGCCTAAATTCAAGGTCAACATTTCTGCAGCTGGCTATAGTTTCACCCATAATTTACTCTGGGAAAATTACTACATATAGATTATATGTAGATTGTATCTCAGTCTCCATAAATATAGCACTTTTCCTGGGTATAGACACCCTTTATTTTATCTCACAGAAAATGGCAAGGACTGGCAAGGACCATTAACAATACTGAAAGTGCAAAAAAAGACTCTCAATAACCTATAAACCACTGACAATTATTTTCCCCTTTCCATTGGGACTTACTTTCACATGGTTAAAAGTTATGTCAAACCAGAGATACACCATGGTTTGTATTTTCCTCAGAAAGAAACCAGACTTCAGATTGTAGTGAAGCCATTGCAATGAAGCCATTCTAAGACAGTTCACAGTGAACTTTGTACCCTATAGAATCTTTACTCAGTACCTGTTCTTTGGATGCATAGCATCATCCTGTAGTTTAGATTTCTTTTCAGAAGGGATGCATTTCCACAGAGCTTCTAGATAAACAACTCACCCCACCCACTCTTCCCAACTCCTATAATAGCAGGAGGCTAGGGAGGAATAAAGGGTTAGATTCCTTGCTTCCTCATATATGACTTTAGTCCCTTACTGTTTTTCCACTTTCAGGACCATAATAAACCAGTTCTGTCAAATTCAAATAAAAATAGGGGACACTAATCCATGCATAAAGATCCCTGTGGGCCATATATTGATTTGGTTTTAAAATGTGATATTATGCATATTTTATTGCATTTTTATTATTTCCCAATTACATTTAAATCTGGTTCAGACTGTGCTTGAGAGTATTGTGGGCCGCATGAAGTCTAGACTTGGATATGTATTTAACATTTCTAATATACACTATCCTATTCTTTCTCTTTCCAAGACAGATACTGCTTATGAGGCAAAATCCATGGATGACAAAAAGAAAAATCTTCCTTCTTTGGCTAGATGACTAAATTTCAGAAAAAAAATACCTCCTAGAAAATCCTTCCTCTAGTTAGGAATTGGGCAATGAAAAATGAAATTGTCCTTGAATTCCCTTTCAGAGAACATGGATAGCAAATGTGACTATTATGTGCTTTTCCAGGGTACTCTAACAACTGTTCCAGATACTACCATCTTTTGGGTTGGAAAAGTTCACTTTCAGTCTCAGGATTTGTGACTTGGAAACAAAAAAGGAAAAAAGGAAGATAAAAAATGGTCAGGAACTTTATGAATCATGGATTTAAGGATATTCAGCTTCTGCATACTTCTACTCCATTCCAGCTATTCTTTCTGAACTAATGAGAGTTCTTTTATGTGATTGTTTGTTTTTAAATATTTGTTTATGATATGCTGAAAGTTGAGAACAATGTGGTGTACAAATAGGACTCTATTTGCAATTGAAGAGCTAGTTATGCCAGTTACTATCTGTGTGATCTTCCACCCTCCTCCCATTAGATGATTCAGGTCTCAGTTTTCTCATCTGTAAAATGAGAAGGTGTTAAAGTCCCTTCTAACTCTAAATCTGTGATATAACAAATAAGGTCAAAATGTTAGAAAAATGGGGTAGGTGTACAATACTGTGACAATCAAAGAAAGTGAGAAAATTTGTAACCATAAGGCTGTCTTTTAATGGTGGTCCAAAGCAAATGGTTTAGTTCTTTCCTTGTTGCTTAGATTGACTCACTTTTTTATGTTAAAGATATTTTTAAAGGATATGAACAAGTAGTTTTCAGACAAATCATATCTACCTATTGTCCTATGAAAAACTGTTTTAAATCACTATTGATTAGACAAATGCAAATTAGAACAACTCTGAGGAACCACCTCACACCTATCAGATTGGTTGATATGATAAAAAAGTAAATGTAGGATGTTGGAGGGGATGTGATAAAACTGTGATACTAATGCTCTGTAGATGGAGTTGTGAACTGATCCAGTCATATCAGAGAGCAATTTGGAACTATGCCTAAAGAGCATTCCCTTTCATCCAGCAATGCCTCTGTGCTAATGTATGTCCCCCCCAAAAGAGGAAAAAGACATATTTGTACAAAGATATTTATAGCAGTTCTTTTTGTGGTCGCTAAGAATTGGAAATCAAAGGGAATGGCTAAACAAGCTGTGCTATATAATTGTATTGAGCTATAAGAAATGATTTCAGAATCATCAGGATGATTTCAGAAAAACCTAGAAAGACTTAACATAAACTGATACATAGTGAAATAAATAGAACCAGGAGAAAATTATACAAAGAAATAGGAATATTGTTTGATAAAGAATTGTGAATGACTTAATCATTTTCAGCAAAACATTTATCTAAGACAATTCCAAAGGACTAATAATGAAGCAAATTATCCTTCTTCAGAGGAAGAAATGTTATTGATTGAAACTGAAGCATACCATTTTTTCACTTTCTTTCTTCCATTTTCTCTTATTCAAGTCTTCTCCCACAAAATGATTAATATGAAAATGTTTTGTATAATTGCACATGAATAATCTGTATCTGATTGCTTGTCATCTCAGGAAGGAGGGGGTAAGAAGAAGGTAAGAAAGGAGAGAGAGATAAATTTGGAACTCAAAACCACAAATAAAAACATTAATAAGATATTTTTCCAATTAACAAGCAATTTTTTTTATTTTTCTCTTCCTCTCCTATCCTCCAGTCCCCTCCCAAAAAAAGAAAAAAGAAAAGAAAAAAATCTTTGTAACAAACATGCATATGTCAAGGAAAACAAAATCCCACACTAAATTATCTTATTTCAAATTGGAACCTAGGTATCTCTGTCTACTTGCTCTTTCTCAATAATCAGTGAAGGTAGCAAGTTCTTTAGCAATTTCTAAAGCAAGACTTTAACCTCTTTCAAGTAAATAGCAGCTTTAATTTAAAGGACACACTACTTGCCTCTGGCTAGTCATAGAAGAGGGGGAGAGCAAGTTAGCACTTGATTGTCAAGTTGCCTCTTGCCTTCCTTATTCATCTCCTTTAAGCCAAAGTTGCAAGGGTATCTGATTTCCTATTGCCCTTCCAATACTGTGATTATGTCAGAACAAATTGGGGTTACGGCAGCTGTCTAGTATTTATCCCCCAGGAATGAAGTTGTTTGAGAACCAAAGCTGTGCTCTTCCCTTGAATAGCCCTAATTAGTCCTATGGCCAACTCAGATCACGGACCTTTTTGGAGTTATAGCAGCATTTTATTCACCTTGAACCCCACAATAGAAGGCTATTTTCCATTATGTTATTTATAAACAGTCACAGACAAAAGTGAACACAAGTTCCAGGAGTCTGTTGGCACTGAAAAGAAAAGAAGGCCTAAATATAGATATTCCTTCAATGTCTTGCAAATAATCTCCCCATCCTAACTTTCTCTCCAAACGTCAAGGCAGGGCAGCCACTGAACAGTCTCATTACAGTCTTTTGCTTTAAACAGCACTTTTCAGGAACTTTTGTGGAAGGGAGAATGACAATTTTGGAAGATTTAGATTACAATCCATATGCCAAGGAATCAGGAAAAGTTGAGAAGAAATGTGTGAATAAATAAAGAGTTGTGCTTGGCTCCTCCTTTTTTCCATATTCTTTTCTTGACCGCCATTCCTTCAACAATCCTTCTTTGACATTGCATTATCTCAATAGAACTGTCCCTATGATTTAGTGGTCTCTTCTGTGCAGTGGTCAGTGGCAGAAAGAATGTTGAACTTGGAGTCAGGAAATTCTGGATTTGACTCCTGCCTATTAGCTGTGTGGTCAAGGAAAAAACCACTTAAAATAAACTAGTTTCCACTTTCATAAAATAGGGATAAGAATATCAGTGTCAATAATACCAATACCTAACTTGCTTGATTGAAACTAAAATAAGAGAATATATAGAGAAGACTTTAGGAGCTTTGCAAAGCTATGCTTTGAAGGAAGCTCAGGATTCTATATGAATGTCAAATATAATTAAATCAGCTATAGATGAAGGGAGCAGGGGTGTCAGGGTGAACAGCCCTAAATCCTTTTCTTTAAGGGAACTCTGCTCTGCCCAGTTAAAAAGTGCCACTTAGAGACCAGTCTGTGAAAATCTTCTTGTAGAAACCAGAGCCACCTCCTTATTATAATCTGTATCTCAGATAGAACTGGAACAGAATGCCCAAATAGTCCCTTATGATTTGAAGCACTGATGATCTTTACAGAAGAAATGAGGAAAGTAAGATTGGCTTTATAAGTTGTTCTCTCCCCCCCCCCCCCCCACAGTGGTAGTTTGATTAAGCTAGAGGGAATGTCTGACCCTGACATCTTGACATTTTCCCAGGAAAAGACCATATTTACCTGTGTAAGCTTTTCTGCAAAAAAGAGTTTTCTGTCCATGGCTCCATGCCAAAGCTAAAAGTGCAATATCCATAATGAGGAAACTGAGCTGGTAACATTGCCTTCTAATTGAAAGGAATTATGCTAGTCTCCAAGGATATAGTAAAGTTAACTACAGCCAGCCCTCAAGGTGCTTACCTTCTACTGGAACAGGATTTTGGGGGAGAAAAGAATTTAATATGCACAAATAAATATGTATAAATAATATGAAATTATAAAGTAATTTAAAGATAGAATGTTAAATTCTGGTGGTGGGGGTGGAATATGGAAACAGGAAAGCACCTCTGCAGGAGATTGAATCTGAGCTAGACTTGGAAGGAAGTTAGAGATTCTATGTAGTCTGAGTAAAGAGTGCATTCCAGACAGTGGGGACCAACTATGTAAAGGCATAGAAGCAAGGGTGGAGAAAAGTTAGTTTGACTAGAATGGAGAATGAATGAATTGGAATAAATTTTTAAAATAAATTATTTTTACAATTATATGTTATGATAAATTTTTGTTGAATTATAAATATTTTATTTATCTTGAGTTTTACAATTTTCCCCCATCTTACTTCCCTTCCCCACCCCCCCATTATGATAATTTCCAACAGTTATTTTTGTAAAGTTTTCTCTCTCCCATCCTCTCCCACCCTACCCTAGGACAGCAAGTAATCTGATAGACGTTATACACATACAATCATGTTACATATACTTCCATATTAGTTATGCTGTGAAGGAATAATCAGAACAAAATAAAGAAAAACCTTAGAAGGAAAAAACAAATTTTAAAAAGTTTTGATTTGGATTCCATAGTTCTTTCTCTAACTTTAGATGGCATTTTCCATCAGAGGTGAAAAAGAATATTATTAAATACTTTCTAGTCTTAACTGGAAATGTATATACTGGCTAGATTGTGGAGGATTTTAAGTGCAGATTGAGGATTTTCTATTTTATTTAGAGTCAGTAGAGGACCAGTGAAGATTTTTGTGGGGTACCGTCGATCTGTGTTACAACAACAATAAGATAATAATTTTTATTAGGAAAGATATAGTAGAAAGATGAGTTACAGACAGGATGTTGGAAGCAAGGAAACCTATTTATAAAGCTATAGCAATAGCTGATTCCTGGTCAGATCACACTTGTTTCGTTCTAGTATCACATTTTAGTAAAGACATTGACAAGGCAGAGGACACTTAGAAGAGTGTGTTATTATTTTTTTTTCAATTCATTAATCTTTTTGCATCTAATTGGAATGGCCTTGAATATATAATTTGTTTTAGGTTAAACTGTCATTTTTTATTATATTGGCTTTGCCTACCCATGAAAAATTACTTAAATCCAATTATTTAAATCTAATTTTATTTGATAAAAAGTTTTTTAAAAATTTTTTTCATATTCTTCCTGGGCTTATTTTGTACATATACTCTCAGGTATTTTATAATGTCTAGAGTTATTTTAAATGAGTTATCTCTATCTCTTCTTTCAGGGTTTTGAATGTGACATATAGGAATATCAATGATATGTGTATATTTACTTTATATCCTGCTACTTTGCTAAAATTATAGTTTCAACTAACTTTGGTTGTGTCTTTGGAATTTTCCAAGTATATCATCATGTCATTTGCAAAAGAAGATAGTTTTATTACCTCATTTTTCATTCTGATTCCTTTTATTTCTTTTCCTTCTATCCTACTATTGCTAGTATTTCCAATGAAATATTGAATAATATCGATTACAGTGGGCATACTAGTTTCTCACTTCATCAAACTGAATTAGAAAAAATCAATAAAAAAATTCATTTGGAAGAACAAAAAGTCAAGAATTTCAAAAGAATTAATAAAAATGTAAATGAAGGTGGTTTAGCAATATCAGATCTTAAACTATAAGGCTGCAATTATCAAAACTATCTGCTACTGGCTGAGAAATAGAAAGGTAGATCAGTAAAACAGAATAGACATACAACTTACTGCCACAAATAAATATAGTTGTCTTGTATTTGACAAGTTTAGAGACTATAATTTGGGGGATAAGAATTAATTATTTGTTAAAAATTGTTTGGAAAAATGGAAAGCAGACTGGCATAGATCAATATCTTGTACCATTTAATGATAAGGTCAAGATGAATATATGACCTAGATATAAAGAGAGAGATATTATAAGAAAATTTGAGAAACTAGGAATTTATTACTTATCAGAATTATGACTAAGTGAATAATTTATGAATAAACAAGAGATGGCAGTGTGAAATGTGAAATGGATAATATGGTTACCTTAAATAAAAAAATGATTTGTAAAAATAAAGTAATTGTAGCCAAAATCAAAACATATATTTTCTGAAAATCGAGAAAAACTTTATAGACAGATTCTCAGATAAAGATCTCATATTTCAGATATAAAGAACTCCATCAAAGCTGTAAAATATGAGTCATTCCCCAATTGATAACTGGTCAAAAGATATGAACGTGTGACTTTCTCACAAAGAAATAAAAAAAAAATTTAGAGTCATATGAAAAATTGTCCTAAAACATTATTGATTAGAGATGCACAAATTAAAACATTTTAAACCTATTGCTAAAATGATTGAAGGGGAAAGAAACAAATGTTAGAGGGAAGGTGGAAAAACTGTAATGCTAATTCATTGTTCATGGAGTTGTGAACTTCACCAAGCATTATGGAGAACAATCTGGAATTATGTCTGAGGAATTATTACACTATCTATTCCTTTTGACTCCACAAAACCACTAATAGGTTCAAGATGATTAGGAAAAACTAATTCCAGAAAATTTATAGAAACTCTTTTTTTGGTGGCAAAGAACTGGAAATTGTAGGGATGCCCATCAATTGGGGATTATCTGAACAAGTAGTGATTTATGATCATGATGGAATACTACTGTGAAATAAGAAATGATGAACTTGATGCTTGATGATCTTAGAAAAATATGGAAGGACTTTTTACGTGGTAACAATATGGCTTTTAAAGAAACAACTGATGAGTGACTAAGATATTTTGATTATTATAAATTCCTAAAATATCTACAAAGGATATATAAAGGAAATTGCTATCTGAATCAAGAGTAAAAACTGATGAAATTAAGTCTTATAGAATAGTTTTATACATCTAAATATGCACACACACATATATATGTATGTATATGCATATATATGTGCATATATCTATATTTATATATATATACATACATCCATGAGAGGAAGGTAGAGAATAAAAAAGTTTATAAAAGGAGGTATATAGAGGAAAGGAGAGTGGAAAAAATACATAGGCCAGGAAAGACAAGTGAAGAATACATTACTCAGTTTAGAAGGTAATAAATAAGCTTTAAAACAAAATTTTTAAAAGTACTTGACAGGAGATCTGGATTTTAGCACCCACCATGGTTCACTACCTGTAATGTGTACACTCCAACAAATCTCATTCTGATTTTTTGATCACCATCAGTAAAATAGGAATGGGTAGGGAGGAGAAGGTGTGAACTGGATGGTCACCAAGACCTATTATAACTGTGATATTTTATCCTTATATTTTTACTATGGTATTGATAGAATAGTTAAGGGATTTGAAACAATTTCATATGAATATCAATTGAAAGCATTTTAGGGTCATTTTATTGGAAAAGAGAAGAATTTGGGAGATATGCTTGAATTATAAAATAATCTTTGCAAAATTTGAAGGACTGTCAAATGGAAGAAAGATTAGATTTGTTTTGCTTGGTCGTAGAGAATAGAACTGGGACCACTAAGTCATAGGGAAGCTCCAAAGAAGGAAAAACCTTTTAATAACTAGAATTGTGCAAAGAGACAAAGAGGAAGTAGAAAATTCTGTCCCTGAAGACCTTTGAATGGTACAGTGAGTAGAGGATTGGATCTGGAGTCCAAGGACT
Source organism: Macrotis lagotis (assembly GCF_037893015.1). Taxonomy (NCBI): domain Eukaryota; kingdom Metazoa; phylum Chordata; class Mammalia; order Peramelemorphia; family Peramelidae; genus Macrotis; species Macrotis lagotis. Next base: position 16,975,639 of record NC_133665.1, on the reverse strand, counting down.
TGGGTTAAAATTCTAACTTTGCCACTTAGTAGTCTCTCTTAGCTTCAGTTTCCTTAGCTATAAAATTTTACTAGATGATTCTTCTAATTTCAAATCTATTTTCTTCTGATCCTGAGAGGTGACAGTAGGGATATTTCAGATGTAATTTATGATCTTAATTATCATTTACAATACACAATTTCAGATGTCCCTTCTATATATTATATGGGATGGGGCAGGAGAAGAATATGTAGGTAGGGTGCAGTTATTTGTGGATTCAATACTCTAATCAAACAACATGCTCTTGCCTCATATCTTGGGTCAGACCATCTATAAAGATGAAAATGCCCCCCCCAAGCTTATTCTATAGAAAAAGTAAAAAAGTCTAGGGAAGTGATGAATTGAGTAGTGGGAAGTAGTGAGAAGGTTTGTTTCAGTAGAAGGCAGGAAAATGTTAAGAATGTAAGGAGTCTCCCTTTGCATCTGAACCTGACTTTGATAAGTTTACTATTATGATGAATAAACACTGGGAAATGGTCCTGATTCCCATACAATCCAGTCAATGAAACAAGTGGGATAGAAGTACCTTCCAGAAATAGAATAATGATTGAATAAAAGCCAGGAAACATCTTATATCTTGACTTCCACTCACTGAACACTGACCCTTTGGAAAATTTGACCAAAAGTGAATCATACTTGAGAAAATATCTTTGAACTTCTTGTTCAAAGGTCTGAACACAATCATCTGACCAGATGAGTTTTAAATTCCTGGATTTTGTTTGAGTATTGCCTGAAGAGGGCAGGATGTTTAAAATTAAATACTTGAACTATATATCCTTAAATTCTTGAGTTGGCTTGTATGAGGACCAAATAAGGTCTGAGCTGCTGTAGCTGGGAGGAACATAAGCCATTTGTGCTGTTATGTGTTTATTTTAATATGGTTGATTTTTAAACTATTTTGTTTCTATGATCATGAGTAGAGTTGCAGTTAATCAATGTTTCTATGTCTGATTCCATTATCCTATACTCAAATTATTAGAGATCATTAAAATTTAACAGGAAAAAAGGTGGAAATTTCTTAGTGAATTGAAATACCACAAAAAAATTCTACTGGAAAAATCCATATATAACCATATACATTAGCTAATGAGTGGACTACTGGCAACTACAAAAGGAGCTAGGAATAGAGCTACTTAGCTCTCTGAGAACTCTATAGAATGCCAATTATTTTCTTTGAGTGACCTCTCATATTAGGTAAAATATATCACCATTCTTGTGAACATTGATCACCTAAATGAACAAGATCAGGCAACTGGGCAGCAACATTCCCTGATGGTTAAGTATACGATTCTAGGTACTGAATCATTAAGCCAATCTCTTGCCTGCTAGATGGCTTTGATAATGTGAGAAACTATATTAAGGACATCAGAAATCAAAGAGGAAATACAAAGCCAATGCTATCCTTAAGGGATGCTAGGCACAGAACAAATTATGTCTTCCTTCCAGTCCTTCCCCTCCACCATCATGTCCATTTTTATAACCAGGTGAGTTTAAGTTAAAGTTAGTATTCAATATAAATTACAATAGATTTTATATGCTTGTAAGAGTGAGAACTATGTTATGTATGGAAATATGAGAAAGGTAGAAATGAAATACAGATTCTTCTTTTTAGAATTGATAGTAACCAGCTTTCTCTTCCTCCTTTGCCCCCTGACTTGTTGCCTTCAGAGAAAGGTTGAGAAATCACCAGTTTTCCATTTCCAAGAGGATAACTCTGCCCATTCACAGATAGCTCTGTCAACACCAACATCATAAAAGAACTTTAAAATAGTAACATATTTTAGTTGTGCCTGAGAAGAGTACAAACTCCCATTCCACATGGTGATATAAAACATAATGAGAGTTGAGAGGGTTGGGCAGTCTTGGGTGAGGGCCAGAGAAATTGATGATTAGAATACTATTCCCTAAAACAGATAAATGAGGCAATAAGTTACAGATAGAAAGCCATTCTCCAAGTCAAGGAGACCTGGCTTAAAGTCCAAGCTCTGATACATCTTGAATGCAGATCCCTGGATGTGACAATCTATCAGGGCTTTATATGTAATAATCCAAGTCTACAAGTTGAAGAAATGATGTCAATCCACATTGGTAGAGAGAGTTTCCTTACTCAAGAATTCTATATACCAATGAAGTCACAAGTCTGGAGATATTGGGGGAAGAGAAATGTATTCTTCCCATATGATGGTTGAAATTTCAGGCAAATAAGACATGGTGAACACTGAGACTTGGGAATATTTGGGTGGAGGAAGTTAACTCATGGAGTGAAATTCTATCATTTAAGTAAGATAAATGTGACTCTCAAAAACAGTGAACCATAAGTGTCACTACCTAATGATAGGTTTATCTTAAGGGAAGCCAAATGAACTTGGCCTTGTGCCTTCAAGATGCATCTTATTTTGAAAACTGGTTATTACCTCGGCATTCTCTATTTTAATGAAAGTGTCACTAAATTCCTTTCTGCACCTGTATGTTACAGCAAGTACTCTGTTGCTAATTAAAGGAGAGACAGATGGTGGCAGGTACAGTTTAATTTTACAACACTGACTGCTTCAAGCCAATTAGACTCATGGCAAAGAAACACCCCCCCCCCCCAACTTGTTTAAATCAAAAAAGATCTGACTTGAGAAGGCTACTGTTCTTAAAAGGGCTTGAACACCTATTACTTGCCTAATCCTGTCAATTGTCTGCCTAAGAGGCACCCTTGGCTGATTAGGTTAATGAATTCATTAATGGTTCTTAATAGGCCCCTCAATGAATTTCTTATTTTCCTCATTGGGAACTTCTTAATAGACTTAGACAGAATAACACCACAAGGAGCCAGAATAACCTTTGGACTGGATTCTGTGAAACTAGGCCAATAGCCAAGGTTTAAAGTCTCCTTTCTTCTCAAAGGAGGATACTTTGAATAGCTCCAACTCAACAAATAAGTGAAGTCTCTGCTTATAGGAATTCATGAAGAATGAGGTTGGAAAAGTACAGTTCTGGTGAATTTTCCTTTCTGGTGAATTCAGGGTTAAATAAAACTTTTTGTTTTAATTCTTCACAGTCCTTCTAAAAACACTGAGTTTACTTTTTTTGACCTAAAATAATAACTGACATTTATATACTTCTTTAAGATATTGCAAAGTGTGTGTATTTTATGTCACACACACACACACACACACACACACACACATATCAAATACACATTTTTTATTGGATTCTCATAATAACTCTTTAAGGTAAGTACTATTATCCCTAGGGCAACTAGGTGGCACAGAGGATAGTGTGATGACCCTAGTGTCAGGAAGACTCACCTTCATAAGTTCAAATCTGGTCATAAACATTCACTAACTGCATGACCCTAGGGAAGTCACTTAACTCTGTCTGTCTTGGTATCCTCATCTGTAAGATGAGTTGGAGAAAAGATGGCTTGCCAATCCTCATCCTTGCCAAGAAAACCCCAAATGGGGTCACAAATAATCAGACACAACTAAAAAAAAGAAAAAAAGTAGCAAGTTATTATTGCTCATATTTTATAGATGAGAAAACTGAGGCTGAGCAAATGTTGGAGGTTGACTTCAAACTCAGGTCTTCTTAGCTCTAAACTCAACACCCTATCCAATACATCATCCAGTTGTTTAAGGAAGGATAAACCAGTGATTGCCATAGGATTTCTAGTTGAAGTCCTCCAGGGTCATCATATCACAATCTTTTATAATTAATTCAGAAGATAAATTTGTTAGATTAGATATAGAAAGAATCTAGAATATATCTTAAAAGTTGGATCAGGAAATAAAATCCAAATCATTTATTTCTCTTTAAAAACAGGTGAGAAAGGGGGCGGCTAGGTGGCGCAGTGGATAGAGCACTGGCCTTGGAGTCAGGAGTACCTGAGTTCAAATCTGGTTTCAGACATTTAACAATTACCTAGCCGTGTGGCCTTGGGCAAGCTACTTAACCCCATTGCCTTGAAAAAATCTTAAAAAAACTCCCCCAAAAAACAGGTGAGAAAGGGGCAGCTAGGCGGCACATTGGATAGAGCACCAACCCTAGAGTCAGGAGTACCTGAGTTCAAATTTGGCCTCAGACACTTATTAATTGCCTAACTGTGTGACCTTGTGCAAGACACTTAACTGCATTTGCCTTGCAGAAACTAAAAAAACAAAAAAAACCCACAAAAAAAACAGGTGAGAATTAAAGGTGTGTGGGGGGAATAGGATGTCAGTGGGGGGGTTCTTGTTAATTAAAATTTTACTGCTCATAAGAAGAGGGTAAAAGGTTTTATTAAACCCCTCTCTGAGTATGGCACTTTACTGAACACTGTTCTGAGCCAGAACACAGTGACAATCCCTATGGCCTTTATAATCTATAGGAGAGAGAAAGGGGACAAGAGGGAGGAAGAGGTAAAAGAAGAGGGAAAAGGAAAGATAATACAATTGAAATATGTATCTGTATACACACAAATATATATTCATATATATATATATATTATAAATCTTGAAATTCATTGTAAATCTGTATTATTAGACATAAGTAACAATTAACTTCAAGGACATAGAATTATAGCTTTAGACCTGGAAGGTGACTACCTTGGAAGTCATCTAGTCTAAATCTCTTACTTTCTCTTATTTAAGATGAGAAAACTGAGACCCTAATGGTGTTATGCATCTTGCCCAAGGTTACAATAATCACAGAACAGAGATTTGAATCTGGGTCTTCTAATTCTAAATCTACCACCCCTTCTAAATATACTATTCTGTCTCCCAATACAATCACTTTTATTAAAGAATCCTAATGAATGAACAGAAACATTTTATAAAAGGTCATATTATGAGGGGGCAGAGTCAAGATGGTAAAGACAGCTTTCCTCAGCTCTCCTCCAAACTACTCCAAATTCCTTTAAATAATGACTTTAAACAAATTCTAGAGTGGTAGAACCCACAAAAAGCTAAGTAAAACAATTTTCTAGCCCAAGATAACTTGAAAGATCTGGGGGAAGGGTCTGCTGCATGAGGGTGAGAAAGGAGAATATGGCAATGGGGGTCATGCCAGAGTAAACCAGTCCCAGAAATTCAGAAGTAGGAAGCTGGATGATTAGGTCAGTAACAATATTGGCAGTTTCCAGGCCTCTCAGGTTAAAGACTTCCAAGGACACCTTGGAAGGTCAACGGAAAAACTCTACCACACAGTGTTGAGTGGAGCCTGGTCCAGTTCAGTACTCAGCAATGCAGATGCTTCCCCAGGAGACCAGAAGCCACTGAATCAGCAGCATCAGCTGCTTCCAGAGCTCTCAGCTCCCCCCCCCCCCAATGATAAGGGAGTACAAAGAAGATTAGAGGGTCTCTTTGCTATCTCTGAAGCAGGACTCTTGTTTTGTCCATATTCAGATCTGAGTCGCAGTCTGGAACTCAGTCCTAGAAAGAGGAACAGAAGTATATAAGAGTTTATTGCTGCAGTGGAGTGGGGAACCTTCCTCATAGTTCCAGGGAAGAAAGGAGTGCTTGTGGGCAACCACAGACCAGAGCAAAGGCCAGTAGAGTAGTCATGACTTCTTAGCTCATAAGACCTTGGAAGAACTGAAAACTTGCAAATCCCTAAAAGTATCTTTGAAAACAACTACAAAAAACCCTAAAAGCTTGGGACAATATGTCCTCCACCCTAGAAGCAGAGCACCACCTTAAAATCATAGGGAAATGAGCTAACAACAGAAGAAAAAAAAATCTGACAGTGGGGATAAGGAAAATCAAAATATACACTCAGAAGAAGATAACAAAGACAAAGCTTTTATATCCAGTCTCCAAGAAACAAATGAATTGTGCTTAGGTTATATAAGAGCTCAAAAAGAATTTTAAAAATAAGTAAGGAAGGGAGGTAGAGGGAAAAATTAGGAAGAGAAATGAGAGTATTGTAGGAAAATCATGAAAAGGAAACAGCAGCTTGGAGAGATAAAAAAATTGAAGAAAATAACACCTTAAAAACCAATATAGAACACATAGAAAAAGTGGTACAAAAAATCAATGAGGAGAAGAATGCTTTAAAAAAGTAGAGTTGACCAAAGGCAACCAAATTCACTGAAGAAAAAGAATTCCTTAAAATACAGAATGGAGCAAAGGTAAGTTGATGACATTGTGAGAAATCAATAAACAATAAAACAGAACTAAACGAATGAAAAACTAGAAAAAATATGAAATATCTCATTGGAAAAATAACTGTCCTTAGAAAACAGATCCAGGGGAGATAATTTTCCAAGTATTGGAATTCACAGTGGGTGGAGCCAAGATGGTGGCATGAGAACAGCTTTTCAGAGCTCTCTCCCAAATATTCCAAAAACCTTAAAATTGTGGCTCTAACAAAATTTTCAAGAGACAGAGCCCACAGAAAGATCCAGTGAGGCAACTCTCAATCCCAAGTTAAGACAGTGGGAAAGCTCTGTTCCACAGGGGTGGAGAGGGTGGCAACACATCCAGGAATATCTCCCCAGAGTGAAAGAGCTCCAGTCTTCTGGGAACAGCCTTCTGGGGCTCCAGGACGCCAGAGTCCTGGGGAACTTTGGCTCCCGGCAGCAGAAACAGGGAACACCAAGGACAACTTGAAAGATCAGTGGGAAAACATCTGCAAAAATGTATGGGAGCCAGTGTGGCCCTCAGCATAGCTGCGGCCATCAGCACAGCCCAGATCCCAGGAAACAGAAACAGGCCTGCAGAGCCACCCAGCAGTGAGCCTCCTGGCAGCTCTCTTCCAGAGCACTCAGCCCATGGAAGGAAAGGGGGTGGGGGGAGATTGTTGAGGTCTTTCCTCTGGCCATGGGGCAGGATTCTGGTGCTTTGTCAATATTCAGACCCTGGTTGTAGTCTGGGATCCCCCATTGCCATAGAGCAGGGATCTTCCTCACAGCTCCAAGGCAGGGGGTGTGTGTGCTTGTGGTCATCCACAGACCAAAGCACAGGCCATGAGAGCCATCAGAGCCTCTCATAAGACACTGAAGGAACTTAGGCCCTTGTAGGGGTGTCCCAATAATACTGAAAAGCTGAGGAAGCACCCCAAAACCAGGCATAGACTGGGGAAATGAGTAAACAGAAAAAAAGGAACTTGACCATAGACCATTACTTTGGTCCCATGGAGGACCAAAACACACACTCAGATGATGAGAAAGTTCCACCTTCTACATCTGAATCCTCTAAGAAATATAGAAATTGGTCTCAGGCTATTTCAGAGCTCAAAAAATATTTTTAAAATCAAGTAAGGGAGATAGAGGAAAAATTGAGAAGAGAAATAAGGGAGATGCAGGAAAAACATGAAAACCAAGTCAATAACTTTGTCAAGGAGATCCAAAAAAATGCTGAAGGAAATAACATACCAAAAAAATCATATAGGACAAATGGAATAAAACAGTTCAAAAAGTTAATGAGGAGAAAAATGCCTTAAAAAATAGAATTGGCCAGATGGAAAAGGAGATAAGAAAACTCTCTGAAGAAAACAAATCCTTCAACTATAGAATGGAACTAAAGGAAGATGATGACTTAGCAAGGAATCAAGACACAATAAAATAACAACAAAAGAATGAAAAACTAGAAGAAAATGTAAAATATCTTATTGAAAAAACAACAGATCTGGAAAACAGATCCAGAAGAGACAATTTTAAAATGATTGGGCTATCTGAAATTCATGATCATTTTAAAAGAATTTCTACAGGAAAATTACCCTGATATTATAGAAGCAGAGGGCAAAATAGAAATTGAGAGAATCCATCAATCTCTTCAGAAAGAGATCCAAAAAAACAATAACCCCCAGGAATATTATAGCCAAGCAGCCAGAACAAAACATTTCAAATATCATGGAGCTATAGTCGGGATCACACAGGACTTAGCAGCATCTATATTAAGAACTCATAGGGCTTGGAATATAATATTCCAGAAGGCAAAAGAGCTTGGAATGCAACTGAGAATCAACTAACAAAGCAAAACTGAACATCCTCTTCCAGGGGAAAAGATGGACTTTCAGTGAAACAGGGGAATTTCAAATGTTCCTGTTGAAACAGCCAGAGCTGAACAGAAAGTCTGATCTTTAAGTATAGGACTCAGGTGAAGCATAGAGTGGGTGGATGAGAAGGGTAAATTGTGAGGGATTTAATGATGATGAACTGTGTGTATTCCTGCATGGGAAGAAGATACAGATAATACTCATATACACCACCTCATTTATTAGAGCAGTTAGAAGGAACTTTTATAAACAAGACAGAGAAATGAGCCAAATTTGAAGCTATAATATATATTTTAAATGGAGTCAGTGGGTGACAGGGAAATGTATTGGAACAAAAGGAAAGGAGAGGTAGAATAGACTAATATATTTCATGTAAAAGACTCAATAAATAGTTTTTTCAATGATATGGAAGGGGGGGAAGGTGAGGGGAATTGAGGGAGCCTTTATGCTCATCGAAAATGGTTCAGAAAGGCAATAGCAGGAGAAAGAGGACAGGGGAAGGGAAGGGGAAGTAGGGGATAGAGGAGAGGGTAGAACTTGGGAGAGGACAGATATAACACAATTTTCTTTTTACTTTTTGCAATGTGGTGGAATTGGAAAGCCTGTCGAGGGCCATGGAGTTGGTTGGTGGCTGGGTCTCTGGGGTGAGATGTAGGCTTGGGACCTCTTGGCCCTGGGGCTGGTGCTCTGTCTGCTGTGCCACTTGACTGTCCCACAGCACACTTTTGAAGAGGGACAGAGTGAATGGAGAAAGAAAATATAATAATTGATTTTGGGAAGAAATGGATAGAGGGAATTATAATCAGCAACAGCAACTGGGGAAAAATATGGAAGTAACATCTCTGATGGACTTATGATAGAGAATGCAATCCACCCCAGTGACAGAGCTGATGGTATCAGAACACAGAGTGAAGCACATTTTTTTTTATCTTTCTTTCACTTTATTTCTTATGAGGTTTTTTATTTTTGTGGGGGGAAGGGGAATTATGTTTACTCTTTTTAAAAATTTAATATTTATTTATTCTCATTTTGTACAATGTTTTTATACATTAATAAAATATTCTTGTTTAAGAGTATACAAAATAGCCCCTTCACCCCCCAAAATATAGACTCACTTGAGCAATAAAGTAAAGGGGAGATAAAAAAATTAAAATTAAAATTAAAAAAAATAATAGTAATAATTGTAGGTATGGCCAAGTGGTGCAATGGACAGAGCACCAGCCCTGGATCCAGGAGCATGCAAGCCCATATCTGGTCCTGCACACCCAACAATCACCCAGCTTTGTGACCTGCAAGCCACCCCAACCCTACTGCCCTGCATAAACCAAAAATAGAAAAAAAAAGACATAAAATAAAATAGTAATAATAGTAGGGGCAGCAGGGTAGCAGACAGAGCACTGGCCCTTGAAGCAGGAGCACCCAGGTCCAAATCCGGCCTCAGACACCCAACGATCACCCTGCTATGCGGCCCCAGGCAGTCCACCCAGCCCCATTTGCCCTGCACCCCCCAAAAGAATGATAATAATAAAAAATGTGCTTCAGTCTGTGTTCCAACACCTCCAGCTCTGTCATGGGTGGATCACATTCTTTATGATAAGTCCATCATAAAAGTTACTTACAGGGGATGGCTAGGTGGTGTAGTGGATAAAGCACCAGCCCTGTAGTCAGGAGTACCTGGGTTCAAATCTGGTCTCAGACACTTAATAATTACCTAGCTGTGTGGCCTTGAGCAAGCCACTTAACTGTGTTTGCCTTGCAAAAACCTAAAAAGCAAACAAAAAAACAAACAAAAGTTACTTACATATTTTTTCCACTGTTGCCATTGCTGATCACAACTTCCTCCTTTCGTATTTCTCCACTACCATGTACTATATTTTCTCTCTCCTTTCACTGTCTCTGCTGTAGGGTCACTGAGTGGCACAGCAGACAGATCCCTGGCCCTGGGGCCAAGAGGCCCTGAGCCCCCATAACAACCCTTAGGGCCAGCATCCACCTGGCCCTATGGTCATGGACAGGCCATCCAATCCCTGTCCCTTGCAAGAAGTAAAAATGAAAATGCGTTATATCTGACCAGTCTCCCCCCATTGTCCATCCTCTCCTCCTTCATTCACATCCCCATCCCTCCCCCCTGTCCCCCCTCTCTCCTTCTTACTAGAGTTGTCTATACCCCATTGAGTATATATGTTGTTTCCTCTCCTAGCCAACTCTGATGAGAGCAAAGGTTCCCTCATTCCCCCTTGCCTCCCCCCTTCCATATCATTGCAATAGCTCATTGTAATAAAGAAAAAAATCTTATTATATGAAATATCTTGGCCTATTCCTCCTCTCCTTTTTCTTTCTCCTATTACATTTCCCTTTTTTCTATTGACTTCATTTTTACACCATATTTTATCTTCAAATTCAGCTTTCTCCTGTGCTTCATCTATAAAAGCTCCTTCTACCTGCTCTGTTAATTAAGAAGGTTCATATGAGTATTATCAGTGTCATTTTTTCTATACAGGAATACATGTAGTTCATCATCATTAAGTCCCTCATATTTTCCCCTTGTCCTCCAATCTCTGTGTTTCAGCTGAGCCCTGTATTTGAAGATCAAACCTTCTGTTCAGCTCTGGCCATTCCAACAGGAACATTTGAAATTCCCCTGGTTCACTGAAAGTCCATCTTTTTCCCTGGAAGAGGACATTCAGTTTTGCTGGGTAGTTGATTCTCGGTGGCATTCTAAGTCCTTTTGCCTTCTGGTATATTATATTCCAAGTCCTACGAACTTTTAATGTAGTTGCTTCTAAGTCCTGTGAGATCCTGATTGCAGCTCCATGGTATTTGAATTGTGTCCTTCTGGCTGCTTGTAATATTTTCTCTTTGACTTGGGAATTCTGGAACTTGGCTATAATATTCCTGGGGGTTGTTTTTTGGGGGATCTCTTTCTTGGGGGGAATCTGTGGATTCTGTCCATTTCTATTTTGCCCTCTGCTTCTAGGATATCAGGGCAATTGTCCTGTAGTAATTCTTTGAAAATGATGTAAAGGCTCTATTTCTGATCATTACTTTCAGGTATTCCAATAATTTTTAAATTATCTTTTCTAAGTCTGTTTTCCATATCAGCTGTTTTTTCAATGAGATGTTTCACATTTTCTTCTAACTTTTCATTTTTTTTGGTTTTGAAGTAATGAGTCCTGATTTCTCATAAATTCATCAATATCCCTGAGTTCTATTCTTTGTCTGAAGAATCTGTTTTCCTCAGAGAGCTTTCTTATCTCTTTTTCCATCTGGCTGATTCTGCTTTTTAAAGCATTCTTCTCCTCAATAACTTTTTGAACTGTTTTATCCATTTTTACCTAAGCTGGTTTTTAGCATGCTATTTTCTTCAGCATTTTTTTGGATTTCCTTGACTAAGCTGCTGACTTCATTTTCATGTTTTTCCTGCATCTCTCTCCTTTCTTTTCCCAGTTTTTCCTTCCAACTCCCTCATTTGATTTTCAAAGTCTTTTTTGAGCTCTGTCATAGCCTGAGCCCAATTTCTGTTTTTTATTGGAGTCTTTAGATGCAGGACCTTGTGCTTCCTCATCTTCAGACTGAGTGTTTTGAGCCTTCTTGGTCTCACAGGCAAAATATTTCTCAATGGTGTTTCTCTTGTTTCTCTGCTTGCTCATTTCCTCAGCCTTATCCTGTTTTGGGGGTGCTTCCTGAGCTTTTGGGACACTCCCACAAGGGACTCAGTGTGAGAGGCTATATCCTCCCTCCTGGTCTGTGAATGACCATAAGCTGAATGTGGTCAGAGCCCCAGAGTCCTGTTCCATGGGCAGAGCTTGGCAGTCTCTCTTCACTCCCCTCCCTAGGTACAATGGGCTCATGCCCTGGGGGCTCCTGTTTACAGGCTCTGTCTGCTTCTGTTTCCTGGATCTGGATTGCCTTGGCCACGCTGCTCGCTGTGTGCCCTGAGGCCTGGGCTTCACATGCTCGCTCTGGCAGAGGTCCCCCCCATTCCCCAATTTGTGCCCTGTGCTCCCTGGGGCGTAGATCAGGAAACTACCCTGCTGCTGTGAGCCACAGCTCCCAGCACCCTGGGACTGCCTCCGGGAGGCTGAAGTTCTTTCACTCTGGCTGGCCACCCCTCTGGCGGGCTGCCTCTCCACCCCGGGGAGCAGAGCCTTTCTGCTCTTTTCCAGGTTACCTTGAGTAGGAGAACTGCCTCCCTGGGTCCCTCTGTGGTTTCTGTCTCTTGAAAGTTTAGTTAGAGTCCTTAGTTTAGAAGTTTTATGAGAGAGCGCCCAAGACACCATCGCTCTTGTCGCCATCTTGGCTTCGCCCCTTGAATTATGTTTACTCTTACAGACTATTTTAGAAATGTGTAAGTAAAAAAATGTAAAATAAAATTACATAAAAGAGGGAAAGTTAGATGGTACAGTGGATAGAGCACTGACCTGGAGTTGGGAGGACCTGAGTTCAGATGTGACCTCAGACACTTCATACTTACTTAGCTGTGTGACCTTGGGCACATTTATAATATTCTTTTTTTATAATATTCTTATATATATAATATTCTTTTTTTTTTAGATTTTTCAAGGCAATGGGGTTAAGTGGCTTGCCCAAGGCCACACGGCTAGGTAATTATTAAGTGTCTGAGGTGGGATTTGAACCCAGGTACTCCTGACTCTAAGGCTGGTTCTCTGTTTGCTGTGCCACCTAGCCACCCCTATTATATTCTTTTAAAATGTAAGTTGTGTATGAGAAGAGAGAGAGAGAGTGAGAGAGAGAGAGAGAGAGAGAGAGAGAGAGAAAAGAAAAAATCTCATAAATATTGGTTAAATCCCATAATATTTTCAACTTCTTTAAAGCTTTGGAATCATTTTAATAAGTGCTATTTATTATAATCAGACCTACTATTACCATTACTTAGAAGTCTTAAGTCTAGACATGATTTAACAAAGCACTTTCTTCACAATTTGAAGTAGGCAACTTGTTTAACATTAATATACATTTAATAACAAATTTTAGGTAATTTGACACTCAAAGAAAGTATTGGACTACTTGAAAACCCTAGACTTCATTTTTTAAAGGAATTATCAAGGAAAAGCATCCTGCTAGTCTGGAAACAGAGGGTAAAATAGAAATTGAAAAATCCACTGATCACTTCCTGAAAGAGATACCAAAATGAAAACTGCCAGTAATATTATAGCCAAATTTCAGAATTCCAAGTCAAAGAAAAAATATTGTAAGCAGCCAGAAAGACACAATTCAAATATCATGGAGCCACAGTCAGGATAACACAAAATTTAGCAACTTCTACATTAAGGGATTGTAAGGCTTGGAAAATGATATTCCAGAAGGCAAAATAACTTGGATTGCAACTAAGAACCAGTAAAACTGAACATACTCTTTTAAGGGAAAAGATGGGTATAGGTAAGAATTTAATTTGAAGGGAAAACATATTAAAAAGATGGAGTTAATGGATGGAGGAATGTACTGGGAGAAAGGGAAAGGGAGAAGTAAAATGAGGTAATTTATTGGAAAGAACTGGGAAGTGAGAGGGAGTGAATGAGCCTTACTTTCCTCAGAATTAACCCAGAGAGGGAATAACATACATATTCAATTGGATATCTCAAATAGCTATCTTACCCTAGAGAAAAGTGGGTGGGAGAAAGGAAGGTGGAGGTGATAGAAGGGAGGGATGATTGTGGGAAGGGGTAGTCAGATGCAAAACACTTTTGATGAAAGTCAGGGTGAAAGGACAGAAAGAATAGAATGGGAGTGGGAGGGAATAGGATGGAAGAAAATACAATTAGAAATAGTAACTAAGGGAAAAATATTGAAACAAGTTTCTCTTATGAAGTCCTCATTTCTGAAACATAGCAAACTGAATCAAATTCATAGAAAATAAAAGCCATTCCCCAAATGATAAATGATCAAACGATATGGACCATTTTCAGATGCTCTCTGTTTAAATCATTTTTAAATGTCCTAACTCATTATTGACAGGAGAAATTTGGTTGAAATAATTATGGGTACTACCTATACCTATTGAATTGGTTAATAGGACAGAAAGAGAAAATGACAAATGTTGGAGGAATACAGGAAAATTGAGACATTAATATACTGATGGAAGATTTGTGATACAATTCAACAGTTCTTTAGAGCAATTTGGAACTATGCCCAAAGTATTATAAAACCAAGCCTACCCTTTGATCTAGCAATGCTACTACCAGGTCTATATTCCATAAGAGATGAAAAACAGAAAGGAAAAGGACTTTTATTTATAGCAGATCTTTTTTGGTGGCAAGCAATTGGAAATCATGGAATTGTCTATCAGTTGGGGAATGGCTGAATAAATTGTGTTATGTGATTATGATGAAATGATATTCTGTTATAAAAATGATGAATAGGATGCTCTCAGTAAAATAAAAGCTACATGAGCTGATGTAATGGGAAACATACTATACACAAGTAACAGCAATGCTATAGGAAGATCAGCTGTGAATGACTTAGCTCTCCTCAGCAATGCTGGCACCCAAGACAACTCTGAAGGACTTTTGATAAATAATACTATTCCTTCCCAAAGAAAAAGCTTATGGTATCTGAATACAGATTGAAGCATACTTTTTTTCAAACTATATTTTCTTGAAGTTTCTCTTTGCTTGCAGGGGGAGGAGTATTGTTTACTTTTACAATATGACTATTATGGTAATGTTTCTTGTGATGACACATTTCTAACCTATATCAAATAACTTGCTTTCTCAGTGAAGGAGATTGGGATGGAAGAAGGAAGAGAATTTCACATTTAAGGGTTGTTTTTTTTTTTTGCAAGGCAACGGGGTTAAGTGGCTTGCCCAAAGCCACAAAGCTAGGTAATTATTAAGTGTCTGAGGACAGATTTGAACTCAGGTACTCCTGACTCCAGGGCCGGTGCTTCAACCACTGTGCCACCTAGCCACCCACCCCCCACACACATTTAAGGTTTTAAAAGTGATTGTTGAAACTTGCTTTTCCATGTAACCTGGGAAAATGAAATAAAATAAAATAAAATGCAATGGTAATGAATAAATGTTGATTATCTCTCTCTCTCATACACACACACATACACACACAAACACACACACACACACACACACAAACACACCGAACTTCTTTCTGTCTTATGTCTTGACCCTGCTGCTGTCCATCACAACTGTACAGTCACTCTTTCTGTGTGGAACAATGGATTGTAGTATAATGGAATGAACACTTAACTGAGTTTCAGGAGATGTGAGCTCTGATCCCAGTTTTGCGACTAAACAGGAAGTTATTTTTCCACTCCAGCACAATTTCCACAATTACAAAATATTTCACTCCCTCAAGGAAAATGTCTGAGACCCTAATAGGTCTATGAATTGTTTGTCATCAAATGACAGCACCCCATACTCAACCTCAATTCGAGTCAGAAATAAGACTAAGACATGTCTTACTCAGCCTCACCCACCCTTTTTAAGAAGCAGTTGCAACAAGGATTTTCTGCACTTATCTATGCAGTTCATGAAAAGTCACACATACATTTTACGTGTGTATGTGTGTATGTGTGTGTGTATGTTCTTCATCAAGTGCATTTGACAAAGGCAATAGTGGATCATGAGGCCACTCTTTAGGCCAGGAAATGGATTAGAATGGGGTGAGGCAGATGTCCAGATGTGCTCTGATGATTTCACTTACTATGGACTTCTATTCCCATCTGTCTTGACGGCGTAGCAGCTGGATACCTCAGAAACTGTTTTCCTTTAGGACTTTCTGAATATGCAATATCATTTCCAGCTGCTGAGCTGCTCTACCTGGTGCAATAAGCAATTTGTTTAATTTGGTAGAAAAGGGAATGGTTCATTCATTGCCTTCCCTCTCACTCTCCTCTTCCCCTCCTTCCTGAGAAAATGCGTGACCACTAAAAAAATCTTGGAGAGAGAAAAAGAAAGACAGAGACAGATTGAGCCAGAGGGAGATAGAGAGAGACAGAGACAAAGACAGAGCCAGAGCTAGAGAGACAAAATGATGCAGAGACAGAGAGAGGAGATTAAGGCAAGGATTACTCATGTTCTGACTAAGGAGAGGAATCAGAATGGTCTGACTGAGAGGAGAAAAGCTGGTATATGAATTACCCTTTTCAGAAAGAGTTATATAGGTGTAAGGGAAAGACAAGCATCTGAGTTAAAACTCTTGAGAGAAGTTGGAGGTGCATGTTGGATACACTCATGTTTCTGCTTCAAATCATTCTATAGTTTTCTTTGAAAATCAAATTAATAGAATACTGTGGAATCACTGTCATAGTCATGTTGTAATTGGGACTTAAGCACTCTGGAGCATACTTTCCAGCATGGGCATAGTATAGTGAAATTGAAATTCAAATCAAGAAAGCTCTAAATTCAGAATCATTTACCATATAGGTAACCATGAAATAACTAAAACTTTCAGAGCTTGTTTTCTTATCTGTAAAATGGACATAATAATATCTATTGTTTCTTTTGGGAAAGGATTGGTTTTTGCTTTTGTATTTATTTCTAGCACAGTGCCTGCAGGACTTGTTGACTGTTTGACTGACTATAAGGAAAGTCATGTTTACTTATAAATTACATACTATTTCACTTATTAGAATGTAAGCTAGAATTGCTTTTGTCTTTCTACATATCTCCAAATACGGTGCCTGGTTTGTTGACTGACTGCTAACAAGTCCAATTTATATCCCTCTCACCTAGGAC
Organism: Macrotis lagotis; assembly: GCF_037893015.1. Lineage (NCBI taxonomy): Eukaryota > Metazoa > Chordata > Mammalia > Peramelemorphia > Peramelidae > Macrotis > Macrotis lagotis. The sequence goes on along the minus strand of NC_133665.1, from coordinate 16,958,924 downwards.
CTTTCTGCATTCTAGAGTTGTTGTTCTATGGCCTTATGTTGAATACAATGCCTAAATATTGTTTTATACACTTTTTGTATATAATTATGTAAGAAATCAATAGATATAGATTCTAGTACTAACTTAGCTACAAGATACTTGGGTTACTATGGGTAAGTCACTTCTTTCTGAATTTCAGGTTCTTCTTCTATAAAATAGTGTTATTTATGATAGTGTCTCCATGACGCTTTATCTAACAGAGTCATCATTATAAGATACTGGATTGTTTTTGATTCAAACATAAGTCACTTATTTTAAGCCAGCAGTAATTCAGATCTATCCAGTTCCTTCTAAGAGTCTTGCAAAATGAAACTGAAAGAATTTAAGCTGCTTCCCTAGAGCTAACTTCCAAGGCCATTATGGGAGTTGAAAGTAATTTACTCACTCTAACCCAAATATCATATGGACTATAAGAGTTGCCCTGGTGCAGTGGAAGTACAAAACTAGAGAGGTCATTCTATATTCTTGCAGTAACACTTAAATCAATACTCTCCTTGAATAAGAATTTTAGACTTTCCCTTCTAGGATTGTGGCTATGTCTAAGAAAGAACCATGACCTTATTCCCAAACCCTGGTTGATTTTATAATGTTGTATCTTGTCTTGAATTACTTCTTAATTTCTGTGTTGCAGTTGGTTTCTTGGCCTGTTTTGCTAAATGTTTCTTTTCTCTTTTTCTCTCCTTCCCTCCACCTCTACTTTTCCTGGTCTGTTTTTCTGGTTGGTGCAGCTGACAAGGTCAATGATGATTTCTACACCAAACGCCGACACCTGGCTGAGTTGGCAGCCAAGGGGAGCCTTCCACTTCATCCAGTGCGTGTAGAAGAGGAGCCACCAAGGGCTTTTAGTCCTGAGCATGGCCCTGCCAAGCAGAATGGACAGAAGTCCCGGGTCAACAAACTCCACACACACCCCTTGGCCTACAACTCCACCACCAACTTCAAGACCTGGGACCCCAATGAACCATCCCTCCGGCGTCAGACCTATGGCAACAAGGGTAAGCATGGCACAGCAGAACCATCCTCCAGTGAGCCACTGGCAACAAGAAGCCAGCACTTCATGCCCTCACAGCCATATTTCATCACCAACAGCAAAACGGAAGTGACTGTCTGAGATTGGCATTGCAGGGAGCATCCTGGAGAACACACTCAACTGAGAGAGGCAAAAAAGCAAAATCTAAAGAACCACTCCCCTCCCACCTTCCCACACACACTCTCACACACAACACTTACAATCCAAACTGACAACCTACCAACTGATGACTTGGAAACTCGCTTCTCTTGAGTTACAACTGGCATTTGGTCAACGAGCAGATGAGGAAAACCAAGACAGGGCCATTTAGCAATACATGGAAAGAGAAACCGAGAAACTCCATGTGGATTTCACAACCTAGGCAGTGGCAAACTCACAAGCCCAACCCGTGTGACATTTTTTCTTCTTTTTTAAATTAAAATTGGAATTCCTGATGAGAAGTAGCACAATCCAGACTTTCCACCCATGTAAACCATTTGCTACAAACTATCTGATCCTGCTTGTGAGAGCAAAAGAAAGAAAGCACACACACACACAGAGAGAGAGAGAGAGAGAGAGAGAGAGAGAGAGAGAGAGAGAGACAGGACACAGGAGCACTCTCAAATGAGGCAGAGGAGAAATATATATGAAAATGCGTTGTTTTGGCCAGGAAGTTTATATCAAGCATCTGAGTTGTTGGTTAATCCTAATAACTGATGATCAGGACACATATTCCTGTGAAAAGCCCAGGGCAAAGGAACTCAACCCCAGCCCTCACGCTTACTATACTTTCATATCATCACTGTTGGAAGCAAAAAATAAACAGACCCTGAACCCACCAATTGCTAATGAAAAGGAAAAAAAAAGAGAGACTATTTCCTGTGATATCCATAAAAACTGTTGCAATTCAAATAAAGAGTGAACTATCGGGTGGGGGGGGACACAGTGGTTTAGAGACTACTCAATTGTTTTGTTTAATCTCTACATAAAACCACAAAGAAAAACATCTACCTTTTTCTTTCACAGTCTCCAAAAATAAGAATTAAATAGCAAACCAACCAATGAAAGAATAGGTTTGTGGGTGGGGGGCAAAGAGGAGTAGCTGGATTTGTGCCCCCCCCACCTTTAAAAAAAGACTGTCTTCTCGGGAGAGCAAGAATCCAGTCTCACTTAACTGTCTGTTTCTGACTTCCCTTACCTTAAGCGTGCTGTTGAACTTCAACTGCTTTGGACTGAAAATGACTTAAGCGTGGGTGGTGCCTTCAATGTGTCACTGGTGTTCAATGACAAGTCTTGTTTTCCAAGTGCAACCTGTGTTCCTTTAGGCTTATTTCCTTCTGTTTTACTCAAGAGGTAGAAGTTGTTTTCATACCTCCTTTTGTTGACAAGTCCTATTCTATCCCTTTTCTCCTTCCTTCCCCAATCTACCAAGTGGCTGCAATGCTAGGGAAATGAAAGTAAGAAGACAGCTTCTCCATCTTCCCCATCCAATAACCCTCAAGTCCTTTGTGCTGTTACTCATTCTCTTCCCCAGAATTCATCTGGATCACACTTTCCTCAGTGGAATTGCCCAAACTTGTTCATTAGAATTGGCTTTCAAACCTAGTAATACTTCTGTAGAACCAAAGAAGAAAGACTCATAGAACTCTTGAATTGTTTTACTTGGCCTGGTTTTAAGTGAGAGAGACAAGAGGGAGAGAGAGCAAAAGAGGAAAGGAAAAATTGAGAAGTGGCTTCTAACCCAATGACTTAATTTAAAAATTTTTAAAATTAAAAACCATTTATTTTCTCCTCTTACCAATCATCCCTGTTAAAAAGAATAAAAGAAAAGAAAAATTCATGTAGAAATATGCATATTCAAGTAAAATAAATTCCATATTGAACATGTGAAAATTGGATGTCTTATTCTGCACCCCAGGACCATCACTTCTCTGTCAGGAAGTGTGTAGCATGGCTCAAGTCTTGGTTGGTCATTGCATTCATCAGAGGTCTTAAGCATTTCAAATTGAACCAAAAAACCAACTTTAAATCAGCCACTGTCTCAAGTCTCCCACCCCCATTTTAGCTGGTAAGGAGGCAACCACCAAGGGGTTTAGTGCTGCTCGGGTATCTTGCCTGGTTTCCACCAAATGTTCAGACCCCAAAAGAAGAGTACCATAGTGTCTTGACATCTTCTGGATACAAAGGGAAGCCTTTTGAACCTCTTCCTGGCACCAGCTCAGTTTCTTTACAGATTTTCCTTCCCCCAATTCCAAAATTTTTTCTCTTTCCCTCATTCTTTTCTTTCACTTATCCTCATAGTGTAGTGGAAAGAATGCTATTTGGGATGTCAAGAGACCAGGGTTCTAGTCCTGCGCCTTTCCCATGTTACTTGCGGGACCTTGGGCAAATCTCTATCTCTACCCAAGTCTATTTCCTCATCTGCAAAAATGAGGGAATCAGACAATGATTTTTAGGTCATTTCTGACATCCTAAAATTATATTCCTCTTATTTGATTCAATCCCTTACTATTTCTTACATTTCTCACTCTCTTCTTCACTCAATTTATTCCCTCATCTTCTAACAAAACCTCTTCTTTCCCCAAATAACTCCCTTTCTCCCCAAATCCTCCCTTTCTCTCAATTCAACCCTGCCTCTTTCTCCACCAGCCTCTGACTCTTAACTCATCTTTTTCTCTCCAAAAATTTCTCTCCCCTGAATCCCCTTTCCTGACTTTTAGCCTAAAGGGCTATGTGTCCATGGTTGCCTCCAACAGCCCACAATCACCTACCCTCTGCCTGTCAGGCATCTCCTGAGGAGCTGTAAGAATGAGCTCTCTGAATATGCAGTCTCACTCTTGCCAAGAGTTCTGAACCTTAGGAACCTGAGAATAGCGCAGGCAACACTATCACACCAAATGAGTTACTGGAGATATGGGATGGAGAGTCAATGGAGTAACTCTTTGCCTAAGGCCAGCTCTGACCATGCCTTCCCTTCCTGGAGCTAGGCCAACAACTGGAGCTTCTACAAGGAAAGACTCTTGGCTGAGATGTCTCCAGATGGAGGCCTTAGGCCTTGCTTTTTAAACCTGCTGCTATATTGGAGGGCAAGCTGGATGTTTGGGGTTTAAGGCAGATAGATGAAATTAATAAAATTTATGGGGCCTAGGGAGGTGGGGCAATATTTAAGAGAGGGGATCAAAGGTTGATATGATGGGCCAGTTACCCCTCTCTATCCCACCTGCCTTTCATTTAATCCTGTCTGCCATCCCAAAAAGGCTGTCTGACTCTTTGTCCAGCTAGGATTGAAGAGCTATTAAAATCATCAACTTTGGGCTCCACCTGGCAACTGCATCCAAGTCTCTTCCCCACCCAGGTTTTTGTGTACCTGAGCATATTTTATGTGCAAATATTTTAGTAATTGTATGTTCTGTAAGTAACCCCGTGTTAATACTTGTTAAAAACTGCAGTTTATGATACCAATAACACTTCCTACAATAAAGACAAAACATTTGTTTGTTTTCTAAGAATGTTTCTTTGTAAACATATGTATTCAATATATTAATAAGAATTTCTTACCTGGCAATAAAACTGGATTATATGTGATGCTTCTGTCCCACCATGTGTCTTCCCCTACCTCAGAATCTTCATTTAACTTCAGAAAAAAGCAACACAAATGGGAGAGAGAAACATCATTGGCAGGAACAATTAGATCAATTTTAGTTAGAATACTTTGTCTTGCGGAGGGTTGTGGTTACTTGAAATTTCTACTTAACTGAAAATTAAGCAAAAAGTCTTTAAACTATTTTTTATTTGTTTATTTTTATCTCACCTTGGTTTCTCATTTTATCCCTACCCCCTACTTAACCAATTCTCAACAACCATCCTTTACTACAAAAGAAAAAAGAGAAAAATGAAAAAGTTAAGCAAAACTAGCCAGCACGTAAATGTATCTAACATTATATATGGTGTTCCACCCATATTGTCTACCTCTGAAATTAAGGGAAGGAGGTAAATTATTTTTTTCTTTGGGGTCAGACTTGGATATTATAATATCACAGCATTTTTATTTGTATGTTTTCTTATTTATTTTGTAATCATTGTAAATATTTTTCTTGAATAAGCTTAAATGAGTTTTCCCCATACTTAACTTTATTCTCTATATTCATAATTTCTCACAGCATAGTAATAGCCTATTATGTCCATGTATCACAGTTTATTTAGTCATTTCATAATCTATGGGGCATCTACTTTGTTTCTAGTTCTTTGCTAGTACAAAAATGAAAGAAAACTTTTTTTTCTAGACTCTTATTTTTATAAGATTTTTTGCTTTTTACATGTCTGCATGTACATATGTACCCAGAAATACACATATTATTATTGAACCTTGACAACTAAGATAAATAAGTAAAAGCAACCAATGTAGTCAGAATGCCTGACAGTGTATGAAACTCAACATTCCTGTGGTTCCTCATATCTTTGGTAAGTATGGTGATGATGATGATGATGATGATGATGATGACAATAATAATAATAATAATATAGCATTTACATAAATAGCATTTTTAAGTTTGCAAGGCATATCACATATACTAATCTTTTTCTTGTTGATTCTCACAATAACCCAATGAGACCAAAAAACATGAGGAAACTGAGATGACAGAGATTAAAACATTTGTCCAGAGTCATACATCTAATAAGTTATCTGAGATAGGATTTGAATTCAGGTCTTCCTGACTCTTAATTTAGCACCATATGAATTGCACAATCAACCTACCTGAACCTTTATTCTTGTCTTCTTAGAGACCAGAGTTCATATTTAGTGCCTTAGGAAATATAAACAAAGCTCATACAAAATAAGTGAATCACTTGAAGATCAATGATGACAACACAAGACTATAGGTAAGTTGGTTAAAATTATACTGAATGTGACCTGAACTCAGATAATCCTTTGAAAGTTGAACATTTTTCTTGGACTCAGCTAGTTTCAGTGATATTTGCTACCATGTCCTAAAAAATATTAGTCCACAGGAAAAAAAATTCCTTTTATGAAGAAATAGTGGTTTTAGGCTTAAAGGGTTTCCAAATCCAAATGGAGGCCAGAGGAGGAGGAAAATGTGAGGTCTTGTAGAAATCAAATTTCTGCTCCCTTAAAAAACCCTACTAAGATGCACAAATCTAAGTAAGGAAAGGAAAATGAAGACTTTTTATGATAAACTATTATCCTTTCCCTGTTACTGGACACTTCATTAATCCACTGAATTTGATGCTATTTAGGAGATAAATGTCTCTCAGGGTGCCCCTTGGATCATAGAATCATAGAAGTGTAAGGGACAATTCTCAAGGTGCCATCTTGAGCAAACTAAATTCCAATCTTAATGATTGCACTTTCTATTGGGGAAGACAAAGATGGACAGGAGTGTGGTGTTTCAGTCTGGGAGATCACAAAGATAGTAAGTAGCGACATAGATTAACTGATTTTGTGTATGATGATATGAATTATCCAAGGCCAGAAACGCATTAAGGGGGAAAACTAGAGTTCAAACCCAGGCCTTCTAACTCCAAGAGAGATGTTAGGGATTGCTGAGAAGATTCAATAAAAGTGTTGGGGGTTGTTAAAATTATTGAAGGTTTGGATCATCTAATAGAGACTGGTATAGGATGCAGCCTAAAGCAAAGAGATTTCCATGAGAAAACAAGGACTTGGTAGATGGTTCAAAAACAGTAGGCTCCTGGTGGCAGCTAACCCAAACCAATTTGCAGAATCATGATATCAGCATATATTTCTTCACAGGAACATTGTTTGTGTCTTTCCCCACTCCTCCCCTGCCCCAACACATGTCCTTGCTCTCATTGCCTGAAAAAAATCGGTCAGCGGTGGTGTGATGGTAACAACCATAGAACAGTGATTCAAAAAGTTTTCTAATCTTTGTTCTGATACTAGCTAGTTATGTGATGTTGGATAAATTCCTTCTGAGGGTCTCATTTTGATCAATTTTAAAATACAGAGTTTAAACAAGATGATTTTTTCCACTTTAAAATTCTCTGATTCTAGGTCAAGTTGCCACCATTGACTTCTAATATATGAAACTAGTTACTGTTCACAACCAGTTATTATTTGCCAGATATTTGATCAGGGTAATCGGATGATAGGAAGGAACTATAGGGATAAGACTGAAATAGTGATTTCATTGATATAGGGAATTACTGGATAAGAAAATTCCAATTCTACCAGTGCAGGTTCATACCTTTTCCTTGAGTTACAGTCTTAGAGAATTACCTGAATGCACTGAGAGGTTAAAGAACTTGTTCAGGGTCACACAGTCAGTAGGTGTCAGAGGTGGGACTTCAAACCAGATTTTTCTGATTCTAAAGCCAGCTCTTTATCCACTTTGCCTCTCTGATAAATCTTCTCTTGAGTCAGTAAACATATGAACATTCATTTTTATAATATGAATTAGGAAATAAAATTAATACTGGTTTATTTTGGTGACTCACTTGTATGGCCAAAAGTGATGGTACCACTGATGCTATGAAATTATGTGCAACAACACAATATGAAAAATGGTAATCATTTTCTTCATTCACTGGATTCTCAGTTAACCCCTCCCCCACCACAGGATGGACTTCTTTCAGTCAGCATAGACCATCACTGAAGTTCAGACACATTTTGTAATTTCTCCTGTGCAATTTAAACAGTTTGCAGCTTTCAAAAAATTGGTATATGCACTCATTTAAACAATGTTGTATAGGGAAGTGTCCTACTAGGGGATAAAATTTATCAAAAGGATTATTTGAATAGGGAGAGAGAATTATTACTATTACTACCACTACTGCTCAACTATTACTGCTGCTGCTGCTGCTGCTACTATACCATGAGTACCAATCTATCAAAATAGATTAGGAACTGGCACCCAGACTAGGTCTTGAAGGAAACTAAAGATTCTAGTAGACAAAAATTAAGAGGCAGGGTATCCCAGAAAAGGAGGAAAACTCTACAAAATCATAGAAGTAGTAGATGGATTGCACCAGTTCCATTCACAGCAAGTGGACTGAGTAGTTAGTGGGTTTCCCCTTACTTGATGTCCTTAAGAAAAGGCTAGGTATCACTTGTCAGGAATGATATAGAGAAGATTCTTCTTTGGATATGGGTTGAGCAAGATGACTTTCTAAAGGTACTTCTGACTTTGGGATTACGTGGCATTGTATGTCTTTGTGTGTGTGTGTGTGTGTGTGTGTGTGTGTGTGTGTAAGAGGATGGAGGTAGCAATGATAGTTGTGGAAAGGAATGATAGAGGTGATGTAGCAAGGAGTATTATTCTTACTGATATATTATTTTATGATCCACTTTTAATTTTTTTTCAAAGCTTGGATTTGTCAGCCCTAAGTTTAGTTGGCAGAATCCACAGCTTTCCTTCATTTCCAACATCTGGCGTTTTTGCCCTTTGCCCATGTCTAACAGTCTGGTTCTAATGAATTAACATTTTCTTTATGTCCATTAAATATGGACTCCCTCCAACCCTGTGGTGAGGTCAATCTAATTCCTTTGTTCAAGGGCACAGATGGTTAGACACTGCCAAGCCTGCATATGACTTTCTTAACCTTAAATCTGCTCACTTAACCCTGGCAGGAGAAATACACTTAATCATTGGGATGTTCCCAGAGAAGTAGACATGAGAACACTCAGAAAGGCAACAAATGAAACTGAATTAGAGTGAATGCCAGTTCAGTTGGTCCTGATATCTAGATTTCAGAATCTGGACTTTCACATCAAGTCCTTGAAACTCAAACATGTCATTCTAAAATATGTAGCATAGAAGACATTCCACACTCCCCAGGGATTCACAGTCCACTAAAGGTACACATTAACTTCCCAGAGATCACCAAATCCCAAAGCCAAGATTGTGATTAAACTGTAAAAGAGGTAGTCCACATATATCTCTGAGGAACATTTTTCAGTATGTTTTCCTCAGTCAGTCAAATGAGTTTTATATTTCTAGGCATGGCTCTTAATGGGCATAATAGGGCTGGACCTGGAGTCAGGAAGACCTGAGTATTATGCTTCTAATGTTTACTAGCTCTGTAGACGAGTCATCTAATCCCTCATCTTCAGTTTTCTTGACTTTAAAAATAGAGATGAGTGCTACCTAACATTACTACTACTACTACTACTACTACTACTACTACCACCACCACCACCACCACCACCACCACCACCACACCACCATCACTAGTACTACTACTTCTACCTCTTCTATAATGACTACTAATTATACTGATATTATTGCTGCTACTATTTTACTACTACTTCTACTACTGATACTATTGCTGCTGCAACTCTTTCAGTATCACTCCTATGACAATTACTGCATAATACTACTACTAGTACCACCATCAGTGCTATTATGAATACTATTACTACTAATATTCTTAACACTATTATATAGGGGTTGGGGTATATGACTTTGGGATTTGATTTCTTTGTTTATTATGTAAACACATATAGACTTATATGTGCATATTACATATACATATTTACTCTATATGCATACACATTTACATACTCAAGAATTATGGCATTGATCAAATTTATTTAATTGTCCAAAGAAACTGCAAGAAAGTAACATTTTTTTTATTAACCAAATACAGAGAAGTTGATGTCTAATGTCTAATATCTAGGAGAACCCTGGTTAAAAAAAACAGGGAATAAGAAAATGACTATTGTTAGACCCATTCTGAATCTATATTATTTCTTTTTATAAAAACCTCATTTATTTAAGGCTATGGGGTTAAGTGACTTGCCCAAGGTCACATATCTATTATTAAGTGACTGAGGCTGGCTTTGAACTCAGGTCCTCTTGACTTCCAGGGCTGGTGCTCTATGCACTGCGCCACCTAGCTGTGCCTAGAATCTTTATTATTTCTAGGAGCATTTCCAAATTAGCAAAAGTTTTATCTAGTGTATACCTATGTGAAGGAATGCATTCTGATAATAGGTTCTAGGCATACAGACCTATGGAAACTAGAGAAAGGGACTGTCATACAGAACAGCTATTACAAACTCTTAGGAAATGAATAAAAAAAATGAAGAGGAAAAACAGCTATTAATTGGTTGTTCTTTGCTAAGTAATGTTTTAAGGGTCAGGGATACATAAGCATAAATTCAAACTTTTCCTATTCTTAATGATTGCACTTTCTATTAGGAGAAGACAAAGATGGACAGGAGTGTGGTATTTCAGTCTGGGAGATCACAAAGATAGTAAGTAGAGACATAGATTAATTGATTTTTTTGTATGAATAGTCATAATTATTTAATTACTCTTCCCAGAGTTAAAGACTGAGCAGGATAAGTCTTAGAATCCCTCCATTCAGCTGCTAAAGTGACTTTCCTAAAGCACAAGTTGGACCAAGTCACTCCCCTATTCAGTAACCTCCAATGGCCCCCCATCATCTTCAGGATTAAATATAAAATCTTCTGCTTGGTATTCAAAGTGCATTATAATGTACTCCCTTTTCCATACTTCTTTCCCTTCCTTTCAACCCATATATTCTTTGATACATTAACATCTGCCTCTTTGCTATCTGTTCCTTGATCTAGACACTGGGTAGTTTCATATGTCTCATTTATGGAATGTTTTCCTTCCTCAAAGTTACCTCCTTATCTCCCTTTAATTCCCAGTTAAAATTCCACCCTCTACAAGAAACATTTCCCAATTCTGTTTAATTCTACTAACTCCCCTCTCTTGATTATTTCCTTTCTATCCTGTATATAATTTGCACACAGTTATTTGATCTTTCCCACAGGAGCTTTCTGAGGTCAGGGATAGTCAATTTGCCTTTCTTGTTGTGTTTTTTTTTCAGGTTTTTGCAGGGCAATGGGGTTAAGTGACTTGCACCAGGTCACATAGCTAAGTAATTATTAAGTATCTGAGGTTGAATTTGAACCCAGAGCCAGTGTTCTTTTCACTGCACCACCTAGCTGTTCCCAATTTGCCTTTCTTTAAATGCTTGGCCCAGAGTAGACTTAATAAATGTGTATTGATCTACTGATTGAGAGAAAGATCTACGCAGTGAGTCTCCTATTCCTTCCTAGAGAGTTAAATGTTTTGGAAGATGTCATTAACACCCTGAGGGCAATGCTTTTAAATCTGCATTATCAGAATCTGCATTATATACTCTTTTTATTACATGTGATGAATGCTTCATTCTGAGCTTGTTTATTCCTACTGAACCAAAATTCCCATTTCTATTTTGACAATTTAGCTAATACCAGAGAAAGGAAACCTAAGATAAGTATAATAGGGAGGGCAAATCTTCTGTTAACAAGAAATTAATTCACTTAATTCACTTCATGTCAAATGTAATTTTAGATATATTTTCTAGTATTTCCTATCACCCAATGTTAGAAAACTTTTCCATTAATGTGGATAATTGGAAGATGACTACATTTAATCAGTTGTTGTGTGTAGGTAAAACATCCTTCTTTCCCCTATTTCCAGAAAACTGGAAGTTTTGTTTGGCTTCTGAAAGAGCACTTCTTATTACAGGGAGAGAATTGCTTAGACCAAAGGAAAATAGGGTTCAATTAGCAGATCTATCCATATTATAATCCTTTTGATTATATATTTGGCTATATCTTTTGATAAAAGGGATTATTACTATGGAGAAATTCAATTCTGTGTGTTCTTTATTTACTTCAATTGTTTATTGATGAGTTATCAATGATGGAAGTCTGACTAAATTTATCCTCCTCAAGTTGAATTTTCTTAGGTGAAAGGAAAGAAAAAACATATTTCACAAATTTTCATAAAATCCTCATTATCTTTTTTTAATTTAATTTTTCATTTTTTGGGAGGGTGAATTCTAGGTATCAATTTAGATACATGGCACGTGAGGATTACACAATTTGTCTAAAAATTTGGGGGGTAAAAGTGTTAGTGAACTAAGGATACAGCATAAGACAGGCAAAAAATGGTTGCAATCTGGGGGGGCTACATCATATGGATACAAACATATCTTAGCTTTCAAAATAGGGAAGCATTCAGTTTTTGAACTCTGCCATAGTCATATCACATTCTGAGTACTACTATTTAGGAAGGACATTGGCAAACTGAGGAGGGAAATAAAGATCATGACCAACCCTGAGTTCATACCAGATGAGGATCAATTGATTCTCTTTGTCTCTGCTGCCTTCAATTTATGCTGTATATATCTTGTTTGTACATAGCTGTATGTTATGTCATGTCCCTCTCCCAGCTTTTAGACTCTGAACTCCTTGGGAACAGAGACTGTCTTTTGTCTTTATATCCCCATCACTTTTCACAGTGGCTGGGACATAGTAGATATTCAATAAATGTTTATTGACTTTGACTAACTGGATGGAAGGAAGTAGCCTAGAGAAGACTCAGGGGGGCCCATGACTGCTACCTTCAAGTTTTGATAGCTTGTCAAGAGAAAGGGTAATTAGTCTTGTTCTATTTTGCCCCTGAAGGTAGAAATGGGAGTAATGGGTAGAACTTGAAAAGCAATAAATTTAGGCTTCATGTCAGAAAAAAACTTACTAGGAAAACATCCCAAATGGTTTCCTTTTGACTGAAGTCTTTGAAAAAAAGACCAGGTGACCCTTTTCTGTGTATTTTGGATAGGGGGGGGTTTCTTTTGGACTAGATAGCCATTAGGTCCTTTCTAACTCTGAAGCACTAAGATTCTATAATGCCCATCCCCCTCTGTAAATTTGCTTTCTACACTGTATGAAAGAAAAGCATATAAATTCTAAAACTTGGAGCCTCATTCTTTCCCTTGTCAGATTCTAATTCCTTGACTGGGAGATGCAGCTGAGTTTAAATAAAGCATTTCACATCAAGAAATGTCATGGTTGTTGGAAATAATTTTGTCTTATTCCCTTCAATTTTCCTTCTGGGCTAATCCAAAGATTTCAGTCAGATTCAGATTTTTATAATGCTCTCCATATATATATATATATATATATATATATATATATATATATATATACATATATATGTATATGTATGTATGTATAGGATGTGTGTGTGTATGCACAGATACACACACATAATATTGCTCTTTGCTTTTGTGAAAAACAAAAACTTTTTTTTCATTCTCCCTGGAAAGCATAAAATCTGTAGAATCTAAAAAGATGATTTATGAGGTAGAGATGCTTATTTTTATGGTCATTTCAATTTTCTCAAAATCCTCTGTTGAATTATAAAAGGCAATTGAGAAATGGTGCTGCTATTCTAAGAGTCAGGTTCCAAGTATAAGATGTAGGTTCAACAAATAGTTTCAGATCCAGGTCTCTAAGTCCTAATAGAAAAGTTAGGCAGGTAGCTGCATCTATTGTGTGGGTCTCTGCTTTACTAATAGAAACATGCCCCAATGCTTTCAGGGTCCCCTTATTATTTCATAGATCAGAATAACTAAAAATCATCCCCCTTCTGCACTCTTTCCACTTGGAACCAGACTAGAGAATATGGTGATTGCTTCATAGTAGCCAGAGACACGTCTATAGAAGTTGTGGTGTTAAAGGTTTAATCCCCATTGGTTGAAATCTATTTGAATACAGTTGATTGATGTAGCTTTGATACTGGCTCCATTTCCTGACTTCCTCCCTGTCACAAGAACAGAGTTTCTTAAGCTTTGTTTGTGTCATAGACTCCATTGGGCAGAAATGATTTCTTTTTTGGCTTTGGATCCCCAGGACCTAGCACAGTACCTAAGACAAAGTAAATGTTTAACAGATAATTGATTGATTAATCAATTTTACCCATGTAAGTGGGAGAGTCAATTAGTGAATTGAAAAGAGTATTAGATTGGCAATTAGAAGATCTGATACTCACCACTTTTGGGGGTAAATTATTTAACCTCTCAGTTTCCTCAATTGGGAAATGAGAGAATTGCATTACATGATCTTTGAGGTCCTTTCCAACTTGCATATTCTATAACTCTTTAATTTTACAAATCAGCTCTCCTTTCTATTAGCCTTTATGATTTTGTCAACAGAGAAAACAACTCTGTAGTTTGTACTTTTCTGATGTAATTCTTTATTGGTAATAAAACAATGGGGAGAATTTCTATTTCAGTCTAAGAAACTGGGAAGGCTAAGCTTTAATCATCTGAAGGGGTTTTTGACTGAGGATATATTCTGAATATTGAATTCCATGGAAAATGACTCTTTGGGAAGATACTATAACCTGACACTTCTAAGTGCTAATTCAGAAAAATAGTATCTAACTTAAAAGAATCCATTTCTTCCAGCAAAGTAACTTATACATTTGTCTCCAGGGGTGGAGGCCTGGCTTTTTTGATTTGGTGCTTTGAATCATTATTTCCATCCTTTGCCTAGCAACATTATTCACCTCTACACTAAAAGGTGGGTTTTATTTCACATTAATGGGAGCAGACATTTCATTAGGGGAGCTAGTTTTCAGGAAATGATATAGTGAGTCCTCTGCCAATCCACAAAACAAGAACAAGGCAACCTCTCAAATGCTGATGAAGTCTGATCAAAGGGCTTAGAGGTTGTACCTTCCAAAGATACTGAGTGAGCTTAGCTGAGAGAAAAGGCAAGAACTAAAGCTACCTTAGTTCTACTCTGGAATGCCTTTTTATTGAGACTTCCCAATGGGAAGTCTACTAATTTTTTTCTAACAATTTTCTTTGAGTGCTGAAATCCTCACCATTGATCATTTCATGTTTTCTCCTAATATGGCTTATAAAATGATTATGTTTTATGAGCACACTTAGTATATATTGAACTACAATAAAGGTGATAGAGGAAAAAGAAAGTAGTGATGATAAATAAGGATAAAACAGCCAGTTAAATGGAAAGAAATGTTTAAAAAAATGAAGTCCAAGAAGTAAAAAGCATAGCCAGAAGAGGAATGAAGATTGACTAGCATGAACTCCTCTCCAAAATGAAGGCCCCAGGATATCAGTCTAAATAATTTACTGGTACCATCACAAAAAATAAAAATCTATAATGCAGGAGTTCTTAATATGTGTTTCTTGAATTTATTTTTTAATATTTTGAAATGTATTTTTGTTCTTTGTTATCATATGAATTTTATTTTAAGAATTTAAAAAGCATTATAATTCTAAAAAGTTCTATGGTGCTAAAAAAAAGATAATAAATATTTGACCTAGAGGAAAGCCTCCAAGTGAATGGAGTGATCTTGGGCATCCTTTGCCCAGAGTTCTCTTTTGAGATTGGTAGGATTAGTAGGCATAATGAAGATACCAATACAGGGGCTTGCTATTTGCAGAGTGTGTGCCAGAAAGACAGTGTTCAGGAAGAACACCTGGTTAGTGTTGGCAGTAGGGTATATTGACCCTGTTCCCAGTCTTGCCATTGTAATGGGGGCTATATTCCCACATGGCATTATGACAGCAGCACTTGTCCCTTTAGTTCTTTATACTTTGCTCATAGAAAGCTCCCCAACCTCACTTAATATCATGCTACTATCCACCTCGCTTCAGGATAAACTGGAATAAATTCAGAATTATGCCCTATGAAGTACTTGCCTTGGACAACTATTCTCTCAGGGTCACTTGTGAATATTGCCAGAACCAATAAAGGATGGGAGAGGGAAGAGGAAGAAGGTAGTGAACTTATCCCAGATCAGAAATCTCACAGAAAGTTGCTTAAAATACTGAGAAATCATCCAAAGCATGTCTAAAATTTGGAAATGACATTCCTATTTATACTTATTTATATACTTTCCTTATTCTCTGATCAGATTAGAATTTCCTTCAGGGAAGAGATGGAATTAAATTCAATTCCATTCAATCCCAACTCACAAAAAATATGTATTAAGCACTCGTGTTCAAGAAAAGCAGTGATAGATAGTTAGTAGACAAAGATGATCTAGGTTCAAATACCATCTCTGACATATATTGGCTATGTAATTCTGAGTCAACCATATTAAGTGATTATTTGATTTGTATTTATTCAATTTATAAATGAGGGTTCTATTGGTGGGAGATGGAGAATGGAGTTATTGGGAAGTGATGGATTTTCTGAGCTCAAAATCTTCCTCAGGCACTTAATAGCTGTGTAACACTCTGCCTCACTTTCCTTATTTGTAAAATGAGGAAAAATAATATGAACTATTTCCCACAAGTGTTGTAATGTTCAAAGAAGATAATATTTGTCAAACACTAAATACAGTGCTCCATACATAGAAAATATCATATCAATACTACCATTATCACCACCACCACCACCACCACCACCACTACTACTACTACTACTACTACTACTACTAGTAGTAGTAGTAGTACTACTACTACTACTTCACCTCTCAGTTCTCTAGGCAGCTCTTTAAGGACTGATGAGAAAGTGCTACTCTATTAATAAAAGTAGTTTCCTCATTAGGGAGAACTTTATAGTAGTAAAATCACAAATCCAATTACTATCTTTATACCTGGACTATGTAAGAAAAGCACCAGAGAGATATATAGGTAAAAGATAACAGAATCTCGTTAAAGGAATTTATAGTCAGAGTATAGCAGGAGGAAGGAAGGGTTAAGATAAATGTAGAAACAACTACAATGCAAATTATAATATATTTTTCATTTTTTTCTCCCTTAGGGACCTAGGACAGTTCTATAAACCTGTAGGTATTACCATTTCTAGAAACAACTCTGATAAAGCAAAATCAGTGTATTAAAAATACTTCCTATATGTAACCTTTGATCCAATGATATTTCTACTACCGCTACTAATGAGGTTAAAGACAGAAGGGGCAATCTCATAAATGTAAAACTTATTATTAGCCTCCTTTTTAGCAATTTCTACAGTAACAGAACTAGAAAGAATGCTGTTGCCCTGCCCATTAGCTGGAGAATAGCTGAACAAAATGCCTCAGATTAAGATAATGAAATATTATTATTATGCCATAAGAAATGAAGTTAAGAATTCAATGAAATGATGAGGAATGAAATAAGGAGATTGATTTGATGACCATAATATAAAGTAAAACCACAGCAAAAGAATTCAGAATCCTGAGCTATGTAATGTCTAGTAGTAGCCTCTGAAGACTGAAACAAACTTTTCACCTTTTGCCAGAGAGATGGTAGACTATAGGAATATAATGAGGTGTTCATTTTCAGATTTGGCCAATGTGCTGATTCATTTTGCTTATTTGTTATGAAAAAGAATTCTTTTAGTGGCAGGTAGGGGAACTGAAGTCATTGGGAAGTGGTAGTCCTTTTAGAAAAAAACCTTTAGAAAAAAACCTTTAACAAAATAAAAAGATAGTTTCTATTTATATTACAAGTATATATGGCAAAGCACAAGTTTCTTGCTTTCATACTAAATGTATATTTTCCTAACCATTATTCAAACTCTTAGTCTCTCAAATTCTGTTATTAAAGGGGGTACAATCAAACCCCTGACAATGTTTATCTAAAGGTTATTTTGGCTATTTTCCATACGATCATTGTAAATATTGAACAAGCAAGGGCAAATATGTGAAAATCTTCATAGTTAAGACCTTGTATTATGTATTAGAAAGGATTTACAAGTGGGAATTGGGAAAACTGTATTCTACTCAATATTGTGTGATCTTAGGAAAGTCATTCCTCTGTCTCAAAACATAACAGGAAGGGGTTGGGCTATGTTCTCTCTTAAGATTCCTTCTAGTTCTGAAATTCATTGTCATGATAATTCACCATCAAGATACTTAGTTCATTTGATTTTTTTTTTTTTGCAAAGTAACCAGGTGAAATAAATTGCTCAAGATCACACATATCTAAGGCCAGATTTGAACTCAGATCTTCCTGACTCCAGGGTCAGTGTTCTATCCACTGCACTATCTAGCTGCCTAACTCAGTGCATTTGAATAATCTGTCTGCTCATCTGGTCCCCAAGAAACAGATCTAGTCTCAAAGCTACTCCAAAATGAAAGGCATTGTATTTTTAATCCATGTATGTAAACATATAGGATGATGAATAATTTGAAAGTCATTAACAAAAGAAAAGGTCTACATACCCATGTATTTGGGGAATGGTTAAACCAACTGTAGTATATTATATTACTGTGCTTTAAAACTTCAGGCCTGAGAACCAATGACATATAGGCTGTAGTCAGTACTAATGAGAAGCAAAACTAGCAGTCCATTGTCACTCTGTTGTTTGACTTAAATATGCAGTGACTCTCATTGTTTTTGTCCCTCCCCAAAGCATCTAATTGTCTAAAAGTGTCTTTGGTCAAAATGCTGAAGTTAGAAACTGCCATCCTATTCATTTGTCTCTCCAAGGGGAATCTTGGACATTCTTCTACTTCATTTCAAATTCCTCCTATGTTCTGGTTTAATTTTTTTATTTTAATAAGAATTAATGAGTATCATTTTGATTAATGGTATACAGACTTGCTGATCAAAAAAGATTTCATATTTAAAGGTCTAAGAATTAAAAGAATGGGGACTTCTGACCAAGATGGCAGAGAAAAGCCAGGCACTGTCCTAAGATCTCCTGGCTTTCTCTCATAATTAATATGAATCATACCTCTTAACAGAATTCAGATCCACAAAATCCAGAAAGAGCAAAGGAGAAGAATATCTACCAACAAAATCTGTCTCAAGGAAAAGTGGATGAGTCAAGGGGCAGAGAGCAGAGAGCCAACACAGGCAGGGTGAGACCTGGGTCTAAACGGAGAACAATCGTGGAAGCTTTGGCTTTGTGAGCAGGCAGGAGAGCACCAGTGAGGTTGGAGGAAGAGTTCAGCTCAGTGGGTGGGAAAGGCCCAGTGCAGTGGTAAGATGATCAACTCTGTTGGCCTGGAAGACCAGGGCCATGAGCCCCTTATTTTCCAGTTTAGTACCTCCCCCACATTCTTGTGGGAGAAAGGAACTCTTCTGAGCACAAACACAGTAACAACCCCCCCCTTCACCAGATTCAGGAGTGGGCAGCAGATCTCTCTCAGTACTGAGTGAATAAGAAGATTAACTATATATCCAAGAGTCAAGCACATATTGTTCAAGGATAATTCAGACCTTACTGATTCCCCCCCACCCCTTCAGACCTAGGGAAAGGGCTACAAATCAAGGTCACAGACACTCCAGAGAAAGCCTATAGCACCCCCTAGTGGCTGGCCCATTTGGAGTTACTAAGCCCAGTGAGCAAAGCCTCTAGGGTTTTTAAAACCAAAGATCTATGAACCAGCCCCTCCCCAACACAAGATCCTAGGAAAATGAAGAAAGGCTAGTGGAAAGGGGGGCTCATTGGAAGCTACCTTTAAGGGAAAGACCCTAACTGAGAGAGAGCTAGAACTTCTGAGGAGAATATGAATTGGTCTCCAGCCCAGAAAGATTTCTTAGAAGATATCAGGAAGGAGTTTAAAAGTCTGGAAAAACTGGGGAACAAAAACAAAGAGAAAATTAACACATTGTAAGAGAAAATTAACACCTTGCAACAATAAAAAAAATTCCTTGGAAAATACAATCGGACAAGTGCAAAAAGAAAATATCTCAAAAACAAAATTGGGCAAATGGAAAAGGAGTTGCAAAAGGTAAATGAAGAAAATTATTCTCTAAAAAAAGAATGGAATCCATGGAAACAAATAACTTCATGAGAGAACAAGACTCTGTTAAATAAAAACAAAAAATAAAAAATAGATTAAAATATAAAATATCTCATTGCAAAACTACTGACCTGAAGAACAGGTCCAGGAAAGACAACTTAAGAATTATTTGGCTTCTTGAAGATACTAAGGATAAAAAAGCATGGATCAATATTTCAGGATCTTTTGAAGGAAAATTGCCCTGATATCATGGAACCAGAAGGCAGAATACTCATTGAAAGAATGCATTAGATCCCCTCCTGAAAGGGATCACCAAATGAAAACACCAAGGAATATTGGGTCCAAATTCCAGAACTGTCAGATAAAAGAGAAAATCTTGAAAGCATCCAGAAAGAAACAAATTAGATACTAAGTAGCCACAGTAAGGATTATATGGGACCTGGATGCATCAACATTAAGGGATCAAAGGGCCTGGAATTTGATATTCCAAAGAGCAAGGGAGCTTGGAATGCAGCCAAAAATTTACTATTGTGCAAAACTGAGGCTTCTCTTCCAGGAGAAAAGGTGGATATTTAACAAAATAGGAGACTTCCAACTTTTCCTGATGGAAAGACCAGAGCTGAATTGAAAATTTGGACTTCAAATAGGAGACTCAAGAGTCACATGAAAGGGTAAAAAAGGGACAAGGAAAAAAATGTTATCCAATAAGATGAAACAGGCTATATCCCTACCTGGGAGAAAAATTCTCATAACTCTTGCAAATTGTAACTCTGAGAGAATATACTTAGCTAGAAGTAATGGACACTCATGACTTGTCTGTGACTCTGATAAAATGATTCAAAAACAATATCTCCTTAAAAACAGGGCACAGTAAAGAGACAGGAGGATGGAGGAGATTGAATGGGGGGAAATCACATTACATGAAGTGGTATAAAGGACCTATTGCTTTAGAGACAAAGAAAGGAAGAGGTGAGAACTGCCTGAATCTTACTCTCATCAAATTTGGCTCAAAGAAGGATTAACATACACCCACTCAGTTAAATTAAGAAACTTATCCTACCTTTCAAATAATAAAAGAGGAAAGGGGGAGGGGGAGGAAAAGAGGAACTAACAGAAGGAAGGAAAGGAAGAAGAGGCAAAGGGAAAGGGAAAAGATAGGGGAGGAGGTGGATATAAGGGCACAAACTGAAGGAGGTGGTATTCAGCAGTAAAATACTGAGGGATTTGGATAAAGTTAAAAAAGGGCGAAAATACAGAGGGGAAGATAGCATGGAGAGCAATAAAGAGTTAGTAATTGTAATTTTGAATGGGAATGGGATGAACTCTCCCATAATATGTAAGCAAATAGCAGAGTGGATTAAAAACCAGAATCCTTCAATATGCTGCTAACAAGAAACTCATTTGAAGCAGAGACACATATAGAGTAAAGGTACAAGGTTGGAGCAGAATATATTTTGCCTCAGCCGAAGTGAAAAAGGCAGGGGTATTTAATCCTTATCTCAGACAAAACAGCTGCTAAAAGAGATCTCATTAAAAGAGATAAGGAAGGAAGCTAGATCCTTTTTTTCCCCTGTCCTTATATATATATATATATATATATATATATATATATATATATATATATATATATTAATTTTTTATTTTTGTACAAGTGATGTTTTCTTATACATTACTAAAACATTCTTATTTAAGAGTAAACATAATATCCCTGCTTCAAAAATATAGACCCTCATGAGCAATAAAGAGAAAAAAATAAAAATAAAAAAATTCTTTAAAATATGCTTTAGTCTGTGTTCCAACACCACCAGCTCTGTTGTGGGTGGATCACATTCTTTATAAGTCCATCACAAAAGCTACTCTATATTTTCCCACATGCCATTGCTGATTGCAGCTCCCTCCATTCATACCTCCTCACTACCATATACTGTATTTTCTCTCTCCTTTCACTCTGTCCCTCTTCTTAAATGTGATGTAGAGTAGCTGAGTGGTGCAGCATACTGATCACCAGCCCTGGGGCCAAGAGGCCCTGAGCCCACATACCATTCCTAAGGCCAAGCAACCACCTGTCCCTAAGGTCCTGGATAGGTCATCCAATCCCAGCCCCTTGCAAGAAGTAAAAAGGAAAATGTGTTATATCTGACTACTCTCCCCCACAGTCTACCCTCTCCTCCATCACTCACATGCCCCCCTTTGCCTGTCCCCCTTCTCTCATTCTTACTCTATACCCCATTGAGTATATATGCTGTTTCCTCTCTGAGGCACCTCTGATGAGAGCGAAGGTTCCCTCATTCCCCCCTCACCTTCCCTCTTGCATATCATTGCAATAGCTCATTGCAACAATAAAAAAATCTTATTATATGAAATATCTTTGCCTATTCCACCTCTCCTTTCTCTTACTCCCATTACATTTCCCTTTTAGCCATTGACTCCATTTTTACACTATATTATATCTTCAAATTCAGCTTTTTCCTATGCTTCATCTATAAAAGCTCCTTGTACCTGCTCTATTAAATGAGAAGTTTCTTTTTTTTTTTTGCTAGGCAATGGGGTTAAGTGACTTGCCCAAGGCCACACCACTAGGTAATTATTATTTTTAAGTGTTTTTTGGCAAGGCAAATGGGGTTTAGTGGCTTGCCCAAGGCCACACAGCTAGGTAATTATTCATTGTCTGAGACTGGTACTCCTGACTCCAGGGCCGGTGCTCTAACCACAGCACCACCTAGCCGCCCCTGTGCCATCTAGCTGCCCCGAGAAGTTTCATATGAGTAATATCAGTATCATTTTTCTATGCAGGAATGCATGCAGTTTATCATCATTAAGTCCCTCAAATTTTCCCCTTCTCTACTCTCTATGCTTCACCTGAGTCCTGTATTTGAAGATCAAACCTTCTATTCAGCTCTGGTTGTTTCAACAGGAACAATTGAATTTCCCCTGGTTCACTGAAAGTCCATCTTTTCCCCTGAAAAAGAATATTCAGTTTTGCTGGGTAGTTGATTTTTGGTTTCATTCTGAGCTCTTTTGCCTTCTGGAATATTATATTCCAAGCCCTACAAGTCCTTAATATAGTTGCTGCTAAGTCCTGTGTGATACTGACTGCAGTTCCACAATATTTGAATCGTGTCCTTCTGGCTGCTTGTAATATTTTCTTTTTTGACTTGGGAGTTCTGGAACTTGGCTATAATATTTCTGAGGGTTGGGATTTTTGGATTGGTGGATTCTCTCAATTTCTATTTTGCCCTCTGCTTCTAGGATGTGTAGGTGATTTTCCTGTAGGACTTCTTTAAAAATGAGTCAAGACTCTTTTTCTGATCATGACTTTCAGGTATCCCAATAATTTTTAAATTATCTTTTCTGAATCTGTTTTCCAGATTAGTAGTTTTTTCAATGAAGTATTTCACATTTTCTTTAATTTTTCAATCTTTTGGTGTTGAAGTATTCTTGTAAAGTCAACAGCTTCCTTTAGCTCCATTCTACATCTGAAGGATTTGTTTTCCTCAGAGAGCTTTCTTATCTCTTTTTTCCATCTGTCCAATTCTGCTTTTTAAAGCATTCTTCTCATCAATAACTTTTTGAATTGTTTTATCCATTTGACTTAGGCTGGTTTTTGATATGTTATTTTCTTCAGCATTTTTTTTGGATCTCCTTGACTAAACTGCTGACTTCTTTTTCATGTTTTCGCTGCAAGTCTCTCATTTCTTTTCCCAATTTTCCTTCTATCTCCCTTACTTGATTTTCAAAATCTTTTTTCAGCTCTGTGATAGCCTGAGCCCAATTTCTGTTTTTCTTGGAGTCTTTATATACAGAAGCCTGTACTTCCTCATATTCAGATTGAGTATTTTGATCCTTCTTGGGATCACAGACAATGTATTTCTCAATGATGTTCTTCTTTTTATTCTGTTTACTCATTTCCCCTACCTGTGCGTGGTTTTGGGGTGCTTCCTGAACTTTTGAGTATTATTGGGATACTCCCCCACCCCAAGGATCTCAGTGTGTGAAACTGTCATCCCTCCTGGTCTGTAAATGACCACAAGTACACCCCTCTGGCATGAGACTGAGGTCGGGGGGAGGCCCTGCTGTTCTATGGGGAGGCCTAGACTGTGATCAGAATCTGAATGTGGTCAGAGCCCCAGAGTCCTGTTCTAGGTACAGAGGACAGACCTTGGAAGTCTCTTTTCACTCCCTTACCTTTGGTAGGCTGAGCACTCAAGGCTCAGTTGCATGGGGGCTCCTGCTTAGTCTCTCCACCTGCTTCCATTTCTTGGATCTGGGGTGCTCACTGAGTGGCCCGAGGGTTAGACTTCAAAGCTCACTCTGCCAGAGGTCCCCTGCTGATCTTCCAAGTTGTGCTGGGTGCTTCCCAGGGTGTAGTTCAGGAAACTTCCCTTGCTACCATGAACTGGGGCTCTGAGGAGCTCTGGGGCTGCCTCTGGGAGGCTGAAGTTCCTTCACTCAGGTGGGCCACCCCTCTAACCTTGTGGAGTGGAGCCTTTCCACTATTTTCCAAGTTATCTTGTTCTGAAAAATTGCCTCACTGGATCCCTCTGTGGGTTCTGTCTCTCAAAAATTTAGTTAGAGTCATAATTTTATGATTTTTGAAATGTTATGGTGAGAGCACCTAAGAGGGGCTCTTCTCCTGTCACCATTTTGGCTCTGCCCTAACTATATCCTTTTAAGAGGTACCATAGACAATGAAGGAATTTCAATACTAAATATGTATGCACCAAGTTGTATAGCATCCAGATTCTTAAAGGAGAAACTGAATGACTTATAGGAAGACATAGATAGCAAAATTCTACTGTTGGGAGATCTCAACCTCTCTCTCTTACACAGTTAAATAAATCTAATCATATAATAAAGAAGAAGGAAGTTAAGGAGGTTAATAGAATGTTAGAAAACCTAGATATAATAGACCTTTGGAGAAAATTGAATGGGAATACAAAGGAATATATATATATATATATATATATATATATATATATATATATATATATACATATATATATATATTTTGCAGTACATGGCACTTACACAAAAATTAACTATGTACTAGGGCATAAAAACCTAATAATCAAATGCTGAAAGGCAGAAATAGTGAAGATTTCCTTCTCACATCATAATGCAATAAAAATCACATGCCATAATGGTCCAGGGAGAGATAGAACTAAAACTAATTGGAAACTAAGTAAATTCTTTTTAAAGAATGAGTGGATCAAACAACAAATTATAGAAAGAATTAATGATTTTATCCTAGATAATGAAAACAAAGACACAACATAACAAAACTTATAGGATACAGCCAAGGCAATTGTCTGGGGATATATCATATCTTTAACTGCTTACATGAAAAAAAATAGAGAAAGAGAAAAATCAATGAACTAAACATGCAACTAAAAAAATTAGAGAAAGAACAAATCAAAAACCCCTAATTAAATACCAAATTATAAATTCTAAAAATTAATGGAGAAATTACTAAAATTAGAAGCAAGGAAACTATTGAGCTAATAAATCCAAGAGTTGGTTTTATGAAATAAAACAATAAAATTGATAAACCTTTGGATAATTTGATTAAAAAAAGAAAGAAGAAAACCAAATTACTAGTATCAAAAATGAAAAAGGTGAACTCACCACCAATGAAAAGGAAAATAAATTAATAATTTGAAATTATTTCACCCAACTATATAAATTTGATAATCTCAATGAAATAGATGAATATTTATAAAAATATAAGCTGCCCATGTTAAATGAAGAGGAAATTAAATACTTAAATAACTCTATCTCAGAAAAAGAAATTCAACAATCTATTATTGAACTCCCTAAGGAAAAAATCTCAAGGGCCAGATGGATTCACAAAATTAATTCTATCAAGCATTTAAAGAACTGTTGGTTCTAATTCTCTATATACTCTATGGAAACATAAGTGAAGATGAACTCTGCCTAACTCCTTCTATGATACCATTATAATGCTGACACCTAAGCTATGAAGAGTCAAAACAGAGAAAGAAAACTGTAGACCAATTTCCTTAAAGAATATAAATGTAAATTTCTTAAATCTTAGCAAATCAATTATAACAAGTTATCACGAGGATAATACACTATGACCAAGCATGAGTTATCCTAAGGATGCAGGGTTGGTTCAATATGAGAAAAACTGTCAGCATAATTGACAATATCAATTACAAATCTAACAGAAATCATATGTTTATCTCAATAGATGCTGAAAAAGCCATGCACAAAATACAGCACCCATTCCTACTAAAAACACGAGAGAGAGAGAGAGAGAGAGAGAGAGAGAGAGAGTAGAAATAAAAGGATTGTTCCTTAAAATTATAAGCCATATTTATCTGAAACCATAAGCAAGCATTATATGCAATGGGAATAAGCTAGAAGCATTCCCAATAAGATCAGGGGTGAAACAAGGATGCCAGTTATCACCACTACTATTCAATATTGTACTAGAAATTTTAGCTATGGCAATAAGAGAAGAAAAACAAATGGAAAGGATTAGAATTGGGAAAACAGAAATAAAACTCTTACTCTTTGCAGAGAAACCTAAAAAAATCATCTAAAAATCTCCTGCAAATGTTAGAAAAAAACAAACCATTTAAAATAATATCAGACAGCATAAAACACTTGGGAATCTACCTGCCAAGGCAGACTCAGAAACTCTATGAAAACAACTATAAAACACTTTTCACACAAATAAATGATTGGGTAATTCACACCTAAATAATTGTGCAATATCAATTGCTCATGGATAGACTGAACTTATATAATAAAAATGACAGTTGTACCTAAATTAGACTACTTATTTGGTGCCATAGCAATTAAACTTCCAAAAATTTACTTTAGTGAGCTAGAAAAAATTATAACTAAATTCATATAGAGAAATAAAAAGTCAAGAATATCAAGGGATTTAATGGAAAAAAATGCAAAAGAAGGTGGTTTAGCCTTACCAGATCTCAAATTATATTATAAAGCACGAGTCATCAAAACTCTGTAGTACTAACTAAGAAATAGAGTGGTGGATCAGTGGAATAGACTAGTGCAAAAGAGATAGCAGGAAATGATCATAGTAATCTGCTGTTTGATAAACCCAAAGAGTCCAGCTTCTGGGATAAGAACTCACTCTTTGTTAAAAACTGCTGGGAAAATTGGAAAATAGGATTTCACACCCCAAACCAATATAAGATCAAAATGGGTCCAGGATTTAGACATAAAATACAATATTATAAACAAATTAGGAGAACAAGGAATAGTTTACCGGACAGATTTATGGAAAGGCAAGCAATTTATTACCAAGGAAGAGACAGAGAGCATTATTAAAAACAAATTGGATAATTTTGAATACATTAAATTAAAAAGCTCATATGCAAAAAAAACCACTCTAACAAAGATGAAAAAAGTAGCAAATTGGGAAACTATTTTTACTACTAGCATTTCTGACAAAGAAATATAGAAAGAACTGAGTCAAATTTATAAAAAATAAAATAAGTCACTCCTCAATTGACAAATGATCAAAGGATATTCGAAACGCAATTTTCAGATGAGGAAATCAAAGTTATCTATAATCATATGAAAAATTGCTCAAAGTCATTGCTGATCAGAAAAATGCAAATTAAAGCATATCTGAGTACCTCACACCTTTCAGCTTGGCCAATATGACCAGAAAGGATAATGATCAATGTTGGAGGTTATGTGGGAAATCTGGGATACTGATGCCTCATTGGTGGGCCTATGAACTGATGCAACCTTTCTGGAGAGAATTTAGAATTATGCCCAAAGGTCAATAAAATGTGCATATCCTTTGATCCAGCAATACTACTACTAGATCTATACCCTGAAGAGAGCATGAAAAAGGGTAAAACCCCACATTTGCAAAAATATTTGTAGCAGCTCTGTTTGCAGCGGCAAAGAATTGGAAATCAAGGGGATGTCCATCAATTGGGGAATGGCTAAACAAATTATACTATATGTATCTTATGGAATACTATTATTCTATAATAAATCAAGAGGGATGGGATTTCAGAGACACCTGGAAAGACTTGGAGGAATCGATGTTGAGTGAGATCAGCAGAACCAGAAGAACATTGTAGCCCCTAACAACATGAGGTGATGAACAACCTTGATGGACTTGCTCATTCCATCAGTATAATAATCAGGGGAAAAAACTGTGGAGTATAAATGAAGACCAAAGATAATTATCTTCAATTCTTAAAAAAAAAGTTGACTTATGTGTTACATTATTTTTCTATCTCTATTTTCTTTTTTTTCTTAAGGACACTTTCTTTGTCTCAACACATTCAATTTTGATAAATGCATATCATGGAAAAAAATGTAAAGACATTCAGTCTGCCTTCATTTGGGGGGAGGGGAAAGAGGGAGGGGGAAAATTGTAAATTTCAAAACCTTGCAAAAACTGATTGGTAGAAACTACTATTGCATATAATTAGAAAACAAATAAAATATTTATATAAAGAAGAATACAAGAATATGGTGATAAATTATTTTGTTGTCATGTCCATTAAAATGCATTAAATATAATTCTTGTTTCAACTAACTTGTATCCCTTAGTAACAAAATTTTACTGCCCTTGTATTTGGCTGTAGGAATTTTAAATAGTAGATATTTGTTTCTTATGTTCCTCAGTTGATACTTGGAGGTGGTGGTAGTGAGAGATTTCCCTAAGTTCATTGCTATTGGTGCTTAATAAATGAATTGATTGATGGATAAAAAAAGTGATTTTATTGGCACCTCATATTTTTATACTGTCAAGATTCTCTTTCCTTATATAGCATTTCTCTTTCATATAACATCCATCTTCATCCTTCTCATATAGTACTCACATTCAAAACAAAGAATTTTAAACTTTAAAAAGATTTAAAAATCAGCAAAACCTATCAATATATTGAAAAAAACCCTAATTTCAATTATTATTTAACAACCACAGTTCCTTTTCATCTGCAAAGTAATTGAAAGTGGTATCTCCTTTGAGGCCAAGTTTATTACTTATTCTTTCATAGCATTCTGCTTTGATTGTGATGTAATTGATATTTTTCTATATTTATTTAGTTAATTATTATGTATATTGTTTTATGGGCTCTCCTTACTTCATTTTGCATCAGTTTGTATGTATCTTAACATATTTATCTGTATTCACCACTTACTTTTTTTTCTTTTTTCTTTTGCAAGTCAATGAGGTTAAATGACTTGCTCAAGATCACACATGTCTGAGGCCCAATTTGATCTCAGTTCCTCCTGACTCCAGGATGGGTGCTTCATCCCTTGAGCCACCTACACCTATCACTTAATTTCTTATTCTTTATGTATCACAGTAGGTGTAACCTTAACCAAATAGATCAGCATATATTTTGTTTCTACTTTTTTTATATAAAAAAGTGCTTTCATAAAAACTTTGGTGTATGTAAAGTCTTTCTTTTCTTAATGATCTCTAAATCATTCAACATCTCTAATGGTTAACAAAAGCAATTTTACTTGTAGTAAAGGACATTGAAGGAGAGTATATTTAGTCAAGGATAAATGTTGATTTAATTGTTCATGGTTTCTCTACTATTGTGTTGTTTTTGGAAGTCCCTCAATCAATCCTCAGGCAAATACTGAAACTCCTCGTAGTTTTTTATCTATACAGCCAACCAGTAAGCTAAATAAGGAAGCCAAGTTTTTGCCCCTGAGCAAATCAAGTCTCAAGAATGTTTTCACATACTTTCAAAGAAAAAGAGCCATTCCAGTCTACATGATTGAGGTCAACAAGTTCTGTCACATCTATTAATTATTAAAATCTGGGATTTGATTTTTGAGGTGGAAAATAGGTCATCTGACATAGTGGATCAAAAAATGACCTTGAGTTCAAGAAAACCTGGAATTAAGCCCTAACTCATACATACTGTTTATGTGACCCTGGTCAAGTCACTGAAACCTCTTAGTGTGCTGGAAAAATCTCTAAGATTATAAATTGCAAAATATGCCTGTCTGCAGTGGTAAAGAATATATCATAGAGGGAAGTTACCCATATAGGTAAAATTAGAGTCTGGCCAAAAACTCTATGCACATTATATACATACACAAAATATGTCTAAATCATACATATATATATATATATATATGTATATGTAAGTGTATTTTCACATATACATGTATATTTGAAGGAGCCTATACGTATGTGCACACAACCAAGAGCTGCTTGGGGCAGAATTTGAACTCAGTTTCTCCTACTTGAAGCCAAGCATTCTATCTCCTGTATCACCTAGATGCCTAGGTAGAAAATAAGGCTTGCAAAAACTCAAGTTGAGAGTGAATTATTCAATTCAACCTCTTTTCAAACCATGAGCTTCCTTAGTTTTCATATTCCTTACTTAGCCTACCCCACATTATTTGGTCTCAGAACTTTTTCATCTGTCATTTAATATTCCAGTGATAGAAGGTCAATTAATTCAATTACTAAACATTAAACACATAATAAGCGGTGGCTATGTCCCATCCAAGAGTGTATACATCACTGGAATAGAGCTTTGTAGCTCAGTATGTATATTTGACCTGATAGAGTTAAAATTTAATTTTAATGACTCTTTTAAGAAAATATCTTCTGGGGGCAACTAGGTGGCACAGTGGATAGAGCGCCAGCCCTGGAGTCAAGAGTACATGAGTTCAAATCCATCCTCAGACACTTAATAATTACCTAGCTGTGTGGCCTTGGGCAAATCACTTAACCCCATTTGCCTTGCAAAAAAAAGAGAAAAGAAAATATCTTCTGTGAATATGTTAAGATTACAAAAGATTGCTTAATAATACTCTCATTACCAATATCTTGTCAGCCATTAAACCTTAACAGTTTACCGCTATTATTGAGGATGACAGAGAGCAAACTGGATTGCATTTAGGAAGTTGCATATTTGCAGAACCTTCAACAAATTCAAGCCTAGTTTTCTAAATCCCAAATGCATCTTTTTTCATTTCTCTTTTTTTTTCATCTAGGAATATAATATGACTACCAAATGATGTTCTACAATCTCTGGAGAATCAAAATTGCAGGCAACTCAATGGAATACAATAGGCATAAATGGACTGAAACATATAAAAAATGATACTTTATCATATTGATATAAAATGAAACATC
The DNA here is from genome assembly GCF_037893015.1 of Macrotis lagotis. Lineage (NCBI taxonomy): Eukaryota > Metazoa > Chordata > Mammalia > Peramelemorphia > Peramelidae > Macrotis > Macrotis lagotis. The sequence continues at coordinate 16,928,224 of NC_133665.1, read as the reverse complement.
CAGGAAATTTCAGAAAAACACATGGGCAATCAACATTGTGAGAGCTAAGGATAATGATGGACAGTCTGAATTCTTCACAGTACCAACCAAAAGATAGGCAGCTACATGATACAGCACTGGGACTGAAGTCTAAAGACTCCTCCCATCCAGCTTTAGACACTTACTAGCTGTGTGACCTTGGGCAAACTATAAAATTAGCTGGAGGAGAAAATGGCAAACTACTCTGGTATCACCAAGAAAACCTTAAATGGGGTCACAAGGAATCAGACAAAATTGAAGAACATCTGAATTGAACCAACCAAAACACTCAGAGGAAGGGACTCAGAAAAGTTATGATTTATGTGTAGGATTTATTGGGGAATATGGTTAAGAATTATGCAGAATGAGGAAGAGGGATTAAATCTATACCAAAGCGATACAGTGAGACCATAGATTAATTGAAATAAGAACTTTATGTTAAGGATCCATGGTAATGTAATAACATTTAGAAATTCATGACATGCTTTATGTCATTGATATGGAGGAGCAGATAAGAGAGAATAAATTGATATACTCAGATTTCTATTTCTTGAAAAGTTAAAAGTTGCTACTAATGATGTGTTGGTAGCATCACTGCATAGAAAGGACAATATAGGAAGCTATTTACATAGAGAGCTTTTAAAAATTAACACTATTAATATAGAAAGCAGATCAAAAGAAATAAAATTCCTATTCATTGATATATTTGACCAACTGCAACTCAAAAATTTGAACATAGATATCTGGATTATTTTTATCTCAATTTTTATATATCTCTACCATTTTAGAAATTAATCACTTGGGCTTTTCGACTTTTCTATTGCTGGCATTGCCCTGGGCTATTTGAAGCTGACTGGGGACTCAATTTCTTTTTTTTAGGTTTTTGCAAGGCAAATGGAGTTAAAGTGGCTTGTTCAAGGCCACACAGCTAGGTAATTATTAAGTGTCTGAGACCAGATTTGAACCCAGGTACTCCTGACTCTAGGGCCAGTGCTTTATCCACTGTGCCACCTAGCTGCTCCCAATGGGGACTCAATTTCTAAAGCAAGTAACAGTGGAATGATGGGGAGGGGGATCAGTTGCAGGGAGAAGATAAATGAATTGATTTTATAGAGCATGAACAACTACAGGAAGGTCGGTAGTCAATGAGGTTAACCAAGTTCCTTTAAATAAACTAATTGCTGCTTTTATTCACGTAGCAGTTTATGATTTACAAAGTTTGAATGAAGTTATAACTAATACCTCATTCAATCCTCACAAAACTAGAAATAAAAGACAGAGTAGAGGTAAAAGCAGGGTCCTTGAGGCTATGACTTACCCAAGAATACTAAGTGACAGAGCAAATATTTTAACATGAGTCTGCTGATGCCAAATCTAGTACTCTTTTTACAGGGGTCTTTGCAAATATTAAAGCATTTCTGTTTTCAGATCATTTTACAGATGAGGAACTGAGGCAAATAGGGATAAGTGACTTGCCTGGTGTCATGGATGAAGTTTGAGATCAGGCTTGAATTTCATAAAAACAAGTTTCTGGCTTCAAGTCTAGTGCTCTATCCATTGTGTCACTCATTACATTTTACAGATGAAGAATTTGAGTTATGAATTGTAGTGCAGTATGAAAAACATATGGGTTAGGAAAAAAGTCAGGAGATTCAAGTCCATGTCCCCATAATAGTGTGTAACTCATTGTGTGACTTTGTGTTACCTTAGGCAGGTAATTTCACCTGTAAAAACAATATGTTGGAATAGATTATCCCTAAGGACCCATTAAGCTATGATGATATCTGATGTGATGATATGATGATATGATGATATAAACTGGACTATCAGCTAAGAAAGGTGTCACTTTATCTTGACACTCAATTCTCCTATAATTTTAGGAGGTGGGGAAAATAATCACATAAATGCTGATCTAATTTGGATAATATTATTATAAAACACCCACAGAGGACCAGAAGACATCAGCAAGAAGAGACCTTTGATGTGAGCTTGGAGGTAATATTTCATTTCATTTCTCTTTAAATATTTGCCAAGATAAATAAGAAACACAAATTAGATGCCATTGAAAGTCATTCTCCGGCTTTGCCTTCTCCCTCTGGAGATTGAAGCTATCTTCTCACACATTTCTCATTATCTAAAGTTAATGAGAATTCTAATTAGTGCCACTGCACATTTCTTCTATATTCTTCAAAACTTAGTTCCCACCTCCCCTCCCCTCTCCTTTTTTTTTTTTTTTGGTTAAGCTGCCAATCTTGTGTGATGGAGTAGGAGATATCTATTTTCAAATTCGATTACAAGTCTACTGTAATCCTCAGGAACTCTAGAACAAAGGAATAAGAAACTTTGCATTTATTCTGGAACAACTCAACCATATTCAGCATTTTCAATGGAGAACTTGGGCCAATTTAAGATTCCTGTGAGTAGCTTTGAATCTCAGAAGACCCAAATTTGAATCATGGTTCTACTATTTCTCTATAGAAAAATTAATTTACCTTTCTGATTTTCATGTGTAAAATGGATATTTATCCATACCTTAATATCTAGAAGGGACTTTAGATACCATTTAGTCCAAAACCCTCATTTTATAAGGAAATTAAGGTATAGCAGTATAAATTGATTGGTCCAGTGTCACACAGGAGTTGAGTAAAATAACAGTTATTTGAACTCAAGTCATCTAAATGAATTTGTACTACTTTCCTCAGTTGTCATGAGACTAAAATGAAATAATGAATGCTAAATATTTGATGTATGTTATTAATAGCTATTTTGAAATATTTAAATCAAAATGTGATTATTCTATATTATTAATTTTTCTTTTTGCAAATGCCTTTTGTTTGCTTTCTTTATTTTCTTATTAAATGCAAAGATAAATTTCAACATTCATTCTTTTGCAAGTTTTTGAATTCCACATTTTTCTATCTTCCCTTTCTTAATACTTCTCCAAGGCAGCAAACAATTTTTTTCTTTAGTTTTTTCAAGGCAATGGGGTTAAGTGACTTGCCCAAGGCCACACAGCTAGGTAATTATTAAGTGTCTGAGGTCGGATTTGAACTCAAGTACTCCTGATTCCGGGGCCAGTGCTCTATCCACTGCACCAGCTAGCCACCCCAACATCAAACAATTTGATAGACTGTACATGTATAATTGTTTTTTTTTAACATATTTCCATATTAATCACATTATGAAAAAAGAATTAAAGCTATGGGGGAAATAATGAAAAAGAAATAAAAACATAAAAGAAGTTTTTTAAATATATTATTATTTTAAAATATCCTGGGAGGGGAGCAGCTAGGTGGCACAGTGGATAGAGCACTGGCCCTGAAAACAAGAGGACCTGAGTTCATATCTAATCTTAGACACTTAATAATTACCCAACTGTATGATCTTGGGCAAGTCACTTAACTCCACTGCCTTGCAAAAACCAAAAATGAACCAAAAATCCCATATCCTTGACACCAAATTGCATACTCCCATTTTCAATACTGATCACATCACTTAGTTGATAGAAAGTAGCCCATTTCTAGAGATTGTAGTCAAAATAATTTTCCCTTGATGTCTAACTTTTGGAATCTAAGCTTCAACTTAACCAAACTAGTTCTATTATATTTTTAATAAATCATTTTGAAATGTTTGGGTTTGGACTTGTGATGTTATTTATTTATTTATTTATTTATTTAGGCTTTTTTTTTTTTTTTTTGCAAGGCAAATGGGTTTAAGTGGCTTACCCAAGGCCACGCAACTAGGTAATTAAGTATCTGAGACTGGATTTGAACCCAGGTACTCCTGATTCCAAGGCTGGTGCTTTTTCCACTACACCACCTAGCCACCCCTTGTGAAGTTATTAATATAAGATATCCATATTTCTTGACTTGGAAAGTTCCTCCACTAATATATATTGGATACTCATCAGAAATTTGAAATCATAGATTTAGAACTAGAAAAAAGGTCTAAAAAGATATCCAATAAATCCCATCTTTTTTTGTAAGTGAGAAAAATGGCAGTCAGAAAAGGTAGCTGCCTAGTCTTAGAGAGCTGCCTGGGACTCTGAGTGGTTAAGTGACATGTCCATAGTCACAGAGCCCAGCATGTGTCAGGAGCAAAACTTGAATCCACCTCTTTCTAACTCAAAGGTGGAGGCCTTTATCCACTATGCCATTGCTGCTTTAGGTTGAATTTTATTGTTTAACAATAATAAACTCCTGGGGCAGCTAGGTGGCACAGTAGATAAAGCACCAACCCTGGAGCCAAGAAGACCTGAGTTCAAATACAGCCTCAGACACTTGATTAATTACCTAGCTGTGTGATCTTGGTCAAGTCACTTAACCACATTATCTTGCAAAAACAAAAAACAAAACAAACAAACAAAAACAAACAGTAGTCAACTCCTAATAATTAGTTCACAGTAATATGGGCCTTAAAGATTTACAAGACACTTTCTTCAACCAATACTCTAAGATACAGTAAAAATCTTATTATCCTCATTTTTTTAGATGGAAAAACTGAGGTTCCAAAGGATTAAGTAAAATGCTCTAGATGACATAGCTAGTGAGCATCAAAGATTCTGATTCAGGCACCTCACTGTCCTAAATATTGCAAACCCAGGCACACTTTGAGTTTCAGGTGAAGGAAGGTTGTGGGCAATAAGATTTGGGTAGTCCAAAACTCTGATAGTTTGGTCATTTTAGGGATGGCCTACAGTCCCAATAAAATGGCCTTTTTTTCTTTTTTCTTTTTTTGCTTATGCTTCCTTTTTCTCAAAAATGAACTCCTCCAGACAACTGAGGGCCATTGATTCCAGCCATGACTATCTTCAGGGATTGGTGCCTATCAGTAAAAGCTAATTATCTCTCTCTCTGGGAGTGGAAAAGAGATATCAGAGGCAAATTTTATTTCTTTTTAACACCTCATCTGACATTAAACTTGGCCAAGTAGGTGGCTTTTGAAGCTAATACTGAGTGGTTGGCTTGCAAGCAAAGGGTGTCAGGACTTAAGAATGCTTCAATATTCACAGGAGAGAGAGTTACTGCCAATCTCCAAGGGTTCCTCAGAGCTCTCAGATCCTAGGAGTCTATGCTCCTTAAGTTCCAGTTGTCATGCAGACAGAGGATGCCTGGGGGTACATTGGCCTACTAATGGATCCTCACATTAGTATATCTCTAAAGGGGGTATCTGGAGAAGGATGTGAGTCTCCAGAGTGGAATAGCTGCTTATGATCTAAGCATAATGAGCCCAGCACCTGTGATAGCAAAAACCTCCCATGGGAAAGGACAGTCCTGAGAAAATTGTTGGTGGTTCTTTTTACTGAATGTAGCTGTTCCTATTCACTTGTACTTCCTTTTCTGCTACATCCCTTCATCCCACTCTTCTATGCTTTTCATTTTTCTTCTTTTTTTTCCTTTTCCCTTTCCTTTCATCATGGCAGTAACCTAATATGTATTCTTTGCCCCTGTGGTGATCTTCAGGAACTTTGCAAGTCCTTCTGGACTTCTAGGTTAGAGGATTATTACTATGCCTTGAATCACCATTGAAGGTAAAGGGATTTTCAGGTTGCCTAGGCAACAATTTAACTTCAGATTCCTCAAGTATAAAATGGGAATGATAATGTTGATCCTGTCATCAGTTCAAAGAGTTGTAGTAGGGTTCTAAGAGGACATACCTTTGAAAATTTTGTAAATTAAAAAAAAAAAGAAAAAAGACATTGGGGTACTGAGTTAGGGGTGTTCTAATCTAAATTTGTTGTAAATTTGTTTCAGTTTTGTGATCTTAGGTAATTAAGTAATTTCTCTGGACCTGATTGTTGATCTGTTGTTGATCTGTTGTGGTAGTGGCAGTAGCAGCAGCAGCAGCAGTAGTAGTAGTAGTAATAGCAGTAGCAGTAGCAGTAAGAGTAGGAGTAGCAGCAGCAGCAGCAGTAGTAATAATAGTAGTAGCAATAATAATAATAGCAGTAGTAGGAGTAGGAGGAGTAGGAGTAACAGGAGGAGGAGGAAGAAGAGGAAGAGCAAGAGGAGGAGTAGGAGGAGGAGTAGGAGTAGGAGTAACAGTAGTAGGAATAGGAGTAATAGTAATAACAATCATGATCATCCTTGGGATTATGAGGAAAATGTTCTTTCCTAGTATGTAGACCTCTTCAAGCCAAGAAGTTTCTTAGGTGAAGAACAACAGTCTACTAAAACTGGGTATATTTACAAGAAGACTGTTGAGACAAAAAAAATATGAATACAATTTCAGTTTAAACTACATAACATGTTTTGGGATGGGCCCTTATTCTCTCCCTTTCCAGTGGGCCACGTATACTCTGTTCTCTTATCAAACAATACACACATGACTAGAAATTCCTTTTACATTACCTTGACTGGGGTATACAATGCTAAAATACTTGTGCTTTAGAATGACAAAGTCATCCTTTATTGGTCCTTGTGTCTAGGATCTATGTCAAGGAGAACTCACTACTCTGCTAGAATAAGCTACTCAGTCAACTTGAAAAGAAGACAAAGTCTATAATTCTCTTGCCTTTTCTTATTTGAGCATGTCACTTGGCAGTCTCTAGCTCTTCCTTGGACTTCCTGACCAAGGCAAAGGGATTCTTTTTCCTTGCTATCCCTCCAGCTGAAGTTAAAATGCAAGAAGATGTGTGAGCTTAGGTGAACCTGGGACTGATCTCAAGCTCCTAGCTACCTCTACTGCTTTGTGTTTCTTCCTGGTCATCAAAAGTGATCTTAAGAAATAGGTATTTCTATTCTTAGTGTTTCCATTATGAATTTAAGGGATTTGAAGTTCTTGAACTTGGTGCTGACTGTTAACAGGAGTGACTCCTATAACTATGTCCTTTTCAAAAGAGAAGATGATTAACATTAGGAAAATAAGACATGCTCTGGCTGTCCAAACTCAACTTAAGTGAGTTGCTTAAATAGGACAGATTCCAAATGAAAGAGTTAACCTGTTCAGCTATCTCACAAGTGTCCCAGGAATATTTCCTACCTTCTAGGAGACTAAAACAGGATTTAGGGGTTGCTATTTCATATTTTAAGTATTTGTTAATGGATGTTTTCTAACCTCTTTTTTGTTTGTTTTAAACATTTTTTTTTCTGTGACAGTGGAAATAAATAGCAATTCTATACCTAATATCAACTAGTTTGCAAATTGAGAGACTTTTCTAGAAAAGGCACCTAATTCCTTTTGGGGAGAACCTAGTTATGAATCATAAGTAAGCTTTATTTAATAAAATATCCCCTGGGGACAGCTAGCTGGTGCAATTAATAGAACATGTGCCTAGAGTCAGGAGGGCCTGAGTTCAAATCCAGCCTCATATACTTAATAATTTCCTAGCTGTGTGACCTTGGGCAAATCACTTAATCCCATTGCCTTGCCAAAAAAAAAATTCCTTGGACTATGGATGAAGGTATGATAACTATAAGAAGAAAATTGGCCCCTCTCCTTTTTTAGAGATGGGACTTTCTTAAATTTGACCCTACTTTTTTCTGTTTGATCTTACTGATGGAGTCTTTTGCCATAAAAGAACATTCCCTGGGAAAGAGAAATACAAATCTGGGAAATTGCTTCATTTATTATTCTCCATTGGCTTTCAGTGTTGAATGGATGAGGTACTAAGTATTCTTCTTTGAATTGAATTCCCTAATTGGGGTAAAGGGACACTTTAAATATATTTAAATTTGAATATTTTTATATTTAAATATAAATGCTACTATATCCATTTCACAAAGGAGGAAACAGAGGCTGGGAGAGATTATTTTTTTGTCCATGGTAATTTAGCTAATAAGTATAAAAGATGGAATTTAAACTTTGGTCTTCCTGACTCCAAGTCCAGAATTTCATGCATTACAACATGTTGCCTCTTATGAAATGGAAAGAATGAAGGGTTTTCTACAGAAAGAAAATAATAACTTAGCTTTCTTAACATAGCTTTTGTGTTTGCTCAAATATATTTGTTTAGCAAGAACTAAAGTATTTTAGTGGACTGAGTGAAAAACATAATGACTTAGTCGTATGTATCTTTGGCAGAGTCCTCAAAATGGGTTTAATGGCACAGAATGCACATAAATGAATTGACTGGGAGTTACATGAACTTTCTATCTCTAAATGAGATAGAGATTTGGGATAAGGGCTGACTATCTAAAACTGGGACAAAGATTAAATCCATGCGAACTAATAAGATCATCAAAATAAGGGATTATAGAGAGAAGTGGAAATGGTCCAGAAGAGAACCTTAGGGAGCATTAACTATTCAGGGGAGCAATAAGAATAATAAACTAGGAAAGGAGTCAGAGAAAGAGCCTACAGATAGATAAGATAACCAAGAAAGAATAATGCCATAAAAACCCACAAAGGAGGTAATACTCAGGAGAAGAGGGTAGTCAATAAAGCCAAGTGGCATTAGGAGGCCAACGTGGAAGAGGACTGAGGTAAGACTATCAGATTTGACTTTGGAGAGAGGTTTCAGTGAAGCAGTGGATTCAAATGTCAGATTGTAAAAGATAATAATGTTATATAATAGAAATATATTTAGACATTGCAAATCATAGTATTTTACATGCATCTGGTGGAGATCAATACTTATTGATGAAGATCAGGGAGGCTTTGCTGGAGGTGTTGTTTGAATTGGGCTTTGAAGGATTCAACTGGTGGTGGTGAGTGTATTTTATGCATAGGAAACTATGAATATAAGCTTGTGATGTTTGTCATTTAGCTTTGAAGTCTGGGACTGAGCATTAGGGGGATAGAATGGGTACTATCAAGCTCCTATGCCTTGGATCTCAACTGCACTGAAATCAGGTATAGCCTACGATTTCATTCTTTGGTTTGGGATTTACCATAATACATACTCCATAAATAATTATCAAGAGGCTATCATGTGTTAGGAACTGTATTAAGTGCTAGAAAACTAAGAGAAGTATAACAAAGTCCCTGCTCTCAAGGAGACCCCAATCTAATGGGTAAAGACAACACATAAAAAAGAAACTAAAGGATGGGGGGTAAGTTAGTAAGGGTGGAAAATGATCTGAGGAAGTGTGAGTTTCAGAGTTGATTTTATCTTGCAAAATAATGGATTTCTGAAAATCATGAAACCTAGGAAGTCATCTGGGTGAGGAATGAGGGAGTGAATTCTGTGAGTGCCCTCCTTAAATAATAAGAGACTTAGGTAAATATTCTTCAATGTCCAATCTTAACCCCCTCCATTCAGAGAAGGCACAGTTGGAAGTGGGTGTGGAGGAGATATGAGTTTCAGAATTGATTTCATTTTGTAGAATTGTGTATTTCTGAAGACCCCGAAATCCAGAAGATCATGCAGATTGGAAACGTTGCCCTAAGCCATGTTCAAGACAGATCAGAAATGGGCAAATGCAACTGAGATCATCAGGCTAAGGACAAAGAGTGAAGGATACAGAAAAGAGTCAGAGATTATTAGTACATCAGATCACTCAATAATCAATTTTGACAATAAAAGAGAACAAAACTTGTGAGGGTGGATGGAAGTCAATTCAATTTTTCCTTAAAGCTTGTAGCTTATGATTTGATATAATAGAACAGAAAATCTTCTTATAATTCTACTTTTTGTGATTTCTATCTTGTTCAAATATGACAGTCACAGAGCATCTCTCCTCTCTTCAGGATGTCAAGCTGAAAAAATTGAGAATTCAATATGATTTGGGATACTGTATCCTTTTCCTTAGCTTCTAAGGAAGTTTGTCCCTATTCTTCCTTTGGGGGTTCTCTATAGTGAAAAGGGCACTGGATGTTTTCTCCTTTCCCCAGAATACCCTATGACTACCACCCAAATAATAACATACTGTCTCAGTCTACGTCATCTATGATAACTATCAGAACTATGACTTGATGGGGAAAATAGAAGTATCATCCATAGTATTGAAATTTAAAATTTGCTGAAAATATTAATACTATGACAAATAAAAATGGACAGACTGAACTTCTACTAGCACGAATTTTTTTTAAAACCCGATTCATGATTTTATTGCTGAACTCCCAGAGAGGCAACTCTACAAATGCATCTCTATACTTCTTTTCAAAGATCGTAGATTGAGAACTGTTAAGGGGAACAAAGGCCATCTAGTCTCAACCTCCCCAACCCGTGATCCCAATTTTAAAAGATTTGATAACCTGCTCAATTATATATCTATATTGATATTAAAATGAATTTTAAGAAGCTTATTCTTCTAGGATCTGAATCCAAGACTTCTGATTTCATACTTAACAGTTTTCTACAATACCATGCTATTTCCATCTATCAAGACAGAAGGCCAACTACTCAAGGTAATACAATATTTATTAGAGATAAGACTTGAATATGACTTACTGACTCTGAAGTGAACAGTTCATCTACCATTTCTCTCTCTCTCTCTCTCTCTCTCTCTCTCTCTCTCTCTCTCTCTCTCTCTCTCTCTCTCTCTCTCTCTCTCTCTCTCTCGGCAATTAGAGTGAAGTGATTTACCCAGAGTCACACAGCTAGTAAGTGTCTGAGAATGGATTTGAATACAGACTTCCAGTCTATCCACTGCACCTTCTAGCTGCCTCTTCTACACTATTTCTCTCATAAGGCTAACAAGAATAGTTAAGCTGGAATCAAATCTATTCTCCTATCTCAAAATAATATCCCATGTGAGCTCATGATTGTCTATTCTTCCTCTAATTACTCTGCTCTAGCCTTCCTAGAAGTGGGCTTCTAATATCCCAGGGTATTTGTCTCACTTCCATGGGACAAGATGCCAATGTTTCTTCTATTTTCAACTAAATTTGTATTTAAAAATTTATTTAATGATAAGTGTGGGGATATTTTCCCCAAGAACCCCAAATTTCTAGTTAATACTCTGTCTAGTTCAACATCTTGTATATAAGTACATAAGGTAATTCAATTGCCTCTTGTCAGATGAAAGAATGAAATTCTTAAAACAAAATAGCAAGAAAAAAATTGAATATGGAGACACATTGTTCTTTTCTTCTCTATCACTGGCATGTTCAGTGATTCAAAGCATCCTATTTTTCCTTGCTCTACCTGCTTAATCGTTTACCAGGAGAGTGGAGGTGACAATAGAAAAGAGAGGAGAGAAGTTAGTTGTCAAGACAGAGAAAGATAGGGTAGATTTTGTGTTGTGTTGTGTGTTTGTGTGTGTGTGTGAAGCCATGGTAAGTTGAAGTGGTCTCCTATAATAAATATATTTTTATATGATACTTATAATTTCATTTATAAAGGGAACTCCCTACAAATAAACTCCCTTAACCAATACAGATTTTCATCTTTTGCAACATAAAGAGTTGTCCTGGGCATAGACAAATTAAGTGATCTGTTCAGAGATACAAAATCAGTATGTATCACATACAGTTCTTATAGAGAAGATGTAGAGATATAGACTAGATGGTAATAAAATTAGATGAACAGAAAACTGTTTGGATGGCTCAATTTAGAGAATTCTCAGTGGTATGACGTCATTATTATAGAAGATCTCTGATGAAGTTCTATCTTTGTTTAAACCTATGCAATTTAATATTTTAATCAATGATGTGAATGAAGGCATAGATGGATGCTTATCAAATTTGCAGAGTTTGGAGGGATAGCTAACACATGGAATGAATGTGATAAGATGAAATTCCAAAACTATAAATGTAAATTCTTATACTTAGCTACCAAAATTGACTTCACAAGTATAAGAAGGAGGAGGATGGAAAGATAAGAGCTGCTCTGAAAACAATCTGGGTTTGAATGGATTTTTTGTTTGTTTGTTTTAATGGACTACAAGTTCATTTTGAATCAACATTATGATTTGGTAGCCAAAAAATGAATTCAATTTTGGGCTGCACTAAGAGGGACATAGTTCACACTGAGAAGGGAATGATAGTTCCACTGCAATCTACCTTTATTCATATGTCATATTCAGTTCTGTTTACTATGAGAGGGAGTATGGCATAAAGCAGAGGTGTCAAATTCAAAGTGCCCTGACCAAGATTAAATTATAATTGGGAATGTTTAACAAAATTAAAACAGCACAATGAGTAGAGTATTTGGCCTTGAGTCAGAATTACCTGAGTTCAAATTCAGCCTCAGATACTTACTAGTTGTGTGACCCTAGGAAAGTCATTTTACCCTGTTCTCCTTGGTTTCTCACCTTTAAAATTAGCTGTATTTCCATAAATTGATGAATGACTAAACAAGTTGTGGTATATGGTTGTGAAGAAATGTTATTATGTTACAGGAAAAAATAAGCTCAATGAACTTAGAAATAATGTAGAAAGAGTTAACATGAAATGGTGAAGAGAGAAGTGAGTGGAACCAAAAGAACATTGTACAGTAATCATTTTAAAAATAACTTTGAGTAACTAAGTCATTTGGACTACTATAAATATACACACTAAAAAAGGACATATGAAGATATATATATATACATATATATATATGTATATATATATATACTTGTGTGTAATGGTAGCCATCTCTAGGGTGGGGGGGAGAATAAAAGAAAAAAATAAATTTACAAGATAACTTTATTCCATATTTTTAAAAGGAATAGCCAGATGTACACAATAGATGTGTAGCTTCAGTTGTATTTTTTTTAATTATGTCATGTTATGGAAATGCTTGATTTATTTCATAAATTAAAAATAAAATAAATTTAAATTTTTAAATGTGAAATAATAAAATAAAAATTAAAAAAGGTTAAAGACACAACAAACCACACCAGTTTCTTTGTAAAGTAAACCCCAAATGGAGCCAGAAATACTTGGACATGACTGAATGCTGCCATTGTTAGCATCACAATGTGGTGCCCATGGTCTTTTCTATTTGGGTTTTGATAGCATTGGTGTAGTTGATAGTCAGCCTTGAAATCAGAAAGACCTATCTTCATGTCTCATCTTTTACATGTACTTAATCTGTGGCCCCAAGAAAGTCATTTAATCCTTTGGGGGTATTAAAAGTCTCTCTGAGACTAAATTTCAGGGGTATTTTGGTATAAAGAATTTTGTCACCTGGGAGATCTCTAGAGCAATGAAATCCCAGGTTGTGTCTCTATCCTTTTTGTTTTGGGCACCATGGTTTAGGAAGGAAATTAATAAGCTAGTGAGTACTCCGAGAAGAACAACCAGGATAGGGAAGGGCCTTGAGGAAGGAAAACCAGATGAAGAAATTGGGCATTTACCCTAGGGAAGAAAAGACTTAAGGGTAGACATGATTGCTGCTTGAAGTCCTGTAACATAAAAGAGAGAGATTAATTTTGTTTGTTCCCAGAGGGCAAAGGATGAAAGGGCAAAAGAGGCAAAGAAAAAAAATTTAGGCGATGATAGGAAAGCATTTTAATAATAAAATGTGAAATAAACTGCCTTGAAAAGTCTCTTTCTCCTTGGAAATCTTCAAACAGAGACCAGATGAATATTTGTTGGTCATGTTTGTTTGGGGATTCCTTCTGTGTATGGTGGATTAACGCAGATGGTCACTCCCCAAACTTAAATTCTGTGCTTCCCTGTTAGAGATAAGATTCAAATTCAGACAGGCCTGACTATAAAGAAGCCAGTCCTCTATTTTCTATGCTACTGTAGCCTTTCAATTAGAGCAAATATTAATATAATATTTTGGTACCTAATTATGTGCTTCTTATCATTCAAACTCTATAAAATAGGGCTAATTAAAACACCTATCTATCAGTGTGATTGTGAGGTTAAGTAATATTTGTAAAGAGCTTCACAAACTTTAAAGTACTTAAATAAATTCTATAATAATGATGATATGATAATATGAATATGATGAGGACATAGTTAGATATAATTACACCCTGTGCATCCTTGGCAAATACCTTAATCTTTCTGCTCCTCAGTTTCCTAATGTATAAAACAAGAGGATTGAACTAGACCAGAAGTGTCAAATGTCTATAAATGGAGACCACAGAAGATTAAAATATAATTAGGAAATATTTAACAAAATAAATTAAGCTACAATAGAACATAGATAATATTCATTTATGGTTTTCTAAATCAACATACCCTCTTTAGGGATCTTTATTCAAGGTTTGGTGGCCCTGTTTATTTGAGATTGGTGTGACAAGATCAATGTATTTGTAAAAGTCACCAAGCAAACTTAGTGCAGTAACTAAATCTTAGACAGGTTCATAGGCCCACAACTGAAAAGAAGGAGTAGGCTGATTATCCTTTAGGAAGTTGTTTACTTCTCTTAATGAGTCTAAGCTTATTCTTTAAGTAAAGGCACATCTTTGAAACAGCAACATTTTTTTTCAGTAATGTTATGTGGCTGTGGCAGGTGCATTCTGGAGCCAGCTCATATAGGTCAAAGAAATATTATATTTTCAATCTTAGCTTTCACATCTTGGAAATCAGCAAGTGCTACAAATCTGGGCTTGGTTTAGCATTTTGTTGGATTTTCTACACTAAAGAATGTTGGAGATAAATATTAATAAAACAGATTAAACTTAAAATCTGCCACATGTACTATTTTGGATAACTGTTAAACATTTACTTTTACATCCCTGATTGTGAGATTCCATAGTTTCTGAAGGACTGAAAGGTACATGGTGGTAATAATTGGGTTTATAGCACATTATAAATAAGGAGTTGTATATGAGTAGAAGCATGAAGGAATATCATAAGAAAAATATAGAATTATTTTTAACATTGGTAGAGTTTTGTAGTGAAAGCAAGAGATAACCAATGAATATTGGTTGTGTGTTCCATTAGTATCTAAACAATGTCAAGAAAAATCTAGATGAAGATCCTCAATCTGTTCCCTTCCTGGGGTAAATATATAACAGGATCAAAGAATCTACAATCTATAATTGGAAGGGGGACTTTAAAGCTCAGTAATATGTCCAAGATCCAGTCCCCTCATTTTACAGATAAGGAAACCAAGACACAAAGGGCTGAAATGATTTTTTTAAAGGTTCACAAAAGTAACAAGTTGTAGAATTGGAGGTAACACTGTTTATTTTCAGTGCTTTTTCCACTAGATCACACTGCCAAGAATCAAAAGAATGCTCAGGAATGTGAAGATTATTATCTTTATTACTATGCTTATGGCTACCCTGGCAAAATCACAGATCCATAACAGTCTGGTACTATCATTCAGCTTCTATTATTTAACTTTTCATGTGCTTATGACTTGCACCTCCAAGCCTGCAACAGACTTTGCCTTAATAGCTTTTCAGTGCCTGGGATAGTCCTTTGTATATGGTAAGGTACTTAATAAATGCTTAGTGGTTTAGTTTGATTTGACTGATGAGATTTCAAATCAAGACCAATTTTTTAAATTATAATTCTTTTCAAGAGGTTGACACATTTAGAAGAGGTTTATGATTTCTCCAAGTCTAACTTGGGATATCCTCATGAGCTTGAATTTTGGAGTTAGAAGACCTGGGTTTGAATCCTTATTCTGCCACTTACTGATGCTATTACCCTGAATAAATCACTACTCTGAAGCTAAGTTTCCTCATCTGTAAAAGAGGAAACTGCACTTAAAGAACCTAACAGATTTTTTGGGTGTTTGTGCCACTGGTGGTTTACTCATTAAAAGACATGCTTGGTAAGTGACCTGCCCCAAACTTCCATGCAGATAAATATACAGAAAACTTTCTAGATTTAAATTCTGTTCAGTGACCTTTCAAATTCAGATTTATGATTCTAAAAGATCTTCAATCTTTTTTTTTTGTTTTGTTTTTGCAAGGCAGTGGGGTTAGGTGACTTGCCCAGGATCACACAGCTAGGCAATTGCTAAGTGTCTGAGGTCAGATTTGGACTCAGGTCCTCCTGACTCCAGAGCCAGTGCTCTTTCTACTGTGCCACCTAACTGCCCAGATCTCCAATCATTTTAGAAAAAAAATTATCCATTACATCTTGGTAGATTCTACTTCCTAAGTCCAGAAAGTGTATGCATCCTATGTATTTATTATGTTGAGTATCAGTAAAGAGACCAGGGACCAGATTTCCTATACATAGCAGTATTTTATTACTACAGAACTACATTAGACAAAACTCTAATCTAGGAAATTGTGTAGCAAACAACTACAAGAACTCCTGGGTGGGGGGAATACTTAGAGAAAATATTAAGGAAGAAAAACATAATCATTGTATCTTGAAATCCCTTGGCATGAGTGCATAAATATATGATTAGTATATTTCAGAAAGATTTTTTAGCTACAGTAGCTACAACTTTCTTTTTCCAAAATATTGTTCTTTTTTGATTCTTATTTAAAAATAAATAAAAATAAATTCAATTAATCCCATTCTGGATGGTTAGTCAAGTGTTTCCATCTTCAAAAGGAGTCTCTCTTTATGTGGATTTGTGTTTCTGTATGTGTATATGTGTGGGTAAAAGCATGGTTGGAGGAAGGTGGGTGAATAAATGGCTGAGTAAATGACAAAATTGCTAACCTAAGTGATATGGAATTTATTAACAATTTCTAATCAAATATGACTGTTTCTTCAGATTCTTGGATCTTCAGGAGCAGCACAATTCTTTTTATGTTCAAAACTACCTACATATATAGGTTAGTTTTTGAAAAGTCTCATCATAGCATTTTATTTGCACATTTTCTTATAAAATCTCAAAGCTCTTTGCAAAGGAAATGCCAAACACCAGTTTCAGACACCTATAAAACAACAAATGTTTAAACAGGTTTTCCCTTAGAAGAACAAAAATGGCAGATTTCTGAATCATTAGATAATTAAAAAGACCAGAAGGCAATGTTAACGATTTTCAAACTCTTAATGAAGATCACTGTAATTGTTTTCATAGTAATGGTGGATCTCAGATAAATGATTATAAAAGTGAGGAAACAGCAAAAATATATTAATTGCTTGTATAACTATTCTATTAGATATACATTATCCAGGCAAAAGATATCAACTCATTTTCATTTTCTTCATAAAAATAGTGATAACAATTTAATAACTTCATTATAAATGCTGATCACTTTAATGGGAAATAACAATAATTATAATGCTTGAAACTAGGATTGCATTTTGCAGTCTGAAATTCAGCACATTACATTTGAAACTAAATAATAACCATTGTCTTCAGCCATTGAAGGTAGATAGTGTATTATTACCCCCATTTCATAGATAAGAAAATTGAGTCTCAGAGCTCAAATGACTTGCCCAAAATGGTAAAGCTAGTAAATGACAGAACTGGGATCTGAATCCAGGTCTTATGAATACTTTCTATTTATTTCATCACTGAAATATTCCCCAGTATACAAATCTGCTTTCTTCAATGCAGTAAGAATTATACTAAGTAGAAGATTTGGTTTGAGAAAGATAATTGCAATAAATCCAGAATTTCAGAGTTGAAAGAGACCTCAGAAGTCATCTAGCACAATCTATATCTCAGGCAGTAGTAAATGCAAAATGAAATGCAAAGAAAAGGAAAAGATAGTCCCTGATCTCAGAGCTCTTAGTCTAATGGGGGAGAAAACATGTGTCCACTATGAACAATAAAGTCGTATATAGGATGAATTGGAAATGATCAACAAAGAAGATATGAAGGGGAAGGGGACAGAGATAAGAGAGATCAAGAAGGTGGAATTTTGCCAGGAAGTTAAAGGAGTCCAAGGTAGATAGGAAGCAGAGATGAGGAGGGAGAGCATTCCAGACACCAGAGACTGCTTATGAAAACATGAGGAGATGGAGTGTATTGGAGGAATAGTAAGCAGGCCACTGTCACTGAATAGCAGAGCACATGTGCTGGGGGAAGGAGGTTATAAAGGAACTGAAGATTTTATATTTAGGCTTGGAATTTGGTACAGATTCTATTTGACCTCCAAGGAAGAAGTAGCCATTAACTCCCAAAAAGATCATCTCATCTGTGGATGTTGAGCTAAAATCTGACTCTTGGATACTGTCAACCATAGTTCTATCCTCTGGGGCCACATAGATAAATAATCCCTCTTTAGATAGCTGTAAAGTCTTCTCTGTATCTTTTCTAGGTGAAACATCCTCAGTTCCTTTAACAGATCCTTCTTTGACAAGAATCAGAGGCCTTTCAACATCTTGATTACCTTCCTCTAGAATGATGGTCTCAAGTTTCTCCATTTCCCTTTTTAAAAAATTTATTCATTTATTTTATTCTTAATTTAAAGAATAAAATAAACATTTCCATAACACAGTATAATTTAACAGAAACACGATTGCACATGAAATTGTAAATCTAGTATGTACAACTTTATATGCTTTTTAAAAATATAATGAAGTTAACATGTAAATTTCTTTTTCTCTCTTTCCCCCTCTTTCCCCACCCTAGAGATATCTACCATTAGATACAAAAAATTTCTAGAACTGAATGTATACTCCAGACTGGTTTTACCAGAATATAGGACAGTAATCACCTGTTCTGCCAGATCTGATCATTATAGCTCTTCTTTTGATGAAGTCTCCGAATTTAATAACTAATTATTTTCTGGCTGTTTTATCATACTGTTGGTTCACATTAAGATTGCAATGTACTAAAAGCTTCACTCCATCATTTTTTCAGATTGAACTGTTACCTAGCAGACTTCAACTAGCAAATTTTGCATATGAATCAGGGAAGGAAAGGGTAGGGGAAAGGGACTCACCTAGGGTTTAGCCTTGAGTGGGATAAAAGGAAACTTGCCTGGGACACCTGAAATTTTTATAAGACTATGAGAAAAGTGGGTATATGGGAGTAGGAGAGGGGGGAATTGCAGGCAAAGTGTTGGTATAGTCATCCTGGGGAAGGAAGCAAACTCTAGGACACTGAGAGTCAAAGAAAGGCTATGGACTACATCTGGTACAGTGTCTCTGTCTCTTTTAGGGGAAATGCCTTGGAATAAAATTGTTGGCACCCTGCTAGGGAGGAAGTCCCATTAGCACTGCCCATGTGACTTTGCCAACTAGCCATGCCTCCTCATCTTGTGCTTTTGCAGATTTTTGAAACCAAGTTACTTGGGTACATCTTCTGACCCTGAAACATTCCTCATTCATTTTTCTTACTAATGATTTTTCCCCACAACCTCATCTTTTGGGAGGGATTTGGCCGAGCCAACCCTCATTCTCTTTCTGGCATTGATTATGCCTTTCTGACTTCAACAGCATTTTCATAAACCCTATCCCCCAACAATTCCTGCTTTTCAGTTTCTTTGTGTTGTCTGTTTTTCTTCATAAAAATGTAAGTTCCTTATGGACAGGAACTATCCTTTTTGTCTCATATTTGTATTTCCAGTGTTTAATACAGTTCCTGTGATAAAATGAGATATTTATAAAGTATTTGGTAAACCTTAAACCATTAAATAAATGCTTACATTATTATATTATGTAATTGCTATGTTTCATTGTGATATAATTTTGAAGTTGTTATTATTATCATCTTTATCATCTTTTAATTTTCATAAAGAGCATAAGAGATAATGGTCTTACTCTAAATTCAAGGAGATATAAGTTCAATCATTACTTATGAAACATACTAGCTTCATGTCCACAGATAAGTCACCAAATCTCTTAGCAATGCCCAGGCAACGCTCTAAGACCATATGAGCCAGAGATAACTTGTGTCTCTGCCTTGGTACAGGGAATTCCCACAATAAGAGTTTCTCATAGGAATGAAATTATGAGCCTGGATCTCAAAATATGAATCATAATTGATTTAAACTTGTGGAAATTCTTAAACCTAGCCCCTTTGACTAAAGGTGATGGGGGATAAAAGCATGAGAAAGACAGTAAGTTCATAAATCTAATGCCAATCCCATTTCTTTTCATAGCAAAAAATAACTCAGGAAGAGAATTATTTTCTCAGGGATGTCACATTAGGTGTTTGTCTTATTTCTCCATTTTCCAGAAAAGTATTTAAGTGCTATCAAATGTAGAATAAAATTCAATAGCCTTATTGTGTTTGGATGACTTGGGAAAGAATGCCTGAAATAGTGAAGCTCTATTCTAGGGTAGATAGTTGGCACAGTGTAAAGAGTTTCTGGGTCTGGAGTCAAGAAGACCTGGATCTCTCTAGTCTGTTTCAATCTTGTGCTGGATAACTCCAGATATACTTCTCACCCACCTGAATTTGCCCCAAGCATCAGAATTCCTAGGTATGGCACTGGCAGTAGGTAAATCAGCTATGATTTTTCTTCTGGGTCAAGGGTCAGCTTGTTTCCTTTTTCTGTAATGTAAAAGTCATTATGAACTAGAGGTGCCATAAAAATAGGCAGCATACCCAATAATTTGGTCAGAGTTTGTTGATCCCTGTTCTAGTCAATGAAGAATCCAAATCCTCTGGATTTGTGTGGTACGACTGATTGGCTTATTAATTGAATCAAATGTCTCCTAAATAGCCCTTGGACTAGGACTCATTCTCAGAGGACCATTTAGAGTTGAAATTAAAAGCATCTCACCACAAAATGACTTCAATAAATCTAGAAAGCAGTTTACAAAGGAAATCACCACATCTGAGATAGTTCAGCACAGACTCATCTGTCACCAACAATCCCTGGATCAGATTTGAAGGTTTCCATGGCCTCAAAAGTCAAAGGATTCTTGTGACTTTTTTCAAGTCCTTTTTTTTAAAGGATCTTAGGGCATGGGTGTCTGCCAGGAGCTTCAAAACTGGCATGTCGAACCAACAGGCATTTCATCAAGCGGATTTAATAATGAATAAATGACAAAAGACTTGAATGTGGCAGAAAGATAACCAAGGGACATAGAGGTATTAATTAAATCAGTCAATGCAGGTGGGAGCTCCTGACACTCACTTGGCTTGTAGTGATAAGAGCAAAGGTTCTCTTCATAGTTTAGACCTAAAGGAATTCAGCAGCTGAGCTACCCTTCAAAAGCTCAAAAACAAAATGTTGCTTGACACAAGTTGTCAATCACTAGACAATAAATATCCTGTTCTTGTTATGCTATAAGCCTAAAAATAATGGGATTAATATCAACCTCAGGATGACTAGTGGGCAGGATGAGCATGGCAAAGCATGAGCAAGAGTGTGGGAGTTTCTTGAAAAAATTCTTAGAAATTTAGGACAAGAAGATACATCTCATATCTGTGCGTCTGCACTCAAGTGATACATTCTCCTCCACCCACCTCTCAGAGCCCCAGTTCTTATAGAGTTGATTGGCAAACACTGAATGCAGAGATAGGGATGAAAGGTAGGTGCCATTCTAAAGGGACTTCTCATTTTCAGTCTTCTTTACTAATCTCGCAGCTGGCTGACTTCAGCATATTCATTTGAAGTTGAATTTAGGAAAACAGAATTGCAATTGATGGTGAGCCTTCCCTGATTTAATAGCCCTTCCTGATAAGCTTTAAGTGGAAAAGGTAATTAGTTTTGGAACCAATGCCTCTTGGCCTAAATAAAGAACAGGTCACCAGGTGTGATTTATAAGCAAATTATCCTTATCAGAGCCAACTCCAAATAAAGGCTGGCTGCTGAACTCTTCTTTTCAGAAACACCATTTCCATTGACTGGCCCTGTAGAAGAATCTTTAGATGTTGTCAGTAAAGGTAGCTAAATGATATGTAATTGTGAAGGTGAAGTTTGTTTTCAGAGAAATTTGGAAAAGAAGGGTACAGGAAGATAAGGATTGGGGAGAAGGGTTAGGATTAAGTTGACCATGGGTTGAGAAGAGGGAGGAGAGCAATCAGCATATATTGCTTCATTGCTGCTTTCCATACTGATTCACATTTTGTGAAAGAAAGAAAAAAAGATGAAAAATAAAGGAAGGAAATAAAAAAAGAGGATAAAAAACCAAAAGGATGGAAAGAAAATAAAAGAAAAAGGATGAAAAAGAAAGAAAAAGAAAGGGAAGAGATAAAGAAAGGGAATAAAAAAGAAAGGAAAGAGGAAAAGGATTAAAAAGAAAAGAAGCAATAAAAAAGAAGAAAAATTTAAGTATCTGCTATTATGTGCCAGTTATGGGGTTGTTAAGTGCTGCAGATACATTTTCAAAAATTAAATAGCACCTGCTTTCATTGAGCTCTTGCTCTAACTGGGGGAGACAAAACTTATAGGAGAATATGAGGGAATTGGAATGATGGGAATCACAAGGTGGTGAATGGATCCATAGGGAAGTTATTTGTCATGCTCTATCTGGAAGCAAAGGTATTGATAGAATTCCTATTCCTAGGCAGGAAGTGTTTGTGTTGAGATTTAGGGGGATGGGGAATCAAAAGATTTAGCAAGGTAAATGAGCAGCACCAGGTTGAAATATAAAGCATGGTCTGTGATCAACTAGGGATAGTGAATTAGGTGTATATGCCTTTACTAATCCAGACACTTCAACCCACCCCTAGAACAGAGTTCCAAAGCAGAATCTGCTAAATTTCCCCCATGGTGATGGAGCATATTCTCAGTATTATCTGATCAGGAAGTTGCTGGCCCAGATGGGTGGAGAAGGGAGGTATTAGCAGTTGAGTTGGAAAGATTTCCAGGGTAGGGTAGTTGAATGGAATATGAAGAATAGTCATGTTGGTCTCACTTCATCTTTTAGCACTACAAGCTCCTTAAGTGTACCCAGTGATACCCTGCTGCTATTTCCAGGTCTGTCCAGGCACCCCAATAAATAGAGCCTGACATCTCAAGAAATATTCTTCTCCTTTGATTTTTTTATTTTCCCCTTTCTCCCCCCAAAACCTAGACTTATTTAGTAACTCATTGCTTTGGGGTTCTTTTGTCTAGAAGTTATGTGATTAAATGACAAAATGATGCAGGCAAACTGTTTACAGTTTAATGTGTTACCCCAGGGAAGTATTGCATTTTAATACCCTCAGCATCCCTGAGGACAAATCCTTACCTAAATAAACAACTTTAATGGAATTTCTGGCACCATAGCAGACAGGTGAGAGATATTTTGGGACATGAAACAGGTGGCTTCTCTTTTTAATTTGGTATACAACCTCATAAATTCATGCTAAACTTGATGTCTTTGTAATAATAATAATAGTAGCAATTATTATTATAATAAATCACATTGTCAAAGGATTTAGAACTAGAAGGAACATAAAGAGATCATGTAGTTCAAACTCCTATTTTAACAGAGGAAAAAACTTGGTCAATATCACATAGTTAATAAATAGTACAGCTTGAATTCAAACCCAGATCTTTTGATTAAAAAAAAATTCTGTGCTTAGAGTGGCACAATGGAAAAAGTACTGGGCTTAGAATAAGGTGAGACCTAGAATCAAATCTTGACTGAAGAGACTCAGAAAAATTAAACAGTTGTCCCAGCAGAATTAGGATTTGATCCTCCAATTGCAAACCCAGGGCTCTTTCCCATTATAGACTGCCCTACAAAAATCAACTTCTTTCTTATCATCATGATTGTTAGCTGTATCATTTGTTACAGTTTGAAAGGCATTTTATTTGTTTTTATTTTTTTGCAAAGCAATGGGGTTAACTGATTTGCCCAAAGTCACACAGCTAGGTAATTATTAAGTGCCTGAGGTTGGATTTGAACTCAGCTCCTCCTGACTCCAAGGCCAATGTTCTATCTACTGTGCCGCCTAGCTGCCCCTTAAAAGGCATTTTACATCCATTATCTCATTAGCTTTTTTTGTTCTTTTTCTTTCTTTGGATGCAATCAAAGTTAAGTGACTTTCCCAGGGTCATACAGCCATCAACTGTTTGAATTCAGATTCTCCTGACTCCAGGGTTTGTGTTCTTTCCACTATGTGACCTAGGTACCCCTTATTTGAATTTCACAATAAACTTACAAAGTAAGAATAGGTTTTCTATTGTCCTTATTTGTCAGGTAAGGAGCCTGAAGTTCAGAAAGATCATGTCTTATCCAAGGTTACAAAATGATGACATGGGACTTCTTATTTCAAGACCAGTAGTCTTGTTACTTCATATTGGCAGAGGAGGCTACTGACTATATGGTGTAGGAATAGGGTAAAAAAAAAAACCAACTTCTCACCCTTAAATCTAGGGCATGTAGGTGACTCACTGGGGAGAGCAAAGGTTCTAGAGTTAGGAAAATGCTATAAATCTTGTCTTAGAAATTTTATTAGCTATGTGACCCTGATTAGGTTAAAATCATTTAACATCTGCTTGCCTCAGTATCCTCATATTTAAAAATGAAGATAATACCTCCAGGGTCATTATGAGGATAAATAATATAATATTTATAAAGTATTTCACTAATCTTAAAAAGCTATTTAAATGTCAATGGTATAGGCTTAAAATGCTATATAAATGCCAATAGCTAATGTTAGCTATTATAATATCATATAATTATTATCATTAGTATTAGTAGTAGAAGATCTCTTCCTCACTCCCATCCTCACCACCTGAAATTCCCCATAAGAGTCATTACTTTGAGTTAAGGAGATCAGAGTCTCTATTAAAATGCAAGTGTGATGCTCAAAATGGATGACATTATACTACTATAACTCATGAAGCACTAGCTCCTTTATCAGATTAGTTTCTGGCACCAACCATGGTTCCGGCACGGTGCCAAGTACTATACTAAATGCTAGGGTTATAAAAATAGCTAAGCAAAATATCCCTACCCCCAAGGAGCTTATATTCTCATGGACTATATAGAGGAGCTAGGAGTTAGGAATGGGTGGTAGGAGCAATCCTGGGTCCAGAAGCTGGAGAACAAGTTGTTTTAGGAGGAGGAAGAGGAAGAGGACCAGAGTGAAGGTGGCATGATGATAGCTGGGAATAAAATCTCCTTGAGTTAAGTTGAAAAGAGGAGAAAAATCTATGTCCAATTACGCTCTACATACCTGATTAATGTGTATTTTGTTCCCATAATAATAGTCTTATTAATTTCCTTGTGCTTATCTATACACCCATAAAATCGAGCAGATTTCAGATCTACTATCACCCTTCTTGACGTCTCAGAATATACTATTTTTTTTGGCCTAATTGTTGTCAAGAGTCCCTGTGATGTGTCAATTGGATTTTTAAAAGTACTAAATTCCAAGCATGAATGGGAACCTCACCAGGTCATTTCTCTTGACTCCAGATAGTATTATTCTTAAAATATCAAATACATACATCCTCATGGCACTCCTAGATTTCTAGAATACGATCATCATTCTGCCAGAAAGGAACTTGAATCTCATAAATAAAATCAAGAAGATAATTCATCCCTACTACTTTTCAGAGCAGATAAGTTTGGTACATTGCATATACTTTTAAAATATATTGATCAGTTTTGTTAATTTATTTCTTTTTCTTTAAAAATATTTTTTTAAGGTAGAGCCAAGATGATAGAGAAAAGGCAGTCATTCATTTGAATCATTCTCCCCAAAATCCCTCTGGTGACAGAACTCATAAAAGGACAGGATGAAACAGTTTTCCAGCCAATACAATTTAGAAGGTTAACAGAAAAGGTCTGTTGCACTGCAGTGAAAGTCAAGCATTGTCCAGCACTGGCTGGGCCAGCAAAGACTAGGCAAATCAAGAGGCCACTAAATCTGCAGCAGCAGCTGCTGCTTCCAGATTTCTCAACTCATAGATGACAAGAGAGGCAAACAATTGATCAGAAGGATATTACAGGGGTCTCTTTACTGGCTCTGGGGGCAAGAGTCTGTTGCTTTGATCATACTCAGATGTGGATTGTAGTCCTCCTAGGTGGCAGGGTGAGAAGAAGGATCACTACACAACTGAAACTTGTGGGCAGCAGTGGGGTAGGGACCCTCATCATAGTTTCTGGGAAGAGAGTTCCTATGCTTACACATGGAGGTGTTCCTAGAAGTATTTCTGAAAACAACAGTGCAAAACTCCTGAAGCTTGGGACAGTGCACCTTCTACCTTGAAAACAGAGCCTTACTTTAACAAAGAAGTCAAGAAATAGACTGGAAAAATGAGCAAGCAACAGAAAAAATGCTGACCACAGAAAGTTACTATGGTGACAAGGAATTAAAACATGCACCCAGAAGAAGATAATAGTCAAACTTCCTACATCCAAAGCCTCAAAGAAAAATTTGAATTAGTCTCAGGTCATGAAAGAACTCAAAAATGATTTGGAAATCAAGAAAGTGAGGTCAAGGAAAAATTGTGGAGAGAAATGAAAGTGATGCAAGAAAATCATGAGAGTCTTGTAGTAGAATGAAAAAAATACTGAGGAAAATAACACCTTAAAAAACAGACTCAGGAACATGGTATGAGATACAAAAACAAAAAATCCAATGAGAAGAATTGACCAGATGGAAAAAGAGGCACAGAAATTTGCTAAAGAAAAAACTCTTAAAAAGTAGAATTGGTTAAACAGAAAAGGAGGTACAAAAGTTCATTGAAGAAAACAAAAATGGATGCTACTGACTTTATAAGAAATTGAAACAGAAGACAATGTGAAATATCTCATTGGGAGTAGTCTAGGAGAAATATTTTTAAATTAAGAAACAACCTGAAAGCCATAAATTAAAAAAAAAAGAGAGAGTAGACCTCATCTTTCAATAAATTATCAAGGAACACTGGGCTGATATTCTAGAACCCAGAATCACCTATCCAGAAATACTGACATAATTCTTTAGGAAGAAAAACAGACTTTCAATGAAATAGGAAACTTTCAAGCATTCTTTTTTTTGTTTGTTTTTGCAAAGCAACGGGGTTAAGTGACTTGTCCAAGGCCACACAGCTAAGTAATTATTAATTGTCTGAGACTGAGATTGTCTGAGATTTGAACTCAAATCCTTCTGACTTCAGTGTCAGTGCTTTATCCATTATGCCACCTAGCTGCCCCCTCTTTCAAGCATTCTTGATGAAAAGACTAGAACTAAATAGCAAATTTGACTTTCAACTACAAGACAGAAGAAAAGCATAAAAAGGTAAACTGGAAAGAGAAATCATAAGTGACATAAGGTTAAACTGTTCATACTCCAATATGGGAAGGTGATATTTGCAATTCATGTGAACTTTCTCATTATAAGGGCAGTTAGAAGTATATATAGACAGAGGGATCAGGAATGAGTTGAATATGAAGGAATGATATCTTAAAAAAATAAAACTAAGGAATGAGGGAGGAGAAAAGGAAAGGGAAAGATAGAATGGGGCGAACTCACATAAAAGAGCAAGAAAAGGGGGGTGGAGCCAAGATGGCTACATGAAGGGATCCAGTCTTAGGAGCTCTCTGATTAAAAACTCATAAACTAAGGACTCTAACTAAACTTTCCAGAGACAGAACCCACAAAGGGACCCAGTGAGGCAGTTCTCCTACTCAAGGTAACCTGGAAAAGAGCAGAAAGGCTCTGCTCCCCGGAGCCGGAGGGGCGGCCTGCCAGAGGGGTGGCCCGCCAGAGCCAAAGAACTTCAGCCTCCCAGAGGCAGGCCCAGGGTGCTGGGAGACTCAGCTCACAGCAGCGGGGGAGTCTCCTGAGCTGCACCCCAGGAAGCACCAGCACAAAGTGAGGGAACAGCAGGGGACCTCTGCCAGAGCCAGCACATGGAGCCCAGCCCTCAGGGCACACAGCCAGCAGCTTGGTCTAGCAGCCTAGACCAGGAAAAAGAAGCAGGCAGAGCCCATAAGCAGGAGCCCCCAGGGCATGAGCCCATTGAGCTGAGGGAGGGAAGTGAAGAGAGAGAGACTGCACAGCTCTGTCCTCTGCCCCTGGAACAGGACTCTGGGGCTCTGACCACATTCAGATCCTGATCACAGTCTAGCCCCCCCCACCTCAGCCCCATGGTAGAGGGGGGCGCTTATGGTCATTCACAGACCAGGAGGGAAGACAGAACCTCACATACTGAGACCCTTGTGGGAGTGTCCCAAAAGCTCAGGAAGCACCCCCCAAAAACAAGCTTAGGCTGGGAAAATGAACAAAGAAACCAGAGGAAGACCTTGTGAAATATTTTGCAAATGAGCCCAAGAAGGATCAAAATACTCAGTCTGAAGATGAGGAAGCACAAGCTCCTGCATCTAAAGACTCCAAGAAAAACAGAAATTGGGCTCAGGCTATGATAGAGCTCAAAAAAGACTTTGAAAATCAAATGAGGGAGTTAGAAGAAAAACTGGGAAAAGAAAGGAGAGAGATGCAGGAAAAACATGAAAATGAAGTCAACAGCTTAGTCAAGGAAATCCAAAAAAATGCTGAAGAAAATAGCATGCTAAAAACCAGCTTAGGTCAAATGGATAAAACAGTTCAAAAAGTTATTGAGGAGAAGAATGCTTTAAAAAGCAAAATTGGCCAGATGGAAAAGGATATAAGAAAACTCTCTGAGGAGAACAAATCCTTCAGACAAAGAATAGAATTCAGGGAGATTGACGAATTTACCAGAAATCAGGGATCAATACTTCAAAACCAAAAAAATGAAAAATTAGAATAAAATGTGAAATATCTCATTGAAAAAACAACTGATATGGAAAACAGACTTAGGAAAGATAATTTGAAAATTATTGGAATACCTGAAAGTCATGATCAGGAAAAGAGCCTTGACATCATTTTCAAAGAATTACTACAGGAAAATTGCCCTGATATTCTAGAAGCAGAGGGCAAAATAGAAATGGACAGAATCCACTGATCCCCCTGAGAAAGCGATCCCAAAAAACCAATCCCCAGGAATATTATAGCTAAGTTCCAGAACTCCCAAGTCAAAGAGAAAATATTACAAGCAGCCAGAAGGACACAGTTCAAATATCATGGAGCTGCAGTCAGGATCACACAGGACTTAGCAGCAGCTACATTGGAAGCTTGTAGGGCTTGGAATACAATATACCGGAAGGCAAAAGAACTTAGAATGTAGCCAAGAATGAACTACCCAGCAAGGCTGAATGTCCTCTTCCAGGAAAAAAGATGGACTTTCAATGAACCAGGGGAATTTCAAAGGTTCCTTTTGGAATGGCCAGAGCTGAACAGAAGGTTTGATCTTCAGATACAGGACTCAGGTGAAGCATGGAGATTGGAGGAGAGGGGGAAAATATGAGGGACTTAATGAGGATGAACTGCATGTATAGAAAAATGATACTGATAATATTCATATGAACCATCTCAGTTAATAGAGCAGGTTGAGGGAGCTTTTATAGTTGAAGCACAGGAGAAAGCTGAATTCGAAGATAAAATATGGTGTAAAAATGGAGTCAATAAGAAAAAAAAGGGAAATGGAATGGGAGAAAGAAAAAGGAGAGGGGGAATAGTCCAAGCTATTTCACATAATAAGATTTTTTTTTATTACAATGAGCTATTGCAATGATATGGAAGCGGGGAGGCAAGGGGGAATGAGGGAACCTTTGCTCTCATCAGAGGTGGCTAGGAGAGGAAACAGCAAATATACTCAATGGGGTATAGACAACTGGAGTAAGAAGGAGGGGGGAGCAGGGAGCAGGGGGAAGGGGTGGGGATGTGAATAAAGGAGGAGAGGATGGACCATGGGGGGACAGAGGTCAGATATAACACATTTTCTTTTTTTACTTCTTGCAAGGGGCTGGGATTGGATGGCCTGCCCAGGACCATAGGGCCAGGTGGATTCTGGGCCTAAGGGGTGGTATGGGGGCTCAGGGCTTCTTGGCCCCAGGACCAGGGATCTGTCTACTGCACCACTCAGCAACCCTAGAGCAGAGTCAGAGTGAAAGGAGAGAGAAAATATAGTACATAGTAGTGGAGAAATAAGAAAGGAGGGAGTTGCGATCAGCAATGGCAACGTTGGAAAAATATGGAAGTAACTTTTGTCATGGACTTATCATAAAGAATGTGATCTACTCACGACAGAGTTGATGGTGTTGGAACAAAGACTGAAACACATTTTTTGTTGTTATTATGTGGGGAAGGGTGCAGGGCAGGTGGGGCTGGGTGGCCTGCCTAGGGCCACATACCAGGGTGATCATTGGGTGTCTGGGGCCAGATTCGGACCCAGGTGGTCCTGGCTCAAGGGCCAATGCTCTGTCTGCCACCCTGCCACCCCTACTATTATTACTATTTTATTTTATTTTGAGTCTTTTTTTTTCTTCTTTTTGGTTTTTGCAGGGCAGTGGGGATCGGGTGGCTTGCATGTCACATGGCTGGGTGATTATTGGGTTTTTGAGGCTGGATATGGACTCGGGTGCTTGTGGCTCCAGGGCTGGTGCTTTGTCCATTGTACCACCTGGCCATACCTACAATTATTACTATTATTTTTTTAATTTTAATTTTTTTTCTCCCCCCTTTACTTTTTTGCCCAAGCAAGTCTATCTATATTCATGGGGAGGGGTATTTTGTTTACTTGTAAACAAGTATATTTTATTAATGTAAAGAAAAACATTTGTACAAAATGAGAATAAAAAATAAATTTTAAAAAAGATAAGAAAACAAACAAAAAAAGAGCAAGAAAAGTGGAAGGGAAGATGAAAGAATGAGGGGAATCTTGCTTTCATCAGAATTGGCTCAAAGAGGTATTAACATATATATTCAATTGGATATTAAAAAATCAATCTCCTACACGAAAGTAGCAAAGGAAGGAGATAAGACAAGGGGAGAGTGAGTAATAGAAGGGAGGTGGTAGAAGAAAAACACTTTTGAAAAGGACAGGGAGAGAGAATAGAATAAATAAAGAGGTAAACAGGATGGAGAAAAATAGCAGTCATAACTGTGAAAAAAGTAAAAGCAGCTTTCTTTGATAAAGGCCTCATATCTCAAACATAAAGAGAACTAAATCAAATTTCTTTAAAAAATTCCTCAATTGATAAATGATCAGTTATCTATAACTCTATGAATAAAATCCCTTTTGATTGGAGAAATGCAAATTACAACAATTCTGAGGTACTACTTCATGCCTATTGGAATGACTAACAAAACAGATTAAGAAATTTAAAACATTTGAAGATGTGGGGAAAATGAGACAAAATGCTTTTCATTTGTTCATAATTAAACATCTACTAGGTCCAGCTGCTATACTTGGACTAGGATAAAATGTCACTTCTTAAGAAAGTTACATTCTGCTGGGGAAAACTAGATGTAGACAAATAAATAAAAAAATAAACAAACAAACAAACAAATAAATAAATAAATACAAAAAGGAAAAAATAGACTATATAAAATTATTATTATTTTCAATATTGCTATTATTATTATCATCATCATTATCATCATACAAGGAGAATGTGAGGAAAGTATAAACAATTACCTAAGCCTAGATGGGAAGGAATCATATCAGATTTGCAATAAATCTTGCTTTCAATTCACCTTTACTGGAGGAAAAATGCATGGGTTTATTATTATTGTTAAAATGGAAGACTCGTCAGCATCCCTCTTGGCCACTTCCCCAGCTGTTCAACTTAGCATGTTGAGTTCTCCATGGATAGCTCACTAATTTTCTCTGTAGTGTTCCATGGATAATAACCCTGATGGATTATGCTTCTAATTTTACTGCTCAAGAGCTCCTATATGGTATGTTCCTTCCCCACACCTATATCAGTTAACTCTGATATCAATTAGTTTTTCTAATAGGTATTTATTGAGAAGATATAACAAAGAAAGGTGTTACAACTTCTTCACCAAAACTGGAGGTGCACTCTGCCTTTTGCATGTACTCATTTCCTAAGGGATTATGCTTAAAACACAGTGTGGCATATATGTAGAGAATTTATGTGGTTCCTGGTCCCGGCAGTTTTTTTCTTTCTTCTAGGAGTCCTCACCAAGTTCATTTTGAGAAATAGACTGGGATGAATAGTCACCTTCCAGTTCTTCTGGGCTAACTTCTTTCAGGGCATAATGTCTTGGGGACTGACTTACTGGTCAGTCCACTGCTGGCCTAGGCCAGATAGGTCACTCTTAAGAGGTGGTTTCTCATCAGACTTTTATCAGTACTATTGCTACCAGCTCCAGGGGTCTCTGCTACTGACTTAATTATCCTAGGAACCTCTTCTGACATCTCTTCTGATCTCTCAAAAGTCACAATATGATTTCGCAGACCCTTATATCTCTCTGAATCCTCTAAGATCAAGAAAGAATAAAATTAAATGTAGTGAAAAGAGATTATTTACTCAGGGACATTTGAGTGACTGGGAGTAAAGATGAAGCTATTGTCTCTCCTACCCACATGGAGAAATATAGTGGTTATTCCTAACTACAAAAACTCTCAGAGAAGAAGCAAAATGATAAGTACAAGAAAAGGGGCTGATGGAGGCCCGTAGCAATTTTATTTAGTATAAGCACTTAGTTCCAGCTTTATCACCAGCCCTTTAGTCTCAGAAGCCAACCAGATAACTCATCATTAAACAGTTCTCAGTTAATCATGGCTAGAAGAAAGTTTCTTAAAGTCATTTGTGTTAGATTGAAACCAGACAGATAACACTGCAAATACTCTGACTAGGCTTCTCTTGATCTACTCTTCATTTCATACATACAATGCTTTACAATTTTCTTTGAATCGTTTATCTTATAGTCTTTTATACCAACTCTTTAAAGTGCTGGTAGTATGGCTATAATTATCCGCATTTCACATACAAAGAAGCCTAAAGTCCATTGAAGGGAAATGAATTTCAAAATATTATATGAGTAATAAAGTATCATGCCTGAGATTCAAAACCATGTTTTCTCATTTCAAATCCAGTGTGTATATGGAATATTGGATATGAGAGTGAGCTATATGTTCAAATCTTGCCTCTGACACTAGCTGTATGATTGTAATAAATTAACTTTTCTGAATCTCAGTTTCCTCACCTGTAAAATAGAGACAAGAATACATATAGGCTTGTTATGAAAATTCAATGAAATAACTTATGTAGGATGCTTTATAAGATTTCATTCACTATGGTAGCTGATACTTTTATCAGCTACCATATTTTTCTATTATGCTATGAACTTGCCTGGTACTTCACATAGATGGCAATGACAAAATCAGTAGACCTAGTTGCCTGATATCATTATGACTGGCTGATTCAGAGATGTCTGTCCATCAAAAAGCTGGTGAGACTTCTAAGTACATTGATTTTCTGTATATTTTCTACCAATTCCAAAACAAAGAGAGATGCAATGCAGCCATTTCTTAATTTCTTGGCTTCAGCAATTGATTTTCTCTCTTTTCCCCATGCAAATATAGGGAAAATTGCTTAAAGACAAAGTTACTGTATAGTAAGCTGATTAGTAATGATATGCAGTGAAGATCACCATTAAAAATAACAAATAAAATCAAGAGTGCAGTTTCTAAGTTGAGATGGGCTGGAGCCAGAATCCTCATTAGTCTTGGCACAGATAACTGCAGGTGCTTCTTCCTCTTCCCTCTGGCGGGTGCTTACTCCACCCAGCTGGCACAGAAAGTGCAGGCTAGTTACTAGATGTGAAGTTATTGCAGTATCTTCCGGGGGCTGCTTCAACTCTGGACTGAACACAGTTAACAGTCAGGGTGCCTTTAGCAAGAGAGCAGGTGCATGAGGAATCTCTTCTCTTTTTCAATGCTTTTCATGGAAGCATAGAAAAACTTTCATTTTACAGATGAGGAAACTGAGGCCCCAAAAGGTTATCCAAAGCCTAAGTAGAAAGTGACAATTCAGAATTTGAATTCAGATCCCCTAGCTCTAATGCTAAGGTTTGACTTTTTGTCTACTGGGACATAGTATTTTATTTTTATGGCAAAGTAAAATGAAAGGTTCAATCTTAAAGACAGATACACCGTAACAGGTGATGACACAAAAACCTTTAGTCAGTGGAAACTACCTAATATCTTATTTCTTCATCTGTAAAAAGAGGGTTTTAGATAGCCTCTAGTTTTAAATTTACTGGTTAGGGTAAATTGTCTATAAGCAATATTTTCCTATATTTACATGAGGGAAATTTATTAGCTAGAATTTTATTTATATTCTACTTTTAGAGAAAAGACACAAATCATGACATAAATCAATTGCATGATGAGCTATATTGACTCATGAAATAGTGAATGGGATGGCAATTGATCAAGGTTGATCAAGGACATTGGTGCTGATTGCCTCCATTTAGAGAACAGGGAAGAAAAAAGGCAACTTGGGATGCTTGGAACAAATGATATTACAAGGTATAGCATGGCAAATGAGTTTTGACCCTGTCTCTATCACCTGCCTCTTTTACAGTTAAAGCATCCATTTACCTCACTCTGGTAGTAACAAGATGCTCCCTGTCCTGATAACAAACTCTGTCCCTTTACGATTCTTTTTGTTTGTCACTCTCAGGAGCCAGGTGAACTGATGGTTTAGCTGACAAGAGGATATATAGACAGAGTCAAAATTAGGGACTCACAGATTCTGAGATGGGGCTTGGAGAAGGGAATAATGTCTGAATTTCAAGTTGTTAGCCTTCCATAAGTTAGACTAAAAGAGTTGCTTACACTGAGTTCTTGATAAGATGCTGCTATTGTCAATTAAAGAAGCTCCTCTCTGGGAACAAATATAAACATGAATTTAAATTTTAAAAATCCTGTTTTGAAGCCCCCAGGAACAAAAATGGGTATAGTACATAAATTATTTGATGCAGCAATTAGAGGCAAAAGCCACCAAAAAAGAAAAAAAATGGAAGAAGAATCTCTGTTCCAGGAAGTATAAAAGAACAAGGGACATGTTTCAGTGATTTGTATTTCTCTTTTTTTCTAGATCCAAGGAACTGTTATTTAAGTTCAAAGTCAAGATTTTCACTCCTACTCCCCTGCCCCAGAAGAAAAGGCAATTTTGCTAAAGAAATACCTCTTAACTCTCCAGATTTTCAGGGACAACAGAATAATCTTTTAAAAGTGAAAGGATGCCCAAAAAAGGAGAGATGATAAAAGCTGTGAAGAGATAGAAGAGAGGCCTATAATATGCTACAATTTGGAGGGCAGCAGAATGGGACACTGAACTGGAAGGGTTAGAGAAGCACCACTGAGTTTTTGTATCAAAGTCTTAGCGACTATCTATAGTCATATGAAAAAAAACACTCCAAATCATTAGTGATTAGATAAATGAAAATTAAAGCAACTCTGAAGTACCACTTAATATCTATCAGATTCACTAATATGATAAAAAAAGGAAAATGATAAATGTTGGAAGAGTATGTGAGAAAATTAGGAAACTTATGCACTGCTGGTGAAGTTGTGAACTGATCCAATCCTTCTGGAGAACAATTTGAAGCTATAGCCAAAGGTCACACAAAGTTATGTCCAAAGGATATATACCCTCTCTTCTAGGAGTACTACTCCCAAAGAGATCATAAAAGTGGAAAGGACCTATTTACACAAATATTTATATGAACCCTTTTTGTGGTGGCAAAATTTTGGAAATTAAAGTGATGTTCATCAATTAGGGAATGACTAAACAAACTGTGGTATATGAATATAATGAAATGCGATTGTACAATAAGAAGTGATGAAAGGCAGATATCAGAAAATTCTGGTATGCCTTGAGCTAATTGATACAAAGATAAATGAGGAAAATAAATTGTACACAGTATCGACAACATTTTGTATTGATCAACTATGAATAACCCAGCTCTTCTCAGCAACACAATGATCCAAGACAAGAATGAAGAATTCATGATGGAAAATGCTACTTACATTCAGATAAAGAACTGATGGATTCTGAATGATAATTGAAGCATACTTTTTCACTTTATTAGTCACAACTGTGACTAATATGGAAATTGATAGCACTTGGATAATCTACATCAAAATATCTACCATTTTAGGAAGTGGGAGGGAGAAGAGAGGGAAAAAATTTGGAACTCATTCTTGTAAAAATGAATGCTAAAAATTGTCATGATATGTAATTAGGAAAAATATTACTAATAACAATAGATAGGTCTGTTACTTCTCTGAATATGTATCTAGGTCATGAGAGAGAGACAGAGAGAGAGACAGACAGACAGACAGAGAGAGACAGAGAGACAGAGAGAATAGTATCTAGGAGGAGGACATGAGTTTCTGAACCAGAATTTAAAATATAGCAATTATAGGCTCTTGATAAGAAATAAAGTCCTCCTTACAAAATGAGGGCTAGTAAAATATATATTTATCCAGAACTTGTAAATCTATTCAAGGGAGCTTTAAACTGAAAAAAAGACAAGGAGAAGGGGAACTAACTACATACATAGTTATATACTCCAAAAAGTAAGTTACAACAAGAAAAAAAAGTAGTAGTAAAGATGTCTAGTGTTTTATAATATAAAATTCAAGAAAAGAGAAAGAAATTAAATACATTATGTCAGACTATGGCATATATAAATGCACAAACCATGAATAATAAGCATAATACCCTAGAGATTCTAATACCCAGAGGCATATTTGACCTCATAGGTATGTCTGAGACATGGTGGAAAGTGACTTTTAACTTATATATGACCTTGGAAAATGCTATATTATTCAAAAGGAATAGAACATATATAAAGCAAATAGATCAGCTTTGCATATTAGAAGTTATACTGATATAATAAAATCTAAGAAGCAGAGGAAAGAAGCATAGGGATGAGGATTTGGGTGAAGATCAGACATAGAAGCAATAATGATATATACTATAGACTACCTATACAGGAGGAACTAAATGAGATATTTATAAGGCAATTCACAAATCTGGTGTAGAGGCATGATATCAAAGTTGTGGGGGACTTCAATTATCCAAACATCTGATGGAATGCTTTCTATTCAATCTGAGAGGTCAGAGGGAACAAATGAGATTTTATTGAGTAAATTATAGTTTGGTTAAAGTTGTTCAATTAAGAGAGATTAGGAGCTTTGATATATATGAATCAGAGACTACCTACACAAGCAGCATGTACCTCTTAGATCATTAAATCGATCTCAGAAAATACAAATTTATGTGACACTATTATAGAAGATTTTTAGTTATTTTAAATAAAATTTCATTTCTAGTTTTTTATTTTCACATCACTCAAAATTTCCCAATATCCTTCTCCTTCCCGTCAGGCCATATACCATCTAACAAAAAATATAAAAAAAAAGAAAAAGAGAAAAAAATCAACTAAATGGATCAATACATTAAAAAAGTCCAAAATATAAGTTATATGTCACAATCATGGACTTCCTGCCCTTGCAGAAGAATGGAATAGAGGTTCTGGTCTTGCTTGTTTTTTATAATTATATATGATTTTCTAATGATTGTTCTTTCCATTTACATTGTTCTACTTTTATATATTCTTTTCTTTGCTCTGTTTGCCTCACTTGCCATTGGATCATGTGGGTATTTCCATGTTTTTTTCTATAATCATTATCTTCATTGTTTCTGGCAGCATAGTAATATTCCATTAATTCGTGTACTATAATTTGTGTGAAAATCATAGATTAATTTAGATAAATGAGCATCTACTTTATGTCTAATTCATTGTTTTCACAAAAAGTGTTGTTTACACAATTAGTTATTGCAATCATAAATTCACTCTGATCATAGGAAATAATGTGGGAGGAAATGTTAGTCATTATATAATCTTATCTTCCCATTTTACAGGTGAATAGCAAATCTGGAATTGGAATCTAGATCTTTTGACTCAGCTCATTGTTTATTGATAAACAAGTATTACAAAATGAATAATTGGTGAACAGGGTTTCATAATTTTGCATTGGGATTTTGTCATAATGTGCTCAAGAGGCATTACAAAACTCCTTTGGTCAGGGTATTGCTTGCTATAGTGACCATTCTAAATGTGTGCCAGTGTAATTGCAAAAGCATTGTTAAGAAAGCACTAGGCCTTATGTCAGGA
The DNA here is from genome assembly GCF_037893015.1 of Macrotis lagotis. Lineage (NCBI taxonomy): Eukaryota > Metazoa > Chordata > Mammalia > Peramelemorphia > Peramelidae > Macrotis > Macrotis lagotis. Next base: position 16,890,663 of record NC_133665.1, on the reverse strand, counting down.
AAACTTGAGACCAAATCCTGCCTTATACAGAAATGAACTTTACTAGCTTTGTGACCTTGGGTAAATCACTTAACTTTGTTTGCCTCTTGTTCCTCATCTGTAAAACGAGCTGGAGAAGGAAATGGCAAACCTAGTATCTTTGTCTAGAAAATACCAAATAGGATCACAAAGAGTCAGAGATGACTGAAAATGACTGAACAATATCATGAAAAGCTCACTGATTGTGGTAAGGCAGTAGTATCTTTTGGATTTTAGCTTACTTTGACATTTGATCAAGCACAGTTCCTCCCAGTAGGCCTAGTGCATAGTGGAAGAGTGTTTGTCCTAGAGGTCTGAGCTTAAAAACAGAATTAGTTTCATTTTCTTACTCATTAGAGAAAATATATTTGGAGTTCAAGAAGATGGCAATATTTGTTGGTGAATAACTCCGATACAGGTAATAAATAACCTGTTTTCTGGAAGTAACTGTTAATGACCTCCTGACTCTAACTTATCCATATCACCAAAGTTCTCCCTCTCAAAGTAGTATCAATGTCTCTTATTGGTAACTATTATTGCAGTTCCTGAAAAAAAAACACAAGAGAGCTAGAGAATTCCTTAAGAAGAATGATTCCCTTTACAGTAATAGTATCTGACTAACCAAAAAAAAAAAAAGGAAGTAAAGAATTGTCAACCTGGGTCACACTCATGGTTTCTCCTGCCCACTTCTGAATCCCTGATAGTAATACTGATAAGGTAGGTATGGAAAGATAAAGATCATTCTAGGACTGAATGGCACAGTGGATAGAATATACGGTCTGGAGTCAGGAAGATCTGAGTTCAAATCCAGCCTCAGACACTTACTCACTATGTGACCCTAGGCAAGTGACTTAACCCTATTTGTCTTAGTTTCCTTTTCTGTAAAATGATACAGAGAAGCAAATGGCAAACCACTTGCGTTTTTTGCCAAGAAAACTTCAATGGGTTGTACAAAGTCAGAAATGACTGAAAACAACTAAATGACAACAAAGGTTTGTTTTTAGATTGCCCATTATGGTATTGTAGAAAGAACTGTGAATTTGGAATAAAAAAAACTTGGGATTCAGATCCTGACTGTGCCACTTGCTGCCTGTGAAACCACAAACAAATCTCTTGACCTATCTGGAAAGATCAGTTTCAAAGCAATTAAACTATGACCTATGTTTTTAACCTTTTTTGTGTGTCTTAGACTGTTCTCGTAACCGAGTGAAGCTCCAAGTCTTTCCTTAATAATGCTTTTAAATAAAGGAAATGCTACATTTTAGTTAGAGGCTAATGAAACATAGGATTTAAATTTTTTTTCATCTAAATTCTGGGACTTCCTGAAATTTATCCAGGTTCCCTTTGGAACCCAAGTTATGAAACTGTGACTTGTATTACTTCTAGGATCACTTTGAGTCTCTGATCTTATGATGCTCCACCCCCAGTCACCACAGTGTTCCTTAGTAATTCATTATAGATCTGTCATCTGTCAAAATATTAGAAGATACCTTGTTTTTCAAATTTAAGTCTCAGCAAGCAAGCTTGGCATAACAACAATCCTTTGTGCTCGCTCTCTGACAAAATCATAAAATTATTGTATTGTTTTGCCCAGTACCAAGTGTTCCCCTGAGCTCAGACAAGTACTTATATCCATAAAGTCCTGCCATGAATTAAACTTGACACATCGGTGCTGTTATCCCTTATTGTCAGGACTACAGCTCACTGTATAACCATTAGTATGTGTTGAGAAGGGGTGGGGGTGGGGTAGGGACCCCTTGCCTGCAAATCATTTCCTTCACTTTGAAATTAAACTTCTGTTTGATTCCTGATTCTCCTGTCTCTAACCTTCTATATTTGACTTTGGCAGTTCAGTCCAGTTGATATGCCCACAAATTTATCTTTAAACATTTTGAAGCCATTATCTGACTGCTACACTTTTCAGGATAATGAATTCCTTAAGTTTAAAATGTATACTGTTGTTAATCTTCAATTTACATTTTTCAAACTTCAAGGTCAGCTAAGGTGTCTGGGAATTGGAACAAAAATGGTATCTAATTTTGATATTACCCATCACCTTTCTGATAACTCTTAAAATCTCTCCTCTCACCAAGAAAGTTACAATGCTGGCCTAGAAATAAGACCTGACAAATGAAGTAGGAGAGCCAATTTCCTCTTTTCCCAGCATGAATCGAGGGTTCAGAGCATATGATTGGGTCTTGGCTTTGGACTTTTTCTATTTCAAGGTGCAGTGATAAAGATAGAGAAGGATGAATTCGGGAGGGATGAGGAGTTGTTTGAAATCAATGCTTTGCTGGACCCCCAGCCCCCCACCCCCCAAGTAGAGTTGAAAAATGTAAGGCACAACAGCTTTGATCTCAGACATCCTGTAGCAGCAACATGCATAAATGGATCACAGAGAGACTGCTGTTAACTAGGCTTCCAAAGAGCATCAGTGTGTTCAGAACATTGAAGCATACAAATATAGTGCCTTGTGTTCTACCTCTCAAAGAGTCACTAAAACTTTTAGTGAAATCTCTGCAGCTGATAAACTACACATTCCAGGAATATGAGGGGAAAGATTTGTTTCAGTTCATACAAAAGACCCCTCAGCCCAAAGGAGGAGTGTCTCCAGGGAACAAACTATTATTGATTTGGACTCACACCATAAGTACTTTTAAATATTAGGTAAAATCCTTTTTTACTTTTTATCTTTTTTATCTCTTCCTCTCTTTTTTCCTTCCTTGGTTCCTTTTTTCCTTCTTCCTTCTCTGTCTGTCTCTCTTTCTCTCTAGTAGATGAACAAGAAGACAGCTAAAGGATTGGAGGAAGATCATAGAATTAGAAATCTTTGAGATGATTTTGTCCAACCACTTCATTTAACATATATGGACACCCTGAGGTAGAAAGTCAAATGAATTAGCTAGGGTGGCAAGTTTTAAGACCTCAAATGCAATCTTCTTCATTTTTCTGTTAGAAATTTCTTTCCAAGATCAAATATCTCTTGGGGGCATTATTGCTTATGAGTCAGCATTTTGAAGGTCATTAGCAGCAACTATCCAGAATTCAGGTAATTAAACTATGTTAGTGTTATTCATTAACAGATGTTGTCTTAGTTGATTACCACCACCAACTGTTTCAGAGAAAAATAGAAAGAAAAGAGAAAGAAAAGAAAATATCAAGTCATAGAATCATGGACTTAATAGCATAGTCACTGTAGACCAGTGAGTTTAACCTTCCTCATTTTGAAGATGAAAAACTGAGGTCAAGAGATTATTAACTTTTCCAAGATCACAGAGGCAACAAGGGTCAGAGTTAGGATTCAAACCTAGGTCTTTTGACTCTAAATTCAATGTTCAGGAATGACCAAAAGGGGACAGCAAGGTAGCATAATGAATAGAGCATTGGATTTGGAATCAGGATGACTCAACTGCATGAGTTTAAATCTAGCTTCATATGCTTATTAGTGGTATGATCCTGAGCAGATCACTTAACCCTATTTGCCTCAGGTCCTCTGTATAATAAACTGGAAAAAGAGATGGCAAATCACTCCAGTATCTTTGCCAACCCCTCCCCACACCAAATAAAAAACAACCAAACTAAAAAAGAAATAACAGATGGAGTCATAAAGTCTCATATATGACTTAAATGACTAAATGACAAAAGATTAAATGATTTAGACTGACCAATGATGCAGTGATAGACAAAAAAAATTAAGCAGGTCTTATCTAGGTGCCAAATAACCTTTAGAATGGCACTGTACTCCTGTTTTGTGACAAGTTTTCAAAGTAACTGAAGTTTGTCAGCATTCTCTCAATAATGATAAAAGCAGGATCACTGTCAAAGGTAGAAGTTAAGTGAGAGACATGAGTACCACCTTTGAGATGTATTTAAAAATCCTAGAATCCTCTGCTGGGTTCTAAGTGCTCTGAGGAAGTAGAAGTAACAATATTTTGTGAAAGGGATTACCAGGCACTATTTAGTATAGATTGATAAATATTTGTTTGAGCCCAGGAATAAAGAGGTCTCCAGAGGGTCAAGTGGTCTAAGTATTATTTTACTAGCTTGTTAATCAATCTCATATTATTATAATGTAAGATTAGTTGGTATTCAGCTGGTACAAGATTTTCATTATTCACTTATATACGTTACTGATATGAGATTTTATCAGTGTAGAACCTTAGTTATCTCCCTCAAGTTATCTTGAAAATGTCAGAAAAGATAGAATGGGTGGTTTATACTTATACTCTTTAGGGAGTTGAGACTGGTGGAACACTTGCAGTACTGAGCTGCAGTAGGACTAAAGCCAACTGGTTGTCTGCATGAAATTTGGCAACAGTACAGGTCCCCCAGGAGGTTAGGCTGCCTAAGAAGAGGAAAACTGGTCTAGGTTGGAAATGGAACAGGACAAAATTTTTGTGTCAATTAGCAGTGATATTAAGCCTGTAAAATAGCTGTTGCTTTTGCAGCCTAGATACAGATTCTTCAAAAACAAATGAACAAACAAGTGAATGAATGAACTAAACAAACAATATATATATATATATATATATATACACACACACACACATATAAACATATTTACATTCATATATATGACCAGGAGGGAGAACAAACAAAAGGGATTACTAGGAGTATTCAAAAAGACCTTAATTAGTTAGAAAATTGGGATGCATCTGATAAAATGAAATTTAATAAGGATAACTATGAATTCTTACCTTTTAGTTTAAGAAATTGACTTCTGAAGTACAAGATAAGTGTTACATAACTAGATAACATTTTAGAGCATTTTTGGTCAACATTGAAAGGGACAGTTAGTTCCACTGTACTCTGCCCTGATCAGACCATATTAAGAATATAGTGTTCAGTTCTGGATATCACATTTTAAGAAAAACCCTGACAGGAGTATATTAGTAAATGTTCGGCACCCAGTTCTCTGAAAAAATATACACTTGGCATATTTTTAAGTTTGATTTTCATTATTAACTATGTTAAGTCTACATAATCAACAAAATTATAAATTAAACCATGATTTATAATGTCAATTTCCAAAGATAAATTCTCATGTTGAAAGTTTAAGAATGGTTTTTCATGAGCTGGTATAAGCCAACTCCAATACACCATTAGACAGTGATAAACTGGAGAAGAAACTGAGGTAAACAATAAGAATGATGAATTTTGAATTTTAGGCCATAACAAGATAAGCAGAAGTTACTGTAGATAATTAGCTTGGAGAAGATAAAACTCAGAAAAGACATAGCAATTTTCTCTGAACATTTCAAGTGTTGAAGGGAGGTAAATGACTCAGTAGATAGAGTTCTGGGCCTGGAGTCAGGAAGACTTGAGTTCAAATTCAATCTCAGATACTTATTATCTGTAAGACCCTGAACAGATCACCTAACCTCTATTTGCACATATCCACTGAAGAAGGAACTGGCAAGATGTAGGATTGGGAGGGAAAAGTCAAGATGAATGAGAGAAATCAAATGGCAGAGGAACTTCTCTAAGCTCTCCAAAGCTTCCCTCAGAAATGACCTTAATCAAGTCTCTAAGTGGATTGTGGAGCGACAAAACCCACAAAAAAGCTTAAGATATCCGGGAAGGACTTCAGAAAAGATATGTCTCAGTAGGGTAGAGAGGGAGTGTGACAGCACAGGGAGCAAATCCCAGAGTAGAAGTGGATGCTAGCGTGACTTGGTGACCAGTGCATCATGCTGGGATAAAGAAGGGGGTAGCTGGAGGCTTTCAGTCACAGCAATGATCCACCACTGAGGCCTCTGGATGCCAATTTAGTAGGCCTAGGTGCAGTAGATCAGCTGGGAGGGCTCCAACACAGGAACCACAGTTGCCCTGTGTAGCCAGTGCAGCTGCAGTCCAGTGAGCAATTTGCACTTGTTCCCAACATAGAATGTAAGTGGGCTCCTCCTCTAACACAATAAATTTTAGCCCAGGAGCAGAGCTCAAAATAATTAAGAAAAGTCGGAGAAAAACCCTGGTGATGAAAAGCTAATATGCTGATAAGAATGACCACAATACCATCTCAGAAAAGGATGGCTATTACATGTGAAGCTTGAAAGTGGAATATGAATTGATCTCTATTCCAAAAAGCTTGGAAGAGCTCAAAAAGGAGTTTTAAAATCAAGTAGCAAAACTGGGAAAAGAAATGCAAGAGAAATTCAACTTCTTGCAAAAGGAAACACAAAAATTGACTGAAGAAAACATCTCTCTTAAAAATTCAATCAGGCAATGGACCAAAAAAAGAACTCTTTCAAAATAGGATTGGGCAAATGGAAAAAGAAAGCAATTCCTTCAAAAATACAATTGGGCAAATGGAAAAAGAAAGCAACTCCTTTAAAAATAGAATTGATCAAATGTAAAAGGAAATTCTAAAGCTAACTGAAGAAAATAATTCCTTGAAAAATAAATTTGGCAGGAAGAAGCTATAAGACATCAAGAATCAATCAAGTGAAATTTTTTAAAAATTAAAAAATAGAAGAAAATGTAAAATATCTCATTGGAAAATGGATCCAGGAGAGATAATTTAATTGTATTATCAGAAAATTATGATTAAACAAAAGAGCCTGGACAACATCTTTCAAGAAATTATCATGGAAAATTGCCCCAATATCCTAGATAGTAAAATGGAAATGGAAACAATTCACCAATCACCTTGAGAACCAGAAAGAAACAGTTCAAATCCCAAGGAGTCACAGTCAGAATGACACAGGAATTGGTAGCATCAAAAATAAAGAATCATAGAGCCTTGAAATAGTTATTCCAGAGGGCAAAGGAACTTAGATTACAACTAAGAGTCAACTAACCAGAAAATTGACCATATTCTTTCAGGGCAAAAGATGGGCATTTAATGCCATAGATGACTTTTGAATTTTCCTAAAGATCAGAGATGAACAGAAAATTTCATCTCTAAATATGAGACCAAGAGATACATAAAAAGGAAAACAGGAGAAAAGAAAAAGAGTTCTATTCAGTAAGATTTAACTGGTTACATGCCTAAATGGGAGGGATACTTATGGCTCTTGAGAACTATATCTCTATTAGAGGGGGTATATTTAGATAGTAGGTATGGGCATTAACTGATATAAATGGAATGATACAAAAAATTAATACTTTTTTAAAAAAGGATTGTCCTGGGAGGGAGAAAGGAGGAAGCAGAATGGGGTAAATTACATCACATGAAGAAACACAAAGGATCTATTATGGAAGCAGAAAAGAAGTGAGGGTTTGAAGATTACTTGAACCTTTCTTCTATCAAATTTGACTGAAAGTGGGAATAATATATTATGATAATAATAATATTTAATAATAACTCATTTGGGGTTAGAAATTTATCTTATTCTATAGGAAATTAGGAGAGGAAATGGGGTAAAAGAAGGAGGGCAGAAAGGAGGGAAAATTAAGAGAGGAAAGGGGAAGGAAAAGAGAGGGGGAACTGACTAAAGGGAGGGCAGATGGGGAGGTAGTGGTCAGAAGGGACATAGTAATAAAAGAGACATAAGTATAAATAGAGGGAAGATAGCTTGGAGGATAATTCAGAGTTAGTATTCATATTGTGAATGTGGATGGGAAAACCTATCCCAAAAAATGGAAACAGAAAGCAGAGTCCATTAAAGAATTTTAGAATATATTGTTTACAAGAAGCACATTTGAAGCAGAGAGATGCAAATAAAGTACAGGTTAAAAAACTGGAGAAGAATATATCATGCTTTAGCTGAAATGAAAAAAGCAGGGTTATAAATCCTGATCTCACACAAAGCAAAAGAAAAAATAAATCTCATTAAAAGTGATAAAGAAGAAAACTATATCTTCTTAAAAGGTACCATAGACAATGAAGTAATTTAAAGACTAAACATATATATACACACTGGTTTAGCATTCAGACTTTTAGAGGAGAAACTAAATTAGTAACATTAAAACAAAGATAGCAAAACTATATTAGTGGGGGGACTTAACCTCTCTCTCTCTCTCTCTCTCTCTCTCTCTCTCTCTCTCTCAGAATTAGGTAAATCTAACCACAAAATAAACAAGTAGGAAGTTAAGGAAATGAATAGAATTTTAGTAAAGTTAGACATGATAGGTCCCTGGAGAAAATTGATTGGGGATAGAAAGAAATATACCTTTTTCCTCAGGGGTATAGGGCACTTACACAAAAATTGATCATGTATTAGAAGCATTAAAAAACCTCGCAATCAAATGCAGAAAGGTATAAATATTAAATGCATCATTTTCTGATCATGATGCAATAAAAGTCATATATAATAAAGTTCCATGGAAAGCCAGAGAGTGAATCAAACAACAAATCAAAGAAATAATCAGAATTTCATCCAAAACAATGACAGTAATGAGACAACATACTAAAACTCATGTGATACAGAAAATCAGATATTAGGGGAAATTTTATATCTCTAAATGATTACATGAATAAAATAGAGAAAGAGGAGATCAATGAATTGTGCATGCAACAACAACAAAAAAAAAACCCTAGGAAAAGAACAAATTAAAAATTCCCGAATGAAATACCAAATTAGAAATTCTGAAATTCAAAGGCAAGATTCATAAAACTGAAAGAAAGAAAACTATTGAACATAAATAAAATTGAGCTAGTTTTATGGGAAAGAACCCAATGAAATAGAAAAACCTTTGGTTAATTTGATTAACAAAAGAAGGAAAAAAATCAATTACCAGCACAAGAAGTAAAAAAGATGGCTTCACCACCAGTGAGGACATTAGAAATATAATTCAGAGAAATTTTGCCCAACTATTTGTCAAAAAACCTGATAATATAATGAATGATGAATATTTACAAAAATATAATTGTCCAGAGTGACAGAAGAGAAAATAAAATAATTAAATTAACTCCATTTCAGAAAAAGAAATTAAGTAAGCCATCAATGCACTCCCTAAGTAAAAATTCAGGGTCAGATGAATTTATAAGAGAAACATTTAAAGAACAATTAATTGTAATTCTATTTAAACAACTTGAAAAAATAGGCAAAGAAGGAGTTCTGTCAAATTCCTTTATGATACCAACAGGGTTCTGATACCTAAATCAAAAAGAATCTAAATAGAGAAAGAAAATGTAGACCAAATACTCTGATTAATGCAAAAATTTTAAATAAAATATTAGCAAAGAGATTATAGCAAGTTATCACTAGGATAATACACAACAATCAGGTAGCATTTATACCAGGAATGCAGATTAAGTATTAATAAAACTATCAGAAACAAGTGACCATATCTATAACAAAAGTAACAGAAATCATATGAATATCTCAATAAATACTGAAAAAGCATTTGACAAAATACAAAAATCATTCCTATTAAAAATACTGGAGAGGAAAAGAATAAATGGAGTTTTTTCTTAAAATGATAAACAGTAAGGGCCAACAAGGTGGCACAGTAGATAGAGGATCATTCCTGAAGTTAGGAGGACGTGAGTTCAAAATGATAAACAATGTATTTATCTAAAACCATCAAAAAGCATTATATATAATGGGAATAAGCTAGAAGCATTTCTAATAAGATCAGGGGTGAAAACAGAATGCCTGTTATCACCACTATTATTCAATATATTATTAAAAATATTAGCTTTGGGGCAGCTAGGTGGTACAATGGATAGAGCATCAGTCCTGGAGTCAGAAGGACTTGAGTTCAAATCTACCTTGGGCAAATCGCTTAATCCCTTTGCCTTTAAAAAAAAAGGAAATTGAAGGAATTAGAATAGGCAATGAGGAAACAAAATTCTCATTCTTTGCAGATTATATGATGGGATACTTATAAAATAAATAAAAGAACTACTTGAAACAACAATTTTAGCAAAGTTGCAGATATTAACTAAACCCACATAAATCAATCAGCATTTCTCCATAAGAGAAATTCCATTTAAAGTAACTGTAGATAAATCACAATATTGGGAGTCTACCTGCCAAGACAAACCCAGAAAGTTTTTGAAATCAATTATACAACACTTTTCACAAAAATAAAGTCAGGTCTAAATAATTAGACAAATATCAATTACTTGCAGGTAGGCTAAGCTAATATAGAAATGATAATTATGCCTAAGTTAAATTATTCATTGTGATACCAATCAAACTACCAAAAATTATTTTTTTGAATTAGTACAAATTGTAGCAAAATTCTTCTGGAGGAACAAAAGGTCAAGAATATCAATGGAATTAATGAAAATAATTCAAAGGAAGGTGACCTAGATATACCAGATCTAATATTATATTATAAAGCAGCAGCCCTCAAGACTTCTTGGTACTGGCAAAGAATAGAGGGATGTATCATTGGAATAGATTGGGTGTAAAAAACAATAGTAAACGACTATAGTGATCTGCTGTTTGATAAACCCAAAGATTCCAGCTTCTGGGCTAAGAACTTACTATTTGACAAACACTGCCGGGAAAACTAGAAAATTGTATGACCAAAATTAGGCATAAATTAACATATCATACCCTATACCAAGCTAAAGAATTGATTTATCTGTCAGCTCTGTGTAAAAGAGAGGAGTTTGTGAGCAAGCAAGATATAGAAAACATTATGAAAAGCAAAATAGATAATTTTGATTAGATTAAATTAAAAAGATTTTGCATAAATAAAACCAACACAACCAAGATTTAAAAGAATGCAGTAAACTGGGAAATAATTTTCACAGCTAGTGATTCTGATACAGTACTCATTTTTAAAGCATATAGAGAACTAAATCGAATTTATAAGAATCCATTTCATTTCTCAATTGGTAAATGGTCAAGGAATATGCATGGGCATTTTTCAGACAAAGAAATAAAGTTATATATCATCAAACGAAAATAAAATCCTCTAAATAATTATTAATTATAGAAATAAAAATTAAAACATCTCTCAGGTACCACCTCACACCTATCTGACTGGCAAAAACAAAAGGAAAATGATCAATATTGAAGGGAATATGGAAAAACTGGGACACTAATGCATTGTTGGTGGAGTTATATGGATTCAACCATCCTGGAGAGCAATTTGGAACTATGTCCAAAGGGCAATAAAGCAACATATACCCTTTGGTCCAGCATTACTACTACTAGTCTTTGTCCCAAAGATCTCATAAAAAGGGGGCAAAGACCCACATGTACAAAAATATTTATAGTAATTTTTTTAATGTAATAAAGAATTGGAAATCAAGGGGAATGGCTAAACAAATTTTGGTATATGAATGTGGTGGTGTATTATTGTTCTGCAACAAATCATGAAAGGACAGACTTCAAAAAGCCTGGAAAGACTTGTATAATCTGATAAATGAGTGAAGTGAGAAGAACATTGAACACATTGTCAGTAACAATGTGAGATGATGGACTTTAATTCTTTGCATCAATACCATGATAAAAGACAATTCTATTTATTTATTTATTTATTTAAAGATTTTATTTATTTTGAGTTTTACAATTTTTCCTCTTATCTTACTCCCTCCCTCCATCCCCCACAGAAGGCGATCTGCCAGTTTTTACGTTGTTTCCATGGTATACAATGATCCAAATTGAATGCGATGAGAGAGAAATCATATCCTTAAGGAAGAAACATAAAGTCTAAGAGATAGCAAGATCAGACATAAGATATCAGTTTTTTCTAAATTAAAGTTAATAGTCCTTGGCCTTTGTTCAAACTCCATAGTTCTTTCTTTGGATACAGATGGTATTCTCCATTGCAGACAGTCCTAAATTGCAGAGACAATTTTAAAGGACTTGTGGTGGAAAATACCATCTACATCCATAAAAGAAACTATAGAATCTGAATGCAGACCAAAGCATATTATTTTCAATTTTTAAAATTTGTTTTATACTTTGAATTTTTTCCTTCTCATGGTTTTTTTCCCTTTGTTCTTATTCTTCTTTCATAATATGGCTAATATGAAAATATACTTAACATAATTATACATATAAAACCTATATGTTAAAGTGAAAAAGGAAGAAAATTATGGAGCTCAAAAACTTATGGAAAAAATGAATTATAAAATTATCTTTGTATGTAGTTGGAAAAATACATTTTTTAACTTAAAATAAAAAAGAAGGAAATAGGGGTGGGTAGAACAGTGCCATAATGGCGGCATGAAGCTAACATGCTCTAACACTGATATTCACGCTGCAGATCCCAACAAGAAAAAGAGAAGATCCAAAGAAGTTTTCAATGGTAAATATTATGGGAAAAACTTTAAGCCACAGTGCAGTCCAGGTCCCGAATGCTTGACAACAGCAGAGGTCCTGGAATCTAGATAACCAGTCATCTGGGAGGGTCTCTATCCCAAACAAAATCTGAACAGAGAATTGGTTTGGGAAAAAACCACTGCCAAGTCAGAACCTGGACACCAAGGAGAAAATAAACTTCTGCAAAGGCAAGGTCTGGACTGCATAGGCAACATCTTGGTCAACAATAAGTCAGGGATCAAACCCCAGTCCCAGCATGAAAAGCTTGGACCTATAACTCCCTATTCACCCAGGAGTAGAGCTAAAACAACAAAGATGAGCAAGATGATAACACTGCCATGTTGAAAAAAGAAATCAGTGAAAAATCACTTCAAGGGGAAGTCTCAAAAAAGTCTATGAATTGGACTCAAATCCAAAAATGCACAGAAGATCTTTAAAAAGAATTTAAAAAACAAGAAGAGAGGAAGAAGAAAAATGAAAAAAAGAAATGAGTCATGCAGGAAAATTATGAAAAATTGACCAGATAATTCAATACTTTTAAAAAGGAATCAAAAGATAACTGAAGAAAATAAAACCCTAAAAATTAGAATTGAACAAATAGAAACTAATGGATCTGTGAGATTACAAGATTCCATCAAACAAAATAAAAATTGGTTGAAAAAACTGAAGAAAATTTAAAGTACCTTTTAGGAAAAACAAACGACCTGGAAAATTGTTCTAGGAGAGTTAATCTGTAATTTTTTGTATTACTTGGAGAATCTAGATCAAAAAAAGAACCTAGAAAACATCTTGCAGAAAATTAACAGGGAAAACTGTCCAAATATGCTAAAACAAGAAGACAATATAACCATTGAAAGAATACATATAACCCCTCCAGAAAGACACCCCAGGATAAAAAAAATCTAAGGGTTGTTATAGCCAAATTCCAGAATTCTCAATTAAAGGAGAAAATACTGCAAGCAGCAAAAAGAAAATGATTTAAATACAAAAGAAACACAATCAGACTCACACAGGACCTATCAGCCTCAACATTGAAAGATCAGGGTACAAAGAACCTGTCATTGCAACCAAGAATATGCTACAGTGCAAAATTCAGCATATACTGTCAGGGGAAAAGATGGATGTTCAACAAAATAGAGGACTTCCAGAATTTCTTATCATGAAGATCAGAACTGAACAGAAAATTCAATTGCCAAATATATGACTCAAGAGATTCATTAAAAGGTAAATGAAAAGGGGATGGAAAAAACCAAACAAAACAAAACAAATGTTAGTGAAGACCATCAAATCATATACAAACCAAAAAGGGGAAGATATAACACTTCTAACTCTTGAAAATTTTACTTCTCTTAGGATAATTAAAGGGTCAAATATAATTGAAAAGATTAGACTTAGAGGATATGGGTATATTTGGGTCTTGTCTCTTTATTGAAGAGGCCCAAAATGACATCACTATGTTTGAGACAAAAACCCTTGATGAAAAACAGGGATACTAACTCTCAACTTAAGTATCTCAGTATCCTTTGACCCATTTTAATTCTGCTGTACTGACAAAGCTTAGCATTTTCTCTGATGAGGGCATCATAAACTGAGCAGTCCTGAATCGGTGTCTCCCACAACTCACAATGATTTGTGAAGTTCTCAAGTGACACCTTCAGAACTTCCTAGAACTTGGAGCGCTTTGAGATTCTCATAGTTAATTAAATTTAATTAAAATAAAGTTGGAGCGAGATGGCTAGGTGTTTCAGTGGATAAAGCACCAGACCTAGAGTCAGGAGTACCTGAATTCAAATCCAGCCTCAGACACTTAATAATTACCTAGCTGTGTGGCCTTGGGCAAGCCACTTAACCCCATTTGCCTTGCAAAAAAAAAGCCTAAAAAAATTGAGGTTGGACTTAATCCTTACTTTATTTAATAAGGGCATTAAGTACCCTAGGTGGGGGTGGGATAAAGTGTGGGAGAAAGTATGCTTTGGGGAGGGGTACAAATAGTTTATGAAATGATTTGGCTCATGAGGATTTTGTGTTCTGGGGGGGAGGATACTGGAAAAGAGGATAAGGTAAAAAAGTTATTATTTGATATAATTCAAGACTCATATCTCTAATGAGACAGAAGACGGGTGGGTACTTAGTGACCTTGAGACAATGCTGCTTATCAAACAATCAAAAAATCAATCTGTGATGGTATTTTGATAGTGCTTTGAGCTTATAGGGCAATCAATTAGTAAAGACTTAATTGAAGATACCTGATTAATATCATTAGTACTTGAGTGATAAATAACACCAGGTGAAGAGGCATAAAGATTTATAATTTTAGAGGGAAAGAAGTTAGGGTTTGGACATTAAGTAAATTCTGTTCAACAGATGTGGCCCAGAGATGGATTTAGATATATTTCCCACTTGGGTTTAAAAATCTATCCTACTCTACAGGGAAGGGGGGGATGGGAGAAGGGAGAAATAAGTGAAGAAGGGACTGATAAAAGGGAAGAAGATGTATAAGTGAAAATAAACTGAAAGTTATATTTTATAAGAAAAGTTGAGGGGAAAAAGGAATAAAATTTTGCTGAGGAGGAATAAGAAGTAAGAGAAAAATATAAGTGGAGAAAGATAGCATGGAGGAAAATATAGAATTAGTCATCTTAACTATAAATGTGAATGGGATGAATTATCCCATAAAATGGAAGTGGATAACAGAATGGAATAAAAACCAGAATCCTACAACATGTTGTTTACAAGAAACATATTTGAAGCAGAGAATACATACAGGGTAATGGTAAAAGGATGGAGCAAAATATATTATGTTTCAGCTGAAGTAAAATAATCAAGCTTAGCAATCTTGATCTCAGATAAAGTAAAAGCAAAAATAAGTCTCATTAAAAGGGATAAGGAAGAAAACTACATCTTTTTTAAAAGGCATTATTGGTAACGAAGCTATGTTATTACTAAATATGTATTCACCTAGTGGCATAACATCTAAATTCCTACAGGAAAAGCTGAGTGACTTACAAGGAGAAATAGCAAAACTTTAATAATGAGGGATCTCAACCTCCCTCTCTCAGATCCAGATAAATCTAATCACAAAATAAAGAAGAAGGAAGTTAAGAAAGTGGATGAAATTTTTGAAAACTTAGATTTGATAGACTTCTGGAGAGAACAATGGGGATAGAAAAGAATATACTTACATGGCATCTATAGCAAAATTGACCATACACTAGCACATAAAAACCTTATAATCAAATTCAGGAGGAATTCATACTTCTCAGGCCATGATGTAATAAAAATCACATGTAATAAAGAGCCATGGAAAGATAACCAAAAAGTAATTGAAATCTAGATAACTTAATTTTAAACAATGGGTGGATCAAATAGTATATAATAAAGTAATCAATAATTATACCCAAGAAAATGATACTAATGAGATGTCACAGCAAAATTGATAGGATTCAGCCAAGGCAGTTTTGAGGGGAAACTTTAAATCTTTAAATGGCTATATGAATAAAATACAGGAAGAGGAGATCAATGAACTGGGATGCAACTAAAAAAGTTAGAAAAAAGAATAAATTAAAGATCCCCAATTAATTACAAAATTAGTAATTCTGAAAATCAATGGAGAGATTAATAAAATTGAAAGAAAGAAAACCCTTGATCTAATAAATAAAACTAAGAGTTGGTTTTCTGGGAAAGCCAATAAAATAGAGAAACCTTTTATTAATCTGATTTAAAAAAAAAAGAAAGAAGAAACCCAAATTACCAGTATGGAAATTGAAGAGATAATGCAAAGCTGCTTTGATGTTCTGTATGCCAATAAACTGGATAACCTGAATGAAATGGATCAATATTTAAAGAAATACAAACTGCCCAGATAAACAGAAGAGGAAATAAAATATGTAAATAAAAAGAAACTGAAGAAACTGAAGAAACCATCAATAAACTCCCTAAGAAAAAACCTCCAGGTCCAGATGGATTTACAAATGAATTCTGTTAATTAATTCCTATTCTACATAAGCTATTTTTAAAAATAGGAGTTCTTCCAAATTCTTTTTATGACACTAACATGGTGCTGATACCTAAACCAGGAAGAACAAAAACAGACAAAGAAAATTAGAGACCAGTCTTCCTAATGAACTTTGATGCAAAAATATTAAATAAAAATTGTAACAATGAGACTACAGCAAGTTATTATTAGGATATACACCAAGATCAGGTAGGATTTGTATCAGGTAGGCAGGGATGGTTCAATTTTAGAAAAACACTTAACATAATTAAACATATTAATAGCAAAACCAGTAGAAATCATATGATTATCTCAACAGATGTTGAAAAGGTCTTTGATAAAATACAACATCCATTCTTATTAAAACACTAGAAAGATTAGGAACATATGAAGTTTTCCTCAAAATAATAAATAGCATTTATCTAAAACTATCAATCAATATTATATGTAATGGGGATAAACTCAGAGCATTTCCAATAAAATTAGGGGTGAAACACCACTACTATTCAATATAGTATTATAAATGCTATCTTTAGCAATAAGAGAAGAAAAAGAAATTGAAGGAATCAGAATTGGCAATGAGGAAGCAAAGCTTTCTTTGCAGATGATATGATGGTATAGAGAACCCAAGAAAATCATCTAAAAACTCCTTGAAACAATTAACAAATTCAATATAGTAGCAGGATATAAAATAAACGCACATAAATCATCAACATTTTTATATATGAACAACAAAGCCCAAGAGCAAGAGATAGAAAAAGAAATTTCATTAAAAGTAACTATTAAATTATTTATTATTAAAAATTATTAAAATTATTAAAAGTAACATTAAATCCTTGGAAACTCACCTCCCAAGATAAACCCAGAAACTGTATGAATAGAATTATAAAGCACTTCTCACCCAAATAAAGTCAAATCTAAATAATTGGAAAAATTTCAATTGCGCATGGTTAGATCAAGCTAATATAATAGAAATGACAATTCTTCCCAAATTAAATTACTTATTCAGTGTCATATCAATCAAACTATCAAATAATTATTTTACTGAGCTGGAAAAAACTAACAAATACGGTATCAAAAATAGTAATAAATATAGTAATACAATTCAAGCAATAAAAGGTCAAGAATAGCAGAGGGAACTGATGAAAAAATGTAAAGGAAGGTGGCCTAGTTCTATCAGATCTAAACTATACTATAAAGTGACAGTCATCAAAACTGGTTAAAAAATAGAGTAATGGATCAATGGATTAGGATCAGTACAAAGGAAATGGTAATAAATGACTTCAGTGATCTAATATTTGATAAATCCAAAGACATTAGCTTCTGGGATAAGAATTTACTATTTACAAAAGTTGTTTGGAAAAATGGAAAAGAGTATGGCAAAAACTAGGCATAGACCCACATCTCACACCCTCTGCCAAAATGAGCTCAAAATGGGTAGAGGATTTAGACATAAAGGATGACACCATAGATAAATGAATAGACCAATAAATTATCTATCAGATCTATGGAAAGGGGACAAATTTATGAGCAAATAAGAAATATAGCACATTATAAACTGCAAAATGAATGATTTTGACTATATTAAATTAAGAAATTTTTGCACTAATAAAATCAATGCTGCCAAAATCAGAAGGAAAACAGAAAGTTGGGGGAAAATCTTCTCAACTAGGAGTTCTGATAAAGATCTCATTTTCAAAATATATAAAATATAAAACTGCATCAAATTTATAAGGTTGTAAGTCATTCCCCATTTGATAAATGGTCAAAGGATATGAATAGATAGTTTTCAAATGAAGAAATTAAGGCTATATACAATTATATGAAAAAATGTTCTAATCATTATTGATTAGAGAAATGCAAATTACAACTACTCTGAGATATCATCACTTCACTGAGATATCACTCAGCAGGTTGGCTAAGATGAGAAAAATGGGAAAATGATGAATGTTGGAGAGGTTGTAGGAGCATTGGGACATTAGTGCCTTGCTGGTGGAGTTCTGAAATGATCCACACATTCTGGAGAGCAATATGGAACTATGCCCAAAGAGCAACAAAACTGTTTATTCCCTTTGACCCAGGAATTACAATTCTAGGTCTATATCCAGAAGAAATCATAAAAATGGGGAAATTCCTGTTTGTACTAGTTCTTTTTGTAGTGGCAAAGAATTGGAAATTGAGTGGATGCTCATCAATTGGTGAATGGCTAAACAAGTTATGGTATATGAATTCTATGAAATATTATTGTTCTATAAGAAACAATAAATGGTTGGCTTTAAAGAAGCATAGAATGAGTTACAGCATCTGATGCTGAGTGAAAAGAGCAGAACCAAGAGAAAAATGTACATATTAACAACAATACTGTGAGATAGATGATCAACCTTGATACAAGCAGCTCCTTTCAGCAGTTCAGAGAGCTAGGACAACCATATTAGATTGTCTATGGACAATGCTATCCCCATCCAGAGGAAGAAAAACAAAACAAAACAAACACCCCCAAATTAAAAAAAAACCTTTAGAATTTGTTGAACACTTTATAAAAAAAAATCTCTTACGTATCTCTTTCCCTTAATCCTAATTTTTCATAACAAAATGAGTAATTTTTTGAACATATTTATCAAAAATTTGCATGTACAATGTTAGCCTGATTATTTGCTGCTTAGGGGGAGGGGAGTGGGAAAGGAGGGTGAAAGGAAATTTTTAAAATTAATATATATATGCATATGGATGAATGTTGAAGAACTTGCATAACTTTCATGTAAAACTTTTATGTTTCAAAAATTTCTTGTAAAAATAAAATATCAATTAGAAAGGATCACAAATCACTAAATTATTTGCCAAGAAAATTCCATAAACAGTATGATCCATAGGTCCCTGAAAATTCAGATATGACTGAACAATTACAAGTGTTGCTGAATGGAAGAGGAGTTAAATTTGTTCTATTTGGATCCAGAAAGTAGAGCTAGGAAAAATAGTTGTAAGGTGCAAAATGACAAAGATAAATTTGCTTTGTAGAGGAAAAAAAGCAAAAAATTTCCCTTCAGTTAGAAGTCTCCAAAAGAGACTTCTTCAGAAGTCTTCAGAAGACACTATTTGCTTTCATTGAAGAGTCCCATACAAATATTGGTCTATTGTATTGTGGTGGATATGCTGCTTTAGATACAGGACAGAACAGATCAACACTGACATTCTTTCCAACCTTGAGATTCTTTGATTCTGGGTTTCTGATGGCCAACATGTCAACAAGCCTCTCCAAACTTAGACTTCTTCCTCTGATAGACACATCACTGGACCTACACTTGAAACTCTTCCTGCTGCCCTAGTCTTAGACACCCTAGTCTCATTTCCATGCCATAATGGGGGACAGGTGACTCTTCTATGTACCCATGAACTTTTCAAATATTTTAACATAGCATGTCAATTTCTCCATTGCAGCATTTTAGGAAACAAATTTATTCCTGATATCCAAGTCTTCTGCAAAAATCAAACACTCTTGAGTTAATAAGATCCCCAATTAGGAGGTGGAAGGGAAAAGGGAACCAAGGGTTGAACCTATGGCTTCTATTGGGTGTTTCATAGTAGAAAGTGAAGAAGAATGGAAAGGAGGCAGGGAGTGGAAACTTTAGAACAAATAAGTGGGAAAGGAAATAAAACCAATTTTATTATCTTGGAGACTATTTAAATCCATACTCTTCATTTGGTTGAATACCCTTAACTGGCAGATTGAAAGTAGCAGGCTTACTTCCCAGGAAACAGCTTTCATTGCACTGTCTCTCAATGACTGTACCTCCAGTGAATGGTATATCTAGTGTTGTGTGGCTTGAAATCACTGCCTTCTCTCTCTAACTCCTTGGAATTATTTAAGGATGAAATGAATCAATATATGTGAAAGTTCCTTGAAAAGAATACAGTAAAATGTGTTATGGGTACAGTTGCACTAAAGAGCACCAAATTTGAAGACCAAAGACCTGGTTTCAAGTTCCATCTCCTCCATTTGTAACACTGGCAGTTACTTAGCTTTTCTCAGTTTTATTTTCTTTCCATATGGGCAGCAGCTAGGTGGTGCAGTGGATAGAACACTGACCTTGGAGTTAGGAGGACAGGAGTTCAAATCCAGCCTCAGACATTTGCCACCTACAAGTTGTGTGACCTTGGCCAAGTCACTTCACCCTGATTGCCTCCCCTCCAGGGCATCTCCAATTGTCCTAATTCATATTTGGCCACTGGACCTAGATAGCTCTGGAGGAGAATGTGAGGTTGGTGACTTAGCACATCCTCCTCACTCAAATCCAATTCATGTGCTTGTCATGGCATTACCTTCTTGATGATGTGGTCTTCTTCAAAAGTGAAAGACACAACATTGCTATTCTTTCCATATAAAATGAAGGTAAAAAAAATTTGCACGGCCTCTCTACTCACAGTTATTTTGAGCCATTACTTTGTAACTTTAAGGTGAAATATCAATATGGTCTATTTTTCTTTTTCATTCATCAGAGGTTATTGAAAGAACTTAACAACATATGTTTGCTTTGGAGAAGATGCAATGTTCTTATGAATAGAACCCTGAATTCTGACATATTATCCTGTTTTCTTAGCTACATCATAGATTCTTTTTTACATCACAGATTCTTTAGGAGATCTGGGACAGAAATATTTTCATGCCTCCATTTCTCCCAGTTTTCAAATGGGATTGTTCTATTTTCATAGAACTTTTTATAGTGGGAAGGTGCTAGGGAATAAGGGTGCCAGTTATTAATAAGTGAGCTGAGATCAACAAAGCCCTAGTGATTATTTTCAGAGAAAGGCACATGTTGAGCATCTTGGATAGGGAGTATCAATACTTCTGAAATGCTAATTTATTTGTGGAGGAAACCCTTTCTGTAAGATCTTAGATGTGGTCAACATTTCTCTCCTTTTGGATCTGAAATACTTAGGATAACAATTTAACTGTCAGATGTAATTTGCTAGTTGATCGTGGACAATTTAGGTGACTATAGTAAAAAAAAAGATTTGACATGAAGAAAAGATTTGTGCTTCTGCCATATTTGGGAAACCCTGAAGTTAGTAAAACTTCAAATAAAGTCAAAAAGTAACTTAGGGCAAGTAAAAAGACAAGGGATTTCTACTTGGAATTGTCCAGGAACCCTTAGTTCATCTTAAAGTTATCTGTCAAATCTTTAGACTACATTCTTCAGTGTTGATCTGAGCTTGATCAACCCCTAACCCTTGTGAGTCAACATTGAAACTGAAAAGATCCATTCTTTGATCTAAGAGTCAGAACACCTAGGTTCAAGACTCGCCTAGCCCTTTCCCAAATTAGCAATGTCATCTTAAATAAAGTCATTTAAGGAGTTCATTCCTTCTCATTTGTAAAATGGGTATACTTTTACTAACTTATCTCACTGAGTTATTATGGGGGAAAGAGATTTACAAATTTTAAAATATTATAAAAACAAATTATTAATTATTTCTGCTATCTGTAGGAATTTGGAGCTATCCTAAATCATGGATTTTTTCAGAAAATATTGCAGTTTCCCCCACCACCAAAAAGCTAATCTGATATTTGTCAACTTTAACAGAAATATAGTATTTATAAGGAGGAAGGTGATAACCATGTATTTTGTGCCTTGGTCAAATCACATCTCAAGTCTTCTGTTCAGTTCTGGAGTCACATTTAAGGAAGAACATTGCCATATTAGAGCATTTTCAGAGAAAGTTGACCAGGATGGTAAGGGCTCTCAAGACCATGCCATATAAAAATAAGCAGAAAGAACTGTATCTTCTTAGTTTAGAGGAGAAATATTACTTAGGGAAATATTACAACCAAGATGAGAAATCTTTTTCTTTTAGCTAAGAAATGAGCATGTCCTTAGTCAATAGAACACTGGAGAGTCCAGCAGAAGCCAGTATAAGTGGGCAGCCTTTGGGGCAGCTAGGTGGTGTAGTGGATAAAGCACTGGCCCTGGAGTCAGGAGTACCTGGGTTCAAATCTGGTCTCAGACACTTAATAATTACCTAGCTGTGTGGCCTTGGGCAAACCACTTAACCCCGTTTGCCTTGCAAAAAATAAATAAGTTGGCAGCGATTTCTGTGCCCTGTGTAATTGGATAGCCTAACTTGTCTGGTTCTTAGATCCCAGCAAAAATAGGAAAGCCCAGTGGAGCAAGCAATATATGGAACTTTTCCTTCAACTTTCCTGTAAATAACCCCTTCTTGGCTGAATGCTGTCTACCGCCCCATCAATTACTACTCCTATGGAAGGGAACTATTACCTTCCCACTCTAGCTACAAACACGGTCAACTTACTTCTTTTGCTCCCCACCATACACACACACACACACACACACACACACACACACACACTTCTTACTATTTATGGTGGACATAAGTTTTTCACACAAATTAGATGAGTAAGAAGTCACTAAGTATAATCTTTCAGGTAAGATAAAGACCATAGAGCCTATTAGCTGTGCAACTAAGATCTAAAGATCCCTGGGATTTACCATTTGTCCACCCTTTGCATCCTCTGTGCATTGTCCATATGATGTACCTATTTAGTCTAAGGTGCACCAGACCTTTCCATCAACTCTATAACTGAGTTCTCAGATATTTGCTGTCTTTCCTATTTAAAAATGAACTCATATGAGAATAAGGATTGTCAAAGCAAATAATCAGTAATTAAGCTGTTAGTATATGTCAGACATTGTGCTAATCACTAGGGACACAAAGAAAGCCAAAATAGGGTATCTTGCCCTCATGTTCTAAGAAAAAACCACCTGTAATTGTGTGTATATATATATATATATATACATATATGCATAAGTTATGTTTAATATAAATGACCTTGCATTTCTATTTGTACTTTCAATGCTTAGGATGTAGGGAATATAATATATGCTTAAAAAGACTTATTCATTCATTTGTGAACAGTGATAAAAATTCTGTAATGTAAACAGGGTATTTTCCAATGAATTTTAGGTTTTTAAAATTCTAGCTGAAATGGAACTAAAAGATTATTCAATTCAGGATTTTAAAACATTTTGTGTGTGTCATGAAGTTCTTTGACAGAATCTGAGGAAACTTGTGGATTTCTTCTCTCTTTTTAAATCATACAGAGTATTACATGGATTATCGTTATTAGTGTTATTATTATTAAACACATATGATAACATAGTAGACTATATTGGGATACAATTATATATGCATACATAAATATGTATCTATGTGTTTATGTCTATATATCTATATATGTTCACAGAACACTGCTTAAAAGCCCCTGAAACCCTAGCCTCTCATTTCACAGATAAGGAAACTTATGATCTAGAAATGCAGTGTCACATGAGAATTCAATGACAAAGTAGAATGTGGTACTCAGGCCCAGTGTACTTCCCATTATGACTTGCTGCCTTCTATTTTTTTCCAGCTATGAACTCAATTATCCCCACAAGCCAACCGCACACAGCCATATTAAATGGCAGCCCAAAATAGTGAAAGAAGTATATTCATTTCTTTGTTTCTAGTTCTGCTGCTTAGTTACTATAGCTCCTCTTACTTTAAATGACACCTAAATATCAGGAAATTTTTTTTATCTTTTTCAAATTAAGCTTTTCAAAGAAAATAGCAATTATTATTAACATTAATATTTTACTTTTGATTTTTGAGGCATATCCTTCAGTCTGGGAAACTGTGGAATGAAAAAAGGGGACTGTTAAGAATGAGGATGATAGGCCCCTGAGTTCATTCCAGACCCACCATTCAATCATCCTCAGATGCTTTCGGGGGCATGCCGTATGACCACATGAGCTGCTAGCATCATCATAGTGCCATGATAGCTATTGCTCTATCCTGTCTCGATTAAAACAGCCCCAGCATCCAAACAGTCATCCT
This sequence comes from Macrotis lagotis, assembly GCF_037893015.1. Lineage (NCBI taxonomy): Eukaryota > Metazoa > Chordata > Mammalia > Peramelemorphia > Peramelidae > Macrotis > Macrotis lagotis. The sequence goes on along the minus strand of NC_133665.1, from coordinate 16,866,591 downwards.
TCCAGGCTTCTAGGTCTTGATGCCAGAGCAGATGTTACCTGTGTTGTGGTGGTGATGATGATGTTTATTCTTTATCCTTGAAGAAGACCATGACATCAGGGAGTTGATGCTATGACAAGCATTTGAATTGGATTTGAATGAGGGGTGCTGTGTTAAGACATCAGCCTCACTTTCTCCTCCAGAGTCATCTGGATCTGGTGACCAAATAAGAATCAGGATGACTGGAGATGACTCTAGATGTGAGGCAGAGTTAAATGTCTTGTCCAAAGTCAGACAATTTGTAAGTGATTTATGTCTTTGAGGCTAGATTCAAACTCCCATCCTCCTGACACTAAAGCCACACCAACTGTGCCAAATAGCATTCCTGAATGATGAATTTTTATGAGGAATGACTGGTAATGAAAAAAGGACCAAAAACAACAAAGAAAAAGAAAAGGGAAAAGAACAATATCACAACTGGGCTGGTATTTTTTGCTTTTTAAATGTGAAACCCAAAGGCCATTTCTCAAGGTCACATTATAACATTAATTAGAATCAATGAAAAATTCTACTTCTGTGGAACATAACATTACTCCGGACCATTGGCAATAAATAAAACTCTTTCATTTACCACAGAAAATGAATAGATCATTGTTTAGAGAATCATATTCCTGAATTTATCACATAGTAGGAGCTCACTAAATTTTCTTTAGATTTTTTTTTACACTAAATACTTTTTGATTGAAAGACCTTCTTACCTATAAAGATTTCACTTAATTTTACTTCTGGAGCACACATTGTTTCATGATTTTATTCCTTTCTCTTCCTCCCTTCCATTCTGCAAATGAATTACAACATTTCCATAGTAAACAAAAAATTGAGGATTTGGGTAAAGTCATTCAATCAATAAATAAAATAAATCAATCATTAACCAACTTAACCCTCTCGAAATTGTTTACTCATTGATTCCATAGGAGAGAAGAACATTGGTTACCATGCTTGGATAAATTTGAATAACAAGCTTCCAAGATACTTTCATTGGTTTGTGCTCTATGTATGGTAACAGCATAAAGACCCTTTTGAAGAAGCTAATCAAACTTAACCAAATTGTTTCTTTTTTTCTTGGCCTAGAAATCCATGGCCTGATTATGCCTGATCACAAAATCTTCAATAAGTACCAGAGAAATTTTAAGTGAAGACAATTCAAGATTGCCCCTAGATCATGACATTTCTATTATTTTGCATTAACGAACTGATTGAAGAAAGAGTTAATGCTCCTATACATAGAAAAGGGAAAATGTTCTTTAAAGAACTACTGCATGTAGATAAAGTAGCATCTGTTATTTGGTTTATGACAAAATGTGTCTAAGTGTAGGTGTGCCAGGCTCAGACAGCCAATCAGAAGGAATAGGAAGAGTTAGTGATTTCATTTCAGGGCTGGAAAGAAAACATTGTGGCTGATATAGAATCAGGTAAGACTTTAGGAAAAGAATATTGGGTTCTGATTTTAATTTCAAGCTTCATTGGCTTGCTTTAAGGATTTGGAGACAGGACTAACCAGTGCAGATAAAGGGATGTTTGTACTAATCCATCATTCCAGAGGGATTGAGCACCTATTGCACTGAAGTGACTTTCTCTTTCCAGATCACAAAGAAACTGTAAATAGAGTTCCTCCCTAGGGTAGCTTGTAATGTAGACTGTTCTCTAGTTCATATGCTATTGTTTTTTTCTTTTTTAAAAAAATTTATTCATTTTAAGGCAATGGGGCTGAGTGACTTGCCCAAAGTCACACAGCTAGGCAATTATTAAGTGTCTGAGGTCATATTTGAACTCAAGTCCTCCTGACTCCAAGGCTGCTTCTCTGTCCACTACACCACCTAGCTTGCCCCCTGTTGTTTTGTTCAATCAGTCATATGATATGATATTATATAGTCATGTGCTATGTTGTATGGTATGGTCTTCCAAAACCAGAGGAGTTCAAAGATAACAGGGATTGACACAGGTAGAATAAAAAATGTTAGCCCTTTAGGACAAAAAGTGCACTGTATCCTTATTTGGTCTTTTATCCCTGTCTTTGAATATTCCTAGTGTCAGGATATCTGTATCATGAAATTGCAAATTTTAATATTCTCATTATAACTATAGCTAACATTTATATAATGCTTACTATGTACCAAGGACTTTAAAATTATTATCTCATTTTATCCTCATAACAGTCCTGAGTAGTAGATGCTATTATTAATCCCAGGATGAAGAAACATAGGCAAAGTGACTAGTCTAGGGTCACATATCTAGTAAGTTGTCTGAGTTTAGACTTTACTGGAACTTTATCTGGACCACCTAACTCCACCTCTTCTTAGAAATTAAAACATCATTTAAATGGCAATATTCTTCCAGTGCGGTGGTTTGTGAATAACTGAAAATGGGTAGCACAAAGGGAAATGAAGAAGCCTATAGTGGGTATGAGCAGAGTGTAACATATAATCAATGAGCCACTCAAAGAAGGGGTAGGGAATAAGCATTAAATGTTTACTATGTGCTAGTTCCTGCGCTACATTCTTTATTATCTCATAGTTGTCTTCACAAAATCTCTGGGAGTTAGATGCAATTATTATTCTCTTTCCCCCTTTTATGGATGAAGAAACTGAGGTTAAACAGACCTGAATGTCACACAGTTCAGAAGGATTCAAACTCATCTTCTTGACTCCAGGTTCAACAGTCTATTCACTGTGCCTTTGTAGGAAGAGGAACAAAAGAAAAAGTGTAAAAAAATTGTAATCACTGAATTGTATACTAGAAGACAAGATGAGTTAGATATGTGGAAAGGATTAAGGATGACAGATTTTGGGTCCTTGCAACTCTAGGATAAAATGACACACTTTGGGTGGATCTTCTATGATAAAATAATAATGCAACTTGTATGATCATCGCTGACATCAATAATGTACTGAAGTCAGCTCATATTTGCTTTATGAGAGTCAATTGTTAAAATTGCAACATGAGGATTTACATCTCAGAAATCAACAAATGCTTCAAAACAGAGCTTGATTTATTATTTTGTTGATTGTCTAGATTTGAAAAAAGCAATGGGAAAATGTTATAACACAGCTTTAGACTAAAAGGAAGTAAAACTTATTATATAAAACCCTCCCATTTGTTATACATTTACTATTCTAGCTGGCATGAATGGGTTTAATTGGCATTGGTGAAGGGAAGATACATAGTGATGAGATCACTTGGACCTCAATGGAGATCAACTCATCTTTTTTGAAGTATTTGGGTTTATTCCCAATATATTTCTCTTTCTTGTGAAAGATTTTATTTATTTTGAATTTTACAATTTCCCCCAATCTTGCTTCACCCCCCCCCCCAGAAGGCAGACTGTTGGTCTTTACCCTCATATCTTTCACACAATAATTACTTAATATTTTTTTCAACTTGGCAAATATTTATTAGGTACTTAATATGTAATGGGCACTAAAGCTAAGAACTGAGATTGAAAAAAAGAACAAGGGGTTAGAGCCAAGATGACAACAGGAGAAGAGCCTCTCCTAGGAGTTCTCTCCATAGTATTTCAAAAATCTTAAAATTATGACTCCAACCAAATTTTTGAAATACAGAACCCACAGAAAGATCCAGTGAGGCAATTCTTCAGACCAAGGTAACTTGGAATATAGTGGAAAGGCTCTGCTCCACAGAGTTAGAGGAGCAGCTCACTAGACTGAAAAAACTTCAGCCTCCTGGAGGCAGTCCCAGGACATTTAAGAGCCACAGCTCACGGCAGTGGGGGCAGTTAGTTTCCTGAATTACACCCAGGGGAGCCCCTGGCACAAATTGGAGGAGCAGTGGAGGGGACCTCTGCCAGAGCAAGGGCCTGACGCCCAGGCCCTCAGGGCAGTTGTGGCAGTCAGCAAGGTCAGCTCAGCAGCTGCTGTCACAGGGCAGCCCAGATCCAGAAAAGAGAAGCAAGCCTGGAACCAGTAAGCAGAAATGGAGCCAGTAAGCAGGAGCCCCAGGCAACTGAGCCTTGAATGCTCGGAACACTGAAGGAAGGGGAGTGGAGAGAGACTTCTGAGGTCTGTCCTCTTTACCTGGAACAGGACTCTAGGGCTCTGACCACATTCAGATCCTGATCACAGTCTAGGCCTCCCATAGAACAGCCCCCCCCACCTCAGCCCAGTGGCAGAGGGGTGCACTTGTGGTCATTAACAGACAAGCAAGGAAGTCAGAGCTTCACACACACTGAGATCCTTGTGGAGGGGGTGTCCCAATAATACTCAAAAGCTCAGGAAGTATCCCCAAATAGATACAAGCTGGAGAAATGAGTAAACAGAGAAAAAAAGAGGAACACCATTGAGAAATACATTGTCTATGATCCCAAGAAGGTTCAAAATACTCAATCTGAAGATGGGGAAGTACAAGCTCCTACATCTAAAGACTCTAAGAAAAACAGAAATTGGACTCAGGCTATGACAGAACTCATAAAAAGATTTAGAAAATCAAGTAAGGGAGATAGAAGAAAAATTGGGAAAAGTAATGAGAGAGATGCAGGAAAAATATGAAAAATGAAGTCAGCATCTTAGTCAAGGATATCCAAAAAAAATGATGAAGAAAATAACATATTAAAAACCACTTTAGGTCAAATGGATAAAACATTTCAAAAAGTTATTGAGGAGAAGAATGCTTTAAAAAGCAGAATTGGCCAGATGGAAAAGAGATAAGAAAGTTCTCTGAGGAAAACAAATCCTTCAGATGTAGGATGGAGCTAAAGGAAGCTGATGATTTTATGAGAAGTCAAGACATAATACTTCAATGCCAAAAGAATGAAAAATTAGAAGAAAATGTGAAATATCACATTGAAAAAACAACTGATCTGGAAAACAAATTCAGGAAAGATAATGTAAAATTATTGGGATACCTGAAAGTCATGATCAGAAAAAGAGCCTTGAACTCATTTTTAAAGAATTCCTACAGGAAAATTGCCCATATATCCTAGAAGCAGAGGGCAGAATAGTAATTGAGAGAATCCACTGATCACTCCCAGAAAGAGATCCAAAAAACCCCACAGATATTATAGCCAAGTTCTAGAACTCCCAAGTTAAAGAGAAAATATTACAAGCAGTCAGAAGAACACAATTACACAATTCAAATATTGTGGAGCTGCAGTCAGGATTACACAGGACTTAACAGCAACTACATTAAGAGCTTGGTATATAATATTCAAAAAGCCAAAAGAGCTTGGAATGCAACTGAGAATCAACTACCCAGCAAAACTGAAAATCCTCTTCCAGGGGAAAAGATGGACTTTCAATGAACCAGAGGAATTTCAATTGTTCCTGTTGAAACAACCAGAGTGGAACAGAAAGTTTGACCTTCAAATACAGGACTCAGGTGAAGCATAGATAGTAGAGGTGAAGGGTAAAATATGAGGGACTTAATGATAATGAACTGCATGTATTCCTGCAGAGAAAAATGATACTGGTAATATTCAAACTTCTCATTTAATAGAACAGGTAGAAAGAACTTTTATAGATTAAGCTCAGGAGAGAGTTGAATTTGAAGATATAATATATTGTAAAAATGGAGTCAATGGCTAAAAGGGAAATGTAACGGGAGTAAGAGGAGAGGTGGAATAGGCTAAGATATTTCATATAATAAGATTTTTTTCATTGCAATGAGCTATTGCAGTGATATGGAAGCGGGGAAGGGGAGGGGGAATGAGGGAACCTTTGCTCTCATCAGAGGTGGCTAGGAGAGGAAAAAGCATATACACTCAATGTGGGTATAGGCATCTAGAATAAAAAGGAGAGAAGGGGAACAGGGGGAAAGGGGGGATGTGAGTTATGGAGGAGAGAGTGGATCATGGAGGAGAGTGGTCAGATATAACACATTTTCTTTGTTACTTCTTGCAAGGGGCTGGGATTGGGTGGCCTATTCAGGACCATGGGACAGGTGGTTGTTGGGCCTTAGGGATGGTATGTGGGCTTGGGGCCTCTTGGCTCCAGGGATGGTTATAAGTCTGCTGTGTCACTCAGCTACCCTACAGCACATTTTAGAAGAGGCACAGAATGAAAGGAGAGAGAAAATATAGTATATAGTAGTGGGGAGGTGTGAATGGAGGGAGTTACAATCAGCAACAGCAACTATGGAAAAATAAGGAAGTAGCTTTTGTGATGGATTTATCATAAAGAATGTGATCCACCTGAGACAGAGCTGATAGTGTTGGAACACAGACTGAAGCACATTTTTTTCTCTTTCCTTTACTTTATTTCTCATGAGTTTCTATATTTTTTGGGTGAGGGGTATTATTTTTACTTTTAAACAAGAATATTTTAGTAATGTATAGAAAAAAACATCATTTGTACAAGAATAAAATAAATAAGTAAATAAATGAAAGAAAAATGAGCAAAAAAGAATGAAAGGCTTTGCCCTCAAGGAAGACATAAAAGGTAGTAAAATGGAGCCAAGGAGGATTCTCACAATGTCAGAATTAGAGCGGGGAAAGGAATAAGAAATGGCTTACCTGATTCTTTCCTCAAAATGGAGATTCTGAGAGGACCTTACCAATGGGAGAATGATCTTTCAGGATGAGAAGACTACAGGAATTTAGAGAAATCTAGGGTAAGAATTGTCTACTTAGAGTTTGAAATAAAGTAGGATTAATTAATTAAGGGAGATTTCATGGATGAGGTAAGGAATCTTGCTGGGCCTTGATGAATGGAAAGAATTTAAAAAGTCAAAAGTGAGATGAGGATTCTTGGTTAAAAATAACAGCAGGAGCAAATTTGCCATGCCCTATAATTAACTGTCTGGGCAGTTAGGCGGTTTAGTGGATGGAGTGCCAGGTCTGTGGTCAGGAAGACTCATCTTTCTGAGTTCAAAACTGGTCTTAGACACTTATTAACTGGGTAACCCTGATCAAGTCATAGTTTTCTCATCTATAAAATGAGTTGGAGAAGGAAATGACAAACTATTATTTTTTGCCAAGAAAACCTCATAAAGAGTTGGACATGACTGAAAAATATTACTAAACAACCAACATAATTAACTACAAAAGAAACAAATGTGCTAATTCACATTTAAAATTCATTTCATTTAAGCAACTATTTATTAAGCATTTAAAATGTACTATGTGATTATAATGGGAAACTATTTTACTTTAAGAAATGATGAAAGGGACATTTTCAGAAAAGTCGTGGTAGAATGGTATGAATAGAAACAAAATAAAGTAGCCAAAAATGTAATATGTGCAATAACCACAGTATTGGAAAGACAGATCACATTGGAAGACTTTAGACCTCTGATAAATGCAATTACTTCCCTTTCATAATTCCAGAGGGCTGAAACTGACGCATGCTACCTACCTCTTGAGAAAAGAGATGATAGATTCAGAGTGCAGAATGAGACATTTTTTTAATACATGATCAATGTGAGAATTTCTTTTGATTGCCTATGCATATTGTTTGCAAGGGTTTTGTTTGTCTTTTATTTCAGTGTGCAAAAGGGAAGTGGTAGGAGGAAGATAAAGAATTTTTGTAAATTAAAAAAATCAGTTAAATTAAAAAAAGTTAAGTATGTGAAATGATCTATGCTTGGTACTGAAAGGTTAGATGATTAATAGTATCTATTCTCAAGGAGCTTGTTTATAAACAATTTTTTTAAAAAAAAACGAGCTAAATTGACTTCTGAAGAGTTAAGAAAATCGCCTTCATTCTTGTATAAATCACAATCAAGTAAAGACAGCTGGATACAAGGGCATTGGAAAGAGACCTTCAGAAGCCAGCTTATTTATGGTCATGCATCCTGCTACAGAAACTTGAAAGTCAACCACACTGGGAGCAAATGTTTGCTGAGTTTTGATAAGGGCTCAAGCTGAGCAGTGCCCTCTTCTGATCCCCTGTGTCTAAAATAAAACTTTTTGGAAATACAGTGCATCTAATTTTCATTCTACCCAACAGCCCAATGTTGTAGAATTTTTCAAATGCAAATTATATTGTCCAAAGGTAAAAATTTTATGAACTTAGATTTCTACTCCTTTTTTTTTAAAAAAAAGATCCCACTATGATCATGCTTATTGGCTCAATGGCAATGACATTAGAAAACAATCCTAATTACTTAGGACTCCTAACTTGACATTTTGGAAAGCAAACTGGACCTAGAGAAAGAAGATCTCATTTTACCAGCAGACCTTTGAGTATGTAAATTGAGTAGGATAATGTAAGAGAGAAGGAAAGGAGAAAAATCTGAATTAGAACCATTCTCTCTGTTGTTCTTTTTTTAAAATAAATTCTAAATTATGTGCATATATATATATATTAGAATTGCATCTCTCTCTCTCTCTCTCTCTCTCTATATATATATATATATATATATATATATGTATGTATGGAAGAAGACAGTTGCACATACACAATTCTAGTTAGGATCTTTCCATATGCAGGAAAAGCATTTATTTAGTGCTATCTATATGCCAAATGATGCTTGGCAATAGGATGACAAATACAAAAGCTAAACATCTCCTATTCTCAAGTTTATGCCATTTGAGGGTATATTTATGAGAATGAATAACTTGGAGAAGAAAAGGAGAGACAGACAGACAGACAGAGAGATAGACCTGGGTGATATAGTGAACAACATTGGAGTAGGAGTCAGGATTGATCTCAGTACAGATCCAATCTTGTATACTTAACAATTGTCTGACTCTGGGAAAGTCACTTAACTTCTCTGACTTAGTTTCTTTATTTGTGAAATGGGTAGCATCTACCTTTCAGTGGTACTGTGAGGTTAAAATTAAATAATATTTGTTAGTTTGCAAAGTTTTGCAATCCTTAAAGCTACTAATTATTATCATATATGTGTGAAGCAAGGTGGTAAAGTAGACAGAATGCTGGCCTTGAACATGGGTCTTCGAGTTGGAAAATTATTTGTGTGCTGCATTCATGTGTCATCCCTCAGAGTGGTAGATTTGCTACCTTGTTATTTCAATTAAAGATTTGCTACCCTGTTATTTCAAATAAAGATGTTTAATTCTCATTTCATGGCTTTGATTTATTTCAGGACTTTACAGTACACATTATGTATACATGTTTGAAAGATCTTTGAATTTATCAATCATGGAAATCCCTTCACTATGCATATGAACATATATCTGTAAATTTTAGACCCAGAGTTTTGCTGGGGTTCTAAGATTTTCCCATGGCTTTGCAGTTAGTGCACATCAGAGATGGGACTTGACTAACTCCAAATTTAAGTTCTTTGTTATTTTAAAAAGGAGATACACCATAGTAAATGGAAAGAAATGGACTTGGGGTCAGAAGATCTGACTTCAGACTTAGATTTTACTACTTACTGCCTGTGTGACCTGGGCCAAAAACTTTCACTTCCCTAAGCTTCTATTTCTTTATCTGTAAAATGAGAGGTTGGACAAGATGGACTCATAAGTCCTTTCTAGTTCTAAATTTATGACTTATATTCATTATGACTACAATATATTTCTATTTAAATTGTATTTTAGAAAAATATGTTATGTCTTGCTTTATTTTGAAACAAGGTCTTGACTTTGCTTTGTCAATCCCACTTTCTTTCCATTTTCCCCTCTATTCTCAGTCCAACCCACTGTCACTTTACTCCTCACATACTTATTTATATAAATATGGTAAATCATTGAACCTCTCTGATCTTACTTTTTCTCACCTATAAAATGGGAGCAATAGTATTTGCACTAAAAAAGATTATGAATTGGAATTGGCCTTATTGTCCCTTTGCAAATATTTGCAGAATTTTCCAAATGTTCCAGTCACTCATTATATTTTATAATACTGTCTCCTGGATCTAGACCTTTCAATACATCACATCTCCAAATTCCTTTTTATTTCAGTAATGGCTGGGTCTCCTGAATTATCCAGGAATAATAATATCTAACCTAATTATAACAATCTACCAGTCTCTGTGATCTGAGTGATCTTTGTCCTTTATTTTTGAAGAAGACTATGACATCAGGGAGGTGATGCCATGACAAGCACATGAATTGGATTTGAGTAAGAAGAATGCTGTGCTAAGTCACCAGCCTCAATTTCTCTTCCAGAGCCATCTGGGTCCAGTGGCCAGATATGAATCAGGATGATTGGAGATTGTACTGGAGGGAGGCAATCAGGATTAAGTGACTTGCCCAAGGTCACAAAGCTAGAAACAGTCGAGTGTTTGATGTGAGATTCAAACCCCCTTCCTCCTAACCCCAAGACCAGTGCTTTATCTATTGTGCCACCTAGCTGCCCTTGTTTATGTGAACAAGACCTTTATAGCATAGATGAAGGAGTTCTGGATTTTATCCATGAGACCTGTGACTGACTTATCACCCATGAAGATTCATAGTTATGTGTCTTCCTTTTCCAAGCTTTACATGGGCAAGTTATTTACTGCTTGCAGCCTCCATTTCCTCATCCATAGATAATAATGTTTGTGTTACTTATGTCACAAGGTTGTGAAGAAAGTGCTTTGCAATCTCTAACTCTGTTCTCTAACATTATCTTATCTGTAATGTTTCTTCCTTTTAGAATGTAAGACAGGATCTATATCACATTTATATTTGTATCTCCAGGGTCTAGCACAGTGCTTGCTGGGTACATGGTAAATGCCTAATGATATTCAATCATTCATTCATGCTACAAAATGTGAGCTATCATATGTTCCATGGCTCATTCTGAGGAATGTGGAATAAATTTCATTAACCAAATTATTAAATTCACTAAAACATTCCAATTTCCAATTTTGCTGAATAAAGGGATAATATCCATTCCTAAAATGAAAATTCTTTAAAAGAAAAAAATTATGTAGATGTACACTGAAAAATAATTACACAAAATTGCTATCCAAAAATATATGTTTACTATGAAAATTATTTTTAATTCCACTCAAATAAAGATGTTTTATTCATTTTTGCATTATTATCATGACTCTTTGTCTTTATCACTTCCTTAATTGTTCTCTTCTTCCTTATCTTTTCAAAATGGGTGACTTTTCTACCAGATTTTGGATGATAGAATTTCTGGATATCAGAAGAAATATCAAAGTTCATTGAATCCAATTTGAATTTCCTCTATACCATTCCTGACAAGTAGTCACCTAGTTTATGTTTGAAGACTCTCCAGTGAAGAATAAGTCACTATTTTCCAAAGCATTTGTTATATTTTCAAATATTGTTAGCCATTAGACTGAATTTTCTTATAAAAAGCCAACATTTGGCATGTAAACTGCTACTGCTACCCATTGCCCTTTCTTTCACTTGAGTTCAAGGAGACCATTCTTAAGTCTCTTTCCCAGCAGCCCTATGAGTACTTAAAGATAGTTATCATATCCTCTCTATGTTATCTTTTATACAGATTAAGTTTTTCCAATTTTTTTCAGTTGTTCCTTATATGGAGTGATTTTTCAATTCCCTCACTATCCTGGTCACTGTCTTCTGAACACATTCCATCAAACCAATGTCCTTCTTGAAATGTGATGTCTACACTTGAATACACTATTATAGTTGGAATCTATTCAAAGTAGAAGACATTAGTATATTACATGTCTCTCATAATTCATTCTGAAATTGCATTAACTTTTTGGTTGTGATCTCATGCTCTTGGTCAATATTGAGAATCTAGTCAACTGAATTTTCCAAGTCTTATTTGCATGGACCACTGCCTAGTTATGGCTTTCTTATCATTTATTTGTATATATGAGTCATATTAATTTTTTGGAACTAGGTGTAGGATGTTACATTATTGGTACAAAAGGAAAAAAAAGACATTATAAGCTTTGCTTTTTTAAAATATGAACCAGATTTGGTGGAGAGTAGATGACTTATGTTGGACAAATATAGTAGAGAAACGATGTGTTTTGACTAAAAAAGAATTAAACTTGGAGGCAGAGATTTAACTCTGGTCTTTTCAACAGGAATTTTTGGAATTCTACCATTTTGTTAAATGTTCATCTTTTCCCCCTGAAAAAGAAGGCTCAGCTTTGCTGGATAGTGGATTCTTGGCTGCATTCCAAGTTCCCTTGATCTTTGGAATATCTCGTTCCAGGCTCTTTGATCCCTTAATGTTGATGCAGCCAGGTCTTGTATAATCCTTACTGTGACTCCTTTGTATTTAAATTGTTTCTTTCTGGCTGCTTGCAAGATTTTCTCTTTTATCTGATAGTTCTAAAATTTAGCCATAACATTACTTGGTGTTTTCATTTTAGGATCACTTTCTGGAGGGGATCGATGTATTCTTTCAATAACTATTTTGCCCTCTGGTTCCATGATTATCAGGGCAATTTTCCATCATTAAATCCTGTACTATTAAGTTCAGGACTTTTTTCTCTTCAATGTTTTCAGGAAGACCAATAATTCTCAGGTTGTCCCTCCTTGATCTATTCTTGAGGTCAGTGGTTATGCAGATGAGGTATTTTACATTTTTTTTGTTTTTTTTCCTATTTTTTGGTTTTGTTTAATAGGCTCTTGCTGTTTCATGAAGTCATTAGTTTCCACAGACTCTATTCTTTTTTTTTAAGAGAGGAGTTTTCTTCATTTACTTTTTGCAACTCCTTTTCCAATTTGTCAATTCTATTTTTGAAAGAGCTTTCCATTTGACCAGTTGAGGTTTTGAGAGATTTATTTTCTTTTTGTGTTTGCCCAATTGAGGATCTGAGAAAATCATTCTCATTTAATATTTGTCCAATTGAGAATCTGGGAGATTTATTCTCATTTTGTATTTGTCCAATTGTATTTTCCAATGATTTGTTTTCTTGTTGCAAGATGATGAGCTCTTCAGTTTCTTTTCCCAAATTTTCTGAATGATTTTAAAACTCCTTCCTTATTTCTTCAAGGAAGTCTTTCTGTGATGGAGACCAGATCATATTCTCTTCAGAGGTTCTAGGTCTCTCTGATTTAAGGTCTTTTCCTTTCAAGAATTTTTCTATGGATCCATCTTTCCATTGGCCTTTCTTCATTTTGCTAAGACCTTGTGTTCACATAGGTTTGGTGTTGGGATCCCTAGAGGCTTTACTCACTGAATGCAATATCTGCATCTGGCCAGTAGGGGGTATTAGAGCATTTGCTCACTGAGTGTAATTACTTCAGTTAGTCAGTAGGGGGTGATAGTTGCTTTCTCTGGAGTGTCTGTGACCTTGATTGAGGCCCTCTCTCTTGGCCTGGAGGGAATGATTGGAGGTGTTAAATACTTTTGTCTTCAACAATGGTGGGCTCTACCCTGGGGTGAGTTCATCACTCTCCCTGTTGTTAGCTGTGGTGGTTCTACTGCTCACACACCTGTGCCTGGGGCAGAAGTAGTCTGTGATTATGTTTATTCTGGAAAGTGGCTTCAGCTGAAATAGGGGCATGGACTTGTCCTGATCAGAGGAGCCCAGGGACGATTTCTCCTTCATCAGAACTCTCCCCCAGCCCTGTCCGCAAGCTCCAGATGGGCAGTGCCAACACCAATGCCTATGCTCCCTAGTTGACCCAAGCCCCCACAGTCGACCAGGCTCTAGCCCCTCTGCTGATCAAGCAGGTCCAGTTCTCTGGCCCTCAGGCTCCCAGGTTTCAACTGTCCCACTAATCAGGCTGATCCAAGGCTGATCTGCCCTCTGCACTGGACTCACCCACGACTGCAGAAGACAAATCATGAGGTAGATGTTCTTTCTCCTGGCTTTTCTTTCTGGGTTTTGTTGACTGGATTTCTGTTAAAAGTTTTGTTTCATATCATATATGGGGAAAGATCAGGAGATTTTAGAACTGTGCCAGTCTTCTCTCCGCCACCTTGGCTGGAAGTCCCTCCCCACAGGCAGAGATTTAAAATCCTGGCTCTGACACACACTAAGTCTGACTCTGAGCAAATAACTTGGAGGCTCAGTGCCTCAACATCTCTAATTTTTTAAGTTGTAGAGCAATTATAAATTTGTTTTAGAAAAGAAAAGTTTATCACTAGGAGTTCTAAATTATAGGTCCACAGAAATGATAGATTACACAATTGGATCACCACTTTTATTCTATTAGAAGAGAATGAAATACCAAGAGGCATTATTATTATGGATTTGGAGTCCAGGAGACCTGAATTAGAATCCTACTAACTGTGTGACTGTACAAGTTGCTTAATCTCTAGAACCCAGTTTCTTCATCTATAAAATGAAAGGTTAAACTCAATGATTTGAAGAGCTGGAACATTCTACAGTACTATGAAATCCTATGAAATTAAGGTCAATACTCCATAATAAATGGTATAATGAAAAGAGTTAAACATTTAACTCTACTTCAGGCAAATTGTATAGCATTGAGTTTATCTTTTGTCTCTTGCTGGTCTCAGTTTCCCCATATCTAAAATTAGTTTCCTCATAATCTAAAATTATGATTAGAAGAAATTTCTTCCAGTTCTATTTTTCTTTTATTTTAGATAGCAGTTTATTTACTCTTCATGCATAGGCCCCGGAAATTAGTGGTCCCCACAATTCCACTGAATTTATAAGCAGTTCCGGTTCCAGTTAAATGGGATTTTGCCTCAACTCTCTCCTTTTATTAGCTTGAGTCCCAGCTCACTAAAAAATTCCACTCTGGTGATGCTTGCAAATTCACATTGATTATAAATAGAGCATTTCTATGTCCTGCTTTAAGGAGGAGACAATTTTGTGTCTAGTTTTATTGATGTGTTTTATTATGTTAAAAATAGGTACCATTGCTTGAGAAATTTCCTTTTTTTGCTACCAATGTGTTTATGATGACGAGTTTCTTCCTCTTGACAGTTAATCAGCTGAAATGACTTTAAGAGGTCACATACCCCTATAGATCCAAACATAAAGACTTTTAAATTGTTTCTTTTTACATTCCAATTAATTAATCTGATCTGAAGAAGTTTCTTTTTTGTTTTTGTTTTGGATATTTTTGTCTTTTTTATTTAAGGCAATGGGGTAAAGTGACTTACCCAAGGTCACACAGCTAGGCAATTATTAAATGTCTGAGGTTGGATTTGAACTCTGGTCCTCCTGACTCTGGGGCCAGTGTGCTAAACACTGTGTCATCTAGCTGTCACCCCTTTTGTCTTTTTTTTTTTTTGCAAAGTCTGGAAGGAAAAGATAGAATGAAAGGAAAAGATGGAACAGAAAAGACCTGGAAGGAAGGAGTGGAGCCATCCAGACTAATTACACTGGCTGATTAGTAGTAGTAGCTATTGCCATGTGGAGAAAAATCTAGTCAAAATTCTAAGTTATAGTGAATTTTGTTCATTTGATGAAGCAACTAAGTGTCCTAGTTAATAGAGTTCTGGATTTGAAATCAGGAAGACCTAAATTCTAATTTTAGTTCAGATACTTAGTTGTATGATCCTAGGGAAGTCACTTAACCTCTGCCACCTTCAGTTTACTCATTTTTCAAATGTTATAACTTCTCCATAGATTTGTGGTGAAGTTCAAATAAAACAGCATAAGCAATTAAAAAACTTCAAGCACTATATAAATTTAAGCTATTCTGATATTCAGAATGCTTGAAAAATTAAAGGAGTCATGTTAACTGGAATGTAGGGAGTAGAAAGCCACTTTCCAATTCAGCTACCATTTATTAAGCACCAACTAAATGCAAAGCAGAGAGGAGGTGTGGTGTGCTGGTTAGAAATATGGCCTTGGAGTCAGAACACTTGATTCTGAGATACTGGTTGAGAGACAATGCACACACTTTTTAATGTGTCCACAATGCCACAAGGCAGGTTGCCAATTTGCCTTGGTAGAGATGGTTTCCTCAAGACATATTCTTTACATCAATGAAATAAGACTAGTTTCTTCCTTCCCCAGCCACAATAACCATAATAACAACAATATCAACATGTAAGGCATTTTGGGAGGGGAAAGAAATTTACATCCCACAAAAGTAAGTAAATACCAAGTATGTTTAAAATTACATAAAGAATTTTAGAGAGGGAGATAACTAACGACTGATGGGATCAGGAAAGGCTTGAACTGTGCTTTGAAGGAAAAATTCTAGTAAGATTCTATTTTGTTGGGATCAATAGATCTACAGCTGGGATCATAGTCAGTCTTCTTGATCTGTCTTGCCACTGGACTCTGGAGTAAGAGTGGAATGAGGCTGATGACTTTGCATAGCTCTGCCTCACTTAAATCCAATTCATTTTCAAGTTAAAAATAAAAATAAAACAACAATAGCAACAACCACCACCAATAAATGAAGTGATGGATCTAGAATCAGGAAGGTCTGCTCTATGAGATCCTTTTGTAGCTCTCATAAAGAGAATGTACCACATATTATTTTAAATCCCTTTAATCAAATAGAAAACTTTCTAAAGACTTTTATGGAACACCTTGGCAGGTTTCTGGAATGAACTAATTCTGAATTGAGATAATAGTTGTTTCATGGAAATAAGGATAGGAACTAGATTTGTGATTCATTGAAAAAGAAAACTGTTGTATGCAAAAACTCCTTCAACTCATCGAGATCTGTGCCTTCTCTGTAATTTACAATCTTAATTACCCATAATGCTGGAAGTTAAGCAAATTGAACAGGATCACCTAGTCTTTATGAACCAGAAGCTGTCTAATCTGATTTCCTTTGCACATGGCCTTCCTCTAACATGTGTTCTCTTATCTTCCTATCCTTTCTTTGCATAGAACCTCCAGTTCCTCCTGGTGCTGGTGATACAAAGAATGGCAACTACAGTCCTTGATCTCAAAGAGTGTATTGCCTAAGGAGAAGATTAGGTGCAAACTACTTTGTACAGGCATGATAACATATAAGATAAATTGGAGAAAATCCACAGAGTGAAGGCACTAAAATTAAGGGGCATTGGGAAAGGCTGTGGTGTAGAAGCTGAGATTTTAACTGGGATTTCAAGAAAGTGAAAGAAACCAGAGACTTATTCATCTCACCTGGAACAAGAATCCTCAAGTTTCTCCACCAAACCAGTTACTTCTCCCAGAACCAAGATCCTCCAGAAAGCCTTGTCTAATCAATGTTCCTCAGCTCTCATCACTCAATGAGGCATAATAAATGCTGGTTTTAAGCACTAGCAAAACAAGGTTTTTTTCATATTTGTCCTTCCTAACTCTCTGAGGTTCTTAATTTGGGGTCCTTGAACTTTATATATTCATACATATAAATATACATACATATTAAATGCGAGAGTTGTGTGAAGTTGAGGTTAGATAATGTAAAAATTTTGATTTCCATTTATTAATTTTTATCTTTTGGTATTCAAAGTCATTTTTCCTGGCTATGAGAGTAATTGTCTGAAACCTATCTCATGGGATATTAAAATTTACTTAATTCCTCAAACATTACTGAGATAAGAAATCCAAAGAGAAGAATAGAATATATCTTCTACAAATTTCAATTAAAAACACCCAAGTAATTTTACTTACATTATTTGTGGAAGGATCCCAGCTAGTTTTAACTCTGTAGACATCCCCTTTCAGTCATCCTGTTGTGAATTTCTAAAGGTAATTTCATTTTCTCATTGACTTGGTTTACCTCTACATACACACCTGAAACAGCCTCTGTAGAGTCCTTCAATCTTGGTCAGGTATTGAAAATATTTAGCCATTCCTCTATCAATGAGCAACTACATTGTTTCTAATTCCTCATGAGTATAAAAAAAAATAAATAAAATTTTAAGAAGGTCATGCTTTTTATCAAGTTTTAAGGGAAATAACAAATAACTTAGTTCTCTGATGATATGGAAGGAATAAACCTAGGAACCTAATTAATCTAAAATACCCTATTGAGAAATAGGCTATAATTTAGGTTAAATAGCAGATCAGTTGCAACAGATCTAAAAAAAGAAATAATTAACTTCATTGCACATATGGGGAAAGTTCAGGGAAATAACTATTATAATAATAATCATTATTTCAAGGATTCAAGATTTCATTAATGGCAACTACCTTTGCTGTTGTAGCTCACAACCATTTTATGCCTCTGTAGATCATCTTCATTACTTTCTGTTTGTCTCCAAACTTAGGTTGACTGATCCTGGGGTGATAGATATCCATGCAATTTTTGTTTCACTTCATACTCTAAGCTTGTCCATCACTGTGGGATCAACAGGAGACTGTTATCTGATATTCTAGTTATATAAAACTCAAAATAACCTCCATACCACAAAAAGTCATCAAAAAGGAAGACTTCAGCAAAATGCTAATCACAATAGCTTACATTTATACAGTAGTTTAAACTTACAAAGCATTTTCATATCAGCTGGGTCCCAATTAGTGTGAATTATGAATCCCCTGAAGTAGCCAAATTATTTGAATTCTCACTCCATATTTCCACTGGACTGAAACCAATGCCTACATTTTACATAATTTCAACTGCAAATAGTGTGAATTTGAATACACTGAACTACTTTAGGATAGTCACTAGAGTAGGGGACACACTTATCAGGACCTCAATTATACCTCATTTAATTTCCCATATAATCCTATGGGGTAGGTGGCATAAGCATGGAAATCCTCAATTTACAGATAATAAATTGAGATTCAGAGAACTTACTTGTTTACAGTCATACAGGTTATAAAAAATAATGGAGATCAGAATAAGTTTTCTGTTTACAAATTCAAATCAGATGCTACAATACATTACACTATAAAAATTAATATAGTACAATATAAAATATAAAATGTAAAAAGCACTACAGTTAGAGTCAAAGGACATAGGTTTCCTCCCTCTGCAACCTTAGGTAAATCACTTTATAGCTCTGAGTCTCAGTTTCTCATCTACAAATGAGAAGTATGGAGTAATAAATGGTTGACAGCCTGATCTTCAGAAAAAAGATATGAATGATACTTTTAAGATTAATCTTCATTATTAACATTTTCTCCATCATTACTTTAAGTGTAGCTAGTCCACAGTCCAACAAATCAAGCCCTGATTTATATTTTTTGTGGATTTACAAGGTACAGATACTCACATTGAAAATTTAACAGTGTGCTTTCTTACCAAAGGTAGGAGCTATCTCTAGCAAACTACCAGATCAACCGGCCCCTAAGGTTTCTTCTACTTCTAAATAAATAAATGATCTGATATTCTTTCCATATGCTGAGCATGTTATCACACAAAATTACAGCTCTCTTTATAAAAGAGTCTGACACTTTTTAAGTCTATGAATCAAATGATATCAAAGTTCTTCTCACCTTTGAATTCTGGTTGACATACATTACCTCTACTACATCTCAATGAGATGCTAAGTACTGTAGAACCAGACCTTGTTGTGTATGAAATGAAAACATATTTTAAAAAATGAAAACATGTTTTCATGATGTCTGTAATCAAGACAAAATGTTCTACTTAAAGAGAACCTTCAGTTTGAGAATAGAAAACAAATATTATTCATATATTGACTCTCATATTTGTTCTTCCTCTTCATGGATATTAACCTGAATCATTAACCATGACATCCACACCAAGAAAATAGCAAATTCAATGTTGGGATACAGAAAGAAGCAAAACCAATTTAGAACTAGACCTCGTGTACCAGAGAATATGGTGTCTTGTGACACTGCCAATTAGTTAGTGATGAGTTTATTGTGCTGCCTATTACCCACTATGATTAATCTGAGTCTGAATCTAACTGAACCATTAAGGAAAGTTCACAGTGAGATAAACTGTGAGTGACAATGTTGCCCTTTAGAGGAGAGCAGCTGACAGAATGAAACACTACCCAACACCTCCTCTTCGCTGGCTCTGAGCCTGTCACTATGAAGGGCCCCATCTTCCATTGTGAGGGGCTTGGGAGAATGATGTGTTATAAGGAATAAATGCCAGTCAGTTTTAGAAATGAGACTCTGAAATCATCATGTCTTCCTTTACAAATGAAGAGACAGAATCCTAGTTTCCTTGTAATAATGCATATGCATATTCATATGTATGCACATACATAGATTTAGTTTAGATTGTTTTATTATGTATATATATACATATGTATATATATACATATATATATATATATATATATATATATATATATATATCTGATTCTGTTGGAATAGGCTTTTCCAATGAGAATATTTCTCAACTAATGCAGAATTGTACTTTGCAATTTATGATATCTGAAAATTTACGGGGCACTGAGGATAAATAAATGATCCAAGGTTACATAGTGAGATTGTATCAGAAACAGAATTTAAACCAAGATCTTCCTAACCTTGAGGTTAATTCTCTATTATCCATCCCACTCTGACTTTCCTCTTTAGATTTAGGATTATAGACTTTAGGAATGGAATCTATCTTAGAGATTTTTTTTTCACTCAACCTTCTTATATTATAGATAAGGAAAGGTGTAAATAGGAGTCTTATTTTGTCTAACTGGATTGGTTTTAAGTAACAAAGTAGAACTTGAACCCTGCTGGAATAACTAAGTGGCACAGATGAAACAATGGGCTTAGAGTCAAGTCAGGTAGACTCATCTTCATGAGTTCAAATCTGGCCTCAGCTGTGTGACCTTGGGCAAGTCACTTGGACCTATTTGCCTTAGTTTCTTCATCTGTAAAATAAGCTGGAGAAGGAAATGATAAACCACTCCAGTATCTTGGCCAAGAAAACCCTAAATGGGGTCAGAAAGAGTATGGCATGACTGAAATGACTGAGAAGAAACAGCTGCTGGTCACTGTGCTAAGACCTGGAAATACAAAGAAAGATAAATGACTCTCCTCCACCTCATGGAGTTTCCAGTGTAATTGGGGAGAAAATATGCTAATAACTATGTACAAACAATCCATAAATAGTATAAATTGTAAATAATCAGTATATGGGATAAATCAAGAAATAGTATTAGAATTAAGAGGAATCTGGAAATGCTTCCTAAAGAAGATAGAATTTTAGCTGAGACTTGAAGGAAGCCAGTGAAATCAGGAAGCTATGAGCAGAGAGCATTCTAGGCATGGAGTCAGTCAGTGAAAATTCCAGGAGTCAAAAGTCTTGTTCAAGGAACAGCAAGGAGGCTAGATTTAACAATGATCAGTAAGGCTTGATTGAATTAGGAACCTTCATGCCTGGGTCTAATTGTATTTTAGACACTAACATTAGTCAAATGTGTCACTTATCTGATACTCACTTTTTTTTAAATTCAAGATTTTATTTATTTTGAGTTTTACAATTTTTCCCCTAATCTTGCTTTCCTCCCCCTACCCCCCCTACAGAAGGCAATTTGTCAGTCTTTACATTTTTTTTCCATAGTATACATTGATCTAAACTGAGTGTGATGACAGACAAATCATATCTTTAAGGAAGAAACATAAAGTATAAGAGATAGCAAGATCAGACAATAAGATATCACTTTTTTTCTCTAAATTTAAGGTAATAGTCCTTGGCCTTTGTTCAAACTCCACAGTTGTTTCTCTGGATACTGAAGGTATTCTCCATTGCAGACAGCCCCAAATTGTCCCTGATTGTTGCACTGATGGAATGAGCAAGTCCATCAAGGTTAATCATCACCCCCATGTTGCTGTTAGGGTGTACAGTGTTTTTCTGGTTCTGCTTATCTCTCTCAGCATCAGTTCATGCAAATCCCTCCAGGCTTCCCTGAATTTCCATCCCCCCTGGTTTCTAATAGAACAGTAGTGTTCCATGACATACATACATATACCACAATTTTCTAAGATATTCCCCAACTGAAGGACATTTACTTGATTTACAAATCTTTGCCACAACAAACAGGGCTGCTATGAATATTTTTGTACAAGTGATGTTTTTAACTGTTTTCATCATCTCTTCAGAGTATTAGACCCAGTAGTAGTATTGCTGGATCAAAGGGTATGCACATTTTTTGTTGCCCTTTGGGCATAGTTCCAGACTGTTCTCCAGAAAGGTTGGATGAGTTCACAGCTCCACCAACAATGTAATAGTGTCCCAGATTTCCCACAATCTTTCCAATATTGGCCAGTCTGAGAAATATGAGGTGGAGGTTCTCACTTTTTTTAATATGTTCAGTGACAGGGTTGGGCTAAGAAAGGCTTGAGATATAAAATTCTTTCCCATTTTTTAAAAGGAAATTATAGCCTTATCATTTGAATGCCTAAAATTTGGAAAAAAATAATAGCTGCCATAAGGGAACACTGAAGAACTTGAATGAAAGAGGAAACCTTGAATTCAAGAGGATTTGAACTATTATTTTTTTATTTTGATTTTTTTACAATTTTTCCCCTAATGTTGCTTCCCTCAGCTCACCCCTCACAGAAGACAGTCCACTAGTCCCCACATTGTTTCCATGATATATATTGATCCAAGTTGAATGTGATGAGAGAGAAATCATATCCTTAAGAAAGAAAAATAAAGTATTGTGCCTGATTGTTGTGCTAATAGAATGAGCAAGTCCATCAAGATTGATCATCACCCCCATGTTGCTGCTAGGGTGTCCAGTATTCCTCTGGTTCTGCTCATCTTGCTCAGCATCATCCCTCCTGGCCTCCAATAGAACAACAGTGTTCTATAACATACATATACCACATTTCCTTAAGCCATACCCCAATTGAAGGACATCTACTTAACTTCCAATTCTTTGCCACCATGGACAGAGCTGCTTTTTATACATTACTAGAATATTATTGTTTAAGAATAAATATAACAACCCCCCAATATAGAACCTCATGAGAAGTAAAGTAAAAGAAAGAGAAAAAAATGTGTTTCAGTCTGTCTTCTGATCCCATCAGCTCTATCTCTGGTGGATCACATTCTTTATCATTAGTCCATCACAGAAGTTACTTCCATATTTTCGCCACTGTTGCTGTTGCTGATTGTAATTCCCTCCATCCATTCCTCCCTACTACCGTATATTATATTTTCTCTCTTTTTTCACTCGGTCCCTCTTCAGTTGAGTGGCACAGAGGACTGATCACTGGCCCTGGAGCCAAGAGGCCCTGAGCCCACATACCAGCCCTGAGGCCAAGCAACTACCTGGCCCCATGGTCCAAGAAAGGCCACACAATCCCAGTGCCTTGCAAGAAGTAAAATAGAAAGTGTGTTATATCTGACTATTCTCTACTATGATTTACCCTCTCCTCTATCACCCACATCCCCCATTCCTCCTCTTTCCCTTCTCTCCTTTTTACTGCAGATGTCTATACCTTATTGAATATATATATATATATATATATATATATATATATATGTATGCTGTTTCCTCTCTGAGCCATTTCTGATGAGAGTGAAGGTTCTTTCATTCCCCCTTTCCTTTCCCCCTTCCATATCATTTCAAAGGCTCATTGCAATATACATATACATATATATATATATATATATATATATATATATATCTTTTATATGAACCATCTAAGCCTATTGCACCTCTCCTTTCTCTTATTCCCAGTACATTTCCCTTTTAGCCACTGACTCCAGTTTTACAATATATTATATCTCCAAATTCAGCTCTCTCCTGTGATGCATCTATAAAAGCTCCTTCTACCTGCTCTATTAAATAAGAAATTTCATATGAGTATTATCAATATCATTTTCTTTGCAGGAATAAATGCAGTTCATCATCATTAAGTCCCTCATATTTTACCCTTCTCTTCCAGTCTCTATGCTTCTCCAAGTCCTGTATTTGAAGGTCAAATTTTCTGTTCAGCTCTGGTCATTTCAACAGGAACATTTGAAATTACCCCAGTTCATTGAAAATCTATCTTTTTCCCTGGAAGAAGATGTTCAGTTTTTCTGGGTAGTTGATTCTCAGTTGCATTCCAAGCTCTTTTGACTTAGGGAATATTATATTCCAAGCCCTACAAGCCCTTGGTGTAGTTGCTGCTAAGTCCTGTGTGATCCTGACTGCAGCTCTACAATATTTGAATTGTGTCCTTCTGGCTGCTTGTGATATTTTCTCTTTGACTTTGGAGTTCTGGAACTTGGCTATAATATTCCTGGGCCTGGTTTTTTTGGATCTCTTTCTTCAGGAGATTGGTGGATTCTCTCAATTTCTATTTTTCCCTCTACTTCTAGGATATCTGGGCAATTTTCCTGTAGGAATTCTTTAAAAATAAGGTCAAAGCTCTTTTCCTGATCATGACTTTTGGGCATCCCAATAATTTTTAAATTATCTTTCCTGAATTTGTTTTCCAAATCAGTTGTTTTTTCAATGAGATGTTTCACATTTTCTTCTATTTTTTCATTCTTTTGGTGTTGAAGTATTATGTCTTGACTTCTCATAAAGTCATCAGCTTCCTTTAGCTCCATTCTACATCTGAAGCATTTTTGTTTTCCTCAGAGAACTTTCTTATCTCTTTTTCCATCTGGCCAAGTCTGCTTTTTAAAGCATTCTTCTCCTCAATAACTTTTTGAACTGTTTTATCCATTTGACCTATACTGGTTTTTAACATGTTATTTTCTTCAGAATTTTTTTGGATCTCCTTGACTAAGCTTCTGACTTCATTTTAATGTTTTTCCTGCATCTCTCTCATTTCTTTTCCCAATTTTTCTTCTATCTCCCTTACTTGATTTTCAAAATCTTTTTTGAGCTCTGTCATAGGCTGAGACCTACTTTCATTTTTCTTGGAGTCTTTAGATGTAGGAGCTTGTAGTTCTCTGTCTTCTGACTGAGTATTTTGATCTTTCTTGGGAATTGTAGACAAAGTATTTCTCAGTGATATTCTTCTTTTTTCTGTGTTTACTCATTTCTCCAGCCTGTGCCTGGTTTTGGGGTACTTTCTGAGCTTTTGAGTATTATTGGGATACCTCCCCAACAAAGACCTCAATGTGTGAAACTCTGTCTATTCTCCTGGTCTGTGAATGACCACAAGGACACCTCTCTGCCATGGGGCTGGGGGGGTTGGTGGTGATCCTGTTCTATGGTGGTCCTAGACTGTGATCAGGATCTGAATGTGGTCAGACCCCACAGTCGTGTTCCAGGGATAGAGGACAGACCTTGGGAGTCTCTCTCCACTCCCCTACCTTCAGTGGCCTGAACATTCAGAGCTCGGTTGCCTGGAGGCTCCTGCTTGATGGTTCCACACCTGCTTCCATTTCCTGGATCTGGGCTGCCATGACCACCACCACTACTGTGCTGAATGCCCTGAGGGCTTGGGGTTCACACTGGCTCTAGTGGAGGTCTCCCTGTAGATATGACTCATTGTGCCTGGTATTCCCTGGGATTCAGTTCAGGAAATTGCCTCTGTTGTCTGGAGCTGTGGCGCCCAGGTGCCCCAGGTCTGCTTCTGGGAGGCTAAAGCCTCTTTCCTCTGGTGAAACTGCCACTCCAACCCCATGGAGCAGAGCTTTTCCACTATTTTCCAGGTCACCTTGGGCTGGAGAATTGCCTCACTGGATCTTTCTGTGGGTTCTGTCCTTTGAAAATTTAGTAAGAGTCATAATTCTAAGATCTTTGAAATATCTTGGGCAGAACACCAAGGAAAAGCTGCTCTCCTGTCATTATCTTGGATTATTTTTAATTTATGATCTGATCATCATCAGTCTAGGCATTAGCTCTATCACGTAACCATTCTGCCTTAATTTACTTACATGCAAAATATGAAGGACAATACATGTGGTATTTACTTTACAGAGTTAGTATGAGAATCCAATATGAAACTGCATATAAAGTGTTTTGAAAACTTTGTGTAATATGTCCTCTAACTTCCAGGATCTAGCTCCTCAAATCATTATCAATATTTCCATTTCTCATCTTTTAGCTTTTGCAAACATTGTTTCCCATTCCTGAAATATTCTTACTAACCTTTTATTTTTTTAATTTATTTTTATTAAAGATGTTATTTCAGTTTTACAATTTTCCCCCCAATCTTACTTCCCTCCCCACTGCACAGAAAGCAATCTGTCAGTTTTTACTTTGTTTCCATGTTGTACCTTGATCCAAATTGGGTGTGATGAGAGAGAAATCATATCCTTAAAGAAGAGACAAGAAGTCTAAGAGGTAACAAGATCAGACAATAAGATAGCTGTTTTTTTTTCCTAAATTAAAGGGAATAGTCCTTGAACTTTGTTCAAACTCCACATCTCCTTATCTGGATACAGATGGCACTCTCCTTTGCAAACAGCCCAAAATTGTTCCCAATTGTTGCACTGATAGAATGAGAGAGTCCTTCAAAGTTGATCATCACTCCCATGTTGCTGTTAGGGTTTTTTTGGTTCTGCTTATATCACTCAGCATCAGTTCATGCAAATCCCTCCAGGCTTCCCTGAAATCCTGTCCCTCCTGGTTTCTAATAGAACAATAGTGTTCCATGACATACATATACCACAGTTTGCTAAGCCATTCCCCAATTGAAGGACATTTACTTGATTCCCAATTCTTTTCCACCACAAACAGAGCTGCTATAATTATTTTTGTACAAGTGATATATTTACCCTTTTCATCATCTCTTCAGGATATAGACTCAGCAGTGGTATTGCTGGGTCAAAGGGTATGCACATTTTTGTTGCCCTTTGGGCATAGTTCCAAATAGCTCTCTAGAGGGGTTGGATGAGTTCACAGATCCATCAACAGTGTAATAGTGTCCCAGATTTCCCACAACCCTTCCAACATTGATCATTATCCTTTCTGCTCATATAGGCCAATCTGAGAGGTATGAGGTGGTACCTCAGAGAAGCTTTAATTTGTATTTCTCTAATAATTAATGATTTAGAGCATTTTTTCATATGGCTATGGATTGCTTTGATCTCCTCATCTATAAATTGTCTTTGCATATCCTTTGACCATTTGTCAAATGGGTAATGGCTTTTTGTTTTAAAAATATTATTCAGTTCTCTGTATATTTTAGAAATGAGTCCTTTGTTGGAATAATTAGTTGTAAAGATTGTTTCCCAATTTACTACATTTCTTTTGATCTTGGTTACAGTGGTTTTATCTGTGTAAAAGCTTTTTAATTTAATGTAATCGAAATCATCTAACTGGTTTTTGGTGATATTCTCCAACTCTTGCTTAGTCATAAACTGCTCCCCTTTCCATAGATCTGACAGGTAAATTAGTCCTTGATCATCTAATTTGCTTATAGTATTGATTTTTATGTCTAAGTCCTGTAACCATTTGGATCTTACCAACCTTTTAAAACACTTTGCTCACTACCTTTAAGATTCAAACTTTCCTAGAGCACCTAAAAGCTGTTAGATGGTTGAGTAGAAATGCTAAACTACTCCAGTATCTTTCGCAAGAAAATCCCAAATGAAGTCATGAAGACTAAAATGAACACCAAGAAGATTGCTAACAAGATGATAGCTAAGCAGTTTGGTGGATAGAGAACTAAGTCTGGAGTCAGCAAGATCAGAATTCAATTCCTGGTTTGGGATTTGACTTACTAGCTATGTGACCCTGGGCAAGTTATTTAATCTCTGTTTGTCTAAGAAGGGAATAGCAAACCATTTCAGTATTTTTGCCAAGACAATCCCAAAGATAGTATTGGTGTATGGGGTCATGAAAAGTTATTCACAAATGAATTCCTAGACAATAGTAAAAATATTACAAGAGGTCAAGTGACTTGTCCAGGGTCCCACAGCCAGGATATGCCAAACTTTGGATAAGAAGCCAGATCTTTGATGTCTGTTCTCTAGTTACTATACTTCATTGTCTTTCACACTTCCATTAATGGCACTTGATAAATGATTGTTTGATTTTAAGGTATCTTTCAGCACTCCTCTCATGCTATAATTCATACCTTTGTCACAAGATCAGAAATACCTCAAGGATTAGAGGATATACAGTATTCTGCTAGGCATGTGCAAACCTGAACTATTAACATCTTTAATGGACAGATGACTGAGTATCTATGAGCCTCAGCTAAGTTGACTGAATATCATGAATCTGTATGATGGTATTATTTCACTATGATGTAGTTTGTAATCAGAAACTTTTTCAGACAGGAGGTTAATTAAATTGTGTAAAGAAAATCCAGTTGTGGGTACTGGTATGCAAAGGATAAGGTAAAGGCACAAGATTACTTTTGAAGAAATCAGAGAGTTAGGATGGGAATGAGGGGATGGAACAAAGTAGTTGGGGTATGGAGCTATGGGTCTCAAAGAAAAAAAAATAATCATTTCAGGCAAGATGGCGACAGGAAACTACCATGGTCCCAGAGCTTTTCCATACACAACACTAAATGAAGCCTTTATACAGACATTAAAGTTATCCCAACAAAAAAGAAAATATTGAAAAAGAAATTTTCTATTGTAGATATTGTGTAGGATCTTCAGTGAAATTCTGTCTCTTCCAGGGGAAAGGGGAAGTAAAGCCCAGCTAGGTGGTAGAGCAGGAAAAGCCAGCAGGAGCCATTTAGCCACATGCAGTACAGCAACTAGGCAACAGAACAGGTCTAAGCATCTAGATAGTAAGTCGACAAGGAGGGTCCCAAAGCCAGAGGATCCCAACCCCAAACAAAATCTGAACCCTGGGGCAAAAGACAGAACTGGGTTGGGAACAAACCAATGCATAGGCAGAGCTTGAACATAAAGGAGGAAGAAAACCTCTGCATAGGTAACACCTAGGCTGCATAAGCAACATCTTGGCCAACAACAAGTGGGAGCTCAGACTCCAGTTACAGCAAAAAAAACTTGGTTCTACACTCACTATAGTCCAATAAAAATGTGCAAAAAAAACTAAAAGAGCACTAACCACAAAGAGTTACTATGCAGATAGAGACGATAAAATTGCCACCCCAGAAGAAAGCAGTGATGGATCGCCTATATGGGAAGTCTCAAAGGAGACTGTGAATTGGACTCAATCCAAAACCTCATAGAAGAGCTTATAAAAGAATTTAAAAACCATAGAAAAGAAGAAGAAAAATAGAGAAAAGAAATGAGAGATATGCAGGGAAAAAATGACCAATGAAGTCAACTCCTGTAAAGGTAAAAATAACCAACTGGAAAAAAAATGTAACTCTTCAAAAAATAAAATTAACCAACTAGAAAAGTAATACAACTCATCTTAAACTCAAATTGACCAACTGGAAAAGGAATGCAACTCTGCAAAAAAAGTAAAATTAACTAACTGGAAAAGGAAACACAATTAGACAAAGAGAAATGGATG
Organism: Macrotis lagotis; assembly: GCF_037893015.1. Taxonomy (NCBI): domain Eukaryota; kingdom Metazoa; phylum Chordata; class Mammalia; order Peramelemorphia; family Peramelidae; genus Macrotis; species Macrotis lagotis. Next base: position 16,837,633 of record NC_133665.1, on the reverse strand, counting down.
AACCTATAGTCATTAAGATTCCATCAGACAAAGTTAAAAGGTTTAAAAAATGGAAGAAAATATAAAGTACCTTTTAGGAAAAACAAATAACCTGGAAAATAGATCCAGGAGAGATAATTTAGGAATTATTGGACCACCAGAAAGCCTAGATCAAAAAAGAACCTAGAAAACATCTTGCAGAAAATTATCAGGAAAAACTGTCCAAATCTTTAGATGAAGAAGACAGAATAGCCATTGAAAGAAAAATATGGAACTCTAACAAAAAGAGACTCCTGGATAAAAAAACTCTAAGGACTATCATAGCCAAGCAGGCAGGCAAAAAGAATCAATTTAAATACAAAGGAAGCACAATGAGAACTTATTATTACACAGGACCTATCAGTTTCAACATCAAAGGATCAGAGGACCTGGAATATGGGATTTCTGAAGGCAAAGTAGCTTGGATTATAAACAAGAATTAACTACCCTGAAAAATTCAGCATATTCTTTTAGGGTACGATAGATATAGAGGATTTCCAACATTTTCTGATAAAAAAGACCAGAACTGAAGAGAGAATTTGATCTTCAAATGCAAGACTCAAGAGAAACATAAAAAGGTAAAAGGAAAGGGGAAAAAAACCAGCAAATGTGAGTTAGGAACATTAAATTATATACAGCCCTACAAGGGAAGATAGCACTTGTAACTTGACAATTCTATTTCTCTTAGAATAATATACACTTAGAGGATATGGGTATGGTTGATTGTTGTCCTTCTATTGAAAAAGGCCAAAATAACATCACTATGTTTGAAACAAATTATAGGGTCTTAACTGTGGTTGATCAGACCAATACAAGCTCAGAATAGTCCACTACAGGACATGCACTTAGTCCAGGTAAAAAGCTGTGGTATTTACTTTAAATTTATATCTCACATTTCTTTTGATCTACTTTAATTCTGTCTTGCTCATAGAACTCAGGACTTTCTCTGATGAGGGCATCCTATGCTGGATGGTCCTGTGTCAAGGTCTCCCATACCTTACATTCAATTATAAAGTTCTTAAGAGAGACTTTCAGGGTGTTCCAATACTTAGAGGCTTTATATTTAATTAAATCAGAAGTGACTTTACTTTATCAATTACTTAGATGTTAATAATATCATAGGGGCAGAGGGTAGGACCTTAGAAGGTTTAGACATAAAGATATTAGGAAGTGATCTTATCTTAATCTATACTTTAGTTAATGAGGGTTTAAATACCTAGGTTAGGGAGCTAAAGGGGGAGGGAGATTGTGGGAAAGAGTGTACCTGATGCTTTGGTTGGGAAGGGCTGTAGGGCTATGATTGGAGAACTATAGAAATGGAGGGAGAGCATATATTTAGAGGGACATGAAAACATCATGAAAATATTTTGGTTAGCTTGATGTTTTGGCTACAATTGGAGGGGGTATGCTTGGGGAAGGTACAAATGGTTCATGAAATGATCTTACTTTGCATGATGCTTTGGTTCATAAGGATTGTGTGTCCAATCAAAGTACAATCAATCATAGGCTGATTGATTGATAAGTAATTATAATTTGATGTGATTCATGACACTTGAGAAGTGTATTTCTAATGAGACAGAAGAGGGGAGTATACTTAGTAACACTGCTTATCAATCAATCAGCCTATGATTGATTGTACTTTGATTGACAGTACTTCTCTCAGTTCAGATAAAAGGAGTATAATTTGACAAAATGGATATAAGTGCAAGACAGGATTAAAGCAAGAAAAAGCATAAAAAGAAGGAGAAGGGGTGGCTAGGTGGCATAGTGGATAAAGCACCAGCCCTGGAGTCAGGAGTACCTCTGCTCAAATCTGACCTGAGACACACCTAGCTGTGTGGCCTTGGGGAAACCACTTGGCCCCATTTGCCTTGCAAAAACCTAAAAAAATGGAGAAGGCTAGGCATTAGTGGATCAATAACACCATATAAAGAGGCACAAAGATCTATTATAGTAAAGGGAAAGAAGGGAAAGTGTGAACATCGAGTAAATCCTATTCAATAGATTTGGTCCAGGTCCAGAGAGGGAGTAAGATACATTCCCATTTGGGTTTAAAAATCTATCCTTTCCTTCAGGGAAGTAGGGGGGAAGGGAAAGAAAAAGGAAGAAGGCACTGGTAAAAGGGAAGGCAAGGGTATCAGTATGCATGTAGTGGTGTAGTATCCAAATTCTTAGAGGAGAAACTGAATGAATTACAAGTAGATATAAACAGCAAAACTAAAATAATGGGGGACCTCAACCTTCCTCTCTCAGAACTACATAAATCTAATCACAAAATCAACAAGAAGGAAGTTAAGAAGGCGAATAAAATCTTAGAAAACTTAGATATGATAGATCTCTAAAGAAAATGGAATGATATAGAAAAGAATATACCTTTTTCTCTACAGTATGTGGCACCTATGCCAAAACTGACTGGGCATAAAAATTTTACAATCAAATGCAGAAAGGCAGATATAATAAATTCATACTTTTCAGATCATGATTCAATAAAAATTACACATAATAAACACCTATCAAAAGAAAAACTAAAAATTTATTGGAAACTAAGTGACTTAATTTTAAAGAACAAGTGACCAAATAACAAATGATCAAAATAATCATTTCAACCAAGAAAATAATAATAATTGAGACATCATACCAAAATTTATGGAATGTAGCCAAAATAATTTTAAGTGATATAATTTATGTCTCTAAATGCTTATATGAATAAAACAGAGAAAGAGTAGATCAATGTATTGGGCATGCAGCTAAAAAAAAAGCTAGAAAAGGAACAAATTAAAGACCCCCAATTAAATATCACATTAAAAATTCTGAAAACCAAAGGAGAGATTAATATATTTGAAAGCAAGGGAAACCATTGAATTGATAAATAAAACTAAGAATTGGTTTTCAGAAAAAGAAACTAATAAAATAGATAAAGCTTTGGTTAATCTGATTTTAAAAAAGGAAAGAAGTAAACCAAATTACCAGTATCAAAAATGCAAAGGGTAAGCTCACCACCAATGAGGAGGAAATAAAAGAGATAATTCAGAGCTATTTTGCCCAAAAGTATGCTAAGTTTCATAATTTGAGTGAAATGGATGAATATTTATAAAAATAAAAATTGCCCAGATGAACAGAAGGGGAAATAAAAAACTTAAATAGTCCAATGTCAGAAAAATAAATTGAAGAAATCATCAATAAACTCCCTAAGAAAAAGTCTCTAAATTCAGTTGAATGTACAAATAAATTTTACCAAACATCTAAGGAACAATTAATTTCATTTCTACAAAAACTGTTTTTAAAAAATAAGAGGAATTCTGCCAAATTCCTTTTATGAAACCAGTATGGTACTGATAACTATACCAGGAAGAATGAAAATAGACAAAAAATATTATAGACCAATCTCCCTAATTAACATTGATGAAAAAAACTTAAATAAAATTTTATCAAAGAGATTGCAGCACGCTATTACTAGATAATACACCATGATCACATAGAATTTATACTAGGTAGGCAGGGATGGTTTAATATTAGGAAAACACTCAACATAATTGAATATGTCAATAACAATACCAACAGAAATCATATGATTATCTTCAATAGATGCTAAAAAAAACCCTTTGACAAAATACAACATTCATTTTTTCTGAAAAACACCAGAGAGTATAGGAATAAGTGGAATTTTCCTTAAAAATAATAAGCAGCATCTATCTAAAACCATCAGCAAATATTATATGTAATGGGGATAAACTCAGAACATTTCTAATAAAATTAGGGGTGAAACAAGGATGCCCATTATCACTAGTACTATTCAATATAATATCAGAAGTGCTAGTTTTAGCAATAAGAGAAGAAAAAGAAATTGAAGGAATCAGAATTGGCAATGAGGAAGCAAAGCTTTCACTCTTTGCAAGTGATAAGATGGTATACTTAGAAAACTCGAAAAAATCATCTAAAAACAACGTGAAATGATTAACAAATTCAGCAAAGTGGCAGGATATAAAATAAATCAACATAAATCATCAGCATTTATATATATATATATATATATGTATATGAAAAATAAAGCCTAAGGGCTCTAATTCCATAAAGAAGCACCATAAAGTAAATGCAGATGATATTAAATACTTGGGAATCTATCTCCCAAGACAAACTCAGAAACTGTATGAGCACGATTACAAAGCATTTTCACAGAAATAGACACAGTTATATTCTCACAAGATTTAAGCAATTAGAAAAATGTCAATTGCTCTTGATTAGTTTATGCTAATATAATAAAAATAACAATTCTACCCGAATTAAATTACTTATTCACTGCCATACCAATCAAACTATCTTATAACCATTTTACCAAGCTAGACAGAAATAGTAACAAAATTCATCTGGAGAAGCAAAAAGTCAAGAATATCAAGGGGACTTAAAGGAAGGTGTTCTTGCTCTAGCAGATCTAAAACTATAATACAAAGTGGCAGTTATCAAAACTCTCTGCTGCTCATTAAGAAATATTGCAATGGACCAGTCAATTAGGATAAGTTCAAAAAAAGTTGTAGTAATAACTGACTATTGTAAACTACTGTTTGACATACCCAAAGATATTAGTTTCTGGGATAACAATTCAGGATTTGACAAAAATTGTTGGGAAAACTGGAAATTAGGATGGTAAAAACTAGGCATAAACCTACAGCTCACACCCTTATACCTAAATAAGGTCAAAATGGGTACAGGATTTATATACATAAATGGGGATACCTTAGACCATTTAATAGATCAAGAATATATGGAAAGAGGAAAAAATTGTGATCAAACAAGAAATAGAATACAAAATAAATTGCAAAATGGATGATTTGACTATATTAAATTTAATTTTTTTCACTAATAAAACCAATTCTGCAAAGATTTAGAAGGAAAACAGAAAGCTAGGAAACAATTTTCACAACTAAAGTTTCTTTTAAAGGCCTCATTTCTAAAACATATAGATAATTGAATCAAAATTTTTGGTTGCGGATCGATCCCCAAAAATAAATGGTCAAAGGATGTGAACAGGCAGTTTTCAAATGAAGACATTAAAGCTATATATAAAATGCTCCAAATCTCTACTGATTAGAGAAATGTAAATTAAAACTGATATGAGGTACCTCCCCACTCCTATCAGATTGGCTAATATGACAAAAAAGGGGAAATGATCAATGTTGGAGAGGTTGTAGAAAGACTGGGACATTAATGCACTATTGATCAAATTGTGAACTGATCAAACCATTCTGGAGAACTATATGGAACTATGCCCAAAGAGTAATAAAACTTATCATACTCTTTGACCAGCAATACCAATAGTAGATCTATATCCAAAAGAAATCATAAAAAATGGGAAAAGTCTCACATGTTCCAAAATATTCAAGCAGCCCTTTTTTGAAGGCAAAGAAATGGAAATTGAGGGGATGCCCATCAATAAACAAGTTATGGTATATGAAAGTTATGGAGTACTATTATTCTATAAGAAACCATGAATAGTCTGATTCTAGAGAAACATAGAATGAATTATAGGAACTGATGGTGAGTGAAAGCCGAGACAAGAGAATATTATACACATTAGCAACAGCATTGTGAGTTGATCAGCCATGATGAATGCATTTCCTCTCAGCAGTTCAGAGAACTAGGAGAACCTTGGGAAACCTGTTATGGAAAATGCTATCCACATTCACAGGAAGAAAAACAAAACAAACAAAACTAAAGAATCTGAATGAACACTATGTTCACTTTTAAAAAAAAAATCTCTTATTTTTTCGTTTCTATCTCATGGTTTTCTTTCTTTTCTCTTAGTCCTAATTCCTCATACAGAAAATGACTAATATGTAAACATGTTAAACACAAATGTATATGTCCAATGTTCACCACACTGTTTGCTGCTTAGGGGAGGAGGTGGGTGGGAAGGAAAGGTGGAAGGAAATTATGTAACATAAATATGCATATTCATATGGATGAATGTTGAAAAATTTTCAAGACATGTAATTGGAAAAATAAAATAAAATATCAATTGGGAAAAAAAAATGAGCTGAAATGTCAAAAGAAAGAAAGAAAAATCTCCCCAACTCTCAACTTTTTCCATTCACTTATTTTTCAGTCATGACATCATAATCTCATTTGGAGTTTTCTTGGAAAAGATATGGGAGTCATTTGCCATTTCCTTCTCCAGCTCATTTTACAGATGAGTAACTGAGACAATTAGGGATAAGTGACTTGCCCTGGTCACATAGCTAGTAAACATCTGAGACTGGAATTTGCTCTCAGGAGTCCTCCTGGCTCCAGGTCTAGAAATCTATCCAATTTACTGCCCTATACCTTCTTTTACCCTTTTCCTTTATTTTTACCTCTTTGGTTTGAGACAATTTCTTCAGGTGAGCAGTAGGTGATCTTGTAAAATTAATATTTATGCTTTGATAATGTTTATGCTTTGATTTCTAGACTGAATTAATCATTTATTTTGCTCTATAGAGTGTCAAAAATAGTAATTCTTTGCATTTGTCTAAAACTTTTACTTTTATTCACAATCAGATAGATCACTTAGGCTGCCAAGTTATATAAGTAGCACAGAGTGTAATTATCATTGATCCCATTTTTCAGGGGAAGAAACTGGGACCTAGAGAGGATAAGGGATTTCTCTAAAATTGTGTGTTAAAATCTTGTCTGGTCCAATGATCTTTGAGTTATTATCCTTATGACATGATGTCTCATTACCTTCCAACTATCTGAAATATAGGAACTTATTAATATTCCCCTTCCCCACTTGACCCTAAAATATGAGGTTCATGTCCTCCTCAATTGCAGTGATTTCTTGATTTGTCTGTCTTTTTTTACACACAGAAACACACACACACACAAATATATACATGCACACACACATATATATGTACTATTTATATATTTTTAAAAACTAAAAGCACTTATATAAATGTTGCTTTCATTTTATCATCATTATTGTTATTTCTCTCCCTAGTCATTTGGACAGGGTTGTGAGATCTATGCTACTTATTCTATATAAGGTATTTACCATTATCCCACCCAAATCTAAGTGACTGAATAGTTAAAGAAAGAAATAAAAGAAAATCTGTCTCTTCTTTTGTCCTCTCCTAACACTCATGCATACAAACACAAACTTGCTGGAGAGAAATGGGTAAACTCAAGAGTATTTTAAATAATCTGGGGAATCAAGGAACAGAGATGGCACCTGGACCATATCTCAATACCAGATGGAATCTGCCTTTGGATCTTGAGGTAATTTAGGAGATGATGACAGAAGCCATCTGAGTTACTTTATTCAAAAACCAGAACACTGAACCACCGCCAAGTTTTTGGTGTGAGTGGATGCCTTGCTAAGCTTTTGGGTTTTGACCTGCCTATCCTGGAAGTATGGATGCCTTATCTTAGTAAAATCAGTCAGGATGTGACCAGATCCCTGTTGAGTACATGGATTTATTCATTTTACTCATTTCTAGTATCCTAATTAAAGTTTCCCACAAAATGACCTTAAATTAGAAGTAAATCAGTGAACCACACAGTGATGTGATGAAGTACAGATTTTTCCAACAGAATTTGGGCTCAGCCAACACTCTGATGGCATAATACCTAAATTAACTATATGACTGATAGCACCCATGAAGAATTGGTATTCCCATTTTTGCTGAAGGCACCTCCATTTTTCTAGTCTTTCAGGTTTACAACTTGAGATTCATCCTTGATTCTTTTCTGTTGCTCATCCTGCAACCTGTCCATATTTAGTTATTGGCTAAATCTAGCCCATACTACCTACCCATAATCATTTATATCTGTCTTCTCTCTACTTACACCCTCCCCACTATCAAGACCCTTGTCACCAATTGCCTTAACTATTATAATAGCCTAAATAGTCTTGATTCCACATTTTCTTCTCTCCATTCTATTTTTCTAAACACTTCTAAACTGACCTTCTAAAATATAGAATGTCACTACATTGTTCTAGTAAGTTTCCCTATTGTATCTAGAGACAAGCAGTTTGACTGCATTTGAGGCCTTTCTCAATTCCTTCAGTTCCACCTTCTCACTAATTATATTTTGGCTCTATTTATAAATGCATATACATCTAATGAATCTATGTAGATAATTTTGATATATATATATATATATATGTTTTCTTTCCCATTAGACCATATATATATATATATATATATATATATATATATATATATATATCTATCTTTTGAAAGGCAAATGGGGTTAAGTGACTTGCCCAAGGCCACACAGCTAGGTAATTATTAAGTGTCTGAGGCCGGATTTGAACTCAGGTACTCCTGACTCCAGAGCCAGTGCTCTATCCACTGCACCACCTAGCTGCCCCTAGACTATATATTTTTGAGGATTGTTTTTTTAATTATATTTATTTTATTTTTGCACAAATGGTGATTTTTATACATTACTAAAATATTCTTGTTTAAGAGTAAGCATAATACCCCTCCCCCCAAAAAATATAGACCCTCAGGAGCAATAAAGGAAAGAAGAAAAAATTAAACTTAAAATAAAAAATAATAATAACAGGGACAACTAGGTGGCACAGTGGACAGAGCACCGACCCTGTAGTCAGGAGCTCCTGAGCCCAAATCTGGCCCCAGACACCCAACAATCACCCAGCCGTGGGACCCTGGGCAAGCCACCCCAACCCCACTGCTCTGCAAACCACTCCCCGAAAAGCAAAAAAAAAAATGATGATGATAATAGGGGAGTCTAGGTGGTGCAGTGGACAGAGCACTGGCCCTGGATTCAGGAGCACTTGGCTCAAATCTGGCCTCAGACACCCAGCAATCACCCAGCTGTGCAGCCCTGGGCAAGCCACCCAACCCTATCCACTCCGTAAACCACCCCCAAATAATAATCATAATCATAATCATAATCATAATCATAATCATAAAATGTGTTTCAGTCTTTGTTCCAACACCACCAGCTCTGTTGCAGGTGGATCACATTCTTTATGATAAGTCTATCACAAAAGCTACTTCCATAATTTTCCACTGTTGCCATTGCTGGTTGCAACTCCCTCCATTTGTACTTCCCCACTACCATACAATATATTTTCTCGCTCCTTTCACTCTGTCCCTCTTCTTAAATGTGCTGTAGGCTAGCTGAGTGGTGCAGCAGACTGATCACCAGCCCTGGCACCAAGAGGCCCCAAGCCCACATACCATCCCTAAGGCCCAGCAACCACCCAGCCCTGTGGTCCCAGACAGGCCATCCAAGTCCAGTCCCTTGAGATAAGTATAAAAGAAAATGTGTTATATCTGAACAATCTCCCCCATGTTCCACCTGTCCTCCATCACTCACATTCCCCCTTACCCCCGTCCCCCTGCTCTCCTTCTTACTCTAGATTTCTATACCCCATTGAGTATATATGCTGTTTCCTATCCGAGCCACCTCTGATGAGAATGAAGGTTCCCTCATTCTTCACCTGAGTCCTGTATTTGAAAATCAAACTTTCTGTTCAGCTCTGGTCATTTTAACAGGAGCATTTGAAATTTCCCTGGTTCATTGAAAGTCCATCTTTTCCCCTGGAAGAGGATGTTCAGTTTTGCTGAGTAGTTGATGCTCAGTTGCATTCCAAGCTCTTTTGCCTTCTGGAATATTATATTCCAAGACCTACAAGCCCTTGGTGTAGTTGCTGCTAAGTCCTGTGTGATTTGAATTGTGTCCTTCTGGCTGCTTGTAATATTTTCTCTTTGGCTTGGGAGGTCTGGAACTTGGCTAGAATACTCCTGAGGGTTGTTTTTCTTTGGATCTCTTTCAGGGGGAGATTGGTGGATTCTCTTGGTTTCTATTTTGCCCACTGCTTCTAGGATATCTGGGCAATTTTCCTGTAGTAATTCTTTAAAAATGATGTCAAGGCTCTTTTCTGATCATGACTTTCAGGTATCCCAATAATTTTTAAATTATCTTCCCTGAATCTCTTTTCCAGATCAGTTGTTTTTTTCAAGGAGAAGTTTCACATTTGTCAGCAGCTTCCTTTCGCTCTGTTGTACATCTGAAGGATTTGTTTTTCCTCAGAGAGCTTTCTTATCTCTTTTTCAATCTGGCCAAGTCTGCTTTTTAAAGCATTCTTCTCCTTAATAACTTTTTGAACTATTTTATCCATTTGACCTATGCTAAGCTTTTAACTTGCTATTTTCTTCAACATCTTTTGGATCTCTTTGACTAAACTGCTGACTTCTTTTTCATGTTTTTCCTGCATTGCTCTAATTTCTTTTCCCAATTTTTCTCCTATCTCCCTCACTTGATTTTCAAAATCTGTTTGAGCTCTGTCATAGCCTGAAACCAATTTCTGTTTTTCTTGGTCTTTAGATGCAGGAACTTGGACTTCCTCATCTTCAGATTGAGTATTTTGATCCTTCTCAGGATTGTAGACAATGTATTTCCTAATGGTGTTCTTCTTTTGCTCTGTTTACTCTTTTCCCCAGCCTATGCCTGGTCTTGGGGTGCTTCCTGAGCTTTTGGGTATTATTGTGACACCCCCCACACACACAAGGCTCTCAGTGTGTGAAGCTCTGTTTTCCCTCCTAGCCTGTGAATGACCAAAAGTGCACCACTCTGCCACGGGGCTGAGGTGGGGGGGGGGGGCGCTGCTCTTCTATGGGAGGCCTAGACTGTGTTTAGGATCTGAATGTGGTCAGAGCCCCAGAGTCTTGTTCCAGTTACAGAGGACAGACCTCAGAAGTCTCTCTCCACTCCCCTACCTAGGCTGAGCACTCAAGGCTCAGTTGCTTCAGGGCTCCTACTTACTGGCTCTACCTGCTTTGGGTTCCTGTGTCTGGGCTGCCAGGGCCATGCTGCTAGCTGAATGCCCTGAGGGCTGGCTTGATCTTGCAAGCTGATCTTTCAAATTGTTCCCAGTGCTCCCTGGGGTGTAGGTCAGGAAACTTCCTCCACTTCCATGAGACACAGCTCCCAGGCACCCTGGGGCTGCCTCCAGGAGGCTGAAGTTCCTTCACTCTGGGGGGCTACCCCTCTAACCCCATGGAGTGGAGCCTTTCTGTTATTTTCCAGGATAGGTGGACTGGAAAATTGCCTCACTGCATCCCTCTGTGGGTTCTGTCTCTCGAAAATTAGAGTCCTTATTTTATAAGTTTTGAGAGAGAACACCTAAGAAATGCTCTTCTGTCACCATCTTGGCTCCACCCCCCATTCAACTGGAGAATTGTTGTTGAGTCATTTCAGTCATGTCCAACTTTGTGAACCCATTTATTTTTTCACTTTTTAAAAAAATTTTTGGTAAAGATACTGGAAGTGATTTACTATGCCCTTCTCTATTTCATGCTACAAATGAGGAAATTGAGGCAAAGCAACTTGCCCAGGATCACACAGCTTATAAGTATCTGAGTCCAGATTTGAATTCAGAAGGAGCACTTACCAGTGCTCTTTCCCCTGTGCAACCTTGACTCCAGGTCTATTCTATCCATACCACTGATCCAGGCTTTTTAGGTTTGAGACTTGTTAATGTTTGTCTTTGTATTTCTAGATACCAGCACAATGCTTGTCCCATAGCATAGAACTGATAAATCCAATTGAAAGGGATAGCAGTAAGGGGAGAAGGAAGCAACTCTCTGAACCTGATAGTTTGATGATTATCCCTCTCATATCCCTCAATATTAGGGGGAGTCATGATGAATGGGAAAGATAATTTGATTGACAGTGCCCTACTACTAAAGATAGGATCAGGGCTATCACTACAGTATCCACTAACTGTGACACAAGTGTCCATTAAATATTACCTGATTCCATGAGAATTGCTGTTTATTTAGTGGTATTCCACCATAGTATCTCACTGTTTATTTGTTTAAGATCCAGATGAGAGAGAATGATTAGTTTCACCTTCCTGAGATCCTTTCCTGAAGTAGCATTCATATCTCATAAATCTCTTTCAAAAGAACAACCAGTCTTTTCATCAATACTAATGTCTTTCTTTGGTTGCCTTTTTTTAGTTAGTTTCAAGAATTCAAACAAGGGGGTGGAACCAAGATGGTGGCACCAAGATAGTGGCAGGAGAAAAGCCTCTCTTAGGTGCTCTCTCCAAAATATTTCAAAAACCTTAAAATTATGACTCTAACTAAATTTTCAAGAGACATAACCCAGAAAGATCCAGTGAGGCAATTCTCCAGCCCAAGGTAACCTGGAAAATAGTGGAAAAACTCTGTTCCACAGGGTTGGAGGGGTGGCCATGCCAGAGTGAAGGAACTTCAACTTGCTGGGAACAGCCCCAGAATGCCTGGGAGCCATGGCTCTGGCAGCAGAAGCAGTTTCCTGACATGCACCCCAAGGAAAACCAAGCACAACTTGGTAGATCAGCAGGGAAACCTCTGCCAGAGAGAGCATGAAGCCCAAGTCCTCAGCATGGCTGTGGCACTCAGCATGGCCATGGAAGACCAGATCCAGGAAATGGAAGCAGGGCTGTGGAGTCATCCAGCAGGAGCCTCCAGGCAGCTGTGCCCTGAGTGTTCAGCCCACCGAAGGTAAGGGAGTGGAGGGAGACTGCCAAGGTCTGTTCACTGTCCATGGAACAGGACTCTAAGGTTCTTACCACATTCAGACCCTTGTCACAGTCTAGGCCCCCCATAGAGCAGGGACCCCTGCACCTCATAGCCCCATGGCAAAGGGATGAGCTTGTAGACCAGAAAACTAGTCAGAGCCGCACATACTGAGGTCCTTGTGGGGGTGTCCCAATAATACTCAAAATCTCAGGAAGCACCCCCAAAACCAGGCACAGGCTGGGGGAAATGAGGAATCAGAAAAAAAGGAACCTGACCATAGACAATTGCTTTGGTCCCATGGAGGACAAAAATACTCAATCTGAAGATGAGAATGTCCAAGCTTCTACAACTAAAGACTTCAAGAAATATAGATGTTGGGCTCAAGCTATGATAGAGCTCAAAAAAGATTTTGAAAATCAAATAAGGGAGATAGAAGAAAAATTGGGAAAAGAAATGAGAGAGATGCAGGAAAAGCATAAAAAAGAAGTCAGCAGCTTAGTCGAGGAGATACCAAAAAATGCTGAAGAAAATAACATGTTAAAAACTAGCTTAGATCAAATAGATAAAACAGTTCAAAAAGTTATGTTATTGAGGAGAATAATGTTTTAAAAATCAGAACTGGCCAGATGTAAAAGATGATAAGAAAGCTCTCTGAGGAAAACAAACCCTTCAGATGTAAAATGGAGCTAAAGGAAGCTGATGACTTTATGAGACATCAAGACACAATAATTCAACACCAAAAGAATGAAAAATTAGAAGAAAATGTGAAACATCTCATTGAAAAAAACAACTGATCTAGAAAACACATTCAGGAAAGATAATTTAAAAATTATTTGGGCATACCTGAAAGTCATGATAAGGAAAAGACCTCATTTTTAAAGAATTCCTACAGGAAAATTACCCTGGTATCCTAGAAGCAGAGGGCAAAATAGAAATTGAGAGAATACACTGATCTCCCCTGGATGGAGATCCAAAAAAAACCAAAACAAAACCCAGGAATATTATAGCCAAATTCCAGAATACCCAAGTCAAAGATAAAATATTACAAGCAGCCAGAAGGATACAATTCAACTATTGTGGAGCTGCAGTCAGGATCACACAGGACTTAGCAGCAACTACACCAAGGGCTTGTAGGGCTTGGAACATAGTATTCCAGAAGGCAAAAGAGCTTGGAATGCAACTGAGAATCAACTACCCAGCAAAACTGAATATCTTCTTCCAGGAGAAAAGATGGACTTTCAATGAAACAAGGGAATTTCAAATGTTCCTGTTGAAATGACCAGAGCTGAACAGAAAGTTTGACCTTCAAGTACAAGATTCAGGTGAAGCAAAGAGAGTGGAGGAGAAGGGTAAATTATGATGGACTTAATGATAATGAACTGCATGTATTTCTGCATGGAAAGATGATACTGATAATACTTATATGAACCTCATTTAATAGAGCAGGTAGAATGACCTTTTATAGATGCATCACAGGAGAGAGCTGAATTTGAAGATATAATAGTTTTTAAAAATGGAGTCAATGGTTGAAAGGGAAATGTACTGAGAGTATGGAAAAGGAGAGTTAGAATAGGCTAAGATATTTCATGCAGTTTTTGCAATTATATGGAAGGGGGAAGGTGAGGGGGAATAAGGGAACCTTTAATTCTCATCAGAAATGGCTCAGTGAAAAAATATCATACACACTCAATAAGGTACAGGAGGAAAAAGGAGAGAAGTGGGGCACAGGGAAGGGAGGGGATGTGGGTGATAGAGGAGAGGGTAGATCATAGGAGAGGATAGTCAGATATAACACATTTTCTTTTTTACTTTTTTTCAAGGTGCTGGGATTGGGTGGCCTATTTAGGACCAAAGGGCCTGGTGGTTGCTGGGTTTCTGGAGTAGGATGAAGGCTTGGGGCCTCTTGACCCCAGGACTGATGCTCTGTCCACACCACTCAGCTGTGGGAAAAATATGGAAGTTACTTCTATGATGGACTTATGATAAAGAATGTGACCCACCCAAGACAGAGCTGATGGTAACAGAACACAGACTAAAACACAGTTTTTTCCTCTTTCTTTTACTTTATTTCTCATGAGGTTTTATATTTTTGTTGAGGAGGGAGTACTATGTTTACTCTTAAACAAGAATATTTTAGTAATGTATAAATAAAAAATAAATCTTTAAAAAATAATTCATACAAGAAAATATTCACAAGGCATTTGTGTATTCTTGGTCATATTCATTAGTTGGTTCTTTTGTTCTTATCTTGCACTAAAGACTTTTAGTCTTCCCCGTATGTAGTACATATAATTTGAAGTCACAAAAGAAATAATTATGGGCCGGGGGGCCCCTAAATTTTGACATTAGCTATATGTGCATTTATAAAATTCTCTATGGGTGTATCTAGATATACACATATATATATATATTGGGTGGGGGGAGAGAGAGAGAGAGAGAGATAATGTGAGGAATGTGAGGGATGGGGGGAATTAATTGTTACAGTGACAGAAGAGTGATTTTGCAGCCATGAAATATCTGAGTTCAAATCCTTTCCCAGGTACTGCCTAGATGTATGAGCTTAAGCAAAACATTCATTCTCATCCTCAGTTTTCTTATTTATAAAATGGGGCTAAGAGCAGCATCTATCTCATATGGTTCTTTTGAAGACCACATGGTATAACATATGTAAAGTTATTTCCAAACTTTAAAGTTTTATATAAATGCTATTATTATAGATTATTTTTATATGTCATGGCCTCTTCCCCTTCCCCAGTCTCACTGATGTTCTATCTCAATTTCCTGTCTAATTTTAACATCTCTAGTTAGTCTCTGTATTCATTCTTTTTTTCCTATCATCTGACCAAAAAAGTTCAAAGGATCATAGACCTTGATCTGCAAAGGACCTCAGAAGCCATAGTTATTCTTGAGAATAAACCCCCAAATCTGAAATTATTTTATAAATTAAAAATTTGATAGAAGCGAGCTTGCCAAAGGAGGTATGGCTCCCTCTCCTGCCCACACATGAACCACACCTCACAATTAAGCAATTTTGCTGAGAGAACCTCTTGAAAGCATGGTAGATTGAGCTAGATATCAGTAACTGTAAAGATTCAACTAATTTTGAGTGAATCCCAAACATCAAGGAACCTAAAACACAACCTTGGATGAACCTAAAATAAATCCTGGTATGGAAACCACAAAATAATAATGCTTTGAGTGGATTCAGGACCTGGTGGAACCCAAAATAGCTTGTAGCCATCTCCAGGATTCCTAGAGAGTTAATGAGGTCAGGATAATATTCACACTACAAAGAACCTTTAATCACATAGAGTTATATTTAAACAATATAATAATTTTTCCAAACAATATAATAAATCATTTTTCCACACCATCTAGTAAAATTTCTTTAACTACAGATGGAGACTATAGCCCCAGAGGTATATATAATTTTCTCAAGTTCTTGTAAGTAGTTAGTGCCAGAGGAAGGATTTGACCAAAGCCAGTGCTTTTTTTTCTGTATTGAACTTACTTTTTAGTCCTGAATTTGCTTCAAGTGCAGAAGACTTTATTCTATTCTACTTGGGGGAGGAGGGGGAACAGATTTATTGAGAAAATGTCCAAATGTTTTGAGCCTATATGTTATCTCAGTTCAAAAAAAAAGATAGCCAAAACCTTCCACAAGATGAATGGCAGTTTGAAGGGATTGAAGTTTGTTCATTCTTTGCTCTGCCTTGTTCTTGAAGACTGATTTTCATTTGATAGAGGACGACATTCCTTCTCCACTTCAGAATCAATATTGGCTTTGCTGCTACAGTGCAAAAAATGCCATTTATTTCATTTTCCAATAATACAGCTACTGGGGGTTGAACATTAGAGTTTCTCTAGACTGCTCAATATCCCTCAATCCTTGTTCTCCTATGGAAAACATCTGTGGCTGAGTGAAGTAATTCTCTAGCTTCAATGCATCCCCTGGGTCTAAGGCAAATCTAGCCTCATTCAGATTGATTTGAAATCAACTTCTGATCCCATTATCATTCCCCTGGGTAGTATTATGGTATCTGGAATTAGAAGCCCAACTTATCATTCATGTCCCAGTTTCAAATTTGTTCATAATTTTCTTGGATCTTTTATTGTTAAGTTGTTAACATTTTTTCAGTCATGCCTGACTCTTCATAACTCCATTTGGAATTTTCTTGGCAGAGATTCTTGAGTGCTTGGTCATTTCCTTCATCGTATTTTATAGGAGAGAAACCTGAGGCAAACAAGGTTAAGTGACTTTTCCAGGCTCACACAGTAAATATGTGAGAGCAAATTTGACTTCAGTCCCAGCTCTCTATCCAGTACTTTCCTTAGTTGCCCTTGGATCCTTGATAGGTCACTGTTATCTGTCTCAGACTGAAGTCTGATTTCTTGGGGCCAGAAAGCAGGTCTGTGTAACTCTCTTCTATATAGGTCCAATTCCAGAGAGATATTTCACCCATGTCAAAGCAAGAGATGAAATATAATTCTTGGATCTGTGATGAGGTTCTGATGGAAAAGTAGGCCTGGAGAAGGGCCTAGAGTAGGATCTAAGGAAGGGGGACTCTTGAAGGACTGAGGCCATCTTATTATATCCAGAAAATATTTTGAAATAACAATAACTGACATTTATGTAGAACTTTTTATGCATTGTTAAATGTTTCATGATTCTCCTCATGATAACCCTGTCAGAAAGATTCTATTGTTCCCAACTTATAGATAAATAAATCAAGGCCTAGGAGGTTTAAATGACTATCATGTGTTCACAGAGTTTATAATCCCCAGAAGTGTGATTCTAACTAATCTCTCCTGGCTAGGTATCCATTCCACATTCCACACCACCTCTCTATAGGGAAGTGCTCTTGCCTACTTCACAATCCTGCCCCAGACCAGCACTATCTCTACCGGCTGCCATATCTCCTTATTGTTGTTGTTGTTCAGTCATTTCAGTTGTCTTTGACTCTTCATGATCCCACTTTATGATCCCATGAATCCGACTTGGGGTTTTCTTGGCAAAGATACTGAACCGATTTACCATTTCCTTGGCCAACTCATTTTACAGTTGAGGAAACTGAGACAAATGTACAGGGTCACACAACTAGTAAGTTTCTGAGGACAGATTTGAACTCAAGAAGATGAATCTTAATGACTTCAGGCCTGGTATTCTATCCATTGTGCCACTTATATCCTACTCAAAGTATATTTGTATACCAGAAAATCTATTTCACTGGATCTGGTATTCAGGAATCATTTCTACTTATTCACTGTTGTAGCAGTTTTCCTACAAGATGGAGGAAAAATTCTTTCTCCACTTAAGTTTTCTTTCCTATTGGACAGACATATTATTCTGGGACCCTCTCAATGTCATGAGTTCCCCCAGGCTCTGTTAATTAGCCCAGAAGTATCCGGAAAACTCTTTGTTAAATCTTCCTAAGATAAAGCTATTCTCCTTGGGCTGGCATTGATTGTTCCAGAGTATCAGATAGGGACCCAAGTGACCTTGGCCAACCCTTAGCAGAGTTTAGTGAAACTTAAGCAGAGGCAATATTAAATGTTTGCTGGCTCTATGTCTCAGGGGCTTGAGTTTGGCCTTGATTCCCAGCCCAGGCTCCTTGCCAGCTTTGTGTTCTTCACCTTGTTAAGCCCTCTGCTGAGAAGCAGTGTTACTTCTTACAAGGGACTGGGCTGATGTGAGAAGTCAGTGGTGCCTAACAGTTTCTGCTTTTTGCAAAAAAAAAAAGGTCAGGTTTGAAATTTGTGTGTGTGTGTGTGTGTGTGTGTGTGTGTGTGTGTGTGTGTGTGCGCGCGCATGCGTGAAGGCCTAAACAACAGGAATAACAGAAAGAGAAATAAATACAATTAAATTTTTACCACAAGATATAAAGAGAGAACTGTTCTCTGTTCACCTGACAGATATAAAAATTCAAGAAATTCTTGATGATACAATCTCATTTGGTTAGGAACTTAGACTGAGAGCTAGAAGTGCCATCTAGTTCAGCCCCCTCATTTTACAAGTGAGGAAACAGAGATACAGAAAGAAGTGACTCACCCAAGATCATACTGGTAGTACTTAAGAGATCCTGAGTTCTTTTGATTGTACCACAACTCTTCACAGAACAATCTCAAATTTAATCTGATGATACCTCAATAGCTAGCAAGAGTAATCCATAGTAAACAAAGAACCATCCTTCCATGTTTAAGAAAAGGATTCTGGGTGTTGCCTCAAACAATCTGAGACCTGGGAAAGAGCTTAACTTAGAAAGACCAAAGTCTTCCACTGCATCTGGATCCATCACCAGTCCTCCTGACTTAGGTCCTGCCACTGTACTTTGATGTCTCTGGAGGAGAGAGGAAATGTAACGATTATGCACAGTTCTTCCTCACTTAAATTCAATTTACTTACAAGTTAAGTCATTGCCTTCTGATCCTGTGGTTCTTCTTCAAGAACAAAAGATGAACTACCATAACAAGAGATTCTCCATCCTCCAATGCCTAATCACTTTTAATTCTTTTCTGATTTCCCCTATATCTTAGCCCATTTCCTTTTTGACTTTCAGGAGTAGAAGAAAAATTTCTACCTTCCCTTTACTATATGTAGTATTCTTTTATATCTCGTGCCCTCTCCACTTCTGACCTGAGGAAGAGTAAATATATTTTTTTCTCTGTAATTCTCTCCCTAAATGAACCAATAATAAAGGCTAACATTGGAAGGGTACTACTTCAAGATATGATTTATAGCACAATGTGAATACAATTCTGGCATTATCTACCACACCATTATCTAAAGGGCTGTTATTTATTGTGCATTCTATTTTGTAAAGAAAAAAAGTTAGATTTCTGTTTCAAGGCTTTCAGAAACAGGGGTAAATGTGTTAAAACATTTGATATTGACAGTTACCATTTTGCATACCAACTTTCTTGGTGTAGTCTGAATTCATGCCAATGAATCATTGGAAATAAATTGTGTGTGTGTGTGTGTGTGTGTGTGTGTGTGTGCTGTCAAAACTAGACTGAAATAAGATTATTGATATGCTTTCCTATGTGCTTTTGCTTGTATTTGAAAGAATTTTGTTTTCTTATTCCACTAGGGGGGAAAAAATCCAAAGATTTTAGTTATTTCAAATCTAGCTGTCATTTTGGCTTAGGAAATCCAAGTCTCTCAGGCTTTATCCATAGTAGTATCAAGTGTAAACCTATTACTTTGAAATAGTTATCAATACCTTTCAGAATTCTGATTAGCCAGGAAGCTGCTGGTTGAAGGGAAAGGTTTCTGACTCAAGTAACATGGACTCAGACTATCATTATTGCATAATCTTCCTTGATTCTCCCAGGACCATTTTTATAGTCAAATCTGTATTTAAAGGGTTTGGGAGAGGGAGGTTAGTTGAATGAATTCAGTACTTTCTTGGTTATAAATAAGTTTCAAAGACAATGACTTTGGCTCCCTCCAACTTCTCAGAGTTCAATAAGAGAGGAGCTTGAGAGGAGTTGGTGATCCAGAACTGGTTAACTCATGAACTTGTGATTGGAAAAACAATAACAACAACAAAAGGGAAGCAGTGTTTCCTTCCCTTTTCCTTAAAATCAGCTGTAATTTGTGTTTCGTGACAGAGGGATTCTGTGAGTTCTGACAGAGCCAAATGTTTTTCATGATGAAATGCTGATTTGCAGTTCTTTTGAAGGATTTATTCAGTTAACTAGGCTCTAGGGAGGGAGAGCCAGAAACCTTGTTCCAATATGGGCTGACTCTCCTACTGTGATTTAGCCTAATTGTGACTTTCACAGCCTCATTCAGACTTCCACTGAGCCAGGAACACTCATGCTTCTTTTAACACAGATAGGGCCAGACTTTGGCATAGGTGAACTGAGCAGTTGTCTTTTTAAAAAAATGATCAGCAAGGTCTTTTTTTTGCCCTTCTTTTTCTCCTCCTCTTCCTTCTCATATCCTTCCTTCTGGTATTCTTCCTCTTTCTTCTCTTTTTCATTTGCTCCTCCTTTTCTTCCTTCTCCTTCTCCTCCTTGTTTTCCTCCTATTCTTCTTCTTCTTCTTCTTCTTCTTCTTCTTCTTCTTCTTCTTCTTTCTCCTCCTCCTCCTTATTTCTTTTTCTCCTCCTTCTCTTCCTCTTTTACTTTCTTTCTCCTTCTTCTCCTCTTCCTCCTTCCTTTAGGCTACCCATGAATCTACAAGAATGAGTCCCAAACATTGACAGGCTGTACCTGCCTCTTACAGTCTCATGCACATATGCAAGAATGATGTGAAGATAATAACTGATCTTGCTTTCATTTTCCTGGTCATATGTGAGGGATCTCAATAGTGATCCAAAGCTTGTTTTATGACTCTAAAGGACAGTAGCAAAACCACATTACAAATAGTTTAATATGGTAGGGCATAGGAAGCAAATCAGGCTAAGATAAGGACTAGTCCTAATTCTATGATTTCACTAATATAAGGAACTTTTCTCTATTGCTAAAAATTGGCAACTTCTTTGCAATTTACTATCTTAGAGACCTGTCTAGAAAACTAGGAAACTGAGCTACATTCCTGGTATCATACAACAAATAGGTTTTAGCAGCAGGACCTGAAACCAGGTCTTTCTAGTTTCAAGGTCACTTCTCTATCCACCAAGGCACAGTGGTTAATAGAGTTATCAATGCAAACAACATATAAGTGAGCAATTTTCAAATACTCTTTGCATAATAAACTACTTATGTCAATACTTCAAGGATTTTCCCAAGTATGATTATTATCTTTACTAATGAAAACTACATGTTTTATTGTTTTTAGTAGATATTTTTATGAATCTCTGTCCTCTGGTGGCCAGTCCTCTAGTGATATATCTTATGATGTTAAATATACAGTTTATCTGTGAGTCTATACTTGAGACCTTTACAGTTTCCAGGTAAAACCTACCAGAACTGAAGTTCTACTAAAGTAACCTTTTTTACCCCAGGTTCCTTCTTGATTTTATTTCATTTTTTATGTAAATAGTATTTTATTTTTTTCCAGTTACATGAGAAGACAGTTTTCAACATCCATTTTTTTATAAGATTTTGAGTTCCATATTATTCTTCTACCCTTCCTCCTTCCCTTCCCTTCTCAAGATGGCAAGCAATCTAATATAGGTTATATATGTTCAATCATGTTTAGCATATTTCCACATTAGTTGTGTTATGAAAGAAGAAACAGACCAAATGAGGAAAAAATACACATAAAAAATAAAAGAAAGTAAAAATAGTATACTTTGATCTGTATTTAGACTCCATCAATTCTTTCTTTGTATGTGGATAGAATTTTCCATCATGAGTGTTTTAGAATTGTGTTGAAGACATCAGATACATACATACATATATATATATATATATATATATATATATATATATATATACATATGTGTGTATGTATGTATCTGATGATCACAGAATGTTGCTGTTATTGTGTACAATGTTCCGATTCTGCTCACTTCATTCAGCACCAGTTCATATAAGACTTTCCAGGTTATTCTGAAATCTGCTTGTTCATCATTTCTTATATCATAGTTGTTTTCCATTACATTCATATGCCACAACTTATTCAGTCATTTCCCAATTGATAGGCATTGCTAAGAATAACAGTTAAGCCCTTATATTTGCTTATAACCCATAATACAAATAAGACTTTGAATGGGCATTCCCTCTCGCACCATTATGAAAATCTTTCTTTGGTGTTGCCCAACACACTTAAAAGACTCCTGGACTATCATTTTGAAGATGTGCTGAAGTGTTTGGCAAGGAATTTTGAGTTGATTTGTTGGTGGTTAACACATAGTCTACATCATTATTATTGTTTTAGCTTTCACAGCTAAGGAGTATAAACCCTGAAGTGTGACTACACTTAGCAAGAAGAATAATCAAATCAATGAACTATACTTTTGTTTAATTATCTCTTATTAAGATTGATTATTTGTTTCAAGTAAGAAGTTCTGTCTTGATTGAAGCAATTATTGAATTAATGAAAGTGTTTGAATTGCAGATATCTTTCATTTTGCAACAGAGACCTAGTTTCAATCAGTACCTATAATCAAGATATAAAGGTTATTATTTAGATTTTTTAAAAAAAATCTTGATTATAAGTGTAAATGGACTCATAATTCATTATTTTGCTGATTTTATCTCCTGGTGAATATAAAGTGGCATGAAAAACATATAAAGATTTAAATTAGCCTATAGTTCACTAGATAGCTGCTAGATAGACCAAGGGATTGAAAATTTAGCACTCATGCTCCTTTCTGTCTTTAGTTGTTGACCAAGTCATTCCACCCATCTGAGTCTATTATTTCTCCTTTCTTGAGGAGCATAATAGAGCCTATTAAGAGAAGTCATATTAGAAAAATGTACTGAAGTCCTAAGTAAATAAGTTTTGATAACCTGGTATTAAAGATTTAAAAGTAAAAGATCCTCTAGTCCAATTTAGTCCATCTAGTCCATCTAGGCCACAGAGGTACTGAATCTTGGCAGAGGCAGAATTCAAACCCAGGTCCTCTAATTCCAAATTCAATATATTTTTTTCTACCATTCTTCATGGAAAGTTAGCATAACTGGATGACAGAGATGAAAATTTTCACCACATTTTTAGGCACATCATTTCACCTCTCCATTCTGTACCTCAGTTTTTCTATTTGCACAAAAAAGATAATTCCTTCTCACATGGAATGCACAAGGATGATGATGGGTAAACATGAATCAAATGAGGACAAAGTATGTAAATGGAAAAGTACTAGACTTGAGTAGAATAATTCTGCCTTTGCCATTTACTTCTTACTGAACATGGGGAGCCTACTGAACTACCCTGAGGCTCAATTTCTTTGCTTGTAAATTGGCAATAATGATTACATATAATTCTAACAATCAAGGCTGGCCTTGAAGAAAAAAGAAGCTCCTCTTTACAGAGACTAGGGACACTGAATATACTGACAGGTTCAGTTGTTATATTGGTTAGTTTCGCTGGACTGCTTTTCTTACCTTTCTTATTATTCTTTATCATAATGGATGACTCCCCAGGGAGGAGAGGGATATATTTAGAAATGAGATTGATGTAACAAAAGATGCATTAAAATAATTTTAATAAAAATAATTGTTATATTAGAACCATTCTAGTAGTTGAAAGTAAGGAAGGGAGGGGAGAGAAGGAGGGTGGGAGAGAGGGAGAAAGAAAGGAATATTTATGTTGCAGGTTTACTAAGTTCTGAATATTGTGCTAAGCACTGGAGATACAAATATACAAATGGAGACAGTGTCTTACTTCAAGAAATTTGAATGCTAATAGTTAAGGGGTAACCAGGGAGACATGTGCTGATCAGAGAAGTCAAATAGTAATTGAGTGACTTGTCATTTCTAGCTATTGTGATGTTTATTTGACTACTGTTCTCAGAAGCAGAAGTATAGAAAATAGGTGTTGGGAAACGGGGATAGAAAGGGATATAGCATGAAGATGACTAGGGAGCAGCATGGTGAATTCAGTTCCTAACTCCAAACCATTCTCTATTCAACCATTAAAGTTAATTTACTAAAGCTAAACTCCTACCCCCCAATACATACATTCAATAAACTCCAGGGGCTCTTTATTACCTCAAAGAAAAAATACAAAATTTGGCTTTTAAAGTCTATCATGGGGCGGCTAGGTGGTGTAGTGGATAAAGCACCGGCCTAGGAATCAGGAGTACCTGGGTTCAAATCCGGTCTCAGACACTTAATAATTACCTAGCTGTGTGGCCTTGGGCAAGCCATTTAACCCCATTTGCCTTGCAAAAACCAAAAAAAAAAATAAAGTCTATCATGATCTAGTGCCTTCTACCTTTCCAGTTTTCTTATAACTTCCTCTTTTACATGTACTCTTCCACCCAATGACACTGGTCTCCTTGCTGCTTCATGAACAAGACATTCCATCTCTCAGTTCTAAACATTTTCTCTGAATTTTTCCCATGATGAAATAATCTCCCTCCTCCTTTTTGTTTACTTCTTTGTTTTAAGTAATAGCTAAGATCCCATCTTCTTTAGAAAGCCTTCCTCAACCCCTCTTAATTCAAGTGCTTTCCCTTCTTATTTATCCTGTATTTAGCTTGTTTGTAACATATGTATTTGCTTGTCTCCCTCATTAGAATAATTCCTTTGCCTCTTTTTGTATCCCCAAGAATTTAACATACTGCCAAGCACATAGAAACTGCCTAATAAATGTTTATTGATTGACTGATCAGTCGGTATCCCAGAGATCCAGTGTGTTAGCCTGAGTACATAGTCTGAGGTAATGGATTGATGTGTCTTGGAGTCAAGGAGACCCAGATTCAAATATTACTTCTTGTTACTTACAAGGTACGTAATCCTGAGTAAGTCCCTTAATTTGTTTTTACTAAATCACAGATAGGTTGTGACTCTATGTAAGCATATGGAATTATTTTGAAGTCACAGATCCTTTATAAAGGCTTCTAACCCTAAACTGGCATTTCTTATAGTTACTTTGTAAACTTTAATATTCCATAAAAATATGAGTTATTAATATTTTTAACTTTGAGAATACCTTGAAAAGCTTAAATTGCTTCTAAAAAAGATATTTCATGAACATTGATGGGAGTGACAGGAGTCCAGGTAATCAATCACTGAGCATTTATTAAGTACCTACTATATACTTAATAAAATATGTGTGGGAACTATTCTAGGAATACAACGACAACAAGAAAATAGTTCCTGCCTTTGAGGGGCTTATATTT
Source organism: Macrotis lagotis (assembly GCF_037893015.1). Taxonomy (NCBI): domain Eukaryota; kingdom Metazoa; phylum Chordata; class Mammalia; order Peramelemorphia; family Peramelidae; genus Macrotis; species Macrotis lagotis. The sequence continues at coordinate 16,812,354 of NC_133665.1, read as the reverse complement.
TAAAGGGATAGGGATAGACAACATATATTTTCATGGTCATATATAAAACATGCATAAAGCATATGTCATATATGAAATATAGTAGCCTGGGGTTCACTAGTAAATAGAAAGACTAGGGATAACTTCTGCAGAAGGTGATAGGAGTTGAGTCATGAAGTAATCTAGAAATTGCATTCCAGGCCAAAATGACAGCCAGTACAATGACATGGAAACCAGAGATGGGACTTGTGGACAGATGGAGGGTTTTGGGTAAAGAACAGCAAGAAGACCAATATGACTGGGCTATGAAGGAATTTGGAGTGAAGAGGAAAACTATGTTGTAAAGAAGGAAAGGTAGGATGGCGCATGGTTGTGAAGGGCTTTTAATCCTTAAGGAATTTAAAGGATTCTAGAAGTTTTGGTGTTGGTGGTATTGGTGGTACCTTTTTTTGCCCTGTTTGTATGGTTACTAATTAACTATGAAAACACAGATGGATTTGATTTTTTGTAACCTGTGATCGCAGGAATGAAGTTCTAATACTGGTTTTTGGATTTGGGAATAAGTTATTTTTAGGGTTTTTTTTTGGCAACACTGTTTTGGGGGATCTGAGACTCGTTCAAAGAGATTGACAAATAACTCCCGCTAGTAGTGACATCATTGTATTATTACTGCCTCTAATGATTCCCCTTTCCTCCCCCTCCCACCATAGTGAACCAAGGAGACTGTTGGATTCAGTGGGCCTTGATTAGGAAATGACATCAGCTAAGGTCTTATTCTAACAGCAAAGGGGAAGTCTATGATTCCAATAACATATGAAAGAATTCACCAATATGGGTAATTCTCAGCTTTAGAATACCCTCCACATACTATGTTCTAGGTGCTAGTAAAAAAAAGATAGAGTCCTTGTTTCATTGGATTTTATGGTTTAATAGAGATGTATAAAAACTATATAATAAGAGTTCTGATAAAGTGCATAGAAGACAACTGACAAAGAGAAGAATGATTTATTTAATGTGGTAGACCAAAGGAGGGAATACATCTGGCTGAGTGCTTTATGTGTAAACCACTCAACCTACCCTGAATTGTTATGTGGTTTTATTGCTGTTGCTGCTGCTGTTGTTTTTAGACTGTTGAATCTGTGATATTGTTGATATGAGTTTTCCCCTAATAAAATGGATCACTATTTTTCCATACCTGTGCATCCTTATTATCACTTTTGTCCTGTTTGCTCAGGGGGATTTATAGAGCCCTCAGTGAAGGATTAATGGGAGGTCTGAAAAACTTTTATTAATATCTATAGCAATTGTCTCTCTCTTTGCAGCCTTGCTTCACTAAATGTAATCTTACTCCCTTGAGAGTACAAACTCTTCTTTTGTGTCCCTCTTTCTACTCAGACTCACCCCAGATGCCTATTGCAGAACTGACTCTTGACAAAATTGAATAGTAGAAGTATCTCTTTGGTGTCTAGACTTATTCTCCTTCTCTCTTTGTCAATAGTGCTGCCTTCTTTTGAGTTTGCCAGTACCTCCATATTCTCTCCAACCAGACCCAAGCTGCTTTTAATCATCATGATTGATCCCATGATGCCAATAACTGATAAAAGCTTAACTATGGTTCTTTTTAGGCATCTTTGCCTTTTAATAAGGATCAGAAACCTCAAAGAATGATCCCAGTAATGGAATTCAGACAAAAAAATCAAGTCAAGTCAATAAGTATTATTAAGAAGATGGCGACAAAAAAAGGATCATGTCTTAGGCGCTCCCTGACAAAACTCATAAGTTAAGGACTCGAACTAAACTTTCGAGAGACAGAACCCACAGAGAGACCCAGTGCGGCAGTTCTCCTATCCAAGGTAACCTGGAAAAGAACAAAAAGGCTCTGCTCCCTGGTGTTGGAGGGGTGGCCCGCCAGAGGGGTGGCCCACCAGAGCAAAAGAACTTCAGCCTCCCAGAGGCAGCCCCAGGGCACTGGAAGCCATGGCTCACAGCAGGGGGAGTCTCCTGAGCTACACCTCAGGGGAAGCACAGGGCACAAATTGGGGGAACAGTGGGGGGACCTCTGCCAGAGTGAGCATGTGAAGCCCAGCCCTCAGAGCACACAGAGAGCAGCTTGGCCAGCACAGCCCAGATCCAGGAAACAGAAGCAGGTGGAGCCAGTAAGTAGGAGCCCCCAGGGCATGAGCCCATTGAACCCAGGGAGGAGAGTGAAGAGAGACTGCTGAGCTCTGTCCTCTGCCCCTGGAACAGGACTCTGGGGTTCTGACCAGACATTCAGATCCTGATTGCAGTATAGCCCCCCAATAGAACAGCAGGGGCCCCCTCCACCTCAGCCCTGTAGCAGAGGGGTGTGTATATGGTCATTCACAGACCAGGAGGGAAGACAGAGCTTCACACACTGAGATCCTTGTGGTAGTGTCCCAAAAGCTCAGGAAGCACCCCCAAAATAGGCTTAGGCTGGGAAAATGAGCAAGCAGAGAAATAAGAGGAACATCATTGAGAAATATTTTGCAAATGAGCCCAAGAAGGATCAAAACACTTAGTCTGAAGATGAGGAAGCACAAGCTCCTGCATCTGAAGATTCCCCCCCCCAAAAAAAAAAACAGAAATTGGACTCAGGCTATGACAGAGCTCAAAAAAGACTTTGAAAATCAAATGAGGGAGTTAGAAGAAAAACTGGGAAAAGAAATGAGAGAGATGCAGGAAAAACATGAAAATGAAGTCAGCAGCTTAGTAAAGGAGACCAAAAAAAAGCTGAAGAAAATAGCATGCTAAAAACCAGCTTTGGTCAAATGGATAAAACAGTTCAAAAAGTTATGGAGGAGAAGAATGCTTTAAAAAGCAAAATTGGCCAGATGGAAAAAGAGATAAGAAAACTCTCTGAGGAGAACAAATGCTTCAGACAAAGAATAGAATTCAGGGAGATTGATGAATTTACCAGAAATCAGGACTCAATACTTCAAAACCAAAAAAATGAAAAATTAGAAGTAAATATGAAATATCTCATTGAAAAAACAACTGATATGGAAAACAGACTTAGGAAAGATAATTTAAAAATTATTGGAATACCTGAAAGTCATGATCAGGAAAAGAGCCTTGACATCATTTTCAAAGAATTGCTACAGGAAAATTGCCACGATATTCTAGAAACAGAGACAGAGGGCAAAATAGAAATGGAAAGAATCCACTGATCCCCTGGAGAAAGAAATGCCAAAAAACCAACCCTTAGGAATATTATAGTCAAGTTCCAGAACTCCCAAGTCAAAGAGAAAATATTACAAGCAGCCAGAAGGACACAGTTCAAATATTGTGGAGCTGCAATCAGGATCACACAGGACTTAGCAGCAACTACATTGGAAGCTCATAGGACTTGGAATATAATATACCGGAAGGCAAAAGAGCTTAGAATGCAGCTAAGAATGAACTACCCAGCAAGGCTGAATGTCCTCTTCCAGGGAAAAAAGATGGACTTTCAGTGAACCAGGGGAATTTCAAATGTTCCTTTTGCAATGGCCAGAGCTGAACAGAAGGTTTGATCTTCAAATACAGGACTCAGGTGAAGCATGGAGATTGAAGGAGAGGGGCAAAATATGAGGGACTTAATGATGATGAACTGCATATATTCCTGTATAGAAAAATGACATTGATAATGCTCATATGAACCTTCTCAGTTGATAGAGCAGGTAGAGGGAGCTTTTATAGTTGAAGCACAGGAGAAAACTGAATTTGAAGATAAAATATGGTGTAAAAATCGAGTCAATAGAAAAAAGGGGAAATATAATGGGAGAAATAAAAAGGAGAGGGGAAATAGGCCAAGATATTTCATATAATAAGATTTTTCTTTATTACAATGAGCTATTGTAATGATATGGAAGGGGGAGGCAAGGGGGAATGATGGAATCATCACTCTCATCAGAGATGGCTAGGAGAGGAAACAGCATATATACTCAATGGGGCATAGGCATTTGGAGTAAGAAGGAGGGTGGGGACAGGGGAGGGGGGGGATGTGAGTGATGGAGGAGAGGATGGACCATGGGGGCAGAGTGGTCAGATATAACACATTTTCTTTTTTACTTCTTGCAAGGAGCTGGGATTAGATGGCCTGTCCGGGACCATAGGGCCAGGTAGATGCTGGGCATAAGGGGTGGTATGTGGATTCAGAGCCTCTTGTCCCCAGGGCCTGGGATCTGTCTGCTGCGCCACTCATCTACCCTACAGCAGAGTCAGAGTGAAAGGAGAGAGAAAATATAGTACATGGTAGTGGAGAAATACGAAAGGAGTTAGTTTCAATCAGCAATGGCAATGGTGGGAAAATATGGAAGAAACTTTTGTGATGGGCTTATCATAAAGAATGTGATCCACCTGTGACAGAGTTGTTGGTGTTGGAACAAAGACTCAAGCACATTTTTTATTATTATTATTTGGGGGGGGGTGCATGGCAAGTGGGGCTGCGTGGCCTGCTTGGAGCTGCATAGCAGGGTGATCTTTGGGTGTTTGAGGCCAGATTTGGACCTGGGTGTTCCTGGCTCAAGGGTCAGTGCTCTGTCTTCCACCCAGCCACCCCTACTATTATTGCTATTTTATTTTATTTTAGGTCCTTTTTTTTTTTTTTTTTTTTTTTTTTGGTTTTTGCAGGGTAGTGGGGTTCGGGTGGCTTACATGTCTCATAGCTGGGTGATTGTTGGGTGTATGGGGCCAGATGTGGGCTAGGATGCTCATGGCTCCAGGGCTGGTGCTCCATCCATTGGGCCACCTGGCCATACCTACAATTATTACTATTATTTTTTTTTAATTTTAAATTTTTTTTCTCTCCCTTTTACTTTATCGCTCAAGCAAGTCTATATTTATGGGGGGAAGGGGTATTTCATTTACTCTTAAACAAGAATATTTTATTAATGTAGAAAAGTATATGTACAAAATGAGAATAAATATTAAATTAAAAAGTAAATTAAAAAAATAAGTATTATTAAGCACTTAGGATTCTACAAACAAAGGTAAAAACAATGCTTTCCCTCATGTGGCTTACATTCTAATAGGAAGACAGTATGAAAACTAAGTAGAACAGTAGGGAGAGTTGGAGGAATTACAGTCTTTTCCTCACATTGTAGCACAAATGCACGAGGGCAAATTTGGCCTCACTCAACCAATGATAAGTATTTTAATATTTGTTGACTTAAGTTAGTACAAATAAAAAGTGCTATAAAACTGTCTACTTTAAGCTTCTAGAAGAGTCTTGCTGATGTCAATATATTCTTTTTTTAAGGTTTTTGCAAGGCAATGGGGTTAAGTAATTTGCCCAAGGCCATACAGCTAGGTAATTATTAAGTGTCTGAGGCCAGATTTGAACTCAGGTACTCCTGACTCCAGGGCCAGTGCTGTATTCACTACACCACCTAGCTGCCCCTTGAAGTCAATATATTCTTGATGAGAAACAGAGGTATTATTTTCCTTGGATTTGACCCTTTTTGATTGTTCCTTCTAAAGTTTTTGAGCAGATGTGGAATATTTTGTCAATAGTTACAGAGAATGAAATGTTTTTTAGTATCCTGAGACCTCACTAAAATCTGCCTGCTCAAGTTAGAGCACTATGTGAGATCCTTGGTCCTCTTTCAAGGGAGTTTGCTCCTAGAAATACTGGAGGCACATAGTTATTTACATGTCTCATTCATTAGAGTTTTTATTCCTTGAGAGTAGGGAGGGTGTGTGTGTATGTGCCTGTGAATGAGTGTAGATATGTGCATACACGCACGTGTGTGTGTGTGTGTGTGTGTGGTTATAAATGTGTCTGTTTTGTACTGTTCAATGTATTTGAGTGGGTGGGAGGCAAGAGGGTAGAGTTGGTCTTTGATGCTGAAGTCAACTCAATATCTGGCTCATAGCACTTAATAAAATGATTAGTGCCTGCTTGACTGACTAACTGATCACTTATACTCTCTCCTTTTAACAGGGGAAGATAAACTATGGCCCCTCAGGCAAAATGTAGCCTTTTAGCTGTTTTGAGGTAGACCACAACAATGAAATAAAGTTTTTATTATATTTAAAAATAAAAAAAATTTCTTAGCAACTGCCCAAAAAACCAGACTGTCAGGATTTAACCCTCATAACAGAGTGTGCCAATCTGATTTTCAAGGAAGAATTTTGTGCTAAAGAGAAATTGAAGCAATGGATTTCCTTGAAGTGAGAGAGAAAAAAAATGGAACTGAATGGTAAAGGCCCTGACACCCACCTTCAATTAGTCAATAGGAATCTATAGGGTATGCTAGGTACTGGAGATTCAATGGAGATACAAAGACAAGAGCTTGCATTTTATCCAGGAAGACAACTTGTACATATATATGGATAAATATGGATGTGTGTGTGTGTATATATACATATATGTATATATATACATATTATATATATTTAAAATATATAAAAATTTGCATAAGGTGATTTGGGCAGGATGGAGACAAGAGCACCTGGAGAAAACAGGAATAGTATTCAAGAAGCCAAGGGCATGTGAACTGAGCTTTGAAGGAACCTGGAGATTCTAAGTAGTGAAAGAACATTCATGGGGTGGGGGAGAGACAGCCTATGCAAAATCAAAGAGATGGATGATAGAATATCACATAGTGATGAATGTTAAGAAGATTGGCTTAGGTGAACCACTGAATGCCCAAAGGGGAATAAGGTACAAATACTCTCAGAAAGATAGGTCGGTATGAAGAAATTCCTACATTTTTCACTCTTATGAGCTAAGTTACTGAATGGCCTAATTACAATGCAAATATTCTCTAAGAAAGGAGCATGTTCAGTAAATATTAATCATAAACTCTTTGGTATGATGAAGCTTATCATATTGGATTAAAAAAACACAAACACATACACACATGGTCTTGTGAAAATGGGAAATAAAACAAGGAATTTTGATGTAAAAGAGGGAAAAATCCAAAGCAAAAGGTCTTTCTTAGAATAATCAGTCTTTACTGGAAGGTGGAAGTGGGAACCTTGGTCAGCATGGATTCTCTAGGACAGAAGTGGAGGGAGAGGTTCAGAAGAAGGATGGTCCCAATGAGCTTCTCAACTTATTTGACAATTTTATCAAAGGCTTTTCCTATCATCTTGGAAGACAAAAGATCTGTGTTCTGGTCCTGATTCTGCCTCTAATTTTTTATATGAACTTGGTCACTTAATTTCTCTGGATTTCAGTGGTATCATTTTTCAAAATGGATGGGAGAGATATGAGTAAACTGACTATGTCTTAGGTTCTTTCCATCAGTAACTTTCATGAAGTAAGAAATAAAAGTTTAGCTTCTTCTGAAGAATCCAAATTTAATATCTGACACATAATTACTTTCTATTGTATGCCTTCCTCACCCCAAACACAACTCAAAGGAAAGCCAAAGTAAATATAGTCTCTTTGAAGTCCAACAAAAATTAAATGACACATGATAGATATAATTTACTAGAAATTTACCTTTATAACAGAGCTTGAATCTGAACCCATTGGGTTTGATCCTATATCCATCACATCATGGTGCTTTATGTAAAATTTTCATTATATTGTCAAAAATATCTCAATATAATATCTAGGTGCCCTTGAGTCTAGCATTTTAGATTTGTCAAATTCTGTAGCAAGATCTTCAGAAGAATGAAAGTCTGCAATATATTTCCAGATCAGTCAGAATGAAAGAAACTGGAGGGAGATGTGGAAGGAGTGTCCTTTTAAAACAAATTATTATTATTATTATTGAAGTTTTACTTCCAAAATTTATTTTTTCTCTATAAACTGGGCATCTGTTCCTCCAGGAAATAAATGAGAGAGCTCAACTTTTCCTCCATCCCTTCTTCCTCCCACCCCATCAATGGAACAAGTTCAATTAGATTGTCTGGCTGTTAATTTACTAATTGGGAATCCAAGGCACTTTACCACAAATTTGTAGCAATTGTTCAGGGCCTAAACTGCAATAAAAGAATTTAATTTGGAGAGCACTTACATTAAATTGAATTTTTTTTAAAATTATTTTGATGGGCTTTTAAAGAAGTCTATTTTGAACCAATAAATATGCCAATGTTGCTGTCTTCAGCTTCACTTTGCTGTCACCTAGCCTTGGGAAAATCATTCAAAGAACTAGATTTCATCTCATGGAAATTAAAACTATCCTGAGTCATTTCATGGTAGAGATAGATTGGTGATTTCTTCATGTATCTCTCATCTTCTTTCTCTTTCTGGAATTTCTCTAATTGCCATGCGTTTTGCTCTTTCTATGCTTATTCTAACTCTTTCTTTCTGTACCTCCCTTTCTTTTATTTCACCCCTCTCATATTCCCCCCCTCCTTTTTATTCCCCATAGATTTCTCTGCTATTTGAAAATGCTTATCTCGTTCTTCCAGGAAAAGTCACAATTTGCATGAAAGAGAAACGAATTCTGTGTGGCTGAAAGCTGGACTCCAAAGTCTCAGGCTGCTATGAAGACTGCTTTGGGGGATAAGGCCAGATCTCACCCACACTCTCCTCCACAACTTACTGGCAGCCAAACTCAACAGGGGCCGATTTCTCTTTGGCTATAGCACACAAATGGAAGGCCAAACTCTTCTCAGTGGGGCAAAGTGCCAATGTGCTCTTCCAATGGCCTAGATCGCTACCACCTGTATCATGAGTCCATATGATTCTAGGTTCCTCAAATCCCAGACAATGGAAGGATTTCCAAACATAAAGTGTCCTGAGATAGGAATCAAGGATAACAGTTTTAGAGCTGGAAGTGGTCTAGTCTGGAGGTTACTTAGTTCAACCTCTACATTTAAAAAAATTATTTATTTTTTTTGAACTTAAGTAATAATATAAGCATTTCCACAATATGGTAGAATGGTGGGAGGGGAGGCAAATGATTGAAATAAAACTGTAAATCTATTTGTTATTCCTTTCAATTATATAATGAAGTTATTATGTAATTTTCTTTTTTCTTTTTTTTCTTTTTCCCCTCCTCCCCTCTGCTCCAGAAATGTCCATTAGACACAAATATGTATGTATATATATATATATGAAACCATTCTAAACATACTTTTGTTTTCAGCCTTTTCCCTGAAAGCAAATAAGATCTTTTTTATGTCCTTTATTTTTCATTTTTGTATTAATAAAATTTAGTAAAAATGATTTAGTCACTTAAAGTTCTTCTTAAAACAATATTGTTATTTTTGCATAAAATGTTCTGTTGGTTCTTCTAGTCTCTACATTTTAACTAAGGGGAAACTGAAGTCCAGAGAGGTTAAGTTCTTTGACTGAGATTAAACAACTAGTAAATATCAGAGTAAGGCTTTGAAACGAGGAAGTATGACTCCAATTCAAATCTTCTTTACACTGCACACTGAGGGCAATCAGAATTCTGATTTATGTCTAAATGCAACTTTGCAGGTGTTGTTGAATCTTTTCAGTTGTGTGCTACTCTTTGTTTTTCCATTTGGGTTTTCTTGGCAAAGATACTGGAGTGGTTTGCTATTTCTATCTTCAAGTCATTTTACAGTTGGGGAAACTGAGACAAATGGAGTTAAGTGACTTACCTAGAGTCACATAGGAAGTATCTGAGACCAGATTTGATCTCAGGAAGATGAATCTCCCTGACTTCAGGACTTATACACTAACCACTGCACCACCTAGATGACTCTAAGAAAACTATATATAAAAGGAAGTTTAAAAGAAGGGCAGAGGAGGTACCCAGTATAGGGGCATGATGAAGATAATGGTGGAGTCAAAACCAAGCAGTGTAGCTGGTGAAAAGTGAAGAGATGGATGAGATTCTGATCTCTCTACAACTGAGGTTATACAAGTATTTTGCTCTGCCCTCTAATCAGAGAGATAGGAACAACTGAGGATATTGAGATGTGAATAGCAAAGTGAAAGAATCTCCATGATGATGCATTTCAAATAATGAGTTTACTTTGGTTGATGAATGATGAAATTATGATAGAATTGGAACCTAGCTGAGTGATTCACAGGAAATGTTGAATAGGGCCCCCATTCTACTTTTTTTTGTGGGGGTTGGAACTGGGGCCATGATTAAGAGGGACAACTGAGTACATTTGCGTTGTACTACCAGAGGTGAAATTCTTGGACTAGTACAAGACTAGCAATATGGCTGTATTATCCCCATAATTTGCTGGGCAGCTTCTGGGAAACCAAAACCTGGGGGTGAGTATGGTTGAGGTCTGTGGGGAAAGGTTATATTAATGATTAGTCAATCAAGAAACAGGTTTGAATATACCATGTGTCACATATTTGTCACCAGATTTACATATTGGAGCTTTGCTTGGCATTGCTGGAACATGAAGGTGTCTCAATGATACAGGAGGAGAAATCATATTCAAAGGCCAAGGACTCCCACAGCATCCAGACCAACACCAAAAATCCTCTTTCCTATTAAATCAAATCAGAGGGTGAAATGGTTCTGTAAAAGGTTCTGGAGAAGGATGTCTGCACAACATAACTCTCACTTATAATGAACATTTTGTCCCATTAACTTGGTTGGCATGATCTTCTTTGAATACTAAGGATGATTATTATCTACAGCAGTGCTCTGAATACAGTAAGCACTTATTCAATATTTTGCTTAATTAAACAAATTAAATATTGATAGCAATATTTAATTTGGGAAAGAAATAGTGGAAGCCAGAAGTTTGGATTTGAATCCCTACCATAACACTTACTACCTATGTGACCTTTCAAGTTCTTAACATTTGTTTCTTCAATTTTAAAATGAGGGTGATATTGTGAATAACTTATATACTTTCAACAATACAACGATTCAAGACAATCCCAAAGGACTCATGATGCTCTCTCCAGAGTAGAATTTGTTTTTAAATCTCATTATCTTCTCTGGGAATAAGAGGGTAGCTATGTGATTAGATAAATTACATCACCTCTCTTGATCTCAGTTTCCTTATCTCTATTAAAATCATACATTTTTATAGTACAATAAAGTTTGCAAAGTTTTGTTCAGACTTTCCCCAATTGCTGAACATTCCCTTGATTTTCAATTCTTTGCCACCAGAAGGGAACTGTTATAACTATTTTTGTACATATAGGTCCTTCTCAATTGATTTTTTCAACAAACCTTTAAGTTAATTACTACTGGCATTATTACCCTCATTTTACAGTTAAGGAAACTAAGATTCCATGATGTTAAGTGACTTGACTTGTTCAAAGTCATATGATTAGTAAGGCAGGATTTGAGCCCAGTCCTGAATCCAAGACCAGGACTCTCTCCTCCAAGTATTTCCTATTGAATTAAACAGTTAGACAAGGTGAAATTAAGGCCTTTATTTAATTGATGAAATTAAATTCTTTCCTCCTCTTTTCAATCAATCAATCAACATCTATCAAGTGCTGCTCTGCACCAGACACTGTGTTAAGTCCTGGGGATACAAATAGGGGAAAAAGACAGTCCCTGCCCTAAAACAGTTTACTGTAGAATGGGGGCTAGAGCATGCAAGTAACTTAGATAAGGCAAAATGTATATGGGTTAAATAGGAAATAATTAGAAGAGGGGAATGCAATGAACTTAAGAGGAATTGGAGAAGGTTTCCTGTAGAAAGTGAAGTTTTAGTTGGGACTTAAAGGGAACCAGGAAAGCCAGGAGGTAGAGATGAAGAGGGAGAGCATTCCAGGCTTGAAGAACATCCAGAGAAAACAGCTGAGGGATGGAGTGTCTTATTTGTGGAATAGACAGGTCATTGAATTCATTGAAGAATAATAAGATCCAAGAAGACTGGAGAGGAGGAAGGGACTAAGTTATAAAATGGCTTTTGACTAGTGTTTGGAGGATGTGGGCAGTTAGGTGGCACAGTGGATAAAGACTGGCCTGGAGTCATTAAGACTTGTGTTCCTGAGTTTCAATCTGACCTCAAACATCGGCTGCATGATTTTTGGGCAAGTCACTTATTCCAATTTACCTTAGTTTCTTCAACTGTAAAATAGGATAAAGAAAAAAATGTCAAGCTACTCTAGTATCTTTGTCAAGAAAACCCCAAATTGGATGATGAAGAGTCAGACATGACTGAATAGCAACAAAAACAAATAAGGTTATGATGAAAGCTAAAAAATAGATAGTACTGTCCTTTGAGACTATAAGGGGGAGAAGAGGGAAAAGGAAATAAAAAAGAAGCTAGGATAAGGTATAAGGTACAGAGAGCTTTTTTTGTCCATTCTGGAGCTAGGAGGCTGTGGATGTAGGTGGAGTTCAGGGGTTACCTAGGGGTTATCATCAGGGGTTTCCATGGGATGGGGCAAATTTCAAAATCTCTTTGGTCTTGGAAAAATGGTGACATCTACTGAAATCAATGGATGGGTACTTTCATTTCTTCCAGGACTGACTTTGGCTGGGGCTCAGAGCCATTAGTCATGAATCACAAGTTATTCTCCACTTTCTATCACTATGTCCAATTGACCTTTTGAAAACAATGCAATACATGTTTATATATTGCTCTGAGGTTTAAAAAAAGGGCTTTCCTTACAACATACCCAAGAGAGGGAAATAAAATAAGGACTTAAACTTATTTAGCCACCAAAACAAAGTTTAGATAAGTTCATCACTTTGTTCAGAGTCCCACTGCTAGGAACATTTGAACTGGTTTTCTGACTATGAGAATAATGGCATAATTCTTGCTGGACTTAAGCCATCAAAAATTTTATTAAGAATATTTTTTTAAACTTTATTTAAGACAATGGGGATAACGTGACTTGACCAAGGTCACTCAGCTAGGTAATTATTAAGTGTCTGAGGTTAGATTTGGACTCAGGTCCTCCTGATTCCAGGGCCAGTGCTCTATCCACTGCACCACCTAGATGCCCATATTAAGAATCTTAAGACCTCCCAGTGTTACTCTTATTAAGTGTTATCATATTAAGACCTCCCAGTGTTACTATTCCTTCTTCTGCTCATGTTCCTCATTTCTTCTGGACTTCAGAACCATGATCTCTCTACTGCTAGTTCATCCTAGAACTTTCCTCAATATCTTAGACATCCTTATCCAGAAACAACCTAAAAATTCTACCTTAGCATAGAAAATTTGTATTCTACCTGCTCTTATTGGAGATTCCTCCTGTATCTTCCATTTTGTGGAGAGGCTAAGCTTGGCCTGCCTTCACTGGTCACCTGGTTCCCATGCCCTATGCAAATTAAAAAAATTCTGAGGTACTCTACTACCTCATGGCTATTAAATTGATTAATAGGAGAGAAAAGAAAAATGATAAATTTTGGAGACAGTTTTGGGGAAATGAGACATTAATGCATTGTTGATGTAATTATGAACTGATTCAGTCATTCTGTAGAGCAATTTAGAACTATGCCCAAAGGGATATAAAACCATGCATACTCTTTGATCTAGTAATATCATTATTAAGTCTATATTCAAAAAGGTATTAAAACATCTCAAAAAGTATGTGTATAAAAATATTTATAACAGCTCCCTTCTGGTAGCAAAGAATTGGAAATTGAAGGAATGTTCATCAAGTGGGGAATGTCTGAATATTGTGCTATGGGATTGTGATAGAATATTATTGTGCTATAAGAAATGATGAGCAGGATGCTCTCAGAAAACCTTGGAAAGACTTACATAAACTGTTGCAAGGTGAAATGCAATGTGTACAAAGTAAGACTAAGATGATCAAGCTTTGAATGACCTAGCTATTCTCAGCAATACAATGATCCAAGACAAAGAACTGATGGTGTGTAAATACAAATTGAAGAATACTTTTTCTTTAAACTTGGTTTTTCTTGAGGTATTTTTTTTGGTCTGTGTTTTCTTTCATAACATGTCTAATATGGAAATATGCTTTGCATGCTTACACACATATAGCATATATTGAATTATATGCTTTCTCAATGTGAGAATGGAGAGGGAGGAAAGAGATAAAATCTGGAACTCAAAGTTTTAAAAACACATGTTAAAAATTGTTTTTATATGTGATTAGGGGAAATATAAAATTATAAATAAATTGAAAAAAAAATTCCCCAACATTTGCTACCTTCCTCTACTTTCCCCTCCCCATTCACTTTTCAGCTTCTTTTTGTGTATTGCCTTCCTGCATTAAAATGCAAGGTCCATGAAAACAGAGCCTGATTCACTTGAATCACCATCACTCAGATCAATGCTTGGGTCAAAACAAGCATTTACAAAATATTTGTTTCTCTCCATTCTTCCCATTCTGAGGTGAATACAAAGACAGATATAACATAATCTTTAGTTGCAAAGACCTAATAATTTAGAACAGAATCCCATTGTGTTGGCCTGGAGCTACAAAATTTCTATGTGTTCCCATCTAGATTAAAATAGGAAATATCTAGCAATGTAAATAAAATTACAATAGAATACAGATAATTTTATTAAATGTTTTTCTAAGTAAACACCTAGCCACAGGAATTCTTTTTTTAGTTTTGTTTTGTTTTTTGGTTTTTTTCCCCCACAGGAATTCTTTTATAAGTTCAGGGGTTCCATTTTTTTTCATTTTCAATCAACTGATTTAGAAAAAAGGAGGACATCTACTGTATTTCTCCATGTATAAGATGCATCCCTTTTCAAAAAATTTGGGGTCTAAAACTGGGAGCATCTTATACAGTGGTTATAGATATTTTTACTTGCATTTCTCACTTTTTCATGCTTGTTGTCTTTGTGCTCATTGTTTCACATGTGTTACCAGTATATTAGGCTATGTTTTGCCACTTTCTGCCCAGAAATGGCTCATAAAAGATTTTTGTACAGTGCTAAATTCGTTCAAAATGATCCAGTTTGCAAAAGTAAATGGAAATCGTGCTGCTGAATATGTTTGGTCTTCCTCCAACTGAGCAAACAATTGGAGACTGACTACAGAAAGAAGAAACCCTACTGAAAATGCCAAGGCAGAAGAAAACAGTGAGAGGCAAGTCAGAAGAATTGAAGAAATGGATTGAAGAGCAAAGGGCCAGTGTCCTGTGTCCACAAAGATGATTCAGCAGGAGGCCAGAATTGTTGATAAAAAAAAAGAAGTGATTGATTTCAAAGGAGGACACAATTGTTACTTCAGGTTCATGAAATAGAATGGACTAAGCGAGTGTCCATGCACCAGACTTGCCCAGGGAGTGCTTGTGATTAATCACAGACCAGAGCACAGGTAGGAGAGTAGCCAGAGCCTCTCCTAAGACAATGATTCATCATCAAACACAGATGAGGACAAACTAATAGATGGGAGTTTTGACAGTGATGAGGAGTTGTATGAATTTTATGATGAATAAAACTTGAGCTCAATAGCTTTATATAACACATTTTTTTCAAATTTCAGGCCCCAAAATTAATATGTATCTTATACATAGGGAAATATGGTTTATATTATGCATATATAGACTATGAATGTATACATATACATCATATACATATGCATATACAAACACATTTATATATGATATACTCTGAGAGTATACCATTTTTTGTAATCTTAGCACTTAAAATGTCAGTCAGAGCTTAATAAAATGTTAGTTGAATTGACACAAATAGTTATGATACAAACTAAAATTACAGTTTTGTAAGAGATATTTTAAAAATGCTTTCTGAAATCTGATGACAAAAAGATCATTTTTTTTCCCTTGGTGATCATGCCGCTAGGCATACTTGATTTTTTTTTTGTATTTTCTTTTTTGATCATTCAATCTCCAACCTTCTATCTTGGATGTCATTATGGGTCACTTATTTGCTGGTGAGGATCCAATTGGTGGCAAAGTTTATATTTCTGATACCTTTCACAGAGCTTCCCAATGCCAATGATAATCCATGTTATATGGAAGAACTAGGCCCTGGTATGGGATTTCTCTCTCTGTGTACAGGTGCTCTGTTTAAAGCATGAAGAAACTGATCCAAGGATGCTAATGGGAAGTTGGGAGAGAAATCCATTTGCAGATGTGTTCTATAGTTGGCACACCATGGAAATGAGTTGTGTTGGTAGAAAATTAACCTGTAATTTAAGAAAAAAGTCACTTCTTTGAAGAAGAATTGAGAACCTCTCAAAAGACCTCATTGATGGGAACAAAAGCCACTGAAAAATAAACAAGGATAAGAATCAGCTTCTTCAGCCTCTGAAAAGTGAAATTATATGTATCTCTGATTTGAATTATATCAATAACCTAGAATCTTCCAGAAATAAATATTTCAGAATGGGGATTCTTGGCAGATTGGGGATTGTTTGCTGATATTTTTGTGAAGGAGTTGATGGGGAAGAAGGAAGAAGAAACCTTGAGCCAGAGGTAGAAGGTCAGGCCACATCCCTAAAAGACTATACACACTTTTGCAAAATTAAGAACTTTCTTTTATACTATTGATTTTCTTCTGTAGCCATTGCCAAGAAAGCAACACCAAAGGCCTCCTAAGATTTCCAAAACTGGATGGTGATGCCTCTTGACACTTTTAAAATAAATTTAAAGTGATTAAGAGGGGAAATAAAAGCAAAGAGGGAAATATCTAATTCAGAGGAAGTTAAATTCACCTAGGCCTATGAAATTCTTGTTGCGAACCAGAAATGAGAACAATAGGGAGAAGTAGCCAAGGCCACACTAAAAGAGGATAAAACATTATTCCAAATAGAATGTGGGTTTCTGGGATGCAGGAATTATTTTGCTTTTTTAAATTTAGATTTCTAGGACAAAGTAGACAATTAATAAGTATTTGAATGAATGAATGACTGAATGGAGTGAATGAAAGAAGGAAGGAATTAATAAAGGAAATGTTAGGTATCTCAGATCTCATGGTGAGGAGAAACCTTTAGGGACCAGAATCTTCATGAAAAATACAGGAAGAAAAACTGCCCCTCTTAGAGATTCAAAGATGAGAAAGCAAATTATTTTTTGTCAGCTTTAATGATGGTGATGATTATGATTATTATTATTATTGTTCTGTGAAATCAGAAAAGACCATGACATCAAAAGAATGATAAGAATAATGAGCAACCTTCTCACACTCACACTCCTCACCATATAATGAAGAAAAATGATCATTTATTTTACCCTTTCATCTTATGCTCACAAACTCTGACATAAAATACTCAAATTTCCTCTCCTTGGCTGGATAATCTAAAATGTACTTTCTTTGTCAAGGTCCTTGTTAGAAAGTAATTATTTATGAGATACCACATGAATAACAGATTGGTGAGAAAGGATATGAAGCTCTGGGATTTTTAGTCAATTTCTAAGGTATAGAATGAACATTCTACATAGAAGATGCCATGGGATGACATTCATAAGAACTTCATTTCTCTGAATTCATCCTCTGGGACAGGTAAAAACTTAGACCTCTGGAAGATAAGCCTATTTTGGGTACTAGTGAGTTGTTGTCTTACTAGGTCTGAAACACAAAGAATTAGGGAAAGGCTCATCTTTACCCTTTCTTGGTTAGATACACAAAGGGGGGAAAAGGAACCCAGAGGATTCAGGAGAGTAGATGCAATTCTGGAATGGGTGAGTCAGGCTCTGCTATTTATGAAACCCCAAATTTGAAATCATTGCTTCTGAGTTTTAACCTAGCTTTGCTCCTTGTTCCCAATTGACTATGGAAATGTTTCCCTGTGATTCGGTTTCCTCAACTATAGAATGAGAAAGTTGAAGTAGAAGAATTCTTAAGTTTCTTCTAGTTCTCAATCCTATGACTGTGTGATCTTGGGCAAGTCTTTTGACTCTTTGAGACATCAGCTTCCTTTGAACTGGACAATTTTTCAGATTAATAAATCAACAAGTGCTAGAAATATAAGCAAAAATGTCCACATGTATACAAAATAGAATAAGAATAACTTCAAGATAACTTGAGGGTACAGTAGGAGTGGGGAAGCACTAACAACTGTGAGAATAAGGAAAGATTTCAAGTAGGAGCTGGCATTTGAGTTGAACTTTAGAGGAGACTAATGAATGAAGGGGAGCATTATGGACATGGTGGATAGACTGGTATAAAGGCATGGAAGCAGGAAATAGAATTTCATGTATGGGGAACAACAGGTTGATAATTTTGACTAGAATATTTAAGTCTTACTTCACTTCTTGTTTCCTTCATTTCCTTGTTTTTCAGATATCAGACCTCTTTCTCCATCATGCACAACCTGCCTTCTCATCTCAGAAGCTGCCTTGGCCACCATTCTCCATCAACCTCCTGATTCTAGAGGTTGCCTTAGTCACCGTATTTCTCTTCCCTTTCTCATCCTAAAAGATACTTCTGTCCCTAGGATTGTTCATTTCTTCTCGGAACCTTTATTTCAAGGAAGTCCCCCAACCAGGTCAACTTTCTCCACTCCTTTTGTCTTCCTTTTAGGTATTGTCTCCCCTCCCTAAATTAGAATAAGGCTCTTTAAGGTCAGAGGCTGTCTTTCCTTTTGTTTCTTTTTGTATACCCAGAACCTGGCAAACTACCCAGCAAATGTTTTTTGATGTGATATGAGATAAATTTTTGGAAATTGTTACCAAATCTTGAAGATACTACTAGTTAAGATATAAGTTGTTTCCCAAAAGATAGACCAATTAATGAATGACAAATACATAATGCTGCTTTTTTATTTGTTGTCATACAACACATTCTAATCTTTTGAACAATCTGTCTCTGTAGGCCACTATGAGAGAACTTAAATTAGACTGAATAAATTTCTTTCTTCTGTGACTGAATTTTCTTTATTCCAATTTCATATGACTAGAATTGTGCTTTACATGGAGGAAGATTATTGCTCGATTCACCTGTGCAAATGATTTCATTTTGGTCACCAGCTGTTTTTGCTTCAAATTCACTGGGCAGGAAGAAAGCTAAGTGCTACTGGGAGGTCCTTTGGGTAGGTAATGCTCCACCTAGCCATCTGTATATATATCCACTGAAGAGTGAATCTATATAGCAATCAGAAGGAATTAAGTTAATTCAAGAAAAAGCATGAAGATTATAAAGGATCATAGATTTATAACTAGAAGTTCAAATTAAAATCTTACATTCTTTAAGAACTCTTTCCTTGACCCTAAAATGCCACTGCCTTCTGTGTACATAGCTGTGTGTGCATAGTTATTTACACATTGTCTTACCCATTACATGAGGGTCTTGAGAGCAGTAATTATCTTTCTGTCTTTCTTCATAGAAAGTGCTTGGCACATAGTAGGGAAGGACTGTTTGCCTTTTTCTTCCTTCTCCCCCTCAGCGATGAGAAGTTAAAGAGGCCTTAAGATCTTTTCATCTGAAATCTCTCTAGTTTGTAGTACTATAGAATCAATATCAATATGCTGCCTCTCAACTGTTAATGAAACAAGAGGAGGTTTAAGTGAATCAGAATTCCATGTGGTAAAAGCTATTAATATTTGACATCAGATAAATAGATAATGAAGTGATATTTCATTATTCCATATTTTAGTTAACAAGGGTGGTAATACTATGGTTGTATTATAAGGGCAGAGGGTTGCAATGCTATTATTGGAGTACCTTAGGGACAGAGGAAGAAAGCGTACTTAGAAGGACTGGACAAAAATAGAACATGAAGCAGTTTTGCTTTACTTGATGCTTTAGCTCATAAGGATTGTATGTCCATAGAGGATACTAGAAAAGACAGTGTAATATAAATTGATTACAATTTGATGTGATTTATGACTCTTGAGAAATATATTTCTAATGGGACAAAAGACAAGAGCATACAAAATGACTATGAGGCAATGCTGCTTATCAATCAATCAATCAATCAGGACAGCAAAAGGAATATATTTTATTAGACAAGTTGTAGGTACAAAACAAGGTTAAAACTATAAAGACATGAAAAGAAGGATTATATTAGGAGAAGACTGAGATTTAGAGGATAAATAACACCACATGAAGAGCCACAAAAACCTATTATAGTAAAGGGAAAGAAGGGAGGGTATGAGTACTGAGTAAATCCTATTCTTAAAAGATTTGGTCCAAAAAGGGAACAATATATGTTCCCAATTGGGCTTAAAAAAATCTATCCTACCATTCAGGAAAATAGGGGGGAAAAGAAAAGAAAGATGAAGAAGGGACTGATAAAAAGGAAAGTAAAGGTAAATGTAAAGTTAGTTATAATTAAAAATTAAAGGCAAAGGAAGCAAAATATTGGTGAGGGAAAAATAAGGGGAAAAGAGAAAAATATAAATGGGAACATATAGCATAGAGGGAAATTTAGAGTTAGTAATCTTAATAGTAAATGTGAGTGATTAAAACTCTCCCACAAACAGAAGCAGATGGGTGGTGCTTTGGTGTCTGAGACCAGATTTGGGCTTGGGCCCTCTTGGCCCCAGGGCTGGTGCTCTGTCTGCTGTGCCACTTGGCTTCCCCACAACACACTTTGGAGGAGGGACAAAGTGATAGGAGAGAGAGAGAATGGAATCAATGGAAGTGGGGAAGAATAGATGGAGGGAAATACAGTTAACAATAGCAACTGTGGGAAAAAATATTTATGATAAAGAATGCTATCCATCCCAGAGACAGAGCTGATGATATCTAAACACAAACTGAAGTACACTTTTTTCTTTTTCTCTCACTTTATTTTTTGTGAAGTTTCTCTATCTTTGTGGGGGAAGGGGGATTATATTTACTTTTTTTTGCAAGGCATTGGGGTTAAGTGGCTTGACCAAGGCCACACAGTTAGGTAATTATTAAGTATCTGAGGACAGATTTGAACTCAGGTACTTCTGAATCCAGGGCCAGTACTCTATCCACTGTGCCACCTAGCCGCCCCTGATTATATTTACTTTTATAAGACTATTGAAATCATGTATAATAAATAAATAAACAAACAAACAAACAAACAAATTAAATGCTTAAAAAGACAGAAACA
Organism: Macrotis lagotis; assembly: GCF_037893015.1. Classification (NCBI taxonomy): domain Eukaryota; kingdom Metazoa; phylum Chordata; class Mammalia; order Peramelemorphia; family Peramelidae; genus Macrotis; species Macrotis lagotis. The sequence continues at coordinate 16,791,584 of NC_133665.1, read as the reverse complement.
GCAGAATGGATTAAAAACCAGAATCCTACATTATGTTGTTTATAAGAAACACATTTGAAATAGAAAGATGCATCTTGCAGGCTAAAGATAAAAGGCTGGAGCAAAATATATCATGCCATAGTAGAAATAAAAAATAAAATTAGGGGTAGCAATCATGATCACAGATAAAACAAAAGCAAAAATAAATCTCATTAAAAGAGATAAGGGGGCGGCTAAGTGGCGTAGTGGATAAAGCACCGGTCTTGGAGTCAGGAGTACCTGGGTTCAAATCCGGTCTCAGACACTTAATAATTACTGAGCTGTGTGGCCTTGGGCAAGACACTTAACCCCATTTGCCTTGACAAAAACCTAAAAAAAAAAGAGATAAGGAAGGAAATTATACTTTATTGGTATCAAAGGCAATGAAGTAATATCATAATTAAACATAAACATATCAAGTGGTATAGTATCCAAATTCTTAGAAGAGAAGCTAAATAAATTATAGGGAGACATAGACAACAAAACTATATTGGTGGGGGACCTCAGGCCTTCTCTCTCATTCTCTCTCTCTCTCTCTCTCTCTCTCTCTCTCTCTCTCTCTCTCTCTCTCTCTCTCTCTCTCTCTCTCTCTCTCTCTCTCTCTCTCTCTCTCTCTCTCTCTCTCTCTCTCTCTCTCTCCCCCTCAGAATTAGATAAATCTAACCAAAAATTAAATGAGAAAGAAGTTAAGAAAGTGAATAAAATTTTAAGAAACTTAGATATGCTAGACCCCTGGAGAAAACTGAATGGTAGAAAGGAATATACCTTTTTCTCTGTAGTTCATGACACCTATACCACAATTTACCTTGTACTAGGACATAATCACCTTACAATCAAATGCAGAAAGACAGAAATATTAAATGCATTCTGTTCAGATCATGAAGCAATGAAAATTACAAGTAAGAAAGGGCCATGGAGAGATAAACTAAAATTTAATTGGAAACTAAATAACCTAATTTTAAAGAATTGAGGGGATCAAATAACAAATCATAGAAATAATCAACAACCTCATCCAAAACAATGAGACAACAATGAGACATATCAAAATTTATTAAACCAAAGCAGGTTTTAGGGGAAATTTTAGATCTCTAAATACTTATATGGATATAATAGTGAAAGAGGAGATCAATGAATAGGGCAAGCAACTAAAAAAAGTTAGAAAAGAGCAAATTAAAAATTCCTAATTAATTGCCAAATTAGAAAGTCTGAAATAAAAAAAAATAAAACAAAGTATGAAAACCATTGATCTTATCAATAAAACTAAAGAGTTAGTTTTTATGAAAAAATCAATAAATAGATAAAACTTAAGTTAACCTGTTTATTGAAAAAAAAGAAAACCAAAGCATCAAAAATGAAAAGGGTGAACTCAGCATCAATGGGTCAGAAATTAAAGCTATAATTCAGAGCTATTTTGCCCAACTGTATGCCAATAAATTTGACAATCTAAGTGAATTATATAAATATATACAAAAATATAAGTTACCTAGATTAACTGAAGAGGAAATAAAAAACTTAAATCATATTTCAGAAAAGAAATTGAAGAAACTGTCAGCAAAATCCCTGAGAAAAAGTCTCCATGCCCATATGGATTCACAAATGAATTCCACCAAACATTTAGGGAACAATTAGTTCCAATTTTATAAATCTATTTTTAAAAAACGAAGAAGAAAGAATTCTGCCAAATTCCTTTTGTGACAATAATATGGTAATGTTACCTAAAGCAGGAAGAGACAAAACAGTTAAAGAAAATTATAGACTGTTCTTCCTGATGACCATAGATCTAAAAATCTTAAACAAAAGTTTAGCAAAGAGATTACAAGTTACTACTAGGATAATACATCATGATCAGGTAGGATTTATACCAGGTAGGGAAAGATGTTCAATATTAGGAAAACATAATTGAACATAATTGACTATGCCAATAACAAAACTAACAGAAATCATGTAATTATCTCAATAGATGCTGAAAAACCCTTTGACAAAACATAATACTCATTTCTATTAAATACACTAAATAGTATAAGAATAAATATGATTTTTATATTTAATTTAAGTCTCTCTCATATATATATATATACATATATCAAGTTTTCCTTAAAATAATAAGTAGCTACCTAGAACCTTCAACAAACATGTGTAATAGGGAAAAACTAAGAGCATTTTCATTGAGATTAGGAGTTTGATAGGAATGTACATTTTCACAATTATTATTCAATATAGTATTAGAAAAGCTAACTTTAGGAATAAGAAAAGAAAAAGAAATTGAAGAAATTAGAACTGGCAATGAGGAAGTAAAACTTTCACTCTTTGCAGATGATATGATGATATCCTTAGAGAACACTAGAAAATCAGCTAAACTACTACTTGAGACAACCAATAACTTCAGCAAAGTATCAGGATATTAGATAAGCCAATATAAATTATCAGTATTTCTATATATGAACAATAAAGCCCAAGTGCAAGAGACAGAAAGAGAAATTCTCTTTAAAGAATTGTAGACAACATAAAATACTTGGAAATCCACTTCCCAAGACAAACTCAGAAACTATATGAACACAATTTCAAATTACTTTTCACATAAAGTCTGTTTAAAGAACTGGAAAAATGTCAATTATTTAGGGTTAGGATAAGCTAATAAAATAAAAATGCAATTCTACCCAAATTAAATTACTTATACAGTGCCATGCCAATCAAACTACCAGAAAACTATTTTACAGAGCTAGAAAAAAAAATAAAATTTATCTCGAACATCAAAAGGGGAAGAATATTAAGGGAATTGATAAAAGAAAAATGCAAGGGCATATCAATTGTGATCCCACTGCCATGCTTGGCTTCTGGCATTGGCAATATGCTAACAATATTAATAAATGATTAATTACCCAGAAATTATATCTCTCCAGCCTTTTAAATGTCATAGTATTTTTTGATTTTAATTTTTTTTTATTTTTGCAAGGCAATGAGGTTAAGTGGCTTGCCCAAGGCCACACGACTACGTAATTATTAAGTGTCTGAGACCGGATTTGAGCCCAGGTACTCCTGACTCCAGGGCTGGTGCTTTATCTACTGTGCCACCTAGCCACCCCTTAAATGTCATAGTATTTATTCCCAAAGAGATGTTGTGTATGTATCTGTCATTTTCCAAAGTTGTTGTAAAGATGGAATGAGATAATGTATCTAAAATGCTGTGTAAGTATAAAATGCTATATCCATGCCAACTCTCATCAGCATCACTATCATCTTTATTTTCTACTTCTTTCTCTTTCTTCCTGTTCAAGGGTATATCAAATAATTTTGTAGAAGGATAAGCAGGATCAAAGAAACGAATATTTTAATTTTTTCTTTCCCACTTTACATTTGCTTTTGGGCATCAATATAACCAAATTTCCATTCCATTCCATCCTTCAGGGTACCTCCTTTCTAGACTCTCAGTAGCAATGGGTTTGTTAAGATGGAAAATATAAATACAGATCCATAGGTAGCATTTCTTCATCCACCTTGTATAACAATTGCATTCAGAGAAAACCTAGTATATGACCTTCAGAATATCATATAAACCCTCTAGAAATGCTCTGCATGCTGTTATGCAACTTGAAGAGGCAGTAAGGTATGGAATGAGCTTTCTCTGAGAATCAGAATACCTAAGTATTATTGTCAGTTTTACTGCTAATTAGAATGTGAACTCCTGGAAGGTAAGGACCATGTTTTTCTTCTATCTTTCTCTAGTACTTACTACAATTCCTGGACATAGTAAGCAAATAAATGCTGGTTGACTAATTAGAAGGACCTTGGCTGAAGTCTTTCATCTATCTGGTCAAAACTGGCTAAAGTCTTCCTATACCTCTGGAGCACACACACACACACACACACACACACACACACACACACACACATAGATATAGATATAGATATAGATATAGATATAGATATAGAGATATAGATATATAGATATATAGATATATAGATATAGATATATAGATATATACACATACACACACTCTGGCAAGCAAGTCACCTGTTTGTGAGAATTCCTTGTGAAATGTCAAGCTTAGTCATGATTATCTCAACATGCTGGAGTAAATAAAATCTGATAAAGGTACTTGGACTATCTAAGCAGAAAATCTACTACAAATGTCCTCCAAAGATATGGGTTGATTGTAACACTGGTGATAGGTGATATTGTTTGTAAAGGGCTTATCACTGAGCAGGCAGGGAGATGTATAGAACAAGGAAGGAAGGTGCAATTACTTAACTTAATGTTGAATCACAGATGTTACCTCTTCCCTTGTTGTCACCCACCATCTGACAGGCTCCTTGGCAAGTGTTTCAGTGGGGGTGAGAAGGGAAGGAGGGAAGGAGAAGAGCAATGGAATGCAGGCTTTTTATCCAGGAATATGTGTAACAAAAGAAACATGATTTCAAAAGGTCACAGAAGCCAAATAGAATCTGTCTAGAGTGATTTATTGCAATTTGAATTTCCTCGTTTCCACCTGTCTTGGGATTCTTTATCTAGGGCACAGCTGCCCTCCTATTCCCAGAATGAGCAGACAAAGGTTTGACATCTTCCTGCTCTTTCCTAGGATGAGAACAGTAGAAAAGTTAAAAGATGTCATCATATTGTTTCTCAGACCCTTGAGAGATTCTCCCTTGCACCCAGGGACCTACATTTGTCATCCTTTGGATATAAGTCTGGGGTTGTTCTGTGTTTTTGATAACTTTGATAATTTGTCTGAGAAATTTCTCCTGAGTCCTATCCAGAAATGGCCAGTAAGGATTGATTATTCTCTCTGTTCTCTCTAATGTTACCTAGAACCTCTAAAAGTGGAAATTATACATAATAGTTTCACTCATATTATTGTTTGAAATCAGCCAATTCAAATATTATGTATGAACATCAATACTTTTGAATTATGGTGCCAGAGAAGACTTTTGAGAATCCCTTGAAGGAGGAGGTCAAATTAGTTAATAGTTAAGGAAATTAATTCAGGCTAATTCACTGGAAAATCAATATTGAAGCTGAAACAAATACTTTGGCTACATAATAACAAAATGACTACATAATTGGAAAGATTGAAAGCAAAAGGAAAGGGGACGGGGAGAAGATGAGATGGATAGAAAGAAATAATGGAAACAATGAATATGAATCTGTACATCCTTCAAGAGACAGTGGAGGATTTAAGGAACTGGCATCAATCAGGTATGACTGAACAATTGAATAACAAAATAGTTTTAAAGCCAAATAAATGATTACCTACTATATACCTAGCACCTGGACCAGTCAATTGTTGGGGAGGGAGGTAGGAACCAAAGGAAATAGATATATTCCTTGATGCAGAAAAACTTACCAATTGACTAGGATATTTCAAATTTTATATAATTAAGATCCCTCCTCAATCATGGATCTCCTTAATAAGCTACTCTAGGTTCAAGGCAAACTTTGAATGAGCAACCATTCAAAACCACAGTTCATAAATTCCCACTGATATTTCTTTTACTTGACTAATCAGAGAGTACAAATGTTCAAAGTATATTTAATAGTATAGCAAAATCAATTGCAAAATAACATTTTTTCTTTATATCAACAAGGCTACACTCTCCAGAAGCTTTTCATACTAGTGGCGGAAGAAGGAACACATGTAGAGAACATGTATGATAAGAAACACATGTTCAGGGAGAAACATGCTTCTATATACTTCCTCACTTAACTACTTACGTTTGCTTCTGACCTGGTGTTGTTATCAGAGATAATGTTCTATCAAACTATTGGACTCTTCTATTCTAGCAAACTATTGGACTCTTCTGTATATTTTATTCTCTCTATTATGCATTCTTCTGCTACAGTTTCACTGATTTGCTCGTCTCCACGGCTATTTCCTGCTGGCTTTTCACCCAATTGCATCTACTATATAACCCCATCCCCATGAGAGAAGTAGCTTAGTTTTTAGTCCTTAGGCCCAGAAACTTTGTTAGTCCTTTGAAATTCAGATATACAGTAAGCCTTAGGCATTGTCTGTCTTTTTAACTTTTCCTTTGCCTCATGTTAAGATTTAAACCCTGTTTTCTTTGGGTATATGGAGCAAACTCTATTCAGGTGTTATTGTTTAGTCAATTAGTCATGTCCACTTCTCCATTTGGAGTTTTCTTGGCAAAGATACCAGAGTGGTTTGCCATTTCCTTTTCCAGCTCATTTAAACATGAAAAAAATTGAAACATACAGGATTAAGTGACTTTCCCAGAGTTACACAACTAGTAAATGCTAGTAAATGAGGCCACACTGGAACTCATGTCTTCCTGACTCTAGGGCTGGTGTCTAACCATTGAACCAACAGGTTGTCCTCTGTCTTAGGTACTACTCATTTAATGCAGTCTATCTTTTGAAACTGGAGTGAGAATATGCTTTTAATAGGTCATTCTCCTTGTCTACATAAATTATTCCAGAAGCTACACCTGTAAAAACAGAATGGTCTAAAGTGTTTGGCAAACTTTACCCTGATTTTTCTGCTAGCAATGACTTCCACAATATTTACATATTAGAAAGAATTAGCAAACAATACAACTAAATCAAGTAGAAATTTGTGATAAATATGATAATCAACAAATAATTATTGAATGAATGGTATTATAAAACACACTAAGTATTGTAGATGGAGAAGAAAATGACAAACCACTTCAATACCTTTGCCAAGAAAACCCCAAATGTGTTCATGAAGAATCGGACATGACTGAAACAATCGAAAAACAAGTATTATAGAAGTTTAGAAAGGTTGGAAAGAATAGTTGAATATGTTAGTGAGAGGAGGCTTCAGGAAAGAAGTAAGATGAGCTGAAAATTGAACAATGGTTATGATTTTGATTGGAAACATGTGAAGGGAAGGAATAAGCAAAAATGTAGATATGGAGATAAGTATACCAACCTAAGTAGGATGGAAGGCCTATAATTGAAAGAGACCTTCAGCATTCTCTACTCCAACCCTCTCATTGTACAAATGAGGACACTAAGCCCTGAAAGGGAAAATGACTTATCCAGTGTCACAGAAGTAGCAATTAGAATTTGAACACAAATCCAAACACATCCCAAATCTAGGATGATGGTTGGTGGGTGATGCTGGATCACAACAAAGGAAGAAGTAACATCAATGACTCAATATTAAGTAATATTATAAAATAATAGAGGACTAAAGAGCTTGAACTTTTTATCAAGTCTGATTTCCAAACTACTGACCATGTGGTGAAAGAGTTAAAAATATGTGTCCTCTTATGGCATGAAATTTGTCACTGTGGCCTGGCCTTTTCAAAATAACTATGGTACTAAATAGCTATGTGCTCATTGAATTTTTTCCCCCATTCTTCCCTAGTAGCCCTGCATACAAATTCCACATCAAAAGCTGGACATGTTGCTTGGTGAGTTCCTTTCTTTTGTTGCCTTACAGCTCTAATTACTGAGGATGGCCAGTTCTGCAAGCAGCAGGGATGCAAGTAGCTGAGTCTCATATAAAAATTGGTGTTTTAAAATCTTAGGGTAGTTTTAAGCTTTTTAAACTACATTAAGACTTTGGTGACACCCTACATTTTGTACTTCAATTTACCTATTGAAAGTATTCCTATTGTATTTATAACTTTCTCTTTATACAGATACCCTACTGTATCTCTATAAGAAAGCTAGATTATCACATTATCATATCAACACAGAGATAGATAGATAGAGAAATATAGAGATAGATAAATAGATGGATAGATATGCAATAATAATAATGCCCTCAGGTAAATTATTTATATTGATAAATGATTTGAAATTAGTGTGATGCAGTAGATGGTAGTTCAAATATTGGAGTCAAAGAGACTTTCATTCAAGAATTGTCTCTGATAAAGATATTAACTATATAGCATAGCCAATTCTTAATGCCTTAGCTTAGACAACCTTCTTATTTGAAGTTACAAATGAATTACCATCTACACTGATGAGAAGAGTTTCCTCAAAAAGATTCATATTTTTGAACTTAAGCCTGTATCTGCATACATTTCCATATATTATAATCTATCTGTTATTTTATTGATTGTCTGGATTTAATGAAGTAATAGGAAAAAATGTTAATAATGCAGATTAATCTTAAAAGTGTGCTGTGTATTACTACTACTAGATTTATATTCCAAAGAGATCATGTAAAGGGCAAAGACTCACATGTACAAAAATATTTATAGCAACTCTTTTTGAAGTGGCAAAGAATTGGAAATTGAGAACTTGCCCATTAATTGGGGAAAGCTGAGAATGTTATTGTGTATGAATGTGATGTAATGCTATTGTTCTGTAAGAAATCATGAGCATCTGGATTTAGAAAAACCTGGAAAGATTTGCATGAATTATTACTGAGTGAAGTAAGATTTTTGAGTTCCATATTTTTCTCCCTCCCTACATTTTCATCCCACTCCCCTTGAAAGTGAATAATCTGATATAGGCTATACATAAATAGCTATGTCAAACATATTTCCATAGTATTCTTGTTTTGAAAGACAAATCAGAACAAAAGGGAATAAAAACAATAAGAGGGTAAAAAGAAAAAAAAAACATAAAACACAAGACAAAACTTTTTAAATGGAAAATGGTATACTTTGATCTGCATTCAGACTCCACAGTTCTTTCTCTGGATATGGATGGTATTTTCTTTCACAAATTCTTTAGAATTATATTTGATTATTGTATTGCTGAGAAGAGTTAAGTCTATCATATTTGATAATCACACAATGTTGCTGTTTATGTATACAGAATTCTCTTGATTTTGCTCACTTCACTCAGTGTTAGTTCATGTGTATCTTTCCAGGATTTTATAAATCCAGATGCTCATGATTTCTTACAGAACAACAGTACTCCATCACATCCATATACCACAATTTGTTCAGCCATTCCTCAATAGATGGTCATCCCCTCAGCTTTCAATTCTTTGCCATTACAAAGAGAATTGCTAGTAATATTTTTGTATATGTGGGTCTATTTCTCTTTTTTATGTTCTCTTTGGAATATAAACCAAGTAGTGGAAATATTGGATCAAAGGGTATGCACAGTTTTATTGTCCTTTGGATGTAATTCTAGATTGCTGACAAGTCGATTTTAAAACATTTATTAGTATATCATTGCCTCTGTGTGTGTGTCTTCATACATGTATACAAAAAGTCAAACAGGATGATGAATCTGGAAACTATATCCAGTGAGAAATGGTTGAAGGAATTAGGGATATATTTAATGAAGAAGAGAAGCTATAAGGAGGATGTGACACCTGTTTCCAAATATCCAAAAGCTTGTCATTGAAAAGAAATTTAGGCTTATCTTACATACTCTAAAGGGCACAACTGGTAGCTCAATGAATTGAATGCTGAACTTGGAGTCTGAAAAGCTAATTTGAATCCTGCCTAAGACTAGTTGTATGATTCTGGACAAATCATTCAACTTAAATTAGTAGTACTTGATTCATCATAAAAATAACTGATACTTCAAGATGTCTAACAATGGAACAGAAATCTCTATGTAAATCATTGAAGTCCTCATGAAAGTCCTTATACAAAAAATGACTTCTTGTACAATGTTGGAGATTTCAGTGGAGATAACCACTGAATGGGCTATTACACCAGATCACAACAAAGGAAGAAGTAACATCTGTGACTCAACATTAAGTAATATTATAAAATAATAGAGGATTGAAGGTTAGTCAGAAGCAGCAGTAACTTGAAGGCTGGAGATCCTGCTCTTCTGGATACTGGAGTCATGTTATAATTTGTATCTTCTCTGTGCTACATAGATCAGACTTGCCTGCTGTTGAGAAGCAAGGGCCAACAAAACTCTCATAACTTGGTGAAGCTCTGGATACAGGTTTAGGCTGAGGTATAAGTCCATAAAGACACATCATAAAACTGACCAATAAAGACAAAGGGAAGTGATTTCATTTGTTTTGCTGAAGTGAGTACAAAAAAGTAGCCAGTTCTCCTATCAGAAGTGCCATGAATCACAATGGATTGTTTTAGTGGATTAGACAAGCTCAGCCACTTGTCCAGGGCTCTCTTGGGCCATTTGTGCTCTTCCTGTCATAAGGGACTTGTAGAAAAATTTCCAAACAAATGTTTTAGCCATCAATGTCACCCTAAGCATAAGCCCTACATGAATAAGATATGATAACACTTATCACACAATAATAAAAACCCACTCCACTCTAGCCTGACACAGATTTGAAATGGCACAGATTAGAAGGCAGCTGGAAAGAACTCAACTCCCACAAAACCTTAACGCCTTTCATTTCTTTCTGGCTTACTTCCCTAACTGGGCTTGCTTCTTTCTTTGGTGATAATAATAGCTGACATTTACATATCTTAAGGTTTGCAAATTCCTTTACATATATCATCCAATGTGATGCTTATAATAACTCTTCTATTATTAACCCTATTTTAGAGAGGAAGAAAGTGAGGTCTTATGGTCACAGAGCTGATGTGAAGTAAGAGGTGAATTTCAATCTTCTTGACATCAAGTCCAGACCTTTATCTACCATAACAAGCTGCTTCTCAGTTGAGTCTTGTTTCTTAAGTTAGTGTGCAGTCATCTGTCTATAGTACAAACGTGCCATGGGATAATTAATGATGACAGGGCTCTAGACTAGACAAGAGATCATATTCCAAAGGTTCTGTTTCCATCACTAGGTCATGGATCACTCAGGTCACTTCTCTGGATCTCAGTTTCTTCCTTTGTAAAATAAGAGAAGTGAGCTAGATGATTCTGAAGGTTCCTTCCAGTTTTAATATTCCTAGATGACCTATGATTTAAGAGGAATTTTTAGCTGTAGTCCCCAAATACAGATTTTAGTTGCCTGACTAAAAATTTTCTAGGTTTTCAGAATTTTATCATAAAAAGCTTACAGTACCAGCTAAAAAGAGAACCAAGGCAACTTTTAAACCAGTCTTTTTCAGCCTGTGAGACAATCTCACTTGCATTTATTTTGTCATTTGAATTTTGTGAAGCATAGTCAGGAAAGTAAAATATGCAATTGTATTTTTCCTCTTTCCTTTTTTCCTTTCCTTTCCTCCTTTCTTTCCTTTTTTCTTCCTCCCTCCCTCATTCTTTTTCCTCTCTCCCTTTCTCCCTCCTTCCCTTCTTTCCTTCCTCCCTCTCTTCCTTCCTTCTTTCCTTCCTGCCTGCCTGCCTTCTTGCCTGCCTGCCTTCTTACCTGCCTGCCTTCCTGCCTTTCTTCTTGCCTTCTTCTTGCCTTCCTGCCTTCCTTCTTTCCTCCCTACCTTAGTGCCTTCCTGTCTTCCTTCCTTCCTTGCTTGCTTTTTTCTTTCTTACCATGAAATAATGTATTGTAATGTAGGTGAAAATTCAACAGGTGCTCACAATTGTCTTATGTGGACCCAGAGCTTTCTCTGGGAATAATAGCTTCCAGAAATGGTAACTCTCCTTACCTTTTCCCCTTAGAGAGGGCTCATCCTCTATTGACTATATTGTTCATTGACAGTATCTGAGCTAAAGACTGTATTTTTCCTGCCTAGGTCTATGAATGGAAGGTCTTACTTGTATAGTGTATGGCATGACCAGGAACCAAATCGGAGAATGATGCTAGAATGTTACCAGTGCTCTCTTCATTTTAGAACAGTCCAGAGATGATCTTCTTGATAAATTTGATAACCAAATCAAAAGGATTTAGTATCACTATAATTAAGCTCCCTTATAGATTCTATCAGCAAGTGTGTTGTGACATAAATTCAATGGTATGTACTTCCCTATTCCCTTTGGCAATCATTCTTATGTTATCTATTTGAGATGACAAATGGCATGTTTTGACCCACAAATACTAAGATCCATCTTTTGAGTTCTTTTCAGATCCATAGATAGACTACTTTTTTGATTTTGGAGAATTAGCTACATTTATTTTTAAATAAGTTTGTGAATTTCTTACTGAATTTTGACTTTTGGGGTCATATCAACTATTGCTTGTTGAATCAACTTCTATATCTCTAATGAATTTCTTGGTCTGCCTTCCTATTTTCCTTTTTCGGTGGTATAAAAACTTAATTCTCTGACTCCCTGATTCTAACCTTTGCCTTTGTCTGCTATCTTGCTTCTCTCCATCAATGACCTAGGATTTTGTCCTTTCTTTAAGGTGAAGTTCATTTTCTAATGTCTGTGGATACTTTGCCTCATCCATACTGAATGACCTTCACTTCCTGAGAGGGAAGCTTGAAGCTCAAGTACAAGAATTAACATCCAGGCCTTCGTCATTATGAGAGATCATAGATCCAATTTATTAGTATTTGCTAACTTAACTAATGAATTGATCATGCTCATAATGTTGTACTTCAGTTTACCTGAATTTCTACCATAACAGCTTAGCAACTACAAAGGGATTGGGGATCCTTGTGGCAGCCTCTTGGTGCCCTGCCCCCCTGGTGAGAAGACTCAGGTGGAATTTTTGCCAGAGAGATTGCACTAGAGACCTGACCTTAGTCCAGTTTTTTGAGCCAAGGAAATTCTTCACAATATTGGAAAAGATGTATCTTTGCTTGGTTGTTTTGGTGCCCTGTCTGATTTTAGTTGTGATTATTTAGTAATGATTAACAGTAGAAAACCAGGGAAATCTCCCTAAAGTGTAGGCCTCTGGAAAAAATATTATTTTCTTCAAGGAAGATTCTTGACTCAGATCAAGGAGTCATCAAAAGTTACACATCAAATAATGTCCTTTTAGGGAAATCATAAAGTAAATCCCAAGATACTCACCACTGTCATCAGGAGAGGGAGGCTAGGTCCTGTGCCCCTCACCATAATTGGAGAGTAGGATGAGTGACACTTCCCATTCAAAAGGGTTGGGGAAGCACCATGTCACATGGAACCATTATTAGAAAGTGACATGGCCATAATAGAGTTTTTGTTTTTTTCGCAGCCAAATCAGGATAACTAAAAATTGAACTTCAAAGGTTAAGTTGATATTGTAAATCTTTCTAACTGTTGTTACCCAGTAATGTAAGAATCTCAAAATTGTCCCAGAATTTGACCTAAAAGGGGGATTTCATTTGTGTGTATGAATGTTTTTAAAAAGAACTGTTAGGAAGTGCCTTTTTGTCTGGTCATATTACCTATTTCTGTAATTCAAATCAGCTTTTTTTTGAGACCTCATTGGGCCAAGTAGAAAAGAGTCAAAAACAAAACAAAAACAAAAAACAAAAAAAAAATACTTTTTCTAGTGAAAGAATCTCTCCTTTTTTCCTGACTCTGGCCAAGTTAGGGATGCAGACAAGATAAATAAAACTAAGAGGGTTAGGAATCCTTCCCTCAATCTGCAGAAATTTATTGCATCATAAACTAAAGAGAGTATAAAATGTTAAGTTCTCTACAGTGAATTTCCAAATTAAAGTTTGCACATTTTTATAAGTGTTGAAATGTTTTAGTGAGTAGAATTTGTTTTAAGAAAAAAAAATAGAACTAAAATTGTAAAAGTTGCAACAAAAAACCACTTAGATCTCATCACTCTGCCTAGAAATTGACAAATTTATTGTTTTAGTGCAGAAGGAAAATAATTTCACTGATTAAAAGAAAGGGGATTGAAGCTAATTTGAAATTAGTATCAGTGAAATTACAAAGTGAAAAAAATAGGTAATTGATTGCTTTCTTGGTTCCCCAAAAACTAGAACAGTTAGTGTAATCGACAGAGTAACTACAGAATAAGCAAAATTTTACTTGGAATAAAATGTTCTGAGTTATTTCTGTGAATGACAAGATAGAACTTAATTATATGAATAGATTAGGAATTTGTAAACTATTAAGTATGATTACATGACTTTAGACACTTTCCTGTGCCTCAGAAAAAGGTCAACCCATTTTAGGCTTTGTGCCTTGTGTTCTATTATAGACCTGTTAGACCCCAAGTGTCATCACCTCTGGCCACACATTTTTGACTGGATTACATCTAAGGAAAAATTGTAAAATAGAGTTATAGGGGCAGCTAGGTGGCATAGTGGATAAAGCACCGGCCTTGGAGTCAGGAGTACCTGGGTTCAAATCTGGTCTCAGACACTTAATAATTACCTAGCTGTGTGGCCTTGGGCAAACCACTTAACCCCATTTGCCTTGCAAAAACCTAAAAAAAAATTGAGTTATAAATGAATTAGAAATTGAGATATATAATTAAAATGTGAAATTTTTATGGTAAGTTTACTGTTAGGTTTTTATAACTACTAAAACATCTTAATGGATTTTTAGAGGTTTGCTGCTAAGATTAAGATGAAAAGAAAACAGCATAAACTTTTTCCCCCTTATTAGAGATAATAGTTGTATTGTTCTAGTTAAGGTGGAGATTAGATTTTCTCTACTAGAAAATGTACAGAATTAAAACCAGTTTGAAATAATTGTTTGAGTAAATTACTACTTTTGTTCCATAATTGTAATAGGTCATGCAACTCAAGAAGTAAAAATTTAGCAATTGATGGATTTCAAATAAAAATATTTGTTAAGGAAAAATACAGTGGAGATTAGTTGATAGATAGTCGGATATAATTGGGAAACTGATGTGAATAAATAGAAGGAAGTAAGGGAGTGATGTCAATTCATAATGTGAAAGGAGACTATAAAGGTATTGATGTGAAAAAAAAACAACAAAAAAGTGAGAGTTGCTGCGGGATTGTAAACAAAAGGAATTGATTTATTCTTTTTTTGGAGGGTTGACTTGAAATAAAGGGATAATTATGGGGAGCTGGAAGGGTTATTGTGAATCTTTGAAATTGAGGACACTGATAAAAATGGGTTCTAAATTTGAAGTTCTGACAACTAATGGTATGTAGCAAGAGGGAGAGAATTATTTTGAAGAATTAAATGTTCTCAGTTGTGATTAAAAATCCATATTTGATTTGGACAAAATTTTGTTCTGAAACCAAATAAGATAATTGTGGTAAATCAGAACCTAATTCAAATTGCATTTATTATTTGGCATTAAGACTTCCATGTCGACTTCCAGCCAAGACGGCAGAGAGAAGACAGGCACAGTTCTAAAGTCTCCTGATCTCTTCCCCATCTATCACATGAAACAAACCTCTTAAAAGAAATCCAAACCAGGAAACCCAGAAAGAAAAACCAGGAGAGGAAAATCTAGCTCAGGATTTGTCTCCTGCAGCAGCCTTGGCTGAGTACTGGCAGGTGAGTCTGAGCTCCCAGGGAGGATCAGCCCGGGATCAGCAGATCAACAGCTGAATTGGAACCGGCAGTCCGAGGGCCCAAGAGCAGGACCTGCTGGATCAGTGGTGGGGCTGGACAAAGTGGGCTTGGGTCCGTGGGGAAGCAGAGGCGCTGGTGTTGGTGCTGTCCCCCTGGAGCTTGGGGAAGGGGCTGCGGGGAAAGGTCTGGTGTAGGACAACTGTGGACACCATCCCTGGGCTCCTCAGGTCTGAGAAACTCTGAGCCCATGCCTACATTGCACTGAGGCCTCTTCTCACAAAAATGCAAATTACTTCTGCCTCAGGCCCAGGTGTGTGAGCAAAAGAACCAGCCCACCTGAGGAATGACCTCAGGCTAGGGTAAAGCCCAACATTGATTGAAGGCAAAAGAATTCAATAGCTCCAATTCCCTCCCTCAAGCAAAGGGAGAAGGCCTCCCAACCAAGGTCACAGACACTCCAGAGAAAGCAACCAGCACCTCCTACTGGCCAGCCAGAGAAACTGCACTCAGTAAAGCCTTTAGAGATCCCAAGCACAGGTGAACCTGCCCCACCCAACTCGAGGTCTTAGCATAATGAAGGGTCAGTGGAAAGGTGGATCCATAGAAAAATTCCTGGAAGGGAAAGACCCCAACCCAGAGAGACCTGGAACATCCGAGGACAATACAATCTGGTCTCCAGCACAGAAAGATTTCCTTGAAGAAATAAGGAAGGAGTTTAAAAATCAACTGGAAAATTTGGGGGAGACAATACCTTGCAACAAGAAAACAAAACCTTAGAAAGTAGAATTGGACAATTGCAAAATGAGAATAATTCTCTCAGATCCTCAAATGAGCAAATGCAAAAAGAAATTAATTCTCTCAAAACCTCAATTGGTCAAATGGAAAACCCTTTCAAAAGTAGAATTGACCAATTGGAAAAGGTTAATGAAGAAAACTCCTCCCCCCAAAAAAGAATGGAGTCTACAGAAACTAATGACTCCACAAGACAGCAAGAGTCAGTTAAACAAAATCAAAAAATAGAAAAAATAGAAGCAAATGTGAAATACCTCATCAACAAAACCACTGACCTTGAGAATAGATCGAGGAGGGGAAACCTGAAAATTATAGGACTTCCTGAAAACATTGAAGAGAAAAAGAGCCTGGACTTAATATTACAGGATCTAGTGATGGAAAACTGCCCTGACATCATGGAATCAGAGGGCAAAGTAGTTATTGAAAGAGTACATCGATCCCCACCAGAAAAAGATCCTAAAAGGAAAACACCAAGGAATGTTGTGGCCAAACTCCAGAACTATCAGATAAAAGAGAAAATCCTGCAAGCAGCCAGAAAGAAACAATTTAAATATCAAGGAGCCACAATAAGGATCACGCAGGACCTGGCTGCATCAACTTTAAGGGATCCAAGGGCCCGGAACAAAATATTTCGAAGAGCATGGGAGCTTGGTATGCAGCCGAGAATCTACTTTCCTGCAAAGCTAAGCCTTCTCTTCCAGGGAAAAAGATGGACATTTAATGAAATGGAAGAATTCCAAAAATTTCTGATGAAAAGACCAGAGCTAAACAGAAAATTTGGATATCAAACAGGAGGTTGAAGAGACACATGAAAAGGTTAAAAAAAGGGGGGGGTGGTAAAAGGAAAAAAATGCAATCCAGTAAGTTGAAACTGGCTATATCCCAGCATGGGGGGGGGGGGGGCGGGGAAGAGACTCTCATAAATCCTGAGAAATGTAACTCTATCAGAGAGAATATACCTAGCCAGAAATGATGGACATCCATGACCTATCCATGAGACTGATATCTAATGGGATGTAACTGGCTTTAACTCCACTGGGGAGAAAGACTCTAATAATTCTCAGGAATTTTGACTCTATTCAACAGAATATACTGAACTAGAAGGGACAGACACTCAGAATTTTCTATGACTTAGACAGAATGATCTAAAAAAAATACACTACCTCCCTAAAAAGGGGGACAGGAAAGAGATGGGAGGAGGGAGGGGATTGAATGGGACAAATCTCATTACACTAAGAGGTACAAAAAAACCTATTGTAATAGAGGGGAAGAAGGGAGTAGAGGAGAAACACCTGAATCTTCTCATCAGACTTGGCTTAAAGTCAACCTACACATACTCAGTTAACTTATAAAACATCTAACCTTTCAAGTATTAAAAGGGGAAAAGGGGAGGGGGGATGGAGAAAGGGAAGGGGAGTGGAGGAAATAAGGGGAAATAACAAAAGGAAGGGAAGGGAACAGGGAAAGGGGAAAGAAAGGGGAGGGTGTGATATAGGAGGGCAAACACACTGAAGGGGGTGGTATTCAGAAACAAAACAAAATATTGGGGAATGTGGATAAAAGGGTGGAAAGGGGGAAAATACAAACAGAGGGAAGATAGCATGTAGGGCAATAAAGAATTGGTAATCATAACCTTGAATGTGAATGGGATGAACTCTCCCTTAAAACGTAAGCAAATAGCAGAGTGGATTAAAAACCAGAATCCTACAATATGCTGCTTACAAGAAACTCATTTGAAGCAGAGAGACACATATAGAGTAAAGGTAAAAGGTTGGAACAAAATATATTTTGCTTCAGCTGAAGTAAAAAAAGCAGGGGTAGCAATCCTTATCTCAGATAAAGCAGCAGCAAAAATAGATAGCATTAAAGGAGATAAGGCAGGAAACTTTATACTCCTAAAAGGTACCATAGACAATAAAGTCATTTCAATATTGAATATATATGTACCCAGTGGGACAACACCCAAATTAACAATTTTTGGCTGTCTGCAAAGGAGAGTACCATCTGTATCCAGATAAGGAGCTGTGGAGTTTGAACAAAGTACAAGGACTATTCCCTTTAATTCAGAAAAAAAAACCCAGATGTCTTATTGTCTGATCTGGTTACCTCTGAGAATTCTGTTCTCTTTAAGGATATGATTTCTCTCTCATTACACCCAATTTGGATCAAGGTACAACATGGAAACAAAGTAAAGACTGACGGAGTGCTATCTGTGGGGTGGGGGTGGGGGGAGGGAAGCAAGATTGGGGAAAAATTGTAAAACTCAAATAATATCTTTAATGAAAATTAAAAAAAGACTTCCATGTCTCTGAAAAAAGAGTCAATATCTAGTCTTATAAATCTGTTAGTTGTGTGACCATAAACAGGTTATCATACCCCTGTTTACCTCAGTTTCCTAATCTGTAAAAGAGATAAATCATAACTCCTACCTACTGGAGTATTTGTAAGGATCAAAATGATAGAATGAATGTGAAGCTTTACCAGCACCTGGTATATGATAAGCACTATAGAAATGTTAACTATTGTTGTCAATATTATTATTTCTTTAGTTGAATATAATCACCTTTTACTGGGCAACTCTATAATAGGTTTTAAATGGGATTAGTTTAAAATCCTAAAGGTGATGAAATGGATGATTTTCTATGTGAGATAATTTGGAAATGCATTCAACTGAATTAATGCTATCTGACTGGTAATAAATTTTACTTTATGATAATGTGAATGTTATTGTTATATTTCTAAATTTCCTTGTATTGTGATTTTTGGGAAACCAGTGTGAAAAATGCTGTTTAAAAAGTTAATGTAATTTTATCATTAGAAAATTTAATTAATTAATCTGGATACTACTAAGAGATTATTAACAGTGATTGTTGTTATAATGTTAAAATCTATCAAACATTTAATTGAATATATTATTAAAAGGAAAAACAATAGTTATTTCATGGAAAAGAAAAAAGAGAGAGAAAATCCTTATTAGTCTCCTTATTAATAAACATGGAACCATATGCTTGGACAAAGTCATAAAATTATATGTCTTATGAAATAACTTGTGATTTGTTTTACTGAGAAAAATGGAGTCACCTTTTCATTCCAAACACTCCCTGACAAAGGAGGGAAGATTTACAAGTTCATTTATAGTGTAGCAGTGTTTATAGGAGGATTTGTGATTATGAAAATTATGAACTTATACCTGGAACAGTAGATGCTGAAGTTATATCTTGAACCAACTTAATCTCAATAGATTCTAGCCTTAAAGATTTAATTTTGCTTTAAGGATTAATATATAATACCTTAAGAGATGGATATCTATTACTCTGGAGATTTACAGTAATTAGCCCTTGGTTTTCTGTTTGCTTATTATTTTTATAGTGAAATCATATCTATGTGAAATTCCAGAATGCAAATATTTTCTTGATTTCTAATGACTGCTGTTTTTTAAATTATTTTTTAATTACATGTAAAAATTTTTACATTCCTTTTTAAAAATTTTGAATTTTGCATTCTCTCATTATGAAGGCAAGTGATTTAATATAGATTAACCTTGTGTGCAGTAATAATTTGAAGGAAAACATTAAAAAAAACAAGAAAAATAATATAAAAAAGCCTGTTTCCATCCACATTCAAACTCTTTCTATTCTTTCTCTGGAAGTGGATAGGGTTTTCTCATCACAAGTCCTTCAAAATTGTCTTAGACCACTGTATTGCTGAGAATAGCCAAGTCATTCCCAGTGGATATATCTTTATTGTTTACACTGTCCTCCTGGTTTTGCTCACTTCACTCTGAACCAGTTCTTTCTAGATTTTTCTGAAATAAATTTGCTTATTATTTCTTATAGTACAAAACCCCAATTTGTATACTCATTCCCCAAGGATTGAGCATCCCCTTAATTTCTCATTTTTTTTACTGTCACAAAAGGAGCTGCTATAGATAATTTTGTACATGTATGTCCTTCCCCCCCCCCTTTTATGATCTCTTTGGGAAACAGACCTAGTATTGCTGAATCAGAAACTAGGTCCAATTTGATTGCCCTTTGGGCATAGTTCCAAATTGTTCTCCTTAATGGTTGATTCAGTTCACAACTCCACTAACAATGTATTGGTGTTCTAATTTTCATCTCCTATATTTATAAAGTCAATCTAATAAGTGTGAGGTGGTACCTCAGAGATGTTTAAAAATGCATTCCTTTAATAAGTAGTGACTTAGATTTCATATAAATATAGAAAATTTTGATTTATTCAACTTAAAACTACTTGTTCATAGCATTTGACCACTTATCAACTGGGGAATGACTTTGAAATAAATTTGGCTCAGTTTTCTGAGAAATGAAGCCCTTATCAGAGACATGTGATTAAAAATTTTTTTCCCAGTTTTCTGCTTTTCTCACAATCTTACTTGTCTTGGTTTTATTTTTGTAATTTAAAAAAATTTAATATAATCAAAATTATCAGTTTTGTTTTATAATGTTTTCTATCTTTTATTTGGTCAAAAATTCTTCCCTTCACCATGGATAAAACAGCCAAACTATTCCTTGCTCTCCTAATTTGCTTATGATACTATCTTTTATGACTAAATCGTGTACCCATTTTGAACTTACCTTGACCTGTAGCATAAATATTAGTCTATACTGCATTTCTATGATATAGTCTTACAATTTCCCAGGAATTTTTGTCAAATAGTGAGTTCATATGCCAGAAACTGGGGTCTTTGGGTTTATCAAACACTAGATTACCATGATCATTTACTATTGTGTCTAGTACACCTATTCTATTCCATGTATCTATTGCTTTATATCTTAACAATATGAGATAGTTTTGATGATTGCCACTTTATAATATTGCTAGTATTGCTAGACCACTTTACTTTGTATTTTTATTAAGATATTCTTAACCTTTTGTTCTTCCAGTTTAATTTTATTATTTTTCTTAATCTATGAATTTTTCTGTATGATACTAAATATGTAAATTAAGTAGCATTATCATTTGATATATTGACTTGCCTTATTCATAAGCAATTGATATAGTTCCAATTGTCTATATCTGATTTTATTCATGTAAAAACTGTTTTATAAGTGGGTTTGCCTTCTCAAGTTTACTCCCAAGTATTTTATGCTGTCTAATTATTTTCTCAAATAATTTACATAGTATTAGATTTAAATGTTCTTTAAACATATGGTAGAATTCACTTGTGAATTTATCTGACCCTGGAAATTTTTTATTATGAAGTTCTTTGAATACATGTTAAATTTCTTTATCTAAAAAGGGGTTAATTAACTATTTGATTTCCTCTTCTTTTAGTCTGGGCAATTTATACTTTTGTAAATATTCATCCATTTCACTTAGATCATCAGATTTATTGGTATACAATTGGGCAAAATAGCTCCTAATTATTTCTTTAATTTCCTGAGTTCAGTACTTGAAGATCAAACTTTCAGTTCAGTTTAAACTTTCAACAGGAAAGTTTGAAAGTCCCTTCTTTTATTGAAAATCCATCTTTTCCCTTGAAAAAGTATGTTCAGTTTTGCTGGGTTTTGCTGATTCTCAGTTGAAATTCAAAGTCTTTTAACCATCCAGAATATCATATTCCAAGCCCTACAGATCCTTAATGTAGAAGCTGCCAAATCCTGTGTAATCTTGACTGCAGCACCATAGTAATTGAATTTTCTTTCTGATGGCTTGTAGTATTTTTTTCTTTGACTTGGGAGTTACAGAATTTGGTTATAATATTCCTGGGATTTTTTTGGAGGGAGATCTTTTTCAGGAGTTGATCAGTGGATTCCCTCAATTTCTATTTTACCCTCTGCTTCTAGGATCTCAGGGAAATTTTGCTGGATTATTTCTTGAAAAAAAAGAAGTCTAGACTCTTCCTGATTATGACTTTTTAGGTAACTCAATAATTTTTATATTATCTCTCTTGGATCTATTTTCCAGGTCAGTTGTTTTCCCCATGATATTTCACATTTTCTTCTATTTTCATTTTTGGGGGGTTTATTTTATTGTTTCTTGATTTCTCACAAAGTCATCAGCTTCTTTTAGCTCCATTCTACATTTGAAGGAGTTATTTTTTTCCAGAGAGCATTTTTATCGCCTTCTCCAACTGACTAATTCTGCTATTAAAGACATTCTTCTCCTCACAGGCCTTTTGGTCTGCTTTTTCCATTTAAACTAAACAAGTTTTTAACATGTTATTCTCTTCTGTGTTTTTTATATCTCCTTAACCAAGCTACTGACTTGTTTCTATGATTTTCCTACATCACTCTCATTTCTTTTCCCATTTTTTCTTCTACCTCCTTTAGTTGATTTTCAAAGTCTTTTTTGAGTTCTTCCCTAGCCTGAGGCTAATTCCTATTTTTCTTGAAGGCTTTGAATTCAGGAGCTTTGACTTTGCCATCTTCTGAGTGTGTATTTTGACCCTTCATGGGACCAATGTAATTTTTTATGGTTAGATTCTTTTTTTCTGTTGTTTGCTCATTTCCTCAGCCTATGATCTAGCTTATTGTACTTCCAAAGCTTTGGGGGGGCTTTTGGTACACCCTTCAGGGACCTTAATTCCTCCAATATCTTGTGAGAGGCTCTGATTGCTCTTTTGGCCTGTGCTCTGATCTTTGAGTGACAATAAACACTCTCCCCTCTACATTAGAACTGTGAGAATGTTCCCTACTCTTCTGTGGTAGTAAGGGGGCCCAGCCTGGGTCTTGCACCTAAGTATTGGCAAAGCAGCAGAGTCCTGCCCCAGGGATAGCAAAGAGAAATCTGCAGTCTCTCCCCACCCTATTACCATCTGTGGAGCTTTGTGCTCTCTGGAAACAGCTTCTGGGTGGCTCCACAGGTTCCCAGAGCTACCCTGAGGCCAGCACTGGCCTGGACTCCCTGCTCACTCTGGTGTGGTAGAGTTCTCCTACTGACCCTTCAAGTTGTTACTGATGATCCCCAGATCAAAAGATCTGGAAACTGCTTCCACTGCCATGAATTCAGGTAATCTGTAGGCTGTTCCTGGAAGGCTGAAGATGGTTTGCTCTGGCACAGCATGACTGTGACCTGGGCTTTGCTGCAGCTCCTCTTTCCAATTCCAGTCCTGATGGAACAGACCTTTTCCATGGTGACACCAAGCCATCTTGATTGGGAAAATTGTTTCAGTTAGTCTTTCCATGGGTTATGCCTCTCTAGAATTCTGTTAGAGTTATAATTTTATGGCTTTTGGAGTTTTTTGGTGAGGGAAGAGCTTCTGGGAATTCCTGCCTTTTTGCTATCATCTTGGCTCCCTTTTTAAATGTTTTGATATAAAATTTCCCCTAAGTTGTTTCTGTTGTTTGTCATTCATTCTTGAAGAAGACTGTGACATCAGGGAAGTGATTCCAGGGCAAGCACATGAATTAGATGTGAGTGAGGTAAGGCTGTGCTAAGTCACCAGCCTTACTTTCTCCTTTGGAGTCATCTGGATCTATTGATCACATATGAATCAGGATGACTAGGGATGACCCTGGATGCAAGGCAATCAAAGTTAACAGATTTGCCCAAGGTCACATAGTTAGAAAGTGTCATGTGCCTGAGACTGGATTTAAATTCAGATCCTACTGATTTCAGGATCAGTGCTTTAACCACTGTACCACCTATCTCCCCTAAGTACTGTTTTAACTGAATCCCATAAATTTTGGTGTGTTGCCTCATTATTATCATTCTTTTTAAGGAAATTATTTATTGTTTCTATGATTTATTCTTTTACTCACTCATTTTTTAGGAATGGTTTATTTACTTTCCAATTAATTTTAATCTGTGGCCCTTTTTTAAGTGTAATTTTTATGGTGCCATGATATGAAAAGTATATATTCAATATTTCTGCCTTTCTGCATTTGAATATGGATTTTTTATGCCCTAATACATGGCCAATTTTGGGGTAGGTGTCATGTACTACCAAGAAAATTGTATATTTTTTCTATCACCATAAAATTTTTTCTAAACTTTTCTAAAAAATTTATTTACCTTCTTAACTTCCTTTTTGTTTATTATATAGTTAGATTGATCTAGTTTTGAGAGGGAAAAAGTAAAGATTCCCATACTGGTATAGTTTAATTGTCTGTTTCCTCCAGTAATTACTTTAACTTCATTTTTAGAAATTGGGATGGTACATATATGTTTGGTATCGACATTTCTTCATTACCTAAGGCATCTTTTAGCAAGATGCAGTTTCCTTCTTTGTCTCTTTTAATTTTACTTTTTTTTTGTCTGAGATCATGATTGCTACCCCTGCTTTATTTCAGTTGAAGCATATGTTAGGAACAAAATTGTCTAATTTGTAACTGAGGCAGAGCTCTGAGACATTAGCCATTTATAAAGAGTATAAGATCAGTTCTTCCTCATAGTCTAAGATGTCACTTACCTTCCTCCAGGTCCTTAATTTTATAGTGTTTGATACTCAGGCAATACAGATGAAGCAAAATAAACATACTGAGTCTCATTGGTGGATTAACCTTGCTCTTGACCCTTAAGGGGAGCCTACACAAAATATAGATTGTCATTGGTTGACAATGAATCAATGAGCATATCTTGATGAACTCACTTTGACCTTTCAGAAGATCCTAGTGAATTGATAAACAGGCATGTTCTGGGCTGATAAACATGTCAAAACCTCCATATGGACCAATAGAAAGGCAGACCACAGACTGGCAAACAGGGTCACTAAATGCTCATAGCTATTTCCCTATATTGTGCAAGAGGGATAATGAGGAGCTGAGGGGCAACAAAAATAACTGGGAGACTTTCTACATCAGTGATCAACCTTCACCACTCCAGATTTGTTCACCATAACGAGGAAAAAAACAAGGGTAGAAGTCTTCCACCTTCTGATTAAGAAAATGAGCTTTTAATCTGTAGTACCCAACTCTGAGCCCGAATAAGTTCTGAAACTTAAAATAACTACTTCAGTGAAATCATATCAAACTGTTCAATATGCATTGGAATAATATATTCTATTCCAGTCTTTCCTTTACTTTCTTTCTGTCTTTCTGCTTCAAATGTGTCTTTTGTAAACTACATCTGTTTTATAAGTTCATCCTGTTCATATTCACAATTATGAGTACTGTGTATTTCCTTCCAGCTCATTTTCCCCAGTTATATATATTTTTTTCTTTTTGTCCTATCCTTCCTCACCAGTTTTTTGCTTCTGACCACTGCCTCCCTCAGTCTTTCCTTCCTTCTATCGGCTATATAACCCTTTTCTTGACTCCTCAGCTTTTATTTCCCTATAGAGTAAGACAGATTTCTATACCCAACTAATTACTTAATTTCTTCTTTGAACCAATCCAGAAATAGTAAGGTTTAATCTATGCTCTGTTCCCTCCCTTCTATCCCTCCATTGTAATAGGTTTTTCATACCTCTTCATGTGATATAACTTACCCCTTTCTGCCTCTTCATTCTCTCTTCTCCTAGTACATTCTTCCTCTTCTCATCCCTTAATTTTTTCCTATTTATGGTTCATTTATAATGTTACAAAAAATTTTGTTATGAAAGTAAACATAAACCCCCCTCCCCCCCAAAAAAAGATAGAGAAACCTCAAAAGAAATGAAATGAGAGGAAAAAATGTGTACTTCAGTCTGTGTTCAGGTTCTATCGGCTGTCTCTGGGAGGAGTTGCCTTCTTTATCATAAGTCCACCAGAGAAGTTGCTTCAACATCTTTTTCTACAGTTGCTGTTGCCAGCTGTATTTCCCTCCACACTATCCTGTATTCTATTCTCTTTCTCCTTTCACTCTGTCCCTACTCAGAAGAGTGTTATATCTGAACACCCTCTCCCACAATCTTCCCTCTCTTCTATCACCTACTCCCCCCCTCACTTTCCCCCTCCCCCTTATCCCATCCCTTTCCTTTCTTTTTTTCTCTTGGGTAGGATAGATTTCTGTACCCTATTAATTGTGTATGTTATTTCTTCACTGAACCATTTCTGATGAGAATGAAGGCTAACTCATTCCCTCTCGCCTTCCCCCCTTCCACTCCACTACAAATGTTTTTGTTCTTGACTCTTTTATGTGAAATATCTTAGCCCATTCTACCTCTCCTTTCCCTTCCTCCCAGTACTTTCCTTTATTTCCCATTGACTCCATCTTTACACTATATTATACCATTATATTCAACTCTTTCCTATGCCTTATCCATATATGCTCTTTCTAACTGCTCTTATAAATGAGAAGTTTCATATGAGGTGTCAATATCTTCTTCCCATGCAGGAATGCACACAGTTCAGCATCATTAAGTTCCTCATAATTACTCTTTCTTATCCACCCTCTCTATACTTCACCTGAGTCCTGCATTTAGAGATCAAACATTCTGTTCAGATCTGCTTGTTTCAACAAGAAAGTCTAAAACTCCCTGGTTTCATTGGATGTCCATCTTTTCCCCTGAAAGAAGATGTTCAGTGTTGCTGGGTAATTGATGTTCAGTTATAAACCCAAATTGGTTAATACAGATGCTGCCAAATCCTGTGTAATCCCAACTATAGAGCCATGGTGGTTGAATAGTTTGTTTCTGGCATCTTGCAGTATTTTCTCTTTGACTTGGGAGTTTTGGAATTTGGTTACTCTATTCCTGGGAGTTTTTCTTTTGGGAATTCTTTCAGTAGATGATTAATGGATTCCCTCAATTTCTCTTTTATCCTCTGCTTCTAGGATCTCATGGCAATTTTGTTGTGTTATTTCTTGAAAAATGAAGCCTAGGCTCTTTTCCTGGTCAAGACTTTCATGTAGCCCACTGATTTTTAAATTCTCTCCTGGATATGTTTTTTAGGTCAGTTGTTTTTCCAATGAGATATTTTACATTTTTCTTGTAATTTTTTGTTCTTTTGGTATTGTTATGTTTCTTAATTTCTTACATAGTCATTAGCTTCCTTTAGCTCCAATTTCCATTTGAAGTTGTTTTCTTCAGATAACAATTCTATCTTCTTTTCCAGCTGGCCAATTCTGCTTTTTAAGGCATTCTTCTCCTAATTTGCCTTTTGGGTTGCTTTTTCCAATTTATGTAAATTGTTTTTAACATATTATTTTCTTCAGTATTTTTTTGTAATTCTTTCACCAAGCTGCTGACTTGGTTTTTGTGATTTTCCTGCATCACTCTCATTTCTCTTCCCAGTTTTTTCTTTACCTCCCCTACTTGTTTTTCAAAGTCTTTTCTGAGCTTGACCACAGCTTGAGCCCATTTCCTATTTCTCTTGGAGGCTTTGGATACAGAAGTTTCAACTTAGTCATCTTCTAAGTGTGGGTTTTGATCCTCCAGGAGAGCAAAGTAATTTTCTATGGTCAGGTTCTTTTTCTGTTGGTTGCTCATTTCCTCAGTCTATGCTTGATTTACAGCACTTCCAAGGCTTTGGGAGATTTTTGGGACACCCCACAGTGTCTTCAATTCCTCCAAGGTCTTATAAGAGACTCTGCCTGCTCTCTTGCTTGTACTCTGGTCTGTGGATGACCACAAGCACTCCCCTCTACCCTGGAGTAGGAGGGTTTCTGCTCCTATATGGTGGTATGAGGGCCTGACTGTGACCTGGATCTGAGTGTGGGAAAATAACAGAGACCTGCTCCAGGGAAAGCAGAGAGCAGAGAGACTTCTGCAGTCTCCTCTGACTCCCCTACCATCTATGAATTGAATGCTCTGGAAGTTTTGGGTGGCCCCACAGGTTCCTGCTGCAGTGCTACCCTGAGGTTGGCGCTGGCCAGCGAGACTCCACACTCACTCTCATCCCTTATTTTTTTATGTCACTCCATCAGAGTTAATTTTAAATGTACCTTCTATCTGTGTATATTCCTTCTAATTTCCCTAAGAAAAATATAGTCCTTAAGTCTCATTCCATGTAGGAATGTAAACAGTTTAACCTTATTGAAGAATTGGCTTTTTCTTTCCTGTTTAGTTTTTAATACTTTTCTTAAGATATAAAATAGTTATCTATCTATTTATCTATCTATGTATTTGAGAATCAATTTTTTTAACTCGAGTCTTTTTAATCAAGAATGTTTGAAAGTACCCTATTTCATTAAGTATCCAAATTCTCCACTCAATTTTGTTGGATAGGTGATTCTTGGTTACAATCCAAACTCCTTTGCTTTCTGAAATAACATATTCCATGCCCTCTGAGGTAAATTCTTTTAAATTATATTTTACCCTCTGGTTCTAGGATATTAGGGGTTTTTTCTTGATAATTTCTTGGAAAAAAACCTTTCCAGGCTCTATTTTTGGATCGTGATTTTCAAATAGTCTGTTAATGCTTAAATTATCTCTCCTGGATCTATTGTTGATTTTTAAAGCTGAATTTCACACTTGGGGCACAGGGGACATTTGTCCCTTGCTTTTTGAACTGGGAACCAGGGTATTAGCAGTGGCACTACTTTTTGTGTGGAGACTCCAAGGCTTGAAGCTCATCTGATGTTCTGGGGTCACCTGAACTAATATACTGACTGTGCTAGGGCTTCAGACTTGATAGGACTGATTACTAGCATATTGTGTCAGGACTGAAGACCTCACACAGCTAGTTTTCTGTGCCACTAGTCTGTTGAACTGAGACTGTAGGACCTTTCTTACTGATCTGTACTTGGGCTAAAGGTCTCCTATGACTGGCCAGGACACAGCCTATGCTGGGTCATGTTCTGCTTTTATACAAACGACACAGACCTTCCTTAGAGTCCTAAGTTATCTCAGCTTGAAAATTATTTCACACTATTCTTTTGTGGTTTGTATCATTTCAAAATCCATTTTGTAGCATGATTTAAAATTGTTTGAAGGAAATTGTGGAAAACTCAAGTAACTCCCTGCCTTTTCTCCACCATCTTCTTTATTTTTCTTCTAAAATTGACTTTATTGATTTTGTTCATTCAAAACCATTTTTAATATGATATGTAAACTATGTCATGCTTTTGCCATTTGCTCTCTATCAATCATGGATGAGATCACCTCCTTCACATTCATATTTATGATTTTTGTGTATTTCCCTCTGTTTATTCTTCTCTCTCTTTTCACCTTGTCTCTCCTCAAAAGTTTTGACTGTGACCATTCCCTCCTCCAATTCACCTTCCTTATGTCAGTCTCCCCCTTTACCTTATCCACCTCATCTTCTTCCTTGTGGGGTAACATAAATTACTAAACCAGTGTCAATGAGAGTAAAGTTCAAATTCTCCTCACATTTCTTCCATAATTCTATCTATTGTAAAAGCTCTTTTGTACTTTTTTAAGGATAGTATTGCTATTTTTTATTCCCCCCCTGCCCAGTTACATGCAAAATCAAGATTCAACATTCCTTTCCATAAGCTCGAGTTCCAAATTCTCTTCCATCCTCCCAGTCCAGTCCCCCTCATTGAGAAAGCAAGTTACTAGGGGAAATTACATGGTACTGTTGATAGAGCACTAGCCCTGGAGTCAAGAGGATCTGAGTTCAAATGTGACTTCAGACACTTTAGAAGTGTGACCTTGGGAAAGCCATTTAATCCCATTGCCTTGCAAAAAGAAAAGGAAAGAGAAAGCAAGTAACGTGATATAGCTTAAAAATGTATAATCAATAGTCATGTTCTAAAAGCACATATAATCCCCCCTTCAAAAATAAGAGAAACCTCAAGAAAAATGAAATGGAAAAAAAGGTATGCTTTGATCTGTATTCAGATGCCATTAGTTCTGTCTTTGGAATGAATAGCATTCACTGTCATAATTCCTTCAGAGTTCTCTTGGGTCACAGCATTGCTCAGTAAAGGCAAGCTATTCACAGCTGATCATCTTACAATATTGCTATTACTTTGTATAGTACATTTCACATTGCATATGTTCATGTAATTTTTTTACTGAGAATAACTATTTGTCATTTTTCATAACAGAACTGAATTTCATCTCAATCACATACCACAGTTTGTTTAGCCATTCCCCAACCAATGGGCATCCTCTCAATCTCCAGCTACCCACCACTGAAAAAGAGTTATTGTAAATATCCCTACACATGTATATACTTTTCTTCTTGTATTTCATTTCTTCTGGACCATAGATCTAGCAGAGTTCCAAATTGCTCTACAAAATTGTTGAATCATTTCACAACTCCTCCAACAATGTATAAATACCTCAATTTCCCTATATTCCTTTCAACATTCAACATTTCAACATTTTCCACTTCTGTCCTATTAGCCAATCTAATAGGTATAAGGTAGTACCTCAGAATTGTTCCAACCCATATTTCTTCAATCAATAGTATTAGAATAATTTTTAAAATGATTTAAATAGATTGCATTGATAACTCCAACTGAAAACTGTCTATATCTCTTGATCATTTATCAGTTGGGAAATCTTTTGTGCTTTTTTATGTGAGAAAATTTACCCCATTCTGCCTCACTCTTCCCTCTTTTCCCAGTACATCCCTCTTTTTCAACCCTTAATTTTAGTTTTATTTTTGAATATCATCCCATCTTAATCATGTACTCTCTCTGCACCTTAATAGTGATAAAGTTCTTAGAAACTGCAAGTATCATCTTCTCATATAGGAATGTCAGTAGTTTAACCTAAGAGAATTCCTTATTAATTTCTCTTTCTTATTTACCTTTTAATGCTTCTATTAAGTCTAAAATTTGAAAATCAAATTTTCTATTCAGCTAAGGTCTTTTCATTAGGAATGACTGAAGTCCTCTATTTTATTTAATATTCATTTTTCCCCAGAAGGATAGTACTCAGATTTTTGGTTGCAATCCAAGCTTCTTTGCCCTCTAGAATATCATATGACAAGTCCTCTGTTCCTTTAATGCAAAAGCTGTAAAATCTTGTGTTATCATGACCTATGACTCCACAATATTTAAATTATTTTTTTCCTCTCTTCTTGTGATATTTTCTCCTTTACATGGAAGTTCTGAATTTGAGAATAATGCTCCTAGAAATTTTCATTTTGGGATCTCTTTTAGAAGGAGGTCAATGGAGTATTTCAATGTTTATTTTGCCCCCAGTTCCATGATATCAGGAACATTTTCCTTGGAAATTTCTTGAAAGATGCTGTCTAGGCTTTTTTAAAAATTATATCTTTCAGGTAATCCAGTAATATTCAAATGATCTCTTTTAGATCTATTTCCCAAGACAGCTGATTTTTTAATGAGATATTTTACATTTCCTATTTTTTCATTATTTTGATTATATTTTATTGTTTCTTGATATCTCATGGAGTCATTAACTTCCATTTATCCAACTCTAATGGCAGCATGAAAATTCTGACAATTGGGAAATTAACCCAACCACTCTGGGAGAAGAATCAAAATTTATTTATTTATTTCTATATTTATTTATTTGTTTGTTTGTTTGTTTTTTGCTCTCTATGTAATTTACTTTCAAATTCATATATGTGTGTGTGTATTTTATTAAAGCTTTTATTTGACTTTTACAATTTTCCATCAATCTTACTTCCCTCCCCCACCCCCCCACAGAAAGCAATTTGTCAGTCTTTACTTTGTTTCCATGTTGTACACTGATCCAAATTGAGTGATGAGAGAGAAAACATATCCTTAAGGAAGAAACAAAAAGTATAAGAGATAACAAGATCAGACAATAAGATATCTGTTTTTTTCCCCTAAATTAAAGGGAATAAACCTTGAACTTTGTTTAAACTCCAGAGTTCTTTATCTGGATACAGATAGTGTTCTCCATTGCAGACAGCCCAAAATTGTCCCTGATTGTTGCACTGATGGAATGGGCAAGTCCATCAAAGTTGACCATCACCCCCATGTTGCTTTTAGGGTGTACAGTGTTTTTCTGGGTCTACTCATCTCACTCAGCATCAGTTCATGCAAATCCCTCCAGGCTTCCCTGAATTTCCATCCCTCCTGGTTTCTAATAGAACAATAGTGTTCCATGACATACATATATCACAGTTTGCTAAACCATTCTCCAATTGAAGGACATTTACTTGATTTTTAAATTCTTTGCCACCACAAACAGGGCTGCTATAAATATTTTTGTACAAGTGATATTTTTAGCCTTTTTCATCATCTCTTCAGGGTATCGACCCAGTAGTGGTATTACTGCCTCAAAGGGTATGCACATTTTTGTTGCTCTTTGGGCATAGTTCCAAATAGCTCTCCAGAAAGGTTGGATGAGTTCACAACTCTACCAACAGTGTAATAGTGTCCCAGATTTCCCACAGCTCTTCCAACAATGATCATTATCCATTCTGTTCATATTGGTCAATCTGAGAGGTGTGAGGTGGTACCTCAGAGAAGCTTTAATTTGCAGTTCTCTAATAATTAATTATTTAGAGCAATTTTTCATATGGCTATGAATTGCTTTCATCTCCTCATGTGTAAATTGCCTTTGCATATCCTTTGACCATTTGTCAATTGGGGAATGCCTTTTTGTTTTAAAAATATGACTCAGTTCTCTGTATATTTAAGAAATGAGTCCTTTGTCAGAGTCATTAATTGTAAAGATTGTTTCCCAATTTACTACATTTCTTTTGATCTTGGTTACAGTGGTTTTATCTGTGCAAAAGCTTTTTAATTTAACATAATTGAAATCATCTAGTTGGTTTTTGGTGATGTTCTCCAACTTTTCCTTAATCATAAACTGCTCCCCTTTCCATAGATGTGACATGTAAACTAGTCCTTGATCTTCTAATTTGCTTATAGTATCGGTTTTTATGTCTAAGTCCTGTAACCATTTGGATCTTATCTTGGTAAAGGGTGTTAGGTGTTGGTCTAATCTAGGTTTCTTCCATACTAACTTCCAATTATCCCAGCAATTTTTATCAAAGAGGGAGTTTTTATCCCAATAGCTGGACTCTTTGGGTTTATCAAACAGCAGATTACTATAATCGTCTCCTGCTTTTGTACCTAGTGTATTTCACTGGTCCACCACTCTATTTCTTAGCCAATACCAAACAGTTTTGATGACTGATGCTTTATAATATAATTTTAGATCAGGTAGGCCTAAGTCCCCTTCGTTTGCACTTTTTTTCCTCATTAAATTCCTTAAAATTATTGAATATTTATTTCTCCATATGAATTTACTTACAATTTTTCTAACTCATTAAAGTAATTTTTTGAAATTTTGGTTGGTAGGGCACTAAACAGGTAGTTTAGTTTTGGTAGAATTGTCATTTTTATTATATTAGCTCTACCTTTCCATAAGCAGTTGATATTTGCCTAGTTATTTAAATCTGATTTAATTTGTGTGCTAAGTGTTTTATAATGGTTTTCCAAAATTTCTGAGTCTGTCTTGGCAAATAGACTCCCAGGTATTTTATATTGTCTGAGGTAGCTTGCTAGACATATATAGAAAAGTTGAGGATTTATGAGCGTTTGTTTTATAACCTGCAACTTAGCTAAAATTGCTAATTGTTTCCAGTAATTTTTTTGGATGATTTCTTGGGAATCTCTAGGTAGACCATCTTGTAATCTGCAAAGAATGAGAGTTTTGTCTCTTCCTTCCCAATTCTAATTCCTTCAATTTCTTTTTATTCTCTTATTGCTGAAGCTAACATTTCTAATACAATATTGAATAGTAGTGGTGATAATGGGCACCCTTGCTTTACCCCTGATTTTATTGGGAATGCCTCTAGCCTCTCCCCATTGAATATAATACTTGTTGATGGTTTCAGATAGATACTGCTAATTATTCTAAGGAACAGTCCATTTATTCCTACACTCTCTAGTGTTTTTAATAGGAATGGGTGCTGTATTGTGTCAAAAGCTTTTTCAGCATTTATTGATATGATCATATAATTTATGATAGGTTTGTTGTTGACATAATTGAGTATACTAAAAGTTTTCCTAATATTGAACAAACCCTGCATTCCTGGGATAAATCCCACATGATCATAATGTATTATCCCAGTGATAACTTGTAATCGTTTTTGCTAAGATTTTATTTAAGATTTTTGCATCTATATTCATTAGGAAGATAGGTCTATAATTTTCTTTCTCTGTTTTAACTCTTCCTGGTCTAGGTAACAGCACCATATTGGTTTCCTAGAAGAGTTAGGCAGAGTTCCATCTTTCCCTATTTTTCCAAAAAGATTATATAGAATTGGAACCAATTGTTCCTTAAATGTTTGGTAGAATTCACTTGTGAATCCATCAGGCCCTGGAGATTTTTTCTTGGGGAGTTCAATGATGGCTGGTTGCATTTCTTATTCTGAGATAGGGTTGTTTAGGTATTTAATCTCTTCTTCATTTACCCATTTTTGTAAATATTCATCCATTTCACTTAGATTATGAAATTTATTGGCATATAGTTGGGCAAAATAATTTCAAATTATTACTTTAATTTCCTCCTCAGTGGTGAGTTCACCTTTTTCATTTATGATACTATCAATTTGGTTTTCTTCTTTCTTTTTTTAATCAAATTGACTAGAGGTTTATCAATTTTATTAGTTTTTTCATAAAAACAACTTTTGGTTTTATTATTAATTCAATAGTTTTTTTGCTTTCAATTTTATTAATTTCTTCTTTAATTTTTAGAATTTCTAATTTGGTATTTGACTGGGGATTTTTGATTTGTTCTTTCTCTAATTTTTTTAGTTGCATATTTAGTTAATTGATTTCTTCTTTCTCTAATTTATTCATGTAAGCATTTAAAGATATAATATATCCCCTGACAGTCACTTTGAGTGAATCCCATAGGTTTTGGTATGTTGTTTCAATATTGTCATTATCTAGGATAAAATGGTTAATTCTTTCTATAATTTGTTTTTTGGTCCACTCATTCATTAAAATGAGGTTATTCAGTTTCCAATAGGTTCTGGGTCTATATCCCCTTGGCCCAATATTGCATATGATTTTTATTGCATTGTGATCTGAGAAAGATGTATTCACTATTTCTGCCTTTCTGCAGTTGATCATTAGGTTTTTATGTCCTAGTACATGGTCAATTTTTGTATAAGTGCCATGTACTGCAGAGAGAAAGGTATATTCCTTTCTATTCCCATTCAATTTCCTCAAATCTGCAATATCTAGTTTTTCTACCAATCTATTTACCTCCTCTTTCTTGTTTATTTTATGATTTGATGTATCTAAATTTGAGAGTGGGAAATTGAGTTCTCCCACTAGTAGAGTTTTGATGTCTGTGTCTTCCTGTAGTTCTTTCAGTTTCTCCTCTAAGAATTTGGATGCTATCTCATTGGGTACATATGTATTCAATATTGAAATAACTTTATTATCTATGGTACCTTTTAGGAGGATATAGTTTCTTTCCTTATCTCTTTTAACACTATCTATTTTTGCAGCTGCTCTATCTGAGATAAGGATTGCTACTCCTGCTTTTTTCACTTCAGCTGAAGCAAAATATATTTTGCTCCAACCTTTTACCTTTACTCTATATGTGTCTCTCTGCTTCAAATGAGTTTCTTGTAAGCAGCATATTGTAGGATTCTGGTTTTCAATCCACTCTGCTATTTGCTTACGTTTTAAGGGAGAGTTCATCCCATTCACATTCAAGGTTATGATTACCAATTCTTTATTGCCCTACATGCTATCTTCCCTCTGTTTGTATTTTCCCCCTTTCCCCCCTTTTATCCATATTCCCCAGTATTTTGTTTTCGAATACCACCCCCTTCAGTGTGTTTGCCTTCCTATATCCACCCCCTCCCCTTTCTTTCCCCTTACACTTTTTCCCTTTTCCCTTCACTTACTTTTGTTAGTTCCCCTTTCTCCCCTTTCTCTGTCCCTCCTCCCCTTTTCCCCTTTTACTACTTGAAATGTTAGATTTTTTTTAAGTTAACTGAGTATGTGTGTAAGTTGACTTTTAGCCAAGTGTGATGATCAGAAGATTCAGGTATTTCCCATCTCCTCCCTTCTTCCCTTCTATTATCATAGGTATTTTGTACCTCTTAGTGTAATGAGATTTACCCCATTCAATCCCTTCCCTCCTACTATTTCCTTCCTTGTCCCCCATTTTAAGGAGGAGGTGTTTTTAAAATCATTCTATCTGTCAGAAAATTCTGAATATCTGTCACTTCTAGCTAAGTATATTCTATCTAATAGAGTCAAATTTCTTGAAAGTTATTAGAGTTTTTCTCCCAAGTGGGGTTATAGCCAGTTTCATCCCATTGGATAGCAGTCTCATGGATAGGTCATGAATGTCCATCACTTCTGGACAGGTATATTCTCTCTGTTAGAGTTACAATTCTCAAGAGTTATGAGAATCTTTTCCCCCCATTCTGGGATATAGCCAGTTTCAGCTTATTAGATAGCAGTTTTTTTTCCTTTACTCCCCCCCCCCCCTTTATTTACCTTTCATGTGTCTGTCTCTTGAACCTCCTTCTGAAGTCCAAATTTTCTATTTAGCTCTGGTCTTTTCATCAGGAATTTTTGGAATTCTTCCATTTCATTAAATATCCATCTTTCCCCCCTCAAAAAGAAGGTTCGGCTTTGTGGGATAGTGGATTCTTGGCTGCATTCCAAACTCCCTTGCTCTTCAGAATATTTAGTTCCAGGCCCTTTGATCCCTTAATGTTGATGCAGCCAGGTCCTGCATAATCCTTACTGTGGCTCCTTGGTATTTAAATTTTTTCCTTCTGGCTGCTTGCAAGATTTTCTCTTTAATCTGATAGTTCTGGAATTTGGTCACAACATTCCTTGGTGTTTTCATTTTAGGATCCCTTTCTGGAGGGAAGCAATGTATTTTTTCAATAACTACTTTGCCCTCTGGTTCCATCATATCAGGGCAATTTTACATCACTAGATCCTGTAATATTAAGTCCAGGCTTTTTTTCTCTTCAACATTTTCAGGAAGCCCCATAATTCTCAGGTTGCCCCTCCTTGATCTATTCTCAAGGTCAGTGGTTTTGCTGATGAGGTATTTTGCATTTTCTTCTATTTTTTTCTATTTTTAAATTTTGTTTAACAGGCTCTTACAGTGTCATGAAGTCATTATTTTTGCAGACTCCATTCTTTTTCTTTTAGGGAGGAGTTTTCTTCATTTACTTTTTCAACTCCTTTTCCACTTGGTCATTCCTACTTTTGAAAGAGCTTTCCATTTGACCAATTGAGGTTTTGAGAGAATTATTTTCTTTTTTGCATTTGCCCGATTGAGCATCTGAGAGAATTATTCCCATTTTGTATTTGTTCAATTGAGCTTTTGAGAGATTTATTCTCATTTTGTATTTGTCCAATTGTATTTTCCAATGATTTGTTTTCTTGTTGCAAGGTGTTAATCTTCTCTTAGGTTTCTTTTTCCAAATTTTCCAATTGATTTTTAAACTCTTTCTTGATTTCTTCAAGGACATCTTTCTGTGCTGGAGACCAGATCATATTCTCCTTAGAGGTTCTAGGTGTCTCTGAGTTAGGGTCTTTTCCTTCTAAGAATTTTTCTATAGATCCACCTTTCCACTGATCTTTCTTCATTTTGCTAAGACCTTGAGTTGGGGAGGGGCTAGTTCACAGAGATTTGGTGTTGGGATCCCTAGAGACTTTACTCACTGAGTGCAATTTCTCTAGCTGGCCAGTAGGAGGTGCTGGTTGCTTTCTCTGGAGTGTCTGTGACCTTGATTCAGGGCTACTCCCTTAGCCTGAAGGGAATGATTGAAGCTGTTAAATACTTTTGCCTTCAATCAATGGTGGGCTTTACCCTGGGGTAAGGTCAACCCTCTTCCTATTGTCAGCTGGGATGGTTCTTCTGCTCATAAACATGTACCTGGGGCAGAAGTAATCTGTATTGTGTTTCACCCTCCCTTCCCATCTCCCTCCCCTCAGCAGCAAACAATCAGGGTAGCATTGTACATACTTATTTTTTGATAAACATTTTTTTACAGATTATTCATTTTCAATAAAAGGAATTAGGATTATGGGAAAGAGATACATAAGAGATCATTTTTATAAAGTGTTCATCAGATTCTGAAGGGTTGTTTTTTAGTATTTTGTTTTGTTTTTCTTCCTCTGGATTGGGATAACATGTCCATAGCTGGTCTAAAATGGTTGTCCTAGCTCTCTAAACTTCTGAGAAGAGTTGCTTCCATCAAAGTTGATCATCCCAAAATACTGTTAATGTATATGTTGCTCTCTTGGTTCTGCTCCCTTTTCTCAGTATCAGATCCTGTAAGTCATTCCATGCTTCTCTAGAGTCCAACCATTTATGATTTCTTATCAAACAATAATATTTATCCATTCCACAATTCATGGGCACCCCTCAATTTTCAATTCTTTGCCATTTACCAAAAGAGCTGCTATGAATATTTTAGAACATATAGGACTTTTCCCATTTTTTATGATTTCTTCTAGATATATGTCTAGAATTGGATTGCTGGGTCAAAGGGAAAAGGGAATCATTGGGAAATTTCATCATCTTGTATGTAAAAGTCAGTCAACCTTGGTACAACCTTCATCAATACTTACTGCTGCTTTTATTGAATGGTGGAGTAAGCCATGAATTCCTCAACCTCTGTTTTAAGAAGGAAAACAGGAGACACATCTCTTCAGGTATCTCCTTCTTTCCCATACAGTTGCCCTCTTTTTATGACTTTGTTAACTTCTTGGACTGAACTTCCTTTGGATTTTTTTGACTTTTTCATCATGTCCCTGTGTTGGTAATCTTAGTGTCCTCTAACTTCATTTCTGTGTTCTCTTTCTCCATTAGATTGTAAACTCCTTGAGGGCAGGAGATATCTTTGTTTTTAACATTTGTATCCTCAGAACTTTGAGCAAAGTAGGGCACATAGTAAGCACTTAATAATTGTTTATTGTCTATTGGGAGTACACCATGAATTACATTTACTTTCTTTCTTCCTGAATCAAAGGTTACCTGCTCTATCTAATTCTCTCAAAGTCTAGTTATATATTACAGGGGTAAGGAATAATTTTTTTTCTGCCAAAGGCCATTTAGATACTTTTAACATCATTTGTGGATTACATTTGATCAAACATGTAATTTATTCACCCCTAAAAAACTGCTAGACTTACTGAATTTTGAGTCCCTTCTCCCTCCCAACCCCTTTCCTTGCCAATGCCACATGGATATGACCCGTGGGTCTGAGGTTCCCTGTTCCTGTTGTATAACAATGACTACTTTACCTCTGATAAATTAATTCAAGTCAAGTTTTCACAGATGGCTTCATCTTTCCCTGCCAGGATTATTTATTCTTGTTTTCCCAAGGTCACACAGATAGTATAATAAAGACAGAGACTTTGGTACTACCAGTCTATCAATTTATATAATAATAGATGATATTCATGTAACTTTTTATAGTTTGCAAAACACTTTAATCTATTCTTTCCTATGATCCTCATAATGGATCTGTAAAATAGGTAGAACAAATATTTTCATGTCTACTTATAGATAAAATGAAAGGTGGAGTCTAAGTAATTTATTCAAGATCACATGATAAGAGAGGTGGAAATAATATTTGAACCTAGATCTTTTGACTTTCAGAGCCTTGTGGTCTTTCTACAATATCACATTTCCTACCCCAAGGCATTGCATATTGCAAAAGGTATGGGTTCTTGAGTCAGATGGTCCTACCTGTGCTGATTTCTTCCTATGGAATCTTGGGTAAAAGGCATTTGATTCCCTTAGAACATGGCTTCTTTATTTTTAGAACTATTGATTTGATGACCTCTGAAAATTCTTCTAGTTATAAATCTATGATTCAATGACATACATCCCTTTATTTCTCATACTCTTTTCTATCTTTATCTCAATTTAATCTCATTGTAAAACTACCTAATCTCAGTGCAGCTGGGTGGCACAGTGGATAGAGAACCTGCCTTGGAGTCAGGAGGACCTGAGTTCAAGTCTAGCCTCAGACACTTAATAAGTAACTAGCTGTATGACCTTGGGCAAGTCATTTAACCCCACTATCTTGCAAAAACCAAAAAAAACTACCTAGTCTCACTAAGGAATTTTACATTATGTTGATTATGGTAAGGGGAGTGTTGTGCAAACTAAAAGGTTAAGCAAAGATATACTCACTTTTCCAGATTTAACAGACATTTGAAAATACTGGCAAGGACAAAGAACAAAGGAAGACAGTAGCTGACATTTTACTTACATGGTAGAGAGAATTCCCAGTTTAGGGCCCATCTAATTAGTTGATTGTTGCTAGACACCAAATCATGTGATGAACTTTAAGAAACCCTGGAAAATATTGTCATGTGAATTGAAAAAAAAAAGAAAAGCCTGTGCATGTGTGGGAAAACCACATGCCTGAAGTTAACCTTTATTCCTACCTTGCAATAAAACCCAAGATGAGATATAGGAGGAGTCAAGTAATCCCTTTTTTTTGTTTCTTTTTGGCTTGCTGATATTTTTTATATAGGAGAGAAAAAGCAAAAGAGTAAAGTAAGTTGATAGTCTTGAATATATTTTTAGTTAAAAAAATTAAAATTGTTTCCTCATCTGTAAAATGAATTGAAGGAAATAGCAAACCACTTCAGTCAAGAAACCCTAAATAGTATCACATAGACCTGTATCAACAAGAAAGTCTGGAAAGGTGTTATGAAACCAGATTGTGAAGTATGTTAAATGCCGAGTGAAGGAGCTTAGATTTTATTGCAAAGGCAATGGAAAGTCGCCAAAGGATTTTTCAGCAAAAGAGTGACATAGTTAGAACCACATGTTATTAAAATTATTTTGAGGGATATCTAGGTCATATATTGCATTAGAGCACTGGTTCTGGAATCAGGAGGATCTTAGTTCAAATATTTACTAGCTATGTGACTCTGTACAAAGCACTTAACCCTAATTGCCTCAAAATAAAAGATAATTTTGACAATTGTTAGGAAGACAAATTAGAGTATAAATTAGAAGCATCATTTAAGAAGTTATAGCAATGGGGAAGCTAGCAGTAGATAAAGCACTGGCCCTGAAGTCAGGAGGACCTGAGTTCAAATCTCATCCATTGTCTCACAAAAAAAAAAGGTTATTGCAATAATAGCTCATGTGGGGGATGGATAGGTGGCACAGTGGATAAAGCACTGGGCCCTTGAGTCAGGAGTACCTGAGTTCAAATGTGGTTTCAGACACTTAATAATTACCTAGTTGTGTGGCCTTGGGCAAGCCACTTAACCCCATTTGCCTTGCAAAAACCTAAAAAAAATAATAGCTCCTGTGAAAGATAATAAAAGATTGAATTAGACTGGTGACTGTGATTGAAGAAAGGGGAATAGAGATGAGGAATACTTAACAAGAAACAGAATAGACAACAAACACTTCACAATTGATGGGACACTAAGAGAGATGATAGATAAAGATAACATCAATTTCTTTTTATTTTTTAATTAATTAATTAATTTTTCCCAACTACATGTAAAGATATTTTCAACAATATTTTTTGGTAAAGTTTTGAATTCTATGTTTCCCCTTCTGAAATCAAGCAACATATTTCCAGATTAATCATATTGTGAAAGGAGAATAATAACAAAAAGGAAAAAAATCATGAGATAAAAAGCATATAAAACAAATTTTAAAAATCGAAAATAGTATGCTTTGGTCTGCATTCATACCCCATAGTTCCTTCTTTGGAAGTTGATAGTATTTTCCATCACAAGTCCATTTTCTTTGATTATTGTGCTGCTGTGAAGAGTAAGTCCATCATAGTAGACCTCATATAATTTTGCTATTAATGTATATAATGTTATTCTGGTTCTGATAACTTCATTCAGCATCAATTCATGCATTTCTTTCTAGGCTTTACTTAAGTCTACTAGGGTATTCATGAGTACTTTTTTTAAAAAAAAGATTTTCTTATTTTTTTCTCTAGGGTAAGATAGATTTCCTCACCTTATTAAGTGTTATGTTATTTCCTCTCTGAGCCATTTCTGATGAGAATGAAGGTTCACTTATGCCCCTTGCCTTCCTCCTTTCCACTCCATTGAAAAAGCTGTTTCTTGACTATTATGGGAAATTTCTTAGCTTCTTGTTCATCTCCTTTTCCTTCCTCCCAGTACTTTCCTCTATCACCCATTCACTTCATCTTTTTTACTATTATATTCCACTCCTTCCTATGTCCTGTCTATATATGCTCCTTCTAACAGCTCTTATAAATGAGAAAATTCATATGAGTTATCAATATCTTCTTCCTGTGCAGAAATACAAACAGTTCAATATCATTAAGTTCCTCATAGTTAGTCCCTCTCTTCTACTCCTTCTATGGTTCACCATAGTACTGTACTTGGAGATCAAACTTTCTGTTCAGCTCTGGTTATTTCAGTAGGAAAGTTTGAAAGTCCCCTGTTTCAATGAAAGTCCATCTTTTTCCCTGAAAGAGGATGTTCAGTTTTGTTGGGTAGTTGATTCTCGGTTGTCAACCAAGGTCTTTTGCCTTCCAGAATATCATATTCCAATGCTTACGAGCCCTTAATGTAGATGCTGCAGATCCTGTGTAATTCTGACTATGGAGCCTCAGTAGTTGAATTGTTTGTTTCTGGCAGCTTTTGGAATTTTCTCTTTGATTTGGGAGTTTTGGAATTTGGCTATAATATTCCTGAAAGTTTTTCTTTTGGGATCTGTTTCATGAGGTGACTGGTGAATTCTCTCGATTTCTATTTTACTCTCTGCTTCTAGGACCTCAGGGCAATTATTTCTTGAAAAATGAAGTCTAGGCTCTTCTCCTGATCATGGCTTTCAGATAGCCCAATAATTTTTAGATTATTTCTCTTGGATCTGTTTTCAAGGTCGGTTGTTTTGCCAGTGAGATATTTCACATTTTCCTTCTAATTTTGGTCTTTTTTGAAAGAGTTTTATTTCTTCCTGATTTCTTGCAAAGTCATCAGTTTCCTTTAGTTCCATTCTGTATTTGAAGGAGTTATTTTCTGCAGAGAGCTTTTCTATCTCCTTTTCCAGCTGGCCAATTCTGCTTTTTAAGGCATTCTTCTTCTCATTTGCCTTTTGTTTTACTTTTTCCATTAGGTCTAAACTGGTTTTTAACATATTTTCTTCAGTATTTTTTTTTTTTTGTATATCTTTCACCAAGCTGTTGATTTGGTTTTCATGATTTTTCTGCATCGCTCTCATTTCTCCTCCCAATTTTCCCTCCACCTCCCTTAATTGCTTTTCAAAGTCTTTTTTGAGCTCATGCATAGTCTGAGTCCATTTTCTATTTCTCTTGGAGGTTTTGGATACAGAAGCTTCAATTTTGTCATCATCTGAGTATGTGTTTTGATCTTCCATGGGACTAAAGTAATTCTCTATGGTCAGATTCTTCTTTAAGGCTTTGGTGTTTTTTTTTTTGTTTGGCGGGGGGGGGGGGGGGGGGAGGGGGGGGACGCCCTACCGGGACATTTATTCCTCCAAGGTCTTAATGCTCTCTTGCCTGTGCTTTAATAAGTAAATGCCACCCCCAGTACTTCCCTCTGCCCTGAGGCTATAAGCAGGATCCTGCTATCTTAGTATGGAAGCCCAAACTGCAACCTGGATCTGAGTAAAGGCAAACAGCAGAGTCCTACCCTGAGAGAGAGCAGAGAAATTTCTGCAGTCTTCACTGACCCCCTTATCGTCTCTGGGGGTGCAGGCTGCTTTCTCCAGATTCTCACTGCTGATTCTGTGGCCAGTGCTCCTCACTCCACACTCATTCTGGTGTAGCAGAGTTCTCTCACCGCCCCTTCAAGCTGTTGCCCATGATCTCTGGACTGGGCTGGGCTGTGCTGAGCTGCAGCCCTGACTTTTTTCCCAACCCCTGATCCTGGTGAAAAACACCTTTCCTGTGGAACTTCTAAGTTATCTTGGAATGGGAAAATGTATCACTCAGTCTTTCTGTGGTTTCTGTACTTCTAAATTTTTTCTTGAGTCATCATTTGTTTGTTTTTTAGAGTTTTGGGGGGGAAGAAGTTCCCGGGAAATGCTGCCTTTACCTTGCCATCTTGGTTCCGCCCCTCTCATGAGTACTCTTTAAAAAAAATATTTATTTATTTGTTTATTTTTACAACTACATGGAATGGTAGTTTTCAACAATCATTTTTTTTGCAAGATTCAGGGTTTCACATTTTGCTTCCTCCTACTTCCCCTGACAGAAAGCAATTTAATATGGGTTTTACAGGTACAACCATGCTAAACATAGATTCAGATTAATCATCACTCATAATTTCTTATAGAACAATAGTACTCCATCATATTCATATAGCACAATTTGTTCACCATTCCCCAATTATTGAGCATCCCTTCAATTTCCAATTCTTTGCCACTACAAAAAGAATGGTTGTAAATATTTTTATAAATGTGAATTTTGTACCCTTTCTTTCTTATGATCTCTCCATCAACAATGCATTAGTGTCCCAGTTTTCCCAAATCCCCTCCAACATTGAGCATTTTACTTTTGTTGTCTGTCATATTGGCCTATCTGATAGGTGTGAGGTAGCACCTCAAAGTTGTTTTAATTGCATTTCTCTAGTCAGTATTGATTTAGAGCATTTTTTCATTTGACTATAGATACC
Organism: Macrotis lagotis; assembly: GCF_037893015.1. Classification (NCBI taxonomy): domain Eukaryota; kingdom Metazoa; phylum Chordata; class Mammalia; order Peramelemorphia; family Peramelidae; genus Macrotis; species Macrotis lagotis. The sequence continues at coordinate 16,747,258 of NC_133665.1, read as the reverse complement.
TTTCCTTTTTTCATCTGATACCTTACTGTTCATATCCTTTGACCATTTATCAAATGGAGAATGGCATGTATGCTTATAAATTTGATTCAATTCTCTATATATTTCAGAAATGAATCCTTTATCAGAAACACTAGTTGTAAAATTATTTTCTAACTTACAGCATTTTGTTTTACTTTTGGATGAATTGGTTTTATTTGTGTAAAACCTTATTAATTTAATATAATTAAAATTATACATTTTGCATTTTCTAATGTTCTCTATCTTTTGTTTGGTAAACTCCTCTTTCCATAGATTTGACAGAAAAACTATTCATTATTTTCCTAATTGTGTTATGGTGTCACCTTTTATGTCTAAATTTGTACCCATTTCAAACTTATCTTAGTATAAGGTATGAGATGTTGGCCTATACCTAGTTTCTGCCAAACTACTTTCCAGTTTTCCCAACAGATTTTGTTTAAGTGTGAGTTTTTATCCCAGAAGCTGAAGACTTTGGATTTATCAAACAGTAGATTACTGTATTTATTACTATTATTTCTTCTGTACCTAATCCATTCCACTGATCTACCAATCTATTTCTTAGCCAATAGCAAACAGTTTTGATGACTGCTGTTTATAATATAATTTTATATCTGGTATCACTAGACCATTTTCCTTTGCTATTTCTTTTTCATTATTTCCCTTGATATTCTTGGTCTTTTGTTCTTCCAGATGAATTTTACTACTTTTTCTAGCTCAATAGCATGATTTTTTTGACACTGAATAAGCAATTTAATTCATGTAGAATTGTCATTTTTATTATATTAGCTGGACCTGTCCATAAGCAATTCACATTTGTCCAGTTATTTATTTTTTTTAGGTTTATTTTTTTGCAAGGCAAATGGGGTTAAGCGGCTTGCCCAAGGCCACACAGCTAGGTAACTATTAAATGTCTGAGACCAGATTTGAACCCAGGTACTCCTGACTCCAGGGCTGGTACTTTATCCACTACGCCACCTAGCTGCCCTGTCTTCTTTGGTTTTTAAATTCCAGGTACTCCTGACTCCAAGGCCGGTGCTTTATCCACTATGCCACCTAGCTGCCCCTCAGTTATTTATTTGTGTGAAAAAAATGTTTTGTAATTGTTTTCCTATAATTTCTGAGTTTGTCTTGGCAGGTAGACTCCCAAGTATTTTATGTTGTCTAGTTACTTAAAGTGGAATTTCTCATTCTATGTCTTGCTGTTGAGCTTTCTTGGTAATGAATAGAAATGCAAGTGATTTATGTGGATTTAGTTTATATCCTGCAATTTTGCTAAAGTTGCTAATTATTTCAAGTAATTTTTAGATGATTTTCTAGGATTCCAAAGAGTGAGAACCTGGTTCTCTCACTGCCTATTCTAATTTCTTCAATTCTTTTTTCTTCTCTTCTTGCTAAAGCTAACATTTCTAATACAATATTGAATAATATTGGTGAAAATGGGCATCCTTGTTTCACCCCGATCTTACTGGCAATGCCTCTAACTTGTCTCCATTATTTAAAAAAATGCTTATTAATGTTCTAGATAGAGACTGCTTATCATTTTAAGAAAAGCTCCATTTATTTTGATGCTCTCTAGTGTTTTTAATAAGAATGGATGTGGTATTTTGTCAAAAGGGTTTCAGCATTTATTGAAAAAAATGATATGATTTCTGTTAGTTTTGTTACTGAAATCATCATTTATGCTGATACTTTTCCTAATATTGAACCAATCCTGTATTCCTGATATAAATCCTACCTGATCATAATATATTATCCTAATGAAAACTTTCTCTAATTGCTTTGCTAATATTTTATTCAAAATTTTTGCATCCAGATTTATTAGGGAAATTGGTCTACAATTTTCTTTCACTGTTTGACTGTTCCTGGTTTAGGTATCAGCACCATACTGGTGTCACAGAAGGAATATGGTAGAACTCCTTTTCCTATTTTTAAAAAATAGTTTATATAGAACTGGATTTTAAAAAATAGTTTATATAGAACTGGAATTTTTCTTTACACGTTTGCTGGAATTCATCTTGTAAATCCATCTGGCAGTGGAGATATTTTCTTATGGAGTTCATTGATAGCTTGTTCCATTTCTTTTTCTGAAATGGAGTTATTTAAGTATTTTATTTCCTCCTGTTAATCTGAGCATTTTATGTTTTGTAAATATTCATCCTTTTCACTTTAGATTGTTGGATTTCTTTGACATATGGCTAAGCAATTTCCTCCTCCTGGTGGTGAATTCATCCTTTTCAATTTTGTTGCTGGTAATCTGGTGTTCTTCTTTCTTTTTTTAAAATCAAATTAACCAAAGGCTTATCTATATTAATGTTTGTTCATAAAAGCAATTCTTTTTTCCCCCACAAGGCAATGGGGTTAAGTGGCTTGCCCAAGGCCACACAGCTAGGTAATTATTAAGTGTCTGAGGCCAGATTTGAACACAGATAACTCCTGACTCCAGGGCTGGTGCTCTATCCACTGCACCACCTAGATGCCCCAATAAAAGCAACTCTTAATTTTATTTATTACTTCAGTATTTTTCTTACTTTCAATTTTATTAATATCTCCTTTGATTTTTCAGAATTTCTAATTTGGTATTTCATTGAGGATTTTTAATTTATTCTTTTGTTAGCTTTTTAGTTGTATACTCAATTCATGGATTTCTTCTTTCTCTCTTTTATTCATTTAAATATGTAGAGAAAGAAAATTTCCCTTAATAACTGCTTTGGCTGTATTCCAAAGTTTTGGTATATGGATCCCTATTGTCAATGTCTTGGATTCAATTATTAAATGTTTATATGATTTGTTTTTTAATCCACTCTCTCTTTAAAGTTAGGTTATTTAGTTTCCAATTAATTTTTCAACCTAGCTTTCCATGGCCCTTTATTATATGGGATTTTTATTGCCTCCCAATCAGAAAATTATGCATTAAATTTTTTTACCATTTTCCACTTGAGTGTAAGGTTGCTATGCCTTAATAACATGGTCAATTTTTGTATAGATGCCATGTACTGCTGAGAAAAAGATATAATCCTTTCTATCTCCATTCAATTTTCTCCAGACTTCTATTCTATCTAGCTTTTCTAAAATTCTATTCACCTCCTTAACTTCCTTCTTGTTTATTTGTGGTTTATCTAATTCTGAGTAAGGGAGGTTGAGGTTTGCCAGAATAGTTTTTCTGTCTATGTCTTTCTGTAATTCATTTAACTTCTCTAAGAATCTGGATGCTATAATATTTAGTGCATATGTGACCAATAAATAACTTCATTATTTATTCTACATTTTAGGAAGATGTAGTTTCCTTCCTTATCCCTTTTAATGAAATCCATTTTTGCTTTTTCTTTATTTGAGATAAGGATTGCAATCACTGCTGTTTTCACTTTGGGTGAAGCATAATATATTATGCTCCAGTTTTTAACCTTTACTCTGTATGTATCTCTCTGTTTTAGATGTGTTTCTTATAAACAACATAAGATTCTGATTTTTTAAATCTAATTTGCTGTGTGCTTCTGTTTTATGGGAGAGTTCATCCCATTCACATTCACAGTTATATTTCTAACTATTGCCTCCATCCTATCTCCTCTCTATTTGTACTATTCTTTCTCCTTTTATCTTATCCCTCCTCACCAGTGTCTTACTTCTGACCTCCCTCAATCTGCCCTCCCTTCTTTCCTCCTCCCTTTTCTTTCCTCTTTCCCTTCTACTTTTACTCTTCCTTCTTCCCTCCCTTCTATCAACCCATCCTTCTCTTTCCCCTGCCCTTTTCCTCTTCTAATTTCCTGTAGGGTAAGATAAATTTTCAACTCCAACTCCATATATAGCTATATCTATCTATCTAGATAGATAGATATATGTAGATATATTATTTCTTCTTTCAGTCAAATATGATGAAAGTAAAATTTAGGTAATTCTCAGTCCCTCCCTTCTTTCCTTGTATTTTAATAGATCCTGCTCACCTCTTCATATGATGCAATTTACTCTATTCTCCTTCCTATTTTCCTCCTTTCCAGTACAATCCAGTTTTTAAAAGTCTTAATTTTTTAATATCAACCCATTAATGCCCATTAACTTTTAAGTATACTCCCTCTAAAGAGGCACAGTTTTTAAGTTATGAGTTTCATTCTTCAAACAGTGATATAAGGGGCAGCTAGGTGGTGTAGTGGATAGAGCACTGGCCCTAGAGTCAGGAGTACCTGAGTTAAAATCGAGCCTCAGACACTTAATAATATCCTAGCTGTGTGGCCTTGGGCAAACTACTTAACCCCATTTGCCTTGCAAAAAACAAAAAAATATAGTAAGGTAAGCAGTTTTATCTTTCTTTTTCTTTTATCTTGCTTATTTTTTATGTATTTCTTGAGTCTCATATTTAAAGATTGAATTTTCTGTTCAACTCTAGTTTTTTCATCAAGAAAATTTGAAAGTCATCTATTTTTGTTAAATGTCCATCTGTTCCCCTGAAAGAATATGATCAATTTTGTGGCCTAGTTGATTCTTGGTTGTAATCAACCTCTGCTCTCTGGAATATCATCTTTCAGACCCTTCAATCCTTTAATGCCAAGTCCTATATAATTCGGACTGTGGCTTCTTGGTATTTGAATTGCTTCTTTATGGCTGCTTGCGGGATTCTCTCCCTTATCTGATAATTCTGGAATTTGACTACAGTCTTCCTTAGATTTTTCATTTTGGGATCCCTTTTAGGAAGTGATCAGTGGATTCTTTCAATGACTATTTTTACCCGCCATTTCTAGGACATCAGGACATTTTCCTTGATAGTTTCTTGAAAGATGTTGTCCAGGAATGTTTTGGGTAATGGCTTTAAAGTATATATTTCAAGTATTCAATTATTTCTTCTGGATCTATTTTCCATCAGTTGTTTTTCAGATTAGGTATTTTACATTTTCTTTCATTTATTTTCATTTTTTTTACTTTGCTTGACTGATTCTTGATGTTTCATACAGTCTTTAGCTTCCATTTTCTTGTCTATTCTTCAAGGGATTATTTTCTTCAGCTAGTTTTTGCATCTGCTTTTCCATCTGATCAATTCGATTTCTAAAGAAACTGTTATCTTTTTCCATTTAGCTAATTGTATTTTTGAAGGAATTATTTTTTCTTTTGCCTAATTATATTTTTTAAAGAATTTATTTTCTTCAGTCAATTTTTGTGCTTCCTTTTGCAAGATGTTGAATTTCTCTTGCATTTCTTTCCCCAATTTTTCTACTTGAAATTTAAAATCTTTTTTGAGCTCTTCCAAGAAGTCTTTATGCTGGCAACCAATTCATAATTCTCCTCTGTGGCTTCACATTACTTTCTCTGTTGTCCTCTTCTGAGATGGTCTTTAACTCTTTCTTATCTCCAAGGTAAATTTTCTATAGTCTTGGCTTCTCTGTCACTTTTCTTATTCATTTTGAACTTTGTTCCTGGGCATTGTCCTAAGTTTCTTGTGTTGGGTGAGGGGCACGTGTTGAGAATGCCCATGATTTGCTCACTGAACTGCGTCATCCATCCCTGTCACATTGGCTGAACAGGGGTTCTGGGGTACCTGTGTTGGAGCCCTCCCAGCTGGTCAACTGTGCAATTGGCATACTGGACCTGAACTACAGGAGACTCCATTGTGGCTAAGAACTTCTGTCTGACTCCCTTAGCATCTCACCCATGCTAATTTCAGCTCACTGCTTTGGGTTCCACTCTCTTCTAGTCATACTGTTTTTCCTTGAGATAGACCTTATTGGAGCATACACCACTCTGTCCTTTTGTGAGTTCTGTCATTGCAGAATCAGTTTAGAAGTTTGATTAATCTTGCTTTTGATGGAACCCTGGGAGGGCTTAAGGAAATTCCTGGCTTTTCTCTGCCATCTTGATTCTTTCTCCCCAACTGATGTTTCTACTACAATCTCTTGAAAAATTTTGTGTAGGAGGAGGAGAATGAAAGATTATAAATAGTGTTAGCTCCTGAAATAGCTTAGATGGGTATTCTCTCTGTGGTCTAAGTAAAAGAGGTTTTTCTTTAGATAAGCTGGTTCTCCAGATGCTTCCATCTGTGAATGACATTATGTTCACTGCATCAGGGTTCAGAATTGTAAGGGACTTTGGTCGTCATTCAAAAGAAATTAAACTAGTAAAACAGAAAAGCACAGAAAAACCAAAGAGATGGAGAATATATATTGTCCACGCTGTGATAGGCATTTGGATAAAAAGTCTGCTGAATTACTACATCAGAACATATATGTTTCCATGGGTTGTACAAGTAGAGAATCAGTAGGACCCAGAATGAATAAAAGAGTAAGTTGAATTGCACTTGGGAGATTACTTTTAATGATATCAAGCTATTCCCTGAGACAAAACAAATCTTTTAACCATGAATATTCTCCTGAAAATATAACATGGTTGTAACTACTAGTCTCTGAAGAATACAAAATATAATGGAAATATAGCAAGCTTAAACAGGATATAGAACATTACCAAAGGTAATTCATATATTAAATGGGATATTAGCTATAATATTCAGAAAAGAAAGTGGCCCAAAATCATAGTGAAACTAACAAGCAATAGCTGGAGAGCTCTAGTTATCTTGGTTAGTGTGAAATATTAAAAGACTCAGAGGTAGTTATACCCTATAGTCAAGCCCCAAAGGGCATTATGAAGAATTGTACTTGGAGTCAAAAGACCTGGGTTCAAATTCTGAAGGTATTTGTGCCTCAGTTTTATTATCTGTATAATTTGAACTACCTATTTTTCAGAGATGTCATGAGACAAAAATAATAATGAAAATGAATTTCTTTAATTCATTAAACACTTTACAAAGTAAGTTTTTATTATATTTTCAAAACTTGAAGCCTTCCAAGAACAAAAGAAAGTTGAATTCTTGTTTACCCTAAACACATATAGTGTCACAGTAATCCACCTGGAAAATACCCCTGAGCCCTTCAGCAGAAGAATTGCAATGATCCTGATTAATAAAACAATCTAGTTACTACTATCTTGTGATGGCATGTCAGGCCAGGTGCAAAAATTAGTCACAGTTTCCCATAAAGAATACCCTTCAACAAATGTAGCTCAGTAGTCCATTCTCAACCAAACATAAAGAGCATAGTCACTTTAACACAATTTTTGTAACATTTGGAAGGTGAGAGAAACAGAGAGGTTTCTATGACACTGATTCTCATGAGCACCCCCATGTGGAATCCTTCATAGCCATGCTAGGGAGAACCTGGAGGCTGGGGTGTCAGGTTTAAGGATGTCATCACAGCTATGAGGTGCAAACCTTTTCTTTCTTTAAATGACTTAAAGCCAAATATCTGTCAGTCTAGAGTGCTGTCTAGAAGTCACTGAAACAGTGAAAGTTTTGACTTAAAACCACTAAAAGGAGAGTTGAAAAATTTGAAATCATTTGATTGAAAGTCAAGTGATAATATTTCTAGTTATAATGTCTCTGTGTTCCTAGTTTTCAGCATATAATAGGTGTTTGTTGATGAGCTGTGTGACTCTGGACCCATTTCCTTATATGTAAAATTAGATCAAACCTATCAAGAGTGTGAGGAGTAGTATGGCATACCCAAACAGGAGATGGGACTGGGAATCATGGAAAACTTTAAGCTGTAAAATAAGGATAGCAATGCCTATAATACCTAATTCACAAGATTGCTAGGAAGTTCTAAGGAAAAAGTAAAGTGTTTTGGGACCTTGGAGTTTTACAAAATATCTTATGCAATTAATTTGATTTATCATTATATGCTTAGCATAGCAGAAAGAAATTTCGATTTGAGAGCAGTGGATCTGAATTCCAATCCTGGTCATAATGTTTATCACTTCTATTACCTTTGACAAATCATTTGATCTCTCTAATCTTCAGTTTCTTTATAAAATTGAGGTCACGGGATCATAGATTTACAGTTTGAAGGGACCTTAGATACCATCTAATACAAGCATCTTAACTATAAGATGAGGAAATTGAGGCCAAGAAAGTTTAAGTGGTTTTTCCAATTTCATGAAGACACTGAATAGTAAAACCATGTTTGAAACTAAGTCTCTAACTACTATGTTGAATTGTACAATTTATACTATCAAGCTCATAAGGATTTGCTGTATTTCATCACCTCCCATGGAGTTGTGCTCAGACTCCTAATTGAGGAGACCTATTTCTTTTTTTTCTTTTTTTTCAGTTTTATTTATTTAAGGCAATGGGGTGTTTAATGACTTGCCCAAGGTCACACAGCTAGGCAATTATTAAGTGTCTGATGTCCTATTTGAACTCAGGTCTTCATGACTCCAGGTTCTTTATCACTGCACCCTAGTTGCACCTGAGGGACATGTTTCTTGTTGAGATGATGCAAGGAATTAGTTCCAGTAACTAGAGGCTGTACTGAAGTTGACTGATAGGTCTGGGGGGAGGAAGAGGGAAGAGAAATTCCTTCTCTCTGCCTTTTTTTCCTGGATGTTCAGAGCAAAGAAAACTCTAGAAAGGAATCCCAAGACAAAAACCAAGCCATTTCTTGTTGGCAAAACCCACAACAGCTTAGAATTCCCAAGTTCAAGAGAGGTGCCAGCCTCAGCCTTCCAGGAGCCAGGATTATAAATTTTCCACATTCTGAGAAAGGGGAGATTTGTCAACAAAAGTATTTAACATTTAATGGACTGAGTTCTGAGTCTGGAGTCAGGAACATGAGGTCATTTACTGCCTTCTATACTAGCTTTGTGACTATAAGAAAGTCACAACCTCTGACAACCTCCATTTCTTCATTTGTATTCCATGCCAACCAAATTTGATGGTCTCTTCTTAGTTCTTAAAGCCCCTTTCCCAATCACTCAATCCAACTGGATCACTGGAGCTCCCTGTGTCATCCTAGAAAGATAAGTCTCTCTACAAGGAGCACTAGTATGTGTCAGTGACAGTTAATATGAATTTATCCTTACGATAAAGTAAGGAGGGGAAGAGACTTCACCATGATCCTACAGCTAATGAACTACATAATCAGGATTTGAGTCTAAGTCTTCCAGTTCCTTGTCTAATAGTTTTTCCCAATGCCATGACTCATTTATAAAGAGTTTTATCAGTCACATTGAACATCCTTCACAACCCTGAGCTAAAAGAATGCAAATATCATTACCTTCATAAAGAAACTAATGAGGAAACTGAAGTTTCTAAAGCATTGAAATGACTTGCTCACAACATTAGCAGTGTCAAGGCTCACTCTCAGTTGTTCTTACTTTGTTTCCAGACTTTCCCACAAAATCATATCAGAGAGAACCCTGTGACTAATAAACTTGGTTGACCTGGAAGTTGGTACTAATGAATTCAAGCTTATGGACCACTTAGTTTGGCTCTTTCTCCAGATCTTAGCAATACATAGCTAACAAAACACCAATTAGTCATTTCACAAGTTCATGCAGTTATCACAGTAAGGACCTATTAAGATAGGCTGGATGACCTTATCATATGATTTAGAAAAAGATCTCTATATACACATCATATGCTTATGGTGACTTAGCAACATAGTTTTTATATGTAAAGAATGGCATTATTATAATTGAGAAAGTTGAGTGTGATGGTGATTTATTAGGCACCAAAAAATACAGAATTATCTTCCCAATAATACTGACTCTTTCCAATTTGCAATCAGACCTTTTGCTGCTCTTGTGGGCAAAACAGCAGATACATCCTTGTGAGATCATTCGCTGAATGCTAATGTACTAACCTTTACCAGGGGAAAGCATATTCATTACAATAAAAGGCAGTCCTGAAGAGGAATCTACATCATTCCCTAGTCTTGGGGGATAATTAGATATTTAGTTTTAACTTTCAGCAAATTCAAATACTTCAGCAGGAGCTAACTAATGCTCCTGAGGCCATTGCCTGGTGTGACACTGACAGTGATGATCTAATTTGAAATTTCTCTAAGAAAAGCAGTAGGAAAAAGAAAAAGGAATAGAAGCCAGGAGACCTAGGTTCTAGTTTTGGGTATTGGACAAAACCTGTCCTCTTTTTAAGTTTCAATTTCTTCATCTGGATAGGTAAAGTTAAGACTATCTTCAATAAGTCTTTGTAGGAAAACTGTCCATTTATTTCCAAAGACAGCTAGCTCAGTATCATATTGAGGAAAAAAAATTAAAAATAGGAAGCCTAATATAGAATCTTACTAGAGAAGAGAGGTTGCTGGGGCCAAAAAAAGAGACACAATTATATCAGAAATCTTTTGTTGGGAAAAACAGAGGAGGAGAAAAGCAAAGCAAAGTGACTAGCAATTGTATCCCATTTGAGACTTCCCCTGCATAATAATTGTGGTCATTTTCTATTTGCAACTGGGTTTGGGAAGGCTACAACTCAGTTTCCTCATCTGTAAAAATGGGTGTAATATTAGCATTTGTCTCACAGGATTGTTGTGAGAATCAATTGATAATATTATAAAATATATTAAAATACTATATAAATATTAAAGATTTTATTGGTGATAGTACTGACATTAATAACAATTAAAGGCAACTTTTGTTTTCTATAGATAGATAAAGCCTTGTTCAGGTTCCACCACCCACAGAAACCAAAGGAAATTCACTCCAAAATCAAAAGACCTTCCAACAAGAACAACAAAGGATTTGAGATTCCTGCTCTGCTTTTTGAAGGAGAGGAGCACAAGGAAAACTTTTCCATCTTGAGAAACAGTTAAGCAGAGTAAAATGAATTGCTGAACTAGGAAGTATCTGAGGCCCGATTTGAACTCATAATTATTGAATCTTCCTGATGAAAAGGTAAGTGTTCTATCCACTGTGCCACTACTATATTCAGGGCCATATCCAGTCATCATGATTCATAAACTGGCCACTAAACCTAGATGACTCTGGAGAAGAAAGTGAGGTTAATGATTTAGCACAGCCTCCCCTCACTCACTGTCATGGTATCACCTCCCTATTGTCATGGTCTTCTTTGAAAGCAAAGGACAAACATCACCATCACTACCACCACCACCACCACCACCACCATCATCATCATCCTCATCATCCACTACACTACCTGTCACCTCAGGTTCTTTTCTATGCTTCTATTTCTACCAGTGAAAATTAATGATTATGTTGAAAAAGTATAAATTTCTCTTCTAAAAGAAGAAGGCAATAGAACTAGGGTAACATTTCTCTATACTCTATTCTTCATGTTAACAAGGAGACTAAAGTGTTCTGGAAAGAATAAAAGTGATTCAATGGGAAAACAAAGAAGAAAGGGGATACAAAGAGGCAGAAGGTAATCCTAGGTAAGGAGTTTGAAGAAATTCTATAGATTTATCATATATAGAATTCAGTGAGTCATTTAAATATATTCATATCTATTGGGATTATGTCTCTAATAGAATATTCAAGTGATATTTCCTTGACACTCTGCTGTATCTGTTGTTGTCATCCTTCATTTTGAAGAGACCAATGACCCCGTGGGGTGATATCTTGCCTTATGCATGAATTGGATTTAAGTAAGGCAGAGTTGTACAAATTTATCAGCCCCACTCCCCCTTACAAGGTCATTGCAGTACAGTGGCAAGACAAACCTCAGGACTACCATTAATGATGCAGTATGACTTTTATGTCTTTGATGTCTGACCAAGTTTTAAGTTCTCCATGGCACCTGCTTCAGCTGCCTTCATGAACATTGGAACAAATTGTTCTCATTTGCCATTTGCCATTTGTTTTAGGTAGACATCTCAATAACTTATCAATGGATTTGAGGCCTGTCAGTTAACCTCAATCTGGTTTAGTTAGTGAGTTGAGGTAACTTTCCTAGGTTGTGGACACTATACATACTTGTACTATAGATGCTACAAGGGCTTGGTGCCATAGGTAAGAGTTAGGGTAAAGGTAGACACTAAAGATAGATAAGCAATCCTAAAAATGATTCATCAAGTCTTCCCATTAGAGATGCTAGTCCTTTATGTTTATCCATCTTGTAGATGACAGAAAGCTGGAAGGAGTGAGTACCATTACCATGTTAGGCAACAGATTAGATTCTAAAAAGATTTCAACAGGTGAGAGTGATGAGTAAAATCTGATAGTATAACATTTACCAGGTATTATAATATTCCATTCAGGTTCAAGAAATAAACTATACATATTTAACACAGAAGGAAATGGAGAGTCAATAACTTTTATGAAAAAAAAGAAAGAGAAAGGAAGGAAGGAAGGAAGGAAGGAAGGAAGGAAGGAAGGAAGGAAGGAAGGAAGGAAGGAAGGAAGGAAGGAAGGAAGGAAGGAAGGAAGGAAGGAAGGAAGGAAGGAAGGGAGGGAGGGAGGGAAGGAGGGAGGGAGGGAGGGAGGGAGGGAGGAAGGAAGGAAGGAAGGAAGGAAGGAAGGAAGGAAGGAAGGAAGGAAGGAAGGAAGGAAGGAAGACAAAAGAGCATTCATTAAAGCACTTTCCATGTTCCAAGCACTGTCCCAAGCACTGGGAATACAAAAGAAAGTCAGCAAAAAAAATGAATGACAGTCTCTATTCTCAATGAGCCTATATTGTAATATTAGAAACTGAGCAAGAAAAGGGAGACAGTTGGATATTTCCTCAAATGGAGGTTCAGGTAAGGAATACATCAATTTAGGAAGACAAATGGGTGGAGAAGTTGACAAGATGAAAAGGCTGCTGGAGCAGAGATAATTTAACTAAACATGCTACTTTTTTTATCTGTCTAAAGTATCAAATTGACTTTAGGTCAGTAAAAGGAATTTTAAAGCTAGACTCCTTCCCAATAAGATGAGGTGTAAAGCAGGAAAGGAATTACATTCACCATTACAGATAAATTAGAAAGATAATTATAGTTATAAATATATAAATATATATATTCTTGTTTATGTAGGTAGATGTATGCATTTATACTTATTTATATGCATGTGTACATATATTTGTATGTGTTTATGTAAACACATATATATGTTCTAATTTTCCTCAAATCCCCAAATTCCATTTTCCTTTCATCAAATACTTCAACCTATGTCTCCAAAATTCCTATTATATCTCTAATCCAAATAATCTTCCCAAAGGTCCTAGGACTGAAAACTTTCCTCTTATGTGTTTCCCTTGCTTTCCACATCTTCTTCCTTGACGAATTTGTTAACTGTGGTCCAATACCTTGAGCAATCCTAACTTCTTTCTATTGCCCTTAGTCAGCTCTTCTATTTACTCAGTCCCAGGTATCACTTTCTAACATACCTGAGGTAGAGTTGAGTTTGTTAATCAGAGAATTGAAGGAGAAGCAAAGGATGACAAAGGGAGTGATCTGAGGTTAGGTCCCAAGGAGAAAACAAAGAATAACAAACAGTAGAGGAACAGATGGTTTTTAACCCTATGTCCACAGGATTTCCTTCTCATCCATGAATCTATCTATAGATTTAAAAACTATAAATGTGAATGGAAAGAAGAAACAAACAACATCTTTATTTTTGTTAATCTTTGTTTTTCTTTGTAATCTCAAGTATTTTATTCTACTAATTCTTAAATATTACTATGAGAAGAGGTCCATGGATTTCACTAAATAGGTAAAGGGGTTGGTGATAAGAAAGATTAAGAACTTCTACCTTAGTGTGGTCCTCTTTGTGACTGGGAATAAAGAACAAATATCTTGGCAAGTAGACAACTGATAGGAAGTTATGACTCTAAAAAACTGGACATCCTTCACATTCATCAGTGATTGAATTTTTGCTGTGCTGGTGCTCTCAGACTGCTAGTAGAATGCCTCTTCCTTATTTCAAGGACTGAAGAAGCAAAATGTTAAGGAATATTAGAGAAAAAATATCTTCAAAACTCCCAGGCAGAAATCTCCCCCGTAGTGAGTGGATGAACCAGAAAAAAGCAAATCATGAACACCTCTGGTGGGCACCCTTGGCCTCCCTTGCAAATCTGATGTGATGAGGATAAATTAGATAAAATAATTGGTCATTAATCTTGGTGTCATTAATTCGTTATTTGCTGACATTAATTGCACCTTCCTTTTTTGACTCTCAGGAAGGAGAGGCATTAATTGGCCTAGAGTTACAATCAGCTATCTAATCTGAGCCCCCAGGATAGGCTGGGATGTCAAGGGTTCCCAGCAGCAAGTGGGGTTATTATGCCTCCTTGAATTTATCTTTTTTTCCTCTGTTTTAATGTTTTTAGAGTATACAACATTTTAGCCCATCTTCTCTCAGCAAGAACTCTTCTGTTGTCTCTGTCTTAAGACATCAGTGAAATGGAAGAGTTCTCATTTATCAGTCTCTTTGGTGAGTTGGCAGGTGGGCGGTATGGAGGCGTACTCTCAGATCTCTTTCCTTGACAGTAGCATAGGGTAGTCACTTTGGGGTGTTCCTCTGAGTTTTTAGCCCCCCCCCCAAGTGATGCCTGAAGATTGGAAGCATGAATCTATAAGCCATTATAAATTTAGAGCTAGAAGGGATTTTATAGGCCAGATAGCCCAATTCCCTTATATTTACAGTTAAGGAAACAGAGGTCAGAAGGGTGGTTACTTTACAGAGACATTCATCTAGAAAGGGGGAGAGATTTAATGACAAAGAGATGAATCTCGGAAACCATTCAGTCCAAATCTCTTACTTCACAGACAAGTCAATTGAGGTCAATAGAAATTAAAGTTCTCACTCAAGGTTATCCAATGAGTAGAGGTCAGAGTTTCAAAGGATTATAAATTTATAACTGGTCATTTACTCCCACCTCCCCATCTCATAGACAAGGAAAACAAAAGTAGATGCCAAATGACCTGTTAAGGGTCACACAGGCAGCAAGTTTCTACTTGCTGAAATTTTAACCTGGATTCTCACCACTTACTTGTTATGAGAACAATGGCAAATCTGACAATGCCAGAGATTCATTTCATCTATGTTATCTGTCTTCACATATCCAGGATGAGATTTTGTGGCAAGATTGCTATGTAACTTACATATATAAACTTCCTTCTCCCTTCATAATTACATGATTCTATTCCTCTTAGGTAGGTTTTTCCCTGCCTGTTTGCTTTGAAAAATAAATACCTCAGGGTAGAGGAGAGGATATATTGGTTTTGTAGCTGTGGATTGAAGGAAGGATCTAGGGGACCAACCTGGGATTATCTGTTCATGAAAGAGAACAGTTGGTGATGATATCTGGATCTTATATTTCACCTAAGTACTTGCCTAAATATTGTATCTCTAAGATTCCTTCCATCTTCTCTCTTGAGAATCAACACATGAAGAAAAGAATCATTCCCTACAAACCTCTCTGCTCTGGGTAGATGGGGTCAGTCAATGAATCAGTCCTGAAGCAACAGGTAAGTACAGGAGTATTCTCCTGGGAAGTGAAGTTCAGCAGGAAAGGGCAAGTACTGACCATTTGAAGATGGAAATATTTGAGTGAGAGAATTCACAGCAAAGAATCACAAATTCCCAGGTTCTTGAATTCTGGAGCAGGTGGATTTCTATAACACCATAAGCCACCCACCACCTGGGGAAGAGGCTGATATGTTATCAACCAAAGAGATAAAGATAATTATAGTTAGATTAATATTTTCAAGATTACTCATGTCTCCTTCATAGAGAAGCAAAGATCATGTGCGACATGACAACAACCCATCTGGGCCTAGAAAAGTTACCATATGGAAGTTCGTCACTAATTATAGCTAAATAATGGAGGAGGGGTTTCAATGTGGAGGCTAGTCTGTCTCCAGATTTTTTGTCCCTGTCAGTTTTTCCATGTACTTATTGAAAGGTTGTTGTAAGACTCTCATAACTTATTTATGACCACAGGCAAGGCACAAACCCTCTGGGTCTAATTTTCTTTATCCTTAAAGTGTAGAAAATAATCTTTGTCCTTCTCTATATTATAGGAATGTTGGTGGGGGGAGTATGTGGAATTTATCAATATACCAATAAGAACTGAGCATTAGATATGCTATAACAACACATGGTCTCTGCCCACAGATAGAAGAAACAAAAAATTAGTAAGCACATTTTATGTGCCAGGAATTTTACCAAGCACTTTTCAAATATGATCTCATTTAATCCTCACAACAACCCTGGGAGGAAGGTATTATTATTATCCACACTTAATAATTGAGGTAAGCAGGAATGTATAGAGGTTAAGTGACTTGCCCAAGATCACACAGAGAGTAAATGACTGAGATAGGCTTTTAACTTAGGTCCTCCTGACTTCAGGGTCATCACTCTATCGCTCTGGATATAAAGAATTTATAGAAGCCTCGGAGAATATGTATGAATTTATGCGAAATGAAGTAAGCCTAGAAAGAAATACATACAAGGACTTCATTGTGTAAATAGAAAGAACAACCATAGCAAAGCAAAACAAAACAAAAGAAAAGCTGTCATTTCAAAGACCAGGCCAGTCAACAATTTCTTGATTCAGTTCTTTGAAGAGGTCATGTACTGTAGGTGCAGAACATTACATTTGCTATCAAATTGTTGATATTTTATTTTGCTAATGTCTTATTTTCCTTCTTTAAAATATTATTGACAGTGAGGGATGGATCCTAGGTAAGCGAGTAGTGGATAGTGAGGAATACTTTGGGGAATTAAAGCAATGTTAGTACAAATATATCAATAAGACTTGAAAAAGAAAACATTTTTCATTAGGTTAAACCTCAGCAAATAATTCTACCAAATTATCCTCATAGTAACATCTAGCAAAGAATTTTGTGTCACTTTAGCATATATACCTTGGAGACCCCTTGTTTGAGCACAGACTTCAAGAATGCACTTTATTCTAGTGAGTCAAATGTTTATTTTAAAAATCAATAAATAATAGACACAACCTTATCTCTATATTACATTCTTTAATCTATGAAATGAAAACCCACCTGCTGCCTTCTCTTATTTTCATCCAGGATATCTTCCATTAATGTAAATCATTTTCATCAAATACTTATAGAGAAAAGATCCTTTTAAAAAATAAAGTAGAAATAACTTCTGCATTTCTTTCCATTATTTTGGAATTTCATTTTCTTTGATATATTTTGAAGATTAAATTTTTAGTGCCTTGAAAATCATTTCTCTTCTATCACAGGTTTCTCTTCTATTCATTTCTTCAATTCCAGTTTTTTTCCCATCATTATCATCATAAGTCAATAAGTGACATTATGGTTTCCTCACAAAGTCTATCAGGTCCTCATGGTTTCCAATATGGTGATTCCTCCATCATTGTTGAGAACATGACTTCACTGCAAAAACTTTGTCCACTCTATTCTCTTTTGAATTTTTATTGTCTTTTTCAAGGTTAATCTTCAAAATGTCCTTGAATTAATATGGTTTAAGAGAATCTCAGGTCTATAGACTTATTTTCTAAACTGTTTTTTCCACCTTATTTTATTGAATTATTTCTTATAGTTGTCCATTTTCATATGTCTAGTATACTGTTCTAGTATGAGTTCATATTGGTTTTTTTGCTAAGCTTCCACTCAATCAGTCAAAATAGCATTTAGTAATTGATTATTACTATGTTTGAGAAAATATGTCAAGCATCAGAACATATTATTGATATTCAAAAAACTAAGCATTTTGTGGATTTATTTTGTGTGCTATTACTTTGCTGATGGAATTATCTCAGTCTCTTTATGGCTTCTCTGATTCTCATTAAAGTAAATCAATGTTATCTGCAAATAGGAATAATTCTGTCTCCTCTTTGCCGATGTTTATGTCATTAATTTCTTCTCTTGTCTAAGTGTTATTGTTAGATTTCTAGAACTATGTCAAATAATAGTAGGGAAAAGGAACACCCTTGATTTTCTTCTGAATTTATTGTGAAATCTTCTAGCATTACCCCATTGCAAATAATACTTATTTTCATATTTCTTTGTGACATGTCTTAATATTGAATTATTCTTTCTTAGAGTAAATAATTTTAATATAAAATTTTTCCATACCCAGTCATTTGTGAAAGTATATTTTCATTTTTCATATTTTAACTAGATACCCTTGATGCAAATATAGATCTTACTCAAAAAAACAGAGATGTAAACTAAGGCAGTTAGGTTTGCAGTTGCTGGTGTCTTCTTGCCCATGAATTAGATATAAAGAAAGAGATTACAAGAAACTTGGAAGAACATGAAACATATTGCTTTTTAGACATGAAAAATTGAACAATTTGTGAATAAGTAAGAGATATTAGAGTGAGAGGTGTAAAATGGATAATTATGATTATAATAAATTCTAAAAAATTATATAAATAAAAAAGAGGATCAGAAGGGAAGAGGAAAAATTGGGGAGAAATTTTTAGACAGTTTCTCAGTCAATGGCCTCATATCTCAAATATATAAAGAACTGTAAAATCCAAAAGAATATATCATTCTCAATTGATAGATGGTCAAAGTATATGAACAGGCAGCTTTTAGATTAAAAAATCAAAATGATTTATAGACATGTAAAAATGCTTTAAATCATAACTGTGTTTATATCTAGGTCATGTATGCATTTGACCTTATCTTGGTAAATAGTGTAAGATATTGGTCTTTGCCTAGTTTCTGCCAGACTGCTTTCCAATTTTCTCACCAATTTTTACCAAATAATGAATTTTTATTCCCAAATCTTGTCTTTATGCCTATAAAATTCAAGGTTATCATATTTTTTCCTGTGGTAAATTGTATATTTTGTTCCATTTACCTAATTTTCCATATCTTAGTCAGTACCAGATAGATTTTCTATTTTTCTTTATTTTTTCAATTACATGTAAAGTTAATTTTCAACATTCATTTTTTTTCTTAGATTTTGGCTTCCATATTTTTCTCAGTTTCTCTCTTCTCTCCCCCTTCCCCTTGTCAATGAGTAATCTGATATAGATTATACATGTACAACTATATTAAATATATTTCCATATCAGTTATGTTGGAAAGAAGAATGAAAAACTATGAGGGGGAAAACAAAACAAATTTGAAAAATTTAAAACAGCATGCTTTGGTCTGCATTCAGACTCTGTCATTCCTTCTCTGGATTCTTTTGCACTGAGAAGAGCTGAAAAGAGCTAAGTCCATCATAGTTGATCATCACACAATGTTGCTGTTAATTTGTACAATGTTCTCTGGGTTCTGCTCACTTCACTCAATTCATGTATGTCTTTCTGGTCAGTACCAGATAGTTTTGATAATTACTGCCTTATAATATTGTTTTAAGTTCTGGAGCCATGTGGTGCAGTAGAAAGTGCCCTTGACGCCCTAGAATCAGGAGGACCCAAGTTAAAATTTAGCCTCAGACACTACTAGCTGTTGTGTGACCCTGGGCAGGTCACTTAACTCTTATTGCCTTAACAAAAAAGATTCCATTTTGGCAGCTAGGTGGTGCAGTGGATGGAGCACCAATCCTGGAGTCAGGAGACTCTGAGTTCAAAACTAACATCAGTCACTTTACACTTACTGAAAAGTCATTTAATCTTGATTGTTTTACATCCCTATCTCTAGTCATCATGATTCATATCTGGCCTCTGGACCCAGATGGCTCTGGAGGAGAAAGTGAGGCAGGTGGTTTAGCATAGCACCCCCTCACTCAAATCCAATTCATGTGCTTATGGCATCATCTGCCTGCTGTCATGGTCTTCTCTGAGTACAAAGGACAAACTTCATCACTGCTAAACCTTCTTACATACTTTTCATTTACTTCCTTATTTTTCAATTTTTTTTATTAGTTCCTTTGATAGTCTTATTTTTTGTCCTTTCAAAGAAATTTTATTATTTTTTCTAATTCAGTAACATAATTTTTTGATATTTTAATTGGGATGGCATTGAACATATAAATTAGTTTAGGTAAATTTGTCACTTTTATTATATTGGTCCTACCTACCCATAAACAGGGAAAATTTCCCTAATTATCGAAATCTGATTTTATTTGTATTAAAATGTTTTTAAAATAATTTTATTTATATAGTCCCTGAGTTTGTTTGGGCGGGTGTATTCACAGATATTTTATAGTGTTGAGTTATTTTAATTGAAGTATCACTTACTATCTCATTTTGTAAGAGAAATGGAATATCTCTTACCTCTTCTTGAAGGGTTTTGTTCATGATATATAGGAGTGCTGATTATTTGTGTGGATTTGTTTTATATCTGGCTATTTTGCTGAAACTTTAATTGTTTCAGCTAATTTTTTAGTTGAGTCTTTGGGATTTTCCAAGAATGTTATAATATCATTTGCAATTCTGATTTCTTCAATTTCTTTTTCTTTTTTTATTATTGCTAGGATTCCCAATACATTACTGGATAATATTGGTGACACTGAGCATCCTTATTTCGTACCTGATCTTGCTGAGAATGTTTCTAATTTATCCCCATTACAAATAATTTTTATTTTTTTTAAGTTTTTTTTTTTTTTTTTGCAAGGCAATGGGGTTAAATGGTTTGCCCAAGGCCACACAGCTAGGTGATCATTAAGTGTCTGAGGACGGATTTGAACTCAGGTACTTCTGACTCCAGGGCTGGTGCTCTATCCACTGTGCCACCTAGCCACCCCGATCTTTATATGTTTGATAGAATTTACTTATAAATGTGATTGGTCATAGTGCTTTTTGCTTAGGAAGTACACTTATGGCCTATTCACATTCTTTTTCTAAAATAGATCTTTTTAGATGTTCTGTTTCCTTTTGCACTAATCCAGGCAATTTATATTTGTAAATATTCTTCCAATTCACTTAAATTGCTAAATTTTTTGACAAATATTTGTGCAAAATAACTCCTTACAATTGCTTCAATTTCATCTTTATTAATGCTATATTCATCTTTTTCATTTTTAATACCAGTAATTTGATTTTCTGTTTTTAAAATTAAATTAATCAATAGTTTATCTATTTTTGGAGTTTTTTCATAAAACTAACTCTGAGTTTTATTTATTGGTTCAGTGATTTAACAGTTGATTTTGTTCATCTCATCTTTAATTTGTAGTTTTTTCATTTTGATATTTAATTGGGTATTTTAAATTTTTTCCTTTTCTAGTTATTTTAATTGCATTTTCAATTCAATGGTCTGCTCTTTATTTTATTGATGTAGGAATTTAAAGAAAAAATTTTCCTCTGATCACTGATATTGCCATATTCCATTGTTGATATCTGTTTGTGGTTGTTTGTCCTTAATTCTCAAAGAGAACTATACTATCAGCGAGTTGACACCTTGGCATGTAGAGGAGTTGATCCCTTGATTATGTCTCTATCCTTAAATTGCTTCACAATAGATATAGGAAACTTGCCCCTTTGAAGTGATCTGGTTCTCTTTGAGTACAGTCATATAATAAACACTTACTATTTTTCTACTATATGCTGGAGGCCTGATGGCAAAGAGACAAGAACGAACAAAGTTCAAAATATCTAATGCCTCCAACCATAGGTACCAGAGCATCATTATCTAGGCAGCATAGTAGATAGCAAAAAAGTACAAGATGCTGAGTCAAATGATCTAGGTTTGAGTCCCAACTCTGATAACTAATGCTGTGCAACAATGGCAAAACCATCTTCTCTCTCTGATCCTATTTACTCATCTGTAGATAGAATATTAAAAGATCCATGTCCTATCTAACAGAGTTGCTGTAAGAAAAGAATTTATAAATCTTAAAACATTATATAAATATTAGATATTATTAAGATAAAATAAGTTGATGGTCATCATTTTTCAAGCAGATTTACTCCCTTAGTCTAAGCTTTTTGCCATTGGGTCATTTGACTTTATTTTCACATTGACCTATCCATGGCCAGAATGATTATGTGAACAGCTTCATATTTAATCATATTATCTAATTCATCTTTCTTCAAAGATATGGGAGAGGTTTCACAGATATGATCTCAAAGCTTATAGTAAGCAAAAAACATCCCCAAAATAAATTTTTAAGAAGCTTTGTATATGCTATATGGCATGTAAATAGAATGTATTGGCATTCTATGGCATATACAATATGCATTCTATAGCATGCTCCTGGAGGATAGGGACTCTTATTTTTAATGCTAGTATCTTTTGTGTTTAGCACAGAGTCTGTCACAAAGTAAGGACAATCTCTAGATGTCCTGATCCATATCTTGCCACTGTACCCAGATGGCTCCAGAGAAGAGGGTGAGGCTGGTAACTTTGCACAGCCCACCCTTGCTTGCAAGTCATGACATCACCTTCCTGATGGTATGATCTTCTTTGGGAATGAAGGACAAATAACAACAGCTTGATAAATACCTGATAAATTCACTGATTCATTGACATTCTAAGAGAGTCTAATAACCTGATTTTGCTATTGCAATGACTCTGAGATGAGCAGCAGTATGTTCAGTGCTTTTCCTGGGAATTAGTAGACTTCAGTCTCCCCATTAACTTGCTACTAGATCTTGGGCAAATCATTTCAATTATCTGGGTCTATTTTTTTTCCCTCATCTATAAAATGCAGTGAAAGGAAGAGATTGAGAGACAAAGAGATAGAGGCAGAGAAAAGACAAATAGGCAGAGACAAAAAGAAACATAGACAAAAATAGAGAGTTAGGGACAGAGAGCAAACAGGAAGGAAGGAAAGAGCATCAAGAGACTAGAAAGAAGTTCAAAAGGGAATACAGACAAGCAGAGCAATGTTGGTACCACCATGTTTAATTTAATACACATTTTTTGAAGCTGTGTCTGATGTACCATGCTCTTTTTCTGACTTTGTATATGGGAACATTCATATTTGCTGGATGGATTTTCATATTGTTTTACTTTCTAGGTCATGATAATTTTGATTAAAACAAAAAACAATACTTCCCATTAGTCCCAATAGGGAGAGTGGGTTTGCAATTACATAGCTAAAATATATTTCCTATTGTGAAAGAGAGTGGTGGGGGGAGATTTAGATATGTCTCCATGGATATATAATATCTGTCCTACTTTTCTTTGACCCAAACATAGCAAACAACAAGCTCCTTTTTTTTCTTTTCTCTCTCAATGAGAGAGGTTGGCATAGAAATGGTGTAGAGATTGACACCATAGACTGGTTCATAGGCAAAAAAAAAAAGAGCACACAGTGAATCATTACAATCCCAGGACTAAAATGCCATCATTGAAAATGTGCAGTAGCATATGCCACAGTTTCCTTAAAATTATCTAGAGACCACATACTCTGCATCCTATGATGGCAGCCAGAATGAAAGGTGAAGAAAGATATTTGCACCCATGGGCTGCTGGCAAATCTCTGTTTAACAGTGGGATATTTGAAAAAGTGAATATAGTTTTTTTGGGGGGAGGGGAAATGTATTTTTACTTTCTCTGTGCATGCAACCAAAAAACCCATTTGTCAGTAATACATTTGATATTGGAACCAAGATTGACTTAGGAGAGTGATTGACAACAAATATCTTCCAAGGGTTCAGGATAGAAACAGTTTGATTAAATAAGATTTAAGAATGATAAATGTCCTGATTTTCTTAGGGGGAAAAGGTGGAAGGGAAGAAAACAGATATTATAAACTATGGACTTCTGAGCTTGATTTTGAACTTTTGGAAATTCTAGAATTTAGGATTAAAGGGTTGGTTAGCAAACACTATCTAAGGCATGAGTGATCACAAAGTCTCCACAGGACTTTATCAAGAAACTTCATCATCTCATTAGTTCCCATCTGACTGCTCTCCTGAGTTTCATCATGATCTCCAGAAAAACATTATCCTATAAAATCACATCAACTCTGAAACCCACACTTCAGGAATTCCTGCCCCTCGGGAACATCCCTCCCTTGGATTTAAGAGGATGGAGGATAAACATTGGCAAGCTTTTCCCCTTCATTTAAGGAGAGTGCCCAAGGAAACTATCTCATTATTTCCTGCCCAGCAGTGGACTTCATCATATGCTGACAAGGGCACTTGTCATTCTCTTCTTCTTTCCCCCCATACAACTTCTTTTTTATGTGTTGTTTTTACCCATTAGTTTAAGAGCATCTTAAGGGTAGCTACTTTTGCCTTTCTTTTATATTCACACACTTACCAAAGTGCCTGGTACATAGTAGATATTTAATACATTTTTACCACCTGAAAAAGAAAAGATTATAGATTGAAGAACATGTTATCCCAAGTTAACTTCATTTCCTTTTTTCATATCACTAAACTGCTAAAACAGGTGAATACTTTAGCTATAACTTACCTAGATTTTTGCTAAACATCTGACAAAGTTTTCCATGCTCTCCTTATGGAAAAAAGGGAAAAGTATAGGCTAGATAATGCTATAGTTAGATAGCTATAGAATGGTTGGATCCAGAGTAGATGTTAAATATCCAGTGTCACCTTGGAAGGAGTCAAATATAAGGCCCTAGAACTATGTTTAATCCTGTCATTCATATATGCATACATACATACATGCATATGTATATATATATTATATATAGTTATAGTTATAGACAATTATATATATGTATGTGTATATATATATATATATATATATATATATACACACATACATGTATATACAACTTTTTGTATCCAAAGGATTTTATGCTAATCCAGTTTGTGAATGGCCCAAATCTGACAGGAATTTTTAACATATTATAAAATAGAATCAGAATTCATAAGGACCTGGTAATGATAAAACATTGAACAGAATCAAATAGTATGAAACTTTATAATGGCAAACATAGAGGCTCACATTTTGATTAGAAAAATCAACCTCCTAAGTACAAAGCAGTGGGAAAAAAATTAAGAATTTATATGAAAAAGGTTTGGAGATATTAGCAGAGTGTCAATCCAATACAGGTCAAAAAAATCCTCTTGTTGCCAAGAAAGCTGAAGTTATTTTGAGCTACTGGTTTTAGTAGTAAAGATGTGATATTCCTACTGTTCTTGTCTTGGTCAGAATTCATTTGGAGTATTCTTTTCAGTTTAGAAGAGAGATATCTAAGATTTAGAATGAGCTCAAAATAGAGCAAAGAAGGTGAATAGAGAATCCCCTAAAGAGATTGATAATATCTAAAGAATAGGGGACTTCGTGAGATGGTGTGGGATAGGAATAAGGTACTAGAAACAAATGGGTGGAAGCTATAAAAAAGAAAAGAAAATTTAGGCCAAATACAAGGAAAAACTTTCTATATGACCAAAGGTGAAATAGACTATTTTGAGACTGAATAGGTTTCCCTATATTGGAGTTTTCAAAACAAAGTCTGTAAAATGACTCATGGTTTAGATGACACTAGATGACTACTTGGGTAATAGAGGAGCAGGGGAATGACTTCTAAAGGTTCTTTCCAAATCTTAATTCTAAAATTTTGTGAAAAAGCAGAAAAGAAACTAGTAACCCAACTATGACTTAACCATCACACCAGATGCTCATGGCATGAATGATCTGGATAATTTAAAAGGATTAGTCCAAATTACAATCTGAAAATCTTAGATCTATTTCTGGAGAGTTTAATGGACTGGTATCTACTTTGACATTTGTAAGTACATTGGCCAAAATGTAAAAGAATAGTTGTCTGAAAAGGAAAAAAAAATCAGTGTCTGACATTCCTTGTCATGTAAATAACAGTAACCAAAAATTTCCACTACTCTATTATGTCCCATAATGAGTGCTCCTCAATGTGACTATAGCTTCTCCACTTCCAGTAATGATGATGATGAAGAAAGCTTGCATCTATTTAGTACTAATGTGCCAAGCATTGACACTAAATGCTTTTCAAATATTATATCTTTTGATCCTTACAAATAATTAGGAAAGTCCCATTATTCTATTCATTTTATAGTTGAGGAAACTGAGGCAAACAGGGATTAAGTGATTTGCCTGAGGTCATAGAGATAGTAAGTGTCAGAGGTCAAATTTGAAGTCAAATCTTCCTGATTCCACATCCAGAGTCATATCTACTGTACCACCTAACTACAAAAGTCTCTTACAATCCCTTTACCTCCCAAAGTCATTTTTAACCTTGGTCTTTCCAATTCCATTTAGAGTTCTCATACACAACAACTCACCAGTGTTTGTCTTATAGATCCTGTGCTTCTCAATGTTACTTAAAAGTCCCTGTATTTGCCAATGACACAGACCCTTGTACCTCTCAGTGTAGTTTGTAGGCTATATACTATTCAGCATGACTCCAAGTCCAGGTATCCAATGCCACTTCCATTCTAAACATCTCACTCTGTATTCTCTGTACTTTAATGTCACTTGAAATCCTCTGAACCCCCACTGTCATTTGTAGTTCTTGTACTTTCCTTTGTCACAGTCCCTTTGCTTTCCCATGTCACATACAGTTTCTAGATAATAACTTCTCATATCAGACTGCTAGTATGATCTGTCTACAATCCACTTTATGTTAGGAATATGTCTCTTTGTAGTTGTGTTTAGAACTTTGGTTGGGCACACTCTAAGTGTACTTCTCCAAGGTGTTCCAGCACACCTTGCCTATACTCTATGCACACCTTGATCTGTTTCCTGTTCTGAAGTCTTCTTTCAGTCATTTTGAGTTAAACTTGGGGCACTTAACTTTAGTCAAAAGCTAACTTTAGTTAATTTTAGGTAGGCAAAGTTTTTAAGTCTATCTTCTAATTTGACTGGTGATTAAAAGTCTGTAAGCAGAGTTCACAAATATAAGGTAAACAGGGGTTCAGAACCAAATATTAGAGGTTACATGGTTCAGTCATAGGAGTCTGCCATTCTTACTTCCCTTGCAGGGTTTCTCCTGCAAACATCTGCATTTGTCTCCATCTGTACCAGAGGAAAGGTGTTTTCAAATCCCATGCAAGCACTCTGGCAAAGAAAACATTGAAAATAGGACAAATTTTGTTTAACTTGACCAAAAGCAAAAATACAAAAGATGTACTCAGGTTCACGAAGTCAAAACAACTCTCCTTTCTTTTTCATAGAAATATCTAGTTTTTGAGACTCATGTAACTATCAACAGAGAGAGAAAATGATAATTTATTATTTGATTATTATGATATTTTATTATAATAATTTATGTGATAATTATCATGATAATTTATTATTTGCCAGGCACTTATTATTTTCTAAAGCCTGGGGCTACAATACAAATGAACAGGACAATCCCTGTCCTCAAAGAGCTTGCATTCTAATGAGAGCAGGTAGTGCATAAAAGGGGATCTGAAAAGTAGAGAAGGAGGAAGACTGCAGGCAAGGATATGGAAAAATCCAAAGAATGTATAGAGAAAAGAAGGGTTGTGACCCCTCACAATAGGGTGGGCAGGGCTTGAAGACTTTCCTCTGGACCTCCATGGTAACCAAACTCATAGTAATGGATGAAGGGCAGAGGTCACATTTGACTCTCTATATCTTTGCTCTGTCTCTGCTATATTTTCTCTCTCACTCCTGTTTAGTCCAGGAATTCCTTCTCTGGGTTCAGAAACTTTAGTCTGGAATATTGCCCCATTGCTGTGTCACTGTACACTGTATAGTTGCTATTCTCTTGAGAATTACTTAAATGATTCCTGGTGCATATGGTTCTTTGGAGAGGACTCATAAATGTTCTGCCCTCTGCTCCAAGGAATCAGCCTCCATGTTGCCCCACCCCTCTTATCTGTTTTTTTTCCCTAAATACCCTCTTTTCTCCACTATCCTTTTAAAATATCAAGTCCAGGAGTACAGTCCAGCATGCAGAGATAGTGAATTAATTAATCATTAATTGATCATTAATATTGTGTTAAATGGACAAAAATTAACATTATTAAATGTTTAAGACATATGAATAAACATGGTGCTGTGAAATGAAAATAGTTTGGTAATTAGTGGACTTGGCTTCAAATTTTGACTCTACTATTCATCATTTTGGGAAGTCATTTAACCTTTCTAGGTCTCAATTTCTTCATTCAGAAAAAAAAAGAATTTATTGGAAGAAGTCCCTCTAACATGTTCTCCAGTTCTAACTTATTGTTATAAGAAACTCAAGAAGGTTTTACCTCCTAAGCAGATTTCTTCTGGGCATATACCATCTTTAGTAAAATTAAAGGATCAGATCATGTGGTCAAGTCAACAAGTGCCAACCTCCTAATGACTTACATGCCAGTACTGCATTCACCATTTATCAGCAATGAAAGGATCAGATAACTTTTCTTCTATGACTTTTAGGGTTTTTTTTAAATCTATAAAATAGGGAGATTGGGCTACATTATTTCAAAGTTCTCCTCTGGTTCTAACATTTACTAAGGCTATGATTCCTTTTTTATATGTTACCAGATTAAAGACCTGAGATTTATCTATGAGAGAGGTTCTTGAATTACCTCTCAAGATGGTCCTGCCATAGCATCCCTTTAGAACTCCTACAGATCATGAGCTACAAGAGAGCTAGCAGCAGTGATTTCTACATAATGTGACTGAACTCTCACTCTCATGAAGTTCAATAATTTAGCCCTCTGGCTGTAAGAATAGTAGAAATCCCTGAAGAAGAGGAGTCATGCAATTAACCCCCAGCTCCAAGAGAAAAAGCCTTATTTCTTTTCATCTTTATCCCCAAAGAAACAAGAGGAGCAAACTGAAAAAGAGCAAAGATTGAAATGTTTTCTCAAATTTGCATAATCAGAAGGAAGAACAATGGTTGAAGCCTCATGGGAAAATATCTGACTCATTAACCTTAACAAACCAATCTGTTCACATTGCTAAAACTCTAAGGAAACTCTTTAGTGTCAATTACAGTCTGAAGTAATAAAAGAGCTTAGGAAATGATTAGGGAGGTTGAAGGAAGAACTTGGACAGGCTCTTGATTTCCTTCATTCGATATTCACTGAGTTTTCATTAGCTGTGTGGGCAAGTCACTTAACCCCATTTGTCTTAGTTTCCTCAACTGTATAACAACATGGTAAAGGAAATGGCAAACCACTCCAGTATCTTTGCCAAGAAAACCCCAAATGACATCATGAAGAATCTGATACAATTGAAATGACTGAGCAACCAATGTATTGAATGATGTAAAAGGAACTAATGGTCATTTTAACTCTCCCAGGTACTTACACACACAAACTCAAATATTCCTGCTCACTCCTAATATTCCATTATGTGTGTTGTCTCTGTCCATTAAAACATAACCTCTTTGTGGGCAGAAACTCTCTTGACTTTTGTATTTGGGCATAGTGATTGCTGTCTAGTAAACACTTAAGGAATTTTTTTAATCAATCATTCATTCAATTACATTGTTTTTTTTTTATGGTATCAAGAATATTTTGAAATAAACTGTAGAAGAAAGAACTGACCTGAATGTCAAGAGCTTTCTATCATGGCTCTGCCTTTGACTTAATAAATGACTCTTCAGAAACTCAACTTTCCTTTTCTACTGCTCAATGTTCTCATCTATAAAATGGAGATGGTAGTGGGATATGTAGTCTCTAGAGAGTTATTCAATCTGTGGCCCATGGGACCAGCAAACATTTAGGCCCATTCAAATTGGGTATGTTACATTTGCTGTGTTCATTGGTGGTGTGAATCATGAATGGCATGTAGCCTTGGAAGGGTTTTTATTGGGTAACTTGACCCAGAACTAAAAGGTTGAAAACCCTTGTTTAAAGTCTTTTCTAGCTCAATGGAATACTAAGTACTATGGGAAATCAAAGAAAACATTGATGGGGCCAAATGCTAATTTTGGTCAGTGCAGCCTGTTGGTTGGTAGTAATTCAGGAAATGAAAATCAAAATTTAAGAGATACACACACATTTACATGTTTCTGTAAGCATGTGGACAACTATCAGACAGATGTTAAGAGAATCTATTTGCATCCCCACTGATCATGTTCAACTTTTCTAATACTAAAGCATGATCATAGATTGGGTTTGGTCTAACCTTTTAATTGAAAAAGTATTGTAATTAGTGGTTAAAAAGTCAATTGCCTACTGGCTTATGAATAGGGCATGTTCTCTAAATGTCTGTATCATCACTTTGGGACTAGAGACTGAATCAGGAATATATAGTATCAATAGTAACTTAAATAGTGCTAATTAACAAGGTCAGTCATTTCATTTCAACTTATAATAAATATAAGGTACTGTGTGAGGCTCGGGGAATACAAAGCTAGATTTGACATATACCTTGTCTTTAAGGAACTTATAAACTAATATGAGGAAAGATGTATATAATCCATGACTCCAGGCTTATTTGCATAAGATTTTCCTCATTAATGAAAAATGATTGTTCAATTCTCTATTCCATTATTGGGGGGGGGGGCAGAATTGTCAAGAGTTTAGGAGAAAAGAGATCTTGGTCTTCTGTCTTCTAGCTTAGAGAAAAAAATGTCTACACAACTCAAAATGCTATTCAGGTCCCCAAAAGGAGAACAAGACTGTAAAAAGATGGAAGGTAGAGGAGTTGACACCTTGATTATGTCTCTATCCTTAACTTGCTTCACTATAGGCATAGGAAACTTGCCCCTTTGAAGTGATCTGGTTCTCTCCCTTTTGGTTGAGCTGAGATACCTTAAGGGAGAGCTCATTCACTCTGTGTATTGTAGTATTATCTGGAAAATTCTCATCTGTATACCTTCTATGATTACTGTTTGCTAGAGGCTCAATAATGAGTTTATTTACTATTTATTCCATGTGTTCTTTGTGTAATTAACATTTGGTAAGGAACAAATATTTAGATATATTGCTTGGATCTTAGGGAGGTGACAGGTGAAAGATCTAACCATTGAGAAGGACTCTGGCAAGAATCTTATCAGTTGATATGGTGTTTGCTCCCTAGCAACTCTAGGAAAAATGCCAGGAACAGAACAGAGGTCTGTATACAATATTTGTAGATCTAACCAAGGCCTTTGATACCATCAGTCATGAGGGTTTATGGAAAATTATGTCAAAATTTGGTTCATCAGTTCCATGATGGCATGCTTGCCTGGGTTCTGGATAGTGGACCATGCTATCAAGATTTCCCAGTCACCAATGAAGAGAAACAAGGATGTGTCCTTGCTCCCATACTTTTCAGCATGATGTTTTCAGTCATGTTATCAAATGCCTTCACTGAGGATGAAAATAGCCTCAAGGTCAGCTACTGTACTGATGGCAAATTCTTCAACTTGAAAAGGCTACAAGCCAAGACCAAAGTGGAGGGAGTGTTGGTGCATGATCTTCTGTTTGCAGATGATTGTGCACTCAATGCAATCTCTGAAGCCAAGATACATAAAAGTATGGATTGTTTCTCTGCTCTTAGTGCTAATTTTAGTCTACACATTAATTGGTAATTAAGAGAATCTAATTGCATTCCCCTTGATCATGTCCAATTTCATGTCTGATTAGTCTACCAATTAACACCATCAGCCAGCACCACACTATCCTTTTATGGAACCATTGATTACAGCATATGGAGAAGTTTTGAGTACTGTGGAAAAGTTCACTTACCTTGGCAATGTCCTTTCCAAGGAGGCACACATTGACAATGAGGTTAACACACACATTGCTAGAGCTAGCTCAGTATTTAGGAGGCTCTGAAAGAAAGTATGGGAGAAAAATGATTAGACTGACTATCAAACTGAAGGTCTACAGAGCCATTCATACTGACTTCATTATTATATTCCTGTGAAACTTGGACAATCTGCCAGCATCAGGTCAGGAAACTGAATAACTTCCATTTAAATTGTCTAAGGAAGATTCTGAAGATTATCTGGCAAGAGAAGATACCAGATACTGAGGTCCTTTTTTGAGCTAAACTGCCTCGCATTCCAACATTACTATAGAGAGTGCAACTACAATGGGCTGGACACATTAGAATGCCAGACATATACTTGCCAAAAATACTACTCTATGAAGAACTCTCACAAAGCAAGTGTTCAAAAGTGGGTCAGAAGAAGCGATACAGGATATCCTGAAGGTCTCTCTTAAGAACTTTAGAATTGATTGTACAGCATGGGAGACACTGGCACAGGACTATCCAGCAAGTGTGCCCTCATCAGTGAAAGTACTGCCCTCTATGAGAAAGGCAGAATTGAAGCAGCCCAAAGGAAACATGACATACAAAAGTTTAGAGTTCCAACCCCAGGTGTTAACATGGACTATTTATGCCCATACTATGGTGGTGTGATCAGCCACATTTGAACACACATTATTTTGTCTAAAACATAGTGATGTCATTTTGAATCATCTATAACAAAGGACAAGAATCAACCATATAACTCCTTTCCTATTAGGGGATAGTGATCAGTAGCACAGCTTGAACCTAAGTTATTTCTACCAGGCTAACAAGTAACCAGCATTTGACCTCAATCTTCCAATTCCTCTTATGGCAGGGATCTCCCTTGGAAAAGGATGGGTGGAGGGGACTCTAAAAAAATTCATTGAGCTTGCCTACAAGCCATATCCAGACAGATTCATAAAGGCAGACCTAACCTCCATAAGTAACACATGCCACCACTTACATGTGTATACCAATAACTATAATTTTATGAAATGGCATGTGAGAAAGTGAGAGAAATAGAAGGGGGAACTTCAGAGAAAGTTCTAGTAGAAACTTGAGGAGAGAAAACTTAAACCTAGGAAAAGGCCAGATAAGGCTCATGTCATTTTGCTACAGTGCCTAAAGTTAACACCATGAATCATTTCTCTTGGCTAAGGCATTGAGGGATAACTATGACTACCTTCTATTCTAAATGTTCTCTAAGAGCGTGAGTACAGTAAGCCTTTATTAGTCATTAATAGCCTAATTCAAATTAGTAGACAGGGAGTGGGAACCCACAAAGGTTAATTTCGGGGGTAGGAAGAGGAAATATCTATAGTAGTGATATGAAATACAAATAAAGACAGAGGTCATTGATCCATATATAAAAAAATACCTGTGACCTGACTTCATTTTTTTTATTTCATTTTAACTATGTTTTATTGTATTTTTTTTATCATTTTGTTATATATTTTCCAATTAAATTTTAATCTGCTTCTGATACATTCAGTTATGCTGTTGGCACATATAGCCATGGACTATATGTTTGACATTTCTGATCTACAACATGAAAGTCTGACATACCTCCATAGGATACATCTGTGGAGAGCCTGTTTTCAATAGTAATAGCCAACATGAGTATCACTTGGTTTGAAAAGCACTTCAGTTATAATATCTCACTTGATCTCCATAACAATACATAATTGTTATCTCATTTTATAGATGAAACTGAGATTGAATAGTTGTGACTTGCCTAGGTTCTCATAGCTAATAGCCTCTGAGGCAAGTTTCAAACTCAAGTCAAGAACTTCATCCTTAGTGCCCATAAGAGCCACGTTGCCTTTCTACAAAGAGTAGGTGAGAGTACCAGCAGAAGAAGGGAAAGGATACTGGGTGACACAGCAAGAATCTATTAAGGGGGACAGCTAGGTGACAGAGTGGATAGAGCACCGGCCCTGGAGTCAGGAGTACCTGAGTTCAAATCCGACCTTGGTCACTTAATAATGACCTAGCTGTGTGGCCTTGGGCAAGCCACTTAACCCCATTTACCTTGCAAAATCCTAAAAAAAAAAAGAATCCATTAAGGAATACAGATAGGCATTCAAGACAAGTCACATCCATGTTAACATTTGTGCTAGGTTATGTAATCTTTCTTGTTGCTATATAAATAAGAGGCCTTTTCTACCCATAGCTTGGGCTGGTCCAGCATATCTACAAGTCTTACCTGAGATATTTCTAAACTGTTTAATCACCCCCCACTCAGGAAATTATTCAAGGAAATAAAATTTTTCCTCTTCTGGGAAAACAAAAAAGGTAACCTGGTCTCTAACACCAAACCTCACTGGCTATCAGAGTACTTTAAAGACAAAGCCTGTTTGCCAAAGTTTGGGGCTAAAAATAAAACATGGTGAAGAGGTAAGAATAAAGCTTGTGTGATAGATTCCACTTTTCAACCAATTTCTCCATGCCTCATATTAGACTAATGGGCCCTTAATAGTGCAATAACTTGTCTAGCCTCTTTAGCATGCAATCACAACCCTCTAAAAAGCCTCGTGTGTGTCTTGTTTATCCTTAATGATCAATCATGCGGGGACCTCTAGGCCATTAAAGGAAGAAATAAGCTTCAAACAGTCAGAGGAAACTGACTGGAGAACTCAGAATGAATTCCAGATAAAAGAGCCAGATATCATAGCCAGAAAAGTGCAGGTGGGCACATCAGATTAAATTCTATTTTTGACCAACTGCCAGTCACTATTTACTGAGCACCTACTGTTTGTGTGACACTGTGCTGGGTGCCAGAGTTAACAGGGGGAGTAGTTACACAGTGTGGAAGGGGGAAAAAAACAGACAGTGTGAGCCCTTAGCAAAATTGTGAAGTCAGAGACTCAGGTCCTTGATACCTCCCATTTTTCCTTGCAGTTCTATTCTTACTAGTCCCATGCCCATTCCAATGAGGGTTTGTACTCAATCCAAATTTGCTTTTCAGTATTATTTATTGAAAACTTAAGCTCTTAGCCTTCTTAGATATATTTATATTTTTAATAGAGTACTATTATAACAGAGACTATTTAATGGAATCAGTCTATAAATGATGAACCTAGACAGGCAGAAGGGGGGATTCTGACTGGTAAAAAAAAAAAAGGTAGGGTAGACTTGCTTGATGTGCCCCTCAAGTGGCACTGTGGTGGTAGGGATCTATAAAGTATGGTTTGAGCAAATGGCAAGACCCTGTTTGTCAGAGTTTAAAGAAAATAAAAGAAATAGCCTCACCAAATTCTATTAGTTATGCAGCTCACACTCATCAAAGACTTACTTCTATAATGTCTGTATTCTGCCTTTGGTACCATATTATAACAAGGATGATGAGATTGAAGAAAATAGATAATGGCACAGGAAATTTGATTTGTTTTGTTTTTAGCTTTTTTGCAAGGCAATGGGGTTAAACAATATGCCCAAGGCAACACAGCTAGGTCATTATTAAGTGTCTAAGGTCGGATTTGAACTCCGGTCCTCCTGACTCCAGGGCCGGTACTCTATCCACTGTGCCACCTAGCTGTCTCTAGGAAATTTGTTATTAATTGTTCTTGCAGTAGATATTCTCAACTCATAGCATACAGAACTGGAAAGACTCTTAAAGGCTATCTTGGCAAATCCCTCATTTTATAAATGAGGAAACAAAGGCCAAAGGAAAGAAATTACTTTTCCAAGATCTCCCAAGTAGAGATGAGGCAGATTTTGAACCCAGATCCTATGACTATAGAAGGGTGATCTTGTTCAAGTTTTTGGATTTGTATCCTGGTTTCACCATAGTCAGGCATTTTATTTCATTCTAGTACCTTAGAGGAAGACAAAGAAGACAATCAGGGCTCAATCCTGTGTTGGAATGATGGTGGATTTATATGAAACATTCCAACACTTCATTCTTGTACAGTTTGCTTTCTTTGGCTATTGTGTAATCCCCTGGTGGGAATATTGTAAGTAGAAACTCTCAGTTCCTTGAACATGTGAACCAATAATGAGAAATGAGCAATAATAGAAGAGTAAATGCACAATATTTTCCTAACCATGTTTGAATAAGATTTATGTTATATTTGGGAACCCAGCAATTTAATAGGTGGGAGAATTTTCATCAAACTTCAGATTGTAGATGTATAATTCATATCTGTTTGGTGCACAGCATTCAAGAGAGGGAAGGTAAGCAGGGAGACAGATATAGTGTGCCAGAGAAGAAAATAGCTTTACCTGTCAACCTGCCAAGCCATCTCTTACAATTTATAAGGTCTATCAGCCACTAACATTCTCTAATAACTCATTTTCATGCCCAGAGATTATAACAAAAACAGAAAATGGGAAAGATCAATCCAATGTTGTGACATTTTATAGGAAAGACGGAAGCATTCCAAATGAAAATATTATTGCTTCAGCAGTTGGACTGGGCACCATTAAGCAGGTGCTTGTATGCTTTAATGGCAGTCATGCACTTTTTAGATGGGTCAGTTGCTTTCATGCGTTCCAAATGCTTTACCAAGACAAGCTTAGATGAGAATAGTTAAGAATAGTTGATGGGCAATTGCTTTTTGTTCTTGAATTAGCAATAATTATAATAGCAAGAGCCAGTACTGATATATTGGAAA
The DNA here is from genome assembly GCF_037893015.1 of Macrotis lagotis. NCBI lineage: Eukaryota > Metazoa > Chordata > Mammalia > Peramelemorphia > Peramelidae > Macrotis > Macrotis lagotis. The sequence continues at coordinate 16,711,371 of NC_133665.1, read as the reverse complement.
AAGTACTGCGTCTGAGTACTGTGTTCAAACTTTGGCCTTTCTACTCTTCATTCACTAGAGAGAGAAAATCACTCATCTCCTCTTTGAACGTCTGTTTCTTATGTTTTTTAAATTTGTAAAATAAAGAAGCTTGCTGAAGTGTTCTTCAAATTTGTGTCTAGCTCCAAATCTTATGATTGTATAATAGTTGATTTTCTTCACTGTACTTCTTTGTATCACTATTAAATAATATAGAATCATTTAGTAATGAATGGCTCATGGATATGACCCAGAGTAGAAAATCTTATGCTATTATCCCAGAAAGACAGAGGATATACAATACAAGTTTGTCTTATAAATCTGAGTAGGAACTTTTAATAAAAATAAAAACCCCAAAACAACATAAAATAGTTCCATGTCACATTTTTATTCTCCCCCAGAATCCAATATTTAGCCAGACTAAGAATTTGGGGTTATCATTTAGATAGTCTCATGATATCTCTTTGAAGGTCCCTTACTTAAATCCTCTCTGGCCTTTTCCTTTCTCCTAATCTCAATTCCTTATTTTAAAAGATAATGATACTTAAAAAGTAGGCACTGAATTTCTGTTAGGTAGATCAAGATCCTTGGTCAAAGGAGAGACCAATGATATCCAGTATATTGTATTTATTGAGGGAAAAGAACTCACAAATTTAGAAAGACTTTTGATCACTAGGGTTGAAATGAAAAAACAATTTTCTACCAGAACATTTGAAGAATCAAAAGTTCCATCTTTTTTTGATGCGCTCTTGTTAATCAAGGATTTTAGATTATGATGGAAGATTTTTAAAATTTAGTGCATTCTTTTATATTATTCTGGCTGTTTTTCACATTAGCAATTAGCCTTTAGGTTGAAATTCAATCTACAACGAAAATAATAAGACTAACAAGAGGAAATGGGGAAGGCTCTTGAATGATTTCTGATTCAGTCAACTATCACCATCACCCTTCTCTTCAAAAAAAGAGGGGAGTTGACAATTACTTTCCCAAGCTGTTCACATATTTCTTCCCAGAAAGTACAATACATTAACTCAGAGCAATTCAGCTGTGGGGCATACATTTCTAAAAGTGTCAGAACTATCTTAACAGAAAGGATGACTGAACTAATCATATTACAAATAATGATCTTTAATTAGATCAATAGGAGAGGAACTTAAATAAATATCTTGAAAGTTTTTGCTGCACAGTCTGCTCCCTCCAAGGAATTCTGTTTGTCAATACTAATCCTTTGGAAACAGTCCATGCTCATAAAATGGATTAGGAGTGGTACAAAGGATAATTTGGTTGAAATTAATCAGAACACAGGAACACAGGAATTAAAAACAGGAAAAACAACCTACTGTTGTTTCTGAATTGAGACTTGTACATTAAAAGTCATGCCCTGTCTCCCAGATCACCTCTGGATTCCAGAACACCTCTAAATCCCAGGTGACTTGAAGATGCTTTTGTTGGCATAGAAGAATGACAGTATCATCATGACAATCTAATTTTCTATTCAAAGGGAAAACAAGGAACTTACTATGCATTTAGCAGTCTAAGTTCACCAAGCATGACTCCAAAAGAGAATAACCATCCTACCACATCAAGAAAACAGAGGAAAAGGAACAATTGAATGAGAGAGTTCATTTCTATATACACAGAACTGCTTTAAATTTGGTGATCACTCTGGACTCTATTAGGGACTTTACATAGTCATAGATCTTTATTTTCGGAAGGATTCCCAAAAAATTAAAGACAAAAGGAGGAGATGACAGAGGATGATGTGAATAAAAAGTGATATGGAAGCAACAAACATGAGCTTGGATAGCTCTCTTGGTTTACATAGGGATCATTTTTAACCTAAATAAAATGATAGAATTGTGGAATACTTGGGTGTGCATAGTCATATGAATAAAAACTTCACACAGAGAGGTTTCATGTCTTACTCTCACCAACTGATGAGACAGATGCCTAATCCTTGTGATTCATTACAGCTATCTATCTAGCTGACAAGAAAAAAAAGTTGTATACTTAGATTGGTATATTGGAGGAATTACTTGCCAACTGTATGAACAAGTTCCCATTTTGTTTCTTTTCTATTTCAGTGTTGACCTCTTAGAAAGAAGATTCTACTGTTATTAGATTCACTTCCACATGACCCAATGACCCAAACACACTCTACAACAACCCTGTAAATATGACTTTCTCATTCATCATGTAATAAAAATTGATCTCTCTAAGGTCATCAGTGACCTCTTATTTGCTAAGTGTGATAGATCTTTTTAAATTCTGATATTCCTTGAATTATCTATAGCATTCAATACTCTTGACATTTAGCAGATACTTAATAAATGCTGGATAATCAATTTCTTGATTCATATTAACCTAACCCTGCAACACTGTCTTTTCACTTGGTTCTTTTATTTTGTATCATGGCTCTTTTTTGTGTCTTCTTCTCCCTGTCTAAGTCTACTCTTTCTTTTCCTTAAGTTTGGTGTCTCCAGAGGATCTGTCCTTGTCCTTCTTTTCCTGTCTATATTTCTATGATTTTATAAATTCCAATAATTTAAAATATCTTCTCTATGCAAATGATTCCCAAATCTATATATCCAGACCTAACCTCTCTTCCGAATTCCAGTCAATGGTCATTGAATTACTTACTAGACTCCTCCACCTGGATATATAACTGACATCTTAAATTCATCCATATAATTTTCCCCCATATTCTCCTTCCTTTTAATTTCCCTGTTTCTGTTGAGGGAAGACTTTGTTTTCCTTCTTATCCAGGTCAGAAATCTTAGAGTCATTTACTACTTCCTCCACTCCATTTTATTCCCATATCCAATTAATTGCCAAGTTCTTGACAATTCTACCTCCAAAATATTTCTCACACTCATATCTCTATCATGCTGCCACCAGTCTCTCCCTCAGGATACCTGGATGCTTCAGTTAGGCTGAATTGCTTGCTATGTGGAAGATAATTGGTTGGCAATTGATGGAATGACTGGTCCCCTCTCCACAGACATTATTTCCCCAGATGATATCTGTGAGTTGTGGACTGAGTACAGGACTGTCACCTGGGGCAGTGCTGCCACTGTCAGAGCTCTTACGCCTCTATTTTTGGTGGTAGCTGATTAGTAAGTGCCATCAATTGGATTAAGAAGGTATACCCTTTTCCTACAATCCTCTGAAGTGAATTGAATAGATCTGAATTAAATTGGAAGTGACTTTCCCAAATACACAAAGGTCATACTTCTTCATTGAGTTTCCTGCCATCTTGCATTCAACTCACACAGTGCACAGCATGCCAGTCAATATAAAAGAGCTGGGGTACAAATCTGGTCAGTTTTCAGGTTTTGGGCACCCATTCTTTAGCAGGTGTTTAACACAGCTGAGAAGCAATAGAGTATGAATGCTCTGCTTCTAATCCTAAATCCCATGATGCTAGTTTACCTTCCCTAAGGGACATTCCATATGTTCTGCCTCCCTCAGTCACTGCTTATTGAAAATGGAAGAAAAATATTATTGTAATTTTAAGCACTCCAGTTCCCTGATCAAATGGGATAATACTTGTAAAAAAAACCTGACTGATAGTAGGTATTACATTAATGCTTCTTCCCTTCCTTTCCCCTTTCCAAGATTCTGTGACCAGGGTTCGACTTAAATAGCAATTATGGGAAATATCTGTATTTTAGTGTTCCTACTTGACAGTAATCAAAACCTGTACCTCTCTGTAAAGTGATTTTTACCACTTAATAAAATCATCCACCAAGTAAATACCAATGTCCCAATAGCCCATTACCAGTTTAATGAATCCTGCATCTTGCCAGGAAAAAAAGGTGGACACATATAAATATTCTTATAAGTATCATCTTATATTTTAGGCATTGAATACCTGTACTTCAGGGGATCTATGCTAGAAAGTAATGGCTGAGAGTATTGCTTTCTGGTGCATGTTACTCAGTATTGGACATGCTTTCTCCATCATTTGATAAGGACAAAATAATCACTGACCTGGCAGATGACCCAATTAATAGCATTACAGACTCATAGATTTTAGAGATGGAAGGGACCTTAGAGTTCATCCAGATCAACTCTCTCATTTTAAAAATGAGGAAGCTGTAGGAGAGAGAGAGAGAGAGAGAGAGAGAGAGAGAGAGAGAGAGAGAGAGAGAGAGAGAGAGAGAGAAAGTTAAATGATGACTTACACACCTCAAAGCCTGGTCTGTGATCCCAAATCAAATGCTCCTCATGATTACCTGCCTATTCACCCATTCTTTTTCTTTTCCCTATCTGCCTTCATGATTTATGTCTCCAGTCTCCACAGCTTGTAGCTACTTTCAAGAGCTTCAATTTTGCATATTTGCTCAGACTTTGTCCTAGAATGGCTTCCCATTTGCAGATATCAGCCAGGAGTGTGCCCTTTCCAGCTGTGCCTTCTAGCAAGAGAACATCTGTTTTTTAACATTGTGGACTACAATTCCCTTATTGCTCTGATGATTTCCTAAACTAGTGTTTTCATAAGAATAAACAATTTCCTCAAAGAAACAGCTCTGAGACGTCAATCCTAAATGATCAACTTTAAATATATTCCTTTCAGAATAGCTTATACTCATATAGGGTGTGAGTATTTCAAAATAATTGCTGAAACATGGAGACCTATAGCTGCTATAGTTATTAGAAAAGTACAGGAGAAATATAATCTAGGAACATTCATGTTTTTCAATGCTTTTCTAGAAAACGAAATGTAAAAAAAATCAGAATCTCCTCAGAAACCTGTTGTTAATGGATATTTTTGTTGGTGTGTTTTTCTCTTAAATTGATATCCATTCATCTAAAATTATGGATGGAATATCATGCATAAATTTATAAATAATTACTTTTAGTTACCTTGCTTTTGTATAAACTGTCTGTTAACTTGCCAAGGTAAAAGTTGTCTTTGATGGAAGTATGAATATGAAATATGAAATAAAGGAAATCACTTTTCTTTTTTTAATCGTCTATGTATGCCTCTATAAAAGCCAACATTAACTCACTACAGAATTTTCTATGAATACTTGTAATTAATTGCTTTGATATATATATATATATAAACCTAAATTTAAAAAAAATGCATTGCTACAGAGACATTGGATAAGAACATTTTAATACAACTCTTTGGTTTAAAAAAGACTTGCAGGGACAGTTAGGTTGCATAGTGGATAGAGCACTGGCCCTGGAGTCAGGAGGACCTGAGTTCAAATCCAGCCTCAGACACTTAATAATTGCCTCGCTGTGTGACCTTGGGCAAGACACTTTTAACCCCATTGTCTTAAATAAATAAATTTTTTTCAAAAAAAGGCTTGCTGTGAAATGGTGCAATACTCCATTTATTTTTTTAGAAACATTTTATTTATTTGGAGTTTTATAATACCCCCCCATTCTTGCTTCCCTCCCTGCACACCCTAAAGAAGGCATTCTGTTTCCATGGAATACATTGATCTCAGTTGAATGTAATGAGGCAGAAATCATATCCTAAAGAAAGAAAAATAAATTATATGAGATTGCAAAATTACATAATAAGATAATGTTTTTTTTTTCCTTAATTGAAGGTAATAGTCTTTGGTCTTTGTTCAAACTCCACAATTCTTGCTCTGGATGCAGATGGTATTCTTCATCGCAGATAGCCCAAAATTGTCCCTGGTTGTTGCACTGATGGAATGAGCAAGTCCATCAAGGTTGATCATCACCCAATGTTGCCATTAGGGTATAAAATGTTTTCTGGTTCTGCTCATCTCACTCAGTATCATCAGTTCATGCAATTCCTTCCAGGCTTCCCTGAATTCCCATCCTTCCTGGTTTCTAATAGAACAATAGTGTTCCATGACATACATATACAGTTTGTTAAGCCATTTCCCAGTTGAAGGACATTCACTTAATTTCCAATTCTTTGCCACCACAAACAGGGCTGCTATGAATATTTTTGTACAAGTGATGTTTTTTACCCTTTTCATAACCTCTTCAGGGTATAGACACAGTAGTGGTACTGCTGGATCAAAGGGTATGCACATTTTTGTTGCCCTTTGGGCATAATTCCCAATTGCTCTCCAGAAAGGTTGGATGAGTTCACAGCTCCACCAACAATGTATTAGTGTCCCAGATTTCCCACATCCCTTCCAACACTGATCATTGTCCTTTCTGGTCATATTGGCCAGTCTAAGAGGGGTGAGGGGGTATCTCAGAGATGCTTTATGCATTTCTCTAATAAATAATGATTTAGAGCAATTTTTCATATGACTATGAATCACTTTGATTTCCTCATCTGTAAATTGTCTTTGCATATCCTTTGACCAATTGTAAACTGAGGGATGGCTTGTCTTTTTGAAAATTTGACTCAGTTCTTTGTATATTTTAGATATGAATCCTTTGTCAGAAATACTAGTTGTGAAGATTGTTTCCCAGTTTACTCATATTTCTTTTGATCTTGGTTGCAGTGGTTTTTCTGGGCAAAAGCTTTTTAATTTAATGTAATCAAAATTATCTAGTTTGTTTTTAATGATGTTCTCCATCTCTTCCTTGGTCATAAACTGCTTCCCTTTCAATCGATCTATCAGGTAAAGTGCTCCTTGATCTTCTAGTTTGCTTATAATACTGATTTTTATGTCTAAATCCTATATCCATTTGGATCTTATCTTGGTATAGGATGTGAGGTATTGGCCTAATCTAAGTTTCTTTCATACTAACTTCCAATTTTCCCAAGAGTTCTATCAAAGAGAGAGTTTTTATCCCAATAGCTGGACTCGGGGTGGTTGGGTGGCGCATTGGATAGAGCACCAGTCCTGGAGTTAGGAGTACATGAGTTCACATCTGGCCTCAGACACTTAATAAGTACCTAACTTTGTGACCTTGGGCAAGCCACTTAACCCCATAGCCTTGCAAAAACCTAAAAAAACCAAAACCAAAACCAATAGCTGGACTCTTTGGGTTTATCAAAGAGCAGATTACTATAATCATTTCCTGCTGTTGCACCTAGTCTGTTCCACTGATCCACCACTCTTTTTCTTAGCCAATACCAGACAGTTTTGATGACCAGTGCTTTATAATATAATTTTAGATCTGGCCACCTTCTTTTGCACTTTTTTTCATTGAATTCCTAGAAATTCTTGACTTTTTATTTCTCCATATAAATTTACTTACAACTTTTTCTAACTCATTAAAGTAATTTTTTGGAATTCTTTGACTGGTAGGGCACTAAACAAGTAGTTTACTTTTGGTAGAATTATCATTTTTATTATATTAGCTTGACCTATCCATGAGCTGTTGATATTTGCCCAATTATTTAAATCTGATTTTATTTGTGTGAGAAGTGTTTTGTAATTGTTTTCAAAAAGTTTTTGAGTCTGCCTTGGCAGGTAGACTCCCAGGTATTTTATATTGTCTGAAGTTATTTTGAATGGGATTTCTCTATCTAACTCTTTCTATTCTATCTTGCTAGTCTCCCATTTCATTAAATGTCCACCTTTTCCCCTGGGAGAGAAGGCTCAGCTTTGCCAGATGGTGAATTCTTGGTTACATTCCAAACTCCCTTGCTCTTTGGAATATCTCATTCCAGGTCCTTAATGTTAATGTAGCCAGGTCCTGCATAATTCTTATTGTGGCTACTTGGTATGTAAATTATTTCTTTCTGGCTACTTGCAGGATTTTCTCTTTTATCTGATAGTTCTGGAATTTGGCCACAACATTCCTTGGTGTTATCATTTTAGGATCTCTTTCCAGAAGGGATCAATGTATGCTTTCAATAACTATTTTACCCTCTGGTTCCATAATATCAGGACAATTTTCCATCACTAAATCCTGTAATATTTAATCCAGGCCTTTTTTCTCTTCAATACTTTCATGAAGGCCTATAATTCTTAGGTTTTTCCCTTCTTGATCTGTTCTGGAGGTCAGTGGTTTTGCTGATGAGGTATTTTACATTTTCTTCTATTTTTTTCTATCTTTTGGTTTTGTTTAACTGAATCTTGTTGACTCACAAAAGCATTAGTTTCCATCAATTCCATTCTTTTTTTTTTAAGAGAATAATTTTCTTCATTTACCTTTTTTTAACTCTTCCTCCAGTTGGTCAATTCTATTTTTGAAGTTTTCCATTTGCCCAAGTGTTGTTTGGAGAGAATCATTTTCTTTTTGCATTTGCCCAATTGAAGATCCGAAAGAGTTATTCTCATTTTGTATTTGTTCAATTTTATTTTCTAAAGATTTGTTTTCTTGTTGTGAGATGTTAATTTTCTCTTGCAAGGTGTTTATTTTCTCTTGAGCTTCTTTTTCCAATTTTTCCAATTGATTTTTGAACTCCTTCCTGATTTCTTCAAGGAAATCTTTCTGGGTTTGAGACCAATTCATATTCTCCTCAGAAGTGCTAGATCTCTCTGGGTTAGAATCTATTTCTTCTAAATATTTCTCCATGCACCCCCCCCCCTTTTCACTTGCCCTTCTTCATCTTTCTAGGACCTTGTGTTGGCGGGGCTGGCTCTCAGAGGTTTGCTTTTGAAGATCCTAGAGGCTTTGTTCACTTGGCTTAGTAATTCCAAGGGCCAGCCAGTAAGGAGTGCTGGTTGCTTTCTCTGTAGTGTTTGAGGCCTTCAGCATCAATGTGCTGAGCCTTGGGGGAGGGAGTTAATCCCTCTTTCTGTTGAGCGAACTCTGTTGCCCACACCTGAACCTCAGGGGGGTGGGGGCCTGTTTATTATTTGTTCTGGGAAAAGGGCTCCTCTGACAGTATGGAGTTCAGGTCCCCAGCCCAACTGGTTGTTCTCCAGGCATGCTCTGAGACTGTGCTGGAACTCACCCTCCAGTAGCTCCTCTCCACCCTGGCCAAAGATTCTGTAGCTAAAGTTGAATCTTGCACTCGCCACACATCAAAGTCTGAGGCTGAGGCTGGCTCTCTGGATTCCCTGCCCCCCTCCCCCCACCCCCCACCCCCCTGTCCATATGCTGACCCTTTGCTCTCATCTCTCAGTTCACCCCTAGTCTCCTGAGACAGACCTTGTTGGTAGCTGTTCTCCTAGCTTCTCTTTCTGGATTTTGTTGATTGAATTTCTGTTAAGAGGTTTCTTACATGTTATTTTTGAGGGGAAAGAGGAGCACTTAATACAGTGCTTGTCTTCTCTCCACCATCTTGGCCAGAAGTGCAATACTCCATTTATTAAAGATCAAAGATATTACCCCCCATTTATTCTTTAGAAGAAGCTTCTAAAGTGGTATTATTGCTCTGATTTTACAGATAAGAAACCGAGGCTCAGGGAAATTAGGTCAGGGTTGCATAGCTATTAAGAATCTGAGGTAGGGGTTGAACTTGAGTCTTCTTGACTCTATATACTAAATATTTCATTCTCTGGTCTTCAGAATGGGCTTCTATTGAAGATGAGAGAGAAAAGTCAGAATCTACCTGATTAGCATAATGTAGGGTATCCCTAGAGTTCCTCCTATTACTTCTCCAGTCTTCTCTCTGTTGGAGGAAGCAAGACAAAAGGATTTTGGCTAGAATTTGCCAGAGACTTGAAAAAGAATCCTAGTTACTGTTAGTGTAAGCATAACACTCTTCACTGCTGAACTGACCTTCTTTCTTTTGCAACAATACATAGATAAACCATTACTAGATCCAGAATAACATGCCCTCTACTACTAAGGGAACCTAGATATTCACCTATGCACATGGGTGCAGTGCAATTCTAGGTTAGCCTGGTCTCTAAAGAAAGAAGGGTCAAGTTTTTCTTTCTCATAATATGGATCTTTATTCCCCTAACTTGAAATTCTAGGGAAAACAATTTAGCTCCTGTCTAGTGTCTCCCCAAAAATGATTGAGTAGAAAGGTAGGTACTCAATATATAGTGTGCATTGGATATCAGACAAGTATTTGTTTCTTTCACATAAAAGAAATAGTTAACACATAGATTTAAAAGCACATATTGATAGAAAAAGTATAAGCAAGAAAAACTTTATAAATCAAACAGTAATTTATAACTATAATTAGACTCCTCCAAAAAGTAGATCCTTAAAATAGATAAATTTTTGGGGAAGCAACTGAATAAGGATTTTTCATCTCAGTTCTTTTTATTCTTCCTCAATATCCATTTCTCCTGGAAAGTCAGTTAAAGGCTTGTGGTTCTATTGTTAGTGCCATAGTACCATAGTACCAAGAAGAACTATGGTAATAAGTGATGGAATAGAGTCCCACCAAATGGGGACTTAGGAGATCCCAATCTCTCAAACACAAGCTTGCCAGTAGGTCTACATGTATGTATCTCAGAATTGCTATTGCTATTCGATCACCTAAGTTAAGGAAACTTTTTTTTTTTTTTTTTTTTTTTTTTTTTTTTGCAGAAAAGACAGCTGAGTATTTCAGATCCTGTCCCTGGCTCACCTAGGCCAACTCATGTGTTAACTGCCCTGGATGTGAGATAAGAGGAAATAGCCTTCTCCTACTTCTTCAGGGAGAGGCTCAAAGAGCCCTGATAGGTTCAGCAAATAAGAAAAAAGAGGGGTCTAGAGGAGAAGGTAGTCACTCATTTATCAAATTTATGGAATGGGCAATTCTATCAGCTTTTGTGGCCAATCCTTTTCAAATCATCCACCTCCTTTGCTATAGTCATGGGGACAAAAGAATCACCTAGGATTTATTCTATCATTCCAAAGTGCCAAGTCTTTTAGCCTTGCCTGAGCCAGGACACATGGAACATTGGAAAGGAACCATGACATATGATGTACTTTTGCCAAAGCTAATAGGGAAGGAGTAGTATTTCTGATTATACTTATTACTTTTCCTTACTGCCTTCCATCCTTCTTTCATTCATTCTTTCTTTCCTTCCTGGCTCCCTACCTTTCTTCTCAAATCCTTCTTTCCTTTTTCTTCTTGTCTTTCTTTTCTTCTCTTTCCCCCAACAACCTTTTGCCAGTAAACATCAATTTGAAATTCACTTCAGTGTTCCTGAATATACATTATCACTGGAAGATTTTATCATTCAGTTTGGAGATTCCTGACAGAGAGTTTCATATAACAACAGCCCTAGATTCTACTACTTCTTTCCAGCATGACATATAAATAAAAATAGCAAATAATTGATGTTTATCTTACTAAGGTATCTCCTCAGGTTAAGATAAGTTCCTGGGGCGGGGGGGGGGGGGGGGGTGGAGAATTATTGTGTATAGGATAGTATCAAACTAACTGGGGACAGAGAGTGAAGAGTTAGGGAAGACTTGCCTACTTACCTTCCAGCCAGAAAGAGCCATAAGAATAATAAGGGGTAATTGAGCTCTACCACAGGAGTTTAATAAATTTGCATTGAATAAATAAGTTATTTTTTAAAATTTCCCAGTGATGCAGAACCAAGAAGTGATGACTTCAGAGTACACCGTGATATTTATCATGAAAGTGCCATTATTTTCTATTTTGCTTGGGCTGAGTGGATTCTATCTATGGTCCTTTATTCTTTATCTGCCTTATTCTGCCTTCTCACAGTTGTGCCTTTACCCTGAAAGTATGGTAGGCAATTCTTAGAAGCTTGTAAATTCATTTAATAATAATGACATTTAATGAGTTATTTAACTTATAGGATATGGGGTTTTTTTGCTTCTTTTTTTTTATCTCCAGTGCTTAACACTATGCTTGCACAAAGGAAGTGCTTAAGAAATATTTACTGATTGATTGATTGATTGATTGCCTTCAGTATGCTAGGAGAGAATGTCCAAAAGCTTCTGGGAGCTTCCAAAAGGATAGATTCAGCTGGCATGGGAGAAATTTTGGAACCTGGCTTATTGCTTTCCTCACCCCAGCTTTTTCTGTATGATAAAATAACAAAAGACTAAACCTGCCAAGTCAATGTTATTATTTTTGCTTGGAAAAAGCACAGCCCCAGTTACTCAGTATTCAGATCTTTAGACTAAATTTGGAGTTAATGTTTGGAACCAGGGTCATCTCTATCCATAGGAAGTTGCCAATATGCTGTGGTTTTTGTAATTTAAGTAGTTGATCACATCCTTTAAAGAGCCCCTTTCAACCCCCTCCCCCACAATCAGAAAGGGCCCTGCTACCTATGTGACATTGGGCAAGTCATTGTACCTTTGTCCTTCAGTTTTCTCATCTGTAATAGGAGGAAGCTGGACTAGGTGGTTCTAAGGTTCCTTTTTTTTTTAAATTTTAGTCCAATTTAAACAATAAAGATGAGGTTATCTCAGTAATCAAATTACACATGGATCTTTCATTTATTTTTAGCAAACATTGAATGTCTGCCATGTGTAAGACCTTTATGGAAAGAAGGCCTTTTAATAATCCAGACAATAGCACAGATTAATTCATTAGATTAAAACACCAGCAATTCAGGGCAGCAGTGGGTAGAGAAACAAGGTTAGTGAGGGTCTCAGAGAGGGAACTTTACAGAGAGACCATAACAGTGATATTCCATTGTTGGAACTGGAAGTTGCATGAGGGCTGCAAGACAAGGAAAAATGGCTCTAAATGATGGGGTGTCTGTGGTTTGAACTCTTCAAGAAGGGGACTCAGCAACAAAACAGGAGAAGTGGCTTAGACAAACTTCATGTGCTTCCCAGTTCTGCCCTGGGTTATCCCCCTGGCTAGAACACTCTTAAAAGCTGAGTCCATCAACTTCCTGGTAGTTGGACCAGAGAAAATGCTAAAAATATTTTATTCTTAGTACCCAGGCAGGACTCCTGAGAGAGAAAAATGTACTTGACAGGTGTCTCTCTGAGGGCAAAATCTGGTCCTGAAACATTCTTATAGCATCATAGATTTAGAAGTGGAAAAGATTTTATAAATCATCAAGTCCAACTCCAAAATACAATAGAGGAAATTGAGGCCTAAAAATGATACATGATATATCCACTGGCAACCTGGTTTATTAAGTGTTAGAATAAGGAATCAAACCCAGGTGTTCTGAATCAAAATCTAAAGCTCTTTTGAGTATCTACTATATGCTAACTACAATGTTAATGTTCTGAGTACACAAAGACAAAAAATAATAATCCCTAATCTCAAGAAGTTTAAAAATAATAATAATTCTTTGGGGGGGCAACATGTATGGAGTATATTCAAGTTATAAAGGGAAAACAAAAAATGCATCTTGCTGTTGAGTTGTTTCTGACTCTTTGTGACCCATTTTGGGATTTTCTTGGCAACCACTGAAATGGTTTGCTATTTCCTTCTCCAACTCTTTTTACAGATGAAGAAACCAAGGTAAACAAGGTTAAGTGCCTTGCCCAGGGTCATACAACTAGTAAGTGTCTAAGATCAGATTTTAATTCAGAAGGATGAGTCTTCCTGACTCCAGGCCTGGCACTCTATCCACTGTAGTACCTGGCTACCCATAAAATATATACAAATAAGATGGGAATCAGGGTTCTACTGATACCCATAATCTTGTCACAGCCTTTCTAGCCTCATTTCACTCTAATCCACTTCTAATTCATTTCACTCTAATTGTACTCCCAAACTAGTCACATCAGACTACTGAGATACCCCATATGTATCCTATCCTCTTCCTCATCCATTGACTCACAATTCTCTGTTTTCTTCAACCCTGTTTTCTTCCTGTTAATCTTAAATCCTTCAAGATTTAATTCAGATATTATCTTCTTCACAAAACCTTTCCTGATTCTCCATGTGTATGTGTGTGAGTGTAAAGGGGTTGTTCTCTTCTTTCAAATCAAAAACCACTTCATATAGACTTGTCTTCTTAGCTTCTATTTTATTATTGTAGCCATTTGTATACAAATTACCTCTCTCTTGCACTCCTCAACTCTAGATTTTAAATTATATAATACTGAGCACCGTATTCTATTTATCCTTGCATGACACCCAGACTCCAGTAATTTTCTGAATCTAGATGTTTAATAAATGCTTGTTGAATTAAAATGAATGAATGATATTCTCCATTTTTACCACATCAGAATCGTCCTTAAACTTTATTGTTATTGAGTTGAAACTGACTTCATGACCCTTTATTGGGTTTTTCTTGGCAAAGATACTGGATTGATTTTTCCTTTCTTTCTTCAATGGGTTTAGTCAAACAGGTTAAGTTACTTGCTCAGGATCCCTGGGCAAGATAGTGAGTGTCTAAGACCCAAATCCTTTTGACTCCATGACAAATGCTCTAATCATTGAACCACCTAGGTTCCTTTAATAAGCAACCTGATAGGGATAGAAATAATAGAAATATATGTAAATATAAATGTATTTATGCAATACATAGAAATAATTAACATCTCTCTTCTCAGAATTACAAATCTATACATTTAGTGACTGCCTATGCAGAATGATGTCATTGACACTGAAAGGATATTTTGACTAAAAAATTATCTTCCTGACAGTGTTTCTCTTTGGCCTGAGAACTTAATTACCTGAAATCTAACAGCAGGGGAACACATCTTTAGTGATCTGGAGTTAGTTCAGCATTATAAAATATTGACTGACATTTATATAAGGTTTTTAAACCTGTGGTTTGTCATTTGATCTTCTTTTTAGAAAAAGAAAAAAAGCCCAAAGATACTTTGGGAATTGTTATTCCCATTTTATAGTTGAGGAAACTGAAGTTCAGAGAATTGAAGTAAATTGTCCTTGGTTATGTAGCTAGTAAGTACCAGAGACAGGATTTAACCACACTAGACTACTGAGATACCCCATATATACGTGTATATATATCCTGACTCCACTTCCACCACTCTGTTCAGTTTGATTTGACAAGCTTCTGTTAAATGTCTAATATGTGCCCAATACTATGCAAGACCCTGGAGAAATAAGAACAATAACAACAAAAAAAAAGAGTACCCAGGGGCAGGTAGGTAGCAGTGGATAGAGTACCAGCCCTGGGGTCAAGAAGACCTGAGTTCATATTTGACCCTTCACATTTGATACTTATTAGCAGTGTGACCTTGGACAAGTCACTTAATCCTTTGCCTCATAAAAACAACAACCAAAATTATTTACAGTTGCAGGTTTTGTAACCATAGGTCACCCAACTCCTTGTCTGCCTCAATTTCCTCATCTGTGAAATGGAAACAATAAGTGTTATTGTGAAGATAAAATGAGATTTTTCAAGTACTTTGCAAGTTTAGAAAAATAATGTCAAAGAGCTTACATTCTATTCTTCCATTATAGCAGTAGTCTTTCAATGTTAATGATGAATTAATCTAATTAATATGGTTAATGAGGGGAAAGGTGGGCATACATTTAAGTCCATAGGATACATCTGTTCTTGTAAGACATTATCAACCAGGAGCTAGGATATAGGTAACTTCAACCATATTAGAATCTTCTATCCTGGGGTCTTGGTGACAAAAATAGTATATGAATGGCTCTGGTTATCTTCTAAGCTACTGATCTTCTATATTATTAGATAGTCCATAGGAAGGAAATGGGATGAAAAGAATTGAGAAGTAAAGGATTTGAGAGACTAGAGTCAGACTTGAAACAGATGACCTAGGTTCAAGTCCTACCTCTGGCATTATGGTTATGTGACTGAGCAAGTCAAACAACCTCATTGTATTCTAGAAAGGCCCTGACCTTCACTAGTAAAAGAAATTTCCTTTCCTGGGTCCAGTCCTTATCTCTATTGTGAACTGGTACCTCTGAGAAGGGTAGCTAGTACTGGCTTAAAGTTCAATCCACTGACCACTTATTCCACATTGCCATCATCCTTTTAGAAAGAAATCAGTCAGTAAACATTAATTAAGATCTATTATGTGTACAATTCTTTTTTTTATTTTATGGAAATTCTTCTTTTATTAGTTAAGTACATAATTTTTTAAAAAATTCAACATTTAACAATTAAAAAATAATAGAATAAAAACGAGGGAGTTGTAATTGCCCCCTAAGTTGTTATTTTTTTTAAAGAGTCTACCATGTCCTGGGAATCATATTAATCAATGGAAATATAAAAAAAAAAGGCAAAAGTCAGTCTTTATCCTTGAAAAACTCTTATCTACTGGGACATACAACATCCAAACAACTTCATACACACAGGACAAGTACAAGATAAATAGGAAATAAGCAACAAAGGGAAGGTATTAGAATCAAGACTAGAAAGGTGGGGAGGCAAGTTAAGAACGTCTTTGAATGTCAAAAAAAAGGATTTTATATTTAATCCTGGAGGTGACAGAAACCCATTGAAATTTACTGAAGTGTTTTGTGAGTGTGTGTGTGTGTGTGTGTGAGAGAGAGAGAGAGAGAAAGAGGAAGGGGTGGGTGGGGTGGGAGAAAGATCAGATGATCAGGTCTTCACTTTGGCAAAGTGGAGAATGGATTAGAATGAAGAGAAATATGTGACAGGCAAACCAACCTGTAGATTATAGATGCACATATGAAGAAACATATTTGAAAGATACTTCAAAGATAAAATTGAAAGACATTGGCAACAGATTTGACATAGGAGTTGAGAGATAATGAGGAGTTGAGGAAAATACCTAGTGACCTAATCTGTGATTCTGAGGACCTGGATGGATGGTAGTGTCCTCTATAGTAAAAGGGAAGTTTGGAAGGGAGCAGTCTTTGAGGGGAGAGTTAATGAGTTCAGTTTGGGATAAGTTGAGTTTAAGATGTCTATAATACTTCCAGATCCAGTGCAGAAACCATTAGCATCAAACTTGAGAAGATACTGATACTTGTTTATGCTATTATTGCATCAAAAATTAATGGAGTGAAAACAATGCAAAGACTAACAAATTGCTTTCTGGGGGGGGGGGATATTGGGGAAAAATTGTAAAACTCAAAATAAATAAAATCTTTAATTAAAAAATTAATGGAGGAAAAATTATGATTCACATAAATATCTGGGGCTGGCAAGATTTGATTGCTCCAGTATTCCAGGTTTATATTTTGAATAACACAAAGCATGGGTGCTAACTCCAGTAAATAATTTACTGTATTTTAAGATGCAAGCTCCAGGCAAGAAAAGTAAGGAAATTGAAATACAATGGGAAATACAACATTATCTTCTGAAGAGTATTTTCAAACTCACTTATGGAAGAAGGGGCAAAAATAAACAACAGGTGGCATACCAACTGAGGAACCCTCTGGCTATGGGAACAAATATAACTGTTTCGCAACATCAAAGAAATCTGTAGAGATGGCAATCATAGGAATGTGTTAGGGAAAGAGATGATTGAAGTAGAAATTCAGCAGGGTTCTGACACTAAAATATTCATTCTGATAATCCCTTACTTTCCTCTTTCTGATGTCACTTATACCTGCATCTACACATACCAATTCTCTTTCCCTTTGCTTGGTTGCAGAGTCTTCTGTTGTTGTTCAGTCATTTTTCAGTCATGCCCAACTTCCCATTTGGGGTTTTCTTGGTAATGATATTGAAGTGATTTCCTATTTCCTTCTCTAGCTCATTTTATAGATGAGGAAGCTGAGACAAACAGTCTGAGTCCCTGAAGCTGTAGGTCTAAAATTTCACAGTTAATAAATGTCTAAGGACAGATTTAAACTCAGGAAGATGAGTTTTTCTGAGCCCCATCCTAGCATTCTATCCACTGCACCACTTGTCAATCTTTACAGACTTTCAAAAATCCAAATCCTCCTTCCACGTTTTTTTCAGGGTTTAGAAGAGAAAACATGGCTGGATTTAAAAAAAAAAAATTCTAGAAGAGGTTTTCACATTCCTCTTGCCTATTTTTCATCCCTTTTGCGGTACTCAATAAATTTTTGTTGGTGGTGATAAATAATCCCCTGACTCTAATTACTCTTTTCTGAATGCATAGATACAATTTTCAATTAGATAGATACCTGTGACAAGTGCTATGGGGCTTGACATTAGTCACATTCTGCCAGAATACCCTGATCTGGGTGGATTATAGTCAGCCAATCAAGAGAAGCAAAGTAGAAGTCTATTGTAATGGAGACTGTTATTACATAGCTGGAAGGTAAATAATGGCTGTTAATGAGTTGATATTAAGGAGACTGTTTTGTCAAGGTAGAAAGTATTGTGTTAATACAATCAACTGTACTTCTCCTCCAATAGATAATAATACTAATTGCTAGCATTTTTATAACACTTTAATATTTTCTTTTTTTTTTCATTTCAACATTGTTAAAGCATTTTTGTGTGTTGTTTCATTTGAGCCTCACAACAACTCAGGGAAACAAGTACTATTTTTTTTCCCATTTGACAGGTGAGGAAACTGAGCTTAAAGTCTACTAAGCATATGAAGCTGGATTTGGACCCTGACTCCAATTCTAGGACTCTATCTGCTACCAGTCACTTAGCTGTCACACTGCCCATTATTGTTAGGATCCCTTGATCTTTTTTTCTTAGATTTTTCAAGACAATGGGGTTAAGTGGCTTGCCCAAGGCCACACAGCTAGGTAATTATTAAGTGTCTGAGGTCAGATTTGAACCCAGGTACTCCTGACTCCAAGGCCAGTGCTCTATTCACTGTGCCACCTAGCCACCCCGGATCCCTTGATCTTAACACATAAATATGCTCGAGAAAATAGGGAAGGATTCAAAAGCTATTGTCAGGGATCTAGACATTGCTGGCTTGTGAGATGGAATCATCATTGCCTGGACCCTTTGGTTGTCCCTTAAGATCCCAGACAATGTGTCTACTACTCCATAAGAATCTCTCCAGGGTCACATTCAAAGAGGGTTATAAAGATATTTGAACTGATGTAACAAATAGCCAGAAAAATCATAAAAACAGTACTCTGTGACTTCAACAATATTAATTAAATAACAACAAAATAATAGCAAAATTAAATTATATATAACTATGGTCAAGTGACTCTGAAGTAGAGAAGAGAAAATATACTTACTATGTACTTACTATGTACTTTATACTTACCTCCAACCTCTGCAGTAATAAAGGAAGATGAAACATTACAAACTCAGTTGTCAAACTCCATTGATGTGTTAGTTTTTCTGAAAGAGGAAAGATGATTAGTCCATCGAGAAACAGGTCAGAATGTACTAAGTTATTATATAAGGTTTGAAGATGATCATATGTCATTATAGTTTTGACCCTTACAATTATAGATGGAAGGTCTGAGAGTAAAGACCATACTCTCTATTAACCCATGGAGAGAAAAGTCAGGATGTGACAGGTTGTCATATATCACATAGCACAGACTAGTACTTTGTCTCAGTTTAAAGTACCACTGATGTACCATGGTGATAGGGTATTGATATGAGAGGATTTGAAACCACTTTAGGCCAAGAGACTCCCACAATAGCCAGACCATCTCCAATATGTATACTAAAAATCAGGCCCTAGGATGAAATGACTCTGATATAGGCAAGTGAGAAGGATGTCTTGCACAGCATACCCCTCATTATAATAAACATAATTGTGCAACTCATGCCACCAATCATTTGGTTGATTGGTGTAGTCTTCTTTATTCTTCAAAGGACAAGTAGTAGTAGTTTGCTTTTTTAATTCTTTTTTTTTACTAGATATGGCTCTGTAGAGAGGGTAGAGGAAGTGATATATTTGAAAATGGAGATGATATTAAAACAAAATATATCAATAATTATTTAAAATAATAAGATTTCACACAAGTAATCATACTTCTTAGAGCTACTGCACTGAAATCTTACCTGGCTCTGATATTATTTGTTTCTTCTTTCTGAGCAGCAGAGCTAAGTTTGAAATTTGAAAATAAGACTAGAAGTATTGACTCCTAAACTTGGGCAAGTTTAGACTCAGAGGGGTTAGAGAGATGAGGGTCTTTGTTAGGACCTTCCTGATTATGAGTTGATTATAATGCTATGGTTTGATCATCACTCAGAATTTGATATATCACAGGACAAATAGGTTTCCATGAAGCATAACCATACAATCAGAGTTTAACTTAAAATTACTGAACTTTTTGATGAGTGTTATATAGTCCTGTCAAGGGATGTGCTTGAACCAATTCAAATCAGTTAATAAGAGTAGATTATTAAATTATCAAGACCCCATAAACCAGCAAATGCTACCAACTAGAACTTGATATATTGTTTTATTGATTTTGTAGACTTACAAAGTTATGGGGATTATTTTCCCCAGAGATTGTCGTTGTTTAGTCAGTTTTCAGCCATGTCCAACTCTTCATGACCCCATTTGGGGTTTCCTTGCCAAAGATACTGAAAAAGATTTGTTATTTCCTTCTCCAGTTCATTTTCAGATGAAGAAACTGAGACAAACAAGTAAATTGCCCAGGGTTAGTAAATGACTGAGGTTAGATTTGAATTCAGAATGATGAGTCTTTC
The DNA here is from genome assembly GCF_037893015.1 of Macrotis lagotis. Taxonomy (NCBI): domain Eukaryota; kingdom Metazoa; phylum Chordata; class Mammalia; order Peramelemorphia; family Peramelidae; genus Macrotis; species Macrotis lagotis. Next base: position 16,691,134 of record NC_133665.1, on the reverse strand, counting down.
TGACTCCAGTTCCAGCATTTTATTCATTGGGCCACCATAGCTGGCGTTTTCATCAGAAACTAGCCCTTAAATATTCATAAGAATATCATTGATTCTGCCTATCTACCACCATAGAATATTTTCCTATTTTGGGAAAAGGATGCTAAGTCCCTGTTTTAAGTTTGGTCCATGACTTCAGACTGCAGATCCAGTCCTTCTACATCCATGGGGCAATAGAGAAAGGCAGCAATTATAGTATACATTAGGAACCTTTGTATAGGCAGCTATTTGGAGCAGAGGACTGGTCTTGGATTCTGGAAGATCTGGAAGATTCAAATCCAGCCTAGTATGCATTCTAGTTGTGTGAACCCTGGTCAACCACTTAATCTCTATCTGCCTCAATTTCCTTAACTGTAAAATGAGGTTAATAACCCCTAACTCTTTGGTAGTTGTTAAGATTAAATGAGATGATATTTATAAAGTACATAATATAATTCTTGGTATATAAAGGTATATAAATGCTTATTCCCTTCCCTTTCTCTTCTTGGGAAGGCCCTCTTTCTTTAGGGCTCTTTAAGGTTAATAAATAAAAGGGACAAGACTGACAAGCTATAGAAGACAGGATGCTAATGGGGAAAAAATATATTAGAAGGATCTATTACAAAGAACATTTGTGGATAAGATGTGAATGAAAACCAACTTCCTCAGGGTTCAGCCCGAGTCAGATGTAGTCCTAGTCATCAACATCTTTGGGATTGGATCACTTTTGTGGTTTTAGAAGTAAAGAATTCCTTTATCAAGTTCTTATGTATTGTACCAGCATAACATCCATCATATCCATCAATTTCTGACCCAATCACCCCTCCAGTCCAGATCCTCATTATCTGTCACATGGCAAACCTTCTAAGTGGTCTCTCTTGCCTCAAACTTCTCCCCTCTCTAGTCCATCCATCCGCTTACATATTGATATTTCTAAACCATCAGTAGAAAGACAACAGTCCTTTGTTCAAGAAGTCATAGTGACAAAAAAAAGTCTCAATGATTTCCTTTTGCCTTTTGGGATGACTACTCTTTATCCACTTTTGATATGACCCAAAAGAACTTATTGTTTCCTATATATTATATTCCAACTTCCAACACGTGACTTCTTCCAGGCTATCTCCAAATGCCTAGAGTTTATAGCCTACTCAATATCATTTATTAGAATCTCTAATTTCCTTCAAACTCAGGTTGTGTTACCTCCTTCACAAGACTTTTCCAGATTCTCCCAGTTGATTGTGCCCTTCATCCAAATAATGCCATTTTACATAAATGATTATGTATTTTAACTTTATGTATTTTACATTCATTTATATATTTACTTATTGCTCCACAACCAAAAAAGTACAAGATCTTTGAGGTCAGATGTAGTTTTGTTTTTATCTTTCTCACTAAGCCTTCTTTTCCCCATCATCTAGAAAAATATTTGTCACCTATTAGTCTCTTAATAAATGTCTACCGAATGAATGAATGAATAAATGAGATGACCTTATGAGAAATACAATTATGGCCCAATTATGCTTAATTGATTAAAAAAAGGATTCAGTTCTTGATTTCCTATTTAACTTTTGCCATGTGGAACAATTCTTCTAAGAAATATGGTACACTTTTCAAATAAACCTATATTTAGGATAGGTTTGGTTTCCCCAAACAATAATCAATTATAACCCATCATTAATAAAACCTCTAAAATAGTGCTCTTTAATGCTATTTATTAAATGCATAGAATTCTAAAACTACTAATAAACTGGAGCCATTTCTTACCCTTAGCCATTCTCTAAATGACTAAAAAAAAAAGAGAATTTCATCTATATGGACCCCATGAACTTGTCATTTGTGATCATTTGATGATATTGAGCTGAAGATCATTTTTGTAATGATCTATATAGAAAGGACTTGCTTGATGAATTGATAATTTATGAAATTATGAAAAGGTAAACACATGCCCAGTTCTTTGAGTACCTGTCAAAAAAGACCAAGATGGCAACAGGAATGGGGGCTGCAATTATACTTTAATAAGACACAGAGGATTTAGAGGCAGAGATAAATGGAAAAGAAAAATGGTACAAAGTCAGATAACATGGGGACTGGGCATAGGGGATAAAGAAAGGAAGGTAGTGTAAGGAAAAGTATGAGGTGGGAATGAGTTGTTTAGGTAACCACAGATTTGAGTTAAAAACTCTCAAGTAACATGGGTCCTTAAGAAATGAAAAGAGTGCTTAGAGGAGGAGTTTGAGATAAGGTATTTTATAGGGTTTTAAAGGAGAACAGACTAAGTTTTAGCTCTTCCACCTTGAAATTAGTTCATTAGCATAACACTTTCAGAGTTATTGGTAAAAATTTTAAGTTAATACACCTCAAAATTATCAGCTTCTGGTGATCTGTTGGTTTTTCTTAAAGATATCTGGAATTTGAGATTTGAATATCATGGGTTCAAAAGTCTTTGACATTAAAGATAAGACTCACTTGATTTCATCACATAGTAATGGGATGTGATTTTTTTTGCTAATATACAATACAATTTGATCTTTGAGATGGTTAACACATGATTTCTAAGTTTCCCTTTTTGCAATATTATTCCCTCTATAACTACTACTAATTACTTGTAAACCTACTGCATGACTAGAATGGGGAAACAGAAAAGGTTCCAGAACAAGATACAATTTTAACACACTCTATTAATGACAATGATGATGATAATGATAATGTAAAAAAATGACAAATTTGAATTAGTAAAATCCAAAATGATCAAAACCATTTCTACAGTACAGCTTAAGACAAGCTCCATGGAAGGTTTTGTTATTGTTTTTCCAGTCCCATCCAATTATTTATGACCCCTTTTGGGGTCATAAATACTTAAGTAGTTTTCCATTTTCTTCTCCAGCTACTTTTAAAGATGAAGAAACTGAGGCAGACAGGGTTAAGTGATTTGCCCAGACATTCACAGCTGGTAAAAGTTTCTGAAACCAAATTTAAATTCTGAAGGATGAGTCTTCCTGATTCCAGTCCCAGTGCTCTAGCCATTGTACCATCTAGTTATCCACCATGGAAGATATTCCTAATACAAATCCACACCTTGAAATCCCCTCTTGGTGATTAAGATTATCTTTATCAAATCTGATACACAGATCTCTAAGACAGTAATAATCTAGCCTCCCTTCATGCAGTCCCTTGTTTCACCCTTCTAATGTACTTCTCAAGGATCAGTTCTAGGTCTCAAATTTAGCTCTTCTGAGTGTACAGACCCATACTCTTTTCAGTGTTACCACACAACATTCCATCTCTACTCCCTCTCAACTGCTCACCAGAAAGACCCCTGGTGGGATCATCTTTCCATAGCCCCAGACTTTCTCTATATTCATAGAAAGTCTTCAAAGTACTCAAACTTTACTTGACTCATTGTAGTAGCTGGCAGATAATTACAGCTGGACCCTCTCCACCCCAAATTACTACTGTACTGCCTCTTAGGCACATTAGATTCCTTCATCCTTCTAGTAGCTGGTGCTAATCTCTGTCTCTGAATGACCTTCACTAATTGTTATTTTATCCTCTATTCCCAGAGGTCAGAAGACACCATTGGATGTAGAAGTACTTATTGTTAGCTCCATGAGATTTATCAGCTTACTATTTTCTAATGGTTTATGTATATATATATATATATATATGTATTGTTTTCCCAAAGATAATAAGTTCTTTGAAGGTATAGACCATGCTTTATACTTCCTTAAATCCTTCATAATATTTATTACAGTGCTAGGTATACTAGCTATTCTAGTGTACCAGGTACTGTTCTATTCATTCTTTAAACAAACAGAGAAATGAGAAATGAGGAGGAATGAATCCATCATCAATCAATAAGAATCTGTTGAACATCTATTATGTGAAAGGTGTTATACACTATGGACAAAAAAAGAAATTATTCTTGACTTTAAGAAATTTGAATTCTATTGGAAGAGACAACATGCATCTATATAAGTACATATAACTTATAAACACATGCAAATACATACACACACATTTGCATGTGTTGTTCAATAGTCTCAGCTATGTCTGACTGTGACACCATTTAAAATTTTCTTGGAAAAAACATTAGAGTGGTTTGCATTTTCTTCTCTAGCTTATTTTATACAGATGAAGAACTGAGGCAAACAGGGTAAAGTGACTTGCCCACATCACATAGCTAGTAAGTGTCTGAGGCCAGATTTGAACTCAGGAAGATGAGTCTTCTTAATTCCCAGGTCTGGAATTTTACCCACTGTACTTACTAACTCACACACAAACATAGACACACACATACAAAACACACACACAGACACACACAGACACACAGAGATATAGATAAATACAAAAATACAAATAAATACAAAAAGTGCTAATAGCTATAGGGATAAAGAAAAGCCTTATGTAGAATGTCATACCCAAGGTGAACGTTGAAGGAAACTTGGGATTCTAAAAGGCAGAGATAATGAGTTTAATTCCAGACATGGAATCTGCTAATTCTGCAGCAGAGATGGAAAATAAAGGAATAATAAAGCCAATTAGATTGTATTGTACTTTAAGGAATATATGTGCAACATGTCAAATATTATTTATGGAGAATATCTGTCTATTAAAACTGGAAGGGTAGGTTGGGACCTGGTCAGAAAGAGCATTAAATGTCAAAAAGAAGAGGATAATTTTGATTATAGAAATAGTAAGGAACATAGTTATTTATTAAATAGCAGAATTACATGATCAAACATTACCTTAAAAACATCTATTCAGTGTCTGTGTGAATGATAAATCAGAATAGAATCAAGAAGATCAATTAGGAGGCTATTACAACAGTTAGGCAAGAGTTGATGGGGAACTGAACCACAGTGGTGACTTTGTGGATGAAGAAAGAGACAGATGTGGTTATGTCACAGAAATATAAATGACAAGATATGCCAACTGATTGTGTCTATGATGTGAAGGAGAGTGTTAAATCCAGGACAATACTGTGTTAGAGTACTTGGTAGGAATGGGGAAGTTCCAAGAAGGGATCTGTTTTGGAGAAACTATAAAGCATTGGTTTGAATGTGCTCAATGTGAGATGCCTGAGTGAGATCTGGTGTGAAATGCCCACTAGGCAATTGGTGAGGTGGATCTGGAGAGACAAGGGCTAGATAAGGCAATCATTTTCATAGAGATGATCATTGAGCCCTAGGAAAATGATGGGGGACAGAGGGAAGAGGAAGAGAGAGAGAAGGAGGAGAGGAGAGGAGAGGAGAGGAGAGGAGAGGAGAGGAGAGGAGAGGAGAGGAGAGGAGAGGAGAGGAGAGGAGAGGAGAGGAGAGGAGAGGAGAGGAGAGGAGAGGAGAGGAGAGGAGAGGAGAGGAGAGGAGAGGAGAGGAGAGGAGAGGAGAGGAGAGGGGAGGAGAGGAGAGGGGAGGAGAGGGGAGGAGAGGGGAGGAGAGAGAGAGAGAGAATCAGAGAGACAGAGTCAGAGAGAGAGAGTCAGAAAGACAGAGAAGAAAAGGAAGATATTATGATGAAAGTCCCTATCCTCATAAATAAGAATCAAATGCAGAAAAATTATAGTATTATAGTAGTAATACTTACAATGTAATACTAATGTAATACTAAATATTACATATGCATTGTACAGGTACAAAGCAAAATAGTATTTCAATTCTGCCAGGAAAAGTGAATACTAATGAGAATACTTCCTATGGAACTGGAAATCAATAGTCCAAAAGTTAAGAGAGTGCATGCAGGATGGAGACAGCAGTTTGAACGATTTCAAATATAGGGAACTGGGACAGAAAATGACCTGGTTTAAGTAAAGAGAGTATTTTTGGAAATGATATGAGATGATGTTGAAAAGTAATTTTTTCACTCATTTTATAGAACATAAGCTACTTGAGGGCAGGAGTGTTTCACTTTTGGTTTTGTATCTCAGCTTCTAATTTATCATCTTATACATAGTCAATAAGTGCTAGATAATTGTTTACTGAATTAAATTGATTTAGGTACCAGAATCTGTGAAATGGATCTACAAATATTAAACAACAAATGTTGCAGTTAACAGAATGTGAAATGGGAGAAATGAGTGTTGTCCGGTGCTCAGATAGACATTAGTGCCACTGTTGATTTCACTGATTAAGCCTGGTGCTAGACCCCATTCAAGGTGAAATTGAAAAATGTGTCTATCCTCTGTCTAGGTGAGGGAGGGTTGCCTTAGAAAATAAATCAAAGTCATCTGGTACTAGTTGGGAAATACTGGAACCAGGGGAATAAAATGGGGAAATTCATTCTATTTTGTAAAGAGGAGGCAGAATTGACATTCTCCAAGGTGGAGTAAAGAATAATTGTCTTCTTTGTTGTGAAACAGGTGAATTACATGAATACAAGATAAGCCCTGATAAAATAAAGGAAAGCAGATTTAGAACAAGTAACTAGAGATGCTTCCTTATTCAGCATTATTCAAACTGGAGAATTTGGGTGGTTTCTGTCTTTCAATGAATATGCAAGATGGTTCCTTTCACCCAAATATAATTAACAGCATTCAGTATCTTAATTCAACAGACAGTAATACCTTATAGACAATACCAAACAGACAACACACAATTATAATGAAGATAACAGTGAGATTTTATTAAATAGACAATTTAATTATTTAATTATGGGTTTCCTGAAGGATTTTATCCACAGGCCATTTATTGTCTAATCAACCTTTGGGTGAGGAATGGATTCCCTGAGATTCAGGCATTGTGTTTTCTGAAGGACTTCCTTGGACATTATTCACTTGTCAGATAATGCCCCTGACAGCCTTAATAAAAATGTATGTGGCAAGTAGTCTCTTTTGTTTAGAGTAATAGTACTAATGAAGTTTAAGATCATGAGTTCAATCCCTAGAGAAACCAACCAATTGTGGAGTTTGAACAAAGACCAAAGACTATTGCCTTCAATTTAGGGGAAAAAAAAACATTTTCTTATTATGAAATTTTGCTGTCTCTTATACTTTATTTTTCTCCCTTAAGGATATGATTTCTCTCTTATCACATTCAACTTAGATTAATGTATGCCATGGAAACAATGTAAAGACTAACAGAATGTCTTCTGTGGGGGGTGGGGGAGGGAAGCAAGGATGGGGAAAAATTGTAAAACTCAAAATAAATAAAATCTTTCTTTAAAAAAAAATCAACCAGAGTCTCACTGCTCCCAGAGCAAAGAATGACACTCTCACCTCTCTTCAATCACTCAAAAATGTGTCAGAACAGGCTAGATCTGTACAAAACCATTGTCATATGAGGGAAAACAACATAAAGTTATGTTCTACAGGTAACTAGTAATATCATTAATGAAGAAAGTGACTGGAAATTCTCCAGTCCCTGATAAGAGACCAATAGCTAAGTGTCTAAACTTCACTGGACCTCTGTATTAGATGGATTTAGGCCAGGGGATTTTAATTTTTGTGTGTGTCATGAATTCCTTTGACAGGATAGTGTTTTTAAAGACACAAAGTAAAACATATAGGACAACAAAAGAAATCAACTATATTGAAATATAGCTATAAACATTCATATAAAATATATATAAACATATGTTGTTGTTCAATTGTTTTTATTAGTGTCCCTTTTTTGTGAAAATTTTTGGAGTGATTTGCCATTTCCTTCTTCAGCACATATATATATATATATATATATATATATATATATATATATATACATATATACATTTATATACATCCTTTTTGTTTCTGTTCTATAAAGGCAGGAATGTTGATGATTATGAAAGTGGGAAAAATTAAGTGGTTAGAATAAAAGTGGAAGTCCTAGATAACCCATAAAATAAAATCCTTGAATTATACACAACCAATGAACTCACATAATTCACTGAAGGCAACACCTCAGAGCATTTCCTTTCAAAAGTTAGATTCCAGAAAGAATCAAGTTTAAATTAAAAATTAACAAGTCCCCTTGAATTATGCATTTATAGTTTATATATTTTATTTTTAATAAAGGAATAAACAAGAATTTCCAAGCATAGCATAATTTTTAGAAATAACACACAAGAAACTGCAAATCTATGATATACAACTTGCTATTCTTTTATTTTAATTTTTAAAATTTATATTTTTGTACAAATAATGTTTTTAATACATTACTAAAATATTCTTGTTTAAGAGTAAACATAATAACCCCTCCTCCCAAAAATTATAGACCCTCATGAGCAATAAAGAAAAGAAAAAATTAAAATATAATAATAATAATAATAATAATAATAATAATAATAGAGGCAGCTAAGTGGCACAGTGGATGGAGCACCGATCCCAGATGGAGCCCACATACCACTTCTAAGGAGCACTGGAGCCCAAATCCAGCCCCAGACACCCAACAATCACTCAGCTGTGCGACCCTGGGCAAGCCACCCCAACACCACTGCCCTGCAAATCCCCCCCCAAAAAACAAAGTAAAATAAAATGATGATGATGATGATGATGATGATAGGGGTTGCCAGGTGGCACAGTGGACTGAGCACTGGCCCTGGGGTCAGGAGCACCTGGGTCCAAATTCAGCCTCAGACAATCAACAATCAACCAGCTGTGTGATCCTGGACAAGCCACCCAACCTCATCTGCCCAGCAAACTCCCCCAAATAATAATAATAATATTAATAATAATAATAATATAATAACAACAACAACAACAACAATAATAATAATAATAATAATAATAATAATATTAATAATACATGTGCTTCAGTCTATGTTCCAACACCACCAGCTCTGTTGCAAGTGGATCACATTCTTTAGGATAAGTACATCACAAAAGCTACTTCCATAATTTTCCACTGTTGCCATTGCTGATCACAATCTCTCCATTTATACTTTCCCATTACCATACACTATATTTTCTCTCTCCTTTCACTCTGTCCCTCTTCTTAAATGTGCTGTAGCCTAGCTGAGTGGTGCAGCAGACTGATCAGCAGCCCTGGGGCCAAGAGGCCCCAAGCCTACATACCACCCCTAAGGTACAGCAACCACCTGGCCCTGTGGTCCCAGACAGGCCATCCAATCCCAGCCCCTTGCAAAAAGTGAAAAAAAGAAAATGTGTTATATCTGACCACTCTCCCCCAGAGTCCAACCTCTCCTCCATCACACACATCCCCACCCCATCCCCCTGTCCCTCTTCTCTCCTTCTTACTCTAGATGTCTATACCATATTGAGTATATATGCTGTTTCCTCTCTGAGCCACCTCTGATGAGAGCAAAGGTTCCCTCTTTCCCCCTTGCCTTCCCCCTTTCCATATCATTGCAATAGTTCATTGTAATATAAAAAAAATCTTATTACATGAAATATCTTAGCCTATTCTACCTCTCCTTTCTTTTATTCCCATTACATTTCCCTTTTAGCCATTGTCTCCATTTTTACATTATATCTTCAAATTCAGCTCTCTCCTGTGCTTCATCTATAAAAGCTCCTTCTACCTGCTCTATTAAATGAGAAGTTTCTTATGAGTATTATCAGTATTGTTTTTCTATGCAGGAATACATGTACTTCATCATCATTAAGTCCCTCATATTTTACACTTCTCCTCTACTCTCTATGCTTCATCTGAGTCTTGTATTTGAAGATCAAACTTTCTGTTCAGCTCTGGCCATTTTAACAGGAACATTTGAAATTCCCCTGGTTTGTTGAAAGTCCATATTTTTCCCTGGAAGCGGATGCTCAGTTTTGCTGGGTAGTTGATTCTGGGCTGCATTCTGAGATCTTTTGCTTTCCTGAATTTTATATTCCATGCCCTATGAGCCTTTAAATTTAGTTGCTGCTAAGTCCTTTGTGATCCTGACAGCAGTTCCATGATATTTGAGTTGTGTCCTTCTGGCTGATTGTAATATTTTCTCTTTGATTTGGGAGTTCTGGAACTTGGCTATAATATTCCTGGGGGCAGTGTTTTTGGATCTCTTCAGCAGAGATTGGTGGATTCTCTCAATTTCTATTTTGCCCTTTTCTCCTAGGATATCTGGGCAATTTTCCTGTAGTAATTCTTTGAAAATGAGGTCAAGGCTCTTTTTGTGATCATGACTTTCAGGTAGCCCAATTATTTTTAAATTATCTTTTCTGAATCTGTTTTCCAGATCAGTTGTTTTTTTTTCAATGAGGTTTCACATTTTCTTCTAATTTTTCATTCTTTTGGTTTCGAAATATTGTGTCTTCACTTCTCAGCAGCTTCCTTTGGCTCCATTCTAGATCTGAAGGATTTGTTTTCCTCAGAGAGCTTTCTTACCTCTTTTTTAATCAGGCCAATTCTGCTTTTTAAAGCATTCTTCTCCTCAATAACTTTTTGAACTGTTTTATCCATTTGACCTATGCTGGTTTTTAACATGTTATTTTCTTCAGCATTTTTTGCATCTCCTTGACTAAGCTGCTGACTTCTTTTTCATGTTTTTCCTGCATCTCTTTCATTTCTTTCCCCAATTTTTCTTCTATCTCCCTCACTTGATTTTCAAAATCTTTGTTGAGCTTTGTCATAGCCTGAGCCCAATTTCTGTTTTTCTTGGAGTCTTTAGATGCAGGAGCTTGGACTTTCTCCTCTTCAGATTGAGTATTTTGATCCTTCTTGCTATCATAAACAATGCATTTCTCAATGGTGTTCCTCTTTTTCTCTGTTTACTCATTTACCCTGCCTGTGCCTGGTTTTGGAGTGCTTCCTGAGCTTTTGAGTATTATTGGGACACACCCCCCCCCTACAAGGATCTCAGTGTGTGAAGCTCTGTCTTCCCTCCTGGTCTGTGAATGACCATAAGTATGCCCCTCTGCCATGGGGCTCAGGTTGGGGGGGGGGGTCCTGCTGTTCTATGGGGGGCCTAGATTGTGATCAGGATCTGAATGTGGTTAGAGTCCCAGAGTCCTGTTCCAGATACAGAGGACAGTCCTCAGAAGTCTCTCTCCACTCCCCTACCTAGGCCAAATACTCAAGACTCAGTTGCCTGGAGTCTCCTGCTTACCAGCTCTGCCTGCTTCCAGTTCCTGGATCTGTGAGCCCTGAGGGCTGGGTGCTCTGGCAGAGTGCCCCCCCTACTGACCTTCCAAGATTTTGCCAGTGCTCCCTGGGGTATAGGTCAGGAAACTGCCCTTGCTGCCATGAGCTGCAGCTCCTAGGCACCCTGGGGCTGCCTCCAAGAGGCTAAGGTTCCTTTGTTCCGACTGGCCGCCCTTCTAACCCCATGGAGCAGAGTCTTTCTGCTATTTTCCAGATTTCCTTGGGCTGGAGAATTGCCTCACTGGATCCCTCTGTGGGTTCTGTCTCTCAAAAGTTTAATTAGAGTCTTTATTTTATAAGTTTTGAGAGAGAGCACCTAAGAGAGGCTCTTCTCCTGTGGCCATCTTGGGTCTATCCCCCATGTGTCACTATTCCTTTTAAACATATAATAAAGTATCATGTAAATTTCTTTTTTTTTCCCATTCCCCCCCCCAATCTTAGAGATGGCCAGCATTAGCCGTTTGAACTGATTTTAAAAGTACTGTTTTCAGTGATATCATCACATGAATTTGCATCAATAATTCTGAGTAGTTGTTGAGTAGTGACAGTTATTTGTCACTGAAAAGTCAATATTTAATTATATATACAATAGTTCATTTATAATGTTCTCTTATTGATAAAATAACCAATAATATTTTAAATTGATGTCACTTAAAATCGTACATTTATTCAATAACTGGTGGTTAAACTTAGCATTGAGTCATAAGTTCAGTCTAAATATTATTCATATTTATCAACTGTTCTGTATATAACATAACAGTAGCTTTCATAAAAGCTTGTTTAGTTTCTTTTTTCTTTTTCCTTTATTTTATGCTCTGTCTTGCAGTAACTCCATCATTTCCCATTAATTCAACTATAATATCATTATATTATTCAGATTACCTTCAAATTTTCATATCCAATCTCAATCTCTCAGCATTAATTATACATTGGATGTCTGGGAGACATCTTAAACTCAACATGTCAAAAATATACATGTGTGTTTGTGTGTGTATGTATATATATATAGATAGATATATAGATATATAGATATAGATATAGATATAGATATAGATATAGATATAGATATAGATATAGATATAGATATAGATATAGATATAGATATGGATATGGATATGGATATGGATATGGATATGGATATGGATATAGATATAGATATAGATATAGATATAGATATGGATATAGATATAGATATAGATATAGATATAGATATAGATATAGATATGGATATGGATATAGATATGGATATAGATATAGATATAGATATAGATATAGATATAGATATAGATATAGATTTACTGCCTCTCCCATTCAAATGTAAGCTCATTGCTAGTAGTGGTTGATTTATTCTTTGCATTATATCAACAATGTCCTGCACAGTGCTTGGTACCTATAGGCACATCATCATCTTTTTTATTATAATCATAATCATTATTATTATTAATCAGAATTAATATAGTGCTTTAAGGTTTATAAAGCCTTTTACAAATACTTGTTGATTGATAGATGTTATCTAAATAGGTTCCTACAGCTCTAGCACTGTTGTAGTTATTTGTGCTTCCTTTTGGAAAAGGACCATGACATCAGAAAGTTGATGTCATAACTTGCAAGTGAATTGTATTTAACTGAGGGAGGATTATGCAAAATAACAGGTTCTTTTTCCTCTGAAGCCATCTGGATCCAGTGGTCAGATATAGATCATGCATCAGGACGACTCGAAATAGCCCTATTTGCAGCACTACATTTAGTGATTGTAAACATCACCTAAGATAAATTAATTTAAAATTTTACTTTATATTTATATTGTACAAGTATGAGTCAATGTGTGCATAAAACTCACCTACAATCTTATTATCAGTGAAAATCACCTAATGCTTTGACAACAAAACAAATAAGGGAAAAGAGTTCTAGATTTGAAGCTGAAAGAAATGATTTTTAAATCTTGGCCCCTATCTACTGCTGCTTAGGTATTTCTGGAAAGGTCAATTCATCAACTCTCTGGGATTAAATTTCCTCAACTATGAAAGGAAAGGATTGGATTAGGGCAGTTTAGTTCCAACCAATTCTCTAAGACAGCTACCTCCTTTAAATCTAGGATTCCTATGAATATTTAAAATTATAGGAGGCATTCACACAGTTCTTTCCAGTTCTAAAGCATTTTTTGCACTGTATTTCAGATGCTCTTCTCAACAACCTTTTGAAAGAGTAGTACATCAATCTTTGCACCAATTGCCAATAGTTTTAATGATATAATTAATAATAATAATAATAATAATAATAATAATAATAATAAAAGCTACTAAGTATAGTGTTTTAAGGTTTGTAATGTACTAATTCTTTTAATCCTCATCTTATATAGGTTAGTCTATTCAATCCTAGGAAGTAAGTGCTATATTTGTCCCCCTTTTACAGTTGAAAAAGCTAAAGTTTAAAAAGTTAAGTGACTTTCCTAGGGTCACATAACTAATAAATGTCTAAGGCAGATTATAAATTCAGATCTTCTTAACTTCAAGGCCCACATCCTACTCCTTGTGTGATTCAATATTCTCATCTGGTTAAAACTTTTCCACAACCAAGTAAGTTTATGCCTTATAGATATTTAATTAACTATAGTCATTATCTTCATTTGGGTCTTTATCACGCTAGTATAGTATTTATTTTGTCTAGAAAGGCAATTATATTATATTTAATAATTTGTACCTAAGGCTAATTATTTCTAATGCCCATTCCATATATGAAGATTGCTTAATTAAATAAACAAGTTTCATTGTTATTATTTTTGTTGTTTGAGAACAGAGGTTCTTTTCTTTCTGATTGGTGATGGGCATAAAACAAACTATCTGGGTAGTTAAAATGTGAGATAACAGAAAGAATCTTAGGGGTGGAGAAAAGGAAATGAAATAATCATTTTTAAAAGTTGAAATTCATTAAAAACTAAGAATTTTGCCAAAGGTAGGAAGTACATTTCATTTCCCTGAGAAAGATTACTCTCTGGTTTCCTGTTATGTAGGTGCTTGAGCCTTCTAGTTATGCCATCTTGGAAGAATGTCAACCAGAATGACCATCTTGGTGAATTTCTTTGGGCTGTCATTAAAACCTGCTAAACTTTGCACTCTCCACAAAAGCCACAGGTATCCCTTGATGCTGTGAAACAGTAATGAAAAGAGTAGATCCTGGTCTCTACCCTGAAGAACATAATAAAACATCCAATAATCATCAATGGTGGCATTTCCAATTCCAGGTTTTTTCCCAAAATTCTAAACCTTTTTTTTGCAAAAGAGGGTCCATATAAGTCACCAGACATCAGGATATTTGGCAAATACCCAGTACAAGTTATATTAAAGAACATTTCCCCTTGCCTGGGATTCAGTGGTTCTCAATATTGCCTGGCATTTAATATAGAAAATCTGATATATAACTAGTTTTTCAAAAAATTCTTGTTATTCTGAAATGCTTTTGTTTATCTTAATGGAGGCTAATATGGAGGCTCCCTCACACCTCTAATGCAATTTTTTTGTAATTAGCATGATTAATGTTCTCCAATCAATCAACCAGAAAGCAATTTTATCAGAGAAAACTATGCCTCAGAGACAAGAAGATCTGAGTCATATGCTGACTAAAACACTTAACCAAATAAGTCACCTCAACTCTTGCATCCTCACTTTTCCTCATTTGTAAAACAGAGTTTAAACCACCTGAGGTTTGGTAAGGCTCAAATAAGATCCTTATTAAGAGCTTTACAAACCTTAAAATGCTATATAAAATGCTAGTGATGATGATGATGTAGAACTTGTGTGTCACAAACACTGTGGATACAAAGAATTGGTCCTGCCCCCCAAGAAGTTTATATCCTATTGAGAACATTTTGTGGTAAAGAGATGACCCTGAAGTCTCAAGAATTATGTCAGCTGAGGGCATTCTCTGGCAGGTCCTATCAAGCCAGAAAGTCTTAGGGCAGTTTCCTGGAATGTACTTCTATTCTCCAAGAAACAGCATTGCTAACATCAGAGAGGATCATCTGTAGCTTGATTGCAGGATAATACATTTTTAGCCATATCAGCACTTGAAGAATTTCTACTAAGTTGCAGGGATTTATCAACCCATAAAAATGTAGGGAAAATCCATACTTATGAAATCACAGCTCTTTGAAATATTGTTAATTTGGCCATAAGAATTATTTGGTATTTAGTCCTCTTATGAATGTCTTGAAATTACCTCCATAGTTCTTTGCAATTACTTGAGTGTTCTATTAGTGGTCATTCAACAGATGGTATGATTTCCAAACCAGATTTTCCCCAAAGATGGAAGGAAGGAAAGTAGGAAGGAGAATGAAGGAAGAAAGGGAAGGAGGGAGGAAGGGAAGGAAGAAGGGATAAAAGAAGGAAGGAAGGGAGGGATGGAGAGAGGGAGAAAAAAAAGGAAGGCTTCCATTAAAGTAGAATCAGATATAGTTGTAAGGCAGTGAGGTGATACAGAGAATTTCAAATTATCTGGATGGAAACCAGTGAGTTTTTGCATATGATTCAGTCCATATTCATGAAAGTGTATCTTAGGAACAAACCCCATATTTAAATTAAAAGTAGATATATGTAACTGGAATTCCTAAATTTTTAATAAAAAGAAAACAAAGAAAAAACCCAAATCAATAGATGATGTGTTTGTAAGAAACATAGTAAAATATCACTTATTTGGAGTTAAGTGGAGTTAAGAGAGAAATCTAAATTTGTATGCCTTATTACAATTAGCCAATATGTTCATTTATCTTGCTTAACTGAATTTTATTACAAAGTAGAGTTCTATTGATGGGGAAAGTCATCAGAAAATTATAGATATAAAAAATAGAGGTGGCTTGGAAGACTGGAGAACATACTGGGCTTTAGAGTAAAATCCCATCTGTATCACTCACTACTTTCCTTGATTTTGGCCCAGTCATTTCATCTGTCTAGGTCTCAGCTTACTCATCTGTAAAATGAAGGGATTGAGCTAGATGCTCTTAAGAGTTCCTTCTAACTATGAATCTATGAACCTTTAAAAATGGTATTAGGTAAAACAATTGTATAAAATACTTTGAAGCACTTAAAAGCTACTGATTCTCTTAAGTTTCTATTTTTTTATTTTTTTTTATAAACCCATCTCCTTCAATACTGTTTCCAGTCTGAACTTGAATTATTTATGAAACTCAGGCATAGCACTTCTCTACAAGGACCCTATATTCAAGTTGAGCTTTACTATTTATTCACTATTCCCCAGACACAATCTGAACTTCTCCACCTCCTTTTCCTTTACTCACCTAGAATATCCTCCCCAAGCAACACATCAGTTTAATCTTTCAAACTTTTGCTCATTCTTCAAAGTTTCAAATCCTGATTCCTTTATAAAGCCTTCCAGAGTTCCAAACCTAAATGGGGTCTCTCTCTCTCTCTCTCCTGGACCACATTGAGACATTCTGTCTATACCTATATCACTTATTTTATGCTTCCTAATGCATTCAATATTCAATTCACCTCTTATTCTCTCTAAAAGATTAAAATATTCCTGAAAGAGAAAACCATATTTTCATCATTACATCCCCTTAAATACTATAGCAAGTATTCTGTAAAGGTTTCAAAGAAAGTTTTGCTTAGTTAAGATAAGCACCATCCCAGTCCCCATTAAAATGAACATAATTGCAAATTATTGGAATCCAAATTCAATTAGTGTTATTCTTCTGCAGGATGCAATCTATCATTCAGTATAAGAATGACAATGACTTAGATGTAGCTGAAGGAGTATAGAGCAAAGGTTGCCAGGTTCAGTGATGCTGAAACACTAGGCCTGGCAGAAACTCTAGGCAGGCTCTGGTTAGCTACTGAGAGCATGATATCTATTGAAAGGAATTTCCTCAGGGTGGCTAGGTGGCACAGTGGATAAAGCACCAGCCCTGGAGTCAGGAGTACCTGGGTTCAAATCTGGTCTCAGACACTTAATAATTACCTAGCTGTGTGGCCTTGGGCAAGCCACTTAACCCCATTACCTAGCAAAAACCTAAAAAAAATAAAAGGAATTTCCTCGAGGGACTTCTGGTCAAGATGGTAGAGACAAGACAGGCCCTGTGCTAATGTCTCCTAATCTTCCCTTATATGTAAAATATGAAAGAAACAAGAAACCTCTTAATGAAAATCCAGTTGACAAAACCCAGAAAGAGACCTAGGAGAAGAACACCTACCTCAAGGTCTGTCTTCAGGGATTGTGGGTATGCTGAGCACAGAGAGCAGAGAGCCAGTAGGGGTGGGGTGAGAACTGGACTAGCCTAAGATGAGCCCCTGAGGCTTTCACTGCTCCAATAAACAACCAGAGAGTAGAGATGGGGTGGTGGTACTGATGATCTGGGACTTACCAGAAGGGCTGGATGGTAAGTTCCAGCCTCTAGCACTAACTACTGGCTGGGAGGAGATATTATACTCAGTGAGCAAAACCTCTAGCATCCTCTACTGGCTGGCTCATGTGTAGTTACTAAACCCAGTCAGTAAAGCCTTTAGGGATCCCAACACCAAACCTCTGTGAACCAGCCCACCACCAACACAAGATATTAGGAAAATGAAGAAAGGCCAGCAAAAAGATGGGTCCCTAGAAAAATTCCTAGAAGGAAAAGACCCTAACTCAGAGAAATGTAGAACCTCTGAGGAGAATATGGTTTGGTCTCCAGCAAAGAAAGACTTCCTTGAAGAAATCAGAAAGGAGTTTAAAAATCAAATGGAAAATTTGGGAAAAGAAACCCAAGAGAAGATTAACACCTTGCAACAAGAAAATGAATCCTTGGAAAATACAATTGGACAAATGCAAAAAAGAAAATAATTCTCTCAAAACCTCAATTGGTCAAATGGAAAACAATTGCAGAAATAGAATTGACCAACAGAAAAAGGAGTTGCAAAAAGCAAATGAAGAAAATTCTTCCCTAAAAAAAAGAATGGAGTCTGTAGAAACCAATGACTGACTTCATGAGACAACAAGAATCTGTTAAACAAAACAAAAAAATTGAAAAAATAGAAGAAAATGTAAAATACCTCATCAGCAAAAACACTGACCTTGAGAAAAGATCAAGAAGAGATAACCTGGTCTTCCTGAAAACACTGAAGAGAAAAAAAAAAGCCTGAATTCAATATTACAGGATTTAGTGATGAAAAACTGCCCTGATATCATGGAATCGGAGAGCAAAATAATTATTGAAAGAATACATCCATCCCCTCCGGAAAGGGATCCAAAAATAAAAATGCCAAGGAATATTGTAGCCAAATTCCAGAACTCTCAGATAAAAGAGAAAATCCTGCAAGAAACTCAGGCATAGCACAGAAAGAAACAATTCAGATACCAAGGAGTCACAGTAAGGATTACATAGGAACTGGCTGTATCAATATGAAGGTATCAAAGGGCCAGGAAAGCAATATTCTGAAAAGCAAGGGAGTTTAGAATCCATTATCTGGAAAAACTGAGCCTTTTCTTCCAGGGCAAAAGATGGACATTTAATGAAATAGGAGACTTCCAACTTTTCCTGATGAAAAGACCAGAGCTTAATAGAAAATTTGAACTTCAAATAGGAGACTCAAGAGACACATGTAAAGGTAAAATTTTTTAAAAGGGGGGAGGGGAAGAAAAAACTGTTATCATATAAGAGAAAACTGGCTATATCCCCACCTGGGAGAAAGATTTAATAATGCTAGAAAAGGGGCGGCTAGGTGGCACAGTGGATAGAGCACCAGCCTTGGAGTCAGGAGTACCTGGGTTCAAATCTGACCTCAGACACTTAATAATTACCTAGCTGTGTGGCCTTGGGTAAGCCACTTAACCCCACTGCCTTGAAAAATCTAAAAAAAACAAAAAATAATGCTAGAAAATTCTAACTCTATTAGAAAGAAGTTAATTAGCCAGAAGAGATGGACACTCATGACTTATTCAAAAAACGCTATCCAATAAGATGAAACTGGCTATATCCTTACCTGGGAGAAAGACTCTTAATAATTCTCAATAATTGTAATTCTAGTAGAGAGAATATACTTATCCAGACGTGATGGAAACTCATGACCTTACTGTGACTCAGATAGAATGATTTAAAGACAATAGTTCCTTAAAAAAAGGAGGATAGTAAAGATATGGGATAATGGAGGAAGCTAAATGGGGTAAATCTGATTACCTTAAGAGGTACAAAGGACTTATTGTGATAGAGGGGAAAGAAGGGAGGAGGTGGCTTAAAGTTAACTTAGAAACACTCAGTTAAGTTAAGAAATGTATCTTACCTTTAATGCGTTAAAAGGGGAAAAGGGGAGTGGGAGGAAAAAGTAGAAACTAAGAGAAGGAAGGGAATGAAGAAGGGGTAAAGGGAAAGGGCGGAAAAAGGGGAGGGGAGGTTGGATATAGGAGGCAAACACAGTGAAGGTGGTGATATTCAGAAACAAAATACTGGGGAATATGGATAAAGGAGGAAAAAAGAGAAAACTACAAACAAAGGGAAGATAATAAGAAGGGCCATAAAGAGTTAGTAATTATAACTCTGAATGTGAATGGGATGAACTCTCCCTTAAAATATAAGCAAACAGCAAAGTGGATTAAAAATGAGAATCCTACAATATGTTGCTTACAAGAAACCCATTTGAAGCAGAGAGATACATATAGAGCAAAGGTAAAAGATTGGAGCAAAATAAATTTTGCTTCAGTTGGAGTGAAAAAAAGCAGGGGTAACAATCTTTATCTCAGACAAAGCAGCTACAAAAATAGATATCATTAAAAGGTATGGAAGGAAACTATATCCTCCTAAAAGGTACCATAGACAATAAAGTAATTTCAGAACTAAATATGCATGCACCAAATGATATAACTTCCAAGTTCTTAAAAGAAAAGTTGAATAAGTTATAGGAAGACATAGACAGAAAAACTCTACTAGTGGGAAACCTCAACCTTCCACTCTCAGATTTAGATAAATCTAACTATAAAATAAACAAGAAGGAAGTTAAGGTGGTAAACAGATTGTTAGAAGACCTAAACATGATAGACTTATGGAGGAAAATAAATGGGGATAGAAAGGAATATACTTTCTTTTCTGTAGTACATGGTACTAACACAAAACCAGATCATGTTCTAGAGCATAAAAACCTAATACTTAATTGCAGGAAGGCAGAAATAGTGAATTCATCTTTCTCAAATCATAAGGCAATAAAAATTATGTGCAATATTGGGCCAGGGAAATATAGACACAGAATGAATTGGAAATTAAATAACCTCATTTTAAAGAATGAGTGGATCAAGAAACAAATTATAGAAAGAATTAATTATTTCATCCTAGATAATGACAATAATTAAAACAACATACCAAAACCTAGGGGATACACTCAAGGTGGCTGTCAGGGCATATATTATATCTTTAATTGCTTATATGAATAAATTAGAGAAAGAGGAAATCAATGAACTAAATATGCAACTAACAGAATTAGAGAAAGAACAAATTAAAATCCCCCAATTAAATACCAAATTAGAAATTCTAAAAATTAAAGCAGGAATTAATAAAATCGAAAGCAAGATAACTATTGAACTAATAAATAAAACCAAGAGCTCGTATTATGAAAAACCAATAAAATTGATAAACCTCTGGTCAATTGATAAAAAAAGAAAGAAAACCAAATTGCTAGTATCATAAATGAAAAAGGTGTAATCACCACCAGTGAGGAGGATATTAAAGTAATAATTCAGAATTAGTTTGCCCAACTCTATGCCAATAAATTGGACAATCTGAGTGGAATGGACAAATATTTACAAAAATATAAGTTGCCCAGTTTAAATGAAGAGGAAATTAAATACCTAAATAACCCTGTCTCAGAAAAAAAAAGATAATAAACAAGCCATTATTGAACTCCCTAAGAAAAAATCTCCAGGGACAGATGGATTCACAAGTGAATTCTATCAAACATTAAAGGAACAAATGGTTCCAATTCTATATAAACCCTTTGGAAAAATAGGGGAAGACAGGACTCTACCTAATTTTTTCTATGACACCAATATGGTGCTGACACCTAAACCAGGAAAAATTAAAACAGAGAAAGAAAATTATAGAACTATCTCTCTGATGAATATAGATGCAAAAATCTTAAATAAAATATTAGCAATACAATTACAAGTTATCAGTAGGATAATACATTATAACCAAGTAGGATTTATCCCAGGAATGCAGGTTTGGTACAATTTTAGGAATACTGTCAGTTTAATTAATTATATCAATAACAGACATATCAGAAATCATATGATTATATGAATAGATGCTGAAAATGCTTTTGACAAAATACAGCACCCATTCCTACTAAAAACACTAGAGAGTGTAGGAATAAATGAATTGTTCCATAAAATAATAAGCAATATCTATCTGAAACCATCAATAACATTATTTGCAATGGGGATAGGCTAGAGGCATTCCCAATAGCATCAGGGGTGAAACAAGGATGCCCATTATCACCACTACTAATCAATATCATATTAGAAGTGTTAACTTCAGCAATAAGAGAAGAAAAAGAATTAGAATTGGGAAGGAAGAGACAAAACTCCCACTCTTTGCAGATGGCATGTTAGTATACCTAGAAAATTACAAAAATCATCTAAAAAACTACTAGAAATAAGCAAACTCTCATAAATCCTCAACATTTCTATATATGACTAGCAAGATGCTGCAGAAAAAGAAATCCCATTCAAAGTAACTTCAGATAACATAAAATATCTGAGACTCTACCTGTCAAGGCAGATTCAGAAACTTTTTGAAAACAATTACAAAACACTTCTCACACAAATAAAATCAGATTTAAATAACTGGGGAAATGTCAACTGGGCATGGATAGGCTGAGCAAATATACAAAAAAAATGACAATTCTACCAAAATTACCCTACTTGTTTAATGCCCTACCAATCAAAATTCCAAAAAATTACTTTAATGAGTTAAAAACAAAGTTGTAAGTAAATTCATATGGAGAAACAAAAAGCTGAGAATTTCCAGGGATTTAATGAAAAAAGTGCAAAAGAAGTTGTCTTAGCCCTACCAGATCTAAAATTATATTATAAAGCATCAGTCATCAAAACTGACTGCTATTGGCTAAGAAATAGAATGGTGGATCATTGAAATAGACTAGTTGCAATAGCAGGAAATGATTGTAGAAATCTGCTGTTTGACAAACCCAAAGAGTCCTGCTATAGGGATAAAAACTGTCTCTTTGATAAAAAACTGCTGGGAAATTTGGAAGTTAGTATGGATTAGACCAACACCTCACACCCTATACCAAGATAAGATCAAAATGGATACAGGATCTAGACATAAAAAAAACATTATTATAAGCCAGCTAGGAGATCAAGGAATAGTTTACCTGTCAGATATATGGAAAGGGAAGCAGTTTATGACCAAGGAAGGGATGGAGGAACACCATTAAAAATAAACTAGACTGTTTTGATTACATTAAATGAAAAAGCTTTTGCACAGACAACACCACTGTAACCAGGATCAAAAGAAATGTAGTAAATTGTGAAACAATTTTTACAACTAGTATTTCTGACAAAGGACTCATTTCTAAAATTTACAGAGAACTGAGTCAAATTTTTTTTTAAAAAATCAAACCATTCCCCAAATGACAAATGACCAACGGTTATGCAAAGGCAATTTACAGATGAGGAAATAAAAGCAATCCATAGTCATATGAAAAAATTGCTCTAAATCACTAATTATAAGAGAAATGAAAATTTAAACATCTTTGAAGTACCACTTCATACCTCTCAGACTGGCCAATATGACCAGAAAGGACAATAATCAGTGTTGGAAGGGATGTGGGAAATCTGGGACACTAATTCATTGTTGGTGGAGCTATGAACTCATCCAACCTTTCTGGAGAGTATCACTACTGGGTCTATACTCTTAAGAGATTATGAAAAAGGGTAAAAGCATCACTTGTACAAAAATATTAATAGCAGATCTGTTTGTGGTGGCAAAGCATTGGAAACGGAATGAATGTCCATCAGTTAGGGAATAGCTTCATAAACTGTTGTGTATGTGATGGAACACTATTGTTCTGTTAGAAACCAGGAGGGATGGGAATTTAGGGAAGCCTGGAAAGATTTGCATAAACTGTTGCTGAGCAAGATGAGCAGATCCAGAAGAACATTGTATACCCTAACAGCAACATGAGAGTGATAATCAACCTTAATGGACTTGCTCATACCAACAGGACAACAATCAGGCACAATTTGGGGATATCTGCAATGGAGAATGCCATCTGTATCCTGAGAAAGAATTGTGGAGTTTGAACAAAGACTAAAGACTATTACCTTTAATTTTTTTTTTAAATGATCTTATTATGTAATTCTACTATATTTCATATTTTATGTTGCTTTCCTAAGGATATGATTTCTCTCTCATCACATTCAACTTAGATCAATGCATACTATGGAAATAATGTAAAGACTGACAGACTGCCTTCTGTTGGGGTGGGAGGAGGGAAGCAAGATTAAGGGAAAAATTGTAAAATTCAAAACAAAATCTTTCAAAAATAAAAATAAATAAATAAAAAGGAATTTCCTCACTTCAACTTTTTTTTTTGCAAGGCAATGGGGTTAAGTGGCTTGTCCAAGGCCACACAGCTAGGTAATTATTAAGTGACTGAGGCCAGATTTAAACTCAGGTACTCCTGACTCCAGGGCTGGTGCTCTATCCACTGTGCCATCTAGCTGCCCCTACTTCAACTTAAATATTAAATAGGGTTGGGAAAATTACCTCTAAGGAGAGATAAGCATCTTGGAAAAAGAAAGATCTGCACCTGAATAACTTTTTCTTGTTATTCCTCTGTTTGGCTATGGTCCTGTGTAACAAAAGAGATGAAATGTCTTGACTATACCTTGCCATGCACATTTTCAGAAACATTTAATAATATTCTCTTTAAAAGAACTGTGAAAGCTAAAGAGTTCTAACAAATGACAGTAACTTAACTGGAATAATCATTAATAATATAATAATAGTAATAATTCATATTTAAGCAGCACTAAATTTAAAATTAACAAAGCTCTTTCCAAAAAGAAACTCAGAAGCAGATACAAGTAACCTCTCTATGAATGTTCAGCAGTCAGGAACTCTGGAGGCAAAGGGGATTCACAGCTGTAGAGGTAGAGTGAAAAGTCAAACCAATGTGTTTCCAACAGCAGGTAATCCTAGGGTATGATCGTGAATGAGTATTCTGAGAAGTGTTCTCTCTCCTACTGCTTTTAGAGGAATCTAAGCTAAAAAATGTGTTTCTTCAAGTAAAAAGGATAAAACATCTCTTGCCAATCATTTTTTTTTATATTTGCTAAATTAATTGTTTTGCTTTTTGATTTACCATTCCTGGTTTGTTAATAGAGAAATCACAAAACAGGAGTATATGCTATATTTACCTAAACATGAATACTTAAAACATCCTACCCCGAATCTTAGAGGAAGCAAGTAATACTGCATGAGCAATTCAGAAAAGGCAAGCTGAAAGCTGAGCAGGAATAGCCACATGCCACTGTTTCCAGAGGTACAATATTTTAGAGGAAAATTAAACCAATGAGTAAGAGGCAGTGTGGCATAGTTGGGACAGTGCCTCTTAAATATTCTGGCTTGGTGGGAGGCATCAGGGAGAGGCTGCTGAACATTCATTTAGCTCTTAAATTCCCCAGGATTCTAATTCCACATGTTTCAGACCAGATTCCCATCTCATTGATAGAAAGGAGTTTATTTCCTTACCATTTCCCTATACTATTTAACTCAACAGTTCCATTCTCTTCTCCTCCCCACCTCATCCCATATAAAACATCTAAGGATGAAACCATCCTCATGTCAGTGGCAGATATGTTGAGAAGTTTATTAATAAAAAAGAAAATGATCAAAACCCCCTCTATAAAAATGGCTAAAAAAATGTGGTTTAATCAGCCACACATAGACTTGTTTCCCTTCATTAACCAGGAAGCTGAACTGAACTTTTTCAAGATTATGATTAAGGCAAAGTTCAGGCTTTATTTCCTCTGTCCTTTTTTTCAGTATTTCTTCTAAATATGCTTCTCCTTTAAGTATTCCTTCATTGCCCTTCCATTTCTTTATCTCTTTTACTTGTCCTCACTGTCTCTTCCCTTAGTTATTTGGTGATCTATACTGGCTTCAAGGGCCTCCCAACTATAGCAATGCCTCTCCTAGGTATTGATCTAGATCTTCTTGCCTACCTTCATACTATTTCTAAAAGCTCCCTGACTCTCAGACACAGGACTGTCCCGATCTCTCAAACCCAAAACTGGATCACTTCAGAATCAGTTTTGATTTGTGGTTCATTACTGACCGTAGACTATCGCAGAAAACTCAGTGATACTAATATGTGTAAAACAGCTCTTGCCAGGATTCATTGCTATTAAGTCTCCTTTCCTTCATAGCAAAGTACTTCCTGCTCTTCTACCTCAGGAGGTGAGGAACAGTCTGTCTCCAACCAGAATAAGTGAAATAATAACAAAAGGAAAGATGTGGAACTTTTAGAAGTTAAAAAATATGAAGCAGAAATTCTATTCTCTCAGGATTTTGCTGGAGCAGTTAGATTTGAACATGCCTGAACCATTAGTTGAAACTTGATGCAAAATACCACATTTTGTATTGAAACCAGGTATTTTTCCAATGACCAATCTGTGCCAAAATGTATTTAATGTGAATTGAATGTGAAAATGGGAACAAACCCCCAAAACAATCCTCCAGAATTTATCCACTCCCACACTGTTTCATTGGTCTGTGACTTTCATAAGATATGGTGAAACTTGAAAGCAAAATTATTTATTTCTTCATTTGAATAAACAGTAATATCTTTCTAGTTGGCAATGACTTCTTGGGACAAATTGGTTAACCATGAGCTTCCTCAAATTATGAAATAATGAAGGTGGGAGATGTTGATTGATTGATTGATGAGAGGCAGGGAACAGAGAAATAGAAGAGGGAGTACCAGGGTCAACATTGTTTTCTTTGACATGCTTAGATCTGCTGGACTATAGTTCATAAGTCCTCCTGGGTGTCAGTCAAATTCACCAATATGACTTTAATGTACCTACCCTCTTAGTACTAAGAGCTGTAAGATGTCTAGGGACTCTCTCTACTGTCATTCAAGAATCTGAGAATATTTCCAGAAACACACACACACACACACACACACACACACACACACACACACACACAGACACACACAAACATACACAGTCCTAAAAGGGAAACAGGCAGCCAATTCTTCTCATTTGGTATTTCCACTGAGCCCAACTCCATGATGATGAGCATACTTTTAAATGCCACATAATGACATACACTCCTGACTCATCCATCTAAGATCACGATAATTTCCTTTTACTCCATGATAGACAACTCTGTCAATGGGAACTCATTAATTTGACTGGCAAGGGGAATATGGAGAAGCAGAGTGGGATCTACCATTTTGGCAAAGGGGGAGAAAGGGAAGGTTCCTATGCAGTGTCCTTGTGCCCAAACAGAGCTTCTTACAATATTTGGGAAAGGATGGAGGACTGGATAAGGATAATACATTCAGTGATGCTGTATTTAGAACAGACAGTAGAAGAAATGAGTTCTAATGTCACCTCAGCTCTGCGACCACAGGGAATCATCAAACCCCTCTGACTAGTAGAGATAATAACATAATAATATCTACTTCACAGGAATATGGTAAGGTTCAGAGGGCATAATGAACAAAAAGCCCTTTGCAAACTTGAAAGGTGTGTCTCAGTTGTTATCATTGATAAATTATCATATAATCAATTATAATAAGAGGGCAAATTGTTATTATAATGTTTATGGATAGATCTTGGTTCAGAAATCTCATTTCTCTTCTGGATGCATTGATCCCACCCATCTTCCTCCCTCCCATTTTTAGATTCCTTTTTGTGTTTTGTTTTCCCCATTAGAATGTAAACTCCCAGATGTCAGAAACTAGCTTCCTTTTTTCATATTTTTAAACTTAGTGTTTAACACTATGTCTGGCACCTTGTTGTTTATCCTTCATTTCCAAAGAGGACCAATGACATAACAATGCAATGGGTGATATCTTGACTTGAAATGAATTGGATTTAAGTGAAGCAGAATTGCAGAGTCAACAATCCTCATTCTTTTTTCCAGATTCATTGAAGTCAAGTGGCAGGACAAAAGTCAAGATGACTTATTTAAGTATGCAATTAATAAATGTTTGGTTTTTAATTTATTCATTTTTTAAAGGTTAAAGGTTAAAAAAACTTCTCTTTCCAGATCAAAATAAATGCAATTGAGAGGGCAGAGCCAAGACAGCAACAGGAGAAGAGCCTCTCTTAGGTGCTCTCTCATTATAATATTTCAAAACTTATAAAATAAGGACTCAAACTAAATTTTCAAGAGATAGAATCCACAAAGGGATCCAGTAAGGCAGTTCTCCAGCCCAAAGTAACCTGAAAAATAGTGGAAAGGCTCCACTCCATGGGGTTTAGAGGGGAGGCCTGCCAGAGTGAAGGAACTTCAGCCTCCTGGAGGTAGGCCCAGGGCACGAGGGAAATATGGCTCACAGAAGCAGGAACAATTTCCAGACCTACACCCCAGGGAGCACTGGACACAGCTTGGAAGATGAACTGGGTGGGGGGGGACCTCTGCCAGAATGAGTGGGTGAAGCCAGCACTCAGGGCACTCAGTGAACAGCATGGACATGGCAGCCCAGATCCAAGAACCAGAAGCAGGTCGAGTGGGTAAGCTTGAGCCCCCAGGCAACTCAGCCTAGATAGGGGAGTGGAGAGAGACTTCTGAAGTCTGTTCTCACCTGGAACAGGACTCAGGGGCTCTGACCACATTCAGATCCTGATCACAATCTAGGCCCCCTCATAGAACAGCAGCCCCCCCCCACACCTGAGCCCCATGGCAGAGGGGCATACTTGAGGTCATTCACAGACCAGGAGGGAAGACAGAACTTCACACACTGAGATCCTTGTGGGGGGGATGTGTGTCCCAATATTCCTCAAAAGCTCAGGAAGCACTCCAAAACCAGGCACAGGCAGGGTAAATGAGTAAACAGAGGAAAAGAGGAACGCCATTGAGAAATACATTGTTTATGATCCCAAGAAGGATCAAAATATTCAATCTGAATATGAGAAAATCCAAGCTCCTGCATCTAAAGACTCCAAGAAAAACAGAAATTGGACTCAGGCTATAACAAAGCTCAACAAAGATTTTGAAAATCAAGTGAGGGAGATAGAAGAAAAATTGGGGAAAGAAATGAGAGAGATGCAGGAAAAACATGAAAAAGAAGTCAACAGCTTAGTCAAGGAGATGCAAAAAAAAATGCTGAAAAAAATAACATGTTAAAAACAAGCAGAGGTCAAATGGATAAAACAGTTCAAAAAGTTATTGAGGAGAAGAATGCTTTAAAAAGCAGAATTGGCCCGATTAAAAAAGAGGTAAGAAAGCTCTCTGAGGAAAACAAATCCTTCAGAGATAGAATGGAGCTAAAGGAAGCTGCTGAGAATGAAGGCACAACATTTCAAAACCAAAAGAATGAGGGGGTGGCTAGGTGGCATAGTGGATAGAGCACCAGTCCTGAAGTCAGGAGTACCTGGGTTCAAATCCAGTCTCAGACACTTACTAATTATCCAACAATGTGGCCTTGGGCAAGCCACTTAACCCCATTGCCTTGCAAAAACTAAAAAAAAAAAAAAAAAAGACCAAAAGAATGAAAAATTAGAAGAAAATGTGAAACTTTATTGAAAAAACAACTGATCTGGAAAACAGATTCAGAAAAGATAATTTAAAAAATAATTGGGCTACCTGAAAGTCATGATCACAAAAAGAGCCTTGACCTCATTTTCAAAGAATTACTACAGGAAAATTGCCCAGATATCCTAGAAGCAGAGGGCAAAATAGAAATTGAGAGAATCCACCAATCTCTGCTGAAAAGAGATCCAAAAAAAACTGCCCCCAGGAATATTATAGCCAAGTTCCAGAACTCCCAAATCAAAGAGAAAATATTACAATCAGCCAGAAGGACACAACTCAAATATCATGGAACTGCTGTCAGGATCACAAAGGACTTAGCAGCAACTAAATTAAAGGCTAATAGGGCATGGAATATAAAATTCAGGAAAGCAAAAGAGCTCAGAATGCAACTGAGAATCAACTACCCAGCAAAACTGAGCATCCTCTTCCAGGGAAAATATGGACTTTCAACAAACCAGGGGAATTTCAAATGTTCCCATTAAAATGGCCAGAGCAGAACAGAAAGTTTGATCTTCAAATACAGGACTAGATGAAGCATAGAGAGTAGAGGAGAAGTGTAAAATATGAGAGACTTAATGATGATGAAGTACATGTATTCCTGCACAGAAAAACAATACTGATAATACTCATAAGAAACTTCTCATTTAATAGAACAGGTAGAAGGAACTTTTATAAATGAAGCACAGGAGAGAGCTGAATTTGAAGATATAATGTAAAAATGGAGACAATGGCTAAAAGGGAAATATAATGGGAATAAAAGAAAGGAGAGGTAGAATAGGCTAAGATATTTCATGTAATAAGATTTTTTTTATATTACAATGAACTATTGCAATGATATGGAAAGGCGGAAGGCAAGGGGGAAAGAGGGAACCTTTACTCTCATCAGAGGTGGCTCAGAGAGGAAACAGCATATATACTCAATATGGTATAGACATCTAGAGTAAGAAGGAGAGAAGAGGGACAGGGGGATGGGGTGGGGATGTGTGTGATGGAGGAGAGGTTGGACTCTGGGGGAGAGTGGTCAGATATAACACATTTTCTTTTTCACTTTTTGCAAGGGGCTGGGATTGGATGGCCTGTCTGGGACCACAAGGCCAGGTGGTTGCTGGGCCTAAGGGGTAGTATGTGGGCTTGGGGCCTCTTGGCCCCAGGGCCTGTGATCAGTCTGCTGCACCACTCAGCTAGCCTACAGCACATTTAAGAAGAGGGATAGAGTGAAAGGAGAGAGAAAATATAGTGTATGGTAATGGGGAAGTATAAATGGAGGGAGTTGTGATCAACAATGGCAACAGTGGAAAAATATGGAAGTAGCTTTTATGATGGACTTATCAGAAAGAATGTGATCCACCTGCAACAGAGCTGGTGGTATTGGAACACAGACAGAAACACATTTATTATTTTTATTATTATTATTATTATTGTTGTTGTTGTTGCTGTTTTTGTTGGTATTATTATTATTATTATTATTATTATTATTATTTGGGGGTGTTGCAGGGCAGATGGGGTTGTGTGGTTTGCCTTGGTCTGCACAGCTGGGTGACTGATGGGTTTTTGAGGCTGGATTTGAACCCAGGTGCTCCTGACTCCAGGGCCAGTGCTTTGTCCACTGCGCCAACTGGCCATCCCATTACTATTATTATTATTATTAATTATTATTTTATTTTGGTTTTTGTGCAGGGCAGTGAGGTTGGGGTGGCTTGCCCAGTGTCACACAGCTGGGTGATTGTTAGATGTCTGGGGTCGGATTTGGGCTTGGGTGTTCCCAGCTCCAGAACTGGTCCACTGTGCCACCTAGCTGCCCCTATCATTAATACTATTATTTTTTAATTTTAATTTTAATTTTTTCCTCTTTCCTTTACTTTATTGCTCATGAGGGTCTATAGTTTTTGGGTGGAGGGGGTATTATTTTTACTCTTAAAAAATTTTAGTAATGTATAAAAAATCATTTGTACAAAAATAAAAGAAATATAATAAAGAAATTGGGGGTAGGGTGGGGAGAAAGAGCTGGGAAGAGGGAGGATTTTCAAAAAGCCACTAAGGAATATGGGGAAAATATGAGGATAGTCCTCAGAGCTAATTAGAATAAAAGGGGAAAGAAACTGTTTTGACTAAAGGGAGAAACAGAATTCTAGTAGGCTTAGGCTAGCACTTAGGTATAAAGAGTAAAGGAACCTAAAAATGGAAGAAAAAAAGATCTAATCCAAGTTGAGGAATGGAGACAAGTTTCTAAGATGTATCAGCAAATGTTTGACTATATGATGGGTTTCTTAAGAATTCTACCCCTTGGAAATTTATGTATTTTCACATGTTCTCATTCTTCCTAGATTCCCCACCTCCTTTAAGTTATCTAATAAAGTTCCTATTAAAAAAAAAAAAGAAATGCTATTGAAACACTGAAATCAACAGAAAAAGGAAAATATCCTTGATTAAGAAGTTTCATATTATAGTAAGTTATTGGCACTATACAGCATAATACTCCATATAAAGGGATATAATTTGAAACAAAGAGTATAATATGATCAGTTTTGCAGTATACCAGGGCTTTACTGTTTATTGTTTGGCAGAAAGACTGACTCAGTACTCTGATTCTCTCTTCAAGCCACCCTCTGGTCTCTCCCTATTCTCATCAAATGTTACCTCTCTTTTTTATTCCATCTTGAAACTGTATTTACCTGTAAATATCTGATTCTCCTAGAATCTCTAGTGATAGTAGATTTTTTAAATCTTTGATGTTATTGACTTGATATGATATTATTCCTAAAGATATCTGTTTGAAAAGATGACTTTATTTCAGCACAGTATCTAACCCAAAGGAAGAAATCTTTAATGTTGTCATCAGAAATCATAATAGGTCAATAAGGGATATAGTTCGGGGCAGGAAGATCTTTTGGCACACTTCAAATGGTCTAGTGAATAAAGAACAGTGGGCCTGGAGTCAGGAAGATTCAATTTCAATTTGCCTTTCTCAAGCACTTTCTGATTGTGTGTCCATGTCAAATATTTGACTATTTCTGAGCCTCAGTTTCCTCATCTTTAAAACTGGGAGATAATAGAACCTTTCTCATAGGGTTTTCATAAGAATCAAATTATAAATGTAAATCGCTTTTCAAACTTTGGAGCACTAAGTATTTTAGTTATTATTGTGTTTTCTATGAAGTTTTGCCAGATTCCTTTGGCAATAACTCATTCTAGGATTATTTTATGGGAAAGACTGTTCATAAGAATGAGTGAGTAATGGCAGGGAAGAGGGGTGGGAGTAGAGAGGGAGGAAGGGAGGAAGGAAGAGAAAATAATGTAAATAAATGCACAGAAGGAAATAAAATGAAATTCAGCAGGAGGGGAAAAACAGAGCGACTGTGATACTACCTTATTCAATTTAATATATCCTTAAAAACTACACAACTAAATTTCAGTTTTTCATACAACCACCTTTTTTATTCTTCATTGTGCACTGAAACATTTGGGGTGATTAATGATTGTTATATTCATAATTAAAAATATTAAAAAGAAATAATGCCTCTTACCTTGAGAACTAATATTAGAAATGGCTCCAGATAAAGTAGATGGAGGAATAATGATTTGGGATTCATTAACTGGTCCTGAAAATGATACTCCCAGGTCCATAAAGCATGAAAGTATTAAACTTCCCTTTACATGTACTCGGAAAGCCCTGAAGTTAATAAACCAGCGCCTGACACATGGTAAGTGCTTAATAAATTATTATTGATTGATAGATTGATCACAAGGAGTCTGAATTAAAGAAATGCAATTTCAGTACTCCCAAGGACGTGAAGTGTGTGGAACTAATTACTAACTGAATGTTTCTAAGTAGAAGTTCTGTTTCACCTTCTTGAATATATTGTGTGATCCTTTATTTCTTCTTTTTGTCAAATGAAAGGATTAGATTAGGCCAGTGGCTCTCATTTTGCTGAATATGAGAACTTCTTTTTAAGGGAAAGATTCTTGCAGTTGTAGTATGCATTGTTTGAGAAAATAGGTGATGATAAAATAGCACTATGAATTCAGTAATGTTTTTAAAGAAATAGATTATTGAGAATAGTGTTTTACCCCACTAAATAAAGGTTTTATTTTTTAAAGGAATGATAGAGTAGGATCTTATATTCCAAACATCTTTCAGTCAATTGTGTGGGGGTTAAGATGAGATGTTGAGCTACAGATCTTTATCTCTACTGCTGATATTCCAGAGGGAGCCAATCCCCTCCCTATGCTCTAAAGTCTAAACAATGATCCTAATATCCTCTTGGGGGAGCTGACCACTGACTCTGCCATTTCTCCCCAAGCTCTTGTGAGTTTTGCCATTTGATCTGTTAATTTCTCTCTTGAATATTGCCTGGTCTTTCTATAGGCCATGAACTAAATGTGAACATGAGCCCTCCTCCCCTTATAATGGGAGCTCCAAAGCCAGAAGCTGTCACAATTTTTTTCTTCATTTCTCTAGCACTTAACATGATGCTTGTCATATAAAAAGCACTTCATAAACCGTTCTCATTTTCCTTACACTGCATTGCATTCTGTTTCGCAAGAGGACCAATGAAATCATGTGTGCATGAATGAGATTTGAATGAAGCAGTACTATGCTAAGTTGTCATCCTTGTTCTCCTCTCCAGCATCATTGGAATGTAGTGTCCAGGGGTCAGGGTGACTGGTGATAGCCCAAGATACAGTGGGTGAACTTGACCTTTCTCTAATCCATACAACAGTCTTTTGAAGTAATAAGTTCAGTATCACCACCCCCTTTTTTACAAAGATTTTCTTTAAGTACAGCTCTGGCCACATTATTCCCCCATTTAATAAACTTTAATGGCTCTATGAGCATACCCTATCCAGTGAAAGGATCATCCACATGAAGATACTTGGCTGAGGGGTTCAATTTTTCTCTGAGGTAGGAGAAGGAAACTGAAAAGGAGGGAGAGGTACCCAAAATATACTTCTACCACCTCATAATTGTTCTAAAAAGATGGGGAGGGGATCTATACTTTTCTCAGTCTTCTTCCACAAGTAGACCAGTTTGTCTAGATAACAGAGTGTGTGAAAGGGAATAATTAGCCTGGAAAGGAAGATCACAGACAGATTGTGAAGGACTCTAAATGCCAAAGTGAAGAATTTATATTTTATCCTACAGACAATAGGGAACAATGATATTGCTTGAGAATGAAATGGATAGTGGTCAAATCTGTGCTTTAGAGGTGTTCATTTCAAAGCTGTATGGAAGATAAATGGGGAAGGGGAGAGACCTGAGGCAGAGAACAATAAGAAGGCTACTACTTTGGTTGAGGCAAGAGATGATGAGGATTCCAATTAGAATGGTACTTTCTTTGAGTAGAGAAAAGGGTCTGGATTAAAATGTATAAAACTTGGCAACTTTTTTGGAGACTGGAAAAAAGAGAAGGACTGAGAATGAATCAGAAGTTGCTAAACAGAGTGACTAAAGAACTAAGTGACTAGACAATGAAAAATTAACATACATTTAAATTAGTAAGAAAAGAGGGTTGGGGTGGGGAACAGAATTATTATTTGGACAATCTGAGTTCAGGGATTTAGAGCTTAAAGGCCCCTTAAATGTTATATAGGCTAACCCTAGAATTTAACAGATGAGAAAATTGTACTGAATGCCAAAGAGTTTACACAGTCTCACAAGTAGTAAAGGATACAGACTGAAGTGAAACCCAAGTCATCCCATTCCAAAATCAATGTTATTTCCCCTATTCTATGTTTCTGACCATCCAATCATGTGTTTTATAGTCAACTCTTGACATTACTCTGAACTCCAAGAGTTAGATATAAAGATCTGAGAGTTGTCTACAGAGAGATAATAGTTGAATCCATGGAACACGAAGAGAGAGAGAAAACAGAAAGTATATAGAGAGAAGGGAATAGGGTCCAGGACATAGCAACCAATAAACAAGTGTTTGATAAGTTCTTACTACAGACCAGGTACTGTGGTTACAGGTCTGAGGACACAAGTACAAAGAATTAAATAATCCCTACTCACAGAGAGATGTCATTTTATAATTTATGTTTAAAGATAAAAAGTTAATAAATACAAATGTATACAACCTAGCAAAAGAGAAGGTGGTTTGGAAGGGAGGACCCTAGTGTTTAGAGTTGTCCTAGGCTTTGCAATGGGTGGTTCTTGTGCTGTATCTTGAAGAGATGAATTTTATAAGAAATAAGTAAAGTGGGAGGGAATCCATTCAAGATGTAGGAGGGGAAGCCAATACAAAGCTACAAAGATAGGAGAGGGAGTGCTGTATGTGAAGAACAGAGAGAAAATCAATTTAGCTGGTTAGCAGATGTGAACCGTGGGGAGTAATTAACATCCAATGAGATTCAAAGATAGATTGGGACCATTCTGTGTACGGACTGAAAATAATTTATTCATTTATGTTGTCTGTTTTTCCATTCATTCATTCATTCATTCATTCATCTACCTAATCTATCTATCTATCTCTGTAAAAGGAGTTTATTTTTGATTCTTAAACAGGAGAGGGAGATACTAGAATTAGTTGACTGATAGTCATATCTACACTTAAGGAAAGCTACTTTGGTACCTGTGCATAGGGTAGAGAGAGTACCAGCCCTGGAATCAGAAGGACTTGATCAAAATGTGGTCTCAGATACTAGTTGTATGATCCTAGGCAAGCCCCTTAACCCTGTTGCTTCAGTTTACTCACTGAACACGCACATATGCATTCACATGCATCCATACACAAACATACATATAATCCAATATCTTTGTCAGTAAAACCCCAAGGGTAATAAAGAGTTGGACATGACTGAAAATGACTGAAACACACACACACACACACACACACACACACACACACACACACACAGCATAATAGCATGGAGTAGAGAGAGAACTGAGGCAAGGAAGAATAACTTGGAGGACATTAAAAAAAATTGAGATGAGATGTGATGTAAGCCTGTACTAGAATAGAAGCTCCATGAATGGAGAAAACTGATTTGGATGTAAGAGATGTTCCATAACATATTAATTTTTTTCACTCAGGAAAATATCACTGGAAAAAATGCTGCATTTACTGACATCACCTCGGATCATTCTGATGCCCTTTCAACTATTTGTAATTGGACCTCCAGGCCAGGCCAGCTGGAAGCCGCTGCCCCTCTCAGAGTCCAAGAGTAGCTTGGGACTCCCCCTTTTCACTCTCCTTCATGCCCCACTCATGCCCCTAGTCTGTCTCCTCTCTCCAAAACAAAAGTGGTAAGAGTTCCCCACTGGTGACCTGCTCCTCACAGTGGGTAGAGATACGAGTTCATTTGAAGTTCATTTGAAGCTTGTTTTGGAAGGAAATGAGGAAGGAAGAAGAAAGATCTCATGAATAATCCTGCTCTACTAAAATGCCTCTTCTCAGTATTGTGATTAAGATTGATGTGACACACCATTTTTACTTTGGGAAGGAGTGGGAGAAGTCTGACAATTTCACAATCCATCTTTCCCTGGCTTGGTTCTGCCTGCTTTGGGGCTGCTTCTTCATCAGGTGTTTTTCTTTCTCCCTCCCCTCCTTCCTCACCCCACTTTCCCACCCCTGCTTCTGACTTGGGGGAGGAATTTATCAGGACTGACACGAAAATAGTTTTCTATCTACATAGATAAAGGTTTGGGGCAAAACACCATAGATATGGGAGAGTATATAATACTTTAAAGTGCTTCTTCACTATTACACTATCTGGTTAACTAGCATCAGTATTAAATTCCCATTTTATAAATTGGTAAATTTAGGCTCATAGAGTTAAGTAACTATCATGGGAACACAACTAGTAAGTGGCAGAGTAAAAAAAGTCAGATCTTACATGAAAGGTGTGTGGTAAGGTAGAAAGAAAGTTGAAAAACTGATCTTAGGCTGTCTTTCAGGACCAGATCTATGATTCTAAAATATACCCTGGGTTCCAACTTATGGCAATACAAATTCAATGATCTTTCCACTCTCCATAATTTTTCTTACATAAATTTTTGCACTTAGTACAGCCACGTTATTGTGATCTCATCAGTATTGCAAATATAGTCTCAAGAAACAAACATAGAGCTTTCATTGTTTTTGTTGTTCAGTCATTTCAGCCATTTCCAACATCCTCATGGCCTCACTTGGGATTTTCTTGGCAAAGATACTGAAGTATTTTCTTCTCCAGCACATTTTCCAGAGGAGGAAACTGACTTGCCCAGAGTCACACAGCCATTAACTATCTGAAGCCAGATTTGAATTCAGAAGGATGAGTCTTCCTGACTTTAGACTATACCACCTTGCTGCTCAGAAATCCTCTTACTAGACTATTCATTATTATTCACAGTGGAATAAAATACCCTTTGAGGACAAAAGGAGAAATCTGCATGTATGATTAATCCTGCCTAGAACTTTCTCCTAAGTAATGAAGTAGAAAGGTAGTTCAGTGGTTAGAATGCCAGTCAGCACCTAATTTTGCCTAATTTTGAATCCAGCCTCAGACATCACTAGGCAAAACTCAGATTCAGTTTCACCATCCATAATAGGGAAAGAATAAAACATCTATGTCACAGAGTTATTGTGAAGATCAAATATATACACACACACATGTGTGTGTGTCTGTAGAGTTGCTTAATAATCCTTTTAATGGTTTATGTGTTGGTTATTATTAACTACCATATCTATATTTTCCTTGAACTTTGAGATACATGCCTTCATTATCCCTCATATCCTTCAACAACATCAAATCCCTCCTTGCAAATTTTGGACCTCATGAGAAAAGTTTTTGCAAATGCTCATTGCTCCTGGTAGCCATGCATGTTCTGGGGCTGATTCTTATGAGGAAGGGTTCTTGAGCCCTAATGGGGCTCTTCAAAGGTTACTACATATTGGTATCTTGGCCTTTACTCAATAAAGTTTACTAAGGGGGAGGGGGAGGATCTCAGCCCAGGAATCAAATATGTACCTAATAATAAGTTGGAATAAAGTAAAGAATTTCAGGGTCTCTATCTGCTTTTAGAATAAAAATTAAATACATGATTCAAACTATTGTTAACTATAAGCTCAAGTCAAAGAGATAGGATAGGCTCCCCAAACCTAATAATTCATCAGGAAATGACTAAGTTGTTTTTTTTTAATTTATAGAATTTTTTTTCCAATTAAATTATGTCTCAATCTCAAAACAGAGCAGCCATGACATGGAATGAGAAGTTGGAACTAGTCCAAGATCACTTGAAAGTCAAATGGTTTCTGCACTTGACACAGGCACACACATTATCATCCAATAGAACTCAAAGAATGATTCTTAGGTTTCTAAAGTCCCCAAAAACATTGCATTAAGAGATTAAAGAAAGAAAATCAATTTGTCAGGGATCTTGTTTTGGACTGGAAATTCACAATGCAAGATGAAAGCCTAAAAATATAGTAAGCTGACAAGTCTGTCTCCAAATGTTACTTGAGTCTACCTAAATAAAAGAGAAGTTCTTTGCTTCAATGGAATTTGAAAGTTCTGACTTCTGGACTTCACTATCACAGCAGTTCCTCTATATCCCTCTAAGGAGAATCCTGATTTTAGACCTGTGGGATAAAAACTGAAGTGGGGGAAGAAGGCATAGCTGGGTCAACCGTTTAAACTAAACCAGAGACTTAAACCTTGACTGATGAAAGAATAAATGGATGGATGGATGAATGGGTATGAATTTGCTGAACTATGGATCTAAAAATGAACTAAAATCTTCCTCCACTCTAAAAGCAAATAAATAAAGTATGGATTAGAAACAAGGTGACACATAACTATTAAAGTTTAAGACTACACTAAGTCTTTGGAGTGACCCTGTATACAAGATAATAAAAAAATTTTCTATATAGCAAATAATATTCAAGGTGTCTCCAAAATCTTAATGCAGTGTTGTTGTTCTTATTTACTCAGCTATAGAGTATCGTAGATTTATTTGTATTTAAGGCACCTTAAAGAAGATCCAGATTAACCCCCTTCCCACATTGTTTAAAATAGAAAAGGAAACTACGCCTCAAAAGAGACTTAGAAGGTTACAGAAGTAGTAAGCACCAAAGGCAAAATTCAAACCCAAGGCCTCTGATTCTAAAGCTATATGCAGTTCTTTCCACTGTACCATCTTGTTTCATTTTTTTTCCTCTTTATGATCTCATGAATTTAACTACTTTCTCTGTATATGGAAGTATTTATAATAAATATTCAAAATAAATACAAGGAAGGGCAGCTAATACACTGGTCCTGGAGTCATGAAGACCTAAATTCAAATCTAATCCCTGGACAATTCAAATCTAATTGCTTCCCAATAAATAAATAGGAAGTAATTTTAGAGGTGATAAGTTTAAGAAATATGAGTAATTTAGCACCAAAATGGGAATTTCCCCCACTTAATCTAAAGAACAACATGATTCTTCCTACCTGAAATGCTCTTTTTAGGCTGCTTGACGTTCTAGAATAAAAATCAGGGTGACCCTTTAAATGATTCAAGTTCAGAATTATATCATTTCTCTCTCTCTCTCTCTCTCTCTCTCTCTCTCTCTCTCTCTCTCTCTCTCTCTCTCTCTCTCTCTCTCTCTCTCCTAGATTCTAGCTCTGATTTCATATTATGATTATATGTGTAATCCTGAACAATTTCTCTGTCTCTTAATAGGTTCCATGATGCTGCCTTCTCTTGACTGAATTTTCTACCAATTTCAGTACTCTATATTCTTCACTGGTTGGTTCATCTTTCTAACTTTAAGACACTGCCCTGAGTACTCTTCTTTCACATCATCTCAGCATTTGCATGAACTTCAGAGATGGTGTTTCAACTTTGCACAGGAT
Source organism: Macrotis lagotis (assembly GCF_037893015.1). Classification (NCBI taxonomy): domain Eukaryota; kingdom Metazoa; phylum Chordata; class Mammalia; order Peramelemorphia; family Peramelidae; genus Macrotis; species Macrotis lagotis. The sequence continues at coordinate 16,651,516 of NC_133665.1, read as the reverse complement.
TTCCTATTATAGCCTCCCCAAAGAGTGAAATGAACTCCAATGAATGGCCTTCTAAAGACCACTGAACTTTCAGTATTTCTTATTGCTAAAGTATGCTCTATCACATTTAAATCTAATTCCTTGCAATTTCACCCTCTCTGTTCTAGTTCTACCCTGAGGGTCAAGCAGAAGACCTCTAAATATACTTGCACATGACAGTCCTTCCACATTTAACAGTTATCCTGTCTCCAACTAAGTCTTCTCTTTTCCATACAAGATATTTTTTTTATTCCCAGTCCCCTCACTTTTTTCACTTAATAAGCACTTATTAAGTATCTACCAGCTAGATTCTAGAGCTTCAGGTACTGTGCTAAGTTCTGGAGCAGGTGACTCTGATCCCTCTCACCATTCTGCCTCCTTCCCTCCTATATGTATGTGTTCCAGGTTGCCAAAGCTCTTCCTAAATTATAGTGTCTTTACTTGAAATATTGCCCTAGACAAGATGTTGTCAACATATTGGAATATTTTAGAGCTGGGTATGATCTTAGCAGTTATATACTTCAACTTCCTTACTTTATAGGAATTGAGACTCAGAGCCTCTGTAAATGATTTGGTCAAGGTCCCACAGGTGGCATATTCCAATGCAATTCTCCTGACTCCAAAGCCCTTTTCTATACCAACTGCACTCTCTCTAATCAGAGACAGTGCAGAGGGACTATTCTATCCTACAATATGGATTATGCCTGCTTAATTAATTAATTAATTAACTTTAATTAATGCTGTTCAAGATCTCATTAATGGGGGGGAGGGCTTAAACTAGTTAATCTTCTGTAGGTTGAAACTGTGCTAAGACTCTTGGGACATCCTGTCTTCTTTCTCTTTTCCCTAAACTCTAAACCCCTTTTTCTAATGTGGGTTAAACTTCCTGGGTATTAACATAATGCCAGTCTCATCATGTCCAAAATTCTATAGTCATCTTTTCTCTTAAGCTTGCTCCACCTCCCAACTTCTCTAACTTTTTTGAATCCTGTGTCCTTAAAGTCTGAATCCCATAACAGACATTCATTAACTATCTGATCCTGGCAAGTTCCATACCCTCTCCCAGACTCAACTTCCTCATCTGGAAAATGAGGGAGTTGGATTCAGTGGCTTCTGCGGGCCCTTTGGGCTTGAAAGTTCTGATGCAAATCCCTCTCCAAATCTCAAAAAGACTGAGAAGTTTAGAGGAATAATTTATTTTTATTCTCATGAGCCCTTCATCTAGTTTATTGCTGAGTCTTATCATTTCTACCTCCCCTACTTCATAATTAGTCAAATTGGATGACTCAGGGCCTAGAGCTCTGGGCCTGGAATCAGAAAGACCTAAGTTCAACAAGTGTGGGTACATGAATACTATGGAATAGTATTGATCTATAAGAAACCATAAATGATCAGACTATAGAGAAGCATGGAATGAGTTAAGGGATCTGATGCTGAACAAAGGGAGCAGAACCAAAGGAACAATGCACATATTAACAACAGCATTGTGAGATGATCACTCTTTTTTTAAATTTTTTTTAGGTTTTTTTTTTTTGCAAGGCAAATGGGGTTAAGTGGCTTGCCCAAGGCCACACAGCTAAGTAATTAGTATGTGTCTAAGGCCAGATTTGAACTCAGGTACTCCTGATTCCAGGGCCGGTGCTCTATCCACTGTGCCACATAGCTGCCCCTGAGATGATCACTCTTGATGGAAGCAGCTCAATTCAGCAGTCCAGAGAGCTAGGAAACTGTGTTAGACCAGCCATGGACAATGCTATCCCCAGGAAAAACAAAACAAAACAAAAAAAGCCTTTAGAATCTGATGAACACTTTATAAAAATTATCTCTTATGTACCTTTTTCCCTTAACCCTAATTCCTCATACTGAAAATGTCGAATCTGTAAAAATACTTATCAAAAATATGTATGTACAATGTTAACCTGACTGTTCACCATTAAGGGGGAGAGGGGTGGGAAGGGAGGGTAGAAGGGAATTTTGTAACTTAAAAAAAAAAAAAAATATATATATATATATATATATATATATATATATATATATATATGCATATGGATGAATGTTGAAAAAACTTTCCTAACACGTATTTGAGAAATAAAATATCAATTAAAAAAAAAAGACCTAAGTACAGATTTGGTCTCAGCTACTTAGGAACTATGAGACTTTGGACATATAGTAGAAGCTATATAAGTGCTATTTTTATTATCATCATTAACTCCTCTCACATATGTGTCTCCACTCCCATTGCTGCCTCTCTGATTCGAGTTCATATTAACTTTTACCTGGACTATTATATCAGGTTCCAGATTTTTTTCCCCTGCCTCCAGAGAGTTCTCTAAACAAAGATGAAGAGTCACTTTAAGCAAACCTTGCACACTTCACAATTTTGCCCAGGGCTAGCCCTGTACCTGGGTACCTTAAACCCTGCATCAATCCAGGAACCTAAAAGTTTATTTTTTCTTCCTGAGCTTATATCATTTTCAAAGTCAGTTTGCTGATTGCCTTAAGCAATACTCCCCTACAGACTTTTTCACCCTTATAGTTTCTATATACATTATGGCCTCCAGTGTTTATCCTCAAAATAGATATAAAAATTTACTTTGTTAATTGAACCAAGGGTAAGGAAACAATATGGTTCAATGGAGTCAGGAGACTTAGGTTCTAGTCTTGACTTTACCACCAGCTACCTCTTTAATCTTGGACAATTTATTTTCCTTCTCTGTACTCCCATTTTCATATATTCATAGATAGATAGACTGAGCTATAGAGATTTAGAAATACACCTGTATGTATGCATATATGTATATATATATTTATTTCTATATGTATGTGTTAATGTATATATATATATATATATATATATATATATATATATATATATATGTATCCACAGTGGATTTAAGTCATTGTCCTGGTTCCTTGTGGAGTGTTACATGTTCAACTAAAGGCATCTGTATGGTCTTGATCACTGGAGGTTGTACCAAAGATAATTGCCTATTGAGCCAGGGAGAGATTTTCATTCAATATGCTTTAAAAGAACAAATTCTCTACTCTGAATATATGATGAACTGAATGATCTTAAGGTCCCTCCCAACTTCTAGATCCAATGGATCCAATGAAATCTTTTTTTTTTTAGATTTTTCAAGGCAATGGGGTTAAGTGGCTTGCCCAAGGCCACATGGCTAGGTAATTATTAAGTGTCTGAGGTCGGATTTGAACCCAGGTATTCCTGACTCCAAGGTCGGTGCTCTATCCACCGCACCACCTAGCCACCCCAATCCAATGAAATTTTATAAGGTCTGATATATCATCCAAGATATTTCTTCTGGAATTTCAATATAGATTTCTATGTTTCCTGTGAAATGATTCTGGCAGTATTTGGGATTAATAAGAAATCTCTGCAATTAATAGGAATGTAGAGAAAGGAACCAAAACCACTTCCTTCTTCTCACCTCTGAATATTATTCTTAGAACAGTCTCTGTCCATCACTCCCTTTTGACCTTATGTATGAGCCTCCTTGTTCCAAACCAAGGCTGGAATAGCTGTCTTTTGTCTCTAGAACCTCTGCTCTTTCTGACCAGAGAGAAGGAATCGATGAGTAAGATGTGAAAGAGGAAGTGGGAGAGAGAGAGAGAGAGAGAGAGAAAGAAGAAGAAGAAGAAGAAGAAGAAGAAGGAGAAGAAGAAGAAGAAGGAGGAGGAGGAGGAGGAGGAGGAGGAGGACAGAGGAAAAGGTAGAAGAGAGGAAGATGGGGAGAAGAAGAGAGATGAGAGGGAGAGATAAAGGTAAAAAATATATGGGAGGGAGATACAGGACAAACAATGAGGGGAGAGAGAGAGAGAGAGAGAGAGAGAGAGAGAGAGAGAGAGAGAGAGAGAGAGAGAGAAAGGAGAGAGAGGAGAGACACACACAGAAAGAGAGAGACAGAGAAGAGTTGGGAGATTAAGAAGGGAGAAAGGAAGGAATGGAGGGAAAAAGAAAAGAAGGGGAAGGAATGGGAAGAAAGAAAATGGAGTAAGAGAAAAGAGGCAGAAAAAAATAGAAGAGAAATAGTAAGAATTGACAAGAGGAGAGAGAAACTGAAGGACTGAGAGGGAAAGTGATTTCTATTCTATGAGCCAAATAGAAGAACTTCAGTTTCACTTTGAGATATACCAGGATATTCCCATCTATATCTGAGGAAGAAGACACCTCATTTACCCATTTTTTTTCCTTAGCATAAATTGAACCAAATTCAGATCTGTTATCTGATCAATTCATCGTATTTGGAAACAATTTTCAATATTTTTTACCACAGGCCTCAGGCCTGATATATCATCTTTGTAAGCAAAATCAAAGATTTGTCTCCTTAGCAACTGTAGAAATTTGAGTTGGGGTGGGGGGAAATAAACAGAGTCTGGTTGAATACCCACATGGATGCCAAATTTTTTTATAAGCAAACAGAATCCCAGCATCTGGGTTCACATCATGATTCTGATATACATCCACTGTATATGACCTTGGAAATTGTCACCTCCATGGATCTCAGTTTATTCATTTCTAAAATGAAAAGTTTGGATTAGATGGTCTCTAAAATCCTTTACACCTCTGGATCTTTGATAGAATCCATGATCTGTAAACACAGAAGCAGTGATAAATTCTGGGGTAATTTCAGATAAAGAATGTCGATGATCTCATCTACTGAGCCTGAACATGAATTTTTTAATTTTCCTATTTGGCTTCATGTGAGATAGCTTAAAGAATATCTGCAAAGATTAGAGGTAAATCAGAAAATGGGATCAACCACTGGAAAGTCCTTTTTTAAAAATGATGTGGCATAGTTTAATTTCTATATGTTGCTTGCCATGTGCATTTGTTCTTTGTAGCTAAAAACAGGTATGAAAATATACGGGTATGCAACAGTGATGAGCAACACATTTGTAGTGTCAACTGAAAATGTGTGGCATTTTGATTTGAAACAACCCTGAAATTTAACATCACAACACATTTAAAATTGTGTCACATAGTTATTTTTCATCTTTTGGGAACATAATGCTGCAGACTGGAGGCAATGATCAGTCTTTTAGAATATCAGATTTTAAAATTTGGGTTATAGATTCACTTAGACTCCCTAAAGAGTAGGTTTCCTCATATGTAAAATGAAAAGGTTGGATTTGGTGGCCTCCAGTCTGTTCCAGCTCTAGATCAATCAATTTTCTCTGAAGTTGGTTCCAGCTCTGGGTCAACTGAGTATTTATTAAGTAGTTGTTATATGCCAGACATTGAAGATAGGCACTGTGGATATAAGTACAAAGAAGGAAATGATCCCTATTCAAGGTATTTACATTCTAATGGGAGAAACAAGGAATGACTAGGACCATGGCTCAAGGTAGGTTTGCTCAGTTCATTATTTTGCTTCCTTTTCCTTTATTTAGGTAAATGGTTTTTTAGGTATAAAGAATAAGGAAAGAGAAGCAAAATAAAGAAATGAATAAACCTATTTTCTTTCAGTTAACCTTTAACAGTAAATCATTATCTTTTAGCATCTTTCTTTAATACAGAATATGGAAAAGGGGTCTGGCTGTGGGTGTGGGAGGTCACATGAATGTATGAATATAGTAAGAACTAAGAACTAAGTTTCTTCGGAAACTAAGAACAGCAAGAACCATTCTAAGCTTTGACCTCCTATTACATGTCATTGCTTCCAGTCACTGTTCTCCTTGATTTTTACTCAGAAACTTTGGCTCCTGAATTTTCTAAGTGACCATATTGTTTCTTTTTTTAAAAATAAAATATTGTTTCTCCCCAATTACATGTTATAATTTTTAACATTTGTTTTTATTTTTATTTAAAGTTTTGATCAAATCTATATCCCTCCCCCTCTTTCTTCCCATCCCTCCTTCCTGAGACAGTGAGCAATCTGATCTCTATACATATGAAATCATGTAAAACATTTCCATATTGGTAATTTTGTACTAGAAGACTCAAAAAAAAAAGAAAGAAAAGAAGAAAGTGAAAAATAGTATGCTTCAGTCTATATTCAGATATCAGATGGCATGTTTCATTATAAGTCTTTTGGGACTGCCCTGAATTATTACATCATTGAGAATTACTAAGTCACTTGGAATTTTCATCACACACTATTCTATTACTGCATAACATTTCCTTGATTCTGTTACCTTGACTTGGCATCACTTTGCATCAGTTTACGTTAGTCTTTCCAGGTTTTTCTAAAATCATTTCTTATAACAATAATATTTCATTACAATCATATACCACAACTTTGTCAGCCATTCCCTAAATGGTAGGCATCCCCTCAATTTCCAACTCTTTGCCATCACTAAAAAAAGAGCTGTTATGAATAATTTTTGTACAATCAGATCTCTTTTCCTTCAAAAAAATCTCTATGGAATACAGACCTAGTAGTGGATCAAAGAGTATGCACAGATTGATAGTCCTTTGAGCATAGCTTCAAACTGTTTTCCAGAATGGTTGGATCAGCTCACAACTCCACCAGCAGTGCATTAGTGTCCCAGTTTTCACACATCCCATCCAACATTTATCATTTTCCTTTTTTGTCATACCATATTGTTTCAATATACAATTCTCTACTACCTCTACTTTCTAATGTATCATATTTTGAATAAGGTATCCAGAGACACTTTTATAGATTCATGACCCCCTTGATCACATTTTCCCCTGCTGTGTGATGTTCATTTGTGTCTTTCCATAAATCTTTTAGAGAATATATACCCAAATCCTGGAGACTTACTGTTTTTTTAAATATTTTGCAAACAAAAATAACCTATATCTCTCATGACTCCAAGTCTACCTCCCTTTTCCTTGTATCATACTAATTTCTTGTACATTGGAATATCCAAGAAGAAAAATTATAATAAAATTAGAGCCTTGTACATTTAGGTGAGAAGTTGACCTTCCAGTGAAACTTTACCCAGGCTTCTCCCTGTACCTGGAATAGGTTTCCATCTTAGAATCCCTAGCTTCCTTCATATTGCAGCTTAATGCCACTACAAGATGAGTTTTTTCCCCTCATATCCCCATAGAACTGCCCTCCCCTCCAGTCCCTGCCCTGCCCAGATGACTTCAACGATGAGAATAAATAAAGGAATCTTCCATTATTCATATAAATTGAGATTATGAGTGTAAAGTGTTCTCAAAACTTTAATGTGCTATGTAAATGTCATTGATCATCAGCACCAGCATCCAGATGGTTTCCCTTGGAAATGCCAATTTTAAATTATTGAATCCCAAACCAGGAGTGGGCAAAAGGGACAAAGACTAGATTGATCATATTTATGTAGGCCTAGATTGAATCAGCTACTTTAAGATGAGAATGTCAAGTCAGCTAAATAAACACTGAACTAGGTAATTTATAAATTTATAAATTTGTTGGCATCCACTACAGTAGGCCCCTAGGTATCTGTTAGCCTGTGGAATTAAGTCTAGCCCCATGCAAAGCTAAAAAATAATGTAAGTTGCTCCTTTTTATATCCATCTACCCCTTTTCCTCATCACCATAATATTATCTATTGCTATTACATCTCCCTGAGTGTCTGGTGTACCATGCCACTAACCTCTCTCCATGTTCTGGTCTTTTTTTTTTTTTATCACCATGTGCTATCAAATTGTTCAATATCAGAAACCAAGGTGATCTATAAATGAAAATTACATAAAGAAGATGCATCTGTTTTGGTAAAGATGCTAAAATCTCCTATAAATGTTGTCTCCCCTTGTTAACTTTGCTATTTTATGCCAGCCACTTCTCATACTATTTTGTACATAATAAATACTTAATAAATGTTTTCCATTCATTCATTCATCCATTCTCCCTATCAAAACTTGTCATATCAAATTCCATTCATCTTATATTTTCAAGGTTACTATGACTAAACTAATACTCAGATTAAAATGGTAACTTCCATCCTACTATACTTGCCAGGAAAAATTGCTTTTGGAAAATAGGACCAAATGAATTAATGAACACAATTTTAAAAATAATTTTACTATCATTTCTTCTGTCCAAATTTACTTTATAATCAAATGATTATAAAAGCAAATATTTTAATTTTACTTTGAAATAAAAATTCTCATCTCTCTATTTCTATTTTCTTTATCCTGTAGCCAAAAATAATGCACTGCATTAATTGATGTAGCTTTATACTAAGACATTCTTGAATTCTGATTATTCTCAATGCTATCTTTATAATTAAAGCTTTAGTATTTCAGTCATTGTATTACAGACCTCTTTGGAGTACCTACTCTGTTGCTTCCTTGTTCCTTGAAAATGACCCAGAATCAATCTTTTTTCTTTCTCGTTTTCTTCCTCCCTTTCTTTTTTCCTTCCTTCCTTCCCTCCTTCCTGCCTGCCTGCTTGCCTTCCTTCCTTCCTTCCTTCCTTCCTTCCTTCCTTCCTTCATCTCTCTCTTTTCAAGAAATCTTTTTCTATCCCACTGAAAAAGAAAAGAAAAACAAATTTCTTGTACCAAGCATGCATAATCAAGTAAAATAGATTTTCCCATTGCCATATTTTTAAAAAGTGTTTCACTCTGCACCCCAAAATCATCCTCTCTCTGTCAGAAGGTAGATATTAGGTTTCAGTATTGATCCTCTAGAATCAGGTATGGTCATGGTGTTGATTAGAATTTCTACATATTTCAAAGTCATTTGTCTTTACAATCCTACTAAACTTGTCTAAATTGTTCTTCTGGTTTTGCTTGCTTCACTCTGCATTAGTTCTTATAAGCATTTTCACCTCCCTTCCATATAATCTATTTCTAATATAATTAGAGTGTTTTATCACTTTTAACTATTTAATCATTTCCCAATTGATCAGCCTCTCCTTAAATCCCAGTTTACACTTACTATAAACATTTGTATGTACATATGTACATAGGACCTTTTATGCTTTTTTATTTTTGGGGGGTTTTCCATGACTATGTTAGCAGAGAAAAGTTCTAGAAAGTTCTGCCACTCTGACAAAAACTTTGAATATAATAGCCACAGCAGAATGAACCTGCTGTTCAAGAAACCACCTAGGTAAATATGGTAAGACTCATCATCAGTAATCTAACCATTAGATAATAAATTAATTTGTCATAGCAAATTTTAAAAAAAAATTTAAATGACTCATACCTGTGAGGGTCTTTATATTTCTACATTGGTGGCAGGAGGTAGAAGGGCTGAATTCTAAGAAGCACATCATTTTAAAACCATTTGTAAAAACTAATTTAACTGTTGATAATTTATATGTAAAAATGTTGTCCAACCAATTAATCAATGTACTACAAGAACCAAAAAATATTAATGCTGACATTCTCAATGAGAAGACATGAATATCTACTTATTGTTAATTGGAAATATGTCTCACAAAGTCTCATTGGACTTGAAGGAGCAAATTCCTTGCGCCCAAAGACAACAATAAGCATATTTTCATGGGATATTTGATCATCTGCCCTTATAGTACTCATGATGGACCATAAACTAATAAAAAAACTACAATAAAAATATTGAACACAGAATAGAGATAGCATTCCTTTATAGATGGTGAACTTTCTCAAATGTTTGCAAAAACACATCGAACTGATTATATATCACATTTCGGAATGCTACCAAATATCCTAAATGAAATCATGATCATTCAAAGAAATTTGATCAAATTCATGAAGAAAAAAAGGAAGGAAGGAAGGAAGGAAGGAAGGAAGGAAGGAAGGAAGGAAGGAAGGAAGGAAGGAAGGAAGGAAGGTAGGAAGGAAGGAAGGAAGGAAGGAAAGAAGGAAGGAAGGAAGGAAGGAAGGAAGGAAGGAAGGAAGGAAGGAAGGAAGGAAGGAAGGAAGGAAGGAAGGAAAAAAGAAAGAGAGAAAAGGAAGGAGGGGGGGAAGTGGGGGAAGAATGCAGTTGTCCAGGCTATATATAATGAATGAAGAACCCATGAGGATCAATCAGTACATATATCCTGGGAAAAAACTATAGAAGGACAATGAATTGAACTCAGAATTAGTTAAGAAGAAAAGAGCAGAAAGGCCTGCTTTTGGGATTGTGCAGCATTTTAAATACTCTCCTTCTATTCCTGAAATAAAAACATTTCCTTTTTTCCTTTTTAATTATATTTTCTTTTCTTTTTCAGATCTGTACTCTCTCCCTGACCCTGCAACACACCCACCAATGGAGAACAAAACAAAATCAAAAGTTAATATACGGTCAAACAAAACAAATTTCTGCATTTATCATGTTAAAAATAAATAAAATGTCTCAATCTTTATTTTGAGCTCATCATTTTTTTTCAGGAAAGTAAGTTTCATTTTTATTCTGGAATTTTGTTTGTTAAGACTTTTGTTTTCAATAGCAATAGTTTTTGGGTGATACTATGTGACTTGGTATCAAGTACTAAAGAATCAGAATTGATCAGTTGATCTCTTTTGAGATGTCCCTGCTGTTCTCACGTGTTTTGACATTCTCTGAACATGTGAATGAAAAAGTTTTAATTCAATCATTAAAATAATAGTTCTTTAAAAGCAGAAGTCATGGTTCAAGCTTATTCAGTCCAAATCTCTCACACCCGTATACACACACACACACACACACACACACAGACATCTCTTCTACAGTCTGTGACACTAATAAACCAGATGAACACAATTTGGCTTAAATTATCCATCTTATTCAGTTGTTTCAGGAACAGAGTACACCCTAAGGCTTCCCTGGTTCAGCCTTCAATCTGTTTGTTTCAAGGATGAAGGAGGATGAATTAAGGAATGACTAAAGTACTGTTTCAGTTTGCTTTAACATTGAGCTTCTATTCAACACATGGTTAAGCTGAAGGATTTGACCAAAACTAGTTTCTTCTACTTTTTCAGGTAGCTGGATGACTCATTGAACACTGCACTGAGCAAAGAGTTAGGAAAACGTAAGGTCAAATCCCATCTCTGACATTTAACTAACTGTGTGATCCTGGACAAACCCAACATTGTCATTAACTAAAGGGCAGCTAAATGACTCAGCTAAAAGGAATTTCAGTCATGTCTGACTCTTCATGAACTTATTTGGGGTTTTCTTGGTGAAGATACTGGCAAATTAGGTTTGCCAGTTCCTTCTCAAGCTTATTTGTCAGATGAGGAAACTAAGGCAAACCGGGTCAAATTACTTGCCTGGTGGCACACAGTTAGCAACTGATTCTCAGACTAGATCTCAGGTTCTCCTAATTCCAGAGCTGCTACTCTATCTACTGTGCAATGTAGTTGCTGCACTGCTCTTAGCTAAAGGGCAATATGGTACATATATGGGTTTCAGAAGAAGGTAATACATCCCTGGGAATGACTTATGTGTAAAAAACTGTTTAAAAAAAACATTAAAAGGAAAATATGGGATCAGAAAAGGAGATAGTGGGGCAAGTAGAAGAGAAGACTGGACCAATCAGTAGGGAGCTTGTATGCTATACTAGTAAACAAAGATATTTTTTAAATCAATAAATATTTATTAAACACTCACTCTATGGCATTCTTTCCCTTCCATATGTAGACTATAGAGTAGACATTCTTAGCCTTTAACATGAGAGATCAAACTGAGAATCAGTTTTTAAAAAATTGTTATGGGGCAGCTAGGTGTCACAGTAGATAGAGTACCAGCCCTGGAGTCAGGAGTACCTGAGTTCAAATCTAGCCTCAGACAGTTAATAATTACCTAGCCATGTCGCCTTGGGCAAGCCACTTAACCCCATTTGCCTTGCAAAGCCCTAAAAAATTGTTATAAAGTCTCTTTTAAAAAATTACTGAAATATTTTGTTTTTATATAACATACATTTACAGATTATTCCCACTTTGTGAGAAATCTCTTGTGACAAGGTAAATATACTCACATTAAAAACAGAATACAATGAAATTAATAATAATCCGAAAGTACATGCAACATCTGCAGCATCATCCATCCCCTAGATCTCTATTTTTAAAAATAACAGAAATTTATTTTCTCTCCCTCCCTCACAAATGTTTTAATGCATGGAAGATAAGTATATTGGGTTCTCTTTGTAAAGGACAAAAAATTAATAGAATAGGATGAAAAGAAAATAAATAGATGAAGAAGGCATAGTAATGAGTCAGATTGGAGTCCATTGAAGTCAGAGAGAAAATGTAATTCAGAGAAAAGAGCATTGACCTTTAGATCTGAAGACCTGGATTCAAATGTTGCCTCTTTCACTCCCTTGGAGGCTTGTGTAAATCATTTAATCTGTCTGGATCTGTTTCTTTATCTATAAAATGTTGTTATTGTTGCTTAGTCATGTCTGACTCTTTGTGAACTTGTAGACTAAACTCTCCAAGTTTCTTGGCAAATATACTGAAGTGGTTTGTCACTTCCTTCCTCAGTTGATTTGAGAAATGAACAATAAATTTCCAGTGGATTAAGGTAAATAACACTTAAGTGCCTTGTCCAGGGTCACATGACTAGTAAAGTGTGTGAGGTAATATTTGAATTCAGATCTTCCTGACTCCACCCTATCCATTGAACCACCTAGTTGTCAAAGGATAGGTAAGATAGTTTCTAAAGTTCTTTCCAAATATAGATCTATGATCCTCTTATTGTATTAGTTGTCACATTGATTAAACTACATATCCACTGAAGAAGGAACTAAAACAAGAGAGCTGAATACTGCAGAGAAAAGGGCACTTCATTTAGAGTAAGAAAATCTGAGTTCAAATCTTGCATCCAGTATTTACAATCTGTGGCACTTTGAGCAAGTAACTAGCCTTCTTTCAGTTTAAGATCATAGATTTAGAATTGGCAGAGATTTGGGGGATCAAATCTTGCCTCTGATGTTTACTGCTTGCATGTCCTTAACTACTTTAGGCCTCAAGTACTCATCTATAAAATTAGATTAGATTAAATAGCCTCTAATGACTTTTCCAGCTTGAGATCTATAATTCTTTGATATTTAGACCAACCCCTTTAATTGTAGAGATGAAAAACTGAGACATAGAGAAATGAAGAAATTTGTCTATAGTCATTCTGGTAGTAGTAGTTTAAATGCCATGATTTAAACTAAGGGCCCTTGGCTTCAAATCCTGCACTTTCTACCTTATTCAATACAGCCTGAAGCTGCTGCTCCTTCCTTCTGTCCTTCCTTCCTTCTTTCCTTCCCTCTTTTGTTCTTTCTTTTTCTCCTCCTCAACCTTCTCTCACCTCCTTCTTCTCCTCTTCTTTCTCCTCCTTCTTTTCCTTCTCCTTTCCTTTTACTTCATCTTCTTTCTTATCCTCTTCCTCCTTTCTTTTCTTTCCTTTTTCTTCATTTTCTTTCTTCTCCTTTCTTCTTATTTTTACTCCTCCTCCTCCTTCTCCTCCTTCTCTCTTCTTCTTCTTTCTCCAAATACTGATTCATTCATTCAGTATATAATGTACTAAACCTCCACATTTTTTTCAAAAGAAATACAGAATCCAAAGTTTTGAATCTTAGATCTGTCACTTAATATTTATGTGACCTTGAGAGAAATTAATCAGAAAACATTTAATAAGCACTGACTATGTATCAAGAACTAGGGATATGAAAACAAAAATGAAAGCAACTAATTCTCTAATATTTTATATTCTAGTCACTACATTTCTCTGATTATCATATTTCTCATCAACAATTTGAGGATGTTGGGTTAGATACCCTTTAAAGTGCCTTCCATTTCTAAAGCCATGATTTTTTGATGTCTGATTTCTTTAAATACAGTATTCAGGATTCTTCTTCCATAGCAGTTTTCTGGCATTCCAATGACCACCTGTTTTTAAGCCATTTGGTTATTATTATTATTGTTGTTGTTGTTATTAATTTTTTTTATTATTTTTACAAGGCGATGGAGTTAAGTGGCTTGCCCAAGGCCACACGGCTAGGTAATTATTAAATGTCTGAGGTCAGATTTGAACTCAGGTACTCCTGACTCCAGGGTCGGTGCTCTATCCACTGCACCACCTAGTCACCCAAGCCATTTGTTTTTGATAGGAAATGTCTTATATTTTCTTATTTTTAAATTCCTGATTTTGTTCTAATATTTCTTGCTGTCTTGTAGAGACAAGATTTTTAGTCTGTTTCATTCTAATTTACAGACAGTCCAATATTTGTGTAAAGTTTATCCACTTCTGTTCTAAGACATTCATTCTTCCTCTGGATTAGAGAAATGAAACAGGTAACAGGGACATCAATTAGGAAGCTATTGCAAAGTATAGGGAAGTAGAAATCAAAGTCATGTTGGGGGAGAGAAAGGGAACAGATACAGGAGATGGGGATGACCTATGAAGGATCAAGTAAGATTTTTGTTTGATTTTTGCTTTGAGGACTTTAGAGACAAAGGTGTGTTTGTAGGCAGTTGAAAAGGAACCAGTAGATAGAGATAAATGAAATAGTGGGAATGAAAGAAGGAGGGATGTTTTGAAGAATATAGAATAGAATGAGATCTCCAATGCAATTAGAAGGTAAGAAGTAAGTCACATAAGACAAAAGGCAATGGAGTGATATGAGATGAGGGAGCTCCCAACAAATGGCCTCAATTTTTTCTGTAAAATGTGAGTCAGGATGGGGCGGCTAGGTGGTGCAGTGGACAGAGCATCAGGCCTGGAGTCAGGAGTACCTGGGTTCAAATCCAGCCTCAGACACTTAATAATTACCTAGCCACGTGGCCTTGGGCAAGCCACTTAACCCCATTGCCTTGCACAAACAAAAACTAAAAGAAAAAAATTGAGTCAGGAGAGTGGAAATCAGACTATCAGGGGCAGTAGCAAATAGAAGTTTCATTGTACTGGAGAAGATGGATGCTGAGCCCCCTCAGTGTAGCAGGAGATGAAAGACCATAAATCAGATAGAAGCTTTCATATCTTCTGAGTTCCTTGCTGCAGGTACCTAGCTGAAGATGGATAGTGGGAGATCATTGCTCTTCTGACCTCAGAGAGATCAGATCAGGGCAGCAGGAGGTGACAGTCTAATGGAACATGAAAGTTTAGGTAGGCTCTTAAACTTGCTCCTTGGTGTCTGTGACTTTCTTTATATTTCCTATAATGGAAATGCCAGAATTCCAATTTGTTATTGGTTAGTGGTCAGGAATCATTGAATAGTGGAAATTCAGAAACCAAGATCACTTCAACTGGGAAACTTTTGGTGACCACCCTGTGTGATTTTGGTGCTAAATTTCTCAGAGCTCCACAACTCATTGTGTACCTAAGATGTAGGTACCCTTTCTCATGACACAAACAACAAAAATTGGGGAAAATACATATGTGTGTACAAATACCCTGAAAATGATTTTGCTGCCCTAAAAGATTGATGACTTCTTCCTTGCCTAATCAAATTTTTAGCAGAATAATGATGCATAATAGCAATAGAATAGCAAAATAGTAGAATAAAATTCTATTTTATAGGATTTTAAAGTTAGCAAAGAGCTTTTGATAAAGGATGTTATTTGAGACTCTCAATCCAACCCTATGTATTACAACCTTCAAACATTGTTATTTCCATTTTGCAGATGAAATAACTGGTCTTAGAGTGATTTCCCTTTGGTCACCTAGCTAAGTAAAGACACAGGATTTGAATACAAGTCCAGGTCTTTGTGACTCTAAGTCAAACCCTCTGTCAACCATATCTATACCAAATTGGAATGATTCAGGCTGTGGCTGGGTGTAGATATAGTTTCCAATTTTAATCTTCTTATGGAATTTTTATAATAGAATCATAGATTTCAAACTAGAAGAGCCCCTGTAGACCTCATTTTACATATTGGGAAATTGAGAATGAAAGAAGTTAAGTGATTTGCTGATGGTCAGAGAATCAGGATTTGAACCATTACAGGAACAGATCTGTTCAGGAGCTTTTCTTGGGTCACATACTTCTATATCTAAATGTGGACAATTTGTATGCAATTATAAAGACCAAAAGACCAAAGCCAAAGCTTTATAATTCAAATCTTTAAAATTACATGTGTTCTTGCCCTAAAATCGGAATGCTATATTTAGGAATGATCACCAAGAGACATCTGCCCAGCGAAGAGAGTGAGCTTTTCATAACTAATGTTTCCTATTTATTTCGGCAGCTAGGTACCTCCTAGCACAACAAACAGTTACCTTTGGCAAGAAAGATGAAATTTTAGGTAGCTTTACTTCTAGAGGTTGTCTAAAATTATAGACAGTGTTAATTAATGGGAATTACAGACTTAAAACCTGCAACTCAGGAAACCTGAGGGAAAAATAGTGTTGTCAGAAACTCTAAAGCTGGGAACCTAAGCCGCCTGTTTTAGAGGACGCTAAATTGATGATAAGAATTATGTAACATTGTTCAATCTTGATAAACAAAACCTGTCATCTTACAGAAGCTCAAATTAGACCATTTGTTTGCTCAAAGAGCTAGTGTTTAAAGTAATTTCTCTTTCAATGGTGAAATTATGAATAAACTAGTGAAAAATAACGTATCTATGAGAGGACAGAATGTATCTGGCCATAGCTTCATGTATGTTTAAATACAAAAGAGTTTACAGGCCAACATATTTTCCTTTGAAGGGAAGTATTTGTTGACCTTTGACCCAAATTTGGTCTGCTTAAAGAACAGTGGTATGGATGGGATAGTAGAGGTTGATATTTCCTAAGGTTCCAACTTCCTTTTTCCTTCTAAAAGACATAAATTTGATGGAAAGGAATATAGTACAATGAAGAAAAAACTGAATTTGGAATCATAGGACTAGAGTTCTAATCTTGACTTCCTATGTAACTTTGTGCAACTGATAATTGTTTGCTAGGCCTCAGTCTCTAAATCTCTAAATGAGGTATTTGAATTTAATCATCTTTAAGTTCCCCTCTAACTCTGATCTCTAATCCTATGATCTCAAAATTGTGTTATAGAAGAGACAAAAGTCTGGGAATAAACAAACCAGACTTTATAAATAATGCCATAGCTCATTCAAAAGAAGAGCCAATGAATATTAGTGATTAGGGTGAGTCCCGGTTTGCTGAGACTTTTCCAGGTTACATCTACTAAATATGTGTCCCTCAGAGATCTTGGGCTCTTTTCCCCCCTATTTCTCTTGGTAATACCATTCTCTTCCATATATTTAATTATTATCTCTATACTGGTGATTCTCTGGGGTTTTTTTTCCTCTAACCTTAAAACTCTCTTAACCTTCAGGTTCACATTTCCAGCTAGATGTGTTTTAGATATCTTACCTCAATGTGTTCAAAACTCAGCTCAATATTTTCCCTTCTCACTCCAAACTTTCCCTACTTCCAAACTTTCATATTATTGTTAAGGGTATCACCATTTTCTAAGTGACCCAAGCTTGCAAATATACATAAAAGGGTGTCCAACCAGGGCAGTTTCTTGGGGGACACTCCTATTCCTTATTTCTTCCCTTTGGGTATTTTTTCCTTCTTTGAAAGCACCAGTTCTAACCAAGGTTTTCCCCTGGATATTCTTTTCTATTCCTCCACAAACAGAAAAGTGAGGCAACTCTTAGCTTCTGACAAATTGATTTTCTCTAATTCTTTTAATAGGATTGTTATAGTCCTTTTCTCTTCTCAAGTCTCTCATACTACTCTTACTCTCTCAGCAATTCATAATTTATTGAGAAAATAGGTAACACTAGCTATGAGTTCTCTCTCCTCTCCTGCTTTGCAATTCAAAACTTCTTGGCAGCATTCTCATCTCTCTCCTTCTTCGCTTTAGTCTCTGATAAAGAGTTGGTCTTTGTCCTCACTAGCACCAACCTCTCATCTGATATTTTTTATCTCATCTCTTGGATCCTCTTTCTAATTGTCTTCTCAATCATTTTCACTTGTTCTCTAAATTTTTCTTTATTTCTTAGCTGTTTTATTGATGCCCACAAATTTGCCTAGGATTCTTTCTACAATCCTTAAAAGAAAATAAAATTCCTAGAAAAAAATTTTTTTATATTTATTTCCTCCACTTCTTTGCTTCTCACTCACTTCTCAGACATTGCAACTGGTTTCTGACTTCATTACTGAACTACAATTGCTCCATTCAAAGTTACCAATGATCCATGCTGATGATGTTTTATCCTTCATTCTTGAAGAAGACCATGATATCAGGGAGGTGGTACCATGACAAACACATGAATTGGATTTGAGGGAGTGGGGTGCTGTGCTAAATCACTAGCCTCTGAAGCTATCTGGGTCCAGTGGCCAAATATGAATCAGGATGACTGGAGATGGTCCTGGATGCCAGGCAATCAGGGTTAAGTGACTTGCTCAAGGTCACATAGCTAGTGAGTGACAAATTTCTGAGGTCAAATTTGAACTCCCATCCTCCTGACATCAAAGCCAGTACTCTAATAGAGCAGTCTAATAGAGCAAGCAAAGACTTGAGTTCAATTACTACCTCAGAAATCTAATAGTTGCATGATCCAGGACAAGTCACTTGACCTCCCTCAACCTCAGTTTTCTCCTCTGTAAATTATGTATATAATAACACCTATTTCACAGGGTTGTCATAATGATCAAATGAAATAACATACACAAACTTTTGCAAGCCTTAAAGCATTTTATAAATTTTAGCTTTTATTTTCAAATGGAATTTTCTTATCCTCATCCTTCATGAACTCTTTACAGAATTTTGAAATGTTGGTCATCCTTTCTTCCTAGATATCCTCCTTTTTCTGGGTGTGCATTCATGCTTAAGTGCATGTATGTGTGTGTGTGTGTGTGTGTATGTGTGAGTGTTTCTCTTCTTACCTGACTTCTCTTTTTCAATTTGCTATATCTTCATACTTCTGCTAATTAATGTGGGTGAATCCAAAGCTCTGCTCTGGACCAGTCCTCTTCTCCTCTTACTCAGTTCTCTCTCTTTTGATGACCTTTTCAGTTCTCATGGATTGGATTATCACCTCTAGAAAGATGATTCATATATATATATATATATATATATATATATATATGTATGTATATCCAGCTCTATCCAGACTTCAGTATCTGTTGGATATTTTTTACTGAATGTCCCCAGGCATCTCAAGCTCAACATATTTAGAACAGCTAATTTTCTTTTTCTCAGACCCACTCTTTTCCAAAACAATTATATTTCGCTCAACAATACCAACATCCAACCAAGTTACTCTGGCTTGCAACCTCTAAGTTATCTTAAACTCACTCTTCCCTTCCCCAAGACATATGTTCAATTAGTATTCAAATCTTAATTGTTTTTCTTCCACATCTTTCATCTTTGCCCTATTTCTACTTATATAATAATTAACTTAGTTCAGTCCTTAATGCCTCTTTCATGATTATGATAATGCCCTACTCAATTGTCTCTCTTCCTTCAATTCATTCTATACATAGTCACCAAAGTGATTTTTCTAAAAAATAAGTCTGATCATGTCACTCACCTACTCAATAGTTTACTATTGCCTCTTGGATCAAGCATAAATTTCTCTGCTAGTCATTTAAAAACCTTTCTGATCTGACACCAATTTACCTTTCCAGCTTTATTATACATTTCTCCCTAACCTGAGGTCTATTGTATAATCAAACTGGCCTCCTTATTCTTCACAAATGACACTTCATCTTTTCTCCTGTCTCTGTTTCTGACTCTCTGGGTTTTGCCTTTATGCCTCAGCTGCTTTCTCATTTTGAAATGTCCCTCAGTACCTGTGACCTTTCATTTTGTAACATCCTCTGCCCTTTCAATCTCCTTTTCCCATTGTTGAGTTTCACTTGGAGACTCTATTTTGAGGAAGGGCTGAAGTCAATCATCCTTTAATCACTCCTCTCAGAGCTCTGCTTCTGACTCAGTGGTCTTCCCACTAGGTCCCCATGTGTGTCTTTTCTCACCTTCCCCGGATTTTCAGTTTTCTTTAATGTGCTTCTTCATCGATAATCATGTAAGCTCCCTGAGAATAAGCACTGGGTTTTTGTATATATTTGTACTTTTAGCGTTTATCTCAGATTCTGGTACATAGTAATGCTTATTGTTGCCTTTCATTTTTATGTTTTTACATTCTTTCTTCCCCCATGCCTATAATATACTTCTTCCTCATCTCAATTTCTTAAGATTTCTTGTTTTATTCAAAACTCAGATAACCTTTTGCCATCCATAAAAAAATACATGTTCTTAGCTCTTCAGCTGTTAATGCTCTTCCCACAAAAAGTAGTCTTGTATTTTGTATATTTTGTATATTTTTTGCATATTTTTCAATGTGTACCTATTGCCTCTACTTTAAAATATCAGATTCAAAGATTCTTTCAATTTTGTCTTTGTAACTCCATGGTCTAGCACAACATCTGAAATAGAGAGGGTACTTAATTTCATATATTATAGGTAGACTTGTAATCTTATAAAAATATGCAAACTAGTAAAGGGTAAAGATAGCAAAATGGGAACAGTTAAAAGTCCAAAAGCAAGAACAATAAGCAGATCATATGTTCCATGGCTAGATTCATCATGTCAGAAAAAAAAAAACCTAACAAAAATTTGAGGAAGGTACCCATTGTGTTTACTGGACTCCTCTAGTGAAATAAGAACATAAACAGAAGTCATACGATATAGAAAGGCACGGATATGTTGTCATTTGCATCCTTGGATTCAATATTTAAATCTCTGTGCTTCTTGATCCATTAGAAGACTAGAGATTCTTGGTCAATGAAATGGAAATAGAAGTAGTTCTGATTTTTCCCAGAATAAAGACTTGGTTCTTCCACTATCCCATTTCTTCTCTTATATGCATACGATATAAAACATAGACAATTGCCTTCATACCTCCCTATCCCCGCCCCCTCTTTTTTTCATTCCTGGCCTGGTACTCCTGAGTTTCTCCCTCCTTTATTAGCAACAGTAATGCCCTTGATATCTTCCTCCTTCTTTCACATACTAGATCTGTAAGGCTTATAGGAAAATAATAATGCTATACAACTGGGTCCCCTAAGGCTCAAGTAACAGTCTATTGTATCACAAAGGTGACCTAGATTTAATAGTCTTTTGGTCCACATAGGAAAGCCATCTTGTCCACACTAGAAGCCCTTTTGGCAAACAATTCTTTAGTTATTACTTACCACTCAACCTGGGAATAAGGAGAATGGAAGGTAGGGTTGTGGGGAAGAAAAATAAAATAGAACAAAAGAGAAAAAGGACCACCTACCATGGTTAGATAAATCTAACCAGTTTCAAAACTTTTCCAACGTTGGCCCTGGTCATATCTTGCATTGTCTGTTACCTTATTCCTTTCTTTTGCTTAGTGCTTTTAACTCTGCAGTTTTTTCATATCTTTCATCTCATTTTAGTATCATAAAGACTATGTGAGTTAAGTAGGACAAGTATTATTATCCTCATCTGACAAGTAAGGAAAATGAGGACCACAAAGTTAAATGACTCACATAAGGGCAGCTGAGCCCATGAGCCTTTTTTTGTGGTTGTGGACTGGGGCAGGTTAAAACAGAGTGGACCTGGCCTGGGATCAGACTAACAGATCAGGGATGGACGAAGGGCATAGTTAACATAAAAAGGGAAAAAGGTTGAGTTATTACAAACCCCAGATTTTTTTCCTTCATCTTTCCTCCTCATCTTATATCTAGGGGTCTGAATTTCTTCATCAGGATTTCCTGTTTCCATTGTCACCTCTTAAATTCTGATACTTCACAAGAAACCCTGAAATCATCTCAGTCCCAGCTTTTGTCCACATTAGCTTGGTTCATGACTCCTGATTTGGATTCTGCCTCTTCATCCCCCATAGTAAAAGAGGTGGGGACTGGTCTTCTAGTAAGTCAATAAGTCATCATGAATTTATTAAGCGACTACTATATGCCAGACACACACACACACACACACACACACACAGCACTTTTCCAAATTGCCTCAATGTTAGTGCCTCCCCTTTTATTTATTGCCCTCTTATTGTACATAAATTCCATTTCTGCAAAGTTATCTTCATTTTGTCTTATTATTATATTTTAAGTCCTCAACACCTAAACTTCTTTTTATCTGGGACTTGAAGGAAGTCAGGGAAGTTAGGAAAAAGAGGTGAGGAGGGACAGAGCTCTAGGAATGAAAGTAGGCAGGACATGTATAGTTCTGTTTGAGAAACAGCAAGAAGATGAATATCACTGGATTAAAAAATGTGTGTGGGTGAATGAGGTATAAGAAGACTGGATAGAATTGGAGCAAGTTCTAAAGGGTTTTAAATAACAAAAATAATATTTCCTATTTTCTCCTAGAGATGATAAAAAACTGGTGAAGTTTATTGAATGGGTGGAAGGGAGACTATTGCTGAACCAGCATTTTGGAAGATCATTTTGACAGCTGAGTGGAGAACAGACTGGAGTGGGTAGAGATGAGTTAGGAAGACCAATCAAAAGACTATTGCACAGTCCAGGTTGGAGGTGATGAAGTCCTGCACTAGGGTGCTGCCAGTGTCAAAAGAGAGGAGATATATACAAAAGATGCTAAAAATATAAAATTTATTGTCCATGCCCCAAATTAGAAAAGGGGGTGGGGAAGAGAGAGAGAGAGAGAGATAGAGAGAGAGAGAGAGAGAGAGAGAGAGAGAGAGAGAGAGAGAATAACACCTAGCTTGAATCACTTGGAAAATGGTGAAGTGGATGGTTATTGGAGGGCATGATATAATGGACTTATAATAAAGAGACTGTGATGAAATTCCCCACTTCTGCCATTTATTAACTCTGAGCCCTTAGATAATTATTTAATTCCTTTGAATGTTAATTTCCTCATCTGGAGAATAAGAATAATAATTCTACTACTGATCTCAGAGGGTTGCTTTGAGGATTAAATTAGATACTAAATGTTTATTAACCATAAAGCATTTTGTTATTAAAGTGTTTGGGGACCTATCTTCTCATTTTTGTCTAATGGTAGTCTCATGGGTTCAATAGTGGAAGGAGCTTCTTACATGTTGAAAAACCCTTCAAATCTCAAAAGGAATGGAATTACAATAGTGGAAAGACAGTCAATGAGGTTAGCAGTTCCAAAAAAAAAAAAAGACTCAACTCAGTGCTCTCTCATTTGAAGTCTTATAGATGTATCACTTATCAAATCAACACATAAAGCTAACCTAGTGTATAACTGCTTTCAGTATCTTAAAGTAATTTACCTTTACACAGACTCAGGTCCACACTTCTTATAGTGAAGGAAGAGAAAAAATAAAAGATTATTCCTAGAACTCTGGAGTTAGAATTTTAAAGCTGGAAGGTACCTTTGAGATGCCCCAATCAGAGGATTCTAAACCGTTTTTTGCATCCTTTCACTATCTGAGACCTTGAATCCCTTCTCAGAATAATGCTTTTTACTTTTTTTTACTTTTTTTGTTTTTGTTTTTTGTTTTTACAAGGCAATGAGGTTAAGTGACTTGTCTGAGGTCACACAGCTTAGGCAATTATTAAGTGTCTGAGGCTGATTTGAACTCAGGTCCTCCTGACTCCAGAGCTAGTGCTTTATCCACTGAGCCACCTAGATGCCCCCTTACTCTTTAATTTTTAATTTTTCTCCCAATTAAACTTTTTTGAGTTTTGAGGACCAAATTATATCCCTTCTCCTTCCCTGAGATGGTAAGCAATCTGATATACATTATACATAAGCAATTATATAAAATATTTCCATATTAGCTGGAAAATAATGTTTTTAAATGCATAAAATGAAATACATAGGATTTCAAAGGAAACTAAGTATATTAAATGCATTTATCAAAATATTTTTTAAAAAGACCCTAAATAAGGAACTCCTGACCCTTTCACTTTATAAAAATAATGAGACTTAAGGTATTTACCCAAGGTCACATATCTGTCAAGGGGCCAGAAAACAAGGATCCAATCTCTCAGTCCAGGACTTTTTCTACATCACATATGAGTTCATGAAATCATTTACTCAGATTACTGAAAGCATTGCCCCTTGTTCCTGGTTTAATGAGGAGCAGAAGCCAAGGAAAGTTCTGTAGACCATCTGCGGGCTAAAAAACACCAGGTCCTTGTTTTATAAAAAGACAGTTGCTGCTGCTCACAGCTTTATTTAAAGTCACTTACTTCTCTGGTGCTCCAGTGCTTAGAAGTAGGTCATTCTTTATCACTTTGTCTTTTAACATATGTTTTTCCAGGAGCATTTGCAGTGGTATAAAAAGAAACAAAGAAAGATGTCACTAGGCTGGACTTCAATTAAAAATGCTTTGACCATTTCTTGATTCACAGAGAAGGGCCAGGACCTTTGGAGTGATGTTGAATTTGGGAAGTTGAATGAAGGAGAGAATCAGATGGAGCTGAAACAGAGGTGACCCTAAATAGAGTTGAGGTAGGAAGTGAGTTAAGGGACTATCAAAATCTACTGGAGCCCAACCATTACCATAAGTCAGCCATGGCACTGTGGTTCCCTCTAGCCTCATTCAAAACTCCAACTAACTAAAGAGGTCATGAGGCCCTAAATATAGCTAGAATTTCAATATTAGATCTTGAAGCCTATTAGATTTCCAAACCAGTATACCCTGACATTCTTCCTGGCATCACACATTATAGGTGAGAGTTGCTAGGATTGCCATCAAGGAAAGACAAACAGTGGCAGTAGAATGTCCTTCCACTTCTTAGAGCTTAGACTTTCTGAACCACTTTTGTCTCCCCTAAACTGGCCTCCCCAAACTCCAGGTGATCTCAAGTTTTCTTAGAAGACCTCCTAGACTGAGATTCTGTATAGCCAGATGCTTTTCCAAGATTTGCCATTTACCATTTATGTGATCTTGGGAAAGTTGTCTTGGACCTTAGCACCTATAGCTGTTAGAGAATAGCTGTTAGAGAGTAAATAAATCATTCTGACTATTATAAATAGATAGGTTAACTATAAAAGACATTTAGAGAAAGAAACATCCTGCATTCAGGAAAAAGAACTGATAAATAGTATGTATAGAATAATTTTATACATTTTACCTATATTACATATTACATATATATTTATGTTTACCTCCATATAGGCAAAGACTCAAGTTTAAATGAATCCCAATTGCCTACTGAATAAAGTGCAAGGTTATTAGCTTGGCATTCAATGTTTTCATGAATTTGGCTTCTCTTTAACTCTGAAACCTAATTTCCTAATTCTCTCACTCATGTATTCTGTACTTCAGCCAAACTAGACTGCCCTATCCACTGTACCCCAAAGATGTCTCTGTAGCTATATACACCTATTTGTGTCTAATGCCAGCCACCACCAGGACAGAGTAGGAGTTATGAAAGAAAAAAAATTAATTTTCATGATAACTTTATTACTTATAAGAATAGCAAGTTGTACATACTATATTTGCAGCTGCATGTACAATCATCTTTTTATTATACTATGTTATGAAAATGTTTGCTCTGTTCCATAAATTAAAAATAAAATAAATTGCAAAAAATAGAGAAGTTAGATTATGCCCCAAAAGGTCTCTTCCAGCTCTAACAATCTGTGATGCTATGATATATCTTATGCTTTTCCTTAAAAAAAAGTGTTTAGGATCCCTGGGATAAATAATGCTAAGGTGTAGAGGAAGACAGGGAGGCTTAATTTCCAGATAGCTATAGATAAAAATGCATATCATTACTTGCAAACCTCATTAAGAAAATTTGCAGGAGGTAAGTTTATCTCACTGTCCCCTTTCCTAAAATATATTCCCTCTTCATCTTTACAATTCAGAATATTTCTTATTTCTCCAAGTCTCATCTCAAATGCCACCACTTCAGGGAAATGTCCTCTAATACCTACAGAAGTTAAAATACCTTGTATATATTAATTTTGTATACATTAGATTATAAATTACTTAAGGGGAAAGACTTTTGTTTTTGTGTTTATTTAGGAGATATTTAATCCATGTCTGTTGACTGTATCAGATGATGCTAATTTCACAGCCATTTGAGAAGCTTGAGTAAAACTTCATAAATGAGCTAACATTTTAGTTGAACTTTGAAGATGGGTATTGATAAGAATAGAAAATGACATGAGCTACAGAGATGATAATCTATTAGGCATCTTTGGGGTACAGTGGATAGGGCAGTCTAGTTTGGCTGAAGTACAGAATACATGAGTGAGAGAATTAGGAAATTAGGAAATTAGGTTACAGAGTTAAAGAGAAGCCAAATTCTTGAAAACATTGAATGCCAAGCTAATAACCTTGCACTTTATTCAGTAGGCAATTGGGATTCATTTAAACTTGATTTTTTTGCATTTATAGGTAGATTTATAGATAGGTAGATAGATAGATGATGATAGATAGATAGATAGATAGATAGATAGATAGATAGATAGATAGATAGATGAATGGATGGTGCATTATGATAAGTACTGGGCATGGAAATACAAGCAAATGAATCAATCTCTAGCCTCAAGGAACTGAGATTCTAATGGAAGAAGACAACACATAGGGAAGTTAGAAAATTGAAAGGGGGGATGTTTTGTAGCTAGCAGGGAAGTGGCATGAAGACATGATTTGGGGCAAACTAAGGTAAGCAAGCATTCACCTATCAGAACCAGCATCCCAGAAAAGGAGGTTAAGATTTTCATGGAGATGAAATGGAGTTATATTATATGATTAGGTTTGTATATAAAAAAGATTAAATCAGGCAATGATGTGCCAAATAAATTGGAGGGATGAGAGACTAAATTTAGAGAGGCCTGTAAGAAAGTTACTAGGATAGTCTTGATATAAGCTAATAAACTTAATATGAGTTATAGCATTAAAAATTGGGGAGAAAATAAATGTGTGAGAAAAAAATAATGGGATTCTAAATTTGGAGCTAGGAGAGACTTTAAGTTTATCTAGACTATTTTCCTCAATTTATAGATGATGTTCATAGAAGTCAAATGATACAATAAATCTCATATGATGATTTGAGCTCAAGTATTCTGGTACCAAGTCCAGTAAATTATGCATTATGTCATACTTCCTTAAAAGTACTCATTGACGATTTTCTTTTTTGTTTTGTTTTGTTATGTGTTTTTGAGCCTGGAAAGGTCCCTAACCTGGGAATGCAGTGGATATTTTAGGCAACTGGATGGTGTAGTGTAGAACAATGAATCAGAAAGAATCTGGTCTCAAATACTTCCTAGTTGTATAACCCTGGGCAAGTCACTAAACCTCAGTTTCCTCATCTATAAAATGAGAAAAATAATAATACCTACCTTCCTGGGTTGTTCTAAGGATCAAATGAGATAATATTTGCAAAATACTTAATATGATGCCTGGTCATAGTAAGTTTCATAAAAATGTTAGCTATTGATATCATTTATAGACTTATTTCAGCGTTGATACTTCTAACCTGCTCCTTTTCTGACATGGGTCAATTCATCCATCTTTGAGTAGCCTGATCACCCCATACATATACTCTTAAGCATTCTCCATTTAGAGATGCCAAACGCAGAGCACCCAAACAGTGTCAGTCCTCCCAAACAGTGTCAGTCCTACTGTAGTTCAGAATACTCCAGCTCAAACAATCCAACAACTACAACCTTCCTTTTAGCATGGACCACCACCCCCAGTGACTTCTTGGATGTGAAATGAGGGAATTGTAGGAATAAAAGATGATTCTAATAAAATGACCTAGGATACTCATGGTATCATTGATAGTATGGGAAATAAGAAAGAAGACATAATTTATGAGGAAATACTCTAATTCAGTTTTAGGTATATTGGGTTTGAGGTTCTGATGGAAAAGCCAAGTAGTCTATAGGTAATGAAAATGTAAATCTTGGCAATGACTAGGATTAAAGGTGGAAGTTTGGGAGTCCTTTGTGGAGAAGGAATAAGTGAAGTAATAGATGTGGATGAAATAATAAATTATAGAAGGGTATAGAAAAAAACAAAAAAGAACAACTGAATAAAATTCAACAAATATTTAGTGCCTACCATGAGCAAGTTATTATTCTATATCTTGTGAATACAAAGATAGATATCACAAAGAGACTGATCTCAGAGGATTTGTTATCTAAAGAGGTAAAAAGGTAAATAAATTGTGAGGAATCAAGAAAGTGTGGTAAGTGCAAAGGAGGAGGATATAATTTGGGAAATTCCATATCAATAGAGTAGAAAGAGGAAGATAGGTCATCAAAGGAGACAGAAAAGGAGCAATGTGATAGACTTTGACCAAGCTGATGCACATTATAAGGGAGGGAATAGAATTGAGGAAGTACTTTCAAAGGGGAAGTTCTTTGGCTGCCTTGCTTATAGAATTTCAAAGCAAAAGTCTTTAGCCTGTAGAACAAATAGGATTACAAGTCCCTAGAGGCTGGGGATTTTGATGACAGTAGTAAGCCCCTGCCAGTAGGTAACTAGAACATGAAGATCTCTTTGTTTCAAGTTTAAGGAAGGTTTTACATTGGTAAGTGATTCCTAGCAAACTGCAACCTTACCAAAAAAAAAACACAAAGAGGTGTTGCTTCACCACCTTCAGAACTGGTGATTCTCTCACATGGCATAGGTCTGCAATTAGCCACTACTGTGAGCTATGTGGGGAAAAGAGACAAGAGAAAGTCAGACCAAGCACCACTAACAGATTGGTCAACATTTATCCTTATTCTGTAGTCAGTAAGTATATCCTTATAAAGCTAAATAAATCTATTCTTTTCTAAACCTTTTTATAATAGATTAATTATTTGTACCAATACTTGCACTTAATATGGTTTCCTAAACCTTCTAGCAAAAGTAGCTAGAGACCTAAGAGGAGAATAAGAAAAATTCAGTGTCTTTGATTTGAACCATGTGTTGAGTGTATCAAGAAAAGATAATCAACAATGTGAAATACAACTAGAGGTCAAGGAGGATGAAGAGTCAGAAAAGGAAAGGACAAAGAGCTCATTTTTGACCTTGGATAGAAAAGTTTGTTTAGAATAGAGGGACAAAAGTTTAATTGCAAACTGAGTGAGTTTGTGGTGCAAAAAATATTTTTTTTCCAGAGCAACCAGAGAGCAAATAATGTCCATAGTGCTGATTAAGTCCTCATAGTCTAGGGAGAGGGAAAGCAGTTATCCATCCATCCCACACAAGCAAGAGTAAGAATCAAAGTACAAGTGGGCTAATATCAATAATTAGGTACATGATCAGAATGGATCAGAGGGAATACTAGTGGCTGGAATTCATCTACTTTGCATTAATTTGTGATACCTAATTTTATGCTGAGTTCAGCAAACTGGTTGTTAATATAATGCTTATAAACAGGGATCTCTTTAAGGTGGGCGCCTGGGCACCTACCCAATGTGGAAACCACAAATTTACATTCCTTACTCTTTTCTAATGTTCATCTGTGCAACAGCATTTTTCTAAGTGCCTATAATAACGTTCATTCTGTTCAAAGGTGAAAAAATAGACAGAATTATGCTTATAATATTTATTTCTTCAATTCTTAAAACTCATTATACCTTTGATGAAATACTACATTTTCATT
Organism: Macrotis lagotis; assembly: GCF_037893015.1. NCBI lineage: Eukaryota > Metazoa > Chordata > Mammalia > Peramelemorphia > Peramelidae > Macrotis > Macrotis lagotis. The sequence goes on along the minus strand of NC_133665.1, from coordinate 16,622,154 downwards.
CCCTATTTTTGTTATTTCAATAAACAAACATATGATGTAAAGAGAAAAAAGTGGCAAACAATCAGGAGTTGACAAGCTGTCATTTGTTTCCATCTTGTGTTATGCCCCAAATTCTCCCTGAGACATTATGAGTGTGGGTATTCTCTGAAAGGTGAAACCCATAGGAAGCTGGGGCACAATGAACCAATAGAACTATAGATTTCAAGGGTTATCTTATTGCCCATTTCAGAAGTCATAGAAGTAGAAGAAAAAAAAAGAGCTGAATAGGTAGAACAAGTTCTGTATATGTTCCAACATTGACTGCTGTAGTTATGTGGCTGCTTTGGCTTCATAAAGATATCATTGTGAGCAATATAATCTAGTTTTGTGTACCTCTTTTACTGTTGCTATTTGAGTATTAAATGCATGAAATATTAAACTACTTTCAGTACATCTTTTTGTACACTTAAATTGGACATTAGGGCAGAGAACCAGTTGTTAATTTATTTGAATCCCATCACTCGGGAAGAGGCAGTGCTTGAAGGGGAAATAGAGGAAAACCCAAGTACTACTAGATTCTGAGAGGAAGTTAGTTAGAATGAGATCCAGTAGTTGGAAAATATTGAGGCATCAAACTAAATGAAGAGTTCTCTGGCAGGTGTGTATTTTTTTAATCAGTAGTGCACAACCAACACCTCTCCCCAGTTTCTTCTAAAATTTCTTCATCCAGACATCTCGCTCAGTGACCTAAAAGGTTTTTCAAAGAAAGAATTTACTCAGATTCAGAAAGAGGTGGAAGCAATGAGAGTAGATTTATCTTTTCAGAAATTTGACAGTGAATATAAGAAAGACAAAAGGGAGAAACAGAGACAGAGAGAGACAGAGAGAGATTAAAGATTCAAAGGAGAAAATAGATGATTTCTGGAAATGAGCCAGGTAGATTGGAGGGGTTGTTTCTTTTTGCATGACTTGGTTACTTTCACAGGGGTACAATAAGGTAGACTCAGAAAGGAGTAGCAAATAGAGCATGTGGCAGCAAGAAGAAAAGAGTCCTTTTTAAAAGGAAAAGAAAGATTTGTCAAAATCTCTTCTTACAGTTTTGCCTTGGGTCAGTCCAGGGTTGAAACCACTATTGAAATTATAGGCCAAGTTTAGAGCCAAATAGTAAGCTTACATCCTGCAGTGGCAAATCACCTTTCAGTTAGCATGGGTGATCATTTGAAGATTAGCTTATTTATGCTAGTGGTCTTTTGCCCTTAGACTGAGCCTTCCTAGTAGAAAACATGGCAACCAACACATATCAGTTTTACATTTTGCAGAAAATCCTGATAGTTTGAAAATAAAATAACCAACAACCAATTATTGCATAAAATTTATTTATATAAGATTTATATGTAACTGGGTTTTGTTTTTACTTCTTAACTGAGTAAATAATGGGCAACACCTCCATACAAATAGGCCAAGTTGTAATCTTATATTTAAAAGTCCTGTTGGGAGAACAGCATGACCCATTATGATATACCTCCTCAACCACAAAAATTGCTACCTGCACTATAATGATTATAATTTGTTATTGATGTGTGCAGCACCAGAAGATAATAAACTTAATCACACAGGGGGAACAGAGTTGATAATAGAATAAAGTAGGTGTTAGAAATGCCAACAAAGGGTTCCTGGAAATAAAATCCTGGGTTAAGGAATTCTCTTGGAGGTTCTCTTTAACAGGGAAAAGAAACAATGAATATCCTTAGTTCCTAATCTTTTCTATTTCTCTTTAACCTCCTCTAAGATTCTTCAACCTTTTAGAATTTTTGTCATTTGGATATATCTATGGATCTTATAATGGATTTCTTTAAATAGGAATAGAATAGGAAATGAAGAGGGTCATAAATGGGTACTCATCTCTAACACTCAGAGCTTATAACCTGTCTCTAAAATCCTGGACAAGTCTTTTAATCTTGCTGTATCACAATTTCCTAATTTATAAAGGAATTGGATTAGATTATATCTATGGTTCCTTTCAGAGCCAAATACTGTGACCTTAATCTACCTATCTCATTCTCATTCATTTAGTGTGACATCTTGTTTTCCTTCTGACTGGTTATTTGCAGAATCTTCTTATCTTCAATATCCTGTTATCTACTATCCCACCCAGATGACTAGACAAACTCTGAGTCTCATTCATTTACCTACACCCTCTAAACAATTTTATTGTCCCTTAGTTCTAGGCATATCTACAAAGGAATTTATATTTAAAAATTAAGATTAAAGGCAATGTAACAGAAGGACCAAGTGAAAAAGTCACATAGTATAGGTTTCTAAGTTAATTCCATTTCTAACCTAAACAATAGCCCAAGGTAGTTTTGATTAAGACCAATTCTAATAATATCTGGATAACTCAAATGATCCCTGTTCCTGCTTCCTAATTCTACCCTGCTTAATTTAGTAGTTTTCCCTATTCAGTACCTTCAGTTTTGTCCCAGAGCATTTTCACATACACACACACACACACACACACACACACACACACACACGTGAATACACATCATTCCTTTTTTCTCCCCTTTTGCTTTTAGGAGAGAGGAAAAAGCTAGACACAATATAAATATTTACATATTTATGTTCTCTACATATATATCTATATCATATATATGAATACACATAATTTATACATATATATATATGTATTCATGCATGTATGCATATCTTAGAGAAATCATCAGAAATAGACCATGAACAGGACCCAGAAAGTGAACTGGATTATCTTTGGCAAAATGTGTGGTACTCCTGATGATCTCAAACTTCTCTTTGGAAAAAAAATTAAAACCATTATTCTTTTCAGTGATGTTAAAATGTAGCTTCATATAAAGAAATATCACACTAAAAAATGAATCAAAATTTTAGGCCACCCAAAGGTAAAGGACATGGTAGGTATAAATCAACCATAAGATTACCAGTGATAAATTCTATATCTTAAGAGCCATAAAAGAGAGCCTCAAGAAAACATGTAATCAGAAAAGATAATTGGTTAGTCATTTTATTAGAGCTAAAGCTCATAAATGGATAGATAATCCTTTAGGTAAAGAAATTTAGTGGGGCAGCTAGGTGGCACAGTGGATAGATTACAGGACCTTAGTTCAAATCCAACCTTAATAAATGCCTGTGTGACCTTGACCAAGTCATTTAATCCCATTGCCTTAAATAAATAAAAACTTTTAAAAAGAAATTTAGGAAATTCATTCTAAAATTTATGAGAAAATATGGGCAAAAGTCAACTAAGATGAGTTGGTGTGGGTGATTTTATGATCTAACCTATTGGAAGTAAAACCTATATAAGAGAGGCTATGGATCCATTGGGTCTGAACCTGGAGGTTTCATATTCGGAATGAATATTTTCCCTTCCCCTTTCAAGGGCATTTTATTATAAGCCTCTAGTTTTGGATATGTGTTGAAAAATCTTGAAATAGAACCAGGGTCAGCCTTACTGTACAGCAGACTCTCTGGATTCTTATGTTATATTATAAGAGGTATATAACAATAGGATTATCAAAAAACCAGAAAGCTTAGAGATCAGTTAGTATTACAGATGAAAAGCTGAGGCCCCCAGGAAGCTAGGCTACCTTGCTCATGTTCACACAGGTGGTAAAGTAGATGCTACGATTCTCATTTTACAATTAAAGAAATTTAAGCAAACAGGGGTTAACTCACCAAACTTCACACAATTAATGTATCTGAGGTAGCTCAGGTTTTCCTGAAGCCTGGTTCCCCACAGTACATATCATTCAAAAGTTTGTCATCATTGATTTCCAAGAGCAAAACCCTGGAGGCTTGAGGGTAAGGAGATAATGAGGGGAGATAGTTGGTTAGAGGAGATCTCTGGGAAAAAAAAAAAAGGAGCTAGGACACCAAAAAAACCAAACCAAAACAAAACAAAACAAAAATCCAAACACCTTCAGAATTTGTTGAGGGACAGAGGGGCTTGGCCTGAAGTATTTGCCCTCAAAAAAAAAAAAGTTGGGAGATATTCCTAAAGGTTAACTTTGAATGAAAAGAAGTGATTTCAATTAAAATTCATCATTAATTAGGACAAGAAAATGTTGTTTGTAGTAAATCAGTGTGGCCAAGGAGAAAATCATGCAGGCTATAGAACTGTTTGCTGCAGGCTTCCTTTAAATAAATCATCTCTTATATCACTGTGTGGCAACTAGAGAAGCAGTAGACTGATGCAGGCATTTTCAGTAAGTTTAGGGGGTGGTTAACATCAGTACAGGATTGTGATTATGTATTGAAAGATAGTTTGTGCCTGAAGGATAGAATGGTATATATTTTATGCTGTATGATATGTTTTGTCACTTGAGAGATTCACAAAAAGAGGTGCTTATAAAATGAACATGAGGCACCAATTTTCTGTTCTTGTTGCCCAGAAACCAGTGTTGGAATGTAAATTGTGTTAGAGTAGCATGAGAGTGTAACTTTGAGAAGTTGAGATCAGGAGTGGCATGTATCTAAAATTCAACTTGGCGTCTCCTCCCCGAAGCACTGATCCTGTCCCATGTTCTTATTCAATAAATATTTATTAAGTGCTTATGGTGTATGCCAGACATTGTAGGAAGTAGAAAGAAATGTAAGATATGAACCTTGTCTTCAGAGTGTCTCCAATTTGGAAGATGAGACATACATAAATAGTAAGTTATATACAATGAAAAAGACAGTATAGAGAAGTGAATAAAAATCAGTTTTAGGTTCAGCAAGACCTGGGTTCAAGCCTCATCTTCAACATCTCTACCTAATCTGATCAGATCTGAGAGCTCCTGAGAGTAGAGATTAAATGAAAAGAAGGTATTAGGGAGGAGATAGTCACTTATGGTCTCTTCTAGAGAAAGAACAATGGAATCTAGAGATTTAATTCAAACCCATAAATACTCATGGGAGAGGTTTTGTGATTTGGAGGAAATTGAACATGCCTGGAGGCCAGGAAAACCTAAGTTCACATCAAGTCCAGCCTCTGACACTGATAAAAAATGACTATGACCTTGAACAAATCACTTAATATTACATGGCACTAGATAAGTCTCTAAGACTCTTAAGTGGAAGAAAAAGTGGTGACTGGCATTGGTAGAGGAAATTTTCTCACTTGGGAATTCCTTGTACCAATGAAATCACAGGTCCTGTCCCTATCCTCTAAACATTTACTACAGACCTACTGCATGTTCAATATTGTATGAGGGACCAGGTTGATAAGAGGCTGTTTTCAGTTCATTTTTAAGGCCAAGGAAAAGAATTCATTTGGATGTGTGACTCTTAAGCTGGTTCTATCAGTGCAAACAATCAATTTGTAAATCCCTTCACTTAGAAAATTATCATATTATCAAAGGACTCTGATTTTGCCATAGAACCAGGCCAATTATAAGTCTCTTTCTTGAGAAAATATTATTTACTCTTTGCAGTAAGCTCAAAACGAAGTGAAAGGTCTTTCCATCTGAGAGCTCCGTTTGTTGTATTTGATGACCCAAGTTCACCATTACCAATGGTAGTGGTCTTTCTCAATATTGTGGCATATTGTTCCTCTGCTATTAGATTGGAAGTCATTAGGATCTTAATTCAAGAGAGACCAACTATGGTGTAACAAGAGAGCAAATATATGCACATATATATGTATGTATCTTATATATATATATACATATATACATATATGTACATACATATATATATTAATTGTCTATATATCCTGTATACTTGGGAAATTTGAAAAAAATATTTTTTCTATTCATTTGTTTCTCTTCTTATTCTAAATGCATTCATTTTGCTTATACAGAAGCTTTTCAATTTCATGTAATTAAAAATTATCTGTTTTTTACCTCTATTCATTGTTTAATTAAGAAAATATCTTCTATTCGTAATTGTGAATGGTATATGATCTGCTTTTCTTCTAATGTTTTTATGGTATTATCTTTAATAGTAAGGTCATATATCCATTGTTGAAGTCTAATTCCTGCCAGCCTACTTGCCAATCTTCCCAAAAGTTCTTATTATAAAAGGATTTATTTCCTAGGTAAATTAATTGAAATCATTGGAGTTCAATTGAGTTATTGAGTTCCATTATGCCTTAATTTCCTTTGTCTTGCTAGTTTTATTGATCTACCTCTCTATTTTTTTTAACCAGTACCAAATGGTGCTGATTACTGCTAGCCTTTATTAAACAATTTGAAGTTTGGAAATAATAGTCTTTTGTCATTCATGTTGAATTTTTTGTGCATTACTTCTGATTATTTATTGACTCTTGAATTGCATACTAACTTCTTGACCTGGGTTTAAATAACTTTCACAAACTGGCTTTAACCTACCATTCTAGAGTTATTTCACATTACTACCCTTCATGTATTTGGCATTTCAATCAAACTGAACTGCTGCAGTTCTCTGAACTTGATATTTCATCACTTAACTCTTAGTCTTTATATGGAATGTTCCTAATGAATGTACTCCCTTATTAACCTTGGGCTCTTAGAATCCTTAACTTTGTTAAATTAATCCTTAGCTTTCTTCAAAGCTCAGTTCAGGCAATACCTCCTAAAGAAAGTGTTCTTAAAATTATATCATATTTACATCTTCTTTTACAGCTCTTATCCTCCTCTAGTATATTAAACAATGACTAAGATTAAGTGCATACTAGATGCTTAATAAATGCTTAGTTATTTATTTGGATTGAATAAAGAGTCAATATGCATAACATCCAAAGCAAGGAATGAGATTAGATATCTTTGGAATTAGATTTCTAGTTATTTTCTTTTGAAAAGGACAGTTATTTGCTATTTCTTTTTCTTTTCTCTGTCTCTCATACATGATACTCTATCTTGCTTCATTCTGCTTTTGTGCTAAATATAGTTTGAGCATATGAAACCTTCCTTGCTCTCTCCAACTAGGCTAGTGCTTTCTCTCCATAACTCCTTTTGATTTCCTTTTTTATAGATTCAGAATGTACATACAAATGTCTGTGTTATCTCTCCTGATATAATTTAAATTTCTTGATAGCTGGAATTCAATTTTTATTTTTAATCACTAGATATTTATATAGCTTGTCAACAAACGCTTGGTGATTGATTGAGCATTATATAAAAAGTTCTTATGCATAAGATCAGTCCATGAAATGATGAATTATCTAAATCCTTCTTGTGAAATAAAAACTATGAAATTAAAACATCATTAGGAAATTAATGCACATATTAGTACCTGGGAAATAATGTTTTTAATAAAGATAATTCAACTTACTAAAAAAATAAGCAAAGTGATGACAAAAATGTAAATAGATCCCTGGAAATAAATTTCCCATTGTCCTTTCATATGGTAGAAATTATTTTTCCTTCTGTCTTTACTCAAGTTTTTATACACTATGCAAGATAAACTCTTTTTTTAACATATCCTTTTGGAACTTTCACTCCTGAAAATCAAAACTAGAAGAAATCTACCTTAGATGTTTCATATTGTATTCCAAATAGTTTCATAGTAATTTTCATTTCATTGGTAGGCATGTAGAAATAAAAACTGAAATACAAATACAGAATGATAGAGAAATAGGCAGGATAAGAAAGAATAAGAAGTGATGCATAATTCAAGTTGCTTCTTTGTACTAGAGGATGACTAAATGAGTGAATAAGTGAATGAATGATGAGTTGAAAAAATATTTATGTGCTTACTAGGCATTAAGCACATAGAAAGATACAAATATAGAAAATACAAAGTGAAAAATAGTCCCTACCTTTAAGAAGTTTACATCTTAATGAAAGGGACAATACAAACAAGATCATGATAGCCAGGGGTGGGAACTTTGGTCTAGGAAAGTAAAGAGGGTCATGAAAAAGATATTGACATTCATGAGTACATTAATATATATAAAACTCCTAGAGGAATAATGCCTGAATTGATTCAATTGTGGGTCATGTGATCTGGGTGGGATGGGTAAGAAACTCAGAGAAGAATACATATATATATATATATATTCTTAATGAGGAAAGTTTGTGCCTCTGGATACTACTTACTGTTGCATGTATTCAAAGATGTTGGCTATCATCAGTACTTTCTATATGTAGGAATGGATTAAAGAGATTGATGAGAAGTTAACAATTCATTCCATAACACACACACACACACACACACACACACCACACACCACACACAGACTATAGTGGTTTATAGATTCAGCCACTGTTTGAAGAACCCAAAACTGCTTATGAATCTTTCTAGATTCATGAGTAGTCCCAAGTCATTGATAGAGTGATCTGATTTCATATTTTGACCATGATATGTCAAACTAATTAATTGGTTTGCTCCTAATACTTCCTAATGTTTGAATTTGTAGGTAATAAATTCTAGTGTAGCTTAAATTCAAATGTACAATGATGGAGTATGATTAACATTCATTCATATTCATTAGATTAATGTAGTTAGGCCTTGTATTACTAATGATGTCATGAGTTCAATTCCTTCATGTTACCTTTCATGGTGAGAATTTCAGATAGAATTTCTGGTTAATGGGAGGAAGATTACTAGGGGAAAAAACTCTTAGGATTATGTAAGGTTCTCACTATGTTCCACTAAACTGGGTCATTCACTTCTAAATATATGCTATTGATTTCAAAGAAGATTGTGATATCTGGATTTAGGAAATTTATCCTTGCTGTTAGAGAATCAACACAAATCCTACACCCTTCCAATAATCAGTCGATAAGGTCATCTTCATATCTTATATTATTGCACCATAAAATGTCTGAAGGATAACACATTATATCATAATAAAGGAAAGGAGTCAGAGTTTGATCCTAAACCAGAGTAGGGGGGAAAGGCTAAACATTGGTAATGCTATTGAGTACATGAAGAATTTTCTAGAGTGAATTAATCACTAAGGAGATGAAAAACCAAGGAGTTGGCAAGCAACCAAAAACATTAAGGAAGATGAAATGCCACTGTAAAATGTGCGGTCAAGGTTTAACCAGTCTTGCAGTGAATGGGGGTTGCCATATGGGACTGTTTTCATTTTTATGTGGGTAATTTGCTCTCTAAGAGAATACTCCTAACCCAGCATAATGAGTACTCTATTTGTAGTCAGAATCACTGGTGTGAAAAAAAGAGGAATTCAGTCATTGACTTTTTAATCAGAACCATATCCTTATATTTCAATTCTGTCAGCACTGACCTCCTAAAAGGCAACTCTACAAGGAGAGGAAATGAACTTATTTCTCAATAGTTTTAATTAAAAGATCCAGTGGTTGGAAAATCTGGACCTATTGTAAGCTGAGGGACCTTTTTTCAAATAATTATTTACTTTCTTCCTCAGCAACAATTAGTAGGCATTTATTAAATACCTACTATGTGCTCAACACTGTGGTAGATAACTGGAAACAGTAGAAAACAATTTCTACTCAAGAAAATTTAGATTCAAATGAAAGATAGAACACAGTAAGCATATAGAGAATAAATATAAAGTATAAATACAAAATAATTAAACAAGTTGGGAAATAGGGCACTAGCAAGAAATCATTCTGGTACCTGTGGAATATTCATGCCAAAGAATAATAAAGCCTCCTAAGAACTAGTTAACTGTATACCTTAAGGAGAGTGAAACCATTAAAAAAAAAGCCCTAGAAAAAAATTATCAATAACCAACACTATTTGTGGAAGCAAAAAATTGGAAGTAAAGTGAGTGCCCATCATTTTGAGAATAGCAGCACAAACATGCATATGAACATAGTGGCTATTATTTTTCTCTAAGAGATAATATATATTAAGAATCAGAGAAATAAGGAATTATTGTCAAGTAAAGAAAGCTGGATCCAAAGGAAATGTGTGTAAATGTGTGTACAAAAACATATTTATATCTCTCTCTATATATGCATATATAAACTTCTACCTGCATGTCTATATATAATAACTATAGTAATATGTAATAAGAGTAAATAATACTCAAATTGTGATGAATGATAAGCAATCTTGAATAGAGCTAAGAAAGAAACTTCCTCTTTTCAGTAGAAAGGTATGTATTAGAGTTGTAGAATACTGTACACATCATTAGAGGCTATTTATCTATTAGTTGACTTTGTTTAAATATTAATGTCAATGTGGAATATGTTATATACATTATCAACTTAATAGCTGGCTTTGCTTAAAAATTGATGTAAGGAAGATTTCAGTAAATGCGATATAACTTAAAGGAAAATGACTGGTATGAAAATGGAATGTAATATATTAAAACACACCCATAAAGAAAAGAATTTGTTTTGATGGGTTTATTGCCATCTATGGATTTGGCCATGGTTCTGCTTGTATATCTCACCAGTGATTTTTTTTATTGATAGTCATCATATCTAAAAGTCCATAATTAAAAATTAAGGGGAAGTGGATAGAGCATGGGCCCTGGAATCAGGAGGACCTGAGTTCAAATCCAATCTCAGACACTTAATTACCTAGTTGTGTGAAACTTGGACAAATCACTTAACCCCATTGCCTTGCAAAAAAATTAAAAAAAAAAGATTAAGGGGACAGGGCTACTAGCTAGAATTCTCTTGCCAAGCACTTTTTCTAGTCTAAAAACCTACCAAAAAAGTAGAGTTAAAGGAGTGCAAGATGAAATGATGGTGGTAGTAGGAGCAAAGGGTAGCATGGGTATAATGGCTTATTTTTAGCTCAAAGACAATTCATCATATGTCACTTTTACAGGATTAACTGTAGGAAAAATCACAAAATTGGGAAATAAAATTGTCTTCACTATGTACCCACCTCCCTTTCACTACCCTGTGTTCCTAGGTTCCCAGTGTCTTCAAATTGCTGTTCAAAAATGAGCCTAAGTTTCCCCTCCCTAGCTACAACATCCTTTGCTAGATACATCTCATGCTACAGACCATTCCTTTACTTCACTTTCCATCAAACCATTCAAGTCCAGGGTTCTATTCCTTCTTAAATATGCTTTCTACTTTCCCAAGAAAGTTATTTGTTAATTAAAATAATCTATTTAAAGGCTGAATGACTAATAATGGGTTAATATGTTATCTTTTGAACATGTAGTCAGAAGAATAAAGCAACACTGTCATAGTTCTATAGAGTGGAAGAATACCATATTTAAAAATTAGAAAATTGGTTTTCAAACTCTGATTTCTACTCATTATTTATGTAAATTTACTCAAGCAATTGTGGCCTCAGAAGATCAGTTTCTTTGAAACATAAGGGATTTGAACTAGATAATTTCTAAAGTTCCTTCAAACTCTAACATTCACAATTTCTGTGAATTCAAAGTAATAAACTAATGGGAATCTCAAGCAATATGGTAAGCCAGTAGGGAAGATATTTCTGGGAAGGGGAGGCTTTGAATCACTCCAGGTAGTTGGCCTCTACTCCTTGTATAAGGCCAGTCCTGTCTATTTGTATTTCATTGATTTCTACCCTATATCAGGACACCAGCTTGATGTCAACAACTTTAGTGTTTAAAGTACTTGCATGAACTGGGAGTTCATCAGTCAGCACTGTCACTCTCATGTGCCCCCATGCCATCTGGCCACTTCCCCAATGTTCCCCTCTGGCAAAAACTGCCATTCTGATGTCTAGTTTTCTTAGACCAATGGAGAAATGCACTATTTTAACCTTCTCTGTCACCACAAAGAAAAGAAAAACAAATACTGACAGCCGCAGTACTATTTCTTACACGATAAACACAGAAATTCTATCCATCATACAGAATGATACTGTGGAAATAGCAGAGTATAGAGAATCAGCAGACCTTTTTTCCATTCAATTCAACAACAACAAGCATTTTTTTTTAGCCTATTATGTACAAGGAGCCATATTTGATGCCATGGCTCCAAAGGACACAAACAAACATAATCTGTTCCCTCAAAGAATATACTTTCTAATACTGGATAATAAGATATAGTAGAATTATCCAGGCAAAATGTGGTGAGGAAATGCAAGGAGGGAGAGATTATTTTCAGTTAGGAAATCCTCCTGAGTCTTGAAGGAAGAGAAAATTTTAGCCAGGGGAAAAATAGGGATCCATCTAGGATTGGACAACTTGTTTAATCTTCCAGGGTTCTAGTTTCCAAATTCATCAAACAAGGAGTTTTAATTAGATGAACATTAATCCCTTCTATCTCCAGACTTCTAAGATTCCATATGATTTCCTATACCAATTAGTGTGGAGGAATAGATAGAGAAGCTAAGAGGAGGAAAAGAAGAAACACATCTGGGCTGAGAGACATTTTATAAAATGGCTCCTAAAATCCAGAGAAGTTTTGGCAGAGATTACCTACTTCCTCAGGCTATATCCATGTAGTTATTAGCATCCCATGAAGTGTGCATGGAGGAATGATAATATTGATTTGATCATTGAGCAAGAGGTAGACAGTTCATGGAAGAGGAAGTAGGTACATATATGGCAGGAAGCAGGATAGGTAGCAAATTGTTAGTGCTGGTAGGGTCTCAATGTGCTAGATGGAACAAAGCATGGTCTGGAGTCAGCTAGGTAGAACCAACAATTTGGAAAAATATAGTTGAAGAAGCTCAAAATTCCACGGCAAAAAGTTCTCCTCCAAATGATTCCCTCTGTGAACTTATATTTGAAAACAATTTGAAAACAGTCTATGTCTATCAAAAACCAAGATTTTTAATCCATGGATTATCAAAGTAGGTCATGTCATTGTATAAAATTATTCCAAATGGATTGCTCATTATTCTTCAGGAAAAAGTAGTCAGTTGATTGTCTGTTTAACATTTTGACCAAATGTTGTAATATCATATAGATTTAACAGTGGTTGTCTCATAAAGAATGTAAAAGATGAATCTTGTCCCTTACTGGTGGCTCCTTAGTCAATGAAAAGTATGACCAAAGATTAGTTCTTATGTGCACTTCTACCATAATGTGGGGCTCTATGAAAGAGGACTGGCCCCTGAGAAGGAAAAACTGCCCTATCATTAGACTATATGGGAGAGATGATTTCCCCCACTATTTTCTCTTTTAAAATATACTAAATGGTTAAATAGTTCTTCTTCAATGGCCAATCCTTCTGTCTGTGCATATTCTATCATGGAGTCTGCCAGAAGAAGAGCAGGACACAAATTTAACCTCTCATATCCTCTATGAAATAGCTATTGCTCCATCTTATATGGCATTATAACATTGGATAGAAATGGAAACTATTTAATCAATTGACCAGTTGCTTTTTCTACACAATACCAAATAGCATCATTTTAATCTCATCCATTGAATTGACCCAACAGACTAATTTGCTTGGTTTTAGATGGACAGTGTTTTACTAACTTAAAAAGTGAAAGGGGACCTATTTGGAGGAATTTTCACCAAGGAACTTTTAGTTTCTTATACTACTTTTAAAAATCTTTGATTTTCTCTAGCTGACCCCAGACTGTGCTTCATCCCATCCTCACACCAGAGTCCTGCCAACATAAGCATTTTGCCATCTGCCCTGCCACCTGGCACATGTGTGCATACCTTTCCTCTTCCGATACTTTCTATCTTTTGTTCAGTGAACAATAAAATCAAATCAATATTACCTTGTGGAAAGGACATGAAAATTTCTTGTTCTGTGTTTTCCTTCCCAATCCCTGGTACTGCTTAGACAAGGCTTCTTACTGATCATCACTCTTTGATATATTCTGTATTTGTATGAATGTACATATATGCACATACACATATAGCCATGGATCCAAACATGCACATGTGCCTATATCAATACATGATATGTGCATGCACATAAAGTCACTCTTCGATATATGATGTATGTGTGTGAGTGTGTGTACATGTGCCTGTGTACACACATGGATATATGTGTGTGTATGTGTGTTCACATGTATGTATGTGTTGTGTACATAGATCCATACACGCGCAACATATATTAAAGAGTGACAATCAACAAGTTTTGTTTAAGCACTTCCAGGGATTATGAAATATACCAAAGAACTAAAAATTATCATGTCCTTTACATACACATACACACATACACACACACACACACACACATACACACATAGTGCTTGGCACATATTGGATGATTAATAAATGCTTGTGACTGTTTTTTTATATATTTTGTCTACATTCTTTTATTTTCATTTTTTATTTAAGGCATTGTGGTTAAGTGCCTTGCCCAAGGTCATACAGCTAGGTAATTATTAAATGTCTAAGGTCATATTTGAACTCAGGTCCTCCTGACTCCAGGGCTGGTGCTCTATCCACTGAGCCACCAAGCTGCCCCTTTTGTCTTCATTCTTAACCAGATATTTTGAAGCCTCATGTTGTAAGGGGAAAATGAAGGCTTAGATAGCCTAGCATCACATTGTAAATCAGCTGTTCACGAAATTGCCATGTCTTCTTTTTTATAAAGAAGCTTCAAAATGAAAGAAATAACATTGCCTTTGTACCTCTTAGACTAGAGGGTTATTATTTACTAGGTCAAATAAGCAAGTATTTATTTGAAAGGATACAAAATAAAATTAAAAATCAGGACTGACTGGGAAGTTGAGATCATTTATGAAGACTGGCTTATTAATGGGTGAATTACTTGAAGAGAAACACAATGGAATCTGACAAGTTATAAAATGATTGAAATGAACGTTGTCATTCAAGACTGTTTGAGGAATGTCCATTTTGTACTGAAGGATGAGGTCATAGGAAAAAATTATCAAATATTGACAAACTTAAAAATATAAACAGAATAAAGGCAATAACTTAACATGAACTTTCCCCCTCGAATGTTTTTTCTTTTTAATATTTTTCAATTACACATAAAAGTATTAATTTTTTTAAATTTCGAGTTTTCTCAAATGTTTGCAAAGAAACAGTTAATATAGATAATTTGCCTTTTACTTATAGACAACTTCAAAGTTCTGGGTTCCAGTTTCAAAGCCAGGAAAACCTGGGCTTGAGCCTTACCTATGACACATAGTGTCTAGTGTGAAATATCTAGCTGAGGGTGGAGAAGTGACTAGAGAACTGGGTTTGGAGTCAGTAAGACCTGAGTTGAAATTCAACTTAGCTACTTATTAAAAGACCAATCCCTATCCTAGCACTGCCTTGATATTAATAAAGTGTCATTATTCTATTAGATCTCTCTTACACACAAACATATAAACATACAAACATACACATTACAAATTTGTAAGATTTCTCTTTGCTTTTTTTTTTTTTTTTTTTTTAGATTTTTGCAAGGCAAATGGGGTTACGTGGCTTGCCCAAGGCCACACAGCTAGGTAATTATTGTCTGAGACACACAGCTAGGTAATTATTGTCTGAGACCGGATTTGAACCCAGGTACTCCTGACTCCAAGGTCTGTGCTTTATCCACTAAGCCACCTAGCCTTCCCAAGATTTCTCTTTGCTTGGAAAGAGAGGAACACTTTTCAAAATAACTTAAGAGCAAAGACTTCCCTAGGGCTTAATGAATAATCCCTTTTAAAAATGAATTATAATAGTAGGGGCTGCTGGGTGGTGCTGCAGGGCAGTGGGGTTGGGGTGGCTTGCATATCACATAGCTGGGTGATTGTTGGGTGTACAGGGCCTGATATGGGCTCGGGTGCTCCTGGCCCCAGGGCTGGTACTCAGTCTACAATTATTACTATTATTTTTTTAATTTTAATTTTAATTTTTTTCTCTCGCCTTTACTTTATTGCTCAAGTGAGTCTATATTTTTGGGGGGAGGGGTACTTTGTTTACTCTTAAACAAGAATATTTTATTAATGTATAAAAAACATTGTACAAAATGAGAATAAATAAATATTAAATTACCAAAAAAATGAATTATATACTAATGCATGTAAATGAATTACACGACTAGATTTCAACACTTTAGGTGATCTGGTTTTTTTAAACATAATTCTCTAGCTATTTATTTGATCTGTTCTGTTAATTAAGGAACTGACAACTTTAAATAGTTTAGCACATTTTATACCTCTTTCTAATATTTTAAATGTTTTCATTGTTAGAAGGAAAACATGCATCTACTCAACCAGTATTCATCAGGAGATGCATATTGAGTAACTGCAATGAAACTGGATCATGAACAGTGTGAGAGATACAAAGAAATGAAAGCCATGAGTTTTGCCCAGGTGAAATCTTGACTCCTTTCTTCAGCATAATTTGTCCTTATTAATGTAATCTAACATTGTGGAGCAGCTAAGTGGATAGAGTACCAGCCTGGAGTCAGAAAGACTCATCTTTATATGTTCAGATATTTACTAGCAGTATGACCCTGGGCAAGTCACTTAACCCTGTTTGCCTCAGAAATGTTTCCTCATTTGTCAAATAAGCTGGAGAAGGAAATGGTATCCTGTATCTTTGCCAAGAAAACTTCATATAGAGTCCCAAAAAGTAGAACACAACAGAAACTCAATTAAAAAAAAAAACAATTAACAAGATTGTTTTAACTACTCATCAGTCAACTCCATACCCTAGGTTTGTATAAATGTCAACCCAAACTAAAGCCATGAATGTTCTGCACCCTTTGTCAGCCACTGGTCAGTAACTTGGCATAGTCAAAACATATATAAGCTCCCAAAGATCAGATTTAGTTCTTTCTTACCAACAGAGAAAATTGTACCTAAACCAACACAAGAGAAATCGTTTTTTCATACTATAATTCTTATTATAACCAGAAAATCATATTTCTAGACTTTACATGTCAAAACCTGTGTTTGCCAAAACAGCTTATTTAAAAAAACTTCAAAACTCTTTTATATTGTAAATGAATAAAAATTGCTTAATATTCTTCTGGGTATTGTTCTGCCTTAGCTCTCAGATTCACAGGAGGCAGGGATCCTGAGCCTAAGAGAAGGGAAAGAGACAGAAATAAGAGAAGTAGAATATATATATATATATATATATATATATATAGAGAGAGAGAGAGAGAGAGAGAGAGAGAGAGAGAGACAAAAGAAAATGTTCATTTTTTTAAGTTCATAGAGTTTTTAAATTAAATTTTAGCATCATTGTTCTCTTTTCCACATCTTTCCCTTCCACTGGAAGGGGGAAAAAAGAATAATGAAAAATTTATAATAATTATAGTTAAGCAAAATAGATAAGCATATTGGTCATATCTAAAAATGTGTGTGTAATTCTGCATACTGGTCCATCATCTCTCTGATAGGACATGAGTAGCATGCTTCATCAGTTTTTTAGAATCAGTCTATTATTTCATTGAAAAGTACTACATCTTTAGGGGCAACTAGGTGGCGCAGTGGATATAGCACTGACCCTGGAGCCAGAAGTACCTGAGTTCAAATCCGACCTCAGACACTTAATAATTACCTAGCTGTGTGGCCTTGAGCAAGCCACTTAAGCCCATTGCCTTGCAAAAAAAAGAAAAAGAAAAGTACTACATCTTTCAAAATTATTCATATTAATAAAGGTGATCTTATGATGTAAAATGTTCTGCTGATTCTACTCATTTCATTCTAAATCAGTCCATACAAGTCTTTTCAGATTTCTCTAAATTCTCTTTTTTTATTATTTGTTACAACATAGCAGCTTTCTACTATATTCATAAACCAGAATTTGTTGTCATAGCTCAATTGACAGACATCTCTCCTTAGTTTCCAGTTTTCCAAAAAAAATTTCTAAACTTATTTTTGTACATTTAGGATTTTTCCTCTTTCTCAGATCTCTTTGAGAGTACAGGTCTATTAATTTCATTGCTACATCAAAGGATATATGCATGGTTAGTAATTTTGGGTATATGGTTCCAATTGGCTTTCCAGAATGATTTTCCAGTCTACGGCTCCATCAATATTATAGCATTGTGTATGTTTTCCTGATATCACTCTGAGTTTTGTTATTTTCCTTTTTGGAAACTTGGTCAATCTAAATTGATGTGAAGTAGAACCTCAGAGATTCCTTCATTTGAATTTTTCTAATTATTAATTATTTTGAAGCACTTTTCAGATGCTATTGATTTCTTTCTTTGAGAACTGCCTCTTCACTTCCCCTGATTTAAGTTTATAACTTTTAGAATAGCTTTTGGTAGTAAACATTTTATAGAAAAATAAAAAGTGATCACAGTTCAGAAAGTGCTATATTCTGTTCTAAATTTTATATTTAATTATATCATTTTATATTTAATCATATGATGCTTCATAATATGCCCTATTTTCATCTCTCATTATCATATTTAATGTATATGTGCATGCTTTGTGTGACTATGTATGTGTACATGACTTTAATTTATAACCTACTAATTAATTTAATCTCTTTCAGAATATCATATTTAGGAAAGACATTGATAATCTAGAATCAATTGAGATGAGGACATCCAGGCTGGTGAGAGGTTGGATAGGGAAAAGCATCCTGGATTGAGGAAACCTTGAGTTCAAATCCTGTTTTCTATACTTACCAGCTGTGACCCCGTGTTCCTCATTTTCCATCAACTGTTCTGCTTGGTTTCAACTTCACATAAATCACACATCCCACTCAGGATAAGCTCATCATCTGAAATCTCATCATCATGCAGATTGACTCAGATTTTATATTTGCCTCTTTCCTTTGATTGAAGGACTGAAAAGTGAAACAATAATCTCCCGAAGTCTTTAATAGAGACATATAATTTCCCAGTAAGTTTCTTTCTCCCCTAACTCACTCCACTTCTTTTACACTCCATGAATATCCCAGTACCATCTGGTGATCTGTCCCATACATGCTCCCCCTTTCAGCTTCCTTTTGTGTATAATCTTTCCACAGTAGATTATAAATTCTTTGAAGGTATAGGCTGTTTATTTTTCTTATTTGTATAATTGATGATGATGATTGTCCTTCTCAAAGAAGACCAAGACATCAGGGAGGTGATGGCGTGACAAGCATATGAATGAATTTGAGTGAGAGGATGCTGTGCTAAGTCTCACTTTCTCCTCCAGAGCCATTTGAGTGGCAGCATATGAATCAGGACAGCTGGAGATGGCCCTGGATGGGAGACAATCAGGGTTAAGCAACTTGCCCAAAGTCACAGAAGTTAATAAATGTCAAGTGTCTGAGGGCAGATTTGAACCCACACCCTCCTAATACCAGGGCCACTATCTAGTGGCTTGTCTAACTGGTGCTTTGTACAAGGCTGGCACATAATTAAGGTGCTTAATAAATATTTATTGGCCATTGACTAAACAAATCACAACTCTTCTGTGTCTCTGTTTCTATAAATGAAGAAGCACTAGATGATTTTCTAAGGTCCTGTGAACTCTAAATCTATGATCTGTATCTAAGTCTGGCTGTGCTATCTATTCTGGACATCTTCTATGCCTGGAATATACTTCATTATCAATTCTGTCTTAGAACTCTTAGTCTTAGAACTTCAGACATTTTAGGTGCTATATCCTATAGGAAGATTTTTCTGCTTCCCTCAGATGTTAATACATTCATTCTCCTTGAATTAGATTGCATTTACTTGCCATATACACGTTATATCTTCTAGCAAAATGTGAAATTCTTGAGAGCAATAATAATTCTTTTTTTCTCTCTTACCATGACAATCAATTAATAAATGCTTAGGGGAAGCTAGGTGGCAAAATGGACAGAACACTGGACCAGGAGTCAGGAGTACCTGAGTTCAAATCTGGCCTCAGACATTTAATAATTATCCACCTGTGTGACCTTGGGCAAGTCATTTAACCCTTAAGCCTTACAAAAAAGTCAATAAAAATTTAATAAATGCTTGTCGAATTGAATTTCATAGTGATATAGAATGCATTACTCTTTGGGATTTAATAATGATGCATAAAATCTTGAATATCCATCTTCATCTCATCATGTTTTATCTTTGACAGCATCCAATACAAATCTGAGCTTATAAAATAAAAAAAACTTCACTAATTAAATGATTTGATCATTTGCTCACCTAAGAATCATCAACAGACTGGTTTGGTTGCAAATAGGTAAAGTCAGACAATGTTTTGATGAGAAGCCAGAGATTGCTGTAATTTATTGGAATCACATTCATATTCAAAGTTGTTCCTTAATATTTTTTAGATTATAGGAGAGAGCCCTTTATATAAAGAGTCTAAACAGCAATCATTTCATTATCATTGTTGAAAAGCTTTGTTAACTTAAGAAGAATGTTGAGAACCTGGAGAGGGTCCAGAGATGAGCAATGAAAATTTGAAACAGAACCCACAAGGAAAGGTTAAAAATAATTGGGGTTATTTAGTCCAGGAGGGAGAAGATTAAAAAGCAATTTAATTACTGCCTTCATTCTCGATATAATAACCCAGGGGTAACATGTTCTCCATCTCTTCTAACAAGATATCTAGCTTAAATGACCTTAGTTTAAAGTAGTTGATACATAGGTAAGATTAGCAGAACTTCTTGACATATGAGCAGCTAGATAAAATGGGCATTACCAAAAGGTGTAGAGCATTTTATTTCTATTTATTTCTAGATGATTTTTTAAAATAATTGCTTATCTTTCATGAATGGCATACCTGAAGGTAAAAGAATAAACTAGGTAAACTCTGAAAAGTGATTACATCATAACTTTAGACTTCCTGAAATTAACTAGACAAGCAGATACAGTTCTAAAATCTGTTTTTCTTTGCTGTGGGAGCCTTCCCTGAGCTATCTCTCTTTAATTTTCAGCATTCTTTTGGCAACAAACTTCTATCAGAAGTCACACTCAGGGGAAATCCCAAAATCAGGGACTTGTTGGAGTCCATTCCAACTGGGTTCAGGAGAACTAGTAGGAGTTGCTAAATTTTCAGTGTGAGCATTTACACTCTATAAATTAGTAAATGTTCCAATCAGGGCATGATTTAGTACTTTGTTGTTTGTCTAGACTAAAAAAAATGTAGTATAATACAACTAGTAGAACTATTTCTGAGGATGATTAAGGAAAAAGGAACAGAAGCTATTAAGGAAAAAGGAACAGAAGCTATAGGTTCTAAAATATTTATAGCAGCTCTTTTAGTGGTGCACAGAACCAGAAACTGTGGGCTACCTTTCATTTAGGGAATGACTGAATAAATTGTAGCATATGATTATGATGGAATATTACTATGTTATAAGAAATTATAAACTCTATGATCTTAGAAAGACATGGATAGACTTGCAAGAAATAATGAAGAGAAAAATGAGTAAAATCAAGAAAATGTTATATACAGTAACAGCAATATTCTTTAAAGAACAACTTTGAGCAATTAAGTGATTTTTGACTATTATAAATACCCAAATTAACTGCAAAGGACTTAGAAAGAACATGCTAGGTACATCCAGAGAAAGAACTAATAATATTTATAGAATGATTTTACATAAATGTATAAGTGTGTGTGTGTAATGGAAACCAGCTTTACTGTGGGAGGAGACAGAGGAAAAAATAGAAATTTGCATGAAAACTTTATTATATATTTAAAAGGAGTCACAAGTTGTACATAAGAGATTTGTAGTTTCATGTCCAATCATTTTTTTATTAAACTATGTTATGTAAGTACTTGTTTCCATAACATTTTATAAATTAAAAATAAAATAAATATACATTTAAAAATTGTAAAAATATGCTACTAATCCAGATTAAATTAAAAGCATATGGTAGATATATTTTTTGTCTATCAGAGATTTATTACACAAACATTTATCTCTTTACTCCAGCTCTACTTGATACTCTCCTTCTCTTGACTCCTATATTCTTGGTTTTTATTCTTTTCTCCAAAATCTCTATAAATATACTGAGAGGCAGCCTGGCATGATAGTAAGAGAGCCAGTCTTGGGCATCTGGAAGACCATGGTTCAAGTCCTTCCTCTACAGTGTTGGGGGCAAGTGTTTCAGAAGTTCCTCTGTAATAGACTTACCCTATTCTGAGATAGGTCATGTTTCACTTTGCCTCTGACATCTTTAGAATACTGTTCTGTTGCTAAATGCATACCCTACTCCTTATTGCTTCCCCAACACTCCTCTGACCCTCATTCCAGGGCCCTTTCTAATCTACCATGTTTCCAATTCCTTGATATTGAACTGGAATTTCCATTCTGCCAAATGACTCTGATATTGCCATAGAATCAAATCAAAGCAAATCCCTATTTTGAGAAAACTGTATTTGCTCTTTGCAGTAAAAACAAGGATGAGATGAAAGGTCAGTCTTATAAAGCCCACCTAGGAGCTCCATTTGCTGCATTTGACTATCCAAGCTCACCATTACCTATGTTAATGATCTCTCTCATTATGTGGCATGTGGTTCTTTTGTCAGCTATTATATAAGGTCTTAAGAAGATCCAGTCATAGTATAAGCATATTCCAGAGGGTATTTGTCACATAAGAAAATATTCTCATTATACTAACTATGGCTATACACAAAACTTCCACACTAATAAAATTAAGCTTTTTCTTTTGCTACATTTTCCTCTGGGGAAATTTAATAATGAAATTTAGCAATCCTAGATAGTGACACTTTTTGACCTGAAATGCATAAAAGAGCCAGCTTGGCAAATTGGAAAGAATGTTGGAATTAACATACAAAGACCTTGATTCAAATCACAGTTTTACTGCTTATTGATTACTTGACCTTGGGCAAGTTTCCCTAATCTCTCCTCATTTGAAAAAATTGGTTTTGATAGTCCCTGGGATCTTTTAAACTCTAAATTCTATGAATGCCTTCTTTGCTGCTGAACTAATCTCAATCTGAAGATGGCCCTGGATGTAAGGCAAGGGTTAAGTGTTTTGCCTAAGGCTGTACATCTAGTATCAAGAATCTGAGGCTGTACTCCTGTCCTCCTGACTCCAACTGGAATTATTTTCCTATGCAAAGGTCAGGATATCAGAGAGTGTTATAGTTTGCTTTGTTTTACTTCTGTTGGAGATCCTTGAAGTACAGTCATATTAAATAATAAGAAAATGCTACCAATGAAGACTTATGATTCCTTTACCTTTTAATAAATGTTCATGATTTTAGTACAATGGAAAATAAGAACTAGCTAGTAAATTGTGAAACTAGATCTTCTGATACAACTATAATAATTTCCCCCTCCATTAGATAATTGTTCTATGAGATAAAGTCCTTACATAGTTCCTGACCCATAGTAGTTGCATAATAAAAACTTTTTCCATCCTTCTATTATACCACAGTGACTTCACAATGTTAGAACAAGAAATAGAATACAGTTTTACCAAGACCCAGTTCTGCATTCTTTCTTCATCATCCTGCTCCTCACCTAGTGCTTTTCATTTACTCAAATCAATAATCTTCTCTGATCCTCACAATCATCCTGTGAGACAGACAGCAAATGGGCATTATTACCATTTATAGATGATGATACTAAGGTTCAGCTAAGTTAAAGGACATATTTAAAGGCATGGAGCCAGTAAGTAATAGAGTTGGGGTTAAAACACAAGCCCTCTCCTCATTTTATCTTTTAAGTCATTGCAGGAAACACAAGAAAGTCCATTATAGATGGGACCATGTAGATATGAAGTGGGTACTATTATTATCTCCATTTTTTAACGTGTCAGATGTTAGAACAGGGTCATAACGCTAGTAAATGTCCAAGGGAGGATTGGAACTTAGACCTTCCTGATCCTAACATTCTATTCATTAAGACTTCTTGCCACTTTCCAAATAAAACTTTATTTGTTTGGTTATTTCTAGGCTTAGATAAGACACCTGGGAAAGCTTAACATTAACAAAATGTCATACATCATAAACTATCCACTGATATCCCTTCATTATTTTTCTTCATGATGTCTTTATTCATTTTCCCCACCCTTGACATTATTTTCTCTGTCATCAAAGGAATCATCTTGACATCAATCTCTTTTAAATGACAGGTTACTTCTTGTACAAATCATGATTTGGCCAAGTTTCCAAAGTACTTGCTGTCTGTACCTAGCAAATTGGACCAGTGACTTCATACTTTTGTTGATCATAAGGTACCAGTGGTTTAGAGTTCATAGAGTCCACCTGGCTGGAGAGGTAGCTAACCATTCCTGGACTGCGCAAAGGACAGTTTACCATCTGTCTTTCCATTAATTATGAAAATTATTTAGAAACTAGGGGCTCTATGCAGGATTCAAAGAAGTCTTATCTTCTCTTTTTCTGATGGGTTTCAAAGGATATGGCTGCAGCAATTATAAATCTTTTTTTTCCCTAGAACATAACAATTCAGAAAAAGAAAATGTTCTTTTAACAAGACCTTGTGAATGATCTATTTCCTACGACTCCATTACAGGGGTATGCTGGTAAATTTTTAACAGCAAAAAAAAATTAATAATCAGGGTATACATACCTTTAAATTTAATCTGCAACTTTCTTAAATACTATCAATAAAACAATAAATCATTCTAATGACAGTTTGCTGGAAATTAGACAATCAGCCTTCGCTATCTAGATTAAATTGGCTTCAGTAACTCCTGTAAGAGGCAGGAAAGGGATTGGAAAAGGAGGTTATAGTTTGAAGGGCAAAGTCTGGTTAAGACTACCAACTAGGCAGAATCTAGAAATGGGTTAATTTCTCTGTTCTGGGAAAGGGAGGGAAAGATAACTAGAGTTTTGGTGTAGACAAATTTTGAACTCTATGAGAAATCTTAAAATAAGAGAATTCAGGATGATTGCTATATTAGAATTCCTGACTTCCCTCATGGCTCTGCTTAAGCATCACCTTCTTTATGAAGTCTTTTCTGACCACACCTCTCTCCCAAAACTATATATTGTATATATGACAATGATGATGATGTTTGTTCTTTATTCTTGAAGAAGACCATCATATCAGGGAGGTGATGCCATGACAAGCACATGAATTGGATTTGGGTGAAGGGGTGCTCTAAGTCACCCAGCCTCACTTTCTCCTTCAGAGTTATTTGGGTCCAGTGACCAAATATAAATCAGCTGGCTGAAGATGGCCCTGGATGTAAGGCAAGGGTTAAGTGTTTTGCCCAAGGTTGTACATCTAGTATCAAGAGTCTGAGGCTGTACTCCTGTCCTCCTGACTCTAAGACCAAGCATATATATATATGTGTGTGTGTGTGTGTGTGTGTGTGTGTGTGTGTGTATACATATATATATATATATATATATATATATATATATGTATGTATGTATATAGCTTCGAAAAATTATTATGCTCAATTATGTAACTGAGCATAATAATTTCCTCAAAACTACATATCCTGGTAAAATATTGATTTCTTTAGAGAGTACTCTTCACATATCAGTAAGAATTAAGACTCCTAGATATCTTCTCCCCATGTTAATTACAAACTCAGGAGGACAATGGTCAGGATGCAGGGAGACTCCTCCTGCCAGGAAGAGATAACAAGAGATCCAATAGTATTGTATAAGGAGTATAATCTTTGAGGAGCAGTTTGGGGCAGAGATATTGTGCAATTTTCATGATTAGGTCACAAAGGAGATTAATAATTTTCCCTAAAGTTTGTTTTTGTATAAAAATAAACTCTTTCCCAGTTGAAGGGGTGATCTTTTCTAAAATGAACTCCATCTTAAAATTTAGAAGTAAGATCTTAGAGAATAAAACTTCAAAATGTCTAACCAATATTTTCTGTCATTTTATTTTATCTCTATATTTTTAAGATTTTATAGTTTTAAGGTTGACTATATATGTATATGGGTGTGTAAATGTTTGTGTATGTGTATTATATATTTATTTGTATATATGTGTATATATATATATGCATGTGCATATATATTCAAAAGATTAAAATATTTTAGAAACATTCTCTTTTCCAGAATTAAGTTTCAGTAAACAGGTTGTACTCTCTATTTTCCATAACAATAATCCTTTATGCTCTGGATTATCTCACTCTCTAGATAACTTCAATCACAACAAAATTCTAGAATTGTTTCCCAGTAGCAACAGGTTTTCCATGTACTGGACAGGAAGCTCTGTTATGAACCAAACTTGTCAAAGTTGTCACTCCTGATCATCAGGGCTGTAGGTCTCTGAGTAGCCATAAATTTAAACATTGAGAGCTCCCCACACTAAAGTGGCTCCTTCCTATTACTGTTGGGGTTCTGGTGCATGTGTCCTTGTTCACAAGCTCTTTTCCTCATTTTGAAATTAATTAAACTTCTGTTTGTATCCTGAATCTCCTGCCTCAAGTCTTTACTGTATGATTCCAGCCATTACCAGGTAAGAAACAGCTTCTGGTTCATTAGCTATATATATATATATATATATATATATATATATATACATATATACGTATATGTGTATATATACACATATATGTATATATATGTTATGTGTGTGAATATACACGTGCATGCATGCATGTACACAACCACACACATAGATACCCATATATACATACATGCATGTATGTATCTCTATTTTGTTTCTCTTCATAAAATATAAACTCTTTGAAGACAAAGATTTTTTTTTATATTCCTTAGATTCTCATCTAATACATAGGAAACACTAGTGTTTTCTGGAATGCCTTTTATATTTATTGGAAAGATAACTTGGGGTTCTTGGGGGAGGGTTTGTTTTTAGTTTTTGCAAGGCAAATGGGGTTAAAGTGGCTTGCCCAAGGCCACACAGCTAGTTAATTATTAAGTGTCTGAGATCGGATTTGAACCCAGGTACCACTAAGCCACCTAGCTGCCCCTAAAGTTTGTGTGCATGTTTTTGGTTTGGGTTGTTTTTTTTTGGGGGGGGTGGATTGCAAGGCAGTGGGGTTAAGTGGCTTGCCCAAGGCCACACAGCTAGGTAATTATTAAGTGTCTGAGACTGGATTTGAACCCAAGTACTCCTGACTCCAGGGCTGGTGCTTTATCTACTGTGCCACCTAGCCGCCCCTAAGATAACTTGTTTTTGACTTATTTTTGAACAACCTATTGGATAACTGGCATTAAGCAAATCATTTTAAGAGGCACACAATTCTGATCCACAACAACTTATAGTAACTTCATCAATCTAAGACAAAGTAAACATGACAGAACCTTAGAAAGTTTAAATAAATTCTTTCTTCTAAAAAAAGAAGGAAAAGGCAAAAAGCTCCTGTATCTTTGTCATGACATCACTAATGCATTCAGGAAGAGTAAGACAGGACTAAAATGACTGAAAAGAATAGAAGAAAAGGAGTTCCACAAATGATTTTCATTGTCTCTGGTTTTCTTTAGGAATTCCTTATTGGGCCTCAATGCCAAGGGCCAAAATTGATAACACAGTTACAAAGTTAGTGGGACAGCAACGTCTCTGCTTTACTGACACAGAAAAAAATCCTAGAACAGTATTGGTATCACTGGCATGTGTGTATTGGTAAAGAGGATGTGGGATATTACCTATGAGTACAAAGAAGCCCCTTAACCTGTGCACCTTCACTCATCTTCTCTTCAAATTTATTGATCTTAGGTAGAACAGAACTTATTTACTCCAATGTCCCAAGAACTGTGAATCAGCTAGAAGGTGCAGTAGCCAGAGAAATGGGCTCTGAAAACCAGAAACCCAGTCTTCCTGAGTTTAAATACAGCCTCAAGCACTTATTAGTTATGTGACCCTGGGCAAGTTACTTAACCTTTTTGTCTCAGTTTTTCATCTGTAAAATGAGCTGGAGAAGGAATGATAACCCACTCTAAGTATCTTTACTAAGGGAATCTTAAATGGGGTCACAAAGAATCAGACATAACTGAACAGCAATCCAAGAAATAATTGTGGTAAATGTAGAGAGAATTGTAAGAGCTTATCAGGGATCTCCTACTGTAGCCTGGAAAGATTTAGTCTCTTAAGTCAGTGGTTCAGATCATAAGAATTGATTGATGATCTCCATTTGCACTGGCCTGCTAACAACCAGAAGATGTTAAAGATTTTCTGATAGCAGCAGGTCAGCAGACTGGTCCATTAATTGAAGAGCCCAAAGAAATAAAACTGTCAGAGATGGAAGTCAAGTCAAATCAAAAGATTCTCCTTGCTAACTAATCCCCTATTGCCTACAACCACTCTCATGTCTCCCCTAACCATAAAAATCCTTTCTTGGTAAAGTTGTGGCCAATGGGTTCTTTGGGATCGGGAGATGTTCAAACTAAATCCTAAATCACTAGGTGAAAGAGTCCAGAAAGCTGCCTAAGGAGTAGTGAATTATGCCATATCAAAAGTGAAGCAGCTCAAAGATCCCGTGTTGATCAATAATGGATCAGGCCTATGAGGGACCACAGCACTTGTATTCTTTCTTTCTTTCTTTCTTTCTTTCTTTCTTTCTTTCTTTCTTTCTTTCTTTCTTTCTTTCTTTCTTTCTTTCTTTCTTTCTTTCTTTCTTCCTTTCTTTCTTTCTTTCTTTCATTCTTTCTTTCTTTTCATCCATATGCATATGAATATTTTTAACTTACAAAATTTCCTTTCAATCTCCCTTCCCACCCCGCTCCCCTCAGTAGTGAACAGTCACGTTAGCATTGTACATACATATTTTAATAAATATGTTTACAGATTAGTTATTTTTGGTATGAGGAATTAAGATTAAGGGGAAAAGATACATAAGATATAATTTTATAGTGTTCATTAGATTCTGAAGGGTTGGGTTTTTGGTGAATTTTGTTTTGTTTTTCTTCCTCTGGATGGGGATAACATAATCCATAACTGGTCTAATACAGTTGTCCTAGTTCTCTGAACTGTTGAGAGGAGCTGTTTCCATCAAGGTTTTTCATCTCACAATGTTGTAGTTGATGTGTACATTGTTCACTTGGCTCACTGCACTTGTATTCTGATCAAGTTAGGGAGACTCAGGCCCCCCAGATAAAACAAAACAAAAATAGACACCAAAAAACTCAATTGATACAATCATTCTTGCTATCATTCTCTGTCTCCTAAAAGCTTTGTGTCAAACTCATTGAGAAAGTCTTTTACATAGATATCTCTACTTTCCTTTCACTCTTTTCTAAATCCTCTTCAGTCATTCTACTGAAACTGTCCCCTTCCTCCAAAGATATCCAAAAAATATCTTTTCATTATCAAATCTAATGACCTTTTTCTCAAATCTCATTCTTCTTGACCTCTCTGTATCATTTGATGCTATCAGAATAATTACTTCTCTCCAGGTTTTTGTAACACTATTCTCTCCTGGTAGTCAAGAACCTAAGTGGCACAGTAGATGGTTCAGTGAGAACATTGGACCTGGAGTTAGAAATTCCAAAGTTCAAATCTAGCTTCAGAGATTTACTAACCATGCAATCCTGTGCATGTCACTTTAACTCAGTTTAATGAAGATAATAATAGCATCTACTTCCCATGGTTCTTGTGAGAATCAAATGAGATAAAAATGTTTGGAAAATGCTTAGTGGTCACCTAATAAATACTGTTCTCTTCCTCTCTCCCTCTTCTGGTTCTTCTCTTCCCTATCTGTTCCTTCTCAGTCTCTTTGCCTAAATCTTCATCCAGTTCATTCCCAATAATTATAGGGCCTCTACCCTTCCCTTGCCTTTTCTTTTCCTTTCCTTCCTTTCCTATACTATCTTGATTAAAGCTTTCATTAGCTTCTATGGGATTTATTAGAATCTCTATGGAGATGATTCCACATCTAACCTTTATATATCCACATCTATGCTCTCTTCTTAGGAGCGGCTGGGAAGTGCAGTGGGGTCATGAAGATCCAAGCGTAAATCTTGTCTTGGACAATTATTAGCCATGTGACCCTGTACAAGTCACTTAATCCCTATTTACCTCAAGTCCTTATCTGTAAAATAGGGATTCCCTGGAGACAAAAAAGAAAATGACAAACCAACTCCAGAATCTTTGCTAAAAAAACTCATAGCCTTTGGAAGTGGGGTTATGTAGAATCAGACACTACCAAACAGCAGTAACAAACTCTCTTCTAAGTATAGTTTTGCATCACCTATTTCCTCTTAGACACCTTGAACTGGCTTTACTATTGACATCTCAAACTCAACATATGCCAAATAGCAAGGCTGGAAAGGATGAAATGACTAAATGCTAGGGTCCTTTTCATCTCTAACTCTATGGCACCATGACACCACTAGATTCAGCTCTTCAAACGAGTAATAAATTTAAGAGCCTACTGGGCAGAAATGAAAATGATTGCATCTTATCAAGAATATTCTTGCAAATATTCCCACATCCAGCTCTCCAAAAAGATTTGGGCCAGGAGTACCAGATGTGAATCCTAACCCTGACATAAACCAGCAATTTGACTCTGGGGAGATTACTTGAGCTTTGATTTCCCCATCTGCGAAATGGGGGGTGATAATATTTATACAAGTTATCTCACAGGATGATTATGAGAAAGGGTTTTGTAAACCTTAGAGCACTACATAGCAATACCTTTAGAACCATTGCTATCTTCCTCATAGAGTTATTATGAGACTCAGATGAGATGATATATATTCAAAACACTTGGTAAATTTCCATTATTCTTATTACTTTCATTATCATTGATTTACATCTGGACAGATCATAGAGGTCATCTAGTCTGACCCCCTCATTTGACTCAATTGGGTTGTTGTTATTGGAGGGGAGAGAAAGAAAGAAATTTTAAATTTCCTTTTGATGTCGTTCTTCCTTTATGTCACTCTCAAAAATATCACACAGCGCAATGCACTTTGGATGTTTAATGAATTTTAATATTTTCAACACTTAGCATATAGTAGATGCTTGATAAATTTTTATTGATTCATCCTCACAACACCTCTGTGGGGTAGATCATTACAGCATGAGGAAAGAAAAGCTGAGAGAGGTGAAAAATTTGACCAGTCACATAGCAAGTAAATGCCTAAGGCAAAATTTAAATACCCCTCTCTGACTTTAAGTCTAGAGCGCTATCCACCAAATTATCCACCTGTAACAGTTAAATAGTAGAACAAGGCAGAAGCTGAGGAGCAGGCAGTCCTAGTTGTATATAAAGATTGGGA
Organism: Macrotis lagotis; assembly: GCF_037893015.1. NCBI lineage: Eukaryota > Metazoa > Chordata > Mammalia > Peramelemorphia > Peramelidae > Macrotis > Macrotis lagotis. Next base: position 16,591,353 of record NC_133665.1, on the reverse strand, counting down.
TGAAATCAAATTGGGATGGAATCAAATTCATCAATATGTAAGATCTCTCCTCTGCATGTCATATTGGGTTTGGAAACAAATCAATTGTTTGCACCTACTTCATTTCTTCTATTTTGAATACTTAGAGTAAGATGGGTAGGAAAAAATGAGATAAAATGATACAAATTAGTCTTTTGACCAAAGAGTCCTGGTTCTTTTTTGTTGTTGTTTGTAAAAATAAATAATATAAATAACACTTCTCTTGGTAACAAGGAGGTCAAAGCATTCAGCAAGATGACTGATTCACATTTACATGCAGAATTGTAGTGTCCACAGAAATCATAACTGATCTCAATAATACTTTTCCTCTAAAGATCTTATAGTAATTTCACATGCATCCTCATTTATTCCCTAGTGGTGTTTTATTTTAAAATGTAGACAAGATGAAGAAGCAAGATTTAAGAGGAAAAATATTGGCTTTAAAAGTAGAGAATATGGATTCTCATTCTAATTTAACCATTCTTATCTATGAGACATCATCTTTTTTCTCTGTTGTCAAATGAGGGAGTCAGACTAAATGAACTGTAAGATCTGTCCAGATGTAAATTGACAATGATTAAGATATTTGCAAATTGACATAAATTTTGTCATTTGAATCTCATCACAATAACAACAACAGCAACAACAACAACAACAATAGTTTGTCCTTCATTCTCAACAGAGGCCACTAAACCAGGGAGGAGATACTATGACAAACACATGAATTTGATTTGGGTGGGGGGATGTTGTGCTAAGTCACCAGACTCATTTTCTCCTCCAGAGCCATCTGGGTCCAGTGGTCAGATATGAATCAGGATGATTGAAGATAGCCCTGAATGTGAGGCAATCAGGGTTAAGTGACTTGCCCAAGATCACACAGCTAGTTAAGTATCAAGAGTCTGAGACTGGATTGAAACTCCTTGTCCTCTGACTCCAAGACCAGAGCTCTATCCACTGCCAGAATTTTTCTTGGAGAAAATTTTTTCTTGAGTCATGTAACTTGGAAGAATTATGGATAATAGCAGATCTCAGGAATTCCTGACTCTTCAGTGGTTGCTGTTGTTGTTCAGTCATTTCAGTCATGTCTGAATTTTTGTGACCCATTTTCTTAGCAAAGCTACTTGAGTGATTGGCCATTTCCTTGTCAGGATGAATTTACAGATGAGGAAACTGAGGCAAATAGTATTAAGCAATTTGCCTAGGGTCAGACAGCTATTAAAAATCTCAAGATAGATTTGAACTCTCGTCTTCTTGACTCCAGGTCTGGTATACTGTCCACTTCATTGCCTAACTTCCCACCTTAAAATATAGTTATCATTTAATAAATGCTTGCTAGAAAAGAATTATAATGATAATTATGTGGTTGTAAATTAAATAATTATGCTTGTATTTTATAACTTTTTTTAAAAAAGAAGTAGAAGGGGGCAGCTAGGTGGCACAGTGGATAAAGCACTGGCCCTGGAGTCAGGAGGACCTGAGTTCAAATCCTATCTCAAATACTTAATAATTACTTAGCTATGTGACCTTGGGCAAGTCACCTAACCCCATAGCCTTAGCCAAACCAAACAAAAAACAAAAAACAACAAACCAACCTTCTCCTGCTGAGAAAGGAAAAAGTCATCCCAGGTGTGATAAATATCATGAGGTGGATTTAGCAAAGTTTATGGGGGAAACATTGAGATGGGATTGGTAGGGAAGGGAAAGTTCACAATAGACTTTAAGAATGAGACTGAGGAATTAAATCCCAGGCTTTCTTCTCTCTTTTCTAAATGAATATAGTTTATCAGTTCTTTCTCAAGACCACCACCCAAAATAAAGCTGCTTAGGGCAGCATCACTGGCAATCTCTTCCTGATTCCAGTACATTTTTCTTCCTGTATTATTTTCAGTGATTTTTCACAGGTCACCTGAGCATTTTTGAACCTTGAGATGAAGAGTGGAAGGAGAGATAAAGGTTTACAAAGGTGCATGTTATATTTTCTCATCTATAGCTCCAGGAGCACTGTTCAAATATTAAAGTGCTTTTCACTAGACAGAGAAAGAGGTGACCTTATGGTTTATAGAAAGAGTGGCAGGGTAACAGGGAGAGAAGGGAAGAGGTGACATTTACTGCTATTATATCTTCCTATGCATCACTTTCTATGGCAGGAAAATAGGAATCAAAGGAATAATAACTAGATCTTATGACCAAAAAGATAATATAACAATCAATGTTCTTGGCAAAATGTTCTCATCTAGTTTTTTAAAATCTGATTGATATGAATAATTATATATAAGCCACTTTTCTTTGGTTTTTGGGTGACTTGCGCAAGGTCACACAGCTTGTGAGTATCAAGTATCTGAGACTGGATTTGAACTCAGTCCTCCTAACTCCAGTGCCCATGCTCTATCCACTGCCCTACCTGGCTTCCCTTAGGTGATGTTTCTTGGCTACATTTGAGCCATAATTGCAAACTGCCCCATCCCTAACTACCTAGAAGACAACATAGGAGATTGGGGAGCATTGAACACCTGTACAACCAAACAACTTTGACCAAATTACTTAATTTTCAATTAGTATCTTTACCTGTTAAATGACCAATGGTTGGACTAAATGACCCCTAAGATTCATTCCAGTTCTAAATCAATGATTTTTTGATTCTATGATCCCATGTTCCTCTCAGTGAGTGAAATAGAGTACAGAGGTCACAGTCTAAGAGAATGAGGATAGTACTAGGGAGTCACCAAACCTGGGAGTCTACTCCTGACTTTGTCATTTATGGACTATATAATTTTCAATAAGTTATTTAATTTTCTCTGAGTTTCTATTATCTCACCGGAAAAATGGAATTGTTACCCATATTGTAACAACAGTATTGTTTTTAGAATGACTTTAAACAACTAAGTCATTTTTACTATTATTAATACAAAGATTTTTTATTATTATAAATATTCAAATTAAAATAAAGGACATTTGTAGAGAGAAACTATCTGTACCCAGGGAAAGAGCAGATAAATAGAAGTATGTTTAGAATATTATAAATATATGTATGTATATATATATGTATACACTTACTTGTGTCTAATGGTAGCTATCTTTAGAGTGGGCTAAGGGGAGAGGGCAGAAAATATAGGAAAAAAAGAAATTTACATGATAGCTATTATATATTTTAAAACAGTAAGTTATACATAATAGATTTACAGTTTCATGTACAATTATCTATGTATTATACTGTTATGAAAATGCTTGTTTTATTTCATAAATTTAAAAAAACAACTAAATTCCAAAAGGAGTTTCAGGCAGTTAATAAACATATATTAAATGCCTACTATGTGTTGATCATTGTGTTAAATGCTTATTGTGATGATCAAATGATATCATATATATGAAACTGGTTTGAAATATTCAAAGTAATTTTCTTGGGAGGAGTGAGGAGGTTGACCTATAATGTAATTGGAATAGAAAACTCCCAGTAAGTAAACTCCTACCAAGGATGATCAGTAATTTAGAGACTTAACAGAGTCTTCTGGAACAGTGATGGGATTAGCTGACTTAATTCAGATAACAAGGTCATAAGATCTTAGAGGCAAGGCTTGAACCCATAGTCAACTTAAAGCTAAGGTCAGTTCTTTATCTTCTTCACTATGCTGCCTTTTAGAAAAGACCATGTAAATAAAAATGGATATTTTTATATTATTTTCAGGTTCACAAAGTATTTTTCTCACAGAGTCCCACAAAGTCCCACCATTTTATAGACCAGTAAGCTGAGACTTAGGAGTGCTGAATGATTTGCCTGTGTGTGACACAATAAAGGAATGCCAGAACCAAACCTCCTGACCCCAAACCTAGCATGCCTCCCATTATATCACTACCTAATATTCTAATCAAAATTCTCATCCCTGAAAAGATTGGCAGATGGGTAGTAATTTAAGGAAATTTAAGAAGAAATCTTAGAGAATTGTTAGACTCCTTGGTTCATGTTATCTGCCATTCACCCCTATCCAAAGCAAGGAGATCTGCTCCTTCAGCATAGACTAAGGTCATGGGTTATACTTTTGTTTTGACCATAAAAAGAGGACATATAAAATTACAGAAACTGTAGCAAGGCTATGATAGCTTTGTGGGTATTAGAAAGACAAGAAACAGGTACAGGCTGGTAAAAATGTTAAAAACCAATGAATGAGTAAAGAAATAAAAGAGTTGAGATCCAGGTGTTACATGTCAGCAGCATTCAAATTAATTTTTATTTGTCTGATGTACCCCATCTGGACCTTTTTGTTTTTCTTAGTTCCAAGCTGATTTCAGTTGAAAATTGGAAATGCTTTCTTGGGGAATATTGTAAATAACAGAATCAACAAGAATAAAGCAGGGAATTCAGGGTTAAGAAGAAAGAGAGGAGAGTCCAAACCTGCCAGCTGGAGCCTACATATAAAGAAAGGCTGCTACTGCTTCCTTGCCCAGGGTGATGTGAGGCTGTTGCAGGAGAATTATTCACTGCTGTTGTGGGTAAACACAACAGTACCTGCTAATGTGTAGGGTGACAGGGAAGGAAGAAGATGAGAAAAAAAATTACAAGTCAGATTGTGGGTTGATGCCTGTTGTGAGCACAAAACTGTTTGATTCCCAGATGGTGATCATAAAGGAAGAACTAAAAGCCACTTAAAAATTTGAGACAGTCAGGAAACATTGCCCAACCAGCAATATCTATGTGTACACTTGAGGGGAATATAATTAGTGAGCTGTCCACAGAACTGACCTGATGTACTGGTTGAGTAGGGAGCTGCCACCATGATGTGATTTGAAGGGGAACGCAAAATACTATTGATTTCAAAAGTCTATCAGGAACTTCATATAGCACCTTGGAGAAACAGAATAGAAATAGCTTAATGGAAGATGAAAGAAAGGAAATTCTCAAGCCTAAAGTCCCAAGGAGTATAGATCAGGGTAAAGCAATAGAGCAGGGGAATTTTAGGTGACCAGAGAGGAAAACATTGAACATCTAGAGTGGGGAGTAATGCCAAAAAAAGAAATAAAGCAGATGTAGGGGACATTTTTCTTGAGAATAGGGCATTTGCACCTTAGAAAGATGAATTTGGAGTTATGGGACCTGGATTCAAATTCTATCACTGGTCATCTGTATGATTTTAGGTTAATAACTTCAGTTATTGAGCCTTAGTTTTTCTTAACATTCCTTCTACTATTGTTTTCTTTCCATCTTGAGCTCCTTTGATTTTTCTTATTTTTTCGGGAAGGCAATCCGTGTTAAGTTACTTGCCAAGGTCAATTAGTAAGTGTCTGAAATCCCACTTGAACTGAAATCCTCCCTGATTCCAGGGCCAGTGCTCTTTTCACTATACTACCTAACTGCCCCTGATTTTGTTTTTGTTCTTTTTTTATCTCCTTTTCTTTTTCAAATGCATTATTTCATTCTTTTATGTGGTTCTGATAGGTGCAGAATAGTCTTGTTATTCACATTTTCTTTCTTTATGAATGTCTTTATCCTGATTACTTGAAGAATTTATTGTTTAGCATTGGAACTGTTCAATTTAACCACTTTGTAAATTGGAGTTTGTAGGTTAGGTTATGAAATGAACCAAAGTTCTTGATATTGTCAAGTGATTCAATAGTAGAAATGGTTTTATTAATGGAAATGACATTAAAGAATACTTTTTACCATCTGATTTATCTAATTTTCCTATGATCCATGATGCTTATCTCTTTGACTTGCATCTGAAACTTTCACATATATTGCATCCCATTATCCCATTTTTTTGTATCATGGACCCCTTTGGCAGTCTGGTGACCCATTCTCAGGAAAAAATACACACACACACACACACACACACGTGCACGTGTGCGTGCGCACAAACACACACACACACACACACACACACACACACACATATATATATATATATATATATATATATATATATATATATATATATATATTTGGTTTTTGGGAGCAATGGGATTAAGTGACTTACCCAAGGTCATCCAGGTAAGTAAATATTAATTGTCTGGAACCAGAATAATATTTTAAATGCATAAAATAAAATACATAGGAAATCAATTATATTTAAATAAAGTCATCAAAATTTATGTTTTTTAAACTTTGTTGGTCGTTTGGCTGGGTCTTGTCCTTTGTTACTGAAGAGGACCAATATGACATCACCATGTTAGAAACAAGTTACAGTGTGTGTCTGACTATGATGATCAGTCAGTACAAGCTTGGAATGCTCTATCATAGGTTGGACACAAATAATCCATGTGAACACCTTCATGGATCCCAGATGAATGATGTGAGTATCTTGAAAGTAGAGAATGTCTAGCTTTTCTATTTGTATCTCCAGAATTTAAATCAATCCCAGTTCAAATGCCTAATAAATGTTTCATATTCATTCATTCATTCATTCATTCATTTGCATAGTGATGCAAAAGTCAGTTGTTGTTGTTATTTATGAGTTTCCGAAACAGAAACAATTCATCACTTGTTGACCAACCCACAGGAAGTGTGCCTCTCTGAATTTACCTATCCTGGTGGATGGATGATAGACACCTCTAGATTGAAGAAAGCCTTCAGGTGACCAGCTCCTCTGGTACAGTTTCTGAGCACCCATGCTGCAACCTCTCCTTCCACCTTCGAGGAGATTTTTACTCATTATCTTTTTGAATTATATCAGCAATTTAGTTACTGCAAATTAGCATTCCCTGGGAGAAATTAGTCCCAAATTTGGATGAACAGAGACTTCTAGTAAAAGAGAGATTCAATAAAAATGGAACACCTTATAGACAACATTGATATAGAGGTCAGAGGCTATAAAAATCGAAAGTGTGCCTTTGTTGGTTGGCTCGTGGCTTGCTCATTTAAGTTCAACTTTCTGCTCTATAATATGGCCATGGAGATGTCTGGTACTAAGCAGTCAGAAGGTTCAGCCCCAATGTCATACAATATGACTCAACTCAACTCAAAAAGTTTGGAAAGAAGCCTTTCCAAAGTCAGTTAACCCTTTCTTGTACTGCTTTGCACTTGTGGCCAATCTCTGTACACAGGACTTTGTTGGTCATGAGGAAGCACTTGGAGTCAATGGACCTGTCTTCAAATCTTGGGTGGGCCACTTGTGGAACCACTTCTCCCTCTGGGTCTAAGTTTCCTATCTGAGGAGATAGAACTAACTGATCTCTAAAGGTACATTCTATCTCTAAATCCATTATCTATAATGATGGTAATCCCCTTTTAGAGCTCATTCTAATCTCCTGTGAATTACCCCCTTTTAAATAGGTTTCTGTTCCATCTAAAATGGTCTCTAAGAGTAGATTAAAGTCCTAGAGACCTGAGTAAATGGGGGAAAGTACTGTAGATAGCCAACCTTTCCTATCTATCCAACTCTGCATTAGGTGGCTCAAATACATCGGAGACTAGTAATCTTGACCTCTCTCAGATTTTGGTCAGAACACATCTGCAAAGCTAAATATGACATAATTGTACAATTTTGCTCAGGAGAGAAAAATGTAAGGGGGACTAATAGCTCAGAGACTATTAAAGAATTCTTAGCCTAGTAATGAACTCATTATCTTTCCCTGTAAACTTTTCTATCGCTCTAATTTCCCTATTACTGTCAAGGTTGCTACCATACTCCCAGTCACCCAGGCTCTTAATCTAGATGTATTCCTTTACTCCTCTCATCTCTAACCCTCCTTATTCAATTGTTGATAAAGCCTGTTAATTTTTACTTTCAAAACATCTTTCACATATACCCCCTCACTCCTCTGATACTCCTCTCAGTCTGGTTATAGGCTCCTATTTTCTCATGCCTGTTTTTTATAAGCCTGTAATGACTTATTTCTAAGTATTCATGACACAAATCAATCCAATTTATTCTTTTAGTTGCCAAGGTAATCTTCCTAAAATGTAGGTCTCATCATGTTGCCTGCTCCTCTATAAAGTCCAATGGCTCCTTATCATCTCTAGGATAAAATATAAGGTAGTCTGGTATTTAAAGCCCTTCATAACTTGCTGTCCCTCATCTTTCCATTCTTCTTCTACCTTACCACCACCACCACCACCTCCCTCCTCTCATTCTGAGAATGGAAGGCTTGACTTTCTTACAGTTCCTTGGACAAGATAATCTATTTCTTGACCCTGGACAGTTTTTCTGTCACCTACACCAAGAATACTTTTCCAGCTCAACTTGTTTTTTTGGTTTCCCTGAATTTGAATTTGAATTCCCTGAATCTCATTTTCTACAAGAAACCCTTATTCACTTCAATTCTAGTTTGATTCTAGTGCCTTCTGTTATTTTTTCCTGTTGCCATTTCTAATTTATCTTGTCTGTTTCTGATATGTACATGGTTGTTTCCATTTATCTCCAGATCATGAGCTGAGAGCAGTTATAGCATTTTACCTTTCTTTGCATCTCCAGTGACTTGTGATTAATAAATATTCATCATCTGACTGACTAATAAATATATAGATCTATCAAAAATGATAATACCCAGTTATATCTTCAAGGAAGATTATATTAGTTTAATCTATCTCCAAAGTCCAGTAGGAACTGTCTGAAGACAAGGCTAGGTTAACTTCTTAACTTCTAAGAGAGAGAAAAAAATAGATACAGAGAGACAGAGACAATGGGAAAAAATAGGCTATCAGACTTGACTACTCAGCTCAACTACAGGTTGGAGCTGCTTTAGGATGGAGCAATTAATGACTTGTGATAGGCCTGGGTCCAAATAAGGTGCAATCACTCTCTCAAAGGACACTGGAAGAGAAAGGAAAGGTAGGAACAACTCCCAGTAAAAGTAGACTAACTGGAGAGCAAGATAGGGAAAAATGTTACAGGAACCTGACCTCCTACTTCCATCAAATCATTTCACATCCTTCTAGTTATATATATCTCAGTCACAATTTCTTCACCAGAGAATGTTACAGTGCATATCTACATTGGAAATACTGCCAGTGGAAGGAATCAAGGTAGAACATGGGAAATCCCATGTCACCAAATGCATAGAAAGCAAGCTGTCTCTTTAAACTGTGACTCCTCAAGAACCACAGTTCAGGATAAGAAAGGTCCAATCATATTTTAGAATATAAATTTTTCTACTCAATCTCATGATCATTTGAGGAGAATATTTCTGTACTAATAAGCAAGTAGAAAAGGCTGGAGTATATCTATATTCTCCTCCATACAAATAGCATATTTCATTTCTACCATAAATATAATGGTGGGACAGGGAAAGTGAGAAATTTGATTACACCTCACATCCATCTCAGTTGATGTCATCACAGGATAGAATTTCAGATGAGGTAATATAAGATGAAATATGGTAAGGTGTTAACAGACTGTGATCCCCTTATGATTTAAGAACAATTTTCTTTGATAGACTTAAAAGGAATCTTTTAAGATATCAGAATGAGTAGAAAAGATATCAGAGATATCAGAATGAGTAGAGATATCAGAATGAGTAGAAAATATCAGTTCTTCACTATTGGTAGGGATTAAAAGGAAGGAGAGGAAGAGGAAGTGATTTTTTTTTCTACTCAACTCCTATTGGTTCAGATGTCTTGCAATGGAGCTATTTTCTTAGGAGACAGCCCATCCAACACTTGGAAAACAAGTCTGAGAGAACCACTTAAGGAGCAGACACACACATGGATTCAAAGAGCCAGCTTTTCAAGGCTAAAACCAACTTCAAGGAGGAGACCCCTAGCAGCAGAGAAAAGAGTCATCAATCCTTGTGAGTAATAAATCAGGGAACCCAGTTGAGCAACTCATCCAACAGAAATATTTCAGATGTGTTAGGTCTAAAATAATCTGAAAACACCCTTATAAACCTTTGTGATTTTTATCTTGTGTCGAATGACTATCCACATTTCTATATTTTGAGGTACAGATTATTCTTTCATCCTATAAAAACCTAACTTGATTTTTTCTAAAATCTATGTGAAGTTGTTGACAAACCATACTTAACCAATATTCTTGTTACTGTCAGGAGAATAAAGTATTATTGAGTTTGGAAGTATGTCTAGAAATGTCACTTAAAAATACACAAATGCAAGGGTCTTTGATTGCTATTCAAAAGTGGATTGCCTGGAAGTGGGAGTGTAATTGTAAATAGCAGAATATGCCTTCAAGGCCCTTAAATAGTTTGACCTTAATATTTGCATTTGGCCCTATCATTATGCCTCTCAGTTGTGTTTTATACCATAATTATCAACTCACATGCTGGATTGGTCCTAACAAAAGCTCCCTCTGATATTTTGCCACTTCAGGAATTGGGGCTGTCAACCTCTTCCTTTTGGATGTGTGTAATTCATGCAGAACAGATTGTATTCTACAGAAAGAAATTATGTAATGGGCGTCTCTGTCCCTGCTCCTGGGCAGGACAAAAGAGCCTCCTCCTATTCCCTCCCATGACCCATACTGGCAATTATTCACTGAATGGCCCAGATGTAGGGCCAAATGTGATTCCCGAGGTCACCTAATCAAGATTTCTAAGTACAGAATGAGAAAAAGAAATAAATCAGTATTGTCTGCCAGGATGAAGCATTGTAAGATACCCAGAGGTATTTAAAGATATTTTTTCTGAGCTTTCAAAACTTTTTAAGATTCCTTTTTTTAACCCTTTAACCTTTCAGATGTCTTCAACCCATCTTTTTATCCATGTCCTTTATGCTAATAACTCAATCTTAGATGCTTGTTGCCCTTTTATTCCTTTGTTCTTCCCCCTTCTACCATCCCTTACACACACACACACACACACACACACACACACACACACACACAAAACACTGAAATTTATGATTTCACCACATTTGTAAAGAATATACTTTATGCTTTGTTTTTATAAGTGAGCAAAATTATTTTCCATATATGTGAAGGCCATCTTCTTCATGAAAGCATCTCAGAATTTCTCTGGGAAGAGATATCAGAAGTCATTTTTATGCTGCAATAAGAATTCCATTAACGTCATCCTTGAGAGGTATATTTTCATCCCCTGCTGAAAGAAATCTAGTAGCTGGGAAGTCAAAAGAAATGGCCCTTTACACTTTGGAAGAGCTATCATTTAGCAAGTTTTTTTTCTTCCACCATACAGACATATGACCTAAAACTGAAAAGAGCCTCAGAAGTCATGAAGTTCAACCCCTGAATGTCAAAGTAAGTTATTTGCCTAAATATAAATTGTAAAAGATAGAGGTGGGAATTGAACCCAGGTCTGATTCCAGAATCAGTATTCTGTCTAATGTACCATGCAAGCTGTCTTCAACTGCTCTGCCTTTATTTTTAGTTCTGTCTTTGGAAGTTCAGCAGGACAGGTCTCTTTTCTCTTGCATAAATTAGTCTTACAAATTATTTTCTATTGTAAATATGTTAAAAGTAGGGATCAGGACTTTTATCTCCTTTATAACTCTCTGAAACATGTATAAGCTAGTATTGCCATGGAGACTCCATGACAATGAAGAATCCTTCAGCCTGTGATATCTTGGAGCTAAGATTGTTGGAAAAAAGTTTCTCAGAGATTTTGGAGATTAAATACCAGAAAGAGCAGAGGGAGGAAGCAGGTTCTGAGTTTGTATAGTTTCCTACATCTTGGCACTATGTAGATTTTCCAGCATTAGAGCTAGGGTTCTAGCACTCCTGATCTTTCTTAGAAAGACTAAAATTTATTGTTGTTGATGCTGCCAGCAATGATGCTGCTCTGGTTAATAATGCAATTGATATTAGACCAAAAGAGACTATGATCAATGGTATTAGACACAGCTCTTTATATGTTCATGTTCATATATTTAACCTGATTGTGTATGTATGACCTATATCAGATTGTTTGATGTTTTGGGGAGGGAAGAAGGAAGAAAAATTTGGAACTAAAATCTTATAAAAGTGAATATTGAAAACTATCTTTATATGTAATTGGAAAAAATACTATTTATAAGTTCACATTCAAATTTAAAACAAAATGAGACTCTCAAAAGTCACTGATCAAAAAGAGCTTTGCTTTACTTTAAAAATGATATGGATGAAGGGGCGGCTAGGTGGCACAGTGAAAAAAGCACCAGCCCTGGAGTCAGGAGTGCCTGGGTTCAAATCCGGTCTCAGACACTTAGTAATTACCTAGCTGTGTGGCCTTGGGCAAGCCACTTAACCCCATTTGCCTTGCAAAAACCTAAAAAATAATAAAAAAAAAATTATATGGATGTACAATAAAGTTATAATCATGCTTAGCTTCTCTAGACAAGTCCCTCCTCATCTCCATTTGGAAACATATCTGGTCATTGGAGAAGAGCATAATGATTCACAAGATCTTTATCTCCCACTGAATCTATGTGAGTGGGGCTTTTTATGCCCTTGGGTGACCAGGAAGCAGCTTCAAAGAAAGCAAAGGACAATTTCCATTGCCTTTTAAGAATTAATCCCTCTCATCAAAAAATTTAGAGTCCTGGTCATACCACAAATGAGTACAGGATTAAATAAACCAGATTTGAATAGATAATACCAACTGCTCCTTAGAGACAATTTACATCTCCTGTGTCTCCAGAATGGGGAAAGATGCAGAACTAGATCTGGAGGGAGGAAAACCCAGGTTTTAATTTTATCTCACACGCACTCACACACACACACACACACACACACACACACACACACACACACACACACGCCAGAGCACTCAGGAATAGTCATTTGTCATCGTTTGGTCTCAGTTCCCTCATCTAGTGAGGGTATTGGACTCAGTGATCACCTTTAACTCGGGATCCGTGAACCTGTGAAGGGTTCAGTTCAAAAGACGGTGATTAGATCTTCGTTCAAGGGAGGCTGAAACGTTCAGACAAGTTAATCTTTGTAATACAGTTGAGGTCTCAGGACTGCATGCTTTTAGTGTCATGGGGTTTCAAGTCTCAGTTTATGTCTCATTTCCTCTGAGAAGCCTTTCCTTGACTGTTGCAGCCCTCACTGATCTCCCTTTTCTCTGAATATTCAGCAACTATCTATGCCACATACTTTAGTACCTGTGCTATACATACTAGAAGATAAACTCCTTGAAGGCTGTAGTAATTTCATTGTATTATTATGATTAACTATATTAATAAATACCCATTAATAATTAATATAACAAACTGTAATTGTATTGTACATTTATACTATTTATGTTTCAATTCAATATAGTAAGTAATATATGACATGTTAACACATTTTATTGTCTATTATATTTATATAAAACACAATTGTATTTTATATATACATTATATTAGTATGCTATATTATAATTAATTATATTACATATAATTATATCAAGGCACAATATGCTATATTTATATTTTTATCATATTTTAATATAATATTTATAATAGTATAAAATGTATATAATATATTTTATTATTTCTTATATTTACAAAATGTGCAATATCATCATATATTACTATCATATCATTGCTATTACATATTAATATAATGTTTGTCCTTCATTTTCAAAGACCATGACATCAGGGGATGCCAGGACAAGCACATGAATTGGATTTGAGTAAGGGAGATGCTGTGCTAAATCATCAGCCTCTCTTTCGCCTCCAGAGCCATCTGGGTCCAGTGGCCAGATATGAATCAAGATGATGGCCCTGTCTATGAGACAATCGGGTTAAGTGACTTGTCCAAGGTCACACAGCTAGTAAGAGGTAAGTGTCTGAGGCTGTATTTGAATATACATCAATATAATCAATAATAATAATAGGTATAAGGACTAGACTTCTGATTTAATTGGTAGAGGGAACTCGTAGGTGAGGCAATTCCCTCTAATAATTCAGGTTAATAACTTCTCTGCAATTTTTAGCCTAGAGTGCTTGCAGACTTACCCAAAGTGACATCATGAATAGGATGTCCAAGTCTTCTTGACTTTAATACCAAGGTTCTATCTACTAACTTACTACTACTACTACTACTACTACTAATAATAATAATAATAATAATAATAATAATAATGATAATAATGATAATAATGATAATAATGATAAATGATGGTGATGATGTGATGGTAATGATGACAATAAGGACAATGACAACTTCTGTAATGATTTATTGATACAAAGCATTTTTACATAATTTCAATTGCAGTGATATAGTACTGGATCTGGAGTCAGAAAGATCTGAATTCAAATCCAGTCTCAGACACTCAGTAACTCTATGACCCTAAGTAGGTAAGTCATACTTTAATCTGTTTGCCTCAGTTTCCTCATCTGTAAAACATGGATAATAAAAGTATTTGCCTCCTAGGAATTTTGTGAAGATCAAGTCAGTTAATCTTTTTAAAACTCTTAGCTTAATAAATAGTAAGCATTTTGTAAAAATTAGTTATTATTATTATTATTATTATTATTATTAATAATATTCTTACAACCATTTAGTGAAGTGGGTAGTCTCTAACTGTACATGCTTGGCAACTTAAGTTGTTTTCTTTCAGCCTCTTTGGTTTCATTCTTAAATGTGGGTTGCATTAATTGATCTCCAAGGTCCTTTTTCTGGTTCTATGAATATTATCATCCTCATTTCACAGATAAGATACCATAGACTCACAGATGACTTTCCTAAGGTCACAGAAGTAAAAAGAGCCCAGATTCCAACACATAGAACTACACTACATTGCCTTTCCATTTTCTTGTCTTATTTTCTATGATTTTGTGAGTGTTGGACACATGCCTTAATAAACTATACATTATTGAAGGCTAGGACCATGTTTAATATTCTTTAACCTCTACCAGTCTTAAGAATAGCTGCCTGATAAATAAATCAATGAAATTTAGAGGGTTCCACACCCAGAGGTCATTAAAAATATTTTAACAGCCTGACCTGAATCTCAGACAACTCCTTTTCTAAATCAGGGATGAGGAACCTTTTTTTCTGCCATGGTCCACTTGGATATTAATAACATCATTCACAAACCTTACAAAATTATCAGCTTAAAAAAAAGTAGCCTGCTATATTTGGTCAAACATTTAATTATTTTACCTGTTGAAAGCTCCTGGATTTATTAAATTTCGAGTCCCTGCCTGAAGTTGCCATGACAACAGACCAAATGATTTTAGCCTTATACAACCCATGACCCAACATTTCTCAACCCTGTTCTAAATTATGAAAATCTGAGTAATTTTTCTTTTTTTTTTTAACCCCCAGAGATAGCACAGTATAGTAGAAGGACTCTAATTTAAAAGCCTAGGTTTGAAATTAATTTTTCTGTTACTAGCTGTGTGACTTTGTGAAAGTCATTTAATTTTTTAAGTTTCAGTTTCCTCAATTTGCAAAATAAAGATACTTGTGATTACCCTGGCTCCATGATAGGGCTGATGTGAAGAAAAATTTTTTTTTATTTCCCCAAATGCATTAAAATTAGAAGCATGAATATCATATCATGGTTTACATATGACTAGAGTTTATTTTCCCTTCTATTCAATATATATTTCTAACAATTATAACATTAACTGTAGCCATTATTATATAAAGAGAGGCAGTATGGAGTAGTAAATAGAGGCTTAGACCCAGTGCCAACAACAGCTCAGTTTAGGTTCTACCTGAACAAAACTGAGTTCCTTTGGAAATCAGTTAACCTTTTAGTGCAACAGGAAACTTTGAGACATTAAGTATTAATATTGGCATAATTGGTATTAATATTGATTATTGATTAAAATTTATTATTAAGGATGGAGTTTTTGTTGTTTGCTCTTTTTCCTTAGATTTCCCTATAACAATAAAATCATGTTAGTTCAAAAATCAAACAAACAAAAAAGATAAAACTAAGATAAAATTAAAATGCTAAGGATCTATATTTTCCTCGATGTGGGGAACTCCTTCTACCTGCCTCCAACCTAAGGTTCTGAGAAATTAAACAAATTGTCCATAGTGAAACAGCTAATAAGTATGAAAAACGGATTTGAAATCAACTTTCTTTCAAAATTTTAAATTATTTCTTATTGATATCATTATATTTGCATATTTTTGCTTAGTGACATAATCATGAGAATCTTTGGAAAGAATAGTCCTACTTGTACAGGTGATGTTTTTACCCTTTTTTTCATAATCTCTTCAGTAGTGATATTGCTGGATCAAAGGGTATACACATTTTTATTGCCCTTTGGACATAATTCCAAATTTCTCTCTAGAAAAGTTTGATGAGTTCACAGCTCCACCAACAGTGTAATAGTGTTCCAGATTTCCCACATCCCTTCCAACATTGATCATTGTCTTTTCTGGTCATATTGGCCAGTCTGAAAGGTGTGAGGTGGTACCTCAGAGATGTTTTAATTTGCATTTCTCTAAGAATTAGTGATTTAGAGCAAATTTTCATATGATTATGGATTACTTTGATTTCCTCATCCTTTCAGGATTTGCATATCCTTTGACCACTTGTCTATTAGGGAATGGCTTGTCTTTTTAAAAAAAAATTGACTCAGTTCTCTGTATATAAAACATCACCTGTACAAAAATGTTCATTGCAGCTCTGTTTGTGGTGGCAAAGAAATGGAAACTGAGGGAATGTCCATCAATTGGGGGATTGTTTAACAAACTGTGATATATGTATGTGATGGAACACTATTGTTCTATTAGAACCCAGAAGGGATGGAAATTCAGGGAAGCCTGGAAGAATTTGAATGAACTGATGCTGAGAGAGATGAACAGAACCAGAAGAACATTTTTACACGCTAACAGCAAAATGGGAGTGATGATCAACATTAATGGACTTGCTCATACCAACAGGGCAATAATCAGGCACAATTTTGGGGTGTCTGTGATAGAGAATGCAATCTATATACTGAAAAAGAATTGGGTTTGAACAAAGACCAAAGACTATTACCTTTAATTTAAAAAAAATGTTGTCTTATTATGTAATCCGTCTATATCTCATACTATATGTTTCTTCCTTAAGGTTATGATTTCTCTCTCATCACATTCAACTTAGATCAGTGATGTAAAGACTAGCAAACTACCTTCTGTGGGGGGAGGAAAGAAAGATTGGGGGAAAAATTATAAAACTCAAAATAAATAAAACCTTTCTAAAAACAAATAAATAAATAACCCCCCCCCCCAAAAAAAAAATGGTTTTGCTTTGGAGAAACATTAAAGAGTTGAGGCTGTTTTAAAGTTATTAAAGCCAGGTTAGCACTTTCTAAAATATACTACTTTCATCATTATTGCATCAATAAGAAAAAACTACATGTGATTCCATTCTAGTCTTTCAGTTGCTATTTTAATATCTTGACCTCTGTACCTCCTTTAGAGGAGCACTATACTAAACCATTCAAGGGGCCATGAATGACTTTCAGGTTCAGTAGGATTTCCTTGGTTTCCTTGGGTGGGGCTCTCTCTGATGCATTATCAGGAAGAGCTAAAGGTAGCTTTTGTTCAGCCAGGCCAGCTATATACCTTTGATTCCCCAATCCAGGCCAGCTATACACCTTTGATTCCCCAATACCGCTAATTCTGTAAGTCATTGGGAAATAGGTATGCTGTGGCATCCTGGTGACAGGTCTCCTCCAGTGACTATGGCAACCTGGGGTTAGGGCCATTTTTCCTTCATCTGAAGAATGGGGCTGACTTCCTGAAGATAAGTAAAATCCTATTGTTGCTCTGTGCTGTTAAAGAGCTCAGGGGTAATAAAGATACTACTGAATACCATTAATGATCTTGCATGAAATAACATGAATTAAATAACTGCAAATCATTTTTGCCAGCATAATTATAGATGCTCTCTCACAGAAATGCAAGGAAGAGCTTAAAATTGAGCTTCATTACTTATTCCAGTCATTATTTCTGGCATTCTTTTGTTCCTAGTGTCCAGAGAGCTTATTGTCTGACCACTGCAATAATGAGCTGGCTTTCACATTTGTAAATTAGAACCACTGGGTTAGTGTTACTGAGTGGAACAATAGAACTAAATGATGAAGTTTCTCTAAGGAAGATTATTTTGAAAACAAAAGTTCCTCCAAGCTGCATGTCAGATAGAAGACTCTACTTCTGGTCAAAAGTCTAACCTTTAACTCCTTCCACCTTCCACTTAGAAGTTAAAAGCACGTAGCGTAGTTGACTAAATTGAATTTTTTTTTCATTTTAATCTTGGCTAGTGGGAAGGGTTAGATGAGGATCTGATCATCTCTGTACAGATGTCCTGGATAAAGTATATAATACCATCACAGAATCAAAGGATCACAAAACTTGAAGTGTTGGAAGCAGTCATTCAGAATATCAGATCCAGAATATACATCTAGAATATCTAGCATCCAGCATAAACTCCTTGATTTTTAAATCTTTAAAAACTTTTGAAAGGATATTTATACATTTTTTCTACTACAAATTATATTCTAACTTGTATTAAAGTGATTCTCCTATGGCCTTCTCATATCCTCAGTACTCAGTAAAGTATCTGAAATAGAATAGTTCACAGTTAATGCTTGTTGATTGATTTATTGATTGCCTATGAACCTTATTATCCCTTAGAGACAATAGTCTACTACTAATCTTTCTATTGAAGATCACCACACCAAACAACCAAATGATTGGAGGAATAGTAGGGACGATTTCAAGCAAAGACAAACCCTTGAGGTCAAGAACTATGTTTCTATAACTACCTTAGGAACTAGTACAGATGCACTTAGCTAAAAAGTATTCAACAGATGTTTGTTGAATGTATAATATCTACTCGAGATCGCTCTGTGTGCTCTACACTGGCAGGTAAAGATGACATTGCTAATGATGACTATTACTCCCCTCAGAAATCTATAGATTATTCTGAGAGTTTAGGAATTTTAAATGTTGTCACTTATGAGTGCTCTTCCAGTGTGCAAAAATCAACCAGTAGAAATCTCTTGTTGTTTAGTCATTTTTCAGTCTTATCTGACTCTTTGAGTTTTTACATTTTGTCAGCAGAAATGGTGTAGTGGTTTGCTGTTTCCTTTTCCAACTCATGTAAGTAAACAGGGTTAAGTGACTTTTTTAAGGTCATACAGATAGTAAGTTTCTGTGGCCAAATTTGAACTCATAGAGTCTTCCTGACTCCTGACCTGACTCCATCCACTGTGCTACCTAGTTGTCCTAGAAATCTATTAGTTCTTTTTTATTTTCACAAACAAAACTAATGAATATAAAATTAGGAGGAAATCAGTAAAATGACATAGAATCTTTGTAAACAAATTTCTCTGACCTCCCATTTCTAAAATGCATAGGGAATTGAGTCATATAAGAATAAAAGCTATTTCCCAGTTTTCAGTGGAAAAAATCCAAACTATCAATAACCCTATGAAGAATTCTTGAAGTCACTAATAATTAGATATATATATGTTAAAACAGCACTACTACCTCATATCTTTCAGATTGACTAAGACAAGAACGGAAAATGACAAATATAAGAGTGAATGTAAGAAAACAGTGCACTACAGCTAAGATGGTGGAGAGAAGCCAGGAACTGTTTTAAACTCTCCTTGCTTTCCCTCAGAACGGACATGAACCTAGCCTCTTAACATATTTTGAATCATCAGAACCCACAGAAGAACAAAAGGTTGGTGGAGGGGAGGAGGGCGGGGTGGGGGGAAGATGAAGTGGGAGTGAATGTTCTTAGGCCCCCAATACATGGGCAGCAGGGTGAGGCTCAAGGACTTACCAAAGAACTGGTGGGGGAAGCTTTTGCTGTGAATGTAGTGGGTAGACAGGGAGAGCTTCAGTTTGTTGCCCAGACACCCAGCCAGCCAGCTCGACTGGCCTGGAAGACCCTGGCCAAAAGCCCTGGTGTTTTCAGCTGAGCCCCCTGGAGTTTCTGTCAGAAAACCTGGCTGTCTCTAGTATAAACACAAAGAAATATTCCCAGGTGTTCATACCTTGTCCCATGGCAAGTGTATGGGCTGCAGATCTTCCCCAGGGCTGATTATTCAGAGGGCCTAGCCCAGATTGTGGGAGATATCCCAGATCCAACACCAGACCTAGAAAGTGAGCCACTGACACCTCCAATACAATCTAAAGAAAACTTCTGGTTCCTTACTCAGTGGATGAATAACCTCCTGGAGTTCCTAACCGGACAGCAAGGTTCCTAGGGATCTCAACATTGAAGGTCTGCAAACCAGTCTCTACCCCAACACAAGACCCTAGAAAGGGTCCAAAAAGAAGAAAGGTCAGCACAAAGCAGGGACTTTGATTATTACCTTGGAGATAAGGATACTCGCATAGAAAAGGACAGAAAGGAAACTATGTGAAGGTTCAGAGGAAAATATGAATTGGTCTCCATCCCAGAAAGATTTCATAGAAGAGATTAGAAAGAAGTTTAAAAACCAAATGGAAAAATTGGGAAAAGAAATAGAAGAGAAGACTTCTGGCCAAGATGGCAGAGAGAAGACAGGCATTGTGCTAAGTTCTGGTTTCCCCTCAGAAATAATATGAAAAAAGCTTCTTAACAGAAATATGACTGACAAATCCTAGAAAAAGAAGCTAGGACCTCAAGGTTTGTCTTCAGGGATCAAGAGTGAGCCAAGGGAGGAGAGCAGAGACCCTGCTGGGAGGGGGTGAAAGCCATATTAGCCTAAGATCAGCTGTGGCGGCAGTGACTGTGGGAGCTGTGGTCCAAGAACCAACTAGGGCACAGAGGCACTAGCTGTAGGACTGATGGGCTGTGGACCTGACAGTCTGGGGCTTAACAGGAGGGATGGAGGGCAAGTTCCAGTGCTGGAGAGTTGCAGACATTGATTTGCCTGACTCCTCTGATCTGCAGGACCTCAGATTCCATACCTTCATTTCAGCTTCCCAGAAGCTGAACTCTTCCCAGAACAAACACAGTGACAGACCACCTTCTCCCCAGGCTCAGACTTGGGCAGCAAAGCTCTCTCAGCTGTGACAAGGGAAAGTAATTATCTTGCCCTAGGGCACAGCCTACATTGTTCAAGGTTAAAAGTTATCCAGGATAGCTGCCCACACCCTCCAGGCCAAGAACACACCAGAGAAAGCAATCAGCACACACTACTGACCTGCCCATATGGAGTTATTAAATCCCAACATCAAACCTCTGTGAACAAGCCCCACCCCAACACAAGATCTTAGGAAAATGAAGAAAGGCCAGTGAAAAGGGGGTGGTCCACAGAAAAATTTCTAGAAGGTAAAGACCCTAACTCAGAGAGATCTAAAACCTCTGAGGAGAATATAATTTGGTCTCTAAAGACTTCCTTGAAGAAATCAGGAAGGAGTTTAAAAAATCAATTGGAAAATTTGGTAAAAGAAGCCGAAGAGAAGATTAACACCTTGCAACAAGAAGACAAATCCTTGGAAAATACAATTGGACAAATGTAAAAAGAAAATAATTCTCTCAAAACCTCAATTGGTCAAATGAAAAATTCTTTCAAAAATAAAATTGAGCAATTGGAAAAGGAGTTGAAAAAGGTAAATTCTTCTCTAAAAATTCTCTAAAAAAAGAATGGAATCTGTGGAAACCAATGACTTCATGAGACAACAAGATTCTGTTAAACAAAACCAAGAGATCTGAAAAATAGAAGAAAATGTAAAATACCTCATTATCAAAACCACTGACTTCAAGAATAGATTGAGAAGAGATAACCTAAGAATTACTGGTCTTCTAAAGACATTGAAGAGAAAACAAGCCTGGACTTAATATTACAGGATTTAATGATGGAAAACTGCCCTGATATCATGGAACCAGAGAGTAAAGTAGTTATTGAAAGAATACATTGATCACCTCCAGAAAGGGATTGTAATATGAAAACACCAAGGAATATCGTGGCCAAATTACAGAACTATCAACTAAAAGAGAAAATCCTGCAAGCAGTCAGAAAGAAACAATTTAAATACCAAGGAGGCACAGGAAGGATTATGTAGGACCTAGATGTATCAACATTAATGATTGAAGGGCCTGGAATGAGATGTTCCAAAGAGCAAGGGAGTTTGGAATGCAGCCAAAAATCCACTATCCAGCAAAACTGAGGCTTCTCTTCCAGGAGAAAAGATGGACATTTAATGAAATGGGAGACTTCCAACATTTCCTGATGAAAAGACCAGAGTTGAATAGAAAATTTGAACATCAAAGAGGAGACTCAAGAGACACATGAAAAGGTAAAAAAAATGGGGAAGGCAAAGGAAAAAAACTGCTATCCAGTAAGATGAAACTAGCTATATCCCTACATGGGAGAAAGACTAATAATTCTTGAGAATTGTAACTCTATTAGAGATAATATACTTAGCCAGGAGTGATGGACAGTCATGACTTTTCTGACTCAGATAGAATGATGTAAAAACAATACCTCCTGAAAAGGGGGGGACAATAAGGAGACAGGAGGATGGAGGAGATGAAATGGGGTAAATCTCATTACATTAAGAGGTACAAAGGACCTATTGCAATAGAGGGGAAGAAGGGATGAGGTGAGAACTGCCTGAATCTTACTCTCATCAGATTTGGCTTAAAGTTAACATATATACACTCAGTTAAGTTAAGAAACTTATCTTACTTTTCAAGTATTAAAAGGGGAAAAGGGAAGGGGGAAGAGGAAAAGGATAACTAATAGAAGGAAGGAAAGGAAGAAGGAGCAAAGGAAAAGGGGAAAGAAAGGGGAGGGGGTTGGATATAAAATGGGGAAAGAAAGGGGAGGGGGTTGGATATAAAATGGAAAACACATTGAAGGTAGTGATATTCAGAAACAAATTACTGGGGAATATGGATAAAGCAAAAAGGGGGGGGGAATACAAACAGAGAGAAGATATCATAAAGGCCATAAAGAGTTAGAAATTATAACTTTGAATGTGAGTGGGATGAACTCTCTCTTAAAACATAAGTGAACAGCAGAGGGGATTAAAAACCAGAATCCTACAATATACTGATTACAAGAAACTCATTTGAAGCAGAGAGATACATATAGTGGAAAGATAAAAGGTTGGAACAAAACATATTTTGCTTCAGCTGAAGTGAAAAAAAGCAGGGGTAGCAATCCTTATCTCAGACAAAGCAGCTGCAAAAATAGATATCCTTAAAAGAGATAAGGAAGGAATCTATATCCTCCTAAAAGGTACCAAATAAAATAATTTCAATACTAAAATATATGCACCCAATGGTAAAGCACCCAAAATCTTAGAGGAGAAGTTGAAGGAGTTACAGGAAGACATAGACAGCAAAACTCTACTAGTGGGATACCTCAACCTCCCATTCTCAGATTTAGATAAAAACTAGATTATTAGAAAGCCTAGACAGGATAGACTTATGGAGGACATTGAATGGGGATAGAAAGGAATATACTTTTTTTTTTCTGCAGCACATGGCACTTACACAAAAACTGATCATGTACTAGGGCATAAAACCTAATGATCAATTGCTGAAAAGCAGAAATAGTGAATATGTCTTTCTCAGATCATAATGCTATAAAAATCACATGCAATATTGGGCCAGGGAGATATAGACTCAAAACAAATTGGAAACTAAACAACCTCGTTTTAAAGAATGAGTGGATTAAACAACAAATTATAAAAAGTATTATTTCATCCTAAGTAATGACAATAATGAAACAATATACACAAACCTTTGGTATACACTCAAGGTAGCAGTCAGGATATATTATATCTTTAAATGCTTACATGAATAAATTAGAGAAAGAAGAAATCAATGAACTAAATGTGCAACTAAAAAAATTAAAGAACACATTTAAAAATCCTTAGTTAGGGGCAGCTAGGTGGCACAGTGGATAAAGCACTGGCCTTGGAGTCAGGAGTACCTGGGTTCAAATCTGGTCTCAGAAACTTAATAATTACCTAGCTGTGTGGCCTTGGGCAAGCCACTTAACCCCATTTGCCTTGCAAAAACCTAAAAAAAAATCCTCAATTAAATACAAAATTATAAATTCTAAAAATTAAAGGGGAAATTAATAAAATCAAAAGTAAGAAAACTATTGAGCTAATAAATAAACCAAAGAGCTGGTTTTATGAAAAAAATCAACAACATTGATAAATCTCTGGTCAATTTGATTTAAAAAAAGAAGAAAACCAAATTGCTAGTATCATAAACAAAAAAGTTTAAATCGCCACTAATGAGGAGGAAATAAAGGTAATAATTCAGAATTATTTTGTCCAAATCTATGCCAATAAATTCGATAATCTAAGTGAAATGGATGAATAATTACAAAAATATAAGTTGCTCAGGTTAAATGAAGAGGAAATTAAATACTTAAATAACCCTATCTCAGAAAAAGAAATTCAACAAGCCATCATTGAACTCCCTAAGAAAAAATCTCCAGGGCCAAATGGATTCACAAGTGAATTCTATCAAACATTTAAGGAACAATTGCTTCCAATTCTATAGAAACTCTTTGAAAAAATAGGTGAAGATGGAACTCTGTCTACCTCTTTCTATGACACCAATATGATATGGTGCTGATACCTAAACCAGGAAGAGTTCAAACAGAGAAAGAAAATTATAGACCTATCTCCCTCATGAATACAGATGCAAAAATCTTAAATAAAGTCTTAGCAAAACGATTACAAATTATCACTAGGATAGTACATTATGACCAAATAGGATTTATCCCTGGAATGCAGGGTTGGTTCAATATTAGTAAAACTGTATAATTAATTATATCAATAACAAACCTATCAGAAATCATATGATTATATCAATAGATGTTGAAAAAGTTTTTGACAAAATACAGCACCCATTCCAACTAACAAGACTAGATAGCATAGGAATAAATGGAGTGTTCCTTAGAATAATAGGTAGTATATATCTGAAACCATCAATAAGCATTATGTGCAAGGGGGATAGCCTAGAAGCATTCCCAATGAAATCAGGAGTGAAACAAGGATGCTCATCATCACCACTACTATTTAATATTGTATTAGAAATGCTAGCTTCAGTAATAAGAGAAGAAAAAGAAATTGAAGGAATTAGAATTGGGAAGGAAGAGACAAAACTCTCACTCTTTGAAGAGGATATCATGTTATACCAACAGAATCCCAAAAATCATGAACTAATGGTGAGCCAGATGAGCAGAACTAGAAGAACATTATATACCCTAACAGCAACATGGGAGTGATGATCAACATTAATGGACTTGCTCATACCAACAGGGCAACAATCAGGCAAAATTTTGGTGTATCTGTGATCAAGAATACTATCTGTATCCAGATAAACAATTGTGGAGTTTGAACAAAGACCAAAGACTATTACCTTTAATTTTTTAAAACAAAAAAACTTACCTTATGTAATTATGCTATCTTTTATATTTTATTTTTCTTCCTTAAGGATATGATTTCTCTCTACTTACATTCAACTTAGATCAATGTATAGCATGGAAACAATGTAAAGACTAACAGACTGCTTTCTGTTGGGGGTAGGAGTAGTCAAACAAGATTATGGGAAAATTGTAAAATTCAAAACAAATGAAATCTTTCTAAAAAAAGAAATAGAGAAAATTAACATTGTGTAAGAGAAAATTAACATCTTACCATGAAAAATGACTGAGGAAAGCAAATCCTTTAATTACGTAATTGAACAAATATAAAAAGAAAATATTTCTTTCAAAAACACAATTGGGTAAATGGAAAAAGATAACAGCTCCTTAAAAAACAGAATTGACCAATTGGAAAATGAAATCCAAAAGGTAAATGAAGAAAATTCTTCTCTAAAAAAAATTGGAATCTGTGAAAACATGAGACACCAATAATATGTTAAACAAAATCAAAAAAATAAAAAATCAATGAAAGTGTAAAATACCTTATTGGTAAAAACAATTGACCTAGAAAATAGATTCCAGAGAGACAATTTAAGAATCATAGGACTACTTGAAAACATTGAAAGAAAAAAAAATAATGGACTCCATACTTCAGGGACCTAGTGAAAAAGAACTGCCCTGATATGCTGGAACCAGAGAGCAAAATAGTCATTGAAAGAATACATCAATCCCTTCCCAAAAGGGATCCTAAAATGAAAAAACCAAGGAACTTTGTGCTCAAACTCCAGAATTATCAGATCAAGGAGAAAATCCTACAGATGGCCAGAAAGAAGCATACTAAAGAATCCCATTCAGGATTACACAGGACCTGGGTACATCAACATTAAGGGAATGAAGGAACTGGAATATGATATTCCAGATAGAAAGGGAGCTTGAATTACTACCAAGACTTGTCTATCTAACAAAAGTATATCTTCTCTTTAAGGGGAAAATATGGACATTTAATGGATGGACTTTCAATCTTTCTTGATGAAAAGACCAGAGCTAAACAGAAAATTTGATCTTCAAGCAGGAGGCTCAAGAGATACATGAAAAGGTATACAGGAAAAAGAAAAAAACTGTTATCCTGTAAGATTAACCTGGTTACATACCCACCTGGGAGGAAGATTTTCCTATCACTTGAGAATTGTAATTCTATTAGAGGGAATATACTTAGGCAGAAAGTATAGATATTCTTGACATGTCCATAATTTTGATGAATGATTAAAAATATTTCATTAAAAAGGAGGGGGCAGTAAAAAGATGGGAGGAAGAGAGAGGTTGAATGTGGTAAATTACATTACATGAAGAGGTGTAAAAGACCTACTACAATGGAGGGGAAGAAGAGAGGAGGTGAGGATGGCCTGAATCTTGCTTTCTTTTAGAACTTTATCTTACTTTTCAAGTATTAGGAGAGGAAAGAGGTAGGGTAGGAGGGTAGGAGGGACTGATAGAAGAGAAGGAGGGAAGAAGGGGAAAAGGGAAAAGGGAAAGAAAATGGAAGGGGTGAATAGAAGAAGGTAAATCATTGAGGGAAGAGATTTTCAGAAGAAAAATACTGGGGAGGAGTGATAAGATGAAAGAAGGGGGAAATACTAATGGAGGGGGATATAGAATGGAGGGCAATAAAAAGTTAGTAATTATAACTTTGAATGTGAATGGGATGAACTATCCCATAAAATGGAAGTGGCTGGCAAAGTAGATTAAAAACCAGAATCCCACAATATGCTGCTTACAAGAAACACATTTGAACCAGAGGGATTCTTATAAAGTAAAGGTAAAAGACTGGAGCAGAATATATTATGCTTTAGCTGAAGTGAAAAAAAAAACAATGATAACAATCCTTACCTCAGACAAATCAATTGCAAAAATAGATCTCATTAAAAGGGATAAGAAAGGAAAGTATATTCTCCTAAAAGGTACCATAGACAATAAAGTAATTTCAATACTAAATATGTATGCACTAAGCAGTATATCATCCAAATTTTTAGAAGAAAAGTTAAATGAATAACATGAAGTCATGGATAGCAAAACTAGACTGGGGGGACCCCAACTTCCTCCTCTCAGAATTAAATAAATCAAACCATAAAATAAACAATAAGAAAGTCAAGGAGGTAACTAGAATGTTAGAAAACTTAAATATGATAGACCTCTGGAGAAAATTGAAAGGAAATAAACAGGAATATATCAAATAACAAATCATAGACAGAATTAATGATTTCATCCAAGACCATGACAATAATGAGATAACATATCAAAATGTATGGAATTCAACCAAAGCTGTTTTTAGGGGATATATTATATCTCTAAAAGTCTATGTGAATAAAAAAAAAATAGAGAAAGAGAAGAACAACAAACTAAGCATGCAACTAAAAATGTTAGAGAAAGAACAAATTAAAAATCCCCAATTAAATAAAGAATTAGAAATTCTGAAAATTAAAGGTGAAATTAATAAAATCAAAAGCAAGAAAATTATTGAACTAATAATAAAATTAGGTAGTAATTTGGAAGTATTTTGTCAAACTGTATGCCAATAAATTTAATAGTCTAAGTGAAATGGATGAATATTTACAGACATAAATTCCCAGGTTAAAAGAAGAGGAAATTAAACACATAAATAACCCTATCTCAGAAAAAGGAATTCAACAAGCCATCAATGAACTTGCTAAGAAACAATTTCCGGGATCAGATGGATTCACAAGTGAATTCTATCAAACATTCAAGGAACAATTGGTTCTAATTAATATAAACTATTTGAAAAAATAGATGAAGACAGAACTCTGCCTAATTCCTTCTATTACATCAATATGGTGCTGATACCTAACCCAGGAAAAATCAAAACAGAGAAAGAATTATAACCAATTTCCCTAATGAATATGGATGCAAAAACGTTAAATAAAATATTAGCAAAGTTATTGTAGCAAGTAATCACTAGGATAAAACACTATGATTAATCAGGATTTATACCAGGAATGCAGGGTTGGTTCAATATTAGGAAAACTATCAGCATCCTTCACTATAGAACTAACAAACCTAACAGAAATCATATGATTATCTCAATAGATACTGAAAAAGCTTTTGACAAAATACAGCACCCATTCCTATTAAGAATACTACAAAGCAAAGGAATAAATGGATTGTTCTTTAAAATGATCAGCAATAAGTCAATTAGGAGACCAAGGAATAGTTTATCTGTCAGATCTATTGAAAGGGGAACAGTTTATGACCAAAGAAGATATAAAGAAAAGTATAAAAAACAAATTGGATAATTTTGATTACATTAAATTAAACAGTACACAAACAAAACCATTGCACCCAAGATTAAAAGGAACATAGTAAAATGAAAAACAATTTTTACAGCTAGTGTTTCTGACAAAACTCATTTCTAAAATATGTAGAGAACTGAGTCAAATTTATAAAAAAAAAAAACAAGTCATTTCCCAATTGATAAATGGTCGAAGGATATGAAAAGGCAATTCTCAAAGACATCAAAGCTATTTATAGTCATATGAGAAGTTGCTTTAAATCATTATTGATTAGAGAAATGAAACTTAAAGCAACTTGGAGGTACTATGTCATACCTCTCAGATTGGTAAATATGACTAGAAAGGAAAATAATCACTGTTGGAGGGGATGTAGGAAAACTGGGACACTAATGCATTGTTGGTGGAGTTGTAAACTGATCCAACCTTTCTGGAGAGCAATTTGGAATTATGCCCAAATGGCTATAAAAATATGCATACCCTTTGATCCAGCAATATCCTGGGTCAGCATCCTGAAAAGATCATGAAAAGGGGTAAAATCCCACAGGTACAAAAATATTCATAGCAGCTCTTTTTGTATTGTCAAAAATTGAACCAATTGTGATATATGAATGTGATGGACTACTATTTTTTCTTTAAGAAATCATGAGGGATGGGATTTCAGAAAAGCCTGGAATGATTTATATGAATTGATACTGAGTGAAATGAACAGAACCAAAAGGACATCGTGCACACTGGCAGTTACATGTAATGATGATCAACTATGATGGATGTCTTTATTCCAGCAGTGAAATAATCAGGGATAATTTTAAGGAATTTATGATAGAGAATATCATCTATATCCAGAGAAGGAGCTATGGAGTTTAAATGAAGACCAAAATTTATTATCTTTAACTTTTAAAAGTTGTACTATATTTTGCAATTTTGTTTTCTCCAATGTTTCCTTCTTCCTTTTGGAACTGATTCTTCCCTCACTACGCATTCAATTTCATTCTTATGTTTTGCATGGTTAAAAATGTAAAGATTATAGAGGATTACTTTCTTTTTTGGGGAAAACTCAAAACCTTGCAAAAAATAATTGATAGAAACTACCACTGTATGTATTCAGAAAAACAAATAAAATATTTATATAATAAAAAAAGAAGAAGAAAAGAAAAGAAAGCAATGTACTAAGGCACTGTTGGTGGAACTGAACTAGTCCCAACATATATCACTTTCCTTTTTTGTGATATTAGCCAATCTAATATCTGTGAGGTTATATCTCTAAGTTGTTTTAATTCTCTCATAAATAGTGATTTAGAACATTTTTTTTAGGTTTTTGCAAAGCAAATGGGGTTAAGTGGCTTGCCCAAGGCCACACAGCTAGGTAATTATTAAGTGTCTGAGACTGGATTTGAACCCAGGTACTCCTGACTCCAGGGCCGGTGCTTTATCCACTGCACCACCTAGCAGCCCCTAGAACAGTTTTTCAATGAATATAGATAGCTTTAATTTCTTCATCCGAAAACTGCCTGTTCAAATCCTTTGAACATATATCAATTGAAGAATAACTTGTATTCTTATAAATTTGATTCAATTCTCATATATGTGAGAAATGAGTCTTACCAGAAAAACAAGCTATAAAAATTATTTCCCAGATTTCTACTGTCCTTCTAATCTTGGTTGCACTGGTTTTATGTGTGCAAAAACTGTTTTGATTTGACGTAATGAAAATAATCCATTTTACATTTCATAATATTTGGTCACAAAGTTTTTCCTTCTCCATAGATCTGACAGGTAAGCTATTCCTTGCTCCTGTAATTTGCTTATGGTATCACCATTTATGTCTATATCCTTATACCAATTTTGACCTTATTTTTGGTATATGGTGTAAGATGTTGATCTATTTAAGTTTCTGTCATGCTATTTTCCAGTTTTCCCAGTATTTTTTGTAAAATAGTGAGCTCTTAAGAGTGACAAAATTTGAAAATTACAATTAAATTTTGAAAAACTTTATTATCTTTTTTTGTATTATGAAGGTAAAATGAGAAAACAAGTAAAAAATCTTTGTAAACTTTGGTATAATAAGTAAATCATTATCATTACTTAAAATGAAAATAAGAAAAATCATATAAGTATATCATACAGAAAAAGTATTTGAGAAATTATAATATTCATTCCTTAAAAGCACAGATATAAATGAACTTTTTCTTAAAATGGTAAACATCTACCTAAAATCATCAGCAAGCATTATCTGAAATGGGGATAAGCTAGAAGTCTTCCCAGTATGATCAGAATTAAAACAAGGATGCCCATTATCATGAATATTATTCAATATTTCACTGGAAATGTTAACATTAGCAATAAGAGATGAAAAATATATTGAAGGATTCTGAATGGGCAGAGAAGTTAAAAACTATCTCTTTGCAGACAATATGATGATATATTTGGAAAATTTTAGAAATTCAACAAAAAATTAATTGAAATAATAATTTTAGCAAAGTAGCATAATATAAAATAAATATAGGGTAAATTATCAGTATTTCTAAACATCCCAACAATGTCCTACAAAAAGAAAAGAGTAAAAGGTATTTCATTTAAAAGAATTTTAAACTTTATAAAATGTCTGGGAATATACCCAGGAATCATATAATAACACTTATTATTCAAATTAAGTCAGTTATAAATAATTGAAGAAAAGTTCATGAATGGACTTTGACAATGTAATAAAAATAACAATCCTACCTAAACTAATCTATTTATTCAATGCCATTCCAATCAAATTTTGTTGTTGTTTAGTCATTCAGTCATATCCAACTCTTCATGACTTCATTGACTATAGCATCAGGCCATACTATCCTTCAGTTATCTCTCAGTATCGGTCCAATTTCACATTTCTGTTTTCATTACATTATCTAGCCATTTCATCCTCTGACTTCTCCTTCAGATTATCAAAAATTATTTTATCAAGCTAGAAAAAATAATAACAAAATTCATTTGGAAGAACAAAGAATTCAAGAATATCAAAGGAATTAATGGAGTAAGTGTAAAGGAAGGAGATTTATCTGTAGTATCAGATTTTCAACTTTATGTTAAGATGGTAATTATTAAAACTTCTGGTAGTGGTTAAGAAATAAAAAGGTGGATCTATATATAGGTATATGTACAAGTAACAAATGACTATAGGAACCTTTGTTTGATAAATATAAAGATTTGAGCTTTTAGAAATAAAATACACTATTTGCTGAGAAATTATTGAAAAAACTGGAAAGTAGTCTGACAGAAAATAGGTATAGATCAATATCTTGCACTATTTTCCAAATTAAGGTCAAGATGGATAAATTACCTAGATGTAAAAAAATATCATAAGTAAATTAGAAGAATATGGAATATTTTATCTATCAGATTAATGCATAGGAATAGAATTTCTCATAGGGACTCAAGATGCATAAAATCATAGGAGTTAGAGGGCTAAATTAAAATTAAAATTTAAATTAAATTTTAAAAGTTTTGTGAAAGTAAAACCAATATAACCAAGACTAGAAGGAAAGTAAAAGGTTTTGGAAAAATATTTTTGCATATAAAAGTCTACTTTCTCAAATATATAGAGAATGGAATCAAATTTATAAGAATATGAGTCATTCCCCAATTTAAAAATAGTCAAAAGATATGAACAGGAAGTTTTTGGAAGAAGAAATCAAAACTTTATAAATCATATGAAAAAATACTCTAAATTATTATTGAGTTTCTCTAATGCAATTTTGCATTATTACATTTCTCTAATACAAATTAAAACAACTTTGAGATATCTCAAATCTATAAGATAAGATAAAATTATAGAACTAGAAAATAACAAATGTTGGGAAAAATATGTAAAAACTGAGACACTAATACACCATTGGTGGAACTGTGAACTGATCTGACCATTTTGTAGAGTAATTTGGAATTATGCCCAAAGAGTTATAAAATCGTTTACCTTTGATCCAGAAAGGCCACCATCAGCTGTTTTCCATGGTTATCAGGGGGAAAGGAAAAGGAAAAGAACCAATTTCTTTTAAATAGTTATAGCAGCTCTCTTTGTGTTGGCAAAGAACTAGAAATTGAGGGAATGCCCATTAATTGGGAATGATTGAATAAATTGTGGTTTGTGATTGTGTTGGAGTATTATTGCATTATAAGAAATGATGAACAGATTGATTTTAGGAAGACATGGAATTACATGAAATAATGAAGAATGAAATGAATGCATACAGTGAAAATATTATTTTTCAGAGAGCCAACTGCAAATGACGCAGGTATTCTGAACAAGTTGAATATTCAATTCAACTACAAAATACCCATGAAGGAGGATGCTTTCCATCTTCAGAGAAAGAAATAATATACTGGCGTATTTATTATATGTTGGTTATGAGGGAGGGAGGGAGACAGTTCAGAACTCATTTTAAAAAATACAAAATTAAATAAATTAAGTGGATGAATGAATGAATCAATCAATAAAAAGAAGTGGGAGGGGAGCTGTTGAGGCCTAGGAAAGGAAAGTGTTCTTCTTTCTCCGTGAACAAAACTCAAACCCAAGACTCATTGCTCACAGGCCAATAGACTGGGGATCTTTCCAGTCAAAATATCCAAAAATTGCTACCACTGAAGTACCTAGAGTTATGCATAAAACAAAAGTTTTCTATTTTTTTGTGTTTAACCAAAATCATACTTAATTCCAGTTGGACTCACAGGGTTTTTTCCTTAACAGAGAATTATAAGACAGAGCAGGAAGGAAATGACAACAAATGCACATTTGGTAGATGAGCAAAGTGAACCAAACATCCCATTACCATCAGCAAGGGCTAGCAGGACCCCAACTGAATAGTAGTAATATGCATGAGGAAATTGATACTTATGTTCATTCAACCCTTTCCTAAATGCTTTCATGTGTTAAGATTCAAACTCATGAGTCTGAGTGTCTGATTCCTTATTAACTCTGCGTGGAGTTTTTTTACAGTCAAGGCAGTGTGTTTGTGTTCGCAATTACCACTTTCTGCCTTCAGTGAATTCAAAAAGACAAATGAATTAACAGAATTGGTGATTCTAGGCTAACCCAGCTCAGCTTCTTGTCAAGGACAATATGAAATACTCCTACTGCAGAAGGTCACTGGGAGTTGACAGAGCCTAGAATTTGGTTATCTTGAAGGTTCTGTTTAATGTAAGGAGGTAGGCTTCAGTCCTGCTGTGCTGAGCTGTTTGGAAAGCCTTAGAACTTTGTTTATAATTTCAATCTCATGGAGAGGGGAAAACAGTTCATTTCTGAGACAAAACCATGCCAGGTGCAATGGAAAAATACACTTTCTCTAAGTAAGCTTCAAATCCTTTTTATCTTTCTATATGTGAAAATGTGAAGTTTCAGTTTGTATTAGCAGTCCATGTTGCCTATCTGCATTTCTGTGGAAGTGTGCTAGCTCAGTTTGTCTGAGCTTTAATCCTGAGTATAGACTCTCCTGGAAATCCTAAATGGCAGAGATGAATGGAGAGACCCTGGGATTTTGATCTCTCTAGGTACATGCCATTCACCAGCATGGTAGCTAGCATGGGATGAATAGGGATCTGATAGACCCCAGGAGGCTGACATTCAGGGGGTCATGTATCTACCATGCCAAGATCTTCTGAACCTCAGGGTCTTCCACCAGCACTAGGCAGCCACCTTCCCCTTCCCCAATAGCAGTGTCTCTTAACAGCCATATCCTTTCATTTGCTAAATAAGACTAAGGTATATTGTCTTTATCACATTCATAATCATGGGGATCCATGATGCATTGAATGCCCAGAATTCAGAGTTGACATCAGTGGCCATTGTATGCCAATCTCCCCATGAGTATCATCAGAAGTTTTGTCTTTTCTCCCAGTTTTGACAGCAACGAAGTGCTAGTATTTTTAGTTACAAACATTCTCTTGTTAAGCTAGCTTGACTTTTGTTCATCTGTTTGCTTTATACAATGTCTTCTAAGGAAAAAAAATGGAGAATGATGGTTACTTGTCAGATTATGACAAAAAAGGTGTAGTCCCAGAAGAAATTAAACTCCCAACCCTATTTCAAGAAGGCAGAAGAACACCAGGTCAAGGAAGAGGTATTACTCACTTACATGATTGTGTAAAAGGCCATGTCAACTTTCATACATTCTGAGGAGATCCTAATAAGACAATTTAGTGTGAGTTAGAGAGAGAAATTGAAGAAAGAAAGAAAAGATAAGGATGGGAGTAAAGGAAGAAATGTGTTAATAACTAAGATAAACCTTAACAAAGAAAATGGAGAGAAAAAAGTTTGGAAGAAGGGAATATCAAAACTACCAAAATGGAAAATGTCATTTAAACCAGAAGAAAAATGTTAACCTCCAATGCCTCATAGAATACTGAGAAAAGAGATTGCCCTGTTATCTGAAATCAGAAATCTCAAAATGCCCTAACATCATCCCTCATTCACTCTTCCTGTTCTCCTATATTTTATGAAGGAGTAGCCTTTCTCTTTGCCAAGAACAGTTCTATTTGTGACCCAATTCCTTCATTTGGAAGGCATCATTGTAATCAGAAGATCTGAATTTGAATCCAGGTTCTGCCATTTTCTTTCTGTACAACTTTGGGAAAGTCACTTCATCTTTGTGGATCTTATTTTTCTGATATGTAAAAGGAAGGGATTGAACTAAATTCTTCTAAGATCCCTTCTATCACTAAATTTATAATCCTTTGATTCTTTGCCCCATAATAACCTAATCTCTCTTTACTTTTCAATCTCTCCCTATCTATTGGTTCCTTTTCTGTTGTTACAAACATGCCTAAGGCCTTCATTATTAGGAAAAAAAAATCTTCACTAGATTCTGCCATCATTTCAAGCTATTATTCTATATGTCTCCAAACTCCATGGAAAAACTATCCTATAGTTATTGCTTCCTATCACTGTCTCCTCAAATCACTTTTCAAGTTTTTTTAGTCTTTAGTTTAACAATCAACTGAAATTAGTCTTTCCAAAAATCTAATTGCCAAGTCAAATGATCTTTTCTAAGCCTTCACCCTTTTCTGCTCTGTAACATATGACTACTGATCCCTGACTCCTAGATTCAGTTTTTATAACACAGCTCTCTAGGTTCTCCTTCTACCTATATGGTCAATCCTTTCTAATCTCCTTTGCTAGATCACCATCTGTATCTAAATTGGAATTTGTTCTTTTCCCTAAAGCCCTACTTTTTTTTCCTTACTTCCTTCTCTATGTCAAAACCACCACCACCTTCCTTCTAGTCAACCAGGCTTGCATCCTCAGTTGTTTTTCCCCAATCTTCTTTCATCTTTATGTCTCATTTGTACCCAGGTGCCAACTCTTGTCAAAACTACCTTCACAACTTCTCTTGCTTCTACATTCTTTTCTCCATTCAGGTCACAACTATCTTAGTTAAAGGTCTCATAGTCCCTCATCTGGACTATTGAAATAATCTTAAAATTGGTCTTTCTACCTGAAGCATATTTTCTCTCCAATTCATTTTCCAAATAACTGTCAAACTGATTTTCCTAAAGCAGCATTTCTCTCCATGTCACACTCCTGGTTAAGGTGCTCCAGTGACTTTTTCTTATCTAAGGATAAAATGAAGTCCTTCTATTTTTTCATTGAATGTTCCGCACAATTTGGCTCCTTTTCTGAGCTTTGCATATATTTTTCTCCTTTATGAACTCTACATTATGGTCAAATTGATTTACCATTTACTTCTATGTTTATGACTTTTCATTTCCCATGTATGTTTTGCACAAGCTAACCGTCCATGCTTTCTGAATCTTTATTTTATTCCAAGCTCAGACTGAGAGTCTGAGTCATCTCCTACACAAGCCCTATCTTGATTTCAGTGCTGGGGTCTTCCCTCTCTAGAAATTACTTTGTATAGATTTCTTATTACTTCTCTTTGTTCTTCTTTATTCTCCCAATAGAATATAATTTCATTGAGGGATGCATCAATTTATTTCTTCCTAGTGCTTAGTGTATAGCAAAACACCAATTGATTGATCAAAATTCTAAATCATATAGTTCTTTTGACATTCCAAAGTGACTGAATTAAGACATTCAATATTATGGTTAATTACCATTGGAGAAATGGAGAGAAATTATAATGTCAGATAATGTGTGAGAACTTCAGAATTAGAAAAAAGACTGGAAAGACAATTAGAGTATGAATTTTATGAAGAAGAGTAATGAAAAAGTAGGATATTAAAATGATTTTTATAAATTTTTCCTGCTTATAATATAATGCTTTGGTGAAACTGACTTAGGATAAGTTTAAAGGACTGGTAATGGTGTACTAGTTCTTGCACCAAATCTCTGAGAGGCTTCAAATAAGGAAGTGTTAAGTTTATTTTCTCCATCTTTGCACAGCAATTTCCTCAATGAAAAATAATCATAAAAAGCTGATGAGACTGGCCCTGTGCCTGATATCAAGGCTCTCAATAATCTGGCCCCAGTCTTCCTTGTATTGCACTACTTCCCTATGTGTAGCCAATGAGATCTTTTTTTTTGTTATTCATTTGTATTATTTATGAAGTGTAGGTTTTTATTATCTTACATCTACATTATTGCATAGACTTTTGTCATCTTTTTTTTACCTTTACTTTTTCTCCTTCTAAGTAAATCTTTATATTGCTGCCAGATTAATCTTTCTGATACACCTATCCGATCATGTAAAAAAAAAACACTTCAGTGACATCCTATTGCTTCCAGAGATAGAGCATGGCATAGTGAATAAAGTGTGGAACGTAGAATCAGGAAGACTTCAATTATTAACAATGTAATATTGAAAAAGTTACTTAACCTTTCTTAACCTCAGGATAATGCCCATAGTACCATCTTCTTAGGTTTGGTGTGCTGATGCCATGAGATAATATGTATAATTGGTTAGCAAATTTATAATGTCAGATATTATCCCCCAGAACTAAATTCAAGCATCCTGATTTGGTATTCAATATTATCTGCATCAACTAGACAACTAATATTTTATTCAATATGCCCCTTGAATTCTTGTCTCCCTGCTTTGCTCATACTATTGTTATTTTATAATCCAACTTAAATGTCACTTCTTGAATGCAGAAGGAAGGAAGGAAGGAAGGAAGGGGGAGGGAGGGAGGGAGGGAGGGAGGGAGGAAGGGATGGTGAAGGGGGAGGGAAGAAATAATCATTTATTAAGCACTAATTGCATACTAGGCACTGTGTTAAGTATTGGGGATATAAACATAAGAAAAAAGAGTGCTTGACTTCAAGGAAGTCTTACTCTAATGGATGAAGAAGATTCACAAAAGAGAACTGAAGGGTGATGGAGGGGCTGAGGACCTGGTCTGAATGCAAGGTTTTGAAGGACAGAGAAAGGTGAGAATGAAAACTGCAGAAGAAGAGAGGTCAACCTGGGTCCTTCCAGGAGGAGCTCAGCAATGGTAGAAGTGGGCTTACTTTCAGAGGGATGTTCCAGATTGTGGAAGCCCCAGGTCATACTGGAAGGAGAAGAGTCTGAAAAAAGCAGCATCATGGAAACTAAGGGAGTGTTTGGAGTAGTTTGGGTCAATGACGATGCATGAGGTGGGACACTGCTACCTTGGCAAGGGAATCCAACTAAGTGACTGAGGAAGAACAAACACTGGGTTGAGATCATGAAGTCAAAAAGAATGAACAATTAAAAGAGCAGGTGACTAAAGGCTCACTAGCTTAAATCAAATTCATGAGTTAATTTTTCAGACCAGAAGTGTTGATTTTTGAGATTGCTGTTTAGTGAGTTGTGCTTAGAGAAAGAAATATAAAGCAGAAAGAGGCAACCAGAAACTTTAAGACCTTTTTCTGTCTAAAGAACAGCCTAGACATGTTCTTATTGCTGTTTATCTTTTTGCCATTGTTGAGAGAAGGGAGGAAAGCAAAGAATACCCTCATTTTCTTTTTCTTGAACTCTAAGGTTCATCATATCAGTAGGAAAAATGATAAGGAATCATGTGTCAAAGAATAGAAAATCATTTGATAAAATTCAATATTTGTTCATAATTAAAAATAAAAAATGAACAGGAATAGAGAGATTCATTCTCAAAGTAATAAAGAATATCTACTCAAAACTGAGACAATATTATTTTCAATAGAGAAAGAGATATTTCTGTTAAAATCAGGAAAAAACAAGGATGTCACTTGTTTCTATTTTTATTAGATATACTATTGAAAATCCTAAAAATGTAAATAACCAATTAGCAAGGATTTATTAATCATCTACTGTGTGCCAGGTAATGTGTTTTACTTTTGTTGTTTAGTCATTAGTTTTCCCTTTCTTTCTTTAATTAATTTTATGGTTGAGGAAACAGGCAATTAATGACTTGCCCAGAGTCACTTGGCTAGTAATTGTCTAAAGCCAGATTTGAACTCAGGAAGATGAAACCCCCTGACTTTAGGCTGGGTATCTCATCTATTTATACCATCTAACTGCCTCTAAAATATAGCAATTAAAAAAAAATTTTGCCAGGCAGTAGGGTTAAGTGACTTGCCCAAGGTCACACAGCTGGGTAATTATTAAGTGTCTGAGGTTGGATTTGAACTTGGGTTCTTCTGACTCCAGGACTGGTCCTCTATTCACTGTGTCACCTAGCTGCCACTTAAAATAAGGCAATTTTCAAATAAAAGATGGTATAACTACAAGGAACTAAACAAATACATTGCAAAATTGATGCAAATAGCTCAGCAATGTAGCAAGATTCCAATTAAAATTCCTTCTATTCCCTCCTCTAATCAATTTGATAACAATAGCTAGAAGAAATAATGGGAAAATAAATCCTATTTACAGTAATGCCTAGAAAAAGTTAAATATTCAGGTAACCTTCTTGGGAATAGCTGAGATCCTTACCAGGGAAACTAGAAAACTTTAGTGGCATAAATAGAGGAACACAGAAACAATTAGAGTGATTTTCTTGTCTGTATCTTAAGTATGAAGAATATATTTATAGGTCCAATATAATATCAATGAAAATATCCATGTGTGATCATTGGATATATCAACACCTCTCATGAACATCACTTTTCAAAGCTGTATCCTCACAACAGTACTGTGAAGGAGATAGCACAGTGTAGATAGTATACTCTAGTTACTGCCCAACTAAAGCTAGTCTGCTACATTGCTTCTGCAAAGGCACTTATCCATAAATCTGAGAGGGTGGGATGCTATGTTAATGCTATTAAGTTGAGTCCCCATTCCACGTTTGTTTTTCACCTACTGTTAAGTAACAGCTAGTGAGCAGTGCTTCAGTTCTATTCAACCACTAATAAAAATGTACTTTTATATAAGGATATTTTATATCTAAGACATAGCAAGAACATAATTACAAATCTACACCTTGGGGATGCATTTTCTTCTATTCCCTTTAATGCTAGGGAAAGTGTGTTAAGATTTAGGATAGTTTCTGTGTAGCATTTGTCCCATCATGTTCCAGTCTAAATATCTCTTTGCTATGAGTCTTTGTCCCAGCTATTGCTGGGCTGGGTCCCAAAGGTTATTCTTTATTTATTTGGAGTCATTATTTGACTGTCTGGAAAAGTCAGCATGTACGTGACATCTTAAGTCTGGAATTCCAGGAAGATCAGACCTTCTGAGACTCACATGCTTATAGCATCTAAATGAATCTTTTTCACCTCAATAGAAAAAATAAAACCTAAGCCTATAAGAGCAGAAGCCACATATTGGGCCTTAAAGGGAGAAAGGACCTGAGGCCTCTCCCTATTTCCGAAATCTCTTTGTGGTGACAAAGAACTGGAAATTTTGGGAATACTTATCAATTGGGAAATGGTTGAACAAGTTGTGATATATGATTATGATGGAAAATACTGTACTGTAAGAAATGATGAACTTGATTAAAAAACATGAATAGATTTACACACAATAATGAAGAGCAAAATGAGTAAAACTAAGAGAACATTACAAATAGTAACAGAAATATTGTTTTAAGAACAACTTTGAACAACTAAGTCATTTTAACTATTAGCTATAAAAGACACATGAGGAAAGATGCTATCTGCCTCCACAGAGAAAGAACTAGTAAATGGAAGTATATAGAATTGTTTTACATATATAAACATACATATATACATATTTGTGTCAAATTGTAACAGTAAAGTACTGGGGGGAAGAAATAAAAATGTTGTATGATAACTATTATATATTTAAAAGGAGTACATAATATATTTGCAGTTTCATATGCAATAAAAATCATCATATCATCATCACCATTATCATCATAATATAGTTTTGCCAGATTCTTTCAGCAAAATCAAAACATGAAAATAGATTTATCCCAGAGAGACAAAGGAGTAGGTTGAATTTTTTTTTTCAATTCCCAGTCTCCCCCCATCAGTTTCTGCTCCATTACTACAGTCAATAAAAAGTCTGCTATTCCCTACATGATTGGCATATTAGAACTCCTCATGGAATGTCTATGCATGCTCCAAAAATTCTCCAAAACACATTTACTTGTCTTAATGATTTTCCCAAAAACAAAGTTCCAGACTCTTCCACATAAGAAGTTGTATCAGAAGCACCCTGGGTGTGCTGGCTGAGATGAGGTTAATTCTTTTTTATACATATTTTATTATCATGATTTTGCAGATTAAAAATACTGAGGTTCAGAAATTCAGTGACTTGTCCACATTCTTACAGCTAGTATCAGAACCAGGATTCAAATTCAGTCTCAGTTCCAAGTTCAGCATTTTCTTTATCACATGTTACCACTTCTTAATAAGTCTTAAAAGCAATGCGGTAAGATGGAAAACATTAGTTCTGTCACTGTCTATGTGACTTGGAGACTTTATGAGTCTCAGTTTCCTCATCTGTAAAATAAAAAATGGACCAGATGTCCTTTAAGGTCCCTTCAAGTAATAAATCTATGATCTATTAGTATTAATCAATGCATAATTATTACACATTTATATGCCAGGGACTGTGTTGGCAATTAAAATATAAAGAATGAAACCATTCCATGAGGCCATCAAGAAAGAATAAAAAAAAAACAATAGTGCTTATATAGTACCAGAAATTGTGTTAAGCATCTTAAAAATATTATCTCATTTGATTCTCATCACAACCCAGGTAAATAAATGCTATTATCATTCCCATTTTACATTTAAGGAAATTGAGATAAACAGGCTAAGTGAATTACCCAAGGTCACGCAGCTAATAAATGTCTAAAACAGAATTTGAACTCAGGATTTTTCTGGCACCAGATCCAGCACTCTGACTGCTTTGCTATCTAGTTGTCTCATAATGTAATTTATTTATTTTTTATTTTGTCTTTATTCTTTTTTCCAATTTTAATTTTCCAATTATTTGTTATGAATGTTTTCTTCCTTTTTAAATTTTTTTTTATTTATTTAAGACAATGGGGTTAAATGACTTGCACCAAGTCACACAGCTAGGCATTTATTAAGTGTCTGAGATCAGATTTGAACTCAGGTCCTTCTGACTCCAGGGCTGGTGTTCTATCCACTGCATGTTGTGAATGTTTTTCACCTTTCATCCACATGCATATTTATAGGTTACATAATTTCCCTCCATCCTCCCTTACCACCCTCCTCCCCTCATCAATGAACAGTCTAATGAACACTGTACCCTTAAATTTTTACATGTTTACAGATTAGGCATTTTTATATGAGGAATTAGAACTAAGGGGAAAATAAAGAAAACCATAGGATAGGAAGGAAAAACATAAGGAAATTTTTAAAAAGTTTTTAAAAGTGAACAGATTCTGTAGGGGTTTTGTTTTGTTTTGTTTTGTTTTTTCTTCCTCTGGATGTGGATGGCATTCAGGTCTCCTAGAGTAGTTCTAGATCTCTGAACTGCTGAGTGGAGCTGCATCCATCAAGATAGATCAACTCACAAAGTTGTTAGTGAGTGCAATGTTCTCTTGATTCTGCTCCCTTAGCTCAGTATCAGAGCCTAGAATTTGTTCCATGTTTCTCTAGAGTCTGACCATTTATAGCTTCTTATTGAACAATAAGATTCCATAGTATTCTTGTTTGGCCATTACCCAATTGATAGGCATCCCCTCAATCTTTCCAATTCTTTGCCACTACAAAAAGAGTTGCTATGAATTTTTGGAACATGTGGGACTTCTTCCATTTTTTATGATTTCTTCTGGATATAGGCCTAGTATTGGCATTGCTGAGTCAAAGAGTACAATCAGTTTTATTGCTCTTTGGGCATAGTTCCATATTGCTCTCCAGAATGGTTGGATCCATTCACAATTCCACCAACAGTGCATTAATATCCCAATCCTCCCACAATCTCTCCAACATTGATCATTCCCCTTTTTTGTCATCTTAGCCAATCTGAGAGTTCTGAGGTTGATACCTCATAGTTATTTTAATTTCCATTTCTCTAATCAGTAATGATTTGGATCATTTTTTCATATTATTATATATAGCTTTGATTTTTTCTTTTGAAAAATGCCAGCTCATATCCTTTGACAAATAAATTTGATTCAATTCTCTATATATTTTAGTGGTGAGACCTTTATCAGAACCCCTAGCAGTGAAAATCGATCCCCAGACTTCTGTATTCCTACTAATCATGGCAGTATTGGTTTTATTAGTGCAAAAACTTTTAAAATTAATACAGTCAAAATCATTCATTCTGCAATTTATAATATACTCTATTTCTTCTTCATAAATTTCTCCCCTTTCCATAGATCTAACAGAGTATTTCTTGATCTATTAATTGGTCTATGGCCCTTTATATCTAAATCCTGTACCCATTTTGACCTATTTTGGTAGGAGGTGGGAGATGTGGGTCTATGCCTACTTTTGTCATACTATATTCCAGTTTTCCCATCAATTTTTGTAAAATAGTGAGTTCTTTTTCCAGAAACTAATGTCTTTGAGTTTGTCAAACAATCTATTACAAATCATTTACCACTGTCTTTTTTGTATCTATCCTAACTCACTGGTCCATTATCCTGTTTCTTAAACAGTACCAGGCAGTTTTGATGACTGCCACTTTATAGTATAGTTTTACATCTGGTAGAGCTGAGCCACCTTCCTTTATTTTTTTTTCATCATTTTCCTTGATATTCATGACCTTTTGTTGTGCCAAATGAATATTGTTACTATTTTTTCTACCTCAGTAAAATAGTTATTTGGTAGTTTGATTAGTATGGTACTGAATAATTTAATTTGGGTAGAATTGT
Organism: Macrotis lagotis; assembly: GCF_037893015.1. Lineage (NCBI taxonomy): Eukaryota > Metazoa > Chordata > Mammalia > Peramelemorphia > Peramelidae > Macrotis > Macrotis lagotis. The sequence continues at coordinate 16,547,685 of NC_133665.1, read as the reverse complement.
CATTTTTACTATATTAACTTGACCTAATCACAAGCAATTGACATGTTTTCAATTATTTAGATATGACTTCATACGTGTGAAAAGTGTTTTGTAATTGTGTTTATACAATTCCGGGCTTTGTCTTGGTAGGTAAATTACCAAGTGTTTTATGTTGTCTTTACTTTAAGTGTAATTTCTCATTCTATCTCTTCCCCTTGGGTTTTGTTGTTCATATATAGAAATGTTGATGATTTATATGAGTTCATTTTAATATCCTTTTACTTTGCTGAATTTATTAATTACTTCAAGTAGTTATTTAGGTGATTTTATAGGGTTTTCTAAATATACCATCATATTATCTGCAAAGAGTGAAAGTATTGCTTCCTCATTGCCAATTCTAATTCCCTCAATTTCTTTTTCTTCTCATTTCTAAAACTAACATTTCTAATACCGTATTGAATAGTAATGGTGATAATGGGCACCCTAGTTTCACCTTTGAACTTAATGGAAATGTTCGTACTTTATTCGTATTACATATATTATTTGTTGATGGTTTTAGATAGATACTGCTTATTATTTTAAGGAAAACTCCATTCTCTACTTTTTTTTGTTTTTTGTTTTTTTTTATTTTGCAATTGTCTTTACTGTTTTTTTGTTGTTAAGAATTCATATTCTATCCATAGCTATTAAATACATATTATCTGATTATCTTCTTTTTTATATTTTTTATATTTTAAATTTATTTTTATTCTCATTTTGTACAAATGTTTTTTTACATTAATAAAATATTCTTGTTTACAAGTAAACAAAATACCCCTCCCCCCCATGAATATAGACTTGCTTGGGCAAAAAAAGTAAAGGGGAGAGAAAAAAATTAAAATTAAAAAAAATAATAGTAATAATTGTAGGTATGGCCAGGTGGCACAATGGACGAAGCACCAGCCCTGGAGCCACGAGCACCCAAGTCCATATCCAGCCTCGTAAACTCAACAATCACCCAGCCGTGTGACATGCAAGCCACCCAATCCCCACTGCCCTGCAAAAACCAAAAAGAAGAAAAAAAAAAGACCCAAAATAAAATAAAATAGTAATAATAGTAGGGGTGGCTGGGTGGCAGACAGAGCATTGGCCCTTGAGCCAGCAGCACCCGGGTCCAAATCTGGCCCCAGACACCCAAAGATCACCCTGCTATGTGGCCCCAGGCAGGCCACCCAGCCCCACTTGCCCTGCACCCTCCCCCAAATAATAATAACAAAAAATGTGCTTCACTCTTTGTTCCAACACCAACAACTCTGTCACAGGCGGATCACATTCTTTATGATAAGTCCATCACAAAAGTTACTTCCATATTTTTGCAACGTTGCCATTGCTGATTGCAACTCCCTCCTTTCTTATTTCTCCACTACCATGTACTATATTTTCTCTCTCCTTTCACTCTGACTCTGATGTAGGGTCACTGAGTGGCACAGCAGACTGATTCCTGGTCCTGGGACCACGAAGCCCTGAGCCCCCATACCACCCCTTAGGCCCAGAATCCACCTGGCCCTATGGTCCTGGGCAGGCCTTCCAATCCCAGCCCCTTGCAAGAAGTAAAAAAGAAAATGTGTTATATCTGACCACTCTCCCCCCATGGTCCATCCTCTCCTCCTTTATTCACATCCCCACCCCTTCCCCCTGCTCCCCCCTCCTTCTTACTCCAGATGTCTATACCCCATTGAGTATATATGCTGTTTCCTCTCCTAGCCATCTCTGATGAGAGCAAAGGTTCCCTCATTCCCCCTTGCCTCCCCCCTTCCATATCATTGCAATAGCTCATTGTAATAAAAAAATCTTATTATGTGAACTATCTTGGACTATTCCCCCTCTCCTTTCTCTCCTTTTTCTTTCTCCCATTCCATTTCCCTTTTTTTTCTATTGATTCCATTTTGACACCATATTTTATCTTCGAATTCAGCTTTCTCCTATGCTTCAACTATAAAAGCTCCCTCTACCTGCTCTATTAACTGAGAAGGTTCATATGAGTATTATCAGTGTCATTTTTCTATACAGGAATACATGCAGTTCATCATCATTAAGTCCCTCATATTTTCCCCCTCTCCTTCAATCTGCATGCTTCACCTGAGTCCTGTATCTGAAGATCAAACCTTCTGTTCAGCTCTGGCCATTCCAAAAGGAACCTTTGAAATTCCCCTGGTTCATTGAAAGTCCATCTTTTTCCCTGGAAGAGGACATTCAGCCTTGCTGGGTAGTTCATTCTTGGCTGCATTCTAAGCTCTTTTGCCTTCCGGTATGTTATATGCCAAGCCCTACGAGCTTCCAATGTAGTTGCTGCTAAGTTCTGTGTGATCCTGATTGCAGCTCCACAATATTTGAACTGTGTCCTTCTGGCTGCTTGTAATATTTTCTCTTTGACTTGGGAGTTCTGGAACTTGGCTATAATATTCCTAAGGGTTGGTTTTTTGGGATCTCTTTTTCTGGGGGATCGGTGGATTCTCTCCATTTCTATTTTGCCCTCTGCTTCTAGAATATCAGGGCAATTTTCCTGTAGTAATTCTTTGAAAATGATGTCAAGTCTCTTTTCCTGATCATGACTTTCAGGTATTCCAGAAGGAATTTTTTTAATTTTTAATTTAATTTAATTTTTAATTTAATTTAATTTAATTTAATTTTTAATTTAATTTAATTTTTAAATTATCTTTCCTAAGTCTGTTTTCCATATCAGTTGTTTTTTCAATGAGATATTTCACATTTTCTTCTAATTTTTCATTTTTTTGGTTTTGAAGTATTGATTCCCGATTTCTGGTAAATTCATCAATCTCCCTGAATTCTATTCTTTGTCTGAAGGATTTGTTCTCCTCAGAGAGTTTTCTTACCTCTTTTTCCATCTGGCCAATTTTGCTTTTTAAAGAATTCTTCTCCTCAATAACTTTTTGAACTGTTTTATCCATTTGACCTAAGCTGGTTTTTTAGCATGCTATTTTCTTCAGCATTTTTTTGGATTTCCTTGACTAAGCTGCTGACTTCATTTTCATGTTTTTCTTGCATCTCTCTCCTTTCTTTTCCCAGTTTTTCTTCCAACTCCCTCATTTGATTTTCAAAGTCTTTTTTGAGCTCTGTCATAGCCTGAGTCCAGTTTCTGTTTTTCTTGGAGTCTTTAGATGCAGGAGCTTGTGCTTCCTTATCTTCAGACTGAGTATTTTGATCCTTCTTGGGCTCATTTGCAAAAAATTTCTCAATAGTCTTCCTTTTGTTTCTCTGCTTGCTCATTTTCCCAGCCTGGGCCTGGTTTTGGGGTGCTTCCTGAGCTTTTGGGACACTTCCACAAGGGTCTCAGTGTGTGAGGCTCTGTCCTCCCTCCTGGTCTGTGAATGACCATAAGCCCCCCTCTGCCACGGGGCTGAGGTGGGGGGGGGGGGCTCTGCTGTTCTATGGGGGGGCCTAGACTGCGATCAGGATCTGAATGTGGTCAGAGCCCCAAAGTCCTGTTCCAGAGGCAGAAGACAGAGCTCTGCAGTCTCTTTTCACTTCCCTCCCTCAGCTCAATGGGCTCATGCCCTGGAGGCTCCTGCTTACAGGCTCAGCCTGCTTGTGTTTCTGGATCAGGACTGGGGAAAGACCAAGCTGCTTGCTGTTTGCCCTGAGGGCTGGGCTCCACGTGCTTGCTCTGGTAGAGGTCCCCCGCTGTTTCCCCACTTTGTGCCCGGTGCTCCTCGGGGTGCAGCTCAGAAGACTCCCCGCTGCTGTGAGCCATGGCTCCCAGCACCCTGGGGCTGCCTCCTGGAGGCTGAAGTTCTTTGGCTCTGGCGGGCCACCCCTCTGGCGGCCACCCCTCCGAGCCTTTCTGAGGTTTTCCAGAACTGCCTCACTGGGTCCCTTTGTGGGCTCTGTCTCTCGAAAGTTTAGTTAGAGTCCTTAGCTTATGAGTTTTATCAGAGAGTTCCTAAGACTCGCTCCCTTCTTGTCGCCATCTTGGCTCCGCCTCCTCTAGTGTTCTTAATAGAAATGGATGTTGTATTTTGTCAAAGATTTTTTTCAGCTTCTACTGAGAAAATCAGATGATTTCTATTAGGTTTGTTATTGAAGTGTTCAATTATGTTGAGTGTTTTCCTGTTATTGAACCATACCTGTCTACCTAGTCTAAATCCTACCTGACCATGGTATATTATTCTAGCAATAACTTGCTGTAATCTCTTTGATAAAATTTTCTTTAAGACTTTTGTATCGATGTTCATTAGGAAGATTGGTCTATAATTTTCTTTGTCTTTTTTGATTCTTCCTGGTTTACGTATCAGTACCATATTGGTGTCATAGAAGGAATTTATCTATTTATTGTGAGAGAGTGTGAAAGAGGAGGGGGAAATGGGAAAAGAGGGCAGCATGGATTTTAACTGATTAGCTATAGGGTTAATATTGGAAAGGGAGGAAAGTGAAGTCACGGCAGGGATAAAACCCTGAAAAAGTATTGAGGGGTAGAGAGAGGAGATCATAATGTCAGTAGAGAATAGATTTAGAAGGGGTGAATCATAGTTAGATTAGGGTCAAATAGAACATTAGGGAGAATTTTTTATTTTGAAGGTCTAGCACTTGTGGGTAATGGTAAGATCCAGAATGTGACATGCTTGACCGACATACAATGGAATAGGTCAGAGATTTGAGAAATTGGAGAAATGGGAGTTCAGAGTGTTAGAAGGAACATTTAAGTGACTTTTGAAGCTTCATATTGTATAGGTGAGAGTTGGGTAGGAGAGGAATACAATGAGTTAGTAGGTAACTTCTAAGAAAATAAGGAAAATCACCTGGGGATCAATTGACCAAAAGCACCATTATCTAAACAGTGTGTGGGGGGTAGGAGAATGTAATAGAGTGATCTTCAAAAAAAGGTAACAAAAGGAGAGTCTGGAACTGGCAATTGATAGCAAGGGATATTCCAACTCTCCCTCCACAACTATTATGACGAAGTAAATGGGACGAAGTATTGTCAATATTGGATAGAATGACTAGGGATGCAGTATCATCTGCCAGATTTTAGAACATATAGATTGAACAAATGTGAAAGGAAGAGGTACAGAATGAAGTATGTTTATTGTGCAATGGGAAATTTAATCATTGTGGAATAGGAATTCCTAAATAGGAATGGGAAGAATTGGAGTGTGACATGGAAGAGGTTGAAGAGAGGAAGATGAGAGACTAGGAGACAGAACTTAAAGACCATTTCCTTCTAGATATTCCTCAATTATAAAACATAAGGAAAGACAGAGTTATGTGTTATATATGCTATATATATATATATATATATATATATATACATATATATATATATAAATATATGTGTGTGTGTGTGTTTGTGTGTGTGTGTGTGTTATGTTTAAGAGTTATGTTAATTAATATGTTTCTATCCAGTGATGTGGGAATACTGAGGAACTAGTTGGAGGCTAGGCTTGCTTGCTTGCTTTCTATCAACTCTGAGATAGAATCAATGAGTTGGTTCTCCCTTCCATTTCTTGGAACTCCCTTAAGTGCTGAAGGAAGATAATACCAGAGTACTCAGGCCAGGGTAGGCTCAATCAAGGAAGATTTTTAAGAGGTCTTATCTTTTGTCTGAAAAATCTCATTTTAAGCTACTGTAATAGGTTCTTGCTAGACAGAATACCAGTCTAGGACTTAACATAAAAATAAAAGATTGTGCTAAATGAATTGGATTTTGCTTAAAAGCAAGAGTGTCTAGCCTCTGGGAACAACTTGAGGACTGTCATCTCTTTAGCTAGACCAGTTTGTCATTTGCAAATATATATCATCATCATCATCATCATCATCATTATTATTATTAATGTTCATCCAATAGAAAATGCAACAACTAGTTCAGGTTTGAATTTCTGTTATAAGATATTTTGTAAGTGAAAGTTAACCCTTGAGAGAGGATGCTTTAATAATCATGTATATTTGTCAATAGTGGGGTCTGTGTTTTTGACGTTTCAAATGATACTTTTCAGTGCAATTTTCCATTTTCAGTCTTCTCAGACAATGAATGGATTCTTCTCAATCTTTCTGGCATTCATTGAGATTATTCAATTGATATCAGAGTTTAGGGGAAGGGGAATATGGAAGATGGGATATAGGATTGGAGGTCAGTAGAACCTAGATACAAAAACCACATTTGACACTTAACTGTTTGTCTATAGACAAGTCGTTGAACCTCTCTTGGCCACAGCTTCCTCATTTGTGAATTCTCAATAATATCTGTATGATATAAAATGAGAAATTGATGAGAAATGGAACAGTGCTATGGAAAGAGTGAAACTGTTCAGTTTCCTTTTCTGGAGGATAGGTAGTTTATTGTCCTTGAGGCTTGTCTGCATTCAGGAGCAAGGACTACAACCAATATGTTGGAAAACAGAAAAAATCAATTTGTCAACTAAAGTTAAGGCAGAAATACCTCAGCTTGGTTCAAATACCTCTCCCAAACCAAGAATTTCTTAACAAAATCTACTTTTATTGCAAATTACTAAAGGGGTTATTCATTAGTTTGTTACCAGCTTGAAAGAAAAACATTTTTCAAGTGACTTCCCAGTTAGGTGAATTTTTTTCACACTCTTTTGGACAGGGTTGTTGATAGGTAAGGAAATGGACAGTGACTAATCAACTGGTAAAAATCAATTCTTGTGTCACATCCTCAAGCCAGACTCAACAAAGCTGTTAAACTGAAAACACTCCTGAATCAGTGTTCTGGATTCCCAGGAATTATGGGATCTTGTTAACATTGATTTTGATATTACTCTACTGTTTCATTGTAGTTTTTTTCTCTTGCCCCTCATAAGGGATAGCTTGTTGAAGAATACATTCTCTTCACTAGGTCTGGTCTTACTCATAGGCAAAATATGTAGTCTTGAAATATTTCTCCCTCAGGTCAGTCACTACACCTGAAACACCAACAGCTTTTATTCTTATATTTATTGTTTGTGTGACCATTGCAAATCACTTAACCTCTTTGAGCCCAAGCCTCTTCTTCCATAAAATGGCAATAATAACATGTATTATATCTACTTCAAAGAGTTGTGAGACATACATGATATAATATTTAGAATATTCTGCAAACTTTAAAACTCTAAAAGGATATATATGTGTATTATATATTATATACATGTACATATGCATGCATGTGTGTATATACAGGTATTCATGTTACTTCTCTAATATTTAGCACAGTGCCTATTACATAGGAAGCGTTTGAATAAATGCTTTATAATTCATTCATTTATAGAGGAAGATCTTCATTGGAAGTTTCCTGCACAAATGATATCACACCTTTAGCTATCAATCTATCTGTCTTTTTGTCTATATAGATAGAGAGATATATTAGATAGAAGTACTTTGCATGTAGTTGTTATTTTTTTACAAATTGAAGATTTGTGCCAACCTTGTGTCAAGAAAGTCAGTGTCATTTTTCAATAGCATTTACTCTTTGGCAATTTTCATAATTCTCAAAATAATTCATATTTTTCATTATTATATCCTTTAAAGGTTATCTGTAATCAGTGATATTTAATATTGGTATGGATAGTAATTTGAGAAGCACCAAAAACTGCGACCATTAAAAAATGGAGAATTAGTAAATGCTGTGCATGCTATGCTTGCTCCATTGACCAGTTATTCTCCCATCTCTCTCCCCATCTCCTTGGACCTCCCTATTCCCTGAGATGCAAAAATATTGAAATTGTTGTTTAGTCCTTTTAGTTGTGTCAGATTCTTCTTGACTCCAGATTTTCTTAGCAAAGATATTGGAGTGGTTTGTTTGCCATTTCCCTCTTCATCTTATTTTACAGATGAAGAAATAAAGGTAAATAGAGTTAAGTGACTTGTCCAGTGAATTTAATTGAACTGAAAGAGAAACAATTGAATTGAGACAGCAAAGTGGTATAATATATAAAGGGTCAGACTTCAAATCAGGAAGAACTGTGTTCAAATCTTGTCTTAGAAACTCATTAACTATGTGTCCTTAAGTCACATAAGCAATCTTTGCTTCAGTTTTCACATTTGTAAAATGGAAGGGTCAATTTCAAAGGTGTCTGAGGTCTTTTTCAACACTAAACCCCATGATTTTAATTATAAGAGAACTGAATCCATATTAACCTTAAATGAGAAAGAGATACAGGGATTTAGGTTCATTTCTTTCACTTCTAACATGTAACCTCACAGCATCTACTATTCCCCCTCCCTGTTTCTATCTAATCTGCATCCTAATGTCAGATTGTTGTTTGTTTCACCAAGAGAATTCACTAAATAAAAAATAAAAACAATTCAGGGAGAATTGTCTATAAATGGCTTATGCAAATGATTTTGAAATTCACCCATTTCACTCTATGCTATTCTTGAGATAAAAGCACTTCATCTTCTTTCCAAAGACTGGGAAATCTTAACAGTATCTAATCTCACAGCAAAATCAGTATTGCATCCTCTGTTAGTCAGTGGGAGTTTTATTCTCCTCAACCCCACATGAGATTTTAAATGGATGAGATTTTATTCCCCTTCTCATTTAATATTGCTACATATCATTCTTGCAATGAGATCTCATTTGTAAAAGATGTTCTTGTATTCCAAGAGGACTTTTAAAGTTTAAAAAAAAGCAGTACCATTACTGTAAAGTTGAAAGCAGGAGACCAAATCAATCCATCTCCAGTCACCTCTCTGCGGAAGTCAAAATTCAAGGAAAAGCTGCTGAACCACAGTCCCAGAGACCATTACAAAACTCTGAGTGAAGACTGAGCATCAAATCATTAGGTTCCCAACCACGGGTAGCATGCAAATGGAGAAATGCTCCCATTAAGTCATTATTTTAGCATTTATGACCTGCCATGCTCTGGCCCCAACTTTTCCCTCTTCTCTCTATGCTCAAAACTAAATACATTAGTCACTGTTCCCTAAACAATCTAAAGCTTTCTTACTGCTTCAGTTTTGCTCATTCCTTTACCTGGTATGTCTCCTTTAGCACATCCATCATTTGAAATCCTATTCTTCTTTCAGGAAGGCTCATCTTAAATATCAGGTCTATGAAGGCTTTCTTCATTTTTCTTCTTGGTAATGATTATCTGCCTAGAACCTCAAAGAATATTTTATTTTGAAACTTTCTAACAGTTAATATGTAATGTTGTGTATTATGCTTCTCTATTCCATTCTTAACATTCCTACCAGATTTTTAAGATCCATGAAGGCAGAGATCATGTCCTTTAAACTTTGTATATTGCTTAGTGCCTAATGCAGGACTCTCCAGATGGAAGGCAAATTGACTGAAATACAATAGGGGATTAATAAATGTTCATTAATGGATTGATAAATCAATAAGACAACAAGCCATCAAGAATTTATTAAGTACTTATTATGTGCTATACTCCCTTAGCTGGGAATATATGTTCCTGGTTACAAAGAGTTTGCATTCTAATGAGATGGGGGAACATTACATTGAAAGGAAACTGAAAATCATGGGAGAAGGACATTCAGGTGAGGTAAAACCAGAGAAAGTACAAGTCAGGAATGGAACTTGAGAAGAAATGAAGCCATGGTAATCTGGGTTCTTTTCATAAAATGGAAGATTTGAGGAGTCAGTCAATCGGGGAAGGGGCCACAGGGGCAGAGTGAGCCTCCAGAGTGAGAAGTCTAGAGGGGAAGTGAATCTTCAAGGTGAAGAGACTCCATGATGCTGAATGGAGTGACCTCATTCTCTCCTGGTTCTCTTTTGACCTATCTGACCATTCCTCAGTCTTCTTTGGATCTTCATTTAAGTTATATCCACTAACCATAAGTCTCCCCACAAGTCTCTATGCTGAACTTTTTTCTCTTTTCCCTTTGTAATTTTTCATTTGGTGATCTCACCAGTTCCCATGCAGATGAAGTTATAACCTCTTTCTTGACCACCAGTCTATCTCCAACTGTCTATTAGACATATAAAATTAGATTTTCTGTAGATACCTCAAAACAACATGGCCAAAACTGAACTCAGTATCTTCCCCCAAAAGCGCTCTCTCTTCCTAACTTCCCTACCAACATTCTCTCAGTCATCCAGGCTTTCATCCTAGTGTCATCCATAACCCCTCCCTTTTTTCTCCCAAATCTACTGCCTTTTCTCCTCTGACTTAGTCAAAATTCTAAGGTAGGTCATTGTCATCTCACATGTGGACTATTGTGACAGACTTCTGGCTGACCTCCATGCCTCAAATCTCTTCACACTATGGTCCATCTGCCACTCAGCTATCAAAGTTATCTTCTAAAAGAATAGGTCTGCAAAGACTATTACCTTTAATTTTTTAAAAAAGTTATCTTATTATTTAATTTTGCTATCTCTTATACTCTATTTTTCTTCCTTAAGGATATGATTTCTCTCTCATCACATGCAACTTAGATCATCGTATACCATGGAAACAGTGTAAAGACTAACAGACTGCCTTCTGTAAGGGGGTGGGGGAGGGAAGCAAGGTTAAGGAGAAAATGGTAAAATTCAAAATAAATAAAATCTTTCTTTTCTTTAAAAAAATAAAAAATAAAAGAATAGGTCTGACTGTGTTATCCTCCTTTCAATGCACTCCAGGGACTCCCTGTTACCACCAAGATCAAATATAATATTCTTCATAATTTGCCTCCATTAGTTTTCCCACCATAATCTAGTGATATAAAACCAATTGATCAGAAGAGGGTCAAATGAACACAGGAATTTGATTGAGCTCTACTAAATTCTTCTTTAAGCTATGTTAAAATAATGTCTCAACTGTGCATACCCTTTGACCCAGTAATACTACTATTAGATCTGTATCCAAGAAGATCTTAAAAAAAGGTAAAGGACCTTTGTGTGAAAAAAAAATTATAGTAGTTTCTCTGCTAAAGGTCTTATTTCTCAAATATAGAGAGAACTGAGTCAAATTTTTAAGAATACAAGTCATTGCCCAATTGAAAAATGGTCAAGGGATGTGAACAGGCAGTTTTCAGATAAAGAAATTAAAACTATCTTATATGAAAAAATTTTCTAAATAAACTATTGATTAGAGAAATGAAAATTAAAATAATTCCAAACACATCTATTGGCTAATATGACAGAAGAGGAAAATGACAAGTGTTGGAGAGGATGTAGGAAAACTGAAACACTAAAGCAAAGTTGGTGGAGTTGTAAACTTATCCAACCATTCTGGAGAGTAATTTGGAATTATGGCCAAACTGTGTATACTCTTTGACTCAGTAATACTACTTGACCTATATGTCAAAGAGATTTTTTAAAAAAGAAAAAGACCAGGGCGGCTAGGTGGCACAGTGGATAAAGCACTGGCCCTGGAGCCAGGAATACCTGGGTTCAAATCTGGTCTCAGACACTTAATAATTACCTAGCTGTGTGGCCTTGGACAAGCCACTTAACCCCAGTTGCCTTGCAAAAAACCCCTAAAAAAAGACCTACATGTAGAAAAATTTTCACAGCAACTCTTATGGCAAAGAATTGGAATTTGAGGGAATATCCATCAATTTGAAAATGTTAGAATAAATTATAGTATATGATTGTGATGGAATACTATTGAGTCATAGTTAATGATGAGCACAATAACTTCAGAAAAACTGGAAGCCATTTAAATGAACTGATGCAGGTGAAGTGAACAGGAGAGCATTGTATACTAACAAACAGCAATAATGTGTGAATCTAAGACATTTCCAAAAGATTTATGAAAAGTGCTATCCACCCCCGAGAAAGAACTGACGGAGTCTGAATGCCTATTGAAACACAATTTTTGCTTTATTTTTCTTGGATTTTCTTTTTTGTTTGTGTTTTCTTTCACAACATAACTGATATGGAAATATATATTATATGACTGTACAAGAATAACCTTTGTCAATTTTCTTTGCCTTCTCATGGGAGTAGAGAGGGAGGGAAATTTGAAACAAAAATATTTTCCCATATGAATCAAAAATAAAAAAAGATTTTTTTGATACTTCTTTCCTGGCTCTTCATTTTCAATGTTTGTCCATCATACCTGTAATTCTTGCCCTCCTTTATCTCTGCCTACTGGCTTCATCGACTTCCTTTCACCTAAAATCCCTCCTTCTGTATGAAGACATTCTGGAGACTGGGTAATGCCAGAGTTTCTCCCTGAGATAATTTCTAATTTATCCTGCACCTATCCAATTTGTACATGGTTGTTTGGATGTTGCCTCTTTCATTAGAATACGTGCTGGAGAGCAAGGATTGATAGAGCACAGGTGCTTAATAAATGCTTATTGAATTGTTTATTGCATAGGATCCTCCACTTCTTATCTCTGCATTTGTATTGGTCTACAAGAGTACTTTCTTCTCTCCTTTGTCTCTTAGAATCCAGAGTTTCCTTCAGTTCATTTCCTTCTACATAAAGCCTTTACCAGTCACCTAGCAGCGTCATTCTCCTTACATGTTGTTTCATCCAATAGAAATTGCCTTAGAACAGATTTCATTTGTGACCTTAAACCTAACATTGTATGTGATTAAAAATTTAATGATTATTATTATTATTTTCCTACATATACACTCCATTTCATATAAACTAGATAGGTTTCTCCACATACAACATACCACCTCCTGAGTCTTTGATTTAGTTGCCATCATCCTCCCCAAGACTGGAATATTCCCTCTTTTCTCCTACATCAAAGAATCTCTAGCTGTCTTCAAAGCATAGCTCAGGGATGTGGAAGAAATGTCTATATTCAATCAGTCAATGAAGAAAAGAAGAAAGAGATGAGATATAAGCCTGGGGATAGATTTAGAAGGGAGAATAAGAAGTCCTTTTGACCACTAGGCTATGACTCACTCTTAGCAAAAGGGGAAAGGAATGGGGAGTGCACTGGTATTACATCATGGCTAGTCTCATTTTTCCCAAATGCATTTTCTGCAATATCTGGATTACACACCTCCAGACTATAGACAAATTGATCAATATACCATATTATTATTAGCCATAGTACTATTGTTTAAATATAATAATTCAAAGAAAAGTCTAAGTTCTTCACAATTGGTTTGCAGATAAATACTCAGTTCTTTGGATCCAAAGAAGAGTCTTTGCAATACACTTCTGAAACCTTGTCAAAATTGAGTCAAAGCTGGTCATTAATAATCAGGCACTTAATTGTTTGTTCTGTCCTTGGTAGATTATAGTTACAAATTTTCCAGCTTCTTTCACATATGCCTCTTTTTTTCTGACTCTCTCCCACCCTAAAGTCTCCTGCACTACTTCTCTCATACTCTCCTATTCATATTTGCTACTCAGGGACTCATTCACTACGTCCCACCTGTGCATCCAGGAACATCTCTGTCCTCAGGGTAATCACAGGGTTAGATTAATTATGCTAATCAGTCTCTCCAGGCTGACACAATTAACCAGAGCATGCGATAGCTTTAGAAATCTGTGCAGGATCTTCCTACCTGCTGTGCTTAATTTCACGATCCAGCGCAATAATTAAAGAGGAAAAAATGTTTGCTCTTTTCAGCTGTAGAGCACATGGTACCAATCACTCTTAGAAATTCCCAGAAGCCATTTGGGGAAAATCATGCCACCTCACACTGTCACTAGAGCTGCCATTGGTTACCTCCTTCTGGTTACCACTCAGCAGCAAACATTTTCTCCAGAGTGATCCTTGTGTAGAGTTCTTTTTCTGACATGATAAAATTTGAAAAAATAAAAATCAAAGGGAAGGATTTGTGCCTAAGGTTTTTTAAAAGTAGTTTAAAAGAAACACCTTTTTAACTTAAAACTTAGAGAGGACAAGTGCCTTAGTCAACCACACAGGGAATAAATTTCTGAGATAGAATTAGAACTCAGATTTCCTCTTGTCTCCAGATCTGGCCCTTTTCCCACTTTGGCCCCTAGAATATAAATGAAAGAAATCTCCATAATGTAATTATTACAGTGTAAAACACATGTTGTTAGCTTCATTTGAGGTTAACTTGGAGAAAATACTGGAGTGATCTGTCATTTTCTTTTCAATGAGGAAACTTCTAAGGCAAACAGGGTTAAGTGACTTGTCCAGGGTGACACTGCTAGTGAGTGTCTGAGGCACTGGAGTCTTCCTGACTCCAGATCCAGTGTTCTATTATAGCACCTCACTGACCATACAGTGTAAGAAAACTAAGGACCAACTCACCAGCAGTTAGGTGGCACAGAATATAGAGCAATGAACTCAAGGTCACAGAGACCTCAGTTCAAATCTGATCTCAATATTAATTAGCTACATGAGTAATTGATTTAACTTCAGTTTGCCTCAGTTTCCTAATCTGTAAAATGGATATACTAATAGCAGCTATCTTCTAGGGTTGTTGTGAGAATCAAAGAAGATAATATTTGTAAAGTGCAGTGACTAGCACAAAGTAGGCACCATCTCTCTCCCACCCTTTTTCCTATATCTTACACCATTGGTATCATGCAATACCAGCAAGTTTCAATTGGCAGCTGACAGCACTTTTGAATTTGGTCAGAAAGATAAAATTTAATTTGGAAATAATTAACAAAATAAAAAGACAATAAAACAAAGACAATGCTAATATATGGTTTTCTAAGTCAATATGTAGCCAGAAGGGACCCTTAGGTTTAGTGATTCCATTGCTATTTGAGCTAAACACCACTAGCACTACATCCTACCTGACCAGTCTTGAGGACAAAAAAAGGAAAGGGAATAATTGGGGAAGAGTGTCTAAATCTAGAAGACAAGAAATTGGACAAGAGAAGAAATGCAACATTGCTTAAAATGAGCATAGTAGAGGAAGAAAAAGAAAAGCCAGTAGGAATAAGAGATGGATAGAAAAGAGAACAAAATATAAAAATCTCTTAGTAGGACCCTTGCAGATTTGACCTGAGGAAACCTTTCAGCTACAGCTTTCAAGGTTAGTTTAGGGATTGGAGAAAGCTATTGGCAGAAAGGAGAGTGAAGTCTTAAAGAGAAAGAAGGGCAGAACAGTTCTTGTGTTCAAAGGCAGTAAGTAGATAGGCAGTGAAGAAAAAGGCAAAAAATATAAAAGAATACTTCCCACTGTACCCTACTACATGTGTGAAGAATTCAGATTCCTGGAAATGGATTTTAGAGATTCCTAGAAGTGGCAAAAAATAAGGAATGGGGTGTAAAGAGAATAAGTTCTTGGAAATAGGCATTAAAATTAATTTCAATGAAACAAAAGATACCATAGGATTATAGATTTAAAGCTGCATCTTAGAAAGCAATTCAATAAACTAAAAATATAATTTTTAAAAATCTAAAAATTAGAGGCCAGCAGTACTAAATGAAGAATAAAAGGAGAAATTTTGAAAATCAGAGAAACAAAAAACAAATATGAAAAGGTTATATAACTCTAAAACAAAATTGATTTAAAGGTAAAAGTGATAAAAAAAAATTAGTGCACCTAATAAAAAAATCACCAAAATAAAAATTAAAAAGGTAAATTCAAAATAAGCAAAGAAGAAAAAAATGAAAGGAATTATCAGAAGTTAGTATTTACACTTATGTGCTGGGAAAAAACCAAAACTACAAGGGAAATTTGCATATGTACAATCTCTCTAGAGAGAGAAGGAAGGAAAGAAGGAAGGAAAGAAGGGCAGAAAGAGGAAAAGGGAGAAAGAAAAAGAAAGAGGAAAAAAAAGCATGAAACCAAGCTCTACATGAATTACCAAAAGAAAAATAACCTGGACCAAATGAATTTATAAGTCAATTCTATCAAATACTTGAAGATCAACTAATATTTAAGATCCCCAAAAGAAAAAAAAAACAAAAGATACTCCATAAAACTCCTTTTGTAAGACAAATGTTCTTGATAACTCAAGCAGAGACAAAAATAAAATAATTATATTTCAATATCATGAATGAATAGCAGTGCAAAAATTATTATTTAAATCATCACAGGAAAGTATAGCTATACAAATATTATACAGACAGTATAATATATATGTACATGCATACACACCCACAACATATTCCACATATATGTATACACAATTCACTATGACCAAGCTGGTTTCTCATCAGGAATGCAAGGATGGATCAACATTAGGAAAATAATGAACATAATCATAAACTGCAAAGATAAAATAAAAACCAAATTATTATTTCAATAAATTCAGAAAAATCATTGAAAAAGATGAAAAATTCCTTTGTTTGAAGTGTTAATAAGCATAAACCTTTCTATAAAACAATCATAGCTATATTTATGTATAGGAAGTCAAGAGCTATGTTTTCTTGTAATGGAGAAATGAGTAGGAGGTTCCCAGAATCATCAGGAGTGAAACATATATATCTTTTCTCCATTATTATTTGACATTATTCTAAATATGTTGAAAGTATATCAACAGCAAAGAGGATACAAAGATGTCTTATTTGATAGTGACAGGATGGTATATTTAGAAAACTAAAAAGAATCAGCAAAAACAAAAAATGAAAACTATTAACAGCTTTAGCTATTAAGCAAAATAATGCAACATTTATCTGTAACATCTCAATAGAAATAAGGGGGAAAATAAAAAATTCCAATAAAAATAACTGTAAAATTTGAGTGTGTGTGTGTATGTGTATATATATATATATATATATATATATATATGTATATATAATTTGTATATACATATATATGGGGGTAGGTGTATATATATATACATATAATTTAATTATATACATACATATCATCAAAGCCACTATACACACATGTTATGCTGTATTATGTAAATATGCATACATGTGTGTAATGTGTTTATATTGGTTATATGTACATATGCTATATGCCTGTGATATAGATGTAAATATGATTAATTAGATAATATTTATAAACAGTACAGTAGTAGGCTTTTAATAAATGCTTATTCCTCTTTATGATGATTTTGCTCTTTTTGGTATCTTGCCAAGTTTTCTTTATACTGATTTTAGCCTCTATTACAACTCTCCATTTTCTGAGACAATATTAATATTGCTCGTAACCAGCCATCATCCTTCTTCATAAGATTTTACAAATGAGTTTATATATTAATCTTATGTTGCCTTCATGCTATAGATTTATTGCTCTGCCAATCAAAATATAAAGGATATGCTTTTTGGAACTAGAGAAAAGAATAAGAAAATTCATTTTGAAAAACAAAATGTCTGAAACCTAAAGAGAAATAATAAGAAAAAAAGTACAAAAGAAAGGGAAATTGTATTAACAGTCCTCAAACTATATTATTTATCAGTAGTTCTGAAAACTGATATGGTTAAAAAAACAGAAAAGTAGATCATTTCAACAGAGTAAGTAAACAAGAAATCTTAGTCTTGTTTTTAATAAATCCTAGAATATAAATTATTTAGGTGAAGTGTTCATTTTTTCTACAACAATTACTAGGAAAACTAGAAAGTAGATTGGCAAGAATTTTATTTAGAAGAATATTTAAACTATTTGACACAATTAACTCAAAATGGTTACAATGTATCCTGCTTGTAAAAGGTTGCTCTATTTTTTAAGTGAATAAGATTAGGCCCTTTTTACAACTATGAATGGAATTATTAACACAACTGAATAAAGGGATAATAAAAGATAAATAGATAATTTAGACTTCATAAAATTAACAAAGCATTTGCAAGAATAAAATTAATGAAAATAGAATTAGAAAAGAGAAAGTAAAAGAAGAAAAATAGTTGTACCAAATATCTCTAATAAAAGTCTGATATTCAAAAAAATAGGAAACTGAGAGAAATATATAAAATCAAGACTCATTTTTTAATAAACAAGTGGTCAAAGGATATAAACAAAGAGTTTTCTAAACAAGAATTCCAAAAATCTTACAATTATTATCTTTGCACATATCTCATTTTAATATTCTTCAAACCCTGGGGGGTAAGTGTCCCATTTTACAGATGAAGAAACTGAGCAGACTGAAGTTAAGTTACTTGTTTAAGGATACATAGTTAAGAAGCATCTAAGACCAAATCTGAGCTCAGGTCTTCTGATTCTAATTCCAACATTCAATTCACCTTAGCAACTAACAGACTTAAGTAAGGAAAATACAAATTTAAAGATCTCAGCTTTCACCTTGCAGCATGTGGGTTGGCAAAGACTTAAAAAAGAAATGGGAACGATCAAATATTAATAGAGTAGAGGAAAAAACAGACACCCTAATGCACACCACTGGTGGATCTGTGAGATGGTCAAAACATTCTGAATTTCAAATTGTAATGATTGAAGAAAAGTTGTATAACTGTGGTTTATTCCAAACATGCTATGACAGAAAACTTATTTCCAAGAAAGTCAAGAGAGATGGCATTATATCTGATAATTAGGCAATGTGGTAAATTTGACATTGGTAATTTTGAAGAAAGAAAGATAAAAAGAGAGATAAAGAAAGAAACAGAGTTTAAAGATTACAGAACAAAGGGAGACATTTGTAGAGTCATTCTGCCAGAGGAAATAGTACCAACTTCCTGCTGTAACTACTACTAGTTCATTTCCTCATTGTCTCTCTCTGAGTCCAAAATCAATCTGGGATATGATTCACTGAAAAGTAAAAAAAAAAATTGCAGAAAATCTGCAAAGATGAGAGAAAAAGAGAGAAAGAAACAAAGAATTTTAAGATTAGAGATAAAAATGGAGATGTTTGTGGAGTCATTCCATCAGAGGAAATGGTATCAACTTCATCCTATAACTACTACTGGCTCATTTCCTCATTATGTCTTTCTGTGAGTCCAAAAGCAATCTGGATATGAATTACTCAAAAGTGACAAAAGTTGCAGACAATCTGTCTCTAAATGGACTGCCCATTTCTAAGTTTGAGGTAGTGAAAATCTTTTCTGTGTCAGCTTCTCCTCTATCAATCTTAAACTTCACACTTATTGGCTTGGACATAAATCATAGTTAATGTCCTTTCCTTAACAGAAATTTCAAATAGCCTAACAATATAAATAAGCACTAAAGAAAGTAAATTTTGTTGAGTTATAACTACAGCTTGGGGAGATAAATATGAATCTCTTCCCTTCCCCCCCATCTCCTTGTAATTTTTTTCACAGAAGTAATTAGAGAAGAAACTGAGAAGAAATGGACAAATAAATGGAAGAAAACTTCTTCAGGAATAATTTCAATTTTAACATCCCTTAGTTTGATGCTTTATCCCAAACTTCTTTTTTTTTTTAAGGTTTTTGCAAGGCAAATGGGGTTAAGTGGCTTGCCCAAGGCCACACAGCCAGGGAATTATTAAGTGTCTGAGACCAGATTTGAACCCAGGTATTTCTGACTCCAAGGCCAGTGCTTTATCCACTACACCACCTAGCCGCCCCCCAAACTTCTTTCTGCTCTAGTCTTCCCTTGTTTTACTATTCAATTATCTTTCATCACCAACATGCATGCATTATGTATGTAAATACAGCACAAAGTCTCATTTTTCTTTCCTTATCTCTTACCTTGACTAGAAGAACAATAAAAAAGGGTCAGAGCAGCTCACAGTTTAACTCATCTATTTCCTCACACAGCTTCTTAGTATCTTAACTATGTGTTATCTCTCTTGGAAAATAATTCTTTAAACTATTAGAAATCCCCTAGAAAACTGGAACTGGAGAATGCAGAGTAAATATGTACATGTCTATACACAAACTTTCCCTTCTACCCACAAATTCTCTATTCCAACATCTCTTGGAGAGAGGACTATAGTACCATCAGATCGAAGGAAATTTAGATGGCATAATTTTGCTGTGGACCTAAACAGTACTATTTGATGACTTCCTCAGTATGATTCAGCAGTACTCGAGTAGAAGCAAAGGAAGCAGATAGTGGAAGTAATCTATCATGATATGAATAATGATAGTACAAAGGACCAAGGGATTTGAGAATAGAGGACACTATAATGTTGAAGTAAATAGTTATCCACAGATTAGATATATCCTCTTAGTTGACCTTCACAACAACCAGTATTTTAGCTAAGATTTACAGAATCAATAAATTATAGATTCTCAGAGAGGATTTCAGGTGCAATACATATACCTGAATATGCTATAATAGGTACACATATATACATATATATTCAAATTCATATGCATATATATTCACATACACACAAACTCACACATATATGTATATATACACACATATAAAACACATATACATAAACAGAAATTCCTTCTACACCATCCCCAAAAACCAATCATTCAAACTCTGCTTGAAGATCTCCAGTGAGAGGAAACTAACTACCTCCAAAAGAAACCAGTCTCACTTTTGAGGAGTGCTAATTGTTAGAATGTCTTTCAAAGGTATTAAAATAACATCTATCTCTCTGTATCATTCATACTTTGCTTTTAGTTCTAAGGATTTTCTCTAGGGTGAAGCAGAACATGATTAATTCATCTTCCACATGATGACATACTTGAAGATAGCTATTAATCTTACGCCATTCATCAAAATATGTTTTTTTCAGTGCTTATTATCTCCCATTCTGTTAACCTAGTCTTACAAGACACACTGGCATGCATGGGTGTTCAAGGAAGACTGGAACCTCTGGAGTGAGAGGTTGCTGGACCTCTCAGCCCACTTCTGGGCTGCCTATTTACCTTAGATGCCTACCTGGCACTTGACCCTCAACTGTGGTTCCATTTCATATAAAAAATAATATTTTAAAAAACAAAAGAAAATAGAAATATTTCAATATATTGAAAAAATCCAAAAACTTTTTCAATGTGCATCAGCTGTGAACCTTCCAACTCTATGAAAGGTAATCAGAAGTATCTTCTCATTTCTCTTCTTTTAAACCTGCTTGTTCTTTGCAATTTTTGCAACATTCAATTTTGTTGTGTTTGTAATTGCTCTTTCAATTTACCCTGTTTTAATCATTTTATATACATATATTTTTATATATGTGTATAAAATTTTCTTGACTCTACTTTCTTGACTTGACTTCCACTATCACTTTGCATATAGAGCACATCTCTCTGTATTCATCACACCCATACATTATTATAGCACAGAAAGATTCTATATTTATGTACCACAATTTCAGTAGTCATTCCTCAAACTATGGTTTCTACTTTGTTTCCAATTCTTTGCTATCACAAATAATACTGATTGAAATATTTTGGTATATATGAAAGTTTTCTTCATAACAAAGACTTCTTTGTGGTGTAATAGTTTAAGTACTATAAGTATCAGAAATGGATAAAGAGATTTTAATTTCTTTAATTGCATAATTACAAATTGTTTTCCTAGATGGTTCTACAGATGCATAGTTCTATCAACAATGAATAAGTGTGCCTATCTTCCCACACTTTCTGCAGTGTTGACTATTTTATTTTTTGTCATCTTCATCAATTGCAGAATATGAGATGAAACCCTAGGGTTGTTTAGATGTCCATTTCTTTTATTACTAGTTATTTGGAGAGCCTTTCTTTTTTACAAAAAAAAAATGGGATTGTTCATACTTTGTAATTCTTCTTCTAGAAGTTTATTCATATACTTTTATGATTATCTACTAGAGAATGGTTATTTGTGGTAGACAGAGTGACAGTCAGTCAGAGAGAGAGAGAGAGAGAGAGAGAGAGAGAGAGAGAGAGATGTTAATTGTTTCTTGTATTCCAAGTCTTTAACAGAGAAATTTGGTACAAAGATTTTTTAACCATTTGACTGCTTTCTTTATTCTAACTATATTAATTTTGTTTGTTCAATAATTTTCAGTTTCATGTAATCAAACTTGTCTTATTTTATCTTTTATCCTTTTTACCTCTGTCCTTTGTTTGGTTAAGAGTATATCTCCTATTCATATCTATAATAGGTATATAATTATCTTCCCTGATAATTTTTGTATAGTATGATCTTTAATATTAAGGTCATGTTGCCATTTAAACTGTATCATAGAATACGGTAGAAGGCATTGTCTAAGTCTAATTTCTGCTAGATTGCCTTCCAGTTTTCTCATTAGTTTTTATCAGATAAGGAGTTCTTTCTTAGGCAATTTATGTTTTCTGCTTTAATGAATACTGGGTTATTGAGTCCTATTATTTCTGATTTTTCCCTATCTATTCCATTGCTCTATCTTTCTTTTTTGATCAATACTAGCTGGTTTTGATGACTGACACTTTATAACATAATCTGAAATATAATTTGAGATCTATAAGTGTTATTTTCCTTTCATCCTTACCTCTTTTCATCATTTCCTTTGATAGTCTAAATCTTTAGTCCTTTTAAATGAATTTTTGTTATAATGATAACATGTTATAAAGTATCCCTTTGATAATTAGATTGATTTAGCACTAAGTGTAAATTAATTTGGTACTTCATTTGATATTAATAATTAGAAGGTCAACAAAAGATTATTTCTGTTTTAACAAGATTCAAGCTTGTACTATTTTGATATGTGAATGGCAGATACCTTGCTGAAGGAAATTCTTTAAAGCCCCATTTTATAGAAACCCAGGTTTTTTATTGTCAAAAACATTAAGTATTTGGACACCATATTTTCTATACTATTTTTGTCATTGTATGAATGAAAATATGGTCTTCTGTAGAATATAATTTACAAAAACCTGCCTGTTTGCTTCTCAGGCCTTTATCTAAGATGCCTTCCACATATGGGAAAATTATTCTCAGAAACTTATTGAGAAAAAAAGCCAAGAAGGATTGAGGAATGGATCCCTTGGAAATCTTCCCTATTTTCCTACCTTTCCCCTATTTCCAACGTTTTCAAAGTCTTAGAAAGAAGACTTTGTCTTCTCTTAAAGATACTTCAAGAATTCAATGTGATTTTTCTGAAAAGCTATTCCCTCTTTTATTTTTTTACCCTTTTGGTTTATGAAAGTTATCTATTTTCTCATTTCATCATTCAGCCACTTATTACCCAAGTGGATTTTCCGCCATCAGAAATTCTTTGTCCCCTTTCTAAAAGGCTTCCTCCATTAATGTTACAAAGGAGAATATGTCAGATTTCTTTATATAATCTACCATTGGAATATATTCTAAAGAGCTTTCATATTCAAATGACTGAAAATCACTTAACTTCACTTACAAAGTTCCACTTTCTTCTCTTTTCAGAATCTATTCCCCAAAAGGAGACTTCATCCTTGATACTTTGGAGGTCCCAAAGAGAGAGATGGATCAGGTCACCAACATGACCAATACATGAAATCTTTTGCAGTATAAGTTAAAACATTCTTAGTTTTACAATATAATCATCCTTCTTATTTTCCTTGAAATGCCTTTTTCACATTTTGACATTTGGGGTCACTAATGTCATTGTACCATGCATGAACTGAACAGTGCTTCTCTTCTAGGACACTTTCTCCAGATTTAATTTTCTGCTGCTTTCTGCTGCATAAGACCTTTGCCTTTATTAGGTTATAATAATACTGAAAATATAAGGAAATTTCCTAAGTCTACACATTTCCTATGTATATCAAGGTAATGAGGTTACATGATATCTCAGATTTGTGTGGATTTCTTTAAAATTCAGAGACTGGAAATTAATTGAGGTATGGACTAGAGCTATTCCCTT
This sequence comes from Macrotis lagotis, assembly GCF_037893015.1. NCBI lineage: Eukaryota > Metazoa > Chordata > Mammalia > Peramelemorphia > Peramelidae > Macrotis > Macrotis lagotis. Next base: position 16,524,244 of record NC_133665.1, on the reverse strand, counting down.
GTCTGGGTGTATAAAAAGGAATTTTAACTACAGAGCTGTCCTTTCTATATTTTTTTTCAAACAGACTCTGAGAGAAGAACATTGACTGAAATGGAGCAAAGGTAAAAAGAGAAAGCCTGGGTCACCACTGTTAGGATGAGGAAGCCTCTAAATGTAGACAACCTTTCTCTACTTCCCCTGGATCCCCTGGAATCAATAATGGCAGTTTTGCTTTTTGGGGGTTTTTTTTGCAAGGCAATGAGGTTAAGTGGCTTGCCCAAGGCCGCACAGCTAGATAATTATTAAGTGTCTGAGGCTGGATTTGAACTCACTTACTCCTGACTCCAGGGCTGATACTCTATCCACTGCACTGCCTAGCTGCCCCAATAATGGCAGTTTTGATGCATAAGTATATTGTCTTTTTTCTAGTTACAAAACCACAATCTTAATTCAGGCTCTTAGTACCTCTTGCCTAGGCTAGTTCCATAGCCTTGTATTTGCTATTCCTGCCTCAAGTCCACTTTTAGCTAACTTCCATTCAGCACCAAGGTGATTTTTCTGAAGTTCAGGTCTGTGAAATATAGTCAAAATGGATATATGATTTATAAATAAGGAAATTAGAACAGCACAGAATAGTTTACATGTAGCTTTATGGATAAAGTAAGAAATTAGGACCAAGCAAGAGCATTATAAAATCTAAAATGGATGTTTGATTATATTAAATTTAAAAGTTTTACACAAATAAAATCAATGCAAAAAAAGATTAGAAAGAAAACAGAAAATTGGGGGGGGGGGGTAAAACTTATACAAATTTCTCTAACAAAGACCTCATTGCTCAAATATAAAGAACTGAGTCAAATTTATAAAAATGCAAGTCTTTACCCAATTGACAAACATTAAAAGAATATGAATAGGCAGAAGAAATCAAAGTTACCTATAATCATTTGGGGGAAATGATTAGAGAAATGTAAATTAAAACAACTACGAGCTCTTTATCATATCTATCAGATTTACTAATATGACAAAAAAAGGAAAATGATGAATGTTAGAAAGGATGTGGAAAAATTGGAGTACTAATGCACTGTTGGTTGTCTCATGAATTTATCTAGTCATTCTGGAGAACAATTCTGAATTATTCCCAATGGGCTATAAAAACTACACATAACTCATTGACCCAGGAATACTGCTACTAGATCTCCATCCCAAAAAGATACACATATACACACTAAAGGAAAACAAACCTATCAATAGCAGCTCTTTTTCAGGTTGCCAAAAAATTGGAAATTGAGGGGATGCCCATTAATTGAAGAATGGCTGAACAAACTGTGACATTATGATTGCAATAGATTACTACTGTGCTACAAGAGACAATGAAAAGAACAATTTCAGAGAATCTGGAATTTAAATAAACTGATGCAAAATGAAGTGAGCAGGAAAATATTGTACACAATAATAGCAATATTGTACGATAATCAAATGTGAATGTTTTAACAATTTTCAGCAGTACAAAGATCCAAGAAAATTCTGAAGGACTTGGGTTGACAAGTGATATCTATCTGCAAAAAAAGAACTGATAGTCCGAATGTAAATGAAAATTTACTAATTGTTACTTTATTTTTCTCTCTTTTGTCTGTATTTTCTTTCACATCATGACTAAGTTGGAAATATATTTTTCATGTTAAAAATAATTTTAAAGGTAATTAAAAAAGCAAAATTTAAAAAAAGGCAGGTAAAACTGTCACACACATCCCCCTACACAAACATATACCCCATTAGGCAAGTTCCAGTGCCTTCATGTTACCTTCATGATTAAACATAAACCCCTCTATTTGATTTTGATAAGTTGGTCTCTTTATTTGCATCCATGAACTCTATATTCTAGTTACACAATTTACTTTCAGCTCCCCACACACCAAACTCCATATCCTATTTCTAAAGACTGACTGTCTCCCTGCCTTAATACTCTGTATTAATACTCCCTCACCTCTACTTCTAAGTTTCCATGGTTTCCTTCTAGACTCAGCTCAAATTTCACATACTATCTGAGCCTTTCCCAGCCCTAATAGCTGCTCTTAGCTTCTTCTCTGATATTATATTCCATTTCATCGCTCTATTTATGTGTATAGATGCATACACATATATGTATAAAGATATAGATGCATTTGGCACAGGGCTTGATACATAGTAAAAAATACAAATAAAAACTTTTAAAAAATATTTTCCCTGCCTAACTGATCCATGTGCTCACCCTATGTCCCAAGAGGTGGGATAAGTTCCCAGATTCTGACAACCTGGACCAAGTTACAGAGACTTGTAGTGGAGTCCTTTGGTCCAAATGAAGTCAGCATTCAGTAGTGGTTATGTTCTAAGAATTCCTGAACCCAAATGTGGCAACAGGAAAGACAGTGAAATTGCATGTGGTCCCAGGAGAAGATAACCAGGTAATCAAATAATGGAAGCTCCTGAATGCCAGTCTCTTAGGAGAGGAAATATCCTGGATAATATCAAGTTCATTCCCAGAAAGTTTAAAGGATCTGATACACAAGAAAAAGAAAATTATCTTCTTGAGTAGCAAGGATACATGCTACAATGGATACATGCAAGTATATATGCAAGTATAAATACAAAACACATGCAAGTCCAATGAGAAGGAAGTTGTATTTCTAGTAAAGCAATTCCATTTCCATCTGAAGAAATCCAAGTATTAATGGTAATACTATAAGAGTATGGAGAGAGAGAGAGAGAGAGAGAGAGAGAGAGAGAGAGAGAGAGAGAGAGAATGAGAGGATAGAGATAGATACATAGAGAATCTTTATCTATAGTGGAGTATAGGCAGGCCTCACTGAGATGTTCTGGGGGAAAAGGTGGGACTGGGTATCTGGCAATTCCAAGTTTGTTTGTCTTTTGAGGAAAGTCCAAAACAAAGAATGGCTTTCTGAATCTTGGGATTGTAGAATAGTTCTCTGTATAGAAAGAAGGATTTCACAAGAGGGAGAGGAGAATCATGTATTTGTTCATAGGCTAATCTGACTTCATTTTGTTTTCTGCTTTTTTTGTATGCATTAGAATAAAGGGGTCAACATAAAAACCAGAGGTCCTTTCACCCATATCAGAGAAAATCTAAACATGAACTATAATTTGAGAGACTTGAATCTAATCCATATAAGCCCCAAACCTGGGTTGCCTAGACTTCTGATTATATTTCTAAGGTAAACTTCTTGTCACCTCTGCTTAGAGAAAGAACTCAATAAATCCTGAAACACTGGACAGAGTCAATAGCCCTAGGCTCTGGTCTTAATTTACTAATCAACTCTATAATCATACAAATATTATCTTCCCTATCTTAGTATTAGTTTCCGTTTAGTTAAAATGATATTGGTGGAAGCCAGACTTTATGATCCTTCAAGGTCCTCTTAGCTTTCTGAATATTATTTTTTAAAATCCACCTCAGTCTTGTTACTTTCTGTACTACAGAAATCATTTTCTCACTCTCTGTGCTACTCATAGATCTTTATCCAGTAAAGGCCTTGTGATTTGTAGTAGTTGAAGTCATATAAAACCCATTATTCTTTATGGTTCCATCAGAGCACTTATTAATAATAATCTTCTAGTATCCCACCAGGTACTTGGTAGTCAGTGTTCTCATTAAGGTTATATAATTAAGAGTCCTGACTGTCAGACATCTAAATCTCCAGAGCACCTAAGAGCACCTTATATTTATGAGAGTTGTTGGTGATTAGCATTCCCTCAGATGTGAGGAAATCAGTGAGCCACATCTCAGAAACTCAAGGGAAGAACTTGAGAAGGTAATGCATCATCATTTGGGGAAAGATTTTTCTATCAAAGGCAGAAAGCCCTTTGTTAATGGAGAAAATTGATACAAATATAAGCTATCTAAACATGGATAAGAAGGCTTCTAGATCAAATCACCCTCATCTTTTTCTTAAACCTTTTTGATTTGAACCTCTATTTTCTTTCACTATCATCATTTCTTTCATTTAATTGATTGAATAGAATAGCCAACTGAACATTGCTTAGGACTGAATTTGCCTAGGGCTATCTAATTTTTCAGTACCCTTACATGAAAATTATTTTATTTGATTTTCCCAACAAAACTGAAGTTGGAGAAGGCAAAAGTGACCACCTCCATTTTACAGATGAAGAAACTGAGGCACAGAATGATTTACTTATTGCCACACTGCTATTTAGAATCATCATGATGAAGGGCAGAAGTTCACAGAGGTCCTTTTTGTTGTGGTTGTTGTTCAGTTGTTTCAGTCATGTCTGACTTTTGTGACCCCATTTGAGATTTTCTTGGCAAAGATGCTACAGTGGTTTGACATTTCCTTCTCCAGATCATTTTACAGATGAAGAAACAGAGACAAACAGAATTAAGTGACTTACCCAGTGTCACACAACTACAAAATATCTGAGGTAAATTTAAACACAAGATTTCCTGACTCCTGCTCCTGAGTTCTATCCACTATCTACACTCTTCAAAAGTGAAGATTCATCAAAAGAGTTTTTTTTAAATATTTATTTATTTTCTAATTTTTTTATTCTCATTTTGTACAAATGTTTTTCTTTACATTAATAAAATATATTTGTTTACAAGTAAACAAAATACCCCTCCCCCCATGAATATAGATAGACTTGCTTGGGCGAAAAAGGAAAGGGGAGAGAAAAAAAAATTAAAATTAAAAAAAAAATAATAGTAATAATTGTAGGTATGGCCAGGTGGTGCAATGGACGAAGCACCAGCCCTGGAGCCACGAGCACCCAAGCCCATATCCAGCCTCATAAACCCAATAATCACCCAGCCATGTGACATGCAAGCCACCTGATCCCCACTGCCCTGCAAAAACCAAAAAAGAAGAAAGAAAAAAAAAGACCCCCCAAAAAAATAAAATAGTAATAATAGTAGGGGTGGCTGGGTAGCAGACAGAGCATTGGCCCTTGAGCCAGGAGCACCTGGGTCCGAATCTGTCTTCAGACACCCAAAGATCATTCTGCTATGAGGCTCCAGGCAGGCCACCCAGCCCCACTTGCCCTGCACCCTCCCCCAAATAATAATAACAAAAAATGTGCTTCAGTCTTTGTTCCAACACCATCAACTCTGTTGTGAGTGGATCACATTCTTTATGATAAGTCCATCACAAAAGTTACTTCCATATTTTTCCAACGTTGCCATTGCTGATCGCAACTCCCTCCTTCCTTATTTCTCCACTACCATGTACTATATTTTCTCTCTCCTTTCACTCTGACTCTGCTGTAGGGTCGCTGAGTGGCACAGCAGACAGATCCCTGGTTCTGGGGCCAAGAAGCCCTGAGCCCCCATACCACCCCTTAGGCCCAGAATCCACCTGGCCCTATGGTCCTGGGCAGGCCATCCAATCCCAGCCCCTTGCAAGAAGTAAAAAAAGAAAATGTGTTATATCTGAACACTGTCCCCCCATGGTCCATCCGCTCTTCCTTTATTCACATCCCCACCCCTTCCCCCTGCTCCCCCCTCCTTCTTACTCCAGATGTCTATACCCCATTGAGTATATTCGCTGTTTCCTCTCCTAGCCATCTCTGATGAGAGCAAAGGTTCCCTCATTCCCCCTTGCCTCCCCCCCTTCCATATCATTGCAATAGCTCATAGTAATAAAAAAAATCTTATTATGTGAAATATCTTGGACTATTCCCCCTCTCCTTTTTCTTTCTCCCTTTCCATTTCCCTTTTTTTCCTATTGACTTCAATTTTACACCATATTTTATCTTCAAATTCAGCTTTCTCCTGTGCTTCAACTATAAAAGCTTCCTCTACCTGCTCTATTAACTGAGATGGTTCATATGAATATTATCAGTATCATTTTTCTATACATGCAGTTCATCCTCATTAAGTCCCTCCTATTTCCCCCCTCTCCACCAATCTCCATGCTTCACCTGAGTCCTGTATCTGAAGATCAAACCTTCTGTTCAGCTCTGGCCATTCCAAAAGGAACCTTTGAAATTCCCCTGGTTCATTGAAAGTCCATCTTTTTCCCCTGGAAGAGGACATTCAGCCTTGCTGAGTAGTTCATTCTTGGCTGCATTCTAAGCTCTTTTGCCTTCCGGTATATTGTATTCCAAGCCCTACAAGCTTCCAATGTAGATGCTGCTAAGTCCTGAGTGATCCTGACTGCAGCTCCACGATATTTGAACTGTGTCCTTCTGGCTGCTTGTAATATTTTCTCTTTGACTTGGGAGTTCTGGAACTTGGCTATTAATATTCCTAGGGGTTGGTTTTTTGGGATCTCTTTTTCTGGGGGATCGGTGGATTCTCTCCATTTCTATTTTGCCCTCTGCTTCTAGAATATCAGGGCAATTTTCCTGTAGTAATTCTTTGAAAATGATGTCAAGTCTCTTTTCCTGATCATGGCTTTCAGGTATTCCAATAATTTTTAAATTATCTTTCCTAAGTCTGTTTTCCATATCAGTTGTTTTTTCAATGAGATATTTCACATTTTCTTCTAATTTTTCATTTTTTTGGTTTTGAAGTATTGATTCCCGATTTCTGGTAAATTCATCAATCTCCCTGAATTTTATTCTTTGTCTGAAGGATTTATTCTCCTCAGAGAGTTTTCTTATCTCTTTTTCCATCTGGCCAATTTTGCTTTTTAAAGCATTCTTCTCCTCAATAACTTTTTGAACTGTTTTATCCATTTGACCTAAGCTGGTTTTTAGCATGCTATTTTCTTCAGCATTTTTTTGGATTTCCTTGACTAAGCTGCTGACTTCATTTTCATGTTTTTCCTATATTTCTCTCCTTTCTTTTCCCAGTTTTTCTTCCAACTCCCTCATTTTATTTTCAGTCTTTTGAGCTCTATCATAGCCTGAGCCCCATTTCTGTTTTTCTTGGAGTCTTTAGATGTAGGAGCTTGTACTTCCTCATCTTCAGACTGAATATTTTGATCCTTCTTGGGCTCATTTGCAAAATATAGTCTTCCTCTTATTTCTTTGCTTGTTCATTTTCCCAGCCTAAGGCTGTTTTTTGGGGGTGCTTCCTGAGCTTTTGGGACACTCCCACAATGGTCACAGTGTGTGAGGTTCTGTCCTCCCTCCTGGTCTGTGAATGAACATAAGTGCCCCCCTCTGCCATGGGGATGAGGTGGGGGCCCTGTTTTTCTATGGGGGGGCCTAGACTGGGATCAGGATCTGAATGTGGTCCGAGCCCCAGAGTCCTGTTCCAGAGGCAAAGGACAGAGCTCTGCAGTCTCCCTCTCTCTTCACTCCTGTCCCTCAGCTCAATGGGCTCATGCCCTGGGGGCTCCTGCTTACAGCCTCCCGCCTGCTTCTGTTTCCTGGATTTGGGCTGCAGAAAGACCAAGCTGCTGGCTGTGTGCCCTGAGGGCTGGGCTCCATGTGCTTGCTCTGGCAGAGGTCCCCCGCTGCTCCCCCACTTTGTGCCGGTGCTCCCCAGGGTGCAGCTCAGGAGACTCCCCTGCCGCTGTGAGCCACAGCTCCCAGTGCCCTGGGGCTGCCTCTGGGAGGCTGAAGTTCTTTGGCTCTGGTGGGCTACCCCTCTGGCAGGCCGTCCCTCTGACCCAGGGGAGCAGAACCTTTCTGCTTTTTTCCAGGTTACCTTGAGTAGGAGAACTGCCTCACTGGGTCCCTTTGTGGGTTCTGTCTCTCGAAAGTTTAGTTAGAGTCCTTAGTTTATGAGTGTTTATCAGAGAGCTCCTAAGACTCGATCCCTTCATGTCGCCATCTTGGCTCTGCCCTTCATCAAAGAGTTTTTGTTTATGCAACTTATACCTATCAAGATTTCTAGCATTAAAAATTAAAATGTCTTAGTATTATTATAATTGCTCCTGACCTTACAAATTCTCTGAAAAGGTCTAGCAAACCTGCAGGAGTTCCTAATGTTTGTCCTTCATTTTTGAAGAATATCACAATATGAGGAGGTGATATCATGACAAGCACGTGATTTGGATTTGAGTGAGGGGGATGCTGTGACAAGTAACCAACCTCACTTTCTCCTCCAGAGTCATCTGAGTCCAATGGCCAAATATGAATCAGGGTAACTGGAGATAGCCCTGGATGCTGGGCAATCAGGATTAAGTGACTTGCCCAAAGTTACACAGCTAGTAAGGAGCAAGTGCCTGCAGCCAGATTCCAACTCCCATCCTCCTGTATTCAAGGTTAGTGCTCTCCACTGAGTCATCTAGCTGCCCCTATAGGAGTTCCTAGATCACATTTAGAGAGACACATAGTGTATATGACATAATTCAGTTGAAGTCAGGAAGACTTGTTGTTCTGATGATAAATTAGCTGAGTAAGCCTGTTATACTAATCCACAGCTTACATTTTTAGGGCTAATTTTAATTTCTTATCCCCCCATTCTTGGGAAAGCAACCCTTGGTATATCTTGGAACACTAGATTTAATCAGTAGCCTTGTGCTTAAGTCACTTTTCTTCTCTCAAAATCTCAGTTTTCTCATCGGTAAAATGGAGATAAAGATGCCTTAAATGCCCATATTACGGGTATGTTTTGCATCTCAGATATGTGAAAAATCTCCCCTAAGAAATATACTTTAGAAGACACTCCTATTCAACCATTTGCCAAGAGGAATCTAAAAGGTGGGATAGATTACACCCCAGTCATGGCCACCAAGACAGGGGACAAAGAGATGTGTGGAGACACAAACTGTAATCATTTTTTCTTTCAGTTGTATGAATTCAATCTTCCCTTTCCTAAAACTACCAGCTGATGATGGTACTACCATAGAGCAGTCAGATATGACATCTAGGACCAAGCCAGGTGAGTAGTTAATTATTAGAGTCCTTAGGGAATTGAGGCTTTAAAAAATGATCTCACTTGTTCTTCAGCAGAACACAATAAGAATTATGGTAGGAAGGAAAGAGGAAAATGGGATTCATATTAAAGAGAGTTGGAAGGAGATTAAATAGAGCTATACTGGATTCAAAAACCTATCTATAGAAGGTCAGGAAATTATTTCAATAACATCTTAGAGAGTGGGAAGATTTAATGAGATAAACTATGCATGGGGTCAACTATCGCTTTCTTAGCAAGGGACTTTACTTCCTTCAAGGTCTTAAGGTCTACTAAAATGGTACAACCAAATCTCCTACCCCTCTAAATTGGACACCATGGAGAACTATTGGAGTATTTGAGGATAAGCAGTGGGATGAAGCTAACAAGAGATAATTTAATAGGAATAAACATAAAATCCTAACCATTAGTTCAAAAGATAATAAACTTCGGGAGGACAAATGAGGGACTAATAGAAAAGTCTAGAGTCAAAAGACATGAGTTCACCTGTCTTTGGTGCTGGCTACCTGTGTGACCTTAGACAAGTCATTTAGCCTCTCCAGGTCTCAGTTTCCTAACTTGTAAGATGAATGGGGTCAGACTAGATGAGTCCTAAGTTCCCTTTCAGTTATTATTTTATATGTTGCATATGTGGATAGTTTATATGTACTTGTATGCATAAAAATATATATTATGTAATTTATAGAGCAGTTCATTAGATTCAACTTGAGTTCACACTTGTAACAGTTAGTTACAGACTAGTATGATCTTAAGCTACCTTAGTAGAAAAATAGTGTCTACCTTGGTGATGCAGGGAATAGAGTAGATCTAGGAAAGACCTTAATTAAAAAGGTCAAGATACCCACTGCATCTGGAGCCATCTCTAGTTGTCTTGAACTATATTTGGACTAGACAGCTCTGAAGGAGAAAGTGAGACTTATGACTCTGCCCATCTTTGCCTCTCTTAAGTCCAATTTACTTGCAAGTCAAGACTTGATGTCATTGGTTCTCTTCAAGCATAAAAGATGTACAATAAGCAGGGAATAGAGCACTGAGTCTTAAGTCATAAAAACTTCAATTTAAACAAGTCTCAGGTACTTACTTCCTCTGTAACCCTGGGCAAGTCACTTAACCTCTATATACCTCATCTTCCTCATTTGTAAAATGGAGGTAATAATAGTGCCTACCCCCCCCAAAGTTATCCAAAGGAGATAATATTTGAAAAGTACTTACTACAGTGGCACACACACATAGTAGGTGCTTTTAAAATGCTTATTCTTTCACTTTCCAAAGACTCCAGGGTTTTTACACTTTGCCAGCTAATATAGCTGCAAGACACGGGGATTGTGAATGGTGTAATGTAAGCTGTCACAATCACAACTAGAAGCAACTGAAGCCAAAACGATTAGCTAGAGGCAGAGAGCTATTTACACACCAATAGCTCTTTATAGCTATTCCTTTGGCAGGAGAAGCTGGGGGTATAAAAATATTTCAGTCTAATTGCCTTTGGAGGGTCAGAAACTACTGGCTGTACAGCTTTTTTTAAGTTAATTAGTCAGAAAAGAAGACACTCAGCAAATAAACACTAGTCTTTATTCTAGAAGCAATTAAGAATGACCCTAATCTTATATATTAAACATACACCACAAGAACTTGGAATAATGCCCAAAATGGAATTTCTTGCCTGCCTTCTCTAATCCTTATGTCCTTATATTATGAGTACTTTACTTTCAGAGCAGCTTTGGTTTCCTCCTCCTAAACTTCACTTTTTCACCTTAACTAACATTTATGTAAGCCTATCAGAGTAAGAGCTAATATACTCAGTTCTGACAGCAGGGTTTCTACTACCATTTCTCTCATTCAGGTATTTCTGTACAAGTGAAAGTCAAGGATGACTTTTAAGGGAAAAAGAAGACAGGGTAAAGGAGATGGATAAGCCCTATCCACTTTATCTCAATTGTTTAAGGGAAGGATTAAGTCATGAGCTAGGAGATCAATCTACTTCATATTGTGAGCTACTGCTTTTATGCATGATCCCCAACATCTGAAAATGTTATCTCTTTAAAAGTATAAAACGAATGTGGCCAAAATTTCTATCAGTACAGATGACAACCTATTTCATTCTATGTGATGTTTATCTTTCCATAAATTCTTCAAAGAACCTACCCAATATACTCAAGCCCATGTACTGTTTTTTTTTCCTGGGTACTGGTGCTACAAGCATTCTTTTTTTAAACATGCAAAGTCCTTGAGGTCTTTTTATTTTTATCAGTTTTCCCACGTAAATCATCATTGGTAATATGCTATAGCTAACTATACCATACATCTCACCATTATAATTCTGATACTTTTGATTATAGTGCCTCATGATTACCATATAGCATCAGCAGGTTCACAGTCTCAGGACCATCTTTGATTCTTCCCCCTCTTATAACCTCTCCCCTTCCTGCCATATCCAGTTATTTGCTAAGTCTCATAAAATCTACCTTCACAATATCTCTATCTTCCTTCTCATGTGGCTACCAGTCTAGTTTAAGTCCTCATCGCTGAGGGAACTGAGGGGATTAATGGTAGTGGGGGATTGAATAAGCCACATTGACTCTTGTTACTCTATTCTGGAGTTTTCTCTGTGCCCTTTCTATTCAGTTATGGATCTGATTCCTACTATCCTTCTAAAGAAGAAATTTTATTCATTTGTAGGAATATAAGAGAACTTTGTTGCATTATTTGACTCTAATCCTGGATAATTAGAAAGCTGGACCACCTCTATATGCTCTGTGTAGCTTAGAGACTCTTACACAAGGACCTATATTATGTTGACCAGAAATCCAGTCAGATCCAAAGATTGATGCAAAGAGTTTTCCCACATTTCTTTTTCTTAAGAAACTGATATGTCTTATCTGAAAACTGACCCCATACTGATCAGTCAGTTATTATTTTCTCAAACCTTTGATTGTATACAGTTACTTGGACTTCTTTTTCTGAATATCCTGATAATTCTTTTCTTTTATCAATTGGACCAGAACTACCCTCTGACCTGTGGGTGACCAGAGCCACAAAGAGTAGGCTGGAGACAAGAAAGTCAGGATCAAATAGAAGTTTAATTAATCAGAGAGGACAATGACTGTTGCAAGTAGAAGTCCTCCTGGGGGGGGGGGGTATCTCCTTCCCCTTATATATATAAGGCAGAATTTATATACATAAATCACAAGTGCTTGCTGTTCTCAATGTTGTTTCTGAGTATTATGGGAATAATTCTTAAATTGATTGTCTCAAGTCTTGGGGATTGTGATTAATCTGTAGGGTAGAGAACCAGAGTTCTGTAACAGGAACAGGAGTACAGTATTGTGAGCATGTCAAGAGATATGATGGATATTGGCTCTCGGGTCCCTGGGAAATAGGGGGAGCTAAAATTACAAATCACTTAGTGAACACCTGGTGTTGGTCAAAGCAATGCCCTTTGTCAGAGCACAAAGCATTGTTGTTATGCCAAGCTAAAGGCACAGAATTGCTTGAAGGACCATAGATTTGGGGGGAAAGGGGGTGTCTAAAATATTTTGATACTTTGAATTAATTGGTTTTATTTGATCATTTTTAATATATAAAAATTTGTCTCCCTCTGAATTTGGGGAAAAGTGTCAAAGCTGAGAAGGTATGGTCCAATTTCTTGAGCAATTGGCATGCATTGCTTAATAAATCAATATGTTTGGAAGCCCAAACTTTGTTTTCTCACTCCCTATAACCAGAAATAACTTCCTCCTCTTTTCCATCTCCTGAAATCTATAGCTTCCTTCAAGGCAAAATTTATATCTCATTTCCTTTGGGAATTCTTTCCTGATTTCTTTAATTTTTAGTGTTTTCTTCCTCAAATTATCTTCAATATATTTATCTGCTTACTTGTTCTATCGTCCCATTAGAATGTGTTTTTCTTTTTATGTTGATACTTCCTCCTCAATGGCCAGTCAGCAAAGGCAAATAAACACTTACTGGGCCCTAACTACATGACAGGAATTGTATCAAGCAGTAGGAATATGACAAAAGGCAAAAAAACAATCTATATACAAATAAGATATATTCAGAACAAATTGAGTTAATCAACAGAAAGATGATGTTAGAATTAAGAGGATCAGAAAGACTTCTTATGGAAGGTAGACTTTTAGTTGAAACTTGAAGAAAGTTAGGAAAGTTAGTAAGGAGGAATAAGGAAGATGATTCTAGAAATGGAATGTTGACAGTCAGAAAAATGTACAGAGTACATTTTTGGAATGGAATGTCTTATGAAAGGAACAAGGAGAACCACTTGTAGATCACAAATTTCTTGTGAATGTTTGTATAGGTGTCCTAACAGGGAATACATTTGGGAAGAGGTAATTGAGGAGGAAAGATCCCTAGAAAAGAGAGAATGTTAGAAAGAGACAGAGAATCAGAAAGAGATCAACTGCTTTGATGATTTACCTAAGAGCTATCTCTGTGCAGAAATTCAGAGCCACCAATGATCAACACTGCTTATTTTTTTAAAGTAAAGAATTAAAACAAAGAAAGGTAATAGATTTTTCTTCTACCCAAAAGGTAAAGGCTTCAGATTTATCTTAAGCAGACCAAGAAGAAAAAGTAGATACAGGGAAAAAAACTTGGGATTTGGGAATGGGACAGAATTTAGGGGCTGGGATTAATCAATACAGCTTCTGTCCCAATGTTCCTTGTGCTTAATCCATGCATCTATTCAAAGTTTTGCATTTTTTAGCAGAGACAAAAAGGAACAACCTCATTTGAATTTTACTACCTCAGCACCCTATGTACTAGGTGAGAAGGCAACAATGGCACTTCAAGTCAATAACAGTGAGTAAACATGACTATAGATATGGATATTGTTATATAGATGGATCTAGATATTGACATTGATATTGATGTCAATATAAATAAATATAAATATAGTTCATACATATAAATAGAAGAAATCCATTATAGAACCCATATAGTTTAAAAAGACACTTAGGGATTTATTTCAAAATATTTCAAAAAGTTTCTGAAGGAATTGAAAAGGACTAACCAATGAATATGAAGAAGGTGAAAAGTTAGGGTCTCAAATAATCTCCATGTCTGTGCTACATACCTGGAGGCCTTGTGTCCTCCAATTTTCTGAAAATTTGGAATAATCATCAGTTTAATTCATAATCTTTATAACTAGCATCATATTCATCCTGGACCATTGTCAATATGATCAATTCAGGAAGACCTGCATCAAATAAGGAATCATAAAAAGGGTCCTTGCCTCATGCAAGTTACATTCTTCTTTACCTTGGTGATCTACCATGAAAATGTGAAAAGAAAAGGAAAAAACACAGGAGAAGAAGAGGGATGAGAGTTAAAGAAGAGAGGAAAAAGTTCTGCATCATAATGGCTAAGGCAGGGGGAAAAATTTAGTAGAATGCACCTGATAATCTGTGAACTTTATCCCATTTTGGGTACAAATTTCTGCCCCAATCTCATTATAGCAATTTTGAAACTTAAAGGAAATTTCACAAAAGCATCAAGAAGATCAGCTAATTCTTAAAGCAGTAGAACATTAATATGGTGCATTTCATCTAATCCAAGAGGAAACAAGGAAATAACTAGGGGAGGGTATACATGAAGGCGGAACAAAAAATACATGTAAGCAGGATGTCTTGTGGGCATCTTGAAACCAGGACCAGTTAAATGATAAAAATAGCATGTCTTGATGATAGAAGTAATAGATGAATTTAAAGATGGGGGAGAAGAGAGAAGTTTCTTCCTGAAGTGGAGCTGGTTTGTTCCTTATCCTTGAAGTTGCATCCAGGGAGATGCCAGGGATTAGCTATGGAAGCATCAATTATACAAGTATTAGACATGGCATTTCCAGAAAATGGCAGGGCAAGTTGTCAAGGAGGAGAAAGGGAATATCTAGAGCAAAATTGGCCTGTGACAAGAAAGTTTAGGCCTAAAATCCAGTTTAGTTCATATTGACATATTCACTGTTGGTAGTATCGTCCCTCAAAAAGCATGTAAGAAGACAATAGTTGACATATAGACTTGGCACATAGTAGAAATTTAATGAATGCTAATTGAGTAACTGACTCATAAGAATACTTTGTCATCTTTACAAAATATTGATGAGAATTAGTTATGCATGAACTGAAGTTAGAGATATACTAGTAAATGTTTAATAACTAATTCTCCAGGTTGGGAATGTAAGCACACCAAACCTACAATTTTAATCTGTATTAGTCACTTAACCTAAGTCTAGACAATCAACAAAAAGAAAAAATGGTGCCCCAATTTGAACCATTCCCTGATTTTTAGTTATCAGTCTCACACTGAAAATTTAACTAACTCCTTCAAGTGAGAACTGGCTATATAGCTCATCCTAGACTGATCTTTGATTAAAACATGAAAATATTCAACAAAAGATGATATCACTCAGTTACACAACTGAGAAAGTCTCAAATCACAGAAATATATGACTCAGCAGAAGAAAATGCAACCTAAAGACCTAGCCTCAAATGTGGCATCTCACATTCTTAATAAAGCAAAGGAAGGAAGGAAACAGGTATTTACTAAATACCTTCTATGTATCAGACACTATGAGAAGCATTTTATAAGTCCTATTTTCTTTGATCCTCAGCTGAGACAATTGAAAATTAAATGACTTGCCCAGGGTCCACAACTAATAAGTGACTGAAGCAAGTTTGAAAATCACAAAAATTAGTCTTACTGTCTCTAATCTCAGCATCCTATCGACTGCACCACCTAGTTGCCTTCATCATAGTTGTCAAAAAAAGTTTTCTTGACAGATAATCATATAATATTAATAATACACTAAAAAGTGAAAACAGAGACCAATGAATAACTTACAAAATTAAAGGGGGTTATTGAAAGATGTGTGGGAGCAGCTAGGTGGCACAATGGCACCAGACCTCACATCAGAAAGGCTGACCTTCATGAGTTCAAATTTGAATTAGTCCTGTGATCCTGGAAAAGTCATTTAATCTTTTTTTTTAACCTCAGTTTCCTCATCTCTCCAATGAGTTAGGGAAGGAAATGGCAAAATAATTTTAGTATCATTGACAAGTAAACTCCAAATGAGATAATGAGATCATGAAGAGTTGGACGCAGGGGCAGCTAGGTGGCGTAGTGGATAAAGCACCAGCCCTGGAGTCAGGAGTACCTGGGTTCAAATCCGGTCTCAGACACTTAATAATTACCTAGCTGTGTGGCCTTGGGCAAACCGCTTAACCCCATTTGCCTTGCAAAATCCTAAAAAAAAAAGAGTTGGACACAACTGAAACCATTGAACAACAGTAAATTGAAGGATGTCAACAAGTTGGTGCTGGAATGTGATTACCTTTAGTGTTTCTCTCAGGGCTGGGATGATTTTTCATGGCTGCTATCTTCCATATCTATGGATAACAGATACCAATGAATCAATACTACTGTTTATAAGCAGTACTGTATATCCAGCAGAGGGCAATGTTAGTCTGAATTGTTCTTATATTTAAATAAAGAAAAAGACCTTGGTTCTGACATCTTGCTTTAAATGTCCTAGGAGTGCTGACTGACCAGGATAGAGTTGAGTTCAGGGATAGTGTTTATAAACTCATAAATGGTCTTTTCAGCAGCTTGACCTGTCAAATATTCAATACCCTTTGACAAACTTGATCATAAGTGACTTACCTATATGGGAGAGTTATAATGAACTTCTCTCAATTAGCTTTAAGCAATGGATAGGACTATATGAACACAATTATAAAAAATTTTTATACAAATAAATCAGATTTAAATAATTGGAAAAATTCATTGTTCATGGGTAGGCAGAGCTAATGTAATAAAAATGACAATTTTGCCTAAACAAATTGATATATTTAACACCATCCCAATTAAATTACCAAAAAAATTATTTTACTGAATTTGGAATTTGGAATCATTTGGAAGAACAAAAAATCAAGAATATCAATGGAACTAAAATGGATCCATGCCCTAGATAAAAAAAGAAATATTAAAAGAAAATCTGAAGAAAATTTAGACACTGTTGGTCGAACTGTGAACTTTTTGAGGGGCAATGTAGAATTATATCCAAAAAGTTATTAAGCTGCCTATTTCCTTTAACCCAGTAATACTACTACTAGGTCTATTAAGTCTCCAAAGAAGATTAGGGGAAAAGAAAAAGAACTTATATGTTCTAAAATGTTTATAGCAGTTCTCTTTGTGGTGGCAAAAAACTGGAAATTGAGGAAATGCCTGTCAATGCCTGGGGAGTAGTTAAACAAATTGTGATATATGATTACGATGGAATATTATTGTGGTATCAGAAATGAAGAGTTCATTGATTTTAGAAAAACATGGATAGACTTGAACAAAATAACGAATAATGAAATGAACAGAACCAATACAGAAACAGAAATATTATTTTTAAGAATAACTTTGAGTGACTAAGTTGTTTTGACTATTATAGATACCCAAATTAACTACAAAAGACTTATAGAGAAAACCTCTATCTGCATCCAGATAAAGAAATGTTAAATGTAGAAGTATGTATAGAACAATTTTACACATACATACATACATATTTGTGTCTAAAATTTGCCACCTCTAGGACAGGGATGGGGAAGGGAGGGAGAAAAGGGGGGAAATAAAGCATTTATTTGATAACTTGATTATATATTTAAAAGGAATAACAAATTATATATATGTATGATAGATTTGCAGTTTCATGTGCAATCTTTTTTTTATTCTATAAGCATTTATGGAAATGCTTATTTTGTTTCATAAATTAAAAATAAAATAAATAAATACTTTTTTACAAAAAAAAGAACTGCAAGGCAAGAGGACTACTCCATGGATCCATAATAAAATTAACCTATGATGTCTCTTAGTGTAAAAACTTTAAGTCATCTTTTCTGCAAATTAGCTTCAGTTTCTTTGTTTTGTGACTTAATTTGCAGTTGTAATGTCAATATGAATGTTGTTTAATTCCTCCAAGAGAGTATCACTTTGTTGGTCATTGGATAATGATTGCACATTGAATTCTAATGATTATATGAATATTGGCGATGGTCTGAGAACTGTATGGTTTTTGATCTTTCCAATCCTTATCATCTTTGTACTTCTATTTCTGCAGAAGCAGATGAGGTCTGCTTAGGATTGATAACCCTTTTGAATTTTGATGTTTCACAGGTCATTGTCAAACAGTCAAAAAACTGTCAGTTTGATTGCCAATCAGTTATCATTTATTAGACATGATTTACCAGACACTGTGCCAAGCTGTAGAGATATAAAAGAAGGCAAGAGATATGTTCTCCAAGAAGCATATAGTCTAATGGAAGAGATGGCATGGAAACAACTATATGAAAATAAAAGCTCAAATTGGAGATAATAAAAGGAAGGTTCTAGAAATAAGAGAGACTGGAAAGGTTTTCTATAGAAGATGGGCTTTTAGTTGGGACTTGAAAGAAGTCAGGGAATCCAGTAGGCAAAGATAAGGAGGAAGAGCATTCTAGGAGTGGGAAATAGCCAGTTTAAATGCCCAAAATATGGAGGAATGTCTACTGCAAGGAACAAGGAAGTATTAACACTGGATCAAAGACTGCTGGCAGGAAGGAGTGTAAAGTCTAAGATTGGAAAGGCAGTGGTAGGAAACAAGGGGTGATATAGATTATAAAGGACTTCGAAGATCAAAAAATCTATTTTACATTTGATCCTAGAAGTCACAGGAAGTCACTGGAGTTTATTCACTGACAAAGTCACACCTCCAATTTATGAAGATTGTTTTAACAGCTATGTGGCACATGGCCTAGAGTGGGGAGAGATTTGTTAACAGGCAGACCAACCTTAGGTGGAGCCAGATGTGAGGTGATGAGGTACTGTGCCAGAGTGCTAGCAGTATCAGAGGAGAGAAGATTTTTTTCACGAGACATTGCAAAAGGTAAAATTGAGAAATCTTAGCAAAAGACTGGAAATGGGAAAGAGTACTGATAAAAAAAAAGTGGGGAATTCAGGATGACATTGAGAGTACCATTGATTTTAATGGGGAAGTTTAGAAGGGGAATGAAAGTAAGGGGGAAATTGTTCTGCTTTGGACATAGAGAGTTTAAGATTTCTATAGGCAATTGGAGATTGAAGTCTGGGGGTCAGCAGAGAAGTTAGAATTAGATAAATATATTTAAGAATCATCAGTGTAGAGATGACAATTGAATACAAGGGAACTGATGATATCACCAAGTGAACAATTCATCACTTGGTGACCAACCTTTTGGTGATTTGTTCTGTCAATACCTAGGAAGGTCAGTCACGAAGTAATAGCATACTCAAAGCATTTTTGGTGGTTAGGAATCTGTCAGATTTTTCTTATCATTGCTTTGGCCTTCAAGAATTCATATTTACCACCATGTCCTGAGAAATCTAGAGTTCTTTCTGTAAATATTCATCATAATGAAGTATGCAATGTAATACTCCCCAAGCATAGAAAATTGCAACAAGTAATAAATTTAAACTCCTACTTTAGTCCACAATTTCTTGACTTTTGATTTCCATCCTAGACCCTACTTTGACTTTTCTTTCTCCCTTTCTGGCATATTTTGACCATCTACATTTATGTTTCCACTTTAGTGTTTGTATTTTGACTTTCTTACCTCATCTAATAGCTAAGGTTACAAATCAGAACCCATGATTCAAACCTTGCCCATCACTTGGTTTCTCCCTGTTTCTGATCCCACAGTCTATAAACTACTCCCTGCAATGGCCCCTTCCCATTACAGAATCACAAAATTCTAGGTTTGGAAATTATTTCAAACATCAAGTGCTTCTTCTTGTACTTAATAGAATCTCCTTAACAGATTCTACTTTGTTCAGGCTCTATGTGATGATCTTGTGAAAAGTCATATTTTAAACAATTGTAATAATAATAATAATAATAATAATAATAATAATCAACTGTCATAATGAGAAACTGTTTCTTAACAGTGGCAGAATCTTAGAGAATCATGGAAGGGATCTCAGAAGTAATCTAGTGCAACCCTCTAATCTTATAGCTAAGGAGATTCAGGGTTCAAGATGTTCAATAAATTATCTAAGGTAACAGAAGTTGTCAGCACAGAGATGGGATTTGAATCCAGGTCTTCAGATACCAGAGGCAGTCTTTTCTATTATGCTACAATAACTTAATCTTCTTCTCTGCAGCCTCTCTTCATTGCCCTGATTACTATTTTTGTAATAGCATTTTAAAGACTTAAAGACATCATGCCCCAATTGATAAATGGTCAAAGGATATGATTAGACAGTTTTCAAATGAAGAAATTAAAGTTATATATATTCATATAAAAATGTTTCAAATCATTATTGATTAGAGAAATGAAAATTAAAACAATGAGGTATCACCTCACTCCTATCAGATTAAACAAGATTAGAAAAAAGGAAAATGATCAATGCTGGAGAGGTGGTGGGAGGATTAGGACATTGATGCAATGCAATGCTGGTGCATCATTCTGGAAATCAGTATGGAACTATTCCCAGTGAGCAATAAAACTATTCATTACCTTTGACACAGAAATTCCAATTCTTAGTCTATATCCAGAAGAAATTATTAAAAATGGGAAAAGTCCTACATGTAAAAGAATTGGAAATTGTGTGAAAGTCTATCAGTTGAGGAATGGCTTAATAAACTGTGGTATATGTATGTCATGGAACACTATTGTTCTGTTAGAAACCAGGAGGAATGGGAATTCAGGGAAGCCTGGAAATGATTTGCATGAACTGATGCTGCACGAGATGAGCAGAACCAGAAGAACATTATACACCCTAACAGCAACATGGGGATGATGATCAACCTTGATGGACTTGCTCATTCCATCAGTGCAACAATCAGGGACAATTTTGGGATATCTGCAATGGAGAATACCATCTGTATCCAGAGAAAGAATTGTGGAGTTTGAATAAAGATCAAAAACTATTACCTTTAATTTAAAAAAAAAACTTTTATCTTATGTAATTTTGCTATCTCTTATACTTTATTTTTCTTCCTTAAGGATATGATTTCAATCTCATCACATTCAACTTAGATCAATGTATACCATGGAAACAATGTATAGACTAACAAACTACCTTCTGCAGTGGAGGGAGGGGGAGGGAAGGGAGATTAGGGGAAAAATAGTAAAATTCAAAATTAATTAATTGATTAATTAATTTTAAAAAAAGAAAAAAGAAAAGTCCTATATGTTCCAAAATATTTGTTGAAGTTCTTTTAGTAGTGGCAAAGAATTGGAAATTGAGAGGATGTCCATCAATTGAGGAATGGCTAAACAAGTCCATGAATACTATGGAATATTATTGTTCTATATGAAACTATGAATGGTTGGACTCCAGAGAAGCATGAAATGACCTATAGGATCTGGTGCTGAGCAAAGGGAGCAGAACCAAGAGAACAGTATACACATCAACAACAACATTGTCAGAGGATCAACCTTAATAGAAGCAACTCCTCTTAGCAGTTCAGAAAGCTAGGACAACTATTTTAGACTAGCTATGGACAATGTTATCTTCATTCAGAGGAAGGAAAACAAAACAAAACAAAAAAGAAAAGAAAAACCAACCCTTAAAAATCTGATGAACACTTTATAAAAATTACCTTTTATTTATTTCTTTCCCTTAAACCTAATTCCTCCCACAAAAATGACTAATATTATACAAAATATGTATGTCAATGCTAACCTCACTGCTGCTGAGGGGAGGGGGGTGAGAAGGGACGGTGGAAGGAAATTTTGTAACTTAAAAATACACACATATATGGATGAAAATAAATACATAAATTTTTTAAATTGAAAAAAAAAGACTTAAAAGACAATTATTATACTTCCATTAAGTTTTCTCTTCTCCAGGCTAAACATCCCTTATTCATTCCATTATTTCTTATATGGAATGTTCTCTTAGTTGTCATTGTTTAGACATGGTCCAATTGATATTGTCGCTAAATTATGATGACTCTTGACTATCAGTTTCCTTGGTTCATTCTAATGGGGCATAATACTGATAGTTACTTCAAATCACCATCACTCAGGTATAAGCTGTAGTTACATTCTAGCTCTTTTTAATATTAAATTTGAATTTTGATTATTTCAGAGTCTATTACATGTATTTAAAGGTTTGATTTTTGTTTTTTTCCACTTTGTTTACTCTTTTAAAGTCTACTCCAATTATAATTTCACCAAAGGTCAGACTAACTCTAGGGTATTGTAGATGGGACCTGTCACAGCTAAAGACTTAATCATGGAAAATGTTTCCAATAGGAAAGGGCAATGAGTACTAACTTGAGTGAAGGTTCTGTTGAAATGTGTTATTAAGAAAAATCACTAGTTTTAATTGAGACTCCAGGTCTTGGTTAAAGATGTCAGAACATGAAAGTGTTGACTGAACTGAATTTATAGCTTGAAATAAAAACGCATGAAATTCTAGACAAAAGTGAATAGTGCCAAAGACCTGAATTCAAATCTCAGATCTTCCAGTTGTCCCTGTGACCAGGGACAAATCACTTAATCTCTCTCAGTCTTAATTTATTCATTTCCTCTATACAGTTACATACCTACAGGTTGACATAACGAAAGCTATTATTCTTACTTCTCATGGTTATAAATAGATTGTGAATGGAGCCCTATGATATAAATGCATTATCCACATTTCCCTATTGGTGGTATTAGCATGTATCTTTTGTTAAGAAAAATTTAAGTAGTATCCAGTCCTGACTGAACCCATTTTACCCAATTGCTAATCTTTAATCTGAAATTGAGTAGTTATATGGTGCAGAGAATAGAGCACAAGACTTGGAGTCAGGAAGCCTTGAATTCAAATCTGACCTCAGACATTTACAAGACCCTGGGAAAGTCATTTTCTCATCTATAAAATGATCTGGAGAAGTATCTTTGCCAAGAAAACTCCAAAGAGGGCAACAGAGTCAGACATGGTTGAAACAACTAAACAACAGCAAAAAACACCCTAGAGGCAGTGAAATGCCATAGTGGCATTAGCCTTATATAAGTTTGAGTTCAAATCTTTCTTACAAACATACCAGCTGTATGGACCTAGGTATATCACTTAATATTTCTGAGCCTCAGTTTCTTCATCTAAAAAATGGGGATAAAATACTTATCTCTAAGGGTTGCTATGACTGTCAAATGAAGAAAACCATAAAAATACTTTGCAAACCTTGTAGCACTATATAAAAGTGGCTGCTGCTTAGGATGATAATTATCTATTCATCCATAAAATCTTCAGGCACATATTAAGGCAAACCAGGTGCCATGTGGCTGTTTTTGTTCACCTCCCAGAGGAATGGAATCTCTTATTTCAGTACAACACAGAATCTTAGATAAGAGATTGAGAGACCCAATGGGAAGCCCAAACAGCTTCCTTTTGAAGAATAATGTGTTTTGGGTTCTCATCAGTTGGGCTTCATCCTGAGGAGCAGATGAGTAAATAATCAATTGTCTAGCTGGGAAAAGGCTCACCATTGCCTCTGGCAGCCTGTGTTAATCATGAAATGGGGTTTTGTTTGAAATTTGCAATATACCAGCTCTGTAGACTAGACTGGAAGGAAGAGATAATGTATTGATGCTATACATTCTAACTCCTCCCCAACATCCATATGTCCCCACAGCACATCCCCTCAGGTTAGTAACTGGATGGATAGGTCTTTTTCAATATGGAACTTAATTAAAGAAGTACTCAGTTCATGCTCTATAGGGAGAACTGCTCTCAGGGGAATATGCACACCCTTTTGCTGAAAGGATTTTTTTTTTTGGTAGGAAATTTGAACTCCATTTGGTCGAAAGAGCTTATATCCATCTAATGAAAGGAAAAGGTCAAGGTTGTGATTTCATTCAAGAAAACAAGTGTCACAATCTTCAGAAACATCTTTTTCAGGGAAAGCCTTCCTAGATGAAAATCCTGTGGTCACTGGCTTAGAGTACTAGATTAGCCAGAGTTCCCAGTAAAATCAAACTTCTTCAGCTGCCTCTCTATCAGGACATTCTTAAAGCAGTCAGTGTGTCAATAAATATTAATGAAGCACACACTATGTTAAAGCATACACTGTGTTAAACATTGAAGGTACAAAAGAATAGTCAAAGATAGTCCCTAACATCCAGGAGCTCACAATTGAATTCAGGAGACAACAGACAGGCAACTAAGCACAAGCAAGTCAAATACAGACTAAATAGGATAATCTAGAGAGAGTAAGTGCTAGAATTAAGGAGATTTGTGGAAAGGTTCCTAGAACATGTGATTTTTTTTAGTTGGGACCTGAAGGAAGTCATGAAACCAAAGAGGAAGAGAGAAGGAGAGGGAATATTCCAGGGATGGGAGTGAGCTATGAAAATGTCCCCAGACAAAGACATTGAAGAGTAAGTTAACAAAAGGACAGAGATGATTCATAGGAAAATAGATTTAAAGAGATTTAGAGATCATAGACCCACAGTCTGAAGAAAACTCAGAGGTCTAGTTCAGCCTACTCATGTTATAGATGAAGAGAATGAAGCATAGAATGTAGTGACTTTCCCAAGATCACAAAGATAGTAAGCAATAGAATGGGAATTTGAATGGAGATCACCTGACTTCAAACTCAGCACTTTGTCAGCTACCCTGTAACTGCCTTAAGGTCATTAAGTTCACCTTACTGATGCACTTAAGCCTAGAGAGGTTAGGTAGTTTACCTAGGGTCACTTAGCTAGCAAGTGTGTAACAGGATTAGAACTCAGGTCTTCACTCTTTCAGGTCTAATGTTCTTTCCACTATGCTGTAGTTGAGCAACAGATCTATCAAGTTTAAATGATACCAGTGACAGTACTATGGCTTGTGTGGTGGGGAGACGGAAGTCAAATTTGGATGGATTATTTGACTGGACACTCCCATATATATATATTGCTTTTTCTTTCAATGCTTACTTCTATTCACTTTAGTAAAATTTCTCTCTGAATCTTTCACCCATACCCCACTCCTGAAATCACTCAGTACTCTCCCACATCTGTACCTTTTCTTAGTCTATTCCCTATGCCAAGAATATCCTCCCACCCACGTGGGCTATTGCAACAGCTTCCTTCTTAAAACCTCCTCTCTTCTCTCCTCTGATTGATACTTTATCACTCTGACAAATCATTCTTTCTTATGCATATATATGGTAAAGTCACTCTTCTACTGAAAAATACACAATGACTCCCTATTGCCTATCAAGGAAAGTTCTAATTCCTGGGCATTCAATACCTCCCATAGCCCTATATTTCCTGATATCTTACATGTATCTTATGATGTCCCAAAACAAAATTATTCTCTGTAGCTACAAAATACACTGTGTATTCTCACACAACTGTACCTTTGCTCAGGCTATTCCCTATGTCTGGAATTTTTATTTCTATTCATCGTTTTAATCCCAACTTGAATATACCACTTCATCTAGGAAAATCTCACTTTAACTCTATAGATACAGATAAATCTATCTATAACTATTTCAATAGATAGACATGAATTGATCTAGATCTATCTAGAGATAGACCCATCTATATCTATCTATCTGCCTAACTTTGAAAAAAAATAAGTACATTAGAGAGTTATTCTCAAAGTGCTATGTGAATGAAGTCTGAGAGAGATGTCTGTGACTCTTGGAGATCAGGGAAGTCTTCCAATAGGAAGTGATATTTGAGGAAGGCTTGAAAGGATAAGTAGAAATGTAGATATCTATAGATCTGTCTATATTTAAACTATATATACACATATATGATTATTATAGGTATATATGTGCATATGTGGGTAGCTAAGTGTACAGTGGTTAGAGAACTGAACCTGGAGTAAGGAACACCTGAGTTCAAATCAGATTGTGATAAAATTAGATTACTATTAGATGTGTGATAAAATCATAGATGTCATCCTTCCCCAGTTTTATATCTTAAGACTTGGGACAGAGCTTAGAGGTTTTCTAGCCCAATCTTCTCAACATACTGAGTCCCACATGGGTCACTTCCACTTAACTTAGTCTGATGACTTTTACTTCAATTGTGATTTTATGTCGGTGATTAAAACAGGTGCCTCTATGTGTTGGGAAGGTTTTCTTCAGGGTATAATAGATTTGACAAGTTCTATATAAAGCTTTCAGTCTGATTATACATTATTTGTCTGTTGTTTAAAGATCAGATAAAGTAGTCCTAAGAAAGGGAATCACCAGGTTGGCCAAAACATGATGAATTCTTTAGCCTAGCTAGGTAATGGAGAAGGTAGAGAAATGGACCTGGGCTCAGGAAATCCAGAGTTCAAATGTGACCTCAGACACTTACTGCTTAACCTCTGTCTCAGTTTCCTTAAGTGTAAAAATGAGGATAATGATAGCACCACAGTGTGGGACACACAACAAGTAAAAATGACTTAAAATAAGATTATTTAGATTTCCTAGGCAGAGCTAAGTTAGTGGCACAAAATTAGGAAGCTCCTGGTGTTCTTCGCTAAATTACTTATAATCAAACCTCCGAATAGATCTAAAGTGCCTGAACCAACCAAAAAACAGAGTAAAACAAATTCAAAATACTATAGAATTTCAGAAAACAGTCTGAAGTGGAGTATAGTCCAAGAGCTACAAAGCCAGCAAGAGGCTCTTAGCCACAGAACAGCTCAGGTCCTGGCTCAGCAAGCCAGTCATACAGCAGGCCAGCAGCAAAGGTCCTAAGTCCAGCTCAATAGACAAAGCTCAAGCCCAGGAACAACAGTGGAATCGGTGGGACTGGGTTGGCAATTCTAATGGAGTGAACAAACCATGAACACCTGAAACACCAAATGCAAGTGGTAAACTAGGAATCGGGCCTCCAACCCAGCACAAAAAGTTTGTAACTATACCTCCTGTACCCCAGGAGCAAAGCTCAATTATCAAAATGAGCAAAAAAAAAAGGCACTAGAGAGCTATTATTCTGATGACTAGAAAAATATGACCTCAGAAGAGGAAAGCAGTACAAAATACCTGCATGTGAAGTCTCAAAATGGATTTATGAATTGATCTCAAATCCAAAAAGAGCTCTTAGAAAGGGTTCAAAAAGATTTTTAAAAAAACAAAGAAAAGAAGAAGAATAATGAAGAAAAGAAATGAGAGTCATACCAGAGAATTATGAAAAAGTGACTATACCCTTAAAAATAAAATTGACCAAATAGAAAAAGAAATCAACTCCTTTAAAAGTAAAATTGACCAAATGGAAAAGGAAACAAAAGCTAATTGAAGAAAATAAAACACTAAAAATTTGATTTGAGCAAATAGAGATTAAAGTTCTCCATGAGACACCAAGATTTCATCAAACAAAACCAAAAAGCGGAAAAAATAGAAGAAAACGTCAAGTACTTCTTAGGGAAAAATGACCAATCTGGAAAATAGATCCTGAAGAGATAATTTATGAATAATTGAATTATCTGAAAACAAGATCAGAATAAAACTCTGGACAATATCTTGCAGGAAATTATCATTGAAAATTGCCCTATTAAACTAGAAAAGATCCCAAAATAAAAACTCCAAGGAATATTGTAACCAAGTTTCCAAATTCTCAGTTAAAGGAGAAAATGCTACAAAAGACCAAAATAACAGTGTAAATACCATGGTCAGGATTTCACAGGATTCCTCAGTTTCAACAGTAAAAATCAGAGGACCTGGAATATAATATTCCAGAGGGCAAAGGATTACCCTACAAAATTCAGCATATTTTTTTTGGGGGGGGGATGTATTTTCAATGAAATAGAGAAGCTTAAAGCTTATCTGGATAAAAATACTAGAACTGAAAAGAGAATTTGATCTTCAATTAAAAGACTCAAATATGCATATAAAGGTAAATGGAAAGGGAGAAAATAATAAAATCATGAAACTGTGTTGACCCCTACATGGGAAGATAATACTTATTAATCCTTGAGAATTTATTTCTCTTAGGATAGTTAAAAAGAAGCATACTTAGGCAGAGGGTGTGAGTATAGATTGATCATGAAAGTGATGACATTTTAACAGATAATTTATCTCATGAGGGTTTTATTTCTATTAGAATAGTTGGAGGAACTGTACTTAGATGCTGTGACTATAAAAGGATAATTAAGTGATTTTGCTTTATATAAACTTTATCGCATGAAAATTGTATTTCTATTGGGACAGCTAGAGGAAGTATAATTGGAAAGAGGGTGTGGGTAAATTGATTATACTTTGATAATGACTAAGGCTTTTGAGAATTGTATTCCTAATGAACAGTTGAGTGCTTGGGCAGAGACTGTGGACATGAAGTGATTATGAGGCAATGATCTTATAAATCAATCAACCCTTGAGAATTTCACTTCTCTCAGGACAGATGAAAGGAGTATACCTTAACAGAGATTGTAGGTCCAAGACAGGTATAAAATAATTAAGTCATGAAAAGAAAGATTATACTGCTAGAAGATGAAGCATTAGAGGGCAGATAACATCACATAAAGAGGCACAAAAACTCTTTTATAAGAGGAAAGAAAGGAAGGTGTGAGCTCTAAGTAAATCTTATTCTCAACAGACTTGGTTCAGAGAGAGAATAACATACATTTCAATTTGGGTTTAGAAATGTATTCTACCCTACAGGGAAGTAGAGGGGGAGGGAAAAAGTGTAACAAGGTTTTATAAAAAGGAGAACATAAGTAAAAGTAAAAGTAAAGGTAAAGTTTAAAAAAAGTAAAAAAGGGAAAGGGAGAAGGAAAGGGAAGAGGGCTGATAGAATGGAGGGCTGATCCTGAGGCAGCAGTCATTAGAAAAATTGGTGAGGAGGGAAAAGGGGAAAGAAAAGAGAAAGTACAAATAGAAGGAAGATAGGATGAACAGAAATACAGAATTAGTAATCATAACTGTAAATGTGAATGGGATGAACTCTCCCATAAAACAGAAACAGATGGCAGAATGAATTTTAAAAAAAGAATCATATGTTTGATTTTTTACAAGAAATACATTTGAACCATACACAAGAGAAAAGTAAAAGGCTGAAGTGGATTATACAGAGATAACAATACTGACCTCAGACAATGCAAAAGCAAAAATAGATCTAATAAAAATGGATAAGGAAGGAAACTATATTTTCATAAATAATACCTTAGGCAATGAAGTAACATCAATATTAAACATATATGGACCAACTGGTATAGCATCCAGATTCTTAGAGGAGAGACTAAATGAGTTATAGTAAGACATAGATAATAAAACTATATTAGTAGGGGACCTCAGCCACCCTTGCTCAGAATTGTGTAAATCTAATCATAAAATAAATAAAAAGGAAGTTAAAAAGAATAGAATTTTAGAAGTTAGATATGATAGACCTCTGGAGAAAACTGAATATATTTTCTTCTCTGTGGTGCATGGCATCAACATAAAAATTGGCCATGTCTTTGGGAATAAAAACCTCACAATCAAATGAAGATAAGCAGAATATTAAATGCATCCTTTTCAGCTCATGATACAGTAAAAATTACATATAATGAAGGGCCATGAAAAGATAGACTAAAAATTAACTAGAAACTAAATAATCTAATTTTAAAGAATTAATGGATCAAACAACCAATCATAGAAATAATCAGCATCTAAGACAATAACAATGATGAGGCATCACGTGAAAACTTGTGGAATGCAGCCAAAACAGTTACTAGGAGAAATTTTATATATATATATATATATATATATGCTTGAATAAAATAAATAAAGAATATGTATTGGGCATGCAATTAAAAAAAAGCTAGAGGGGCAGCTAAGTGGTGCAGTGGAGAGAGCACTGGCCCTAGAGTCAATTCAAATCTGGCCTCAGACACTTAATAATTACCTAGCTGTGTAACCTTGGGCAAGTCAATTAACCCCATTGTCTTAAATAAATATTTTTTTAAAAAACTAGAGAAAGAACAAATTAAAAATCCTCAATTAAATACCAAATTAGAGATTCTTAAAATCAAAGGAGATATTAATTAAATTGAAAGTAAGAAAACTATTGAACTAATAAATATAACTGAGTTGTTATTTTTGAAAAATCCTATAAAATAGATAAACCTTTGACTAATCTGATTTTTAAAAAGAAAATAGAAAAACAAATTACCAATATTAAAAAATGAAAAGGTGACTTAACCATCAATGAGGAAGAAATAAGAGCTACTTTGCCCAACTGTGTGTTAACAATGAACATTTACAAAAATAGAACCAGCCCAGATTAATAGAAGAGGAAATTAAATACTTAACCCTATTTCTGAAACAGAAATTGAAGAAGCTATCAATAAACTCCCTAAGAAAAAAACTCCAGAGCTAGGAGGATTTACAAATGAATTCTACCAAACATTTAAAGAACAATTAATTCCAATTCTACATAAACTTTTGGAAATATAAATGAAGAAGTTAAGGTAAATTCCTTTTATAACATCAACATGGTGTAGGCACCTTAAATCAGGAAGAGCCAAAATAGGCAAAGAAAATTATAGACCAATCTCACTAATGAATATTAATTCAAACAATCAAAATAAAATCTTATTGACATTATTACAAGTTATTACTAGAAAAATATATTATGATCAAGTTGGACTTAAACCAGGTATGCAAGTATGGTTCAATATTAAGAAAATACCCAATAGAATTGAAAGTATCAATAACAAAATTAACAGAATAATTTATCTCAAAAGATGCTGAAAAGATCTTTGACAAAACACAAAGCTAAAAACTCTAAAGAATACATAAATAAATGGAGTTTTCCTTAAAATGATAAGAAATGTCTATCTAAAGACATCAGCAAGCATTATATGTAATGAGAATAAACTAAAAGCATCTCCATTGAGATCAGGATGGAACAAATATGTGCATTATCACCACTATTATTCAATATCATATTAGAAATGGTGGCTTTAATTAAACATAAAAAGAAGAGAAAAAGAAAGTGAAGGAATTAGAACAGGCAATGAGGAAACAAACTTTCACTTTGCAAATGATATGATAGTATGCTTAGAGAATCCTAAGATAGCAACTAAACTACTTGAAACAATTAACAACTTTACCTAAGTAGCAGGATATAAAATAAACCCATATAAATCATCAGAATTTCTATATATGACTCCAGAGCAAGAGATAGAAAGAGAAATCAAATTTAAAGTAATCAAATTTAAAGTAATCTTAGCATAAAATACTAGGGAATCTGCTTCCCCAGACAAACTCAGAAAGTATAAAAACATAATTACAAAATACTCTTCACACAAATAAAGTCAAATCTAAACAACTGATACAAGTTTCAATTGCTCATGGTTAGATTGAGCTAATATAAAAATGACAACACTACCAAACTAATTTACTTATTCAATACCATTCAAACTACCAAGAAACTATTTTACAGAGCTAGAAAAATAGTAACAAAATTCAAAATTCATCTGTAGCAAGAAAAGTTCAAGACTATTGAGGCAATTAATGGGAAAAAATTCAAAGGAAGCTGTACCACATCTAAAATTATATTATGAAGTAGCAGTCCTCAAAACTGTCTGAAGCTGGTCAAAAATAGAGAAATGGGAGCCTAGGGAGGAGAGTAAAGAGAGACTGCCAAGCTCTGTCCTCTGTCCCTGAAACAGGACTCTGGGGTTCTGACCACATTCAGATCCTGATCACACTCTAGGCACCCGACAGTATAGCAGGGCTTCCCCACCTCAGTCTCATGGCAGAGGGGTGTGCTTATGGTCATTCATAGACCAAGAGGGAAGACAGAGACTCACACACAGAGATCCTTGTGGGGAGGTGTCCCAATAATACTCAAAAGCTCAGGAAGCACCCCCAAACCAGGGACAGGCTGGAGAAATGAGTAAGCAGAAAAAAAAGAGGAGCACCATTGAGAAATACTTTGCCTGTGATCCCAAGAAGAATCAAAACACTCAATCTGAAGATGAGGAAGCTCAACCTCCTGCATCTAAAGACTCCAAGAAAAACAGAAATTGGGCTGATGCTATGATAGAGCTCAAAAAAGACTTTGAAAATCAAGTGAAGGAGAAAAAAGAAAAATTGGGAAAAGAAATGAGAGAGATGCAGGAAAAACATTAAAATGAAGTCAGCAGCTTAGTCAAGGAGATCCAAAAAATGCTGAAGAAAATAGCATGTTAAAAACCAGCATAGGTCAAATGGATAAAACAGTTCAAAAAGTTATTGAGGAGAAGAATGCTTTAAAAAGCAGAATTGGGAGGGGGGGCGGCTAGGTGGTGTAGTGGATAAAGCACCGGCCCTGGAGTCAGGAGTACCTGGGTTCAAATCTGGTCTCAAACACTTAATAATTACCTAGCTGTGTGGCCTTGGGCAAGCCACTTAACCCCATTTGCCTTACAAAAAAAAACTAAAAATAAAAGCAGAATTGGCCAGATGGAAAAAGAGATAAGAAAGCTCTCCAGACAAAGAATAGAACTGAGGGAGGTTGCTGATTTTACCAGAAATCAGGGCACAATACTTCAAAATGAAAAGAATGAAAAATTAGAAGAAAATATGAAACATCTCATTGAAAAAACAACAGATATGGAAAACAGATTTAGGAAAGATAATTTGAAAATTAATGGAATACCTGAAAGTCATGATCAGGAAAAGAGCCTTGACATCATTTTCAAAGAATTACTACTGGAAAATTTCCCTGATATCCTAGAAGCAGAGGGCAAAATAAAAATGGAGAGAATCCACCAATCTCCCCAAGAAAGAGATCCAAAAAAACCAAGCCCTGGGAATATTATAGCAAAATCCCAGAACTCCCAAGTCAAAGAGAAAACATTACAAGCAGCCAGAAGGACATAATTCAAATATCATGGAACTGCAGTCAGGATCACACAGGACTTAGCAGCAACTACATTAAAAGCTCATAGGCCTTTGAATATAATATTCTAGAATGCAAAAGAGCTAAGAATGCAACCAAGAATCAACTATCCAGCAAAACTGAATGTCCTCTTCCAGGGAAAAAGATGGACTTTCAATGAACCAGGGAAATTTCAAATGTTCCTCTTGAAATGGCCAGAGCTAAACAGAAGGTTTGATCTTCAAATACAGTACTCAGGTGAAGCATAGAGAGTGGAGGAGAAGGGGAAAATATGAGGGACCTAATGATGATGAACTACATGTATTCCTTTATAGAAAAATGATACTAATAATACTCATATGAACCTTCTCATTTAATAGAGCAGGTAGAGGGAGCTTTTATAGATGAAGCAAAGGAGAAAGCTGAATTTGAAGATACAATGTGGTGTAAAAATGAAGTCAATAGATAAAAGGGAAATGTAATGGGAGAAAAAAAGGAGAGGAGGAATAGGCTAAGATATTTCATATAATGAGATTTTTCTTTATTACAATGGGCTATTGCAATGATATGGAAGGGGGAAGGCAAGGGGGAATAAGGGAATCTTCACTCTCATCAGAGGTGGTTTGGAAAGGAAACAACATATATACTCAATGGGGTATAGACATCTGGAGTAAGAAGGGGAGAAGGGGGAGGGGGAAGGGGGGGATGTGAGTGATGGAGGAGAGGATGGACCATGTGGGGAGAGTGGTCAGATATAACACATTTTCTTTTTTACTTCTTGCAAAGGGCTGGGATTGGATGGTCTGTCTGGGACCACAGGACCAGGTGGATGCTAGGGTATGTGAGCTCGGTCCCTCTTGGCCCCAGGGCCAGGGATCTGTCTGCTGCACCACTCAGCTACCCTACAGCAGTGAAAAGAGAGAGGAAAATATAGTACATGATAGTGGAGAAGCACAAATGGAGGGAGTTGTGATCAGCAATGTCAATGGTGGGAAAATATGGAAGTAACTTTTGTGATGGACTTATCCTAAAGAATGTGATCCACTTGCAACAGAGCTGGGGGTGTTGGAACATAGAATGAAACACATTTATTATTAATTTGGGGGGATAAATGGGTCTGGGTGGCCTGACTGGGGATGCATAGATGGGTGATTGTTGGGTGTCTGAGACTGGATTTGGACCCGGGTGCTCCTGGCTCAAGGGACAGTGCTCTGTCCACCACCCAGCTGCCCCTAATATTATTACTATTTTATTTTATTTTGGGTCTATTTTTTTTGTTTTTGCAGGGCAATAGGGTTGGGGTGGCTTGCATGGGGTCACACAGCTGGGTGATTTTTGGGTGTATGGGGCTGGATTTGGGCTCAGGTGCTCCTGGCTCCAGAGCCAGTGCTCCATCCACTGTTCCACCTGGCCGTACCTACAATTATTACTATTTTTTTATTATAATTTTAATTTTTTTCTCTCCCTTTTTATTGCTCAGGTGGGTCTATATTTTGGGGGGGGGAGGGGGTATTAACCATTATTTGTACAAAATAAGAATAAAATAATTAATTAATAAAAAAGACTAATAAAAAATAGAGAAATGTATCCATGAAATAGATTAGGTACAAAAGAAACAATAGTAAATGACTATAATAATCCACTGTTTGATAAACACATGAACTCAAGTTTCTGGAATAAGAACTCACTGACAAAAACTGATGGAAAAAAATGGAAAATAGTACAACAAAACTATGAATAGAACATCTCACACCCTGTATCAAAACAATGTTGAAATGGGTACAGAATTTAAAAATAAAGGGTTGGGGTGGCAAGGTTTGCTCAGTAGATAGTTCACCAGCCCTGGAGTCAGGAGTACCTGAGTTCAAATTCAGCCTCAGACACTTAATTACCTAGCTGTGTGACCTTGGGCAAGCCACTTAACTGCATTGCTGTGCAAATAAACTAAAAAAAAGGGGGGTGATTTCATATGCCAATTAGGAGAACCAGAAATAATCTATCTGAGAAATCTATGGGGAGGGGAGAAGTTTATTACCAAACAAAAGACAGAGAACAATATAAATTGCAAAATGAATGATTTTGACTACATTAAAGTAAAATGTTTTTGTTCAAAATATAAATTGCCCAGATTAAATGAAGAGATTAAATACTTAAACAACACTATCACAGAAAAAGAAATTCAACAAGCCATCATTGAACTCCCTAAGAAAAAATCTCCAGAGTCAGATGGATTCACAAGTGAATTCTATCAAACATTTAAGGAACAATTGGTTGCAATTCTATGTAAACTCTTTGGAAAAACAGATGAAGATGGAACTATGTCTAACTCTTTCTACAACACAAATATGGTGCTGATACCTAAACTAGGAAGAGTCAAAACAGAGAAAGAAAATTACAGACCTATCTCCCTGATGAATATAGATGCAAAAATCTTAAATAAAATCTTAGCAAAACAATTACAACAAGTTATCACTAGGATAATACATTATGATCAAGTAGGATTCATCCCGGGAATGCAGGCTTGGTTCAACATTAGGAAAACTGTTAGTATAATTAATTATATCATTAACAAACCTATCAGAAATCATATGATTATATCAGTAGATGCTGAAAAAAGTTTTTACAAAATACAGTACACATTCCTATTAAAAACACTAGAGAGTGTAGGAATAAATGGACTGTTCCTTAGAATAATAAGCAGTATCTATCTGAAACCATCAACAAGCATTATATTCAATGGAGATAGGCTGCAGACATTCCCAATAAGATCAGGGGTGAGACAAGGACACCCATTATCACCACTACTATTCAATATTGTATTAGAAATGTTAGCTTCAGTAATAAAAGAAAAAGAAATTGAAGGAATTAGAATTGAGAAGGAAGAAAAAAAACTCTCACTCTTTGCAGATGACATATTGGAAACAATTAGCAACTTTAGCAAAGTCACATGATGTAAAATAAACCCTCATAAATTCTCCAGTTTCTACACATGACTAACAAGACTTCATGCTGGAAGAGGTAGAACGAGAAATCCCATTCAGAGTAACCTCAAGCAATATAAAATACCTGGGAGTCTATTTGCCAGGGTAGACTCAGAAACTTTATGAAAACAATTATAAACACTTCTCACACAAATAAAATCAGATTTAAATAACTGGACAAACATCAACTGCTCATGGATAGGTCAAGCTAATATAATAAAAATGTCAATTCTACCAGAACTAAACTACCTGTTTAAGTGCCCTATCAATCAAAATTTCAAAAAATTATTTTAAGGAGTCAGAAACAAAGTTGTAAGTAAATTCATATGGAGAAACAAAAAGTTGAGAATTTCCAGGGATTTAATGAAAAAAGTGCAAAAGAAAGGTGGCTTAGCCCTACTGGTTCTAAAATTATATTATAAAGAATCAGTCATCAAAATTGTCATGTATTGGCTAAGAAACAGAGTGGTGGATCAATGGAATAGACTAGGTGCAATAGCAGGAAATGATTATAGTAATCAAATTGTTGATAAACCCAAAGAGTCCAGCTATTGGGATAAAAACTCTCTCTTCGATAAAAACTACTGGGAAAATTGGAAGTTTAGTCTGGAAGAAACTTAGATTAGACCAACACTTCACACCCTGTTACCAAGATAAGATCAAAATGGATACAGGATTTAGATATAAAAAACAATATTATAAGCAAACTAGAAGATCAAGGAGTCATTTATCTGTCAGATCTATGGAAAGGGAAGTGATTTATGAGCAAGGAAGAGATGGAGAACATCACTATAAACAAACTAGATGATTTTCATTACATTAAATTAAAAAGCTTTTGCACACATAAAACCACTGTAACCATGATCAAAAGAAATGTAGTAAATTGGAAAACAATCTTTACAGCTAGCATTTCTGACAAAGGACTTAATTGAGAAGTGTGTCAAATTTTTTAAAAAAACAAGACATTCCTCAGACAAATGGTCAAAGGATATGCAAAGACAATTTACAGATGAGAAAATCAAAGTGATCCATAGTCAGATGAAAAAATGTGCTAAATCATTACTTATTAGAGAAATGGAAATTAAAGCATCTCTGAGATACCACTACCTCACACTTCTCAGTCTGGTCAATATGACCAGAAAGGATAATGATCAATGTTGGAAGGGATGTGGGAAATCTGAGACACTAATACATCGTTGGTGGAGTTGTGAATTTATCCAACCTTTCTGGAGAGCAATTTGGAATTGTGCCCAAAGGGCAACAAAAATGTGCATACCCTTTGATCCAGAAATACCACTACTGGGTCTATACCCCAAAGAGATCATGAAAAAGGGTAAAAACATCACTTGTACAAAAATATTCGCAGCAGCCCTGTTTGTGGTAGCAAAGAAATGGAAATCAAGTAAATGTCCTTCATTTGGGGAATGGCTTAACACACTTTGGTATGTCATGGAACACTATTGTTCCATTAGAAACCAGGAGGGATGGGAATTCAGGGAAGCCTGGTAGGATTTGCATGAAGCAAGATGAGCAAAACCAGAAACACATTGTACACCTTAACAGCAACATGGGGATGATGATCAACCTTGAAGGACTTGCTCATCCCATCAGTGCAAAAATCAGGGACAATTTCAGGCTATCTACAGTGGAGAATACCATCTGTATCCAAAGGAAAAAAATTGTGGAGTTTGAACAAAAACCAAGGACTATTACCTTTAATTTAGAAAAAAAATGATATCTTATTATGCAATCTTGCTATCTCTTATTCTTTATTTTTCTTCCATAAGGATATGATTTCTCTCTCATCACATTCAATTTGGATCAATGTATACCATGGAAACAATGTAAATGCTGGCAAATTGTCTCATGTCTTATGGGAAATTTTCTACTCACACTTTCATTTGTATTGAGGGTAAAGTTGATGTCTGACACCCAATCAAAAGAAACACTGCAAACAAAATACAGATTTATGCATTTGAGTCCCTGTGAACAAGGAGGCATCTTAACTCCACAACATAAAAGTGTAAAACTCAAATAAAATCTTTAAAATGAAAAGAATGTTTTTGTTTTATTGTCTCTTACTTTCTGAGAAAGCCATCAGCTTCCCTTCACTCAATTTTTTTCTTGTAAAGAACTATTTTGTTCAGTGAGCTTTTGTATCTCCTTTTCCAATAAGAAAAATTAGCTTTTTAAGGCATTCTCCTCATTGATCTTTTGGACCACATTTTCCATTTGGCTGGTTTTTAAGATGCTGTGTTGTTCAATATTTTTTGTATCTCCTGTCCTGCTGACTTGATTTTAATCATTTTCCTGCATGGCTCTCACTTCTCTTCCCAATTTTTTTCTCTACCTCCCTTACTTGATTTTCAGAATTTTTTTGAGCTCTTCTATGGCCAGAGATCAATTCATATTTTTCTTGTAGGCTTAGGATGCAAAAGCTTTGATTTTGTTATCTTCTCCTGAGTTTTGATGTTTCATATGACCAAAGTTATAGTCTATGATCAGATTTTTTTTCTTTTGTTGTTTGCTCATTTCCTCAGCCTATGACTTGATTTTAACTCTTTGCTAAGGTGGCTCTTTGCTTCTAGGGAGGAGGAAACACTTTCTCAACATTTTGTAGTTGTTTTCAGAGATACCCCAGGCATCTGCAAGATCTCAGTTCCTCTAAGATCTTATGAGAGACTCTGACTACTCTCCTGGCCTGTATTCTAGTCTGTGGGTAACCACATGCACTCTTCTCTGCCCTGGAACTGAAAGTGTAGAGTCCTTGCTCCTCTAAGGATGTTGTCCTTCTACTCCCTTTTTCTGACCTTGGGGGCCCAGACTATGACCCAGATCTGAGTAATTGCAAGACAATAGAGTCCTTCTTCAGGGATAGCAGAGCCTTCTGCAATCTTCCCAGCCCCCTTACCATTCATAGGTTGAGAGCTTCAGAAGTGACTGACCCACTAGGGTTGGATCTACCCTGCTGAGGACTGTACTGGATTGTATGGCAGAGTTTTCCTGCTGACCTTCCAAGTCATCCTTGACAACCCCTGGGTTGAGAGGTATGGAACCTGCCTTGGCTGCCACTGACCCAAGTGCCCCATGATCTGTTCCTGGATGACTGGGG
The DNA here is from genome assembly GCF_037893015.1 of Macrotis lagotis. NCBI lineage: Eukaryota > Metazoa > Chordata > Mammalia > Peramelemorphia > Peramelidae > Macrotis > Macrotis lagotis. The sequence goes on along the minus strand of NC_133665.1, from coordinate 16,485,577 downwards.
CTGGTTCCTTCTGGCATGGTCAGATGTGTACTGTAGGTCCTTTCTCAGAGTAAAACAGACCCTTCCCTATGATATTCCAAGTTGTTTTGAGCTAGAAAACTATTTCTTTCAGTCTTTTCATGGATTCCGTCACTAGAATTTGCTTAGACTCATAATTTAAAGTATTAGGAGTGGTTTGGGGCAAAGCTCAGATGAGTCCCTGCCTTTACTCTACCATCTTGTTTCTGCCCTTAAAAATGTCTTTACACAAACAAAACCAATGCAGCCAAGATTTGAAGAAATGGAAAAAACTGAGAAATAATTTTCCTAACTAATATTTTTGATAAAGGACTCATTTTTAAAATAGAGAACTGAGTCAAATTTATGATAATACAAGAAATTTTCCAATTGATATATGATCAAAGAATATGAATAGGAGGTTTTCAAATGAAGAAATAAAAAATATCTATAGTCAAATGAAAAAATGTTCCAAATCATTAATACTTAGAGAAATGCAAATTAAAACAGTTCTGTAGTACCATCTCACACTGTCAGTTTAACTAAAATTACAAAAAAGGAAAATGATTAATGTTGGAGAGGAATGGGAAAACTAGAATATCAATGTATCAAGGTATAGTTGTGAACTGATTCAACCTTTGTAGAGAGCAAATTGGAACTATGTCCAAAAACCTGTGCATACCCTTTGATCCAACAAGACCACTATTAGGTCTATATCCTAAAGGAGAAAAATTCAAGTGTACAAAAATATTTTGACATCTCTTTTTGTAGAGAAAAAGAAATGTAAATTGAGGGAATGTCCATCAATAGGCAAATGGATGAATAAGTTATGGTATATGAATGCTATGGAGTAGTATTGTTCTATAAGAATCATGAGCAACTGGATTATTAAAAAATCTGGAAAGACTTTCATGAATTGAAGCTGAGTGAAGTGAGTAGAAGCATGAGACACTTGACATTTTTGTTCACTTTTTAGAACTTCCTTTACATTTTTCTTTCTTTCTCATGGCTTTTCCCCCCTTAGTTCTAATTCCTCTTTCACAGCATGACTAATGTGGAAGTATGTTAAATATATTTTACATGTGCACTTTTAAAAAATATTTTTCCTGTTACCATGGAATGGGAGGGGAGAGGGAAGAGAAAGTGGTAGAAAAAAGTATGGGACTCATAAAATTGTAAATGAATGTTGAAAACTGCCTTTGCAAGTAAATGAAAATAAACTAAAATAAGATTATTTAATAATAGGGTTAAATGAGATAGTATTTGTTAAGTACTTAACACAGTTGAAAACAAGTTCATCAAAGTTTATTTTCTTCTTTCTTTGCCCCCCACATCCATTGACTACAATTTAACTTCTAAGTTGCAAAGGGATTGCTCTTTTTTACTGATGAAGGGAATGCCCACACTAACATTGATACAGGGTGGATGAAGAGAATTGTGAATGTTGAAACTGGGTAGAGATGTAAATTGACTCTTGAGATGTAAATTGACTAGAAGTAGAGAATTATGATTGTAACAGAAACAATTGTATTCTTAAAAGCTGCTTGGGTGGAGACCTTCCCCCTTCTTGATGTACCATTGATTCATTGTTTAATTTAAATTTGTATCCTGATCTCCTTAGGCTTTACCCTCTACCTAATTCCATGTCCAGGATAGGGGAAGGGATTTCACCTTTTGCCCTCTGGATGAAAGGCAAGATATAAAAACCTGAGCTGGAATCTTCTCCACCAACCCGTGGCCCAGCTAATGCTGCTTGGCTGTTCTTTTATCTCTCTCTCTCTCTCTCTCTCTCTCTCTCTCTCTCTCTCTCTCTCCCTAGCCCTTCCTATGTCTTATAACCTTTTAATAATTTTTTGTTTTATTTCCACCCTTGCTTTCCTGAGTCTGAATAATGATTCCTCATAAGCAGTACTAAACTCAAGTAGCCAGCAGCTACAACATAATCATAGATTTTTTGAAGTATTGAAATGTGATTTGGGAATCTTCCTTCCCCCCAGTGGGTCCCCACATCATTTCTTTTTGATTTGCTTTTTTGCTTGTTTTTTTTTTTTGGCAAGGCAATGGGATTAAGTGACTTGCCCAAGGTCACACAGCTAGGTAATTATTCAGTATCTGAGGCCGGATTTGAACTCAGGTCCTCCTGATTCCAGGGCTGGTGTTCTATCCACTACACCACCTAGCTGAGCTCCCCACACACACACATCATTTCTAGAAACCCTTTATTACTTCAGAGTCTGCTGTTCTGGATAATCAGTTGTTTAAAACTACAACTCAATTCCCCCATGAGTTTATGTCTATGCTGATCCATGAATCTTAAAATAAAAGGTATTTAACTAAAGAAAATCCCTTATAATCCCTTTTCCTCTCCTTGCTCACCCCTCCTTTGGTGGGGGGGGCAGAGGGAGGGAAACACTTTGAAGCCCATCTAACTCTTGATGCCACTGGGAAGGCAACAAGCATTTCTTAAGCACCTAGTTTGTGTCAGACACTACCATAAGCACTGAACAAATATTATCTCGTTCCCTGGTGGGGAAACTTAGGGTCCAGTGGCATCTGCCTTGGGCTTGTTTTTTTGGTTTGTTTGTTTGTTTTTGTTTTCTTCTGTAACCTCAGTAGGGCAGGCAACCCTGAAGGATCAAGGGTAGACATCTGTGGAAACCTGTTGCCACAGCTCCCAAATCATCATACCAAACCAGACTGAACCACGAACACCATCCTAGATCCCCAAAGACCCCACCAATGTATAAACCCCACAGCTCAATTGCTACTCCATATCCTTCTTCTAAGTCAGTGCCTCCTGCTCTCTCTTCATGTGGCCACTTTGTATTTCTTGCAGTCCATGATGTCTTTTCTCTCTCACATCTGACTGCTCCCTTTCCTACTCCACACCCATCCAATACAATTTTGCATTCAGGAACAAGGCTTCCCCAAAGGTTTTTCTCCTGGAGCTTTCTTCAATGAGTAGTAGCTTCACTGAACTGGGGGAAAGTGAAACTGTGCTAAAAAACTGTCCATGAAAGACAAAAATTTCCCATGTCTGTATTATAGAAGAAATTTCAGATTATAAGTATAAGAATAAGAACAGAGGAAATGAGGTATAATGCATAGCCCTGGCATCATGAAGCCAGAAGAACCATGATCCCATATCTAATGGAACCCCTGGGCAAGTCACTTAAGTTTTCAGTCTCTAGGCAATTCTCAAAGAAGGTAAGTAGTAAAGAAGTGCTACTGTGCATTGGTAGAGCAAGTTTCATCACCTGACAATTCTCTAAACCAGTGAAATCACAAATATAGTCCCTCCCCCCTCCCCTTGTATATATGGCAAAGGAGAAGTTAAGTCCATAATCAAACATGGCTGTGGTTTTGTGGCTTCCCCAAATGGATCAAATGTGAAAAGAACATCAGCTGTTAATTAAGCATGATGATAAGTGTTGGATGATATGAGGCAATCGAGTTTAAGTTACTTTCCCAAGATCATGCAGTTAGTGTCAAGTGATCACATTTGAACTCAGGGCCCCCTTCCTCTAGGAGGTGTTCTATCTACTGCACCACCTAGCTACCTTTTAAAAAAAACCATCAAATTTATTTTATTCAATACAGTTCTTCATTCATCTTGATTCAGTCAGAAAAAAGACTAGACAGTCCCTTTTCTCTAATGGGGGAAAATATAAACATATAATTACATCATGTTATTACCTAGTAATTATATTATAATATAGCAAGGCATATTATAGAAGATAAATTGAAAAATAATCATATAAAGAAGGCACTAAGATTAAAGAGGACCAGGAAACTCTTCTTTCAGAAGATGTTTTGAAGAAAGTCAGGGAAATAGAAGGGAGAGATGAGGAGGGAGAGAGAAAATGTTTTATATGAGGAAGAAAAAGGAGGCCAGTGTCATTGGACCCCAGAGTCCAGGGTAGGGAGTAGGGGTAAGAAGATAGGAAAAGCAGGAAGGGTCCATGCTATGCTAAGTCCATGCTAAGGACATTGAAAAGCAAACAGAAGATTTTATATTTGATCCTGGAGACATTAGAGAACCACTGGCAATGATTGAATGGGAGGGAATGGTGACTCAGGCAGACCTGCATTTTAGGAACATCAGTTTGATAGCTGAGTGGAAGATATGAAAGTATAGCTCATAGAGTGGGTAAAAGAAAGTGAAGGTCAAGATACTTATATGAAGAGAAGTAGGAGGAAAGGGTAAAGCATGGATAATAGCATCTAGCAGTTGGAGCTATTAAATGAACTTAATAGAGTGAGTTTTAGTGGCACCAACTTTACCTCCCCCACCTTAAAAAAAACTCTTTGAGGAAAAGATTGTCCACAAAGTGACAGCTGCAAGTAAGAACATTTGAAAAATAACAGAGAAGAGTTCTTAGTGAGAAGGATGGTCTACAGCTGGATCATTAGAATTTGGCTTCAGGCTTATGTCTTCGACAGGTGGCAGTTCATTTGAAGTTCAAGCCAAACAAAATAATATGTAAATAAATATGACCCTAGTTCAAGTGCCTAATACACTCTTATAGGCATGTATGGGTTATAAATGAATGAACTTCAAGTGTATTCCTCTTCCTGATGTGGCTTATAAATATTGATGATGGTCACATGAATCATTTAGGACAGAGATGACTATCTTTTAATTTTTCAGGAATGGTTTGACTGACTCAGATCTGGGATGTTGGCAAGTAGAAAAATCTGTGATTCTGCTGATTCCTCAATAACCCACCTGAAAGTCAAAAGTTAAGATGGGAAAGAAAGGTTCTGAATGCCCAACTATTCAAATACCTCTTCATCAGTAAATAATAAAAAAAAAAAAGGAAGATAGCTTCACAAAGTGGAAGGAGAAATTTATTGGGAATGAAAATCCCTGACACTTTGGGTCTCAGTTTTCATAACTGTAAGATGGAAGAGCTTACATGAACCTCTAAACCCCTTTGAGTCCTAAATGCATCAGACTAAAAAAAAAAAAGGCTGACAAATCTGACCTTTTTTTTCTGGCTTACTTTGACAGCCCAGACTCAGACTCAATTCTCCCTTTAGTGATCTATTACACTTGGGTTTAGTTTCACAGCTTAGTTCTTTGTGGGTTAGTTTATTTCTTCTTATTAGACTGTAAGTTTTTTGAAGGCAGAAATCATAGCATCTAACTTTATTGCTCTCTCAATAATGATTAAGAATAAATAAAAATGTTATGGCAGCTCTCTTTGAGATGGCAAAGGACTGGAAACAGCAGGGTTGCTCAATAATTAGGGAATAGTTGAATAAATTGTGGTATATGATTGAGGTGGATTACTTTAAAGTGCTTTAAGAAATAATGAGCTCAATAATCTTAGAAAAACATTTCACAAAATAAGGAAGAGAAAAATGAAGAAAATGAAGAGAATTTTGTATATAGCAACAATATTGTTTTAATAATGACTGAATGAATAAATCATTTTGACTATTATAAATATACAAATAAACTTTAAAGAAAATATGAAGATGCCATCTGCATCCAGAGAAAGAGCTGATAAATAGAACTATGTATAGAATAATGCTATATATATATATATATATATATATATATATATATATGTACACACACACCTATTTGTGTCTAATGGTAGTCTTCTCTAGGATAAAGATGAGAAGAAGAAAAAAGAAATTTACATGATAATTTTATTATTGTCCATTACAGATTTGTAGTTTTGTGTGCAATCATCTTTTTATTATACTATTATGGAAATATTTGTATTTTCCATAAATTAAAAGTGAAAAAAGAATGAAGCTAACATATAATAGGTATTTCTTGAAATGATTCTATTTCTTGAAATAGAAATTTAGAAAGGGAAACAAGCAAGCAGAGTAATGTTGGAACTACTGTGGCAAATTTAATACATACTTAAAAAAAGCTATATGGAATAGATGCACCATCCTGATCTTTGTGTAAAGAATTTTTCAAGTTTGTCACATTCATAACAAAAATGAAAAAAGTTTTAAAATAAACATTTATTAATATTTAGTAGAAGGATGGACCTCATTTTCTCCCATACTAATACCTAATCTTTAACTCTATCACTGATTCCCTGAGTAACCTAAAACAAATTAGATTATAGCTTTGGATAGGTGATTTCATTGGTATTGGGAATGTCTGGATGAGGAAAATCCTCCTACCAACAAAAGTTGGCACCATCTCTAATATTTATAATTTTGGGAGTTGTCAATAGGGTAAGTGCAAAGACCAAGTCACATAGACAGTATGTGTCAGGTGGACTGCTAGGTGGCACCATAGTGCATAGAGTGTAAGCCTAGAGTCAGGAAGACTACTCTTTGTGAGTTCAAATCTAGACTCAGATACCTACTAGCTGTGTGGCCCTGGGCAAGTCACTTAACCTTGCCTCTTCTGTCAAATAAACCAGAGAAGGAAATGGCAAAACCACTCCAGTATTTTTGCCAAGAAAACCTCAGGTAGAATCACAAAGAGTTGGACACAACTGAAACTACTGAACCACTACTACAGAAAAAACAAATGTGTCACATGAGGACTTGTGTCTAGTTCTTCTTGGAACTGAAGATGGCAAAGTTGCCCCACTAATATAATAGTTTAGTATAAAGTAGTATAGGAGAGTAAATGGTAGTATGGCATAGAATAGAATGAGCTAGATAGGAGCATATAATAGCATAAGTAGGATATTATAACTAGCTGGGACTTAGAAGCCTGATTTAGACTGATTTAAACTGCCTCAGATTTTTACTTAGTGTAAGATCTTGTGCAAATCACTCATTTTTGTTGTATCTTAGCTTTTATGCATATAAAACAAAGGAAAACCTTTGATGGTTTATAGGTTCCTTCCAGTTCTCAATCTATGATCCAATAATAATTATTATCCTCATTCTTTATATTTATCTAGACCTTCTAGGAGCTCATCTTTACCTTCACGACATTTCTTCATTCAGCTGTTCTCTTTAAATATGTCTAGCATTGGCCAATGCCAGTCCCTTCCCTAGGGACATTGCTTTGTCACTTCATGGCTATGTGCAGGGGCATGGTGGAGGCAGGCCAGCTTGCTCCACTGTTAATTTTTTAAAATTTTACTTCCATCCATTTGTACATGCATATTTCCAAGTTGTTTGTATATGCATATATCCAAGTGTTAAATTTTCAATGCGAGCTTTTACACCTCAGAAATCAGCAATTGTTTCAAATTTGGGTTTAATTTTTTTGTTTTGTTGATCATATAGACAAGAAAGTGATGGAGAAATATGAGTAATGCAATTTAAGATGCAAAAATTTGTGCATATATTTTTCCCAAAAGTACCCAATGGTTAAATTTTTGCCAGTATATCTCTAGCATATGCCCACCTAGAGTGGATCAGAACAACACCCCCAACTCCCTGGAATACTTATAATTCCTATAGTATGCACCTCAGTTGCCTTTCTGAATGTCATTTGCCATGTTTGAGGAGATGAGGAAATTGCTTTTTTTTTTTTTTTGCAGTCAGTTTTTTCCCCCTGGTAACCTCAGAATTTGTGTCCCAAGTAGTAAACTAGGGTTGCCAATCAAACAGTTACACATGATTTTTTTGAAAGAAAATGTCATTTAAAAAAAGAGAGATTTTCTAGGCAAGGAAATAGATTGGGTATAACTACTTGGAGCATTAGTGCCCAGGAGCTAATTCTTCCCTTTGACAACTTTTCCTATCCAACTCCCTAATTGTATTATCAACCAGTTCTCCTGCCCTCCTTTAGGTAGAACATTAAATTTATCTATGGCCTGAGGAATCAAAACTTCCTCTAACCATAAAAAGCAATGAAACAAAGAGGAAATAATTCTAGTTTGATATCAAAGCACTTTAAATGCATTTCTAAGGGCATTTACAAAAAAATTTTGAAACCTTTTATTGACCTATAATTTCATCACTGATCATATGGTTGGCAGGAAAAAAAATACCATCACTTAGCATTTTTCAAATTCAAGGTGTTTCTTTCTCATGCCATATAGTAAATTATATCCCTAGAGCCAGGAGACATTGATATATTTAAGTTCCTTGAGGGCAGGGGCTGTTTATTATTTTATCCCCCACAGAAAGTAATACAGAATTCTGTACATAGTAAGTATTCAATATATGTTGATTGAATAACTTATGGATGAGCACTCACAGATCCTTGGCCAAAGCATACATCAGACTTATAGAAAATATTCATATCTTTTTGCAGAGATAGCCATGAGGTTCTGGGAGGTTTTTAAGAGATCTTCCCCTCAAACCCCCACACAACTAGGTAGAATGCTAAACTTAGAATCAGAAAGTCCTGAGTTCAAATCCTGCCACAACCACTAAGTATATGACACTGGGAAAGTCACTTAACTTCTCTGTGACTCAGTTTCCTCATTTGTAAAATATGAATAATAATAGAACCCCACTTTTAAGAGGCTATAATGAGGGTAAAACTAGATTTAATGCCTTCTTCCTTCTTCTTTGTCATACTCTAGACATTCTCTACCATGTTCCAAAAAGCATTCTGGAAGCTCATTTCAGCCCTTGTATTCATACAATGGAAGTATCCTCCACCCCATGTCATTTCTCATAAGGTGTCCAGAGAAGGGGAAGGTCCAAGTTCACCCCCAGTACAGGTTCAATGAATTGAACCTGTGAAGGGAGTGGGCCACCTTCTGCACTTTCCCTCTCTCTTTTATCCTGTAGTCCCAGATCAGACTTAAGTGTTACTTAGAGGGTAGCTAGATGATGCAGTTGATAGAGTGCTGACCCTGCTATCAGGAAGACCTGAGTTTAAATCCAGTCTCAAGCACTAATTATGTGACCCTGGGTAAGTCACCTCTCTCTTTCCACTCTCTCTTGCACTCCCTAATTCCCTAATTCCCTTGCTCTCCTTTTCCCCATTTTTTCCCTCTTTTCATGCCTACTCAAAGTCCATCACAGTGAAGCCTTTTTTTTGATGGTTTTTCTGCTTTATTTATCAATAGGGCATGCCATAAATGGTAAACAAGTTAGATGCTCCAAAATTTCCTTAAGGGCATCTTAGCTTGGAGAGGAGCAGAGAGGATGGAGGAAGAATAGTAGAAATAGAAGATCCTTCCAGATCCTCCTAAAGAGGGTGCCTGAGGCAGTCAGTTCATTATTTCCCAACCAGCTGCACTACTGGCCTTCATCATGTCCCAGTGCTCCCTGCTTCCTTTCTCCCTTCTCCCTTTCAGCATCATTTTTTATGAATAGTCTTCCCTCTTTAGACTGTGACATCCTTGAGGGCAGAGCCTTTCTTTACTCCCTAGCACTTAGCACATAAAAGACACTTAATAAATGCTTATTGATTGAAATATAACATACCTGACCTTTGGTCAACAGGGTCTAAGTAGTCACTGCTCCAATCATAAATACATGTTGATTGATTAGGTGATCTCTGAGGCTTCTTTGAGCTCTAACATTCTGTGATTATTTGACTCATGACACAGAAGTCCAAGATTAACAGCCCACATTTATTATTCACTAAGTTCTCTCTGTCAGGTAAGTGGCCAGAGATCAATTCTCCTTTGTAAAGCAAGGAGGCATTAAAAATCCCCAAGTGACAAAATCTCCAAATTATACTTTTCAAGCCACTAATCTCCCCACCCATGTTGCCACCAAGAAAGAAGTGGGGGTGGGCAGGAAAGATAGGTACTTCATTCTCCTTGGCAGCTCAAAATGCTGAGTGTGATACATCACTATGACAACAAACCATTCTCCTTGTTGGGGAGGAAAAAAGTGGTGAGCCCTTCAAGTCAAACAGACATGCAAGGGAACATTTTGTGAGCAAATAGTGGTGCGCTGGCTTACAGGAGTTCCTAGCATTATTGCTTAAATAGGGTGAATCACTTTTTAGCAGAAGATGAATAGCTGGCTCCTTGCCTAAAGGGTGCGGTTAAATGAGCCTTCAGAAAATCTTTCAATGACATTGAGAACTAATCCATTTTTCTCTGGAACCTGAGCTCATCAATGTACAGATTAGAAATCAAATTGGGAAGTAGAATGGGAGCTTTTGGCAAGTTACTTGTAGCAACTGCAGCTCTCTTTTGGAGACTGACATCATCCAGTCTGTCCTTTTGATCTGAGCAGAGATTCTTGTGGCTTAGTCTGCTGGAAGACCGCAAAGTGAAGTAGGTGATTATTCACTTGAAAATGAAAGGCTTTATTTTGATCCAGAGAGTTAGCTTCTCAAGGAGGTTATTTTAGCCACCACACAATTCCTGATACTGTTGTATTGTTGCTAGGTGATATTCTTATTCACCTTTTGTGTAGGGAGGGTTGTTATCACCCCGTTTGGGATTTTCTTGGCAAAGGTACAAGCATAGATTGCTGTTTCTTTTTCTAGTACATTTTACAGATGAGGAAGAGTTAAGTGACTTGCCTGGAGTCAAACAACTAATAGGTATCTGAGATCAGATTTGAACTCAAATCTACCTGATTCCGACTCAGCACTCAATCTCCTGCACCTCCTACCTGGGTAGAGATGACCTAATTTTAGATGAAAACTTTTCTATCCTCACAGGATTAGCCAGGTATATATGGGTCAATGACAAGCTCAGACAGGAAGGAAGGAAGGAAGGAAGGAAGGAAGGAAGGAAGGAAGGAAGGAAGGAAGGAAGGAAGGAAGGAAGGAAGAAGGAAAGAAGGAAGGATGGATGGATGGATGGATGGAAGGGAGGGAGGGAAGGAGGGAGGAAGGGAGTGTTTATTATGTTTACTATGCTAAGTGCTTTAAAAATATTATCTTATTTGATTTTCATAACCTCGAGAAGTAAGTGCTGTTATTATGCTCCCTGATTTACAATTGAAGCATCTGAGACAGAGAAAGTGACTTGCCTTTAAGGGCAATTTAGTATCTGAGACGCAATTTGAACTTCGATCTCCTCACTAGAGGTCTATCATTCTGATGCTCCATCAGATGCCTCTAATAAGAATCCTAAATTGTGAGAGGTAAGAGGGCCCTTCCAAATCATCTAATTAAAAAATTCCTTATTTTACAAATGAGAAAAATTGAAATTCAGAAAATTGCTTTGCTGAAGTTCACAATGTTAATAAGTATTACAAAAGGAATTGAAAGCCAGATCTTTTGACTTCAAGTCCAGGATTCTATCCTCTACCTCTTAAAGCTACTGTTTTCATAGTAGAATGTGAACATGTTAAAAAATTGTTATTTTATCAGAATAGGTGTGGGAGCTCCCTCCAATAACATACATGGCAACCCATTCATTAGTCAAAATATAGGTTCCTAACCTAGGGTCCACAGAGCCATGAATAAATTTCTGAGAATGCATGAACTTGGATGAAAAAAAAAGAATTCCATTTTTATTTTTTAACTGAAATTTGATATTTTTTCAATTAACTAAAAATATTATGCTGAGAAAGGATCTATAGCCTTCACCAGACTGACAAAAGATGTCCATGACACAAAAAAGAAAGAATTTCTAATTTAAAAGATAAATCCTTGGAAATTATTTGATGCATGCAGAAATTATGGGGCTTATTCAGGGTCACACAGCTTTGAATCTAGTTTCAGTTTTCTGACTATAACTCTAGCCCTCTATCTGAATTACACCTTGCTACAAAATGAATAGAGGCAGTTGCAGTATTATGTAAGGGAAACCTAAACAGGAATTAAGAGCTATTCCAAAATACATTGAATTGACTGCCTTGAAAGTGAATTCTCTCTCTCACATGTGGTTTTCAGATGATGAAGTCCTGGGGTTGTCGAAAGTGAATTCTTGTTCATGAACAAGTGGGACTATAGGGTCTCTGAGGGCTGTTCTTTCCAACTTTAATTTTGTGTGACTGTATAATATACATTTATGTCATTTTCTCCTCAAACCAATCTTGAAAGATGGGAGATTAAAGCATTACTATTTCCCTTTTCCAAAGGAGAAAAGCGAAATACAAAAACAGGCTCCACTCAAAATCAACTTAAAAAAATATGCACAGGTTAGGATGTGTTTCTTAGCTGAGAAGATAGAGGATAATAGTGCAAGAAGTGTTTCCATTTTTCCTATTGTTTGTGGATTCCCTTTCAAATACAAATTCTTTGTAGGGCAGCCCTGTAGATCTTCTCACACTCAGTGCTCACTTCCATGCCTTATCTTATTTCATGCTCATCTCTGTGAATACAATATCTCATCTACCAACTTATAACTACACATTCTTCAAGATACAGCACAAATCTCATGTGATCAGAGTAATCCATTTAAAAGGTAACTGAGGGAAAACAAACAAAAAACAGTGGCTCTGAATTCAGAGAATTTATGTTTAATCCCTGTCACTGAGGCATATTTGCTATGTGACTTTAGGCAAATGACTTGATATCTTTCAATTTAGATTTTGTTATCTTTAAATTAAGGAAATGGATTCAATGATATCTGAGGCCTCTTCAAGCTTCAAATCCATACTTCCATGACTAGAATTTAGAATCAGAAAAAGATTTCCAGCCCTTCCATTCATTAGTTCTGAGAGCTTGAACAAATAAGTTTTTTAAATATTTTGTTTTCCAATTATTTACAATAGTAGTTTCCACCTATCATTTTTGTAAGGTTTTGAATTTTACACTTTCCCCATTTCCCTTCCCCCCACCCCCCCCCACAGAAGACAGTCTGATAATCTTTACATTGTTTCCATTGTTCAAAATTGAATGTGTTGAGAGAAAAATCATATCCTTGAGGTGAAAATAAAATATTAGAGATAGCAAAATTATGTAGTATAGAAGATACTTTTTTTTTAATTGAAGGTAATAGATGTTAGTCTTTGTTTAAAATCCAAAATTGTTTCTTTGGATACAGATGGTATTCTTCGTTGCAGGTATGTACTTTAAAATTGTTCCCTGATTATTGCATTGATGAAATTAGCAAGTCCATTAAGGTTGATCATCACCCCCATGTTGCTGTTACGGTGTACAATGTTCTTTTGATTCTGCTCATCTCGCTCAACATCAGTTCAGGCAAGTCTTTCCAGGCTTCTCTGAAATCACATCCCTCCTGGTTTCTAATAGAACAATAGTGTTCCATCACATACATATACAGCAATTTGTCCAGCCATTCCCCAATTGATGGACATTCACTTGATTTCCAATTCTTTGCTACCACAGACAGGACTGCTGTGAATATTTTAATACAGGTGATGTTTTTATTGTTTTTCATGATCTCTTCAGGGTATAGCCCCAGTAGTGGTATTGCTGGATCAAAGGGTATTCACATTTTTATTGCCCTTTAGGCATAATTCCAGATTGCTCTCCAGAAAGGTTTGTTTGAGTTCACAGCTCCACCAAAAATATATTAATGTTGAACAAATAATTTTGCCTCAGTTTCTTCATATATAAAATGCAGATAATAATATCTATTCTATCTCAAAATTTTGTTGAGAAGAAAGGATTTGTAAATAATACTATGCAAAAGTGACCTGTTATTATGACCTATGGTCCTCCTTTTCTTCTCTAAATTATTGTTATATTTCTTTTTTTCCCTTTGCTAAAATTTGTCATCTTATGTCATACCTCTCAATTCAAGTTTCCTTATCAGTTATCACATTAGCATAGCCATTGGCAAGTCATTTTCACAAACATTATCTCATTTGGATCCTACCAAAAACTTAGGGGTAATTAGGTAATGGAAAAACCATTGCCCTCCTGGAGTTGTGGACTAATCCAAACTTTCTGGAGAGCAATTTGAAATTATGCCCAAAGAATAATAAAACTGTACATATCCTATGTTCCTGGATTACCACTACTGGGTCTGTTTTCTGAAGAGATCATGAAAAAGGGTAAAAATCTCACATGTACAAAAATATTTATAGCAGCTCTTTTTGTAATGTCAAAGAATTGGAAATCGAGTGAATGCCCATCAATTGGGAAATGGCTGGACAAATTGTGGTATATGCATGTGATGGAACACTGTTGTTCTATAAGAAATCATGAGGGCTAGGATTTCAGAAAAGCCTGGAAAGACTTGCATGAATTGATGCTGAGTAAAATAAGCAGAACCAGAATAATATTATACAAACTAAAACACAGGGTGATGATCAACCTTGATGAACTTGTTCATTTCAGCAGTGCAATAATCAAAGACAATTTTAAGGGATTTGTGAAGGAAAATACCATCCATATCCAGAGAAGGAATTGAGGAGTTTAAATGAAGACCAAAGTTCAATATCTTCAATTTTTTAAAATTGTCTTATGTATTATATCATTTTGTTTTCTCTAATATTTCTTCCTTTTGGATCTGATTCTTCTCTCACAAGTTCAATATCAATCTATGTTTAGCATGGTTACAAATGTAAAGAGTATATCAGATTGCTTTCTGTCAAGGGGAAGGGGAGGGAAAAGGAGGGAGAAAAATTGTAAAACTCAAAACCTTTCAAAAAACTGGTTGGTAAAAGCTACCATTGTGTGTAGTTGAAAGCATATAATATTTGTATAAAAATCATTAGTCCCATTTTTATAGATGATGAAACTATTTTTTAATTTTTTTATTTATTTAAGGCATTGGTGTTAAGTGACTTGCCCAAGGTCACACAACTAAGCTGATTTGAATTCAGTTCTTCCTGACTCCAGGGCTGGTGCTCTATCTACTATGCCACCTAACTGCCCCCTGAAACTAAAATTTTAAAAAGTGAATTCCCATTCTGTTTTGGAATTTAAGCACTATATTTCTATTATGAATTCTGATTCAATCAACTACTAAGCAAACATTTATTAAGCACCTCCTATTTGCCATGCCCTATATTAGGAGCTAATGATACAAAAACAAAAATGAAATAGTGCCAGCCCTCAAGGAGCTTATACTTCAGTGAAGGAGAAAACATGTGCATATACAGATATAGTATATGTGTAACAATACAATACAAAATAAATTCAGAGTAATGGAGGGAGCACTAACTAGTAGCTGAAGAGATAAACAAAGACCTCCTGCAGTAGTGGTATTTTGGGTGAACCATGGAGGATATTAGGGATTCCAAGACACATGGTGACACAGACATACACATACACACACACACACACTCACACAAACACATATAATATAAATGTGTATATATAATATAGAAACATTGACACATGTAAATCAAATATAGATGAATACATGTAGGTATGTATGATAGAGAATATATAGAGGTGGAGATGTAGATAAAGATACAGAAACAGAGATGAATGAAATAGATAAGAGAGATTGAGATGGATGATATGATATAGAGACAGAGATGAATGATAGAGTTGCAGAGGCAAAGATGGATGATATGGATAAAGAAACAAAGATAGAGATATAATGCTGCCTTGTCTCTTTTTAACAATTTCTCATTTTCTTATGTTTTGGTTGTTGCAGTTGCTGCACATGTCTTGTCTCCCTAATTCCTGGTTGTCAAACATTAATTAGGCCCTGTGTGTATGCATATATGTATATGCTATATACATATAGTGTATGTGTATTTATGCATGTAGATTTATATATATATGCAGCAATATGTGAAAATATATGATGATGATTGTGATGAAGATGGTATTGATGATCATGTTGATGATAGCTAACATGTATATAATCTCACTTAATATTCACAATAAACTTGGGAGGTAGTTGTTATTATTATCCTTATTTAATTGATGAGGAAACTGAGGTAAACAGACATTAAGTGATGTAACTAAAATCACACAGCCAGCAGATGCCAGATTTGAACTCAGGTGTGGATGACTCCAGACCAGAACGCTATTCACTGTGCCTCCTACTTGCATGTTTATGCATGTATATGTGAGCATGTATATATATATATATATATATATATATATATGTGCAATTATAGAATATTTCTACATGTTGCTGTATAAGCATTAGATATTTGCAAATATTTCTATATAAAGGAATGATTCTTAAAAAACCATCTCTATATGTATATATTATATATATATTATCATTAGATACATAGTAAAGTGAATATCATATATTTATCAAGATGATATATTATGTTGGATAAATCAGTTTTAAATGTTTATTTATGTAAGTATGGCATTATTATGTATATTTTAAAGTATATTCTCTTACCTGCTGACTACAACTAAAGGCACTGTTAATGATTCTTTCATCTTAAACCAGGCATCTTAAACCTGAGCTCTCCTAAAGACCACAGGAAAATTGCTGACAAGACCCTAAGTTATTTGATAACCTTCCTTTGTTCTGATTGGCAGCAACCCTGATAACAATTCTTTGTCCAGATATGTCACCCATAGAGTGTTAGGTGATATAAGCAGTCTATTAAGAGGTCCAACCTGGTAATATCTAAAGAATCAGAGACTAACTCCTCATTTTTCAAAAACAAATTATTCAAGTCCATGACATCTCATATCTCAATTGCAGTTCTCTCCTTAGCAAATGCTATGCTTTTGACTTTTCCAAAGCCATCATGGCCTTCCCATCTATAGATCCCTGCAATTTAGATCACAAGCCAAAGCAGCATGTTGTGCCACTTAATGAAAGGTTTATCAAGATCTGCACAATTTAGTTTCCATGCACAGCGGCCACCAGTCCTGTTTATAAGCCTCTTCTGCAAACATTGGGCAGATGTGCTGATCTGAGCAGAAACAAGTTCTGCTCTTCCTGCTGGGGATATTGATCATCTATCTAACTCTATGACTCTTCTATGGCAGAACCTGTCACTATGTTGGTGGTACCATAATCCATTTTTCCAACTCCCTCCCCAAAATGTTCCACTGGCAGATGCTAGGTATCATGATAACTTAACATTTCTAGCTCTGTTCTTGCCTGTTCATTAAATGTCATTAAATCAACAAGCATTTTAGAAAGCCCTGATATCTACCATATACAAGACTAAATACAAAGTCTCGTGCTAGGTCTTAGGGATATAAAAACCAAAAAAGCCAGTCCTTGACATAAAGAGCTTAAATCCTCCTAGGAGGTTTCAAGCTTGTACACCAGGGATTTTCAACTTCTCCAACTTCCTTTTTGATGCAAGTTTGATCTCTTTCTTAACTTGTTATCACATATTTATTACCAAAAATGGAAAAGTCAAAGTCCCTCCAAATACAGACCAATTACATGTTTCTACATTTTGTACAAAGCATTCACATCTTCTCACTCAAAAAAACCCTTTAAATATGAGGATTGTTTCACTACCTTTTGCCCATCAGTTGAGGAATGACTGAACAAATTATAGAAGGTAATCGATTATAATGGAAAAGACAGAACTGATAGTGTCTGATTATAGATTGAAGCATTTTTTACTTTATTTTTCTATTTTTGGGGGGGAGGGGGCTATGATTGCTTCCAAAACAAGACTATTTATGGTAATTTTTCATGACTACACATTTTTAAACTTTATCAAATAACTTATTTTCTCAATGAAGGAAAGTGAGGAAGGAAGAAGGCAGAAAGTTCAAAACTCAATGTTTAAAAATGAATGTTGAAACTTGTGTCAACATGTAACCAGGAAAAAATAAAATAAAGTATAGAAAAGCATAAGAGGAGCAAATAGGATATGGAAAGATATCACAGGAATATAAGGAAAAATTTATTATAGACTCACTGATAATTAAATAAGCCAATCAAGTACTAACATTTATGGTATATTTATCAATTATTGGAAAGCCTTGGCTCCTGACTTAGTCATATATTACAAATATACAAAACCCAAACACAGTGTGAAAAGCCACAGTATTTAATATCCATATGAAAAACTGTTCTTTATTTAAACATGCCACAACACAAAAATGTCAAGAATAATTGATATAAAATATGACATCTTCTAGTGAGACTAAGTCCACTATAGTTCTGCCAAGCTTTAAAACCCATTATCACCACTACTAAATAGAATGAATATAGTGTCCACTTTAAAAAGAAAGTGATACCAAAACATTCGATTAATCATTTGGTATAACTTGAAAAATATCAAGTTACATGACTCCATTGAAAACTATATTTAGCTGCCAATTCATCTTGTGGAAACTTTATCCAATAATATTAAAAATGGCACTGGTATTCAATAAGTATAAAATTCATAATATGTGGCAAAAACTTGGAGTTTGAATTTAGAGTTCAAATTCAAGTAATTAATGGTGGTGATTCTCACAAATACTTTGTTCTTCTTCAGACAAGATACATAAAGCAAAAGACCATCAAGGAGAAAATTGAGGCATGTACTATTTGCCAAGAAATTAAATGGCATCCTGAAATCAAAATTTAGGAGTAAAAAATAAAAAAAAAGATAAATATCAATATAAATGAAATAATATAAAATAAAAATATATCTGGAACAATTAACATCTATGTAATATTAATCTAAAAATATCCTTTTGATACAATAAAATGTATGACAATGGCTCTAGAAAATGCCCTAGGGGGCGGCTAGGTGGTGTAGTGGATAAAGCACCAGCCTTGGAGTCAGGAGTACCTGGGTTCAAATCTGGTCTCAGACACTTAATTATCTAGCTGTGTGGCCTTGGGCAAGCTACTTAACCCCATTTGCCTTGCAAAAACCTAAAAAAAAATGCCCTAGGAAAAACCTGTATCAGTTAATGAAACACAGGGCTTATCATCTCAAAACAGTCATGGGAAATTGAATTATACCTTGTCATAAAAGGATAAGAATTGATTTATTTCCAAAAAGCACATGATAAATGGGTTAAAATTTTACAAAAATAATCTGGAAAAAAAAACAGACCACTTGATAAAGCAATGTTAAAGGACAGCAACAGGTTTACACCAATGGTTTGAAGTGCCTGTGAAACGCACAAGTTCTAAGAGTAGAATCAAAAGGCAGTCATGCATGACAACATATGAAATCAACTAACAATATGCTGGCAAAGTGTTTGATAAATATCTTTCATGTGAATTTGTTAATAGAAATGGAGAATTTTATGATAAAATGATCCTTTGATTCAGAATCTGGTCATTGTCTCCACAAATAATAGAAAAGTTTTGCTAAAGCAGCAAAGAAAAATTATTCAGTCCAGATTATGCAATGAAAAAATGAAACTTGGGCAATAAATGGTTGCAATTATGAAAATTCATCAATAACTAGCCTAAAAATAGGCTAGTTACCTAGAAAAGATACAATCAGGTGGTTAAGATCATATACCAGAAATTGCCTATGCTTTAGGATTTTTACAAATGGCTAATCCCTGTACTATAAATACCCCCTAAATAGGGCTGAGAAATAAATATACTGTACTAAAACTGGAACAGTCTTGCAGGTAAAACCATTTGCCCATAACTTCCTAGATATTAATATTGATCATAAAAATCTATGAACAATTTTAATAGATATTTGCCATGTCAAATATCCATTCTCCCAAACCACATGAAACAACAATAAAAAAAAAGATTTCAAAATAGATACC
Source organism: Macrotis lagotis (assembly GCF_037893015.1). NCBI lineage: Eukaryota > Metazoa > Chordata > Mammalia > Peramelemorphia > Peramelidae > Macrotis > Macrotis lagotis. Next base: position 16,466,223 of record NC_133665.1, on the reverse strand, counting down.
TAGCAAAAAAATTAAAATTATGTGGAAACAGGACAAAATACATACTATCAAAGTTATTCTGACTGATCAGTGAATTTCTAGAAGATGAAATTTAATCCAAATATTCATATTAATTTACAAAAATGTCAATCATTTGGTCCACTTTCAAGGTAGTCTTTACAGCATTGACTATTAACACTAATAGAAGAATAGCAACACTCTTCATTTCTATCTGAACACTTTCAAAAATTAAGAATAATTATAATATAATAATAATATTTATCATTCACTAATAGTATTGTTAAATATTATGATTGCAATATAATAATTATAATAGTAATAATAACTAATATCAAGATAGTATTTTAATGTTTGCAAAGTACTTTATATAGATTATCTCACTGGATCTTCAAAACAAATCTGTGAAGTAGATATACTGTTTTTATACCATTTTACAGGTGAGGAAACTTAAGCTTAAAAAGTGAAGTGACTTAACTTGAATTAAACAGCTAATAAGTGTTCAACTTCCTGCCTCTATGTCCCCACCTATTCCACCATCTAAGTACCTCGAAGAGCCAATAATGGTATCACAAGTTTCTTTATGAGTGACTTATAAATTCAGACAGTGGTTTCTTAACAAAGAATTATAAATCAAATGGTTAAGTCACATGGATTTCTTTATGGAGATAGGTATCTAATGGTAATTCAAGATCTGGTCATTACCACCAGAGATCATAAGAGGAGGGGCCTGGACTTAGTGATATCATTGCAGATTTTGAAGCTATTTGCATTCTACCATGCATATAGTAGCATACCATGCAACACACCTAATTATCTAGTATACCATGCAACACATCACTTCTAATTATAAACATTTATTACTGGTCAAATACCTAAGAAGATATGATCTGATGATCAAAATTACACATCAGAGGTTTACTGTGATATTTTGATGACCATGAGATAGTAAATACCCATATTACAAATAGAAGACATCCCAAAAGTCATAGTGAAAATTTAAAACTGCATTGACTTTGGAAACACTATAGAGAGTTCAAAATATCCTTATCTATAATAATAAGATAACAACTACAATTTATAAAGTATTGTAATGTTTGCAGTCAGTGGTGTCAAATTCAAGTAGAAATAGATCCTTATCAGGCATATATTGACTTAAAAATCACAAATTAGCATTATCTATGTTGTAGTGAATTTTAATTATTTTGTTAAATATTTCTCAATTAAATTTTGAGCTGTCTTCAGGCACTTTGCAATTCTGTGCAAAGCACTTTACAAATATTAGCTCATTTGATTTTTTTTTTTTAGGTTTTTGCAAGGCAAATGGGGTTAAGTGGCTTGCCCAAAGCCTTACAGCTAGGTAATTATTAACTGTCTGAGACCGAATTTGAACCCAGGTACTCCTGACTCCAAGGCTGGTGCTTTATTCACTATGCCACCTAGCCGCCCCCTAGCTCATTTGATTTTCATGACAGTCCTGGAATGTTAGGTAGCATTATTCCACCTCCTTATTTTACATAAGAGTAAAATGAGGGTATGACTTGCCCAGAGTCATACATTTGAAAATGTGTCTGAAGCAAGATTTGAACCTAGAGCTGACATTGTACCATCTAACAGATTGTAATATAAGCATTAAAATCTACTGCATGAAGAAGATTTATTACAGATTTCTCTGTTGTCCCCCACAAGTCACTCAGATATTACCCTGACCAATAAAAACTGAAGAATGCCATATATTACTCTGACCAATAAAAACTGAAGAATGCCATACCAAATACCAATAATCTCCAAGCTATATGGAACAAAAAGTTTTCAAAACATAGAGTCTAAAAACATGGGAGAACAGGTTGAAGCTCATTCCTGTCATCCTGCCTGTTTGTGGAGTTTTATTGAGAAGGTTTTCAGTGAGCCCAAAGATGAAGACATCAATTCTGAAATCAATTGTTCAACTACAAAAAGCAGTTATTTTATCCACCTCTGCAATAATCAATAGAACATGAAATTCAAAAGAAGTAGGAGAGTGATTCATTCTGAGAATAATTTCTATCTGAATTCCTTTGAAAAAGATAAGAACGGGGTTGGAGCCAACATGGCAACAGGAAAAGAGCTGCTCTTAGGTGCTTTTGCCATTATATTTCAAAAATCATAAAATTATGACTCTAACTAAATTTTCAAGAGAGAGAACCCACAGAGGGATCCAGTGAGGCAATTCTCTAGAACAAGATAACCTGGAAAATAGTGGAAAGGCTCCGCTCCATGGAGTTAGAGGGGCAGCCCACCAGAGTCAAGGAACTTCAGCCTCCCAGAGGCAGCCCCAGGGTGCCTGGGAGCTCTGGCTCACAGCAGCAGGGGCAGTTTCCTGACCTACACCCTGGAGAGCACCAGACACAACTTGGAAGATCAGCGGGAGGCACCTCTGCCAGAGCCAGCCATGAAGCCTAGCCCTCAGGGCACTCAGTGAGCAGCCCAGATCCAAGAAATGGAAGCAGATGGAGGCAGTAAGCAGAAGCCCCCAGGCCACTGAACCTTGAGTGCTCAGCCTACCAAAGGCAGGGGAATGGATAGAGACTTCCCAGGTCTGTCCTCTGTACCTGGAACAGGAATCTGGGGCTCTGACCACATTCCACATTCAGATCCTGATCACAAACTAGGCCCTCCATAGAAAAACAGGCCCCCCCCACCTCAGCCCTGCAGCTGAGGGGTACACTTGTGGTCATTCACAGAACAAGAGGGAAGACAGAGCTTCACACACCGAGATCCTTGGTAGGGGGTGTCCCAACAATACTCAAAAGCTCAGGAAGCACCCCAAACTAGGCACAGACTGGGGAAATGAGTAAACAGGGAAAAGAACACCATTGAGAAATACATTCTCTATGATCCCAAGAAGGATCAAAATACTCTATCTGAAGTTGAGAACGTACAAGCTCCTGCATCCAAAGACTCCAAGGAAAAATGGAAATTGGGCGCAGGCTATAACAGAGTTCAAAAAAGATTTTGAAAAATCAAGTAAGGGAGATAGAAGAAAAATTGTGAAAAGAAATGAAAGAGATGCAGGAAAAACATAAAAAAGAAGTCAGAAGCTTAATCAAGGAAATCCCAAAAAATGCTGAAGAAAATAACACAGTAAAAAACAACATAAGTCAAATGGATAAAACATTTCAAGAAGTTATTGAGGAGAAGAAGGCTTTAAAAAGCAGAATCAGCCAGATGGAAAAAGAGATAAGAAAGCTCTCTGAGGAAAACAAATCCTTCCGATGTAGATTGGAGCTAAAGAAAGCTGTTGACTTTACGAGAAATCAAGACACAATACTTCATAACCAAAAGAATGAAAAATTAGAAGAAAATGTGAAACATCTCATTGAAAAAACAACTGATCTGGAAAATAGATTCAGAAAAGATCATTTAAAAATTATTGGGATACCTGAAAGTCATGATCAGGAAAAGAGCCTTGACCTCATTTTTTAAAGAATTCCTATAGGAAAATTGTCCAAATATCCTAGAAGCAGAGGGCAAAATAGAAATTGAGAGAATACACCAATCTCCCCAAGAAAGAGATCCAAAAAAAAACAACCCCCAGGAATATTATAGCCAAGTTTCAGAACTCCAAAGTCAAAGAGAAAATATTACAAGCAGCCAGAAGGACACAATTCATATATGGTGGAGCTGCAATCAGGATCACACAGTACTTAGCAGCAACTACATTAAGGGCTCATAGGGCTTGGAATATAATATTCTGGAAGGCAAAAAAGCTCAGAATGCAACTGAGAATCAACTACCCAGCAAAACTGAACATCCTCTTCCAGGGGAAAAGATGGACTTTCTTTTTTTTTTTTTTTAGGTTTTTTTTTTGCAAGACAATGGGGTTAAGTGACTTGCCCAAGGCCACACAGCTAGGTAATTGTTAAGTGTCTGAGACCGTATTTGAACCCAAGTACTCCTGACTCCAAGGGCCGGTACTCTATCCACTGCTCCACCTAGCCATCCTGAAAAGATGGACTTTCAATGAACCAGGGGAATTTCAATTGTTCCTGTTGAAACAACCCGAGTTGAACAGAAAGTCTGATCTTCAAATACAGGTCTCAAGTGAAGCATAGAGAGTGGAGGAGAAGGATAAGGATAAGGATAAAATTTGAGTGATTTAATGATTATGAACTGCATGTATTCCTGCATAGAAAAATGATGTTAGGGGCAGCTAGGTGGCATAGTGGATAAAGCACCGGCCCTGGAGTCAGGAGTACTTGGGTTCAAATACGGTCTCAGACACTTAACAATTACCTAGCTGTGTGGCCTTGGGCAAGCCACTTAACCCATTTGCCTTGCAAAAAACCTTAAAAAAATGATGTTGATAATACTCATATGAAACTTCTCACTTAATAGAGCAGGTAGAAGGAACTTTTGTACATGAAGCACAGGAGAGAGCTGAATTTGAAGATATAATATATTGTAAAAATGGAGTCAATGGCTAAAAGGGAAATGTAATGGAAGTAAGAGAAAGAAGAGGTAGAATAGGCTAAGATATTTCATATAATAAGATTTATTTATTATTGGGGGAAAGCAAGGGGGAATGAGGGAACCTTCACTCTCATCAGTGGTGCCTTGGAGAGGAAACAACATACATACTCAATGGCGTATAGACATCTAGAGTAAAAAGGAGAGAAGGGGGATGGGGGGGATGTGAGTGATGGAGGAGAGGATGGACCATGGGGGGAGAGTGGTCAGGTATAACACATTTTCTTTTTTACTTCTTGCAAGGGCCTGGGATTGGATGGCCTATCCAGGACCATCAGGATGGGTGGTTGCTAGGCCATAGGGGTGGTATGGGGGCTAGGGGCCTCTTGTCCCCAGGGTCAGTGATCAGTCTGCTGCACCACTCAGCTACTCTACAACACATTTAAGAAGAGGGACAGAGTGAAAGGAGAGAGAAAATATAGTATATGGTAGTGGAGAGGTGTGAATGGAGGGAGCTGTGATCAGCAATAGCAATGGTGGAAAAATATGGAAGTAGCTTTTGTGATGGACTTATCATAAAGAATGTGATCCACCTACAACAGAACTGGTTTGTGTTGGAACATAGACTGAAACACTTTTTTAAAATTTCTTTCTCTTTCCTTTACTTTATTGCTTATGAGGGTCTATATTTTTAGGAGGGAGGGGGTATTATGTTTACTCTTAAACAAGAATATTTTAGTAACGTAAAAAAACCCAACATTTGATTGTTGATAACATACAAAAATCTGTCTCCCCTTGTATTTGGGGTCTAATTCCAAAGCTAAAGAAGACAACCTGTCCTGATTTGTTGAGCAATTGTCTTGCACTGCTTAATAAATTGATGTGCTCAGAAATTCAAAAAGAAAAAAGAAAAGAAAAATAAGAATGAGGATAATGAGGATAACAAAATCAAATGTTGCAATATTTACATTGGCCTTTCATTTTACACTTACTTTATGTACATTTTCTCACAGCAATTCTTAGAGTTAGTTATTAGAGGTACTATTATCTCCATTCTACAAATGAGGAAACTAAGCCTCTGAAAGGTTAGCTGCTCCCTTACCATCAACACAAGGAGCAAGGATCAGACCAAAAATATAAGAACTAGAAGAGATCCTAGACATCTAATTCAGTACCTTCATTTTACAGATAAGGCAACTAAAGACTAAGACCCAGATGGGAGGAAAGATTTGCTTGAGGTCATAAATATAGTAAAAGGAAATTAGGAATCAAATTTAGGTCTTTCAAGGATCCTATCTTCCTCAACTTCCATTATTTCTGAGAAAAGTAAAACACTCATTAGTAGTAACATAATTTGGCTCTTACAGAGGATTTCAAATTGTCAAATGTTGGGTTTATTTTTTTCTTTAATTTCTACTATTATCTTTTTTAAAAATTATTTTCATTTAGTAAAAATATCCCAGCTTCCTTTGTCTCACAGAAAGTCATCACTTATAATAAAAACTTTTAATAAATCTCTTTCATTTTTACTCCCTGAACAGAATCAGCTCACACATTCATTAATCATCTGTATTCAGGCTGGAATTGACTAAAGAAATGTATTGATGAAATGACTTGAATCTGCTCCCAAATCCCTTCAATTTCTCCCCAATGAATCCTGTCTTGAATGCTGTTCATAATAGTTATCCTGAGTTTGAAGTCAGTTTTTTTTGACCCACGAAGCAATTATCTACCCATCATGGCCATTATTATTGCTATGTGCAGGATTCATGATTAATGTTAGGCTAGCTGAAGTCCGCATGGTATAAATGGGTTCTTTTCCCATATTTTTTTTTCCTTCTGACAGTTGATTCTTTTCATGCTCTTTTTACTTTCTCAGAATTTAGAGGACCACCACAGAACTTCCTCATCAACTCTTTCATACTCCTATTGTTCATCCTGTTGTGATTTGTTGTTGTTGTTTGGCCATTGTTATTGAAGAGTATCATAATATCAGGAAGCTGATGCCATGACTTGCAAGTGATTGGATTTAAATGAGGCATGACTACACAAAGTCTCTCCCTCAAAGCACTCTGGAAGGATAAAGTTCAGGATGACTGGAGATGGCCCCAGATGCAGTGGGAGACTTTGGTTTTTGTATATTAAAGTCTTTCCCAGGTCTCAGTTTGGATGAGGCAATGCCCATTCAGTGATTAAGGCTAGAAATGATGCAAAGAATGACTTTTATCCACTTAAAAATATTCAATCTCAGAAGGGAAGACCTTCAGGATTTCTGACCAAAATAAAAACCATTGCTATTTAAATTCATTCTAAGCCATCAGATCTCAAACAATGATCATGTGAGATTTGGGCTGGGACTTACTGATGGCCAATCACTGAGAGCCACAGTAATTTAGATTTAAGTCACAGTCCTTAAGAAAAAAATCTAGCTAGTAGACCCCGAGTTATCTTGTGAAGTACTATTGGCACAAAGAAGAGCAGATAAGCTAGAGCCTGTGCTAGGTTATTCACAAAATGGAGATTTTTTTCTTCTCCTTGCCTTGCAAAAGTGTTGCCTTTTTCAACACGGGAGACTTCTTATGTTTTCTAGTGTCTCTTTCCAAAGTTATTCAATGGATTATTTCAAGGACTAAATTGTCTTCATGTTTTAGGATATTAGGGAAGTTTTCTATGATAGTTTTCTGAGATTATTTTCCAGAATTTTTTTTTATTAAAGCTTTTGGGTAGACCAATAATACGTATGTATCTGTAATATGGATCTGTTTTCTAGGTCATTGTTTTTCCTAAAATGTACTTCATATTTTCATATATTTTTCATGTCTTTTGATTTTGTTTCATGTTAATCTTGTTTTCTCATGTGTCATAGTCATTAATTTCCATTTGTCCAATTCTGATTTTTAGGACTTTTTTTTCATTTAGCTTTTCTGTTTCCTTTTCCAGTTAGTTAAGTTTAGTTTTAAATGAGTTGTATCCCTTCACCAGTTGTTAATCTTACTTTTTGATGAGTTATATTTCTTTTTTAGTCATTTTTAATTTTAAAAGAGTTGATTTCTTCAGTAATTTTTCCATAATTCTCCTGCGTTACTCTCATTTATTTTTCCTTTTTTTTTCTTCCTTTCTTCTTTGGTTTTTAAAATTGTTTTTGAACTCTTCCATAAGATTTTGTGTTTGAGGCCAATTCAAAAATTCTTTTGAAGTTTCACATGTAGACAATTTGTCACTGCTTTCTTATTCTTTTTATTGTCCCTTTCTAAATAGTAACTTTCTATGGTTAGCACTCTTTTTGGTATTTTGTTCATTGATAGTTGAGTTCTGCTCCTAGGTTGCAAGGAATATATTCCCAAGGTTTTGTTCTGGGACCAGGATATGGTCCCTGAGTTATCACTTACCAAGGTGTTGCCTATACAGCCCAGATCGTGCCTATGTAGAAGTTTGTTTCCTCCTTTATGTTCAGGTTTTGCCTGTGAAATGGCTTGTTCCCAACCCAATCCTGTCTGTTACCCCAGCATTCCCAGGTCTGGGACTCTGTCTAAAGTTAGGACTCTCCCTGCTGACCTGCTATATAGTCTTATTGAGACCAGACCTGAGTTGCCCTGTGGCTAAGAGCCTCCCACTGGCTTTCTCATTCTCCCACCTACACTGGGCTATACTTCCTCTTGACCCCCAAAGAGACAAACCTTTCCAGAAGAGCCTTCAAAATATCTTGAATTGAGAACTTATTTCATTCTTTTTCTTTTTCTTGTTTTTGGTGAGATCTGTGGCTTTAACATCTGTGTAGAGGCTTCATTTAAATTTGTGTCTAGGTTTGTGCTACCATATTGGCTCCACCCTGAGACTTCATATTTCTAAAAAAGCAAAGCCTTTGAAAGCAGACAGCCTGATAATCAGAAGGGCAAAATGGAAAGAACCACTCTATGCTATATCAGAAGTCAGTAGGTCTGGCTTTTATTTCTAACTCTGTTCTTTGCTAGCTGTTTCACCTTAAGAAAGTCATATCTCTTCTCTAAGCCTCATTTTTCTTATGTATAAAATTAGTAGATTAGATTGAAGGCAGTTGTACCTGGGAAGGAGTGACTGGGACTTTTACCTAGGCTGCTAATATCCAGGAGATTCATTTAGTTCCAGTAATGGTTCTCTAGTCATAGTTCTCTGCCAATCCTATACCTTTGCTCAACCACTCTAACTCAATCTTTTTGCTTAGCCCTAGACTTCTACTCTAAAATATCTATAGCAATTGTTCTCTTCTCCTTGTACATAACCTTGTTTATCACCTAATCACTATATTGCACTATTGTTTCACTTATTGGAAGGCACAAGGCAAACTTCCTAGAGAATTGTTTGACCCCTTTCCAAGCATAGTTGCATCTTCTGGGTCTTCTGTGTCCTGTGTGGTCCAGACAATCATGCCACATCTGTTATAGGGATCCCATGGTAGCATGCAAGATTCTCTACCCATGGGAGCAATTTTACGCTTAGGATCTTTGTCTTTCCTACATGAGGTGAAAACTGTCCTCCTACAGTTATAATATGTCTCCCCTCTTACCTCAACTCAAATGAATTTGTTTCATCCCAGCATACCAACTTATGATTCAAACTAAATTATCTCAAATGTCCTCTGAACATTCCATGATCTACAATAGAGTCAGCATGGTACTAACAATGAATTTGGAACAACAATACAATAGGACAAATAGTACAATGATAGATTTGACATCATGGGACCTAGTGTCAACATCAAGCTCAGATACTTACTATGGATGAATTTGGGGGGCCTCAATTTCCCCATCTATAAAATTAGGTGGTTGGACTAGATGACTTTCTAAGCTTTAAATCTAGGATCCCTTAATCATCTATGACCCATAATCTACTCATATTGGGTAAATATGGAGGTCACAATGTGTTTGAGACCTGAAGTAAATCACTTAGCCCCTCTTTGTTTCTGTTTCCTCATCTGTAAAGTGGACTGATAATCCTAAGTATATGGAATTATATATATATATATATATAGAGAGAGAGAGAGAGAGAGAGAGAGAGAGAGAACTGGAAGCAAATTTGGGCATCATATGACACAACCCCTTCACAACAGGTGAGGAAACTTAAAGGAGATTAGATGACTGAAAGGATCATAGATTCAGAACTGGAAAGGATTTTAAATATCTTTGAGTCCAGAAGGGGTTCAGAAAGGTTAAATTATTTGTCCAAGATTTCACACACAGTAAGTGGTGAACTTGGGTCTTCTAACTAGGAGTACTGTAGGAGAAAATTGCTAGGCTCAAAATAAAATCCTGGTTCTGATACTTATTATATGTGTAGCTACGGGCAAATCTCCTTACTTCTCATGGGATATTTCTTTATAGGTAAAATTACGTTGTTGGACTTGATGATCTCTAAGTTCCCTTGCAGCTTTTAATTATAATCCTAACTTTAAATCCTACATTTTTTCCTACTATACCTCTTCCAGAGGGGGGGCAACTAGGTGACATAGTCCTGGGTCTAAAGTCAGGAAGATCTGTGGATTCAAATCTGGCCTCAGACACTTATTATTAGGTAACCCCAGACAAGTTAATTAATCCTGTTTGCCTCAGTTTTCTCAACTGCAAAATAAGCTGGAGGATGATAAACCACTTGAATATCTTTACCAAAAAAACTCCAAATAGGATCATAATAAAGTTGTGCATGACTGAAACAATTCAACAATAACAAAAATATGTCTTCTACCTCACTGGGTTTTTTGTTGTTTGGTTGATTTCAGTTGAATCATTCCAGCATAATTGTCTTAGGAGTGTTCTGAAGATCATTTGACAAGAAAAGAGACCAGACACAGAAATACTTTCCAGAATTGCCAAGCATTGAAACTCTTACAAAGAGGACAACTCTGATGGGCTAACATTGAGGTTCAAATGCCAAACATATATTTACTTAAAAGACCATTGTACAAAGAACACACACAAGGCAGGTACTCACATGGAGGTCAGAAGAAGCAATACAAGGGAACTTTCAAGGTCCCAATAAAGAACTTTGCTACTGATTATGAGACATAGGAGACCCTACCAGCATAGTGTGCCTGTGCCAAAGAAAGAACTGTGCTCTATGAGCAAAGCAAAATTGCACTAACTCAAAAGAAATGTGAGATGGGCAAATTCAGAAACATCTCCACTTCAAATTTTCATATGAACTATTTGTGCCTGATCTGTGATAGAGCCTTCCAAGTTTATATCGGTCTGATCAGTCAGTCAGAAAACTATATTTTGACATCAACATAGTAATGTCATTTTGGTCCTCTTCAAGCACAAATGACAAATGACAGCAATACCAATGAAATTACAGCTCTACTTCCTATCCCTAGGATAACTAGGAAAATAGAGAAACAATTCCTGACAATGTATTCATGACATTCATTTTTGTAAGGCACAAAATATACAAGTGTTGAGAGAGTTCAAAGTAAGATGAAAATGATCATGAAGGGAGATTAATCAAGAAAAGCTTCATGGAGGAAATGAATCCTGAAGTGGACCTTGAAGGAAGGATCAAATCAGAATTAATCCAAGTGGGGCTAAGACCAGAGCACGTATCAAAAATCCAATTATTTAAACCATCCTGAGGATGTTTGGCACTGTAAAAACCTTACAATAAAATCAACGATTAACACAGAGGCTTAATTGAGACACAGAAAATGGAATTTAGAGCCAGAAAAAAGCTCATGTATTTCATGCACCACTTGACAGAAATGACATTAAGATGGCTAATTCTCTTCTCTGAAATTTTCAACATTGCATTGAATGGTGTGGGGCAGCAGGCAGTCCCATCCCTAAAACTAAGGTTTCAGATGCACACAAAATTGCTGGGAACAGTGTTAGAGCTGAATCCAAAAATAATCACATTAGTCACATTCAAAGAACTAAGAAGAAACAAAAAGAAATCAAAATTAATTTCAATACTTGCAGTGACAGCAGCAATTAAGGTGACATGATTATGGAAATCATTGCTATCACTGAGACTCTCAGCATAGGGGAGGGAAAGAACCATCAAGGAAGAATATTGAGAAAGAGAAGAACTTATAAGTGAAGATGATGGAATTTATTCCTTTCCAAGATCAAGACCTTATCTCCTCTTAATACTACCTCTGGACTCTGGGATTCAAAATAAAATGTTGACCTGGACAAAGAGAGAAGGGAATTGTAACTGTCTATTCTTTGAGGAACAGAAATTGCTCAAGTCCCAGATTGTCTCCAAAATCTCATAAAACTTTCCCTTAGTCTGAGATCAGGTCCATAATGTTAAAGTCTCTATATACCACATTATAATGCAGATTACCAATAATTAGATTTTCTGTCATGGGGGCAGACAAGTCAACCCATTTGAAGGCACCCTGAGAGAAAAGTAGGAGTCTGCATTGCCAGGTGATTCAACCCTCTACCAACACCTCAACTACTACTTCTCAGAACATAATGGAGACAACCCCAAAGTCCTGGGGATTATCAATACCACCCAGACCACTGACTCTGGTTCTAGCCAGGCCTTAGCCATCATCTTTGTGGAGAAGAGGCTGACCATCTTTACTGCACTGACCATTGATCAACTGCCACCAATCGTAAGACTGAAGAGTTTTGGAAATAATAGGTACCCCCACTTCCCACCCCAGTTCACCAATTGTATCCTGCTCTCTTCCAGAGGAGAGATATAACATCCAAATTCTTCTGTGACTTCCCTCCTCAGGAGTCACAGTTACCATAAACCTAGAAAAGAGAGGATTTTTTTAAAAATCAAAGTCCTTGGAATGATCAAATGATTCAACATCAAAAACAGATATAGATTTATCAATGAAAATGGCATTAAAGAAAATACATTACCATCTGCCTTGCCACTGAAGCCCAAAGTCTATTGGATGCTTTTTTCTTGCAAGTGAAATGTCTTATATTTGTTGTCTACCCTGATTACAATATGAGCTTCTAGAGAATAGTCTTTCCTGCTTTTCCATTTATTTCCCCTATGCTTTAAATGCTTTATTGCAATAAGGACATAATAAATGCCTCTTTCATTCATTCATTCTACTTCATCAGGGTCAATATTGTTCATTATAAAATTCTGGAAATGATCAAACCAGACAGAGAGGAGCCTCCTCCTCTGAAATCATAAAGCTGAGAACCAAGGTCTTTCTGGACAAAATAGTTCAAAAGGTCATTAAAATGGAGATGGGCTTCCAGGAAAAATCAGAAGCTGCTCCAAAAAGTCACTAATAGCTCAATCTCCAGGTCAGCTCTCATCTCTGATGAATACACAGTCATTAATTGCTAATTATATGACTGGTGTTGGCCTGCTGACCAGGGACAAGGCCATGGAGAGAGATGGACTGAATGTCTCAAACACAGGTTAAGGAAACTTGTTACTAGCAAGATGGTAATAAGTCATTAGTTGATCACAATTGGTTCTGTCAATATACTTCTTTACTTTGTGGGGGGGATTTTGAGAGTAAAGCAGAAACAGCTCTGGGCTGAATAACAAAGGAGATATACTCCTTTATGACCCCTTTTTCACTCCAGTACAGTTGTGCCTGATGTCCTCAAGCTACCAGCTCCTGAACTTATCCTCTGACACCAGACTCTAGACTGCCTTCCTCTGACAGAGGAGCCCTGTGATTCCCAAGATTACTTTCATCTTCTTCTTCCCCTGAATTAGATATACCTACTTCCCTCCCTTAGCATCACCTTCTTTTCAATTAAGCAATGAAGCCATGCTAACAATGGAATGTGTTTCCTATCAAAATACATAATGTCACATAAAAACATAGTATTTAACATAACATAAAACTTAACAAGATACAATTTAATCAATTTGATATATATTAAGCACCTACTATATGTAAGACATTGTTATGAAGTAGGGGCAGAAGGTAAAGTTTATATAGGATGAGATTGCCTGTCATCATGGTCATTGACTCTTTTTTAAAGGATAATAAAAATACTGAGACAACTGAAAGCACAATAAAGTGTGTTGGAGAAACATACACACACGCACATACACACACACACACACACACACACACACACACACACACACACAACACACACAGAGTCCTGTGTGGAATATAAAGACAGTCATTACCAAGACTGAGCTGGGCTAGGTGGAAATTCAATGGGTGAAGGGGTAAAGGAAGACATTTGAAGGATAGGAAACAGCATCACAAAGGATCACAGATTAAGATCATAAATTTAGAAATCATTAAGTCATACCCCTTATGATTCAAATGAAGAAATTGAAGCATAGAGAGGTAGAATGACAACTCAAAAATGACAAAACTAGAAGGTGTTTGAGATAGAATTTGAACCAGTCTTTCTGACTCCATGTCCAGTGTCTTATATACATCACTTTTGCCTCTCAGAGCAAGAAAGAATATTTGGGGAGGGGGGACTGGGAGTACCATATTAATTAAGTCTAGAAAATAAGAAAGCAGGGGCAGCTAGGTGGCATAGTGTATAAATCACCGGCCCTGGAGTCAGGAGGACCTGGGTTCAAATCTGGTCTCAGACACTTAATGATTACCTAGCTGTGTGGCCTTGGGCAAGCCACTTAACCCTGTTTGCCTTGCAAAAACCTAAAAAAAAGAAAAAGAAAATAAGAAAGCACCAATAGGAGGAATGAACCATGCTGTGGAAAGATTTCTTTTTTTTAGGTTTTTGCAAGGCAGATGGGGTTAAGTGAATTGCCCAAGGCCACCCAGCTAGGTAATCATTAAGTGTCTGAGACCGGATTTGAACTCAGGTCCTCCTGACTCCAGGGCTGGTGCTCTATCCACTGAGCCACTAGCTGCCTCTTGTGGAAAGATTTCAATGCCACACAAAAATGTTTGAACTTTACTTGGTGAGCAAGAGGGAACCATGGAAGAATTTTGAGCAAAGGAGTAACATAACCAGATTTATGCATAAGAGTTTTTTTTTTTCTGGCAGCAGTATGAAGGATTACTAGCTTAGAAAAGAGTGAGAGAAAGAAGGCAGGAAAGCTAATTGAGAACTCTGGTAATAATCTAGGTATATATCTCGTGATTAAAAAGTAGAGATAATTCAATGAAACAGACTAAATAAGAAAGAATCAGAAAAAATAGAACTCAAAAATGGTAGTGTTTGAGGAAATAGAAAAGATAAACTGTTGAAAGAAAAAGTTTCCTCATTTGATTACTGGGAAAACTGTAAAGCAATCTGATAGAAAGTCAACTTATTTAGATCAATACCTTATACCATAATACATTGCTCAAGACCATTGCCTTCAGGGAAGCTACTTACTAAGACTTCATTTCCCTCTACACCATTGCTCATTCACAAGATTTGTTTTTTTCCCTGCTTTGAGGGTAGTTATAATATAATTTGCCTGTATAATTTCTTTAATTCATGGTAAGTCAACAAAATCCAGATGATTTGGGAAAAGAATCTGTCTCTCTCTTTCTGTGTGTTTGTGTGTGTGTGTGTGTGTGTGTGTGTCTTTCTCTGTCTCTGTCTCTGTGTCTCTATCTTTACCACTGTCTCTCTGTCTCTCTGTCTCTCTGTCTCTCTGTCTCTCTCCCTCCTTCTCTTTCTATTAATTCCACCCAAGGGCACAAAATATTGATACAGATAATTTAGAGAAACTAATTTCTATTTTTAATTGATACTTTATTTTTCCAAATACATGTTATGAAAGTTTTTCCAACATTCATCCAAATTTATATATATATATATATTTAAGTTACAAAATTTTCTTCCACCCTCCCTTCCCAACTCACAGATTATAGTCATTTGGGAAAGAGATACACAAGAGATAATTTTTATAAAATGTTCATCAGATTCTGAAGGGGTTTTTTTTTGGTTTGGTTTGGTTTGGTTTTTCTTCCTCTGGATGGCCTTAGCATTGTTCATAGTCAGTCTAATACCATTGTCCTAGCTCTCTGAGCTGCTGAGAGGAGCTGCTTCCATCTAGGTTAATCATCTCAAAATGTTGTTAATGTGTACATTGTTCTCTTGGTTCTGCTCCCTTCACTCAGCATCCGATCCTGTAACTCATGCTTCTCCAGAGTCCCACCATTTATGGTTTCTTATAGAACAATAATATTCTATGGTATTCATGTACCCTAACTTATTTAGCCATTCCACAGTTGAAGAGCATACCCTTAATTTCCATTTCTTAGCCACTAAAAAAAGAGCTGCTATGAATATTTTGGAACATGTGGGACTTTTCCCATTTTTCTATGATTTCTTCTGGATATAGACCTAGCATTAGAATTGCCGAATCAAAGGGAATGAACAGTTTTATTGTTCTTTGGGCATAGTTCCATATTGCTCTCAGAATGGTTGGATCCATTTACAACTCTACCAGCAATGCATCAGTGTTCCAATCCTCCCACAACCTCCCCAATACTGATCATTTTCCCTTTTTCTCATCTTAGCCAATCTGATAGATGTGAGGTGATACTTCAGAGTTGTTTTAATTTACATTTCTCTAATCAATAATTATTTGGAGCATTTTTCATATGATTATATATAGCTTTAATTTCTTCATTTGAAAGTTCTCTATTCATATCCTTTGACCATTTATCAAATGTAACCTGATAAATTTGATGCAATTCTCTACATATTTTAGAAATGACACCTTTATCAGAACTCCTGGTGGTGAAGATTGTTTCCCAGTTTTCTGCTTTTCCTTCTAATTTTTGCAGCATTGATTTTTTTAAAGTTTTTGCAAGGCAAATGGGGTTAAGTGGCTTGCCCAAGGCCACACAGCTAGGCAATTATTAAATGTTTGAGACCAGATTTGAACCCAGGTACTCCTGACTCCAGGGCCAGCACTTTATCCACTGCACCACCTAGCTGCCCCTAGCAGCATTGATTTTATTAGTGTAAAAATTTTTAATTTTATATAGTCAAAATCATTCATTTTGCAATGTATAATGTACTCTATTTCTTGTTTGGTCATAAATTTGTCTCTTTTCCATAGATCTGATAGATAATTTCTTGGTCTATTAATTTATCTATGGTGTCACCCAACATTGTCTAAATAAATTCCATACCCATTTTGACTTTATTTTGGTATAGGGTGTGAAATGTGAGTCTATGCTTAGTTTTTGCCATACTATTTTCCAGTTTTCCCCAATAATTTTTGTCAAATAGTGAGTTCATATCCCAGAAGCTGATGTCATTGGGTTTGGCAAACAGTAGTTTGTTGTTGTCAATTACTGTGTGGGGGGGGCGGTTTAAACCTATCCTAATGCATTGATTCATTAGTCTTATTTCTTAACCAGGACCAGACAGTTTTGATGATTTCTGCTTTATAGAATAGTTTTAGATCTGGTAGAGCTAGGCCACTTTCCTTTACATTATTTTTCATCAGTTCCCTTGTTATTCTTGATCTTTTGATGCACTAGCTCAGTAAAATAGTTATTTGGTAGTTTGATTAGTATGATGTTGAAAAAATAATTTAATTTGGGTAGAATTATCACTTTTATTATATTAGCTCCACTTAACTATGAGCAATTGACATTTTTCTAATTATTTAGATCTGACTTGATTTGTATGGGAATTGCTTTATAATTGGGTTCCTACAATTTCTGAGTTTGTCTTGGGAAGTAGATTCCAAGGCATTTAATGTTGTCTATAGTTACTTTATCTTTTTTTTTTAGATTTTTCAAGGCAATGGGGCTAAGTGGCTTGCCCAAGGCCACACAGCTAGGTAATGATTAAGTGTCTAAGGTCGGATTTGAACCTAGGTACTCCTGACTCCAAGGCCGGTGCTGTATTCACTGAACCACCTAGCCTCCCTTCTATAGTTACTTTAAATGGAATTTCTTTCCATCTCATGCTCTTGAGCTTTGTTGTGAATATATAGAAATGCTGATGATTTATATGGGTTTATTTTATATCCTGCTACTTTGGTGAATTTGTTAATTGTTTCAAGGAGTTTTTTAGATGATTTTTTCAACTTCTCTAAGTATACTATCATATTAACTGCAAAGAGTGAAAGTTTTGCTTCCTTATTGCTAATTCTGATTCCTTCAATTTCTTTTTTCTTCTCTTTATTGCTCCACCTAGTATTTCTAATACTATATTGAATAGTAATGGTGATAATGGGCATATTTGTTTCACCCTTGATTTTATTGGAAAAGCTTCCAGTTTATCCCTGTTACATATAACATTTGTTGATGGTTTTAGAGAGATATTATTGATTATTTTAAGGAAAACTCCATATATTTCTAAACTTTCCTAGTGTTTTAATAGGAATGGATGTTGTATTTTATCAAAGGCTTTTTCAGCATCTATTGAGATAATCATATGATTTCTGTTGGTTTTTATTTTGATTTATTCAATTATGTTGAGTGTTTTTCTAATATTGAACCATCCTTGCCTACCTGGTATAAATCTTAACTGATCATGGTGTATAATCCCAGTAATAACATGATATGGTCTCATTGCTAAAATTTTATTTAAGATTTTTGCATCAATATTCAATAGGGAGATTGGTCTTTAATTTTCTTTGTCTGTTTTGGTTCTTCCTAGTTCAGGTATCAGCACCATATTGGTGTCACAAAAGCAATTTGGCAGAACACCCTCTTTTCTTATTCCTTTAAATAGTTTATGTAGAATAGGAATTAATTGTGCTGTAAATGTTTGGTAAAATTCACCTGTAAATCCATCTGAACCTGGAGACTTTTTATGAGGGAGTTTATTCATAGTGTCTTCAATTTCTTTTTTTCTGAAATGGGGTTATTTAAGTATCTTATTTCCTCTTCTGTTAATCTGGGCAGTTTGTACTTTTGTAAATATCCATCCCTTTCACTCAGGTTATCCAATTAATTGGCAAATAGTTTAGCAAAGTAGCTCCAAATTTTCTCTTTAATTTCCTCCTTTGGGTGATTAGTTCACCTTTTTCATTTTGGATATTGGTAATTTGGTTATCTTCTTATTTTTTAAATCAGATAAGGTTTATCTATTTTATTGGCTTTTTCATAAAACCAACTCCTAGTTTTATTTATGAGACTAATGGTTTTCTTTCAATTTTATTAATCTCTCCATTGATTTTCAGAATTTCTAATTGGGGATCTTTAATTTGTTCATGTTCTAGATTTTTTAGTTGCATACTCAATTCATTGGTGTCCTCTTTCTCTATTTTATTCATATAGGAATTTAGAGAGATATAAAGTTTCCCCTCAAAACTGTCTTGTCTCCATCCCATAAGTTTTGGTATGATACTTCATTAATATCATTTTCTTGGATATTTAATTATTGATTATTTCTATTATTTGCTGTTTTATCCATCTTTAGTTAAGATTAAGTTACTTAGTTTCCAATTAGTTTTTGGTTTACCTTTCCATGACCCTTTATTACATGTAATTTTTATTGTACCATGGTCTGAGTGTATTTATTATTTCTACCTTTCTGCATTTGATTATAAGGTTTTTATGCTTTAGTACATGATCAATTTTGGTATAGACACCATATACTGCTGAGAAAAATGTATATTCTTTTCTATTCCCATTAAGTGAATCTAATTTCTTTTGACAGTATCTGATGAATACAGAAAGGGAATAGACTATTTAAAGGTAACAAGGAATAGGAAATAGACCCAATCAGAAAGTTAATGTTAAAAAAAGAGGAGTGTAAGTTTCATCTTTGTGGTGCTTAGCAGACAGTGAAAAGTTTGATTCTACTCTCATCCTCTTGCCATTCTCTTTGTCAAGTTCATAATCAGGGTTAGCAGTTTTAGAAATCTTGTTGGTCAATATATTGTCAATATATAGGTTAGTTCTCTCTCTCTTTCCCATCCTACACCATCTTGGAAAACTCTTATCCTATCCCAAGTGCATTGGCCATTTCTCATCTCTTACGAGATTTCAATTCTCTCCTTTAAGATAAGAAAGAAATAGTATTTTTAAACATATTTAAAAATACAAAGCCCTCAAAGGCTAAATAGAAGAGGAATTTGAATATTTTTATTACCTAATAGTCATTGTCTCTTGTGGTCTCTTAAATGTATCAGCATGCCTTAAATTTCTATCTAAACTGGATTCAAAGCAAATATAGTCAAAGTACTTTGAAATACTAATAGGTTCAAGAATTAAAGATTGGATCAAAAGAACAGAGATAAGGAGAATTGTGATCTAAAACAAATAATATGACAAGGTGAATTAAGTGTTGAACTAAGAGATTTTCCTGAAAATTAAAACTATTCACAAATAAAGTGAGCTGCCTCAGGAGATAGTGGATTCTTTCTTTCAAAAGATCTCTAGAGAAAGTCTAGATGGTCATTTGTTGGGAATGTTTTTAGAAAAGATTCTTATTCATGTAAAACTGTACTGTGTACATGTAAAACTGTGAAGTCATTTCCTGCTCTGATATTCTGTGATCCTTTGAATCTTCCAGGACAAGCTCATGTTATGTTTCCTTATTTCTTTTTTTAAAATTTTTATTTATTTAAGGCAAAAGGGTTAAGAGGGACTTGCTGAAGGTCACACAGCTAGACAATTAAGTGTCTGAGGCCAAATTTAAACTCAGGTCCTCCTGACTCCAGAGCCAGTGCTCTATCCACTGGGTTATCTAACTGCTCCTCTTTCCTTATTTCTTGATGTGGTAGATCAAAGGAGACAATGATCTGGTCTGCAAGGTTAATGATGTGAAATAAGCCCTACCATTGCCTCCCCTTCAGTCATTACCTGCTCTTTCTTTGACTTGGGGTGCCATACTGAGGGACCTTTAGGGAATAGCACTGTCTTTAGAACATCTGGAGTATGAGTCAAAAGGTTTTTTTTTCCTATTCATGCAATGCTTCAAACATATGTTTCCATCAATCAAGGTGATTTCTTTAATCATGCCTAATGGGGGTAGAAGGCAGGGGAAGAAAAATTCACAAGGATAGAGCAACTCTATACAAATACCATTAAAATTAGAAAATGGAAATAATTTCACACTTAACATAGGGAAATTGCTAAGGGCATTAGTTAAATTCAATTTATACTATAGCACCATATATGTAAAGCTTTGAAGCAACTTTAGAGGTCACCTATCCTAAATTTCTCCTTTTTCAATTGAGGTCTAGTGAGATTAAGTTACATCCCTAAGGATATAAATGGTAAAACTGAAAATTTAATCCAGGACATCTGACTAATTCCACACAGTGTCCTACTTGGAAAGAATAAAACAGTGAATTATTTGGACAATTTAGGTCCAAGGGGGAAGGGATTACTAGTGAAGCAACCATTGTATCACCCAATTCAGTAAACATTTACTAAACTTCTACTTATCACAGTGAGACTTTGGCTGGAGCTAATTACTGCTAAAACAGTTCTTCTAAAGGACTAATATCCTGGAGTTCAGAACTACTCCAAGATACTAACCAGTAGAAGACAACAGTTGAATTGCCCCAACCTACTAAAGTGCTTGAAAAGGATCATTTGAGATACTTTAGCTTATCTAAAATACTGCCTTCACTTTCGATATACCCTTCAATGAAATTCTATATACTTATAGAAGTTCTCTTGTGGAGTTCTAATATTTTTCTTCAATAGTTTATGGATACATGATTTGATTATTATGAAATCTCTTCACCAATGCAAATTGAGCTGTTATATAACCTAGTAGATGGCTTTTGAGACAGCTGATATGGCCAAAGAATTCTTCACTCTTTCTCTGATTATTCTAGTGATGAAACTTATTTTCGGATGATACTTCCAGTCTTACACCCAAAATATTTCCAGTCTGATGGGAATTATAAGAATTTGTCTTCTAGTAGGAGTCAGTACCACATCCATACCATGATTGGGCATCAGAATAAGACTTGAATGAAAAAGTTCTTATCCACAGAGAAAGTAAAATGAAAACAGGCAATGTAGAATGAGATAAAATCAAAGCAAAAGAGACAGGCTCTACCAGTCACCTTCTTTATCTTCTTTTAAAAGGATAGATATTACTCAAATAGATGCTATATTGCAAATTGACAATATTATAGACCCATAGATTTTTAAGACCTAGAACACATTTAGAAATCATCTAGTTCTTTCTACAGATGGAAAACTTGAAACAAGAGGTAAAATGATTTACCCAAGGGTACCCAGATAGCTAGTGGCAAAACTAGCACTAGAACCCAGTTCTCAACTTAACAGATACATTTATTTTTCACCATGACTTTTATGATATTTATTCATTTCAAATTTACTTATATGTTCTTTTTAATATAATACTGGTGTATAGGAATTCTCATGGAACAGGGATTATTCCACTGAATCCAGGAATTCAAACAAGACATCAGCACAGACTAAAACAAAGTAATGAAATATGACAGAAAGCTCTTTGAGCACATCATTTGGCCATTAGACCTTCATTTCTTTATTCAGAAAATGGATAAACTAAATCAGAGAATCTTAATCTATTTTCTAAGAACCCTATGGGTCTGTGAACATGAATGGAAAAAAAATCATCTTTATTTAAATTTAATTGGTTTCTTTTGTAATTTTATTTTAATCTTATCTATTTTTTTCATTGAGAAACATTCTACAAAGAGACTGCCAAATGCTCTAAGAGACTGCCAAAGGGGACATATGGAAAAAAGCTTTAAGAATTCCTAGTCTAAATGCTCCCTAAGGCCCTTCCCAGCTCTGATTTTGTGATCCTTTGTGCATAAAAACACCTTTTTTCCTTTGTTTTTTAATTTTATTTTTCCCAATTACATGTAAAGAAAGTTTTCAGCATTTATTTTCTGTAAGATTTTGAGTTCCACATTTTTCTACCTCTCTTTCTTCCCTCTCTCTATGATACTAATATGCTATATGCTATACATGTACTACTATGTTAAACATATTTCCATATTAGTCATATTGTGGATGAAAATCAGAACTAAAGGGGAGAAAACCATGAGGAAAAAACCCTTAAAACAAATTTGTTAAAAAGTGAAAATAGTATTCTTTGCTCTTCATTCAGATTCCATAATTCTTTCTCTGAATGTGGATGGTATTTTCCATCACAAATTTTTTAGAATTGTACTGCTGAGAACTAAGTTTATCATGGTTGATCATCAT
This sequence comes from Macrotis lagotis, assembly GCF_037893015.1. Lineage (NCBI taxonomy): Eukaryota > Metazoa > Chordata > Mammalia > Peramelemorphia > Peramelidae > Macrotis > Macrotis lagotis. The sequence goes on along the minus strand of NC_133665.1, from coordinate 16,443,749 downwards.
ACAAGAACACTTTCCTTCTTAAATAGTTCTTTAAGTACCACCAAAGAAAAACAATGAGAACAAGAATACATTTTTCTACCAGGAACTCACAGTTGACAGGCCATTTTCAAGAACAAGGCCAACAGTTTTCAGCTCATGAGCTTCTAATATTACATAAAATCTTGAATAATCTCTTACTTTCCTGGTCCCATTAATAAATTCCAATCAATGTGAAGGACCATGATAATTGTAGAAACTACACACAGTGATTGCTCCCTGCAGCAACAATCATTGGCATCACCTGCAGACTGATGAGCAATTTATTATCAAGGATTTAATTGCTAAAAATATGGAAGGAAAAGGATTTCACATAACATTTCCAGGTTTTCATGGAAAGGTGTTACTCAGTTACAAATTGACTTTGGTAAGCACAGATTTCAGTTTATATGACTGGTCTGATAAAACATGATAGCAAGCATTACAAAAAATTGTCATATTTAACTTTGAACTTAAGCTATATACTTTAAATGTTAATGCTGAGTTACAGAAATAATTTGAGGAAAAATAATTTCCTTAATCAGCAACCTCTTGTAGAAGAATTAGATCATAATACTTTGGCAAAAAAAAATGTGTCAATGGTATAATAATAAGGACATTTTTTTCCTTGTAAAAGGTCCCAGTATGCATGGTTATATACCCCCCCAAAAGTTTGTCATCATTGTTAAGTTTGGATTCTATTAAACCTACCCATGGACTCTGTCTGGGAGCTGTGGACAAGTATGCAACAGTACCTGGTTTTGGCTATGTAGGTCAAAATAACTGGACTTGTCCTATCAATCAATCAATCAATAATCAAAGATTCACTAAGTTGTATTAAGTATACACCATTTGGGAACATGGATAAAAAAGCAAGACAGTCTCTGTCTTCTAGTAGACTATATATACAGTCGAGAAATTAAATGCTTATAGGGAAAGGTCTTATGGGGCTAAGTCACAGACATTGTGAATGGAAACAAAGTGCTATAGACAGACCATCATTTTTTTCCAGTAGTAATGATTTTTTTTTGTTTTTGAAATGTTTTTGAAAACAGTAGAAGGGGAGATAGAAAAATGAGAAAGTTTGTATGTCAGTAAGACAATTGACTAGGTATCCATACTGGGTAGGCCTTGTGTCCTAGTGAATAACTGGATAGACATCCTTCTTCTCTCCCCACCCCACCCATCCCAAATGACCAAATAAACATTTTCTTTACTATTAGAAAAGAAATGATAATCTACTGTCTTATGCATTCCAGACATTAGGCTGGATAGGTGAGAGGAGTAGTCATTTATTCATCCACCAATCAAGACAGCTAGGGCACCAAGTCAATAGCCCAAATCTGAGTGTCTTAGCTCCCCTATGATATAGAATGGGTCTCAGAAGTTAAAATCTGAGGAATCTCTGATCCTGGTTGGAAAAAGGGCAGTGGCAGACCAAATGACAAGATATCATACTGGGTAAGCCCAAGTGTTGTAGTGAGACAAGATCAAAAACAAAAGCACAGCAGGATCAAGCTGCTTAAGCTTACACTATAATGTTATATCATATTTAGGAAAGAAGGAAAGAAGGTTTTCTTAGTTCATTTTTTCAATTATATGTAATGATAGTTTTCAACAATTTTTTTCAACATTGATTTTTGTAAAGTTTTTTTTCCCTCCCATCTGCTCCTCCTCCTGCCCTAAGATATCAAATAATCTGATATAGGCAATCATGTTATACATATTTCCACATTAGTCATGCTGTGAAAGAAAAATCAGAACAAGGAAAAAAACTACAAGAAAGAAAATACAAAGAATGAATTTTTAAAAAGTATGCTTTTGTAAACTGATCCAATCATTCCGGAGAGCCAACCATTTGGGAACAGGTTCCCAAAGGGTGATAGCTGTATATTCCCTTTGATCCAGCAATATCACTACTAGGTCTGTATCCCAAAGAAATCATAAAAGGGGTAAAGGGCCTATATGTACAAAAATATTTCTAGCATCTCTTTTCATAGTCACAAAAAATTGGAGATTGAGGGAATGCCCATAAACTGGGGAATTCTTAAACAAATTATGAAATTTAAATGTGATAGAATACTACTGTTCTGTAAGAAATTATGAGCAGATGAATCTCAGAAAAATCTGAACTTACTAGAACTGATGCTGAATGAAGTGAAGAGATCCAGGAGAGTATTATACACATTAATTCTAAAGATTTGTGATGGAAAATGCCATCCAACCACATCCAGAAAAAGAACTATGAAGTCTGAATGCAGACTAAAGCATAGTATTTTCACTTTTTAAAAAATTTATGGGTTTTTTATCCTTCTTGTGATTTTTTCTTTTTTTTGATTCTTCCACATAACTAATATATAAATATGTTTAACATAGTAATGTTTATAATCTATATCAAATTGCTCACTGTCAAGTGCAGAGGGGAGAGAAAGAAGGGAGATAGAAAAATGTGGAACCCAAAATATTAAAAAATGAATTTTGGTAACTATTTTTACATGGAATTGAAAAAATAAAAAGTATGATTTGATCTACATTCCATTCTGTTCTCCAGAATGATTGTATCAGTCCACAATTAAACCAACAGTGCATTAGTGTTCTAGTTTTCCATATCCTCTCTAACATTTTTGTCAGTTTATCCAATCTGATAGGTTTGAGGTGGTACCTCAAAGTTGAAATAAGTATTTATTAAATCCCCACTATGCACTAGTCACTGTGTTAGTATTTTACACATATTATCTCATTTGATACTTATAACTCTCAAGGTAAGTAAGTGTCTGAGGTTGGATTTGAACTCAGTGCTTTGCCCAACTTCCTATTGGGAATTTGAAACAAAAACAAACAAACCAAAAAACCCTTAGATCTTGACCTCAGAACAACAGAGTCTTAATGAATTAATTAATAAGGACCACAATTATAGATGTGTTGAAAGGATTTGTTAACTGGAGTATTGTTAGTCCTTCATTTTTGAAGAAGACCAAGATATCAGGAAAGTGATGCCATGACCAACAAATAAATAGAATTTGAGTGAGGGGGTTGCTGTGCTAAGTCACTAGCCTCACTTTCTCCTCCAGAGTCATTTGGGTCCTGTGATCAGATATAAATCAGGATGAGTGGAGATGACCCTGAATATGAGGTAATCAGGGTGAAGTGACTTGCCCCAAGTCACTATTGAGGTCAAATTCAAACTTCTGCACTCCTGACTTCAAGACCAGTGCTCTATCCACTGCATCACTGAGATATTCTAGCTGGAGTAAGATACTTGTGCAGTCAAAGAATATTACTTAAAAACAGATATATCATTGGGGAATGGCTAAACAAGTTGTGGTATATGATTGAGAAGGAATATTTATTGTACTAGAAGAAATGATGGACAGAATGATTTCAGAAAAACCAGGAAAGATTTACATGAACTGATGCAAATTGAAGTGAACATACTAGGAGATTATTGTACACAATAACAGCAATATTGTACAATGAAGAACTGTGAATGATTTAGGTATTCTCAGTAATAAAATGATCCAAGACAATTGCAAAGGACTAATGATGATACATACAATTTGCCTCAGAGAAAGAAATGATATTGTTTGGATACAGACTGAGGCATGCCATTTTTCACTTTCTTTAATTCTTTTTCTTTTTTTTCAAATATTCTTATACAAAATGACTAATATGAAAATGTTTTACATATTTACATATGTACAACCTATATCTGCTTACCATAAAATAGAGGGGAAAGGGAAGGGAAGAATGAATTGAGGGATAGAATTTGGAACTCAAAACTATTAAAATTTTTTAACTGTTTTAGTATGTAATTGGGGAAAAATAAAATATAGCAGAAAAGAAAAGATAGATGCAACTAAAGCATTTAGTAGATGCTTGCTTGTTTTTGTCCTTTGTTCTCAAAGGGGACCATCACATCAGGGAAGTGATGCCACGATAAACAAGTGACCTTGGATTTGAGTGAGGGGTGTGTGAACCCCACTAGAGAAAGTAGACACATATGAATCAGAATGACTGGAGATGACTCTGAATGTGAGATAATCAGAATTAAGTGACTTGTCCAAGGTCACACATTTAGAAAGTGTCAAGTTTCTGAGACTGGATTTAAACTCAGGTCCTACTGTCTCCAGGGCTGATGTTCTATCCATTCTACTAACTATCCCTAAAATGCCTACTATGTATGTACAAAGAACCATAGCAAGAGTCAAGATAAAAAGACAATTAGTAAACAATGGCTTTTGCTTTTAAGGAGGTTACCATCTATTGACATACTTATGAAATTGAAATATATCTTTGAGAGGTTGAAATGTCTACAGTCAACTAAGAAAATCTCAGTTAAAAAAAATATTTGACAACAGAATTGTACAACGTGTAAATTCTTTCTTCCCTCCCTCCATTTATAACATTAGCTCAAATTTAGGCTATAGTTGTCATGTATGTCTTTTTCTCTTATATGTTTATTACATGTCTGTTTTCAAAGACGACACTAATTAACAGTGAATACACGAAATGGGGATCTGCAATTGAAGATGTAAAACCAGTCCTCTATTTTGAGCGAACATCAAGATTTGCTTTAATGGACATTTGTGGTTTGTTTCCAAGGATCTCATTGCCATTTCAAATCCTGACCTTTAGACTTCTATTTGCCTTATGGTTGTTGATGTAACAATGATGTTAGTTATGTAGCCCCTTCACTGAGTCATCATGGAAGTATCCTCAAATAATTAAGATTCTCATTTTAATTGATTTAATTTGGTTAAATAATTAAGATTCCCCAAAATTTTAGAACCAGGTTTTGTAAAGGAGCAATGTGATATAATTTACATTAAAAAAGTATTTTTTTGAATACTTTCTGCATGTGTATGTTTAGCACAATGCTAAGCACTGTGAGGGATAACAAAATGTAGGAGCCAGAATTCCTGACATGAAGACCTTAGACGTATAGTTAGAGAGACAACATAAGTGTACCAGAGATAGCTAGAAAACAACAAAAGACATTGATTGATCAAGGGTTTAAATGTATGATTCAGAGTAGATAAAGAATGTTAAGAGAAAGAAGAAAGAGATCTATATGATCCAAAACAGTCATAGAATTATAGAATATTTAGAGTTGAAGGGACATTAAAGACCCCTTTCTTCAGGTAAGAAAAGTAAGTCCCAGAGGTTGGATGACTTGCCATGTTGTCTTTCAGTCATATCTGATATTTTATGAACCTTAACTATCTTTGAAATTTTCTTGGCAAAGATACTGGAGTGGTTTGACCATTTCCTTCTCCACTGACCTAGTACAAACAGAGGTTAATTATCTTACCCTGGGTCACATAGCTAGTCAGTGACTGAGACCAAATTTGAACTCAGTCTTCCTGACTCCAGATGCAGCCCTCTATTTACTGTCATCTAGCTGCCTCCCAGAGGTTAGATAATATACCTAGTATCACTCAATTATAATCACAGGGCCAGAGCAAAAACTAGATTTTTTTTCTGCCTGAGGAAATGGCAAAGGGTAGATGGAGGAAGGAGGGAGACAGAGACTCCATGTAGCATAAGAGTTATTATTGAAGAGGCCATGGGGAAGAAAGGATGCAGCATAACCCAGCCTGCCATCTAAGAGTTTCCTCTTTTAAATAATTCTTCTTGCTATCTAGGTGATAAACTCTGTTTGTTCTGTGTTGTTGAAGAACTACAAGAATCATCAGGATTTTCAATTTTCATTGTCCTCCAACTTCATTGACCTGGGGTAGAGGCCCATTGCTTCACCTTTGTTAACATACAGTCCTAGAGCAGGAAAGGACTTTAGAGGTCAATTAATTGATCCATACCTGTTGTCAGCATCTCACAAAAACTGAGGGCAGCAACCCATAACTGCTTATGTAAGTATTCTCAAGAGAATCAGAAGGCATTGTAAAGTGTACAGCTATTGCTGACTGTATCTACAAATGAATGCTAAAGAAACATCAGAATCCAAGAATATATTTATTTAAAAAAGCTGATGTTTGGTTGGTAGATTTAATTCAGTTTGGAATTTCTATTTGCATCCCTGAGACCATCTAGTCTTTGTTGTTGTGAAAATATATCAAAATAACTCATGAGCTGAGACTCTATACAATAGATAAGATGCAATACATCTCCCTGACTAAATAACCCATTTTCCATTTTCCCTTTTGTTTCCTGTGTTCACCTCATATTTACATGACCTCTCATCAAAAACATTAAGATGTATTGAATTTGCTTGCTTCTACAAATGAATCTTACATACTGGGACATGACCATCCTTTGCAAAACTACAACAGAGATACACACAACTAGGACAATTTACTATTGAAAGGGACAGATGGGGGAAATGTCATTTTATTCTAATATAATTTTAATATAATAATAATTTTACATCTTGAAGCTGCATGAAACTGATGAAAAGGCAGGGGTATTGGGAAATGGTCTGAAATTTCAACTGACATTGCTGATCTCTTCCTCATAAAATAGCAGAGACTTCACAATCAAAGCATGATTATCAGTTTTTGCAGCTAAGGGACAAAGGGGGATGTTTGTGAAAACATGCAAAATCACTCTGTGCATGTGTAAATATTTTTTCAAAATATCTTTAGGAATATATTTTAGAGGGACAATTAGGTGACACAGTAGATAGTGCACCAACCCTGGAGTCAAGGGAACCTGAGTTAAAATCCAGTTTCAGATACTTGATATATACTTTAGGTATATATGTGACTTTGGGTAATTCACTTGGGAAGGAAGGAATGAGGGAGGTGGAAGGAAAGTAGGAAGGAAGGAAGGAAGGAAGGAAGGAAGGAAGGAAGGAAGGAAGGAAGAAAGAAAGAAAGAAAGAAAGAAAGAAAGAAAGAAAGAAAGAAAGATAAGAAAAACAAACCCAAATACCAACTCTTGATTTTGCAAAGTCAAATCCTAGACCCTTAGAGGTGACAAGAAAATGACTTGATAGTGTGAATAGACCAGATTTGTAGTGAGCAAGCTCTGGTTTCTGCCACTTAGTCATTTTTCCTCAGTGGGACTTAATTTCCTCATCTGAAAATGAAGGAATTTGACTAGATGAAGGATAAGATCCTTTCCATTTCTAAAATAATTATACTGATCTGGCTCCTTTAAGTGATGTTATTATTTATCTACTTCCGTAAGTCTTTATTGATATTTTTTATTTTTATGCCACCAGAATTTCCTCCAGAATCTCTCCACTTCCCAGAAAGGCATCCTCTATAATAAGTAGTATTTTAAGACAAAAAAAGAGGAAAGAATAAACTGATACATAAGAAAAAGTCTGAAAAATAAGTACAACATACAAGAATTCTTAGTAGCATACCTCTGCAAATGGGTAAGAATGTCTAGTAAAGAATTTTCTTTCAAATCAAGTTTGTTCATTATAATTTTCTAATATTAACTTTTAATTTTTTGTATTTGTTTAGTTGTTCTTTGAAATTCACTTTTCTGTAGTCATTTTGTTTATTATTTTTGGTCTTTGATTCTCAAAGTTTTCTAGGAATGAGATTTTATGGACTCTCTCAGTATCATCTGAGAGAATCCAAATGCTATAGACATGTATTTCCAGTTTCAGAATGACAGATCTCACAGATAATCTACATTTCTAGATCTTTTTGTTAAATGCTATGCTAATGTAAAAGCATGGAGCAGCTCACTAGCACAGTACAATGCTACTCTCATTGCCAGTAGCACCAGCAATAGAGGGCTGTACTATTCTCTGTAAGTTCAAATCTGACCTCAGATAATTACTGTGTGACCTTGAGAAGGCCTCTTAATCCTGTTTGCTCCAGTTTTTTCATCTTATTTTTTGTCTTTAAAATGAATTGGAGAAGGAAATGGCAAACCACTCTTGTATCTTTGCCAAGAAAACACTAGATCAGATCATGAAGAGTTGGACACAACTAAAAAACAATTCAACAACAATAACAAAATGTAAAAGCTGTGCATACTAATGCAGTACAAACCAGGTACATTTATTCAGAGAATAATTTTACATCTCTAGTATATGACTATACACCTAGATTTGGAATTTGGTGAAGTAATTAAAAAAATCTGTCTCAGACATTTCATTCTATGACCCTGAGGACAGAAACTTAGGTCCTCAGAACCTGTTTTCATTAGTAAAATTGAGATAATATTTGTCCTCTCTATTTTATAGGGTTGTTATAAAGAATGTATTTAGAAAAATTTGAATTTTCAAAATTAAGTGCAAATTATTGCAGTTATTTTTGTTTCACTTTATTCTTTTTAAACATTCATAATCTGTTCTCTCATTTGATATTGTCCTCTAAAGGGTTAGCACATTCTTGAAATATTTATCTTTAATTCTGGGAATCACATTTTAGGAGGGAAAATGATAAACTATTGAGCATTGAGAAGAAAATGATCAGTATAATGAGTCTCAAATCAAGTTCATGCAATATCAAGATCAGTGAAAGAATTTGGGGATGTTTAGATTGACTAAGAATTAGTGGTGATAAAATATCAATTTTCATGCATTAGTAATAGTAGTAGTAGTAGTAGTAGTAGTAGTAGAATTAATATAGTGTTTTAAAGTTAACAAATTGTTTTATATAAGTTAACTCATTTGATCATCACAATAACTCTATTAAGTATTTTTATATCTATTTTGTGATTGATCAGTCATTTTCAATTGTGTCTTAGTCCTCATGATTCCATTTGGGATTTTCTTGACGAAGATATTGGAGTAGTTCATTATTTTCTTCTCAGGACATTTTTACAGTGAAGAAACTGAGGCAAATAGATTTAGGTGACTTGTCCAGGGTCACAAAGTTAATAAGTGACTGAAGCTTCCTGACTCCAGGTTTGTCACTCTAATCATTATGTCACCTACCTGCCTTATATCCATTTTTCAATGAAAAAATCCAAGCTGAGAGATGGTACATAGGGCTAAACAGACAAGTGTCAAAATCAATATTTGAATAGCCTTCCTGATTTCTAAGTATAGCAATCTATCAAATTAAATAATATTGTAAAGTGCTTCACATAGTGTCTGGCCTGTAGTAGGTGCTTAATAATGCTTTTTGTCTTCCCTACCTTCCTCTCCACTATAGGAATAAACTTTTTCTGGTTGAGCCAGAGAGCAGAATCAAAAGTATTGGGTAAAAATTGAAAGCGGAAAATTGAGAATTGAAATAAAGAAAAAATCCTTAAAATTAGATTTATTAAAAAATGAAAGTTTCTCATGGGAGGTAGGGGTTGCTCCCTCAAGGAAAGTAGTCAAGCAGAAACTGGAAGCCTATTTGTTGAATGTGTTGTAGAAGGGGGGCCCTAGTACAAATGAAGATTGGGTTAGATCCATCTTTTTATTAAGTCTTTATTAGATTCTAGTGCTATACTAAGTAGATATGAAGTATAAATGGATAAAAATGAAAGTGTCTATCCTCAAGGAGCTTAAGTTGTATCAAAGAAGACAGTGTGTACAAGAATAAGTATATGCAAAATAGCTATAAACTGAAAGTCACTTTCAATTCTAAGGTGTTTTTTTAATTTTTCATTGAAATATCATTCTACCCAACATAAATGTCTATTTTCCACCCCTGATATTCATAATGATGACTCTCAGCTAAGGAAACGACTCAAAGTTGCTTTCAGAAGCATGAAAGAAAAATTAAAATATTTTCCTTCTAGTTAGTGTTTTAAGCATACTCTAATTTTAATTCTTCAACTAAATCTATCTATAAATAAGATAATGCTCAAATTGACAAGTTGTCCTAATATACCAGAACATGCTATCCAAGAAAATATTTGCTTTTAAAATTTTTAACAAGAATTATTTTCAAGTTATAGGCAAGGGTGAAAAGGGTTCTTTGCTTCTAAAAGAAAATTCAGAGAAATCTAACACAAATCCTTCTGGCTTCAATGTAAACCCATGTTTATGGTTCTTTCCTTTGTGAAGAACAATCTGTGGCCACCAACTGTTCTGCGTTTTTGCTTCCGCTTGAGTTACCCATCATCCTCTTTCTCCATTAGCCTATCCCAATCCCCCAAATGGATCAGATTGGTGTAAGATTTCAAAACAATTGAAAAACCTCCTTCCTTTGGTTAAGGAAAGAGAGCAATAAAATTTCCTATATCTCAAAAGCTTATTTAATAGTTTATTAAGAATCTGTTATGTGCCAGACATTGTCCTAGGTTTTGGAGGTTGTAAAAACAACAACAACAACAAAAAATATTCCCTGACCTCAAGTACAGACACTATGACAGAACAATCCCTGGGTTTGTAGTGAGAAAGCATGGGTTTAAACTTAGGTTCTTAGAGTTGGCAGTTATCTAATTTGGGGCAAGTCAGCTCTCTAAGTTACTTTTTTGTCACCTCCAAAATGGAGGGGAATCCATTATCCTTTAGAATGGTGAAACAGAATGGAGTTAAAAATTTCTGTGAATAAATCCTAACCTCAGCTTTGTCAGATACTTAAGATGTCTTCCCTATATGTATTCAGTGTGAATGGCCAAAACATCACTCCTCCCTGCAACTTTCACATTTTATGTATCGATGCTTCACATTTCCACATTCCATTGTCAGAAAGAAAACAATTACTTGAAAACCTGTTCATGAAACAAATTCTCTGAAGAAGTCAAAGGGCATGGTCACATTATTATTATTGTTATTATTATTATTATTATTAATATTATTATTATTTACAAACATGCCTAATATGAAGGGAAGCACTGAGGTTCAGATAAGAAAACTTTAATTGAAAAATCTGACAGATATTCTTCTACAATATAAGAAGATTGTTCAAAACCATGTCAAAATCTCAGTTCTAATAATTCCACACATTGAGATGAAGGGTCATGTTGAAATCTAAATGAATTATTCAGTTATTATTTTTTTATTTCTGTCAGCTTTCATATCATGAAGCTCTGAGACTAAGGAAAGAGGAAAAGGCAGGCCAGATTTTATGAGAGGTGTCTGTGTGTGTGTGTGTGTGTGTGTGTGTGTGTGTCTTTTTTTGGCAAGAGAGAGACAGACAGAGACAGACAGACAGACAGACAGACAGAGACAGAGAGACAGAGAGACAGAGACAGAGAGAGATGAAGACAGAGAGAAACAGAAAGAGACACAGAGACAGAGTGAGACAGAGAGTGACCAGGAGAGTTGGGGGGAAGGATAGGAAGGGGAGAGTAAGTGGGAGAGGGGAGAGAAGAAAAAAGAAGAAAAGGAGAAGGAGGAGGAGAAGGAGAAAGAGTAGCAGTAGTAGTAGCAGTAGTAGTTGTAGTAGTAGTAGTAGAAGAAGAAGAAGAAGAAGAAGAAGAAGAAGAAGAGGAAGAAGGAGGAGGAGGAGGAAGAGGAGGAAGAGGAGAAGAAGGAGGAGAAGGAGGAGGAGGAGGAGGAAGAAGAAGGAAGAGGGGGAGAGAGGAAGGGAGGAAGGGAAGAGGGAAGGGAGGGAGAGAAGGGGTAGGAGGAAGGGAGAAAGTTCTTGAGATGTGTTGAAAATCTCTTGAAATCTTTTAAAGTTTCTGAGAAAGATAGTAACAAAAATTGCAAGGCATAAAGACTCAATACTGTTTACCTCCCAAATACCACCCTCACTTGATTATATAGAGGTAATTTTTAAAATGGTTAATAATCTTGTCTTCCTATGATTGCTATCCCAAGGAACCACCACAATAGTGGGCTTTGTCTGAAAGTCAACCCTCTAAATTCTACATCTTAAAACAAAAATAAACTTGGTTTCAAGGTCTTGTTTGACTTTAGTATTTTCAGGGACATAAAGGAAGAATATGAGGGTCAATAAGTGCCCTACAGGGATCCTTTTGTACTATTCAGTTTTTATTTGAGTCTGAAACCATTGGAATAGATAACTGCTTAATTCCATTCCACCTCTTGACCTCAGGCCCAATTAACTTGATTAAAGTTAGGACAAATATGGAATACCATTATGATGATGTTATATAAGATTCCACAACAATATACTTCAATTACAGAGAAATTGTAACATATTATTCATAAAAAAGTACAGTTTGAAGTTAGAAAAGTAGTTTGAGATCAGATTTTTAGAGGGTGTTGAATACTAGTCTAAGGAGTTTGAATTTTTTTTTTCATTAGACACCACTAAGTGCTTCAGATAACTCCTTAGAATATTTGGGTCTGTATTGGTGAATTGGGTTGAGGGTATCAAGACACTGGGAACTGATTCAAAAAGTTCTCTTCTAATCATGTCACTCTCCTACTCGACAACCTTTAGTGGCTCCTCTTTGACTAATGAAAAAAAAATTAAAGCTCCTTTGGCATTTAGCTCACTATGAACATTATGGAACTTTATGAACATTATGGAGCATAGTATTATGGATAATGCGCTAGCCTGGTGGTAAACAATATTTAAATTCACCACCATTCTTATCACATCTCTCAGAGTGAGTATAAATAGCATTTTTTTTTCTATTTTGACCAGAAACACTGAGGGTCTTCCCTTCCAAACTGATTTTTTTGACCCAGTAAAAGAAGCTGTTCTTTGCTTCATTTCTTACTTAGTCTTAATCACTGAGATCTGGGAAAGACCTTAACTTAAAAAGGGAAAGGGTTCCCACTGCATTATGGGCCATCATCTGTCATCTTAATCTTTATCTTGTTACTGGACTCAGGTGACTCCAGAGGAGAAGAAAGTGAAATTAGTAACTTTGTACAACTCTCCCTCACTTAAATCCAATTCATTTGCAAGACATGGAATCACCTTCTTGATGTCATGATCCCCTTTGAGTATGAAGGACAAATGACAACACCATCTCTCCCTAGTGCCTTATTCATAGATGGGATAAGGATAGATTTGAGGTTTCATAGAGAACTACTAAATGAGATGGGATGTATGTATGTATGTATGTATGTATGCTTGTATGGAAAGAGAGAGAGAGATAGAGTATACTCTTACCTGCCTAGAGCATTGAGAGATTAGCACAGTCACACCCAGTATATGTTCAAGGTAAGACTTGTACCTGGTCTTCCTGACTTTGTGTCTGACTATCTACTATACCACTCTGCCTCCCACATATTGAGTAAAATGTTTGTTGAATTGAATCATTGAATCTCAGAACCAGAAGGGAATTTTTTTTTTCTTGGGGAACATCATGCTATTCCATAGTCATATACCATATTTTTAAGTTATGTGTGCCTCTGATCATAAAGGGTAACTGGAAGTTGATGTGGTTAAATCAGAATCTGTCCATGCCATTGAACATAATGCTACTAACAGTTAATCTGCAGTATTAACTCTAAATAAAGTATATTGTTGTGGTGTCATATATAACATCATCTTTATGGTACTGGTTCAGGAATCATAAGAACTAATTCCAAATCCTGCCTCTGATGCTTATTACCTATGTGACCTTGAAAAAGTCACTGGGCTTCTGTTTCCTTGGAATGGAAAACTATTCTCTGCAATCCTTTCCATCTCTTGATCAATTCTATGATTTCAAATCCAATATTGGATACACTGCCTCTCTAATTCAATGTGCTCTAATTTCACTTATACAACTAAAGCTAGAGTTGATTTCAACTAGCTACCATGTCAGCCTGTTAGCCCCTTCACCTTAGGTCTTTGAGGGCTCTTCTTAATAGGCTACATAAATCATTCCAAACATGATTTGAGAAATGAAAAAGAGCCAAACTGAAAACAAAAGAGTCTACTTGTCACTAACAAGATTCACCTGAATTTCAGATTTTTTCTTATACTATTTTTTTAAATGAATCAAATGTCAGAATATGTTCCTTAATTGTCTCTGAATTAGTTCCTTCCACACATGCACTAATGGCATGAAGTCTGTAACTGCCTGATGCCTTTCTTTTGTAAATATACCAACCATTCTCTTGTCTCCTCTTGAGTACACATTAGCTTTTTCTGATGGTACTGACTGCTGGAACTCATAAGCTCTTCAGATAGTGGCTTATCATTTTAAATATAATAGAAGAAAATATGAACTTTGCATTTAACATTTAACCAAAGCTTACTTGACTCAAACATAGCTATGTGCTCTACTTTCACTCACCCCTTAACTCCCATGACTGAATTAACCCATTAGAAAATATCATTTCAGCCACTATCCCATATGTAAGGCACTGTTGAATGTGAGTCTCCTTATCATACTCCAACTTCTAGGTTACACAAAAAGAACTGGTGAATTTTATTACCATGCATATATGGAAATTATACACTGCAAGCATAATTTGCTGCAGAAACCAATTTACAAATTAAAAAAAATATTCAGCACCTATTGCATACAAGGTTATAAGGAATAGAGGTAGTATATTCATTTTATACAAATTCTATTTTTCATGACTATGGATAAGTCATTTGTCTTCCTACTGCTTCTCTTTTTTTTTAGGTTTTATTTTGCAAGACAAACAGGGTTAAGTGGCTTGCCCAAGGCCACACAGCTAGGTAATTATTAAGTGTCTGAGACCAGATTTGAACCTAGGTACTCCTGACTCCAGGGCCGGTGCTTTATCCATTACGCCACCTAGCCACCCCCCTACTGCTTCTCTTAAATGAATTATCCAACCCCAATAAGAAATAAGGTCCAGGAAAACTCAAAACTTCCTAAGCAATCCTGTTAAAGTTAGACAAATGACAATCATCCAAAGTCCCTTACCTCCCAATGGAGAAGTTAAATATCAATTTGCACCCCATGTCCCAGGAGATGTTTTCTCCCTTCACTAGCATGGATTAGCACCAATCCCCAAGTTCAGATTCCTGCTCCCTTCCCCAAAGTCTAATTCTAATTGACATATATAAGCAAAAAACTCACCAGACTTTCCTGGTTAGAAGTGAGAGTAAATCATTGTCTTTGGTGCTATACCAGGATACTTAATTCTAACTGGAGCCCAGTGGACCTGACCTATTTCCATCATTCTCTCTATGCCTTCCATTTTGTGATTATTCCCTTTCTATAAGGCTGAATTGCTTTGGTATCTTGTAAGATAATATCTTGTAAGACGCCTCTGACACATGTCTTTTGATTATGGGTAAGTTATTTGTCCCCTGAATGCTTCTCTAAACTGAACTCCTAATCTATATAAGTGAAGGGAGTCTCCTCACACCAATGAAGTAAGTCAAAAATCCTATAATAAAAATAGTACAGTCCTTGTTCTCAAGGGTCTTACAATCAACTAAAGATCATAATATCCTAGATTTAATGCTGCAAGGTACTTTTTTTTTAAGTTTTTTTTTTTTTTTTTTTGCAAGGCAAATGGGGTTAAGTGGCTTGCCCGAGGCCACATGGCTAGGCAATTATTGAGTGTCTGAGACCGGATTTGAACCCAGGTACTCCTGACTCCAGGGCCGGTGCTTTATCCACTATGCCACCTAGCCACCCCTGAAAGGTACTTTTGAAATCTTTGGGACCAAACCTTTCATTTTCCAGATGAAGAAACTGAGATACAGAGAGTCTAAGTAACTTGCCCAAAATCATGCAACTACCAATCAGCTACAGCAGGATTTAAACTGAGTTCTTCCTGACTCCAAGCCCAGAACAATGCATCACACTGCTTTAAGGAGTTTAAAATATGTATATAAACAACTATAATACAAGATAGAGGGTGATGGGGCAAAGAAGAGGACCAGACAGTGTCCTTACCTATTTACAAAAAGAAGGGAAGGAAGGAAGGAAGAGAGAGAGAGAGAGAGAGAGAGAGAGAGAGAGAGAGAGAGAGAGAGAGAGAGAAAGGAAGGAAGGAAGGAAGGAAGGAAGGAAGGAAGGAAGGAAGGAAGGAAGGAAGGAAGGAAGGAAGGAAGGAAGGAGGGAGGGAGTTTATATTCTAAAAAAAACAACAGGGGCGGCTAGGTGGCATAGTGGATAAAGCACCGGCCCTGGAGTCAGGAGTACCTGGGTTCAAATCCGGTCTCAGACACTTAATAATTACCTAGCCGTGTGGCCTTGGGCAAGCCACTTATCCCCATTTGTCTTTCAAAAACCTAAAAAAAAAACCATACATAGAAGGAAACTGAAAGAGGAGAGGAGAGGAAAATGATGGTATTCAGTCTGGGCTCCTTCACAAAATAGAGGAACTCATTAATAGGGAAAAAGTCCAAATTGCAGGGAGAGATATTTCAGGATGAGGAAGTCATAAGGATGATTGAATGTTCTAGAGCATACAAACCTCAAATACTGGGGGAAGTCCCAGGATGAGACAGGAACTGAGATACGGCTTTGAAGTTTAAAACATCATAAACAGAGATAGAAGGGGAATGAAAGATGGCCAGCCTTGACCCCTATACAAAATTGAGAAAGCAAGAGGAAGTCATCAATAAGAGAAGGGGA
Organism: Macrotis lagotis; assembly: GCF_037893015.1. NCBI lineage: Eukaryota > Metazoa > Chordata > Mammalia > Peramelemorphia > Peramelidae > Macrotis > Macrotis lagotis. Next base: position 16,427,447 of record NC_133665.1, on the reverse strand, counting down.
TCAGCCTGGCAGAGTGATATTCCAAGGTAAGATCACAAGAATAGTTGGGAGAAAAAACTCATACAATAACAATAATGTAAAAAAAATAATAACTTTGAAAGACTTATGAAATCTGATCAATGCAATGATCATCTATGACTCCAAAAAAACCATGATGAACACATCCCCAGACTAAGAAGTGACTAATTCAGGATATAGAATGAGGCATAAATTTTTGTATGTAGGAAATGTGTTGATGAGTTTTATTTAACAATATATATATATTTATTATATTTTTTCAATCCACAAATGTGTGACTGCTCCTCCTCCTATCTTAACCACTCCTCCCAACCAAGAATGAAAGAAATTTGTTTTGCTTGATTTCATATTTGCTACAACATGAAGTCAAACAAAACAAATTTCCATGTCCAAAAGCCATGGGTGATATATCAGATATCATGTATGACATGTATATATCATATATGATAGATATGTAAATATATTCCTACAAGTACATAATTCTTTCTATGTATTTAAGGTAGGTAAAGTGTATGTATATAGCTAGTGTTTCTAGTTCTCTAGAAGTTGGTCATTACGCTAACTAGTTCCAAATTCATTCAGATTTATTTGTCTTAGCCATATTATTATAAATTTTTCTTCATCTGTTCTCCTTTAGCACAATAATATACCACTGCAATTATATATCATAGATTGTTTAGCAATCCACCATTCTTTTCCTCTCTTTCCATTCTTCTTTTAAGATTATCAGGACATAGCAAAAGCCCCCCCCCCATGCCTTGTCTAATTTTACTTCCTCTGTAACCCCTGATGATAGGGTTCAGAGGGTGAACATAAAACATCTACCCATCCCCAAATGTTAATAATTTAGCCTTGATAAATTATTTATCATTTTTCATTCATGTTTTCCTTATTAGACTTCCCTTACTCCCTGTATTTGAACTTCAAAGTTTCTATAAAGATCTGGATTTTTCATCCAGAAATGCTCAGAAGTCCTGTTTTATTATGGATTCATATTTTACCCTCTCTGATTATATTCACTTTTTGGGAGGAGGGGGAGTGATTTTGATTTTAAGCCTATATCTTTTGCCTTCTAGAATATTGTATTACAGACTCTCTGCTAAATTGTGCCTGAGTCTCAATGTTTCTCCTCAGTTCTGGAATTTTTTTTCTTTCTGGTTGCTTGCAGTATTTTTTTTTTTACTTGACTGTAGAATTCTGAATTTTGGTAGAAATTTTCTGTGAATTTTCATTTTGGGATTTCTTTCAAGAGATGAGTAGTGAATTCTTTCTATTTCCACCTTGCCTGATGGTTCTAAGATATGTGGACAGTTTGCTTTTAAGTTTTCTTGAAATACAATATCTAGATTCTTTTTTTGATCATGACATTCAGGTATTCAAATGATGCTTAATTTTACCTTGATCTATTTTCTAGTCTAGTTGTTTTTGTTACATCATTTTTTTGGTCTCTTGGAGTCAGTAGTTTCTACTAGACTATTCAATTTTCAGTGAATTTATTGCTTGGGCAAGATTTTTTGTCTCCTTTGAAAGCTAGTAATTCCCTTTCTAATCCTTTCTTCTATAACTTTCATTTATTTTACAATTCAATATTCTCATTGAATTTGTAAGAACATTTTTACTCTTACTTTACTCTTCAAGCAATTCTAATTGAATTTTTATCTATACTGTTTGAGGTTTTGCTTGTAGATGACTTGAGGCATTCTCTTCTTCTAGGTTTATGTGTTGAGCATTTCATGATAGGAATAGTTTTATTCATGCTTTTTTTCTCTAATTACATGTAAAGATAAGTTTTGTAAGACTTTGAGTTCCCCATTATTTCCTCCCTCCCTTCCCTCCCCTTCCTCATGACAGTGAATAATTTGATATAGGTTATATATGTACAATCATGTTTAACATATTTCCAAATTAGTTATGTTGTAAAAGAAGAATCAGAACAATAGAAACATGTTGAGAAAAAAAACATAAAATCTATTTTAGAAAGTGAAAATAGTACACTTTGGTCTGCATTCATATTCCATAGATTTTTCTCCAGATATAGATGGCATTTTTCATCACAAGTATGTGACCAATTGGACTTCTGGCCAAGATGATGGAGAGAAGACAGGCACTATACTAAAGTCTCCTGGATTTCCCTCATAAAGAATATGAAACAAACCTCTTTACAGAAATTCAATCAACAAAACCCAGAAAAAAGAAGCTAGGAGAAGAACATCTACCAACAAAGTCTGTCCATGGGGATCATGGGTGAGCCAGATACAGAGAGCAGAGAACCAGCAGGGATGAGGTGAGAACTGGACTAACCTAAGATCAGTCATAGAGACTTTGACTGTGGGAGCAGCAGTCTGGGGCACTCTAGTGGGTCTGGAGGGCAAGTTCTGGCACAGACAGTGCAGAGTGAGACTGGACATCAGTCCACTGGGCTCCATTGCTCTAGAGGAACTTGGACTCCATACTTTCATTTCAGCAAGTCCTCTTCCCAGAACAAACACAGTAACAGACACCCTTCCCCACACACACACACTGCCCCAGGCTGAGGTGTGCACAGCAGAGCTCCCTCATATGAATAGGGAGATTAACATTCTCAACCCAGGGTGCAGCACACATTGTTCAAGGATGAAAGTATTGAGCAGTCCCACCCACCTTCTCCAGGCCTAGGGAGAGGGCCTCAGATCAAAGTCATAGACACTTCAGAGAAAGCAATCAGCACCACCTACAGGCATGCCCACTTGGATTTACTAAGGCAAGTGAGCAAAGCCTCTAGCACTCCCTACTGGCCAGACCACTTGGAGTTACTAAACCCAGTGAGCAAAGCCTCTAGGGATCTCAACACCAAACTTCTGTGAACCAGCCCATCCCCCCCCAAAAAAAGCTCTTAGGAAAATGAAGGAAATCTAGAAGAAAAGGGGATCCATAGAAAACTACCTAGAAGGTAAAGACCTAACTCAGAGAGATCTAGAACTTCTGAGAAGATTATGATTTGATCTCCAGCATAGAAAGACTTCCTTGAAGAAATCAGGAAGGAGTTCAAAAATAGAATTGATCAACTGGAAAAGTAGTGGCAAAAGGTAAATGAAGAAAATGCTTCTCCAAAAAAAAAAAGAATGGAGTCTATGGAAACTAATGACTTCATGAGACAACAAGAATCTGTTAAAACCAAAAAATAAAAAAAAATAGTAAAAAGTGTAAAATAGCTCATTGGCAAAACCACTGACCTCCAGAATAGATTTAGCAGAGACAACTTAAGAATCACTGGGTTCCCTGAAAATGTTGAAGAGAAAAAAAAAAAGCCTGGACTTAATATTACAGGATTTAGTGATGGAAAATAGCCCTGACATCATGGAAGCAAAGGTCAAAATATTGAAAGAATACATCTATGGGGCGTCTAGGTGGCACAGTGGATAAAGCACCAGCCCTGGAGTCAGGAGTACCTGGGTTCAAATCCAGTCTCAGACACTTAACAATTACCTAGCTGTGTGGCCTTGGGCAAGCCACTTAACCCCAATGCCTTGCAAAAACCAAAAAATAAAAAATAAAAAATAAAGAAAAAATACATCCATCCCCTCCAGCTAAAATGAGAAAGCAAGGAATATTGTGGCCAAATTCCAGAACTATCAGATAAAAGAGAAAATCCTACAGGCAGCAAGAAATAATTTAGATACTAAGGAATCACAGTAAGGATTACAAAGGACCTGGATGTAGCAACATTAAGGGATCAAAGGGCTTGGAATGCAATATTCCAAAGAGCAAGGAGCTTGGAATGCAGCCAAGAATTCACTATCTGGCAAAACTTAACCTTCTCTTCCAGGAGAAAAGATGGACATTTAATGAAATAGGAGACTTCCAACTTTTCCTGATGAAAAGACCACAGCTAAATAGAAAATCTTGACTTCAAACAAGAGATTCAAGAGACACATGAAAAGGTAAAAAATAAAAATGTAAAGAAAAAACTGCTATACAATAAGATGAAATTGGCTATATCCTCACCTGGGAGAAAGACTCTCATAATTCTTGAGAATAGTAACTCTATTAGAGAGAATAAACCAAGCCAGAAATAATGTACACTCATGACTTAACTGTGACTGATAGAATGATTTGAAAACAATATCTCCTTAAAAAGGGGGACAGTAAAGAGATGGGAGGATGGAGGAGATTGAATGTGTTAAATTACATTATATAAAGAGGTACAAAGGACCTATTGCAATAGAGGAGGTGAGAACCACCTGAAACTTACTCTCATCAGATTTGTCTTTAAAAGAACATACACACATTCAGTTAAGTTAAGAAACTTAACTTACCTTTCAAGTGTTAAAAGGGGAAAGGGGGAGGGAGGAGGAAAAGAAGAACTGACAGAAGGAAGGAAAGAAAGAAGGGGCAAAGGTGAAGGGGAAAGGAGAGGGGAGTTGGATATAAGGGGGCAAGTCTACTGGAAGTGGTGGTATTCAGAAATGAAATACTGGAGAATATAGATAAAGTGAAAAAAAGGGGAAAATTACAGACAGAGGGAAGATAGTATGGAGGGCAATGAAAAGTTGGTAATTATAACTTTGAATGTGAATGGGATGAACTATGCCTTAAAACATAAGCAAATAGCATATTGGATTAAAAAACAGAATCCTACAATATTCTGCTTATAAGAAACTCATTTGAAGCAGAAAGATACATATTGAGTAAAGGTAAAAGGTGGAAGCAAAATATATTTTGCCTCAGCTGAAGTGAAAAAAACAGGGGTAGCAATCCTTATCTCAGACAAAACAGCTGCAAAAATAGATCTTGCTAAAAGAGATAAGGAAGGAAACTATATCCTCCTAAAATGTACCATAGACAATGAAGCAATTTCAATACTAAATATGTATGCATCAAGTGGTATAATATCAAAATTCTTAGAGAAGAAGTTGAAAGAGTTGAAGGAAGACAGAGACAGTAAAACTCTACTAGTGGGAGACCTCAACCACCCACTCTCAGATTTAGATAAATCTAACCATAAAATGAACAAGAAGGAAATTAAGAAGTTAAATAGATTGTTAGAAAACCTAGGTATGATAGACCTAGGTATGATAGACCTAAAATTAAATGGAGATAGAAAGGAATATACATTTTTTTCTTCAGTACATGGCACTTACACAAAAATTTACCATGTACTATGGCATAAAAAGCTAATAATCAAATGCAGAAAGGCAGAAATACAGAATACATCCTTCTCAGATCATAATGCAATAAAAATCACATGCAATAATGGGCCAGGGAGATATGTACCCAGAATGAATTAGAAACTAAATAACCTCATTTTAAAGAATGAATGGATCAAATAACAAATTAAAGAAAGAATTAATGATTTCATCCTAGATAATGACAATAACTAAACAACACACCAAAATTTATGGGGGAAAGTCAAGGCAGTTGTAAGGGGATAAATTATATCTTTAAATGCTTACATGAAAAAATTAGAATAAGAGGAAATCAACAAACTAAACATTCAACTAAAAATATTAGAGAAAGAACTAATTAAAAACTCCCAATTAAATATCAAATTAGAAATTCTAAAAATCAAAGGAGAAATTAATAAAATGAAAAGCAAGAAAATTATTGAACTAATGAATAAAGCCAAGAGTTGGTTTTATGAAAAAAAAACAAATAAAATTGATAAACCTCTGGTTAATTTGGATTGAACAAAGAAAGCCAGGGGAGGTTAGGTGGATAGAGGACCGGCCCTGGAGTCAGGAGTAGCTTAGTTCAAATCCGACCTCAGAAACTTAATAATTACTTATCTGTGTGACCTTGGGCAAGCCACTTTACTCCATTTGCCTTGCAAAAAATCTAAAAAAAAAAAAAATAAAAGCCAAATTGTTAGTATCATAAGTGAAAAAGATGAACACCACCAATGAGGAGGAAATTAAAGTAATAATTTGGAATTATTTTGCCGAACTCTATGCAAATAAATCTCATAAACTAAGTGAAATGGATAAATATTTACAAAAATATATGTTGCCCAGCTTAAATGAAGATGAAATTAAATACCTAACTAACCCTATTTCAGAAAAAGAAATTCAACAAGCCATTATTAAACTCCTTAAGAAAAAAATCTCAAGGTCCAGATGGATTCATAAGTGAATTCTAACAAACATTTAAGGAACAATTGGTTCCAATTCCATATAACCTCTTTGGAAAAATAGGTGAAGATGGAACTCTGCCTAACTCTTTCTATGACACCAATACAGTGCTGACATCTAAACCAGGAAGAGTCAAAAACAGAGAAAGAAAATTGTAGACCTGTCTCCCTGATGAATATAGATGCAAAAATTTTAAATAAAATCTTAGCAAAATGACAAAGTAGGATTTATTCCAGGAATGCAGGGTTGGTTCAATATTAGGAAAATCAATTAGCATAATTAATATATCAATAACAAATCTATCAGAAATTATATGATTATATCAACAGATACTGAAAAACCCTTTGACAAAATACAGCACCCATTCCTCCTAAAACACTAGAGAGCATAGGAATAAATGGATTGTTACTTGGAATAATAAGCAGGATTTATCTGAAACCACCAAAAAGCACTATATTCAAGGGGATAAACTAGAGGCATTTCCAATAAGATCAGGGGTGAAACAAGGATGCCCATTATCACCACCACTATTCAATATTGTATTAGAAATTCTAGCTTCAGCAATAAAAGAAGAAAAAGAGAAGAAGGAATTAGAATTGGGAAGGAAGAGACAAAACTTGTTGTGGCTTGGGGCCCACAGTGACGAGCTCCCTCCTGGAGGGGAGCTGAGAATAAGGAGTCAAGCCACCACTGCCTTATGCCTCCAGATCAATTTTATTACTGCTTTGCTTGACATATATACTGTTAGGTCTTCCAGGGTAGAACAAAGAAGAATGAGGTAATTGGGGGGTTCACAAGTCGCATGTATGTGCAGAGTCTTGTGTTACAAGATAGGGGGGTACTTTAGGGAGGAGGTGGTAAAACACAACTGTGTCTTGTGCCTTTGGTCTGTGGGGTGGAATGTCCAGCTCTCAAGGACTCTGGCACACCTTATCTCTCAGGGCAGTGTGCCAGCTCCTGAGACTGTCCAGGTGGTGGGACTGTTAGCATAGCCTGTGTTCCCACAAAACCTCTCACTCTGCAGATAGCATGATGGTATAACTAGAAAATCTCAAAAGATCATCTAAAAAACTACTGGAAACAATTAGCAACATTAGCAAAGTCACAGGTTATAAAATAAACCCTCATAAATCCTCAATATTTCTATATATGACTTGCAAGATACAGCAGAAAGAGCTAGAAAGAGAAATCCCATTCAAAGTAACTTCAGACAATAGAAAATACTTGGGAGTCTATCTGCCAAGGCAGACTCAGAAACTTTATGAAAACAATTACAAAATACTTCTCATACAACTAAAATCAGATTTAAATAACTGGACAAATATCAACTCCCCATGGATAGGCCAAGCTAATTTAATAAAAATGACAGCTCTACCTAAATTAAAGCACTTATTTAGTTCCCTACCAATCAAAATTCCAAAAAACTTGCTTAAATGAGTTGGACAAAACTCTAAGTAAATTCATATGGAGAAATAAAAGTCAAAAATTTCCAGGGATTTATTGGAGGGGAAAGCACAAAAGAAGGTGGCTTAGCCCTACCAGATCTAAAATTATATTATAAAACATCAGTCATCAAAACTGTCTGGTATTGGCTAAGAAATACAGTGGTGGGTCAGTGGAATAGACTATTTGCAAAATAGACTAGTTGCAAAAATGATTATAGTAATCTGTTGTTTGATAAACCCAAAGAATCCATCTTTGGGGATTAAAAACTCTCTTTTTGATAAAAAAAAAAAACTGTTGGGAAATTTGGAAGTTAGTATGGCAGAAACTTGGATTAGAGCAACACCTCACACCCTATATCAAGATAAGATCAAAATGGATACAGGGTTTAGACACAAAAGACAATATTATAAGCAAAGTATGAGATCAAGGAATAGTTTACCTGTCAGATATATGGACAGAGAAGCAGTTTATGACCAAGGAAGAGATGGATAATATCATTAAAAACAAACTAGATAATTTTGATTATGTTAAATTAACACAGACAAATTGTACAGACAAAACCACTATAACCAAGATCAAAAGAAATGTAGTAAACTGGGAAATAATTTTTACAACTAGTATTTCTGACAAAGGACTCGTTTCTAAAATATATAGAGAACTGAGTCAAATTTATAAAAAAAAAGCCATTCCCCAATTGACAAATGGTCAAACAATATACAGAGGCAATTTACAGATGAGTAAATCAAATGAATTCATAATCACATGAAAATTTGCTCTAAATTGTTACTATTAGAGAAATGTGAATTAAAACATCTCTGAGATACCACCTCACACCTCTCAGATTGACCAATATAATCAGAAAGGACAATGATCAATGTTGGAAGGGATGTGGGGAAATCTGGGACACTAATACATTGTGCTGTGAACTCATCCAAAATTTCTGGAGAGAAATTTGGAATTATGCCCAAAGGGCAATAAAAATGTGCATACCCTTTGATTCAGCAATACCACTACTGGGTCTATATATCCTAAGATTATGAAAAAGAGTAAAAAACATCACTTGTACAAAAAATATTCATAGCAGCTGTTTGTGGTGGCAAAGAATTGGAAATTAAATGAATGTTCATCAGTTGGAGAATGGTTTAACAAACTGTGGTATATTACCTTATGGAACACTATTATTCTATTAGAAACCAGGAGGGATGGGAATTCAGAGAAGCCTAGAAGGATCTTCATGAACTGATTCTGAATGAGATAAGCAGAACCAGAAGAACACTGTACACCATAATAGCAACATGAAGTTGATGATCAATCTTAATAGACTTGCTCATTCCATCAGTGCAACAATCAGGAACAATTTTGGGAAATCTGTGATGGAGAATACCATCTGTATCCAGAGAAAGAATTGTGGAGTTTGAAAGTTTGAACAAAGACTATTACCTTTAATTTTAAAAATGTTATCTTATTATGTAATTTTGCTCTTATATTTTTTCTCCTTAAGGATATGATTTCTCTCTCAACACATTCAACTTAGGTCAGTGCAAAGCATGGAAACAATGTAAAGACTAAGAGACTACCTTCTGTTGGGGTTGGGGGAGGGAAAGCAAGATTGGGGGAAAATTGTAAAATTCAAAAATAAATAAATAAGTTAAAAAAACAAGCATGTGGCATTATTTTGTTTGTTTATTTGATCATATTCTATCCTATTTCTTGATTTCAGACTTGATGTAGGCTTGGACTGATCATGTTGTTGCTTTCTTGGGGATATTGAGTTTGAGTTTTTCCTACTGCTCTCCTAGGATGAGAGCTACACATCTACAACTTGCTTCTGAACTTCTCCTTGCTCAATACATAGAATAAGACCCATGACCACTTCTCATTCTAGATCACTGTCCCTAGATGCAAGTCCCCACCTCATTCTGGATTGGTGATCCAGAACTGAGTAGTTAACAATAATGTTGTCATTTTCCATCTCTCTTTGCAGCTTGCACAAGATCTTTGCCCTTTCTGTTCAAACTGGGACCTCTTCTTACTCATTTGAACAATCTTACCCTGCACCAGAATGCCCTGTGTATGTATCTGGATAGGGCCTATTCCTGGTGTTCACAATCCTCTCTGTCTCCCTTTGTCAACATGAGCTTGAAAAATGACTTTATGATTTTTTTTCATAGATTTACTGATCCAGAATCTATCAGGCCCAACATAGGAGAACTGATAGAATATTGGTGAGTCCTTTTGTTTTCTTAAAGCAAGATCTATGGAAATGCATCAGCTAAAATGATAAATCTACTGCTATTATTCTTGTCAAGGAAGATATTATATGTAAAGTGTTTTGCAAATATTGAAGTCCCATATAAATGGTTAGTTATTGTTACAATTATTCTTTTCATCTTCATCCACACCACACACTCGGTAGCAAGTGAATTTACATAGGGCTGGTCTTCTATATAGATGAATAAAAATAATAATAATTAGTGCAAATATAATGATATATCTTTTAAAGAGGGGGAAACTGAGTGGGAAAGTGATGAAATCTAGATCAGTGACTATTAAGAGATAAAACAATAGTATTTAGAACCCAAGTGAAGGGTAGTTACTTCTATGTTATGATTTGAGGAAGTCTGGTTGATCTTGTCATCATCCTTCAGTCCAATCAGAAAATGAAAACAAAAACACCTCCCTTATTAATACTTGAAATTTAACCATTACTAATCTATTCCCTTGGTTTAAGTACCACTTCCTCTTTGTGATCAATTCTTTAAAAACCTTGGGCACATTACTTCTCTTCTCTAATCTCCATTTCCTTATCTATAAAATGGGAATATTGGACAAGATGACTTCTGAGGTCCCATTCAGCTCTAAGTCTATCAGTAAGTAACTGATACATTAGTGGAAATGAGTTTATCATCAATGTTTTCCCTAGTTACAGGAAAGATTTAGAGAACAAAGACTACTGGGTACCTGGTAGAATGAATGAAGAAAAGGGATGAGGGATAAGACAAATAGAAGAGAGATGGATATACAGAGCAATCCATAGTCATATGAAAAATTGCTCTAAATCATTACTTATTAGAGAAATGCAAATTAAAGCATCTCTGAGGTACCACCTCACACCTCTCAGACTGGACAATATGACCAGAAAGGATAATGATCTGGGACATTGTTGGTGGAGCTGTGAACTCATCCAACCTTTCTGGAGAGGAATCTGGAACTACACCCAAAGGGCAACAAAAATGTGCATACCCTTTGATCCAGCAATACTACTACTGGGTCTATACCCTGAGGAGATGATGAAAAAGGGTAAAAACATCACTTGTACAAAAATATTCATAGCAGCTCTGTTCGTGGTGGCAAAGAATTGGAAATCAAGTAAATGTCCTTCAGTTGGGGAATGGCTTAGCAAACTGTGGTATATGTATGTCATGGAACACTATTGCTCTATTAGAAACCAGGATGGATGGGATTTCAGGGAAGCCTGGAGGGATTTTGCATGAACTGATGCTGAGTGAGATGAGCAGAACCAGAAAAACATTGTACACCCTAATAGCAACATGGGGGTGATGATCAACCTTGATGGACACGTTTATTTCATCAGTGCAACAATCAGGGACAATTTGGGGCTGTCTGCAATGGAGAATACCATCTGTATTCAGATAAAGAACTGTGGAGTTTGAACAAAGTTCAAGGACTATTCCCTTAAATTTAGGGGAAAAAACTTGATATCTTATTGTCTGATCCTGTTATCTCTTATACTTTATGTTTCTTCTTTAAGGATATGATTTCTCTCTCATCACACTCAATTTGGATCAATGTACAACATGGAAACAAAGTAAAGACTGACAAATTGCTTTCTGTGGGAGGGTGGGGGAGGAAAGTAAGATTGGAAAAAAATGTAAAACTCAAAATAAATAAAATCTTTAATTAAAAAAAAGAAGAAGAAATGGATATATAAATCTTGAAGAATTTAGTTTACTGATGACTAGTTTTTCTGTTTAACACCCACCCTTCCCAAACTGTGCAGATTACAAACAAAAAATCAAGTAAGAGAAGATAGTAGTCAGAATGACACTGTGCAGACTATGTTTAGCAAACTATCAGCAGGCTCCAAGGGAGTCAACAGAATACAAAATAGACTGTATCACATAAGGGTCTCAGAGTACCAAAATTAAAAAAAAAAAAAAGGAAAAGCAAAAATCTCATTCCATTTATCCTTAGGAATTCTAATAATTCAGGTAGTTTCCAAGGGCAGAGATATTGAAGCAACTGAGATGGTCAAAATCAGATGTGAAGCAATATATTCTCATTCTCATCAAAGAGACCTCTGGGGTTATGATGTCTTAACTTTGCTAGTTGGCCAAACTGAAAGTGGTGAGAGAATTATGTTATGGGGAATTCTTGGCATTTCCTAAATGCTAGCTTCCTCATTCATGATACTTTGCAGCCTATAAAATGAAGATTCTGCACAGGGCAGAATCACAAAGAAAATCTCAGCTGCACAGAGGAGAGAGCAAGTGAAATTCATTACATCCTTCCATGAATGACTGAAATAGAGGCCTGAGTGACCTGAAAGAAGTGATAGATTTGGACAAAAGTAGTGCCAGGAAAGAGCTTTGGAGGCACTAGACTTGGATTCTAACCTTGCCTTCAGTGCTTAACCATGGACAAGATACTTAACCCTATGGGTTTCAGTTTCCTCAACTATGCAATGAAGGACTAGGATTGGGAGATTTCTGATATTTCTTCCACACCTACAGTCAGTTTACTTGACTGTTGCTGTTTTATCAGTTAATCTGGGCCACTACTTCCATTAAATTGAATCATTTTGTGGCTCCCAGAACTTCTATGTAACTTAAAATATTGTTATGTGGTGAACTTAGCATACCAGTACCTACCTCAACCAGGAACAGGATTCCCCTGCAGGTTTCTAAATGGTTATGATCAATACTTACAGATTCAGAGTCACATATATGCCAAACCCAGCAAGTAGTATTAGATAAGAGAACATTCCAGGCCCTGAAATCTGGTTTCAATCATACAAATTGACACTCTTACTTTACTAATGGACTCTGGCCTCTCTTCAAATATCTTGATCAAAAGTAACTGCTTTTCTCTGACTTAAATGACCCCCACCCCCCAGATACAAGAAAGGAGCTCTTAAGTTGGGTATATGCACTATGGGTTTTATTTGCTCTCTAAATTTGGATGGGAATTATACTTTAATTTTCACTCATTTTTAGCTGATATTTGTTCTATTGTGAACGTAGACAGCAAACATCATTCTGGGAAGGGGCTCATAGGCTTCACCAGTCTACCAAAAGAGTCCATGATGCCAAGAAGTTTGAAAACCTCTGCTCTAGACTTGCTAAGAGAAATTTACAGTTCTAGACACTGTTGGCCAATCCTATTCCCTAGCTATCCATAAGCTAGCCTAAGAGCTATTTTTTCAACAGAGAAAACATCCATATGAATAAACTTGCTTTTTAAATTTTTTTAAAAATTTGTTTCTTTTTTTAATGTGTAGTCAAACAAGTATTTCCATAACATAGTATATTTTAAAATATTGCACATGAATTACTCATGAAACTGAAAACCTACCATGTACAACTTGCTATTATTTCCAAATATAAAACAAAGCTATCATGTAAATTTCTTTTTTTTCCTTTTTTTCTTTTTTTCTTCCCCTCCCCCTAGAGATGGAAACCATTAGTAACAAATAGATGTTTAGATATAGGTTATGAAAGTATTTCAACATTCCTCCAATTGCATATTTATAAGTTGCACAATTTTCTTGCTGCTCCTCTCCTCAGCACCAAAGTCTATTAAAAGTTGTTAATGTGTATATTTGTATTTAACATTTAGTAATCATTTTGTGTATGTGGAATACGGACTAAGGGGAAAAGAAAGAAAACCGTGGGATATGAAGGAAAACCATAAGAGAAATTTTCTAAAAGTGAACATAAAGCTAATTCAGATTTTGTGATTTTGGAGATTTTTCCCCCTCTCTGGATGTGGATGGTGTCCATAACAGGTCTCCCTAAACTCTGAGCTGCTGAGGAGTTGTGTCCATTCTAGTAGATCAACTCACAATGTTGTTGTTAATGTGAATGATGTTCTCTTGGTTCTGCTCCCTTCGCTCAGCATCAGTATAATTCTTTCTGTGCCTCTCTAGAATCCAACCATCCATAGTTTCTAAAAGAACGGTAGTACTCCTTTATATACAAAAACTTGTTTAGCCATTTCCCCAATTAGTGGCCATCCCCTCAATTTCCAATTCTTTGCCACTACAAAAAAGAGCTGCTATGCATATTTTTGAACATGGGGGACTTTTCCCATTTTTTATGATTTCTTCTGGATTGGTCTAGAATTGGTATTGTTGGGTTAAATGTTATGGTCAGTTTCACTGGTCTTTGGTATAGTTCCATATTGTTCTCCAGAATGATTACATTAGTTCACAATTCCATTTCCCCTTTTTTTCATTTTAGCTAATCTGATAAGTAGGAGGTAGTCCCCGGACTCCCGAGTGAGCTCCTCAGTGGGCACTGCTTCAGGCGTCCCTGGTATTTCCCTCCCCCGGGGATCAGCGAGGAGGGACTCAGGCAGACACTTCTTCAGGAGGCATATGTTTTATTAGGTGCAGAGGGATCCCCCGAATAGCTCAGGGCACTGGTTAATATAGGGAGTTATTTCCGGGCTGCCACCCCAATCCGCCCCGAGGGCAGAACCTACCACCCGATTGGAGCAATGGACACAAGCCAACCAGGCGAAGCCACTGCTCCCCTTAAGGAGCCGTGTCTTCTCTGGGTTGGTCTGACCTCACTCCCGGGGAGGTCCTATCCACCCAGGCGGTCAGGGCCGACCCCCGACAACAGGTGTAGCTCAGAGTTGTTTTTTTAGGATTTTTTTTTGCAAGGCAATAGGGTTAAGTGACTTGCCCAAGGCCACACAGCTAGGTAATTATTAAGTGTCTGAGGCCGGATACTCCTGACTCCAGGGCCAGTGCTCTATCCACTGCACCACCTAGCTTCCCCCATAGTTGTTTTAATTTGCATTTCTCTAATCAAAAATGATTTGGAGCATTTTTCATATGATTATATATAGCTTTAATTTCTTCTTTTTGAAAACTGCCTATTCATATTCATTGATCATTGTAATTGGGGAATTACTTGCAATGTTAAAAATTTGATTCAATTCTCTATACATTTTAGAAACCATAACTTATTGTTCCCAACTTTCTGTTTTTCTTCTAATCTTGGCTGCATTGGATTTATTAGTGCAAATCCTTTTTAATTTAATTCAGTCAAAATCATCCATTTTGCAATTTATAATGTACTCTACTCTTGCTTGGACATAGATCCAACAGAGTGGTTTTTTGATCTGTTAATCGGTCTATAGTATCACCCTTTATGTCTAAATCCTGTACCCATTTTGAACTTATTTTGGTGTAAGATGTGAGATTTGAATCTATGCAGAGTTTTTGCCATACTATTTTCCAGTTTACCCAGCAGTTTTTGTCAAATAGCGAGCTTTTTTTTTAATCCCAGAATCTAGTGTCTTTTTTTTGTCATACAATAAATTACCATAGTCATATACAACTGTTTCTTTTGTACCTGTTGTAAATCCACTGGTCCATGATTCTCTTTTTTAACCAGTACCAGGCAATTTTGATGGCTGCTACTTTATAATAAGTTTTATATCCGGTACAGCTAGGCTACTTTACATTTTTTCCATCATTTCCCTTGACATTCTTGACATTTTATTGCTCAAGATGAATTTCGTTATTATTTTTCTAGCCATATGAAATAGGCATTTTGTAGGTTGCTTGGTATGTTACTGAATAAGTAATTTAGTTTGGGTAGAATTGTCATTATTATTATATTAGCTCAGCCTAATCTAATGAGCAATTGGCATTTATTCAGTTGTTAAGAGTTGATTTTATTTATATGAAAAGTGTTTTGTAATTGTGTTCATAGTTTCTGGGTTTGTCTTGGGATGTTGATCCCCCAGTATTTTATGTTGTCTACAGTTACATTAAATGGAATTTTTCTATCTCTTTTCCTTGGGCTTTTTTATTCACATATAAAAATGCTGATGATTTTGTGAGTTATTTTATATCCTGCTGCATAGCTAAAGTTGTTAATTGTTTCATGTAGTATTTAGTTGATTTTCTAGGGTTCTCTTAGTATATCATCATATCATCTGCAAAGAGTAATTGCCATTTCTAATTCCCTCAACTTCTTTTTCTTTTCTTATTGCTAAAGCTAACATTTCTAATACTATTGAACTGAAGTGGTGGTAATGGACATCCTTGTTTCACCATTATCTTATTGGAAATGTTCCTAGTTTATCCCCATTACATATATTATTTGTTGATGCTTTAGTTGGATACTGCTTATTATTTTAAGGAAAACTCCATTTATTGCTATACTCTCTAGTCTTTTTAATAGGAATGAATGTTGTATTTTGTCAAATGCTTTTTCAGCATCTATTAGGATAACCATAGGATTTCTATTGGTTTTGTTATTGATATGTTCAATTGTGTTAAGTATTTCCCTCATATTGAATCCTCACTGTGTACCTGGTAAAAATCGTACGTGATCATGGTGTTTTATCATAGTAAAAATTTGTTGTAATCTCTTTGCTAAAATTTTATTTAAGATTTTTGTACCAATTCATTAGGAAAATTGGTCTATAATTTTCTTTGACTCTTTTGACTCTTCCTGGTTTAAGTATTAGCACCAAATTAGTGTCCAAAAGGAATTTGACAGAATGCCTTCTCCTGCCTTTTTAAATAGTTTATGTAGAATCAAAATTAATTGTTCCTTAAATGTCTGGTAGAATTCATTTGTAAATCCACCTGAACCTGGAGACTTTTTTTAAAGGTATTTCTTGATGATTTCTTCAATTTCTTTTTCTTCTCAATTTCAGTGTTTTATTTCCTCTTCTGTTAATCTGATTTGCTGTTAGATCCATTCGTTCTTTAGAATTAGATTGTTTAATTTTCAATTAATTTTTGCTTTATCTTTACATGACCCTTTATGACATGTAATTTTTATTGTATCATGATCTGAAAAGCATGCATTGATTATTTCTAGTTTTGTGCAATTGATTATAAGGTTTTTGTGCCCTTGTATATAGTCAATTTTGGTAGAGGTGCCATGTACTGCACAGAAAATGGTATATTCTTTTCTATCCCCATTCAGTTTTCTTCAGAGTTCTATTTTATCTAAGTTTTCTAAGATTTTATTCACCATCTTAATCTCCTTGCTGTATTTTTTTGTGGTTATATTTATCTAATTCTGAGCAAAGTAGGCTGAGTTCTCCCACTATTATAGTTTTGCTTTCTATGTCTCATTGTAATTCTTTCAGCTTCTCCTCTAGGAATTTGCATGCTATACCAATTTGTGCATATGTTTAAAAATAATATAACCTCATTACCTGTGTTCACTTTTAAGAAGATGTAGTGTCCTTCCTTACCCCTTTTAATGAAATCTATATTTGCTTTTGCTTTGACTGAAATCAGGATTGCTACTCCTGAATTTTTTAGAAGCTTAATATATTTTGCTCCAGTCTTTTACCTTTACCCTATGTGAATTTCTCTGCTTCAGATGTGTTTCTTGTAAACAACATATTGCAGGATTCTAATTTTTAATCCATTCTATCTGGTTCTGTTTTATTTGAGAGTTTATTCCATTCACATTTACAATTAATTTTACTAATTCTATATTTCCCTCCATGCTATCTTTCTGAGTTTAAATATTTTTCCTTTCCTATTATTCCTCCTTACCAATATTTTGCAGCCCATTTCCTTTAATTTTTCTTTTTAATTTTAACTTTACTTTTACATATACATTCACCTTACCTTCCCCCCCCCCTTTTTTCCCCTTCCCTCCCTCCCCTAATTTCCTGTAGGAATACAGGTTATTCTCTCTCTGGGCCAAAACTATTGAGAGTAGGATTTACTCAGTTTTCACACTCTCTTTACTTTCTCTCTACTATAACAGATCTTTGCAACTGGTGTCATTTATCCACTAATGCCTAGCCTTCCTCCTAGATAATCCTTCTTTTTATGTCCATTGTTTTAACACTGTCTTGTGCCTACATCCTCTTTGTCAAAATATACTCCTTTTAAATGTCCTGATGGAAATACCATTCTCAAAAGGTTGATTGATTGATTGCTTGATTGACTGATAAGCAGCATGGCCTCATATTCACTAAGTACAATCCCCTCTTCTATCCCATCAGAAATACACTTTTTAGGAGTGATGAATCATATCAAATTATAATTGATTTATACCACCACCTCTTTTCAAGTACCCTCCATGGACACACAATATTCATGAGCCAAAGTATCATTTCAGGAACCATTTATACCTCCCCACAAGTATGCAATTATAGCTAAAGTATTAAGCAAAGCAAAATTGATTCTTGATCTTTTCATGTCCAGTTCCTCTAAGTACACTCTCTCCCTCTGTCTCTCTAGTACTCCAATCATAGATACACAACCTTCCCCACCCAAAATATCCAGTACACTCTCTCCTTCTGTCCCTTTAGCTCTCCAACCATTACACAATGACCCCTGTTTATGAAAGTATGTACTAAGGCAAGATTACTTCCTAATCTATTTATATCTAACCCTTCTAAATAGGCTCCCACCTTCTGTCCCAATTGTACTACAAACCTCCTTAACTAATGTATCTAGTTAGATCATGTCATTATTTCATTAAGTACTACTCTCCCTCCCTCTGTCTCTATAGGAAACAACACCCTTTTCTCATTCATATCTCATTTATACCCATATCCTCTAAGTATAATCCTTTGAAATATATTCAACCCTTTAACTCTTCTAAGGAAATTATAATTCAGGGTTGGAATCAAGTTGGCAGCATGAAGCTAACATGCTCCCAGAGCTTTTCCCTACAAAAGATAAATGAAGCCTTTGTACTGACATTAAAGCTACAGATCCCACCAAGAAAAATAGAAGATCCAAAGACATTTCCAACAGTAGACCTTGTGGGGGATCTTTGATGAAAGTCTGTCTGTTTGGGGGACAGGGGAAGTAAAGCCCAGTGAGGTGGGAGAGCCAGTGGGAGGCTTTTAGCTACAGTCCAGGTCCCAACAACTTGACAACAGCATAGATACCAGCAGCTAGATAGCAAGCCTTCAGGGAGAGTCCCAACTCCAAACAAAGTCAGAATCCTGGGAATACCAGGTCAAAAGACAAGACTGGGTTGGGAACAAACCAATGCATAGTCTGAACCTGGACACAAAGGAGGAAATAAATCTCTACAAAGGCAAGACCTGAATTACATAGGCAGCATCTTGGCCAACAACAAGCCAGGGATCAGATCCAAGCCCCAGCATAGAGAGTTTGGATCTATACTCCCTATACTCCAGGAATAAAGCTCAAATAATAAAGATGATCAAAAAAGGCTAAAAGAACTCTCACTATAGAAAATTACTTTGCAGATAAGGATAACAATGCCTTGTGAGAAGAAGAAATCAGTGAAAGATTACTAAGAGGGGAAGTCTCAAAAGAGTCTATAAATTGGATTCAAATCCAAAAGCTCATCAAAGAGGTTAAAAAATAATTTAAAAACCAAAAGAAGAGAGGAAAAAGAAAACTGGAAAAAAGAAATGAGACTCATGAAGGAAACTTATGAAAAATTGATCAAATAAATCAACTCCTTTAAAAGTAAAACCAATAGACTTCTAGCCAAGATGGCTGAGAGAAGATGGGCACTGTTTTAAAGTCTCCTGATCTTCCCTCATAAATAATATGAAACAAACCTCTTAAAAGAAATTCAATTGAGAAAACCCAGAAACAGAAGTTAGAAGACCATCTGCCTCAAGGTTTGTCTTCTGGTATAGTGGGTGAGCCGGGGGAACAGAGGGTAGACTCAGGACAGGGTGAGAGACTGAGAGCCTGACAGCTAGACTCGCCTGAACTACTG
This sequence comes from Macrotis lagotis, assembly GCF_037893015.1. Taxonomy (NCBI): domain Eukaryota; kingdom Metazoa; phylum Chordata; class Mammalia; order Peramelemorphia; family Peramelidae; genus Macrotis; species Macrotis lagotis. The sequence goes on along the minus strand of NC_133665.1, from coordinate 16,407,925 downwards.
CAGGGGTAGGGGCCAACTGGGGAGCAGAGGCATTGGTGGTGGCACTGATGGTCTGGAGCTTGCCAGTAGGGTTGGAGGGTGAGTTTCAGATGGGAGAGTTGCAGATTACTGGGTTCCTCTGGTCTGGAGGAACAAAGTGTCCATACCTTCATTTCAGCTGAAGCCTCTTCCCAGAAAAAACACGGTTACAGCTCACCTCTCCACCAGGCTCAGGTGTGAGCAGCAGAGTTCCCTCAGCTGTGAAAAAGTGAGAGCAATTACCTTGCCCAAGGGTAAAGCCCTCCATTGTTCAAATGTAAAAGTATTAAACATCTTTAACCACCCCAACCAAGGGGGAAGGCCTGAAAGCAAGGTCACAGACACTCCAGAAAAAGCAACCAGCACCCCCTACTGGCCAACCCAGGTAGATTACTAAATTCAGTGAGTAAAGCTTCTAGGGATCCCAACACCAAAGCTCTGTGAACCAGCCCTTCCCCAACACAAGGTCTTAGGAAAATGAAGAAAGCAAAAAGGAGGGTCAATAGAAAAATTCATAGAAGGAAGAGACCCTAACTCAGAGAGACCTAGAACCTCTAAGGAGAATATGATCTGATCTCCAACACCGAAAGACTACCTTGAGTAAATCAGGAAGGAGTTTAAAAATCAATTGGAAATTTTGGGAGAGTCAATTAACACCTTGCAACAAGAAAACAAATCCTTGGAAAATACAATTGGATAAATAAAAAATGAGAATAATTCTCTCAGAACCTCAATTGGGCAAATGCAAAAAGAAAATAATTCTCTCCAAACCTCAAATGGTGAAATGGAAGACTCTTACAAAAAATAGAATTGACCAATTGGAAAAGGAGTTGTAAAAAGTAAATGAAGAAAATTCTTCTCTAAAAAAAAAGAATGGAATCTGTGGAAACTAATGACTTCATGAGAGAGCAAGAGACTATTAAAAAAATCAAAATATCTGAAAAATAGAAGAAAATGTAAAATACCTCATCAGCAAAACCACTGATTTGAGAATAGATCGAGAAAGGACAACCTGAGAATTATTGGTCTTCCTGAAAACATCAAAGGGAGAAGTGGCTATGTGGTGCAGTGGATAGAGCACTGGCCCTGGAGTCAGGAGTACCTGAGTTCAAATCTGTCCTCAAACACTTAATAATTACCTAGCTGTGTGGCCCTGGACAAGGCACTTAACCCCATTGCCTTGCAAAAACTTTTAAAAAAATTGAAGAGAAAAAAAGACTGGACTTAATATACTTATATCATGGAACCTGAGGGCAAAATAGTTATTGAAAGAATAGATCAATCCCCTCCAGAAAGAGATCCTAAAATGAAAATTCCAAGGAATGTTGTGAGCAAATTCCAGAACCATCAGATAAAAGAGAAAATTCAGCAAGCAGCCAGAAGGAAACAATTTAGATACCGAGGAGCCACAGTAAGCCACAGGACCCGGCTGCATCAACATTACGGGAATGAAGGGCCTAGAATGAGATATTCTGAAGATCAAGGAAACTTGGAATGCAGCCAAGAGTATACTACCAAGTGAAACTGATCCTTCTCTTCCAGGAGAAAAGATGGAAATTTAATGAAATGGGAGACTTCCAACATTTTCTGATGGAAAGACCAGAGCTAAACAGAAAATTTGGACATCAAACAGGAGCCTCAAGAGACATATGAAAAGGTTAAAAAAAAAGGTAAAGAAAAAACCTGTGATCCAATAAGATGAAACTGGTTATATCCCCACCTGGAAGAAAGATTCTCATAACTCTTGAGAATTGAAAATCTATTAGAGAGAATATACTTACCTAGAATTGCTGGACACTCATGACTTTTCTGTGACTCAGATAAATGATTTAAAAATAATACCTCCTTAAAAAGGGAGATGGGAGGATGGAGGAGAATGAATGGGATAAATCTCATTACATTAAGAGGTACAAAAGACCTATTGGAATGGAGGGGAAGAAGGGAGAAGGTGAGAAGCACATGAATCTTCCTCTCATCAGACTTGGCTAAAAGTAAACTTACACACACACACACAGTTAAGTTAAGAAACTTATGCTGTCTTTCAGTATTAAAAGGGGGAAGGGGGGTGGATGGGAAGGGGGAAAAAAGGGAAACTAACATAAAAAAGGAAGGAAGAAGGGGGAAGGGAAAGAGGAAAGAAAGAGAAGGGTGATGATATAAGAGGGCAAACACACTGAAGGGGGCTGTATTCAGAAACAAAATACTGGGGAATATGGATGAAGTAAGAAAAGGGGAAAAATACAAACAGAGGGAAGCATGGAAGGCAATAAAGAGTTAGTAATTATAACTTTGAATGTCAATGGGATGAACTCTACCTTAAAATGTAAGTGAATAGTAAAGTGAATTAAAAACCAGTATCCTAAAATATGCTACTTACAAGAAACTCATTTGAAGCAGAGAGATACATACTGAGTAAAGGTAAAAGGTTGGAGCAAAATATATTTTGCTTCAGCTGAAGTAAAAAAAGCAGGGGTAGCAATCCTTATCTCAGACAAAGCAGCTGCAAAAATAAATAGAGTTTATAAAGAAAAGGAAGGAAACTATATCCTCCTACAAGATACCACAGACAATAAAGTAATTTCAATACAAAATATGTATGCACCCAATGGTATGGCATCCAAATTATTATTGGAAAACTTTAAAGAGCTACAGGAAGACATAGACAGCAAAGCTCTCCTCGGGAAAAACTCAACCTCCCACTCTCAGATTTAGATAAATCTAACCAAAAAATAAACAAGAAAAAAGTTAAAGAGGTAAATAGAGTGTTAGAAAACCTAGATATTATAGACATATAGAAGAAATTGAATGGGGATAGAAAGGAATATACTTTTTTTCTGTAATACATGGCACTTACACAAAAATTGGCCATGTACTAGGGCATAAAAACCTAATGATCAATTGCAGAATGGCAGAAATAGTGAATACATCTTTCCAGATCATAATGCAATAAAAATCATGTGTAATTTTGGGCTAGGCAGATATAGACCCAAAATTAATTGGAAACTAAATAACCACATTTAAAAAATGAATGGATCAAACAACAAATTATAGAAAGAATTAATTATTTCATCCTAGATAATGACAATAATGAAACAACATACCAAAATCTATGGGATTTACTCAAGGCAGCTATCAGGGGATATATTATACCTTTAAATGCTTACATGAATAAATTAAACAAAGAGGAAATAAGTGAACTAAATATGAAACTAAAAAAGTTAGAAAAAGAACAAATTAAAAATCCCCAATTAAATAGCCAAATTAGACATTCTAAAAATTAAAGGAAAAATTAATAAAAAAGAAAGCAAAAAATTATTGAAATAATAAATAATACCAAGAGTTGGTTTTATGACAAAAACCAAGAAAATTGATAAATATTTGGTCAATTTGATCAAAAAAAAAGAAAGAAGTAAACCAAATTGTTAGTATCATAAATGAAAAAAATGAACTCACCACCAATGAGGAGGAAATTAAAGTAATAACTTGGGAATTCTTTTGCCCAACTCTATGCCAAGGAATTTGACAATCTAAATGAAATGGATGAATATTTACAAAAATATAAGTTGCCCAGGCTAAATGAAGAAGAAATTAGATACCTATACAATCCTATCTCAGAAAAAAATCAACAAGCCATTATTGAACTCCCTAAGGAAAAAATCTCCAGGGTCAGATGGATTCACAAGTGAATTCTATCAAACATTTAAGGAACAATTGGTTCCAATTCTATATAAACTCTTTGGAAAAATAGGTGAAGATGGAACTCTGCCTAACTCTTTCTTATGACACCAATATGGTGCTGATACCTAAACCAGGAAGAGTTAAAACAGAAAAAGAAAATTGTAGGCCTATCTCTCTTTTGAATATAGATGCAAAAATCTTAAATAAAATCTTAGCAAAACAATTACAACAAGTTATCACTAGGATAATACACTATGACCAAGGAGAATTTATATCAAGAATACAGGGTTGGTTCAATACTAGGAAAACTGTCAGTATAATTAATTATATCAATAACAAACCTATCAAAAATCATATGATTATATCAACAGACATTGAAAAAGTTTTTAACAAAATAGAGTACTCATTCCTGCTAAAAGCACTAGAGAGTGTAGGAATAAATGGACTGTTTCTTACTATTATAAAGAGTATCTATTTGAAACCATTAACAAGCATTATATTCTATGGAAAAAGACTAGAGATATTCTAAATAAGATGAGGGGTGAGACAAGGTTGCCAATTATCACCACCATTACTCAATATTATATTAGAAATGTTAGCTTCAGTAATAAGAAAAGAAAAAGAAATTGAAGTAATTAGAATTGGGAAGGAAGAGACAACACTCTCACTCTTTGCAGATGACATGATGGTACTCCTAGAGAATCCCCCCAAAATCATCTAAAAAACTACTAGAAATAATTAGCAACTTTAGTCAAGTCACGGGATATAAAATAAACACTCATAAATCCTCAACATTCCTATATATGACTAGCAAGTTACAACAGAAAGCTAGAAAAAGAAATCCCATTCAAAGTAACCTCAGACAAAGCACTCTGGGAGTCTATCTGCCAAGGTAAACTCAAAAACTTTTGAAAATAAATAATATCAGACTTAAATAACTGGGCAAATACAAACTGCTCATGGATAAGTCAAGCTAATATAATAAAAATGATAATTCTACCAAAACTAAACTACCTGTTTATTGTCTTACCAATAAAAATTCCAAAAAATTTCTTTAAATGAGTTAGAAAAAGTGGTAAGTAAATTCATATGGAGGAATGAAAAGTCAAGAATTTCCAGGGATTCGATGAAAAAAAAGTGCAAAAGAAGGTAGCTTATCCTTATGAGTGCTAAAATTATATTATAAAGCATCAGTCATCAAAACTGTCTGGCATTGTCTAAGAAATATAGTTGTGGATCAGTGGAATAGACTAGGTGCAAAAACAGGGAATGATTATAGTAATCTGCTGTTTGATAAACCCAAAAAGTCCAGCTATTAGGATTAAAAACTCTCTCTTCGATAAAAATTGTTGGGAAAATTGGAAGTGAGTAAGGAAGAAACTTAGATTAGACCAATACCTCATACTCTATACCAAGATAAGATTCAAATGGATACAGGATTTAGACATAAAAACAATATTATAAGCCAACTAGAAGATTAAGGAGCAGTTTATCTGTCAGATCTATGGAAAGGGAAGAAGTTTATGACCAAGGAAGAGATGGAGAACATCATTAAAAACAAACTAGATGGGGCGGCTAGGTGGCACAGTGGATAGAGCACTGGGCCTGGAGTCAGGAGTACTTGAGATCAAATCCAGCCTCAGACACTTAATAATTACCCAGCTGTGTGGCCTTGGGTAAGCCACTTAACCCCATTAAACTTGCAAAAACCTAAAAAAAAACTAGATTGTGGTGGCTACTTGGCTCAGTGGATAGAGCACCGGCTCTGGAGTCAGGAGTACTTGAGTTCAAATGCGGCCTCAGACACTTAATAATTACCTAGTTGTGTGGCCTTGGGCAAGTCACATAACCCCATTGCCTTGCAAAAACTAAAAAAAAATCTAGATAATATTAATTATATTAAATTGAAAGGCTTTTGCACAAAGCCACTGTAACCAAGATCAAAAGAAATATAGTAAACTGGGAAACAATCTTTACAACTAATATTTCTGAGAAAGGACTCATTTCTAAAATATACAAGAACTGAGTCAAATTTTCCAAAAAAAGAGTCATTCCCCAATTCACAAATGGTCAAAGGATATGAAAAGGCAATTTACAGTTGAGGAGATCAAAGTGATCCATAATCATAAGAAAAATTGCTCTAAACCATTACTTATTAGAGAAACGCAAATTAAAATGCAAACCTCTGTGGTACTACCTCACACTGTCTGACCAATATGACCAAAAAAAGGACAATGATCAGTGTTGGAAGGGATGTGGGAAATCTGGGACACTGATACATTGTTGATGGAGCTGTGAACTCATCCAACCTTTCTGGAGAGAAATTGGGAATTCACCCAAAGGGCAACAACATACCATTTGATCCAGCATTACCACTACTGGGTCTATGCCCTGAAGAGATAATGAAAAAGGGTAAAAACACCACTAGTACAAAAATATTCATAGCAGCCTTGTTTGTGGTGGCAAAGAGTTGGAAATTAAGTGATTTTCCTTCAACTGGGGAATGGCTTTACAAATGGTGGTATATGCATGTCATGGAACACTATTGTTCTATTAGAAACCAAGAGGAATGGGAATTCAGGGAAGCATGGAGGGATTTGCATGAACTGATGCTGAGCAAGATGAGCAGAACCAGGAAAACATTGTATACCCTAACAGCAACATGGGAGTGATGATCAACATTGATGGACTTGCTCATTCCAACAGTACAACAATCAGGGACAATTTTGGGCTATCTGTGATGGAGAATACCATCTGTATCCAGAGAAAAAACTGTGGAGTTTAAACAAAGACCAAAGACTATATTACCTTTAATTTAGGGAAAAAAATGTTATCTTGTTATGTAATTTTGCTATCATCTCTTATACTTTATTTTTATTCTTTAAGGATATGATTTTTCTCTCATCACATTCAACTTAAATCCATGTATAACATAGAAACAATGTAAAGACTAACAGACTGCCTTCTGTGGGGGGTGGGGGGAAGCAAGCAAGATTAGGGGAAAAACTATAAAACTCAAAATAAATAAAATCTGTCTAAAAAAAGTATAACCAACTGAATAAAGAAAGTAACTCTTCAAAAAATAAAATTGACAAAGTGGAAAAGGAAACACAAAAGTGAATTGAAGAAAGTAATACCCTAAAAATTAGAATTGAACAAATAGAAACTAATGAATCTATAAGAATACAAGATTCCATCAAACAAAATCAAAAGACTGGAAAAACTGAAGAAAGTATAAAGTAACTTAAGACATGGAAAATGGATCCAGAAGAGATAATTTAGGATCATTGGACTACTAGGAAGTCAAGATCACAAAAAGAGTCTGTAAACTGGAAATTATCAGGGAAAACTGTCCAAATCTACTAGAACAAGAAGACAATATAGCCATTGAAGGAATACACAAAACCCTTCCATAAAGAGACCCCTGGGTTAAAAATTCCAAACACTGTTACAGTCAAATTCTCTAACTCTTAGAGAACATACTGCAAGCAACAAAAAGGAAAAATTTAAATACAAAGGAAATATAATCAGACTCACCCAGGACCTATCAATCTCAACAATGAAGGATCAGAGGACCTGAATACCATAAAACAGAGGCTAAGTTACCTGAGATTACAATGAAGAATTTACTCCCTGTAAAATTCAGCACATAATGTCAGGGGAAAAGTTGGATGTTCAACAAAATAGAGGACTTTCAAAATTTCCTGACAAGGAGACCAGAACTAAGCAAAGAATTCAATAGCCAAATTCACTCCTCAAGCAATGCATAAAAAAGGTAAAAGAAAAAGGGAAATAAAAACCAAAAACAAAATTGTTAGTCAGAACCATCAAATTGTATACAATCTTAAAAGAGAAGATATAACACTTCTAACTCTTGAGAAATGTATTTCTCTTAGGATAATTAAAGAGTCAAATATAATGGGGTCTTGTCTCTTCATTGAAGAGGACCAAGATGACATCATTATATTTGAAACAAAAAGCCCTGATGAAAAGCAGGAGTGTCTCAATTTCTTTTGACCTACTTTAATTCTGTTGTGCTCACAAAAAAGAGGCAGGTATCATAAGCTGGGTGATCCATGGTCAGTGTCTCCCTTAACTCATGAGTTGTAAACTTCTTAAGTGAACTTCTTGTAAGCATCTTAAGATCTTAAGTGAAACCTTAGAAGCATCTTTGAGATTCTTATCATTAATTAAATCAGGGTTGGGCTTAATCCATACTTTACTTAATAAGGAGTTAAATATGCTGGTTGGAAAGGGAGGGGAGGAGTGTAGGAGAAAGTATGCTTGGGGGATGGGAAAAAATAGGTCATGAAATGATGTAGCTTTGAATGATACTTTGGTTCATGAGGATTTGTGACCTTGGAGGGTACTTGAAAAAGCAGGCAAAATAAAAATGATTATAATTTGATGTAAATCAAGACTCTTGAAAAGGGTACTTTTAATGAGACATAAGATGTGAGGTTACTTTATCAAACAAGCAAGCAATCAATCAATGTAATGGTACATCAATATCACATTGAGCTCATCAATCAATCAATTAATCAAGCTGTGATTGATGATACCTGATTAGTATTACTTAAGTGATAAATAATGCCAGATGAAGAGGCATAAAGATTTATAATTTTAGAGGGAAAGAAGAAAGGGTATGAACATTATTCAGCAGATCTGGTCCAAAGAGGGAAAAGATACATTCCCACTTGGATTTAAAAAACTGTCTTACTCTAAAAGTAAGGGGGAGGGGGTGGGGAAGGGAGAGATAAGAAGGAGGGAGGGACTAATAAAAGGAAAGGCTAAGGTATAAGCGAAAATAAGATGAAAGTTAAATTTAAAAAGAAAAGTTAAAGGGGAAAGGGAGTAAGGAATAAGAGGAAAGGAAAGAGAAAAATATAAGTGGGGAAAGATAGTATGGAGGAAAATACAGAATCAGTAATCTTAACTGTAAATATGAATAGGATGAATTGTTCCATAAAATGGATGCAGATAAAAGACTAAAAACCAGAATCCTACAATATATTGTTTACAAGAAACACATTTAAAGCAGAGACACACACACACACAGGGTAAAGGTAAAAGGCTGGAACAAAATATGTTATGCTTCAGCAAAAATTAAAAAAAAACTCAGGGGGAGCAATCCTAATCATAAATAATGCAAAAGCAAAAATAGATCTCATTAAAAGGGATAAGAAAGAAAATTACACCTTTTTTAAAAGGTATCATAGGTTATGAAATTATATCATTATTAAACATGTTTCTACCTAATGGTATAGCATTTAAGTTATTAGTGGAAAAACTGAATGAATTACAAGGAGACACAGAGAGCAAAACTTTAGCAGCAGGGGATCTCAACAGCCCTCTCTTAGAACTAGATAAATCTAACCACAAAATAAACAAGAAGGAAGTTAAGAAGGTGAATGGAAGCTTAGCAATTTTAGATATAATAGACTTCTAGAGAAAACTTAATGGAGATAGGAAAAGAATATACCTTTTTCTTGGCAGTACATGGAACCTATACCAAAATTCACCATGGGCTAGGGCATAAAACTTTATAATCAAATGCAGAAAGGCAGAAACAATAAATGCATCCATCTCAGACTATTATGCAATAAAAATTGCATGTAATGAAGGGTCACAGAAAGATAAATCAAATTAATTGGAAATTAGATAGTTTAATTTTAAATGATCAGCAAATCAAATAGCAAATCATAGAAATAATCAATAATTATAACCAAGAAAATTATAATAATGATATATCATACCAAAATTTATGCATTGAAGCCCAGGTAGTTTTGAAGGGAAACTTTCTATCTCTACATGCTTATATGAATCAAACAGAGAAAGAGGAGATCAATGAATTGCCACCAGAAAAAGTTAAAAAAAGAAAAAAATCTAAGATACCAAAATAAATAACAAATTAGAAGTTCCAAAAATCAAGGGAGAGATTAGTAAAACTGAAAGCAAGAAAACCATTTATCTAATAAATAAAACTAAGAATTGGTTTTATGAAAAAATTCAATAAAATAGATGTCTTTGGTTAATCTGATTTTAAAAAAGAAAGAAGATAACCAAATCACTAGTATCAAAAATGAAAAGGGTGAATTAACTACCAATGAGGATGAAATTAAAGACATAATTTGGAGCTACTTTGTTGAACTGCATGCCAATTAATTTGATAACATGAATGAAATGGATAAATATTTACAAAAATACAAACTACCCAGATTAACAGAAGAGAAAATAACATACTTAAATAACCCCACTTCAGACAAAAGATATTGAAGAAACTATTAATAAACTCTGTAAGAAAAAGTCTCCAGGTCCAGATGAATTTACAAGTGAATTCTACAAAACATTTAAGAAACAATTAAATCCTCTTCTACATAAACTATTTTACAAAATAGGAGGAGTTCTGCCAAATTCCTTTTATGACACCAACATGGAGCAGATACATAAACAAGGAAGAAACAAAATAAACAAAGAAAATTATAGACTGATCTCCTTAATGAACATTGTTGCAAAAATCTTAAATAAAATTTTATCAATGAGATTATAATGTTATTACTAGGATAATATGCCTTGATCAGAAAGAATTTATACCATGTAGACAGGGATAGTCCAATATCAGGAAAACATTCAACATAATTAATTATATCAATAGGAAAACCAACAGAAATCATATGATTATCTCAATAGATGCTGAAAAAGTCTTTGAAAAAAATACAACATTCTTTCCTATTAAAAACACTAGAAAGTTTAGGAATAAATGGAATTTTGCTTAAAAATAATAAATAGTATCTATATAAAACCATCAACAAATATTATATGTAATGGGGATATACTCAGAGCATTTCCAATAAGATGAAACAAAGATGCCCATTATCACCACTACTATTCAATATAGTATAAGAAAAGTTATCTTTAGCAATAAGAGAAAAAAAAAGAAATTGAAGGAATAAGAATTAGCAATGAAGTAGCTATGTTTTCACTCTTTGCAGTTGATATGATGATATATTTAGAGAACTCGAGAAAATCTCCTTGAAAGAATTAGCAAATTCAGCAAAGTAGCAGGATATAAAATAAACCCACATAAGTCATCAGTATTTCTATATTTGAACAACAAAGCACAAGAGCAAGAGATAGAAAGAGAAATTCTATTTAAAGTGTCTGCAGACAACATTAAATACTTGGGAATCTAGCTCCCAAGGCAAGCTCAGAAACCGTATGGACACAATTATAAAGGACTTCTCACTGAAATAGTCAGCTCTAAACAACTGGAAAAATTTCAGTTGCTCATGATTAGGATAAGCTAATTTTTAAAAAAAAGACAATTCTACCCAAACTAAATTACTTATTCAGTGCCATACCAATCAATTTACCAAATAGTTCTTTTTACAAACCAGAAAAAATGGTAACAAAATTCATCTGGAGCAACAAAAGGTCAAGAATAGCAAAGGAACTGATGAAAAAAGTCTAAAAATGGCTCTATCAGATCTAAAACTGTACCAGAAAGCAGGAGTCATCAAAACTTCCCGGTACTGGATAGAGTAATGGATCAATACATTAGGAGAGGTTCAAAAGAAATAGGAGTAAATGACTACATCAATCTTCTGTTTGACAAACCCAAAGACATTACATTCTGGGATAATAACTTACTATTTGACAAAAATTATTGGGAAAACTGGAAAATAGTGTGGCAAAAACTAGGCATCTCACACCCCAAACCAAGATAAACTCAAGATGGGTACAGGATTTAGATAAAGGGCAACACCATAGATAAATTAATAGACCAAGAAATTATCTATCAGATCCATAAAAAGGGAACAAATTTATGATCAAATAAGAAACAGAGTACATTATAAATTATAAAATGAATGATTTTGACTATATTAAATTAAAAAAGGTTTGCACTAATAAAATCAATGCTGCCAAAATTAGAAGGAAAGCAGAAAACTGGGAAACAATCTTCACCACCAAGAGTTCTGATAAAAATATAAAGAAAATTGTATCAAATTTTAAGGCTACAAGTCATTCCAAAACTGATAAATTGTCAACAGATATGAATAGTCAGTTTTCAAATGAAGAAATTAAAGCTATATATAATCATATGAAAAAATGATCCAAATCAATATTGAATAGGGAAATTCAAATTAAAACAACTCTGAGGTATCACTTCACATCTATCAGATTGGCTAAGATGAGAAAAAAGTGAAAATGATCAATGTTGGAGAGGTTGTGGGAGAATTGAATCATTAATGCTTGCTCGTTGAGTTGTGCAATGATCCACCATTCTGGGGAGCAATATGGAATTATGCCCAAAGAGCAATAAAACTGTTCATACGCTTTGACTCAGCAATTCCAATTCTAGGCCTATATCCAGAAGAAATAAAAAAATGGGAAAAGTCCCCCATGTTCCAAAATATTCATAGTATCTCTTTTTGAAGTGGCAAAGAATTGGAAATTGAAGGGATGTTCATCGATTGAGGAATGGTCAATCAAGTTATAGAATATGAATATTATGGAATACTATTTTTCTATAGGAAACCATAAATGATCAGACTCTGGAGAAGCATGGAATGAATTACAAGATCTGTTGATTAGTGAAGGGAGCAAAATCAAAAGAACAATGTACACATTAACAACATTGAAAGATTATCAACCCTGATGGATGTAACTCCTCTCAGTAGTCCAAAGAACTAGGACAACTGGCTATGGACAATGCTATCCCCATTCAGAGGAAGAAAAACAAAACAAAAACAAAACACCTTCAGAATCTGATGAATTTTTTCATCAGAATCAAAATCTGAATCTTTTTTTAAATATTCTTTTTTCTGTATTTCTTTCCCTTAATCCTAATTCCTCATACCAATAATTACTAACATGTAAACAAACAAATGCGTATGTACAATATTAACCTGAACATTTACCACTGAGGGGAGGGAGGTGGGAAGTAAAAGTGGAAGGAAATTTCGTAACTTAAAAATGTACATATGTATATGGATGAAGGTTGAAAAAGTTTCATGACATTTATTTGGAAAAATAAAATATCAATTAAAAAAAGAAATTTGCAATTCTCAAGAGTTAGGTGTTTTCTTTCCTTATAGGGAGGTATACAGTTTAATATTTTTGACTAGTGTTTTCTCCCCTTTTTGTTTACCTTTTTATGCATCTCAAATCTTGTATTTGAAAATCAAATTTTCTGTTCAGTTCTGGTCTTTATCAGAAACTCTTGGAAGTCCTCTACATCACTGAAATCCATATATTCCCCTTGACAGAATATGATGAATTTTGCATGGTACTTAATTCTTGGTTATAAACTGAGGTTCTTTGCCCTCCAAAATATCATATTCCAGGCTCTCTGATCCTTTAATGTTGAAGCTGATGTCCTGTGTAATTCTTATTGTGCTTCCTTTGTATTTAAATTGCTTTTTTTTGGTTGCTTACATTTTTTTTCTTTAAGCTGAGAATTCTGGAATTTGGCTATGATGTTCCTTGGGATTTTTATTCTGGAGTATCCTTCTGTAGGTTTTCTGTGTATTCTTTCAAGGACTATTTTGTCTTTCTGATATATTAGGAGAGTTTTCCATGATAATTTCCTGAAAGATATTTTCCAGGCTCTTTTTTTTTTTAATTTAGACTTTCAGGTAGAACAATAATTCATAAATTATCTCTTCTGGATCTATTTTCTAGGTCATTTGTTTTTCATAAAATATACTTTACATTTTCTTCAATTGTTTTCTACCTTTTGGTTTTGTTTGATGGAATCTTGGTTTCTCATAGATTCATTAGTTTCTATTTGTCCAATTCTAATTTTTAGGGTTTTATTTATTTAAGTTTGTTTTTGTGGTGCCTTTACTAGTTGGCTAATTTTACATTTAATTTGTTGCTTTATTTTCCAGTTGGTCGATTTGACCTTTTGATGTTTCATTCCCTTTTCAGTTGGTTAATTTTATTTTTTGATGAGTTACATTATTTTCCCAGTTGGTTATTTTTACTTTTAAAGGAGTTGATTTCTTTAGTTACTTTTTCCATAATTTTCCTGCATAACTCTCATTTCTTTTTTTCTTTATCCTGTTTTCTTTTTTTTTTTTAGGTTTTTTTTTTTTTGCAAGGCAATGGGATTAAGTGGCTTGCCCAAGGCCACACAGCTAGGTAATTATTAAATGTCTGAAACTGGATTTGAACTTAGGTACTCCTGACTCCAGGGCCGGTGTTCTATCCACTGTGCCACCTAGCCGCCCCATCTTCATCCTCTTTTCTTTGGTTTTTAAAATCTTTTTTAAACTCTTCCATGGGGTTTTGGATTTGAGTCCAATCCATACACTTCTGCAAGACTTGTCATGTAGGTAATTTGTCATTGCTTCCTTCTGAGATAACATCTTTATCATCTCTATTCGAATCATAGCTCTCTAAAGTTGATGCTCTTGGGGGGGGCTTATTTTGATAACTGAGGTCTGCTCTTGGGGTTCAAGGTGTATAGTCCTGAGCTTTTTGTGCTGGGGCCAGAGTTTGGTCCCTGGCTTATTGCTTGCCAAGGTGTTGTTTATGCAGCCCCAGGCATTGCTTTAGCAGAGGTTAATTTCCTTCTTTATGTCCAGGCTCTGCCTTTGCAGTGGTTTGTTCATAACCCAGTCCTATCTGTTGCCTCAGTGATCCCAGGGCTCAGACTTTATCAGTGATGGGAACTTTCTCTGATGACCTGCTATTTAGCTGAGGCAGGACTTGACCTTCTATATAACTTCCAGGACCTGGGCTCCTATTTATCTTCTAGGACCTGGGCTGCATTGTGGCTAGAAGACTCTATTTCTCCTTCTCCCCGCCCCCACCACAAAAGACAAATCGTCACCGAAGATCTTCCACTATGTCAATATATATTAGTGAACTTTTTTGACTCTTTTTTTTTGGTGGAATCTGTAGCTTTAATGTCTGTATAAAAGTTTCATTTAATATTTATACGTTAAAAGCTCTGGGAATATGCTAACTTCACACTGTCATCTTGACTCTTCCCTGGAAGTCCATAAGGCAGTTCTTTCAGACTATAAGGACAAGGATAAAGGTAGGAATTGAACCCCTAATTTCTGAAACTCCCAGAAAAAGAAACATTGTCTACCAAAGAAACTTGGGACCTTCTGTTTAAATTATATACCCTTAAAGAATTGCTTAAAATACTGAATTGAAGGAAAGAATTTATGGAAAGAATAGTTGACAAAAAACATTGGCAGAGGAAGTTTCCTTATCTTTATTGTGATGAAACCATAGGTCAGATGAGCAGTATATCAATCTGCACTAGTAGGAGGGTGTTATCTCCTCAGAGGTCCCTGTACCTGAACTCATGTTCAGTCCAAGTAAAAGGTGTCACAAATACACATACAGAGGGTAAAGGTATGTCTAGAGGTGTATATGTCTATACTTCTTTAGAGAAACTTGAATTGTGATTTAATCAGCAAGAAGAAATATGCAGAGAGGAAATTCCCTCTACCATATATATGTTTATATGTCTACATGTTTATCATATGTATGAGCATGAAATTGTAGTATTAGAAGCATAGTTCAAGTTCATATCAGGAACTGTTCCACACAAGATATATCTGTGAAGATATATACATTATATATTATATAATATAAATTATAATTATATATATGTAATGTTTCTATGTTGACACAAATCTATACATATACATTTTGGGGTGTGTGGATTAGATAAAAAGAAGCTTTAAAATTATCTATGACTTTCATTCACATCAATGCCCACCTGAATCCCTTTATCGGAAGTTTCTCTGCCTTGCCTATTTAGACACCTGAATAACAAATACCCCAAAGATCAGGTGAAGTTTAATAGCTAGTTTGGGGGAAGTTAATTTCCATATCTCCATGGTTCTGACCTTTAAAAGCTAAAGATGGGTTTGGGTGAAGGAGATGTAGACAAGAGGTCATGGAGTGCTCAATGAAGAGAAATTTAAATGTATCATTTTAATGATAAAATCATAAGTCAAATTAATATCTGAAACCTATTCTGTTAATACATGTATATGCATATTCATAATCATATACATGCACACACATATATATGTGTGTGTGTGTGTGTATATATATACATATATGTATATATATATATATATATATATATACATAAATGTGCATGTAAATTTGCCCTTTCTTTTTCTTTGCTTTCTAAATATATTGCATACACGAAATGATAGATCAGGTTCAACTCAGGGCCTGCTTTACAATATTTTTTAAAATAAAATAATAATTACAAAGTGCTTAGTACAATACTTGATATAATAAGTAATATATAAATGTTAGTATTATTATAATTATTATTTAAATACACACAAATGCACATATTTATTTGCTGGAAATATGTATACAAAATATGTTATAAAGCAGATGCTGATCTGCCTGATATATGATTTCATCTGAAAAGAGAGAAAGAGAGGCAGTCAGGCAGTTAGAGATCCAGGGAGGAAGAGAGAAGGAAGAGAGAGAAGGGGAGGGGAGGTAAATTGAAAACTGGATCAATTCTATTGATTATTTTATTTTATTTAGGGCAATGGGACTAAGTGACTTGCCCAAGGTCACACAGCTAGGCAATTAATTATTAAATGTCTGAGACTGGATTTGAATTCAGGTCCTCCTGTCTCCAGGGCCACTGAGATGGGCCAGTTCCTTTGATTTCTTGCCAGTAACTCAGGTAGAAGACTTTTAGAGTGAAGGGATTGGATAAAAGGAAATTTCTAAATCATCTATGACTTTCATTCTTATTAGTGACCAACCCAATCCTTTCATCATAGGTACCTCAAACTTGCCTATTTTGTCTCCGGAATAATAGACACTCAAGGATCAAATAAAGTTCAATAGCTAGTCTTCAGAAAGTCAATTTCCATGTTTCCATGGCTCTGAACCTGTGAAGCCAAAGAGGGGATTTGGGTGGCCAATTTAGATGTTATACTTCAAAGAATTGAAGTTAAAGTAGAAATGGACAGGAGGTCATGAAATGCTTATTGTAGAGAAAGTCTT